>NC_134545.1:74599562-77099562 GCF_050624435.1 Tenrec ecaudatus
ATTGTCAATTAATATTATTTAAAGTTTTCCTGACAACCAACTCCCATTGTTTGTGCAAATAGCGTCAAGCCACACAAATGTTTTTTCTGTACAAGTGAACAATTCAGGAATTGTGATATGTGGTTAGCCTAACATGGCTCAATCTCTTTCTCAAGTGTTTTAAAAATGAGTACCGTGGACTAATCGATGACACTATTAACAGAAGATCCTTAGGTGCCAGATCAATAAGATTCTCTACCATAAATTAACAAGGAGGTCTCTGAGGGGAGCCAGAGGCAGATAAAAAACATAGATCCAGGAATGGATTTGGGCCTTGCATATAATTCTAGCTCCACTCCAAGAACAATTAGTTCTTACATCATGACCCTGCTCCATCCTCGCCCTCAGGAAGGGAACACAGAAGATGTGGGTGCTATAGCAAAGTGTGGTGAAGAAAGTAGATGGTGCCTGGCTATCAGATATAGTGTCTGGGGTCTTAAAAAAAAAAAGACTAAGCACACTTTTAAGGACCCTAAGGGTGGATTGTACATGGTAATATGCACGTATTATTTCACATTGGCCTAAGCTTAAAGGCTTGTTTCCAAACAAGCAGCCATCTAAGTGAGATGTCAACTAAGTCCCTATGGAAGGGCACACCACATCCATGACCCAAGGACTGTAAATTGTTTAATCCAAAATCGAAGAAGGGAATAGTATCACAATAGTAAACTGTGAGAGTCTGGTTTGCAAAAGGCTATGGATGACAGTGGAAGCCCAAAATGCATTTGAGAGATCTACACAGGGAATACGCCTCTGGTGATTCCCTCCTGTCATAATGGAGGGATGGGAATAAACTGGTTACCAGACAGAGTGTATTGGAGAGATAACTCTTATAGATTAAAATGATAAACCTGGATTAAATGGTTCAAGCCTTCTCATGTCACTTGTTCTCTTTGATACACTTTGGGCCCTATCTGGTTTTCCATATTTTCTGGGTTTTGTTTTTCATATTGGGATTTATCTCTGATGTAGTTTATCATCATGGGTACCCTTCTTGAATCGTTGTCCTGTGTTTTTCTGTTTCTTTGGTATATGGAACCCAAGACTGATGAAGCTACAGAGACAATCATTACAATAGGAGTTCCTGGAGGGTACAGTGGGGGTCGGTAGAAGGATAACGGGAGCTGATATCGAGGCGTTCAAAAAGGAAGAACATGTTTTGAAACTGAAGGTGGTAGCCATTGAACAATACTGCTTGATGTGATTGAACTATGAAATGGTATGGTATCTGGATTGGCTCCTAGCAAAATGGTTTGGATACAAAAAGAGTCATAGTCTCGGAAGGCCTGCCGAGTTGCTGTGAGTCCACATTGCTTGGGTAGCAGTGAGTGGGTTGTGTCTAGAACCACACCAGTCTTCAGGACCAGAAGCTGCCACATAGCTTACTCCAATGGGCTGCAGAAGGAAAGGGGTGGGAAAGCCTTGCCTGAATCACAACATCCCTGCAAAGTTGATCATTTTGACATCAAATCTCAATGACCTTTAGAATTAAAAAAAAAATCAGGATGATAAATTAACTCCGAAATACCATTTGCTCCAATGGAACATCAAAAAGTTGGTAGATGCCCGAAAGTAAACATGGGTGCATAAGCAAATGTGGTAAAGAAAACTGATGGTGCCTGGCTCTTTAAAAATATAGCATCTGGGGTATTAAAGGCTTGAAGTTAAATAAGCGGCCATCTAGCAGAGAAGCAACAAGCCCAGGTGGAAGAAACAGACCAGCCTGTGTGGTCATGAGGTGTCAGCAGGATCAGCTATCAGGCATCAGAAGACCCAAAACAAACAAATATATTGATGTAAACAAGGACGGTTGGAGAGGAGACCAAACGCCCATCTGTCAACAATTGGACATTTCCTCACAAAAGGGTCACAAGGAAGGGATGAGTCAGCCAGGGTGCGGCATAGCACTGATGGAACACACAACATTCCTCTAGTTCTTTAGTGCCTCCTCCACGCCCCCCTCCACCCTCCCAACTATCATGACCCCAGTTCTACCTTACAAATCTGGCTAGACCAGAGCATGTGCACTGGTGCAGATAAGAGCGCTCGACACACAGAATCCAGGACAGAGAATCCCCTCAGGAACAGTAATGGGAGTAGTGATACCATGGGGTAAAGGGAAAGTGGGGATAGAAGTGGGAGAAAGAAGGAACTGATGACAAGGATCAACATTTAAGCATTCCCTCCCAGGAAGGACAGACGACAGACACAGGGGGGAAGGGAGACAGTGGACAGTGTAAGATATGAAAATAATACTAATATATAATCTATAGGGGTCTATGAGGATAAGGGGTGGGAGGGGAGGGGAAAAAGAGAATCTGATACCAAGAACTCAGGCAGAAAGAAAATGATGATGGCAAACAGATGTGCAAATGTGTTTGATTCAACTGATGTATGTATTGTTATAAGAGCTGTAAGAGCCCTCAATAAAATGATTTATTAATCAAATGTTTTTATTGTATTTTTTCATTAATTTTTTGAAGTCTTCCTCATAAGTGCACCCTCTGCTCTTCGTGTTTTTCCCAGGTGTTAACTCACCTCACCCTTTCAGCATCACTCTGATGGCTGTCTAAAGCATGGTGTATCGTGTGTGTGTGTGTGTGTGTGTGTGTTTACATCAAACTGCTTGAGTTCCAATCTGTTTCTGCACTTCTAGCTGTGTCATCTTCAGTTAATTTCCTCATCTATAAAATGGGAATAAAAAGTCTACCATCTCAAAAGCTCTAAAGTTATTATTATAATTTGTTGTATACTGGTGGTGAAGTTATTTGGTAACAAGACCAAAATTACTTAAAGTCTTTCTCTCTCAGTGGATAGACCAGTTTTCTTGCAGAACCATGTCTTTGATTACTGTATGCTCTCTCGACCTTGCTGAATGCTTAAAAACATATACTCTCTGCACCACACCAAAAGCATCCAGTCCTAAGGATTTCTGAAAAAAAATTTCAACTCACACAATGATTGTGAGAGTTAAGTTAATTTGACAAACTTAGGACAGTGTGATTCACAACTGCTAGCTGTAATTAATGTTATTATTGTCATTTTATTGTGCTTGTTGCTCTTGATAGGTGCTATCAAGTTGACCCTACACAAACCACAGTGACCCTACACAAAACAGAACGAAACACTGCCCGGTTCTCTGCCATCCTCACAGCTGTTCCTCTGCCTGAGCCCATTGATACAGCCACTGTGTCGATCCATCTTGTTAAGGGCCTTCCTCTTTTCCGCAGTCCCTCCACTTTACCAAACATGATGTCCTTCTCCAGGAACTGGTCTCTCCTGACAATATGCGCAACGCATGGAAGATGAAGTCTTGCCATCCTTGCCTCGAAGGAGCGCTCTGGCCGTACTTTTTCTAAGACAGATGGCTTGTCCTTTTATCAGTACAGGACACTTTCAGTATTCTCCAGCACCCCAACTCAAATGCATCTATTCTTCTTCGGTCTTCCTTATTCAATGTCTAACTTTCACATCCATTTGAGGCGATGGAGAATATCATGGCTTGGGTCAGGTACACCTTTTCCTCAAAGTAACATCCTTGTTGTTCAATACTCTAAAGAGGTCTTGTGAAGCAGATGCATTTAATGCAGTATGTCTTTTGATCTTTTGACTTCTGCTTCCATGAACATTAAATTGTGGACCCAAGTAAAACAAAACCCTTGACAACTTCAACCTTTTCTCCATTTATCATTATGTTACCTGTTGACTCAGGTGTGAGAACGTCGGTCTCCCTTACATAGAGTTGTAATCAATAGTGAAGGCTACAATCTTTGATTTTCATCAGCAAGGCCTTCAATTTCTCCTCATTTTCAGCAAGCAAGTTTGTGTTATCTGCATACCACATGTTGTTAATAAACAATTAATGATCCAAATGTCACACTCTTCATATAATCCAGCTTCTCTAGAAAAAAATTCTAGCTTCTCTGAACACCTGATGCACAGCTTTGAAGCATTTTTGAATAGAGAAAGCCGGCATTCTATAGATGAGGAAACTGAAGGAAAGAGAAAAGACACTGAGTAGTTTTCCCGAACCACAGCTACTCAATCCACAGCTGGGAAATGACTCCCGGCAGTCTGGTTTCCAGGCTGTGTGTTCTTACCCACTGCACTGTCCAGCCACCGCAAACCATGTACATGTTCTCGTGTTCAGAATAATCTATTTAACAAGATGATGCTTTCCTAAAATCATTTAATAATGTTTTCCATTTAAAATTAGAAATAATAAGCGCAGGCTGAAACAAAAACTCAGCTACAAGGTTAATTCAGCCAGAAAATAACGATAGAATATCCTTTGGGGGTGACACACTGATACATCGCTGGCTATTAAATGAAAGATTAGCTACTTGAAGTCACTCAGAGGTGCCTCAAAAGAAAGGCCTGGTGATATACTTCTGAAAAGTCAGGTGCACCTGACCCAAGTCATGGTATTCTCCCTTACATCAAATGGATGTGAAAGTTGGACATTGAATAAGGAAGACTGAAGAAGAACGGATGCTTTTCAGTCGTGGTGCTGGAGAAGAACACAAATCTGCTCTGACGTACATGAGGTAGACATTAGTTGGAATTGACTTGTTGACAAGTTATTTTATTCTCCCTGTCTCTGTAACCTGCCATTCCTGTTCAGCCAATCTTAACTCAGGAGTCATCACGTGTGTAAGAGTAGAACTCTGCTTCATAGAGTTCTCAAATGCTCCCCCCCCCCCCGCCACACTATCATGATCCCAATTCTACCTTACATATCTGGCTGGACTGGAGGATGTACACTGGTACAGATAGCAACTGGAAGTACAGGGAATCCAAGACAGATGAACCCTCAGGACCAGTGGTGAGAGTGGTGATATAGGGAGAGTGGAGGGAAGGTGAGGGAAAAAGGGGAAACAGATTACAAGGTCTACATATAACCTCCTCCCTGGGGGACAGACAGCGGAGAAGTAGGTGAGGGAGACAACGGATAGTGTAAGATATGACAAAATAATAATAATTTATACATTATCAAGCGTTCAGTGGGGGAGGGGGGAGCAGGGAGAGGGGAAAAATGAGGAGCTGATACCAAGGGATCAAGTAGAAAGCAGGTGTTTTAAGAATGATGATGGCAACATGTGTACAAATGTGCTTGACACAATGGATGTATGTACTGATTGTGATAAGAGTTGTATGAACCCCTAATAAAATGATTTAAAAAAGAAAATTTAAAAAAATAGATGTCCTGCAGGAGGCATTCGCTCATTTATGCAAAGAAATATGGAAGTCAACCCCTTGACAGTCAGCTGGAAGAGATCCATATTCATCTCCATTCCAAAGAAAGGTAATCCAACATCATGAATATCAAGCACAAGTAAGATTTTGCTGAAGATAGTTCAAAGTAGGTTGCAACAGCACATCAACAGGAAGCTGTCAGATAGTCAAGCCAATTCAATAGAAGGTGTAGCATTTCGTAAGTCATTGCCGATGTCTAGTAGATCTTGGCTGAAAGTAGAAAATAGCAGAAAATATTCCATGGATGACAATGACGGACAGCATTGAGAAGAAAGGGCATTCCAAAACATTGATGATTTTTGCTCCAGCGGCACCTGTGTGTAGCTAAAGAACAAGTAACCAAGAAGCTGAACTACATGAAGGCAATCATGGCATGAGGCTTGGCAGAAAAGCATTCTAACCTGTGAAATGTTGATAGCACAACCTCGCAGAAAGTGAGGGGGCCTTCGAACACTTACTGACGAAGGTAAAAGATTACAGCCTTCACTATGGATGGTGCCTCAACATAAATAAAACCAAAATCCCCACAAAGGGCCCAGGAAGCAACACCGTGATAAACGGAGACGATGCTGTCCTCAAGTTGTGGAGACTTTGACCTCACTTGGACCCACTATCACCACCCATAGGAGCAGCAGTCACGAAGCCAGAGGATGAGTTGCAATGGGCAGATCTGCTGCGGTGAGTGTGCCATAGACTGCCAGAAATGGAAGAAATCTTTCTTGGAAGAAGTACAGCCAGCATCCTCTATCTGGGCGTGGACGGCAAGACTTTGAATCCCATACTGTGGTGATCAGACCCTGGACCTCTCAGCCTCTAGTAACTGTCGAATTAAGTGCTTTTATTTTCCTGGTAGTATAGTTTTCACTGTTTAATGTTGTCTTATGTATTCATTTGTTTAAATATTGGTCTTGATTATGAAGTGTAAGCTCCATCAGGACAGGAATCTTGCCTGTTTTTCCCTTTGCTGGATCCCCAGCCACTAGAACAGTGCCTAACACATATTAAAAATGGAAAATGAGTGACCTCATGAATGGAAGATCATTAAAACCACTTTAACTGCTTAAAATGCCTGCCACGATGAGAAGGATATATGCTAGGAAAGAGCCTGTACAATGCAATTTGATGCTGGAATTCAGAGTAGTACCAGGCAAAAACACTTCTGGGGCAAATGCTTTGAAAATGATGAGGGCAAAGAATGTACAGATGTGCTTTACACAATTGATGTATGTATGGATTGTGATAAGAGTTGTATGAGTCCCTAATAAAATATTTTTAAAAGATAATAAAAATAAAGGAAAGGGCCAGATCCCACACACATTCACCAGCCAGTGGACAATACACCTAAGCAGAACTCAGCAGCCTGCCCAGGAGTTTGCAGAATTTCAGTCGCTCACTAGAGGGCTACCAAAAGCCTCTCTAGTACCTTAAGTCCATAGGAGTATAAAAGCAAATAAACATCAGTCAGAGAGGATGCACCTGTTCCAAGCATGGTAACGCCATAAACCTTTCCAGGAGGAGTGTGCATTTAAGTTTTCAGCTGGCAAATTAAATTGGTTGCCACAGACTGCGGCCAATGATTCTGATAAATACTCCTTTGGCAGAGAACCATGAACACCCTAACTTCCCATCAGCCAGGCCTCCCTGCACCCAAAGACACCAATTGCCTGGTCTCTCTTGATCAAAGACCCAAAAGATGAGGAAGAACAACAACCAGCAATGCTTGTGGGAAAAATGTGCTCTCTTTGAAATCGAAATGATAAACTAAGATCAGGTTCAGGGAGTTCCTATTTGCTAACAAGCACCTTGTCAAAATAGACAAAGCACTTTGTTCATGTCTTTTAAAAAAATGTTTATTATTACTCGGGAGTTAATATGTATCATATCATTCATAGTTCAATCACATCAAGTAGCATTGTACAATTGCTACCACAATCGGTTTCTAATTTCTTTCCTTCCTGGACTCCTTGACACGACCTCCCTTGTACTCCCACCGCTCCACCACCACCACCCCTACACACACACACACACACACCCCTGCAACCCTTATTCTACTGCTGTCCTTATGGGCGCATCCATCCTGGGTGTCATAGACTGACACACAAAAAAACATATAACACAACTTCAAGTGGGTGAGCTCCAGTGACATAACACCTCTGAGACAAATCCTAATATGAACAAGCAAAACACAAAACAAAAATACAGACTACAGTCCAGCAGGCATCAGAGGGGGCATCATTTGATGAGAGTTTTAACTCTTCAAGTCAGGTTTATCCCTTTGATCTTCTGCGCGCATCTCTCCAGCGTACCCTTTTAGCAAGCACTTCCCTCCCATCCCTCCATGATGGTCATGTCTTTTGAGTGAATGCTATCAGAACAGGCCCGGGTCATTAAAACAGGGTTAAGGAGAATAGTGAGGCGCTCTCTTTACCTAACGAATCACATTAACTTACAAATCTATCAACATGAATTATTTCTCATATGGTTAGCTCCGACTCTTTAAAAATTTTTTAAACATGTCTCTCCTTTTATGTTAGACATGCCTTATTTAGGAGCCCACGATTAGTCTCATTATGTAATGTTAGCCTTGTTACATTGGGAAAAGAGTAAAATATAAGGTGGTGACTGAATTTGGCAAACGAGAAAACGTAAAAAGAAATTAATGTGCAGTGGTGTCATTTAATTTAGAGTTGCTATTCCGGGCCCACTTAGAATGATAACAGGTCCCTGCAAAATCTCATTAACCTGCACAGGACCTCTCTCTTACTGCCTCTTACTACTCGCCTACGTGCGGCTGCACAGCGCACTGAAGCCGACGAAACGTGAAGTGACATTGTGGGGCGGAGCGGAAAGAGAAACCCCAGTCAGTGCACGGAGCAGGCAGACTCCGACATGTGCCTAAAGCAAAGAACTGAAATGAAGAGGTGAGCCCCAGGCAGCGATGTGAAAGGGCCCACGGGGTCAGACAGGTCAGGTGTGCTCTGGGCAAACAAGTCCACAATGAAGCCGAGAAGAAACTAGGGGGAAAGCTGCTGGCAGTGGAGTTTGCTCTTGCTCCCACATGGTGTGGGTTCTGGTGGCACAGTGGATCCGCACAAGGCCGCTAATCCAAAGGTGGGTAGTTCAAACTCACCCAGTGGCTCTGTGGGAGAAAGCTGTGGTGATCGGCTCCCGTAAAGATTCCAGCTTAGAAAACTCTGTGGGGCAGGGATCCCGTGTCACATGAGCAGCATATGAGTCGAAATCAACTGGAAGCCACCTAGCTGGCGTTAGATTGGGGCTACTCTAGTGTGCTGTGCCCGGGGCGCTAACTACCAGGTCAGCGGTGCAAAGATGAAGTTCTCTGCCACTGAAACTATTCACACTCTCCGAAAGCCGAGGGCGGAGTTCTGCTCTGTCCTAAAGGGTCACGGTGAGTCCGAATTGGTAGCCATCAACTTGCTATTGACCCGGGCGGAAATGAACAGAAAGCTTCAGGAAAGGCTGTGGAGAAGGACAGGAGGACGTTGACGGAAAGCTCGGTGATGTCCTTTTCCTCGTTTGAGGAGTTTGTGAGAAAGGTGAGCACAGGAAGAGACGTTTTTTAAAAAAAGAAATAGCCATGTCTGATGCAGGTACAACTGGAACGACTGTTGGACCTCTCCAATACACAATGTGGCCTCGCTTCAAGTCCCTTCACCTCTTCATCATCCCCCGATTAGTCACCAGATCTCAACGCTCTTCCTCAGAATGACCCATGGCACCAAAGCCAGCATCAATCAGGCCTCACAAGGAACTCAAACACAAGTATCCCACCCCCAACCGTTTCTTGTTTAGCTGCAAGCTCTCGGCAGCTTAAAAAACAAAAAAGGAAGAAAGCAAACCAAGAACCCCCAACAAAATGACCTTAAAAAGAAAACAAAGATTAAAACAAAATGTCACTGATCATTGATTATGCCAGTCAATCACATGTAAAAAACTTTTAAAAGGCCTTAACTAGCTGTGCCTTTCTGAATCTCTTATCCCCTGTTTTAGTTTCTTAGTGTTGCTGTTCCTGAAATATCAAAGCGGGTAGCTTTAACAAACCGAAATTTATTTTCTCAGAGTTTAGAAGGATAAAAGTTCAAATTCAGGGCACTGGCACTAGGGGAAGCTTTCTGTCTGCCAATTCTGGGGCAAAGTCCTTGTGTCTTCAGGTTCGGCTCCATCTTCTTCCCCCATCTGTGTTCACTGTCTTCTTTGCCTGATGGGCTCAATTACAAATAAGAGCCTGCAACACAGGGAATCCAGGATAGATAACCCCGCCCCCCGCCCCCAGGGCCAACAGACATACCAGGAGGATTAGGGAAAGGTGGGGGGAGGAAGGGGGAATCTATCACAAAAATCAACTAGAACCCCCTCCCAGGGAGACGAATAACAGAAAAGTGAGTGAGGGGTGACGGAGGATGATGTAAGATATGGAAAAAATAATCTATGACTTATCAAGGGTTCGTGAGGGAGAGTGGGGAGGGGAGGGAGGGGAAGAAATGGGGAGCTGATATCAGGGGCTCAAGTGAGAAGAGAATGCCTTGAAAATATGATGGCGGCAGATGTGCAAATGTGCTTGACACATTGGAGGAATGTATGGATTGTGATAAGAGATGTAAGAGCCCCTAATAAAAGTATTATTTTTTAAAAAAGCGATTGGTCTATGCCTCACTCTACACTGATTGGTCCTCTTTAAGGTAACAGGAAAATCCTCATTCCCAAATGAGATTACATCCACGAGAATAAAGAATGGAGATTTACAATGCAATTTGGGGGAGGCGCAATTCTATCTCTAACACCTATCAATGTCGGTGCCCTAGTTCATCCCTTAAGAACCACCCCATTTCAGTCGGCTCTGCCTGCACATGATCAAGTATAATTGAAAAAGGAAAGAATAAATCACATTATTGTAAACTGGATGGCTGTTGTTTTTCAGAAAATAGTCGTTCATTCCATAAAAGGAGATCTTCGAACTTTTTCCAAATTGGTGCATATAGGACCTTTATTGCTTTTTAAACTGACACGAACACTTACTGTGAGTCTAAAAATCCCTTTGGAAAATTACAGTATCGACAGTTTCACAAGATAAGAATAAAGTTGTGTTTTCTGCCATGTGTTATCAACTGAGATGACCAACGAGGATGAACAATGGGCTCAAACATAAGAACAATTATGAGGATGGCACAGGACCAGCTCGTGTTTCCCTGTGTTGCACATCGGGTCGCTGTAAGTCAGAACGGACTTGACAGCACCTAACAACAACAAGATGACCAGCCAAACCCTTGGTGAGTGAACAAATGCAACACAGAGATTTCTTTGTGCCAAAAGTTGAGCCGGGTTCCCTCTAATGCACTACAGGTGGGGGGGGGGGGTGTCCAAGCGCAGGCATAGCATATGCAAGTAAAAATGTCAGAAGCTCAGAATCCAGCGAGAGCCATTCTGAAGTTGACTCCCAAAACACATGGAGTCGATTCCAACTCATCGCGACCCTTTGGAAGAACTGCCCTGGTGGGTAGACTGTAACCCTTTACAGGGGTCGAAAGCCTGGTCTTCCTCTTAGAGGTTGACAGGAACTTCTCATTCCTCTGATTCTGCAGCCTCCCCGGTGCTGCACTGAGTCTTCCTCCCAATTGAAATATCTTCAGAAGTGGTTCTCTGCTTGGCAAGGCGGGGCTTTGCCAGGCTCAGCAGCAAACCAAAACCAGACTCCCTGCCATCGAACCGACTCACTCAGTATGAGCGCAAAATAACCTTTTTGTCAAAAAGGCTGGGCTGCCAGAGCACTCTGGCTTTTCTCTGGCAGGGCTAACTGGGCAGTGCCCTGGTCCCCAGGCCTCAGCATGCCCCAAACCTCACCCAGGTGGATCTGGGAGGGGACAAGGCACTTCTGACCCAGGCCTGTACTCCAGCAGCTGTTCTTTCGGGCTGGAACCTGGCATACTTGGTTTCCTCAGGAGATTTGAATATGCAAAGAAGGAGGCCAGGGTGCAAACCACTCAACAATTCACAGTGAAAGCTTGGGGGGGGGGGGGCACGGCAGTGGGTTACTGGGGAGTGCGGGGAACACTTTATTCCCTTGGGCCAAGTCAGAACTGTTTCAGGGGTAACTCTTAAAATGCAAGTCTGCAACAAACAACTAAGAACAACAAAGGAAGGGTGTGTACCCTACAGATTTGCAAAGATTTGGGTTTAAATGCAGGCTCCTTTGCCCCTTGACCAACTGTGTGACCTGGTACAAGTGACCGTCACAGGGCAGTGTAGTTGGTGCCATAGCTCCCCTTAGCTCAGGTCATCAAATCCATCCTGACTCACGGCGATACACAGTGCCGCTGCATCCTGCAGGTACCGCTACTTTTTTATGAGAGCAGAATGCCTCATCTCTCTACGAAGGAGAAGCTGGTGTGTTTGAACCACAGACCTTGTGGTTAGCAGCCCCACGCGGAACCCAGTATGCCACCAGAGCTCCTGAGGAAGAGTGCAACAAGAGAACCAACTATTAACACAGTTTATATTATATACACTATGATCGCAACCATGATTTGCTTTTAAATCTGTCTCAAGAATACCAGCGATTTCCCCCTCTGATTATTTTCTTGATAGAAAGCAATATTCATAAATATACCTTGTGCAGGGCTAGGCAGAGCAGAAGTATTTCAGGAATTGTTGAGTCTTGAGAATTATATGGGCAGTCGACTCATATGAAGAAAATCTTTCTATCTGGCTCACCACGTCAGAAGAAATCTGTGCTGGGTCAACAGAGCACAGGTTTCTCCAAGCCCGTGTTTGCTGTCACTTTACTCACGCATGGTTCAAGTGTCTACAGGGCCCCAGCTGAGAAAGCAGAGCTATGAATAAACACAGATGTGGCCCCATATAACGAAGGATGGGCCTCCGGGGAGTGTGTTTGTATAGAGGATCCAGAGGCCTCTCGGCCAGGAACCAGCAGGAAAAGGATGAACCAAGATTCACCAGCTTTTCCATCTAGGACTTTAGGAACTAATGGGGAGAATGGACCGTCGGTTGCTTTTCCTTCAATATCTAGGACAAGCTGAGTCACAGAAACTCCATTTTTGATATTATTATTATGGGAGCCAGGTAAAACAGATTACATGATACCAGAACAATTTAAAATTTCCTGGAAATATTTTATGATGACAGGTCATGCTAGATCCCACACAGGAAACAGGGGTTTGCTGATGCATTCTTACTAATCTGTAGTGAACAAGTTCTGTTTTTCACTACATGAAAGATTCTGATTCTAAATATCTCTATGACTATAGTGGAGCATACAGTGGGCATGGGTATGGAAACTTCTTAGATATTATCAAATAGCTTGAGGCAATAAGTTACTGGGCCAAGGGGCTCTGGACTATGGTCTCAGGGGCCAACAAGGTCAATTGCCATAACGCAGTACACAAGGACAATATTTTACATCCAACTTTGATGAGAAGAGGCCTTCGAGACGAAGTCTTCAACCAATGAACCACATGAACATCAATCTCCACAATATGTATAAAATCTGTCCTACCGCCAACACAAGGAGTTCTAGTGGCACTGTTGGATAAGCACTGGGCAGCTGACCCAAAGGTCGGTGGTTCAAACCCACCAGCCTCTCCGTGTGAAATATATGACTATCATTTCCCACAGAGATTTATAGCCACAGAAATCCACAAAGGGTTGATATAAGTCAGAATCAGCTTTACCACCAATACAAAGAGGGATCTGTAGCTATTATAGCCATTTAGCACCTAGATGTTTTGGTTCAGGATTCCTGTAATTTATGAAACCAGCATTCTGATCCAAACTAATTGAGGTGTGCAGTTATCAACTTGGCAAAGGTTAAATATACAATCACAAGTAAGTAGTACCTTTTACTCCTTTCCTTTAAAAAAAAGTCTATAAATATGGTTCACAATTGTCTCTCTCCAAACTCCATGCATAGCTCCCTCCTGCAGAATCAAAGGCTCTTTGCCACTTTACAGACCCTGGCGTCTGGAAATACCCCGTAAGCAAGGCACGCAGAGGCTTACATGTGCTTACTTAATCTGTAGATGAGGCAGTTCAGGCCTGGAATACTAGGACGTATGCAAGGATTTAATAGCTTCCCGTACATCCCTTTACATTCAGAAGGCATAACTACACATGTGGAAAAGGGCAAGGAAGATGATACTCAGATTCCAGTTTGGGAAGATAAAGGAACGATGGGGGGGAAGCGGTAAGTATCTTAAGAGTACATATACACCTGTGTTTTGCACAGCCTCTAGTCGATGCAGTAAGGCCTGCGCCAGGGACCTGCCAAAGATCATCAGTGGTCAATAGCGGAGCAACTGTTGGAGTCCCTGCAGCCAAGGACCGCTACTCTCGCCTCCCTCCCTTGCCCCCCCTCCTTCCCCCTCCCCCAGGAATGCTTGCACCTGCTCGCTGTCCCTACTCTCCACCCTTATGTTCCAGACCTTAGCTTAAATGAGAACGTAAATTACGCAATTTGGAAGATGCCTTCGGTATGATTGTGACCCCTCAGTGTTTGTTCCTTAATACGACATGCCGTTGCTGTAAAGGGCCCGAGAATCCGTTCCCACTCTTAGGGGCCCATGCACAACGTGCCGCTACGGCTAAGTGCTTGGAAATTGGAAGTGATTGTGGTTGTTGTCGTCATCTCTACTCTCATTATAGTTAAATAATTAGCATTTTTATACTTCCTAGACTTTATAGGAAGTGCTTTCATATAAATACAGTGACCAAGGAAATTGAGGCTCACAGAAGTTTGTGATGAATCTAAGTTCATAGTACTCGCAAATGCTGGAATTGGGGACTTCAACTCCACACAAGGCTCTTTCACCTTGACAACACTCTTTGACTCTCATTACCTCTAGCCTCTTTTCTGTCATGACTATTACAGCTATCCATTTCAACCAATGGTTGATCAAGAATGACGGTAGCTCTGTGCTCCCTGGTTTCTTTATAAACTCCTCCATGAGAGCAGTCATGCCTAATTGGCTGCAGATACAGATGGTGATTTGATTCCATTTTTAACAGTTTTAAGCAGGAGCTGAGGAAGGAACATTTGAATTAGATGAAGCAGAACTATTTTTCAACCCCTTCCCTATGGGAAAAATGGAGATTAAATAATGCTAAAATAACTCACTGGGTTTACTCTCATTAGGCATATGTGTAAGAAACGCACTAACTTTTTAAAAAAGGGAATGACCCAATCGTTGGCAATGATTTCAGGCAAAGTCTTTGGGGACCTTCTGGGAAAGGATTCCTCGCCGATGAGAAGATCATACACAGTGTGATCACACACAGGGTGTTTCCTGTGCCGAACAGACTCCTCAAACTGTGGTCACTATGCTGGGACCCAGACGGGAGCCGTGCTGAACAGGAAGCCAGCATCTTGTGTGGACAGAACCCAGAGACTACCAGAGAAGCAAAGCCGGAGCCCAGACACAGCTTCCGGACTTCCTCCAGAATGAAGACACAGTCTGACTATAGGGGCCGCTCCCAGGACAGGTTTCTGTTGCTTGTACCATAAAGCAGGCTCCCCTTTCCGTAACTTACATGTGCTGCTTTTGAATCGGGCCGGGTTCACATAGTCTATCTCTAGGCAGTAGCTCACTCTCTTATACACATGTAGGCCTTCCTCAGCTTACACCAGATCAACGTTTGCGTTTCTAAGACCCTAAATGGGCAAAGAAGACAATAGTATGTACAGCTGCGAAGAGAGAACCCATGCAGCTGCTTTCCCATCACATGGCTAACTTTAGAGGCTCAGGACGCCTCACTGAGTCCCAGCCTCTCTCCCATGACCTCCATCCCCACAAGTCACCACAACGTTCCACATCTGGAAGCCTGATGACATTCGCTTCCTCTCGTTGCCTAGAGGGTGGTACTGCACCCCACTGGGGACGGGGTGAGGAGATCATGTCATCAAAGCACGTCGTCTTTTCTTCGCAGAATACTCAAGGCAAGCAGCCGAAGGATCCCAAGTTACTTGAGAAATGGGTTATTTTGCCAACTCACAGTTTTTCAAAGACTACATGCAGGAAGTGAACTATTTAACTCTTCTTTAACAATGTTCTATTGAGAGCATCAAGTGATTTTATTTTAAGCCAGATACCAACTTTTCTATCACTCTCGGGAACCATAAGGAGCCCGGGTGACATAGTGCGTTATGCTGCTAACTTCAGACTCTGCAGGGGGGAAGCACAAGCTGCTCCTTGGGAGAAAGACGAGGCTTTCTGCTCCTTCAAAGATTTACAGTCTCGGAAACACCCAGGGACAGTTCGGCTTTGTCCTATAGGGTCACTGTGTGTCACAATCAACTAAATGGCCGAGAATTTTCTATACCCATTATGCCCTTGAGCTGCTGCTTTCTAAGGTCCAGATCTGTCCTTGGGGATGCAGGACACCATTTTCCAATGAGCAGCAGGGCTGAGTCAACATCCGTCTGCCCAACATCTCTGTCGATCTCAGCTTCGACCGTTATCATATTCCATTTGCTTCACTTCCTACTCATTGCTGCCCCGGATTCCCAACACACACCAACTATGCTCAGCACCCGCTCCGAAATCGAGGGTGTTATAAGGATTAAGTAGCCCACTCCACTCCTAACTTTCCATCCTTCACGAGTCTCTTACTGCTACAGCATCTGGTTTTAACCTCTTTAAGCCCTTCCAAACCAAACGCACTGCCATGGCGTCCATGCTGACTCACAGCGACGCCCCTGTGGGTGTCTGAGACTCACTGTTTACAGGAGTAGAAAGCCCAGTCTTTCTCCCTCAGAGCCGCTGTTAGTTTTGAACTGCTGACCTTTCGGATTGCATCCCAACTCATAACCCCTACACCACTCGGGCTCCCCATGGAAATATGTAAGTCCTTTGCTTCTCCATTTTCTCCCATCCAATTAGCATGTCCTATTCTCATTTCCTTCACCGTAGAGTACAGTCTCTTGCTAGTAATTTACTCTTTGCAAACCATCAACCCCAATTCTTCCTTAACCCAAATATCTCCTTTTTCCACTCCTCCAACTGGTAAAGCAAGTTTTACTGGAATTAATCCCTCAATCTTGCAGACTAATAACACAGCACAATTAGGATTTTCTGCAGAAGCTACGCCTTCAATGTGACACAACAATAATATGCTCTACCTGTTGAGTGGATAGCAAGTTGATAAACATCTGTGGACAAGCTTCTTAATCTCTCTATGCCACTATTGCCCAGTTGTATTATTATTAAGGTAATAATAATCCTGTTCTCATGATTGTTATGAGGTTTAACCGAATTCACATATATAAAGTATTTTAACGATGCTTTGGAAAGTGTCCAAAACTCATTGGTTATTATGTTATAGAGAGAATTGCAGCCTTTGGGTGGAAATGTCCTTAATTTCTTTCCTATAGTTTACCTTCCAGGACCCATAGTAGCACAGTGGTTACAATTTGAGCTGCTAACCATAAGGTCAGTAGATCAAACCCACCAGCTGTACCTTGGAAGAATGTTGAGGTTCTCTACTCCCTTAAGGATCACAGCCTTGAAAACCCACAGGGGCAGTTCTGTTCTGGCCTATAGAGTTGCTATGAGTCAGAACTGATTCCCCTGTATTTTAAAGCTAGACCTCACCGCATTTCACTGCGTCCTACTTAGACTGTACGTTTACACAAGGGTACCCTTTCTTCCAAGCAGGAAGGAAGAACATGAGTGCAAAGAAAGAGAGAGAAGAAAACCCCTCTTTAGTCCATCCCTCTTGCTGGCAAGTTTCCATTATTTCCTTCCCTACAATCCTCGCCTCTTAAAGAAATGTCTTTGTCTGATTATCTCTTCACGCTTATTATCTCCTCAGCCCTCCTCTCATTCCCATCCCAGTGGCGAGGGCATTGGCTCCTTACTAGTGGTGTAGTGATTGGGCAAGATCAGCCGTTCAAGACCATCAGCCACTCTGCAGGAGAAAGACGAGGTTTTCTGTTCCCGTAAACAGTGAACCTTGTGACTGAATTTACCAAGCAGCAGGTAAGCACTAAGGTTGGAGTCTGTATCAGACACAAAGCAGCCACAGACACACGTGGCATGGGGACCCACTGAAGGCCGGTCACATCCAGAACCTAGCAGTCACCGTCCTAACACTAAATATATATATGGGAAGCATCGGGATTTTAAAACCTAAGAAACCACAATGCTTCTCAGCAAATCACTTAGACCCCAGAATGCCACGGTGCCTGTCAGCACTGCTATATCCACTCAAGTCTGCCCCCTGATTCGGCACCTCAACAGGTGTATAGAAGCAGTCCTGAAGTTCTGTGGAGGAACCACCTTCCTGGATTGCTTTCCGTGCCCTGAGACCTGAGCCTCCCCGGCCCACCACACACACATTACACTTTGTGAGAGTGAGACAGACACCTTCATATGCATCCAAAGCTATAAGGAGAAAACTGCGCTGACTAAAACACACGTTGGGATAATGAGATCACAGAGGGGAGGCCTCACGCTGGCTGCTCTTCCTCAAAAGTTTATCTTTAATCCAGTTCATCTCTCCCTTCTCTCTATCAACACACATGACTTAAACCGAGTCTCTATGCTGAAAACTCTCAATCTGTATTTCTTGCCCAGAATATCTGACAGTCCACTTGAATATCTCTCCCCACAGGCACCAAGGGGTCTAAAGTTAATAAGACCAGAATCTTCCCACGCTTTTTGAAACCAATGCACAGAAATAGCTACAATCAATTAGGAGCCACCAAAAAGGTCCATAAACCCAATTGAGCCAAGAGGGGGAAATAAGAAATTAGAAATGTCTGGTCCAGCCCTCAGAAAACTTGGTTTAGCAAGAGTTCCTTTGTTCGAATAAGATTTTTTTTTTTCTTGGAAACCCAGCCTGTGAAATCAGGGAAACTGCACCTAATCAGGTTGTGACAGGGGCAGCCAAAAAGTAAGTACCAAGATGGCAATTACCCCCATGCCACGTGACAGGCCTCCAGAAGCCCCTTGAAAGCTTCCACATCCGCAAGTCCCAGGAAAAACAACCCACGGTCAAGACCCAGGAAGATGCTATTTTTTATATATACAAAAGTCAACAGTCAGAGCACAATTAGTGAAAACTAACTGAGGCTTAGCTTCGGAACACTGGGTGACAGTGTCCATAAGTTTTAAGCATAAACTGAGAATAAATGTCATTAAGAAGAAGTTGGTTCCGGGTACTCCAGTAGATCGTTCTATATCAGATTCTCCATGAAACATTCACTGCACTTTGTCAAAAGAGTGAATCCTAATGGCAAGGGAAAGGATTAAAATTAATCACTGGACTTAAGTCACAAAGGGTTTCAATATGTGATAGTCCGCTATTTTGAAAATATATGTGTATGCAATTAAATAAAAGCGAGAAAAATCCAGAGAGGAGTTTAAGCATTAAAGTTGACACCACAGTGAACTTGAAGATGCTCCATATACTGTTGATGGGACTGTGAAGCGGTGCGACCGCCATGGGAAGCTGACCTAGTTAGTGTTAAGCTAGGAACTTGGCTAAAGGGGTGAAGGCAATATTCAGTAAGAGCAAGGTTCGCTTGGAGAGATTGCGATCCATGGCGTAAAATAAAATATGTATGAATTGGTCAATAGAAAAGTAATTTGCTCTGAAAACCTTCACTCAATTCACAATAAAAAAGTTATTTTAAAAAGAAGACAAGAGAGAGCGAAAATGAAAGAAAAAAGATAAAAGACAGTCCTCTAATTCTCCCTTAAAGTAGACCTAACTTTGCTTCTGTGTGGGTTGTTTTGCTATTGTTGTTGTTGTCCTTTTGTTTTTGTCATTTCTTCGTAGGGTGTAAGGACCCCTGCTGGCACAAGGGGTTAAACACCGGGCTATCATTGTAAGAGAAATGAGGAGAGGGTCTGCTTCATTAAAATGTACAGCCGTGGAAACTCCAGGAAGCTGTCTGCTCTACTCTGTCCAGTTTGATGGCTGTGAATAGGAATTGGCTAAATGGAAGTAAGTTGTGATGGCTCTTTTGAAATCACAGGTCCAGGGAACTGAAGAGGCTACTGCAGGAAATGCACCTGGTTCCAGTGAATAAATATGAGGTCACTCTTATAGGAAGTATTTCATCATGCATAGTGCATTGACAAAAACAATACTGGTTAGCCTCTGAAATAAGTCATTACAACCTCAATTTCATTATGACAGGGATGATGAATGGTCAAAGACTACAGGAGTAGTCTTACATCATTCGAAAATAAGGGTCTTTTAGAGAATAAGTTTTAAATAGTGTAGTTCACAGTTTATATTACTTAGTTCCTTTATTACGAACCAGGGAGTCTATAAGCTAAGTCGGGATAAAACAAATTACTGGGGTTTTCGGGTAATTTGAAAGGCAGGAAACTGTGTTTAGCTCTCCTCTATAATATTAAGTGACTGATATTACATCCACCAGAGAGGTTCATAAACATGGAATTCCATTTTCTCCCTGGATGCAGAAAATGAGCTATTTTCAAGATTTACTAGATAATCCTCAGAATCTAAAACATCACCAGTTCGCTTAGCTGAAGCAATAAGAAGTCAGTAAAAGCAGGAAATAAGAAACTGATGCAGCACATTTTAAACACTGTGCTTTACCTTCAGTCACATAAGTAAATAAAAATTTGCTCATGAATCTTTGGATATGAGGTCATGTTTAGAGGACCACATTGTCTTTCCTATTTAAGCCATGCCTAGAATCTCTCATACACAAATTCTTACTTCCATTGCTTAAAAGTAGAACAGGTTCTTAAAGAGCCTTGTAAAAAAATCTGAGTGTAGAAACTTTCTAAATTTTCTTTGCTATCGCTTTCCAGTCTTTTATAGTTGTTTTATTCACACCTATGTACTAACAATTGCTCGTTAATGTTGCTTTGGTTTTTGTTTGTTTGTTTGTTTTCAGTCTTAAAAGACTTCCCTTTTCCTCAAAACATAAAACAAAACATAAAATTGGGCCTTTAAACTATGCTCAAGCTAAAATTCAGTGGTATTTGTGTTTGTTTCTGTGTTTTAGAATATTCACAAATGTTTGTAACCATTGACACAATCTAATTCCAGAATATGGCCATCCCTCCAACATGAAACCCTACCATTAGCAGTCACTCACATCTCCCCCTTTCTCCATCCACCCCCACCCCAGCCCGTGGCTTTGTTCCTAAGTTACTACAGAAATACCATAGGGGGTGGTGGCTTTAGCAAACAGAAATTTATTCTCTCACAGTTTAGGAGACTAGAAGTCTGAATTCAAGCTGTGGGTAAAGACTTTCTCAGTCTGTCAGCTCTGAAAGAAGGTCCTGTCTCCCTTCACAACATAGGGGTTTCTCAGCACAGAGACCCTGAGGTCAAATGAAGGACTCCACTCCTAGCTCTTCTTTCTTGGTGGTAGGCAGGTCCTGCTCTCTGCTCATTTCCCTTTCCTTTGATCTGTAGTAGGATTAAAAAAATTACATAGGCCACACCCCCAGGAAAATTCCTTACTCGGGCTAGGGCTATGATCTAAGTCAGGGCGTTGCATCTCATCCGAACTTCCAAAATATACCATTACATAAATGCCAGACCACTAAAAAAGCATGGCCTAGTCAAGTTAACACATATTTGGGGCATGGGCGGCAGGGAAGGATACAATTCATCCCATGACACCTGGCAATCACCAATCCACCTTGTTGTCTCTATGGGGTCCCTGATTCTTGAGTCCCATGTGAAAGAAATCATATGAAACACGGCCGTTTGTATTGGCTTCTCTCAACTGGGCATAACGCTTTCAAGCTTATCCACATTGCGGCGTGTGCTCGGGACGTTTTACAATGTTGGCTGACTTTTGGCTTTTACAAGCACATATGGTGAGCAACTTAATGGTGATTGAAATCATCTTCATTGCCTGGCACTCACATCCTATCAGTTTATATAATACTTAAGTTGCAGGATTACAACAGCAAATTCAGCTGGCATAAACAGGACTAAGGCCAGTCATGACTCTAGCTTGTGCTGGAGCTAGCAAGAGCAAAGGACATTAGCTTAGTGAGGAAGAAAGCTGTTGGCTCCAGTGGCCTCTGTGCTGTGACCAACTCCGTTTCAGTGGCAAAGGGGTGTACTGGCTAGCCCAGAGAGCTGAGAGTTGGTCAGTAGTCCTTTACCCAGAACAGAGGACAGAGGCATACGGAGAGAGGCAGAGGTGACAAATGTCTTATGCAGCCTAACACTGCATCAGCTGGTACCCAAAAGGAAGTCTACTGTTTTCTCATCAAAAGGAAGCAAAGATGCGCACCTGTAGAGAGAGGTCCATCTTTCTGCATCTACAACAGCACTGAAAGACACTGTCCTATCTGTTTTTCAAGGAACAGAAAATCTACATCTCTTTCCCCACAGTCTCTCCTCCCTCTTAAGCCCCAACGCAGTCACCTCTCTCTGAGAGCAGTTCTAACTGGTAGGCAGCCACTCCTCCACCATCTTTTCTTCTTTGCTAGTCTGTCAGATGGCTACCGGCACAGGTTCGGGGCTTTCTGTCAACTGCTGCCCCTAACACAGAGCTTGTATGAAAGAAGCCCTGCAAACAGGACCATAATAAAGAGGAAAATTCCAAGAACTATTAAATCAATCAATACATGAACCAGTTAATTAAATAATAGCCTGCAGGAGCCTGCCTGGTTACAGTCACTCACCCCACTTGTGACTGCAATTCTAGAAGGAGGGGGCCAAGAGGTGGGCAACGGAGGGAAGAAATCAACTACTCTGGGTACCTGACAGGCCTCAGACACCGTGGTTCTCCTCCAGCATTCAATAGAGACCGTCTGCAACCCAGACACCAAACCAGACACGCTGCCATCGAGTGGATGTCGGCTCATAGGCTCACTACGGGACAGGGAAGAACCAACCGTCCCTGTGTGTTTCTGACACTACAATTGCTTATAGAAGTAGACAGTCCAGCTTTCTCCCACAAATCAGACACGGTCACGTTGTAAGGCTTTCTGTTGGCCTTTGATGTTGAGCAAATTACAACCAGACAGGCAGAAGAAAACCTGTGCACTCCCCATCACCCGCTGTCTTCAAGTGCGGATTCGGGTTGCCTCTCTTGGTTTATTGGACCACTTGACTAAGGGAGCTTTCAGATGTGCTAGAAAGATGCTTCTAAGAAAACAGCTTTCAAATCGGTCATTATGGAAAAGTAAAGCGAGTGGCTAGGCAAGGAATGTACAAACAACCCCCAAACCAGCAACGAATACTTTTTTTGGGGCTGTAACGACTGAACAACTGCCAAGTTCATTTTGATAAGCCCTTGTTAAAAACAATAAACAAGCCTGAGCTTGCAAACCTTGCCGTTTTGAATAAAAAGCAATGGGTAGAATTAGAAAGGACTTAAAACTGGACCGTTTAATTAAAAAAAAAAAACCTTGGTGGTACCAGATTCGCCAATCAGGCAAAACACCGTGCAGCCTGTGCCTGTTGGGCAGCGGGACAAATGTAAAGCAAAATGACGTAAAAATGACATTGTTTTCATAAACAAAATTTAAAAGCTACGTCTTACAGAGGTCTGCACTGCAAACCAGCTGCGACAGTGACACGGTAGTGCCAGCACCATGGAGCAACCTCATCCTCCCACGGCTCGCTCACGTCAAAGTCCCCGAAATAATGTCCCCCGAACCAGAGGAAATGTCCATTCACCAGCCCCATATGCACACACAGAAGCGCCAAGCGGAGCACTGTGACTCACGTACCGTACAACATCAGTTCCCGAGAGTCAAAATAGCTCCATCTAATGTTGTGTCTGTTTTGCTGGCTTCTAATAAAACCAGCAGGATCACATAAAACAAAGAAGCCAGGTCACCAGGAAGGAGCCACGGTGGTGCTGTGGGTTAAGCACTTGGCTGCTAACTTCAAGGTTAGCTGTTCAAGCCCACCAGTTATTCCTGCTTCCCTCCACCTGCTTCCCCAAAGTCTCAGAAATCCTATTCTGTCATTCTACTCAGTCCTGTGGGGTCACTCCGAATCAGAAGGCAATGGGTATGAGTGGTTTCTTTTTTAATAAAATCAGCACACTGACAGGCTTGGAAAGTAGTTTGACATGTTTATGGTCACATCCCTGCTTTAAGCTAAACTCAAATTCTCTTCTGTCTAACAATGCCTATAAAAATTCTAATGAGTGAATTGTACCTTGAGCTCCATCAGGTAAAAGTCTTCAATGCCCAGGAGCGTACAGACCACAGAGCAGACAACAGACAGCTGGTAAACTTAAAACAAAGGACCAAACACTAAAATGTACACTGCTACAGAAGTGAGTTTAAAGTGGCTTTTGGAGCCCGCTAGCTCTCTTGCAGGTCAAGGTATTAAGCACAACAAACAAATGTGCCTAAGTTTGATCTAAGGCTGTCATCAGTCACACCTTTAGTTCTAAGTAATCGTCACCATACTCTCACTGTCATGGAGCCAATGCTGACTCATAGTGACCCCTGTGGGTTTCTAAAACTGTAGCTGTTTGTGGAGTAAAACGCCCAGTGTTTCTCTAATCACCACCATAGGTAGCAGAGAATCTAGAAAAGAGTCCCAGAAAGGAGGGACACAAATCTGATACCAGTGATAGACTTACTCCCATCCATTTTGAAGAACTTTCTTCTGAGGATCCACCTGGAATACCCGTATGTGGGCATATGAATCATCACAGGATAGTAATTTAGAACATGGCTTTGGAATTAAAAGTTTGGATTTTTAAATAATTATACTTCAAAGACGTATGACTTCATCAGTCTCGCTCATCTATTTCAGAATCCCACTAGGTGTTTTCTTTTTTTTAAGTAGCTATTTTTACTTTTTTCAAATAGTAATAAATATGTTAAGAACAGGAAAGGTATGTTTTGTTGATTCTAATTATATCATTTTTGTTCAATACGCTTGGAAGTAATGTGCTTTGAAGACTACAGGAGGTGAGAATGAGAAAGCTTGGATCTAAGGATTGGCTGCATCGCCAACTAGAGTTTAGTCAGTGCTGGCCCACTTGGGTCTAAGCTTCGTGGCTGTAAAGTGAGGGGGTTGAATTTAGCAGCTTAGCTCCAAATCCCTTTCCAATGTCTGAGATCATGTGATTTGAAGAACTACATCTATCGTTTGGATTCCGTCCAGTGAATTCCAACTCAGAGTGATCCCAGTAAGGAGAGTAGAACTGTCCTGTAGAGTTTTGGTTATTGTCCTTTGGCTTTGGGTTCTTGGCTGTCATTTTGACGGGAGATGCCTGGGTCCTTGTGGAGTCCGACAGCCAAGCTTCGCTTAGCAGCTGGGCTCTGGATCTTTCCGCCTTTCCAGAGTTCCAGGACCCATCTAGTCAACATGAATTATTATTCAGTCTTTCTATACGCTGGACACTTTAAGACGGCCAAACACCGTTAGTCTGACATGCTTGCTGTTTCTTTTCACAGGACAAAGAAAGCAAACCAGGCAAAAGGCAATTGATTTTAAAAGCTGTTGAGTGCAGGTATCTATTGAGATAGTGTGTTTCCGCATTGGGCGGACCTGAAGACTTTCCTCCTGGTAAAACTAGCGCACTGCTGGAGTCCCCAAATACGGAGTTGTTGTGGTGGTGCCACGTGCTAAACGTTAGGCTTCTAACCTCCAAACCTGCGGATCAAACCGACCAGCCCCGCTCCATGAGAAAGGGAGGCTGCCTGCTGACATAAAGGTTTTGTCTTGGAAACCCTATGAAATGTTTTGGGATCAACTCTAAGTAGTGAGTCCGGTTAGGTTTTTTTGGAAATGGAAGAGTTAATCAGTGTCTTGGTAGGTCCCCTGTGACTCTATAAGAAGATAAACCACATAAGAAGGTTAGTTGCCATGCGGACTCTTAAAGCTAACCTGGTAGCACAACAACTTACTGGACCAATGGAACCAAACCCACTGCCACTGGAGCCAGGCTGCGATGGTTCCGACCCACAGGTATCTCTGCTGGACTAGAAGCAGTTTGGAGAAATTCAGTCCAATCAACAGAAGTGTTAGATAGCTGAAGCACTTTTTTTTATTTTTAGTTTTTTATTGGGGGCTCTTACACCTCTTATCCCAATCCACACATATATCCATTGTGTCAAACACATCTGTACATATGTTGTCATCTTTTTCCAAAACATTTTCTTTCTACTTGAGCCCTTGGTATCAGCTCCTCGTTGTTTTCCTCACTCCTCTCCCCTCTCTCCTCCATGTTTCCTTGATACATAATTTACAAATTATTCTCTTTTTTTTTCATGTCCTACACTGACTGCTGCCTCCTTTCACCCACTTTTCTGCTGTCCGTCCGTTCCCCATATAAAATATATGCGAAACAAATATTACCATCTGAGGGGCAGAGAGAACCGGGAGAAAGAGGAAAAAATGAGAAGGAAAAACGGAAGAAAGTAAAGCGAAGGAGGGTAGGATGAATGGAGGGAGGGAGAGGAGGAAAGAAGGAAGGGAAAAAGGAAGGCAAGGGGACGCTGAAAGCAGGGAATCCAGAAATGTCTCACTTTTGCACTGGGAAGTCTGTGTTGCACCGGGAAAGCACGGGGGTGGAGATCAAAGCCGCTTTCTCTCCAGCCATGGACCCCAAAACTCAAGCAGACCCTGGGGGCCCCACCGACACCCGTCCCCTTCCCAGCCAAGCCAGCTGAAGGACGGACCCCGGTGGCCCGCTGGGGAAGGCTTGGCGGGGCCAGGTGCCAGCGTTCCAAAGCGCCAACCATCACCCTCTTCCCGCCCGCTCACCGCCGGACACCCTGTCCCGGCTGCCCCCAGCCGGCCCCAAGGATCCTCACCTCGCCGACACCGCTGCGGCTCTGGGAGCGGCGCGCGCACATCCCTCTGGGGCGCCCCGGCTGCGCCGCGCTGGGGCGCGGGGGGCCCCTTCCCTGGCTCTGGGCGCCGGGCCTCGCGGGCAAGGGCGGGCGCTCGGACGGGGCGAGCGAGTCCGAGGGCGCGGGGCCGGCGGGCAGCGCCACGATCTTCGTGGACCGAGGACACGATCTTCGTGGGCAGATCGCCGCGCAGGGCCTCGGAAACGCGGCTACGCGGTGCGCTCCGAAGTGCGCTCGGAGAGGGAGCGACCGCGGACAGCCGCTCCCTGGGCGCGTAGCCGCTGCTCCACGAGTAAGGGGGCACGCGAGAGCAGGGACGCCTGGCGGTTATGTAATGCTTCAGAACCGAGCCAACAGGTTCTCGGACGGCCGGACCCTTCCTGGGAACCGCGGTGTGGGTCCGTCACCCAGGCCAGCCGAGGGGGGGACGGGGTTCTCCAAAAGAAATTCCTCCCACCCCTAGCAGGGACAAAGCGGGGTGAATGCAAACACCTCTTGTGGTGTCTCGGATCCTACTCCTCAATCCCGCCCATTTTGCTGCAGGGAAACACACCTGAATGCTTTAGGAGTGTCTCTTCAAAGCATTGTCTTGGGGTCCCCGGAAGCCAGGTTCAGCTCTTCGAAACAGCTGGAGACCTTAAGCGAGTCACTCCCCTGAGCCCGCAGGCTGAGAATAATATTGGTGCCCACGTTCGATGGCAGATGAGAAGGTAGCATGAAGCGCTGGCACACACCATGCCCTCCGTAAGCGTTAGTACTGCTTATGATGCCAGGGTTTACCCAACTTCAAGCACAACCTGAAAAGCGGCTACCACGTAAGAAAGGGCTGCCTGAATCTGCCAGAGGCCATCCCACGTCAGCGACAAAATCCGCAAACTCACTGCCATTGCCTCAATTCCAACCCGTAACGACCCTATAGGGCAGAGCAGAACTGCCCTTTGGGTGTCCGAGGCGTTTAAATCTTTGCGGAAACAGCCCCATCTTTCTCCTGTGACGCAGCCAGGGGGTTGAAACACTGACTTTTTTTTTTTTTTTTTTTGGTAGGCAGCTCCGTGTGGAACTAACTCACCATGCAATCTGGGTGTTACAAAGGACTCAGTTTCCTGCCTGAGCAAGGTCTGAACGGGCAAGCTCTGAGTGTGACATCTTTGGATATCTACATGCAGGATCGCTACCTCCGGCCTGTGGTCTGGGGACCAGCAGCATGGGCATCACCTGGGACTCCGTAGAAAAAGTCTCAGAACTTTCCCCAAATCCACAAAACCAGCATCTTCATTTCGCCAAGATTCCCCCAGACGATTGGGATATCATCAAATGTTTTAGAAGTACCAAGTCCAAACGAGTTCAATTTGGTGTGTGTGTGTGTGTGTGTGTGTGTGTGTGTGTGTGTGTGTGTGTGTGTGTGGTGTGGTGTGGAGGTAGAGAAATTGAAAAGGGCAAGAAGAAATCACTGAATTATGAGCTACATTTTCCCGACATGATGCTCCAAGCTCATGGGCCAGCTAGTCGATTCTGACTCATAGAGACCCTATGCGACAGAGTAGGACTACACCTCTGGGTTTCAGAGACTGTAAGCAGCTGGTGGTTTTGAACTGCTGATCTTGCAGGCAGCAGCCCAGGGCTAACCAATACACCTCCAGGGCTCCTTTCCACCTGACCCTAGGGTGATTTTAGAACAAACCCGTGCAACTGTTCCTCATTTTACCTCCTGGCTATTTTGTCTGAACTACTCCCCTCGGTTTCCTGCTCTTTAATGATAAACTGGAATCCAAGCCCAGATTTCATTTGCAATAAATTCTGAGCTCTAAAAGATGATTGGTGAATGTGTGTCTAGAATCCACATAAGAATTAACAAATAGACCTGTAAAAGAATTCATTAGCATGCAAAATGAACCTATAAATGTAGAGTCAGCCAGTGGACTCTGAGTTCTCAGGCGTGAAGGTCTGTAGGTTAAAGGCTCGAGTTTCAGAAGAAAAAAATATCTTAGTTAAACATTAGTTGAGGAGACAAATAAGCCGAATTTTCCATTTGGATAATGGAGGGCAACCAGACCTTTAAACGTTTTGGAGGATAGAAACACAGGCTTCCTTTCCTGTCAACTGCTGCTTTCAAGGGCCCCAGCAAAGCCCAAAGCAAATATTTTGTTTACTCCATCATGCTATTTTTTAAATTCTCAGAATGTTCAGATGTAGTTTGCCTGATTCACTCTCTGGCACACGATTCACTGCTGTGAGTGCAGTTCACTGTGAGATGGTGATGATGCCGGGGCCGATGCTGGTTATGAACCAAGCAATGCCCATGTACCATGCTCACTTCCATCTGAAGGGGCTTCCTCTTCACGGCTGTTGAAAAGATGCTGCTTTGGGGAGCAGATCAAATGGAGGTGGAATAGAAGGAGATGGAAAGAGGATAGATATCATCTCCTTTCTCTGAGGTTGGAAGATGGGAAAAGGTGGGTATTCTGGGATAAAGCCCTTCAGTGGGCCCCACCCACTCCTCCCAGTGGAAGAAAGCCAAAGGGGAATTTGAACATCCAACCAAAGGAAAGGAAAAGCGCCCCCATTCTCTTAACTATCTGCAATGATGAAACTACTGCATACGATTTCTTACTGCTACTGAATCTGGCTGCATGACTTTAATTTTTCATTAAAATTCGGTTCCAAATTTTTTGTTAGTGTTACAGTGTTGTACTAACCAAATCTTAAGTGCTCCTTAGCAGTACATGCCTGGTGGCTACCCTAACTGGACAGGGCAGAAAACAGCGCATTTTCATGATGATTGTTTGTTCTTTTGGACAGCAGTGCTTTCGAGGGGGAATTTTCCTTCTTGGTTTCTTTCTCCTTGTCCCCTTTCCGTCTGTCCGCAGCTCTGCTCAGAATGCCCTCATGACCAGCAAAGGATGACGAGGTGGAAGTTTGATGAGATGAGACCAGCTATTTCTGGTTTTGTTCAAGACCTTATCTGAATCTCACTTATCAAAATGCCAATTGGGGTGGGAGGGGAGAGAAAAAGGGGTAGCCCGTCACAAGGTTGGATATATAGCCCACCCACCTGAGGGGGGCGAATAGTAGAAATGTGGGTGTAAGACAGGAAATAACAATAATAATACATAATTGATCAAGGCTTCATGAGGGAGGGAGGTGGGAAAACGGCTCAAATAGAAAGAAAATGTTTTGGCAATTTTTATGGCCATATACGTGCAAATGTGCTCAATACAGTTGTAAGATGGATTGATATAAGATTTGTAAGAAAAAAAAAAGATTTGTAAGAGCCCCTCCCAATAAAAGGACCCCGATATCTTGATTTATTATGAGAATCCAAAGAAGGTAATCCATAGAATGTACTCACTGCAGTGCCGCGCACAGAGCGAATGCTCCAAAGATCTCAGCCAGTGTTCACACGGATAGCTGTGTTATGTTAAACGAAAGGGTAGGTCATGGTTGGATACTCACATCGTTGTTATTTAAGTAGCCGTCTGCTGATGTGATCAGCTGATCTTGATACCTTGACTGACATTTACAAAACTAGTATTCAGACTCTTGTTCGGGTCCTTTTCACACCTCTTTCCTCCCCACCCCCACCCCACCCCCAAAATAACCCTGTGTACTGCCCATCAAAGGGGGCTCCAAAAAGCCTGTGCGGAAAATACAGTTAATCCGTGTCATGTGTATTCCATCAACGATAACTGTAGCAACCGAAATCATATTGCTCAGTGGTTCACCGGTATAAATTTTTGCATGAGATTCTCAGAAACACGACACCTTAGGGTACATCCATTATGAAAGGAATTGTTTGTTCTTACTATTGGTCAAACAAGGATGTGTGGACTCAGCAGAGAGAAATGAGAACATTGTCTGAGATAAGTAATATGTGGGCAACTGCGTCAGACTAGAAGCCACCAGAAGGCTGGGGGACTGGGGCGGAACCTTAAAGCTACTTCCTGACTAGAATTTGTACTTTGGGGATTTGCTTGTTTGTTTTAATTACTAATAAAGGTTTTTAGGATAGCAACAAACAGAATAAACAAAATTATAATCCATTACCTGGCCAGTGATTTAGAACAATATGTGAGAAAAGAAATATTGAAATTCTCTCTTACCCACCAAGAAATACGGATCTCTGAGCACCTGCCTCCGACTTCTTTAAGAACATGCCCTAAGGGCACCATTCCAATTTCATTTTCTCTGCTTTCTTTCCTGTTTCCTCTTTCACCACAACCTTCTTTTCCTCGGGGCCTTTTCTAGAATTCAGCCCCTATTGCTCTGCTCTCCTTTCTTAATCCCTCTTGCCATCCCCTTTGGAGAACGAATGTATCCTGCCGGTCAGCAGCTCTGAAGTCTGCATTCCCAGTTCTGACCTCTCCCTGAACTCCAATTCTTTTTGCCAGATGCCCAGTGGATATTTCCACTGGAATTGTCCCATCCCATTATTTCAAATGTTAAAACACCAGAAGCCAAAGTTATCATTACAGTCTATCTTGCCCCCCCAAAACTGTTTATTTTCTCCTTTCCAGCATACTGCCTTGCTCTCTGGTGTTAAAATTCTGGCTACTTTACTATCTTTGAAGCCATGGTATCATTTTTAACCCATTTTTCTTCCTCATGGAGTCATGATATAACTTGGAGAGCTTGACTTTGGAATCCAGAGGCCAATGTAAAAATCTCATCGATGCCATTTCTTTGCAGGAGGAGATTTACCGAGAGATGAGTAATGCCATTCAAAAGCGTGGATTCAAGGACGGCTTATCCCAGCTCTTATGCTAATAAGGTTAGACTCTCAACTTCTGCAGGTTTGGCATTTGGACTCGATAACTCGGTGTGCTGTCTGTGCATTGTAAGCTGTCAGCAGCATTCCTGGGCTCCACCCATTAGATGCTGCCCTCTCCCTTAGTCATGACCATAGAAATTACCTTTCCAAACTCACAGTCACCGAGTCGAGGCTGACTCACAGAGATCCTACAGGACCGAGTAGAATGCTTAATTTGTTAAAAAGTCTAGTTATTAATGAATTTAGGAAACAAAAATTTTCTCATCCTGAGAGAAAGTGTCTTCAGGCATTATCAAATAAACGTCCCCTCAACTGAGACAAAATTGGCCCTTGTGGAGAGCCACCAGGTTAGAGAAATGCTGGAAGGAATAACAGTTGGACCTTGTTCATTTCCCAGCATTCACATGCATAGGAGGTGACACCATAGCTTGGGAGCAGGCCCACCTTAGCTAGCCCTCACAGTGACATCTTTGCTATTCAACATTTTCCGGAGAACTTTGTGCCGCAGATTTGCCCCCATGCAGGCCATTCTTGGGTTTCTTTGTGGCTGGAGCCAAGCCAAGGACGGCAATCTGTTCTTCGTTTGCCATCCTGTTGCGTATGGGTTCAGTGGTAAGGACGCTTGTTTTCTTTATGCTGAGATAGAATCCTTGCTGAACACTGTAATTCCTTTATCTTCCTCAGTAAGGGCTTCACATCAGCTTTGCTTTCGGCCAGCAACTTTGTATCATCTGCATATCACAGGTTGCTAAGCCGTCTTCCTCCAAGCCGGATGCTGCCCTTTTCTTCATATCGTCCAGCTTCTTGAACGCTTTGCTCAGCTTACCGATGGAACAGGTAGAGTGAGAGGATGCAACCCAGACACACACCCTTTCTGATGTAAAACCACCCAGCCCGCTTCTTCTGTTTCAATGACTGCCACTCGGGCAGTGCACAAGTTCTGCATACGCATGTTTTAGAATGCCCATCCTTCGCCAGGCTACCTGTCATTTGTGATGATTCGCGTGCAGGCAGTGGAATGCCTCGGCACAGACAATAAAATACAGGAAACCTCTTCCTGCTGTTCTTTGCTGTCAGCCAAGGACCATTTGACATCAGCAATGATATCCCTCTTTCCACATCCTCTTTTGAATCTGGTTGGGATTTCTGGCAGTTCCCGTTGGTGGACTGCTCAAAGATTTTTAAACGATTGTCGATGGATTTTTTTATGTGTATGATATTAATCAACAATTTACACACTTTGTTTTATCACCTTTCTTCGAGATGTGCATAAATATGAATCGATTCCGGTCTGTTGACCACCTAACTCCTTCTAGGTTTCTTTGCAGAGAGGACTGAGTGCTTTCAGTGGTGCATCATTGTCTGCTGATGAAACATTTTCAGCTGGCATCCTGGAGTCTTGCCTTACACCGATGCCTTCCATAAACTTGGACTTTTTCAATACAGTTGGTTCTCTGTCATATGCTACCTCCTGAAATGGCTGAGAGTTGACAAAACCTTTTTGGTACCGTGGCTGTGTGTTTCCTTCCATCTTGATGCTTCCTGTGTTGTTAGCGTGTTGTCCATCGAATCCTTTTTTCACACAAGGCTTGAGCTTGTCTTCGGTTGTCTCAGCTTCCTGATGGCGCACTCACGCCAGCTCTTTTGCATGTTCCCTGCTAATACTTGGTCTTCCGGAGCCACCCTTCAAAAGCCTCTGGACCGTACTTTCACATCATCATTTTTCCCCAGCCAATTGACATTCAAGAGCAAGTTTCAGCAAGTTTGCAATCAAACAAAACCCCAATGTCTCCACAAAGCCTTCTGACCCAAATCTATTCCCCAGGGGTTAAGAATCTAAGCTGGCACATCAGGTGGATCTGAGTGCCAGGCTGGCTCTACCTCTTTCCAATGGCAACCTTGGGCAAGTTACATACTCAGAACTCCGATTTCCTCATTTATGAAATGCACACGATAATGACACCCTTCCTCGTAGGACTTGGGTGAAGCTTACATGAGCTTTCTACTTTCAACGTGCTTAGCATTGGAGCTACAGCGTATTAAAAATAAAAACTCACTGCCAGCGAGTCGGTGCTGCTTCATAGAGACCGTATAGGACAGAGTGAGTTTCTAAGACCAGTACTCTTTGTGGGCATAGAGAGCCCCTCTTTTCTCCTCTGGGGGGGGGGGGTGCTTTCAAACTGCTAACTTTGCAGTTTGCAGCTCAGTGAGTAACCACTGCGTCACCAGGGAAAATGATTCAATAAATGTTAACTGAAAGTAAAGCAAATGCCTCTCCCCTGACCACATAAGGTAGGATATAGCTTATGTGGTCAGGAACTCTCTTTGACTCGTTGACTCTTTCGCCAAGCCCTACAGAGTAGGAACTCAATAAATCCTTGTGGAATACATGAAGGTTAGTAATATACGAGATCTGTTGTTCACCTGTTTTCCTCCTTGAGGAAGGGCCATTCAATTGGGTTCTACCATGAAGTATTTATTGTGAGTAAAGTCAGTAACCGTAGGCAGAGTCACGATAGTTCACACTTCGCCTGATATTTTTCCCCTAAAATCAACGATCTCTTTAACCCAGTACTGCTCTACCACTTGAGAGCCGCTAACCAAGTAAAAAAAAACAAAAACAAAAAAACCCTGTGAAACTAAAGCTAAAGTAGAAATGGGCTTTTACATTGAGACTGGGAAAGAAAGAAGAGGAACTGGTGTTATTACCTAATCAGATGGAGCCGATGAAGAAAGCAAGGGGAGGGCGTTCCCATATTCTGAACCACAGGCTTCCCGCCCTGCCTCTTTCCTGATCTCACTGCATCAGCACCCGGGATCTACTGGCTTTCATAGCATAGGGCTTAGTTTCCTAGTTAATTTATTTAAAATCTCCCAAGTTATTGTGAATTTTCATGAGGTGTGTGTGTGTGTGTGGTTTTAACATTTTATTTCTCCCAGCTCAATCATAATACACTTGTTTAATATCCATAATGTTAAGAGAGACTTTCTAAAGGGGGAGTTATGGGACCTTTATTGAAATATAGGCTGAGCTCTTCTGAGAACCCTTGTGTTATTTCATTCAAGCAAGACCAGGGTCGTATGGCAGTATATATATATATATATATATATATATATGTTATTTCCTTTAATCCCCACAATATCATTTTCCCCCCATTGAGGGAAAACGTTCCATAGTGGTTCCATGAGTGGACCGACATTGTGCAACTAGTAAACGGTGCTCTTTAGCACATTGAAGAGGTCATCTGCAGCAGATTTTCCCAACTCAATCTGTCATTTCACCACTTGACTCCTGCTTCAATGGGTGCTGGTAGTGGAACCAAGACAAAAAAAAATCAAATCCTTGACAACTTTAAATACTTTCTCCATACATCATGATATGGTCTATTGGTCCAGTTGTGAAAGTCTTTGTTTGCTTTTTGTTGGGGTATACTCCATACTGAAATGAAGGCTGTAGTCTTTGAGCTTCACCAGTGAGTGCTTCGAGTTCTTCATGTCTGTCCAACAAGGTTGCATCCTCTGCATATGTCAGGGTGTACTTAAGCGTTCCTGCAATCCTGATGCTATGTTCTTCTTCATATAGCCCAGTTTCTTGGATTATTTAAACAACATCCTGTGATAGGTAGATGTATTGTGCCAACCTGGTCAATAAGAGCATGTGGGATTAATCAAGTCGCAGTTGGACTGGGGGGCAAAGAGATAAATGGCTCAACAAGCCCCACCTCTCCCTCTCTCTCTGGTGACCTGATCAGTGTGTGGCTGCCTTATCTAGTTCTCTGCCTCAACTTGCAAGCTATACTACCTGTGGGACGCCCAACCCATGGATTGTGTCAATAGAGTTTAAGGTTCCTTGGAGATCTGCTTTACCACACTGCTGGTGTACATATCGCTTGAGCTTGAGACTGTTGGATCCTGTCATCTGGCTGACTGTTGGTAACCCACCCTACTGTTTGCTGCCTCTGTCTGGACTGCCTGAAATCCTCTATGGAAGACTCATCTGTCTGCTTCCTTGACCTTGGACCAAGCAGCCCTTGTGAGTTGAAGGACTTCTAGTATATTGACTGTTTCATGGAAGTGAGTTGAACTGAGTGCTCTGTACTGCTGTGTGGACTGATTAGCTGTTATATTCCTTTGTGCTGTATATATCTATCCGTGTGTGTGTGTGTGTGTGTGTGTGTGTGTGTGTCCTGGTTTTGTTTCTCTAGCGAACCCTGTCTAACACAATACAGATTAAATCAGTACAGTGAAATGATGTAACTCTTATAGCTTCCAAATTTGAACCACACATTATCCTCTTCTTGAGTTCAAGAGCTTCTCCTGTTTTGCATGCAGGCTCCACATGAGCATACACAGAAACAGGAAACTAGGTTTTTCTAACTACAAAGTATATTGGTTGCAAAAATAGCTCTGATTCTTTCCACTTCTGTTTCCATATCATTCGTAACTTCTTTCGTCAACAAGTGGGGCCTATTGCCCATCCTTTGAATCAGAGCTGCTCTTGCTTTAGAAAGAAGGATGGCAGGGAAATAATGGTAGGCCAGTTCTGAGTCTGGATCTAAGGTGCCATGTATTCCTGGCTCTCTCTCACAAGTCTGCCCCACTTTGCAAGAAGATAAGAGAACATATGGGGCTGAGCTAAGACAGCCCATGCGCACCAGACATGAGCAAAAGCCTAGCCATGATCGATAACCCTGCCTCAGAGTGGACTGCAGACACACCGGTGAACTCATGGAGATCAGCTCAGACCTACAGAACCACTCGGTCAACCTACACGTTCATGCACAGAAATAAATATTTATCTTGATGTTGTGGTGGAATAGTGGGTTACATGCTAGGCTATTAAAAGCAAGGTCAGCAGTTTGAAACTACCAGTTGCTCCACAGGAGAAAGATAAGAATTTCTACTCCTGTAAAGAGTTCCAGTCTTGAAAATCCATAGAAATAGTTCTACCCTGTTCTATCGGGTCCCTATAAGTCAGAATCAACTCAGATCAACTAGGTGGCTGTGAGATGGGTTTTGTTGGCTTTCTCTTGTTGGGTGTTTTTGGTAATGTACCCACAGATGTGTTGTGGTTGTTTGTGGTTATTTTATCAAGCTATTCATAAGAATTCACACTGATGTATACTTAACTACACCGTTTAATATATGGGGAGAACATTTTTCACAATACTACTATTGATAGTCACCCCTATACACACACACACATCCCATTTTTATGATGCTATTATCGTCTCCTTAATTCTTTTTTTAAATAATTATAAAAGTACTTCATAGAATATGAGAAAAGAAATCATCTCTGTTTAATGAACCAGTTTAATGAGCTCCTAAATTGCAATGTGAACTACAGAGCCTGGCTCTCATTCATTTATTTCATCAAACAAATGCACTGATATTTTAAAATATCTTGCCTGGATATATAGGGAGCCTGTTGTTGTTTTTAGGTGCCACGGAGTTGATTCTGACTCATAACGCCCTATGCACAGCAGAACAAAGCACGGCCCAGTCAGTCCTGGGCCATCCTCAGAATTGTCCTTATGTTTGAGGCCATTGGCGCAGCCCTAGTGCACTGGGATTTTAAGACACAGTTTCTGTCTTCAAGGAACTTGCCGGCATACTCTAATTAGAGGTTTAAGCAGAGATACAAATGAGAGAAGTGGAGTAACACTGAAAGACGTCAAGACTACCTTGCTATGGCCTCACAGGACATTTCAGGAGAAACGGTGTGTGATCATTCCATAAAGGAAGTCAACAATAGGATGGAAAATTCCAAGGAGTAGACTCTTTGAGGTAGAAGCTGGCGAGGCAAAAGCAGACCTCATAAAGGAGGGGGATTGGAACTCCTGCTTGGAGCTTTTCAAGAAGCGGTGGGGGGCGGGGGCAGCATTCCTGGCGTGGAAGCTGATGTTAATATACTACCAGTGGGAAAGTGCAAGGTGTCTTTGGCAGCGAGTACACAAGCCATTTTGAAGAGAACAGAAGAAATCAATAGGACAGTGTGACTCATTAGATATGAAGTAGTGGGGACAGGCAAAGCAAAGATGATCTGTGTTTCTGGCCAGAAAAAACTAGTGGTCATCAGAAAAAAAGGAATATAGCAAGAAGCTTTGAATTATTCAATATTAGACATATGAGCTGGAGGCAGGAGCGAAATGTGCAGCAAGCTGGTGGAAGTTCAGGTGGAAGGTCAAGGAGAAAATTCAAAGCTGGATGTGTGGTTTGAAAATCTTCAGGGCAAAAGGGGATGAGATTTCCTGAGAGGAGACAAGAGCCCAGGGACAAAAACTAGACCTTGAGGAATGTCCACACTCTAGGCGGGGCGATAAGAACGAGACACATGAGCAGCTGACAGCTAAGCAGGATGTGGCGAGTGCTGTTAGTCACTGAAGGCTGAGGACCATGCTGAGGAGGGAGAGTGGAGCCCCCCCCCCCCCGCCCTCCCCGCCCCCCAGCATAGTTAGGGAAGCATTTGTTTTCAAGAGAGGACTGAGCCATAATGAGCAGGGCCTGCTCACAGCAAGAGCAGAGTACTTTGTAAGTCCCTTAAAGCGTATAAATGGTTCCCACTGTATTATTCACTTTGCTATAACCTAAACACAAGTGTTAGTCCAGGTAGACTAGAGAAACAAATTCATGGACACACTCATGTGTATAAGAAAGAGGTTTATATACAAGAGCAATTGAATATTGAGAAAACAGCCCAGCCCAGTTCAGATCAAGTCCATAAGTCTGATATTAACCCATATGACCAATACCAATCTATAAAGTCATCTTTAGACTCAGGAAACACATGCAATGACGCTGAAAGCAGAAAGATCGCAGGCAGGGTGGGAAGTCTTATGGATCTAGTACATCTCAGCATGGCCTCTCCAGCTCAGGGAGTGGGGGGGGGGGGTGAGAGAGAGAGAGAGAGAGAGAGAGAGAGACCCACCTCCAGGGAGGAAATACAGCAATTCCCAGAATCTTCAGGGGAAGGCCATGCCCACACAGAGGCCTCATTAGCTAGACAATGATTCACAGACTAAACTCCACCCCTTAACTCTTAATCCTCTCAAATCCCAAACTTACACCAGATTGTGTAACTGCTACAGTTTGTTACATGCATTTAAAAGAGATAGACCCAGTTGCCAATATTTGCCTTGAAACCTGGTAAAGCAACTATTGATGTGATGTTAAACATATTTTAGGATGAGTATGTAAAAAATAATCACATTTTCTAGGCCTCTTGGATTAGCTAATTAATTTTGCTTCTTAGATGTAGCAAGTCCCCGGGTTATGGACATCCACGAATAGATGTAATGTTATGTAAATTTTCCCTCACTTTGGAATGACTGAGTCAACTGAAACCCAGCCCAAATCCTTCATAACAATCACCTTCACTTTGGGCACATGCAGCTTTTAAGTAATCGTAAAGACTGAGCCATTTCTTAGACTCACCAGAAAATCAAACCCAACCTGTGGCTGTCCGGTCAGTTCTGACTTGTAGCAACCCAACAGGATAGTGTAGAACTATCCCCAAAAAGGTTTCGGAGGTCATAAATCTTTAAGGTGCAAACTGCTTTGTCTTCTTCCACAGAACCGCTGGTGGGTTCACACCACGGATGAGTTCAAATGGCTCACCTTTCAGTTAGCGATCAACACTTAACCCACTGCACACACAGGGCTCATTCTCTTGCACTAAAACCAACCCCCCAGCCATCAAGTTGATTCCAAATATGGGGTTCCAAAGACTATATATTTTTACAGAAGCAGGCAGCCTCATCTTTCTCCTGAAGATCGGCTGGTAGTCTTGAACCACCACCCTTGCAGTGAGCAGCCCAACGCTTAACCCAAAACACCAACAAGGCTCGTTTCTCTTACACTAAACTCACTGCCATGGAGTCAATGCTGATGCACAGGGACCCTAAAGGTCAGGATAGAACTGCCTCTTTGAGTTTCCAAGACTAACTCTTTACAGGAGTAGAAAGCCTCATCTTTCTCCTTTGGGCTGCCTGGTGGTTTCGAACTGCTAACCTTTCAGATCACGGCCCACTACAACACGCAGGCTCCTCTTACCTTAAAAGGAGATTAAATAAAAAATTGCATGCATCTGTTCCAACTGACCTACAGATTCGACTTGAACATAGAGGCCGGATCTGGGTTGCATCCAGAAGATTGGCTGTGTAAACAACTCTGGGGTTGATTTTCCTTTTTAAGTCTCCGTGTGGATTCATGTTTCTACTTCAACATTTTTTTCATTTTGGTAAAAGCAAAGGGGGTGAATTAAAGAAACGTTTCATCAGGGCAAAAGCCAATGCAAATGAAATAAAGCATCAAGGAAAATGCACACCAGCCGGATGCCCCTCGTCGTTTGTGCGCAGCAGGTACACTAGCTCCACACAGTGGGTGGTGACGTGTGGGGAGAGGTCAGACGCTTACAGACATCCTCCTCGAGGATAGTTAGTCACCAGACTACATGGCAGGCCTCACTCCCTGCTACTGGGGACAATAAACTATTCCTCCCTGAGACCTGCGACCAAGCATTCTCACCCTACCAATAATGATCTCTATCACATGAGTCAGGGAACAGGCCAAACTGACTCTGTGACATCCAAAGTTAAGTTATCCGCCCATCTTATCACATGTATACCCCCAATCCCTCCTCTTGCTATTGCATGTATGTCCCTAGACCACCCCCTCTCATCACTGTATTACCTATGGCACAACCCCTCCCTGTGATGTATGTACTCACCTGTAATCAGGGGGTTTGCACGTCCCCGGAGAATATAAGAAGCCTGGGCTAACATTAAAGATGACTCTCTCCCTCCACGTGGACCATGATGTGGGGCAGAAGTGAACATGCTACCATGAATCATGACTGACTCCATTTATTTCAATACTTCACTTCTATCATGCTATGACTTTACTATGATCTTTACTTATTATCGCTGTACCATTATGCCTACTGGACCCGTAATGATGTGTTAGGGCCTGGCTTCCCCTGACACGTGGCGCCCATTACATGGGGCCCTGTAGGAAAAGAACTCTTTTGAGTTATATCCCGTGTAACAATTGTACAGCCTCATCGGACAGTGAGGGTGAATCAGGACTTTTTTTTTAGTTTATTTTTAAGTGTGTTTTTTGGTTCGAGTGAGATATGGGTCAGGCAAAGAGCAAGTATACAGAGTATGGTATCACACTTTGCCACCTCTTGAAGAAACAAAATGTAGTGGTAAAGAATAAGAAAATGAAAGAGTCTCTTCAATTGGTAAAGAAATGTAAGCCTTCTTTTCCAGAGTCAGGTACCCTTGATATGGAGATGTGGGAAAAGGTAGCCATTAACTTAAGAAAAGCTCACAGGGAAGGACAGAGCATACCCATGGAGACCTGGGATCTGTGGGTGCAGATTAAAGCAGTGTTGGAGCCACTGCAAGGTGAGAGGGCAAAAGATGAAGACCAGCAGAGTAGTGAGAAACCTCTAAGCTACGCAGGCTTAAATCAGGTGAGAAGCAGGCAGAATGAGTTTCAGGCAGATGAGAAAATTTTAGGTATAGCTGGGAAAACGTAGTTTGAATCAGGAGATAGCAGAGTAGAACCATCTGCCCCACCAGAATACAGCTCAGGGAATTACAATACTACCAAGCAAGCCACTGCTGGAGAAGAGATTGATCCAAAGAAATGCAAATAGAGAGATTTCACCTAGAAAGTGAGGCTCAGAAAGTGAAAGGCAAAGAGGGAACAGGAAAGCACCTTTGCTCTCACGGGTGGAGAAGAGTATAGCTCAAGAAGCAGACTTAGAATTCAGAAAGGCTTATCCTGTTAGAATGATTGACAGGGAGCCCGACGAGCAGCACCGGAAGGGAGTCAAGAAAGGCGATACACTGCCTTTCCCTTTAAGCTACTGAAAGATCTCAAGCAAGCAGTATCTAGTTATGGTCCAGATTCATCATTTGTAATTGGTATGGTCAAGAATATGGCAGATATGGAACACTGGATCCCAGCAGACTGGAAAGCTTTGACGAAAGTGTGCCTTTCCCCTTCAGAATCTTTGCAATATCAGATGCTATGGAATGAGGTAGCCCTTGCACGAGCACGCAAAAATGCAGAAGAGGACATAGATATAGGGATTCACCAGCTGCTAGGGGATGAGAATTATATCACAATTGAGGCACAATTAAACTTTGATGAGCAGACTTTTGCTCAAGTTCGAGAAGTCTGTCTTAGGCCTGGGAGAAATTAATACCATCAGGAAGCAGACATCCTAGTTACACGACAGTAAGGCAAAGGAATGATGATAGATTTTATATCCAGGTTGCAGGATGCTGTCCACAAGAATGTAACAGACAAAGGGGCAATGGATAATCTTATTCTTACATTAGTGTTTGAGAACTCAAATACATCGTGTCAGGCTGCCATATGCCCTTTCAAAGAACAGAGCACGCTGTTAGATTATATCAGGCTTTGCAAGGATGTAGGGACAGATGAGCATAGAGCCAACCTCATGGCTGCTGCTTTGGCAAGTTACACCAGACTTAAAGAGAGATGCTTTACATGTGGAGCAGAGGGACATTACTAGAGAGACTGCAGGCAGATATTGCAAAAGAACAGGACGATTCACAGCAGAAAAGACCCAGGGAAGGAGTCCAAGAGAACTGGACTCTGCCCCTGCTGTGAGAGAGGTGGTCACTGGGCAGAGCGTGGTCACCCAAAGTTTAGCAATGGAGGACATTTACCTGGAAGTTACCCCCAGCCAAAAAACATGTAACCGGGCATGCTCCAAGCCCCTCTGAACAGAGCACAGGTCATAGAGGAAGGAGCTTGATACAGACCCCACCCAGCAGAACATGGGAGACAAGGTGTTTGCCTGCAAAGATCTTAAAGAGAAACTGCAGGCACCGCCCCCCCCAATCTCACAGCAGGAGACCAAGCCTAGTCAAACAGGTAAAAACCCAGCCCCTGTTCTGGCTGCTATAACCTTGATTAACCAAGAGAAACCTCAGAAGCCCTCACAGCAGTTTGCTGATTCTGAAGAACAGGAGTCTCTTGAAAGAGTAATACAGTTTTTATCAGGAAGTTTGAACCTAAGTACTCAAGAAATTAAAATGGATACTGGAGTTGATCAGAGTTGTGAAGTAAAGCCAAAATCTGTAATTAAATCAGAGATTATTAAGAGTGGTAATTGGGATCTGCTACCTAAAAGAACTATAGGATGTTTATTAGGAAAGGCTAATATAAATTCTCAAGGTGTTCTGATTGTTGCTGGAATTATTGAATAAGATTATGAAAAAGTTAAGGCAGTGATGAATTCTGATATATTATGGTTTATAAAAGAAGATCGCTTAAGCCAATTTTTGCTTCCTTACATTCCTAGAGTAAAAATGTATGTCTATCAGGAAAGAGTATTTGAGAAGTTTGACCACCCTTTAAATCAAGGGGTCTTCTGGAATGCTGTTGTGGGGAAACGACAGCTCCCCCACATGGAATTAGAAATTGAAGAGAAAAGGTTTTTAAACTTTGGATGTAGGATCATTTCTTTAGGGCATTCAGGAGGACCTAAGACACCTCCCCCCACCCCCACCCCCACCATTAACTTCCCCTAAATCCAGCTTGGTAGGAATGAGTGAAGTTAACCAAGAGAGACGATTGCAAGATTGCAAAATCATACAGTGTAAGAAGCCTGAAGGGCAAAGCGGCTTAATTGAGCCTGTAACCTTATTGGTAAACTTGGAGAAAAAAAAATGTCTGTTTGGTAAGTTGCTTCAAGAACAGCTGAACAAATTTATTAAGAATTTTTTTCAATCTTTCCAAGTATGGTAAGTTTCCCGGACTAGTCAGCTCTCTTAATTCTCTGATAGCTGGGAGTCAAAATTTGCATCTTAGCTCTCCAGATTCCCTGAGAGCTGGAAGCCAAAATTTACTTAACAATGAAGGCTATCTAACTAGCCCTTATACTGAGTCAAAGGCTAGCAAGTTAAGTGAGATTGCTAGCAATACTTTAATATTTACATTGTCAAAACCGAAAGGGGAGAAGAGGAATCTTATGTGTGAAAAAGTTCATTTAGTCATTTTAACCTAAAAATTTTTCTCCTTACTAAAAGTGTGTAACAAAATTAGGGCATTTAAACATGTTTTCACTTCTACAGAGAAAATTGATCCTAAGAAATCCAAAGATGATGGAAGTCGCGTTTGGGATCCAGGTCCATTTACCTGGAGAAAAGGCTGTGCGTTTATGTTTTTACAGAATAAAACTAATGGACTCCCTTTAAAAGGACGCAACCACGTTTGGAGAAAGATAAACAAGGAAGAGATGGAGAAGCCACCCAATATTCATCATAATTCCTTTTTTCGGGTTAATGACATCCCAAAGAGAGGAGCTATTTGTTTATATTTTCACAGGCAAAGGAGATAGTTGGATTTCTCTTCAGGCAGCAAGGCCCAAAAGAAAGCAGGGAAGCTGATGTGTGACCCGATCCCCTGTCCTGTTACTGAAGTTATCCAAATGTCAAGAAGACATCGCAGATTCCTGAGAATGGCGATTGCTGACCACTGAGATATTTCTTCTATTGCTGACGCTAAGTGACACTCTGGGACTCTATCATAACAGAACTTTTTATACAATAGTGACTGGACTATTACTGCAGACTTTTGCTGAAAGGTCAAGATTTTGGAATGAAACTGCTCGCAGTGCCACTTGCCACAATTGTAAACTGTTCACCGGCACTAACCAGGCTCTGCTTGCAAACCTTTCAAAAGACAGCATCCTCATCCTGGAGAGCAGGATGGGGGTGTGGATCGGTGGAGATGAAGCACAGATGGGAGAGCAGTCCAGAATCGTCCTTCTTGATGCAAGTGGTGTCGGAGATGCTGAGAAGACCTCGCCGATTCATGGGAATGTGGGTCGCAGCTATAATTGGACTCATAGCCATTGCCACCACTGCTGCCATCGCTGGGGCTGCTCTACAAGAATCCATCAAGACTGAACATTTCGTGCAGAAGTGGCAAGTGAACTCGCATAGGCTCTGGGCCACTCAGGCAAAGGCGGACGATGAACTGGGGTGTGGCGGGGGGGAGTAGCGGAGCTGCAGCAAACTGTCCAGTGGTTGGGAGATCAAATCATGGACTTGCGACATCAGTTAATGCTGAAATGTGATTGGAATGTAACTGACTTCTGTATAACCCCTTATCCTTATAATATGACATTGCATGATTGGGATTTGATTAGGAAACATTTGCAAGGGTTTAAGGGAAGCATTTCATTGGATGTTGATCAGCTTAAAAAGGTTATTTTCTATACATTCAAAGACAGGTTTGAGGCATCTCCTGGCTCTGATATAATTAAGCAATCGGTGAGGGGCATGGAAGGATTGGACCCTCGTGTTTGGGTTCAAAGTATTTCTCATAGCCTGGGTTCCAGCCCAACAGTGCTGCTCATTATCACAATTTTGGTCCTGGCTGTCACGTGTTGCTTCTATAGAAAGCTAAGGCGTATGAAGGAGAATCACACGGCCTCTGTGACACTTTTGAAGTTCGCGCATAAGGCAAATACCGTGAGGAGCAGAGAACAGGAAGAGAGGTTTAAGGAAGAATCCTTCATTGTCTCGCAAAGGAGCCTGGAAGGCTAGGTTTCTAGTGGTGGAGGGGGACCTCCACCCCTGTGAGTTGTGGGTAAGTCCTAATCACATTCTCATGACATTGTTCCTCACTTTACCTTCCTATATGGTGCTGATCCGAGGTTGTCTCTTACAAGCACATAGCTGGTTGATGTGTGTCTGGTGGCTTTGACTATAGAAGCAGACAGTCCTATTTGGCCCTATTTCTTCCCGCCTCGGTATCCAATCTCTCTCATGCCTTCCTCCAATAGCAGATGGGCATAGGGGACCTTTTCCTCCATGCCTGGATTCAAAATGTTTCTATTAAGCCTGAAAATTTGGGCTATATTCATTGGATCATGAAGTTTTGCCTTGACAGCTTTTAATGTACAGAAAATAACCATATTGCCCATGTGGCTTTTGAATTTTATATGTAAAATAAAAGAGGGACTTGTGGGGAGAGGTCAGACGCTTACAGATCATCCTCCTCGAGGATAGTTAGTCACCAGACTATATGGCAGGCCTCACTCCCTGCTAGTGGGGACAATAAACTATTCCTCCTTGAGACCTGCGACCAAGCATTCTCACCCTACCAATAATGATCTCTATCACATGAGTCAGGGAACAGGCCAAACTGACTCTGTGACATCCAAAGTTAAGTTATCCGCCCATCTTATCACATGTATACCCCCAATCCCTCCTCTTGCTATTGCATGTATGTCCCTAGACCACCCCCTCTCATTGCTGTATTACCTATAGCACAACCCCTCCCTGTGATGTATGTACTCACCTGTAACCAGGGGCTTGCACGTCCCCGGAGAATATAAGAAGCCTGGGCTAACATTAAAGATAACTCTCTCCCTCCATGTGGACCATCATGCGGGGCAGAAGTGAACATGCTACCATGAATCATGACTGACTCCATTTATTTCAATACTTCACTTCTATCATGCTATGACTTTACTATGATCTTTACTTATTATCGCTGTACAATTGCGCCTACCGGATCCGTAATGATGTGTTAGGGCCTGGCTTCCCCTGACAGTGGCGTCCGCGTCTTTCCGCAGAGACATTGTAGACCAGCCGGGGTGATGAGTTCTCGTGGTTCTCGATGCTAGGGCATGCCACGCACACTTCATGACCGTTATGTTACCAAAATACAAGGCACTGAGCGAACCAGTCAACGAGTTGCTAGAACTATAAATAGCTATCATATATATATATATTATCTCAACAGAGCATACAGAATAAAGAAGCACAAAGTGAAAAAGACTACCTTGCTTTGGAGTCTTTGTTTAAAAAAACAACTCCAACAAAAATAACCAGTTAGGACAAGAAGCCGTGCAAAGCCTGACAGCTAACTGCCAGTTGCCCGGGACGGTCTCATCCCCACTGAAGGTGATGGAGGCAGTGACGCGTGCTTTCCTCGCCATGTGGCCCCTTGTCATCGTTCTGGCTTTGATCGGCCCCACGTGCTCAGCTGCAGGAGCCCTGCTTTCAAAGCATGCCTTCCGGAGACGCCTTCCGTGCTCTCCTCAAAGCACTTGACCAGAAAATCGCGAAAGTGACTTGTCCAAATGATAGATCACTTCGTTCCACGTTCCACCGGCTGGGCCACTCACTCTCTCTCAGAACTTACTGTTCAGCAACGTTACAGGTTGCCCGACTTTCCTAGTGGCTTAGCACCCCAAAGTCGGACAACTCTGAACTAGGAAGGCTAGGAAAACACGAAACCAATCGGAGGGAAGAAAAATACAAACCTAACCTCACTGCCTTTGAGTTGGTGTCACCTCATCGGGACCCCATTGCAGAGCACAGCTGCCCTCCTGCCCCGATGGGTTTCTGAGACTGTAAGTCTTCTTGCTTTTCCACAGTTTTATTGTCATAATGTTAATATGTCATACAATTCAATAGTTCAATCACATCAAGAAGAGTTGTGCAACCGTCACCATGGTTTCAGAATGTTTTCTTCATTCTGGCACACATTATTATTAGCTATGGAGTAGAAAGTCTCGCCTCTCTCCGGAGCAGTGGCTGGGGGCTTCAAACTGCTGACCTTGCAGTTAGCAGCCCAAATGATAAACACCACCAGAGCTCTTTAGAGAGAGGCAGACATCCCAATAAACAGGACCCAGATTTCCTGCACCACCTTCTCCTTCTTGAAATAGAGCAGATTTTGCTGTACTGGGCGCCCATTTACCAAGCCAGACATCTAGAGTTATCCCCTATCTTCTGCATCAAATCATAGCAAGTCTGACTAATGATCTCACCAAAATAGATCACCTGCCCCACTTCTTTCTAGCTGCATTGCCAGCACTCAAACCTAATCTGCTATCTTTCTTGCGTCCTCCTGTAATAGCCTACTAACTCATACCCCGCCTCTGCTCCGACCTTCCTCCAATCCATTCTCCACAGAATGCAGCAGTGTTTTTCTCAGAACTAATTACCTTGCCTCACCATTTTACTTTTCTGTGGCTGAGAGAGCGCTGATGGAGAGAGAGAGAGAGAGAGAGAGAGAGAGAGAGAGAGAGAGAGAGAGAGAGAGAGAGAGAGAGAGAGAAAGAGAGAGAAGCGAGGAAAGGAGGGAGGAAGAAGGAACAGAACTGATCTGACTATGGTCTATGCAAGTGTCCTGATCTGGCTATACGTGTGTCATGGCTCCGGTTCTCTCTCTGCATCATGACGAGCCACAAACACAAACCACAACCCAGAACTGGGTTTTCTCTCAGTACCAAGCCAAGGAAGCAGAGGCTTTTGTACCTGTTGCTTCCCCTGCCTAGAAAGCTTATTTTGGCAAAGACTGCTGCTTAAATAAACAGCATCTCTCTAAAAGAATCTTCCAGGACAACTCTATTTTCTCTCTCGCTCGCTCGCTCTCTCTCTCTCTCTCTCTCCTTTCATTGTTCTTCAACTGAGTCCGTGTTTGTCTCCTCCAGAATGTTTATTACAATTTGAATAATTTGTTGCCATTAATTTTCATTTAATTTGACTTTAAGCTAAGAGGTCCGCAGATTAGGAACTATGCGTACTACAGTCTCTGTCGTTTCTCCAGCGCCTGGCATATATTAGGAACTCAAAAACTAGGGATGGCTGGGTGAAGACATAGAGGTTGCCGGTGTGAAAGTCCTGGACATAACCTACTGAAAAACTTCCATTTTGAGTGGGACAAACATGTACACTTTGAAATTGAGCTCATTTCCAGATTATATTGGTGTTTGGCGATGTAAAAGCCCATTGTCCAAAGCCCAGTAGAATTGGGTCCCATTGTTGTTGGAAAACTGCATCTGACGATGGTCTACCACCTTTGAAGGAGGACTTATTCATGTTTACCTAAGGTGCAAACGAAATCACAGCAAGAAGAAACGTCTGAGCTTTTCGAGGAGTAGAATGCCAATCAATGATAAAGCAAGTGTTGTTCATACTTATTCTGGTTCTGGTAAGGCTTTGGTCAAGAGCTCTATGGGGTTCAGCGTCATCTGGCAAGGGTCTAGGCAATATTATTAAATTACACTGGCTCGCCTGCCAACTATGGCACAGCACCCCATGGTCTTCCCCGCATGAGTGGAAGTGGATGTGTAAGAGGAGGGAGAGCTACACCAGGAGCCTTGGGAGTGACGTGGATGATGAGATCTAGCTCTAAGGCCCCTTCTGATCGCTTCAGATCTTTCCGTTCCTACTAAGTCCGTTCAACCTGAGTAAACAAACATGTAGTAAGTAAGGTCTTTGGACGGTCAGGAACGGAGCTGGGGCAATGACACTGAACAAATGAGACGCGGACCCTGCCTCAACAGAATCAGGAGATGTAAGTGGGAGAGGAGCCAGGCGTTAGCAGAGCATCAGCCCTTGGCTTGTCCCTCAAAATGTCACGCAAACAAAGAAACAGCACTTTCTTCAACGTTACTGAAATCTTTTAGTCTCTAATCCCATAAAATAATCACTGCACATGTTAGAAGTTGCCCCAAATTCTGACGCCGAAATTCACATGAATGGTCCCCAGCTTCCTTAGTGCTCCATCGAAACCCCCTGTTTGTTTCGGGGTGTTACTGGACCATGGTTTTAAGTTAATCATCATCTCCGTGTGCACTTCTTTTATTGGATTTATGGATGAATGGGGCGTTTGACTCGCCCAGAACTTCTGGATAGTTGATCCTGCCACTGTGTTCCAAGACACTGCTGCCATTCGGATGTGCTTGCTCACATTCAATACGTGCTCCCGGCACCGGCAGAGCCTCATCTGTCACTTGCTGCAGCCAGCGTCATGAATCTTGTTTCCTCGTTAGCCGCTTGGCAATAACCATCGCTGGTCGGAGCACGCCTCATCCTCCTTTGAATCATTTCTGCCCCAACCTCACGCAGGCCGATCCTGAACCACGTAAAGCGGACAACAGCGGTCTCATTGGGAGCCCTTTGCTCCACTTTTTTCTCAGTGGTTTGATTTTACTACTAAAATGGAAACAAAACGAATTACATGTTGGGCAAGTCATTAGCTGCTCGGAGGGTATTATCTCACCTGCAAAATTGGGGGTGGGGCGGTGAATTAGCTTTGACATGAAACTGTTGGCCAACGAGACACATTCGGCCCTGCAAAGAGCTTGCAAGGACCCACGACATGAAAATGTTTGCGCTAGTTGGCAACCTTCCCAATAAGATATGCTCCCTGAAACTCCAGATCCCCAGGCTTCTCTTCAACAAATTAAATCTACCTTCCCATGAGACAGACACTCCTAGCCTCCGTCTCGCCCGCCCCCTGCTCATAGGCACAGATGACAAAGGTAGAAGGTTGTTGGTACTGGCTCTGCTCTGGGCTCTGGGCCTGGTGACATCTAGCAAGATCAGATCCTGGTGACATCTAGCAGGAGGCTGCTGGCATCAGATCCTACCGGTGAAGCTTTTTAAAAAAAAAAAAATTTTATTAGGGGCTCATACAACTCTTATCATAATCCATATATTCATCAATTGTGCACATCTGTACATTCTTTGCTCTCATCATTTTTGAAGCATTTGCTCTCCACTTAAGCCCTTTGCATCAGGTCCTCTTTTTTCCCCCTCCCTCCCCGCTCCCCCTCCCTCATTAGCCCTTGATAATTTATAAATTATTTTGTCATACCTTGCCCTGTCCGACATCTCCCTTTACCCCCTTTTCTGTTGTCCTTCCCCCAGGGAGGAGGTCACATGTAGATCCTTGTAATCGGTTCCCTCTTTCCAACCCACCCTACCTCTACCCTCCCAGTATCGCCACTCACACCCCTGGTCCTGAAGGTATCATCCACCCTGGATTCCCTGTGCCTCCAGCTCCTATCTACACCAGTGTGCATCCTCTGCTCTAACCAGCCTTGCAAGGTAGAATTCGGATCATGGTAGCTGGGGGTGGGGGTGGGGAGGAAGCATTTAGGAACGTGAGGAAAGCTATATTCTTCATCAGTGCTACATCGCACCCTGACTGACTCATCTCCTCCCCTAGACCCCTCTGCAAGGGGATCTGCAGTGGCCGCCAAATGGGCTTTGGGCCTCCACTCTGCACTTCCCCCTTCATTCACTCTGGTAAGATTTTTTTTGTTCTGATGATGCCTTATTCCTGATCCCTTCGACACCTCGTGATGCACAGGCTCCACAGGCGAAGCTTTAAGAGGAAAAGCAGGAGCCTCATCCTGGGGTCTCGCCCTGCCCAAGACTTACCTCCGATGGGGCTGCACAGCTCTGTCATGAAGGGGAGGGGTGGCAGTGGACGAGAAGCCCTGGTGGCACAGTGTTTAAGTGCTCCGTCAACAATCTACCAACCTGATCTGGTCGCCAAAGTTTTCTGTCTTTGTGGTTTGTATTGTGTCATTTGGTTTCTGTTTGTTCATATTAGAGGGTATCTCTGAAGTGATGTGTCTTGAAGCTGTTATATGCTTTTCCGTTTTTCGGTATTGAAACTCAGGATTGATGAACTTATAGGGACAGCAAGTAGAATGAGGGATTTAGGGATAAAGAGGTACAGTAGTGTGTGGGGGGGAGGGTAAAAGGGAGACAATGTCAAAGAATTCATAGAGAAAAAGATTGTTTGGAAACCATGGTAACAATTGTACAATTCTACTGGACATAATTGAAATATGGAATCATATATGTATTAAGTCCCAACTGATACAAAAATAATCTACCAGCCTCAGAATTTTTTTGTTGTGTATAGCTTTGCCACAATTAAAAGATAATAATAATAATTACATGAATGAGTACAGGGAAGAAGGAAATGTTCTAAAATTGAATGAGGTGATAGCTAATTGGACAACTCTTCCTGATATGATTGAATCATTGAATTGCATGACATGTGGATGAAGTAATAAACTAATAAAACTGCTTTAAAAACTCCAGCAGCCTCTCTACAGGAGAAAGAGGGGGCATTCTTGGGAACCCTGTGGGACAGCTCCAATCTATCCCGTAAGGTTGCTGTGAGTCAGAATGAACCCAGGACAGGTTTTTGTTCTGTTTGGGGAGAAGGAAGTACCCCTTTCCATTTCTTAGGGCACTTTGGGGAGAAAGCACAGATACAGAGAGGCCAAGTGGTATTGTTTTTGTTTATTAAAAAGGAGATTCCCACCCCCACTCCTGGGGGATGGACAACAGAATGTGGGTGAAGGGAGACAGCGGTCAATGTAAGACATGAAAATAATAACAATTTATAATTTATCAAGGGGTTATGAGGGTGGGAGGGGGGCAGGGAGGGAGAAAGAGGAGCTAATACCAAGGGCTCAAATAGAAAGCAAGTGTTTAGAAGATGATGATGGCAACACATGTACAAATATGCTTGACACAATTGATGTATGCATTGTTCTAAGAGCTGTAAGAGCCACCGATAAAATGATCTTTTTTAGAAAAAAGGAGGGGAGAAATCTAACTTAGGAGAGAGAGGTCTTTACATTGATGTCTATTTTTCACTTAATGGTAGTCCACACCTAGCTATTTAAAGTGTTTATATTATCGGTCCGCCTCTGAAGGCATCTGAGTTTTCACTAGATAATCTCTAAATGCCTATCCAGTTTAATAAGTCTCAACATTTCTAAGATAGTGTTGAGCTTTGCTTGCAGGTAAATCTCTGCATCCCAAAGTTGGCACAAACCCGGCAGGCTGAGCTCCACAGGCAGGGCTCCCCTCTGCCTCTGTTGCGCAATTAGACTCCCACCATCCAAGAAAAGCTCCAGCGTGCAGGGTGTTTTCACCAAACCTTTGTGAAACTAAGTCCTCAGGGTGAACTGCTCCTTTTTGGGGAGGGTCCCCAGTAATTAGCAGACCAAATGAGTGTTTTAGTTCGACTAGATAACCACATTAACTATTCTCTTATATTTGATGTTAATCAAGAGTGATAGTTAATCTGAACTGGTTCGGGTTAAATATTTTGTTATGTAAGCTCCCTGTTAAAGAATCCATCAGGAGCCCTAGTGATGCACTAGGTAAAGTGTTGGCTAATCTAAAAGTCTACGGGTTCAAGCCCAATAGTGGGAGGAAGATGATACAATTTGTTTCCATAAAGATCTACTGTCTCGCAGCTCCTCGGGGCAGTTCTACTGTTTCTAAGGGGTCATTGTCAGTTGGAAGCCACTCAACGCAGTGGGTTTATTAACAAGTCCAGGGTGCAAATGCAGCCAGACTTCCAGATTTCTCTCTTTCTTTCATTATATTATCTTTATGATCTGTTATTATAATGAATTTTACTACATTAACATATACAAACACTTAGCAATGCATTGTTTATAGGTTTCCAAACTACATGCAGATATATGCACCTTTTTTTCTTTTTTGATAAACAATAAATTATCATTCAAAGTTGTTCTATGGAATCATAGTTCATCTCCTTACTGATTACACCCCTGAAATGTTGCTGTGTAACTAAACCACACAAATTTGTAGTGGCTTCAGCCGTGACTTATTAGCTTACATCTGTCGACCAGCAATTTAGTCTGGGCTCAAATGAGCAATACTTCTGCTGATTTAACTGTGGACAAACCTAGTTTTAGATTGGGGTCCATTGTTCTAGGATGACATACCAGATTCCATTTTTATTTCTATAAAAAAGATAGAGATATATTCCAGGGCATGGTAAATGTCTTTTAAAAACGATGAACCTGAAGCCATTAAAGAATAAAGAATTTGCTTTCTTGCCTAGGACTGGGCTTTAAAAATAAATAACACTTGCAGAAAATTAGGTTCTGAAGTGAACCTGGGGTGGTAAGGTGGTCAAACACCGCCCTCTTGTGTTTACTGTTGGAACTTACATTCACGGCCACAGGCCGAGCCGATGCTATGTCCATTTATTCACCTGGCACCAAACAAACATTCACAGCGCCTACTATCTCATGAGAAAAATAGATATCGATGAACTAAGCATCCAAATGCATACATACATGCTCTGAGCTGGATACTTAATGAGAGCTTGTCTCATTTAAAACATGTGTCCCAACTCTACCTCTCTCCAGGTGCTCTGAAGATCCCAGGGCTACTTAAATACAAAGACTAATTGCTTACACTCCAAGAAGTTTAGGCAATTTGAATTCTTGACAGACCTAGTGCTGCCTCCTTGAATTGGTTTCCTCTGTTTAAGGATGTGTGTAGGCGCTGTCTTCGTGGGCAGCTTTTAACTAAACAGAAAGGTCCAATTAGGAAAATGCATCACTTTGGGATGGGCTGCTGACTTAAAAGTTTAAGTCGGACATTTTTACGTAGAAGGAGTCTGCATTTTAGTAGCATCAGGACCAGAAGGAAACTTGGCAGCCTGTAGTTTGCAGGGGGCATACCGTGCTTGCTGAAAGAGAAGAGAACTTGAAGCATTTATTGATGAAGGTCAAAGGCTCAGTATGGATTGTGCCTCAACCTAAAACCCAGGACCAATAAGAAGCATAATGATAAACCGAGAAAAGGTTGAAGTTCACAAAGATTTCATTCTACTTGGATTCACAGTCAATACGCATATAAACAGCAGTCAAGAAACCAAAGGATGTCTTGGCATTGGCCACATCTGTTTCACAAGACCTCTTTAACATGGGAGAGAGCAAGGTGGTCACTGAGGACTAAGGGGAACCTAATCCATAAGCCAGGGTGTTTTCTAGCACTTGGTTGCATGAGAAAGCAGGCCAGTGACTAAGGAATGTGAAAGAGTCTCTGGTTTTGAACTAGGGTCCTGGCAAAGAATACAGAATAGACCATGGACTGCCAGAAGAGTCACCCGCTCTCTCTTGGAAGAAGTACAGTCAGAATGCTCCTTAGAAGTCAGGAGGGCAAGACTTCATTTCATGTACTTGGACATGTGATCAAGAGGGCCCTGCTGTGTTGCATGTGGGAGTTGCCTGAGGAAGAACCAACTTGACAGTACTAACAACAACAACACAACAACAAGAAAAAGCATGTATCATTCATTCGTCATCACATACTGACTTTAGACCCGTTTTAATCGTTTTATTGGCGTATACTGCACATATCATACCATTTAATCGTTCGATCGTATTAGGAATAGTTATGCAATCACCAACACAAACTCAGCATATTTCCTTACCACACACATTGTTATTGGCTCCCCATTTTCCCCCTACCCTCCCCTCTCATACTGCTAGGCAATTCGCAATCCAGTTACCATCTCTACAGATCTACCTCTCCTGGGTTTCAGAAAATCATACAAAACACCAACAAGAAGCAAAACAAAACAATGATTACAAAAAACACTCCAAAAAAACTCAATCAAAAAGAAATCAGAAAACATTATAAACTGACACAGCTCTAAAATGGATCAAAAGGGAGATCAACTGATAGGTATTACATTTCAACCCAGCTACATTTGCTGCAATCCCCTTTCAATGCTCTCTGTCTCATAGCAAGGCGACACGAGGTGACACTTCGCTCCTCTTTGTTCAGAGGGGAGTATCACCCTATCACTTTCCACAATGGCTGTTCAAATACACAAGCCCACTGGCAGTGTCTATGGGTTCCAACCGCCCACACCCCTCCCGCATTTGTTGCTCTCGGCTTTTTTATTTTTAATTATTTAATTGGGCTGTGGTTGTGGGTATAAAATGACATCTCATTGTTGTTAATTGCCTCTCCTGGAATGCTAATGATCGGCAAACTTCTTGGTAGACACTAAAGATGTTATCAACAGACAAGGTAGACACTAAATATTTTTCAACCAAACTAGAGTTGCCTCATCATCTCAATAAACTAAAAAGAACAAACAAAAACCCCAAACAGAAATATCCAATTTGATTTAAAATTACATCATTTCCTCACAGAATCGTTTCAAACTGCCCCTTCTGATGATCATCTCAGAGAAAGGATCAAAATGGAATGACTTCTTAGTTGGCAGAATTTTTTATAAATTCTACACTAAATTCCACTGCCTACTTGAACGATAGAGTAACTTTTATTTATACATGATTAAATAGAAGAAAGAGTTTAGTTTTAAATCGCCAAAATGAGTATTAGTTAGCGTAATAATGCTTCCCACGTTCTAGAGGGTTGGGGTTTTTTGTTTTTGTTTTTTACAGACATGATTTCATCTGATACTTGAAGGGGTGATTTTATAGTCACCCATTTCCAGGGTTCAAGTAATATCGATGGTCCTATGATCTAATCGGACCAGGTCTCTCACCCTAACCCTGTGCGGCTCCCACGAGGACATTAGATCGAATCCTCTATAGCACGTTGTCACGGAACTCTGGTGGCGTAGTGTTTGCGCAAGGTCCACAGTTCGAAACCACCAGCACCTGCGCTGGAGACAGACGGGGCTTTGCACTCGCGGAAACAGCGACAGTCTCAGAAATCCGCAGGGGCAGTTCTCTCTCTGCCCTACGAGTCGGCATCGACTCACTGATCATGAGTTTGAGAATAGCACTTCTTCAACTCAATCTTGGCGAGGATATTGCTAATTGGCAGCATTTAAAAAAAAAGTTTTACGTTAGGATACTTCAAGATGAAACAGATAAATACGTTGAACCACAGATTAATAGCTCCTTCCTCTTAAGCCATCATTGCCTATAATGAGAGTGTTTAGATCCACAGCATATTTTTTGTTGCCATGTCCAAGCTGTTTTGTTAGGCGTCAATGACCTTGGCAGTCAACTTGTGTCCTTAGCTGACGTCGTTCACAGTTTAAATTGCTCTGCATAATATGGGCAGCAACCAAGGAATTCTCAGGAAAGTAGTGCCATCTGGTGGTCAAACCTGGACTAACGTAATAAAAATAAAAGTACAAACACTGCCATAGGGACATTCAGGCTCCTAGCAGCCCTATGTAGGGCAGGTAGAACTGCCCTGTGGGTTTCCGAGGCTGGAACGCTTTACAGAAGGAGAAGCCGCCTCATCTTGCTCCCATGGAGCAACATGGTGGTTTCGAACTGCTGACTTTGTGCAGAAGCCCAACCCAGAACCGCCACGCAGGCTCCTTAGAGTCGTTTCACTCCTAGCAAGCCTACAGGAGAGGGTACAACAGCCGACAGGGCACCCACGACTATAAATCTAAAGTTTAAGTAAACCAACGGCAACACGTTTCTCCCGCGGAGCAGGTGGTGGATTCCAACCACCAGTTCCCCGGTAGGAGTCAAACTCTTCACTACGGCACCACCGGCGCTCCGGAAGTAATGAATTAGACCCGTAAAACAGTAACTGGCAATACTGCACCGCAACCAAACATACAATAAACCGTATTTGTCTTGCCACTGATTGACAGAGGGACTAGTCTGGGAGCTACGGAAATACAGCTGGTTGTTGGTAGGTGTGAGTCAGGAGGTGGGGACTCTTGTCTGGGGCTGTGCTGCCGGCACAGCTGCTGTTATCGTTTATTTAGCTCATGGCTGCCACCGCTGTGTCCCTTCGTGTCACTGGGGTCTTTCTCTTCTGTTGACCCTCTGCTTTCCCAACTGGTGTAATGTCTTTCTCCAGGGACTGGCTCCTGCTGATCGCATGTCCAAAGTACGTGGGGCACGTCCTCACTCCTCCTCCCCCTCCTTCCTCTTCTTTCCCTGTTCAGCTTTTGGTTGGAGATTCTTCCTCTCCCGGTGGCATTCGTCTCTGCATTCCTTTTCTTGAGTACCCATCCAATGATCTGGTGGCTGAGCAGGGTGTAGGGGAGGGGTCCTTGGTGGGAGGTGGCGGGGCAGTAGCTGGGAAAGGACTCTCACCCTCTGCTTGGGAACACGCATGAGGTGGCATCTGATGCCTGGATGTGGAGCCCCTGCCGGGTGGTAACACAAAGCTGGGCCCACCGTGGCGGGAGCCGGGACTCGGCTGAGAAGTCATGCCCTGGTGCTTCCAGGTCCTGCCCTTCTGATCCAACCCTGAAAGACGGTCAACGTCTTCCCCAACCTCTGGGATCATGGAGGGAACACTTGCCTTAAGCTGATTGTGCGCCTTTGCCTGGAACTGCCCATCTGTAGGTCCCCTTCCTCCTTTGGACCGGGAGAAAGGACCCCCTGGGGCATGGGCAGGGACATGGGCAAGGGGGTGGTAGGTGAGTAAATGTGGGAAGAGGTGACTGGGCAGGGGCCTGGGGGCAGGGGGGTGGGGGCCTAGTCACCCTTGTCCTTGAGTCTTTGGTTTGCTATCCTTACTTCCGAGGATAGCATGCTGGTTACCATGGTGCCAACAATTTTGAACTACCGAATAACATACACTGAACTGAGAAGAGAACTCTTAAACTCTTAAGTTTACATAATTTGCTCTGTAGATCTAGAAAGCTGGATTTGTATTAAAAGCCACACATGTTTAAAGAATCATAAATATTGGTTCTGGTATAAATAGTCTAAACACCCAGTTAAAGCACAGTGATTATAGGATTGAATTTTTTTTTTTAAGAAAAAGATTGAGATCCTATATGTCATCTATAAGAAACCCACTTTAAATGTCAAGATATTTTTACTTATAAGGTAAATATATATATGTTAACAACAATAGAGTGTTATATAACTATCAAACAAAGTAGAATTCAGAATAAGGGACATTACTAGCTATAAATGGATGCAATGGTGGAGCATATATCACACCTTTTTATATGTACATCTTAAAATCCCTTTGGAACAGGGCTCAGTTTCTCAAGATGATAGGAGAGGGAGAAGACCAGCAGCTGCTGTCATGCGACATTGTGCTAAAGTCACACCAAATCGACACACCCTTTACGAGTGATAAGCAAACCTTACTTGCCATTCAAGTCAGGATGAGGGGAGGGGGCGTACATGTCACAGAGAAGGTGACTGCATTTCTGTTGGGGGATAAAGCAGATAAAACCTCCAATTGAGGAGAAAAGAAAAAAACAACACTTAAAAAGACCCATGTAGAACCCAAGGTGCCCAGTATCATGTTCCTAATTGGACACTTTGGACCTAGTTTCTATCCAGCCCTTGGTGATCCAGGCCGTGTGTTATAGACAACTGGGACTTTAGATTCTGTCTTTTTGAGGCACATAACATCCTTCATAGGCCATACCAGAAGGATTCGATGTGGAAAACACTCTAAATGGACTAACTGGGTTTTACCTCAAATTTATCTGTAGCAGACTGAAGGAACTTGGACTTCAGGCTAAACTGCTCTAGTGTAGGAAGAAACAGGTGACTGCTATCCCAAGGTTACGGAATTGGTGGCCTTTGGACTTTGGTTTGGTTCCCTTGCTTGGAGGGTGCCCAATGGAAGGTGGCTGAGGGCTCCCAGATGTTCCCTATGTTAATGCTCCCCTTGCTCTCCTATGACATGTATTAGTCTGGGGGGAACAGCTGTGTCTTTGTGAATGAGTATTGGTGAAGGTTTTGTCCTGTCACCAGCCCCTATTGCATGTGTGAACAGTGTCCAATCACTTACGAGTTTAATCTGTACAAATCGACAATTCATATATTTCAGACTGAAAATTAGCCTATAGTTATGTAATTTCTTTCTCTCAACAATGTTTTAAATTCTATACCATTGGCTAAATTAATGACTATTGATAGAATTATCTTATGCCCCAGGGAGGTAACTGATAATGTTCTCTATCATTATGAAATGATAATGTTGTCTCTAAAGTGAACCAGAGATACATAAACCATAGATGTGTGAATGGATTTTGAGCTCACACTTAATTCTAGGCCCGACCTAAGATCAATTCGTTCTTATGACATGCCCCTGCTTGAGCTCGTCCTCATGAAGAGATCACTGAAGATATGGGTGCTATAGCACAGTGTGGGGAAGACACCAGATGGTGCTTGGCTATCAGAAAGGATAGCATCTGGGGTCAAAGGTTTGTCTTTAAGCAAGCAGCCATCTAAGTGAGGCATCTCCCAAGTCCACATGAAAGAAGTACCCAGCCTATGTGATCCCAGGACTGTACATAATGAAACTCAAATCTGAAGGGGGAATGGTATTACAGTTAAATCATGAAAACTAGGCTTGCAGAAGGCTATGGATGACAGTGGACACACCCAATCAATTTTCAGGGTCCAACCATGATTAGGCCCCTGGTGAGTGCCCTCTGAACATAATCCGGGGATATGAGTAGCCTGGCTATGAGAGAGAGAGAGAGAGAGGATCGTAAAGTGGACTGTGGCCGATGTAGTTAGGTAATAATGTAGCACCTTATCATTGGATCTCCCTCTTGAGCCATCTTCGGTGTTTAGCATTTTCTTCTTGCTTTTCTATTGAGGTTTAACTGTTTCCTTTTGTCGTTGTTGATGGTTTTGTTTGCTTCCTGTTTATGGTTTTGTATGATCTTCTGTGGGTGAAATCCAGGAGAGATGGATCTCTAGGGACAGTAACTAGCTGAATCATAACCTGGCAGCCTTGGTGGCATGGTGGCTATGGGTTGGATTGCTAACTGGAAGGTGGGCAGTTCGAAACCACCAGCCACTCTGCGGGAGAAAGATGAGATTTTCTACTCCCGTGAAGACTGACAACCTCAGAAACCCTCAGGGACAGTTGTACTGTCTTCCACGGGGTGGCATAGCGATAAGTCGGAATGGACTCAATGGCAGTGATGTCCCCTCACTTACCACCCTGCCTCCTTGAGTTATCTATTTCCATTCCTCCTCCTAGTCAATGCTGCCCTTTTGATCTTCAATGGTTGATTATTATAACAAAGGGTTGAGTTTAGTTCCAGACCTGAAGGGTGACTAAGGGCCACAGCTTGTGGGTTCCACCAGTTTCTATTCTAAGTCTTAGAATCTAAGAGGATGCCTGGTCTGTGTTATAATTTTCAGCTCTGATCCACATTTTTCTCCCACTCTATCCAGGACCTCCTAATGTGAGCCTCTTCAGAGGAGCAGGTAGTGGTAGCCAGGCACCACCTTGCTCTTCTGATCTCAGAGTTGTGGAGACAGATGCTTGCACGGTTCATTTGTTCACTGAACCAATGGTTTCCATATGCCTTTAGATTTCCATCACCCTTCCATCTTCCGGAGAGAGAATAACAGTTTCACTTTAGATGGCTGCTACTGAGCTTTTAGGACCCCAGTTGTCCTTACCAAAGTAGGATGTGAACACCATCTGGGCAAACTATGAAATGCCAGTTGACCTTGGTGTCCCTGAGACACCAAGGCTCAGTGACTCAATCCTTCAATAAGTTTGATTATGTTGAAGAAATTTTCATAACTTCTTCATGGGTTGTTTGTAGCAAAAGTAAATACACATAAACAAACATCCTCAATATGTATTCATGGCTCTATTTCCACTCTCTCCCACACCTGTTCAGTCTGAGTCTACTGAAGTGTCTACTTGTAAATCCCCATGGTGCAGGACTGTGTGTACAGCAATCATTGCCTGTGTCACTTAACTCTTGCAAACCCACTAATGTCTTCTCATGCCTCCATCATTTTTAGTGAACCTCCCTCTCATGATATATTGTTTCCCCTTTCTCCCAAGTTAGCACATGTCTAGAATCTAGTCAGTGACCTCCTTTCCCTCCCCCCTGCTGCCCCAGGAACCATAAAGGGATGTGTCTTTTAGTGGGAAAACCTTTTCTTGGTTTTCTAGAATAGCGGTTTCCCACACTATTTGTCCATTTGTGATTGATTAACAGATTTCACTCAGCATACTGCCCTCCAAGTTTATCCATGTCATGAGATGTTTTGCAGAGTCACCATTACGGACAGGGAATATTCCTAATTGAATAAGAAAAATCGTGATATGACAAATCCAAGGGATGCAGCTAATGTAGTACTTAAAGGAAATCTGGAAGCATTTCATGTTTATATCATCAGAAAATAAGAAAAATACTAAACCAATCACCAGAGCACCCATCATAAAAGTTTTAAAAAGTGAATAAATTAAACTGAGAGCAAACAGACCTAAGGAAGGAATGCAGATAAGGATAAAAAACAAATGAGGCTGAAAATTTTAAAAATAATAAAGGAAACATTGCAACCCAAAGCTTATTCTTTGAAAAGGTAAAGAGAAATTGATCAAAGTTGTGCCAGACTGATCGGGAGACTAGAGGGAAGATGTGCATTCCTGTTTCAAGACCGATTATGTAAGATCTCTCTCTCCGGGCTAGATTCCAACCTCCTTGGTCCTTGGCTCCGCATGGGAAAGAATTCTCGCCAAAGCCTGGCTCGTGATCCAAGTGAATTTAATGAGAGTTAAAAGAAGCTTCAGGTTTTACGCGGCACCCATAGGATTCCTTTTGACCTTGCGGCCTGGCAGAGAATGCTCAGGGTCACGCAAGGATCTCTCTCCCAAGTTTCCTCCGACGAAGACCACCAGACGAGACCCCTCTCCCTTCCAGTCCCTGCCTTTTCAAGGGTTCCAGGGGGAGGTGTGGTGAACGACCCCAGGTCGATCCCATTGGCTGAATTGCAATCACCTGGCCCAGGTGGGCTGCTCCAGGTGTAACGCTCACCCATGCCAACTGGCGGGAAAATCCAGTTTTGTCCTATGCTGGCTCTCCTGGGCATGCGTTAATGGACATCCCATCCCTAGGCTAAGCAACCTAACAATGAGACTTGAATGAGCAAAACCAGGCTTATCATTCTATGATGCTCACCTTTCCAACATGATCGCTGAAGACAAAGTGGGTGAATAAGCAAATGTGGTGAAGAAAGCTGATGGTGCCCGGCTATCAGAAAATATAGCGTCTGCGGCCTTAAAGGCTTGAAGGTAAACAAGCGGCCATCTAGCTGAGATAGTCTCTGTGGGTTCAAGTTAAGACGGTTTTAAAACTTTTGCAGGAGGAAGAGAATGAGGATGAACAGTCTAGTGAGAAGTCTTGTGTCTATTCAAATCTAGAAAACCAAGCCAAAGTGTCTGTGAATGAGCATGAATTAGGCAATGAAACTTTAGGAAAATTGAAGAAGCAGGGATTGATTTGTTATCTAGGGAATCTGATTTTATAGGCTACCTCATGGCCAAAGCCAATATGCCCTCAGGGGACTGCAGACTCCGAAGGTTTAAAGGTGATAAAGTACTAGAGGCAGTGATTGCAAGACCCAAAGCGAGGTTATTAAACAATCCAAGGAAGCTCCCTTGCTTTCAAAGGTAGGGAAAGTAAAGAAACAAGACCAGCAGAGTAGTGAGGAACGTCTATGATGCCAAAATCAGGTGAGAAGTAGTCAGATAGTGTTTCAGGCAGATAAGATTTTTTTTTAATTAATTAATTTATTTATTTACATTTTATTAGGGGCTCATACAACTCTTATCACAATCCATACATATACATATACATACATCAATTGTATAAAGCACATCCGTACATTCTTTTCCCTAATCATTTTCTTTCAAATAAGATTATTTTAGGCAGAGCTGAAAAAATTAAACCGGAGTCAGAAGGGGACATAGTAAAAGCATCTGCTCCCCTGCTGGAATTTAGTGTAAGAAAGACTAGAGATTGTAAAACAATTAAGCAAGCCAGAGCTGGAGATAGAGAGATTAGCTCCAAAGAAATGCAAACTAGGGGAGCTAGCACAGAAGATGAAGTGCAACTTCAAGATATACTGGTTGGGAAGACCAGCTCAGAGAATAAAAGCAAAGAAGCAAAGTATAGGAAAGCACCTTTACTTTCAAGAGTAAAAAGGGGGATTGCAGAAGAAGGAGATTTAGGATTTAGAGTGTCTTATCCTGTCAGAGTTGTTAGCAGACAGCCTTATAGGAAACACCCACAAGGAAATCACAGTGCCTTTCCCTTTAAGTTGCTAAAAGATCTCAAGCAGGCAGTCAATGATTATGGCCCAGACTCACATTTTGTAATTAGCATGATAATAGCTTTGGCAGAGTCTGAGAGCTGGACCCCTCCCGACTGGAGAGCTTCATCAAAACTTTGCCTTTAGTCTTCAGAATCCTTGCAATATCAAATGCTGTGGAAGGAAGCAGCCCTTGCAGGAGCTTGGAAGAAGGCTGAGGATGGGATAGATATAGGGATTCATCAATTGCTAGGGGATGAGAATTATATCACAGTTGAGTCTCAACTACAGCTTACTAAACAGACAATAGGACAGATACGTGAAGTTTGCTTAAGTGCCTGGGAAAAGATAATTCCATCAGAAGAGAGAAAGCCGAGTTACACGGCTGTAAGACAGCGAAACAATGAGCCTTATGCTGACTTTGTGTCCCGACTGGAAGATGCTATTTCCAAATATGTGAAGAATGTCCAGGCAGTAAGAGACTTAGTGCGCAGGCTACCTTATGATTTCTCTAATAAGCACTGTAAAAATGCCTGCGTTTCTACAGGGAAAAGGGCATGCTGCTAGATTCGCTCAGAATACGGAGGAATTCAAGGCCAACCTCATGGCAGCGGCCTTGGCAAATTATATCAGACCTAGAAAAGAGTGCTTTAGTTGCGGAAAGACAGGTCATCTTCAAAGACAGTGTCGGGAGAGCAAGCTGCAGCTACGATCGGGTTTAAAAGACCCTGAACGTTGCCCACGCTGCAGGAAAGGAACTCATATTGGTCGAGTCAATGTCGCTCAAAGTTCAACAGTGAAGGGTTGCCATTATTAGCAAAGGCTCCCCGCGGGAAAATGGAGGAAGGAGCTGGATCCAAGTCCCGCCTAACAGAGCTCAGAAGGCAAGGCCTCTGCCTAAGCCAGCAAGAGAACCTGTGAATGGCAGGAATAGCAGGTATCACCCAGCCTCACAGCGGAGACCAGACCGAGCCAAATTTGCAAGACTCTAACCTCTCTTCCCACTGCAGTTGGTTTGGCTAACCAAGAGAAGGCTCAGAAACTCTCACAGCAGTTTGCTGATTCTAAAAGGCAGGAGCCTCTTATTGAAAGAGTAATACAGAGGGAAGGGGGAAGGGGGAAAGAGAAGGGAGTGGGAGGGGAAAAAGGAAAATGAGCTGATTCCAGGAACCCAAGCAGACGGGGAATTTTCAGAATGACGAGGGCAACGAATGTATAAGGGTGCTTTACTCAATTGATGTATGTATGGTTTGTGATAAGAGTTGTATGAACCCCAATAAAATGATTTTTTTTAAAAGAAGGAAAGAGTAATGCAGTTTCTATCAGAAAGATCTAACCTAAGTGCTCAAGGAATTCAAATTGATACTGGAGTTGATCAGAGTTGTGAGGAAAGGCCAAAAGCTGTAATTGAATCAGAAATTATTAAGCGGGGTAATTGGGGTCCACTACCTAAAAGAACTATAGGATGTTTATTAGGAAAGTCCAACCTAAATTCTCAAGGTATTGTTGGAATTATTGATCAGGATTATGAAGAAATTAAGGCCGTGATAAAATCTGATATACCATGGTTTGTAGAGGAAGATCGCTTAAGCCAATTTTTGCTTCCTTGCATTCCTAGAGTAAAAACGTTATGTCTATCAGGAAAGAGTACTTGAGAAGTCTGACCACCTTTTAAATGAATGCTGTTTTGGGGAAACAACAGCGCTCCCACATGGAATTAGAAATTGAAGGAAAAAGGCTTTTAAACTTTGGGTGTAGAGTCATTTCTTCAGGGCACTCAGTAGGGCCTAAAGACGTGCCTATTAACTTCCCCTAAATCCAGCTTGGAAGGAATGAGTGAAGTTAACCAAGAGAGACATTGCAATATTGTAAAATCCTACAGTGTAAGAAGCCTGAAGGGTAAAGCGGCTTAATTGAGCCTGTAACCTTACTGGTAAACTTGGAGAAAAAATGTCTGGTAAATTACTTCAAGAACAGCTGAACAAATTTATTAAGAATTTTTTCAGTCTTTCAAAGTATGGTAAGATGTTCTCACAATTTAGCTCTCAATTCCCTGAGAGCTAGAAGCCTAAATTTACATAACAATGAAAGCTATCTAACTAGTAGTTTTACTGGTTCAAGACCTAGCAAGTTAACCGAGATTGCTAGCAGAGCTTTGAAATCTGAATTGTTAAAACAGAAGGGGAAGAAGAGGAATCTTTTGTGTGACAAATTTCATTTAGTGATTTTAACCAAAAATTTTTTCTCTTTACTAAAAGCTTGTAACAAAATTAGGTCAGATAAACACGTTTTCACTTCTACAGAGAAAATTGATCCTAAGAAATCCCAAGAGATGGAACCGCGTTTGGAATCCAGGTCCACCAGTCTCCTGGAGAAAGGCCGATGCAGTTATGTTTTACAGAATGAAGCTGATGGACTCCCTTAGAAAGACGCAACCATGTTTGGAGAAAGATGGACATGAAGGACACAAAGGAGCCCCAAAAGCTTAATCATAATTCTCCTTTCAGACACCCTGAAAGAGAGGGGTCACTGACACCCTGAAGAGAGGGGCTATTTGTTTGTATTTTCACAGGCAAAGGAGATAGATGGATTCTCTTCAGCCAGCAAGGCCCAGAAGAAAGGAGGGAAGCTGATGTGTGAACACACACACACACACACACACACACACACACACACACACCACCACCACCCCACCCCCCCCTTGAACGTCAAGGAGACCTGGCAGATTCCTGAGAATGGCGATTGCTGACTGCTGAGAAATTTCTTCCATTGCTGATGCCGCCTAAGAGACACTCTGGGACTCTATCAAAGCTGAACATTTTATACAATAGTGACTGGCCTATTACTATAGACTGTTCTTTTGCTGAGTGATCAAGATTTTGGACTTGTTAATTAATGCTACAATGTGATTGGAATGTAACTGATTTCTGTGTAACTCCATACCTATATAATGCAACATTGCATGATTGGGATTTAATTAGGAAACGTTTGCAAGGGTTTGAGGGAGACATTTCATTAGATGTTGATCAGCTTACGAAGGATATTTTCTGCACATTCAAAGACAAGCTTGAGGCATCTCCTGGCTCTGATATGATTAAGCAATTGATGAATGGCATGGAATGGTTGGACCCGTGAGCATTTCTCATAGCTTAAGTTCCAGTCTGACTGTGTTGTTTATCATCATAATTGTGATGCTTGCAGTCTCCTGTCGCTTATATAGGAAGCTAAGAGACATGAAGAGAGACCATGGTGACTCTGTGACACTATTAAATCTTAAACATAATGCAGAAAGGGGAAATGTGGGATACTAGCACTGAGGGAAACAAAACGGGGACTTATTCCCTGGCTGGTATGGAGGAAATCTGGACGACTAGTATGCCATGGCTGGGAGACCGCCACTCTGGTAGTTGAAGATACATGTTCCTGCAGTTGTTTATTGTTACCACAGTTTCTTCCTTAAAACTGTGCTGCCTTAAAGTGAGCACATGGTTGATTCATTCTCCCTATTAAAGCAGACATTCCTATTGGCTCTATTTCTTCCCGCCGCCACATCCAGCCTCTCTCATACCCTCCTCTAATAGTAGATGGGCATAGGGGGCTTTATCCCCAGTGCCTGCATTCAAAATGTTTGCTATAAGCCTGCTGCTGCCAGATCTCCACACACGGGACATCCTGATTCTTAATCCTTTCTGAATGGAAAAGGAATCCAATCTTCTGTGTAAGACTGGGTCAGCGCTGACCTTGGTCTGCTCCTCCTCCACAGAGCCTCAAAGTGAAGCACATGTCCCAAGGAGCAGACTCAACCAATGACCCACAAGTGAGGTTAGGGTGAGCAGAGCAAATCCTCACCTCTGACATCTGACCTCAGACCCCAGTTGGTCCCTGGCTGCTTGCATCCACTCGCTCTCCGGAGCAGCCACACATTTTTTCAGAGTCACAACATGCAAGTTAGCATTCCCAACCTCACATGTGCTCACCCAAGGACAGAGGAAAAGCAGCCACTACAGATGGCAAAGCAACAGCATTTTAAGGAAATCCAAATCAGAGCCTTCTGCCATTAATACACAGCCCCGTCGAAATCCAGGAACTTCTGCCATTAATACACAGCCCCATCAAAATCCGGCCATCTGTTTGAAGCCATAACCGCCATGGCTGCTACGTACTCAGAAATCATTGGCCCAGCTGCCAAGTTGAAACTCGGTGAACAGCACATTTTAAAGCATACTCTAATTTCCAGTGGGATATGCAAGCTTAGTATGCAGATTTTTAAAATAGGCTTATGAAGCTTTTTAAAATCAAAATGGAATGTAAAGGTCAATTATTTTGTTTCCACGTGAAAACTAGAAATGCCTGCCCTTCAAAATCATGTTCTTTGACTTTTGTAGTCAGTGTGTGTTATTAGTCACCACCATAAGCCTTACTTAATTTAATTTTTTTATTGTGATGTGGTCATAGGATTAGAATGTTCTTTATAATCCCTGCCTTTTACTGATTAAAATGCCAACTTTTAAGTTTTTTGGAGGGGGAAGGGGAGCATTCCCTACCTCCTACTCTATCCCCAAATCAGAACCTTCAGAGAAAGGGAGCTAATTGAAAATGAAGCAATGGAGGGGAACCTAAACAAAAAGAGAAACCATCATTACGCGTATTGATTCTGGAAGACAAAAATCGGTCCCGCCTCTCTTGACAAGGACCGCTGCTCAGAGGGTGGTGAGGATGAGGAGGCTCCCAGGCACTGAGAGGACCAACTGCTGCCATTCCAGAACAGCAAGCCCTAGCTCAAGACTGGGATTGGCTCAAATGTCAACATCACATGAGGATTCTGTATACTTCCAGCTGACTCTATTTAAACGCAAGGGAAACTTTAAGAGGTCATCATTGAATGAAGTCCTCCCACCAATAAAAGCTTAATTAGAAGCTTTTAAACCTGCCATCCAGAGTTGATTCCAACTCATCACGGCTCACAGGCCAAAGGCCATCTGCTCCATAGGTTTCTGAGACAGGAAACAGTGCCGAGAGCAGACAGGATCATCGTGACCCTCGGGGAGGGGCTTGCTGCATTCAAACCGCTGCCCTGACAGCACTTAGTCCACTACGTAATCCACTACACCACCCGGGTTCCAAATTACTGTAGAAGTTTTCATGAAAATGCTTTACTAGTGATGAGATATCGCACAATGTATGAACACATGTTACAGGTAAATCAATGACACAGTTGAGAGTTGCCATCCATTTTCTTCAAGTCAGTATGTCCCTCTGTATGGACAACAGAGAGACGTTGCCTTGGCCCTACTCCATCTTTATGATTCCTGAGAGCGTGAGTCCAATGTTGTGGTCATTGTGTGGTGACTTCCACCCTAGGGGACTTACCTTTCAGCACCATATTAGACAACAGTCGAGTGTCATCCACAGGATCTTCATGGCCTAATGCTCAGAAGGTAAGAAGGCAGGTCTTTCTTCCTAGTCTGTCTTAATCTGGAAGCTCTACTCAGCACTATCCACCCAAAGCGACCTTATTGGTCTGTTAAATGCCAGCAGTATAATTGTTAGCGTCCTTACAAAAGGCAAGCCAGCACCACAAGCTGACAGAGAGGTGGTGGGCCATAGATGGAGATATAGGTATAAATTTTAGTTTTATAGTGAAATGGCTCAAATCATTGAAACTTTCCAAATTATGAGACTTTTCTTCAAGTAAGGAGCTCAGGTGGCCTAGGGGTTGCTAACAAGGTCAGCGGTTTGAAACTACCAGCTGCTCCTCAAGAGAAAGACGGGCTTTCTCCTCCCATTAAGAGAGACCTTACAGTCTCAGAAACTCACAAGGGCATTCCTGACTATGAGTCAGAATAGACGCAATGGCAGTGAGAAACTTGAAGAATAATACTGAAGTAAAAGAGTATCGCTATAAAATCAGAGAGACCTTTAATATATGAAAATATCAACAGGTGAAGCTTGTTTCTTGGTATCCTCCACCTGATCAATACACTTCTGACGGTGGTGTTTCCATCTCTCTAAAGCGCCCCCGAAGAATTTTGTATTCTTCCATTTCACCACCCCCAAAGGACAGCTTTGGACATAAGAAGACTTGAGGGGCAAGCCCAGGGCTGGAGGGTGGATGGGGTAAGACGTCCCAATGAAATCTCCACAGGACAGCTCTTGTGACCCTCGTGAGGGAGCAGCCGTGCGGTAATGATGGGAACAATTCTTTGGAGCAACGCACCTGATATGTTTCTCAGGTAGCTTTCCATTTTCTTAAAACGTCTTCTTAATGAGCCTCTGTGTCCTTGAGAAAATCAATCCAGATCACCCATGTGGAAATCCAAAATAGTCACCATATCCTTCTGAGCTGACCCCTGCCTCGAGCTCATCTTTGATGCATCCCCAGACTTCTTTAAAACACAAATTCATAAGATGTCTGGATTAGCTCCAGATAAAAAGGTTTTGAGGGGAGAAAAGGTCAACAATCATTGGAAAACTCTTACTGTTGGGGTGCATCATTTCCATAAACTTATTGCACATCTTCACTGGTTTGAGAAGGTGTACACTTGCGTTTTGTTAAAATGGGATATTCGCCCTTATCTCAAAATCATTTTTTATGGCACAAAAAGAGTATTCCTTTTTTTTAAAAAGCACCTTAATGAGACTAAGGGAGCCTTAGTGGTTACACGTTGGGCTGCTAACCACAAGGTCAGCTGTTCGAAACCACCAGCCACTCCCCAGGAGGAAAATGGGACTTTTTACTCCTGTAAAGAGCTATCATCTCCAAAGCCCACAGGGGGCAGTTCTACCTTCTCCTATGGAGTTGCTACGTGTAGGCATTGACTTGATGGTAATGAATGAGACTAAGACAAGTATGCTCGTGTTGCTGGCAGTTTGCCGACAGCCACCCTCTAACCACAGAGACTGGCCTAAATACTGTAAAATATATATACAAACTCAAAAGCATATGTGGACTAATGGAGCCCTGGTGACAAAGTCGGTTAAGTGTTAGGCTCTAATGGAAAGATCAGCTGTTCAAAGCTACCACCAACTCCAAGGGCGAACGAAGAAGCAGTCTGCTTTCATAAAGACTTACAGCCCTGGAAATCCTATGAAGTAGTTCTCAGTCCTACAGGGGCTGCTAGCGATGGATTTTGGCTTTTTAAAATAGGCATGACCTGAAACTCTAGTAGCAACTTTTTTTTTAACTTTCCCTCTTACAGTGTATATTGAGCTATGTTTATTGTATGTTGTATGTTTTAAACACAGTATTTTCACTTCCTTATCGCCTCATTAAGTGAGGGAAAAGCCATGTCTGGTCCTAGATAAATAAAGTAATCTTGGTGAGAAAATGTTGGCAGTTACAGAGGAAAAGTCAGAGATCACTGTTTTGTTTTTTAATTAAACAATTGTTTTCTTTAATGGTCTTTAATTCAATATAGTACAGATGTTTCAGAGGACTGTGTCTTTGTTAGGCAGATAGGCGGGGATGGGATGTCCATTGACGCATGCCCAGGAGAGCCAAGCATAGAACAAAGGCCTAGGTTTTCCCGCAGGTGGGCACAGATGAGCGTTAAACCTGGATCAGCCCACCTGGGCCAGGTGATTGCAATTCAGCCAATGGGATCGACCTGGGGTCGTTCACCACGCCTCCCCCGGGGATCATTGAAAAGGCAGGAGCCAGGGGGAGGGGAGAAAACAAGAGGAACTGGGGAGAGAACTTGAGATAGTCTCTTTTTCAGAGGAAAACTTGGGAGAGAGATATTCGCATGACGCCGAGCATTCTCTGCCAGGCCGCATGGTCGAAAGGAATCCTATGGGTGCTGCGTAAAACCTGAAGCTTTTAACTCTCATTAAATTCACTTGGATCACGAGCCAGGCTTCGGCGTGAATTCTTTCTCGTGCGGAGCCAAGGACCCAGGTGTAACTCTAGCCAGGAGAGAAAGCTCTCACAGCCCCAGGAAATACTGGGAAACAATAGATTCTTTAAAAGGTACCTAACTACCTAGAGGAATGTGATTTGCAGTCATTTGGGAATCTTGGCATTCCAGAGACTGGAGAATTTAAAACATCCACTCTCTTTCCAATCCTTTCATGGGGAGCATTACCTAAGAATCATAAATATGCAAAAATGCTTTCAGTGACTTTTGTGTTGAAATGAGGGAAATAGAGAGAGATCTCTTAAGACATTGACAGAGCCAGGGTTCTGTCAAGAGGCCCTCATGGTGAAGTGGTTATGTGTTGGGCTGCTAACTGCAAGGTCAGCTGTTTGAAACCACGAGCCACTCCATAGGAGAAAGATGGGGTTTTCTACACCTCGGCGTTAGTCTTGGGAACTCACGGGGAAGGGGCAGGGTCATTATAAATTGGCATAAACTCGACAGCAGTGAGTTTGTTTTGCGGTTTTGAATTTGAGTTTGAGATAGAACTTGGTGGCTGAACACTGTGCTGGGCTCATGGGTTATAACCAGTAAGTACTAGTTGAACTGAATAAACTTTTCATGGAATGGAAATTAACAAACTAGGAGTTAGCTTGCCTCTGTCCTAGAAATCTTGGTAAACATTTCTGTAACAGGGAGAAAACAGTTCTGTGACATAGATCGCTGTTGGAGAACATTTAGGGGGAAGAAGAGCCACATCATGGCAGACACGATTGCTGTTTTCCCAGCCTTCCCCTGACATTATGGCAGCCAAAGCAACACGAAAAACGACACTGCAATACTGCCTTTGCCTTTCAGTGTAACAAATTTTTGAGTAAATGGAATCTTCATTTTTCTTTGCAAATTATTCTTTAGAAGTTTCCAATATAGTGGCAGGGAATTTTAAAAATGCAAAGGAGTCACATCATCGCAGAAAGCATCGATAGTAAATGCAGGCTAATAGTAGGAAGATGTCTTTTGTCACTTCCATCCTTGGAATGAGCCAAGTGAGTCACCCGAGATGAACTACAGGCAAACTCAAGCAGCGTTAACTATCCTACAACGAGATTCCTTCCCCCCTGCAAACTAAAAGCAGAACATTCCCTTCCTCACCTTGAGGGAGTGATTAGGAAAATGTGGGAGTTGAACAGAAAATGAAAAGTAGACCACAAAATTATGCTGGCAAATCAGCTGGACATATGTGGGATCACTTTTATCTTTATTGCTTTAAGGAATGACAGTCATTTTGCAATGGCCATGGTTGTTTGAAAGGAACCTTGGTGGCATAGTGGGTTATGCAGTGGGTTGTTAACCACAAGGTCAGCTGTTCAAACCCACCAGGTGCTTCCTGGGTAACACTGTCTGCTCTCATGAAGATTTAAAAGTCTTTGAAACCCAAAGGGACAGTTCCACTCTGCCCAAGAGGGTCCCTGAGTTGTGATCAACTTTATGGCAATGGATTTTATGATTGATTGGCATCTGCGTCACCTACAACTGAGTGTCATCTGTTAGAAACTTTCATTGTGATAAAATATATGCAGTACAGTGATTTACTCGATATGACTCTTTGAGCCTTAGTCTTTGTAACTCTGCAGGTGGGTGTGATAGTTGGGTGCCAACTAGGCCAATGGTAACATGTAGGTGGAGTTTGGTCACCTTGCAGCTTGATTAGAGGACAACCAAAATAAAGACAGACAGCTTCCATCTCGCTCTTGCTCCCTGGTAATCAGACCAGTGTGCTGCTGCTTTAGCTTGTTCTTTGCCTCAACCTGGGTGCTACACTACCTGTGGGCCAAGCCAACCCAACCCGTGGGTTACGTCACTAGAGCTTGAGGCTCCTTTGAGATCTGCTTCACCACACTGATGGTGCATACACTGCTTGAGCTTTAGGCTGGTGGGACCTGTTGCCTTGTTTGAGTTTGAGATCCCATTGTGGCCTGCTTCACTAAGCTCCCAAGCTACTGACTGTTGCCAACCCACTCTGCTGTCTGCTGCCTTTGGGCAGTTGCCTGAGGGAAGACTCTGCTGTCCTTCATTGACCCTGGACCCGAAAGTCCACGTGCACTGGACTTCCAGTAATATTAACTGTCCCACAAAATGAGTTGAACTCCCTCTGGATTGCTTTGTGGATTTCATATTCATTCTCACTGTGTGTGTGTGTGTGTGTGTGTGTGTGTGTGTAATCGTCCTGGTTTTGTTTTTCTAGAGAACCCTATCTAACACAGTGGGATATACTTTCTCTTTTCCTGAATGGGTCTGGGTAAGAGAAAGTAGAGGAAAATGCTGATAGGATTATATGATTAAGTTGTGAGTGATTGTTAACAGAGTTCATTATGATTGTAAAAACTTAAAGCTCTAACATGAGGATTGGTCAAGTTTGCTATCCTACTGGATATAAAATGAGCCATCTTAGCAGCAGAAATGGGAATTTCACTACAGCCAAGAAAGACAAGACAAGAACAGAGTTAATCCTTTGGCCCCTGAGGTACCTGCAGAATGAACTCCCCTCCTCCGGGAAACACGGGCCCCAGAGAGGTTGCAGTGGAATAGCAGCAGCAGAACCAAGCAACAGAGCAGTGGGCTTCCTGGCACAGATCCGTAAAGCTGAGTGCCTTTGAGCAGGAGCTCCTGGAGTGGTTTACCTCTAGGCATTTCATTGGAGGAGCTAGTTTTGCTGACTCACAGAGCTAAAGCCTAGGTCCTTTGCACTGATGTTTATAGCAGAGCAAAGTGCCCTTTAGACATGTATCAGCAGTGCTCAAAGAACTTTGTAACTTTAACTGAGCAAGAAAGAGATCAAGGGGCTGCATGGCTGAGAGGCCAGGACCAGAGAGAGGCATGCCAGTGATCACAGTTGAGAAGAGTTACCCCTGACTGAAAGAACCTTAGCCTTAGGATTTCTGATTTGGAGTTTTACCCTGTTAATTTCCCTAATACCTCCATAATCATGAGTAATATCTGTGAATTCTGTGTGGTCACTGCAAGGGATTGAAGTAGAGTGAAGGTAGTAGAGAAGGTTGGAGTGGAGAGGCATGTCTTAACTCTGGCTCATAGAAATCTGTCTTAAGATGATGTTGAGTCTGCTTCTCCATCTCTCATGATGTCAGAGGAGGCCAGGTGCCACGCCCAAGCCAGTCTTAACATATATAAAACCACAAACCATTGAGTTGATTCCAACATACATAGGGTTTCAATAACTAAATTTTTATAGGAACAGACAGCCTCATCTTTCTCTCACAAAGCCTTTGTTTGCAATCTTGGAGCAGGCCAAGGCCCAACCCACATCAGATACATATATCAATCATAAAGTTTGCTCTTTATACATATGACATAAAGTTTACCATTTTAACCATACTTCAGTTATGAATTCAGCAATATTTAGTGGCATTCACAATGTTGTGTAATTATCACTCTTTATAAGACTTCATCAGCCCAAACCTCAATTCTGAACCCGTTAATCAATAATGCCTCATTTCCCCTCCCCCAGCCCCTGGCAATGACTACGCTACTTTGGTCTCTATGCATTTGCCTCTTCAAATTATTTCATATAAGTGAGATCATCCAGTATTTGTCCTTTTGTGTCTGACTTATTGTACTTAATATAGTACTTTCAAGGTTTATCCATGTCATAGGACGGCTATGCCATGACATTTAAGGCATTTTTCCTTATGGCTAAATTATATTTAATTATGTGTATATGAGGGAGAAGCTTGGTTGGGCAGAGATTTTATAGTGCGCAATGGTTTCCCACTAGGCGACCGTCAAGCAACTCGCTCAAGTCAGTGCACCCACTGGTGTCGCCTGGGAAGGTTCTCTCTGGTCACAGTGAATTTTTTGGTAAAAGTTTCACTAGAACCTCATTTTTGTGATGGTTGATTTAAGAGAACAGCATGCAAGTGTGAAATGTTGTTTCCTGCTCAGGAAAACTGCCCCAGAAACGGTTGTGATGTTGAACACAGCTTACAAAGCCAGCACTATGGACAAAACTCAAGTGTACAGTGGCTTTCCCACTTCAAAAATGGTGAAATGTTGATCGATAAACCTCGTTCTGGATGTCTGTCAACTTCCTGAACAGACGAAAATGTAGACTTGTCGTGCACTTGGAGTTCATGCCACCAGGTCATATTGTTAATTAAGAGTTCTAATCAGTGGTTCTGAAAAGACAGCATAAGAGTGTGCAACAAAAAAAGGCCTGAGTTGTGGCAGACGGGACTGCTTTTGCCACCACGACAGTGCACCTGCTCACACAGCCATCTCAGTGCACCAGTTTGGGGCAAAAACAGCATGCCTCTCTTGCCCCATGCACCTTACTCACCTGACCTCACTCTGAGAGACATCATTTTGCTTCTGCAAATGAAGAGGGTCATGAAAGGACAGCAATTTGATGACATAGAAGAGGTGAAGAAAAACAAAAAATGAGGGAAGCTCTGTCAGTCTTTCAAACAAACGAGCTTGCAAAATGTTTCCAAAAATGAAATCGCAGATGTGGCAAATGCATTAAGTGTAATGGAGAGTACTTGAAGGTGACAAGATTGTTTTCTAAAAAAAATGAAATACATAGCTTTGAGACCAAAAAATATCCGATTTGGGGGCGGGGGGTTAGCTCGTGTATACCACATTGTATTACTCAATTCATCTGTTGATGGGCACGCATATGTTTTAATGCCACAAGTAATAAAACCATTAAGATAGTGGCCCTCAAGTTTTAAGTGTAAAAAAATAAAAAATGCACCCTGGGTCCATACTCAGAGATTCATGTTTAGTAGGTCTGAGGACCCCTGTCACCCATCAGTATGTCATCCTGTGGTGCCTTTCATCTTGCTGAAAGCTCTACCACAGGTATTTCAAATGCCAGAAGGAACACCCTTGGTGAATAGATTTCAACAGAATTTCCAGACAAAAGACAGACTAAGAGGAAGGAAGAAGAGACCGGTTTCTGAAAAATTAGTCACTGAAAACCTAGAAATAACAGCAAAACATTGCTGGATATAGTGCCAGAGGATGAGTCTGAGCCTCGTAGATTGGCAGGCACTAAAATGCGTCACAGGAAACGCTGACCTCTCACAGTAGAGTCTACCTTAACCATGTGGATGAAGCAAAGCTTTCAGGACCATCATCTGTCCATGGATCATGACTCAAAATGAGAAGAAAGAGTTGAAAACATCCACTAATAATGGGAACATAAAATGTATGCAGTATAAATATCTAAAATCCAACGGAATGCATAGGGATCGATATCCTTGGTATCAGTGAGCCAAATGGACTAGTATTGGCCATTTTGAATGGAATAATCATATGGTTTATTGAAATGGGAATGAAAAATTGAAGAGGAATATTAGTCATCAAAAGAATTTTTTTCTTTTTTATTAGGAGCTCATACAACTCTTATCACAGTCCATACATATACATACATCAATTGTATAAAGCACATCTGTACATTCTTTGCCCTAATCATTTTCTTTTCTTTCTTTTTTTTTCCCTTTTCTTTTTTTACATTTTATTAGGGACTCATACAACTCTTATCACAATCCATACATATACATACATCAATTGCATAAAGCACATCCATACATTCCCTGCCCCAATCATTCTCAAAGCATTTGCTCTCCACTTAAGCTCTTTGTATCAGGTCCTCTTTTTTTTTCCCCCTCCCTCCCCGCTCCCCCTCCCTCATGTGCCCTTTGTAATTTATACATCGTTATTTTGTCATATCTTGCTCTATCCGGAGTCTCCCTTCCCCCCCTTCTCTGCCGTCCCTCTCCCAGGAGAAGGTCACATGTGGATCCCTGTAATCAGTTCCCCCTTTCCAACCCACTCACCCTACACTCTCCCAGCATTGCCCCTCACACCCTTGGTCCTAAAGGTATCATCCACCCTGGATTCCCTGTGCCTCCAGCCCTCATATGTACCAGTGTACAACCTCTGCCCTATCCAGCCCTGCAAGGTAGAATTCGGATCATGGTAGTTGGGGGGAGGAAGCATCCAAGATCTGGGGGAAAGCTGTGCTCTTCGTCGGTACTACCTTGCACCCTGACTGACCCATCTCCTCTCCTAAACCCCTCTATGAGGGGATCTCCAGTGGCCAACACTTGGGCCTTGGGTCTCCACTCTGCACTTCCCCCTTCATTCAATGATCTATCTTGAAATACAGTGTTGTCTGTGATAGGATAATATCTATATGCCACCACCATATGGCAAACTGACAGACAAGTGGCAGTTATCTTATGGACTATGCAAAGGCCTTCGACTGGGTGGATCGTAGCAAACTATAGGTAACATTGACAAGATGGGAATTCCAGAAGGCTCCATTGGGCTCTTTTGGAACCTGTACTTGGAACAAAAGGCAGCTCTACAAACAGATCAAGGGAATGTGGCACGGTTTAAAATCAGGAAAGTGTGCGTAAGAGTTTCATCTTTCACCCTACTTATCTACACTGCCTTGCTGATCAAGTCATCTGAGAGGCTGGACCTTTTAAAGACGAAGGAGACATCAGGATTGGAGGAAAGCTTATCAACAACCTTCTGTGGAAGACCTTCACAATGCCAATGTTTTGTCAACTCAAGTGTAAATGTCTCCTTCCATACAACAAGGAATATATGTTATTGTCACCACATAGCAGTGTGTCAGCTAGTCGTTTGCTTGCTTGTTCTACGTGTGCTCTGCAGGGTCGGCACTGGGAAATGACAGTCTGCTCTGTGGGAGAGAGAAGAGTCTCTCATTCAAAGTTACAGTCTTGGAAACCCACAGGGGCAGTTAGTTCAACGGCAGTGTGTTTGAGCTTTATATGGACACGTTTCCTCAGTTGCAGTGCAGCCACTGCTGACTCAGGGTGACCCAGGCGTAGACTTGGCCTCCATAGGATGATCGAGCTTCTGCCCTTGCCAGGCCTTTCTTCTGAAGCACCAACCTTTCAGTGACTCATCAGACACATGTCCATCTACATCTACATGTGTCAAGGACTCCTATTCCATATGACAGCTCCAGTGGGGCAAGCGGAATGCCCAGTTCTTAGAATCACAGGGTCTCGGACTTTGGAGGAGAAATAAAGGTCACCTCTGGTCCTGTGAGGAATCAAAGCAGGAAGATAATGTTGCACCCACCCATCTGACATTCCCTAAATATTTGTTCAACATTTATTTCGGAATTAAAGAATCACGATAATAGAAAGTTCAAATCTTTGAATGTAAGCGGCCCTTCTTAGACTACTTAACCTTGCCTTTAACACAGTTTTGCAATTTACCCCTTGAGTGGTCAAAGCTACTGGTCCCCTGAGTTGAAAGAGAACTCTCAGTAATTGGTTCCAAAGTCTCCTTTGCCCTACGGAATCACTGAGAACTAGCTAGCGCAAAAGCATGCGTAGGCTATTTATGAGTAGCCATTAGTTAACATTATGTCAGGAATTCGTTATATTAATAAAGGAATTGAGACACAAATAAATCTCTGCATCTCACAGTTCACATAGCAATGGAATGAGAATTGCTTGGCATCTAGATTATCTGCACAGTACTGGGTATTGCTTTTAAAACTCAAATCTTAATGCCACAGACCCTTTTTAATGGATTAATTTAAAAGTCCAATTAATGTCTGGATTGTTACAAGAGCTGTAAGAGCCCCCAATAAAATGATGTTTAAAAATAAAATAAAATGCCCAGATGAGGTCACAGCTTGGTAATAGTTCTGTATGGCCTTTAGAGGAGCACTGGTGGCATAGTGGGTTACTTGTGGGGCTGCTAACTACAAGGTCAGCAGTTTGAATCTATCACCTGCAACAATTTGCAGCCTTAAAAACCCAAAGGGACAGTTCTACTGTCTTATAGAGTCACTCACAGTCGGAATCCACTCGATGGAAGTGAGTGTTTCCTTTTGTTATTTTAGTTAATGGTCTTTTAAGCAAATCATGCTAGAGATACAATGGTCCTTAAGGTTCTCTGAGGCCTAGCTATATAACTGATGGGGATGGGGGCAGAGGCAGTGGTGTTGAATGACCCAATAAGTAAGATAAAGGAGGCTTCCGCGCACTCACTCCCTGTCATGAAGGCTATTCCAGTTCACAGTGGCCCTAAGGGACAAAATAGAATTGACCCTCTAGGTTTGCTAGGCTCCACTTCTTTACAGGAGCAGACAGACAGCCCCATCCTTCTCCTGAGGAGCAGCTGGTGGCTGGATGACTACAGATTAGTAAATAAACACAAGGAAGTCTGTTTTAGGAGCCCTGGTGGTTACCCATTGAGCTGCCAACCCCAGAGTCCAACCAATCAACGATTCTCAGTATGGCTGGCCTCTGTCTCCCTCCCAACCTGACAGTGTCTTCCTACAGAATCCAGGTCTATTTTCATATTTACAATCCCTGACAGGGGTGGAATACCCAATCAGCAAGGTAAAAAGATGAGAATTGTTTGCTACAGATTAGTAAAGCACACATAAGCCCATGCTTTTTTTGGGTAATCTAGGCCTGAAGGTTAATTGGACCCCGAGAGGGCCTGTCACACCAGCTGAGGTCAGACACAGACAGCAGCTAAAGACCTTGAAGAATGTTGCAATTAACTGCGTGTCAAAAAAAGAGTCAACAAAATTCAGTTGTTCTGGACAAACAAACTTTTTCTTCTGAAACTGCTGAAATTTGTGTAGGCAGGATTTACAGCAAATTGCCTCACCTCTGTTTCAGTTTGTTTGTCTAAACATTGCATAAATAACTGCTTGATAAATTCAGTGTTGATGAGAGTGTTGAGCACACATGTGGAAGATTGGCTTCTCATGTTAAGATTTATAAACTGAACATAAATGCTTAGAAATTCCCCTGTTTGAAATTTATGGTGACATTTTATCTAATTTCTTTTAAAAAATAATTTTATTAGGGACACATACAACTCACCACAATCCATTCATCCATACATACATCAATTGTATAAAGCACAGTTGTACATTCATTGCCCTCATCATTCTCAAAACATTTGCTCTCCACTTAAGTCCTTGGCATCAGCTCATTTTTACCCATCCCTCTCTGTTCCCCCTCCCTCAGGAACACTTGATACTTTATAAACTATTATTTTGTGATATCTTACATTGTCTGATGTCTCCCTTCCTTTTTATCTAATTTATCTAATTCTAGTCCATGCACTTGTACCACCATACAGAAATACTTTAGACTTACATTTAAAATAATGGAATGTTTAGGACATTATTCAATTACTGGAATATAAAGCTATACTACAACATTTAAAATGACATTAAATGTGCAGAATCTACCCTCTACACAGAACCTTGGTGGTGCAGATGGGCTATGCATAAGCTGCTAACCCCAAGGCCACTGGTTTAAACCCAGCAGCCACTCCGTGTGAGAAAGACAAGACTGTCTGCTCCCTCATTTTACTCCTGAAATTGGCAGCGTTGGATACCCAAAAAATGCTCCTCTGTCCCATATGGTTGCTGTGAGTCAGAATCAACACAATAGCAGTGAACACTTGAGTACCTTCTATAAAATAAATCACACCCACTGCTGGACAGAAAACGAAGAACCAACCACAGTGATGCCTCAGTTGCTGAACTCAATTCCATATTCGTGTTGGAACACCAAAAGGTTGGCGAACCGAACATATTTTTATTGTAAGAAATAAAGGAAAACTAAATAATTGGTTTCGAGGCCCAAGCATTACACTTACACACTCATTTTCCTGGGACCTGAAATCACTATGGAGACGTTTAGTCTTCTTGCCTATCACTGTCTCGGTTATGCTGTTTGTCAGTGAGCAGCTTCTGCTTTACCCAAGTTTACGGCTACTCTTCACCCTCTGGATCGTCCAGGTTCTGTTTTGTGGTTCGTGATTCTACATCTTTTGCTACTTCAGCCGCTTTAATCACATCAAAAAAATGTTACTGTTACATTCAGCCACCAAATCCACAAGGGATTTGGTTTCAAATTTCACAATGATTTCTCTCTTTAGCTCTATCCTGGTTCTCTCAGTTTTCCTCTGAGCTTTACTGCGGATATCGCTAACTTTCCTGTATCCACAGTTATCATATTTTATGCAAATAAAGCAGAAAAGAGGCACAAAGACAAACATTTGGATGCACGAACACAAGCATGGGATGTTTTCTGAACGAGAACAGCGCTTGGAATGGAGCGTCACCACTTTGTGTCTGAGGCGAGACACTGCACCTTACTCACGCTCAGCCCATTCAGGGTTTTTTTTTATTTTTTTTATCATCATCAGGTTTTTTTCTGATTTTCAGTTCAACTATTGAGCAAAGTTAGGAACACCAAGCAGATCCCCTCCCCACCACCCGATTTTTGCTGTTTGAGTACTCAGTAGTGCAAAATTGGAGCCTGGAGCCATCTGGCAACTGAGTGTCACTGTTAACAACAAACTTACTTTACATATAAAGATGAGAAGAGTCAGTCTTGGAAACCCTGTATAGAGTCGCTGTGCATCAGAATCAACTTGATAGCAGAGAGTTTGATATACATCAGAAGTATAGAGATTAAATGCAAACTCTAGAATCAATACTTTTAGTCATCTATCCTTCCCTTAAGACATCACACACACACACACACACACACACACACACACACACAAACACAGCCTAAATGCTAGGGACATAGCTTGAAGGCTTACTGTGAGAGAAATATTGACTATCTCAGCAGACAAAATTTATGTAGTTGATGGAAAACTATTTTTAAATACAATGCCTCTTCACACAAGAATGTTACACAGGCCAGCAGTCTCATACATGCAGTACAATAAAATAGACATAATTGATAGCGCCACGCCATGGCAGCCGCATGGCTTAAATTCTTCAGATGTCAAAGCTAGTTAAAATAGCAACAGCAAATTCCATGAACTGAGTGAAAGAGAGAAGAGGAAAAGCGGAAGGAGAGAAGAAGCACTAACACAAATTGGATCTAATCTTTTTAGTTGCCTTACAAGCTAAAAGCTCATTAAAAACTGTCCTTTGAGCTGTAGCTTCAAAAATTACAGAGAAGATCCAGTTGCTTAAGGAAACAAAAACGTAAGCAACGGTGGCTGCGGCTGTTTGCATTCATGTCACAGTAGCGCTAAAGCTGCTGAGACATCAACTTCAGGACACACACCTTTGACTTGTAAGCGGGGGCTGTGTCTGAAAATGGAAATGGGATAATTAGGGAACATACATAATTAGGAAAAACGTAATTAGGGAACATAATTAGGGAAAAAGAAGGTGGAAAAGAAGAAACAATGTGTAAGCTATTGTGCAAAACTGAAACGAGTGCCAAATAGCTAAAAGAATAAAAGAACACCAGTTATAAAAATAAGCAAAAAACCCCACCAGTTATATGCAATTTCACTGTGTGCCCTTCCCCATTGATTTTTTTTTTTAGTCTTCAAATTTAGATGGGTTTTGAAGGCAACTTTATTGAGATTTCATTTACATACCATTCAATGAATCGATTTAAAGTGTAAACTTCAACATTATTTGAATTGGGCAACCAGCATCCCAATTTTAAAGCACATTGTATCCATCAGCAGTCACTCCCCCTTTCTCTGGAACTCCCAGCTCTAGGAAACCACCATTGTACACTTATGTCAGGATGCAGACTGCCTAACCCCTCCCATGTTAGTTTGCTATGCACAAGATGCGTGTTTTATGCATATGCGCAGTATTTATGTGGGCACATTACACATATTAAAAATAGGAGAATCTATTTTTGTGTGTGTATACATTTATCTGATGGTGACCCTGTGTTTTATTTATTTCCCTCTAGTTCGTTATTTTTTAATAAATCATTTTATTGGGGCTCATACAACTTTTATCACAATCCATACATACATCAATTGAGTAAAGCACCCTTATATATTCATTGCCCTTATCATTCTCAAAACTTGCCTTCCACTTGGGTTACTGGAATCAACGCATTTTCCTTTTTTGACCCTGTGTGTTTTAGAGTAGAATGATACTACAAAGATTTTTAAAGTCCAAAAAAAAAAGATTTTTAATGTCACAAAAATAGAGCTATTGGCCTATGCACATATATTTTATATGACAACACACTGAGATAGTGACGGACTTCAGGCCTCTGATCATACCCTCCCTCAATACAAGAACACTTTGTTCTAACAAATCGGCAGTCTGAGATGTTCACCTTCCTGAGACAATTGCGGAAGACAATGTGGGTGCATAAGCAAATGTGGTGAAGAAAGCGGATGGTGCCTGGTTATTAAAAGTTATAGCGCCTGGGGTCTTACGGGCTTGAAGTTAAAACAGCAGCCATTCAGCACAGAAGCAACAAGCCCACATGGAAGGAGCACACCACTGGTGCAATCATGAGGAGTCCTCAGGACTGAGTAACAGGCATCAGAAGACACATGACAAGCAAACAAACAAGCAAAAACATATTGTTGAGAACGAGGGGGGTTGGAGCAGAGACCCAAAGCCCATTTGTAGACAATGGAACAATTCCCCCACAGAGGGGGCTACAGGGAAGGGACAAGTCAACCAGGGTGCAGTAAAGCATTGATGAAACACAATATCCTTGAGGCTTCTTCACCCCCAACCATCATGAGCCCAGTGCTGTTTCTCAATTCAGACTAGACTGGAACATGTACACAGGTATAGATAAGAGACAGAGGCTCATGACACATGGAATCCAGGAACAGTAGTTGGAATAGCAATACCAGAAGGGTAGGGGGAAGGGGGAAGAGAAGAAGGGAGAAAGGGGAAACCGATTATAATGATCGACACATAACCATACACCCGTCTCCAGGGGGAAGAACAGCAGAAAACATGGGGAAGGGAGAGAGCAGTCAGTGTGAGAAAGGAAAACAATAATAATGTATAATCTATCAGGGGGTTATAAGGAGTGTGGGAGGGAGGGAAAAATAGAGGAGCTGATACCAATGGCTTAATAGAAAGTACCTTACATACTTGAGTATAAGCCGACCCGAATATCAGCCAAGGCACCTAATTTTACCACAAAAACTGCCTTAAAAATGTGCTGAAAAACTCAGTTTATACACGAGTATATAAGGTAACTGAATAGAATGAAGGTAACATGTACAAACATGCCTGATGCAATCGATGATGGATTGTAACAAGAGTTGTAAGAGTCCTCAATAAAACGATCTTTTTTTCCTCTGTGTTTTGCTTTACTTAAAATTAAAAATTTTTTTAATTAGGGGCTCATACAACTCTTATCACAATCCACACATATACATACATCAATTGTATAAAGCACATCTGTACATTCTTTGCCCTAATCATTTTCAAAGCATTTGCTCTCCACTTAAGCCCTTTGCATCAGGTCCTTTTTTCCCCCTCCCTCCCCGCTACCCGCTCCCTCATGAGCCCTTGATAATTTATAAATTATTTTGTCATATCTTTCCCTGTTCTACATCTCCCTTCACCCCCTTTTCTGTTGTCCATCCCCCAGGGAGGAGGTCACAAATCAGATCCTTATAATCGGTTCCCTCTTTCCAACCCACTCACCCTCCACTCTCCCAGTATCGCCCCTCACACCCCTGGTCCTGAAGGTATCATCCGTCCTGGATTCCCTCTGCCTCCAGCTCCTATCTGCACCAGTGTACAACCTCTGCCCTATCCAGTCCTGCAAGGTAGAATTCGGATCATGGTAGTTGGGGGAGGAAGCATCCAGGATCTGGAGGAAAGCTGTATTCTTCATCGGTGCTATGTCGCACCTTGACTGACTCATCTTCTCCCCTAGACCCCTCTGTGAGGGGATCTCCAGTGGCCGACAAATGGGCTTTGGGTCTCCACTCTGCATTTCCCCCTTCATTCACTATGGCAAGGTTTTTTTTTTTTGGTTTTGTTTTGATGATCTTTTAATAAAAAGGAAGAAAAAGATTCTCAATCCCTATGATCTTTCTGAAGTAGATCCCCAGGCCTTTCTTCTGACGTGCCTATTGGGTGAATCCAAACCACCAACATTGCAGTCGGCAACCATTGGCAACACCATACACAGGGTCACCATGAGTCAAAATCAATTTGAAGGCAACTGGTTTCGTATTTTTTAATAGATTTACTTATTTTAGACACTTAGTATGAATGTAGTCGTTAGGTGCCACCGAGTCGGTTCCAGCCCATAGTGAGTGACCCTGTGCACAACAGAACCTGACCGGTCCCGCACCATCCTCACCGTTGTCCTTATGATTGAGTCCATCGATGCGGCCACTGTGTCCAGCCATCTCGTTGGGGGCCTTCCTCTTTTTCGCTGCCCCTCCACTTTACCAAGCATTATGTCCTTCTTCGAAACTCACGTCTCCTGACAATATGTCCAAAGTGTATAAAAAGAAGCCTTGTCTTCTTTGCCCCTAAGGAACACTCTGGCTTTACTTCTTCCAAGACAGGCCAGCTTGTCTTTTTAGCAGTCCATGGGACTTTCAATATTCTTCTCCAGAACTGCAATTCAAATGCATTAATTCTTCTTTGGTCTTCCTTATTCAGTGTCCAACTTTCAAATGCATAGGAAGCAATGGAAAATACCATGGCTTGAGTAGGCAAAACCTAAAAATATCATCCTTGCTTTTCAGTTTACCAAATGCAACTCATCATTTGATCTCTTGACTGCTGCTTCCATGAGCATTGATTGTGGATCTAAGCAAGACAAAATCCTTGACAACTTCAGCCTTTTCTCCATTTATCAGAAGTTATTTATTGGTTCAATTGTGAAGATTTTGGTCTTTTTCACAATGAGTCATAATCCACTGAAGGTTACAATCCTTGATCTTCATCAGCAAGTGCTTCAAGTCCTCCTCACTTCCAACAATCAAGGTCGTGTCATCTGCATACCTCAGGTTGTTAATAAGCCTTCCTCCACTCTCTGATGCCGCAGTCTTCTTCCCATAATCCAGCTTCTCTGATGAGAACAAGTATGGTGAGAGGATACAACCTTGACACACACCTTTCCTGATTTTAATCCGTGCAGTATCCTCTGGTTTTGTTTACACAACTGCCTCTCGTATAAATTCTACATGAGCACAATCAAGTATTCTGGAATTCCCATTGTTCTCAAGATGATCCATGGTTGATTATGATGCACACAATTGAAGGCCTTTACATAGTCAATAAAACACAAGGAAACATCTTTCTGGTATTCTCTGCTGTGAGCCAAGATCCCATCTGACATCAGCAATGACATCCCCTGTTCTACCTCCTCTTCGGAATCAGGCCTGCATCTCTGGCAACTCCCTGTCAATGACCTGCAGCAACCGTCATTCAATGCATGTATAAATAGATTCGTGACTAACTTCTTTCCCTTAACATATTTTCAAGGTCAATCCATGTTGTAGTACATATTGTATTTCATCCCTCTTTTGGCCAAATAATATCGTATTGCAAGAATATACACATTTTAGTCATCCATTCATAAGTTGGTAGATCTTTGGGTTGTTTCCACTTTTAGCTTAATACGGATAATGTTGCCAAGAACATCTATGTCCAAGTTTTTGTGTGAACATATGTTTCCATTTTTCTTGGATATACCTAGGAATAGAATTGCTGATTCTAAATTGGTCATTCAAAATGTAATGAACTGCCTTCGATGCTTCATGAACTGCTAGACTTTTTTCAAAATGGTTACACCGCTTTACATTCCCCCCTGCAAAGGAGGAAGGCTAAAATTCCCCGCGTCTTTTCTAACACTGGCTATTATCTACCTTTTAAACAATGTTTACCCATCCTAGTAGGTGTAAAAGGAGGTCTGGTGGCTCTATTGATTAAGCTCTGTGCAGCTCACCACAAGGTTCATGGTTCAAACCCCTTAGGAAGTCCATGGGAAAAATATGAAGCTATATGCTTCCATCTATAGCCTTAGAAAGCCTGTACAGGGTGGCTATGAAGAAAAGATTGAAGTGGTCAAGAATTTTGTCATGCTGGGTTCCACGATCCATGTTCACGGAAACAGCACTGAAGAGATCAAAGAATGAATTACATTGGGTCAATCTGCTGCACAAACCTCTTCATAGAGTTGAAAAACAAGAATGTTACTTTGAGGAGTAGGGTGCCACGGTCTTCTTAGTGGCCTCATCTGCAGGTGACATCGAATAAGGAAGACTGAAGAAGAATTGATGCAGTTGAGTTGTACTGCTGGAGAAGAATATTAGAAGGCTCCTTAGAGGCCAGGGTGGGGAGGCTTCCTCTCCCACACTTTGGACACATTGTCAGGGGAGACCAGTCCTTGGAGAAGGACATCATGCTGGGTCAAGTGGAGGACCAGTGAAAACGAGGAAGACTTTGGACAAGAAGGACCGACACAGAGGCTGTAACGATGGTCTTAAACAATAAGAACAATTGTGAGGACGGTGCGAGACCAGGCAATTTTTTGCTGTGGTTGGTCAGAACCAACAGGACAGGTCCTAACAACACGAGTTAGTGTGAACTGGTACCTTATTGTGTTTTAATTTGTATTTTCTAAGTAACTAATGATGTCGAGCCTTTTTTCTTTACTTATTGGCCATTTGTAAACCTTCTTTGGATTAACGTCTATTCAAATCTTTTGGTCTTTATAAATTGGGTCAAATTTTTACGATGATGTATTTTTTTAAATGCAACTCCATCACTTTATTCAAATCTTCAAAATAGTCTTTATTCTACATTTTTAGTATTAAAAAATTCACAAGTTAAGTGCACCACAGTGTAGAGAGAGACATACAATGCTGAACTTCCATAACAGTCAATGGTACAGTCGAACATCACATGTACAGAACACAAATTTTGATGAACTGAAATGATAAAATAAGATCCAATTTCAGAAAGAAAAAATAATTAAGGATCCCTGAAATATTCGTCACCCTAATGAGACTGGACGTCGTGAGGCATTCATAATGTGACCCCACTGACCCAGCTGAGGAACTTTGGGGGGCCAGGAGTGGTGGTATCGGCTAGTCTTGACAGTAAATGGGAACTGGTGCTTTGGATCTCCAAACTCCCCGTAGTTTGGCTCCCACATCACTAGGCAGGCTTCTCTTGCCCGTTCATTCCCGTCGAAGCCCACTGGTCTACGGTTAGCCTGGGTTCAAGCATGACCTCTCTGGCACCACAGCACCCTGGGGTGCGATTCTCATGCAGAGACGGCCTATGAGAAGCACCCAAGCCCCCTTTAAAAAGATGATCTGCATAACACACTCCAGTCTCACCTGAGAATGGGAAGCAAAAGTGAATGGGGTCCGAGCTGGAGCAGGGGGGTTTCAGGGGATCCTTGTGAATGACTATTTCAAAGATGACAATGGGGAGAAGTGCAAGGAGAGCAGAAAATGAGTCTGACTGGCTTTCTGTCCTGCACCATTGATTCGATGGAGATTGGCAGGAGACCGGGGCTGGGGGCTGGGGGCCAAGGGGCCGAAAGGAAAAGGTAGACAACTAATGCGTTTCCTTTATAACAAGTAATATAAATCAAAGACTTGAAGATTAAAGACCAATCAGAGCAATTTGGCAACTTTAATTCTTAGGAAGATCAAAGTTCCCTCCGAACCTAATTTGGGTGTTTCATGACTAAAAGCAAAGACCAGGATAGTGTAGTACAGTAGGACTTCGGAGGAAGCCACGGAGTCTCCGTGGGGCTCTTTCACCCATATTCATTTAATGAATGGAGACCTCCCCTGCCTCAAAATGCTTGGGGAGGGCTGCTACCATCACATGGTTCCTTATGACGTTTGAAAAGTGCCTGAAAGTTTGGACACCAGAAAGACACCCCAACAACATGTGTCTAAACTGCAACTTCAGGTTAATATGACTAAGGCGGTTACATTGTGAGAAGTGCTGACGGTATGCAATGTCTTCCGTGGCAGACGCGGCCCTGGCTCCTCACCAGATGGTGTAGCCACCATCCGAGCCCCCCATGAAGAAGTTCCCCTTACGCTGAGTTACAAGGACGGTGGCTCCTTGCATGACTGCCAGCTGAGCGGCATTGGGAGGGCATCCAGGGGGCGGAGGAGGGATGCTGCCAGCAGTAGCCCCGGCTCCAAATCTGGCACCTGCATCATAGCCTCCATCCACCAGCACTGTCGAACCAGGTGGGTAGATGGGCCCAACTGGGTAGTAAGCCACGGGGATAGTGGAACCTAAAGGCCCCACAGCCACAGACTGGGCCATGGGCAGATACAGGGAGGTGCCCAGAAATGCTGCTGACGTGGTGGGGACTGTGGCAGCCCCTGGGTGCACAAAGCTCGGATGATAGAGCTCTGAGTAGGCAGGTGGAGCATCGGTATAGGGCGGAGGCTGAGGAAGATGCAAGGTCTGAGGGTACACTGGATTCCCGGGAGGCTACACTGGATTCCCGGGAGACTGCACTGGATTCCCGGGAGGCTGCACTGGATTCCCGGGAGGCTGCACTGGGTAGGTCGGCTGCTTCGGATATTGACCTTTGCTGTTCACCGTGCCTGCGGGTCCGGTTCGGCTCGGCATCGCGGACGGTTATTTTTTTTCGTCCTCTTCCTGTTTGGAGTCACTTCCGTGTCTGACGTGTTTTTATAAAATATAGCTACAAGTTCTTTATCAAATATATGATCTGAAAACAAGCTCTCTCGTTCTGTGAGCTATATTTTTGTTTTCTTAGTCTTTGAAGCACAGAAGTTTTGAATTTTGATGAAGTACAATATTTCCCCCTTTTATTAATTGTGCTTTTATTGTCTGTGAGGGCATTGGCTAACACAAGATCATGACAATCTACTCATATGCCTCGTTCTAACAGTCTTTTAGTTTTATCTCTTGCCCTTATGTCTATGATCCATTTTCAGTTAAATTTTTATGCATGATCTTAGGAAGGGGCCCAATTTCTTTAGTTTGCACGTGGTTATACAGGCGCCAGCATCATTTGCCGGAGACTTAGTGTTCCGACAGGGAGCCTTGGGACGGCTGTAAGGTAAGTGATGGGTTGTTAACTACAAGGTTGGCATTTCAAACCCTCCCTTTGCTCCATGGGAGAAAGATGAGGCTCTTTGCTCCTGTAAACCCTATGAAGGCCATTATGATTTTGAATCGACATGATGGCAATAGGTTTGGCTTCTTGGTTTTTTATGCTTTCTACCATGACTGTTTTGGCACCTATTATTGATTGTCATTGTGGTTATAATTATGTGATTATCATAGTTGTAGGGTTTATGGATTTACACTTCGATGGATTTACACTTCAATCCTTATCACAGTGCCTCACAATTTTGATTATTGCAACTTTGTAACACAGTTTGAAACCAGGGAGGATTCGTCCTTTAAATTCATTCTTCTCTCTCAAGATGGTTTTGGTCAGTTTAGATCCTTTTCTTTCCATATTAATTTTAGGATTCATTTGGAAGTGTCGGGCAAAAAGAAAAAAGCCAATTGAGAGTTTTATAGCAACGGTGTTAAATTTGTAAATTAATTTCAAGAGTGTTGGCATCTTAATAATATTACATCACCTGATCCACGAACATAAAGTATTTTTTCCATTTGCTTGGGTATTCTTTGATTTCTTTCAGACATGTTTTATAGTTTTTTGGTGTAAAACCTTTGTGTTTCTTTCATTATATTTATTCCTAATAATTTGATTTTTTTATTCCACTATACATGTCATTGTTCACTTAGTTTTTTCAGATTTAATTTGCCCCTTGTTAGCAAATTAAAATCCACTTGACTCTTGTACTCTACAACCTTGTGGAAGCTGTTTATTAAATCAAATCTTTTCTTAGTGATTTCATTAGAATTTTCTGCACATGAGATCATGTCATCAGCAAACAGAGTTTTACCTCTTCCCTTTGGACCTTCATTGTCCTGGCTAGAACGAGGGAAAGAACTGGTGTGATGGCTAATGTTGCCTGTCAGATTGGCTAGATGGTGGTGTCCAATTGTTTGTCAACACAGTAGTTTACTTGCTTTGATGCAGTTCTTACATGTGGTTAAATCAACTGGCCTTAAGTAAAGCAGATTCTCTTCCATAATGTGGGTAGGCTCTAATCAATCAGCTGAAAGCTGTTTGGGCAGAATACTCTTCACTCTTGTCATTGCCCAGTGGGTTTTAGAATGTATACCTGTAGGAGCCTGGGGCCTGACTGATGAATTTGGGACTTGCCAGTCCCCCGTAATTATCTCAGCCAATTCCTTGGAGTAAATCTTTCAAGTAAATTTCTCTCCCTGTACATATGTATATGTGCATATCCATACACATGTATATGTCTATGTAGATATCCAGCAAGCTCTCTATGTACATGGATGCATACATGTAACCAGTGAGTTATCTATTTCTCCTGCCTCTCTCTCTGTATGTATGGATATATCCCTGGATCAGTTTCTCTAGAAAACCTTACTCGATTTTCTCGAAAGACACAGGGAAATCATGAGGGCTTATTAGGAATAAGTTTTAAGAAAAGTGAAAATGTATTGGTGGGAAAGAAAAGTACAGGAAAGGATTTTTACCCATCACAACAGGACACCTGCTCCTTTCTCAAGGGTAGTAAGGGCTGTCCTACATTACATTTCGATGGGAACTTTTACCCAGCTACCCTACTGCCCGGATCGTGCCCTTCAGACTGCTCTTGGTTGTTGCTTTTCCCTGAACTGCTGTAGGCGACAAACAAGGCCTCGAATCAAATATAATTAATAGAGACATTTATTCATTCAGATAAGGCAATCTATCAGCATGAGGCCACAATAGTGCTCAAGGGTTTACAGAAAACCAGCCACTTCACTAGGGCATGGAATTACATGAAACTTTCATAAAACCATGCTTAGTAGCAGCTCAAGACATCAGTACAGACACAGGAATGGGACCATGATTGGGATACGAGTTATTCTAGGTAGAACAGCTGATAAGGTTCATGGACTCTCTAATTAAGGCAGTCGGGATATAACTCTGACTATGAAATACTAATACCCCCACTTCCACCCAGAGCACACCCAGGTAATGGCCTCAGTTCTAGACTGCTCCCCCCTGGACTGGCTGGAGGAGTGGTAGTAATCCACTTTCCAAGACCGTCTGCCTGAGGGCAAGATTATTCACGTAACTGGCTACTGGTGAGCGGGGACTGCTAAAAGGACCATCTGTTTTGGAAGAAGTATGGCCTGACTGATCAGGTAAGTGGGCCGATGCAGGGCTTCTTCTCCATTTGCCCTTCTCTCCCAATGTGGTGGGAATTTGCCCTGCAACCTGTTCTCTGATGAGTTCAACAATGTTGCTGTTGATCAGGCTAGTTTTTCCCTTCGAAGGATGGGAGGAATTCCTTTCATTTCGATCTCAGAACTGGAACAGAAGTCAAAAAGTTTCTGAAGTCTTCCAGAAATGAGGGGTATGGGGTGGGGGAACAGCCACATAGCTCAGGAGCTAGAATAGCACCTCGCTCTGGACTCTGTCCTAACAAACGATGCTTTCCCAGTTCTGAGGAAACAGAACATTTTAAATCTAAGATTCCACATCCTGTCAAACTGATAGGAAAGTAGAAGACAGAATATTTTTAGAAAGGTTTATAATTCAGATACTCAAATAATTCACCCCCCATGGGCCTATCATTTTCTTGGGAAGCGATTGTTCTCATATGATGGTAGAACTAAACAAGAAAAAACAAAGACTATTTTTCACTTAGTCTTGAGGAACTCACCAACAATAACTTGCTGAAAAATATGAAGACATGTTGTAAAAGATGATAAAATTGTTAGTTGCTGAGAATGATTTGAAAACCTCAATGAAAAGGACATTGATTCCAGAATGCTTAGTGGTTCCTTTGGTCGTGCTAGCAGGTAAGCATTACAGCACTAACCGCAAGGTCGGCATTTCAAACCTACCAGCAGCTCTGTGGGAGAAGGATGAGGCTATCTGATCCTGTAAGGATTTATAACCTTGGAAATCCTATCTAGGGTCACTATGAGCTGGAACTGAATTGATGGCAGTAGGCTTAGGTTAAGCAGTGTTTACTTGATAGAAGTGAGTGAAAAAAAGGAGGCAAAGAATTTTTATCACAAAATTTTCTTTTATTTTTCTATTGTAAATGAGGGATGCTTATAGGTGAGTCTTTCTGTCTACAGAAATGATCACCTTGTGGCAATCACCAATATCTGGAAAATGAAGCAAACAACTGACTGACTTCATGACAGAAACAGGTGATTGTGGCTTGGCTCAAAAGTTTCAAAACATCCAGGGTCAACACCATGTACAAGTTCATACAAGCACTGTCTTTGGAAAACAGTTCAATGACTCCGGTGATCACATTGGCATTGGCGCTGGACACTCGGGTGAACAGCAGAATATGGTTTTGTCAGATGCGTGAGTAGGGTGTGTGTGGGGGCGGGGAGGCATATTTTAAAATGAATAATTTCAGATGTTTGAGATATACAGGACAATGAAATTAATTTAATAGAAAAGAACATGGATGAGCCACTAAACTGGTTCTCAAACACGTGTTTCCTTTTCACCAGAGGCAGCAGAAAGGAAAATGAGATGACCCTGGCTGTCATCAGAGAAGCTGAGACCACGCTTGAGTTCTCCTCACGTCTTACCACCACCTCTTTCCATCAGAACCTATCTTAAGCTGCTTCTTTCCTTCAGTGTGGATCATGCCTGATATCCTATTTATTGATACACTTGAAGCCTTGCTCCCTCCCTGGAACATAAGCTCACTGACCACAGGGCCCTTGGTGGCCTAGTCACAGACATATTCTGTAGTAGTGATGAAGACTTAGCATAGTATGCTTGATCATGTATCTGTCGTTTCTATAAAGCTAACTCTAAGAAACCCAGAAACCTTGGTTTTGGCTTGCTGCTCAAGACGTGACTAAGCAAAGGAACCAATGAAGGACCCCTGTGATGCTTCAGCATTGGTAAGTGTTGGTTTGAGCCAGCTGTCTTCTCCCACTGGGCTACGAGGGTTATATCCTATTCTTTGTCTCTGTGGCTCCTTCCTGGCACAACATAACATCTTAAAATTCTTTATATGGCAAAAAAAAAAATTCTTTATATGGCTGAATGACTATGGGCATGAATTACCTATCACAACGTTTTCCTTTCTTTTTAGGGGATGTTTTTCTAAAAAAGATGCTCTGACTCCATGTACACTGTATAAATGGAGGAAAGTAATTATGGTTCCAAAATCTGTTTATTTGAAGCTCCTGGAACTAGAGGTGTTTAAAAATGCAGTTACTCACCACTTACATCCCTGGCAGGGCCTGGGGTGGTAATCTGTATTTAAATATAGTATGAGCAGTCTAACAGAATCTATTAGTCACAGAGTATGTAAAGAGTCCTACTATGTGCAGTAGGTAAAAGTTCAAATCAGGCTTTACAGCCAAATAAGTGATCAGGACAAAGACAGGTCTGGGATTTGGGAGCTGTGGAGGGGTATGTGGACAGGGGACCTTGGAGGAGAACCAGATGAAGGTACCAGCTGAATGGCGATCAGTGAGATACTCACATGGCTCCAATGGGTTCCCCAATGAAACACAAGTTAAAAACCTCCATTTTTTCTCCTTACAGCTAACATATGTGAGGCATTCACTACATACCAACCCCATGTGCTAAGTCCAGTAAGTAAGGCAGCAAAAAGGACTCGCCTCCCTTTAAGTAGGAAGAAACGGGGGTTTAGAGAAAGGCTTAGCAATTTGCTACACAGCTAGTAAGTGGCTCAGCTGGGACCCAAACCCAAACCCTCTCACGTTAGGCCATGAATCTCCTCGCTACCCTGACTTTACGTAGCACAAGATACAAATCTCTTGTGTAAGTTTTTTTGTGACCCTGAGTTTAAAGGAAGGTTTTTTTTGGTGCTAATTCAAGTGACTATAAAATTTCATATCCTATAAGTTCATCTTTGAAGAACAAAAAAAAAAAAAGGGGGGGGGGAGAAAGCCAGCTTCTATAGGAAGCTGACCTTTAACTTCTATTGGTACATTGTTTTAAGTACCTCTAGTGAGAGATCAAGTGATTTCAGAGAGTAACAGTGTATATAGTCCTATTGACTTGCCCTGATTTCTTTTGCCAAACCACCACCCAAGGTCTGCGCCTCCCCGACAGGGTTAGAGATGGCAGAAGAGACTAATCAAAAAGGCACTAATTATAGAGAACGTGTAGACGTTTACATTTATCTTTTGCAAGGACACCTTAGTTAGTTGGCTTGTGATGGCCACAGCAAACACAATCTTCTCCTTCAGAATGATCAAATACAGCAAAAACATTCTGGCCGTAAGGGGTTAGTTACATAAGAACAATGAAGCTATTTGAAAAGTCCCTGCATCGGGCTACAGCTTCAACTGAAGACACAGTGCTCTGGACCTTTAAGCATGTTCGTATGGAAGCCTCAAACTCTGAAATGTTGAGCACCAACACATGACACACATCCCTTCTACGGCACACAGTAGACATGAGAAATGAGGACGAAGAAAGGAAAATAACAGACACACTGAAAACATCACAACAGAAGTGGGCTTTATTTCAGTAAGCATCACCTTCAAGACGAGAAGAAAAGTCAGAGGCGATGCTTCGAAGGCAGAAAGAAAAGACCCATCACGGAACAACTCTGCTGCCCTGTAAGAAACCCCGGTCAACGATACACTCAACCCCCAACCAGTCTGTTCTGTATCATTAGCTCTTATGAGAGCCTCATCTGAATGAGACAGTTGAATGAGAAAATTACTCACCAGTCCCTATGATGTCTTCAACAAAAAGATTAAAGATCAGTATTTTTAAAATCTCAAAACAAGGATTAAAATGCAGATTTAGATAGAAAGTATTAAAAATAAGACAAAAACCCTTTAACATTATTTATAAGATACTTTGTTATCAAGCTCATGTACACCAATAATTGCTTATGTCTACTTCACAGCCTGATCCATGATTTCTACCGCCCAGTCTCTTGATATGAACAATCACCTCCTGCACAAGGATTCACTGCCGCTCTCTGCACTGTACAGAGAAGGACGGTCCATCAGCCACTTTAATATAGCCTAACATAAATTAAGTCCAACAAAACACTGCCATATTCGTAAGGGATACTATAAAATTGCATATTTTCAACTTTGGCCAGACTCAGTGAATTCAGCAACACATTCAGAGTCTTCCTTGGGCACTCCTGAGAGCTTTGAAAGATCTCGTGATTAACTTCGTATTGAGTTGGTCAGCACCTTGAGTCATAGGGACAATTATGTTGGAGAAAGGCTTTCATTTGGGTTTCTAGAGGGTGAGGGAGACCATCCCAGGACAGAAGTAGCCTGGAAGGACCTTCTTTGTTCAGAAGACATTCAAACAGGGAAACGAGACCAAAAAGAAAAGAGGGAACCAAACCAATACAGTGTTCACAGTAAAACATGCCAGATTTGTAGTTTCATTGGAAACAAACAGCAAATCATGAAACATCATGAAAAATATAAGTAAAGGTAAAATCTCCTAGAGTGATTACTAAATGAAGTTAAAACTACCACACTGATCAGTAAACCCCAGAAGAAAAATTTAACATAACAAAACAGCTTTTACATTTCAGGTCCTTCTTAAAACAATCATACAACACATTACAAAGTTAATGCATAAAATTAGTTAGGTTTGGCCACACTGCACAACTTTCTTTCTTTTTTTAAAAATACAGTATACAGAAAAAAATCTTGTACTCCCCATTTTGAATCATAAGCTCAAAACGTAAGTGTCGAAGATCAGCAAGAAGGATTTTTCAACTATGTACAAGTTCAGCAGGTTGAACTGCCAGAATGGCTTGGCTTCCAGCCGCATTGTGGCTTCCACCTTGTCCAGCAGCAGGTTTCAGTTCTCACGACGCTCTTTCCCTGCCGCTCCTCTCTACAGGTCAGCAGTCATTTTAAACAGTTCCAGCAGGGCCCCAACAGCTCCAAAGTAACCCTACAAAACAATGGGAAAACTTCTGTCTGTCTCTGGACATTAGCAAATACTTTTGGGTTTCATACTCGGAATGACTTTGCCTCATGCTGGCATTGTGGGTTATGTGTTGGGCTGCAAACTGCAGGGGCAGAGGTTCAAGTCCACCAGCTGCTCCCTGGGAGAAAGATGGCGGCGTCTGCTCTCGAAGAGACTCACGGTCTCAGAAACCCCACACAAGGTCACTCGAGTGTAAGTAGACTTCAGGGCGGTCGGTCTGGTTTTAAAAGAAATGTAAAACCGGAACTCTTTGCCATGAGGGATGGAGGAGGAATACTGGTATTAATTGTAATAATATTAATACTATTAATACCACCAACCATTTATTGAACACCTACTCAATTAAATAACTGAATAAGTTATTATGTGCTTAGAACAGTGTCTGGTCCATGGCATGTGCTCTACAAGTACTGAGCATTGTTTATTATGATTGCATTTGAATCTCGGAAATGGTAAAATTCCTATCACTACCCCCATGTCCCAGATGAGAAAAAGACGCGAATAATGTAAAATACCGTCCCAAGATCCCATAATTGATGCCAGAACCCAACCCCACATCTGCCTCACTTCAGAGCTACTCCCAGCGTTCTCTCTGGAGACTTTGGAAGGTACTGAAATCAGCTGGCGCATCCCCTGCTTATGTGTGAAAATGAAAGGCCCTTTGCTTAGAGAACCCGATTCCCAAGAGACAGGGAAGCCCCCGCCCCTGCCCCGCCCCCCTCACTGGCATTTGTCATATCCAGCAGCCACACCGGAAGGGGGTGGGAATATGTCTGACACCAGATGGCAGAGCCCGTCACTACTGCCGACATTCGCGGTCTCACTACCCAAACCAAGGCCGATCCACCGGTGTCAGGTCAACCTGGGCTCAGAGGGTCGTCAGCGCTGTCATCTGTATGGAGAAGCCTTGGTGGTCCTGGGGGTTAAGTGTCGGGCTGCTCACTTCAAGGTTGAGGCCAAACCCAACAGCTGCTCCGTAGGAAAGAGGAGGCTAATTGTTCCCGCAGAGATGCACAGGGTGGCTAGGAGTCCGAAGAGACTTCAAGGCGGTGGTTCGGTTCAGAAAGCCCACCCTGGGTCACCGTGAGTCGGAACCGACTGGATGGTAGCGGGTTGCAACTTTGTGGAAGCAGGTTGCCACAACTGTCTCGCATGGAGGGGCCGGTGGGCTTGCGTCATCCATCCTCGGGCCAGCCGCCTCGCACTTGCCCACTGCACCACCAGCAATCCTGAAGCCTCGTTGTGTGCCAGGAATTGTCCTGGGTGCTTTACATGGACTTGCTCGTTTGAGTGTCATGGCAACTCTCTGAGACAAAGAGGAGGGGCTTCAAAAAGTTCCAATATCTTTTAATCACATTTTCCCATGACTAGCTTGAAGTCCCGTGGTACTGTGATTCCATGTTACAAACCCTAAAATGGAGACAGGGAGGTCGAGTTTTGCCTACAGCTTCTTAGTCAGCAGGAGGCTGTGCTCTTGGCGGTTCCACTCGACTGCTCCTATAGCAGACGGTCGCAAATTCTGGTTGACTGACCGACAACTCCTAAGACCGTGCCTGTCCATGAGAAGCTACTGGACGAACAGTTCCTTCCAGTAGTTCTTTATCCTTCTAGCTACCTAAGCCAGAGTGCAGTTAGACTATAGAAAATTTTCCGAGGCTACTTCCAGGGGATTTTAAGAATATTCTACGTTTACTGGCCATACAAACTGCAATGTGAAAGAAACATAGCAGTAAACCAAACGTACGCATATTCCCAAAAGGCCCAGGATTGGACAGTGATACAGGTGATAACATTTTTACCCGAAGAGGCGAGCTTTCTCAGAATATGAAATCTCATTTTCACTTTCCTGGCTTTTAGCCCCAGGCTCTTCCCAGGCCTTGCTTTCTGCATTCGGCTGGGGTAAGGGACCTGTGGGGATAACAGGTGTCCTGTATTTTGTTGCTATACCCGACCACTAGCTGTGGAGACCAGTGCTTGCAGCTCTTTCCCATTTATTCTAGTTAAAGGGAAGGGTCTCTTTCTTTTTCTCAACAAGTTCAGTCATCACACGGAAATGCAAATAAGGAGATAAAGAAGGGGCTGCTCCAGCTGGGGGCCGGAGGAATGAAGTGCTGCAGCCCCACCCCTGAATCTTTACACAAACAGCCATTGCTCTCTCACACCGACAGCGAAGAGGTTTCCACCAGACTAATGGGTGAAATCGTCATTTATAACATAGCGCCTTCATCACCCAGCATGGTAAGTCCTTATTTCACAGACTTTATTAAAACAAAATATGGGCACACCCAACCCAAACCACACACTGCCATCAAGGCGATTCCTACTCAAAGTGATCAAGAAGCACAGAGTAGTACTGGCCGTGGGTTTCAGAGGCTGTAAATCTTTACGGCAGGAGGAAGCATTATTCTTCTCCCCTGGAGTGGCTGGTGGGTTCAAACTGCTGACCTTGTGGCTGAGCAGTCCATTTGGTAACCAAGGACCCCACCAGGGTTCCTTAAATATGGGCATGGTCAGCTGTAAACAACTTACAAATGCAACAATGACATTTTAAATGAATAATTCCATTTAGAAATGAGAAAAGTGGCATTTGATTTGATAGTCAAGTAAATACATATAACATAAGTTCATTAATTCATTTATTTATTTTATGCCACATACCTAGCCACTTCACCAGTCAATCAGGTGCCTTGGTGGCCCATGTGATGGAACAGCATGGTGCTCCACGGGCCGTCGACGTGGCTTTTTAAAGTGGCTCTCCCAGGTTTCTCTTCTGAAGCACCTCTGGGTGAACTCGGAATGTCCACCTTTCAGTTAGCAGCTGAGCATCTTAATTGTCTGCAGCACTCAGGGGCCCTACACATCTTTTGATGTAGTGCCACGGGCTATTTTGAGCATGGATTTTGCCGATTAGAATGCCATAGCCGTGTTTACTCTGTTAACAGTTAATTTTTTAACATCCTCTGGTCTAGCCAGATTTGTAAGGTAGAATTGGGATCATGATAAGGGGGGGTCATTTAGGAACTAGAGGAAAGTTGTATGTTTCATCATTGCTACCTTGCACCCTGACTGGCTTGTCTCCTCCCTGAGACTCTTCTGTAAGGGGATGTCCAGTTGTCTACAAATGGGCTTTTGGGTTTCCACACTGTACTCCCCCCTCATTCACAGTGATATGATTTTTTGTTCTGATGATGCCTGATACCTGATCCTTTCGACACCTCATGATCGCACAGGATGGTGTGCTTCTTTCAGGTGGGCTTTGTTGCTTCTGAGCTAGATGGCCGCTTGTTTACCTTCAAGCCTTTAAGACCCCAGACGCTATATCTTTTGATAGCCGGGCACCATCAGCTTTCTTCAGCACATTTGTTTATGCACCCATTTTCCTTCAGTGATCGTATCAGGGAGGTGAATAACAATTTAATGTTAACGTAAAAGGCAGTCACCAAACAGTGCTCTCTACTTTGGTGTGAATGATGTGCATTTAAAAAAAAAAAAAGGGGGGGAGAAAAATGGAGCCGGATTCTGCAACCAAACTGCTTCACAAGGTTCTTAACATTTCTTGATTCAATTTAAGGAAACTAGAAATCAAAGAATGTGTGTGGGAGGGGGTCAGATGCTCACAGGTATCCTCCCTGAGGGTGGTCAGTTGCCAGACTGCGGGAGGGTGGGCGCGCTCCCTGCTGTTAAGGACAATGGATGCCAGCAATCATCTAGTTTGTTCCTGTAGTTGGGGTTTACACCCTACTGATAATGGTTCCTATGGAGACCCAGAGAACAGGTCAAGGATAAGCTAACATCCTAAATCTAGGATCCGCCCATCTTGTCACATGTATATCCCCAATCCCTCCTCTTCCTATTGTGTGTATGTCCCTAGACCACCCCCTCTCATTACTGTATTACCTATAACACAACCCCTTTCTGTGACGTATGTCCTCACCTGTAATTAGGGGGCTTGCATGTCCCCAGAGAAGATAAAACGCCTGGGCTAGCATTAAATCTCTCTCTCCCTTCACGTGGACCATCGAGCGGGGCTGAGGTAAGCATGCTACTATGAATCGTGTCTGACTTCATTCATTTCAATACTTCTCTTCTATCTCTCATGCTCTCTATAACTTTACTATAATCCTTACTTATTATCGCTGTACAATTGTGCCTACCGGCCCCGTAACGATGTGTTAGGGGCTGGCTTCCCCTGACACATGTGCATAATGCTTGTGATGCTGACAGCTACTGAATTACAGTCAGCAGAATCCATGCTTGAAAAGAGCTTTGGGCCTTCATCAGAAGACATATACAGTGAATGTATAATTACACACTTAAATTAAAAATCAAATGGATGAAAGAAAGGCAGATATTTTTAATGACTGCCATTTTTAATGGCTTAACAACAAATGAATCTGAAAAGGGCTTCTGTTTTAGATTTTTTTGCAGAAATGCAAAGTGTAAACGGCATCCGTTTGACCAGTTTTCACATTAAGACCATCAACTCAAAGTTCAGACAACCCAAATTATGCTCCATAAAAAGCAACAACAAATTCACGGCTATTGAGTCAGTTCCCACTCACGAGGGCCCTATGACAGAACTGCCCCTTTGGGGTTTCTGAGACTGCACAGCTTTAAGAGAGTAGATGACCTCACCTTTCTCCCGAGGAGTGGCTGGTGTGTTCAAACTGCTAACCACGGAGCTTGTGGTTAGCCGTTCAGAGTGGGGCCCCCAGCGCCACATGGGCTCCTAGGCTCCACGACAGGCTAATAAAAGCCATGCAACCGCAACCTACCTCATGTTCCAAGAAGAGCGCTTTTAGCTGTCCTTTGGACCAAAAATCCATGGCATATGCTAGCAGCTTCATGGAGACCATATTAATTCTGAGAAAATTCCCAACAAACACAACTCTGTCAATTTTCTGAAAGACAGAAAGAAAAACAATGGAACCATGGAATCAAAATAGCATTTAATAAAGACTCGATTTTTGTCTGGCACAGTACTCCGACAGCCTCATTTTCTTTTAATCATTTTATTAGAGGCTCATTTTCTAAGGGAACTGTTTCAGCACCTCCGGGATGAAGTGAAGCAACCTTTAGAGTGCACATTGTTAAGAACACGCTAGGGAGAGTTTTGCTGGGCGAGGCAGACAATGATACTGGGCCTGCCTGCAGGTCCTGTGTTAGGTAACCTCAAGTCTTAACATGAAACCAACTCTCACTGTAGCCATACAAAATATACTGGGAGTTTAGCTAAATCTGCTAATTCATTTCACAAATCCCTCAAACTTCCAACTATATACAACTACTACACCCACCTCAGATCCATCCTAATAAGATGGGCCCACTATGCCACCTGGCCATGTTATAGTTTATTCATCTAATGAGCTAGCTCAGGGGTTACTCTGGCAAACACTGGTAATAAAAAAAAAAATCAAACAAACCTGTTTCGACCCTCATACTACATGGTGGAATATTCTGTTCGGTCATGACACCGGTCCAGCTATGGTAACAGCTGTATGTATATATGTCAAGGCACAGGTATATATTTGCACCTTGAACACACACATTTATGCACATCCCTCTCCTATCCTGACCATGCAGATGCATTGCAAATCCTGTCAGCTGCGAGCTCTGGTGTGTTCCTGGCACCACTCATTCCCAGATGTGCCTGCAGTTTAAAACTGAGCTCACCCTGCGGTCTGGCGCACAGAGGCTGCTCACACTGCAAATGCCGGTTGCTATGGCCACTCACATCAAAGGGAAGAAGAGTGTCTTTGACGCTAGCGTTATTTTCTGCTCAGCCTTTCAAGAAAAATCAGGGTCTGGGAACAGCAGCTTTTAACTGTCTCATGTTTATCAGTCCGTTGTTACTGTCATTGTTAGCTGCTACCGAGTCACCGCATAGTGACCCTGTGTGCAACAGAATTAAACAGACGGGGCTTCTGCCACCCCCACCATTGTTGCTAAGCTTGAGCCCATTTTTGTAGACACCGTGTCTATCCATCTAGCTGAGGTTTTCCTTCCTTCTCATGGACTGCTTTATCAAACATGTCCTTCTTCAGGGAGTGGCCTTTCTTTGTGACGTGTCCAAAGGACGTGAGACAGTCTCACCATCCGCTCTTCCAAGGAGCATTCGGACTGTTCATCACAGTGAGATTTTTCACGGGTGGAGGGGTAATGGTGATTTTAATTTAGTAATTTTACACCAAGCCCCCCGCACCTAAAAAAAAACAACAACACAAAAACCAGACGTAGCTACAAACCTCCCAAAGTGGTGGCAAGCAACACTCAAAATATGGAACTCAGATTAAAGAAGAATTTTGGTTAAAATGCTGTGTTTTGATCTTTCTCCCCGAACAAGGGGACCCAGTCCCACATCACTTTGATAGACAGACGGACAGAAGTGACCGTGAATACTGCAGGGTGGCTGCTTTGAGCAGACAGGGCAGCGCACAGATAACACTGTCAAACTACGGCCTGGCTCAAAAGCTAGCAGTGCTCTTGACTTCAAGTAAATGCCAGGTGGCCCAAAGGTGTAGATATACTTATTTATTTTAAGGAAAAGATACTAGAGGCAAACATGGGAGAATTAATTTTTTAATGATATTAACAGAAAAAGCATACTATGTGGAATAGGGTTTAAAAGACTAATATATTTAAAAATCAAACATGTATTCTAGGGAAAACATCACCACATGCAAATCCATGTGGAAAGCGATAAAAAGAAAATAATTTCAATGCATATTACATGAGTTAATAATAGGCTCTGGTTAAAAATGAGCTTCTTCAAATCAATAAGAACAAAAAGACCAGCGATCCAACAGAAAAATAACTGAACAGCATTGATAGTACGTGTACAGACACACACACACACACACATACACACACACACACACACACACACACGAGGACTAAAGGTGATTAAGCACAGGAAAAAGTTGAATTTTGCTTAAACTATGAAAAACACAAGTTTAAACCATATAGCCTATCATTTTTCATCTATTAGATGGAAAAGTAACAAGATGTCTGCTAATCTTCTGTGGAGACATTTGGGAGACACACTGCTAATGGGAATGTAAATCTGTACACCAGTGGAGATTTTATAGGATTTTTTTTTACAGTTGACATCTTTTTGACTCAGCAATTTCCCTCCTAGGAATTTATCCTATGGTTATATTCACATGTGTGCAAAAAAAAGATGCCTATGTATGTAAAATGTGTTTATTAATTATAAATAATAGCAAAAGACCAGAAAACCCTAAACAGGGTTCGGGTAAGTCAAGCAGCTTATCGACACAATAGAATACTACATAGTATAAAAGATTAAGCCATTCTAAATGTACTGCTCTGGACACTCTCAAGATGGGCTAGTGTGTAAACAAGCAGCCTTTCCAGAGGTGCATACTGCAATATGTAGAGCAGACTGTACAACGTCCGGGATCTCCTTTCTAACCCGTCGGCCAAAGAGGAGGAAAAGGAGAGGGCAGAGGGAGGAAGGCTATGGAAACAGGCAAATCTGAGGTGCAACTCTGGGAAACGGTGCAATCAGGGTTGATGGATACATGCAAGTTCTTTGTACCATTCTCTCCACTTAATATACTTTAGCAACTTTTATAATGAAAGGTTCTAATCACCAGAGTACTTATACAGAGAACGAATTATGTTAGCAAAATTACATCTTAATAAACCTTATTAAAAATGAATCTATAGTACAGCTTGCCATCTTTGGTAGGGAAATCAGTTTATATGCACCTTCCTGAACCGACTGCCGCCCAGTCCATTTTGACTCACAGTGATCCTATAGCCAAGAGTAGAACTGCTCCCTCGGGTTTCTGAGGCTGTAAATCTATGGGAGCAGGTAGCCTCAACTTCCTCCTGAGGAGCTGGTTGGTAGGTTTCAGTTGCTGACCTTGCATTTAGCAGGCCAAGATGTACCTGACTACATCACCAGGGCCTCTTTACACATAAATGCAGGTATGTATGTAAATACCTACCTGCATGCATATATGTAAATATAAATAAGGATCCCTGGTGGCCTAGTGGTTATTTATTGGGCCGACAACTGCAAGATCAGCAGTTTGGAACCACCAGCAGCTACTTGGGAAGACTCGGCTTTTTCCTCGTGTAACGTGGTTTTGGTTTCGGAAACCCACAGGGCAGGTCTTCCCTGTCCTTTAGGGTTGCTAAGAGTCATAACGGACTCAATGGCATATATAAGCATAAATAGGTACATGTGAACTTATCTATTCATACATAGTAGCAGAGGTATATGTACAGATGTGAGTGCTTGTACATCTGATAATGCATCTAATTTAGGATAAGTTAAAAACCTGTCAATGCTGCCTGTTTCTAGTGAGGGCAGGGGTGGAAATAAGTGACTCACTTCCCCATATAAACTTCTGTTGCCTTTAGAACTCAGCACTGGGTATTTGCATCATAATACTGTAGTAAAACACAAAACAAAAAAATCTAAAACCGATGAAGAACATTTCACAGCATTTTGTTACTGGGCAGGTGGACAATGTGGTGTCCGCCCACCTCATGGCTGAATCAGTGATTCCGGAGAGCAAGAGTGACGACTGAACTTGAGCTACTGCTCTCATTGGTGTGCCCACAGGAAGCGTGCACTGGGCATTCCAATCTGGAGTAGAGCCTCTGCCCCCAGAGCACTCCAGGGATTTTCATTCAATCAACTCCACAGAAACATCTAAAACCCCCATAGCCAATCAGTGTAGCCTGCTAATACTTTTGCTAAATGCCAACAATAAGTTGGAGTGAAATTGAGGTCAAAAGTGAGAAGTCAGTTGACCTTCTCACAGTGATTTCAATCCCTGTGAAAAGACCTGCTGTCTCATTGAAGCCACGTGGGCAAGGCTGAAGCCAGCTCTGTTGAAAGCAGGGGAAAGGGCACCTATTGCCCTGTGGGGTGGTGGATGTTACTATCTAAATGACCTTTGAGAGCCCATGGGTACAGCCAGTACACACACATGAATTCTAAGGGCTTATTTAGTTAAATGAGCATGAAAAAGTTTGACATTAAAAGTTAAGGTCAAGAAATAAAACCTCTGTTACTGTGAGTCCCATGACAAAAGTGGCCTTGGCAAGTCCCAAGTCTGGGGTACACTCTTCCATCTGAATGGCACACTTGCATTGAAACTCCATCTGCAATGGGGACTTTCAAGTCTCAAAAAACGCATAGGCGGATCCACTGGCTAACAATCGACTCCACTCAATGCTGTAAACACAGGTGTCCTCCTTTGCACATCTGGGACTCAAAGGCAGGACTAGCACTCAAGGGCCGGGCGTCTCAAGCCTCCCTTAACACTCCTCTGCTGCTCAACTGGGAGGGGACACAGGGTACTCTAGTGGTGCCTGTCCGTCTGAGTGGTGGCCATATATGTGAAAATTTATCAAGTTGCATGCTAATGATTTGAGCCCTCTACTGTGTCAGTTTCTTTCAAAATTATTTTATAGGGCAGGGTGGGGGAGAAGCCTCTATTACCGATTCTACTCTGGTTGTGTTACCCATTACTTGCTCCCTGTCCCAGCCCCTTTCTTACCTAGTAAGCCTCAACAACAACAAAAAGCACCTCTTCCTTATACACCTTGCATTTCACAAAAGGGTTCTATTCCCCCCGCACCCCAAGGGAATTTTGCAGTGGCTCAAAACTCGCTTTGTCTGTGACAGTTCCACCCTTCTTTTGCCTGGATGTAGCAAGCTCTCCCTGCTTTGATAGCCCTGTACAATGCTGCTTGAACTCCATGCCACAAGGCAACACTGTAAAGAAGCTGAAAGCAGAGAGAATATCGACTATCCCAAGTCAAACAAGTGAATTTTCCCACTGTGTGCGGTGTTTGTGTGTTCGTGTTTTGGAGTGGGGGCGGGGGATGTTTTGTATTGAAATGGGCAAGCCTGGCAGGAACCACGTTTTATCTGCAAACTGTTTGCAAGGTTCCACAGAGACTTGCTTTTATGCTTGAGTCATCTATTTTTACCTTTCCACGCTTGGATGTCTTGGTCTTTGTTATCCTGTGCCTGCTTAAACATACAACATTTACTTCCCGCCCACCCCACCTCCCCCAAGGGTCTCTAATATGACACTACAGAAATGTGCAGGCCTCCCAGAGATGCGCAGTTTTGTAAGAGACAACAGCTATTGCACTGCCGGAAATGGTGGATACAATGAATGGCACACGTCTTTCCTTGGCTTGGAGCCTTACCTCATTCAACGCACACATCCGAGCAATGGAGCCAATGTTGTTGGTGATGGTGACCAAAGTGGCTCGGGCGAGGTCTTCCTTGCTGATGGACTCTCGCTTTTCTTTACTCATCATGTTGCCAAAGCTATGTTGGAAATATTAGCGAGAATGTTCAAATCGCCCTCAAGCAGGCCCATGCTTCCACCAAAGAACTGTGGGCAGCTCTATGAGTAATTCCGTTCAAACTCACGTGACCTGATCTGGCTACCCTGGGCTGCGAGCAGACACATTACGATACGCATGGCTGGCTGCCCTTTTTCTAATGGAGACGATGTAGCATAGCTATTAATGAGGACAACATTATTTGTAATGCTTCCAGATATCTGGACAAGGACCGCAACAGCAGAAACTGTGGCAGCTTTCCAGAACCTTCTTTCAAAGTTGCACTTTTAAGTAAGCACAAGCATCGGCAGTCACACATCTCGGTGCTTCGTTACAGGCCAGAGGTCAAGTCTGAGCTCTGCTATGAGAGAGAGCTGCACTAGGCTGGTGAGCTGACATAAAACAACCACAAATGATTCTAGGAATATTCCAGGGTGGAGGTTGCCTTGCGTTTTCATGACTACTGCCCCTAGCTACTCGGGTCTCTACCTGGATGCTACCGCAGATCCTTGGAGGCCAAATCGTTCATAGTCTCCTCCGTAAATGTCCTTCACCAGCTTATCAACATTGGTGCTGTCGCCTTTAGCTGCCATTTCCAGAGCTTCTTCAAAGGTCTCACAACCAGTCAGCAAGCAACATAGGCCTAGGAATGTTCCACCTCCAAGACTGAAGGAACAATAAGGTTTATTTTTAAATTTTACTTTCAAATATGCCCAGCCGAGTCCCCAATGACAACACCATTAATGTGGGTTAATAAAAACGGGCAGGAAAACAAGGGGTGCTGGTGGGGGCGGGGGCACCTGAATGAACGTGCAGGGTTGCCAGAGGCGTTCGGGTGGATTGGCGAAGAGGGCAGAGCAAAAACCCACATGAAGGAACCAATCTCATTGTGCACAGCAACTTTATAGGACAGGGTAGAACTGCCCCTGTGTTTTTCTGAGACTGCACCTCTTCATAGGAGTAGAAAGCACTCTTTCTCCCAAAGGGCAGGTGGTGGTTTTGAACTGCTGACCTGTGGCTAGCAGTCCAACTCATAACCCACTATGCCACCAAGGCTCCTACGTGAAGGAACACTTGCCTCTAAATTTATACCACAAACCAGAGAAAGATTCTCACTGATTTCCGTTGTGAGACCTTCAACTAGCCACTAAACTGCCTGCTTCAGCCTTCCCCCCTGCAAGATGGGGCCAACATAATCTCACCTCGTTGAGTGGCTTAACAGCAGCAGAAAACTAGAGGGAAGGTGACTATAAAACCAACAGAGTCCCACTGCAGCTGAGCATGAATACTCAGAAAATGACACCGTATATCCGAGAAACATGCTCACTACGACGGAGCCCAGCCTTCTGCGGACAACACTGACCCAGGACGCTAGAGGGACGGCCAACAAATGCACTCTCGCCTGACTGACTGCCCCCCATCCTCCAGCAGAGAACCCCACTGAGTGCTTTGGAGACTTGAGGGCGGAGGGGTGATTTTTTTTTCCTAGTTGACTTTGGGCAAAAGCCATTAAATATCTTACACACAATGGTCAGAGATTAGTAACACAGTTCATAAAATGATCCCCAGTGCTCAGAACCATGTTTTTAAATGCTTCCCATTGTTTTCAGGATAGTGTCTTTTTCCATAGAATCAGGAACAGATGAAGATTGTGGAGAGGGAACTCAATTGACGATTGATATCAAAGACACCTGATGGGGAGAAGCAGACTTGGAGTAAAGATCAGGGGTCACCAGTGAACTCTCATTGGGAACAGGAGGGCTGATTGCTAAGATTTGGGATGTGGCTTCATTCTCCAGTCCCAGGCAGAAGAGCAAGCGTGTAAGAACTGCTGCTGTTAAGTCCTACGGATCCCATCTACGTTTTTCTTCCCTTTTTTGTTCCCAGCTGCTGTCAATTCTGACTCATGGGTGTCGGAGAACTGTGCTCCACTGGGTTTTAAAAGGTGGCTTTTTCAGATGTGGATTACCAGGCCTTTCTTCCAAGGCACCTCTAGGTAGGCTTAAACCTTCAACCACTTGGTTGGCAGCCAAGCTGGCTAGCATTGGGCAACACCGAGCCTCCTATGTGTTTTGGGTACTGGCTTCTAATACTAAGAAAATATTCAAGTTGAGAATCGAGATTCTTTTAACTGATGTTAAAACAAAGTATTATATATATATTTTCAGGTAAACTCTACCGTTAATTGTTAACAAGAACGTACCAGATTGTGATGGGCACAGAGTTCTTCAAATCTATTTCTTGGAATGTAATTATTATTTTAAAAATGTCTTGGCTGAAATTTCGGGTTCTGATGGAAATATTAATACTCCCCGGTGGTGTGATGGTTACAGGCTCGGCAGCTGGAGGTTCACACACAGCTGGCAGCCCCGGTGAAAGGGACCTGGTGATCTGCTGCTGTACAGACGACAGCCTCACACGTCCCACGGGGGAGTTCTGCTGCCACAGTCGGAATCAACGGGACAGCACGCACCACCTACACAACCAAACACAGAAAGCCTGGAACCAGGCAAGTCCTGTAGCAGTCACCCACCCCACTGTGGGCGCAGAGCCAGTGGGGAGCTAGGGGCTCCATGCACACCACCAACCTGGGCAGCTCACGCATACGGAGTTCCTTTAACAGAGTTTAAACTTACTTACATTTAACGCAACATGTCAGGCTACTTGTCAGTTTCAAGAGAAACTAGAAAGCTAGTTTTAGTGAGAACCCTCTGGTTTCTGAGGTCACCGGAATTGGTTTTGTTTCCTTGAGTACCTATTTCGAAGAGGAAGCCTTTGCTCACATTCTAGCTTCTCAGTGCCTTTTACCCGCCTCTCGCCCTGAATAACCTCTCCGTGGCCAGCAGGTATTCCGAGTAGGTGTGGAGCAATCTACTCCAAGCACAGGTGACTGAGGGCCTTGGCTGACTTAGAAAGAAGGCAACTCGGCAACAGATGTGTGGGTGGGGGTGAAAGGAGGACACGTGTTTGACATGGCAGGAAAATGACAGGTGATTCCAGACAAAGGCATCTGAGCAGAATGGGAAGTAAGCATGCGTTCGCACAACTGGTTCACCCAGATGGGAGGTTCGAGCCAACTGCCTTGCAGAACAGTAGTGACACCCTCAAGTTGTCACCGTCGGCAGTGATTCCTCTCGCAATCAGATCTGCTCGCTGTGGCACAACACACAGGAAGACCCTTGTTAAATCAGTAAGTAACCTCGCTGGACACAGCTGCGGACTATCAGTGCTCAGCACCCCCTCCTCCAAAAACAGAACACCCCACAGCAATAATCTTGTAAGGTATGTCAGGGAGTAAAATAAATTTTCCATGACTGAGTACTAGCACTTTTAAAGTTGAATCTGAAATGATGACACGATAAATTCTCTACATTTCTCTTCGATTCACCTATACAGTCTAACAATGTCAGCTGCAAAGTTGTTTTGTGGGGGCTGGGGGCTGAGGCAGCTTGAGGGGACTTGATTTCTATTATAAAATCGGAGATGTGTTACCAGAAGAAATATGTTGCTTTCTGGTCTGGGATGCAATACAATTTTATGTAAGATGGAAACAAACCATTTTAAAAGCATGAATTTATTTTAAAAAAATGCCCCATATCCTTTAACAATGTGGCTTCCTGTAACTAAAAATGCTTAATGGGAAAACAAAGTCTAATGCACTAGCAACAACAAACAGGAACGATAGCCATCAGTGTCAGAATAAAACCCAATCCAACCTGCGGACTCCTACCCATCCCCTAGGAGATGGTATCACTGTCCCACAGGCTTTCTGAGGCTCCACCCTCAGCAGCCGGCCACCTGTCTCCAGCCAGAGGGCTGGTGGGTTTGAACTGGTGACCTTCTTGGTCCCCAGTCAAGGGCTATAACCATTAAACCATAAGGGCTCCTTTTCAACCGCAGGATAAGCAGCACAACTTAAAGATGAAGCCATTTGTTTAAACCTGTGACTGCTGAAGTGTGTTCCACTACTGATCATAGCAGCTTCTGTAAGTGCTTCAAAAACCTAGACCTAGAGAAATCTCTACAAGAATGGCTTCGGCAGACAGAGGGCACAAGAGCCCCGCAGGTTTTGAAGCCCTTCCCCACGTGGCAGGCCCTGAAAAGGCTATTAGTTTTCATAATCCTGTAGCACATTTTCGAACCTACTGATGGAAGAGAGGGCTTGGTACGGTAGCTTGGCTATCCCAGAGGCAGGATTTACCGATGACAGCAGAGCAATGGTCATGAATGGGCGTTTAGCAATAGCTGGACTCTGTAAGCATTCTGACAACTGTCAATGACTCGGACTGCAAGAAGCTCCAGGTTGGAGGACCTGCACCTTTAATGCAATTCATGAATTTGTTGAGTGCTGATCAACACAACCACACGTGACTCTGTGGGGAAATGTCTAGTTTGTTGCCACCTTGGAACTCGTTCTAACAATTCAGTAATTCCTGCAAGGTTGTCTTCTGTAGCATCTGAAAAAGTGTCTTTACTGGGTGAGCACGATAGTGAAACTAGCTCGGCTGAAAGGCTTGCTTGCCGCAGACTTTTAACAGTCCTCATAAGGCCATGGAGTGGTCTTTTGGATTCTTCTGGGAGCAAGCAAGCTTTAGTTCTGCATTTCCAGAAATGTAAGAGACATCTAGTGGCAAGCAACTTACCGAAGCCTTTACTCTGGACACAAGCAGGGGTGAATCTGAACATGGGTGTGCACACGTGTGCCAGGGTTTCTCAATGACTGACATGTAAGGCTCCATCGTATTTTGGTGGGGGTGGGATGGGACTGGTGTTTGGCAGTATTCTTGGCTTCTGCATGAGGCCAGTACCCTGCATCCCTTTCCTGGTTGTGATATTGCAAATGCCCTGGAGGAGTAGCTCTGTCCCCTGCCAGTGGGAACCATGCATTTCTGCACATTCATCAGAGGACAGTGGGACGCTCTTTCTAAGGGGTAAGCAGCACTGCAGAATTCTGGTGCGAGAAAAGCCTATAAATACAATCTAAGAAACACCCCTCTCAAGGCACAAATGAGCACACAGACCCAGGGAAGTCACATGATGGCTTCATCCATAAAGACAGTGGCGTCAACAGCTCTCTCCAAAGCACGTTCCAGAGGGGACTGGTTCCTTAAGCTGTTCCTCCAAAACTAATGAGCTAGGTATGGCAGCGTTTCCCAACATGGGTGTGTGTGTGTGTGTGTGTGTGTGTGTGTGTGTGTGTGTGTGGTGTGTGTGTGTGTGTTGTGCTGGAAAGTTGCCTACACTTTATCCTCGATTATGGACTATACTACACATGTTTTTAATTGCCAGCTGGGTGATTTGTAATTTGATTTTCCTTTTTCCCTGAAAAGAGGAGTCGGCCAAATAAGCTAGGGAAACTAAATGTTTGCTATCAAACCCTCTTAGGGATTGGCATGTCAGGGGCTCATTGTAAAGGCTTTAAAACGTTTTGTGGTAAATAAAGGGAAATTTTGCTTCTAGAATTTCCCTATAATTTCTGAGCCCTTTCCCCATGTGAAACCCCCACGAACAATAAGCTGAGCCCATTTGCCCCAACAAGGGCGCATGAAATCTAAGGCAGGTCTGCTCAACCATTGCCACTAGGCTAGTTCCCTATCCACTGCATTCCAACTTTCTGTGTGAGGAGGAACGAAGGCATGTTGTCCAAAGAGATACCCTGTACTGAGTCTGCTGCATGTACCCAGCCTTGTGCTAGGCACCAAAACCAAACCCACAATGCCATCGACTCAATTCTGATTCGCAGGGACCCCACAGGGCGGGGTAGAACTGCCCCTCTGCCCTTCCAGGGGTTGAACCCTGGACGAGTAGAAAGCCTCATCTTTCTCCTGCGGAGCAGTGGCTGGAGATCTCCAGCAGCCCCCCACACGTCCACGATGCCAACGGGTCTGTGCTAGGCTCCAGAGGTGGCTAAACGCTCCTTCTGAAGGCCTCTCTGACCATCCCAACAATGCTTCCATTTGGGCTCTCCAGTACCCAGTGTCCTTGTGGTTCACCTGCCACTTGAATACACTGACTCCTCAATGCGTGGGACCTTTCTTTCCTCAAGCTGACCGGAATCTCGTTGCTCCAGCAGGGCAGAATTGTAAACAAACAGCCCAAACCAGCTGCTATCCAGCAGGACCCACTGAGCCCTGTAGACAGAGCAGAAACTACCCTGTAGGGTTTCCAAGCCTGATGCTTTTGCGGAACCAGTCTGCCACTGCTTGTCCTGGAAGGCAGTGGGTGGTTTCCAACCAGTGACCTTTCTGTTACCAGTGGAAGGCTTGACCACATCATGGGGGCTCCTTCAGGAAGAGCAAGGACTGTTTTATATGTCTTCAGATAAATCACCTTCTTGTTCCTATCACTTAATTAAGCCTTTCTGGTTAGCTGAGGACAAGATAGCTTTTTTTCCCCAGATGCATTTAAGATAAATAGCCTTCTACTGAAAACTGGTTAGCAAGGAAATGCCCTGGATATGCTCACAACGAGGTTCTCCTTGTGGGAAATATGTTTACCTGGTCCCTGTAACTCTTTTATAGTTGTCCTTGGAATACACTGCTAGAATGCTGACACCTGAGCCCATGTTAACCAGCAACATAGGGTATGGATTGTCAAGGCAGTACGGCTTTTTCTGACACAATTCCGGATTTGTGGGGTTTTCGAAATAGTAACATTCCGGCTTGCCATTGAAGCCGACAGAATCCACGTAGAGCAGGCCCTGAATGAGACAGTCCAGTTCATCCAGCTTATGGAGCTGCAGGTCAGCAATCTGAAAGAGAACAAGCCTTGGTGAGAGAGGCTGGGAGCAGCACAGGGAAAGCCTGAGAGGCTGCAGCAGAGTTTAATATTGGGGTCATGAACATTAAAAGCCTGGAAACATCCTTGAGAGCCCAAATGGTGAAATCCTGGTGACAACCAGCCACTCTACACTGTGAAAGTAGCATTCACCAGTCCACCTGTGGCCCATGAGGCACACTGAGGGAAGGCAGAGATGTGGCTAGCTGGAAAGGCATTTACTGGCATGGATAATGTTTGGAAGGTGGTCTCCCACAAGGCCTGGTTACCAGAACCTGTGAATGTAACTTATTGGGAACACAGGTGTTATAGAGATCATGAAAGATTTTGAGATGGAAAGGTTATTCCAGAGGATCCAGGTGGACCTTAAATCCATCGACGAGTGTTCTTTTAGGACCCACTCAGGGAGGTCTGACTGACACGGGGAAGAAAACCCTGTGGAGGCAGAGGCAGGGGTGATGCAGTCACAAGTCAAGACATTAGGGCAGTCACCAGAAGCTGGAAGAGGCAAAGAATGGATTCCCCTTCAAAGCCTCCAGAGGAAATGTGCTCCTGCTGGCACCTGGATTTTTGGGTTTCTGGTCAAGAGCTCTCTGGGAGAGAACACATTTTCTTTCTTTCGCAGCCCTGTTTGTGATCACTTGTCACAGCAACCATGGGAAATAAGAGCCCTGTCCCCCAGAGAGGGGTTATCTTGCAGGGTGAGAGTATCGGGAGAGCAGCAGGAGTCCTACCTTTTCCTGACACGGGGGGTTTATGAGGTCCCAGTGGAGCCTGGGAGCTGGGCAGACTCTCCTCTGGCCTCACAGCCCAACCACTTAACTATTAGACCCTGTTACTATTTTGAAATAGTAACACTCGGCCTGCCATCGGAACCCACGTAAAGCAGCCCCTACATCGGACAGGCCAGTTTGTCCAGCTTACGGAGCTGCAGGTCAGCACTGTTTCCGAGAACAAGACCCTGGCTTTGACCTCTAATCCCAATGCTTAACTGACAGTGGTGGGGCGAGTTACTTAACTCCTCAAACCTCAGCAAAGGCATCAGGAGTGATAGTAGTGCCCACTGTGTAGTGGTGTGACGATGAAAATGATGTAGGGGACAATTCTTAGCGCAGGGCCTGGACACATACCAAGAGAGGAAGATAGTGTTGGCTTTTTTGTTAATATGAGTGACCCGTGTTTCACTTTCAGGAGACAAAAAGTAGCACTCTCCTAAGAATAGGGGTGGGAGGTGGGGTGGAAGGGAGGGAGGTGGCGCTTGTGGTAGTTATGTAATCTGTCGTCAATTTGAGGGGATAACTGAAGGGGTGGAGTCTAACCTGTCAATCATTGTATAGTCAGTGAGGCCTCTGTGTAGGCATGGTGTTCTCCTGAGGATTCTGGGAACTCTGCTATTCCTATTTGGAGGTGGGAGACACTCTGTCTTTCTGCTCACTCCGTGAGAGACGCGCTACTGACAAGACATACGGCACTACGCGGATAGACCCCCGTTCCCTGGAAACCGGAGGGGCCACGTGGAGACCTGTGCCAGCGCTGAGATGCTTACAACGCCACTGGATCCACAAGACTTCCCACCCACTGGCCTGTGATCTTCCTGCATTCGGCGGCATTGCATGTGTCTGAAGAGGACTTTATAGACTGGTATTGGACATATAGGTTAATATCGGACTTATGGACTTGATCTGGACTGGGCTGTTTTCAATATTCACTTGCTCTTATATATAAAGCTCTTTCTTATACAGACGAGTCTCCCTGGATTTGTTTCTCTACTAGTCTATTTGGGTTGGTACAGCGTTGAAGGCTGGCTATTGTGCTAGCTGTGGAGGACAGTGGCCTGCTTGTACTCACAATTTACTCTGTAACCTTCACAAGTGGTGAAGGAAGGAAGCTGCAAACAGTGTAAATGAGACCCAGACGAGAACCTCAAACACTTCCCACTAATAAGACAGGCAGGCTGCTGAGGCAGAACTTGTAGGAGCCAGAAATATAATGCAGTCCCTGGTGGGTTCTGGCTCTCGCAGCTTTCGCTGTATTGCTGCTAATCCGGACATCTGGGTCAATGATTATTTATCATAGACTGATATGACAACAAGAACAACCAACCCAACTCACTGCCTCGGGACAGGGCAGCGCTGCCCTGTGGGTTGCCAAGACTGTAACTCGTTATAGGAATAGAAAACCCTTTTTCTCCAGCGCTGTGACGGATAGCTTCATTCTGACGTGGAACCCACAACTCCACCACGGCTCCTTTCACCACCAACAACAATCAATTGCCATCAAGAAACTAAGCCAATGAAGCCAAGTTAATTCAAACAACCCAAAGACAAAGTGTAAAGTTAAATTTTAAAAAATCTCAAGAAAATAGCAGCTAATACTTACAAGGGGGGTACCCCCTTAAATTTTTTTTCCAAAGCTATGTATGATTATTATTTTTTTTTACAAAACAACCTTATCACCTTTAAAGTACTCTCCATTACGCTTAATATATTTGTCAAATCTGCGATTCCATTCTTGGAAACATTTTTCAAACTCATCCGTTTGGGTGACTGACAGCACCTTCCTTGTTTTTCCCTTCATCTTCTTCTATGTCATCAAATCACTGTCTTTTCATGTCCCTCTTCACTCGAAGAAACAAAGAAGTCTCAAGGAGCAATGTCAGGTGAGTAAGGTGCATGGGGCAAGAGAGGCACACTGTTTTTTGCCAAAAAGTGGCACACTGAGATGTCTGTGTGAGCAGGTGCAATGTTGTGGTAGCAAAATCAGGGCTCTGTCTGCCACAAATCAGGCCTTTTTACTGGACACTGTTATACAATCTTTTCAGAACCTCTAAAGAAAGCTTCATTAACAGTCTGACCTGGTGGCACAAACTCCAAATGCACTCTCCCCCCTCACATAAACCACCAAAATAACAAAAACAAATGAGCATCGTCTTGATCTCTGATTTCACTTGAGTTTTTTTTTTTTTTATGATGGTGTCTTCCACTGGCTTGATTAATGTTTGCCTTTGGGGCTGGAAGAACAGCACCATGTCTCCTCACCAGTAATGACCTTGAAAAAAAGTGTCACTTCGGAGTTGTTCTTTCAAAGCTCAGCATGTTTCTGGCCGATGCTCTTTTTCCTGGTCAGTCAGAACCTGAGGCACAAATTTCGCAGTGACCTTTCTCATTCCCAAATCTTGTTAAAATTCGCTGACCTGCGCTCCAAGACAGTCTCGGTAACGTCCCCATGTCTTCAGTGACCTGTAGTCTGAATTTTGTCCACATTTTCATCTATTCCGGAAGTTGACGGACTGAGAACAAGGTTTGTCATAAATCAACACTTCACCTTTTTTGAAACGAAAAAAATTGCTTATACACTTGGGTTTTTCTTCCCATAGCGGCGCCCTTGTTGGCTGTGCTCAACGTAACAGTTTCTGCAGCACTTTTCCCCGAGCAGGAAGCAAAATTTCACAGCTGCATGCCGTTCTCTTAAATGGGCCACCACAAAAGGAGGCTCAAGTGAAATTGCTTTTACGAAAAAATTCACTTGACCAGAAAGAACCTTCCCAGGTGATGCCACTGGCGCACTAACTCAAACAAGTTGCTCAATGCCTGCCTAGGAGGAAAAATGGTACCCCTCGAATAGATTGTTTTTACACGGGCACCTTACTTATGCAAAAAGCCAAATCCTTGCTCACAAGTCAATTCCAACCGAGAGGGCAGAGCAGAGGTGCTCAGATGGTGGTGCCACCGCGGTCAGTGTTTGGAAGCAGGGGTGGTGCCACCGCGGTCAGTGTTTGGAAGCAGGCGGCCAGGGCGTTCTTCTGAGGAAAGCCGCTGATGGGTTCAACCCAACTGTGGTGAGCAGCCGACAGCTTAAGCAAAGCTCCTTTCTCTTGGACCAGCTCATTTAATTCTTACAATCACACCCTTGTAGGCAGGTATGGTAATCCTCGTTTTACAGTGAAGGCACATAGAGATTGAATCATTTTCCCGAGTCATAGAGCTAGCAAGTACCCACTGTTCTTCAGCTGTCTGTTGTCACAGTGGGTCCCGCTTCTTGGGCCTGGGAACAAGTACCATGCTCAGGTACTTTGCCACAAAAGACTATTGGGTGAGTCACGATGGCATAAATCCCACGTCCTCTGTCCTCCTCTGACTGCCACAGCCCTCACCAGCGCGCATCACAGCTGGCTTGTTTCTGGTTCATTGACTGCCCCCAACCACCAAGCAAGCTCAAAGGCTTCTCTGTAATCTTTGCTTAATAAACAGTTGTTAAATAGGACAGAGGAAAAGTTACCACCTCCTGGATCACTGCAAACTGAAAAGTAGCAAGCACTTTCATTAGCCAGGCTTGGGACCATGGGTTAATCTGCTTAAATATTAATCTGAGGTCAATCAACAATATCGACAGCCATGCCTGGAGCCAACATCATCAACATGGACCGTGACCGTCTGTCCAGTTGAACATCCCAAAACCACGCTGGCAAGGTGAGAAATCTGACAAGGCAAATAAATGAGGCACATACAACCTTGGACTGAAAGGAAACATCATCCTTTCACCTTTCCCCTCCCCTCAAAACCACCTTCACACACAGCCCTAGCACAAAAAACAAAAGTAAAGCAAAACCAAAAACCCACTCTTTTCTACCCAGGCTACTGAGGGGATGGGTATCTCGGAAACCTGCCTGAGGTCACAAACCTACAGAGTGTGGGAAAGAAGTCGGTCATTTTCACGGAGACCTCCAGCAGTCTTCCTCTGAGGTCTTTACTCTCCCAGGAAAAAGGACCCCTAAAGAAAAGCAATGAGCCAGATAGCTTCCTGAGGTTCAAAACAAGGCTATTTATCTGATATTTGGGACAAGTTGGGAATGAATTCACACAACAGACTCTAGTTCATTTCCACAGCTGGATTAACTCTCTAGAAAGCTTAAAACAGCGTGTTAAGATTCCAGTTATTAACAAATACTCACTCTGAGGACTAGTTCTGGACCAGGGGTAACTAACTCAAATGCCTACAGGAGGCAGTAAGAAAACAAACTGGACCAGAGGATGGACACTGGTACAAACAGGAACCAGAACCACAGGGGATCCAGGACAGATGATCCCTTCAGGACCAGTGGTGTGAGGGGCAATAATGGGAAGGCAGAGGGAAGGTGGTTTGAAAGGGGCACCGATCACAGGGATCTACATGTGACCTCCTCCCTGGGGGACGGACAACAGAGAAGTGAGTGAAGAGAGACGTCGGACAGGGCAAGAGATGACAAAATAATAATTTATAAATTATCAAGGGCTCATGAGGGAGGGAGGAGCGGGGAGGGAGGGGAAAAAATGAAGACCTGATGCCAGGGGCTTAAGTGGAGAGCAAATGTCTTGAGCATGATGAGGGCAATGAATGTACAAATATGCTTTACACAATTGATGTATGTATGGATTGTGGTAAGAGTTGTATGAGCCCCTAATAAAACGATTAAAAAAAAGAGGAACTGACATCAAAGGGCTCAAGTAGGATAATGTTTTGAAAATTATGATGGCAACATTTGTACAAGTTCACTTGATATAATTGATTTATAAATTTTTATAATATCTGTAAGAGCCCCCAATAAAATGTAAAAAAAAAACACAGCGAAGCACTTGGCTAGCTAGATGTTAAGTCAAAGGCAACCAATGCCTATTTAGAAAGACCTCTATTCTGCTGCTGCCAGTGGGTAACAGAACCCAGTGTTGCCCAATGATCTAATTTTCCCCCCAAGAGAAACCAGAAATCCAGATGTTTATGTGAAATCTTCCTATTTTATATTTATATATATATTTAATATCACAAGCCAAACAAATCACATCTGTGGGCTGAACTTGGCTGTCAGACTCTATCAGCTTTATATACGTTCCAATGCTGCTGTTTAGATAATGGGGTGTAAAATGCTGACAAATCTGAACTGTCAGATCCAGTCAGTATGTAGATGGAGCTCTGTTCATTTGAACTTAACCCTGTAATCAAGCTTTGCTAGTAAACAGTCAAACTCTCTGGAAATAAAACTTCTGGTTTATACCTTTTGCCAATTTCCTTGGTGTAATCAAACCCACTAAAAACTAACTGCTAACCAAAGGTTGACAATTTGAATTTATTCAGCAGTTTCAAACTGGTTCATTCTGGATATACTGAATCAGAATTTTCCTTTCAATAAGACTCCTAGATGACTCCTATAGATCCTCTGGTGAGTGTATTTAAATAAGAATCACCTGGGAAACTTGTTAAAATGTAGATTGAGTTGAAAGGTAGTAAATTCTCCATAGTGGATTGAATGGGTTCAAAGCCTTGAATCCAACTCTGTAATAAAAGATGGTGGTGGTGACTGCCCTTAGGTGCTCTGGGGTCGCTTTCAACTCAGTTAACCTTTTACAACAGAACAAAACCCTGCCTGATCCTTTGCCATCTACACAAGCATGGCTATGCTTAATCCACTGTGACAGCAATAATGCTGTCCATCTTTTTGAGGGTCTTCCTCTCAATAACCTTCTACTTTACCAAGCATGGTGTCTTGCTATAGCAGTGGTTCTCAACCTGTGGGTTGTGACCCATTTGGGGTTGTTGAATGACCCTTTCACAGGAGTCGCCTGATTCCTAACAGTAGCGAAATTAGTTATTAAGTCGCAACAAAAGTAATTTTATGGTGGTGGTGGTGGGGGGTTTCACCACAACATGAGAAACTGTATTAAAGGGTCACAGCATTAGGAAGGTTGAGAACCACTGCTCTACAGGGACTGGTCCCTCCTGATGACATGTCCACAGCACAGGAGAACAAGTGTCACCATCCTTGCTTCTAAGACGCATCTGGCTTTCTTTCCCGGACAAATTTGTTTTTTTCTCCTGGCAGTCCATAGATTATTTGAAAATTTTCACAAACACCATAATTCTAAAGCATCAATCCTTTGTCTTCCTTACTCACTGTCCAGATTTCCCATATAGAGGTGGTCTGAGCATGGCTTGGGTTAGACACCTTTTAGTCCTCAACGTGACAAATTTAAAGTGGTCTTTTTGCAACAGATTTACCCAGTGCAACATGTCATCTGACTTCTTGATTACTGCTTCCATGGATATTGATGGGGATCCAAGTAAAACTTAAATACTTTCTCCGTTAATCATGACACTGATCATTGGTCCAGTTGTGGAGATTTTCATGTTCAGATGCAATACATACTGACCTTTGATTTCAGTAGACTCCCTGCACTCCTGATGCCATGTTTTTCTTACATCTAGCTTCTCAGATTATGTGCTTAGTAGCTTAAATAAGTATGATGACAGCATACAACTCTGGCACACATCTTTCCTGATTTTATACCCTGCAGTAGCCCCTTGTTCAGTTTGAACAATTTCCTTTTGGTCTATGAATAGGTCCCATATGCTCACAATTGAAAATTCTGAAATTCTACTTCTTTGCAATGTTATACAGATGGTTATGATTCACATAGACCAATGCCCTTTAATAGTCAATGAAAGCACAGTGAACATCTTACCGATATTCTCTACTTTTAGCCAAGACCTATCTGATATCAGCAATGACACCTTCTCCCCTAGTTCATGTCCTCTTTTGAATCCACCTTGAATTTCTGGTAGCTCCTTATCTGTGTTCGTTTCAATCCTTTCTGAATTATCTTCAACACATTTTTTCTTGCATGAGACAGTAATATTATTGTTCTGTCATTTCCACATTTGGTTGAATCACCCTTCTTTGGAACGGACCACATATGGATCTCTAACTGGGGGGCCAAGGTAGCTTCTTCCACGTTTCTTGGCTTAGAAGAGTGAGCACTTCTAGCAATGCATCCATCACTTGTTGAAACATCACAGTCGATATTGCATCAATTCCTGGAGCCTTGTGTCTTCTCAAGACCTTCAGTGCACTTTAGACAGCTTCCCTGGGCACCATCATTTCTTGATCATAGGCTGCCTCCTGATATGGTTGAACACTGACCAATTATTTTTGGCAGAGTATCTATTCCTTCCATCTTCTTTTGATGCCTCCTACATTGTTCAGTACTTTGCTCAAAGAACCTTTCAATATTGCAAACTAAGGCTTGGATTTGGATTTCCTTCCCTTCTTTCAGCTTAAGAAAGGTCAAACCTTTTCTTCTCTTTTGGTTTTCTAACCCCAGGTCTTTGTACGTTTTATGGAAATGCTTTTTGTCTTCTTCAGCCTCCTTTTGAAATCTTCTGTTCAGTTCTTCAACATTTCTTCCATCTGCTTTAGTGACTACGTTCAAGAGGCAAGTTTCAGCATCTCTTCTGACATCCTTTGTGTGTTTTTCTTCTTTCCTGCCATCTTAATGACCTTTTGCTTTCTCCGTCTATAATGCCTTTGATGCCAACTCACAATTCTTTGGTCATTGATCATTAGTGTTCAATGCATCAAACTTAATGGAAACAAAAATAATGGGTGCTCTAATTTTTTTGTTTTTAAGTATATAGATCGCCTCTGAAGGTCTTTAAGAAATAAAGCTATTACTGCCATCACGTGGCGAGTGAAACACATCACGGGGGCCAGCAGTTTATGGCCTACTCAGAATCCCAAGGTTAGAAAGTGGATGAAGTCGTGAAATTAGACTCTGATAAATTAACATTTCCCCATGTATCAAAAGTATCCAACCAAGTTGGGGCACGTCTCAAATTACAGATGGATCTGAATTACCTGGAAGCTTGCTGAAACACATACGGCTGGACACCACTCAGATAATGCAGTTTCAGTGTTGCTCATGATACCCCAGGGGACGCTAATGCTGATTCTGCTGCTTCTGGAACAAACTCCTTTTTTTGTAGTAGCAGTTTTTTGTGGTAGCAAACGTACATTGTTTCCGTGGTAGCAATTGTATATTCTACTTGAGGTGATGGAAATACGGAATGATATATGTATTAAATCTGAACTGAAAAAAATCCTGAGGTTCTGGGGCTGCGGACTTACATTCAACCGTTTATGGACATTTTCCTTCAGGGCATTCATTTTAATCTCCTCAAGGCACCACCACTTATCCCACTTCCTCCGAGTACTTTGTTTCCATCTCTCCTCCTTTCCAAACCAGTGCCCTTGGGTAAATGCTGTCCTTTTGATTTTAGATGGGCCTGAGCTCAGTTCCACATGTGAGGGGTGATTAAGGGCCTCGAACTATACTTTGAGAGCAACTCGGGTAGTAAGAGGAGAACAGTAAGTTATTCATCCAGGGGAGTGAAAAATGGTGTCTGGTACAGTACAGTCATAATCTTTCTCATAAATACTAATAATATAAGAAAAGATAGGCCCTAGGGGTCAGCCCCAATCCCAACTACGTGGACAGACCCCTCTACCGGCAGAAGAATTCACTTCAGATGACAGCACTGAAGCTACAGCTCAGGGAGAGGGCCATGTTTGATCAGAGCACACAGGAACAAATGAAGGGGGAGGAAGAGAGTGGAGCACATCCTGGACCACCAAGCCCTGAGGACGATATTCTTGCTCAGAGCAGCCAATGCACAGAGAGGAGCAGAGGGCCTGTCTCACTATGAGACACGACGTCCCTCACTGACCCATAGTACTACGGTGGATAACACTTGCAGACACTGTGCGGGAGTTGCACCCGATCTAACCCCACCACACTGAGGCGAAACACTGAGGGCGTGCAACAGAACAGCAAGAGGAACAGAGCAATGAAGTCCCCAGGAACTACCAAAAATAGACTTTGGGACTTGGGCGTGGTACCGCACCCCATCAGACTCGACTGGAAAACACTCCTAAAGGTCAACAACAGACCTTGAACTACTTACAGGCCTTTTCTTTTAATTTGACATTGGTTTTTATTTGGTTGTTTTGTTTTCTTTTGTTGCTTAGTTTTGATGGGGTTTTTTGTGTGTATAATATTATCTCTGCAGGTCTATCTAGATAAGAAAGGTGGATAAACAATCTGGAGGAGAAAACTATGGAACTGATGGTTCTGGGGGAACATGGGAGAGGGGAAGGTGGGAGAAAGGAAGTGGGAGTGAACAACTCCAGGGGCAAGGGTACACAGCAAGTGACCCAAAATCGATGGCAAGGAGTGTGTAAGAGGTCTGGTAGGGCTTGATCAAGGGCAATGTAACCAAGAAAAATTAATGATACCCAAATGAAGACTGAACATGATAGTGGGACAAAAGGAAAGTAAAATAGAGGAAAGACCTAGGAGACAAAGGGCATTTACAGAGGTCTAAATACAGGCATATATATAGGTAAATATATTTATATAAGATGATGGGAAAATAGATCTATGTGCATGTATTTATAGGTTTAGTTTTAAGGTAGCAGATGAACATTTGGGCAAGTACTCCCTCAATGCAAGAACACTTTGTTCTATTAACCTGAAATTCCATGATGCTGACCTTTCCCACACGATCGCTGAAGACAAAGTGGGTACATAAGAAAATGTGGTAAAGAAAGCTAATGGTGTGGGCTATCAAAAGATGTAGAATCTGGGGTCTTAAAGGCTTGAAGGTAAACAAGCAGCCATCTAGCTCAGAAGCAACAAGCCCACCAGCCTATGTGATCATGAGGTGTCGAACAGATCAGGTGTCCAAGAACAAAAAATCTTATTGTGAATCGGAGGGGGAGGGTTAGTGTGGAGTGGGTGCCCAAAGCCCATTGTAGGCATGTAGGCAACAGGGCATCCCCTTACAGAAGAGTCATAGGGAGGGAACAAGCCAGTCAGGGTGCAGTGTAGCAACGATGAAACATGTAACTTTCCTCTATTTCTTAAATGCTCCACTCCCTCACTATCATGATCCCAATTCTACCTTACAAATCTGGCTAGACCAGAGGGTATACACTGGTACAGATAGCAACTAGAAACACAGGGAATCCAGGACAGATGATCCCTTCAGGACCAGTAGTGAGAGTGGTGAACCTGGGAGGGTGGAGAGAAGGTGGGGTAGAAAGGGGGAACCAATTACAAGGATCTACATATAACCCCCTTCCTGGGGGATAGGCAATAGAAAAGTACATGAAGGGAGATGTCGGACAGTGTAAGACATGACAAAATAATAATTTAGAGCCCCTCCCAGAGGAGTCTAGAGGAGGAGATGCGTCAGTCAGGATGCACTGTAGCACCAATGAAGAATACAGCTTTCCTCCAGTTCCTAAATGCTCCCCCCACCCACCCACTACCATGATCCGGATTCTACCTTGTAAGTCTGGATGGAGCAGAGGATGTACACTGGTGCACATAGGAGCTGGAGGCACAGGGAATCCAGGGTGGATGATCCCTTCAGGACCAGGGGTGTGAGGGGTGATACTGGGAGGGTAGAGGGTGAGTGGGTTGGAAAGGGGGAACCGATTATAAGGATCTACATGTGACTTCCTCCCTGGGGGATGGACAACAGAAAATGGGGTGAAGGGAGATGCCGGATAGGGCAAGATATGACAAAATAATTTATAAATTATCAAGGGCTCATGAGGGAGAGGGGAGCGGGGAGAGAGGGGAAAAAAGAGGACTTGATGCAAATGGCTTAAGTAGAGAGCAAATGTTTCAAAAATGATTAGGGCAAAGAATGTACAGATGTGCTTTATACAATTGATGTATGTATATGTATGGATTGTGGTAAGAGTTGTATGAGTCCCTAATAAAATGTTAAAAAAAGAAAAAGAATAAAAATAATATATGTTATAGTTAAAAAATAATAATTTAGAAATTATCAGGGATCAGGAGGAAGAGGGCAGTGGGGAGGGAGGGGGAAAATGAGGAGCTGATACCAAGGGCTCAAGGGGAAAGAAAATGTTTTGAGAACGATGAGGGCAACAAGTGTACAAATGTGCTTGACACTGTGGATGTATGTATAGATTGTGATAAGAGTTTTAAGAATCCCCAATAAAATAATATTTTAAAAAAAGAAAGAGAGATTCATCTTCTTCAATTCTGTCTTTACTTTGGCCAAGTCCAAACATGGAAACAGAAGGCACCTCATGTACTTTTTCTTTACAGATCGATGCTGGCCTGGCCGGGCTGCTTAGCAAAACAGTCTGCACTGGCTCTTGCCTCCAGTCTTTTCATTAGGTTCCAAGAGCTTAGCTTGCCTGAAGTACAAACTTCTTAATGTCATAATTAGATATGACCCTGCTCAGTCCAGAACCCTGAGAAACAGACTTACCCATGGCTAACAGATTATCTTTCTTCTAGAACATATATTACTCCAAGGGAGGGAAGGAGGCACCCCCACCCCACCCCCAAGGTTGCAAAATGCTCCTGTCACTTGGGTTCAATTTGTGTTGCCTGTGGAGATGGACCAGATAGGGTATCTCTGAGAGATCCACGGGACTCAAAGCACTGGGAGTGAGTCAGCATTTTCTTCTGGCTCAGAACTGAATGTTGCTGTCTGCCCCTTACTCGGGCTGACACTCCTACCCCTTTAATCTTCAGTTACCTCACCTATGTGGCCCAAGAAAGCTATAGTTCCTGGTATCCAGAGATTACGTTGAGTCCTGATATTCCAGAAATCCATCCTCCTCTTCCCACTTCAACCATTGTTTTCGAGGTGGTGGCCTTTCCGAAGCAGATCACCAGGTGTATCCTTGAAGGACTGTGTGTGGGTTTGAGTCAACATGCATTCTGCCAGTTCTTGAATGTATAACCATTTGTGCCACCTAGGCGCCTTTCTGTTTGTCTGTCTGGCTTTGTTTTCTGAACTACCTCTCCTATTTCACTGTATTCTTAGCAAGCCCTATGAAATGAGGGTGGGCATTATAAAGATGAATGGTCTTGGCCGTACAAGATAAGAAATGCACAGATCCTAGGGTATTATATACAGAGAAACTAACTGTATATTACTCACCCACACCGCCTGCTACTTAGCCAAGTTTGTGGAAAATAACTGAGCAAGGAAAATATACAATGATAGCCAGGATACAGCATTATTCTTGTTTTGGTTTTTGGGCATTATTCTTACTGATGGAATCCATACCTCTTAAATGATATTCTTTATTGAGTAAAAGACTTCATCTATAAATGGCGCCTAAGATCTCTCTTTTATTCTGCATGAAGCTTCTAAATATAATTAAGACGGGATACTTAGGAGAGCAAGTGGGTTATTGTGAGGGAAGTAGTGATATTTAGAAGTCATAGAAGACCTTCCTGCAGGCCTCAGCCTATATGTGCAAAGTCCATATGTATTAAAACTATATGTGTCTATGTTTAAAACAGTCCATGTGTATAAAACTAGTATGCTTCTCATGAAACAGTAGTAAGAGTCTGAAAACTGAAATATATCGGAAGAAACCATATACTACTAGTCTTGGTGGTGCAGTGGTTTAAGCACAGAGCTGCTGACAGAAAGGAAAAGCTGGGGGCTGGAAACCAATCAGCCCTTTTGCATGGAAGAAAGGTGTGGCCGGAAACCTGCCTCCAAACAGATACACGGCCTTGGGAACACTATGGGGCAGTTCTACCCCGCCCGGTAGAGCTGTCGTGAGCCAGGATCCATCCACTTGATGACAACAGCGAGCCTTTAGGATATCACACAGTAACAATATTACACTGTAGTAGCTGCCCAACAGAGAGAGAATTTTAACTGACATTAAGCATTTACAAAGTGCTTAGGTCACACAGAATCTCATTTAGTCTTTACTGCAATTACCCTATGACGTAGGAGCTTTCTATTTTCATATAGATGAGGAAACTGGAGCAGAGAGTTGAAGTAAACTTGTCCTAAGTCACAAGGGGTGGGGGACGATTAACATTTTGGGTATGAGATATGGAGATTAAGGACATGTGAGGGGTTTTCTTTTTTGCCTCTGAGAGGTGGTTTTGCAGCTACTTTACAAGGGCAAACCAAACGTACCATTCGGAAGTCCTCTTCAAACTTGAAAGCCCCACCCCCTGTGGCACAGAGAGTCCTGTGGAGGCTGGAGAAGTTCTTCTCGCTGCCCATTTGAATGAACCTGTGCATCGCACAGCTGGGAAAGCGGATGAAGTGCAGGTTCCCTGTGCGCCCACTCATGGTCAGGTTTTTCAGTTCCAAGTGGACATCTCGGATGCCGGTTTTCCCGTATGCTGTGTTAGAGGTCAAATACTTCCTGATGCTCTTCAGATTCGCCACTTCCTCTTGTTCCTCTTCAGCTGTAATGTCCTTCGGTTCAAAATAGACCAACTTAACCAGCGTTCCACCGATATCCATGCCAAACCATGGGAATGCTAGAGGAGAGAAAGAAAAGGCTCTGTTGAAGTCTACACACATATGGAAGGGGCAATTCGAACCCACAAAATGTTCAATTCTTGAGCATTAAGTAACATTAGAGCATGTCTATCTAATCACACAGTTAAGATCCACATCACCTAAAAGAAGACACAGGCAGTGAGCAACTCACAATTGAAAACCTACCTCTGACTCTCCCTCCATTGGACTGCATGCAAGTCTGTCCCCAAACTGAGCACGAGAAGAAATCTGACCGCGTGGTTCCAAAAGCCAGTCTTAGTCCCCAAGTGCTTTGTTAGGCTCGGTACAATTCCAATAGTTAAAGATAGATGTTTTGCACTCAAAATGGCTCACAAAGAAAGAGTGACCGTTTTGCTGCCAAAGGAAACACTGGCTATGCTGGGTGTCCTGAGTGAGTGCTGGTTGAAGCCTCACACACACAGTGCCCTTCTGGGAGCCCTTCGATGGTCATCTTGACAGCACCCACTAAGTGATTTTATAAACTGCGCCCGGGACAGCTTTACCCCACAGAACAAACTGGAAGGGGAAAGTGGGGAGGCATAGTGAACCCCATGGTCACAGAACTGTAAAGATAAAAGCTCAAGTAGCCTCTAATTTGACTCTGCATGAAGTGGAAACACTTCATCTCCAGCTGTGCCTAAGCAGGGGAAGGTGTTAACATTCCAATTTCTGAGTTTCTGACTTAGGGAGGCAGAGCCAGGTATTAAGAGTGTTTTGTTTTTTAAAGTTCCCCAGTGATTTAAATCTGCAGGCTTAGGAACTAAAAACCAGAAGAGCTATGGTCATTGACCAGCAAGCCAACACCAAACACACCAAACCACCAACTCCAGACAATCTCTGCAACACACTTGGTCACTTGTATATAGTTAACATTATAGAACCACAAAACCCCAAGAGATTTGGAGTAATAAATTTCACCGATGGGGTCAAGTTATTAAAATCTTATTACCTTCACGGAAGTTTGCAAAGCAGAATGCTAAGACCCCACCGTAGGCTTGGCAGGTTCCTTGGCCTGGCCAGGGATAACAGAAACCTGGAACAGTTCAGCCCCACCACTCTATTCAGCTCATGGATGGCGTTTCTTGGCTCTTCAGCGGCAGTGTGGCCCACTGTGAGGGATCCACACTGTAGAACTGGGCAAGCCCTGATATTAGGATTCGGAACCACTGCTTTCTAGGAGCAGGGCCAGTAGCTAGCCCACAGTGAGGCCCCTGTCCTCATCTGGGCAGGGAGCAGAAGTCATTAGAATGGTCTCTGGCTCCCTTTGGCTAGAAACTTTCTAGGAATTCTTTTTTTTTTAAAACAGTTTTATTAGCACTTCATCCACATGTCATATAATTCAATATCAAGAAGAGTTGTACAATTGTCTCCATATTCAATTCTAGAACATTTTCTTCTTCTTTGTAGTCATTGTTATTTACATAATTATCATTTTTCTACTGGTGGCAAAAATATACACAACAGAACATTCTTTAATTCCACAACTTCTGCTTGTTTAATTCAGTGTTATTGATTATATTCATCATGCTGTACAACCATTATTGTCTGTGAATTCTTCAAGAAATAGAAAAGAAAAATAAATCGCACTCTCCCTCATACAGGCTGACCAGACCCCAGACAGTGAACTCAGTAGAAATGCTCTCTGGCAAGTTCAAGATCACCTGTGCAAGGAAGACAATCAGTATGACCAGTACTCCACTCGTATCTAAACAGGGAAGCCTTTGCCTGTGTGTACAAAGAGGGGAGGGGAGAGTGTTTAGGACATTTCTGGGATCAATATTTTGGAAAGGACTGGCAACATCTATTAAAATGACAAGTGTGCATACATTTTTTTTTAACCTAGCTAACTCCTCTCCTGGACCATGCAAATACAAAGGTAGGTATAAGAGTGCACACTGCAGCACTCTCTGGAGTCCAAATTAAATGTAAGACAACTGGAAGCAAAGTACATGCCCTTCAAAAGGGAGACCTTGAAACAGAGGGGTGTGGCAACCAACAGTCTCTCTCTTCCACCAGTTACCATGACTCAAGGCGACTCCATAAGGTTACGTGAGGTCGTCATTGCAAAGAAAGAGTGAGATCTATACCAGCTGACTAGATAGCTTCTTCTAATGTTCTCTAGGACGAAAAGTACGACAGAGATGACCCAAAGTGTACATAAGTTATTTACCCCACTTGGTTTGGGAACTTTTTTATTAAATAAGGGAGTTGGGAGAGACGGTGAAAAAGGAAGGAAAGCCAGCTCATACATGTGATTGTGTGTCCTGCAGAAAGGCAGGAAAACCCTGGCCCCTGGTTGTTAATACTGACAGAGGGTGACAGGAGGGGCAGGCCGTGAAAGCAGGAGAGCCAGGGCACGGGATGGAGCCAGACTTACAGCCAGTAGGACTTTTAGTGCATGCAAAGTGAAAAATAAGGTGTCTTTTAAGGTTGCATCGAATGAATGGAACACGTTGTATAGACAGGAAAAAAAAACCATCTAGTTCTGGATCAGAAATCTCATATTCTCCGAGCCACAGCGGTTCCGAGAGGCAGAACCTGCCCATGTTCTCTTTCTTGGGCTGCATATTGGTAAGCACTGAAAACTGAAGAGGTCTCATTTGAAGAAAAAACAAAACAAACCATAGCAGGGGATGCCAAATAATTTCCTAAGTTATTTTTTACAACTTGGAATCTTCTTGTTGTTTCTCCTAGTCCTTTTTGAGCCATTTCGAAGCTTTCCCTGTCAACTATTGGAGAGAGCATCGAACAATACCTTAGCAGCTTTGAGCCCTGAGGGTGGCCCAGTGGGTTGGGCTGAGGATTGAGGGGTCCACGGTTTGAACCACCCACTGCTCCACGGGAAGAGTATGGGACAGTTTGCTTCTGTACAGATTTAAGCATCAGAAGAAACCCACGGGCAGTTCTACTTTGTCCTATAGGGTCCCAATGAGTTGGAATCAACTTGACAGCAGTTGGCTGGTTAAGGTAAAAAGGGAATAAAGAAACAACTGGAATTCGTTTAAAGGATGATAGAACTGGCTTTCATTTACCTGTGTTCATTTCTCACCTTAATCAATGCAACCAGCTACTCCCCTGGAAAAGGATGAGGTGTTCCCGTCCCACAGAGCTGTGTCTCCGACTGCCCAGGGGCAGTCCTACCCTGTTCTGTAGGGTTAACTCTGGGTTGGGAGTGACTTGATGGCAGTGAGTTTGTTTTTCGTTATATTTTAATGTCTTTTCAAGATGCTGCCATATTTTAAATGTAAATTTCCCCCCTATGTTCCTGATGTCAGTGTCTTCTTAAACCTAAACTTCTCGTGCGTAAGTTGTGGATGAAACCAGAAAATGGAAGGTGTTCATACCACTCTCCGCCATGACTCATTATTTTAAAGCCAGGTTCTGATGTTTTGATAAATTTAGCTGAATCACTGCTAAGAAGACACTGTTCTGTGCATAACAGGAGAAATCGTTCTAGATACTGAATGTTTGCGTGTATTTTTTATGCCATATTCTTAAACTAGATGCCATCTTAAAAAATTATTTCTAAAATATTTATCAAATGTGCTCTGTAAGAATCTAGGTCCAAACTGTATAAGATTTCCACCAGCAAATAAACAGATTGACTCATTCATTGTTTTCTGAAGAAAAAGGAAAGAAAAAGGTGTCTGCCGTGGTAAGGTGGACAAACATTAGAAATGGACATTTTGGAAAACTACAAAATGTTACAATTAGGTTCATCTCTCTGAACATATTGTCGAAGATGAAATAAACTAATTCTTAGAGAAACTCTTGCATGTGTGCATTGGGTAGCAGACACCCACAAAGATGTTTACTGCAACAATTGTGACAAAGGAAAAATGGTAACCACTGAATGTCCATCAATTAGGATTCTGTAAGGTGAGTACAATAAGATTTATCTATAAACTAGGGAACCATACAGAATTAAGAGAATCAACTAGCACTCTGTCTCCACACGTAGAGATCTCAAACGATGAAGGAAACTGTCTCTATGTGAGTAGAAATGATGTTACTGCCACATCCCGGCCGGCACTTTCGGTGACAGGCATAAGAGCCTCTGGCACAGACAATGACTGATTTGTCAGCCCACATCCTGGAGTGAGGATGCAGCCAATTCTCCACGGAGGGCAGGTGTGAGCACAAAATAAACCTTTGTTCTTTTAAGCCACTGAGACTTGGGTGTTAACTTTCACTTCCCTGGAACAGGGCCTTTTCTGATGTATGTCAAAGATGGCACGCCGCTTTAACAGAAACAACAAATATGGCTCATGGACCAGCTAGCGGGAAACCAGGAAATGGATTTCGAACACTGGTGAGGTTTTCTAAGTGATCATGCAGGATGAGCCCCTGGCTGGCCTCCACAGGTAAGCCCTTGGCTACTAACTTAAAGATGGGTTTTTTGAATTCACCCAGAGAGATCTGCTGATTTGCACCCATAAAAATCATGGCAAGGAAGTCCTACAGAGCTCAGTTGTAGTCTGGAACACGTGGTCCCCATGAGTTGCAAGTGACTTGACAGAAACAAGTTTGGTTTTCAGGAGTTAGTATTTTACCAAATGGAGGGTATCATGCATATTTTGGAAGGTAAGTAATACACATACCTAAAGAATGAGTGGGTCTAGTGGAAGAGACTGAAGTCAAAGGTTAGTAGCACACGCTAGTTATTACTGGCTACTACGCTAACTGCAAAGCAGATACCTGGTGGTGCTGCTGGGTAAGCTCTAGGTTGCTAACCACAAGGCTGGCACTGCCAACTCACCAGCTGCTCGTAAGTCAAGAGATGAGGCTTTCTGCTCCTATGACAATATAAAGACTTGCTATGAGACAGAATTGGCTCAATGGCAGCAGGTTGCTTGGTTGGACATGCTAACTGCAAGGTTGGTGGCTCAAACCTACCATTTGCTCTACAAGAAAAAGATGAGACTGTCTACTGTCACGATTTAGTCTTGAAAATTCTATCTAGAGTTACTACTGAGTTGGAGTTGACTCAGTATAAGTGGGTTCATTGGCTAAATAAGAGAGAGAGATGAGTTCAGAAAATAATTCACTGGTTTACAAACAAAAAGGAAAAACACTGAGAGTCCATACAGTGGTGGACTTGCAGGGCTGAAAGCAAAGGAGCAACTTCTTTTCCCTAAGAAACAAACAAAACCAAGAAAGCCTTTGAGCTGCGGTGATAATCACTAGAACCCAGGCACCTGGGAATGGTGCCTTGGGAGCCGGACAGATCAAGGGAGGGGCAGGGAAGGCAGGGAGAGGATCTGCTCTAAAGATGAAACTTTAAATCAAGGAAGTGGCTGTCAATAGGGAAAGACTGCTAACCCCACTGTACTCAACCCATTAGAAACCGGAAGAGACCCCCGAACTAGGGACTTTAAGGCTTTTGAACCTGTAGTGAAGCATTCAGCTCATTTTGTCTTGAGGTATGATTTTTGCAAAATCAACTAATAAAGCCTGGCTCTCGCCAAAGTGAGTCCAGATTGGATTTCTGGAACGTTCATCAGAAAACACTTGTGATTACCCATCAGTAACCTCATACAGGATAGGACTGTCCACTCCAGTTCTCCCTCTGCAGACCCATGAGGGTATGGTCCAAGTGGAGAGCTTATCTGACCCATCAGTTACTAGGAGGAACAAAGAAGATTTCAGGGTGTTGACAGCATTCCTTACACTATGCGTTGAGATTGATTTGACTGTGGTGGTTTTGGTTGGTTTGGTCAGCTTCTGGAGTAGCGTGAAATCACAAGGAGCCCTAGTGGCACAGTGGTTATGTGACAAGCTGGGCTGTAACCACAAGGTCTCTGTTTCTAACTCAAGAGGAAGATGAGGTTTCCTGCTCCTGTAACAATATGTGGACTTTGAAACCCCAAAGGGGCAGCTTTACTCTGACCTATTTGGTTGCAATAGTGGGAATTGATGAGATGGGTGTGAGTTGATTTTTGTTTCCAGACCAGACGCTGCTGGCTGTGTCCCAATCACCTTCTTTCCAAATAGGAGTATATATAGAGTTTTTCGGTCTTTGTTTTACCAATATATATAAATATACAGTGTGTGTGTGTTTGTTGGGGGTGGGGAAGCATGAACAGCAAATAACTTGACTTTTTAAACTCACAAGTAGATCAAGAGTAGTCACATCAGAATTCAGAGAACTACTTTGTATCACCCGCCCCCCTACCCCCCCCTCCACCAACTTAACAGACCATCACGCAATGCCAGGATGTTGTGACTGGGCAGGAGTTGGAGGGGATCTCCTTTAGGGTCCGTCTCCTTTAGGGGAGGGATGAGTCTATCAACCTGTGAAGGGAGGGAGCCAATCATCTAATACTCAGAGGGGCCAACCCCAATTATCATTAGTGCTGCTGGCCACCTACGTTTGCTTTTCCTTCTTTCAGGCTCCAGGAGGTGGGTGGCCACTCCTGGGTGGGATCAGATGACTGACAGAGCCAGTGAATATGGCAGCATGCATGGAAATGGTGTGTGCTACTTCCAGGCAAAAGCCTGGTGTGGCACCCAACTGGAGCTCTTGTTCCCCCTGTTGCTCTGACCAGTGAAAAGTCATGTGAACGGTTGCTCCATCATCTGGGTCTCTGAGTGAAAATAAGTCAGGATGGGACCTCCAGCTAGACCCTACATAGCACAGAGTGAATGAGAAATAAACCTTTGGTTTGAGGTGTTAAGCCACTGAGATTTGAGGATAGTCTTGCCTCTACTGCCTAATATAAAACCCACTGCCATTGAGTCAATTCTGACTCACTATAGTCCTATAAGGCATATAGGAAGCCCTATAGGGTTTCTGAGGCTGTACATCTCTCTGAGAGCAGAGCCTCGTCATTCACCCTTGGAGAAACTGGTGGGTTTGAAGAGTTAGCGGTTCAAAAAAATATTAAATAGCAATTTGGACACAGAAATCAAGGCTAGAAATTTCAAGCAGAAATGTTAACAGTTTTCTCAGGCTTGTGGATTTGGAGGATTTGTGTCTTCTGGCTTTTGTGATGACACCTGCCCAGCTGTTGTTTGATAACCACCCTATCAGAACATCACTTTCCAATCATTGTTTTGATTTCAATTTCTTGAATACTTACCTAACAAATAAAGCATAAATTAGTAAAGAAAAAAAAAGAGAGAGAGAAAACCTACCATATATACTTGTGTATAAGTTGAGTTTTTCAGCACATTTTTAATGCAGTTTTTGTGGCAAAATTAGGTGCCTCGGGGGACATTTGGGTCAGCTTTTACTCGCGTATATATGGTAAATTGCATGTGCAATTGTACTGAATTTCTATGATTTACGATTGCATTTCCTTAAAGCAATTTTAATTTTTGCATGCAGTGGAACTAAATTTTAAAGTTGACAGTTGGATTATATTGATTTTGAAAAAGGCTTCATAAATGCAACTATATTTTCCCCAAGTTTGCCAAATCTTTAAAACCACTTAAGAACTTTGTTAAAAAAATGCAAACTCCTGGGCAGAGTTCTTGCCTATCAATTTTGGTTCTAAGGGACTGGTGAAGTGCCCCAGAATAAGTTTCCAACAAGCAGTCCCTGGCATTCTCATTGGACAAGTTCAGAACTTGTCCTGGTTGAAACAGAACAAATAGGCGACATATTAAAAAGTGTAGAAAGTGGTCCTTATGCACTCTTTGGGATGGACTTGAGCTCACCCATCATGGAGCAACTTTCAGGCAAACAACGAACAGCCTGATACGGTGAACAACAATAATACCTGGGAAGTACACATCCCCTAACTATGTGAGATGTCAAGGGCAGCATCTGCCCAGGGATAAAGCTCAAGGGCTGGAATGTATAGAAAAGAAGGGCGAATGGAAACAGAAAGCATGGAAAGGTAGGATGTGGGCAGTGTTGCTACAATTTGGGGACTGCAGGCAACGCCATGAAAGTTTGTGTGAACTGTTGAATGGAAAACCAGTTTGCTCTTTCTTAACCTGTTACTCAACTCACAATAAAAAGGGTTTCGTTTTTTTTTAAGGTGCCACAAAGCACTTAAAAAAAAAGTCTGAGAAATCCGAGTCTGAATGGACTGTCCTTGCCTGTAATTGTGAGGGCAGGGTCATGAGGCTGAGACTAGAGGACAATAATCTGAAATGGCCTGGCAAACTGTTCCTGTTCCCAGGAGCCTGAACACTGCTAATTGGTTGTTAATTAAATTATTTGTGGGCAATTTATGAGTATCATAGGTGATACTCTCGTTTCAGATACAGCTTTTAAACTTCCAAGTGTTACCCATCCATGTCTAACGCTCTGGTTACTGATTGAGAAATGTCCCACGTAAAATGACATTTCACAAACGGGTCTTCTCTCCTGATGCCTGCTTGGTAAAGGCAAGCATACATTTCTTCATAAAGTAGTTGGCAGCAGTACTCACAGTGAGGCAACCCACGTGGCTGACTTTGACATACATACATACGTAAGACCACCACACACAGGCATACCAACATCAAAGCAACGCAACTTTCTCTGTTTGTGTTTGAGATTGGGGGGGGGGGGATTTCTCCAGGAGCATAGAAAACCATGAACCAGGTGCTGTTTGGGTAACCCCAGTGGGTACAGACATGGAGTTAGCTTGGATCTAGGCCAAGCAGAAGAAAGGCCGAGACCAGTGGTTCTCAACCTTCCTAATGCGGCCACCCTTTAATACAGTTTCTCATGTCGTGGTGGCCCCCCAACCATAAAATTATTTTTGTTGCTCCTTCATAACTGTAATTTTGCTACTGTTATGAATCATAATGTGAATATCTGATATGCAGGATGTATTTTCATTGTTACAAATTGAACATAATTAAAGCATAGTGAGTAATCTCAAAAGTGTCATTATATATTGTGAAATATTTATTTCTAATTACAAATAAATGAAATTTGTCTTGAAGCATAGCGTAGCATGGGTAACAGTCTTCTCTCCAGGTACTTGTATGTGGGGGTATCTACATGTGGGCGGACCCGCCTGGAGATGGATACAGGAGCGGTGTCTCGGTTCCTAGGACCATTGGAAATATGTATTTTCTGATGGTCTTGGGCAACTTCCGTGAAGGGGTCGTTCAACTCCCAAAGGGGTCATGACTCACAGGTTGAGAACTACTGGCCTAGATGGAGATAGAGCTGAGTGGACCCCAAAATGTCAAACCCATGAGATTATAAAAAGTTCTCAACTTCTTCCTACAAAAGTAGTTCGGGCCACCCTCACCAGAGAGATCAGAGTAAAAAGAAGCGTGACTTTAGTGCTCACCAAACTCGGCTTCCTTCCAGGACCTGCCTCCCACCCCTGTCAATCCCTAGTACTTTAGAGTATAAACTAAGGAAGGGAAATGGTAGGCAGGTGGAATGTTTCCTGTCCCCCATGCTGTCTGGGAGAAGATGGGAGAAAAGCATGAACACACAAAGCTAGGTCACCCTCCCCCTCCCAAGAAGTTGACTTATTTTGCACAATTCTGAAGAGCTAGATGATGAATGTCAACCTTCCACGTGGTGTTCAGTTCTCACACCACCTTCTTCACCAGAAAGGCAGTCCCTGGGCTAAAAAGTGATTCCATAGTGGGGCTAAATAGATGGGGAGGGCTTGACTACCTGTGTGTGACATCTCCAATTCGACCATTTCAACCACCACGTTGACCACTGTCCACCAAGCATTTTCTCCTAAGCACTCCCTCATGCCTTGTGCTGAGGCGTGGCATGTTAATCTCATTACCAGCTTAAACAAATCCCAGTTTAAATCATCAAGAGGTTTAGTTTTCTTTCCTCACAAAGACACCAGAGCATGCTTAGTTACTCCAGGGATGTCATTGACAATTCCACACCAGAGAGTGGTTAATTAGAGACTTCAGGGAGAATGGCACTGCTTGGCCTCCCAGCTAGGAAGAACAACAGGTCTACCAGAAAGGGCCTTTGTTTGCTTATTTTAGCCTTGACTAGGAGAGTTGGGTGAATCTTTAAAGTCAAGCCAGGTGGGGACTGAGGAAAGATATGGCAGCCTTCAAACAAAATTCTAAGTGGTCTCAGATAACCGGAGGCCAACGGCCTGCTTATTAATCCACTGTTTGTTTTTATATACCTAGAAAATATTCACCTTAATTTGAAATTTTAGTATCTTTGTTAAGATTTGGGTGAAAGTTTATAGATCAAACTGATTTTCTATTAAAAATTCACAAACTGATTTATGACACTGATTGCAGTCCCTACAGTAATAGTCTTCCTGCTTTCTCCCTGTTTGCTGTTTCCATTTACCCTTCTTTCTTAAGCCTGCCTGCCTGCCTTCTGAGCATAATCCTTAGACAAATGCTGGCCCATTCGTGTTCATCTTATAAGCATATTGTTTAAGCCTAAGGGCTGGGGTGGCTTAAAGGGTTAGAGTGTTGATCATATAATGAGATACACTTTGGGCTGCTATCCCAAGGTCAGCAGTTCGAAACCACCAGGTGCTTGAGGGACAAAGATGAGGCCATCTACTCTGGTTAAGAGTTACAGTCTCTCAGAACCCACAGGGCCAGTTTTACTCTGTCCTACAGGGTTGCTATGAATCAGAATCATCTCAATGGTAATGAGTTTGGTTATTTGTTGGAAGGGCCACAACATCTGGGGTTTTACCAGTTTCTATCAGACCTGCAAACTTGCCCTTGATTTTTAGTTGTTTCACATTTTTTCTTCCACTCTATCAGAGCAGCAGTGGTAGCCAGAAACCATCTAGTTCTTCTGCTCATAAGGTTATTAATTTTGTCCCTAGACAATGTGAGGCACTGTGACAGTGTTATGGTGTATTGGAGAACCTGTCTTGTTAGTACTTATATTTTGGACCTTAAGGACTGATCATTGATGAAGAATAGTCTGGAAAAAGGCATGCAAACTTTGCTATAAGTGAAATTCTAAAACCAGAAATCACCTTTAAAAACCCTTTACTGTTTACTAATGAAAACTGTCTTCTGCAAAGTGGGGTGGGGTCTCTATTCAGCAAAGTAATTGTCACAACAGAAAGCCAGACACTATTTTTCCCACTAGCCATTCTAGAAAAGTATAATTAAAATGGAAACATGACTCAAATTTATAAAAAGTTTAAACGCATGAAATGATAGTGTTGGATTACAATTGGTAAGTGAAAAGATCATCATAATCAGCTGCCACCAATGCAAGGTGACCTCGTGTTCCTGAGTAACATTGTGCTCATAGGGTTTCAATGACTCACTTTTCAGAAGTGGATCACCAGGTCATTCTTCTGAAGTACCCCAGGGAAGTCCTGAACTCCTAACCTTTCTGTTAGCAACTGACCCAGTTAACAGCACTACTCAAGGACTCCAATTAGTTAGCCATTGTTGACTGCCATCAAGTTGATTCTAACTCAGAATGACCCTACAGGACAGAGGATAACTGCCCCATGAGGTTCCCTGGTGTGCGATCTTCAAAGAAGCAGATAGCCAGGTCCTTTCTCGGACTTTGAACTAGTTCATTGGGTCTGGCCTCCTGGTGAAAATAAGTATTCCACCCCAGATACACAGGCACAAAACCTACAGTTTAACAAAACCCCAGGTGATTCTTACATATGCACCTGCAGGCCTGTAATAATCACTTAGGGATCTTATTAAAATGCAGGTTTTGATTCAGGCTTTCTGGGGTGGAAATGTAATTTCTCAGTAGGGAGTCAAACTACAATGAACTGGTTCAGTTATGGTTCCAGTAAGCTATCGTTTGGTTAGCATCCATGCTCTTAATCAGTGTATTTCAAGGCAACCCAATAGGACAGTGGTATACAAGTGCTCCCATGAGCTTCTGAGACTATACCTTTATGGAAGTAGAAAGTCCTGTTTCTCCCCTGGAACCACTGCATTACCAAACTAAAAAACCAAACTCAATGCCAGCACATTGATCCCAACTCATAGAGACCCTAGAGAACAGAGGAGAACCGCCTCTTTGGGGTTCTGAGACTCGACAGTAAATGTTATTGATGTAGAGATCTTCACCTTCCTCCCACAGAGCAGCTGGTGTATTCAAACTGCTGACCTTGGAGTTGGCAAGAAGCTCAATGTGTAACACACTCCACTATCAGCGCTCCTTAATTAACAATTTGAGAAATACACATCAAAATCATGAGGTGTCACTTCATTTTCCATAGAATGGCTACCCTCAAAGAGACAGGTAGTAAATGTTGGCCAGGACGTTGAGAAAGTGGAACTCTCACCCATTGCTAGTGAGAATGTAAAATGGATCAGTCACTTTTGAAAGGAGTCTGAAAGTCCTTCAAGGTATTAAACATAGAATTATCATGTTGTTCCAACTCATAGCAACCCTATGTACAACAGAATGAACCACCAGCCTAGTCCTGTGACATTCTCACAATTATGTTTGAGCCCACGGCTGCAGAATTACCATATGACCCTGCAATTCCACTCCTACGTACACTGAGAACAGAGACTCATTCAAACAGATATTTGCACATCCACAGCATTATCCACCAGAGTAAAAGGTACAAACAGTACAAGTGACTAATTAAAGATGGATGGAAAAGCAAAATGTGGGCTATCTCTATCTATATATGGATGTATATGTAAACTATAAAAGGAGGAAGTTCTGTCCAATAAATGCTTTAACACAGGTGAGCCTGGAAATCATGGGATCTCATATGGTTCGGCATTGCCAATTTTAAGGCAGAATTTTGGTCTCAGTAGGCATTCAGCTGGATGGGTGTCAAAAGGCTTAAACAAAGATCGTCTAGCTCTAAGAGTGGATCTTTCCATCAGTCTTTTTAATTTAATCATTTTATTGGGGGCTCGTACAATTCTTATCACAATCCATACATACATCTATTATATAAAGCACATATGTACATTTGTTGCCATCATTCTCAAAATATTTGCCTTCTACTTGAGCCCTTAATATCGGCTGCTCATTTCCCCCCTTCCTCCCCACTCCCCCTACCTCATGAACCCTTCATCATTCATAAATTATTATTGTCATATGTTACACTGTCCAACGTCTGCCCTGCCCTCTTCTCTGCTGTCCATCCCCCAGGCTATACGTAGATTCTTGTAATCAGTTTCCCCTTTCTACCCCACATTACCTCCACCCTCCAGTCATTGCCACTCTCACCACTGGACCTGAAGGGGTCATCTGTCCTGGATTCCCTGTGTTTCCAGTTGCTATCTGTACCGATGTACATCCTCTGGTCTAGCTAGATTTGTAAGGTAGAATTGGGATCATGATAGTGGAGGGAAGGAAGCATTTAAGAACTAGAGGAAAATTATATGTTTCATCATATACCCCTGCACCCTGACTGGCTCATCTCCTCCCCACACCCCTTCAGTAAGGGGGTGTCCAGTTGTCTACTGATGGGCTTTGAGTCTCCACTCTGCACTCACCCACATTTACAATTATATGATTTTTTGTTCTTTGATGCTCGATACCTGATCCCTTCGACAGCAAGTGGTCACACAGGCTAGTGTGCTTCTTCCATGTAGGCTTTGTTGCTTCTGAACTAGATGGCCACTTGTTTATCTTCAAGCCTTTAAGACCCCAGATACTCTATCTTTTGATAGCTGGGCACCATCAGCTCTCTTCACCACATTTGCTTATGAAAATGTGTCCATCAGTCTTTTAAGCAAGATGAAAGCTAATCAAGATGATTTTAGAAACCAGATCCAAACCTGGGACAACTCTCTTGGATTTACCAATACGATCCACAGATGAAAGTACTATCAAAACAGTAGTGTCTACGGGGAATCTGCTGAGCCAGTTCAGTTCAAGGCAAAGAGTTCAACTCAGATGGTTATGGTGACGGTTTTTTGGGATCCCAAAGCAGTGGTTCTCAACCTTCCTCATGCCGGGGCCCTTTAATACAGTTCCTCATGTTGTGGTGACCCCCCCCCAACCATAAAATTATTTTTGTTGCTACTTTATAACTGTCCTTTTGTTACTGTTATGAATTGGGTGACCCCTGTTGAGAACTGCTGTCCTAAAGGGATATATTTTGATAGATTTTCTTGAAGGACCTGGGGTGATCACAGGGTTTACTTGCATCTCACTGCTAGTGAGTCGGACCCTATAGGACTGTCCCTTTGGGTTTTCTAGACTTTAAATCTTCACGGGAGTAGACAGCCTCACATGTTTTACTAGTAAGATAAGCTATTTGATTTCAAGACTCCCGGGGTTACTTTTGGTTTAAGGTTTCAAGATTCTTTCAGGCAATAGTTTCAGGATATGAAACTTGTGTCGAATTGCCTCCATGAACAAAGACCAGAAGAACGTACTGAACTTTTGGATCAAATATCCCATTCAAGAATCATGATCTAATGGGGGGATATGAAGAACAGAAAGCCAAATTCTCAAGGACTCCAAGCTTCCTGGAGCCCTAAAGATTAGATAAACCCCTGAAACTACTACCCTGAGACAGACAGAGGCATTTTTTTAAAAAAAGGTTTTCCTTACAGTCTTAGTGATTTCTTGAATCAAAACTTGATTCAGAAGCTTGAAAAAAAATGTGTAGATTTGTTGACTAAGAAAAATATCTAACAATCCTTAATTTTCCTTATAATAAGGATAAGTCAGAGAAAAAGCATTCAGACTTTATATTAAGAGCTAAAGTTCCTAACACTGTACTTGACAGAATTTGACAGGTTACCTATTTGTTACATAACTGACCCAACCTTGGGAGCGAACACGTGGCAAGCAGAGATGTCTAAGCCCTGTGGACACTTTAATGACATGCGATAAATGCGTGCTGTTGTGGTGTGCTACCCTGCACCATTTTTTTTTGTAGACAGAAAAAGACTACTTCAGAGCTACAAACCCTTCCCTCATGGTCTGGGCCTTGAAACTTTCCTGTTAGAAGCTCTCCTGTGCTTAAAAGGTACTTTTGGATCATCCCCCAAATCACTGGACTAGAACAGAATAGTGTTTTTTTCAATAGTTTCCATCTTCTGAAACAAATTAAGAAATTAGGAACAGTTTAGTATTAAAAGAATTCCATCCTTCTCCTGTTCACTTAAGTCAGTAAGGTGGGGCTGGTAGAGACAGGCAGGCAAGCTGGCACTCATCCTGCAGACATGTCAAGATGTGTATGACTTTGTTCAGGCCTGGGAACCGGGAGGTGCTGTGTTCAGGCTTGAACCTGAGTTTTGCAGGAAGGGTTTTGCTGAAATTTGTGAAACTAGTTATTCCAGGCTATCTTCAAACTTATGAATGACCCCATATGCCCAGATAACCACAAGTACAAAGAGCAGGATCCTGACCTAGTTAGTAACACTCTGTGTATTAAGCAGTGAAGTGGTCAGCAGTTTGAAAAAACCAGTTGCTCTGTAGGAGAAAGCAGAGGCTTCTTTCTAACTCCAGTAAAGATTTACGATCTTAGAAACCCACAGAAGCAGTTCTACCATGTCCTAACTCTAGGGTGGCAATGAGTCAGGATTGACTTGATAGCATTCAATTTGTTTGTTTTGGGTTTGGAGACTAGGCCAATCAAACCTAAGTGAATTCTTATTTGTATAACTTCAAGAATTTATATTACTATTATCAGCTTTATGAATACTTCCCAAACACTGCATTCTGTACATTTCTACCTTCCTTGACAGTATTCAGTATAAGGAGCCCTGGTGGCATAGGGTTAGGTGCTCAGCTGGTAACCAGAAGGTTGGTGGTTCTAATCTACCTGTGGCCCTTTGGAAGGAAGACCTGGTCATCTGCTCCTGTCAGATTAGGCTATTCTGAATCGAAATTCACTCAAGAGCACCTAACAAGGAGGAGATAAATTTTAAAAAGATATCTTTAAAAAACGCAAATGAGTAGAAACAAAGGAATCCCATTTTTATCTCACAGATCCTTAGTTAGACAAACAAGTTTTCTCTTTGGCCAGGGACCAATTTCATGCTGCCTGCCCTATTATAAAGGGGAACTGAAGTTCTGTTTGTTTTCTGTGTGGTGAGTGGGGGTAGGGGGAGAGGCCTACTCTCCCATTTCAGCAATACAAGGCTGTATATCACAATCAAAAAGATGTGAATCCCTGTGGAGCCAGATTTATACTAGCAGTAAATGATTGACGAACAGTACCCTGGCCCCCGCCCCTGCCAGGACAAACAACAGAAATGTGGGTGAAGAGAGACAGTGGATGGACTAAAATATGAAAATACAAATAATTTACAAATCATCAAGGGTTCATGAGGGGAGGAGAGGGAGGGGAAAAAAGACTAGATGATACCAAGGTCTCTAGCAGACAAAAAAAATGTTTTGGAAATGATGATGGCAACATATGTACAAATGTGCTTGATACAACGGATATATAGATTGTTATAAGAGCTGTAAGAGCCCCTAATAAAATGACTCAAAAAAAAGACATACACACAAATAAGTAAATTTAAAAGTACTCCACAGATATTACTTGGGGGCATTGGTACAAGGGTAGAATTTCTTTAGAATCATATTATCTGCCCCTCTTGTTCTTTCACTTTAAAACACTGAAAAAATTATGGTATTTCCTGATCCATAAGTAATGAATAAAAAAAACCAACAACCTCAAGCCATTCAAAAGAAAAACAATACTGAATCATGACATAAGTAAAAACGAATGCAAAATTATGGCCTGTGATTAATACTCTGGGTGTGGGTAAGAGTATGCATCTATGCTCTGGGGATCACTGTAGCGATAGAAAGATAAAGGGGTGTGTGCCATTTTCTTCTCCTTTCCTTGGTGTCCCCAAAACCACCCCCACCCCCGCCGTTCTGCTGGTACATCTGCTTCATCTGTTCAACACTGAGCCCGTGGTATTCCTTAGCAGCAGGAACTGAAGAGGTAACATGTGCTCCTAAAGGAAAGCTACCTTCCGGCCAACATGAATCCCCAACTCATACTGGAAGGAAGGACACTTTATTTGCTGAGGATGAGGCGTCTCACCCAACTTCTCATCTCTGACAGTGTTTTTTACTTAGGGCTTATTGACTTTTCTACCTGCAGTCTCTCTCAAGTTCTTCTATAATTCCACTGGGGTTACTTATGTCTACGACTTTTCTGAGCCTCTTCTATGACCTGTCTCCCAGTCAAAGGTGTGCGGGTAAATGCTTAACAGTGGCCTTCTGAAAAAATTTTTTTTAAAAAGAAAATCCCCGTTGCGGTGTTTTCCAGTTTCTGTAGCATAAATACATGCACTGTGCCCAATTTCAAGCTACCGATTTGAGGGCAATGACTACAGATTTGGGAAATGATCTGTACCATTGGCTCTCTGAGCCTGTAAGAGCTGCCTCCAGGACACCACTGAGGCGCTGATTTTGCCGAGAACAGTCCATTTGAATTACAGAGCTGGCGAAGACTATCCAAACTTCCACGGACTGCCAGGAGAATGAACACAGTGCTCTTTGAAGTGATGATGGCGAGACTCGGTCTCATGTACTTGGACAGGTTATCAGGAGAGACTGGCCCCTGGGAAAGGATATCATGCTTGGTAATACAGAGGGTCATTGAGAGAGGGCCCCTATGAGATGGATTAACACAGTCACTGCAATAATGGGCTCAAACATAGCAATTGTGAGACGGTGCAGGGCTGGGCAGGGTTTCGTTCTATCGGACATGGCGTCACTTCAGAGTCAGAGCCGACTCGACAACTAGCAAGAACAATCCCAGTGTATGCTTGTGGTCCTCGCCTAAGAATTAAAGGTAACTCCCCAGCAATCTTCAAGTGTTTGGACATATTACATGGTCACCCCAAAGAGTGGCCATCCCATCTGGACCACTTCCTCACAGTGGGCATTTGGTGCTTATTTTTAATATCTCCATTACAGGATAGAGACTATCCTTTATTTTTTCCCCATCAAACATAGACAGTTAGGCAAGCATGAATAATGAGGAACCTTGACCCAGACATTCCTGGTTCTTAGGACATTTCTGAAATGGCCGAGGCATTGCTGGGTGGTGCTACTTCTTAAGGTGCTCAGATGATACTCAAAATGCTGGGCTTGAGTACACTCAGAAATCCTTGAAAAGAAAGGCCTGGCAATGTACTGCTGAAAAATCAGCCATTGAAAACGCTATGGCAAGCAGTTCTACTCTTATGCGGGGTTGTTATGAGTCAGAACTGACACAGTGGCAACAAACGAGACTGGGCTGACGGAAATGGTCATAGCCCTTGGGGAACATCAAGCCAATGGAATGGCTTCAAGCTACACAGCAGCTTGGAGCCACATGAAACCAAGTTTCATCTCTAGAATCTTCTAGTACCATGCTGCTTGGCCCAAACGACTCAATACTGGGGGCATTCGAGGACATCCAGGTCAACAGGTCCTGAACATTGCCTCCTCTTCCTCCACCACTTTGACAACCTCAGAAGGCCGTCTTCTAGTCTAAGCTTTAATATCTTACCCCCCACACTGAATTGCATGGCTGATGGGGTCTTGCAGTCCAGAATGTAAGTCTTGGTTCTTCTAAGGTATGAATCCTAAGGACGATTTGAGACATAGTAAAAGAACAATAGCAGCCCATTGCTGTGGGTTCCACTGCTGAGAGTGATACCATAAAACAAAGCAGAAATGCCGCAGGGTTCCCAAGGCTGTACTTCTTTACGGAATGCACACTGCCACGGCTTTCTCCTTCAGAACAGCTGGTGCGTTAGAGCTGCTAGCTTCTGGGTTAGCAGCTGATCATTTAACCACTTACCGTGCCACTGGGGCTCCTGTGGGACACGGTAAAACCAGTGCCACCAGGTCTATCCCAACTAATAGTGACCTTCTAGGGCACTGGTTCTCAACATTCCTAATGCTGAGGTCCTTTGATACAGTTCATGTGGTGACCTCCTGTGTTAGTCTGGGTAGACTAGAGAAACAAATCCACAGAAACTCATATGTATATAAGAGAGAGTTTTATATAAAGGGTAAGTATACATTAATATAGCATTCCAACCTTGTCAAGTCCAAGCCCATAAGTCCAACATTAGCTCATATGTCTTACACCGATCTACAAAGTCCTCCTCCATCTCACAAAACAGAGGCAATCATGTCGACTGCCTGAGGAAAGCAGAATCAGTGAACGTGGAAGCATCTCAGCGCTGGCAGGGGTCTCCACGCGGCTGCTCCAGCACCCAGGGCTGCATCGGGGTAGGTCCAGGTGGCTTCTCCTCAGGGATGTTTCAAGGGAAGTGAGCCCTGCCTGCTGAGGCAAAGAACTAGCTAAGGCAGCCGTACACTGATCTGACCATCAGAGAACAAGAGACCAGAGAACAAGAAAGGGGAGGCTTACAGAGCCACTTTTATCTCTCAGCCCTTCAATTAATCCCACATGTGTTTACCGGCCAGGTTGGCATAATAAACCTTAATTATCACATACCCCCAACCATAAACTTATTTTCATGGCTACTTCATAGCTATAATTCTGCTACTGTTATGAATCGGGTGACCCCTGTGAAAGGGTTCTTCCACCCCCAAAGGGGTCATGACCCACAGGTTGAGAACTGCTGCTCTAAAGCAAAGATGTCCCTTTGGGTTTCCAGGGCTGGAAAATTTAAGTGTAGATTTTTACAAGATTACCTCATTTTTCTCCAGAGGAGTGTCTGGTGGGTTTGAACCACTGACTTTACTGGACAGTGCTACCAGGATTCTTTGGGATACCGTGGGTATCACATACTGTACTGGTAGATGCACCATGAGGCAAATTTTGTCTTGGTGCAAAGACCACGTAACACCAACAAGCTACCTTTTTATTAGGTGTTTTTGCTTTGCGAGGGCACCCTGTGGCACAGTGGATTACACAGTGGCTGCTAACTGCAAGGTCAGCAGTTCAACTCCACCAGCCGCTCTTGGAAGAAAGATGAAGCTTTCTGTCCCCAGAAAGCTCGGAAGCCCACAGGAGACATTCTCCCCTGCCCTACAGGCTGGGCTTTGCTCTGTATAGGTTCCCAAACTTACTTGGTCTATCAATCTCTTTTCAGAAAAAAATATATTACTTGGCACCACTTGCCCTTCCCTGGCAATTAAAAATGTTTGTAGGTTTCTACTTTTGCAGCACTCTGGGGGGTAGTATCTCTTATTTCAGGCAACACCGAATATATCACTGTAAGTTGCAATCAACTTGATGGCAGTGAGTTTGTTGCTTTGTTTTATTGTTTTGCTGGAAGCCGCATTACACTGCCAACTCAGATTGAGCTGGAAGTCAGCCTAGTCCATCCTTGATTCTTTACCCCAGGATTGGCTACTTCAATCTCAGAAAGTTCCAAATAACTGGCACTGCCCAGACTGGCCACAGCTCAGAGGTTCATTTAGGTCCTGAGTTTCTATCGAAAGTCCTTGTGGTCTCAGACACCATGTAAGGTCAAGGTTAAACACACCAGAAGGGTCACATATCAGTCTTGAAAGCACCAAGTGCCCAAAATGCCCATCTCAATATCCACCAGAATGAAGTTTGTTAGGTTGCTTTGGGACCTCTGGAGATGGGGTTTACAAATGAGCCGGAATACAGCTGTTTGGAATTCTGGAGGCTGGTTCAGGGCATGTGGCTTTTATCAAGGAAAAGTACTCACTGTTTTGATCTTTTTCATCTCTTTTGTGTATATCTGCTTCACTCAAGGGCTGAGATATCGAACAGTAAGGATCAAAGGGATACGCCCCCCCAAACAAAACAAAACAATGTCCTAGAGCTAGATCAGCAGCAAAATAAATTACCCCGCTTCTGATTCACGAAGTTGCCAACCTCACTCAGGCAGGTACCCTTATACTTGGTATTATTAGGAACTGCAGTGGAACAACACAATCTATATGAAAGTGACAAGGAGATAAGGATTTGTAACGCAGACCCTGTGTCCTGCTTCTAGACATGCCATACGAATTAGGGAGATTTACATTCAGAAGCTGATGTCAGATGAGGTTGGAAGATGCTCTGGCACCCAGTCCCCAAAAGACTCCCAGTGATGGGAAACAGGAAGGACTCTCCAGGAAATCCTGAGGCTGCAGGAAGTTTGAAAGCCTTGGTGGCTAAATAAAAGCAATACTATAAGTAAATATCAGTGATATTACTGTTAATATTACACTATCTTTATCCAGGTGCCTACCAGGGCCTTGACTTTCTAGCATAACTTTTATATCCTTTCCATATCTGGTCCTCTCCAAAATATCTCCACTAGATAACAGGCGCTTCAGAGAGTTCAAAACTGTAGCCAATGCCTCACTGTTAGAAAGCACTAGAACGTGGTTCTGAATGTGGGTCTTCACTTTCTTGAATCCACTAAAGTCCTGGGTACAGTCCCCTAGCCCATTAGAGTCAAAATCAGGACTTAGTTTACTTTCTGACTCCTGAAACTTCAGTTGATTTACCTTGACAAGGAGGATAATGACAGTACCAATTCAGAGGGCACAGGAAATGTTTGATAACATAAAACATGTAAAGCATTTTACGTAGTGCCTGACACGTAGTGAGTGCATGTGGAATGTTGGTTGCTATCCCTTATACACCTGCGTGCGCTTACACAAGTCTGCACAAATAGCTGGACAGGGGAGCTTTTGGCCAAAGGTACAGATTTTGTACACCAACCTCTTTCCTGAAAGCTTTATTAAACACACTGCCTTTCCCAAACTTACCAGGCTTAAAGCCAAGAAACCAAACGCTGCCAGTGAGTGAATTCCAAGTCGTGACCCTACAGGACAGAGTGGAACTGCCCCTGTAGGTTTGTTTCTAACACTGTAAACCTTTCCTGGAGTAGAAAGCCTCAGTTTTCGCCTGGGGAGTTGCTGGTGGTTTCAAACTGTTGACTTTGCTGCTGGTAGACCAACCTGTAACCCACCATGCCATTGTGCTCCTGCTCCAATAGGATTTGTGGTAGAAAAGAGCCTGGTGATAATAATATCTGAAGTGGGCTTGTAGTTTGGACCTACCATTCACTGACTATACGAGTTTGAGGATAGGTTGTTCCACATCTCAGACTTCCCCTTTCCCCACCTGAGAAGTGGACACTGGGGGGATACTCAGATGGTTTTGAAAGGACCGGTAAAAACACATACAGCAAAACAGGTCCACAGCTGTTGCTCAATGGTGTTGTTGTTTGCTGCTGTTGCATTCGTGCTAACTCCTGGAGAACTCATGCATGTAAACAGACCTGCTCCCCAGTTTCCAAGACTGCAACCTATCAGACGTGGATCACTAGGCCGGTCTTCTGAGGTGCCTCTCAGTGAACATGAGCCACCAACCTTCCGGCTAGTAGAAAGAAGTTTAACTGTTTGCAGCCCCCAGGGACTATCGCTCAATCAGTGTAAGCTCCCACCAGTGCCATCAATTTTTCACCCTATCTCCAAACTATAGCGGAATCTGTTAGAGGCCCAGAATATTTTACATATACTATCTCTGGAAAACAGCATTGCCCGTCCTTTCAAATCATCTGCTTTCAAATACATTCCCAAGGAGAAAGTGTAAACACATGCACACACGTGCGATGAGTCAACTCTAAACATCTAAGAGATTCATAAATTAAGTAACAAGACACCAAGCTTGCCAGCTGCACTATCTAGAGGAAAGGTCTACGTAGAACTTCTGTGCACCACGTTGGGCTCAGTGAACAGTTTCCATATCCGATTCTGAACTGTCATTTCAAGGTGAACACTAAGTGACATTTGGAAGCTAAAGCTTTGGTACATGTTGAATTAAAAGTCCCCAGACCCAAATATTGAACATCTCACTGCCACCGAAAAGAAAAAGAAAAGCCTGGCTATCTCTAAATAAATAAACACTTGCCATTTTAAACCAGTGCTCCTTTGCTTCCTCACTACTTCCAAGTTACATTTTCTTATCTTTAACCTGTTAAACATCCAATGTGTTGAGAATGAACAACAGTATTTCCATCTTTGGATACTTTGCCACCAAACATATGCTCCATGGTACTATTAAACATGGAAAGAGTGGTGTTTGTATGTCTAACTGAATCTGGTCACCTGATTTAACCACTTAAGATGCCCAAAACATGGGATGTACAGCCTCAATTCTTAGTTCAATGTATAACTGAGCTGACAGTCAAGAGACAGAATGTAGTATAATTTATAACAGAACTGACACTCAAGAGATGGGGCCATTTAGGTCTCAGAGAGGCCAAGTAAGTAGCCTAGTAAAATAAGTGACAGATGACAATCTACGGCATTTCTAGAAATGAAAAATAAAGACTGGAAAACTTGGGAATCTGACCCTAACCCATACTCAAGTATGTCCCTGCATTCCATTTTAGTCTTTGTCCTCAAATTTGGAGTGCATCTCCTCTGAGTGTTGATTACATAAACAAACCACAAAGTATCTACCTCCTCTCTATGCAGACAAGCCAGAAAATAAACCTCAGGTTTACCTTTTCTATCCTGTTTTCTAATTAGTCTGATTCAGAAGTGGTGGGAAACCCAAGTGTCAAGGTTAACCCTTCTATTACTTAGAGAACCAGAGGCGTCCACCTTCACAATGGTGGCCAGTAAAGCTAAAGTGGGTTTCTTCAGTGTCTATCAGGAGTATAGTACGTGCCCAATGCACTTTCACCCACTGTCTACTAGGGTTTTATCCAGCTGATTTGATAAGCAAGAACTTGCCCCCTAGCAGGCTGCCAGCACCATCCAGCCATTCATTGTTCTCGCTTGTTGCCACACACTGGGAAGGAGGAGGCAGCAAGACACTCACCAGCCTTTCAGATAAGCTTGAGTACTTGCTTTTCGGCTGTGTTCTACTTTGGGGGCCATACAATGATTTTCTTTTTAGTTTTTCTCCTCCCTCTGCTAATGTTATAGTTCACCTAAACCAGTTTCCTGGATGTATAAAATGCGCAGAATATCAAGACAACGTCCAGGTACTATACTGTATCATATCTGTTCCTTCCCTCAAAAGGATACGTTCACCAATTTCTTAAAACAAGGCAAAAAGTTGGGTAGAGTCATGCACAAGTTGCTGTACTATGGTACAGAAGCTGTGTTTGCAGCCTGAGTTCTGAGAGAGGTTAAATAAATTATGGTATGCCCATAGAAAGGCGCCCTGGTGGTATACTGGTTACGCAGTAGGCTGTTAAGCACAAGATTAGCAGTTTGAAACCACCAGTAGCTCTGCTAGAGAAAGATGAGGTTTTCTAATTCCATAAAGATTTTAAAATCTTGGAAACCCACCAGGGGCAGTTTTACCCTGTCCTATAGCGTTACCATATGAGTCAGAATTTAATTACTCAAAATTTTATATTAAAAAGTTACCAAATCTTAGCATCATCCAAAATTATAAGATAAGGCACATAACAATCATACTGACACATCAGTTTGATGCAAAGAGTGGCTTAGATACAGTGACTGATTTGGAGCGAAGTCCCATGAATATTTTCCCTTATATTTTTGTACTGTCCAATAATTTTTAACCATAATCAAGGGTAAAAAGGAAAAAAATTAAATTTAAAAAGCAAACTGACTTTATAAAATTGTAGACCTGAGTATTTTTCCATTATAAAAGTCAGTCTAAGGTTGAGCCTGCCAGCTAAACCATCTATCTTGTCCTGTGGATGTAGTCTGTCCAGTGGTGCTGACGACAGTTTGCTGAATAAATGCTATCTGCTCAGCTGGCCTTGATGTGCTTTACATGTAACATTTATTCTTCACATCCAGACGATGAGTTCGAATGATAGTATCTATTTCACTTATACTGAAGGCGTTAGGGAAATGGTCAAGCAGCTACGATTCAAACCCAAGGTCTCAGGTTTACGTGACTATACCATTGACAGAGCATAGGGCATCGACAGAATTTTAGTTAGGATTGTCATTTGCTTCAACATATACATACTGGAAATGAGCTGATCCCATGAGGTGCTGTTACTTGGTTATCCTTCAAAGAACTAGAACAGCAAGGAGCAGACTACACCACACGAAGCTCCCTTATGACCTCTACAAATGCTGTTGACGAGCTTCTGCCAAAGCAGGGATGGAATACCTCAAACGATCAAGCGGTGATGACATCACCTTTACTCGGTGACACACAGCAATTTCTATGAACCCAAGGTGCAGGCAAAGTGAAAAAATGTCATCTCTGATCAATGATTCCCAATTTAAATGGGGAGAATAATGCTACACATCAGCACAAGGAAAAACAAACATCTGTGCATAATTAAATGCTAAGTTCCGGGGGGGGGGGGGGAGTAGCTAATGAGTATAAAGTTATATAGGAGCTGTATCTGAGAATTTTTTCCAAGTATAAGAAACAATACTTTAAAAATGACCTGGCCCACCTCACTCATTTCAAGATGACAGTATCTTGGCTGAGGTCAGACAGCCGATAAGAAGCAGAAACATGCACAGTAACAAAGGAAGCTCGATGACGCTCAGCACTGAAGAAAGACAATGGACAATTTTTTCCTTCTCTTGTTTAAGAAAACCAACCTGCCACTGATTTTTTGATAAAATCATGAATAGTTTCTGCACTGACGGACCATTTTTAACCTTTTAAAATGGTCTAAAAATGGAATGGTTTCTTCTGTTCCAGTCATCATTTTTAAACATTTAGTAATTTGATGTGTATTACATTAATCTCGAACTACTACCAAAGTACAAGCACACCTGTCTATCTGCATGAGCATTGCAACTGCCTATCTATCTGATGGCAGTGGCATCAGGGGCTGTACGAATTCACCGGTGTGGACAGACGCCCGAGCCTGGTGTTTTTAAGAGCTGGTAGTGTGCTATGGTGCCTGAGAACACGCTCCCATGTACACGTAAGGATGCCCTGCGCAACAAAAGGAAGCACTGCTTTACCTGCCACATAATCCTGGTTATGTTTGAGCCCATGGTTGATTGCAAGCACTGTGTCAAACCATCTCACTGAGGGGTTCCCCCTCCACTTCTTTCTGTTTTTAGATAAGAATTATTTCTCTCTGGCACTAACATACTCTTACAAACTCACATGAACTCAAATACTCATTGAAATAATAACTCATCAAATCTATCAGCTGTCATAAAATTGCTCACTGCCGAGTCCCTTCTGACTCATAATGACCTTATATAAAACCAAAGACACAAAACAAAACTAAAAATTGCCAAGAGTCTCTTCTGACTCCTAGCACCCCTATAGGACAGAGTAGAACTCCTCCTGTGGGTTTCCGAGACTGTAACTCTTAATGGGAGTAGAAAGTCAAGTCTTTCTTCCGTGGACTGGCTGGTGGGTTTGAGTTGCTGATCCTGTGGTTAGCAGCCCAATAAATAACCACTACCACCAGGGCTCCTAATGAATGACCTTATATAGAAACACATACTACTTTAAGGTCAGTGGTTCAAACACACCAGCAGCTATGGGAGAGAAAGATGATATAAAGTCATTCACTCAAAACTCACCATCAAGTTAATGCTGATCCATAGTGACCCTATAGGGCAGGGTAAAACTGCTCCTGTGTGATTCTGAGGCTGTAACTACAGACTAGAAGGTTTCATCTTTCTTCAAAGGAATGGCTGGTGGTTTTGAACAACTGGCTTTGAGGATTGCAGTCCAATGAGTGGGGCTCATCAGGTCATTAGAGAGGTGTAAATCTTTCTAAGAACACATAGCCTCATATTTCTCAGAGCAGCTGGTGGGTTTGAACCACTCATCTTAGAGCAGTTCAACATTTAACCCACACCACCAACAGGATCCCTTCAGTACAAAATAGTGAGAGGCTATGAGAAACATTTTCTTACAGTAACTAAATATTAAATGAATAAGCAGTATTTTCTTTTATTAAAAAACGCATGAACGTAGTCCACAAAGACAAACTTCTACATCCTACTTGGGCAAGTGGCGAGTGGGGTCTTCAAAGCTTGTGAGCAGCCCCGCCACCTAAGGTGCCACTATTGCTATCTCTATTCAAAGCACAGAAGAGTGAAGAAAACTAAAGGAAGACAGGGAAACAGTTAGCACAGTGTGTGCGTGGGGGGCGGGAACCCCCAAACAAACCATTAGTTCAATGGACCACAATGAACCTCAGCCTCCAGGACCCCGAGGCCAGAAAAACTAGGCTGTTTTTTCCACTCGGAAAGGGATCACATTAGAACATTCTGGGTAGAGTGTCAGACATTGTGGAACAAAACTCAAAATTGTGAGACCAGGGTTATTGGATGGACAGAGGTGGATGGACCCCCAAGGCTATGGCCTTTAGTGACAATTCAGACCTGAAACTGAACTCACCTCCAGGGTTCAATTTTCAGCCACAAAACAGACAGCTCTACAAGGGGAACAGTAACACCAGGAAAGTACACACTTCTTAGAATAATCAACCATTTCAGAGTCAAAGGGCAGCATTTGCCCAAGAACAAAGTTCAGGAGGCAGGAAGGGTTAGGGAAGGCGGAGGAATGAAAATGGGAAACAGAGATGTGGGACAAGTGGTGTAGCATTGTGGGGATTGTAACTAACGACCCAAAATAAAATGTACATGGATTGTTCAATGGGAGACTCACTCGTTCTGTAGAACCTTCCTTCAATTCACAATGAGAAGTTTTCCAAAACCCCACAAAACTCATTAAAGTTAACAGACAAAATATACAACTATCCAAACTCTAACTCGGAAATTTGGATAATGAACAGACAGATGTGACTGGGACCATGCAAATTATATTTTAGAAATGTTTGTTCAAATCTCAGAAAAGAAACATGGTAGGATGAAAATAAAAAGCCAATTGTGATCATTAAAACAAACTGATACAGCACCTAAGAGACTGACTTCTGTCAGCACTTTAAAGCACATGGATTTCTAACACACCTAAGAGAAAAAGTTCTATTTTCTTGTACTTTACAACAATCATTTCTATGGATTTGTAAGCATACAATCAAGACTCTGGGTTCGTTTTCTCTGTTTAAGATATTGTGAGTGTATTTTCAATTTCTCAAAAATTAACAGGTGAGGTGTTGTGCCCTGTTGAGCCGACACCATTCAAGTTGACAATTCTAAACAAAAATGTAATACAATTCCCTTTCACTATGTTTACCACAGGTTCTTAACATCGCAAACTCTAGTGCTGTTAATGTAATTCGGAAAAGTACCTAAAATGGGGTCTCAAAATAAGCAAAACAGGTTAGAATATCTAAGTCGACAACATGGAGTTCATAAAGTGATTTTCTGACAAACATAAAAAAAGTAAAATGAAAACTTAAATGCTAGATGCCTTCCTGAAAGCCAGAACCAAATCTGGTGTGGTTTCAAAGTCCCACACAAAACCTACCTTTCAAACTTATTTTAGACCTGTAAAACACGGGTATCAGAGCCATCATGACCCCGATAGTCATGGTAAGTGCTCCCCAAAGTCTGTAAGACATTTAAGCCCATCCAGAAAAGCTGGGTCAACAGATAACAGAGAAACAAAGAAAGATGTAACTTTTATAGACAAATCAAAATGCTACTTACCAAGTTTCCCATCACACAGAATAATCTACATACAAAAAGTGCATGTTTGATTGCACATATACCATGCATTCCACTTACTTGGCTTTTTTCCATTTATAAGCTTCATTAAAGAGACCTAGAAAGAGGTAACCAGTTGAAAGGGATTCGGCTCAGATTAAACAAAACAAAAACCAGTTTGAAACTCCACCTACAAATTTACATTCGAGAACGTTCTGCGGGAAAGGTACCCTCTTTAAAGCAACATTATATACACTCGTATATATAAACACTTTCGATTGTGAAATAACTCATTTCAGCTTTCGGCGCTGTACATTACAATTACGAACCTCAACTTCACATCACCGCCTCCCTCCCAAAAGATACACCTCCAATCCTTATTGGCTCACATAGTTCCGGCCCACATGGTATCAGTGGGTGTGTCCCTCCTCACAAGCCTTCTTATTGGTCGCTAAGAAACAGCGTTTAATAGGCTGTGATTTGGGGGGTTGTCAGATTCCACGCCTCCGGACTCTGCGCTCACCAATAGACCTGATGTGCTGGCGGCTACCCTGCGATTCAAAGGGCAAGCCCTGCCAGAGCGCCAACCCAGAAAGGAGAGCGACGAGAAGGTTGGGGGCAGCGCTGATTGTGAGTGCCTGCTCGCCGCCACCCAGCTCCCAGTCCCCGTCTTACGTTCGAGTACAAGCATTTATTTTCCCAGCTACAAACGTGGACCCGCAGCGCGTTTGCATTTCACAGAAGTGTGACTAGGACCCACCAGCTCAGGCTCCATCTCCAGTCAGCCATCCAAAGGGATGGCAGCGAGCACGACTAGGCTCCAGTAGCAATTCGGGGTGCTTAGCGCCCCGGGCAACACCTGGTCGGTCCCAGGCGCCCCCTCCCCCGACGGCGGGCGCTAGTGCGCCCCAGGTGCGCTGCGGAACCCGCCCCCGCCTCTCCCGGGCACCGGGCGCTCCCCTCCCGGCCGGACTTACGCGGCCTGTTCTTCCTCCCGGAGTCCATCCTCCTCCGCAGCCGGCATTTCTTGGCAGGGGAGTCGCGCTGAGGGGGCGGCGGCTGTGGCTGGAGCTCTGGCTGGAGCGGGAGGCGAGGGGTCGCTGCGTCGCCGCCGCCCGCGGGACCCCGGCTGCAGAGGAGCGGCGGAGGGTGGAAGCCGTTGTGCAGCAGTCCGTTCACGGCGACGGCGGGGGCCCGGGGAGCGTGCGGCGCTGAGTGCGCCGCCGGCTGCCCGCCGCCGTCGTCCATGCTGGAGGCTGGCAGCGCTGTGCGCGAGCCCGGGCTCAGTCGGCTTCGCTGGAGGTCATTCTCGGACGTCCTTAGTTCCCTGGATCCTCCCTGCGGCTTCCGATTCAGCAGCCGCAGAGCCGGCGCCGGGGGATGGGGCGTCGGGCGCTCCTCCCCTTCTCCCACCGGCTCCCCCCGCCTCTCCACGCCCGGGCCCCTACCCGCCCGTCCCTCGGCGCCCGCCTCCAGCTTGCCCACCGCGAGCGCGGCGCCTGGGACCCCGTGCACCCCGAGTCCGGGCCCCAGCCGTCAGCCTCCCCGACTCCCTAGCCGCGGACTTCTAACGCGGCTTCCTTGTCTTCCAAACCTGTCCCTGCTACTGAGCATGCCCAGTTCTGCCCGCCACCGCCACTGCTGAGTTTCAACATGGGGACCTGAGTTCTCTAGGTTTGCAAAGAGGAGATAGCCGGGCTGGGCTTTGTGTGGCTGCTCGTCGCCGAGAGGGGACTGGACTGAGCAAGGCAGGCGCGAGGTGCGTGCAACTTCTGGAGGAATGCAGGAGGAAACCCGAATAAATAATTACAGAAGTTTGAGGTTTTGCTAATCCTGTGCTTTGTGGGCAGATACCTTCGCAAGGTCACTTATGTTGCCTCCCAGCCCTCGTGTGTGTCGGGGAAGGAGAAGTATTATTTATAGAAAGGTAGGCAGAGTTGGAGAGGAAGATCTGTGAAATTCACTTGCTGGCACATACTCCCCATGTGGTCTCGTGGAGTTGTCGCGGGCAGGGTGGAAACCTGGGAGTACAGTGTAAGAAAGGACAGAGAAGGACACAGCTGCAGGCAGGATTAACCAGTGCTGGCAGAGAGCAAGTAAACAGAAGCAACCCCAAGCTATAAAAAGCACTTTCCTCACCCAGAAAAGACTTTTAAGAGGCAATCTCAAGTTATGTAAAAAGTTGTCTAGGTTTCAAACAAGGAAGGCAGCATGGCCTGGCAGTCAAGAGGGTGAGCTACGGGAGTTGGAGCTGCATTCAAGAGCCATCTCAGCCATGAGCAAAACCAGAGAATGTCACCGCTCAAGTAACACACCAGGCCATAGGAAATGGGATTGGGGATGCTCAAGTGGGCAGGGTAAATTTGGGTGGTGAGGACCCTCCCAAAATTGTGTACTCCCGAGGCCTCTGTTTTCTGACCCGAAGCAGTGTTGTCAGGAAATCTATCTAAAATCTCCCCAGACCAATTCTGGCACAGAGTTCGTGCTCAAAAGAGGTCTCCATCCCTATACTTGACAGGCTGTTATTGGCAGGTCCAACACCTGCTCAGAACGGTCTTTATTGTTCTGTATCATTTCTCTCTACCACATCTTCAGGGCAGCTGGGCCTCAGTGCACTGGTGTCCAGGTTTGTGTGATTGCTTGATTGGCAATCTAGAACTAGGGCTTTAGGAAGGTGGGAGGCACCTGAAAGTTCTGGCTCATCCACTCATGGTTCACGTAGGGAAACAGACGCGGAAAAGTGGTTGAGGTTATTTGGAGCGAAACATGAACGAAAACCTAAATCCCCCAACACCCTCCCTCTCTCTTTCTCTCGGCCTGAACACGTATTTGAAGGCAGAGGGAAACAAACCCCCGAGTGAACTGGACCAAGCCCACTTCTACCTCATTTACGTTGGGCTTCTTATGTGACCTCTACACTGGCGACCACCTGTCAGTGTCTCAAACACGTTTATCCTTTTTGTATCAGCTGTTTCTGTCACTTGAAATTCTCATCACCCAGAACTTTTTGTTTACTACATTCCAGCTTTCTCTTGGGATGGCCCCTTCCACCTCACATATCTAAATATCTTCTCCGTCTATTAGGTCTACATTAGTTAGCTCTTCCTGCTACGTCCTCTTCCAACTCCCTGTATACTTACTGTACCTTCATGACCCTTATCATGATGTTTGTTAACTCTGTAATGTACCAGCCCTCTCATTTGTAAAGCGGTGGTGATGATGATGAAGTTAGAACACCACTGAGTTCTCCCAGTGATGTAATGAATTAACATACACAAAGAGTAAGTTAATATATGTAAAAAAACAAAACAGTGCCCAGCATATCATCCTAAGTACTGTATGGATAATCGATATTACTTGATTGTCTGTCTTTCCCACTACACTCTAAGCTCCACTAAGGCAGAATATGATGTTACCTAGTTTATCATTCTGGCCCCAGGCAGTTCTTGGGAAGTCAACTTATGACTGAATGAACAATTTAAGTGACATTTCACCAGGATCCTGTGCACATTGGAGATGCCAACAGCAGCTTGGCACTGCAGTACGTCCAGGGACATATTCCTTCCAGCTTGATTCCTGTGCATAGTAAGGTGTCCTAATCCAGGTGGCTCAGACCCAGATAGGACAGAAGTGACTGGCTCTATGGACAGAATGTCCTCCACCGGCTCTCTCCTTGTCGGGTTGGCACACTAGGTCAGTTATACTCTCTGCATGGTGGGGAGGAAGTCAGACGCCATCTCACCGGTTTATTCCGGGGTGTTGTTAGGAGTATAGGTGTGAGACATGAGATATCAGGTGCTCCAGTAGGAATGTGGAACAAATGTTTGAAAGACTGTGAAATCTTTCTGTTTTTCATTCACTTACTTAACAATCATTTACTGTATGTTTTGTTGTAGGTGAAGGACAAACAAATTGGAAGAAAGTTAGCCAGAATGCCCCTAAGCAACAAGGATGGCAAAGCTTTGTCTCACGTACTTTGGGCATGTTATCAGGAGACACAGCCCCTAGGAAGGACAGCATGATAGCTTGATAAAGCAGAGGGGCAGCGAGACAGAGGAAGACCCTCAGAAAGATGGACTGATATGGTGGCTGCATCAAGAGGCTCAGACAGCCATGGCTGTGCTGCTTCGTTCTGTTGCACTCTGGGTTACGATGAGTTAGATTTGACTTGATGGCATGTAACAACAACAACGTACGTATTGAAGCTACTAAGATATGCTGAGAGCACACAAACAAAAGCGATGGCTTTATCCCCTTCAAGGGATTTCTCATTTAATAAAGTCCATTGTTCTCAGGTATCATGTTTCCTCTTACATTTTATAATGAAATGTAACGCACAGAAAAGTACATATCCCAAGGGCACATTTCAATAATTTTTGCACAAATGAGTATCTCATGTAACCACCCCCCAATCAAGAACTAGACAGTTATCAGTCATCTAGGAAATTTCTAAAATCCAGATTCATAGCCTGAGTCCAGAGACTAATTAGGGAGTTTGTAGCACAGCAATCCTGCACACTGATAATTATAGTAGCTATGGAAATAATTTGAAAAGCAAAACAGTAACAATCATTCTGAAAACAGGGTTGTGATGTACACAATCTATACTTAGAGAGACAACTATTCAAAGCATGTTCCTGATGTGGTGAGAGGTGGCCCAAAGGACCTGAGAATGAGCAGTGAACGGGGACGGGGAGAAGATATGGTATAGAGGTTGTAGTTAAAGGGAGTTTTCAGTAAGGAAATGAGCCGGAAGCTGACTTTTGAATAAAAGTGGATTTTCTTCAGGTGAATAAGGAGGGATGGTTGGAGAAAATCCAAACAACCTAGCAGGTTGGGGAAACTGCCAGTTCATCCAAGTGGAATTATAGCCCAGGAAGGGAGGCAAGGGACATGACTGGGAAGGTCAGGTGGGGCCACCGGAGAGTTTGGACTTTATCCTGAGAGGTCGAGGGAAACCTTAGAAGAGGTCTGTTGTTTGTTGGCTGCTCCCGAGTCATGGTGACCCCATGAACAGTGCCATGTAACCCCTAAAATTTTTCCTGGCCGGGTTTCAGAAGTAGATCGGCAGCCTTTCTTCCTATTCCATCCGAGTCTGGAAGCCCCACCGAAACCCACAGTTCTCCACTGACAGATGAGCTGTGGCTGCACTTGGGGTACACTGGTCCAAAATCAAACCTGGTTCTGTATGAAAGGTTAGCTTCCCACCATGGAGCCACCGCTGCCTCCAGAAGAGGGTTAAGCATCAAAGTACTCAGAGAGCATTTGTGGGAGGATCCCCACTAGGACTGTTATGAATAAATTGGAGGAGGATGCCCAGATAGAAGACAGACCAAGTAAGGGCAAGGAATGGAATTCCTTGGGGGGGGGGATTTCAAATGATTTAAAGGCAAAAGGACTGATAGCCAATTAGAGGGTGAGAAAGTCTTCAATCTGGGCAATGGAAATGCAGTGGTATCCGCCTGCGACAGAAAGCACACAGGGGATCACACACAGTCTTCTAGATATATTCTCCTTGGGTTTCACATTTTAAAAAGACCAGTCTTTCAAAAATGCAGATCTGAGCATGACATTCTGTAGAGAAATTCCTTGACTCTTATCCCCTAAGTGCTCTACAGAGTTTTACTATGATTATACAGGAGCAGTTCACCAGACCTTTCTTCCACACAGCTGATGGAGAGGTTCACACTGCCAACCTATTTTAGGTTAGTAGCTGCTAACAAACTGCTTTTGCCATAATTCATACCAAATCTTAAATCCTTTAGCACAGTGCATTGGATCCTCTATGTTCTTGGCCTTTATCTCCTTTAGCTTTTATGTCCTACTAATTAATTCGTTCCCTACACACCTGGGTAGTATGGCCAGCATGCTCCTTACAGGCAAGGATGGCGAGACTTTGTCTTACGTCCTTTGGACATGTTGTCAGGAGAGTTCAGTTCCTGAAGAAGGACATCGTGTTTTGTAAAGTTGAAGGGCATCACAGAAGAGGAAGGCCCTCAAGGAGATGGACTGATCCAACGGCTGCAACAATAGAATCAGGCATAGGTACAATTGGGAGGCTGGCACAGGAAGTGCAATGTTTTGTTCTGTTGTGCATTAGGTTGCTGTGGTTTGGAACCTACTTGATGGCACCTAACGACATCCTTGTGAAACTACCCTCAAGGTAAGCAGCTTGCAACCACCAGCCCCTTGGCAGGAGATGAGGCTTTCTACTGTAAAGATTTACAGAAACCCATAGGGGCCAGTCTACTCTGTCCAATCGGGTTGCTGGGAGAAGTTCTCCAGAAGTAGTGTGCTCTTACGCCTCCAGGAACTTCTGTTCCTGGCCTGACTATCATTACTCCTCTGAGCAGATTCCCATCCCTCTCTGGTGTATGTATGCCATAATACTTTGTCTGTCAGCCTAATCAATGAATCCTGTATTCTAACTCTCCGGTCTCTTCAAGGACCATTAAACAGGAAGCCAGATAGCCGCTTCCTGCCAAGATGTGCTTCCTCCCCCACCCCACCCCGCCCAGCTGCACCTGAATGCATTTTAAGGATGAGAATCTAGATGCTTTCTAAAATTAAGAAGACTACGAGGATGTCCCTTCTCATTGCTCCCACTTAGTCCTAGCTAATCCAACTAAAGAAAAAGATACAAAGGGCATGTAGTTTGGGAAGGAAGAAAAAAACTGTCTCTGTTCATACATGATAGAATTAAGGAAAAATAGTACTAGTAAGCAATAAATGCACAGCAAATGCAAGGGTAAGTATGCCACAGTCAACTGCTTTCATATATAGCAGCAATGAATTGGAATTTGAAATTTAAAATATGTATGTACTATCTACACTGCCATTGCATCGATCCTGATGCTCTGTAGGGTCTTCCAGACTGTAAGTCTTTAAGGGAGCAGACAGCCTCTTCTTTCTCCCACAGAGCAGTTGGTGAGTTTCAACTGGCGAACATGCAGTTAGCAGTTCAACACTTCCCACATATTACCACAATGGCTCTTGCCATAGAACTAGATTGGCATCCCCCCAGACCCCTTGAAATGCGTGGGTATATAGCTAATAAAAATGCATATAACATATCATGAAAACGGTAAACAAAATCAATCAAAGTAAATGGAGACACACCCTATGTTCACAGACTGGAAGACTTAATATTTCGAAGATGTCAATTCTTCCCAACTTGATCTACAGAGTCAGTACAATTCAAATAAAAGCCCCAGGATACAGATTACTGTGTGACTATCAACAAGCTAGTTTTCCAAAGTTTACACGAAAGGCCAACGACCCAGAAAGCCAACAATGCTGAGGAGCAGGGGTAGAGCCCTGACATTACTGTCCTTCGACAAAGGAGTAAAGGCCACCCAGGGGGGAGGGTAAGGCTTCTCCACAAATGGCTCTGGAACACCGGACATCATATACAACGAAAGAAAAGACTCTACACCTTAAAAAACCAAAAACACCTCAGAATTGTTCACAGACCTAAACATAAGATTTCAACTACAGACATTCTAGAACACGAACCAGGAAAATCTAGGTGACCTTGGGTTTGGCAATGGCTTTTTAGTTATAACACTAAAAGCATGATTCATAAATGGAAATTGGGACAAGTTGGACTTCATTAAAATTAAAAAAACAAATACTCTGGCAAAAGCCACAGTTAAGAGAATGAAGAGACAAGCCACAGACTGGAAAAAATATATGCATATCTGATTGAAGATGTATGTCTCTGATAGGTTAGAGAACTCTTAAAATACAACAGTTGTAATTATAGCAATTAAAACCCAATTACAAAATGGGCTTTAATTGTTATACACAACAGAGAGATCTAAACAAAAACCTCTCCAAAAAGATATGCACATAGCAAGTAAGTATATGAAAGAATGCTCATCACATACCATTAAAGGAACTGCAAAGCAAATGATGACAGATATCACTACACATTTAGGAGAATGGCTAAAATCCAAAGTATGGACATATGACATGCTGAAGGCTGGCCAGGATGTGGAGCAACAGGGACTCTCACTCATTCCAGGTGTGAATGTAAAATGGCACACTTGATTTGGAGGACAGTCTGGTACTTTCTTACAACGCTAAACAGAGACTGACAATGCATTCTAGAAACTATATTCCTAGATCATAGGTTCCCAAATTTATTGGGTCACCTGCAATTTCATAAAAGAAAAGTTACGCAGTGTCCCCTCGCCCACCCTTTTGGCAATGACAGACGCTTCTACTCTAGCCTGTAAGCCAGGAGAAAGTGCAGGGGTCCGCTTCTGTAGGCCTCCTGGGTCATTTCAAGTGGCATAGCTCTCATTTTGAGAAATACTATGCTAGATTCTTACCCAAGTGTGATGAAAACATACGTGTATGTAAACGTTAGAGTCTGTAGAGAAATGTTTCTAGCAGCTTTATTCATAATTGCTTGATTACAGGAGAAGTAACCAAGATGTCCTTCAGTAGTTGGATGACTAAACAAATGGTGGAACATCTACACAATGAGGGCTTCATTAAAACAAACGATCCACCAAGCTACAAAAAGGCGTGGGGAAACCTTACAGGCACACTGCTAAATGAAAGAAGCCCTCTGACAGAGCGACCTGTGCTCTGACTCCAACAATAGGTACTCTTCATTTACCAACTCTCATTATCTGATATTTTGTATTCATGGCAGTAATGAAAAATCTGTCTACTATTTGGGGCAGTTGTAAGGCAAGCGTAAGGCTGGGTATAACGGCTATGGTTCTAAGTCATCTTGGTTGGGATACCTGGTCTGGCAGTTCTGCAATGATGTAGTCATCCTTCATTTTATGGTCTGGTGTACTCTTCTCCTAATGCTGATTTTCACATCACTCGTCTCTGTAACCTAACCATGTGGATAAGTGAGGAGGGGGTGTATACTCCAATCTGGAAAAGGAAAAACTGAGGTGTTGGGTGCCACTGAGTTCCTTGTCCACCCACAATGACTTCATGTTACAGAGCAGAGTTGTCACCATGTGGTTTCTCAGCGGCCATTATACAGGAGCAGATTGCTACGTCTTCCTCAGGTCCAGTCTTAGCTGTTGTGCCACCGGCACTCTTAGGCAAAAGTACAGAACCAGTGAAAAGAAGAGTGGTTGCCATGAGCCGGGGGGAGAGGGAAAGAATGAACAGATGGAGCACAGGCCATTTTTTTAGGGCAGTAAAGTTATTCTGTGTGATACTCCAACGGTGGACACACAACTTTAAACATCTGCCCAAACCCATAGGAATGCAGAGCACAAGGCGTGCACCTACTGTAAGCTATGTAGTATCAAGTGAAGAATCATGTAGCCACGCTTGTTCATCAATTGAAACGAATATAGCACACACCTCTAAGATGTAAATGTAGGAAGAACTGTGCAGGTAAGAGAGGGCAGAATTCTACTTCCTGCACACTTTTTCTGTAAACCTAAAACTTCTCAAAAAAACCAAAAAGCCAAGGATCCCAGGAGTGTAAAGGCACATTCCAAGGTGGGCTGGCCTAGCCTCAGATTTTAGTCAAGAAGTGAAATTAAAATTGAAGCACAAAGTTGAACATAAGTTGATTAGTATTGGCCGGGTTGTAGAGAAGGTTATTTTGGCTACCCCACTGTACAATTATGATAGACACTTAGTAAATAATAAGTAGATTCTTGATAGAATTGACCCTGTCCCTCTTCATTGTACAAACCAAACAGCTACAAGAAAAGTGAGTCCTCAGATCAAACTACTGAAGACAGTGTAAGCCCAATTCCTCAGGTAATAAGTCTTTCATAGCAAGTGATCACATAGTAAACCCTTCTCTTAGTAAGCTTACTTCTCTTACTTCTTCTGTATTCACTGTGTTTCTCCTTGGTGATAGTGTTTTCTTTGGACATTATTACGAAAAATACTTGTGATGCTTATTTAAGTTTGCGAGGTTTTTTTTTTGGGGGGTCAACATTATAAGGAGAAATGCAGCATCAACAGCTGCCAGTACCAGTAATAGCTGTGTGTGCGAGAATACAACACAGCCACATGGACAAACTTTTGTCACTCACTAGTATTTTCTGCACACCTACTAATTATGCCCTGGTGAAGGGGACAGGGTGTTACTGCCTAAAGAGTTGAGAGGCCATATTTAGAGTGACCCTAAACAACTGGGCTTCATTTCATGAAATATGTTCGGCAAAACTGTAAGTCATTTTCTCTAACGTTTACTGAATCTTTACGTGGCCTATGCGGTACTAAATAAACTATGAATGCTGTCATTTTAAATCTGAGTACTTCCGTCATTTTGAGCTGAGTACTATTATTAACCTCATATTCCATGTCAGGGAACTAAAGCTTAGCAAGGATCAAGAACTTGTCCAAGTTCACATCGAAGGTGGTGTGACAGGCATCTGAACTCCGGTCTGGGAGACTGCAGACCTGGCACACTTCATGATTCACGTGTTCGGTGGTGCCGAGTTGCCTCTGATTCACTGTCATCTCATGTACAACAGAGAAAAACAATGCCTGGTCCTGTGACACACTCACAATTGTTATGTTGGAATCCACAGCTGCAGCCATCGTGTTAATACATCTCATTGAGGGTCCCCCGACCGCCACTTTTTTGTGACCCTCTCCCAAGCATGATGTCTTTTTCCAGGGTCTTATGTTTCCTGATAACAAGTCCAAACTCAACTGCAGTGGTTTCTAAAAGGCAGTTTATCCCGTTACTGGTGGGTTTTACACATGGGTACAAACGTATGCTATGATATTACATACAACATTGTCACTAGTAATAATTACTCAGTTCCTTTATTCTTGCTGTAATTTTTTTTTGCACTCTAGCATCTTATTTGCTTTGTTTGGCAAAGATTCCTTTTACCCCTTAAAAAAATAAATCCTAGCTACAATGATCTCTATTTTGTACACTTATTCAACATATATTGTTAAATGATGCACACTATGTGTTAGCCAAGTACAGAGGCACGTGATGAGCAAGGGGAAAAATGTCAGTGACCTCATGGTGTATGGTCTCCTGGGTAGAGGTTGCAGGGGAAGACAGACAGCAAACAAGCAAATAAATAAGCAAAAGCAGGTTGTTTAAAGCGGTATAAAAGTTAAAAAAAATGTTATGAAAAAGAATAACTGTCAGAGGAGCCTGTTTTAGGTGGGAGTAGCTAAGGAAATAACATGGTCACTCATACTGAAGCTTCAGATATGACCTGTCATGTCAAGATGTTTGAAAGAGCATTCTAGCGTATGGAAGGTAAATGATCACACACACACACACACACACACACACACACACACACACACACACTCACAGAGTCTTGAGAGTAAGTTGTGTCTCCTCAGTAAAGAGTTCTAGTATTTGAGAATGCTGTTGATAAGTGTGTATGGTCAGTCCTTTGAGAATGAGAGCAGTGACAGGGAGACACGGGTCCCAGCCTGCAGGTCATTCCCATTGGCCTCACCTCTTCCTGCCCCAAACCCCTGCTGAATAGTGAGGGAATATTCCTTCAGCTGTGATTGAGTTCAGTTCACCAGAAGAGTCATGAATTAATTCAGGGTATTGGATGGATAGAAAGTTTTAGGAAGGGTTGGAAGAACAGGCTCTAGGCCAGGTTCCCAGTCATGATGCCCCAAATTCTACCACAGAATGACTTAAGTGCTCGCTCTTTATAATTATAATCCAAGAATCAGGAAGTTTCTACACCTGCAGAATGCACGTCCACCCTCGAACCCTCACTGGGATCTCAATGGCAGAGCGCTAGGCCTGCTGCACAGCTCCCAAGCTGTAAGGGCGTCTGGGAAATGAAGTCTAGCTTTCTTGCTAGCATGCAGTATTGACTATTATGAGTGAAATTGGAGTTGGCTGAGCCAGTCTATTTACCTATCACATACTGCAGTTCTGAGGTTCTATGGTTTGGCTAGAATTTTTCCACATGGACGCTATCTCTCCTCCAGGCAAACTGCAATGGCTGGTCATCCTATGAGGTAGTCAGGGTCAAAGCCCCTGTAAATTCTTCCAGAAGGATTTAAATCAAAAGCAGGCCTAACCCATGAATAAAAATGACTACTTCATGGTAGTTATCAGCGTTCTATCCCGGAAGTCTCCAAAACCACAGATGTGAACCCGTTCTTCCTCTTAGCGGCTGTGAGACCTTGATTAAGTTAACTTACCTCTCAACCAGTTTCTTCTTCCATCCAGCACTCTCCAGTAGAAATCTGGGAGTTAGGAACATGTCCTGGATCAGCACTACCCAATTTGGCAGTCACTAATCACGTGTGGCTTCCAAGCACTTGCAGTGTGGCTATTACTACAAAGGAACTACATTAAAAAACATTTTAATCAGCCTACATTTAAATATAAGTAGGAACCCTGATTGTGTAGTGGGTTACTCACTGGGCTGCTCAGAGCAAAGTCTGCAGTTTGGCCACGTGAGGCTGTCTTCTCTCATCAAAATTTATAGCCTTGGGAAACCTAGCAAGCCCTAAAGGGTCACTATGAGTCGTCAGAATTAAGTTGATTGAAGTGGATAAATTTTAATAGCTATACTAGGAACAACATCGAACGTGATGGGGAATAACAATAGCATCCACTTTATCTACTCAACAAATATTGATTAAGCACTTCCTATGAGTAAGCAGTTACTGTATAAGAGGATATAATGAAGAACAAAAACACCAGAAACTTATAACCCAGTGAGGCAGTCAGCGATTAACCAATGAACAAATATCACTTTCAGAGATGGTTATAATTATTAAGTTACATACCTGTAAAAAAGTTAAAATGGCAAAACTTGTGTGATACATATATTTAAAACAAGGAAACTCCCCCTCCCCAACAAAAAGAAACAAAATAGCTACCGTGGCTGTGTATATACAGCCATAACCTCACAGGATTTGGTTTGGAGGTTTAGGGTCATGGTTTCATGAGACATCCAGTTAATTGGACTAATAATGTGGTTAGTGCTACTGTCTTCCATCCAAATAGGTTGCATAATACCATCCAAGGCTCAATTTACCGATTGAAATGGAGGCAGGAAAGTCCGGGCTGGGAGGGGGCATTTCATGAAATAGGTGGTGAAGTGCCTCCAGGAACACCTTCTACCTTTGCCATAACACCAGAAGAACAGCTGGTGCCCAGATCCAAGTTCCCTGCCAGTGAGTCAATTCCGACTCACGGCGATGCTGTAAGATGGAGTAGAACTGCTTCCTAGGGTTTATCAGATTCTAAATCTTTATGGGAGCAAAAAGCCTCTTTCTTCCTTGGAACATGCTGCTGAGTTTGAACTGCTGACCTTGCAGTTAGGAGTCCACCCACCCACCTGGGCTCATGCGGATGCTTACTTACTACTATTAAAACATATTGATTAAGGATTCTCTAGAAGACTCCTGGTCATAGGAGGGGAAACGCAGAACGGAATTTCCAATTCTCTTGAACTTGACTTTCTGGTGTCATGAAGTTCAGACAAATCCCTGAAACTATTGCTCTGAGGTAATCTTTCAACCAATACTGTCTCCTTAAGTCATCTTGAAACCAATAATAGGTTAGCTTAACTAGTGAGAACTCCCTGCCTGGACCATTATGCCCTTTTATGAACTAAATAGGATCAAAAAGATAATAGCAACTCAAAAGATTCGATCACAGCCTTAGGGACAGTGCATTTTGGTTTACGGAGAGGAATCTTCAGAAAAGGAGGGTGAAAATGACTGCCATCAGTGCTTCTGAAGGGTACGTAGCTGTTGGGTTGCTCGATGCTTTGCTGTTATATATTCCCACCACAACCCCCACGAAGAAAAAGTTAAGTATGGTAAGACTTTTGAAGAGTTGAGTAATTAGTACTACTGTATATACAATATGGTACAGTAATCTGACCTCCTCAAATGTCACAACAGTGAGAGAGAATTACCGTCAGCATTCAGCAAAGACTGATTCCTATGAACTGGGGGTGGGACAACCACCTCTCTAAACTTTTATCCAATTCTGACACCAGCCACCAGTGTCCCCCATCCCATGACACTGCCTTCTGCTCTACTGAGGTTGATCATTTGCTAAGGTGACCATGCAAATCCAGTCAATACTCACAATTATGGGTGGTGAAGGCATGGCCCTGTAAATAATGCAGACAGGAGAGATGTGACATAATTCTCACTTAAATTTCAATTTGGCCAAATCTTCTCAACTAGGAGGCCTGCTCATTTTTAACTTTTACATGAGACACGTTCCTAACTCAGCACAACTGCAAGGTGGGCACTTGGGGACTCTGCTATGCATAGATGTGGTCCTAGATAATAAAGCCAAGAATGTGAACTGGACAGTTTTGCCATTCCACTGGGTATAAAAGTGAGCCATCTCAGAAGCAGGAACAGAGAAACTCACAACCATCAAGAATGAATATGCACATGAAGTGAGCACATTCAAGATCCCTGAGTGAAGGGGAAGTGGCCATCGCAGCATGTAGTCCCCACGGTCAATGAGAAGAGTCTAGTGCTTGTACGTGGGGCAAGAGGCACTTGTGCAAACAGACTTCACCTCCCTAGTAAATCCACAGTAAGAACTGTCTGAGTTCTGTGTGGCCACTGCACAGGATGATCAAGCCCAGGAGACAACCACGCAAGGGATGGTTGGTGTCCGAATAGGGTGAAGAAGGACGGAAGGTGGAGGCATGCTTGCTCTGTCTTAAAGGAATCGTTCTTGGGTAGATGTGGAGTTGGATTCGTCTTCTCTTGTGTCACTGGAGGAAGTCCAACATGGCCCCATACCATTTTCCCAACCTACTGTATAGAACTTCCTATAAAGTATATAATCATATACATTTTTTAATGGAAAGGAAGTATGTCAAGATGAAAATAATTTGGAAATAAACAAAAGGTTCATGTGATGGGAGTCTCAAGATGAGGGAGAAAAGTGAGGTGAGATGAGGATGCAGATGTGGGCAAGGGCTTGATAAACTCAGGGCAACTCTGTCCAGGTGAGCAGTGTGGATTTTATTCTAAGCCTAAGAGGAAACTGTTGATATTTCTAAAGCAAAAGAATGACATGGACTAATTTATAACTGTGGGAAACCAAAACTCCAAATCCATTGCCTGTTCTGAAGACAGTGGCCCTCGATAGGGTTTCTGGAGCTGTAAACCTTTATAGGAGCAGATGGCTTCACCTTTCTCGCAGTGGCTGATGGGTTTGACTAACGAACGAACTTTGTGGGTAGTGGTCTGATGTTTAACCAACAGCACCAACAGGGCCTCCTCGATGGAAGAGCTCCAACCATTTAGGTGTGTGGCTTCAGAGATGGAAGCCCTAGTGGCAGAGAAGTTACAAGGTACGCTGCTACCCACAAGATCAGCAATTTAGCCCCTCAGCCGCTCCTCGGGAAGAGAGAGGAGGCTGTCGGGAACTGTGTCTATAGGATGACTATGTGCCAACATTGACTGGGTGGCAGGAAGTTTGGTTTGGGGTTTTGGCATAGGAGGGGCTTTTGCCCAGGGGGCAGACTGAATTCCCATTATATTGTACTGACAGACTAGGAGGCTTCTGAGCCATGTTCACAGCCATAGATAAATTGGCAGGGATTCAGGGAGCTTGGAGAGGAGGTGAGGCAGTTCCCAGGAAGAATGTTTTTGTACAAGCTGTCCCTATCCCTGACAAATAAGTAAAGCCATTTTCTAAAAATGCTCGAAGGCTAGTTCCAGGACAGGACATCTAGAGATGAACTGATATAAGACTGACAATTAATGATGTTAACTAATGGTGACGGTCTTCTCTAAACTCCTCCTATAAAAAAGTCCTCCTCATTTTCTCTACTTTGGTACAATTGGTCATTTTGCTAACTGTTGGTCAACTGAAGTTGTTATTCTCCTCCAATAACTCTCTTTATCTCAAAAGAGTCAATGCCCTTACTCTTTGACAGCCAAGGACTTTGGCGGCTAGGTAGAGAATGAACTGGGGTGGAGATGAGAAAGCGAGCCCGGACAGACCGAAGGACAGAGGCAGCAGTTCAGATGAGAAGAGTACAAGGATTTTGATAGTGGAGATGGAAAGACGTGAAGTGTTTCAAAACATCTTTTGGAAATGGAAGTAACAGAAATGATTGAATATATGTGAACTTTTTGAAACAGGAAAAAGTCAAGGATGACTCCATATTTCCTGGATTTAGTGACCAAGTAAGATCTGAAAGGGCAAAGTTTCAAATGCCAGTTGGAAATATTAGGCATAAGGCAGTTTGGCATATGAATCTGGAGCTTATCAGAGGGGCCTGAATGGAAGATATCTATTTGGAAGTCGTCAGTATAATATATCTAAAACTTGTGAATAGCTAAAATCAACTCAAGAAACCATGCAGGTATAAAAGAAAAAAAAGGCCTAGGATTAAATCTTCAAAAATACCAACACTTACTCATGGTGCTGAGAAAGGGAAGGAGGAGAAAATGGTGATACATAAGAGAAATGCGCTTGTCAGATTACAAATGAGCCTTTTTTAATTGAGAAGCAAAGTATAAGAACAAAAACAGGGATGCTCTTGCAGACAGCATATGTTTTAAGTACTCCTCGCTTTAAGCAAGCATGGTTGGGTCATCTGCATATTGCAGGTTATTAGTTAGTCTTCCTCCAATCCTGATGCTGCATTCTTCTTCAGAGTCCAGTTCTTCAGATTATTTGCTCAGCATGCAGATTGGATAAGTATGGTGAAAGGATGCAGCCCCGATGGGCATCTTTCCTGATTGTAAGTCATTTAGAATTTCCTTGTTCTACTCGAACAACTGCATCTTGGTCTATAAATAGCTTTTTCATGAGCACAAGTGTTCTGGAATTCCCATACTTCCTAATGTTACTCAGACTTTGTCATGATCTACAGGCAAAGGCCTAGTCAATAAAACACAAATAAATATACTTCTGGTATTCTCTGTTTTCAGTCAAGATTCACCTGCTGTCAGTAAAATTATCAAATTGTGGCTGTCAAATTTAACCCTTGTAATAACAGTTCTGCAAAATTTGACCTTATTTCCATTCCAAAGATGAAAAACCTCAGTGCTCTCAAGTTCAAGAAATCACCCAGAATCACACAACTAGTTTAGGCGATTTGAATCAGAGTGCTCCCACGGAGCAGGCAGGTTCCGACAGTGAGCCAACAAAAGGCGGCAAGTGGACAAAGCTCCCACCTGCGCTTGGAGGAGCACCCTCAAATTGCTTTCGACACATAGCAAACCTGTATAGTGTCCTTTTAACTGTAAAATCTTTATAGGAGCCTTATTTTTCTCACAAGAGTGGCTGGTAGATTTGAACTGGTGACCTTCGCAGCCCCAGCACCTCAATCCCCACACTACCAGGGCCCTTTTGGAGGAGCGCCAGTTTCATGAATCACTGCTGATCCTTAGGTTGAAACAGCTGACGAAACTGCCAAGGCAGGCTTTCTGTTGCCATCACTGCTGCTGAGGGAACATATGTGACTTTGTATTGTCATTGGTGCACAACCCTTTTTGTACACAGGTGCCCATTTATCAGTGAAGGTGGAGGTGGCTCAGATTTTCAGCCCGTTGTCTCCTTCATACTTGCATATTTTCATATCTCACAGCAGAGAATGCCAGGAAGGGAACTGTTACTGCTGGTTAGCTACAAAAGGATGAGCTGGGCATTTGTGAGAAGTAACACAGAATTGCCTTCAATTCTTTCACCCTAAACTGAGACTGAAAGCTGTATTGAGAAGCGAGGTCAACTGTCAGTCAAGGATGGCTCATTCCTGCCTGTACCTTCTTACACTGGACTCATTGGCTCATTCTAGCCTGCACCTTCTTATACTGGACTTGTTACTCAAACCCAGTCTGCTTAATCATCATCCTCTGTCAGCATGGGTGACAGCCTTAAGATTTTCACCTCTTGAATAAGCTCCACCATGATAAATAAAGTTGTCATTGGTTAGATGAAGTGTCAGGGAAAAATTCCTCTTCTTTGGATATATGAAGAGCTAGAAAAAAATACTCTTTAAATATGTCTTTAAATTCCACTCAAGAGAATTGACCTCCAAAAACGTTCTTGTGATAAAATGCACGCCTTGGTTATCTAGTGCTGCTATGAGGAAGTAACACAAGGGATGGCTTTAACAAACAGACGCTTATTTTCTCTGTTTCGGAGTCTAGATGTCTGAAGTTATGGGCCAAGTCTAGGGAAGGCTTTCTCTTCCAACTGGCTTTGTGGGAGGGTCCTTGCCTCATTTTAGTTTCTGTTCCATGGCTCTCTTTCAATGCATGGCTTCTATCTTTCCCCATCTCTGCTTGCTTCTCTATATCCAATCTGTTCTTTTTATATCTCAAAGGTGATTTGCTTCATGCACTCCCTAAACTGACAGTCTATAACACAACAAAGAAACCCTATTCCCAAGTGGGATTATAACAATGTGTGTGTGTGCGCGTGTGTGCATGCATGCACGTGTCAACAGCCATAGAGTTGATTCCAACTCATGGTGACGTTATATACGGCCAGTAAATGTTTGTGGGCGCAGACAGCCTCGTCCTTCTTCTGAGGTTCCACTGCTGGGTTTGAACTGCCCGCCTGTTATCAGACCAATGCTTACCCACCACCAGGGCTCCATACAACCATAGGTACAGGGGTTCAGATTTACAATGAGTATTTTTGGGAACACAATTCAAAGCCTAACATATATAGCCAACATTTTCCCAAGTGAACTGTCAATGCACAAATTACACTCACCATGTTGTACAGCCACATCACATATCCATTTCCAAATGGTTCTCTGAACAAAGACTCAAGTCCCTCAAGCTATAATTTCAATTTCCTCTTCCCCTTCCAACTAAAAACTAAACTCACTGCCACCGAGTTGATGCTCACGACTGTAGCCCATAGCAAACTTTGTCTCTATGTATTTTCCTATTCTATACATTTCATATGAGTGGGATAACACACTGCATGTTCTTTTGTGTCTGATTAATCAGCATAATGATTTCATAGTTCATCTGTGTTAGTCTGGGTACTTTAGAGAAAAAAATCCACAGAAACTCATGTATAAGAGAGAGTTTTATATAAAGGTTAAGTGCACATCAAGAAAACATCCCAACTCAGTGCTACCCAAACCCACAAGTCCAACATTAACCCATATGTCCAACACTAAGCCACACGGTCCTGCTCCAGCTTACAAAACAGACACAATGATGCTGACTGCAAGAGGAAAACTGAGTCAGTGAATGTGTAAGCATCTCAGCACTGGCAGGGGTCTCCACACAGCTGCTCCAGCACCCAGGGATGCATCGGGGTAGGTCCATGAGGCTTCCCCTTAGGGATGTCTTGCAGGAAGTGAGCCTTTCCAGCTGAAGCAGGGACTGGCTAAGGCAGGTGCACCCTGGTCCGACCATCAGAAAGCAGGAGACCCGAGAACTAGAAAGGTGAGGCTCACCAACCCATTTATCCCTCTGCCCTTCAATTAACCCCACATGTGTTTATTGGCCAGGTTGGCACAATAAACTAACTCATCATATATGTCACAGCATGTACTAAGACTTCATTCTTTTGTGATATATACATTTACCACAATTTTCTTAAAAGTTCATTTTTGGGGGCAAAACAGTTGTTAGCAGATGGGTTTCTGTTCCATGTAGTCAATTAGAGACTTAGCATTGCCTTGAGCGTGGACATCCACAGGACACAGAGGGCTGTGTGTGATATTTCAGGTACCAGGCCTGGAAGTATCTTGCATCAACTCTGCCCACATCTCATTAGCTAGGACTCACTAACATGGTCCCTCTACCTCTTAGAAGGAGAAGCTGAGAGACGTAGTTTAGCTTGGTGCCTAGGAGGAAAACCAAATGATTTTAGAAAATGTACGGTTAGTCATTGCCACAGTTTGTCCTTAGGGTCAACAAATATCCATTTCACGCTTATTCCCATAAAAAGATATACTCCCCCATGGATCTGCCTCACTTGGTGAGTCATATAGCCAGCTAATACACCTGGGTGATGTTCAGTCTTCCCCATGTGGTACCTCATGTGATACTTTTTGGATGAGCAATTGTAAACTAAAGAGAAGAGCTATCTTTCCTCTATTACTTCTTCATCAAGGTCAAACAATTTAGCACTATTTGGAAAGGGGAAAAAAAAAAAAATAGAATACTAGAACTCAACAGGGCAGGTAGTGTCAGAATGCCCAGACCTTATAAGACACATCAGGACATTTTTCTGATTGGACCCTGGTTATATCCTTTGATAGGAACTATTTTGTCTCTTTCCTCTGGGTTTGACCTCCACTTTCTCCCCTCTCCCCACACCCAAGTGTGGACAGATATCCCTCCCCAACTTCCAATCATCATTTATTAAATACTACTCCTTTCCTGGTTTAATTTTAATAAACATATTATGGTTTTATGTTTTTTTAAGAAATCATTTTACTGGGGCTCATACAACTCTTATAATAATCCATCCATACATCAATTGAGTAAAGCACCCTTATACATCCGTGTCCTCATCATTCTCAAAATTTGCCTTCCACTTGGGTTCCTAGAATCAGCTCATTTTCCTTTTTTACCTCCCCTCCCTCACGAACCCTTAATAATTTATAAATTATTATTTTATCTTATATTACACTCCCTTCACCCACTTTCCTGTTGCCCATCCCCCAGAGAGGTTATATGTAGATCCCCAAGATCGTTTCCCCTTCTCTACACCCTCTTCCCTCCCAGTATCGCCACTCTCACCATTGGTCCTGAGGGATTCATCTGTCCTAGATTCCCTGTTTCCAGATCCCAACTGTACCGCTGTACATCCTCTGGTCTAACCAGGTTTGCAAGGTAGAAATGGGATCATGATATATGGGGGGGAGGAAGCGTTTAAGAACTAGAGGACGGTTTTGAGTTTCATTGTTGCTACACTGAACCCTGAGTGACTCATCTCCTCCCCACTATCCTTCTGCAAGGGATGTCCAGTTGTCTACAGATGGGCATTGGGTCCTCATCACGCACTCCCCTCATTCACGATATGATTTTTTGCCCCCGCCTTTGTTGCTTGAAACCTGGTTCCCTTGGCTGCTCATGAACACACGTTGGTGTGCTGCTTCCATGTGGGCTTTGTTGCTTCTGGGCTAGATGGCCGCTTGTTTACTTCCAAGCCCTTAAGTCCCCAATCTTGTTTGTTTCTGTACTTTCTATTTGATCCTATTGGCCAGCTTATCTAACCCTGCAATAACACTTGTAATAAACTTACTTTTATAAAGTGTGTGTTCGACTATTGCACTTGGCCAGAAAAATATTTTGTTTAGGATCAGTTTTTATCAGTGAAGGGAACTTGTATGTTTCCTTTCTCATCCTGTTTTCCTAGATGTTAGTAGGAATTATTGTATTGCATAAAACATTACAGAGACTAAGCTTGTGTATAATAAGAATACAATATATTCCATGAAAACTTGGCAGGACATATCGATACAGTTTTTAAGGCCTGTTTCTTTTCTAAGAGGGGTAGGTGACTAACTTTTGCTGTGTAATAGTATGAACATAAAAACAGCAATTCAAGATGTTATACAAATGTAATTTGGTGCCATTTTGACTTTCCTCAAGTTGTGCCACCTTTCTTAACATCCTTTTACAAAAGCTTTTAAATAAACTTTTGATTTGGGGTTATCAATTTGATCTCTTATGATAATTCTTTAAAGATCATTTCTTAAAAAAAGAAAAAAGATAATTTCTTAAAAGAACACTTTGCTTAAGGTAGACATTCTTTGCTAACGAAGCAAAAATATGGTTTCGTTTACAGATGACCTGAGGTTATAGTTCTGGTTTAAGGTTTGAAACATTTCTTTAGGACGGTAGTTTCCAGGGGTCATTCAGGCTAAGTGGCTTCAGAAAGTCTTGTTTCTAAAATACGTCAAGTTTTGTTCCACATTTCCCCTCCTTGGGGGGAGGACTCTTCTGTATAAACTTTGGTCAAATTATTTAGTAACATAGCTGGACACCATTCAGTCTTCTAGTCTTATGGCAAAAGAGGCATTTATTCATTTAAGCAAATGAACCTGTATTCCAGCCCCATTGGGCTTTATGTAACATAAACATTTTTGGTATGAATTCTTTATGATTTAATCTGCTTCGGATATGTTGTTTCCTGGTAATGCAGATTTATGCTTTTTTGTAGTTCTGGAAAATTTACAGTTATATCTCTTTAAATCTCTCTACCTTCCTTATAGGATTAACTTTAGGTATATACTAAAATATATTCATCTTCCATGTTTGAATTTCCTTTTCATATTTTTAACCTCCTTTTTCATCCTAGTATAATTCTAAGTAATTCTTCAAACAAATGTCTTTTATCCTGATATTTCTTCCCCCAGTTTGTGTCTAATCTGATGTTTACTTGGTCAATGAGATTTTTATTTTCACAATTGAATTTTCATATTTAGGTACTTCATTTTTTTAGGATTGTATTTTTGTTGCTGATATTTTTGCTGTACGTTTGTCTTCACAATTGTATGGGACATTTATGAAAATATTTCATACATATTCAGACATCTTTCTTAACCTATTCTTCAATTTCATATCTGATATTTTTGGATATTGTCAGTTCTTAGGGTCTAATCTCCGTAATTTCACTTGTAGTAATCGTTATTCTGTCATGTACATTCCTAACTTAAGAATCTAACTGGATAAGACTTTCCACCCCTCACCATTGTTTCTCCATCGGTTGTAGGCTAGAGTGGGTGATTCTGACCTGGACCCACTTCCAACCACCTTGGGGGTTTTGGCTCGGACTAGGAATCTCAAGCTTCTCTTGTTGCTGTTCCCAAGTTATTATACCTACATGTTGTTACAGGACTCTGCCTTGGAAGTGACTTGATGGCAGTGAATGAGGGAATCTGCAGAACAATCTCACCCTTCCCTGCTGGTGCAAGCTAGCTTCTCTTCTCCTTTTCGAGGGCGGCCTCGCTCACTTCCAGGATGACCCACTCCAGGTGGGCAAAACTACCACCTTTCGGTTGCCTACTTGCTTGGGATCCAGCATTCCTTCATAAGTTTGTCTGTGGGTACTCCTAGTGATCGCTCCCACTACCCTTCTGATGACAAACAATTCAAAGGAGATGCTAGAGACCTAGCAGCGGGGTGTGAAGTTAGAGGATCCATTATTATTACTGGCTACTCGGGATAATGAAAGCAGAATGGAATTGTCGACAACTAATTCCAGTTTTTGAACTTATTTTTTAGTTCTATTTACTAGCTCCTTTGTACACGGAGTACTTGCAGAGCTCTCAATTTCTTAAACTCTGACTCACTAATGGCAAGAAAGCCGGTGGACGGCACCTGACACGCCATGTTTTATCTCAGTCGCTTAGAAGTTGGGCTGTACTTTGACTGCGCTCAGTCTTGGGTTCCTGGTTTGCAGGTGGGGAAAACTGCACTTGTCTTCCATAGCGAGTTGTATGAGAAATTATTACAACAAATTACGATTGCAGTCCTGAGCCTCTGTGAACTGAAATTAGCAAGCACATATTTCTGTCTGCCACCCACTATATTAAGCCTTCAATGACAGTATTTCCTGCTAAGTAGCTGATGGATTTGGGCCTCCCACCTTTTGGTTCGCAGCCAAGCCCTTAACTGCTACACCACTCCTTACAAATGAGAAAGCTAAGGGTTAAATAACTAAGAGTTAAGTAGGTTAAGACACTATCAAAGGTCACATAGCTAGAGTGACTGAGCTGGAACCCGATGCTAAGTCAGTTGCATGCCTATACTTGCTATGTTATTCAAGATTCCTGGTTACAGGACAAGAAACCCAACTCAAAGCGATTAGTTTAAAACTATGGAAAAGAGAAGAAAAATAATTGTACTTGTGTATGTAACAGAACATTCAGGGATACGTTAGCTTCAGACATTGCTAGATGCCACTGTTCAAGTGATGCTGTCTTACTTTTGTGCGGGCAGTGTTCTCAGATAGGACCTTCGGTAGTTTCAGAGAAGCCCTGGGATCAGCTCTGATTGGTCCTGTTGGGCAATGCCCTTTCTTTTTCCTTGTGGCCACAGGAATGCAGGCTTTCTTTATATGACAGTACTGCATGTTCTAGTGTTTGGTGGCGGCCAATTTCAACTCCACTTGAAATTGGGTTGAGATAGTTAGTTTACTGTGCCAGCCTGGCCGATAAACACATGTGGGATTAATTGAAGGGCGGAGAGAGAAATGGCTCGGCGAACCTTGCCTTTCTTGTCTTTAGCTCTTTGATCATCAGACCAGTGTGCAGCAGCCTTGCTTGTTCTGTGCCTCAATTTGCAATCTACACTACCTGTGGGACACCTAACCTGTGGACTGTGTCACTGTAATTTGAGGTCCTTTTAAGACCTACTTCTCCACACAATTGAAATTTATATCTCTTGAGCTAGGCACTGACTGTTGGTGACCTGCTTTGCTGTTTGCTGCCTGTGCCAGGATAGCCTGAGTCTCTCTACAGACAGAGGACTACCTGGCAGCCCTCAAGGCTTGAAGGACTGCCAGTGTCTCACAACTCTATCAAGGGAGTGAGTTACACTTAGCCATTTGCACTGCTTTATAATTTAACTGTTCATTTCTTGTGTTATCTATCAATCTTTATAAATAGATATATAAAACTATTAGCAATCTGGTTTTGTCTCTCTAGAGAACCCTGTCTAACACAGATATTAAGATTCATTCTCCCCACACTGGAACTGATGGCTCAGAGAGGTTAACTAATTCTTTTTTAAAAATCATTTCATTGGGGGCTCATACAACTCGTACACAATCTATACATAGATCAATTGTGTAAAGCACATTTGTACATTCATTGTCATTATTCTCAAAACATTTGCTTACCACTTAAGCCCTTGGCATCAGCTCATTTTTCCCCCTCACTCCCGCCTCCCTCATGAACCCGAGGGTTCATGATTTATAAATTACTTTGTCACATATAATTTATAATTAAAAAATAATTTATAAATTATTTTGTGACTTCTTACACTATTGTCTCCCTTCACCCACTTTTCTGTTGTCCATCCCCCAAGGAGGAGGAAACTTGATAATTTAAAGTATGGAATCCTTGTATAGATCCTTGTAATTGGTTCTCCCTTTCCACCCCATCCTCACTCAACCCTCCTGGTATCGCCACTCTTGGCAATGGTCCTGAAGTGATCATCTGTTTTGGACTCCCTCTGTTTCCAGTTCCTATCTGTGCCAGTGTACATCCTCTGGTCGAGCCAGATTTGTAAGGTAGAATTGAGATGATAGTGGGGGTGGGGGGGTGGGGAGGGGATACTTAGGAACTAGAGAAAAGTTGCATGTTTCATTGTTGTTACCCTGTACCCTGACTGGCTCATCTCCTCCCTACAACCTTCCCATAAGGGGATGTCCAGTTGCCTACAGATGGGTCTTGGGTCTCCAATCTGCACTCCCCCCATTCACAATAACATGATTTTTTGTTCTTTGATGACCGATACCTGATTCCCTTTGAGACCTTTTGATCACACAGGCTGATATGGTTCTTCCATGTGGCCTTTGTTGCTTCTGAGCTAGATGGCCACTTGTTTATCTTCAAGTTTTAAGACCCCAGACACTGTATCTTTTGATAGTCGGGCACCACCAGCTTTCTTCACCACATTTGCTTATGCACACATTTGTCTTCAGCGATTTTACTGGGGAGGTGAGCACACGACGATATGATTTTTTGTTCTTTGATGCCTGATAACTAATCCCTTCGGCAGAGAGGTTAACTAATTTTAATAAGATTAGAAAACCAGTAACATGGACAATTCTGAGAGATGTAATAAAAATGTATTTTCTTAACAAAATCATGGGTTTAGTCACTATTTGAACTCTGATCCTCCTGACTGTAGAACTTCTCTGAGACTGTCAAATGTTACTTGCAAGGCCATCTATCACCTACTTTTGGAGACACTTTCCAAACTTTATTGTAAAGCTCCAATCTTGGACTTATTACATTACACTAATAATTGTGGGCAGGGATAATCAAGGGAGCTAACAAGCGAGAGCCCCAAGTATGAGAAATAGTATACAAAGGGGTACCCTCCCCAAACCTGAAAAAAGCTCTGCTTGGCTGAGTTTTCTTAGTACACGTTTTTCTCCCCGCCACTGGGTGAGCATCTAGCAACTTGCTTTGAGTTAGTGCACACAGTGGCGTTGTCTGGGAAGGTTCTCTCTGGTCAATCAATTTTTTCATAAAAGCAGTTTCGCTTGAGCCTTGTTTTTTTGTGACGGGCAATTTAAGAAAATAGCATGCAGCTGTGAAATTTTGTTTCCTGCTTGAGGTGTGGGGGGTGGGTGAGAATGCGGAGGTGGGGTGGGGAAGGAATGCCACAGAAACTGCTGTGATGTTGAATACAGCTCACAAGGACAGGGCTATAGGAAAAACCGAAGTGTACAAGTGGCTTTCTCATTTCAAAAGAGGTGAAATGTTGGTTGATGACAAATCTTGTTCTGGATGTCTGTCAACTTCCCTAATGGATGAAAATGTCAACGAAATTTGTGCACTTGAGCTTGAAGATTGATGATGGACCCATGAAGAGATGGGGATGCTTTCTGGACTATCTTGGAGCTTGGTTCAGCAAGTTTTAACAGATTTGGGAATGAGAAGGGTCGCTGCAAGTGGACACATGCCGTGCTTTGAAAGAACAGCTTTGAAGCAATCCAGACTGTTTTTTTTCCTGAAGGTCATTACTCATTACTGGTGATGAGACATGGTGCTACCTTGCAACCCCCAAAAACAAACATCAATCAAGCCAGTGGGAGAAGTTACCTCCCAAAATCTTGTCAAATGAAATCAAAGATCCAGATAACGTTCATTTTTTTTTAATGTGAGGGAGATAGTGCATTTGGAGTTCATTCCACTGGAGTCAGACTGTGAATCAAGTTTTCTCTTTAGAGGTTCTGAATAGACTGCATAACAGTGTGTGGGGGATAAAAAGGCCTGATTTGTGGCAGATGGGGACTGGTTTTGCCACCACAACAATGGACCTGCTTACACAGCCATCTCAGTGCACCAATGTTTAGCAAAAAAAAGCATGCATTTCTTGCTCCGTGCACCTGACCTCGCTCTGTGCAACTTCTTTTTGTTGCTGTGAATGAAGAGGGACATTAAAGGACAGTGATTTGACTACTTAGAAGTGAAGGAAAAAAACGAGGGAGGTGCTATCAGCCATCGAAACAGATAACTTTGAAAATGTTTCCAAGAATGGAATTGCAAATTTGACAAATGTATTAAGCGAAATAGAGTACTTTGAAGGTGATAAGGTTTTGTTAAAAAAAATTAAATACGCTCTTTGAAAAAAATTCCATATTTTAAAAATATCAACAGTTTCCTCTTAGAATAATATCCACACTGCTCACCTGGACAGAAGTGCCCTGAGTTTATCAAGCCCTTGCCCACATCTGCATCCTCATCTCACCTCACTCTTCTCTTCTTCCTCATCATGAGACTCCTGTCACATGATGAACCTTTTGTTTATTTCCAAATTATTTTCATCTTGACATACTTCCTTTCCATTAAAAATGTGTATGAATATATACTTTATAGGAAGTTCTATACAGTAGGTTGGGAAAATGGTATGGGGCCATGTGTGACTTCCTCCAGCGACACAAGAGAAGAAGAATCCAACTCCACATCTACCCAAGAACGATTCCTTTAAGACAGAGCAAGCATGCCTCCACCTTCCGTCCTTTTTCACCCTATTCGCACACCAACCATCCCTTGCGTGGTTGTCTCCTGGGTTTGATCATCCTGTGCAGTAGTCACACAGAACTCAGACAGTTCTTACTGTGGATTTACTAGGGAGGTGAAGTCTGTTTGCACAAGTGCCTCTTGCCCCACGTACAAGCACTTGACTCTTCTCATTGTGCGCGCGGGGACTACATGCTGCGATGGCCACTTCCCCATCATAATCTGGAAGGATACCCACACATGGTACTAATTACAGAATGAATCAGAGAAACTTTACAATGGAGAAATCAGGCAGCAACCACCATAAACGAGTAATTAAAGTTATCATCACTAGTAACGAAACAGATCAGTATCACGCTTCCTGAAATAATGCTCTAAGGTCACAGCATCGCTCCCTTGGTGCTCTTGTCAAAAACACGACCTGAATTTAATCATAAGAACAGGACACACACCTAAATAAGAGGCAGTCCACAAAATAAATGGTCAGTACTCTTTAAAAGTGTCAAAGTCATGAAAGACAAAGAAAATGTTGTATAAATGAAAGAAACTAAGAAATATGGCAACAAAGTACAACATATGACACTGAATTGGATCCAGGGATATAAAAAGAATGTTAAGTGTGGCAATTAGTAAAATATGAATACAGTCTAGAAATTGGTAGTATAGTATCAAAGTTAATTTGTTTTCATAATTTGATTATTATTATGCATCTAGGAAGCTAGATGACAGCTGGCCAAGAATTGCCATTTGCTTTTGTTTTAAAGTATAAATTTATTTCAAAAATATAATTTTCAATGTAAAAAAAACTAAGCTTTTCTCCCCACTTCATTTCCTAAAGTTGTTTACTTATTAAAATTGCATATGAATTTAAGAATACATGGGGGAAGTTCTGGTGCTATGGTGCACTGCTCAGCTGCTAACCAGAAAGCCACTTGGCTCAGACCACTTGGTCCCTTGGATGAAAAGATCTGGCAACCTGTTCTCATAGAGTTTACAGCTGTAGGAACCCTGCTGGCAGTTCTACTCTATCCTATAGAGCAGTGGTTCTCAACCTTCCTAATGCTGCGACCCTTTAATACAGTTCCTCATGTGTGGTGACCACCCCAACCATAAAATTATTTTCGTTGCTACTTCATAACTGCTAGTTTGCTTCTGCTATGAAGTGTAAATATCTGATATTCAGGATGTATTTTCATTGTGACAAATTGAACATAATTAAAGCGTAGTGATTAATCACAAAAATAATGTGATTATATATTGTGAAATATTTATTTCTAATTACAAATAAACAAAATTTTGTCTTGAAGCATGGTGTAGCACCGGGTACTCATAAATGGGCATATCTACATGTGGGCAGGTTCTCCAGGAGACAGAGTGGTGTCTCAGTTCCTAAGACCATCGGAAATATGTATTTTCTGATGGTTTTAGGCGACCCCTGTGAAAGGGTTGGTCGACCCCCCACAGGGGTTGCGACCCACATGTTGAGAACCGCTGTTATATGGTCTCTAGAAGTCAGAATAGATTTAGCAAACAGATGACACAAAACAACAATAAATGGATTCTTAGTATGCTTCCGGAAGCTTTCTCATCAACTCTGCTTTATGTGTTCTGTCTGGAATAACAGAAGTTATTTTAAAAACTTGCAGTCTCCACTGCCTGCAGAATAAAGTTAGTTTGCTGATACCCTTCAAAAGAAAGACAAAAAGAAAGCAACAGTAACAACAGTAAAAGTATATATATTAAGTGGAGAGCAAATGCTTTGAAAATGATTAGGGCAAAGAATGTACGGATGTGCTTTATACAATTGATGTATGTATATGTATGGATTGTGGTAAGAGTTGTATGAGCTCCTAATAAAAGGTAAAAAAAAGTCAAAAAATATTAAAGAAACACACACAAGAAAATTAAAAAGTATATATATATATATATATACACACACACACACACTAAAACACCTAAAAGGAAATAGATCAAAATATTAACATTGGTAAAGGAGTAGTAGTAACTGTTGGGTGGTCTGTTTTTCCTTCTATTTCATTTTCTTTTTAAAAAACAGTGTATATGTCTGAAATGCTCATAAGACAAAAGTAACTGGAATAAACAGTCTATGGGGGGGGGGGGAGGGGTTCAAGGTCTCATATATACAGACCTGAACTTTATAATGCTCATTTGGCGATTCACAGGGCTCATGTCATTTACCTATTCCTGGTTCTTTTTATTTAAAAAAATATTTTTTTCAAATTTGTTTAATGTATGTTTACAAACAAAAGTAGACCCAAATTTAAGTGATCCAGTTTTCTCAGTGACTCAATTCCATAACAATTTAACTTTCATTTCATAGTATGCAATTTGACCCAAGTCATGGTATTTTCAATCACCTCATATGTTATGTAAATTGAGCTATGAATATGAAAGATGTGGTAGTTACATAATTGTTTGACAATTTGAGGATTAAGAGTAAAGGGGTGGAGTCTAGTGTGTCAATTATGTCATAGCCAATGAGACCTCTGTGTGGGCATGGCCTTCTCCCATGAATTCTTGGAAATCCTGTATTTCTTCCTTGGAGACTGGAGACACTTCTCTAGCAACTTTCTGAGAGACACTCTGACAAGGCTGACACCCTGGGAGACATTGCAGCTGACAAGGCACCTGGAACTACACTAGTGCTCTGAGCTGGAGAAGCCACAGACCTACCCTGATGCAACTAGACCTGTGAAGTCGAAGAAGCCATGTGGAGACCCCTGCCAGCACTGAGATGCTTATACCGCCACTGGATCCAAAGACTTTCTACCCACTGGCCTGTGATCGTCCTGCATTTGGCTTCACTGCATGTGTTTCTTGAGTCTGAAGAGAACTTTATCGATTGGTATCAGACATAAGGGCTAATATCAGACTTATGGACTTTATCTGGGCTGGGCTAATTTCTCAATGTTCAATTGTGCTTTTATATAAACGTATTCCATGTACACATATGCATGTTTATGAATTGGTTTCTCTAGTTTACCGTGGACTAACACAAAAGATCACAGAACTGATGGATTTGAATTATGGTGTTGGCAAAGAATATGAAAGTACCATAACATCCAGAAGCACAAACAAACCAATTTTAATGTTATTTACTTCTTATTCATTTACCTTTTGTTGATAAAATATATATAACAAAAGATTTGCCTTTTGAACCATTTCTAAGTGTATAATTAAGTGGTTTTATTTACAATCAAAATAGTGAGTAAATATTGCCACTCTATAGTTCCCAAATCCTTGAAATAACCCAATTAAGCATTTTTGGTTTTCTTTTCTTTCTTTTTAAAATACTTTTATTGGGGGCTCTTACATCTCATCACAATCCATACAGTCTTCCAATGTGTCAGGCACATTTGTACATATGCCACCATCATCATTTTCAAAGCATTCTATTCCCACTAGAGCCCGATATCAGCTACCCATTTCTTCCCCCTCCTCCCCCCGCCACCCTCGTTTATGAACCCTTGATAAGTTTGAGATTATGTTTTCCATCTTACATTGTCCTCTGTCGCCCCTCACACACTTTTCCCTTATTCATCCCCCTAAGAGGGGTTCTAGTTTGATCCTTTTGATCAATTCCCCTTTTCTCCCCCTACCCTCCCTGAATCCTCCTGGTATCTCTACTCTCATTGTTGGCCCTGAGGGGTTTACCTATCCTGGATTCCCTGTGTTGCAGGTTCTTATCTGTAGCAGTGTGCATGTTCTGGTCTAATCTGATTTGTAAGGTAGAATTGAGGTCATGATAGTGGGGAGAAGGAAGCACCAAAGAACTAGAGGAAAGTTGTGTGTTTCATCAGTGCTATACTGCCCAGACTGGCTCACACCTCCCTGTGACCCCTCTGTGAGGGGATGTCCAACTGTCTACAGATGGGTTCCTCACTGAACCATGACGCTGCGGGGGACAGCACTAGAGATACAGTGTGGGAATAGTGCACAGTCTGGCCCCATCACATGGGGGAGAGACACTGAGGGCATGCAGGAGAGCATCGGGGGGAGCAGAGTGATAAAACCCCCAGGGAATACCAAAAATAGACTTGGGAGACACAGCATGTGGCACCCAATCAGACTTGACTGGAAAACACTTGAAAAAGCAAACAAACTGACCTTGAACTATTTATAGGTTTTCTATTTTCTTCTTTTTTTGTGAAAAACCAAACCACACAAAAACACTTTAATTCCAGCCTACCAGTGCCAGGTGCAATGTCTGGGACAGATTCTGGGTACAAAGCTGTGTGGTAACCATTCACTCACACATGGGTCAGAGAAGGTCACCGAGGAGGACTTACCTTCAGGGGTTTGGGGCGGGGAAGGGCACCCCAGGAGCCAAGACAGGGGCAGGCAAGAAGGAAAAGGCGCTACTTCTTGGGGAAGGAGATCTTCATGGCATTGTCTGGGTGATCTTGAAGCCTTGCAGGGCATCGTGAGCGGCCCCTGCCTGCACCTCGTTGTCAAACTCCACAAAGGTCATGTCGTGCCGCCCCGGGTACCAGCAGGACCTCCTTGAAGCCAGGGAACTGGTTAAACAGCATGGACAGCATGAACTCACTGGTCTCCTCAGGCAGGTTGGTGAGGAACAGGATGTGGTTCGGAGGGTTTTCAGAAAGCGTCTGGGCAGGGGGCATCTGTCATGGGATCAGCTGCTGTGGAGGAATAGCCCCTGGAGGGAGCTGGCCAGGGTCCAGCCCGGGCGGGGGAATCATGCCGGGGGGGAGGCATGTAGGGCGGCTGGCTGGGGCATGTGGTGCATGATGCCGGGAGCCCGCGTGCTCGCCCTGTACGGCCTCCTTGGCTGAAGGGGTCTCCTGGCTCTTGGGCTTCCTCTTCTCCCGCTTGTGGTCATGCTCCAAGAAGGTGCCCTTCATCTTGGCGCTGATGTCCGAGTCGGTCTTGGTGTATTGGATCCGCAACGGCTAGTCGTACAAGGGGAAATCCTGCATGGCCCGCAGGGCGTTGGTGGCGCTGCTGACCTCCTTGAAGATGACAAAGGCTTGACTCCTCATCTTCAGGCTTCGCGACACCAGGATATCTAGGATCTGGCCAAACTGCGAGAAGATGGCATACAGGGACTTCTTCAGCTCATCTTTCTTGATCTTTTCGTTGAGATTGTTGATATAAACAGTGTGGTTGGGGCGCGTCTTGGGAACTGCCATGGAGTGAGGTAGAGGTGCCCAGGTAGAGCTGAAGAAAGGAAACAACTTAAAACCTGGATTTCCTCAAATCCTTTGTCCCAATGGTACTTTTACGGCTGATCTGGGACTCTTTAGACAAAGCACAGAAAGAAAGGCAGAGTAGTTTGGGTAACACCAGCGAAAAGCAAACTCTGGGACTGTGGTCCGTGTGCTGAGGCGAGTCTTGGCTTTTCCATTTTTGTCAGTGGCTTTCTTTTTGGTTATTGTTATTTTGTTCTTGCTTTCTGCTGTTGTTATTTTTGACTTCTTTTGTTTTATTTGGCTTTGACTAGTTTTTGCACTTATTGATGTATCTGCATGTCTATCTAGATGAGACAGGTAGGATAAATAATTAGGAGATGTAAAGAATGGGACCAATGGCTCCAGGGTGATACGGGAGAAAGGGAGATGGGAGAAAGGAAGGTGGGGGACCAACCCAGGGACAAGGGAACAACAAGTGAACTAAAATCAATGGAAGGAAGCTTGTAGGAGGCCTAGTGGGGCTCAATGAAGGCCAATGTAGCAGCGAGGAATTACTAAACCCGAATGAAGGCCGAACATGATGGTGGACAAGAGGGAAGTAAAAAGGAAATAGAGGAAAGAACAAGGAGGCAAAGGACATTTATGGAGGCCTAAATACAGACATGTACATATGTAAATATATATAATAAGAGGGGAATACAACTGTGTACGCATATCTATATGTTAAGAATTAAGGTTGCAGATGGACATTGCGCCTCAACTCAAGTACTCCCTTAACACAAGAACACTGTATTCTAACAATCCAGCATTCTGTGATGCTCACATTCCCGACACTAACGCTGAAGACCAAATGTGTTCATAAGCAAATGTGGTGAAGAAAGCTGATCGTGCCTAGCTATCAAAAGATAAAGCGTCTGGGGTCTTAAAGGCTTGAAGATAAATAAGCAGTCATCAGCTCAGAAGCAGCAAAGCCCACATGGAAGAAGCACACCAGCCTGTGTGATCATGAGGTGTTGAGGGATCAGGTTTCAGGCATCTAAGACCCCAGAATAAAACCATTCCCAAGGAATCACGCGTAGTCAGAATATTCCTTAACTTCACCTCATGTGCTTTGGACATGGTACCAGGAGATCCCAGTCCCTGGAAAAGGACACCATGCCTAGTGAAAGTGTCAATGTAAACAAGGAAGAACCTCAATGTGATGGGTTATTATAGTGGCTGCAACACTGGGCTTCAACATAGCAATAGATAGGAGGATGGCTTGGGCTGGGCAGTGTTTCCTTCTGTTGTATAGAGATCACTGATTCTGACTCTGACAAGACTCCATTGCATCTAACACCAATGTTGCAAGGGAAAATTTAAATTAGAACTGGTGATTTGAAACAGATTGACATCAAAGTGTCCTACTTGGAAATATGAAATACTATTCAAAGAGTTATGATTCAAGAATCTCCTGGAAGTACACCTATGTGTGAAAACATTACTTTATCTCTCTCTCCTACGTACATAAAATACATGTTGCAATTTGAGAATCTGCCAAGGCTTGTTCCATTTAAATGCTCTTCTATAGTGCTGTCATTGTTTCAAGCAGGCACAGAGAATAAACCAGTGGAAGTTCTGAGATTAAGTTTGATTCTGTACTCAGGACACAAGTGTGTTCATCCCTTAGATGACTGAATGTCCCTGTGGTAGGCGGTACCATTCTAGATTTGAATAGCAAGTCATGAATTGATTATAGTTTCTGAATCTTGCTGGGTATTATGTTCATGTCAGGAACTGTAGCTTTGAAAAGAAGCTTTGATTCTTTTTGAATCTTTTTGAAGGGTGCTAGAATTAGGGGAGAGGTGGATGGCAGCCATACCTCGAAGCAGAATCATTTCTTAAATAGTTTAATTGGCATATATTTCACATATCATACAATATAATTATTCAAGAATATTAAGAAGATTTGTGCAATCATCATTACAATCGTTTCCGAACATTTTCTTCTTAAACTCATTGTTGTTGGTTTTCCATTTCCCCCCATCCTCTCCTGACCTGTCCTTGGGCAAATATCAATTCAGTTATTGTCTCTAAAGAGCCACCTCTTCTTAATTTCATATACGGAAAATCATACAAAATGTACACAGGAAGCAAACACATGAACAAAAAACACAACAATGACTAGACAAAATGTAGAAAAAGCTCAATCATAAAAAACATAAAATACTAAAAATGGAAACAACTTTAGAATGGGTCAAAAGGGAGATCAAATGATAAGACGTCACATTTTAACCTAACGACCGTATGAATATCTGTCATAATTGACTTTATTTACAATGCTCTCTCTTTGAAATCAAGGCTATTTACTGTATATACTTGAGTATAAGCCGAGTTTTTTAGCACATTTTTAATGCAGTTTTTGTGGTAAACTTAGATGCTTTGGCAGATATTCAGGTTGGCTTATAATCGAAGATGTAAGGTAATTCTTTCATTTAGAACGATATGTGAAATACATGCCATACTATAAAAGGCAAAATAAAGAACTGGGATCCCAGTTTGGGGAAAAAACATTCAGTAATAACACAACAGATAACGGCTGCTATAGTTTATTGTACCAGCCTGGCTGATAAATACAAGTAGGATTAACTGAAGGGCAGGGATAAATGGCTCGGTGAGCCTCACCTTGGTTGTTCTGTGCTTCAGTTTAAAGGGGTACACTACCTGTGGGATGCCTAGCCTGTGGACTGTGTAGCTGTAAGTTGAGGTCCCTTTAAGCCCACACGATTGGAATGTTCATCTCTGGAGCTGGGGACTGACAGTTGATGACAGTTGAGGACCTGCCTGGCTGTTTGCTGCCTTGGTATATATAGCCCAGCTCTCTCTACAGAAGGGGACTGGCACCTGGCAGCTCTCAAAACTTGAAAGACTGCTAGTGTTTCACTGCTTTATAATTTAACTGTTAATTTCTTGTATTATCTATCTGTATATTATTTAATGGTTTAATCTCTAAAATCTGTAGACTATTATAATATTTTAAAAGGAAAAATACAAATAATCCAATAAAATAATGAGCACAAGACATAAATAGATAATTTACCCAAGATAACATCCAGACAGCCAAGAACTTTATAAGAACAAATGTTTCAGATCATTAGCAATAAAGGAAATACAAATTAAAACAACAATGAGATATCAACTCACACCAATACTTTTGGCAAAATTCAATTAAACAGAAAATAATAAATGCTGGAGAGGATGTGGAGAGATAGGAACACTTTTACATCGAAACCATCTAGAAATCAGTATGATGCGTCCTTAAACAAATGCACATACAAGTACCTATGATCCAGCAATCTCTCTACAGGGTAAATATCCTAGACAAATCAAGACTACAACACCAATACGAGCACATATATGACATCTATGTTTATTGCACCAATTTCCGTTATACTAAAACACATGGAAACATCCCAAACCTCTAACTACAGAGGAATAGATCGACAAGCTCTGATACATTCATACTATGGAATTTTTTGCATCAAAACACAGCGAATCCAGGACAGATGATCCCTTCAGGACCAGTGGTGAGAGTGGCTATACAGGGTGGGTCGACGAGGGAGGGTGGGGTGGAAAGGGGGTACCCATTACAAGGATCTACATATAACCTCCTACCTGGGGGATGGACAACAGAAAAGTGGGTGAAGGAAGAATAGGGGGAGCGGAGAGGGAGGGGGAAAATGAGGAGCTGATGTCAAGGGCTTAAGTGGAAAGCAAATGTTTTGATAATGATGAGGGCAACTAATGTACAAATGTGCTTGACACAAGTGATGTATTTATGGATTGTGTTATGAGTTGTATGAGCTCCCAATAAAATGATTAAAATTAAAAAATTAGTATTTACTATCACCATTGTTAAAGGAAAAACAAAAAGAAAATATGTCATTTATACATCAACAAACAAGACTTTGATGAGTAAAAGATGCCAGGGATAAGGGGTGGGAATAGGGAGAGGGGAGAAGTAATGGGAAGGGGGGTGGGGGAAATGGATAGTTTAACAGGATGTTGTTGTTGATTCCATTTCTTTAGAAGGTTGTGATATACATATATATAGTGTAAAATAAAATAATAATTTATAAACTATTAAGGGTTCATAGGGGAGGGGCGGAGGGGGGAGAGAGGGGAAGGGAAAGGGGGAAAATGAGCTGATTCCAGGAACCCAAGTGGAAGGTGAATTTTGAGAATGATGAGGGCATCGAATGTATAGGGGTGCTTTACTCAATTGATGTATGTATGGATTGTGATGAGTTGTATGAGCCCCAATAAAATGATTAAAAAAAAAATCCCTCCAGATTCCTTATCCCTCAAATCTAAGCAGTTTTAGTGGTTTTAAAAAAAAGGAAATAAAGTAAAACTGAAATGGACTTGAAATCTCTAGTGACAAATTCATCTAAAAAACAAACATCTCTCTGACCTTTGTCATTCTTAGTCCAAGTTCAAGACCAAGGAAAAAGCACAAAGTCTGACTTACCAGTTAGGGCCTGAAAGGCCACATTGTCTCTGTACTTCACTACCTCCCACATCTCCAGGATTTCTAGCTCACTGAACTTTAAAGAAACTGATTAATGCTTATTGTTTACCTTACAGTATTTTCTCTACACAAATGAAAAGCTGGCACTTTCTTTGCTAAATTCCTATTAATGGGGCCTACAGCCAATTTATATATATATATATACACACACGCTTTTACAGGTCAGCAGAGAATTAAAACTTTTAATGCAGGAGCCCATAAGTGCTGCCTACAACAAACTTAAAACTCCTATATCAGTGGTTCTCAACCTTCCTAATGCTGCGACCCTTTAATACAGTGGCTCCTGTTATAGTGACCCCAAACTATAAAATTACTTTTGTTGCTACTCCGTAACTATAATTTTGCCACTGTTATGAATCGGGCGACCCCTGTGAAAGGGTCATTCTACACCCAGAGGGGTCGAGACCTACATGTTGAGAACCGCTGCCCTAGATGAGCATTAAGGATAAAAGAATGACATGACAAAACCAGATTACTTACCAAAGTAATGAGACCAAGATGAATATTTAGGTTTCTTCTGGGGGTGCTGTTACATCTTGAAGACAATGCAACAATACCTTCAAAGTCCCTGGGTGGCACCGAAGGTTAAACACTTTACTGACTGAAAGGTTGATAATTTGAACCCACCCAGAGGCAGCTCTGAAGACAAGCTTAATGATTGGTTCCCCAATGGTTCAAACACCATGAGGCAGGTCTGCTCTGCACACCAGAGGGACTGACACAGAAACTTACTTGAGGACAACATTCTCAACATAAATGTAAGATGAAGACAATTTTAAACATGCTTAGGTTGGAGACTTAACAGCCACAAACAACACTTAAAACAAAATAAGTGCATGGGCTCACAGGATCCTGACTCAGAAATATGGCTTACAAGGGGCCCCTTATGGGCAGCCAGCCTCCTCTTCAACCGCACCTGTTCTAATTCTTTCAAGAGATGCTTCTGGATCTTGTTTAAATTTTCAATAGAAAACTCTGCTTTTGTCTAGCGCTCACCTGGGCACAACAGTTTTGGAACCAATTGAGCAGAAAGCTGCTCAACGTCTTGTTAGAATTGTGTACGCTGGACAGATTGAGATGTCTGATTGTGATCACTGATTCTGATGCCAACTGTCAGTGCTCTTCGACTAGGAAGGGGACATGCAGTTTTTCCTCACAAATGGATGTGGATGGTCTGCTGCTGCAGGCTTCCTCTTCAACACTGTCTTGCCCCTTCATGAAGCAAGCTATTCATGTGAAAAACGTATTGTTCCCATAAACACGATCCTCTAAAGTATAAATGATTTCATGCATCTTCCATCCTGCCTTCACCACAAATTTGATTGTCAGTGTTTGTTTTGATGTCAGCAGAATCCATGTTGCTCTCATAGGGACTCATCAAACTGGTAGCATACCTTTCCGAGTGCCTCAAACTAGATCCTGTTATAATGAGTTAGTATGTGTTTATTTGGATGCAAAAAATTTTGGAACTCCATGTACAGTATTTTCATGAACTTTTTGAAGGTCCCTCATGTGTGTGTGTTTCATACTGATACATCGGATTCCAATGTGATACCATAGAGCTCTTTGTAGTAGGACTTTTAAAAGCAGAAATGTCTTTTAATACTGTTTATGTCAGACTATCTGCATCACCACATTCTTTGCACTATGACTGAGAAACACATAAATGACTTGTGCATGTCTCAAGAAGAGGGGTTTTATCCATGTCTGGAACAATCTGAGGTAGAAAGAGATTGCCTATAAACCGCAAAATCAGGAGGGTCTGTATTAAAGGTTAACAAGAAAGATGTCAGGCTCCCATCCCCATACGGGATCATTTATACTTGCTGTGCCATTGCACACACCCGTGAAAGACCAGCACACAGACTGGGTCAGGGCATAGCTCTAAATTCTCACCCTTCCACTTCAGACAGAATACTTATCAATTGAAACTCCCACTGTAGGTAACACGTATTTATTCTGAGATAAAAAAGTCAATGGCTTAGGAAAATAATATTATTTGGGAGAGTGAGGAGAATATTATCCATCATAAAAATCACGTACCAATACAGAACTATGACTGTAATTCAATTATACTAATTGTATAACTGTAGCAATTCAATTACACTAAGGCCAATTTCTGATAGTAAGTTTAGTGCCACCTGGTGGCTGGCTGTTCACGCTGTCTTAAATAGCAGGCCAAACTTTCCATCAATGTGGCCCACTGGGATGTGCAGGGTAGCACAGGTCACTGTACCCGTTTCCCTGACTGATTGTGAGAGTGGAATGGGTAATAATGAGGACACGTGATTCAGTCACCTATGTAGAGAGGGAGCTGCCTACTATCTGCATTTGCCATGTCTTGTGTCACATAACTCTTTTTACCCACCTTTTGTTGAGCCCACTCCAAGAACGGTACTGGGTGGTGAAAGGGAGCCAATCACAGGTTATATGTCAATTACCATTAGTGTGAGTGTTTACTGTGCTAGCAAGACTAGTGAGCAGAGATGGGGTGGAGGGAGGGGAATGCAACTAATGGGAAACAAGAAAAGCAGGGCACTAGAGAAATGAGGGAGGGTCTGTGGCTAATATTCCCTCTAATCAAGTCCTAGAAAGGAGGATGTACTTAATTCAGTGTAGAAAATCTGATTTTTGTCAGATCAAATACGAGGGATATAGAACAAAAACTGAACCCAGGCCCAAATGATTGTGAATTCAGTTTGATTCCTGAGTGTTTGTGTGTTCTCGTTAAGCCTGTAATGTGCTTACTACTCTGAGATGCTGAGGAGAGAGTTAGGAACAGGAGCACAAGGGCACAGTCTCTGCCCTCACAGGACTTGCAGGTTAGCTCACTAGATAGCTTTGATCATAACCAAATGTTAAGAGTGATTATCAGCAAAACTGGTGTTAAGGTCTAAGCAATTTCTCTTTAATGAGTACATCGTCATGATTTCTTGCTTGATGATGGATACACATTGTTCAGGGCCAGCACTTACCAGTAACTGGTCACACATTTCCATCATGTGGTCTACAGTGATCTTCTCACCTGTGCTCGTAATGTCATCATTGTTCCTACTCTACTACTGTTCCCACACTGATCTATATTTCATGTCACTTCAGTAATTTCCCTTCCATGCACAACAGGTGCATCACCATCAATGTTCAGCATTTCTTCAATATCAGCTGCTTCTTACTTACACTTTTGGCATTAACAACAAGTTTTGATACCATCCTTTTCTCATCAGTGTTTTTAAATCCTTCAAAGCCTTCACTGCCTGGATCATTCTCAAGCATCAGTATAGCCCAAAGCCCATGCTAAGCACTTATTAACGTCTACCGAACAACATCACTCTAAACAGTAGCCACTGTGCTGACGGTGTCCTCAAAGCGGAATTCATTAAGAAAGTCTTTGATTTCTGGGCCTGTTAACCGAAACAGGCTTAATGTTAAATAATTAAAAAAATTCAGTTGTCATTCAGTCGTTTGTTCTGTGCACAAAGTGCTCGCTGAATGCGTCACACACACACACACACACACACACACACACACACACACACACGTTTCTCTGGTCAGCAATGCATTCTTGTCGCCATATTAAGGTGCAGATAAATTGTATGCACTCTTTAAACGTCTTGCATATGGGATTCTCCTAGTCACTGCCAACTTGATCTTATGTGTGACTGCAATGTTAGTCCACCACAGAACAGTCAGCTTTTGCTTGCGTGCTTGAAACTTGTTGATTCCCTCAAATTAGCCACAATGAATGCTTTTCTAGGGACGTAGCAGCAGTACAGAGCTGTTTCACCAGCACTGTACATTTGTTCAAGGCTAAGGTTTTCATCAGATATTACCTTGGCAAATCCATCACTGGAATTTTCAGTAGTGTCAGGAGATGTTTTCCACCACACATTTTAAGATACTTGGTTCCGTGATGCTTCTTAAATATCTGTAGGCAGCCTTCTGAGTACTCGCGTTCACGTACTTCGTCCTTTGTGCTGTATTCTAGATGTTTCATGATCAGTTAAACCTGCCAGTGGCAAACTTTTGCTGCTTCTTTGTTGCTGAATCCACTCAATCACCACATGGTTCAGATCTTAATTTCTGGCTCTATAAAACGTTTCTCTATTTTTCATGAGTTCTTCATTATTACTGTCACTGTAAAATTTCATCAACTTCTGTTGAAGTCATAAATGGTAGTGGTTCCCACGGCATTTTCTTCAGTTAAGATGCTTCATGGACACAATATCATCAAACTTCAATAATAACTCTGCTTTCTGAGCTATTGATAGAAACAGATGTTCTTTTTCTTCAAACTGCTATCCAGAAGTTTATCTTTTGCCTTTTTGGACATTTTCACAGTGCAGTGAATCAAGTCACAAAATCACAGCATATAGCAGAAGTGTGTGTGACTGAAGGGTAGAGGTGCGGAGATATAACAGAGGTGCACTTACTTAGAGCAAGTTTTGCTGCAAAATAAGTTCTGGTGTCAAACGTACAAAAACACGTTAGGATTTCAGTTGTATTTTCTATTTTGGAATTGCTGAGTAGAGATTATGGACCTGTATGAAAAATAGCATTTCAATAATGAAAAGACTGAGGCTGAAGAAGTAATTCTCCCTAAGTATACACTTATTGTTCTTTTCTCTTAAACCAAGTCTCTTACAATTTGGTCATGTTACTTGGCAGGAACTAAACATTTTTTGTTTGTTTTGGTTTTATGCTATGATTTGAGTTGGACTATTTTTAGGAGAGACTTGATATTCTTGGCTGTGGTACTTACAGGCTGTAGTAGCGTCCCATGCTGAATAACATGGAGATGCCTTGGCAAGAAAAGGGTGGAGTTGCTAGATATGTAGCCCTCAAATATAATTTGTTCTTTTCACATTACATCACCTATTTGGCATTTATCTTCCTGGTCACCTTGCCCCAAAATAAGCAGTCAGGACAACTTTATCTACTCATTTGAGAGGTTTTTTGTTTGCGTGCTTATTTGTTTTATAACTGCTGTGTAAGTTGTAGGTCTCAAAATGTGGCTTGGAATAGTAATAGTCAAGTTCAGAATGAAAACACAACTTAGACATTATAAAGTATTTCCTTCCAACGATGAAACATACAACTTTACTTCTTAAATGCTTCCTCCCCCCACTATCATAATGCCAATTTTACCTTACAAATCTGGCTAGACCAGAGGATGTATATTTGTACAGATAGGAACTGGAAACACAGGGAATACAAGACAGATGACCCCTTCAGGACCAGTGGTGAGAGTGGTGATACCGGGAGGGTGGAGGGAAGGTGGGTAGAAAAGGGGAACCGATTACAAGAATCTACATACAACCTCCTCCCTGGGGGATGGACAACAGAAAAGTGGGTGAAGGGAGATGTTGGACAGTGTACGATATGACAAAATAATAATAATTTATAAATTATCAAGGGTTCATGAGGGAGTGGGGAGGGGGAAAAATGAGGAGCTGATATTAAGGGTTCAAATAGAAAGCAAATGTTTTGAGAATGATGATGGCCACAAATGTACAAATATGCTTGACACAATGGATGTATGTATGGACTGTGATAAGAACTGTACGAGCCCCCAATAAAATAATTTAAAAAAGTATTTCCTTCAACTTAGAAATCAGAAGAAATTAATTCGAATTAATTTGTAATGACTTTTAAACGTCTGATACTGGGCCCTATTTTATGCACCATGACTCCCTATGGGAGGGCCAGCTTTGCTCTTCACTCCCATCACTGCCTGGTTTGAGACCCCTGTATAATATTAACCACTGCAAACACCTGAAGGATGCTGATTTGGTTTCTCCTTTCCCAAGTCTAAGAATAGTAAAGAAAAATTCCTATATTCCCCAGTGTTAAAAAATCTGGTGACTAGACATGAAAAATTCCATGAAAACTCAATTAGAACAGCTTTAAAGAATAAAACTAGATGAATGGTCTATGTGAAAAGTTCTGCCTCAATAGAAACTGTAATTACTAAACATTTGGTTAACTGATTATAAATAAGAATTAAATGTACCTGTCTGTGGGGTAGTTAGATAATCTGGTGTCAATTTGAGGATTAAGAGTGTAGGGGTGAGATATGATAAAATAATAATTTATAAATTATCAAGGGTTCATGAGGGAGGAGGGGGCGAGGGGGAAGGGGAAAAATGAGGAGCTGATACCAAGGGCTTAAAGGCAAATATCTTGAGAATGACGAGGGTCATAAATGTACAAATGTGCTTGACACACAATAGATGTATGTATGGATTGTGGTAAGAGTGGTATGAGCCCCCCAAAAAATGATTTAAAAAAAGTGTAGGGTGGAGTCTAGCCTGTCAATCAGGATATAGCCAATGAGGCCTCTGTATGGGTTTAGCCTTCTGAGGATTCTGGGAACTCCTGTATTTCCTCCAGGGAGGCGGGAGACACACTCTCTCTCTGTTCACTCCCTTGGAGACTCTATGCTGACAAGGCTCATTCCCTGTGAGACATCCCTGTTGATACATGGAGACAGACTGATGGCTGTGGATACCATTGCCAGGTCTGAGATGCTCACACTGCCACTGGATCCACAAGACTTTCCACCCACTGGCCTGTGATCGTCCAGCATTCAGTGTTATTGCATGTGTTTCTTGAGTATGAAGAGGACTTTATAGATTGGTATCAGACATATGCGCTAATATTGGACTAATAGATTTGATCTGGACTAGGCTGGGGTATTTCCTCAATATTCACTTGTTCTTGTATATAGAGATCTTATGCACATATAACTGTCTATGAATTTGTTTCTCTAGTCTACCGAAACTAACACACTTCTTGACTTACAAAGCCCTGATGACACGGTGGTTTCCTCTTTTGGACCTAATTTATCTACAAATTTAACTTAGGAAAAGATTATGTTCATAACCTGGGGACTGCTTATTCCAACTAAATGTTTTAAGACAACTGTCCTTGAAGTCAGGCACTGAGGCAGAAGTAATGTTATGATTATTAATAGTAGTCATAATATTTCTCATAGATTGCCCGCATGGTTTGCTTTGATTTAAAAAAAAATTTTTTTATCTAAAATGGGTTTATTGGGATGGCTTCTCACTCATCCTGATTCAGGGTCTTTTAGTGCTGTTTCTGAAGGAGCCTTGCTTTTCCTCCTGTAGACTGACAGAGGACAGCAGAGCAGCCAACACACAAAACTACAGTTTGTGCCTGGCTGAAGACCGTGGTGATTTTATAGCAGCCCGGGCATTTGACATCCATGAAGTAGTAGGAATTGGGGCTCTGCACCAGGCGTTTCTTCTTGTGTGTTCTCTTCTCCTCTTCTGGAGAGGGATGAAGGAGATCCTTTGTGAGAGGCATGATTGTGTGGGGAGGTCGTCACTGCTGCAAAGGACACCTGCGTGTTTTAGAGAATTCTGAAAGTGAATACGACCATGCCTTGGGGAGACGGCAGGTTTAGTTCCAGACCACCACAAGAGCATGGCTACCAGAGTAGAGAGAGGCACATAAAGTTTTGGTTTCACAGGGTATATAGCAATCATGTTTACACTGCACCATTGTCTGTCAAATGTGCAACAGTCTTTTGAAAAAGTTTGTAACTGTGTGAGAGTTACCAAAGTGTGAAACAGACATACATTTTGTAGATATGCTATTGGAAAAACGGTGCTGACAGGCTTGCTCCAATCAGAGTTGTCACAAACCTTCAGTTTGTGAAAAACACTGTTAGCTGCAAAGTGTATTAAAGCAAAGCACATAAAATAAGGTATGTCTTTACTCTCCAAGAAAGCATCACATTGCAATCCTGAAGGAATCAAATGTGTGTGTACCTGCTGGGTGAGGCAGTGGGGAGGTGTTGGTGGTACTACATGCTGCTAAGACAAAATGTTGGAGGAATAACATTGAAGTATTTACACTAAATGTTGAGCGCCTGACATTTTCATTTGTGTATATATTGTATCAGGAAGCACTGGCAGCCTAGTGTGCAATGCAAATGGAAGGCTACTGACAAGGTCATAAGGTTGAGCCTACCAGCCACTCAGCAGATGAGTTATTTTCTTGTGCCAACCTGGCCAATAAACACATGGGGGGGTTACTTGAAGGGCGGACTGATAAATGGCTTGGTGAGCCTTGCCTTTCGAGTTCTCGGGTCTCTTGGTTTCTGATGGCCGGACCAGGGTGCAGCTGCCTTAGCAATTCCCTGCTTCAGCTGGCAAGGCTCACTTCCTGCAGGACATCCCCAAAAAGCCACATGGACCTACCCCGATGCAGCCCTAGGTGCTGGAGCAGCCTTGTGGAGACCCCTGCCAGCACTGAGATGCTGACACACTCACTGACTCGGCTTTCCTCTTGCAGTCGGCATCATAGTGTCTGTTTTGTGAGATGGATGACTTTGTGGATTGGTGTTGGACATATGGGTTAATGTTGGGCTTGTGGGCTTGGGCAGCACTAGGTTGAGATGTTTTCTTGATGCTCACTTAACCTTTATCGAAAACTCTCTCTTATACATGAGTTTCTGTGGATTCCTCAACGGACTCAGATGAACACAGCAGAAGAAATAGGAAGCTATCTGCTTCCTTAAAGATGTTTAGCCTTGGAAACCCCAGGGAACAGTTCAACTCTGTTCTATGGGGATGCTATGGGTCAGGGTCAACTCCATGACAGTTGGATTTTCCCCCTTTTGATTCATGCATCAAATTGATTGTATGAAGGTGTCTGGTGGGTTGCTGTGAGGCTGAAAGCTATGCCATCGGTATTACAAATACCAGCAGGGTCACCCATGGTGACCAAGCTTCAGCAAAACCTCCAGCGTAAGAGCAGACTAAGAAGGAGGAAAACAGGAGTCCACATCTCGGGCCTTAACCACGGAAATCGAAGCCTTATGTCCAACAGTGTGACAGTATTTGAATAGTGCTGAAAGACGTGTCCCTCAGATTGGAAGACACTCAACATATGTCTAGGGAAGAGCTGCCTCCTCCTCAACACAGAATTCCACTTGATGTAGAGGGAGCAAAGCTTTGGGGACTTTCAATTGCTGAATAGGCACAACTCAAAATGAGAAGTAACAGTGCAAACATCTATTAATAATCTGAATATGTGATATTGAAAGTATGAAGCTAGGAAAATTAGAATCCATCCAAAATGAAATGGAATTCAAAGACCAGTAGCCGAGGCATTAGGCTTGGTCCAGTAAAGGGCCGGGAAAAGGGGAAGCTCCCCAGGGAGTTGGACTGACACCGTGACTGCAGTAAGGGACTCCAACACACACTCGTGATGAAGCCGGGGCAAAACCGGGCAGTGTTTTTCTTCTGTTACACATGGGGCTGTTATGAATCAGAGCAGATTTGGTAATATTTAATACCCAACAACATATCATTAAAGGAAAATGCAAATGAATTCATTTTTCCATAAAAAACTGAAAATGATATACTGGTTTTTAACTTGATGGTATCATTTGCATGTCTATTTAAAAATGTACGTATGTCCTGTGTGTACTATTCTGGCTATCATTAACTAATGAGGAGTATTTGGGTCATGCAACTTATTTTTTTCAGGTATTTTATTTTCCCCTTATAAATTGAGAAGGCAGAACCCGATCATTTAGACTCCCTTGTCGTTGTTAGGTGCCCTCAGGTTGGTTTTGACTCAAAGCAACCTGTGTACAACAGAATGAAACACTACCCAGGCCAGCATCATCCTAACAACTATTGCTTGGGTCTACGGTTGCAGCCACAGTGTCAATCCATCTTGTCGACCTTCCGCTTCACGAATTATATGCCTTTCCAGGAACTAGTCTCTTCTGTTAACATGTTCAAAATACGAGAGGAAATCCTGCCATCCTCCCTGCCAAGGAATACTCCAGCTGTACTTCTTCCAAGGCAGATTTGTTTGTGCTCCCCGGTAGCCTACCTTCTATCTCATGCTCTTGATGACCTTAATATATATTTATATATCTCAACCATACAATTGTGCTTACTGAACCCGTGATTAGTGGTGGGGGGCTGGCAACCCCCCCCCCCCAAACTCATACCACAATGTAGCATAAGATGTTCAAAAAGTGCCATTTTGGCTTTTTGACATTAAGGAATGTTGTGCTTTTTACATTTGCTGTGTTATGGGAAGTGAGCAAAGGCAGGTCTTGAAATGTGCTTTTCTTCTTTGCTCTGTTACTTCTCATTGTAGCCAGATGCACCCGTGTTGATAAATGGAGAACTGAGACTGTTTTGATCAGGGACACAAAAGGAAAGTGTTATTATTCCTGTCATTAACAGACCAAACGGATAGGCGAAAAGAAGGAAGCCATTTGAGGAGATGGTTGTTAGTCAGCACTAGTTATTTAGAAGGGGGGGCAGTAACTGCAGACATCCCTTACCATTTAAGTGAGCAGACCACTAAGTTGAGCAGAGAAGCCACAAGTTGAGTTGTTATTACTCTCAGGTCATTATGGCCACCTGTACATAATCTCTTGGCTCCTCCAGGTGAAGAATGCACTCCAATGGCTCCCTGCATACTCAACCCTTGGCAACACTCCAGGACACTCAGAGCCTCTTTCAAATAAAGTCAAGTCCCTTTACCAGCACAGGATGTCAAAGAAGAAGAAGAAGCCCCAACCATATGCACTAGAATGAATATGTACATTGACGTACTGAATAATTATTGAATACTTAATTAAGAGCCACAGAAATATTTACCTGCTACTTTGAATCGATCCATCCTAGCCACAGATGCTAAGGAAAATAAGCTACTGTCCTCAATGAGGCCAAAGAATGCTACAGGTGCTTGTAATACCTGCAAGATGTTGTTCATTAGACAAATATTTGTAGAGCATCAATTGTTAAGCCAAATGTGGCCTGGTTGTGCTGGGATACTAAGTCCAAGAGGAATGGTTCAAATCCACCAGCCACTCTGCAAGAGAGAGATGAGTTTATCTGCTTCTGTGAAGATTTATTTAGTCTTTGAAAGTCTTTCAGGTTGCTACAAACTGATGTTGACTCAATGGCAGTGAGTATGGTTTGAGCCAGGGACTATTTTAGGTACTAGAAATCCAGTGGTGAACAAGATGAAGTAACTCACTTGTGGTAAAGAAGATAATGCAGAAACAGAGGAGCAAACAAATGCATCCTCTAATTTCAGTTATTGTAAGTGTTACAAACAGCAGCAGTGGGGCAAAGTGCACAACGTTAGATAGGATGGACAGAGAAGACCTCTTTGAGAAGGGTGTACTTAAGATGAGTACCGATCAACAAGAAGGAAGAGGTCCCAAAAAAAGCATTTGGGAAGAAGATTCCAGATAGGAGGAACAGGAAGTGCAGAGTGCTGAGGCAAGTACAGGCCTAGTGTGTTCCAGAAAGATGACCGATGACGCAATCGCCAGCAAGCTCCAGAAGCCACGGGGATGGGGAGCCTCCTGTGCAATGACAGTGATAAGATCTCAGTCCGACACACACAGGGGGAAGGGCTCAGTGAAGAAGTGCTTCTTACTTTCTGACACATCAAGTGTTTACTACAAACTTAAAAAGCTCTCATAAAAAACCCCACTCTTCCACCCAACAGCCCTGCTTCCCAGAAGCGATGACTCTTAACCTGCTTTCAGTTCTTCTGGCAGGTACCATATGGCTCTGTAAAGAATGTGCTCCAAATGTTACTTCACACTTCAGTATCAATAGATAGTAACTATTTACTTCCTACCAGGACAGATCAGGATTTGGTTGAAGAGAGTGAGGGGAAAACAATAGAGGAACAAAAATAACGTTATCTGCAAATACGCTGCACCTTTTACCTTCTGATTTTGCCAGAATGAGATAGTCCCTTCTTCAACTCCTCTCTCCATGCTTCTGTTGGCCACAGCCTCTTATGCGTTAGACTATGTAATTCCAATGAGTTTCAGCACGTGCTGCTTGGTAAAAGAGGTCCGGGAAGAGGAGGAAGGGCTTTAATGAGATGGACTGATGCAGTGGACGCAACAACGAGTTGAAGCATTTGTGAGGGAGGCTCCACATGGGGCACTGGTTCATTCTGTTGTGCACAGGGTCACTATGTGTGAGAGTCGACTTGAAAGCACCCAACAAGAAAAACAACTGTATTTTTAGCATGACATACAGGGAACTTTATGATCCAGCGTGTCTACTTTTTTTATATCTCCGGCCACTATTCACTTTAGCTAAACTCTATGGCTACACTGAATGATGTTCTTCAGAGTTTGGGGAAGCTTTCCCCTTTTTTTTGGCCTCTTATCCTCTCATTGCCTTGAATGGACTTCTGTAAGCATTCATTTAACTCTCAGGAAGATGGCATTTACACAGCTGAAAAAGAACTATCGAGTGCTGTTATGTTTGAGGTGCTATTGCAGGTGCCAAAGCTCTATTGGTGCAAGGGCCTGCATTTCAATGACTTCAAAAATAGTGGAAACAGTGGCCATTATGAAATCATGGGCCCCAAACTCTGAAAGACAGAAAAGTGCAGTAGTTAATTAAAGTCAGACTCCCTGGGTTCAAATTCCAATTTTGTTGTTTATGAATGATTAAAAAAATGTATCATGATTTGACATGTGGCCCCTCAGTTTCCTCCTCTGCTAATGATGACAAACTCTCACAGGAGCGCTGTTAGGATCACATGAGTAGAAAGTACTCAGAATGACACAGAACGTTACATATTACTATCACTAGAGGTTGTGACCAAGGCAGTCAATCAACTTGATGCCACATCATTGTTCACTTTAAGCTAATGTCCACTTCCAGAGCACAGGTGAGATTTTGTGGAATTGGGGGTTCATCCTAAGACCTCTCAGTCAAGTTGGCTTTGGGCTGGTGCTCCCTCTACCCTCCACTGTCTTATTGTTACAAAATGTTACTTTCTCTAAATAGGTTTAAAGTATTAGAAGTGGAAAATGTAGGCAAGTAATACCTCTTTCTGCATCTTCTCTGGCGTCTCCCAAGTCCACAGTATCATCACGCCTTGCTGAACAATGTCTGCAATTCCTTTCATGTGGCTTCCAACAGCCTCTTGCTTAGCTGCCTCTGTTTTCTTCTTCAGGAGATCAACCTTTTCAAAACATAGATGCAAATGACATCATTGCCTCACACTGTGTACCTACTTAGAACAGCCCAATGGTTTTTCATGCTCTTAAGGATACAAATCATTGCCTTGGCTGCATAATATGCAAGGCTCACCCTCGAACGATCCCTCTCAACTCCTTCCCCTTCATTCGTCTTCCAGCCATTTTAACCATCATGCAATGTTATATAAGGCTTTAGGGGGGTAGTGGGGTATATTTATTATCACTGAGGGTACAATTCTTTTCCTCACGGAAAATACATTTTATTGAGCAAGAAAAAAAGGCAATCAGATAAACACAGCAACTATAAGTTGTAATAAGTATGAAAATGGAATTGAGATTGCAAGCCAAGTAAGCCATATGGGGAGGAGGGAATTTAGAAAGAGGCTTCCAGCCGTGCAAAGACTCACATGTGTTAGGAAGAACCCAGACCTGATGGACTTAATGGAGAAGATAAGAGGGGAGTGAGGTTGGCTCGGTACATGGTCATGCAGGGCCTGGTGTTGGTGGTGTGAGCTGCCAAGCTGATTCTGACTCATAGTGACGCTGGGATAGAGGATAACTGCCCCATAGGGGTCTGAAGGCAATAATCTTTACTGGAGCACATCACCAGGTCTTATTTCCCAGTAGAACGGTTAAACCAAACCAAACCAAACCCATTGCCATCAAGTTGATGCTAACTCATAGAGACTATATAGGACAGGGTAGAAGTGCCTGAGTTTCTGAGACTGTACCTGTTTATGGGAATAGAAAGCTCCCCATATTTTCCCCACAGAGCTGGCTGGTGGTTTCCAACTGCTGACCTTGCAGATTGCAGCTCCATGTATAACCATTACAGCGGGAAAATTCAAATGTCCAACCTCAGTTAGGAACTGAGCGTTTTCCTGTTGTGCAATAAGGCTTCTTAGGCCACTGTAAATAGATTCTTCTGTTTCACTTTTTATTTTCGAAAATCTCTATCTTATACGCTGAAAGAACAGCGCCAGTCATTAACATCTTGCCACATACATTTGCTTTCTATTTGCTTTTTCTTTGGCCAACTTTTTCAAGGTTAACTAAAGATGTGGTGACACTTTGCTGCTACCACTGTACCTCTCTATGTATCTACCAAGAGCAAAGATGCCTTTCTATATAACTCAAATCTACAACCATACTCAAATCCTACTAATTCAACATTAAGCAGCCCTGGTGGCGCAGTGGGCTGCACAAAGTTACACAAGGTCAGCAGTTCAAACCCAGCAGCCATTCCTGTAGAGTTAACAGCCACAGAAACCCACAGGGGCAATTCTACATTGCCCTTAGAGCAGCAGTTCTCACCCTTTGGGGCCAAACTACCTTTTGACAGGGGTCATCCTATTCATAACAGTAGCAAAATTACAGTTATGAAGTAGCAAAAAAATAATCTTATGGTCACCACTCATGAGGAACTGTACTAAAGGGTCCCGGCATCAGGAAGGTTGAGAACCACTGCCTCATAGGGTTGCTGGCTCTGAGTTGGAATCACCTAAATGGCAGTGGAGTTTTGGGTTTAATTCAATATTGCCTACATTTCCTCAATAGTCAATGAAATTACTTTTATGGTTGCTTTTTAAAATCACAACAGATTGTGGATTTTATTTAGTCTTTATTTCTAATTTTTTTAGTCTCCTTACTAGGACAATCCTCTACCGGTTGAGTTTTTTATTGTTGTTGTTGCTGTTATTTACTTATTTTCCCTCAAAATGACCCTGTTACTTTTAAAGAACCAAGGCCCTCTGCCTTCTAGAATGTTCAATATCCTGTTTTCTCCGGATTGTTTCTTTGACTAGTCAGCACAAATAGTATCAGATGACACAGGCTGTCCCTTTATTGGTGATGCTAAGATCTTCTAATTTCTTCATTGCAAAATACCTTTTCCTTTCATAATTAAGACTTCATTTGTAGGGTGGTTCTCTGACATGCTAACCTTTCACTCAATGGTTTTAGCGTATTTCTTTCATTCACTGGTTTTAGCATTCATTGATACGTATTACCTAAATTAGTTTTTACAGAGGGTGACAAAAATCATGTTTTGTTTTACTTATTACTTTTTTTGGTATTCATTAACTAGCATTTTATATATAGAAGAGCTTTTTATTTATCCCCCCTTTCTCTAAACTTTCTAATTATTCTTATCACTATTCCTTTTTTCATATTGAGCTTCTCCTTGTTGGCCACTGCTAACTCCTTTAAACTAGCTCCAGGATCCTTTGGATCCTTTGGACCTCATTACATTTTAAGTGTTTGTCTCCTTTCTGTCATGACAGAATGTTCCAGAGTCACTTTGTGATGTAATGCTGATCTGGAATCAGCAGTCTCTCAAAGGAGCATTGGTTCCTTTCAGTGAAAATGGTATTTAGACGCCACAATTTGGTATTTGATGTGATCACTGTTATGCTTGGGTGAGAGATTCTAGGTCTCAACGTTTTCTCAATGGACCTGATGAGGGTTAAAAAAAAAAATTACGACTTTATTCTACAATGTCTAATTCAAATCTGGCACCACACCATTCTTCCTTACCTCCCACCACTTTATCTTTGTCATCTCCTCTTTCAATGAGAGCCATGGGTCCCAAACAATATCAATACGCAGCCTCATTTGCGTTTCCTATGACCCATACATCATAATGTTAAAAGTACTATGCAAATATGCCTGTCAACGACAAGCAAAGGTCAAAAATCGTTCATACATCTTGCTGTTACATTATATTCCCTAAGGACATATACTTAAGATCATAGTATGCTAGCAATATGAGATGTGAGTAGGTTCATTTGTTTGTAGTAATTTTATCATTTATATTTAAATATAACAGTTTTATTGATATATAATTCACATATCATACAATGCAGTAGTTTAATATATTAAAACCCACCATGCATTTTTGTAGTGAATCTCAGACCTTGCTTTTGTGTCCACCCTATTGATTTATACAGTTGAAAAGGCACACTCGACTGACTTTGAGAAGCAGCACCCCCATCACTGATTCTTGCAGGACACTGCCACCCACCCCTTATGGTGCACCATTCAAAATTAATTTTTCTGATTTATAGCTCTCCATATTGATCTTAAAAAATAAGCCAAATATAGCTGTGTGTGTATATACACACACACACACACACACACACACACACACACCCCATTCTCCTTCTTATACAACAGTACACTTTGTGTACTTTTTTTGCATCTTATTTCTTTTTTTTTCACTTCATGAAAATATATTCTAAAGAGTTACATAAGAGCCGTAAGTATAGGAACAACAAGTGATCCAAAATTGGTGGCGAGGAGGTTATAGAAGGCCTGCCACAGCTTGATCAAGGGTAATGTAACTGAGAGGAATTACTGAAATCTAAATGAAGGCTGAGCATGATAGTGGGACAAAGAGGAAAGTAAAAGGAAATAGAGGAATGAACCAGGAGGCGAAGGGCATTTATAGAGGTCTAAATATAGACATGTACATATATAAGTATATTTATATATGATGATGGGGAAATAGATCTATATGCATATATTTATAGGTTTAGTATTATGGTAGCAGATGGATATTGGGCCTCCACTCAAGTACTCCCTCAATGCAAGAATACTTTGTTCTATTAAACTGTCATTCAATGCTCACCTTCCCGACACGATTGCTGAAGACAAAGTGGGTACATAAACAAATGTGAAGAAAGCTGATGGTGCCTGGCTATCAAAAAATATAGTATCTGGGGTCTTAAAAGCTTGAATATAAACAAGCGGCAATCTAGCTCAAAGCAACAAAGCCCACATGGAAGAAACACACCAGCCTATGTGATCACGAGATGTCAAAGGGGATCAGGATTCAGGAATCAAAGAACAAAAAAAAATCATATCATTGTGAATGAGGGGGATTGCAGGGTGGAGACCCAAAGCCCATCTCTAGGTAACTGGACATCCTCTTACAGAAGGGTGGTGGGGAGTTGATGAGCCAGTCAGGGTGCAGTGTAGCAACGATGAAACATACAACTTTCCTCTAGTTCCTAAATACTTCCCTCCCACACACCCCCACTAGCAATGATCCCAATTCTACCTTAAAAATCTGGCTAGACCAGAGGATATACACTGATACAGATAGAAACTGGAAACACAGGGAATCCAGGACAGATGATTCCTTCTGTCCTGGACCAGTGGTACTGGGAGGGTGGAGTGGAAAGGGGGAACCAATTACAAGGATCTACATATAACCTCCTCCCTGGGGGGATGGACAACAAAAGTGCGTGAAGGGAGACGTCGGACAGTGTAAGACATGACAAAATAATAATTTATAAATTATCAAGGTTTTGTGAGGGTGGGCGAGAAGGAGAGGAAAAAATGAGCTGAAAATGTTTTGAGAATGATGGCAATAAATGTACAAATGTACTTGACACAATGGATGGATGTATGGATTGTAATAAAAGTTGTATGAGCTCCCGATAAAATGATTAAAAAAAAAGAGAGAGAGCCTTAAGTAAAGAGTGGCATCATCATTTACATTTTGAAATTGTTTGGGTTCCTCTATAAAAATAGTCTGGAGCAGAAAAAGGATTTAAAATCGCAAGACCAGTTGGGAAGCCATGGTTTCTGTGCAATGAAAAGGGAAATGGGTATGGATTGTGATAAGAGTTGTACAAGCCCCAATAAAATGGTAAAAAAGTAAAATAAAATTTTAAAAAAGGAAAACAGAGTGTTTCAACCTTCCGAATGCCACGACACTTTAATACAGTTCATGTTGTGGTGACCCTCCACCCCCCCCCCCCGCAACCATAAAATTATTTTCTTTGCTGCTTCATAACTGTAATTTTGCTACTGCTATGAATCGGACGACCCAGTGAAAGTGTCATTTGACCCCCAAAGGGGTCACAGCCCACAGGCTGAGAACTGCTGCTCTAAAGCAAGGTATTATGATAGATACCTATGTTAATGAATTTGATGTGGGTGATGAGGAAAAAAAGGAGGACTCAAAGGTGGTCCCTATGTTTTGCATAACTGGGCAGACACATGGTAGCACAGCAGTGTCATTTATGATCAAGAGACCATTATGGCGGACTGGGCTGGTGCTTTGGAGGGAAAAATCCAGAGTCTCATTTTGAGGGATCTGGTAGACATCTACGTGATGTTAAGTAGGTCTTTGAACCTTTGCATCTGATTGATGCTCCAAGAGGAAAGGTCTGGTAGGAGGAATTTGGGAGTGCCTGTATACCAATAACTTCTAAATCAAGTAAAATAGTTGAAAAGAGTCGGCCCTGACTCATTCCCCTGAGTTTTTAAGTCCCAGCTCTACAAGTAGTAATCACATGAAGACTGACCGGAAGACCAACAGACTTGGGGTTCAGCTTGGACCCATATTTTCCCTTGATCTGTACCCGTCTCCTTTTTTTTCCCTTCATTATCTTTATTCCTTTTCGCATCTACCTTTTGCCTTTCTTCACTCTTGGCCCACTATTCTCTTTTCTACTCTCAAAGAGCTCGCCTCAACTACAATCATCTCGTGGCATGAAGGAAGTTAGCGAGGGAAGGGAAATATAAACTAAGCAAAAAAAGGGAGTAAATTCATCACTCTAGATGTTCCACAATGACTAATCAAGTTTAAAAGAAGAGAGTGGCTCCTGACTCAGTCCCCCGAGTTTAAGGCCCATCTCTACAAGTGGTGATCACATCATGTTTGAGCAAATTACTTACCCTTGTGAACTCAAGTTTCCTGGGAATGCGTACACGGGGCGAAATAACGGTACCTACCTGAGAGGGTTGTTCTCTGGGGCTGTAAGCTCATCACCAGGTCGCGAACAAGGCAAGGCTCAACGCTAGCAGCAGTTTTTCTTGAAAAGGAAGCGCAGTAGGAAGAGACCGCCTACGTGGGGAATACTGGCCTTAGGCATGCAATCTTAACTAGGGAAGAGGAGCCACCTACATTTTGGTCACCGTGAAGACCCTGCCCAGCGGGTCCCTGCCAGTAGCGGCCGCTGCTTTCCACATTCAAACAGCCCAAAACAAAAATGCTCATAAAAAGTACATCGGGTTTTTGTTTTCCCCTCCACGAGGGCCGCGGTGGACGGCAGGTAGAATCTGCAGGGATCCTCCAGAGGCCAGCAGGGCTCGGTGCAAGAGGCTCTCCGGACGCGGAGCCCATTCCGGACCGGGCAGGAACGAAATGGTCTACCCGTGGGGCCAGGTGTGGCGGCGGCCTCACCTCGCTCGCGTCTCCGCCAGGTCCTACAATGTCCGGGACGCAGCCCCAGATCCGCGCGCCCGCTCGCTCTCCGAGGCTGGGGTCCAGCGCAGCCTCGGGGCAGCGCCAGCAGAGCGCCTCTCAGGGAGCCCGGCGAAGCCTCCCGGTGCGCGCCCAGCCCCTCGCGAGCCCGCCTCCGCCCACTTGAAACCTTCTTCCGGGCGCGGGAGGAGCCGGGGGGCAGCTCCAGCAGGCGGCGCGCGGCGGCCCCGCCCACTCCCAGCATGCAGCGCGGCGCGCCGGCCGCCGTCGTTTGAATTTGAAAACACCGTGGCGTAGTTAGGTGGCGCGGCGACGCGTGCAGGTAAGGCGGGGACGCGGGTGAGGGCACCGGGGCGAGGGGTGGCGAAGACCACACGCTGGGCCTTCGGTGGGAAACGGCTCTGGCGGTCTCGGCAGAGCTCCTGGCGGCCCTCAGGTTCCAGTGAGAGACCGCGTTGCGAAACAAGGCGCTTGGGGCCCCTCAGCGAGTTGAAAGTTTGTGGCGTGCGCCACACCTAGCCTGGGGAGTCTCGTTCAGCGCTAGGACTGCACTGCTTGAATCAGGGGTTCAGGCTGGGCGCTGCCCCGTTTCACTCATCAGGTCATTGCGGCTCGATAGCGACTCCTGGCAGGGTTTCAGTGGAGAAGTCTTAGAACGAGAGCAGACATGCTCACGGTTCTCGCACAGAGCGAACTTTTCGCGCATCCTGCGGCTAGCAACCCAGCGCGTAACCCAGCGCGCCCCCGCCGCCCCTTGCAGGCAGGGCCCGAGAAATGCTGCAGTGAATTAGACTTCATCTCTCCACCGATTTTAAAAACGTTTTGGGGAAATTTGCTGGTTGAAATACGAATCAGTACAAAACTCTTTAACCTTAATATTTAGGAGGTGCAAATATTCTTTCCAATGCAGCAATTTTTAAAAAGGATTACTAGAAAATTTTGTTTTTTAAAAAAACAAGAATTAATTGAAGCGTATCTTTTTCTGGGCATTTCCACATCGACATTATGAAGTGTCAAGCCAGTACTGCAGTGTATTTGCAAACTGTTCTTCAGTGCTTTAGGTCAGTGATTTTTTTAAACCTCATCGGATTCCTTAACCCCCCCTTCTTTTTCACCTGTAAATTGCATGCTTTAAATATTTTCTGAAACCACAATAAGTTATTTTTCAATTTTTTCATAACATCACTAAATATACACGAAAGATTAGAGCAAAAGAATGTTAAATTTGTGTCGTCGTTGGTTGATCCTATAGTCTGCTGGGCTTTATTAAAAATGTACATTTTCGTTAGGCTTTTTGCATTTTAGTGTGGAAAGGAAAAACTGGGTACTCACTACTTTCTTCTTGAGTAAAGGGTCGTAGTTGGGAGTCACTATTCCGCATACTTTCCAGTATTGTCAAAGGTAAAGTACAGCATGAAGCTTTTTCTTTTTTGGTTGCTAATATGTGTTGAGTAGATTCTCAGTAAATAAATGAATGTTAATATTTTTTTACTTGAGGTTAACCTTAAGGTTACTTTTACCAGTTTTGACTTGATGTTTAATTCAGTTGTAGCAGTTCACTGAGATGTTACAACATATTCAGTTATATTCAGGTACAGACTTACCATATATTAGATGACATAAGGTGTCTTAGTGTAGGGGTCCTCAAACTTTTAAACAGGGGGCCAGTTCACTGTCCCTCAGACCTGTTGGAGGGCCGGACTATAGTTTTTTTTTAAAAAAAGCTATGAACAAATATCTATGCACACTGCACATATCTCATTTTGAAGTTAAAAAGGAGGGGGCAAAAACTCCGCGGGCCAGTTAAATGTCCTCAGCGGCCCTTAGTTTGAGGACCCCTGTGACTTAGTGGCTTACAGCTAGGTCAGCAGTTGGGAACCATTGGCTGCTCCGCAGGAGAAAGATGAGGCTTTCTACTGCAGTACAGAGTTAAAGTCTCAGAAACCTACTGGGGTCGTTTTACCCTGCCCTCTGGGATTTCTTTAAATGGAATGCAGTTGGTGGAAGTGAGTTTGGTGTTTGTTAGATTCTCTTCTGACTGCTACATTCTTTCAGTTGAAAGGGTTTAATTGAAATCAATTTCCTAGGTAAGTTTAATTCATAAATGCTAAAATATTACAAAATCTTTAACATTTTCCAGAAGACTTTAAATAACTAAAATAACCTAACCAAAATCAAGTCAAACTCACTGCCATTGATTGAGTCAATGCCTACTCATAGTGACCCTATAAGACAAGGTCCAATTGCCCCTGTGAGTTTACAAGACTAACTCTTTCCAGGAGTTGAAAGTCCCATCTTTCTCTGGTAGAACAATTGGTGGCTTTGAACTGCTGACCTTGGCGTTAGCAGCCTACTGTGTAACCACTATACTGCCAGGATGATTCTCTTAGTAGTTAAAGCCTGAGAGGATTTTAGGCTGAGGTTGACTATTTATTTTTACTGTGTCCTTAGGGATTACTTTAGCTCATGTACTCTGTAGATTTAGGTTGGATCATATGAATAATAGTGGCAGGTTGGGGTAATATTTGGTTTTGAATGAGTAGTTTTTTTCTTACGGGTCAGTGTGTTATAGATAAAGCAGTTTACTCTTTCCTTGCACTACTTCTAGGTATATGGCTATAGGTTGGTTTGCATGCTGACTTAACTAAGGTTGTCTGAAGAAAATGCTATTATTCTTACAGAATGGAATCTAATTTGAATCAAGATGGGGCTCCCAGACCTTCTTATGTTTTTAGTGCTGACCCGATTGAAAGGCCTTCGGAAATAAATTTTGATGGCATTAAGCTTTATCTCTCTCATGAGTTTTCTTTAGTTGCTTCAGGCGCTGAGGTAAGTACAAGAAAAAATATATTGACTATCATGATTGAGTGGAAAGGGTTGGATTATGTTTCGCTGGGGAGGGTTTCCTAGAAGAGAGAGGCCTGGACTTTTGGATTCGGAAACTCCCAGGGAGAAAGATGAGGTGGTCTACTCCCATAAAGCTCTACAGCCTTAGGATCACTATGAGTTGAAATTGACTCCGTGGCAGTGGGTTTGGTTTTTGATGGGATTGGTGTGTCAGTAATTTTTGTGTCATACCTCTAGGCCCTAAGAAATATTCCAAGATCTTTTTCAAGTAATTGGTCCAACTAATTAAGTATGTTAACTATGGGAACGCTGGTGGCTTAGTGGTTACCACTTCGGATGCAATGCACAGTCAGGAGTTTAAGCCACCAGCCACTTTATGGGAGAAAGATGGGACTTTCTACTCCCATGACCAGTTACAGTTTTGGAAACCCAGCATGGCAGTTCTACCCTGTCCTATAAGGTTGCTGTTAGTCAGCATTAACTTGATGGCAGTCCAACTGGAAATAAATAACTTCATTCTTAACCACAATTATTGGGTGGTCAGGTTCTTGTTACATTTTTTTTTTTAGAGATAACATGTTTCCTCTGTCTTGCTACAAACAATGTGTGCAACTTCTGATGAGCAGAATGGGGTTCAGAGAAGGGTGGGCAGGATAGTGTGCAGAGTACTGCCTTCTGGAAAAGGTAGAGGGGGGGGGTTGCCCAGGCAGGATGTGCAGCCCTACTCAGCTGGAAGAGGTCTTTGGGAGTCTGGGGTGTAGATAGAGGCCCATGTATTCAGGATGGGATGAGGGGCACAGCAAGAAGCCTGCCCTAGTTTGTACAACTGGTTGTACCGCAAAGAGGACTGGAGGCCAAAGTAGGCATTGGGAGCGTATGCGTTAACACAAGGATGCCTGCGTCTCAAGGCCAGGTCATGGTAAACCTGCACTTCTACTTTTTGGTCTGGGCCATCAGCCTGATTGATTTTTTTTCATGCTGAACTGACCTTGGATTCCTGGGTTAAGCCATTATTCAAGTGTATTATCTCTTGTCTATATTATTTGATTACACTTACTGATATTTTCTAAAGGAATGTTTGCAGCTAAGCTTTGGTGTCAAGTTTATGTTGAATTCCTAAAATAAGTTGAGAAGTATTTTCTTACATTTCCTTTAAAAGTTTTTGGAGCATCGCATCTTAAAAGAGTTTATTGGCAATTTGATGCTTACTTTCCTAAATGTTTGTGAGAGAATTTACCAGGGAGCTACCAAAGTTGGAATGTGACAGGTTTCTGGTTATTTTTTTGTATTGCTGAGAAGATATAAACTTGTTCAGTATTTCTGATTTTTTTGTGTGTGTCTTGTTTACCTAGGTTGTGTTCTTTAAAGAATTGTTTGCATTTTATCCAAGTTTTTTATTTTAGAATGCATTTAAAATTATACTTTAAAAAAGAGCTAATAATTCTGTTTCTTCCCCCCAAGTGAACAATAAATAATCTAAATGCATGATGAAATTAAGCATTTGGGATAATAGACTGTTTTGCTTGTCTGCTAATAGAATAGTCTGGTTATCTATGATTTTTCTATAATACTTGTTTTTGTTTTAAATAACAATGTAGTCCTTGATAATTTTATTAGTTATAGAGTTATATGGGCATAAGACATTCATAAGCACACCAACATCCGTGAACCAAGGATTGTAAATTAAATAATCCAAAGCCAAAAGAGGAAATCATATCAGAGCTTAAATGATGAGATTTTGGTGTGCTGAAGGCTATGGAGAAAGTGGAAGCCCAAAATACATTTGTAGGATCTACAGAAAGAATAAACAAGCCTCTCATGATTTCCCTGTAACCATAATTGAGAGATGGGAATAACCTGGTTATCCGACAATATTAGAGAGATGACAATAGTCGATTAAAATGATAAATCTGACGTAAATGGTTAGAATCGTGTCACTTGATCTTCCCTATCATATACTTTGTGCTGAATCTGGTTTTTAATTTTTTTCTCTTCATATTGAGGTTTATCTCTGTTATTTTTGTCATTGTTGGGAGCTTTCTTGAATCTTTGTTAATGTGTTTTCCTGTTTTTTTGGTATATGGAACCCAAGGTTGATAAACGTATAGAGACAATAACTAGAATAAGGGTTCTTGAGGTGTGGGGGTTGGGAGACAGAAGTTAGGGGGAACTGTTATCAAGGAGTTCAAGAAGGAAGAAAATGCTTTGAAACTGAGTTTATTTTTCATTTCAGTGAAACTGATTTTAGTAACTGTACAAGACTGTTTGATGTGATTGTTCTATGGAATGGTATAATGTCTGGATTAGCTCCTAATAAAATGGTTTGGGGATAAAAAAAAATAGAATTGAGACGATTTGCTTAGATTCTTTTTAGTTTCAGACAAAGTAACCAGTCGCTATGGAAAAGCTGACTGCTGAAAAATTACATTCTGTACTTCTTTTTAAAGTAATTTTGTTCTCATTTTTAAGATAAATAATTTGGAACCCAAAGATTATCTCCAGGTTTGTCTTCGAATAAGACCATTAACACAATCAGAAAAGGAGCGTGAATCTGAGGTTGGTGTTGAATTTAATTGCGTTTTAACATTTATTTTCACTAAATGGATAGAATGCTATTGCTGATTTACTAATTGTGGACATATGTTCCAGGGATGTCTATGTGTTTTGGATTCACAGACCATTCTGCTTAAAGATCCTCAAAATATCTTTAGTCAGTCCACTGAGAAAAGCTTTGGGCAGATGACACAGAAATTCAGCTTTACTAAGGTAGGTACCCGTGAGAAACTGAGCAGTTGGCTTTTTTTTTTAGAAAATATTATCTAGGGTCAACTTAGTTAATAATATATGTAATATGAACTAAACATTTTATACTTATTAAACCTTAGCTTTTAAACATTGTAATATTTTCTCAAAAGGATAGGCTGAAATTTCAAGTTCATAAAGATGAGGGGACTTCAAAAGGTTTTTAGACAATTTCCATTCTCATTTCAGTCCACATTTCATGAACTTTTAAAAGCCCCCTATCATATAGTTGGAAGTAAATTAATCATTATATAGTATTCTAATTCCCCTGTCCCCTTTTTAAAAAGTGGTAAGTTCTTTTCAAAACTTGATTGAATGAGTTAGATTCCAATCTTTAAAACTTTCTGATACTTAGTGGTTAAACTGTCAAGTGTACTTGTAGGCGTGAATAATGGTGGTCTAAAAGAATGAGTCCTTAATGTAACAATTAGATTGAGTTTTCTAAAAAGTTATATGTTTAAAATGCTTACTTAGGTTTTTGGCCCAGAAACTACCCAGAAGGCATTCTTTGAGGGTTGCTTTATGCAGCTCATAAAGGATCTCTTGAAAGGACAAAGTCGGCTGATATTTACTTATGGGGTAACCAACTCTGGAAAGACATACACAGTACAAGGTAAATGCATTGCTTTACTCTTGATAGGGAAAAAACAGCAGCACTAATATGCCTATTTTCAGAATAATTGTATAATTTCTGTCACTACTGTAAATGCCTTTTAATTCAGATTAATTTAGGTTACTGTGAAATTACCTTCCCCATATCATAAGAGTATGATGCTAATGAAAATTTAGAAACTAGATAGCTGTGATAATATAGCCAGAAACACATTTTATATTTATTTTGTATACTTTGTAACTCGGAGGAGTACAAATCTTATTGGATCTAAATATTAATTTCAGATTTATATCAGAATAGTTAATGTTAGTTATACAGTAGATACTAAAGTCATGGAAAACTTGGAGTGATTCCTCAATTTCTCACTTTCTCTTAGCTCTTTTGTACTAGAGGTATACCTGTTGCTAATTAGTTGATTCTGACTCATAGCGATCCTATAGGACTGAGTAGAACTGCTGCTCCTTTGGATTCCCGAGGGTATATGTAAGTCTTTATGGGAATAGAAAGTCACGTTTTTCTACCACAGAGCGACTGGTGAGTTCAGGCTGCTGACCTCATGGTTCAAAGACAAACATGGAATCCACAATGCCAATAGCACTTCTAAACACAGCATTATAGGAGCATGGAGCATTTCTCCATTATTACATAACTCCCAAACCACTACAAAGCATGGCCCAGCTATATTGGCACATAACCTTGACCTTCACAGTCAGTGTTACCCTTGCCTCCCACTTGGCATTAGTTACTGTTAGAGTCTTACGACGAATGCACAAATAGTTGTATGATAAATTGTTTACTAAAATTGAAATGTCAAAAATGCAAAAACGTGTAAGAAGAGTAGGTGTAAAACAAAAGTTCTTTTCAGGTACAGAAGAAAATATTGGTATCCTGCCTCGAACTTTCCATGTGTTATTTGACAGTCTTCGGGAAAGACTATATACAAAGATGAACCTTAAACCACATAGATCCAGAGAATACATACGGTTACCCCCAGATCAAGAGAAAGAAGAAATTGCTTACAAAAATGCATTGCTTCGGCAAATTAAAGAGGTACGGAAGTGTTTAGTACATAAAATGTATATAGATCTCGAGTTTTATCAATCCTTAGTTGGTTTCAGCCGGTATTAGACTGGTGGTGCTGGTTACTTTTCCTTTTTGACAAAAATATTGATAATCTTGTTTGAAGACATACCTGCTTTGTATTTTACAAAGAGAAAGAATGCTTCAACAATACAAATGTAAATAGTTTTAAAATCCTTTGGATTGTGGAAGTAACATTGTACTTTATATAACATAGGGAGCCCAGGTGGTGTAGTGAGTAACCCATTAGGCTGCTAACTACAAAGTCAGCAGCTCAAAACCACATGTTGCTCAGTGGGAGAAAGATGAGGCTTTCTACTACCGAGAAGAGTTGCAGTCTTGGAAACCCACAGGGACAGTTCTACGCAGTCCTGTAGGGTCACTAGGAGTCAAAACTGATTCAGTGGCCATTGAGTTTGGGGAGTTTACATAATACATAGATTTTTTTTAGAAGTTATTGTAAAATGTATTCAAAGTTTAAACAAGGGAATGTGGGGGAAATGTGGAAGTTCCGTATGAAATCGTTCTGTTTCCCATACTTACTCTATTTCTCACGAGAAAAAAAAAACACAGCAAAAGCAGACCCAGAACATGTTATTTTTCTCTTGTGTAAAATCCATACAAACAACTGTCTATGTATGTCTGTAGATGCATAAACAATGTACATTCACAGGAGAGGGGCATTGCAGGGCAGCTAAGTGGGGGGTAAAACACAGTCATGTATGATTATATATTTTCATGTACTTTTATTATATGTAGAGTACGCTTTGTTTTGTTTTACAAAAATGAGAGCTTATCTCTAACTTAGTCTTTGATTTAACACATCTGAAAGCTCTTGCTATCTAATTTTTAAGGCTGTTACCTGTTTTACTGTATATTCCTTGTGTGATTATTTTTTAATCATATTTTTATATATTCTTTTGGTGGACATTTAGATTTTTTCACTCTTCACTATTTAATCAGTCTTTGAGGAGCTCTGGTGGGTTGCAGTCAGCATTTGAACCCATCAACTACTCTGTGGGAGAAAGTTGAGGCTGATCCGTAAAATATTTACAGCCTTGGAAACTGGGGGGTGGTTATCCTCTGCTTTGCAGGGTCTTTATGAGCCTGAATCACCTTGATAAGCAGTGGCTTTGTCTTTTTGGTTTAGTTCAGTAAGGAAGCTCTTGTTAAACCTATATTTGTATATAAGTTTGTCTACAGGACAAATCATTTGAGGTAAATTGTGTGTCTTAGAATTTCTCAGGAAAAAACAAAAAGAATTTCTCAGAAGTTGCCAGACATGTTGTTTGCCCATTTAAGACAATTTGACTTTTTCTTATTGATTTTTTTGGTATTTATTTATTAACATTTTATTAGGGGCTCATACAACTCTTATCACAATCCATACATATACATACATCATTATATAAAGCACATCTGTACCTTCACTGCCCTAATCATTTTCGAAGCATTTGCTCTCCACTTAAGCCCTTTGCATCAGGTCCTCTTTTTTCCCCCTCCCTCATGAACCCTTGATAATTTATAAATTATTATTTTGTCCTATCTTGTTCTGTCCAACGTCTCCCTTCACCCCCTTTCCTGTTGTCCGTCCCTCAGGGAGGAGGTCACATTTAGATCCTTGTCATTGGTTCCCCCGATTTGTAAGAACTTACTTAAAAACTGTAATATATTAAGGACTTCAAAGAAGCTAGGGGAACATTACATTATGTTTTGATTCTATTTCTCTACAACCTTCCTGCGCCTTGTAGGGTTAGGGTCCCTGGTGGTGGTGTGATTACCTATTGTGCTGCTTCCCACACGGCCAGTAGTCAGAATCCCGCTGCCCACTGAAAGATGAGAGCCTTCCTGCTCCCATAAAGATGTACAACCTCAGAAACCGACAGGGCCAGTGCTGCTATGTCCTGTATGGTCACTTTGAATTGTCTTGATGGCAGTGAGTGCTTGAGTATATTAAGAGAAAAGGAAAATGTAACTTTTGTGTGTGTGTGTGTCTGGGCGGGGAGAGGGAGTATCTTTTTATCATCAATTCTAGTTTTAGAAAAATACCCTAAGATAATAATTGTACTATAGGGGGAAAATAATTTTTTTTTAATTTTAACAATTTATTAGGGGCTCATACAATTCTTATCACAGTCCATACATATACATACATCAATTGTATAAAGCACATCTGTACAGTCTTTGCCCTCATCATTTTTTTCTCCTCTTTTCTTTTTTTACATTTTATTAGGGACTCATACAACTCTTATCACCATCCATACATATACATACATCAATTGTATAAAGCACATCCATACATTCCCTGCCCCAATCATTCTCAAAGCATTTGCTCTCCACTTAAGCCCCTTGCATCAGGTCCTCTTTTTTTTTCCCCCTCCCTCCCTTTCCCCTATCCCTCATGTGCCCTTGGTAATTTATACATCTTTATTTTGTCATATCTTGCCCTATCCGGAGTGGGGGAAAATAATTTATAAAGATATTTATGGTATTTATATGTACAGAGCTTTGTGAATGTAGATGCTTTTTAAAACAATCATTATGTTGTCTTACACCTACTCAGGTACGCACTCCTGGAATATTTACAGATAATTTTTAATTATGGGGAGTGCATCAGTAGTAGGGAAAGCAATACCAGGGGATGTAGTGAAATATTAACAGTGATTGCCTGTGGATGGCCGGGATTGTGCAAAATATCTGAAACATTATTGTTGTGGCTCCAAGTTTACTCATATAAGGGTGTAATGTATAAGAAAACTAATAAACAGAAGTCATGAATTGAGAGGCTGACAAGTTGTGGTTTGGTAGATGACTTATTTGAATAGGTGGTTAGTATGCTGGTTGTTCAATTATAACTAAATATGCTTCCTTTTAACTTTGTTTTTTAGGTTGCTGTGCATAATGATAGTTCTGAGACTCTTCATGGTAAAGTTTATTTTCCAACTTTTAAAAAAATGATCATCACAAAATTTGAATCATTCCTAAATCTAGTTATTTTAATAACATAATCAGTAATACCATACCAGAAATAATACAGACAATTTTACATATCTATCTAGAATGTTGAAGACTCCCTGGTGACCTAGTCAGTTAAGTATTGGACTGTTAACCTTCCACATTGACAGTTCAAACCCACTAGCCCCCACTCCACAGGAGAAACGTGAGGTTGTGTGCTCCCATAAGATGAACAATCTTGGGAACACTAAGGAGCATTTCCGCACTGTCTTGCAGGGTTTCATCTCTGAAATGTTCGCACAAAGCTATATTTGGATTAAATATTGATATTTTATTGTCTTATCATTTCATGTCCTTTAATCTCAATTTGGTACCATACTGTATTTTTTTTAAGGATAAAAATAGACTAAAATTCTAAGAGTCTTGATTTATTTGATATTTTATGTTATTTTTAGTTAATTGCTAATTTAATTTTTAATTCTCTTTATTTTCTACAGGGAGTTTAATAAATTCTTTGAATGTCTCAGAGTTTGAAGAATCCATGGCAGATTGTGAACAAGCCAGCTTGACTATGGATAATAATATTAAATTTTCTGTGTGGGTTTCTTTCTTTGAGATTTACAATGAATATATATATGACTTATTTGTTCCTGTATCATCCAAGTTCCAAAAACGAAAGATGTTGCGCCTTTCCCAAGATGTCAAGGGCTATTCTTTTATAAAAGGTATTTTGCCCTCCAAATATTTCTTTTATATTTTATGGAAGCAAACTAGAAATGGAATCTTTTACACTGAATTGTTAATATCAAGAGACCACTAGGTAGTTGTGCTTTGCAAGTATGTTTTGAAATGTTTGTTAGCAATTAAATGCAATTTATTGTTGTTGGATTACCTTTGCATGAGGATCAGTGGAGATGGGAAAAGTCGTTGAGCAGTCATATTAGACCTCTGAAATGTTACTGGGCTTCCCAGTGGTGTTTATAAACCATATTAAAACACTGAATTAGTAGCCTCATGGCCACGGCTTGAAGATGTGTATGTATTTAACTTTGTTTCTAACTCATAGTTTTAGTAAGTGTTCTTATTCTTAATACAAGGAATGGACTTTTGTATTTTCTCTATTCTATATCATTTTAAAAAAATGCTGCTTATGACTCAATACATTTGACTTATGAGTCACCAGTGGATTGCAACGTGCCGGGTGTCACATCTGGGTAATTTTTCAAGTTTAGTGTATATTTTGTTATTTTAATTTTATGTCTGGGCTTCTAATTCTCAGGAATATTACTTTTGAATTTTCCTTTTGGCAGACAATTGAAGAGCATTTACTTTGTGTAATAAAAATTATAAAATATATATAATATAAATACAGCATTATAATATCCTCTTCTGTACCTTCTCGCTAGGAACAAGTAGAGTTGCTGTGTCGATTTTATCTAAGGTGTCTTACTAAAAAAGTTTTTACTGTGCGTTGCTAGGAACAGATCTTCTAAGAGATTTAATTTGTAGAACAAAATTTATGTTACAAATTGATGCATGTGTATTTTTTTAAGATCTTCAATGGATTCAAGTATCTGATGCCAAAGAAGCATATAGACTTTTGAAAGTAGGAATAAAGAACAAGAGTGTTGCCTTCACAAAACTGAACAATGCTTCTAGTAGAAGGTAAGGGACAAACCTATGGTATCCGCCTGGATGAAGCAGGGTATATACCCTGCTGATTTCAGTAATTTCGGCTTCCAGTGGGTAACAGGGTCTATGGTATGTGAAGTGATTCATAGGCTTACAAATAACCTGTAAAGTGTAGAACACTCAGACAAACTTATGGATTTGAGGAAAGGCTTTCAGGTATTTAGTACTTTTTATATGAGTATGGTGGTTTTCAATGCTGCTTACAAAGGTGAGCGTTTCTCTGGGCTTTTCCTACTTAACTCATGAACACAAGTACTACATGAGTTGAATCATAAACATTAAATAAGGATACATTTTTCAAAGGATTGAAGCTAGGAAAGCAAAAGGTTATATACTGCAGAGGCAAGATGTTTAAAACAGCTTTTGTGGTAAGGGGGAAAAAGCACTATCCGTAACCTATGATGGAAGGTCAAGACAGAGAGCAGGTGTAAGAGATTTGGGCTAGCTGAAAGGTTCTTTAATTGGTTAAGGTGGGCAGGTATGTTAGTGATAATGGAATACTAGCTTGAAATATCTGTCAGCTACTTGGAAACTATAATGCTGGAGGTATGGCTAGATGTTTTGGACTCAATGATTTAAGATGCTTGTGTCTCTTATTTAGCAAGCCCTCATAGTTAAAACAGCTTCTAACTCAGAAATTGGCTGTTTGAACCCACTAGTCACTCAGCAGGAGAAAAAGGCAGTTCTGCTCTTGCAGTGTTGTTCTGAGTCAGAATTGATTCAATGGCAATGAGTTTCAGTTAGTGTTTTGTTTGCCTCATGTTTAGTATGCAAAAATTAAAAATGAAAAGATGTTAATTTGGTCTTTGTATATTTCCTTTTAGTCACAGCATATTCACTGTAAAAATATTACAGATTGAAGATTCTGAAATGCCTCGTGTAATACGAGTCAGTGAGTAAGTTGATCATTTTAAAAATTGTGATTATTTGAGTTGCTCTGAAGGACTTTTAAAGGAATGGTTATTATTTTGGATGATTTAGATTGTCTTTGTGTGATCTTGCTGGATCAGAACGAAGCATGAAGACACAGAACGAAGGTGAGAGGTTAAGAGAGACTGGAAACATCAACACCTCTTTACTGACCCTTGGAAAGTGTATTAATGTTTTAAAGAACAGCGAAAAGTCAAAGTAAGTGCTGCTGAAAGTGAGTGCTATTACCATACTGTGTATTATACTATTTAAACTTTCAGTGGCCATTTTTAGGGAGTACTGAGAGATTGTAGACTATAAAAGTGAAGTAGAGTTTAAACTGCCATTTAGTCCCAGTCCTTAACCAAAAGTCAACACAATTTTCCATGTTATTGGGTACTGCTGAGTCTATTTCAACTCACAGCGGGCCATGAGACAGTTGACTACTCAATAGGGTTTTGTGAGCTATAATGTATATAGAATCTCATCACCAAATCGTACTCCAGTTGAGCCACTGGGTGGGTCAAGCCAACAACCTTCAGTTAGCAGTCAAGCACTTCCCCATTTGTGCCATCAGAGTTTCTTACTATTTTCCATTACAAATACAATGATCAGCAGACACTTTGGAATAAGTTTCTCGTGATGATTCTTTAGCATGGAAAACCATTTTATTCCTTTTAATGCATTGTGTATGTTCTAGTTAATGATGGATTTCTGTGTAGATTAGCATTTTAGGCTGTGAAGGTGAGAATTCAGCCTTCACTCATTCTTAGTCAGTTTATTTCCTAGCGTACATTATATGATTGCTATACTCTTGGGAACACAGCCCGGTTTAGTGGTTGCCTCCACTTGGGGTAGTGGATTGTTGTTATTAATAGTAGGCGTTGTTGGTGGATGTTGAGTCCGTTCTCAATTGTGGCCATAGTGTGTATACAGTAGAACTGCATTCTGTCGGGTTTCAGGCTGTGGCCTTTGGAAGCAGATCACTTTGGAGATGCCTCTGGACTGGTTTGAGTTTGAACCACTTAACTACGTGGCTAATAGTCTGAATCGCAACCATATGTGCTACTTGGGTACTTGTATTACTAGCATGTAAAGAGCATAACATAAATAAACCAAAAAACCCAACTATTACTGGCTCACTAACCCAGATTTTAAGACCGAGTTGTTGGATCCATAATTTGTAGCTATATAAATACCCTGACTTTATGAGATTTGTTTTACGTCATTGTTTTTAATTCTCTCCCCCTCCCCCTCTCCCCCATAGATTTCAACAGCATGTGCCTTTCCGAGAAAGTAAACTCACCCACTATTTTCAAAGTTATTTTAATGGTAAAGGGAAAATATGCATGATCGTCAACATCAGTCAATGTTGTTTTGCCTATGACGAAACGCTCAATGTATTGAAGTTCTCGGCCAAAGCACAAAAAGTAAATATAATTAAACTTCTGCAGAATGTTTTAAACCTCTTCTGATTATGAAAACATTATCTTTTCTTAGATTACATAATATATTTTGTATTTAGCACTATAAACCTGAGAAATCATTAAAATGTAAATGTACATGTGTGGTCAAGTAGAAAGAGATGGGGAAAGATTACAAGTTGTCTCTGTGAGGATTAAAATCATTCTAGTAATGTAGGTTACTAATAAACATCAGTTATATATTGTCAATGTTCTTAGAATGATGGTCTGCTGTACCATCTATCTTAAGGACCAGATTTTAACATTGGGAAAGCAGGACACCATTGATAAAACTCATATCCTGGCGAAATAGCCACATGGCAGCCGAAAACCGTATACCCTAGCTTGTCATGCATTCTTTCCAAAAATCGGGACTTTTTAAAAATGCCGTGGGACGTGGGAAATTTTTTTAAAAATCGGGACATCTGGTCACCTTAATCTATCTGGCTCCTTTAGTGTTCCTGGGTGTATACCTGCAAAATATAAGAGCATAACCCATGAAGGTGGATTTACCTGTGTTTTATATGTGCAATTAGATTTTTCCCCATAGGATGTTTGTTTAAGGGTATTAATTTTTCCCCTATATATTTGTCACTTTCCTTTTAAAATTAAATTTGTTGTTTGATTTAAATTTGCAGACTATCTTTTAGCAAGCTGTAAATGCCTTTTCTCTATTAAAAAGTCACATTGAATATCTTAACAGGTTTTTGTTCCAGACACTTTAAATACTTCCCTCGAAAAATCATTTGCACCTGTCAGATCTTCTCAAGACATTTCAGTCGACATTAGTGATTCAGACAGAACAACATCCAAGGTAAAAAGAACCACCATGTCATGGGAGAGTAATCTAGAAGACCTGGTGGAAGATGAAGATCTGGAAGAAGCTGAAGAAAACCAGAATGTAGAACCTGAGTTTACTGAAGAAGAGCTAGATCAAACATTAGAAGAAGACAGTGCCCTCAGCAAAGAAGAGAAGAAAGTATGTATTAACTCACACTTGCAAATTGGTTTATTATTATTTTTTTATGTAAGAACATTTCCCCTCTCAACCTTTTGAAATGACTTATTTTAAAGGCACAATTTTATTGGCACTACAGTAAGCTGTAGTAGAATTCCCAACCCGAATCTTTCTTTCGAACAGAATAATTGACAAAAAATAATAATAAAAACTATTTATTGGGAACTAATAATAAACCAACACTCCCAGCTAGTTCCATTTTCATGCTGATCTCTAAGTCACCCACATTTCTCCTTTTATATAGTTAATTGTTGCTTTACACATGGGAAATTGGTGGTGACTTAAAATTAGAAAAATAACATATGGCAGTGGTAGAAACATGAGATAAATAAGAATAAGAAACAAATCTAAATATGAAGATTTTGCTGCTATACATTGCTCTTTTGAAACCTGATTTTCTTTATTTAGAAGTAAATTGTGACAAGTATGGGTTTAGTATACATCATCCTGATTGATTATATAATAGAATTTTTTTTCCCTTGCAAATAACATGTGCTTTACTGTAGTTTGCCAACCATTTCCTCTCTCTGGGAGATATTTTTGTAAGGCTTGCTGCACTGGTTTTCTGTCCCAGCATATTCACAGAGATACCTTTTAAGGTGAGGGAGCAGTTGGCACACACAGAAGGCATGTTATTTGTGAGGGGAAAAGGTAATTTACTCTGTAGCTCTACCACAATTGAACCACTTCCTCTATGTTGGCTGTTGTGGTGGGACTTCTGAATGAACTTAAACACTTAGAGACATTGGAGTTAATACATTGGAGTCTCTTGCCAGATTATGGGAAGTTTTATTTGACTTTCCAGATGATGAATCTTTGCAAAGGCATAACTTTCAGTTGTAATTATTTTTAAATGATGCGTAATTATAATCAAATTAAATGAAAAGAATTTTATTTTCTAGTCATCTGCAGTTTGTCTTGGAATGTAAGTTGTTCCTTAGTAAGAATTTTAATATTTTCATATTTTAGAAACTCTTGGATTTAATAGAAGACTTGAAAAATAAATTGATAAATGAAAAAAAAGAAAAGTTAACATTGGAGTTTAAAATTAGAGAGGAAGTCACACAGGAGTTTACTCAGTATTTAGCTCAACGGGAAGCTGACTTTAAGTAAGTGTTCTCCTTCGTGTCCTGGTAAAATTGGAGAATTTTATTTATTTCTTTTACACTAAATAATAACTACATAAAGAAGTGACCTCTGTACAGATTTAAAATGGCTGTCAGCAATCTCTAAAATGATCTGGAATGTGCATGGTATTTTTAAAAAACATGAAGTTTCGCTTTTCTTTGTCTTAATGGGGTTAATTTGTGTTATGAAGGGAAACTCTTCTTCAGGAACGAGAGCAGTTAGAAGAAAATGCCGAATGTCGTTTGGCTATCTTCAAGGATTTGGTGGGGAGATGTGAACATCAAGAAGAGCCCAGGAATGAAGATTGTGCCGTGATAGCTGGAACTGAAGTAAGTTGACTGAGATATTTTTAAAAATCCACTGAGGCTTTTGGTACTGGGAGTTAGTGTGTCTCGTAAATGCTGAGAAAATAGGATGTTTTCGAACCAACAGAACTTACTTTGTAGTGTTAGTATTGACCCGGTTCAGTCAGAAACGTAAGCCTATCTAGTTTAATATAGCAATTGGACTTTGAACAGTTTATACCTCTTATAGTTCTATCTTATTTTGGTATTGCTTGAGATACTGTACTTACAGAAATTTGTATACCTTTTGTCCAGTTATAGACACATCGCCCAGATGTGCTATAAACTTGAGGAGTTTAAATGTATGAGATCTTTAAGAGTTATCTAATTCGTATCGCTAAAACAGAAAGATAATATAAGGGAATTTTTTAACATTAGGAAAATCCCATTATCTTTCAATTCCATTTTTCCACAAACTTTTTGAAGCCCCCTCGTTTAAGAAAAGGATTGCCCTTGCTGGACAACTGACCATCCCTCCTATTGGCAAGATATTTTCCTTTTCTGGGCTGCCACTCAACCCGAAATGGATGTTGCCTTTTGATTGTTGCTTTTGTGTGTTTTGTAAACACTCCCTTTAGGGCCCTGGGAAGGTAACATCTGGGGGTCTCATAGTCAAAGCACTAGCTGTGTCCCTGACATGCTTTGGAATTTGGACGGAGTTGTGAAAATTCCCTGAGCTTTTTCTTTTTCAACAAGGCCTCTCAAAATGCATTACCGTATATACTTGTGTAAATGCTGAGTTTTTCCAGCACATTTTTAATGCAGTTTTGTGGTAAAATTAGGTGCCTTGGCTGATATTCGGGTTGGCTTATACTCGAGGATATATGGTATATAATTTAATGTAAACATAATTATTTTGTAATGATTTGTCATAGCTTATGATATGGTGGGAACTATGCCTCATGGAACATACAGCCAAATAGGAGTAATGGAATACAACTTTTTTATAATTGGAGATTCTTTGTAATTTAAAATATTCGTGTTGTGAACCTTTTGCTGTTTTTGAATCTAACTCATGTGGTGCCATACTGAGAGTGAAAGCCACTGTTAACATTAGGCATGCGGTTTTTGCTGTTTTTAGGGAGCACATAATTGTGTAGAGATTGAAGATTTTATTGATTCTCTTCAAGATGATGTCACTGATATTAAGAAACAGGCTGAAATTGCTCACTTATATATTGCATCTCTTGCTGACCCCCAGGAAGCTATTGCTTGTTTAGAATTAAAGTTTAATCAAGTTACAGCTGAATTAGCTAAGACTAAAGAGGAATTAATCAAAACCCAAGAAAAGTTAAACAAAGAAAATGGTAAGTAAATTCTAGTTCCGTTATTTACATATTATAAATACCTAAACAGTACAGTGTATAAGTAATGAGATATTTGTGCAGCATGTCTACTAGTGGCCAGAATATTCTTTGATCTAGGTAACTTATAATTTTCACACTTACATGGCTTTTCATTAACTTAATTTTCATTTAACCTAAATATCATCTTAATGGAAAATTAAGAAATGGCATAAGACCTGTGGAATGAATGTGTTTGTGTTACTTATGCTTATAAGATGCATACAAGGGAACTTCAAACAAGTTCATGGAAAATTCCATTATGTTTCAATTTCCATTTTTCCATGAATTATTTGAAGGCACTCATATACTGGATCATCACACCTGCCTTTTTAAGAGTGTGTTAGGCTGGGTTTTTTAGAAGAAGGAAAACCAGAGGGTGGTGGTGGTGTGTGTGTAGAGATTTATATCAGGAAAATGGCTCATGCTATTACAGAAATGGGTATGTCCAGTTCAGTTTCAAGTCTGTGGGTCAGATGTTAAGTCAGAGGCTGCTCCCCTGACTTGCAAAGGTGCAAGGGCTGATGAACTCAGGAACACCACAGACTGCAGAGGCAGGTGCATCCAAAGTCAGCAGGTCAGGATTGTGAACTGGTGGTGAATGAATCCAAGGTACGCCGGTCGGGTGGCAGCCTACAGGTGACTCCCAACATCAGCAGGCACTATGGCAGGCCATCGGCTCAATCCAAAGAACCAATAGTTGATGAGCCATAACGAGCATCCAGATACAACAGAAGAGGGAAAAGCTTTTCCACAGCGTCCACTTTTAGTTAGGCAGCCAGGCCACACCCCTGAGAGAAACTTCCTTTCAGCTGCATCTGGGCTATGATCTTACAACTGCTTGGATACTCACCAGATCCCACCGTGGAATTGATGACATTCTGTAAGGTCGCATCATGGGAGGTTGCTAGGCCTCAGCTGCAGCATCACTGGGAATTGCTGGCCCGGCTGCATTGACACAAAACCCAGTTATCACAAAGAGTTCTGTGCATACGCCATACTTTGCCATTTTGCCTGTGAAACAAATGAGTGGAAAAAGTAGGAAAATGTTGCTTTTAACTTTATGCAGCAGACAAGGAAGAAAATACTGGCTTTTCTGTGCCCTGGCATGAGTTTGGCACCTCTTTATTACTTAGCACATTGTGTGTAAACGTTTTTTCTTTTCTGATACTCTCAGGTGGTCAAAATATTTTCTAATGTGTGTACTATGACAGTTTATTTTCTATTTTTCTTACATGATTGTTCAGATTTCAGATTTTTCAGATTCCAACATTTTTTCAGATGCCTACATTCTTGTTAATTTGTTTTTTTATTTTTCAGAATCAGAAATTAATTTAAACTCAGTTCAAAATCTTACGAAACTTAATAAGGTAAGACTTTATAAACTTCATTTTGTCTTGATAAAGGACTTAATAATTATTAAATGAACATTATGATATGTTACTGTGTATTTTTAAAAATTTCATAATTCTAAAGAAAAAATAAAAAGTGAATGTGATTAATTGAAAAGTTTAAGTTTCTTTACTCCCATACCTCTTTTTAGTGGTGGCCTCTGTAAGGTTTTTTGAATCCTTCCAGAAAAGTTATATGCATACCAAGAACTCTCACTCACATAGGCACTTGAAACATTGCATAATTGAAGGTATAGTTCTAAGTCTTGCTTTTCTTCTCTTGGAAAATACCTTGCAGATGATTACATTTCCAGCTAATGAGTCAGAATCTCCTGGAGAGGGGCCCAGCTAGCTGTAGTTTCAACAGATCCGCAGGTGATTGTAGTGATCAGCCAAGTTTGTGTGTGAACTTGAGATTTAGGGCAGGAGAGGGAAACCTTTTTTCTGCCAACGGCCATTTGGAGACATCATTTCTTGGATCATACAAAATTATCAAGTTTTAAATTAGCTGGCAATATTTGGTTAAACATTTAATTAACTATTTCTCTTTGGTGAGGCGATGTTGACTAGTATTGATGATTTTGAGGGCCCTATATGCCTGGGAGTTGGCTGTTTCCATGGTTTAGAAGAAACTCAGTTTTTCCAATATCTAGAAGAGATTAGAGTGGCATCTTGTTACAGGAAGCGGTTTGTCCTCCTTTGTGTTTTGAAAGTCCATCTTTAGTAACCATTAGCATTTGAATGTCAGATGGGCTTTTGATGCCATAAGGGTAAACTGAGAGATGTCTAGCAGTATAGTTTGATCTCTGTCTAATCCCCTGTATCAGAGAAGCCTATTTTTTGGTATCAGATGCATTCTTTAATCTGACTTTTCTATATGTGGAACTAAGATTGTAAGGTTGAGATGCATATGCTGACTTTTAGCCAGGTACTATTCTAGATTCTGGGAATGATAGGAATTAATAAGATCCAATCTCCTTATTAAGGAGTTCCCAGTAAGAAAGAAGCAACTGATGTGTAATTATAGTGACATGTATCGAGTGGGAGTACCAGTATGTGTAGGGAATTGAAAGTATGCATTTCAGGAATATTTTCTGGAGAAGGAGCATGATTAATTTGAAGGACACAGGGTGAAGAAGGATTTAGCCAATTGAAAGTATGGGGAAGGAGTAGTTGGTATCAATGAAGGTCAAGAAAATAAAAGGTTTCTAAAAGTTCATAAAAAATTCCTTGATAGCTGAGAAGCAACAAAGCCCAAATTGAAGAAGCACACCAGCCTGTGTGATCATGAGATATCGATAGGATCAGGTATCAGGCATCAAAAAATAAAAATTCGTATCATTGTGAATGAGGGGTGTGTGGAGCAGAGTCCCAAAGCCCATCTATAGACAACTGGACATCCCTTACAGAAGGGCCACAGGGAGGAGACGAACCAGTCAGGGTGCAGTATAGCACCAATGAAACATGGAATTTTCCTCTAGTTCTTTAATGTCTCTCTCTTCCCCTCACACTTTCAATTCTACATTAACACATCCGGCTAGACCAGAGAATGTACACTGGTACAGATAGCTGGAAACACAGGGAGTCCAGGACAGATAACCCTCTCAGGACCAATAATAAGAGTAGTAATACCAGGAGGGGAAGGGGAATCACAATGATCTACACATAACCCACTCCCTGGGGGATGAACAGCAGAAAAGTGGGTAAAGGGAGACATCTGACAGTGTAAGACATGAAAATAATAATAATGTAGAAATTATCAAGGGTTCATGAGGGAGAGGGAGGGAAAGAAAATGAGCTGATACCAAGGGCTCAACTAGAAAGAAAATGTTTTGAGAATCATAATGTACAAATGTGCTTTACACAGTGGGTGTATGTATGGATTGTGATAAGAATTGTACGATCCCCTATTAAAATGATTTTTAAAAAAATTCCATGGTTTGTTTATTCAATTTTACCAAGAACTTCTTGAAGCTTCCTCGTAGAATGGCTTTCCAGGTAGGAATCCAAGTAAAGTTATGGAGTTGATGTAGTGAAGTATAGTTAACCATGGATATGAGAAACCCTTTCAGTCGATGTACAAAAGAACAAGCAATCTGTTGTCTGAATAGAAAATACACTTGTATGAAGGTAGGAAGTGATGAAAAATGAGGTTGGAATGGTAGACTCGAGTAAGATGGCCAAAGGCCTGAATATTAGGTTGACGAGTTTAGGTTTTATTCTATAGACAATGAGAAGACATTGGTTTTAAGCGTAGGCATGACAAAATTGTTATTTGTTTAGTTTTAAAAGTAGATGTCTTTGGAACCGGAGAGATGGAAATGGAATTAGGCCAGAGGCAGAGAGGCTTCTGAGAAGCATCCAAGCAATAGTTGATGAAGGCTTGGCTTTCCGGTAATGGGGAATGAGAAGTACAAAGAGGAATTTAACTTGTGAAATAGGGAGGATAAGACCTTTGGAACTTGTTTGGTCATGACTTTTTCCAGACATTGAGTTGCTGGACCTCAGGCTTTCCGTACTTTTATTTGCCTATTCACTTTATTCTGATCCCTTGATCTCAATTATTTTAGTATGGTCTTTGGTGAAGGAAAAGGAAAATAGGAGACGCGTGTAGGGCCAAGTTTTCTAGGAGCTGTTAAACATACTTCTTCAGGAAGCTTGGTTATAAAACAGAATAGTTAATTGGTGAGTTTCTAGTGTGGAAATTCAGTTTGAAGTAAAAGTATTATAAGAAACTATTGTTAAGTGATGGTCTTAGTGTTCTCATACTTTTTCCAAAACCTTTTGAATGTAACTTGAGGGTAAGTGCTTTTTAGTTATCCTCAAATTAACCTCTATATTGATCATCTTAAGGAAATGTGAGGCTGAATTTGTTTTTAAGCATAGAGGTTTAACTGGGTTTTACAACAGTTGTTATCCCCAAAAGTGAGCACAAAAATTAGGTTTTTGGGGTACCCCCTATTTGCCAATGTAAGCTGTTATTTCAGATTTTAGGGTAAGACTTAAGAAATAATTTAATGTTTCAACAACTGTGAATATAAAATAATGATATAGTGTTGGGATACTTTGTGTAGGTTTTACATTGACTAATAACTCTCTATATTCAAATAAATTTACTTTAGGATGAGACTGAAACATCTTTAATAATAAACCATGAATTGACCTGTAATGAAATGGTTGAAGTTCTTAAGAACAGCAAAATTAAAACCTCTTCAGGAAGAAAAAGATCAAATGAAAATGAACTTCAAGAAGATGGGCCACCAGCAAAGAAAGGTACTATCCCAGCTGTCAGGAGGTCTTTATAAAGTTAGCCCCTAAACCATAAATAGAAAATATTCTAACAGGAAGGAAATTGCTTCTCTAGGAGAAAAGTATGGGAAAGTCTAAATGTCACCAGTACTAGATTACTATTCTTTAAGTTATTGCTAAGCTTCCCGCCTCCCAGCCCGAAAACATTAGCAATATTATACAGGGAGGATGGGTTTTCATATGTGAAAATGCATTAGCTTAAAAAACCAGACTCTGCTACTTTCTGTTTACTGGTAAATTTAGATATATTGAAAGCTTGTATGTACTGAGATTTAACTTTCATCATTAAAAAAAACCACATCTGCCACTGAATTGATTTTAACTCAGAGTGATCTTATTTAGGGTTTCTGAGAGTAAACATCATATTTCTGCCACAGAGTAGCTGCTGGGTTTGAATTGCCGACCTTGCTGTAAATGCCTCGGAACCCACTGCCAGCAAGTCGATTCCAACTCGTAGTTGGAAAATAGTGTTTCCGAGGCTGTAAATATTTGTGGAGTAAATAGCCTCATTTTCTCATTTTCCCCACCAACCTCGGGGCTAGTGGTCTAATCTGGGACCTGGCAGTTAACAACTCAAGATAAAACGATGCTGCCTGTCTCCCGAGAGTGTCCAGAAGGAATAAGATTGCATAATAAACCAACAGTAAATTGGTTATTTTAAGAATTACATGTCTTGAGGAATTATATAGATTAGCTCCCTGGTTTACAGTATGTGTAATGTTTATATGAACCAGATGGATGGAATGGCTAGGTGATGGTAACAGGCCGGTTGCATTGCGTTAATTCTGACTCTTCGTGGCCTCCTGTGTGTGAGTAGAGCTGTATTCCGTGGCGTCTTTTCGTGCCTGAGACCTTTCAGAAGTAGGCCACTAGGTTTTTCTTCTGAGCCTCAGGAGATGTGAACCTTCACTCCTTTCGTCAGCGGCCAAACTAAGGACTACACTATGAATACTTTGAATAAGTATTCGTTTTTCCATTGCAGAGGGTGGATAGCCTTACTTCGATTTTCATGGCACTCTTTGTTTCTCTGACGGGGCTTTGGTGGCTCAGTGGTTAAAGTGCTTGGCTACTAATCGAAATGTTGCAAGTTCTAATCAGTCATTCTGAGGGAGAAAGAGGAGGCACTAGGCTTTCATAAGTTGTATAGCCTTGAAAACCCTCTGGGGAAGAGCTACTCTGTCCTGTAGGATCAGAATGAGTCATAATCACCTAGATATCAGTAGATGGAAACTTTCTCCCAACTTGGCCAGTGCCAGAGAATAGTTGTCACTGTAGGATTGATAGGTCATCTAGGTAAACAGAGAAACAAGTAACCTACGTAGTGCGGTCAGTCCTAAAGGTAGACCATTCATGAAGAAAAAGATAGTTTGCTTTAAAATTCTAGTTTTTAGGTATAGACGATTTGAGTTAAAGACAGTTCAGGTAAGGAACAAAATGGTATTTTTTTACTTAAATTCATAAGCACTTTGAAAAGCTACGTCTTGAGTATATTATTAGAGACTGTGTTGTTAGCTGCCTTCACGTTAACCCCTGCCTTATAGTGACTGTGCTACAGGGACGACGTAAGGTATCAAATGGAAACTACTCATCTTCCACAATAACATAGTGCTTAAAACTCTCCAGAACAAAGTCTGATCTCTATAACTGCTAGAATAGGACCAGAAAGTTGGTATTTGCATAGAATCCATGTTAAACTTTATGAAGAACATGAATATCTGAAACAAAATTTGGTACAAAAACAAGTTAGTTTGATTTGCATTGTATTTTATGATAATAATAATTTTTGAGATATTAAGAGAACATTACAGAAATCCTTATTGAGCTTTCTGTATTCATATTTGAGGTTGATTTATATATATATATAGTGTGTGTGTGTGTGTGTGTGTGTGTGTGTGTGTGATTCACATCTCATGCCATTGACGAATCATTTGTAAGTTCTTTGCAATTTTTAACTTGCCAGATCTGACCCTCAGAAGGGTTCAGACGTTCTTCCCACTTGTCTTTGTAAACACTAAGAGGATACTTTTAAAAATATTTTAAGTTGTGAAAAATAATCTAGCCATAGTATTACTATGCTTAGTTTTTCTCATCTAGTAATTTTTATTGCTGACGGCATCTGAATCGAAATAGCATCATAAGCAGAAACTAGTTGAAAGAAAAGTAGAAGGCTGAGCTAGTGGAGAAACTGGGTCATGACACTTTGGGATGACTTGTTCAGCTTTGGCAAGATGCTAGCAGATAACGTGTATTTCTGATGAAGAATAAATATAGATAGCAAATTATTTTTAAAATATCTCCAAACTTACTGTGGTCAGATTTACTGTCAAAGTTAAGGGCAAATCTTTTTCATTTAAAGATTTCAGAACAGCTGCAATTCTTAGAATAAATTATAAATTATGAAGAAGTAAGTTTGGAAAATGTAGCTATGAAGATATGAAAAGCATCAAAAATAAACTCAACAGCTTCAAAGAGGCTAGAGAGACAATCACAATAATGTATAAGAGTTTGTCTAATGAACACAAAAAAGTAGACTGTATTAAAAGAAAGAGCTTTAGGATCTCATAATGAGATGGCATAGTTACAGCTGCCCAAAAGCCCCTAGACAGTGAAGGAAAAGATGAGAGGACTCTTTGGAAAATAAAAATGTATAAATGAAACTTATTTTTGCATACTCACTACTGGACTATAAAATTGGATAAATCCCAAATGAAGTGGGGAGATGAGATTCTCATTACACTGTGATTCTTTTTTTTTTTTTAACATTTTGTTAGGGACTCATACAACTCTTATCACAATCCATACCTATATATACATCAATTGTATAAAGCACATCTGTACATTCTTTGCCCTAATCATTTTCTTCTTTTTTTTTTCCTTTTCTTTTTTACATTTTATTAGGGGCTCATACAACTCTTATCACAATCCATACATATCATACATCAATTGTATAAAGTACATCCGCACATTCCCTGCCCCAATCATTCTCAAAGCATTTGCTCTCCACTTAAGCCCTTTGCATCAGGTCCTCTTCCCCCCCTCCCCGCTCCCCCCTCCCTCATGTGCCCTTGGTAATTTATACATTGTTATTTTGTCATATCTTACCCTATCCGGAGCCTTACACTGTGATTCTTTTGTGGAGTCATACACCCTCTGGGGACAGATCAGTGTCTTGTGAAAGCTGGGCCTTTAAACTTATGGAAAAGGCATAGGATTGAAATCTTGAGAACAAAGACTAGCCTCATGACATTTTGTTCATATTCTGTAATTGTAACTGAAAAACTAGTTGTAAATGGTTGTGCTTTTCCTTGATTTTGCTTGCATTTTCAACAATGATTACTATATAGGAAGATAGCTACTTGCTGTTTTGCATGTGGGGTTGATAAGGTTTCAGCTTAAAGAGTTTTTTATGATCTCAGAAGTGTTGGCTCCTTCATTGAGCAGACTTCTATGTGTATTCCATGAACTTTTATCTCTCAGCTAGGATGCACAAGAGCTTTCTAAAGGTTGGGACCCTCTATGGGTTTGAATCTCAACCTTACGTGAAGTTTGACATTGGACTTTTACACGATGATTTTATGGAGCAGGGCTGTTAGATAGCAGCTTTGTCATGAAGCCAAAAACCTTTACAAAGGTGACGGTCAAAACTCTGATCAGAAATTTTCAGAAAGAATTGCCTCGTTTAGTAATTCTCAAAATGTTGTAAATATAAGCCACCTTAGACTTACCGGTTCAATACTTTCGTGAAGGGTTCTAGGAAATTGTTGTAATAAGGTTCTTGAATGGTTTTTCTGATTAATAAAACTTTAAAGTCGCTGTTTTAAAACGCAGAAGCGAGGACTTTACACTTGTGAACATGAAGCAACACTAAAGTAATCTCGTTAGCACTAAGGGTCTCCAAAGCAGTTCATGGAATACTAGAATGAAAAGATCGTGCATTTCCGCCGCCCCCATTGCCCCCTCAAGGAACATTTTAAAGCTCCCTTGCATAGCTGATGCAGGCCACATTAAGAATTTATACCTACGAAAACCTACACTTGTTTTCTGAATTTATACCTACGTAAACCTACCCTTGGTTTCTGCTTGCAAAAGTTAAGTTGCTGCTGCTCTTCCTGGTACAGTGATGTGTCTTCGAGGTGGAAAAGGAGATCATATGTGGTATAGCTAAATTAAATATTTTACTTAGGCTTAGAAAGGCTACATAAAGATATGTAAGACTTGGGGTATGCCATCAGGAAGTTTGGAATCTAGTAAATGTAATAGCGTAAGTATGATCAAGTACAATACGGTAAGCTTATTAATTTAATCTTCACAAATTTGAGATGTGTGGTATTACTACTATTTTCCTGTTAAGGTGGTCTGGTTACAAGGTTGATGGTTCAAACCCACCAGCTACTTTTTAGGAGTAAGATGATGTGTCTGCTGCTAAAAATGTCAGTCTTAGAAACTTTAGATAGGGCTGCTTACTGTGAATTGAAGTGGACTAGATGGCAGTGGGGTCTTTTGTCCTTTTTGGGAGAGGGTCTATATCTATTTTACTTTGAGGAAACAGTGATAAAGAGGATTAAGCAGTTTATCAATGGTTAAGCAACTAGTAAAGAGTACGTCTTGAGTTTGTTTATTTATTTTTATAACTGTTCCTTATGCAACTCCTTTACCAAAGACACCAAATTCAAAGGCAGAATGTGGCTGCGAGAATGTTTAATTTGCACCTTTTTTGATACCACATTCACTAGTTTCCGAAAGTGAATTGTCAGCACAAAGACTGGAAGATTTGAATTTAGACAACATGATTTCAAAGTCTATAAGTTTAAGTTTTCCATTATATGAATTCTCAGAATTTTAACTTTCCCCCCTAATTTTGCTATGGAAATTTAGTTAATACTTTTCAAATTACTAATTTCATAGAACCCATTATACAACTGAAAAATTTTTTCTTTTTTAAAACTCTTTTTAGAACATGGGTATCAACTTACAGTGTTTATGTGATCGTCTCTTATTTTCTCCGTGCTTATAAATATTTGGGTTAGAAAATTTGAAGGGCATGAAAAGTTTTAAAGAGGAAAATCGAAAGCGCTGGTAACGCCACTCAGAGATGAGATCCTCCCCTTGCACATTCGTTGTTCATTTAGGAGGGCTCTGAAACTGGACTTGTGCCCCACAGCTTTCCAACATGTTTTTCCTCCCTTAACAGTGTATTTTTTTCATTAAGTTTGCTGTTTTATGTTTCAATATTTGCTCATATGGTAACTACTTCGTGTTACTGAGGTTTTCCAGACTAATAACAACTTTTCTTATTTTTAAAAGGACCTCTATATTTTGACCCTTCTATCTCTGAAGACCACAAAATACATGAAGCTATTCAAGAAAACATTTTCAAAGAAGAGGAAGACATGAGAGTTTTAAAAAAAAATAATGAGCAGCTGAAAGCACATTTACTCATTACTGAGAATGAACTTAAAAATGAAAAGGAACAAAAAGCAGAACTGAATCAACAGAATGTTAGTTTACAAGAAAAACTTTCTTCTCTAAGTATAGAGGTTCAGCAAATTCAGTCAAAATATGAAAATGCAATTTCCAAATTACATGTACAGAATGACATAAACAAAGAACAGGAGGAAAAGATTATGAAATTGTCAAAGGAATTAGACACTGCGAGAAAAAACATCACAAATAACATCTCACAAATAAAATTAATGCAAACTAGAATAGATGAACTCCGGATGCTTGATTCTGGTTCTCAGATCTCAAACATAGACTCACTTAATCTCAGGGATCTGTCAAGTGGTCCTCAGGAGGAAACTGTGCTGAAAACACAAGTACAACACCTAAGCAATGATTATTTGGTGAATCAGCAGGTGAAAGAATCTTGTATTCAAGAACTTAATCGGGAAAGTTCTTTCCACTCTAGTATTGAAGCCATTTGGAATGAATGTAAAGAGATTGTGAAGATGTCTTCCCAAAAAAGTCATCAGATCCAGCAACTGGAAAAAGAAGTTGGAAAATTACAGGAAGAAATACGTGGTTATGAAAATGAAAATAATAGATTAAAAACAGACGAGAAGGAAAATAAAAATAAAGACGACCTAATAAAAGAAAAAGAAAGTCTTATACAACAGCTGCAAGTGGAACTGCACGAAAAAGCCATCAGTCTTAATGCTGAAATGCAGCACGTAGCTGAGAGCACAAGGGCACTGTCACAGCTTACACAGGACATTGCTTGTTATAAAGAGAAAATACAGGACCTGGAAACAATGTTGGAGACCCAGAAAAGCAAATACAAATGCTCAACCAAGTTAGAACAAGAAATTTTGGAAAAGGAATCTATCATTCTAAAGCTAGAACAGAATCTGGAGGAATGCCAAGAAAATCTTCAGGATTCTATGAAAAACACGAAAGATTTAAGTGAAAGAGAAATCAGATTGACAGAAGAAATCACCCAGTTAACGGGTTATTTGCAAGGTGTAAAAGACTCACTTCATCTAAAGGAAGAAGAACATGAAAGCAGCAAACAAGAAGCAGAAAAGTAAGTTAAATATTGTTAAAATAGGCAAAGCATTCATCTCACTAATGTTTTGTGGGGGGTGATGGTTGTCAAAATATACACAGCCAAAGTTATGTGCACTCTGTAAACAAACTTTACCTTAACAATTCGGTAGCATTGGTTATCATCTTAAATCACTTTTGAACAATGAGGTGTGGGCATAACATAATTTGCTAAAGTAAAGCATATGCACAATATAGAGCTTGTACTTTATTTTTTATAAATCTCTGAAGGCAAAAAACATCTGCAAAGATTTACTCTTAATCACATGAACTCTCTGAAGGATGTCTTCATTCATGGTTTAGACATTCCAAACTTGAGAAAAGATGTAATTTTGTAAAGATCGTTACATGTGCAACCCTAGTTAGTTAATGGTGCAGCATCAAAGAAGTATGATTTGTATTTTTAAGATTGAAACAGGACCTATCTGCAAGCTCTGCTCTTAACCAGGCTCTGAAAGTTGATCTTCGGAGGAAAGAAGAAGATTATATTGAACTGAAAGAGAAATTGACTGATGCCAAAAAGCAGATTGAACAAGTACAGAAAGAGGTAAATTACTCGAAAAGTAAATTTAATACCATGAAGACTGTTTTTGTGATATATTGAATTTTCTGCTAGTTCATTTGTCACCTTGAAATTTTTAAAAAAAAGAACAAGTAATATTTAAAATATTTCTTTTGTAAATGGAATGTAGTTTTTAATAAAATTAGAAATTTGAGCCATTTCCCCTCTTCTTCCCTCCCATAATTATCACTATCATGTTCCATAATAAACATCTTGCTATTTCATACAGGCATTACATTGATGCTTTTTTGAGAGCTCATAAAGAATTTGAGAGTCTTAAAATAATGTAAGAATAAAATGATTTGTTATGTATTTATTAGACTATGAAAACATTTTCTGATAGTTGGAAACCATATCATGTGATACATAACATCTATAATTTTTCTTCTTTTTTTAATGATAAAATTTTTATAGTCTAAATTTTTCTGTGTACTAAAATTATACAAGTATAGAAATCTTTGAAGAAGCATCTATTTTTTAAATCACAAAAGGTAATTTTTTTCTTTAAAGATATTTTGTTTTATCATTACATTGTAGGTATGTGTAATGCGTGATGAAGAGAAATTAATGAGGAGCAAAATTAATGAACTCGAGAAAAAGAAAACCCAGTGCTCTCAGGAGATAGATATGAAACAACGAACCATTCAACAGCTCAGGGTAATGGCCTTGTTTGCACTGGCAAGTGAAGGACATTTCTTAGGTCTATTTTAGTGTCTAGTTACATGTGTGATGAGCTCAGGTGGCACAGTGGGTAAATGCTTGGTTGCTTACCCAGTGGGCAGTGGTTTGAACCTCCCACCTGCTCTGTGGCCGTCTGCTTCTGTAAAGATTACACCTTTGGAAATTCTATGGGACAGTTCTACTTTGTCCTACAAGGTTGTTATGAGTTAGCATGGATGACTATGAATTTGGTGTGATTTTTTTGAATAAAATAAATAAGTTCTTCATGAAAAAAAATCTGCCTTAAACTTTTCTAGAATCTAAAATTAACAAAGTCCATAATGACTTTTTCTAACAGATTGAGCATGTAAAGGGACAAAAAGGGAACTTTACAGTGGCAAAACCTGTTCGATACCGCCAGAGCCAAGTATTCAAGAATAATGTCATCATTAATAAGCTCTTTTGATAGGGCATATCATGTCTGGGTTATTAATTCCAAGAATTCACATCAGCAGTCTAATCGTAAGGAAATATCTAATAAATCCAAATTGAGGAGGTACAGGCATACCTCTTCATTGTGCTTACGGATCTTGCATGTTTTGCATATTGACAGCGTGTGGCAGCCCTGCACGGAGCATCTTCCAGTGTCATTTTTCTGAGACCACAAGCCCCCTTCATGTCTTTGTGTCACATGTGGGCATTTCTCACAATCTTTCAAACTCTTTTATAATACTATTGTACACATAATAAAGTACATCTTATTGCCATGATATTGAACATGCAGTGTCTCTGAGGTATGCCTGTACTTACTACAAAATATTTGATGAGTACACATTCAAAAGAGCCAAGGTCATTCTGACAAGGAAAGTCTGAGTTATCACAGAGACATGACACCTAAGTAGTGTTGCAGAAGCAAGCTTGGCTAGGATTCTGTAACAAAAAAGACACCACCTGAAAAACTGGTGAAATTCAAATAAAATCTGTAGGATCGTCCATGGTATTGTAACACTTTTTTTTAATAAGTACATCCCAGTTGTAGAAGATGTTGACGCGAGAGGGAGGTTATGTAGAACATCTCTGTGTTGTCTTTGCAATTCCTTTGTAAACCCACAGTTGTTTCAAAGTAGAAATTTTCAAAAGAGAAATTGAAGTTTAGTTATTTGAAAAAATTTTGTTTCAAAGAACTAAAACTTCTCTATTATACACAATAATTTTTCCATTGATTAAATGAGTAAGACTGCAGTTAAAAATCCAGATTTGTTGTATATTTAGTTAACCTCCAACTTAGGTACATTGTGGTGAGTTACATTTTGTGGTTGATACATCATTATCAATAGTAGTTTGCACTACATCTAGTGTTGCAGCTTGAAAAGGAATCACACAGACAGTTTTTATTACTGAGTAGCAACACCAGCCCCATTTGATGATCTAGAATCTTCCCCAAGTGCATTTATTACTGCAACCATCAACATGTCAATATTGCTCACTTTTTTAATGTATTAAAATATATCTAAGGTTCTATGTAATATTGCCAACCTCTAAAAGATGTATGAAGATATTGATAACTGTTTATGCTGCTGGGGGACTCCAAATACTTGAGAAGGCCTCCTTGTTTCTTGGAGCCTGAGAATATATATAGAGGGTAGTTAAAATGTTCAGTAAGTAAAATAGGCAGTAACTTAGAGGTAAATTAAATGTTGAAAGGTTTTATTTTTTACGCTGCCCTTTTCTCTCAAGTGAAAACTGAAAAGCTGGAGGTTGGTAGTCACGTATGTAGGAGACATTTTCAGATTTACTATTGAGCCCTGTTTTTTAGTTCCATTATTAAATATTGTATTGTATTGTATTTTACACTTGCATTTCATGCATATTCTTTCATTTTGTAGGAGCAGCTAAGTAATCAGAAAATGGAAGAGTTTGTGCAGCAACATGAGAAAATGTGCAGAGGTCAGGAACAGACACATCAAGTACTGAACTGATTGCCGTTATTTGCAGTAACAGTTGCTTTAACATTTCCCGTTAAACGTTTTACAGTGGGTGCCACATGAAATACATAGTTACTTGTCAATGTAAAGCATGGTTTTAATGTGTAATTTATCAACTTGAACTTTATTTATTTATTTATTTTTTAGGCATTTTATTAGGGGCTCATACAACTCTTAACACAATCCATACATAAACATACATCAATTGTATAAAGCACATCCGCACATTCCCTGCCCCAATCATTCTCAAAGCATTTGCTCTCCACTTAAGCCCTTTGCATCAGGTCCTCTTCCCCCCGCCCCCCCCTCATGTGCCCTTGGTAATTTATACATTGTTATTTTGTCATATTTTGCCCTATCTGGAGTCTCCCTTCCCCCCCCTTCTCTGCCATCCATCTCCTAGGGAGGAGGTCACATGTGGATCCTTGTAATCAGTTCCCCCTTTCCAACCCACTCACTCTACACTCACCCAGCATTGCCCCTCACACCCCTGGTCCTGAAGGTATCATCCACCCTGGATTCCCTGTGCCTCCAGCCCCCATATGTACCAGTGTACAACCTCTGCCCTATCCAGTCCTGCAAGGTAGAATTCAGATCATGGTAGTTGTGGGGAGGAAGCATCCAGGATCTGGGGGAAAGCTGTGTTCTTCATCGGTACTACCTCACACCCTGACTGACCCATCTCCTCTCCTAAACCCCTCTATGAGGGGATCTCCATTGGCCGACACTTGGGCCTTGGGTCTCCACTCTGCACTTCCCCCTTCATTCAATATCGTGTGTGTGTGTGTGTACATATACACATACATATATCTTTTTTTTTGCATGATGCCTTATACCTGGTCCCTTTGGCACCTCGTTATCGCACTGGCTGGTGTGCTTCTTCCATGTGGGCTTTATTGCTTCTGAGCTAGATGGCCGCTTGTTCACCTTCAATCCTTTAAGACCCCAGACACTATCTCTTTTGATAGCCGGGCACCATCAGCTTTCTTTGCCACATTTGCTTATGCACCCATTTGTCTTCAGCGATCCTATCATGGAGGTGTGCAGCCAATGATACGATTTTTTGTTCTTTGATGTTGGATAACTGATCCCTTCGGGACCACCTGATCACACAGGCTGGTGTGTTCTTCCATGAGGGCTTTGTTGCTTCTGAGCTAGATGGCCGCTTGTTTATCTTCAAGCTTTTAAGACCCCAGTCACTATCTCTTTGGATAGCCGGGCACCATCAGCTTTCTTCACCACATTTACTTGTTCACCCACTTTGGCTTCAGCAGTTGTGTCGGGAGAGTGAGCGTCATAGAGTTCCAATTTAATAAAGTATTCATGCGTTGAGGGAGTGTTTGAGTAGAGGCCCAAGGTCCTTCCGCCACCTTAATACTTAACCTATAAATATAGACAAATAGATCTATTTCCCCCTCCTCATATATATATTTGCATGTACATGTCTTTGTCTAGACCTCCATAAATGCCCTTTGACCCCTAGCTCTTTCCTCCATCTCCCTTTACTTTCCTCCTGCCCTACCATCATGCCCCGTCACAACCTGGGCTACAGCTATATCTCTTGTCTATGCAACCTTACCCTTGATCGTTCCCCATAATAAGAAATATTCAGTCAAAGCCACAGTCGTTTCTTGATAATGGCCAGTAAGGTAAAAAGATCTTTAAACTTTAAAAAAAATACACGTTGTTAGGAGCTGTCAAGTAGATTTCTACCCATTATCGACCCTGTGTACAACCAAATGGAACATGAGTAATCCTGTGCCTGCTTCACAATAGTTAACGTTTGAGGCCATTGCTGTGCCATCATGTCATTCCATCTCGTTGAGGGCCTTCCTCGCCACCTTATCAAGCATGATGCTCTCTTCTAGTGGCTTGTTTTCTCTTGATAAATATGTCCAACGTAAGAGAGGCAAGTCTCACCATCTTTCCTTCCAAGAAGCACTGTCACTGAACTTCCTCCAGAACAGATTTGTTCTCCGGTAGCCTTTGATGCTTCCCATCTTCCTCACTGGCACTGCGTTTATTGCATCCGTTCTTCCGTTGTCATTATGCCTTGTCACCTTTATTCTGTAACGATATTCTTTGTTTCAGCTTGCACACGCATATGAGGGAGTTGAAAATGCCATGACTTAAGTTAGGTTCCCTTTAGTCCTCAAAATGACATCTTTGCTCTTTAACATTTTGTCTGGTTCAGCATATTTACCCAATGCAAGACATTGTTTCGGTTCGTGACTGTTGCCTCCATGACTGTTGATGGTGGATCTAAGTACAATGAAGTCTTTAAGAACTTCAGCTTATCATGCTTTATATTAAGTTATTATCCATATTGGAGGCTGTAGTCTTTGATCTTTATCTCTAAGTGCTTCAATTCTTCTTGGGTCTGGCAATCAAGGTTGTATCATCTGTAATTTCAAATTGTTCCAATATTGATGCCACATTCATTATAAACTCAGACCATATTAACAATTAGGGAGTTTTATTAGGGAGGTTAGTAGATTACAATTTAGGTGAGAAATGCTCAGGGTACAATTGTTCAGTCACGACAGTATCTTCTCCACCATGTTTGCTGTCAGACCTCTCCCTAGACCTTAGTCTTTGGGTCTGACCTTTGCCCTGTTTGGCAATGTTGCAAAAGTCTTTAGGATTGCCAATAAATGCACAAAGGGCATGTTACTGCGATATATAACCCCCAGCCTGAGGCAATCAGCCCCAGCTCCTTGGGTCAACAAACCTCGCTCCCTTAATTCGGCACCTAGAAGCACCCCACTAGGCAAGCCAGCTTCCTCCCCTAAACCACACAGCTTTACTTGCTGTGAGGGCTGGGAAGTCCACCACTTCATCTCATGCTCTGGTTCTTGGTTCTGCTGCTACTGCTCCAGTGCTACCTACTCCTGTGGTGACAAAGCTGTCACCTGGGTCGAGGTTCAGCAGGATGAAAATCACAATTTGACCTATTAACAGTCACAACTGAATCACAGTATTCTATCAGTATATTTCCATTCCCCCCACTTTCTTTTTTTGGTAGGAGTTACAAAGACTGAGTAGAAGAAACATTAAATACACCACTACACTGCATTCACTTCACATTTGCACAGCAGATCCAAGATATGTAAAAAGCTGCAAGTCCGGCACGCACCTTTTCTAACTTGAAGCCCTGCAGTCTTTCCTTGGTCTGCTAGCACGACTGCCTCATGTTCTATGTATAGACTCCTCGTAAGCACAATTTAAGGGTTCTGGAATCCGTAGTCTACATTGTCAAATTTCTTCGCGTACCTGATATCAAACAGGTGACATCTTTTTCTGATTTTCAGCTAAGAGTCATCTGATGTCATCAGTGATATCCCTTGTTTTACATTCTCTTCTGAGATCCAGCTTGAATTTTTGGCAGCTTCTTGTTGCCAAAAGAACCTGCAACCATTTTTGAATGATCTTTAGCAAAATTTTTCTTGCATTGATATTAGTGATACCATTTAATAATTTCCATGTTCCATTGGGCCTCCTTTCTTTGGAATGGGCACAGAGATGATTCTCTTCCTGTCAGTTGGCCCGATAGCTGTCTTCTAAATTTCTTGGCATAGACAAGTGAGTGCTTTCAGTGTTACAAAGGTTTTTGAAACATTTCATCTGATCTCCTGTCAATTCCTGAATCCTTGATTTTCAGTAATTCCTTCAGTGCATCTTGGACTTCTTCAGTACCATCAGCTTTTTATCACATGCCACCTCTTGATGTAGCGTGTGATACACTGTGTATTCCTTTCATCTTTGGGTACTTGTACCATATTTTGTCCAATATTGCACTTTGAAGATTGAGTTTTTATCTTTAGTTCTTTCAGTTTGAGACATGATGAGTATGCGCGTCCCTTTGGGTTTCCTAACTCTAGGTGTTTACAGATTTCATTGTCATGCTTTACTGTTTTCTTCAACTGCCTTTTGAAATTTTGTTAGTCTCTTTTACTTTATCAGTTCTTTCTGTTGCTTTAGCTACTCTTAAGTTCAAGAGCAACTTTCAGAGTCTCTTCTGACATCTGCTATTGCCTTGCTTCCTTGTTTTTAATGACTTTTTTGCTTGGCATATTGTGTTCTTGATGTATTCCTATAGCTTGTTTCCTCTTTGGTCGTTTGTGTTCAAAGTGTCAAATCTTCTTGAGATGGTCTCTAAATTCAGGTGGGATATGCTTAAGGGTTTATTTTTAGTTCCATCATGTAATTGATTTCAAGCGTTGTTTCTATCACCAAGGCCGTAGTTTGTAACCACTGAGGATTCTGTTATCAGTTTTTACAGTCCAGTCACCAGTCATTATCAATGCATCTTTATTGCATTTTGATCAATTTCAGGTGGAAAAGGTTGGAGGAATTCTTCAGTTTCATCATCATTGACTTTAGTGGTTGTAACATAGACTTGAATATAGTTGTATTAACTGATCTTTCTTGTAGATGTGTGGGTATTATTTCTATCAGAGCGTTGTAATTCAGGATTACAATGTAGTGTTCTTTTTGACAATAAGCACAACCCATTTCTCTATAATTTGTCATTTCCAACATAGAAAACCCTATGATTGTTTGATTCAAAATGACCATACCCGTCCAGTTCAGCTCTCTAGTGCCTACAGGATATTGATCTTTTTATCTTCCATTTCATTTCTAATGTTTCTAGATTTTTACTTTGCACCTTCTACATTTGGGCTAGATTAGTGGGTTTTTGCAGCTGTTTCTTCTCATTTTGAGCTGTGCCCCATCAACAAATGAATGCCATAAAGGCCTTGTTTGCACCAACCTCATTCTGAAGGTCACTCTACCTTGAAGAGGCAGCTCTTCTCCAGTCACATCTTACGTGCCTTCCAAACAGAAAAAAAGGTCACCTTCTAGCACTAAGTCACACACAGTTCTGCTGTTTTAATTGGGTTTTCAGTAGCTAATCTTTCAGAAATGGACTACCCATTTTTTTTCTTTCTAATCTCTTCTTCCCACTGCCGTCAAGTCAATACTGACTTATAGCGACCCCTGTGGGTTGCCAAAACTATAACTGTTTACAGGAGTAGAAAGCCCAGTCTTTCTCGGAGGTGCCTGGTACACCACCAGGAGTCCCATTTTAAGGACTAAGGTTGCTTCTTAGCTAATGGCAATTCTTAAGCCAGATCCACAGCACTGCCCTTTTCTGTCAATAAAATTTTATTGTATTAAAGTTATAGTCATATTGATTGCTTTTTATATTGCAACAGCTGAGCCGAATAGTTCCAGCAGACTTTCAAGTATTTACTGCTGACAGCTGTTGCTCAGTGGGAGAAAGATGTAGCAGGCTGCTTTCCTAAAGCCTCACAGCTTCAGAAACCCCATAGAGCAGTTCTACTCTGTGCTATAGAATCGCTGTGAATTAGAACCAACTAAGAGAATGTTGTTTTTGTTTGGTGGGTGTAGACTTTAAATAATCTTTGCTCTTTCACTCGCATCCTCAGATCAGTATTCAAATTTTGTTTCTTATTCCCGTGGCTCCTGATATTTGTTCTGTTCCAAACCTGGAATATGCTTACTGATTGATACCATTAATTACATTTTTTCTTAGTTATGTCATTTGCAGATATAATTTTTTGCTATAGATATCGCCATGGGTATTTCTGTATAACGGTCACATGTCTTTGCAGTGAAAGTTCTTAGGGATTGCTAAATTACCCCCCAAAGAATTGATATTATGCATATTGTTCATATAATAAATGAAGCATATCAACAACACACAGTCTTGTGAAATAGCTTGGAACCATCACTGAGTCAGTATTCCTAATCTAGTATTCAAATGACTTTTATGTCATTTCTGTCTCCAGCTTATGTGTGCTAGCCTTTCTTTCTACTTTCCTTCCTTCAAATGTCAGGTTTCAGCCTTTTCTTGGTTGAAGCTTTTTGAGGCCATAAGAGCTCTCAGTGACCCTCTTTCCTGAATGTTAAAGACTGAATGCTTCTGTGACAGTTGGACTTTCTGCAGTGGTGCATCACATGTAGTTCTCTTTATGCTTTCTGTCAGGAGAAATTCTATCTGCCTAAAGATCTCTGGCCAGCTTCCTTATATCAGTAGCAGAAGTTCTGAAAATTACAATATATAATGTTTTGTTTTGCTATAAACTTCCTTAATGTGCATTTTGAGGGGGCCAACATTTGGAATTTTTGTCATTAAAAGTGGCATTTTTAGCATTCTTACCTGTGATACCAGTAAGAGTTTTTTTTTTACAAATTGTCTGCAGTGAGCCCGAAGTTTGCCTAATGGTATCACATAAGGCAACCAAGTGATCTTTTGTTATCTACTCTGGAGCTAAAAAAAAGTAGACTTTCTTAACAAGTCATTGTTGTACTTAGTTTTTAAGGCCAGAAATAATTTTGATAAAGGAAGTTGCACTGTAATTCCCAAAGGAGCTGGTCTTGAAAATACTAGAAATAAAAATGGCTTGAGAAGTTTTCTCTAAAAGTAAGCTAGGTTTTTTTTCTAAGACCCAGAATTTTGTTTATATAAAGTTTAATTACATAGAAAATTTTAAGAACTATATGAGAAGGCTTCCTCTCTTCCTGCCTTTTTGTCACACTTCCCTTCATCCATTCATCTGTACATCAAAAATTATTTAGTGTGTCATATATACCAGTGCTATTCTGGGCCTTAAAGATAGAGTATTGAGTAAGACAAAGTTTCTATCAGGATGGAAATCATGTTCTATTTTTATGAATTAAAAATACCTTTTAATCTTAGAAGAACTGGAGAGAGTTGTATATTCCATTAATTTCCAAATGTTCTCTAAATTTTTAGATCTAGATGTTAAAGAGAAAATAATTGCAGATATGCGAATGACACTGGAAGAACAAGAACAAACCCAGGTAGAACAAGAGCAAATCCTTGAGGCTAAATTACAGGAAACTGAAAGACTAGCCGCAGGTAAAACAGGACTGCTTATCTGTCTCAGAATGTGCTGTTTGGTTCGTTGTTTCAAATTTGCTTTTATTTTGCCTTCTCCAGAAGAGGGTAGCCGTCATCTGTGATGGTGAAGTATTTGGTGTGCTTTTGAAATCTTCTGTTGCATGTTATTTTCCACTGTGATGAAAATTGTTTTTTCTAAGAATTTAGGACATTTTAATACTGGATACAAGCTTAGGATTTTCCCAGGAGTACAATTGCCGCTGTTTAATTTTGTCCAGCTCTTAGCATTATCTTAAATGTTTTCCTCAGTATAAATACTCTGATCCATTGCCTCAATATCATCAGTTTGTTTGTTGGGTGTGGCAAATTTTAACACATTCTTAGTAATAATAAAGAAATATGTGGCTTGTGTAGAAAGGGCATGAAATGTAGAAGTAGTCATTTGCCTTTGCCATTTACTCTATGGTTTGGGCAGAACACTGGTGCTGTCCCATTTTAATTTTATTGATTTATTAAATGTATACCTTTATACAAGAGTATACATTAATATGCTACTATATATTGAGAAAATCAGGTGAAGTGATAAATTTAAGAACTTGTTGCAAACTGTAACTGAATATTTTGTGGTTGAAACAGTGAAGGTAAGTGCATGTCACTTCATGCCTCTTCAGCTGCTTTTATAGCTAGGACATAGGTTTATGTGGGAGACGGGGTGATTTTGTAAAATTTCGTATGTAATTAATGTTGACCTGAATTTATACTGTAAACTCCAAACAGTGTTCAGCAGAGTCCTGAGAGATTGTTGCAGTTCCTATTCACTGTGACTGTTGTGAAGCCATTGTAAAGTGGATTGGTTGGAACAGTATTTAGTTCATCTTGGTTTATGCTCCTCTTTTTATGGGCTGTGTTGATTCTTGCCTGTAGTTCTAGTCCATGCCACATACACTTTTATAGGGTCTGATTTTAATTTGCGCTTCTAAACATAATTTGATTTTATGATTTCACATCAGAATTGGAAAACTTGAAGGAAAAGTTCAAAGATCTGGAAGCCAAAAGTAATCAAAGTACAAATAAAGAACTTGACAGTCACACAGATGTGCTTAGTCAAAAGCTCAATAAGCTTCAAGATGAGTTGCAGGTATGATTTCATACATATGTGTATATACATATATTCATTATATTCATTAGATTCAGAAGTGTTTTATTTATGAGAAATAGGTGTGGGAATGTTAAAATATAGAGGCAATGAATAGATTCTCAATTTTGTATTCCATGTAAGGATAAATTGAAAATTATGGTTAAATGAAACAAGATAGGGAATGTTGGAAAATAATTTTTTTTAAAGGCATTTGACAGTAACTTATTCTATTTATGCATACAGGAATCTGAACAGAAATACAATGCTGATAGAAAGAAATGGATAGAAGAAAAAACAATGCTTATCACACAAGCAAAAGAAGCTGAGAACTTAAGAAATAAAGAAATGAAAAGACATGCTGAGGACAGGGAACGCTGTTCAAAGCAGCAGAAGGAAGTGGTGGGTAGCACTCATAACTCCCATGCATTTAGGCTGCTTTGGTTGGTTTGTTAACTGTGTTTCTAGGTTTCTTCCTGTTCTCTACATGGATGCCTTTGGTTCTTTAAAGACAGCTGTTGATCATAACTATTTTTTGGTCCCAATATATGTTTTAAACATTCTCTTCTATCAGGTTTTTTGTTTGTTTGTTTTTTAATTGTAGAAATGTATGTAACAAAACCTTTGAGAACTCAGCAGTGTTTTTCATGTACAGTTCAGTGACATCAGTTCCATTAATCATGTTGTATCACAGAAACTCAGTGCCCCCTGGGTTCACATGAATGGGATCGTAGAATAGCTTGCCCTTTTGTAACCGATGTATGTTTGTTTTTAAGGTTCACCCATCTTATAACATGTATGAGAGTAACTTTATTATAAAAAGTAGTGCTCCTAGGGGTCCAGTTCATAGATGTAGCGGTTTATTCCAAATGTGTTTCAGCATGTCTCTGTGATTAGAGGGTGGCTGCAGATAAGTCCTCTTGGTAATAACACTATTTGCTTTTGTCTCACTTGGTGTCTTCAAAAGACGCCAGTCAAAAAAGTGGTTTCTGTTGGGTTCTGCTGGGCCAGTTAAATTCAAAGCAGAAAGGTCAGCTCAGAAGGTTGTGTGACAATTTGCTGGGACCCCCAACGGAAATTTTGATAGGTTTTCTGCAAGGACACAGTATTATCACAAAGGCTTACTAGGAAGTGTTAAAGAAAATGGAAAGATGCACTAGTGAGAAGAAGCCCAGGGAAGTTGTACCATGTTATTTTTTTTCTATCACCTTGCAGCTGCTCATTCTCCAGTGGTCAACAAGACCTCTCTTCACAAGAATTTTATTGCTAAACCTGACCCCATCCACCTACTAACCTTGATCCTGCCTTTTATCCTTCTTTTTGTTTCTCAAACTCATTTAAAAGAAACATCATTGAGTCTCTCACAGTTGCCAAGACTGTTGTTTTGACGTGGTGTATATTGAAGAGCACAGAATTGTTTTGGGGAATGGTGAGAAAGATGGAAACATCGCCTTGTGGTGTGTATAGACTTAGATGGAGGATATGTCCAGAAATAAGCTTACCAGTTAGGTATTTTTGGTTAACATTGGTGGGAGGAAACATGGCTTAGAAGGGGGAAGAAGAATTAAACTCAGTATTGGCTCAAGACTGATTTTATGAGGCAGATGGTAGGCATTCCTCCAACCGTAACAATTCCGACACCATACATCCTCCCAACAGCACTGTGTCACTGGTTCAGTACTTCACTGCAGTGGCCATATCGGACTCACAGACAATACTCACACTTTGGGGCATATTAGGGAAGTTAACAAGTTACAAGCCAGGTTCCAAAATGCCCAGGACAGAGTCCTTGGTATCAACAGGCTCTTCTCTGCCATGCACAATAGCAGGCCTCTCTCTTTTCAGGATACTTGTCCTTCTACCCTGCCCTAGCAATCCCAAGTTCTTTTAACACTCCTGATAAATATGCATTGTCCATAATACTTTAAGTCTCAGCCTAAAAGGCTAGCTCCCTAAGTCAGCAAATCTAGCTTCTCCAAGAGTTTGTAGGTCCCTTACGCTGCAAAAAAGCCTGTCCGATGGCACTTAGTTTTTCCGCCTCTGAGCTCAGCAGCCTACTGCTCTTCGTTCACTTGCTACCCCTCTGCCACTTCTCTTGTGGTACAACTCTCTATCTCCTGTATTGAGGAAGTTCAAGGCATGATGACCTTGGGGCCCAAAAGACATGTTCTACTTCCAACTCTTCTTTCGTAATGTAGTGAGATAATCCCCTTCCTGCTTCTAGGTGGCTTGTTTCATACACAGTGGGAAGGCAAAATTGACTCATTCCCATTTTAGAGTGACAGTTTTTATATAATTAACCTTGTTAGGACTTATAATCTAGCTGACTCTTACAATCTATCCACATCTGCCCCACATTGTCTTACCCTAACCCGTCAGGAAAAGGGGCAATAGGCCTAGTCTACACGGTCTCACTCAGTTGTTTGGTGGGAGTTACAGAGACTGTAACTAAAGGAGCCATATTAAGTCAAGTACTGCACGACTAAAAAGGTGTTACACATTATAGTAGTACTTCTTGTAGACTTCTCATAGTATGACTTTTCTTTTTATGGCTGAGTAACAATAGTCCAGTGTACTTATAGTCCACGTTTTGTCTATCCATCTGTTGGTAATTGTACTTATTCTTGTAATGAACACTGGATGTCTCAATCCCAATTTATCTAGAAGTTTTCTTATTTTCCCCTTAACTTTTTAAACACCTTTTAGCAAATTATGAAAATGCCTACCTCCTTAATATCTGGATAAGGATATCTTAATATCTGCATAGTATCTTATAAATCTCTTCTTTCTGAGTGCCAACAGGTGTTCCCTACATTTTAAAACTTTTGGCCTTATTTTTTAACAGTTTTCATTTTTTATAACAGTTTTATTAAACTTTCTGTCTTTTAAACTATTTTAACATTACATGTGTATTTTACCTCATAAATAGATTTGCAGTGATCTTTTTTAGAGTCATTTAAATTGTTTCCAGAAGGTCAGATTGGTAAAAAGAGCTAAAAACTCTGTTTATTGAAATTAACAACTAGCATGCTTCATTTTAGAATCAAGTGAATGGGGAGAATATACAAAATATGGCCATTTAATGTATCTAAATATATTGTGCTATTTTGTTTGACATGTATTATTGCAGATTTCGCTGCTATTTGGTGTACGAAATAAATAAACCTTCTTGGATTCATAATGTTTCAAACTTCGGTATTTTCTCTATTTTTTGTCTAGGAGAAACTTACAACACAACTGGCAGAGAAAGATGCTGACCTTCAGAAGTGGCGAGCAGAACGAGATCAACTGGTGGCAACTTTAGAAATGCAGCTGAGAGCACTGATCTCTAGTACTGTGGAGAAAGACCATGAAATCGAACGATTGAAAAAGATTGTATCAGAGCTCTCTAAAACGGTCAGTTGAATCTTGTTTGTTTGTGCCTTTTTTATTAGACTTAAAAACTTTTGAAAAATATTTTTTAAATGTAAAAACAATTTTTTGGTAATCATTTTATTGGTGGCTCGTTCAACTCTTATCACAATCCATACATACATCCGTTGTGTGTCAAGCACATTTGTACATTTGTTGCCCTCATCATTCTCAAAACCTCTTTGCTTTCTGCTTGAGCCCTTGGTATCAGCTCCTAATTTTTTCCCCTTCTTCCCCGCTCCCCCCTCCCTCATGAACCCTTGATAACTTATAAATTATCACACTGGCTCGTGTGCTACTTCCATGTGGGCTTTGTTGCTTCTGAGCTAGATGAAGACCTTAGACACCTTTTGATAGTCAGGCACCATCAACTTTCTTCACCACATTTGCTTATGTACCCATTTGTTTTCAGCAGTCATATTGGGAAGGTGAGCACACAATGATATGATTTTTTTGTTCTTTGATGCCCGATAACATCCCTTCGGCACCTCATGATCACGCAGACTGGTGTGCTTCTTCCATGTGGGCTTTGTTGCTTTTGAGCTAGATGGCTACTTGTTTACCTTCAAGTTTTTCAGTAGATCAAAGATAAGTTAGTTTTAAAAATTATCTCCCTGCCTACCATGAAATATGAATTTTCAAACCTTTTCAATATGATTGAATTATTGAGCAATAGAAATTGCTCAAGTAGTTTGTTCATTGCTCCCAGGTAGAATAATTAACTCATGGTATATGGTTTAGTTTTTTAATCTACCTTTAAAAGCTGGAAAGGTGAGTCAGAATGAATATTTGGCAATATTGGGTAGGTAAATGAGAGGTGTAGTTTACTGTGCTTTTTTGGAGACTTCTTTTTTACAATCATTTTATTAGGGGCACATACAACTCTTTTCACAGTCCATACATACATCAATTGTGTAAAGCCCATTTGTACATTCATTGCCCTCATCATTCTCTAAACATTTGCTCTCCACCTACGCCCCTGGCATCAGCTCATTTTCCCCCTCCAACTCCGCTCTCCCTTCCCTCACGAACCCTTGATAATTTATTAATTATTATTTTGTCATGTCTTACACTGTTCAACATCTCCCTTCACCCACTTTTCTGTTTTGTCCAGCTCCCAGGGAGGAGGTTATATGTAGATCTTTTTAATCGGTTAATTTATCTGTTTTAAATCAAAATCTGAAATTTCCTAAGAGACTACTGAGATAGGGTGTAGCAATTGAACACTCAGTTCCTGAGAAAGTGGCATATGAGGGCAAGAGAGGGAACAAGAAAATAATTCCTTAGCTCTGTGGCCTTTCCACTTCAAGGTATGGGTTAATTTCAAGAAACGTGTAGTTTTACAAAACTTGTTTAATTCAAAGGATTCTTGGCCTTTAAATCCCAACTCAGTGCAGATGTTCACCATATCATTTAACCTTTTTTTGGTCTGTATTTCCTCTTCTGGAAAGTAGGAAATAATGATTTTGCAAGTATTAACTCAGTGGCAGTGAAAATAAACTGAAAATATATATATAAATTGAAAGTAATCTTTTAATTCCTACTTAGGAATTTATTCGAGTCTAAAGATGTTGGAGAGGAGGAAGTATGTATGTCATTTAAGGATATGAATTTCACTGTTTATTCCATAAAATCTCGATTTTTCTACTCTGTAAGCTATTTTGATATATTTTTAACCACATTGACTTAACTGCTTTAATACTTCCTTACTTTAGGAAAAACCAGATGTGGAAATCAAGCCCATACGTATTAGTCCAATGGAGCCTAGTGAGGTTGAAACGGAAACTCAACCAACAAGTCTTCAAAATTTAACAAATGAAGTTGAGGTGAGTATTTGTTAATACAATCTACTTTGATAGTAATCATTGTTTGCAGGCACTTTGCTGCACAAATGGCTAAGTATGATTTTGGCTGGTTGAACTAAAAGTACAGGCTCTTGAGGAGAACATTTTCAGGAAAAGTAGTTCCCAATTGGGTAACCTTCTCAAAAAACAAAGCATACACTAATTAAAAAAAAAAAAAATAACTTGGTGGTGAGAAAAATTTCACAAAAGATAAAATAAGCAAAACAAAACCAACTCTTATTGAGTCTACCCCAGCTCCTAGCAACCTTATAGATCAGGGCATAGCTGCTTCACAGGGAGCCCACGGCTGTGAGTGCAGGATAGCAGGCCTGCCTCATGTGTCAAGATCCCACGGAGTGGCTGATAGGTCTCAGTGGCTAACCTCGGTTCCAAAGCCCATGCAAAACCCAATGCACCCTGTAGGATCCTTAAGGATGAAATAGGAGTAATTATTTGCTGTCATTAGCAGTTTCTTAATGAAGCATTTAATTAAATAGTGGAACTTTGTGTTTGGGTTTGAAATTTTAATTGTGGTTGGGAGATGTTGAGTTAATTATTCTGTCGCACTGGCCCAATATGACAGTAGAATTGCCCTGTAGATAAGCATCTTTCCTAGATTGGGTAATCTAGGAAAACATTAGGAGAGGCATGACTGTAACAAAGTTAAAAAAACAACAACAAACACATACTTGTTTCTATGTCTTAAGCTAGCCATTTGCCTCAGATGTCTGCTTTTAGCCAGAGTGGTGTTAAAATGTAACCTTCGTGCTCAGTGGATCAGCTAGTTCAAAGACAAGTCCTAGCTCTTTTTAACTCTGATAAATGGATCCAAGATTTTATTCCTTCTAAGTTGGCTACTTGTGAATTGATAAGGAGGAATAAGTTTAGTCCCAGCTAATGAAGGTCCAATTTACCTTGATTTATGTCTATTCCAACATCACACACACACCCCTCCCTGGATGATGTTGGGCAAACTTCAGGGATCTGTTTCTGTTTGACAAAGGCTTCTCTAACCTGTAACACGTGTTCTGTAGAATACTGGACTAAAGACTGGTAGTACTTCAGTAATTCAAGTTGAATATGTTATGGTCAGCACGGACAATATAAGGAGTGGCTGTAGGTTTCTAAGTAGCTAGATAGTGATGTTGAAATGATGTAGACCTCAGATTTTAAGGCTTTAGTTTAGGATAAATTTTACGTTTCACAAGGCTTTGTTATTTGGGTCCTTATTTCATTGGTTCCTTGAACTAGACCAGACGGTAGAGAGTGATAGGGACGTTGTAGATTTTGTTAAAGACGTAAAAGTTGACACAGTTCTTTGGTTGTCTGTTGAAATGAGGCCTCTGGTGTTTCCAAAGAGTTTTTGGTGTTTCCTAGGTGGTTATGTTTTCATTAAGTTCTTTGCTATGTGAAGGTTACTATACGTGACAGCAGAAGAGTTTTACCCAATGTGAAAAATCTGCAAATCATGACTTATCCGTATTTGGTTTTTGAATAAAATCCTACTGACATTCAAGTGTAATCCTAGAAGGTAGAGAGTATTACCCGGGAGTGATTACCCAGACCCTAAGGTGTTTGCTAGGATTTCAGTGAGTACACATAGGGCAATGGGCGGTAACCTATTTAGTCATAAAAAAACTTTCCTCATGAATATTTAAAAATATATCTATCCTTTCCCTTGTGGGAAACTTTATGCTAGATTCACAACATGCAAGGAATTGGTAAGCTTTCTTGTTTAGACCCACTCCACAATTTAGTGACAGGATCTTGGTAACAGCTTACATTTTTCATGCTCAGATTTTGTCCATTTGGATTAATTGTTAGGTGCAACCAGGAACAGAATTTCATAGGAAGTGAGCTTGTGGCAGAAAGATGGGATATAGATAATTAAGGCAGTCAAGAACGGGGCAGGAGAGCATCTAAAAACGTATCCCACAAACATATCTGTTGTGATTTCCACTAGTTTGGAAGTAGCTGCCACAGTCCTAGGACAGTAAGATATCCCCTGGTTTCAGGGGCAAACTGGGCTATCATTAACCGACAGGTCCATCATGTAACCTATCTTAAATGTTTTGAGTTTGTGTGCCCAAAGTATTTTCAGATACATCTTGGAAAAATAGGGGAAAATGTCTGAATGGCAATTAGGGAAGGTTACAATGGACATGCTCATTGGAGTTTCATTTAATTGAACTACAGCCTCTTGATATTCTGGTGCAATGTTTCATAAGCCCAGATCAGACACACAGCCTTGCTTGTTGAATGTCTTGAGGACTTGAAGCTCTTGCTGCTGAAGATCAAAAATTGCAGCCTTCAGTGTGCATCACACCTCAAGATAAAATAAAAATTTCTCACAGCTGTAGCAGTAAGCACCATCATGATAAAGATGGAAGTTATTGAATATTTCATTTTGTCTGGATCCACAGTCATCTCTTGAAAGCAGTAATCAAAAAATTAAAATTAAATACTTACTGCATTGGGCTAATCTTCTACAAAAGACCTCTTTAAAGTGCCAAAAAGCAAAGATACCGCTTTGGGGGTTAAGGTGTGCCTGATACAAGTCATGGTATTTTCACTCACTTTGTATGCATGGGAAAGCTAGGCCAGGAATAAGGAAGACTAAAGACAAATCGATGCATTTGAATTAGGTTGTTGGTGAAGAATATTAAATATACCATGGACTGCCAGAAGAAACAAGTCTTTATTGAAAAAAGTACCCCTAGAATTCCTCTTAGAAGTAAAGATGGGGAGATGTCTTCCCATGTACTTCGGACGCTTTTTCAGGAGGGACCAATCCTTGGTGAAATAGAGGATCATCCAGACAGAGGATGGCCATCTTTAAGTTGAAATGACACAGTGATTGTAAAAATAGGCTCAAACAGTAGGAACTTTTTATTGTGATTTAGGTGAAAGTTTACAAAGCAGGTTATCATCAGTTTTACATTAAAGAAAGTAATACACATTTTGTTTCAACGCTTTCATGTCATTCCTCTCAGTGCATCTCTTACCCTTCATCCCTGTTTCCATTTCTCCTCCTTGCCCAACCCTCTTAACTTAGGTAAATGCTTTTTTTTTTTCATCTTAAATGATTGATTTTCTTAACATGGGGGTGAATTTAGTTCCAGCAAAGGGTGTCTGAAGGCCAAAGTTTTGGCAGTCCTAGTCTTTCTCCAACCAAAAGCTCAATCCCTTTTGTGAATTTGAATTCTCTTCTACTTTTTTCTTCCACTCTTTCCAGGACCTTCTAATGGAATCCTGTTCAGAGCAGTTGGTAGCAGCAGTCAGGCACTATCTAGTTCTGGTATCAGGTTCATGGAGATGGATGTTTGCATAGTCCATTAGTCCATTGGATTAATTGTTTCTGTATGCCTTTCAATTTTTATCACTCTTTCTTCTGGATAGGGAGAGGCCAGTATTTATACTGTACAGTTGCTTATGAGCATTTTAGATCCACGGTGCTGCTTAGCACATTATCTTTGTGAACTATATTACACCAGTTGACCTTTGTGCCTGTCCCTCAAGACCATGAGCCTGAGGCCCTAGGCCCAGTAACTAATTCCCTCAGAGGAGTTTGGTTAGATCTAAGACATTTTCTTAACTTTGCCCTCTGTATATTCCACCACATTCATAGATAGATTTGCAGCAAAGGTAAATAGATTCCATCTGTAATGTAAGAAAACATAGAGCTAATTCATAAATAAAGGTTTAATTCTTGGTGTCACAGGCAGTCATATCTATTAGACATTACTTTCCTTCAGAAATTTATGCATGCTGCTCTAAGAGCCCCTGGCTCTAATTCCCGAATAGTTCAGTGTACTTACTTAATATATACCACAGCTGAGTGGATAGTTTGATTCTGCTAGTTTATATATTTCTATTGCCAGCATGTAATCACTTGACTAGGCTGGAGGTTCAAAATGATTCACTTACATACCTGGCAGTTAATTTCAGGAGTTCAGATTGCCTTCTCACAATCTATGACTAGACTTTGAAAAAAGGGGGAATATTGTAAGAGCTAGTGAGTGTTCCAGGAATGGGCTTTTGAAGAGTTACAAAACTTCTCAGGACTTTGTCTCAGAAGAACCATGATGTTACTTCCACCATAACCTAGAGATCTTGGAAATCACAAGGCAATTTCAGATTTGGATAGAAGGGAGTTAAATTCTATATCTCTGTGGGAAGAATAGCAATGAATTTGCTTTCAACTTTGATCTCTCAAGTAGGGTGTTTTCTTAATTCTAGACTTTTCCCTTGTAGATGAACAATTTAGCATCATTGAAGTAGTGTTTATACTAACCCCTCTGTTTTTTGAGTTGATTCTGACTTTTAACAACCCTAAAGAGCAGAGTAAAACTGCTCTAAACGATTTCTGAGGCTCTAAATCTTAACAGAGCCTTATCTTTCTCCCATGGAACTACTGGCCTTTTAGTTGTGCAATGAGTTAACCAGTATGCCACCAAAACAATAGGGCCTAGTAGCTTTCAAAGCAAAATTTCCAGGTAATTTTTTAAATCATACATGTTTGAGAGATGTAGTCTCTAAATTTTCTTAACATACTATGTATAAATCTGGAGAAGGTATAATAAGGTTTCGTTCTGTTCTTTAAAAAATTGTTTTATTAAGTGCGCATACAACTCTTATCACAATCCATACATACATCAATTGTGTAAAGCACATTTGTACATTCAGTGCCCTCATTATTCTCAAAACATTTGCTCTCCACTTAAGCCCCTGGCATTAGGTCCTCATTTCTTTCCCCTCCCTCCCTGCTCCCCCATCCCTCATGAACCCTTGATAATTCATAAATTATTGTCACATCCTGTCCTGTCTGACATTTCCCTTCACCCACTTTTCTGTTCTCCGTCCCCCAGGGAGGAGGTCACATGTAGATCCTTGTAATTGGTTCCCCCTTTCCAAACCACCCTCCCTTTACCCTCCCAGTATTGCCACTCACACCACTGGTCTTGAAGGGATCATCTGCCCTGGACTCCCTGTGTTTCCAGTTCCTATCTGTATCAGTGTTCAGGTCTAGCCAGACTTGCAAGGTAGAATTGGGATCATGATAGTGGGAGGGGGGGGGTGAAAGAGGAAGCATTTAAGAACTAGAGGAAAGTTGTATTTTTCATTGTTGCTACACATTCTAACTGGAAGTTGTAGTTTTCATTGTTGCTACACATTCTCACTGGCTCTTCTCCTCTTTCTGTAAGGGGATATACAGTGGCTTACAAATGGGCTTTGGGTCTCTACTCTGTACTGCCCCCCTCATTCACTGTGGTAAGATTTTTTGTTCTGATGATGCCTGATACCTGATCCCTTCAACACCTCGTGATCGCACAGGCTGGTGTGCTTCTTCCATGCGGGCATTGTTGCTTCTGAGCTAGATGGTCGCTTGTTTACCTTCAAGCCTTTAAAACCCAGATGCTATATCGTTTGACAGCCAGGCACCATCAGCTTTCTTCACCACATTTGCTTATATACCCATTTGTCTTCAGCGATCTTATCATGGAGATAAGCACACAATGATATGATTTTTTTTGTTCTTTGATGATTGATAACTGATCCCTTCGGCACCTCATGATCACACAGGCCGGTGTGCTTCTTCCATGTGGGCTTTGTTGCTTCTGAGCTAGATGGCCACTTGTTTACCTTCAAGCCTTTAAGACCCCAGATGCTATATCTTTTAAGACCCCAGATGCTATATCTTTTGTAGCCGGGCACCATCAGCTTTTTTCACATTTGCTTATTCACCCGCTTTGTCTTCAGCGGTTGTGTTGGGAAGGTGAGCATCATAGAATGCCAGTTTAATAATAGAAGAAAGTATTCTTCCATTGAGGGAGTACTTGAGTGGAGGCCCAATGTCCTTCTGCTGCCTTAATACTAAACCTATAAATATATGCACATAAATCTATTTCCCCATCCTCATATATAATATATATTTGCATATGTACATTCCTTTATCTAGACCTCTATAAATGCCCTTTGCCTCCCAGCTCTCTCCTCTATTTCCCTTGACTTTCCTCCTGTCCCACTATCATGCTCAGTCCCCACCAGGGTTTCAGCAATTCCTCTTGGTTACATTACCCTTGATCATGCTCCACCAGCCCTCCCACACCCTCCTAACTACCGATTTGGATCACTTGTTGTTCCCTTGTCCCTATGTTTGTTAGCACCACTAGCTTTCTCCCCACCTCCCCCTCTCCCATGTTCCCCCGGAACTGTCAGTCCTGTTGTTTTCTCCTCCAGATTGTTCATCCAACCTATCTTATGTAGACAGACCAGCGGAGATAATAACAAGCACAAAAACAAGACAGAGCAAAACCAAGCAACAATATATAACAAAACAACAACAACATACCAATTACAAAAGACAAAGCACAACAAGAAAGAAAATCTTGTAGTTAGTTCAAGGATTGTTTGTTGGCCTTTAGGAGTATTTTCCAGTCCAGTCTGTTGGGGCACCACGCCCTGACCCCAAAGTCCACCTTCAGCATTCCATGGGGACCTTGTTCCTCCCCCTTAGTGTTTTGCCTCCGTGTGGCGGGATCAGATCAGGTGCAATTCCCACACTGTGTCTCTGGTGTTGTCCCCTGTAGGGGCTATGGGTCAATGAGCAGCGTCATGTCTCATAGTGGGGCCGGCCATGTGGTCCTCTCTGTGGACTGGCTGCTCTAATTGGGAACATCGTCCTCAAGGCCTGATGGGCCAGTTTGTACTCCACTCTCTCCTCCTCCCCCTTCATCTGCTCCTTCGTGCTCCGATCAGATATGTCTCTCTCCCGGAGCTGCAGATTCAATGCTGTCCTTTGAAATAAATTCTTCTGAGGGGCTCATTCTGTTCTTGTGACAAATTTGCCAGAGTACAATTTATCTTTCATGTTAAACCTTTCCCTACTTGTGGTCTTCAATAGACCATGAAGGTGCTTAATTCTTTGTGATTTATAAATTCATGTTCTACAAATAAGATTTTTCCCTTTCTAATTCTGTTCTTTTTTTTTTTTCTTTTTCTAATTCTGTTCTAGGATGGCTCTGTAGTCCTTGACTCTTGTGAAGTATCAACAGAAAATGTCCCAAGTACCCGGTTCCCACAACCTGAGTTAGAGATTCAGTTCACACCTCTGCGGCCAAACAGAGTGGCAGTGAAGCACCCTGGTTGTGCCTCCCCCGTGACGGTTAAGATTTCTAAGTCCAGGAAGAGGAAGAGTAATGACATTGAAGAGGTAAATAAAATAAGTAAGTCTTATGATGAATCTGAGTGATCATGAACAATAATTATGCTGTAGTGTGTTGCCCTCTTATTTGTAAGTATTGTTGCAAGACACAAAAATCATAACTTATGCTATCTGTATGTCCACTAAGAGTATCATTCTGGTTTAATAGTTCTCAAACAAAGCTCATGGTATTCACACTTCCAGTGAAGATGTGATAGGTCAAATAGCAGTACTTCGCAGTCACACTCTCCATTCCTTGATGCTAGCCACTGTTTCTCTGTTCTCAACCTTTTCACCCTTCTCCCCGAGGTAAGCCAGACTTTATCCTTGACCACACGGATTCGGGTCTCTGGGTTCCACCATATTCTTAGGAGTCTCTACGACCCAGTGCACCTTAGACCATTGGTCCTTCTCTGTATTTCTCTTTCGATACCCTGTTAGGTCATAAACTGAAACTACTATCAATCTTCATTCATTGCCTTTCTGTTACCCAGGGCTGAATCTTCACAAATCAACTGCCTTCATCAGTAATTCAGAGATTATTACCTATACGTATAGGTACCCATACATTAGAGCCAGGAAGCATCAGGGAAAGACTGGAGAGTCATGGCATGGGTCTCTCCATCGTTACCAGAGATATGTCTGTCACACCCTCTGCCAGGCTTGACTGTTCACACCCATGCAGGAAGCCAAGAAAAGGAAACTTCAGAGTTCCACAGTCCTTTGGGCCCAATCCACGGTTGTGAATGGTTAACATTATGCATGATTGATTGCATCCTGAGGCCTGTTGCCAGGAGGAGGGCTTTGGATCCCCTACTCATTTATTCATGTTTTACTGTTACCTGGAAATTTCATTAAACAAAGGCCTTCTGGTTTATTGAAAATTCCTAGGACTATTTTCAGAAATAGTTAAGGTATCAAACTAGCTCTTCTCACCAAAGGTAAAAAGGATTCTTAGGGAAATTAGAGAAACGGCAATGACTCTTCAGTTAAATATAATTTTTGTCATTTAACCCCCCAAAATAATCTCTTTTTTAGGAAGTTTTAACAGAGAAATTCCCATCAGCTCATATTAAAATTTGAATCCCTGTAGTACTAGCAGGAGCCTGGTGGTGTACTGTTATGTGTTGGGCTTGAGATTCTCAGTTTAAAACCACCAGCCCCTCTCTGAGGGAAAGATGCGGCGTTCCAATCCCACAAAGAGTTGTGGTCTAGGAAAGCCCCTGGGGTAGTTCTGCCCTGTCCTGTAGGATCGCCATGAGTCAGAATTGACTTGATGACAGTGAGTATGTAGTGGTAGGCTAAAAGCTGTTTACCTACCTCTGCTTACTGCAGGTTTCTGACGGTAATGCTGCCAAACATTCTGCCACATCCAAACTATGCTGATTGGCAAGTCACATATGCTTTCTGATTCTCCATTACCTTGTTTTAAAAATAAGGGATTAGAGCTCATGTATATAAATCACCTGTCTATTATTTTTGCAACTTGGTGGTGACATAATGAAGGTTGATAAGTTTTTTCTAAAGCAACATGTTTTCAATTTAAAACTAATAATAATTATGTCTTTGGCAAAATAATTTTTATCCAATTTCTTTTTTTTTCAACTCCATCAAAGAGTAATTTCTTTTCAAGCTGGTGGAAGAGCAGAAATAGTATTAACCATATTCCTGAGGCTCTCTGTCAGGTAATAAGTTTATTAAATGAATTAGTAGCACTGTCCTAGTATACATGGAATATCTTTAGAAATTATAGAGCTTTAGTTAACCTTTAGTATCTCTCTATTTTATGAATCATTTTATTGGAGGCTCCTACAGCTCTTATCACAATCCATACTTACATCCCTTGTGTCAAGCACATTTGTACATATATTTGCCATCACCATTTTCAAAACATACCTTTAGTATATACCTTCAATAGCCATTTAAAACATTATAAAAGGGCTTCAAAACTTTAGAAGAATGGAATGGAAAGATAATGGGATTTTCCCACAGACTTGTTGAAGCCTGCTTGTTAATTTATTCATTCTTGTAAAGTTGACTTCTTCCTTGATTTATTTTTTCCCCAGGAAGAATGAAAGTGTGAATTCAAGGGGTGGTATTCAAGGGGTGAAATAAAACGAGGGACTTTGTTTCTGTTTTCATTTTACTTTTGGCATCGACACCCAAGTGTATTTCAGAAAAGATGTATGGACTGCTGTCGATAAGACCTAGGAAAAGCACAGCGTTGACAGTACTTGCTAAGTCTTCACTAGAGTATGTTGGACTGGACTTAACAGAAAAGGGCTTCTGTTAAGAGGTAACACAAGTTTACAAGTTATGAAACGCAAAATCCAGGGGACTCTGAACTAACTGATCCAAGCAGGAGAACAATCTTGGACCCCGCTTCCTGAACAGGGTCGGTTCTCAAGCAAAATCACATTTCTTTAAAATGGTTTACCAAATAATGTACTTATTATAATGTGGAAAGTGACAGAGAGAAATGACAGGCTGCCTTCTCCATGCAGAAGTTGCTTTTGACTCAAAATAGAGTTTTGGCCTAGCCACCATCCCATGGCAGGAACCTTAAAAGCTAGGTTGGAGTATTCTTTTGTGATAAATTGAAAATCTTACATATAATGCTATATTCCAAAACGAGGACTCCACAAAGAATTCTTCACAGGGTATTTCCCATCTGTGGGTTTATTATCCTTATGCCTTCTCTCGTTGCAGCCTATGGTGAGCTGTCCTTTTTGACCCACCCCCACCCTCCCTTTCTTTTTCTTGGAATATGATTTTTCCAGCTCCAATTACTTTTACTGTCTAGCTTGGACTCTGAGGTTTCAATTGTGATCTTTGCTGTTTCTCTTCTTGCCCTTCCCCCCTCTTATGCTTATAGTAGAATAGTTGGTGCAACTGGGATTTGTACCAGGTCGATTCCGTGAATATAGTTGCAAAAACCATACCTGGCTGTGCCGTACTGCAAGGAGAAAGGCCAGAATGCCAGCTCATGTACCAGGGGAAGAAGATTGCACCATTTCTTAATTTTCATAATTTTCCTGTACACATGATGAAGTTTTTGTTTTATATTTCTCCATTTTGGTTTTGATGCTACCACATTTTTATTAGAGATCTTAGCCATAAATACTCTGTATGGTTTAGGCTTTGGTGAAAGGATAGGTGTAATGCTGTATTACATTTTAAAGATCTGATTGTTTTCTTTTTAAAACCACGAGGTTCAAGTAAAATATATTCTCTCCTGTTTTCCTCATACATTAATCAAATAATTTTATTATACATAATGTGTGAGGAAAATTTATAACTTTGGTAAGTGTTTCCTAACATTGAGACTTACTTGACATCTGGGCCCCGGCAATTCGTTGTGTTGGAAGGCTACCTTGTGTGTTGAACAGGTATTAGCAGTATCTTTTTCCCATGCAAGTAGCACCCTCTTTCCTGCCCCTTGATTCCCAAGTAATGATAACCGAAAATGCCTTCAAACATTTGTTCCCTGGCATCATCACTGCTGATTGAGACTGAGTGGTATAAGTGATACTATAGAGCTCACAGATTTTATTTTTGACTCTGGAGAAAAAGAAAATATAGTGAATTAATTAGCCAAGCTGAAATTCTTTCTTTCTTTTTTAAGGATTTGATGTGTGAAAATAAGAACACTACACCCAGAAGTAATTTGAAGTTGTTCCCTATGTCAGAACATAAAAATTCTCCTGTCCAAAAGGAAGAAAAGGTTTATCTTTTTCTTTGCCTCAAATTGACCGTTTCCAATGAAACTCATTTATCATCCTTTTTCTACATATGTAAAATCTGCTTTGGAATGTAATCTAACATTTGGTGGCCAGTAGCTGGCACCTTTTCGTGTGTTCATTTCTGACTTACCACTCCCTGCTTGTCACACTTACTCTGTCATTCCTAGGTCTTTTCATCTGTCTCCTGGTAAATACTACTTCAAGTTTCATATCTGAGAAGTTATAGCCTGACTGGCTTTTAAAACTCTACTTCTTAATTATACATTGTCATTGAGAAAGTGGGAATATTTTGACTGTTTTTGCTAAATCTAAGCACAGCTGTAGTTAATTTCCTCTTCAAAATTATTCATAAATTCCAAAAAAATGTTTCTTAGGTTTCTGTGCGTCCATCATCTAAGAACACTTACTCTCTGCGGAGTCAAGCCTCCACAACTAGTATCAACCCGGCCACGAAGAGAAAGGACGGAACACTACAGAAATTTGGAAACTTCTTTCAACAATCTCCAACCATTCTTCAATCCAAAGGTTTGCATGGCATGAAATGCTTTCTAATGTTAGTTGTTGCGTAAATCAAACAACAGTTAACACAGTGAGCATACCAGAACGTCTGATGATAATCCCACTATGTGGTGGAGCTGAGAGGCCTATATGTAAATGATCCAGGGAAGGCTGTTTAATGATCTTTTTATTCAATTTTTCATCCAACGTTTAGAAGCCGCGTTGTGGTGATGGAGAAATGAGCGGCGTGCTAAAGGAGCGGTGGCGTGAATAGAGCGATTCTAGTTAGTGGGCTTTGGGAAGATTTTTATGGAGATGAAATTTAACCTGAACTTTGAAAGGATTTCATGATTATAACAGATAGGAGAAAGGATATTCTAGGGAGACTCTTCTGCCCCAAATAATTATAACCTCTGGACTAGAGGTATTTGTTGTTTTAATATGCTACTTAGCCTCCTTGTGTTTTTTTTTTCAGTGTTGAAAGATGAATATGCTTGGCACCTTTTTACTTTATACTGTAGATATAAATATGTGTGTGCATATGAGGGCAAGTCAAAAAGTATTGCATAGACAATCATAATAACCTTTATTAAATAAATATATCAAACGATTGTTTCTTGACACTTCCTCCATCTCTGTCTGTATAGTTCTGAAGGTGACGTTTACATTCCTCTACCCCTTCTTCTGAAATATTCTGTGCTCTTGGATTTAGACCGTGTCACGTTGGCAGCTCTGACACCCTCCAAGGATGCTCCTTTTCCATGCTCTTACTTTAATCACAAACGTCAATCCAAAGGGGGAGGGTTTCTCTGAAAATCCTACAGGAAAGCCCTTGCTCCATTAGAAGAATGAAGAGATGCTTTGTTGTGATGGAGAGAGGGAAATTTAGCTTCTTCTGATTAAGTTTCTATGATTATTTTGTGCCCTTCAAGACACAGTATATCAAGATCACCTCTTTGGAATCTCAAAGACCGGTTGCCATGAACCTTGCAAGCCAATCTCTTTACCTTGACTTTAACTGGTCTAGCATTTCGCTCAAAAGGCGCTACTTAGATTGGACCTTTATACTTGAAGGCACTTTAATCAGACTCTGGAGGTGCAGACACTTACACCTTGGGCTGCTGACTAGAAGTTCAAAACCACAAGCTGCTCCTGTAGAAATTTGAAGCCTTGGAAACCCACAGAGCAGTTCTACTCTGCCCTTTAGGGTATCCATGAGTCAGAATTGACTTGAGGGCAGTCAATTTTTTTTGGCTTAACCAGTCTCAAGACAAGTGCATTACTGAGAGGACTTATCTGCAGCTATCCACAAATCACAGGGGCATTTATAAAGACATTTTGTTTGGAATAGATCCATACATGTATGAATTCGAACCATTTTATTTTATCATTTTATTAGGGAGCTCTTACAAATCTATGAAGAGCCATCATTCATTTGTATTAAGCACACTTGTACAAATGTTGCTATCAACATTTCCAAAACATTTTCTTTCTGCTTGAGCCCTTGGTATCAGTTCCTCTTTTTTTCGCTTCCCTCTCCCGTCCTTGTGAATCCTTGATCGATTGTATATTTCTGATATTTGTTCCCCCCTTGGGGGGGTGGGTTATATATCCAGCCTTGTGATGGGTTCTCCGTTTCTCCCTCTTCCCCCTACTGTCCCCACCATCTCCCTTCCTTCATGATATTACTACTCCCGCTACTGTTCCTGAGTGTTTTATCTGTCCTGAATTCCATGTGTCGAGAGCTCTTATTTGTAACAATGTGTGTGCTCCAGTCTAGCCAGATTTCATTGGTGCTGTACTGTACCTGGTTGAATTGTCCCTTCTTTGTAACTCTTCTGTGGGGGGATGTCCAATTATCTGCAGATCAGCTTTGGGCTTCTACTCCAACCCTCGTCATTCACATCAATATTATTTTCTGTTTTGTATCTTTTGATACCTGATCCTGTCGACATCTCATGAATGAGTTTTCTTGGTTCGCCTTTTCTATGTGGTAAGCCTTAGCTTGCATTTGACTTAGTGTTGTGCTTGTTTGATCATGATTGTCTGTGTTCACTAAGCATCACTTTTTTCTTGGTGAGTTTTCTGCGTGTCATTTGGCCATGTAGAGTGCAGTGCTTTTCTCTGTGGCCTCGTGCGTGCTTTCTTTTTAAGAATTTTAAATCTTTGTACCTAGGACATTTTTATTTCATTAAATTAATCCTAAAACTCCTTTTTTAGCAAAAAAGCTAATTGAAACAATAAGCACTTCAAAGCCGGTAAATATGGATGCAAGCAAAGAAAATGTATCACGACCTAAGCGAGCCAAACGGAAATTATACACAAATGAAATTTCATCTCCTATTGACATAGCTGGCCACGTGGTAAGCTAGTGTTTCCTTTTTTATGAATATCCAACTGTTTATGTTCTTTTCAAATTTCAAAGTGCTTGTTATAATATTACTTAACAGTAGTTAGTATTTCTCCTATTCAGATGTAATTTTAAATGCTCTATTTTTGGTCACAAGTGTTAATTTTTTAGTAATTAAATAGAAATACTGGATTAATGTGTACATGTTACATAACATTTGCACTTGCAAGTTAATCAGAGGAATTTTAATTTTAATTCCATAAGTAAGATTAACCACTGTGTGTTTATTTGCATGCACCATCTATTTTTCTTGTGATTTTTTTAAACACAAACCATCTTCAAATGCAGGGAACACTGATGGTGTAGTGGGTGTAGTTCCAAACTACCAGCCCTCAAGAGGTCGGCCCACGAGAAGGCCTTTTCTTGCCTCTACAGAGTTAGTCCTGGAAACCTACAGGGACAGTTCAACTCTGCCCTGTAGGTGGCTATGCATCAGAATTGACGCCATGGCAATGAAGTTCTAAAATGCACATGGTCAAAAATAACAAAATTGACAATAATTTCCTCCCACCTTTCTACTAATCATTCCAGGTTCTGTTAAGAAAACATGTTGCCACCCTTGCTCTGTGACTCATTCTCACTCACACTAGGCTGTGCTATTCAGGGAAAGGTCTAATTTCCTATTATTTTATATTGGCGTTTGCCTAGAGTTTGAAAGTGAAGTTAGAAAAATAATGAAAGGATAAACCTCAACAAGCGGTGGCCAAGAGAAATCAGGAGAGACTTTGTAATCGTAGCTATTAGACACTTGAAGGCGGGTGGTAAAGAATTAGTGTCAATTAGGAAATGTTCTTGTATAGCTGTTCAGTTGGCCATTTTTCCATTTTTCACCATCTGTCTGTTTAGTACATAATTTCTTCCCTTGACTGAATATTGCTTCCTGTCTTGGTTGCAATATTAGGCATTTTCTACTTCCTAAGTTTTATTAAGCTTGTTATAATAGGTCATTTAGGGAAAAAATTACTTGCAACTCTTATCTCCAAGTATTTCAATAATTTCAAAAGATTTATGGAGACATGGAATTAAAAAAATGAACCCTTTCCATGAGCATTTTGAAGCCCGCTAGTATATATGCCCTGAATTGATTAGAAAGGTGTAGGATATTATGTTTACGGAGTCAAGTCATGGTGTTACTCTTTTACAAAATACATGATGTCTTTAAGCATGCATTTTTTATGGAAGACTATAACTGTACTCTAACAGGAAAAAACATTTTCACAATGTACCCATTACTTCATTTATTAAGTACATGAACTATTGTAAACAAATTAAAATTTATATTTTTATTTAAATTATAAATAGCTCTAACTTTTCACTTGAAATTTATAAATTTCAGATATTAATGGACCAGAAAGTAAAGGAAAGCGATCACCAGATCCTCAAACGACGACTTCGAACCAAGTTGGCTAAGTAATATATCTGTTGTGGAGAATGTTTCCATGCAAATTTTATTTTCACAATCATTGTAACTTACATCCTAACTTTTAAAAGATAATTGTATATATTTTGATGCCCTGAATCACTCTATATATCATTTGCTATTTTATACATAGTATAATTTTACTTAAATAAAAGATTGTGATAAATTTTGTTGACTTCTTTTATAAAGCTTTTATAAATAACTTCTTTTAAATTGGATGTATTTCCCCTTTTTCATTCCATGAGGTCATTGAGGATTCTGTGGAAGGTGTTTCTATTTTTATGCATGGATTTTACAGGTCAGACATGTATAAGACATACATAACAGGGTCATAGTTGTGGGGTTTTTTTGTACAAGTCATTTCAAAAATCTGTTTGAATTATATGTAGAATCCATAGCATTGGATCCACACAAAACAAATACTGTTTGATGTGTAAAAGTGAGAGAAGATTTAGGCATTTATTTAGGTGGATAAATTAGAAAACAGAATATTAGGAATTGGATTATATCACCATAAAAATTTGTGTTGTAATCCAAATTTACCCTAGTGGTGAAACCATATCACTACAGGGGTGTGTTTTAAGCCAGATATTGAAATATTAAGAAAAACTCAAGTGTTAATGTTAGCTGCCAATGAGTTGATTCTGATTCATAGTGACCCCGTGCACACCAGAGCAGAGCTGCCCAAACCTGTGCCATCCTCACAATAGCTCCTTTAAAAAAAGAGTTTTATTACCACTTCATTCACATGTGATGCAATTCAATAATTCAGTCATAGCAAGAAGAGTTGCACATTGACGCCATATTCAATTCTAGAACATTTTCTTCTCCCTTGTAATCATTATTCATGTAGTTATTTTTACAATTGTTATGTTTGTGTCCATTGTTGCAACCATTGTGTCCAGATTCTGTGTTGTTGAGGGTCATCTTTGTATTTCTGTAGCACCAAGCATGATGTTATTTCCAGGGACTGGTCTCTTCTGACAACATGCCCACAGTATGTGAGACAGAGTCTTACCATCCTGGCGGGCCTCTGATGTGCACTCTTGGCTTTTTTGACAGTCCGTGGTGCTTTAAATATTCTTTGCCTATACCCTTATACAAACACATTGATTCTTTGTCAGTCTTCCTGATTCATTGTTCAACTTTGATATGCATATGATACAATTGAAAATACCATGGCACACCTTGGTCCATGAAGTAACCTTCTTGCTTTTCAACACTTTAAAGAGGTCTTGCGCAGCAGATTGACCCAGTGCAGTGCATTTTTTGATCTCTTGACTGCAGCTTTCATGAGCATTGATTGTAGATCCAAACTGCATGAAATCGTTGCCAACTTCAACCCTTTATCCATTTATCATGATGTAACTTATTTGTCCACTCCTAAGGTTTTTGGTCTTCTTTACCTTGTGTTGTAATCTATACTGAGAGCTGTAATTCTGGATTTTCCTCTGCAAGTAGTTCAACCCCTCCACTGTCAAGCAAGAAAAAATGTCATCTGTGTGCCACAGATTGTTAAAAGACTTCCTCCAATTCTTCTTTTAAAATCCAAGTTCTCTGACTTTTTATTTTTTGCTTAGCATACAGATTGAATAAGTATGGTGGGAGGATATGACTCCGACCCAAACCTTTTTAAGTTTTAAACTATCTAATAGTTTCTTGTTCTCCTCTCACAACTGCCTCTTGATCCATGTGCAGGTTCTGCACGAGCACAGTGAAGTGTCCTGGAATCCCCGTTCTTCCCAGTTACCCATTCTTTGTTATGATCCATGTAGCTGAATGCTTTTGTGTAGTCAGTAAAACACAAACATTTTCCTGATATTCTCTGTTGTCAGCAGAGCTCCATCTGACATCAGCAATGATATCTCTTGTTCTACATCCTTTTCTGAATCCAGCCTGAACCTTTGCTGTTCTTGCTAATGTACTGCTGCAACTGTCGTTGGAAGACCAGCACAATTTTACATACGTATGATTGCAAGGATATTTTTCCATAATCAGCATTCCTTTGGGTCACCTTTGTTTGGAGTGGGTACAGGTATGTATCTCTTCCAGTGAGTTGACCAAGCAGCTGTTTTCCAGTTCCTGGTGTAGATGAGTGAGTTTCCTGTACCTCATCAGCTTGATGAAACATTCCCATTGGCATTCCATCAATTCCTGGGGCCTTGTTTTTGGCTAATGCTTTCGATGAAGCTTGAACTTCTTTTAGCAACATTGCTTCTTGTTCATATGCGACCTCCTGAAATGGCGGAATGTCAACTAGTTCTTTCTGGTACAGTGACTCCAATCTTTCCATCTTTGGATGCTTCCTGCATCATTCAGTGTTTTGCTCAAAGAATTTTTCAGTTTTGCCATCTGAGGCTTGAATATTTATCGAGTTTCTAGATAGGCCAAGCATGTTTGCCTTCTTGCTTTTCTGAGTCTGTATTATCTCCTGTTGCGTTAGCTGCTTGCCGATTAAGAGCAGGTTTCAGCATCTCTTCTGGCATCCAATTTAAACTCTTCTTTTTTTCCTTTCTTTTTAAGGACCTGTTGCTTTCTTCATGAATGATGTTGATTTCTTCCCACAGTTCATCAGGTCTCCTGTCACTAGTCACTAGTGCAGCAAGTCTGTTTTTGAGGTACTCAAAATTCAGGTGGGATATACTCAAGGTCGTTTTTTTGGCTGTCTTGGTCTTGTTTTTATTTACTTCACCTTCAAACTGAAATTACATATGAGCAATTGATGGTCTGTTCCACAGCCTGCTTTTAGCTGTTGCTATGAGCTTCTCCATGGTTTCTTCCCACAGATGTAGCTAGTTGATTTTGGTGTATTTCATCTGGAGAAGTCCCTGTGTATAGTCACCTATGTGTTGTTAAAAAAAAAAAAGTATTTGCTATGGACAGGTCATTGGTGGTGCAAAATTCTATCATGATCTCCAGCTTTGTTTCCATCACCAAGAACATATTTTCTAACTGCTGTTCCTTTCTGTTTCCAACGTTCGCATTCCAGTCTCCAGTAATTACTAACACATCTCCATTATATGTATGATCAATTTCAGACTGAAGATATTGATAGAATTCTTCAATGTCTTCATCATATCTTTTCTGGTTTGTGCATAACTTTGAATAACAGTTATATTGATTGGATTTCCTTTATGTAGATAGACACAATTGCCATCATAGACAGCATTGTCCTTCCAAGATAGAGCTTGAACTGTCCCTTGTGATGATGAAAGCAACCCAGTCCCTCCTACTGGTGTCATTCCTGCCATGGCAAACCATGTGAGTTTGATTCCAAATGGCCACTACCAGTTCATTTCAGCTCACTGACACTTAACAATGTCGGCATTTATTCAAACAGTCACAGAATCTGTGACGACGCTCTCTTTCTATTCATTAGGCCTTCAGGATCTGACAGTGTTTTGTGTTATGCATAAGGTTTTCAGTGACTGTTTCCTCTGAGTTAGACAGCCCATTCCTTCCTCATAATCTGTTCTTAATCTGGAAGCTCTGCTGAAACCTCTTCACTTAGGGAGATCCTGCTGGTGTTTCAAATACCAGTGACTAGCTTGAGCATCACAGTAACAGCCAATCTACCACAGTAGGACAAACTGACAGACAAGTGGTGGGAAAACAGTTGTCAGATACAAAGAAGGAAGTCTGCATGGAGGGAAAAATGCAGGCCACATGAAGATCACGAGGAACCGAAGCTGACAAGGGACGCGGGCACACGGAGAAAGCCTAGAGGTTGCTCTCCGAATTTTGACTCAGGGTTCCTATGAATCAAGGTGGATTCAATTGCAGTGAAAATCTCTAAGCTGTGAGGAAAGAAATTTCTCTTGTCAAGCCAACCCACTTGGCAGAATTTATTATGCTATAGTATTAAGATACTAAGCAATTGAAAAGAATTTTTCTAAAGTAGCAATAATTCCAAGGAAAACAAAATATTTTAAGGAAGTAAATGTAATCTTAATGTGTTATTCAGTTTATCAGCATATGTAATATTTCACTAGTCATTGTACAAACATGGAATATTGATGTGATGAAAAACAACTATTTGGTGAAGATTGGAAAGTTATGAAGATTAAAGTGGGCAGTGGTTCATTTTGGCTTAAGATTTCATATTCTACAGTGGGAAGTCTGTAGATAATATACAAAACCAGAATAATATCCTGTAAATATCAGGAGGCTTCAGAAAGTCCAGGGGAAAGTGGAATTTAAAAATAATGGAACTTCTCCATGTACATTTTGAGGCCCAGATTATTTAAATGTATGCTAATATACCCTGAAAATTGTTTTCTAATCTTTTTTTATTTCAGACATTGTAAAAATTATGTAGGGATGCCATCTGACCTCCCCTAGCTCCACAAGGGGAGAAGGAAATTGATCACCATTAGCTGCCCAAGGACGAGTCCTCTGAGGCTGAGGCCAAACATGCCTCCACCCTCCAGCCCTCTAAGCTGTTTTGACACCAACAATCTTTCTCACAACACTACTTCTTAGCAGGATTCAATAGTCCATTGCAATAGTCAGAAAGAAGTCAGACAATGTAGGCTTTATTAGGGAAGTTATCAGGTTATAATTCAGGATCCCAAATAATCAAGATACAATTCTTTGGTCAAGACAGCATCTTAGCTGTACCTGCAGGCACACCTGTTCATGTCCTTGTCCTCAGCTGTGGGGCCCCTTGGTCTCTGCTCTGATGAGATAATGATGCTAAGAGCTCTCTTAGTGCTAACTGCTAATGCCCACAGGGGATGATGCTACTCTGCCATAAGCCTCAGCTCTACCTCCAAGAGCCAGCAAGTCTAGCTCCTTGGTTAAGTGCCTGGAGGTACCCACTGCAGCAAGTTGGCCAACTTTACTGAAGAAACATTGTGACCTTCACCTCCCAAGACTGATTGCCACAAGGCAGAGGTCAGACAGGTTTCCATCCTACATCCTCCTTACCCTCCTGTTCCAGAGCACTCTACTTCTATAGCTGGGTTCAATAATTCATCCAACGGCTGCACAGAACTCACCATATTCATTGTGGGCCTTATTAGGGGAGTTGCCCAGTAAGAAATACTCAGGATGTAGTTGTTGAGGTAGTACAGTCCTCATCTACTTGACCTGACCCCTGCCCTGCTCAGGCATTCTTCTAAGTTAGGGCTGTCAATAAATGCAAAAAGGTCCTGCCACTCTCTTTAAACCTCAGCCAGATGCTGCTCAGTTCCAGCGCCATGGGACAGCAAAGCCAGCTCCCAATTATGTGCCCAAAGACCCTGCTGTACTAGCCAGACATCTGCCAAACAGCATTCAGCTTTATTTGCTCTGGGCGGGGACGTCTGTTCCGACAGGAGGCACTGCATTTGCTGTTCCTCTGCTGTCAAAGCCGTCTCCTGAACAAGGAGGTTGATTGCCCAGGGAACTTGGGGTCCAAAGGATGTGGTCCACTCCTAGATTTTCTGGTAGTCAGAGTTTCCACTTCTGCTTCTGGAAATGGCTGATATTATACCCAGCAGGATGGCAATCACAATCGACCCTATTATCACTCACAGTTGAATCATATAACCCAATCAGTATCCTGAAGGTCAGGAAACTGAAGGTCATTTAGTGGGAGTGAGAAAGGCTATGGCTTAAAGAGTCATATTAAAGAACTCACTGCATTGCATTTTACTCACTCTGGGGGCCAGCCAGCCAGCCCACTACTCTGTCACATGCTCTGGATGTTGGCTTTTCCCGCTTTCCAGCCTCGGCCGCTTCTCTGGTGTGACAACTTTGCCTGTTTGGGTGACTGAGGTTCAATGCATAGGGAATCTCAGGGTCCAAGGGATATGCTCCATTCCTTGACTCTTCATTCTTGATGGTAGGGACATCCCCCTCCTGCTTCTGCAATGGCGTATTTTAAACCCAGCAGAGTGGCAAAATTGACCAGGGTGCTCATTAGATTCCTAAAAGTTTACAATTAATCTTGTTAACAATTACAGCTGAATCATACCTAAATATATCAAGAAAAATTGTTTGACGAGAGCTACAAAGACTGCTAGCAGAATCATATTGAATAGATCACTGTGCCACAGAGATGGATTGCAGTCTCCACAATGTAATAGTATTCTTTACTCTCTATGTTTACTGCCCCATTTATCCTTCATATTTCTTCCTGCCCTCCGAACTTTATCCCAGCATAAATGCTGCCCTTTGTTCTAAGACGTGCATGCTCCGCGGTGCTATTGTTCTCCTTGTAGACCTGCCATTTGACTGAAGGTTGAGTGATGGGGTGAGTTCAGTCCAGTCCTGAAGGATTTCAAAGGGCCCTAGTTTAAGGGGTTCCACAAGTCTATCAGACTAGTAAAACTGGTCTTTTTTTAAAGAATGATTTTGAGTTACAATAAGTTCTACGTTCCTCTCTGTCCTCGACCACCTCTTGTGATTCCTTTCAGAGCAGTCAACATGGGTAGTTGGGCTCCATCTAATTCTGGTCTCAGGATCATGAAGCCTGGTGTTCATGTGTATTACTCTTTTAGACTAATTGATTCTGTGTGTCTTTGATCTTCGCGCTCCCCCCCCCATTCGTTGGTTCTGTATGAGCACAAAAAAATAGCTGTAGCTTATATGACCCCTCACAAGCTTTCAGGACCTTAATTGCATGCTTTGAAGACTCCTTTTCATTACACGACTGTCTTTAAATTTATTTGACTACAAATTAGGAAAGAACATTAGAAGTATCCCTAAGTTAAATAGAGCCAATCTCTTAGAAGATAAAAGTGATTTTTAAAAATACTTTAAAAACCAAACCCACTGCCACAGAAGGTAAATAGAAAAATTAGAAATTTTCAAATAATTTCTTTATGGATATTTGAAGACAAGGAATATAACATTAACAGATGACCCAATAACACCAGAGGTTGCAAACAATTTTATCAATAAAGTTTAATCTTGTCCATCATTTATGGCCTCTCATGCTGTTAAGGCTGATGTGAGTTGTGATAGAAACTATGTGGCTGCAAAGTCTAAAATGGCTACTCTGTGGCACTTTATAGAAAAAGTGTGCCCGCCCCTACTGCAGGCAGTCCACGACTGGCATGCCTGTACTGCGTGCTTCTCATCCATGCAGGTGCCACACATCTTGTGTTCAGTAATGGTGACCTTTAATGCCACTCCCTGACACTTCCAGCTAACTTACATGAAGTGGTGTTACAGTCCTTGCCCCATGAACATGCTTATCTGAACATTTACTATTTTTGTTTTCAGAATGGTACGATTATTTTTAAAGACAAAATTTAAACATGAGTCAAGGGCTGCTTAGTATTATAATTCAGAAATAAAATTTGGCTAAATTTTAATTGTATGAACAATAGTTTTAACAATGTGCATGAGATAGTTAAAGTTTATTGTGCCACCCTGGCCAATAAACACATGTGGGGTTAAATGAAGGGTGGAGAGATAAATGGCTCAGTGAGCCTCACCTTTTGCTTTCTTGGGTCTCTTGCTTTTTGATGGACGGGCCAGGCTGCAACTGCCTTAGCCAGTTCCCTGCTTCAGCTGGCAAGGCTCACTTCCTGGAAGACATCCCTGAGGAGAAGCCACATGGACCTACCCTAATGCAGCCCTGTGTGCTGCAGCAGCTGTGTGGAGACCCCTGCCAGCACTGAGATGTTTACATATTCACTGATTCGGCTTTCCTCCTGCAGTTGGCGTCATAGTGTGTGTTTTGTGAGATGGAGAAGGATTTAGTGGATTGGTGTCAGACATATGCACTAATGTTGGACTTGTGGGCTTGGGCAGCACTGGGTTGGGATGTTTTCTTGATGTGCACTTGACCTTTATATAAAACTTTTCCTTATACATATGAGTGTATGTGGATTTGTTTCTCTAATGTACCCAGACTAACCCAGTGCAAAACACTACTCTTTGTAGAACATGGTTTGGGAAACTGTCCTTGGACCTTGTTACTCCAATGTGAAAGTGCACTCATAGGATCTACCCCAACTCATATCAACCTATTGCTATCAAATCCATTCTAATTAATGGTAACCCCATGAAACCATGTAGAACTGTCCCATGGGATTCATCAAAGCTTTCATGAAAAACAATTGCCATAGTTCTCCCATGGAGGGTCTGGGAGGGGGAGGGTTTAGACACGCTGTCCTTTGTAATTAGAGCTGGAGTTCTCCTTGGTTCCACCTCAGGCTACGGAATGAAATAGACTACTTCACGAGATCCCCAGGTGATACCTATGCACACACTAAGTTCTGTTGTACGCAGGGTTGCTATGAGTCAGAACCAGCTCAATGGCACCAGCTGCATTAAGGATTCAAGTTTCTGGTTGAGGATACACCTACATGCACTTCTGTGTTCAACTCTAAAGAGCTCTCGTGATGCAGTGGGGTATTGGGTACTGGGCTGTTAACCTCAAGGTCAGCAGTACAAACCTATTAGTCTCTCCTTAGAACGAGGAGGCTGTTTACTCGAAGATTTACATTCTTGAAAACATGTATAGCAGGGGTCCTCAAACTTTTTAAGTGGGTCAGTTCACTGTCCCTCAGACCATTGGAGGGCCGGACTATAGTTTTAAAAAAACTATAAACAGATTCCTATGCACACTGCACATATCTTATTTTGAAGTAAAAAACAGAAACAAATACAGTATTTAAAATGAAGAACAAGTAAAGTTAAATCAACAAACTTAGCAGTATTTCAATGGGAACTATGGGCCTGCTTTTTGCTAATGCCAATGTCCGGTTCCATATTTGTCCCTACTAGTAACAAGTGATGCAAGTGTACATCAGTTAGTCTAGATCTGGTTGGAGATTGCAGATGTTTCATTCTGGAAAAAGTCTGTTCACAGACGTAAGTGCTGCCAAGGATGGTTGCCATTTTGAGAGCAAGGTTCCTGAGATGAGATGTCTCAGAGGGAGAGCTGCATAGAAATTAGGAAGGCTTCTTGACTTGAATGCTCACAGTTCAGTTCAGCCAGCTCCGTTTGGTAAATTGTATCCACATTTTCAATGTCAATAGAAAATGGGTTACAGAAGATGTATGTCCTGTTCATGGAGATGAAGCTCTTTAAATCTAAATTGGAACTCCTTTTGCAACTTTTCCAGTGAATCTAATGAAGTTAACACAAGATACCACAATTTTCATAACAGTCCCACTTCAGTGATTTACTACCCAGCACTTGTTGGTGGATGAGGCAGTGTATGGCTATTGGATGAGAATGGTTATGTTTGTCCATCTCTTCATTACTGTGAGCAATTTCTCCTTTCTTAGACCCCACCATGCTAGGAGCACCATCAGTTGTCACACTGGCTAGTTTAGCCCAGTCCAGCTCCAAAACCATTCACAGTTTGTCAAACCTTTTCATAATATCCTCTCCTGTAGTTGGTCCTTTGATGCTTTGCAGTGCAGCAAGCTCTTCTGTGACTTCGAAATAGTCGTTCGTCCCACGAATAAAAATGAGAAGTTGTGCAGAATCATGAACACCATTACTTTCGTCGAGTGCCAAGGAAAGTAGGAACGGTGTTTTTGGTTGTTTTTTTTGGCGGAGTTTTGCAAATGCTGATGCAAATTGTTTCTTCAATCCTTCGTGTAATTTTAGGTCCTGAAATACCCAATGCACTAAATAAATGGGCCTTCTCTGGACATAGCTCTTTGGCAACAGAAAGAAGGCATTCTCTGACAAATTTTCCTTCCACAAATGGTTTGCCAGTGCACGCTGTTAGCTTGGCAACTTGAAAACTTGCTCGCAGTGATAACATTTTTTAGCAGCTTGTGTTGGACAGGGTTCTCTAGAGAGACAGACCAGCCTGCTAGCACAGTAAACGATGGCACAGCTCTTGCTTCACAAAAGTATTTTGCTGAGTTGTCAATGCATGTTTCAGTTTTAATATTTTATCTTTTCTCACTTCTCCGACCAATCATGTTTATCTTTATGTTGAGTTTGATAGTGTCGACACAAATTATATTCTTTGAACACAGACACTATAGTCTGGCATATCAATCACACTGCTCTTTCCTTGTACTGCATGAAAAAGTAATCATAAGTCCACTGTTCTTTGAATATCCTACACTCCGAATCAATTTTTCTCTTTCTTGATATTATTGTTTCCTAGGGACTCTAAATTGCTATTAGTAAAGTATATATATATATATATATATATATATATATATATATATATATATATATATATATATATATATATATATATCGCTACAAAAACAATATACCAGCAATAACTGCCCACACAGAGACATATAGACTGCACTGCCCATCAATGCAGTCTGATCAGTGTCCATCAATGCAGCCTTGCCAGTCCACATCATTTTCAGCCTCACCAGTGCCCATATTGGTGGAACTCTGCTTTTACCTCAGGCTCACACTGGTGCAGTTCGGGAACTGGCACGATTACAGAACTGGTTCCTCCACCACCTTTCCAGTTCACACTACCCTGTGTGAAATGCATTGCGATCTGTGAACTCGCACAGGAATCTGATCGCATGGGTGAGAAGACCCAAGCGATCAGATTCCACAGCAGGAAAAAAAGGCACGTATGCCTCTTCAGAAACTAATGAGAATTCAGCCATAGAAGTATATGGCTGAACTTGCACTGCCAGAGATTACAACAGTGTGAACCGGGGCTTACACAGCACACAACATACAACATCATACACAACTGAATAGCAATCGGAATGTAAATGCACTTACTGTCAATTAAATTGGGTTTCCTACTCCTCGGCTGTCTGCAGAGCCGGATTAAGTTCCCATGGGGCCCTAGGCAGATTACCAGTTTGGGGCCCCCAGGCAATGATAACACTGAACACTGACCATTTGCGTTGACACTGACTGCTGACAATCTGCATTAACACTGAGCTCTTATAATTATTACCACTGAGCACAATTTGCATTACCTCTGAACGCTGATCATTTGCATTACCTCTGAGCACTGACAATTTGCGTTAGCACTGTGATGCAACCCCCATAGAAACCACCCCTAACTAACCAACTTAAAAAAGAGACCTCCTAACGTCAGAAAAAAAGGCCCCCTTTACCTAACTGCAAAATAATATTTTTTAAAAGACCTCCTAACTTCAAAGAAAAAATTTAAAAATCCTAACCTGGGTCCTCAGGCAGCAGCAGGCTCTGCACAGGCAAGCTGGTGACTCCTCAGATCACACCAGAGACAGAGGAGGAGGAGTCGGAGAGTGCAGTGCACATTCCACACATGCGCACTGCTGGCCCGGGATGAGTCTAATGGGCCAGATAAATGTCCTCAGCAGGCCGCATGTGACCTGCGGGCCATAGTTTGAGGACCCCTGCTGTATAGGGTTGCTATTAACTGGAACTTGCCACTTGGCGGTAGGTTTGGCATTGGTATGGGGTATGTTTTTAAGAGACCGTCAAACAATTTTCCAAAGTGACTACCATTTTACACTCACCAGCTGGGTGAGGGAGTTGGGTTGCTTTCAATCCGCTGGTATGGTCAGCCTGTAGGCATTCTGATGGTTCGGGTGAATGAATGCATTGTGGTTCTCAGTTATGAATGGATATGAAGATGAACATGGCATCCGGACCGAAGGAAGACTCCGAATCTGAGATTCATTGATGACCTGATTTTGCTTGTTGAAAGAGGAGGATTTGACGTATTTACAAGTGAAGGTCAAAGACATTTGGTATGTATTTCTCCTTGACATGAAGCAAAAGTCCTCACACAAGTTGGCCAGTAAGCCGCAGCATAAGAGATGAAGTCACAATTGAACTCGCCACGGATTTTGTTTTATTTGGATTCACAATTGACGTATCGCATTAGGCAGCTCTGCTGCACCAGACCTCATTACGGTGTTGAAGAGGAAGGGGGTCACGTTGAGGACAGACACTTGAGGGGTCTGACCCCCCGAGGTATTTTCCATCACCTCATGCACATGCAAGTTGGAAAATGAATAAGAAAGGCCACAGAAGAATGAATGCATTCGAATTATGGTTCAGGCAAAGAATACTGGCAAAATAACAAAGAAATAACAAAGAAATCTGTCTTGGAAGAAATACAGCCAGAATGCTTTTTAGAAAGGAGAAATGGTGAAACTTTGGCTCGTATCCCTGGTAAAGGACACTATGTTGGTAAAATGGAGGGTCAGAGAAAAAGAGGAAGATTGTCAAAGAGCTGTATTGGCATGGTTTAAACAATAGCTCCAACACAGTGATTGTGAGGAAGGTGCGGGGCCATGTAGTGCTTTCATTCTGTTGTGCATGGGGTGGGTATGAGTCGATGCCAACTCGATGGCACTTAGCCACACAGCCAGTGCAGCAGACAAGGAGCCAGATGACATATTACATCGGGCAATTATGCTACAAAGGATCTCTTTTTACAATGTTCAGAAGCAAAGCTGTTGTTTTGAGGATTAAGGTGCTCCTGACCCAATCCCTGATATTTTCAGTCACCTCTTAGGAATGTGGAAGCTGGAAATGAATAAAGATCACAGAAGCACTTGCATTATGGTGTTGACAAGAACACTGATCTACATACATGGGCTGCCAGAGGAATGATCGTGTCTGTCTTGAAGTGCCACCATAATGGTTCTCAGAAGGGAGCACACTGAGACTTCATCTCATGGACACTGCACACGTTACCAGGAAGAACCAGGGCATTATGCTCAGAAAGTAGATGTTAGTGTAAAGAGGAAGACGTTCTTAAATGGACCGACAACGTGGCTGCAACAGTGGGTTGAAGCGCAGCAATGATTGTGAGCATGGTGCCGAACCAGGCGATGTTTCCTTCCGTTGTACACAGAGTTCTGTTACGATGCGTTGGGGCCAACTGGATGGCTTCTGAGAACAACAACAACAGTACAACAGTGTGAGAGTCTGAGGTTACCAAATATTCTCCAGGAGTCTGTGCCCTTAGGTGAACACTGGCACTCACAGAAAAGAGAAATGCCCTTAACACGTTGTTTAGTGGCTTACGTGAGAAAATATATGAGAGAGGGATCTGTAAACACATGTGCTACCAAAATGAGGTGGAATGCAATAGACTGTTTTTCAGGGACAAGTCTGTGTGTGTGTCATGTGATGTCACAACGCCATGGAAAAATGCTATTATCTTCTAGTTGCCGTTTTCTATGAATTTTCTTAAGCCCCCTTACATATACCTATGTTTGTGTACCTTTGCGCAGCAGTCTGCCTCCTTGTAAGGGAATTTGCACAGGTAAGCAACACCTGGAAGCTTTATCCTGTGAAAGGGAGGTGTAAAGAGAGCCTGTGGAAGCTTGTGTCATTTACCTCCATAGATTGTTCTTTTTTGTGTTAATCTTAAAAACCCAACCCACTGCCACTGTGTTGATTTTAACAGTAATCCTTTAGGATGGCACAGAACTTCCCTTTTGGGTTTCGGATGCTGTAAATCTGTATCAGAGCAGAAAGCCCCATCTTTCTCTTGTAGAGCAGCAAAGGGTTGGGGGGTTGAACTGCTGACTTTTCGGTTAGCAGGCCAAGATCGCAAAACTCGCTTTGCCACCAACGCACATTTGTTAATTTTATAGGAGGAATGGTTGTCTTCAAATTCATCACTGATTTAGAGCTGCAGCTTTCTCAGTGGCTCTTAACCTTAATTGTGCACCAAAATTGTGTAAACAGTTGCTCAAAGATCCTGACACCTGAGTTGTATCACCGCGCTTCTGATTTAAGTTGGCCTGCGAAGCAGCCTGTTTACAGGGATTATTTACAAGCACCAGGTGGTGGTCCTAATGTTCTGCAGGTTTAAGAAGCACACCTGGTTTGGCAAGGTCATGAATGTCCACCAGATGGCGATAAAGCACCGCTCAAAAAGATACTCCACTCAAACCCTAGTCTGCATCTGCATCAACGCCAATTAATGTGTTGTACCACGCAAGGCAAAACATGTGGGGACTTGGGGAAAATCGTCTTTGGTACTGTTGATTGCTAAGAAAAGAAATGCTTGCATTCACTGAGGGAAATTTTAGGAGATTTAGAAAAATAGCATGACAAAAATTTATACTGTTCACCTGATGTTAATTACCCGAATTAGCACCTAAAAATACTTCAAACTTTTTATACCTCTCTTTGGTATAATAGAACCTTTCAACTGACATAAAAATTGGGTAAAAAACCACCAAAATTACTTTGACATTATAAGAGGGAGTTTACATACTCTTATTCCTACAGAATAGAAAAGTTTGAAAAAAGATCACTTCAAGAATTCTGTACACAGGGCAACATGAACAGAAGTAAATGAACTCATGTTAGGTCTGTCACTCAGAGGACCTTAGATAACATGCAGAGCAGACAGTGTGGCGCGGGTTGATTGTGAATTCTAAAGCCCTGGGTTTAACCACTATTTCATGTTGTCTCCTTTGCCTAGCTGTACCAATGTTGTTTGCTGTTGCCAGGTAGGCCCCAGCATCTGGGGCCCCACGCAGAGTGGCATGAATTGCTGCCCAGGCCTGGCTGTGTCAGTTCTGTGGTTTGTTGGGGATCAGGCCAATGAGTTTTCAATGGTAGTTTTCGAAGGACCACTAGGCCTGCGTTCGCCATCTGTTTGAGTCTGGAAGCCCTGCTGAAACCTGTGCAATAGCCTACTGGCGTGCAAGCTTCCACGGAGGGGATGGGGGTTGAGAGGGGTGCACAAGGTACATTGGCTGGGAATCATCCCCAGGTCTCTGGCATGGAAAGCGAGAGAGAATTCCAATATTGAATGGCCGGTGCTTCAGTTCTGCTATAAACACTGTAACAGCTACAAACATGAACACTCAGCTGCAGACGGTCACAGAAATGTAGATGACAGTCACTGGGGAAGGTTTCCTCTTTTGAATAAAGTGGCAGAGCCTTCCTAGAAAAAAAGTTCCCCTGAATAGTTTCCTGCTCTCCTCTTCCTAAGGACATGAACTCAGCTTGGAGGGGTAGCACCCATCACTTGTCCATGTGACGACAAACACCAGTGTGAGGCATGGGAGAGACAACAGGCAGAAGGAAGCTGGTCTTCCCTCGATGATGACGCTCAACAATGATTGTACTAGTCCAGGACTGGCTAGCTCAGAACTTATGAGAGAAAACAACAACAACAAAAGAACCTCCACCCCACCCCTGCCCAAACACTGTTCATCAGATTTCCTATTATTTACAGATGAACTTACTCCTAACATCCACCACTGAAAACTTATATTGGTTGGTATATAGGCCATAAACCCAAAACCAAACTCACTGCCCTTGAGACGATTCCAACTCATGGTGACCCTGTAGGACATGGAAGAACTGTCCCTGCGTTTCAGAGACTTTAACTTTTTACAGGAGTAGAAAGCCTCATCTTTCTCCCTGGAGGCAGCTGGTAGTTTCTAACTGCTGACCTTGTGGTTAGAAGCTAGCACGTAGCCACCAGGGCTCATGATATGGAGCATTTGTAAAAAATATGGCATTGGTGATTTTATTTTGAACACTCTATTTTTAAAAGAAGCCCTGCTTGCTCTGCATGAAGCCAGGGCTTCACTAGCTCAGGTGACCTTCGTTATCTCTGCACTCATTGTGTTTCACTGGGTGATACCCACTCCTTCTAGCAGACATTCCTCCCTAATAGCATTTTCTGAGGACAATCACATAGTTGGATGACTTTCCTGATTATAAAGTGAATATTTTCCATGGATTTATCCTAGAAAATCCAGGTTTCCTTCTGATTCTTGCCTTAACAAAGATCACTGGGAATCAAAGTTTGTTCTCTGCAGGAGGCTGATCATGTGGTCATTACAATCCTTCAGTCCTGGGACTCAGGACACGTTACTTCCAATCTGGAGAGAGCGAGAGAGCACAAGAGCGAGAGGACATCATACTGGATTGACTGATGCTACTTAGGGACACCTACACTGGCTTATTAGTTATTCCCCCCCTCTAAGCAGCATGCCAGTCATGTGAAACTAGGCATTTGCAAGTGTCTACAGGCAGCCAGCCAAAATTGATTCAGGAGGTTTGAATTCTCGTCACTCGTCTCATTCCTGAGTCCATGGACAAGTGATGGGTGCTACCCCTCCAAGCTGAGTTCATGTCCTTAGGAAGAGGAGAGCAGGAAAATATTCAGGGGAACTTTTTTTTCTAGGAAGGCTCTGCTACTTTATTCAAAAGAGGAAACCTTCCCGCAATGGTGAGTAACAGGCTAGCAAGGCTGCACCAAGGATCTTTACCCAGCACAGCAACACACTTGCTCCCTCCCCAAGGGTATCCCAGGCTGTGCCCAGTGAGGATGCTGAGAAACATACCCCTCCACCCAGCACCCCTGATCCTGCCTCTTCAGATTGCTTTATGTTCCCCCACACTCAGCGAGCACTCGGAAGGAGCATGACTTGAGATGTCAGGGTGCCCCAACTGCCATTTGGGTGTGGTGGGAACTGAAGGGCGCAGAATGCTTTGAGAGATGGAAGCATGAGCTTCAGAACTATATAGATCTAAGTGGATAATAGGTGGAGACAAAACAGCGTCCTAATTTGATATTTATGAAAAGTGTCATAAGATGGTGTGGCAAAACTTTCTGACTCACCTTTGTACTTGATGTGTTTGTTGAAGGTGTGAATGAATTCCATTGTAACTGAAATATTGCTATCATCTGTTAAGTGCCTGTTCCTACCAACCCCTCTGAAGCCCCTTTTCACGTGGATTCATCCCCAGGCAACAATATTTTTCACACTTCAGGATACGACAGAGTGGGGAGAAAACTTAGAGAATAGGAACCAGCAGATCCAAGAAGTGAGAGGGTGATGGAGTGGAGGTCCCCCAGGTTACTTACTGGCAGTGGATGGCTGCCGACCTATGAAAACTGAGTCAGACAACTGCCACAAAATGCTGTTTTACTTATTTTTGTGAACCGTTTCAAAGCCTTTTGAAGGAAGAAGCCATGTATAAATACATTTTAAAATGCTTTATTTTGTATTGGGTTTCATAGTTTTTGAAATTCTTTGGCATCAATTTCATTCCACCCGTCTTGAGTAAAAGTGGTTTACTTAGCATTTGTTCCACTGCAGAAAAGTTCACATCCATCCAAAAACTGTGTCTTTTTCCATCAGCTCTTACGTGTTCTCCATGAATGCTGAGAACTTATAAGCATTATGTATAATCTACCAAATTCAATCATCTACATTTTAAGTTCCTTGCTTTATCATTTCCTGCCCCAATATAGAGCACAGCAGAGTGGAGGTACTGATCCAGATTTTAAAATCCTGCAATAAGCATATTGTCTACGGCACACACTCAGTGATGCGCTCTTCACAGCAAAACTTCAAGGCTCTCACCATTTTTGCTCTGTGCCTCAGAGTCCGTTCTCATTCGGAGCGAGCTTATGGGACAGAGTAGACCGGCCCTGCAGGATTTTCGAATCTGAAGTCTTTAGAGGAGCAATTTACCTGGTCTTTTCTCCCATGGAGCAGCTGGTGAGCTCGAGTGGCCAACCTTTCAGTTAGCAGGCTCGTGCCCAGTCACTGTGCCACCAGGGCTCCGTAGGTACATAGCTGGGAAATAAGAAGCAACTAATGTAAAAGCAAAACCACAGAGTGGTTTAGATCTCTGGATGCCTTATAATAAATCCGAACTCACTGCAAAAGAGTTGATGCCAAGTCATAGTGACCCTATAGGAAAGTTTCCAAGACTAACTTTTATGGGAGTAGAAAGCTCCATCTTTGGTGGTTTCGAACTGCTGACCTTTCCATTAGCTGCCCATCTTATAACCACTATGACTCTATTCTTGAAATGATGCAAAATTGTATTATGCAAACACTATGCAAAACTATTTACTCCATGTCATGTTGATCTTGACATTGGGTGAAGCTCCGTGCTTTCCCAGAGCTCACAGAAGTAAAATAAAACATGCCCATGTTGTGCGACTCATACATAATGGCGAACCTCCCTCATTGAGGGCAAGCGATACATCCTAACAGTTTTGCCAATTACCCAGAGCTTGACCCACTGGGACACTTGGGGCACAGAGCTCCAGATTTTTGTCATTTCTGACACAGCACAAACCAGGGGTCTGGGTCCCCAAACCATCCTTTCACCCATGGCTGCCGAGTCTATTCCAGCAGGTCGCTTTGCTAATTTGCTACAAGAACTCACGGCAAGCTGCTATATTCCTGGTTACTGTTTATTACAAGGGAGAGATGCAGATAAAAATCAGTCCACGAGACGAGCAGGGCAGAGTCCAGGAGGGTTACAAACGCGAACATTACATTGTGGGCAGTACACAGTATCCTGCAGGTTTTGTGTGACAATATGCTCAGACCGGGGCATCGTTACATGGGCATAACTGACTGGCCACTTGGTTGAACTCAGTCCTAGCTCTCCTCTCCGACATTAATCCCACAGGATCCCACTGCTATCAGGTGGACGGAGACTGATCTAAAGTCAGCTTGTTGGTATACCCACCATACATTTGAAAACACTTATTTTTCCAAAAATTACTAGCTTTTAGAGGATACCTTCCAGGAACCAGATGTAGAAGTCAGATCCTAGTAAGGCTACTTTCTTCACCACACACCATTCATCTGCTACTATAGTTCCCATTCGTGCGTGCATTGCCAGGGTTCTTTTTAAAATGTACTTCATGTCTTTGTGCTCAGTGGATTGGTGACACAAGTTCTTTCAGTGATGCACTTGTCTCAGTCTTGTTAGGGCGCCTTCGGGAAAAGGTCCACTCAAAACCGTGGCTTCCCCACTGGACCAAGTCAATTCAAGGTAAAGGGCGAGCAGTTCAAAAGGGTATGATGATCCTTGAGAGAGTTTCCCGAAAGACACAGGTGGAGCACGTGAGCTCATTAGGAGGCAGTTTTAAGGCAACGGAAAACTACATTGATGACAAACAGGCCCGGGAAGTTGCCTAGGAATTGTTTTCCATCACGACTATTTTTTCCTGATTCATTCTCAGCAGTAGCAAGGGCTATCTTAGGAGAGTTTTGTTTGCAAACTTCCCTTGAAGCATCCTGCTACCTTGCTTTCGCCTCTTCCGGTTTTTGTTTTCAAGAATCAAAGAATACAGACAAGGTATTTGAGTCCCTTGGGAGGTCAAATCTGCTGTTTTGACGTGGTGTGTAGCGAAGGGAACTGAATTCTTTGGGGGAAGATTTAGAGATTTGAAAACCTTGCCTTCACAAATGTATAAGCCTAGCTGCAAAATACGTCCAGTAATAGTAGCTTCATATTTTGCTCTGTTAGGTTAGCAAACGTTTACATGATTTTTGTACCAATCCTCTTTCACTTACCTTCTTGCTTGGTGTCTTTTTCATAGCCATCCTGAAAGCTGGTTCTATCAGTCTCATCATCCAAGGAGAAAGCAGACAGCTCAGAAAGGTCTGTGGAAATTATACACTGGGATACCCACTGCAGCACCAGCAGTTGGAAATATAGCCACTCCCTGGGTCAGGGGGAGATGGGACTTTCTACTCCCATAAAGAGGCACCATCTCCGAACACACAGGGGAAGTTCTAGCTTGTCGTATAGGGTCATTATGCGTCAGCATCAACTTGATGGCCATGAGGTTGGTTTGGATGTTCATGCAAAGTTCTGAGATGGTGTGCGCTTGGCATGTCTAATGAACAACAAGCCCAATGGCCAGAGAGGAAAGAGCTTGACCTTGTGCTTTGAATGCCTTATAGAGGTCAGTTGCTCAGGTGGATTTTGAAAGCACTTTCCTTTTGAGATAATTTGGATTAAACGTCTGGCCAAATTTCCCCAACTTTAAACCTAGCTGAGGACAGCACGGCCATGGTCAGTAGTCAATCTAGCAGAGCCTCTGAGCAATTTCTACTGACAAAGCCCAGTGACTATTCACTGGCTCCTCAAAACTTTTAGTAAAGGTAACTTTGCCAAAAGTTGGCCAGGCCAATTCTGATTGGGAAAGGTAACCTGAAGATAATCGACAAGACCCTCAGAGCCTCCAGCCTTCCAGCCTCCAGAAATCGTGCCATGACATAAGAATCATGGTTGCTTACAATCATCCCACAGGAGTAAAGTTACTTCAAGTGATGAAGATCGAGTAAATACTCTACCTTGTCATGGAGTGTACCCGTGAAGGAGAGAGATTTGATTGGCTCATGGTTCAGAGCAGGATGAAAGGAGCCCCAAGCCAAGTTCTCCCAGGAAGCGTCTGTGGTCCAGTACTGTCATCCAAACAGAGGGGAAGAAAACCTGCCCTTGGATGTGGAAAAGAGTATCGAGATTGCAGGCTTGGACTGCAGTCACAAATTCACTTTGGGCAACAAGGTAGCTACTTTCTGTGATGGTTCCCCGGGTGCTACCTGGAAATATTCCAGGGCCCAAAAGATGATGGACCCCCTTTGGATATGTAGAATCTGGAGGATTATCTACATCTACTGGGCTTTGCTTTTTCGTGGGCAAAATTGGAAAGATCATGGGGACTGAGCACCAAATAGAAAATACCAGATTTCTTTTCACCTATCTGTGAAGTATGAAAACCTACTTGAATTGCCTCATTCTCACAGTCCCAGCAAGAGAGGCATTTTAGAGCAAATCATGAGCGAGCCATGAATGAATGTGGGCCATCAAGATAATATACTAAGTAAAGTCTTACTGGGAACCACACTCACTGACAACAAGAATTCCAGTGGGCTGAATTCATGGTGACTGTTGGGTACACAGAGGAAGAGTTACAGGTCTCACTCATGAGACAGGAGGACAATGAGAAAACGGCTGTCTGGTCATAGGCTACCAGAGACCAGAGCTGGAGGGCTGCCTGCACTGTGGCCCTGAAGTCCCAGCCTTGTGTGCATCTGAAAAACGGCAGGTCTGCCCCATCCCACAAGCTAGTGCAGCCAACTTGACAAGAACTGTAATTTCAGGAAACACCGTTTCTGCCAGGATTCCTACTCTTAAAAAAAAGGGAGTACCTTCCTAAGGAGGAGAGGGAGTCAGGGTAAAAGGCCAACAATATGACATTGTGTCATGCAGCTCCTCCCGGGCTGCAGAGGAAGACTGTCGGCCAGGACTTCTCCAGCAGCGCATCTCAGCATCTCAGTACGGGAACTTCCCCTCTTTTGGAGATGGCCAGCTGTTTTTTTTTTGGGGGGGGGGACTCCTCTAAAATAGTCCAGCCTCACTGTGCCAGGATCCACTGCCTCCACAGCTCCTGCTTCTGCCTCCATCCCTAGCCCAGCCCAGAGAATCCAAGACCGTCTTAGTACAACAAAAGCCCCGAGCGCAGCCTCCCACTATGTCCCCGCGACTTCCGCCTTTGCCCACAGGATCACCGACAGTGGTGACGCTCCCTGTCCAACCAATCTTGCCAGGGTTGTTTCAGAGGAATCTCCACCCACCTGGGTCACAACTGTGGTGAAACCAGCACAAACTTGGGGAGGATCGTGACTCGGGCCTCTCGCTCTGGTGATAGGAGCCGCTGGGGATGGGGTGATAGGGGGGCACTCTGGGTGCCTCCTTGCGGGTAAATGCACAGACACTGCTGTCTGGATTAGCAGGAAGCCCTGTGAACCTGACAGCAAAGATCGAGTGGAGATTCCCAACCCCTCTGGAAACCAAACTTAACCTTGAGCTTGGGGACCACGAGTCCATGGAGTTTGTGAGGTGATACGGAGATGGAGAAGGTGCTGGAAGCAAACGGCGTACAGAGCTGTGCAGGGGAGCGGGCAAGAAATGCAGCCCGCTGTGCATGGGTGGCTGCTGGGCCAGGAGGAGGGTGGAGGCAGGGAGGATGGAATGTGCAAACTGTCGTTGGTGCTACCCCGAGTTCTCTCCGTGGAGCTCAAATGCACAGAATGTCTTGTACTTCCATGGCCTTCAAAAGGCGTACACCTCCTCCCAAGTAACCCAAACATGGAAGCTTGACTGATGGAACGGCTGGCTGACCTCAATTGCCAACCAGTCACATCCAGTTGACGCCCGGCTGGGGGACTCCCACCCGAGAGACTGGAAGTAAGTTTTTCCTGCAGCGGTGCTCCATCTTTTCTTCTGTGTTTGTGGAGATGGGGGGCGAGGGTACCTGTAGGAATAAACAGAGGCATCCAAATGAGGACAAACAGAAGTGACTCACTCAACATTTGCCCTCATTTGCCTTAGGTCACCACTCCAGGGCAGGCGGAGGAGCAGGAAGGCTTTGTGGTAAAACAAAGAAAAGTTTCAGGTACACTGAGCCTTGTGGCCACCTTTCTTCCCTGTTCCACTTGGGACACGGAGCCTGGGTCAATGGGGTACGCTGAGAGGGCGGCTTAGGGTTGGGACATTCCCATGCCTGGCGATGGACTTTCTGCCAGGACTTTCCCAGAACCACTGCAGCCTCTGCCCTCTTCTCTCCTCACCACCATTCGGCTCGTTGCAAAGATAAACTGAGGCCAGGCCAGAGAGGAGGAGAAGTTTATGCTGCGCTCAGGGTGAGATGAGATTCATGGGTTCCAGCTAGGAGCCATTGAAGATGCGCCTATGCGTGGTGAAGAGCAAGTTTGGAAGCTGGTCAGGAGGGTGAACAAGAAGGGAGGGGGCAGGATCGGCAGGGGCTTAAGCCTGAAATTCCCAGGTAGGGTGGTGTCTGAATTGCCCCGCCTCCTACCCAGAGATGGCTCATTTTCCTGGCGCCCTTTGGAAGCTAGGCCTCTAGGGTCTGATAAGGGCAGGCCAGGCTGTTCCTAAAGCCCCCAACCAGAGCCTGACACAACAACTACCTTCCAGCAAACCACCCGGGGTGGCCTGTCCCTGTCCTCAAGGGGCCAGACCTGGACATCTGCAGGCGGGGCAGAAAACAGCCCTGAGTAGGTCTGCTGTTGGCTGCCTGAGGCCGCAGGCGTGGGGTGTGGGGGGTGGGGTGGGGTCTAAAACTTCCAAACGCATTTATTTGTATCACCCTCCTCTGGGAGAGTTAGAATAAATGTGATGTTAGTTCTCCCTCACTTTTTAAGGTTTTGTTTAGAGGTCCTGCATTAAAAAATTATATATATATATAGTCAATGTGAGGAAAATAATAATTTTAAAAATTAAGCAGTAGATACAATATGAAGGTAAAATGAGCAAGACAATTACATCTGCAACTAAAATAATATAGTAATAGCATATTAAGACTCAACTAAGCATATGACTCTACCACTGATATTGCCTGATCTTTAATACACACACACACACACACACACACACACAAGACTTAGGTACTTTCTTGCTCTAAGTGTTCTGTGATATAGGAGGTACCAGTACTTCCCACATCATTGAACAATGAGAATGGCTTTACCTGTACACCCTCCATAAAATGACAGAGAAAAGGATGAACTTAAAAGGTCAAGCCACAAGTGAAAGTCATGAGGAGATAATAGTAATATGATTTTGAACGCAGAAATGCAGACATCTGAGTAGTAATTTTTTTAGCAAATGGGAAAAGGTCATATGGTAAGCCAGTAGTGAAAACAAGCTGATCTATCGTCCTCACGGCCATCCATCAAATCAACACCGGCACATAGCGACCTCCTGAGATTTCTGAGAGTCACTGTTTATAGGAGTAGAAAGCCCAGTCTTTCTCCTGAGAAGCTGCTGGTGGTTTCAAACTGCTGACCATATGGATGGTAGCCTAACTCGTAACCATTACACTACCAGGGCTCACTGATTCTTATAATACTGATGGGAAATTCCACCAGTTCTTTGAGCTGGCTGGTTTTCATGCAACACAATATTTTTTTTAGTATCCTTTTTTCCTGAAGGCAACCTGCTGAGATAAGTCATGCATTACTGAGAGAATCTGTCTGTATCTTTCCACTGTTGGGGGTACCCCACAAACCCTGAAGCTCATTTGTTTTGTTTTTGATGTGAGGGGGAGATAGTGCATTTGGAGTTCCTTCCACCAGGTCAGACTGTTAATCAAGTTTTCTATTTAGCGGTTCTGAAAAGATTTCATAACTGTGTGACAAAAAAAAGCCTGATTTGTGGCAGATGAGGACTGGTTTTGCCACCACAACAATGCACCTGCTCACACAGCCATCTCAGTACACCACTTTTGGGCAAAAAACAGCACGTCTCTCTTGCCCCACACACCTTATTCGCCTGACCTTCTTCCCTGTGACTTCTGTTTCATGAATGAAGAGGAACACGAAAGGGCAGAGATTTCATGGCATAGAAGAGGTGAAGAAAATGACGAGGGAGGTGCTGTCGCCATCCAAACATATGAGTTTGAAAAATGTTTCCAAGAATGGAAGTGCAGTTTTTCCAAATGTACCAAGTGTAATGGGGAGTATTTTGAAGGTATAAAGTTGTTTTGTAAAAAAATTTAAATACATAGGGGGGGAAATTGGGGATCTTTTTTTTGGGGGGGTACCCCCTTGAATGCTGATATACCTTTTGTGTAAAATAAGTCCATGCATGTATGGAGTGAGATCCTAACAGCAAACATTTTGATACCCTCTTTTTTTTTAAGATTTGTCATTTTGATTGACTGTAATTGTTAATCAATCCAGCTTAAATAATATTTATTATTATACCAATCAGTTACAAACTCTAATTCTTTTGTTTGTCTTTTTTAATGGTGGAAGGGATCCACAAAGATAAAGAGTGCCTCAGGACACAATTATCATATTGTAGCCCTGAATTTTATAAAAAGTAGTTTAATTTGAACACATCAAAAGGTGATTGGAAATTTTGCCAGGATATTTCAGAATGTTTTCGTGATTAAATTAAGTAAGCAAAAAACTAAGTAAGCAAAAAAAAAATTCATGATCAAAGGGAAACAAAGAAGAACTATATTAATAATCAATGTTTGTCTGCCTCTTTCTATATTCACACATACACACAAGTACCCACTGCTGATGGCCGTGTGTTACTGGGTAGAATTGTTCCATTGGGATTTTGGTGGTGGTGGTGTTAATATACGCAGAACATATAGCAGTGCAACAGCTTCCACATGTACAACACACTGACATGCCTTTGAATTGTACAACCACCTTCATCCTCCTTTTGTGAGTTTCCCTCCCTCATTAACATTAACACACTGCCCCCCCCCAAGTTCCTATTGAATCTTTCAACTTGCCATTGGAAATTTCCTCCCATATAGTTACAGATTCTCGAGGCAGACATTCTTCATCGGTTGAGCTAAAGTATTCTTTAGTTTTAAGAAGACACCAGGGAATATTTTTGGTTTAAGGTATAAAGATTGCCTTAGGGTAATAGTTCACAGGCTCATGCAGCCTCTACAGCTCCAGGAGTTCTGGATTCCACAAGAATTTGACATTCTCTTCTGCATTTTCCCTTGCTTGATCCCGATTCTGCTATTGAACTGTTGATCAAAATGTTCAGTCATGGTGGCTGGGCACTGCCTACGTCTTCTGATCTCATGGCGAAGGAGGCAGTTGGTTCATGGAAGTCAGCCACGGTTTCATTGCCTCCTCTTGGTGACAATTTCCGTTGTTGCTCCAGGAGAAGGGAAACCAATTGTACTTTTGCTCAAAGGGTTCTGGTGGCTGTGGACTTGACAAAGGAGGCCTGGTTTGCAGTGTGAACCATCAGTGGCTTGAACCCACCAGATACTGTTCTGCAGAGAGACAAGGTAGTTTGCTTCCATAGCAATTGAGAGATTCAGAAACCCAAACTGAAAGGTCAACAGGATAAAGGACCAGCTGCTTCCCAGAAGGACAAGATTGTCTGCTCCTGTGGAGATTCACAGGAATGTCTCGGAAACCCCAGGTAGGCTCACTGGGAGTCCAATTTGACTAGACTAGGGGTTTGGCACCCTTTGGCTCTCAAGCCATATGCGGTTCTCTCACTCAGTACATGCATGCAGCTCTGAAGTTAAATTGAAGAAAAAAAATAAGGACATTGTTCAGGTAATAGTGATTTCATTTGTTTGTAAAATAAATACATATGGCTTTGGAGCAATTTTGAAATTGTTTTGAGGGTCAAGATTAGCTCTTCCAAAATTTGCTGATCCCTGGATTAGGTGGCAGTGAATTTAATTTTGGTATATTCATCAGACCTCTAACCACCGGTAACTAACATGACCGACTTCTACTTTTTTTAGTAGTTTATTTCTCACCCACTGGCATATGTATATATCTTACCAAGGTGTGGAATGACTGCGATTTACTGCTTACTGGGTTCAACTGAGCCTAGGAAGATCAGTGTCACAGTGGACCAGCATGGAGCCTTGTGAAGTGGGGAAATGATCCTGGTCTCTGCAGACATCCTGGAGACAGAAGATTGGAGAACTGATATATCTCTTAGGGCAGTGAGCTGTAGTTCTGGTCCCACACCAAACTGCTCCTTTGTCTGTACTAACACAAGCCAAGAATAAGACATTCACCCTTAATTCCCTCATCCCACATGCCAGGGCATGTGTTGATTCCTTAGCAGCAAAAAGACAGCTTTATCCAGCCCCAGACTTACCTGGATGGGACAGCAGCTAAACTGGATTGACCACCTAATTAATTTGATAATGATCCACTATCTTTCACATAGATCCACCGTTTGCAGAGGTAGACATGATTGAACCACCCATACTTTCAAGAACAAAGGGGTTAAAATCACCCATCTACTGTATCAGCCACTCTGTACGCCTGAAGTTTAAGTTCATCGTCACTTGCTTCACTGTTACCTTGTTGTTATTGGTAGGTGCTACTGAGTTGGTTCTGATTGAACTCATGGTAACCATGTACAGCAGAGCAAACACGGCAGGGTCCTACACCATTCTCACAATCATTGCCAGGTGAGAGTCCATTGTTACACCCACTGTGTCACCATCTCATTGAGGGTCTTCCTCTCTGTTGTTGACCCTTTATCAAAAGGAGCCCTGGTGGCAGTGAACTTGGTTTTGCTCCAGCAATCAGGATATCCTTCTGTAGTGTCTAGCTACTCCTGATAAGATGTCTAAAGGAGCATTGCAGTTGTACTTGTTCCCATGACAATTGTTCCTTCTGGCAGTTTATGGTATATTCAATATTGCTTGTTAGCACCGTGGTTCAGAAACATCCATCCTCCTGGGATCGTTATTCCTTGTCTATCTTTCAAAAGAATATGAGGTGAAAGAAAATGCATATGATCTCAAGAGTTCTGTAATCACATCAAATTGCTACCCATATCTGGTCTCACGTTTTGTTAAACACATCCTTTTGAAACTTACCCACCTCTAAATACTAAACAGATGGTAAGGGAAGTACCATAAATGAGAACCCATCTTTCTTCTGTTCTTCATTCAAATGGCGGTTGGCTAACGTCTCAGCCCCCCTAACGGGTCTTGCAGGAACGTAATGCTCGGGCTCCAGCCGGGTCCAGCTGCGGATCCTGCGCGAGCCGGGCTGCCGCAAACCTGGCACCGCCGTTTATAGCTGCAGCTCCGTGGAACCTGCCGCGGCACGGAGAGCAGAATTTGACAGGAGGTAGGGGAAGAGCCAGGAGAGACTTTCATGAAATGCAAGATTCGTTTGCAAATTGTCCCACAAATGAAACAGATTTCACACTCTGATGCCAAAGCCTGGCTGCTCCCCTGTAGAGAACACAGCCGTCATCTGGTTCAACCTTCTGAAAACAGAGAGCCTCTTGCGTCTCATTCACGGAGGAACAGTGAACAAGAACCCGGAAACTTCCTTATGGAAAGAGCATCTTCCTCAACTTGGTGTTATAGGGCAAGTGAAGGGTATTTCCTTGTCCCAAGAGCCTTTTCACTGGTAGGCTACAAAGATCATAATTGCAGACCAAGAAAAATAACAACTCCGAAACGGATAACTTCTCAGGGGACTAGGAAGATCTCCTATTACATAGAAAAGCTAAATGGAAAGCATGTAATATATTGAAACAAAGTAATTCTTATTCTTTGCTTTATCACTGCTTCTATTCTTTTCTGTAAAAATCATTTCATTGGGCTCATACAGCTCTTAGCACCATCCATCTATCCATCCATCCATCCATCCATCCATCCATCCATCCATCCATCCATCCATCCATCCATCCATCCATTGTGTCAAGTGCATTTGTACATTTGTTGTCATCATTCTCATTTTATTTCTTTCTACTTGAGCCCTTGGTGTCAGCTTTTCATTCCCCCCTCCCTTCCCTACCCTCCTTCCCACACGAACCCTTGTTAATTTATAAATTATTATTTTTTCATATCTTACACTGTCCGATGTCTCCCTCCACTCACTGTTCTGTTGTCCATCCTCCAGGGAGTGGGTTATATGCAGATCATTGTGATTCCCCTTCCCCTCCTGGCATTGCTGCTCTCACTATTGGTCCTGAGGGGTTTATCTGTCTAGAATTCCCTGTGTTTCCAGCTCTTAGCTGTACCTCACTACTTCTATTCTATTTCTCCATTCTTTTGCTGATCCACTCCTACTCCATCAAATCAATCCTAAAATCCTGCTAACTTTACCTCAGAAACATATATCAACTTTGTAAATTCTGTGCCAAGAAATGTTGACTGTCCTCCAATATTTGTTTGCTCCCCCCCCCCTTAGTCATAGAACTCCTCAGTTTTAGCTGGACTTTCAGTCTCCCAACAAATGCTACACCCAGATGGGACCACGTGACTGCCTTGTCCAAAGTCCTGAGTAATTCCTAGGCAAGCCTTTAGGGAGGGGGCATACCCTTTTCTTCTATCCCTCTAGGCCCCTTGGCTGGGATAAAAATGACATAGAGTCGAAGTCTAGAATTAGAGTAGAAGTCTTGAATCAGAAGGTGACAATGAATGTTGAAAACCCCACTTAATGGTTTTTTTTTAAGTATTAAACTCCTTTTTAAAATTTCTTTTAAAAATTTTTATTTTGACAAATCATTTTATTGGGGAATCTTACAGCTCTTATAACAATTGATACATCCAGTGTTATCAAGCACATTTGTACATATGTTGCCATCAACTTTTTCAAAACATTTTCTACTTGAGCACTTGGTATCAGCTCCTCTTTTTTCTCTCCTTCCCCCACTCTCCCACCTTCATGAACCCTTGAGAAATTATAATTTATTATTATTTTCATAACTTACATCAGCTGCTGTCTTCCTTCACCCACTTTTTGTTGTTTGTCACCCTGAAGTGGGGAGCATTTAATACGTCGGTTCCCCCTTTCTCTTCCCACCTTCCCTCTACCCTCATTGTATCGATACTCCCATCATTGTTCCCAAGGGGTTTATCTGTCCTGGATTCCATGTGTTGAGAGCTCTAATTTGTAGTGGGGTATATGCTCTGGTCTACTGGATTTGTAAGGTGTAACTGGGGTCACCGTAGTGGGCGGGAGGAAGCATTCAAGAACTAGAGGAATGCTATGTATTTCATCAGTGCTAAATTCCATCCTGGCTGGCTCATCCCTTTCTATGACCCTTCTGTGAGGGGATGTCCAATTGTCTACAGATGGGCTTTGGGTCTCCACTCCGACCCTCCTCGTTCACATCAATATGATTGTTTGTTTTCAGTCTTCTGATGCCTGATAACTAATCCTGTCAACACCTTGTGATCACACAGGATGGCTTGCTTTTTCCATGTGGGCTTTGCTGCTTCCCAGCTAGATGGCTGCTTGTTTATCTTCAAGTCTTTAAGACCCCAGATGCTATATCTCCCCCCACCCTCAAGATGCTATATCTTTTTTTTTCTTTTTTAATTAAAAGATCATTTTATTGAGGGCTCTTATAACAATCCATACACCAATTGTATCAAGCATATTTGTTCATATGCTGCCACCACCCTTCTTTTCTAGACATGTACTTTCTTTTTTTTTTTTTTAAACAATTTATTGGGGCTCATACAATTCTTATCACAGTTCATACATATACATACATCAATTGTATAAAGCACATCTGTACAGTCTTTGCCCTAATCATTTTTTTCTCCTCTTTTCTTTTTTTACATTTTATTAGGGACTCATACAAATCTTATCACCATCCATACATATACATACATCAATTGTATAAAGCACATCCATACATTCCCTGCCCCAATCATTCTCAAGGCATTTTCTCTCCACTTAAGCCCCTTGCATCAGGTCCTCTTTTTTTCCCCCCTCCCTCCCCTTTCCCCCCTCCCTCATGTGCCCTTGGTAATTTATACATCGTTATTTTGTCATATCTTGCCCTATCCGGAGTCTCCCTTCCCCCCTTCTCTGCTGTCCCTCTCCCAGGGAAGAGGTCACATGTGGATCCTTGTAATCAGTTCCCCCTTTCCAACCCACTCACCCTCCACTCTCCCAGCATCGTCCCTCACACCCTTGGTCCTGAAGGTATCATCCACCCTGGATTCCCTGTACCTCCAGCCCTCATATGTACCAGTGTACAGCCTCTGTTCTATCCAGCCCTGCAAGGTAGAATTCGGATCATGGTAGTTGGGGGGAGGAAGCATCCAGAATCGGGGGAAAGCTGTGTTTTTCGATGCTATATCTTTTAAGAGCTGGGCACAATCAACTTTCTTCACCACATTTGCTTATGCACCAATTTTGTCTTCAGTGATCATGTCAGGAAGGTGAGCATCACAGAATGCCATTTTTTAAGACAGTGTTCTTGCATTGAAGGAGTACTTGAGTGCAGGTCCAATATCTGTCTGCTACCTTAATAGTTAACATATAAATATATATAATTAGAACTGTATCCTTATTGTTATATATAAATATGTTTACAAATGTACATGCCTGTATTTAGATCTTTATAAATGCCTTTTGCCTCCTAGTTCTTTCCTCTGTTTCCTTTTACTTTTCTCCTGTCTCACTATCATATTCGACTTTCATTTGGCTCTCAGTAATTCCTCTTGGCTACACTGTACTTGATCAAAACCCCACCAAGCATTCTATGCCCTCCTTGCCATTGATTTTAGATCACATGTTGTTCCCTGGTCCCTGGGTTTGTTTGCTCACTCCTTCCTTTCCCCCACTTTCCCCTCTCCCATGTCCCCCATGGACCATCAGTCCTGTTGTTTTTTCCTTGGGATTGTTCATCCTGACTATCTTATGTAGATAGACATTAAAAAGTACCTATAAATGGTTCAGGTCTGTCTGTTGACCCTTATGAATATTTTCAGATGGAGTCTGATGAGGTGCCAAGTCTTGCTCCTTGAAGTCTATTTCTGGGATTCCTCAGGGACTTCATTGCTTTGTTCCCCTTGCTGCTTTGTTGCATTCTCTTTGTGGTTTGCCCCTGTGTGGTGGGGTTAGACCGGGCACAATTCCCACACTGTGTCTCCAGTGTTGTCCCCCATAGTGCTAGGGTCACTGAAGGGACACTATCTCATGGTGGGGCCGGCTCCTAGGGTCCTCTCTGTGCATTGGCTGCTCCAAGCAGGAATGTCGTCCTAGGGGCTTGGTGGGCCAGGGTGCGGTTTTCTTCTTCTTCTTTTTCTCTCTTAGTTTGTCCAGATCTATCCCTTTCTTGGTTGTATTTTCAGCGCTGTTCTCTGTAGTACATTCTTCTGGGGAGGGGGGTCCACATAGCTGGGAATGGGGCTGGCCCTGCAGACCTCTCCATTAATTCGATGCTTCATGCTGGTATGTTGCCTTCAAGGCTTGGCACACCAAGTTGAGGTCTGGTCTTTCTCTCTCCCTTTCCTGTGGAGACATAAACAATACCCACCCCATGGTGGGTTAGTGCCCTGTTCCCTCACGATCCATGTCCTCTTTTTTGTCTTTTTTCTAATTTCCCCCCCTCCTTTTTAGTTGGCTGCCATATGTATCCCTGGGTTCGGTCTGACCCCTGCCAGAGTAATTCAAATTTTAAAGATTATTTTTAAAAAGAAAATCAGTGGTGAGAAATAAGATAGCCTATTTCCGTTGTTGGGTGGGTGAAGTTGATTTTCACTAATCAAGGTCTCTATTAGTTGGTTCTAAGAGCAGGACCACTCTTTAGTGCCTGCAATATTTTTGGAAGCAGGTCTTTCCTGAGGCCACCAAGCACTTGACCATTGCTCTAGTCCCTGGTAATTTTGGAACCATAAATCTAATTGTAAACTAACTATGTATGCAAGAGATAAATATGACACTATCAGTCTAAGCTACTATATTTAAGGTTTTCTGTCACAGTTACTCCTGATGCCAACGAATGAATAATCACTCCATTTCGACCATCATCTGGTTCATCCAAGTCCACTCCCTCTCATCTGAACTACAGCAACTGCCTCTTCACTATCCTTGTCCTAGCAACCTGGGCCTCTCTTTCCCCTCCCCTTCCCTGCTACAACCAGACTGTGCTTGGAAAAATACATACAAGCTCAACCTACTCTCAGAGCGATGGTCCTTCATAAGTTCTCACTAGTTTTAGGATACGTTTAAAATTCTCAACACAGTCTATTCTATTTGATTGTGTCTAGCTCCTAACACTTCAGCTCATCTCTTGCTACCTTCCCTCCTGACGTAGGACACCAATCACATTGAAGCTTTGAATTACCCATTTCCTTTCCTCTTCCATTCATCTTAAGTCTTTTCCAAGTTGCACGTGTTTAGCTAACTTGTACTAATATTGCAGTGACAAAGAGGAAGAACCTTGATGAGCTGGACTGACAAGGGACTCCAACAACAGGCTCAAGCATAACAATTGTGAAGATGGAGCAGGACTGGGCCTGTGTTGTACAAATGAATCAGAACCAACTTGATAGCACACAACAACAGCAATTCATCTTTCAGGTCTCTAGTAAAATGTAGCTCAACCAGGGCCATTACTGTACTTTCTTATGACATCTTGGGCTTTGAAAAACAGTCCTTAGCTCATGTTTACTTATATAATTACCTATGAAATTATTCCTTTGGTGTAGAGGTTTCAATAGTGTGCATGTCTAATGTGCTCACAGATACATTCCATGTTTCACACAGTGTTTAAAAATATTATTATAGCGCTCTTTCCCCACCACCTCTGAAGGAGGAACACACTCTCTCTGCTTGAGAAGCCACATGAAGCTGTGCTGATGGAGCCAGAGCCCTGGAACTGAAGGAGCCACCTGGAGACACGTGCCAGTGCTGAGATGCTTCCACTGCCACTGGATCTGCAAGACTTTCCACCCACTGGCCTGTGGTCTTCCTGCATTCAGCATCACAGCACCAGGCCACTCGTGCTGAATTTTGGAAGCTGCACCTGACCTTCATTTCTTCTCAGATTTGACAAATTCAAGCGCTTGATGGATGACTTTGTCTCCACGGCAGATTTCCTCATCATTTACATCAAAGAAGTACACGCATCAGCAGAAAACCTAGAGTCACAGGATGTAGCTGAGAAGACAGAAGTGCGGCAGCTACGAAGAACTTAGAGCTGAAACCGCACAAATGGAGTTTCCAGAAGGAGAGTTGTTATTGGTGTTAGGTGCTATCGAGTTGGTTCCCACCCATAGCGACCCTGTCCCCAACAGGTGCCACACTGCCCGGTGCTGCGCCATCCTCACAGTGGTCCTCTGCCTGAGCGCCTTGTTGCAGCCGCTGTGTCCATCCCTCACATCGAGGACTTTCCTCTCTTCCGCTGCCCCTCCACTTTACTCAGCATGACGTCCTTTGCCAGGGACTTGTCCCTCATGACAATATGTGCAAAGTATGTGACACAAATCTCACTACCTTTGCCTCTAAGGGGTGGTCTGGCTGTACTTCTTCCAAGGCAGATTTGTTCCTTGTGTGTGTGTGTGTGTAAAAGTTAAACGCATACATAAAAACTGCCTGGTGAACAGAAAAATTTTTTATAATATTAATTATTATTAAAATTGAAGAACTGCAGTCATTAGATCCTCTTTTGGTTTGTTGCAAGTCATGCCAGTTCATCCAATTCACAAAAGCAGGTCCCTTTCTTGTCTCTTGTAGGTTTCTGAATCGCTGGCCTGTTAGATCACTAGTTTTAGTTAGAATGTTCAAATCCTAATGCTTCGGTACAGCTCCATATATTTTCGTCTTTTTCTTTTTCTCTCTTAATAAAATGAGTTTTAACTCTTGACTTAATAGATTTGAAGACCCAAAACAATAACTTTAGGTCTCCATTTAAAAATACCCCTCTTATATTTCCTTCTACTCATTGGAAACACAAATCACATTATTTAAACTTATGAGTTACATGCTACTCCAGCTGTTTCCTCTTTGCTCAGGGCAGCTTGTTCAACACGCCTGTGCCTTTTAAAAATGAGCTTCCACAAAACTCAAACTTCTCTAAATTACTCTCTCAGTGGTTTTCAGATAGGTTGTTCCACATTTCCATTAACCATTTCAGAAAATCCAGAATCACTTGATTCTGCCACTGACACGGTCATTAATATGAGTAATAACAGCAATTATTTATTGAGTACTTTCTTTCCTCCAGATCCTATGTTAGAACAATATGTATTTCCAATAACCCACCATTAGCCCATGATTTCTTTTTCTTTTTTTGGTTGTAAGTGGCAACAAACCTGCTCAAAATAATTTAGATGAAAAAGAATAGGATCATGTACTTGGAAGTCTCAGGAAACTGCTGCCTAAAGACCTGGCTGTCTCCAGGGATCTAGTAATGGTACCAGTTCATCTCAGTTGCTTCTTTCTCATGTTATGATGACATGACGGTCATCAGTCCTATGTGTACAGCCTATCAAGTGAGAGGAGTGTCCAGGGCATTCCAGCAATAAAAGGATAAGGGGAAGAGGAGGAACCATCCAACACAACAAGAAAGAGTAATCCCTGAGAGAGAAGGCAAACCCATGCTTTCGGGGCCAGTGAAAACAATATCAAGAGGAGGGAGCCATCAACTCTTTCAAGTGCTAATGCATCGAACATCATGATTGAGAATTGACAGATATAGGAGTCATTGCATTCCAAATGAAACTTTGCAGGCCGTCTGAGATTCCATTTTTTCCTTCAGCAAGAGAGAAAGATCTGCTAGTCTGCTTTCATAAAAATGACAGCATCAGAAACCCTAAAGAGTAGTTTTCTGCTGTGTCCTCCAGGGTCATTATGGGTCAGAATCAACTTAATGGCAACAAGTTGGTTAGTTGGTTGGTTTTTGGTTTTTATTTACTTCTGATAAATTTTCAGAATGCAGCAGAATTCCTAATTAGTGGCGATTCAGGCATTAACTGAGTATCTCCTGTGTGAATTAGTTAACATGCCAAGTTCTGGAGAATCAAAGGGGAAGAAGACATGGCTTCTAACTTCAGATGCTACTAGAGTGATGCCGAAGCCACGGTGGACATCTGTGTAGCCTAGGAGAGACGGCATGGACCCAGCTCCATTGTTTACTAGTTGGGTTCTTTCACACATTGACTTTTCTGAAGCTGACTTCTGTTTTGGAGAAACAGTATCACCTCATAGGATTCTGGAGACAATGAAATGAGATAGTGTTAGATATCTCAGGATAGAGATATACCTTGGTCCTTGGCACCACGCGAGAAAGAATTCACGCCGAAGTCTGGTTTGTGATCCAAGTGAGTTTTATGAGAGAAGTTTCAGGTTTACACAGGCACTCGCAGGGCCCCTCACCCTGTGCTACTTCCCTAGAAGCTGCTCAGAAAGTCATGGGGTTGGCTCCGGGCTCCTGCCTTTTTCAATTATCCCACAGGAGGTGTGGTGGACGACCTTGGTTGACCTCATTGGCTCGATTGAATTTACCTGGCCTAGGTGGGCCAATTCAGGTGCAGCACCCACCCAGGTGTACCTCCCCTTCCTGGCCGGAAACTTTTACCTCTGAGCATGCTCAGTGTACCACTCCTTCATGGGCTAGTAGCTTGGACCTCTGAGCATGCATAATGGATGCCCCAGCCCCTAAGCTAGACTACTTAACAATTGTTCATAAAAAGTATGCAAGGGGATGTCTGATGCAAAGGATGGGTTCTATAAATGTTATCATCACTTGTGGGGTACCAGCCCCCACAATCAAACGGGACCAAGGGGCGGTTGTGTAATTGAGGGGTAAAATGAAAGAGACATCAGACAAGATAAGGCATGCTATGCTCACCTCCCAGCCGGCAGTGATCTCAGCAGCCAGGTACATGCAGAGAGCCGGAATATATTTCGAATCACGACATATTCATTTCCGGGGCGTGCAGATCAGGGGAAGTTTCAGTGATGATGGCTTAACTAACAGGGCGTGTGTTTCCGGTTCCTTTTCTTCATGAGCAGGTGGCAATTGGATTCCATTGCCTAAGGACACACCTTCCTTTATTTCTTTTCATTCAGAGTTTCCCATTTACACAAACCTCAGATCTGTACTCACACAAAAATGAAATAGTCAAAGCAAATACTTTTATTTCAGTCAAAATCTGGCCCCAAGACACTGTGAGAGAAAGGAAGGGAGCCTCTCGCCTGGTCTTGGTTCTGTGCAGGTGGTTTAACCTTAGGAAAACCATCTCCCTTTTCTGGACATTCATTCCTTGTCTGAGAATACAACCAAGGACTTTCCATTTTCCATTCCTCAATTCCACTAATTACCAGACAAAATAAGCCGACTCCTTTCATGAAAGGAATGCAAAGAGGACTCCTTTGGAAATATTTATAATTTTGAGTGTATTTAAATAATTGCACAAGAAACCAAAGACTCAAAAACTAACCTAATCTGCAGGAAGAATAGTCTACATTAACCAAAGCCTCATTGACCTTGAGAGCAGAAAAACTAGATAGTGCCTGACTACCACTTCTAATAATTCTAATTAGGGTTACAGTAGATGAACCATAATTGAATAAAGGAAAAAAATGAAATAAAATTTCAAATTCTGAAAAACAACAACAAACTTGACCTGCTGGTAGAGCTAGGAGGACCCTCTGAGATTACTGCCCTGAGATACTCTTCAAAGCTCAAACCAAAACTAATCCCTACCTAGGGTCACCTTGAATAGCAAATTGGCTTTTAAAAATAATGAGTATCATACATAAGCACTGTGCTTTAAAAAAATCCATATGAGACCAAGCAGTCAACGATTAAACCAAAATAAACGTGAGAATGTAAGTGGGTACAAAACTAGATAAAGGGAAACAGAACAACCAGAATAGAAATATGACAATATTCATGTGCTGTGAAGAATGTAATCAATGTCACTGAATGACTTGTGTAAAAAATGTTGACTATGAACCTAAAGTGCTATATAAACTTTCACCAGAAACCACAATGAAATACTATTTTTTTAAAATTTCAGAGGGCTTGTGGAGAAATTTTATTGCTATGGTTTCTAAGAACAAATATAAACAATAATCCAATCTTGCACACTTGAGGTTGGTTCAATCATTTCAAAGTGAGGCCTCTGTTAGAGCTTAACTCTTGAGCACCCTGGTTTGCTAAAGACTTTGGAGGGAAGTGAGAGCCCCAAATCCGTTTGTGGAGTCTCCACGTAGGTTGAGCCTCCACTGAATTTGTTCTGATCATCAACTAATGGTGTAGATCATCATGCCTTTAGGCAGAGTGCCTTGGAAAGTAGACTACCTGCGCCCTTCTCAAGCCAGCCCAGGGAGGGGCAGTCGCTTTCTTAGAAGCTCACCGAGGTGTGTCCTTGATGGAGGTCACCTTATAGGGGACAGTAGAGGGAGTTGCATATGCTGTGGTCACACGGCCTGGACCAATCTTGTAGATCTTCTATTTTACACTGTACGTGTCTCAACCATAGTCCTGTTCCTGCGGCTATAATCCCACCTGTAACTGATGCATCGATGTACTGATCGGCCACCAGTCATGGGTTTGGCACAGTTCCCTTGTTTCATGCCGTATTTATCTAGCTTCCCAACTGTGAATCCTCACATGCCATTTTGACCTCATGCTTATGGCCTCCCTCGGCTGGACAAGGCATCTATGTCTTTGTGCTGTCTTTGGCTTGTTTAAGAGTTAATAGATGTTCTCCTTAAACTATATTTGAGATGGGGTTTCTTTTGAAACCTATAACAGTACGATGCAAGAGAGCAGCATAATGATGCCTTGATTTGTTCAGGTTTTATATAGTTTCAGAATTTGCTTTTAGCTCCTTTGTTTTTATTCTGCGTAGCATTAGCACGTGGCCTGCTGTTGTTAGGTGCTGTTGAGTCAGTTCCAAACAAACTCTGCCAGGGCCGGAGCCATCCCCACAGGGGTTCTTCCGGTGCTGCAGTCCGCTTGTCAATCTATTTGGTTGAAGGTTTTCCTCTTTCTTGCTGCCCTTCTTCTATACCAAGCCTGCCGTCCTTTTCCAAGGATTGATATCTCTTGGTAATAAGTTCAAAGTATATGAGATGATGTCTCATCCTTGCTTCTAAGGAGCTTTCTGGCTGTACTTTTTCCAAGACAGATTTGTTTGTTCTTTTGGCAGCCCACAGTACTTTCAATGCTCTTCACCAACACCTTGACTCAAATGCATCCATTCTTCTCCAGCCTTCTTTCTTCACTGTCCAACTTTCACATGTATATGAGGTGATTGAAAATACCATACCCAAAACAAAAAAGAAAACCCTATGCCTTGGTTAGGGTGCACCTTAGTCCTCAAACTATTGTAACCATTGGATATCTATCACAATTCAGTATAAAGAAAACCAAAGTCCTCAAAATTGCACCAATAGGTAACATGATGAGGTAATTAGTTTATTGTGCCAACCTGTCTGATAAACACATGTGGGGTTAACTGAAGGGCAGAGAGATAAATGGCTTGGTGAGCCTCGCCTTTCTAGTTCTCAGGTCTCTTGCTTTCTGATGGTCAGACCAGGCTGTAGCTGCCTTAGGCAGTTCCCTGCTTCAGTTGGCAAGGCTCACTTCCTGCAAGACATCCCTGAGGACCTACCCGGATGCAGCCCTGGGTGTTGGAGCAGCTGTGTGGAGACCCCTGCCAGCGCTGAGATGCTTACACGTTCACTGACTCGGCTTTCCTCCTGCAGTCGGCATCATTGCATCTGTTTAGTGAGATGGAGGAGGACTTTGTGGATTAGCGTTGGACACATGGGTTAATGTTAGATTTGTGGGCTTGGGCAGCACTGGGTTGGGATGTTTTCTTGATGCACACCCTTTATATAAAACTCTCTCTTATACATGAGTTTCTGTGGATTTGTTTCTCTAATGTACCCAGATTGACACACATGATAAATGGCGAAAAGACTGAAGTTGTCAAGGATTTAACAAGGATTTGCTGGTATCCACAATCAATGCTCATGGAAGCAGCAGTCAAGAGATCAATGGAGGCATTACACTGGTTAAATGTGCACAAGACCGCTTTAAAGTGTTGGGAAGCAAGGCTGTGGTTTGTAATTTACATCAAAATACTTCATCATCCATGGCCCACTGGTTTTACTCCTCTCTCCTTGAGAGACCCATCATCTTAACTGGGAGCACTCATGCCACAGGTGGTCCCTAGTATTTAGCAGGTTCTGACAGGAGAGTCCATACTTCAGAGGAAGGCCCTAAAACTCTTTCAACTGCTTGATACCAGGCAGTGATAATTAGCATGATGGATAATTAGCCATGGATTTTCATGAGGTCTTCAAGTCATAGGGTCAATGTGAGTCAGAATCAGCTTGATGGCACACTACAACTAAGCAATGTATTGAGACTTGAAGACTTTCAAATGTGGCTGAAAGTACTGTAACAGCTCCTCGGGTCTTGCAGGAGAGGGAAAAGCAGAGCCAAACATAACCGAACCTAGCAAGGCTACGACAGACAACCTGACTGATAACAATGGCACGTGTTACAGTGGAGAAGTGCACCACGCGGTCTTCTGGGCTCTACTCTTAACCAACACAGATAGTCAAGTCTTCCTTCCACAGACTGCTGGATGAGTCAACATATATACAAGTGTGCTTAATACAATTGAATGATGGTTTGTCATAGATTTGTAAGAGCCCCCCCAATATGATTAATAAAAAAATTAAACATTCACAAGGAAGAGATGAGCCAGTCAAAGTGCAGTATAGCACCAATGAAACACAACTTTCCTCTAGTTCTTTAATGTTTCCTTCCCTGCACTATCGTGACCTCAATTCCAACTTACAAATCACATTAGACCAGAACATGCACACTGATACAGATAAGAGCCAGAAACACAGGGAATCTAGGATAGATAAACCCCTCAGGGCCAACAATGAGAATAGAAATATCAGGAAAGTTAGGGGAAAGTGGGGGCAGAAAGAGGGAATCAATCACAAGGATCAACATGTAAGATCCTCCCAAGGGGACAAACAATGGAAAAGTGGGTGAAGGGAGACAGAGGATGATGTAAGATATGAGAATAATAATCTATAACTTATTAAGGACTCATGAGGGAGGACAGGTGGGGGAGGGAGGGGGAAAATGAGCTGATGTCAAGGGCTCAATCATTTCAAGAAAATGCTTTGAAAATGATGATGACAGCATATGAGCAAATGTGCTTGACACAATAGATGAATGTATGGATTGTGATGAGATGTAAGAGCCCCCAAAAAGTTCATAGTTAAATGTGAACAATGACAGTTCTGGAATGGGCCCTGGATTGATTCTAGACAGACAGCTACAGAGTCAGGAGATTCTTGCTGTCTATATCCAAATACAAAGTTAGCTAAATCCAATTATCCCATTTCCTCTCATGGATCTTTCATATGAGTATTATGGGAAGACTACAGGAAATCCTCTCTGACAATCTGAGGGCCTGCTTCCTTATCAAGGACTATTGACTTTTTAAAATTAATCATTTTATTGGGGGGCTATTACAAATCTTTTAAGAATCCACCATTCAATTATATTAAGCACACTTATACATATGTTGTCATCATCATTTCCAAAACATTTTCTTTCTACTTGAGCCCATGGTTTCAGCTCCTTTTTCCCCCTCCCTCCCACCTCCCATGCGTGTGAATCCTTGATCAATTATATTATTGTTATTTTGTATCTTACAAGGTCCATTGTATCCTTTCACCTATATTTCTGTTATTCTTCCCCCTCAGGGTGGGGTGGTATTATATATCCAATTTTGTGATCAGTTTCCCCTTTCACCCCTCCCTCCCCCCCTCCCCATGGTATCACTAATCCCACTACTGTTCCTGAGGCGTTATCTGTCTTGGACCCCATATGTGGAGAGCTCTTATGTGCAGCAATGTGTGTACTCCGGTCTAGCCAGATTTGTAAGGTAGAACTGGGTCATGATCGTGTCGAGGAGGAAGCATTCAGGAACTGGAGGGATGTGTGTGTTTCATTGGTTCTATACTGTACCCTGGTTGAATTGTCCCTTCCTTGTGTCCCCTCTGTGAGGAGGTGTAGGAACTATTGATATTTACTGGAAGGAATCTACCGGTTGTACATAAGCAAATTAAATCGGGTCATTTGAGAACATCCACCTCAGTGGAGATGCAGAGAGAGAGCAAGCACCTTGAAGACTGCCCAACTGTAAGCTTCCACCTTCTATCATTGACCCGCAAAAGCGATGCGGCCTCTGCCTCCCATACATGAAAACAGTGACAGAGCCATGAAAGGGTTTCCTGACTTTTAGTCCCCATATAGGGACTGATTCCATTCCATCGATATTGGCTACAGGAACTCACTGAGTTTTTCAAAGCCAACAATCCCTATTTTCAAAGGTGCTGTTAAGTTGCGATGGGATAGTTAACATTGAAGATCACTGGAACTTGGCAACAATATGGCCACATGAGAATGAAGTGGATTTGATCTCTCACCTCCCTGTCAGGAAGGAAGCTTCCTTCGGACTCATGCCATGTGAGGGGAGTTATAATGTGATGAACAGAGCTGCTCTAGTCCCGCCTTCTTAAATGTCTGGATGGAGAGTCTCTCATTACCGTCTCCTGCTGCTCCTGCAGTGGAGGGACTTTGGGAGTCCGACTCCTATGGGAAAAGCAGCTGGACACCCAGATGTGTGATTAGAAACTCTCTTTGCCCCTGGTACTGACAGGTAGAGGGGTTCCTACAGGAACTGCAGATTATGTTTCCATGGAAACATGACTGTGTGGACCAGTAATACTGGCTAATCAACTCTGTTCTACAGGACAGGTTTTCTCTTCCTTTTAACCATTTATAGTCTGCCAAGCCCAGTGGTGGTACAAGTACAAATGTGCATAAAAGAGACGTAGTCCTTGGCCTCATGACTGTCCCGCTCTTGATGACTGGAGCATGATTTGAAAAGTCCCAAGTGCAAACAGAACATAAACCAAGTGTATTTAACCTTGCCTTGAAGGTGGTAAATGGGGAACTTAAGATGTGTGTGTAGGAAGTAATACACAGGTAAATTTACAAATAAATACATATATATCCTTCTATGTACCAGGCTTGCAGATACAAAGCTATATCACAAAGCCTCAAAGGACCTTTGAAGACCTTTTGGGTCAGTGGAGTGACAGGCTAAAGGGAAATGCCAATTCAACATCCTGAAGGTTTTCATCGAGATTTAAGGAAAGTATGGCAGTGTAGTCTATCTTAGGAAAGGAGGAAACGTCTTACAGAGAAAACCGTATTTGAGGGGCTTGTGAAGGTTTAGTTTGCCAAAGTGAGGGCATATGAAGAGGAAGGGATAATGAGACAGAAGGTGTGATCTGGCTATGGTGCCATACTACCAGGCGCTAGAGCAAACCTCTGCCACTGAGTTGATTCCAACTCATAGCCACCTACATGAGACTAAATCTGTATCCACACAGACAAGAAAAGCCCCCAAACTTCCTGTCTTTGAGTGCATTCTGGCTCATAGTGAGCTTAAAGGACACGTCAGAACTGCCCTGTGGATTTCTGAAAATCTTTATGGAAAGATTTCACCTTTCTACCAGAGAGCTGCCAGTGGGTTTGAACTACAAACCTTGTGATTAGTAACCAAACTGGTAACTCACTACACCACCAGGGCTCACCAATTTCATCTTTCCCCCAGAGATCATTGGCTGGTGGTTTTGAACCAGCAATCTCACAGTGAGCTGTCCCATGCCTAACCCACAGAGCCAACAGGCCTCCAGATTAGTAACAATATAAGATGCCCTTTTATATTTGAATTTCAGATAAATAATGAAATATTTCTAGTATAAGTAGGCCCCACTGATCTGGAAGGCTCAAGAAATTCTGTGTGTCTGCAACATAGGTGAGTGTGGGAAAGTGGATCAGATCAAGAAACCAGCTGAAGGACAAAGAACCCGCCAGGCAGACTCTTGCTGAAGGTTAATTTGAAATTAATTATGGAATGCTTGAAATAAATTTAAAAAACACACATAGAAAATAATGTAACCCTGGGGTCCTTAGCTTATTAAAATAAAGGCAGCATCCTAGTGTGTGGGTGGAATAATTATTAATTATTATTAATTTCACTTGAGTAATGTTTATTCATCTTCCATCCTGCTGGTCTTAATTGTTTCTAAGATGCTTTTGTCAGGACATTTGGTTGGGAGGAGAGAATAATTACAATTTGCTGCGTATATTGATTTCTTATTATTATTTCAACCTGAAGCTACATTTAGGTTGTGTACAGTAATGGAATTATTATGTGTGTGATCAGCCACGTGAGTCTTTGCTCTATAAGAGCAATTTAAGACACAGCTTGTCTATTTGCCCTCTCCCTCTCCATGTGGAAATGGCTCTCCTCTCCATTCATTGTCCACTACATCATTTGGATCGCTCCTGGTAAGCAAGGGTGGCCAGCTGACCCAACATGGCCAATCAGAATTTTTCTTATCTCGGTTGTCCTTGTAACAGAAAGTCATCAGTTATCAGAAACCATGTTTTGTTGGTATTTTGTTAATATGTACCAGAAAACTAGAAGTCAGTCAACACTGTGAGGTGAAGTGTAATGTTGTTACCTACTGCCATCAAGTCAATTCCAACTCATAGCCACTCTGTAAGACAGAGTTAAACTGCGTTGTAGGGTTTTCAACACTGTGAATCTTTATGAGAGTAGACAGCCTCATTTTTCCCCCCTTGGAGTTACTGATGGGGTTTGAATCTCTTGATCTTTTGGTTAGTAGCCTGCTGCGCCACTGAAGTATATGTATATGGGGAAACAATTAAAGGGAGGGACAGAAGAGAATGGAAGAGTACTTGTGGTGTTTAAGAAAAAGTACACCAGCCAGCAAGAGAATGAAGAATAAAAAGACAAAGAAAGAACCTAGGGTTGGGGGTGGGGGGGGAGGGAGGTGGAAAGGGAGAGAGAGGAAGAACCAACCGTTGTGCAGTCATTGGATGCATTACCTTCCCAAGGGATTCGTTGCATTCCTATTTGATGAAGTACCCGTCACCTTCTAGGAACAGAGCTTTGTTGTCAAGTTTACTGCAGTGGCTTCTGTTTCTCGAAACAAGACTACAGATGGCTAGATTTGTATTGAAAACCACTGTCATTATCATTATAAAGAGATACTTTCCCATTCGTGATTAGATTATCAAAGACAATTACATTAAAATCTCAGCTCCGTGGGCACTTTGGGTCAGGTTCTTCACCTCTTAAAATTTCCTGTCCAATAGCAATGATAAATAGCTTAATTTGTAGGTGTAAGTGTAGGCACAGATAAGATACAGATTGATCTATTGATAAAAATATGGAGATTTAGATGTTCCCCACAAAAAACCCGAATTGCACTGGGTGGAGTGGAGCTTTCGTAGGACATGTTTCCCACTAGGTGAGCACAAGCAACTTGCTTGGAGTTAGTGCACTCAGTGGCATTGCCTGGGAAAGTTCTCTCTGGTCACAGTGAATTTTTTTCATAAATGTAGTTTTTCTCAAACTTTGTTAGTTTTTTTTTTAAATTGGCAGTTTAAGAGAACAGCATGTGACTGTGAAATTTTGTTTCCTGCGTGGGCAAAATGCCCCAGAAACTATTGTGATGTTAAACACAGCTTACAAGGACAGCACTCGAGTGGTTTTCTCTTGTCCAAAAAGATGAAATATGGGTTGATGACAAACTTCATTCTGGATGTCCATCAACTTCCTGAACAGACAAAAATGTCAATTCATAGTCCACGAGGTCAGACTGCTAATCAAGCGCTCTATTTAGAGGTTCTGTTAGGTCTCTCTCTCCGGGACTAGATTTCAGCCTTGGTCCTTGGCCCCACGTGAGAAAGATTTCACGCCGAAGCCGGGCTCGTGATCCAAGTGAATTTAATGAAAGTTCAAAGAAGCATCAGGTTTTACACGGCACCCATAGGATTCCTTTGACCATGCGGCCTGGCAGAGACTGCTCCGGGACACGCAAGGATCTCTTCCCTCCCACGAAGACGACCAGACCGCACAAGCAAGCCAAGACCCCTCTCCCTCTTGGCCCCTGCCTTTTCAAGGGTTCCCGGGGGAGGTGTGGTAAATGAGCCCAGGTTAATCCCATTGGCTGAATTGCAATCACCTGGCCCAGGTGGGCTGTTCCAGGTGTAACGCCACTCCGGGCGGGAAAATCCAGCTTTTGTCCTTTGCTGGCTTTCCTAGGCATGCATAAATGGACTTCCCAATTCCCTAGGCTAAGCTACCTAACAGTTCTGAAAAGATTGCATAACAGTGTGTGACAAAAAAGGTCTGATTTGTGGCAGATGGGGGACGGGTTTTGCCACCATGACAATGTACCTGCCCACACTGCCATGTCAGTGTGCCAGTTTTTAGCAAAAAACAGCACGCCTCTCTTGACCACACACCTTACTCACTTGACCTTGCTCTCTGCGACTTCTTTTTGTTTCTGTGAATGAAGAGGGACATGACAGGACAGCAATTTGATGACCTAGAGGAGGTGAAGAATAAAAAATGAGGAGGTGCTGTCAGCCACCCAAACAGATGAGTGTGAAAAATATTTCCATGAATGGAATTGCAGATTTGACAAATGCATTAAATGTACTGGAGAGTGCTTGGAAGGGGATAACGTTGTTTTGTAAAAAATATTAAATACATAGCTTTGAAAAACAATTCTGTTTTTCTTTGGATATCCCCTCATGTATCTAAAACTCATAGCTGTAAAGTTGATTACAACCTGATAGGACAAAGCAGAACTGCCCCATAACCTTTCTGGGAATATAAATTCTTAAGGGCGCAGACAGTATTGTCCTTCACTAAGGAGTGGCTGGTGGGTTTGAACTTCCAACCTTCCAGTTAGCAGGCCAGTGTTTATCCCACACTACAGTGAGTGAATAAGTGAGATTTACAGTTGAGGAAACCCACGGGGGAAGTTCTACTCTGTCCTACAAGGAATCAACTTTATGGTAGTGAATTTGGAATCTGGTTTTCTCAAGTTGGGCCATCTTGGAATACCTGATATGGCTCCCATGGTGTCGTGTATGTTGCTGTTTATTGATTTGTTGTTGGATTCTATTAGCTAGGATTTTATTAAAAATTTCTGTCTCGGTGTTCATGAAGAATGTTGGTCTATACTTTCCTCTTTCAGTGCTATCTTTTCCTGGTCTCAGTGTCAGCATTATATTTGTTTCATAGAATGCGTTGGGTAGCATTACATTTTTTTCTATGTTCTGGAATACTTTGAGTAGAAGTGGTACAAGCTTTTCTCTGAATGTTTGGTAGAATTGTCGACTGAAGCCATCTGGCCTATGATCTTTTCTTTCTTTCATTTGTGAGATTTTTTTTCTTTTTTCATGACATGTGATGGGTCTGTTCAAAATTTGTACTTCAGGTTGGGTTACCTTCGATAGGTAGTGTGCTTCTAGAAATTTGACCATTTCTTTTAGGTTTTCAAAATTGGTGAATACTGTTCTTGGTTCTTTTGTTACCTTGCCTATTTCGTTTCTTATTCATGTTATTTGCATTATCTCCTTTTACGTCATTAAATTTTTTGTTAATTTTACTAATCCTTTCAAAGAACCAACTTCTAGGCCTGTTGATTCTTCTTAATACTAATTGCTTTTTAAAAGTAATTTCTGCTTTTACCTTTAGTATCTCTCTTTCTTTGGTGACCATAGCCTTTTTCCCCCTATAGTTTTTCTAATTGTTGGAGATGTCCAGTTAAGGTATTGATTTTGGTCTTTTGTTGTTGTTGTTGTTGATGTGTTTGTTGTTATTTGTTCAGGGGATGGTTATGGAACGTTGAGTAAAGCCCCCTTTCCCTTCAGTTGAGTTGGGGTAGAGGGAAACATTGGGGAGGATCTCAGACACACACTGAAGACAGATCTTATCAGACCTGTGGGAGGGGAGTGGGAGTGGAGTGGAGGAGAGAGGACCCGTCTTGAGATGAATATGGAGCCTTCAGAGATAGACCATGTGGATGGTGCAGGATGTCTTTCCAAAGCTGAGCTTACAGAAGAGCTACTTCTGTCCAAAGGCCCCTCCCCAGCTCCCTAGGGGTCTCCTGGGGCCTGCATAGGAAGGGGGGGAGGCCCGCGGGGCTGCTGCTTACTTCAGCAAACAATGGCATGTCTGCACTAGACAATCCTGAAAACGATGAACGGCCCGAGTGAAACTTTAGAAAATCCACAGACTGCAGCAAAACCTTTTCACATGTCATGTCAAACTAGCAAGCTGCTGCTCAGCACTCGCTGTAACAACATCGCAGCGACCTCACTGACAGACTGGGGGATCCTTCTGGTTAGAATGGGTTTCTTAGGAAGCCACTGCCACACCCCCGTTTGTTTCTATCCCTGCATCTTTCTTGCCACCAGTATCTCCTTCCTCTCAGCATGTTGAAAGGCAGACTGTCAGGAGGCCTACAGCCATATACAAAGGCATTTCTCCCTGCCTTTTCTGTCAGCGGAGGCAAGTTTAGTGGATGAGGCAGAGACAGGCTCATTGACTGTAGATGGAAAAGCGTGGGTGACCTTGGCAATGGGCAGCTTCCACAGAGCCTGGAGGAGCAGCAGTGCACACAGGCCTTGCTCAGCCAGCTCCTGATCACCCTCTTCACAAGGCAGAGTGAGGGAGACCTACACTCTTACCACGCCGGCCCCACCCACCCCACAGAGTCTTCTACAGTTTTTTCCTACAAAGTGAGCATTTAAAAAAACCACCATGTTTAAACAAACAAACAAACAAACAACAACAAAAGCCCACCATGTTTTCTTGGTTCCTGGATGGTGCAAATAAAGCTCTCAGCTCTCAGTTCCTACCTGGAAGTGGGGAGGTTCAAGTTCACTCAAGGTGCTTGATGCCCTGCTTCCCAAAATTCATTGTCAACCTCGTCCTCATGGAGCCCAGTCTATGCTGACACGTATGGACTATAACCAGGGATCAGAACGGTCTGATGCTAGCTGGTGATAATTCAATAACAACACCACCAACAGCCTAATTAAAACGTGGGAAAAGCTTTAATAAACATCTCGTCAGGTGACACACAGTGACTGATTAGCATATGAGAAGATGTTCAACATCATTTGTTAGCAAGAAACAAAGCAAACTCCCTGCCATCTGGTGGATGCCGACTCCCAGCGACCCAATAGGACAGGGTAGAATGAACCCTGTGAGTTGTCCCAGACTGTAACTCTTCACGGGAGTAGAAAGTCCCGTTTCTTTTCTCCCAAGGAGTGGCTGGCACCTGGTTTTGAACTGCTGATCTTGCTGTTGGCAGTCCAACTCATACCTACTGCACCCCATGCAAATTTCAATGGGACTCTACGGTGAGAAAGATTGACCATACCAGTCTTATGAGGACGTGAATAAACTGGAACTCCCATGTATGGCTGTTGGTAATTAAAATTAGTCCATTTCTTAGAAAAGTTAAACTGTTGCTGTTAGCTGCCCTTGAGTCACCATCCCTTATAGTGACCCTACGTACAACAGCAAGAAACCCTGCCCTTTCGTTGCTGAATGAGCAAACTGTGACAGGCTCTTGTAATGGAGTACTATTCCGAAAAAAGGCGAACGAGCTGATTTTTATGAAATTTTTGGAAAAGCCACATCTATATTATCAAGAAAGCAGGTGAGGGGTTGCTCGGGGCTGGGCATCACTGGACATGGAAGAGGAACTGGCATGAGAGCTGGAGGGAGGCTCACGAAGGGCCTGTGCTATCACGATGCCTCCACCTTGCTTGCTGAAAGCCAAAAGGACTGGAAACAGTCACTAAGATGAAATTCAAAGACGGTGGCCTTCAGTGTGGGTTATACCTCATGGTAAAGACAACGAAATGTCTCAAAACTGGGCCACTAGACAAATGGAGTCCAGATGGAAATGGAAATTGTTAAGGAGTTCATTTCATTTGTTTGTATCTACAATCAATCCTCATAGAAGCAGCAGTCAAGAAATCAAACAATTTCACTGGCGTATGTGCTTCATCCGTTCTGTTTAGAGCATTTACAGAGCAAGGATATCACTCTGAAAACTAAGGGGCTCCGATCCAAGCCACAGTATTTTCAGTCACCTCATATGCATGTGAAAATTGGGTAATTAGTAATCTGGGCAAGAGAATAATCGATGCATTTGAATTATGATGTTGGCAGGGAATATAGCAAATACCATGGACTGCCAGAAAAGCAAACAAATGTGTCCTGGAGGAAGAACATCCGGAATGTTCCTTGGAGGCGAAAGCAGCAAGATTTTGTTCACTTCCTTAGGTCATGCTCCCTGGAGGCGGACCCCATGCTTGGTAGAGTGTCAGCCAAAAAGAAGACTCTTCTCAAGGTGGATCGACCAGGTAGCAACAATGGGCTCAAACAAGGGGGAGGGTGAGACCTGCCTTGTTTTGTTCCGTTGGACCCAGTGGTCTGTTCCCCTAAAGATTACAGCCAAGAAACCCTAAAGGACAAGTCCTGGATTGGAATCTACTTAGTGGCACCCAACAACCACTACCAGCTACACAGGACACCTCACTTCCAGTAAGCCGTCCTAAACTTCTTCATACCAAGCCAAAAGGCTCCAGTCATGGCATCCGCCAACCCCACCCACCCCCCAGCTTCCAAACCTCTCTGTGTGCTTTTGAGTCTCTTCTAAATATAAGTGGTGATGACTGACCGCCTTATTCTAGCAAGTTCTGAAGAAGAACGGTCTTGGTTTTCCTTCGAGTGATCTTCATTTATTTCCGCATCGGAATGCCTGTTTCCAGTGGCTTCCAGTTCTCTGTGAGAGGTTGGGCAGCATCACCTGTTGTCATGCTGCCAGAGGCAGAACTTGCTCTCCTTTTGTAGTGGTTTCACACCAAGCATGTATCAGGGGTCCTCAAACTACGGCCCGCCCGCCGAGAACATTTATCCAGCCCTCTGGCTGTTTTTGCACAGTTTGGTTTTTTACTTCAAAATAAGATATGTGCATTGTGTATAGGAATTTGTTCACAGTTTTTTTTAAACTATAGTCCGGCCCTCCAACGGGTCCGAGGGACAGTGAACTGGCCCCCCGTTTAAAATGTTTGAGGACCCCTGTAAAGAAGACTGAGTTTGAGGAACTTTTTGAAAGGCAAGCTAGCTGAGAAAGATTCGGATTCGGGCAAAATAAGTGTTAATGAGGCAGAGTCTGAGTGCAGACCCAGGGCTCTCCGGGGATTTGTGATCTTAGGTGATAACTGGCCCCATAAAGGGATGAATACCAAGCTTATCAGATTCTGGAGTGGGCTAAATGGAAAAATAAGTAAGAAAGTCTTTTGTAAACACATATGGTGGCAAAAATCACATAGAAACTATTGGATAATTTTGCCCAGGGACAAGTGCGAAGTGTGTGTGTGTGTGTGTGTGTGTGTGTGTGTGTCTGTGTTGTGCTTGGACATCATCATGGGGAGAGTCACACGAAGTCACAGAGATTTCCTTGTACTCTTAGAGGAGCCCTGGTGGCTAGTTGGTTACACAAGGTCAGTCATTTGAACCCACCAGCTGCTCCAAGGGAGAAAGATGAGGCTGTCCCCTCCCGTGAAGATGTCGCGTTTTGGAAACCTAGTGTCGATTCTAGTCTGTCTTGAGGGTTGCTGTGAGTCCGAATCAATTGGATGGCAGTGTTGAGATAAACCTCGCTATTTCTCACAACCATTGGTTAATATTGTCTCTGGACCGCCATCTTCAGTAAACTCTTACAACAAAACCAAACCCAAACTCGCCGCCATCGTGTCAAGGCTGATGCACAGCGATCCCCCTGTGGGTTTCCCAGACTGTAACTGTGGGAGTAGAAAGTCCAGTCTGTCTCCCTCAGAGTTGCTGTTGGTCTCGAACCGGCAAACATGCAGATCGCAGCCCAACGCGTAACCCACTACACCACCAGGGCTCCATGAAAGGAGTAACGATAATCATGGAAACGTTAGGTCAAGGTGTGACCTATGTGGTGGGAATTAATGGGCTATCTTTTCTGTATAAGAATATTTTCTGAATGTCATATTCTCAGGAACTCCTGGGTGATTTCCCTCTTGCAAGATGCAGGAGAACCATTGGAAGATTCTATAATTTATCTTTTTATCTCTATATATTGATCTGTTTCCATATGTTAATCTTATGGGAGTAATGATTGACCCAACATTCATTATTGATTTAGATGTTTTTCTCTCAGTGGTTCTTATCCTAATGGTGCATCAAAATTGCCTGCAGATTTTTTTTTAATTAACTAACACCTGGGTCTCATCCCAGAGCTTCTGACTGAATCATTCTCCACGAGGGAAACCAGTCTCAGGGGAAGGGAATTACTGGGATTGTTGACAGCACCAGGAGGTGACCCCAAGGTTTGAGTATTGTTGACATTGCAGAGAGAAGTCTGTCCACCAGATGGAGCCAAAACTGCTCAGCTTTGTACATTCCCCCTCCTCTCCCCTGGCTCTAGTCCTACCAATTCTTTAACCACATTTCCACCTACTCTAACTTATGTAACGTAATAAGTAGAACAAACATGTGGGAAGAGAGGTAAAATTGTAATTGGTACTGTTGCTTGCCAACCCAAGAAATTCTTGCCACTGCTAAGGAAAATTACAGGAAGTAATAAGAAAATAATTTGTGGCTAAAACTGTATTTTATTCACCCACTTACTGGAATTGATAATGTGTATAATATTTTTCAATTATTCTTATGGCTCACTTTTACATAGTACACCATGTACTTTGACATCAACATTTAAAATAAAAGGAAGATAATATTCCTCCAGCCATACCAAAGCAGACCCCACTACCATTGAATCAATCCAGACTCATAGTGACCTCTATGGGGTACTGAGGCTTTCATTTTTAAATAGGAGCAGGCAGCCTGATCGTTCTTTGGCAAAGTGGCTAGTGGATTTGAACTGCCAACCATAAAATTATTAGCCCAACGTTTACCTGACCGTGCTACTGGGGCTTTTTCCCTATACCACAGAGTGGGAAATACTGAAATGATTGCTCCCCAAATTATGAAAATAAAAATCAACATCTACAGAAATAAATGTGAATAAGACATGCTTTCATAAGATTTTAGAAAATATGCAACTGAAATTCTGTGACTTGGGTTTACTCTTAATTCTGAAGTACTTGGCTGCCTATCCACAACTCCCCTTTCTATTTCTTTTACCTTGGCTCTACCTTTAAAGACATAAAGGTGGCACACTCAACCACTCTAAACTCTTTTAGCTGGAGATGGTCAATGAAACAGGTAAAATTCATGGGGGGAATTTTCCGTCGTGGCTGAAGATCATAAAGACATAAGGTACAAAAAGAATGGCGTTCTCTTGAGTACTGTCACCTAGAAACCTTGTGATCAACTCAGGAGAAGCAGTGGATGGAGAAGGCACATAATTGTCTAAGCAGATGGATTGAGATCCCCTTTCAGTCTGATCTGGATGCTCTTTTGTGCTTTCAATACATTTCATGCTTTTTCTTCCCTCCTGGTAACTCTCAGATCTTTTGGCTCCAAATCTCCTCTCTCCTCTGAGTTTCAGATTCATTTCCAATTTCCTCCTGGATATAACCACTTGGATTTTTGCACAATCATTTCCAGTCCCCACGCTCGAGATGGACTCATTAGACTGTCTCCCCCGCCTTCCCCCACGCATTCTTATTCATGGTCTCTACTCACTGAGTACTAGCTATGGACTTCTGATTCTGTTGGATAACAGAATGAATAAAACTAGACACAGTTCCACCCCACCATGTCTCAGTCTAAGGAAGGGCGAGGGAAGATTGCCACTAAACAAATGGGGAGATAGTGACATATTTCAATCGCATGATGAAGAAATGGACAACAAAGTAATGCCCTGTCTATTATGGCAACATTTTTACACATCCAAGCTAGAAATACCAGGCAACATCCTTCTCTTACTATTTATATGCAAACAATCACTAAACTTTACCAATTTGACCTCCTAAATATTTCTCAATCCATCACCTCTTCCCTCATTACCTTAGTTCAAACTCTTACCCCCTTCTATTTAGACCAAGAAGCACCCTTTCATAGCAGGGTTTTTTTTTAAAATACTTCCCCTTCTTCCCTTCGCACCACTCCCCGTATTGCCTCCAAAGAGCATCACCCCAGACCCCTATCTGACCATGTTGCTTTCCTCATTATCACTTGATGCTGTAAGTCAGCCCAACTATTCAATCTAGCTAGCATTGACTTCTTCCTCTTGCACGCCACACTTGGGTAGCAAGCCTCCAAGCCTCCAGCTCCTTGAGTAGCCTATGGCTTCTATGCCTTTGGACTTTGTTGCTGATGTGGGACTTAGAAGCTCCATGTGTTACAGAACAGAATGTGTCCACGGGGTTTTCTTGACTGTAAGCTTTACAGAAGCAGATCATCAGGGCATGGTGCTTCTGGGTGGTTTTGAACGGCCAACCATTTGATTACCAGCCAGATGGGAATGCAAAGACTCCTGAGCTTTGACCGTGCTATCTCGATGACATTTTTCATCTTTGTCTAACCCCCACATTGCATCTGGTGGTGCACCTAATATCACTGTGATTTGTGTTCAGTTACCCTTTACAACACTCAGTCCAATTGCATTGTATTTATATAGTTCTTGCAGCCCCCAAATGGCCATATGCCCTCGACTCACTAAACTATGACGATGTGCAGGACATTATCTTTATGGCACATTGACTATAGCTTTAAGGTCCATTCTCCACAGGAGCGACTTCATTTTAACCTCAATGAATGTCAGAGCAGGTCTGGTACTGGCTGTTTGCTCCTGATTGGGCCCACACAGCACTCCCAAGAGTGTGCTCCATGGATGGTTCTTAAAGTTTACCCCGAAAGTAGAGGAAGAGTCTCCTGATTCACTGAACGCCTTGCTGCTGCAGCAACTACTAAGATGTGGCTTTCATGGATCCTGCTTCTGGACAGTTGAACAAGGACAGTAATGCTATACAAAAGACTTTTTAGTTGCCTGAAATAAAACTGGGCATTATTATTTTTTAATGTAGATGGGACTGACTTGAAATACGTAGTCCCAAATTAGGTGTTGACTGATATGTTAGGAAGAGTTTTAGAAAACGTGTCAGCCAGGCTATGTCCGAGTGATAACTCGGAATCTCTTAACTGTGGTGTTATCTAGGGAACAAGAGGGTCCAGATTCAATAGTTTTCAGATTTTGCTTAGTTTCAAATCTTTGCTCAAAGAAAATTTGCTAGAAATCTTGTTATATATGACTAATTGGATGAATCTCCTTTTATTTATGTGTACCCCATCTCGAGGGGCCATAGTCAAGTGTGAGACTCCCTGCATATTTACAGACAGATTGTTCGAGGTCCAGATGAATGAAAACAGAATTTAGTGTTGCATGCTAATTGATAGTGTTGTCATTGCCTAAGATGATTACATCTTAAACAAGGAATGATAGAAAAAATTATTAGAGTAGGACAAATTTTCCAGATGTTTACATTTAGCTTGCCATTGCTGAGAAGGAGTGAGAACTCATTAATAAAACAGCTAAGTATTCACAAAAATAAAGTGAATTTTATGCTTGAGTATATAGATTATTAATATAGTAAGTCTTATCTGTTCTTTTAATTTTCAGGTAAGAAACAAGACTCGAAGAGGGAGGACTTATTGCAAGTTTTAACCTTATCAAGTGGCAACGTTATTAGTCACTTTGTCAATGGCAGCATTTAATCCCTTCCAGAATCACAAGCCATCCCCCCCACCCTCTGCAAAGAATGAACTTCAGAGGACAGCACTGAAGCTACAGCTTGGGGAGAGGGACACATCTGATCAGAGCACAGAAGAGCAAATGAAGAGAGAAGGAGAGTGAGTGGGACACATCCTGGCCCACCAAACCCTGAGGACAGTATTCCTGCTCAGAGCAGCCAATGCACAGAGAGGACCGTAGGGCTGGCCCCACCATGAGACACAACATCCCTCACTGAACTGTAGAGCTTGGATGGACAGCAATGGAGGCACAGTGAGGGAACTGTTTGATCTGACCCCATCACACTGGGGTGAAACACTAAGGACCTGCAACAGAGCAGCAAGGGGAGCAAAGCAATGAAGTCTCTGGGAAGTAATAAAAATAGACGTTGGGGACAGAGTGTGGCACCCCGTCAGACTCAACTGGAAAACACACCTAAAGGTCAAAAAACAGACCTGAAACTATTTATAGGCTTTTCCTTTTTGCCATTGGCTTTCTTTTTTGTTGTTATTTTGTTTGTTTTGCCTTCCTTTTTTTGTTTCATTTGGTTTTGCCTTGTGTTTGTGCTTATTTTTGTCTCAGCATGTCTATCTAGGTAAGATAGGCAGGAAAAACAATCTGGAGGAGAAAACAACAGGATCAACGGTTCCAGGGGAACATGGAGAGAGAAAGGAAGGCGGTGTCAATCAACCCAGGGATAAGGAAAAAACACGTGGACTAAAATCTATGGAGAAAAGGGCATAGGATATCTAGTGGTGCTTGATCAAGGGCAATGTAACTGAGAGGAATTACTGAAACCCGAATGAAGGCCAAATATGATAGTGGGACAAGAGGAAAGTAAAAGGAAATAGAAGAAAGAACTAGGAGGCAAGGACATTTATAGAGGTCTAAATAAAGACATGTACATATGTAAATATATTTACATATAATGATAGGAAAGTAGATTGATGTACTTATATTTATATGTTAAGTATTAAGGTAGCAGATGGAAATTGGACCTCGACTCAAGTACTCCCTCAACAAAAGAACACTTTGTTCGAAAAACCCAGCATTCTGTGATGCTCTCCTTCTTGACACAGTCACTGGAGACAAAGGGGGTACATAAGCAAATGTAGTGAAGAAAGCTGATGGTGCCCAGCTATCAAAAGATATAGCATCTGGGGTCTTAAAGGACTGAAAACAAACAAGCAGCCATCTAGGTGAGAAGCAACAAAGTCCACATGGAAGAAGCACACCAGCCTGTGTGATCACGAGGGGTCGATAGGATCAGGTATCAGGCATCAAAGACCCAGAACAAAAAGTTATACCAATGTGAATGAGGTGGGGTGCAGAGAGGAGACCCAAAGCCCATCTGTAGACAACTGACCCTTACAGAAGGGTCACAAGGAAGAGACGAACCTTACAGGGAGCAGTATAGCACCAATGAAGCATACAACTTTCCTCTAGTTTCTAAATCCTTCCTCCCCCACTATCATGACCTCAATTCTACCTTACAAATCGGGCGAGACCAGAGGATCTACACTGCTACAGATCAGAGCTGGCCACTCAGGGAATCCAGGACAGATAAACCCCTCAGGACCAGTAATGAGAATAGAGATACCAGGAGGGGAAGGGGAAGGTGGGAACTGATCACAATGACTGACATATAACTTGCCCCCCAGGGGGACGAACAATAGAAAAGTGGGTGAAGGGAGACAGCGGGTAACGTAAGATATAATAATAATAATAATAATTTATCAAAGGTTCATGAGGGAGGCAGGTTGATGGAGGGAGGGAAAATGAGGAGCTGCTATCAAGGGCTCAAGGTGAAAGAAAATGGTTTGGAAATGATGATGGTGACATATGTACAAACGTGCTCGACAAAATGGATACATGTATGGATTGTGATAAGAGCTGTAAGAGTCCCCAATAAAATTATTTTTAAAAAAAAGAATAAAAAACCACGGGGTCAACTCGCACTGCCTTTTGGAGACAATGTTGGAAGAGTGCCTGGCTGCTGCCCGCCTCCCCGCCTTACACACCAGGTCCTGACAGAGTGAAAATTGCGCCCCTTGCTGGGGCCTGGGTCTTAAAAGGCTTCAATGGCATCAGATAAAACGTGTATTAATTGTTGAATGGAGAACTGTTCCGTTCTGGAAACCTTCACACAGTTGGCAATTGTTTAAGGCTTTTTCTTCTTTGACTCATGTTTATTACAGTCCACATGGCAAGGTACAGGGACCCTCTGGGGAGAAGCAGCATGCCAGATGCAGGAGAAGCTGTTGCTTAGAAATCCATCTCTTTCTTTTGAGCAGGTTTCTGCTCCACACCTTCTAGCCATGTAACCTTAATTCTGTTACCTAACTTCTCTAGGTGTCACTTGATAGCATCCTTTGTAAAAGAGACTTGTTGTGTTAGGCAGGGTTCTGTAGAGGAACAAAAGGAGGACACTTATGATTTTATATATACACAAGAGGATAGCTTTATACAGAGAGAGGGAATATAACAGCGAATTAGTCTGCACAGCAGTACAGAGGGCTCAGTTCAACTCACTTTCATGGAACAGTTAAAATACTGGAAGTCCTTTAACTCACGAGGGCTGCAGTGTCCAAGGTCAAGGAAGCAGACAGCTAGTACTCTCTGGGGCAAGGCAGACCTCAAACTCAAGTGATGTACACACCGGCAGCGGGTGAAGCAGGTCTTGAAGGAGCCGCAAGCTCTAGCAATACGGTCCATGATCCATGGCTTGGCTTGGTCCACAGGTGGTGTAGCACACAGGTTGAGGCAGAGAACTAGCCAAACCATTTATCTCTTTCCCCTCCAATCAAACTTCGCCCTGATTATCCCACATGTTCGTATTGGCCAGGTTGGCACAATAAACTTAACACAGTTGTAAATGCCTTCTACCAGGAGTTTATTTGCGATTGTTGGAAACTTACTGGAAAATTGGGTTTTTAAAAGAGCTTGAAAGTTTGGTGGTTCAAACACACTCTGAGACTCTACTGGAGGAAGACCTGACCATCTGCTTCTGTAACGATTACAGTCAAGAACTCCTAGAGGGGTCACCTCCACCCTGCCACACAGGGTTGCTATGCGTCAGAGTAGACTTGATGGCATTCAGTGGCAAGTCCTACCACATTTGTAAGTGGTTCTCCATGAGTATCAACTAACTGCTTGTTCCCCGAGTGGAGTAGCTCTTTCCCAGCAGGCACACTCTAGCAGGAACAGGGTCCTAGGAAGAAGACTCCATTTACAGGACAGGTGTTTCACAGGTAACTTCCCTTCTCATTCTTGATTGAACAACAATCACACGAAAACAGAACCTGCATTCTGTAGGAAGCCTGCCATCTGGATCTGGTAAAACCTGTTTGGCCACAGGCTTTAGAACACATTACTCACAATTATCTGGAGTCAGAGAGAGATGGCATCTGGTTGGGTTGACTGACAACACTTGGGGATGTGGACATTGGATTATTAATTATTCTTCCCCTCCAAACAGCATGCGGGTCATGTAAAACTTGGCATTTCCAAGTTTTTGCAGGCAGCCAATAGCTAAAATCAACATGAGTTCCAAAGGCTAGTTAATAACCTTGTGTTAATTCCTGTTTCCACAAATCTGGTGGGAAGTTAGATGGATGAAAACAAAGAAGGTTTAGGAATAGTTGGGCTAAAACGATTGCATTCTCCTATGGGTCCTCCTAAGAAGTGTTCATTGCCCACCTTTTTTTGTCTCTGCATCTCCTTTCCAGCACATCTAACACATGTTGCTTATTGGGAGCCAAGGCTATAAGATGGGAACAGGAGTAAACCAAGTCCAGGTAGGAGTTTGTTTAAGATTGGCCCTCTGAGTCATGAAACAGAACTGTTAATGTGCAAACCCGGAAATTAGAAAGGGGATGTAAGCCACTTTGGATACCATTAGGCATAATATTCAAATGCACAAAACACAGACATAAGCAAACAAAATTCACCCATGCCCTAAGTATAGATTATCTTTAAGGATAGTCTATCAGACTGGTGGGGAACTAATGAACTAAATAAATTAGCCTTATAGGGAACTGGCATGCACATTCCTGCCCTCCGCCCCCGCACTACCTTCCTCCCCGCCCCCTGCCAGTTGTCATTGCACCAATTTTGACTCACGGTGACTTCCTGTGTGCAGAGTAAACTGCTCCTTAGGGATTGCAAGACGGGTCCCTTACAGAAGCAGGTCTCTAAGCCCATGTTCCAAAACGGGCTAAGTGTGTAGCCATGTGTGCCACGCAGGGACTCCAGCAAAGCACGATGCATTTAAAGACGATTAGATTCTGGCTGCCTAGAGATCGGCCTCATCCTTTTGACTTTGGAAATATTGCTTAATTTTAGTTACCTGATATGCATCATGCTGATCTGTTGTGAAGGTCAAATAATGAAATGTATGCAGTAGATTTGAATACTTGCTGCTTGACTTTAATGAATCCTGATGGTTAGTGGTTACATAATGGGCTGCTAACCACAAGGTCAGCAGTTAGAAACCACCAGGGGCTCTGTGGGAGAAAGAGGAGGCTTTCTATTCTTGTAAAGAGTTACAGTTTCAGAAACCTGTAGGGGTAGTTTTATCCAGTCGGAATCAACTCGACAGCATGGAGTAACCGCGGTAGTCCTGGGTTTTAAAATCTGCATCAACATATTAGGCCTCTGCTGTGTACTATGCTATTGGGAAAGGGATGATATTGAAAAGAATTTAGAATTTATATGAATAGACTGAACCGATTATGCATGCTTCTAACTGGACTTTTAGCATTCCTGAAGAACATGTAGGAATTGTTGGTAAAGAAAATATTTGAACCCAAATACTTCTTTGGCTACAGAGGTAGGAGGAGAATCCAATTCCTCACCTGCCCAAGGTCTATTGCCATGAGGCAGAGGTCAGACCTGCCTCCATCCTTCATCCTTCTTTACCTTATGTGGACACCAGCCGTTCCTCCCATGGCACTCTGGTTCTCCACTGGGTCAGTTAGGCCATTGCAATTGCTACACAGAACTTACAGACAATATGCATGAGTAAGGGAAGTTATAGTGAAGTTACTAGTGAACAACAAACCAGGATCAGAGAACATCCGGGACATAGTCACTGGTCCACAACAACACCTTCCAAAGCCAGTAGCCAAGTCTCTCTAGTTCCCAGCCTCTCAGACTCGGTCTCCAGATCCGTGGGCCATGAAGCCCAATTGCTGCTCTGCCTTCAGTCTCGTTGTCTCAGCACTGCCCTCTGTTCTGTCTCATGGTCTCCTGCCGCAGCCTCTGGTGCCTCTGGTCTCAGCCTCCACTCCTTTAGACCGAGATGTGGAACCTGCTCCTCTGGTGGAGCTTCCTCCTTGATGGTCCTGGGGTTTCTCTCTGATCCTGCTTCTGAGATGGCTCGTTCCTATAGGCAGGGGAGTGGTGACTAAAACGGACCGATACCCTCTTCATGTTTCACATACCCCACTGGCAAAGTCCCACCCAATCATTTGGTGGGCGTTAAAGAGACACAGATAGAAAAGCCATATGAAGAAACGTCCCACTCTGTCTGCTTCATCTTCCTGTCCACAATTGACATGGAGCCACGCTGATGGCAGCTAGAGTCCTGGAGATGCCCCGGGGACAAGACTTTGCCCCAGCAGCCTGTGATCTTCCTGCATTCTGCATCATTGCATGTGACTGCATGAGTCTGAAGAGTGATTTATTGTGGGGGGAGGACCAGCCCACCACCACTAATCAAGGGTTTGATAGGTGCAATTGTATGGTTGATAAATACATATGTATATATTATAATAAAGTCATAGAGAACATAAGAGATTAAAGAGAGATTGAAATAATGGAGTCAGACACATTTCATGGTAGCATGCTTACCTCAGCTCCACTTGGTCGTCCATGTGGAGATAGAGGGAGGGGGAGGAGGACAAGGGGAAAGGAAACAGGGGACCGAGGACAAGAGAGGAGAGGTAATTGATGAGAGGCCAAGAGGAATCTTTATTGCTAACCCAGGCTTATATATCTCTGGGGGGAGTACAAGTCCACCAATTACAGGTAAAGACATACATCACAGGAAGGGTTTGTACTATAGGTTATACAGCAATGAGAAGGGGACAATTAAGGGATATACATGCAATAGGAAGAGGAGGGATTGGGGGTATACCTGTGACAAGAAGGGTGGCTCCTAGATACAGGATGGCAGCCTAACATTGGATGTCACTGAGCAGGTTTGACCTGGTCTCTGGATCTCCATAGAAACTATTATCAGTAGGGTGTAAACCCCACCTACAGGAATCAAGCTCATGGTCTCAAGCCTTTAGGGAGAAGTAGCCCATTGTCCTTAACAGCAGGGAGCAGGCCCTACCTTGGTGGGACCAGACAGTTGTCTGGCAACTGACTGCCTTCAGGAAGGATGACCCTAAGCATCTGACCTCCCACCATATGCTGGCAAAAAGCCCCTAATGTTTGGCATGTGTTTAGGGGAGACAAAGCTGGGGAAAATTCTCTCTTAATCCAACAATTTATGGACTAGTATTACACTTATGGACTAATAGTGGAAAGAAAAAAAAAGAAATTTCACTTCACCACATTCATTGCTTCTTTTTCCAAAAGATGTTAAAAAAGTTTTTGATCATTTCAATTACATAAGTCATAGAGTAGTAAGATTGGTGTTTTTGATTAATTCATCATATTTGTGACAGTGAGAAAACACCATAGTAAATTAAAATAATTGTTAGATTGACTTGGTCTGATCTTCTTCAGATAACTCTGATTTATATAACTCCCGCTCTGTACTTCCAGACAACACTTGTCATATAATTTAGATATTTTTTACCCTGTGAAGGCAAGACATCATCCTGGGGTAGAAAAATGTTAATGCTATTCTTATAGAAAACATTAGGCATGTATTTTCCAAGTGAAAATTGGCAATGCTTTATAAGAAAAGACCACCAGAAGTCCCTCTGTAATTGAACAATATGGCGTGATTGCTCACTTGGCTGTGGGGGAGAGTGTGTATTATTAGGAAGCATGGGGCATCCTTAGCACGAAGGTGCTAGGAAAGATCCTATTCTAGTTGGGCTGTGAGAGGTGATTTTCTGGAGGGCTTAAAGATTGGCTAATCAGTCATCAGATTATTTTAGGACTAGTTGTCAATCTTATCTATTGATTGACTACATTAAAGTGAGGAGGCCAATACCAATTCATAAAGCAGCAAAGAGATTATCTGAGAAACAAGTTTGATGGATATTTTGTGAATTGAACAACATTCATGTTTTGTTGATGATCCATCATGTTTATAGAATGCTTTTATTTTGTCTATATCTATAACAGTCAAAGAGTGGCCTTATCTATTGTGGATGTTAGATGAAGTTGTTTTTTTCAACAAGTAAACTTAGATGTGAGATCCTGCTTGCCAGGCCAGTTTGGTGTGATGTGAAGAACTAGCTGGACATGTTAGTACCATGTCAGCTCCGGAATAGGTGTGATGGAAATGCAGTAGCCATCCCCTGGAGAGTGCACAGATTGGGTGGGGAGAATGATTCATTCCAATAACAGTGTCTGATGGGACCAGTATTGGTGGGAACTGGGAATGGGTGTTAGGGTTGGCAGTCTCTGGGGCTGGGCTGGCCGCTTCCTGGGACAATGGGATTTCTGATTATTGAATCATCCTGTATTCATGCTCATGGGCCTATTAGAAAATGTTTCAACCAATCTTCTCTTTCTCTGTACAAGGACTGGATTATCACAGAAGTGACTTGCTTATGGTCACGTAATCAATTTTTCTTTAAATATGCACGGGCTTTTGGAAAGCAGGAAGGAGAGCTTCCATTGTGCGGTAGCAGAGAGGGGGGTTGTTGTGGTGAGGAACTATGGGATAAACAAAATCCAAACCAAACCAAACTCCCCCGCAAAGGCCCCCAAGCCCCAAACTCCCCTGCCATCAGGTCAATTCCCCATCACAGTAACGTTCCAGGGCAGGGTAGAGCTGCCTCTGTGAGTATCTGGGCCTGTAGATACCTGTTGTGATTGTTAGGTACCATCGAGGAGGTTCGGATTCATAGAAGCAATGCATACTCCTGCGCCGTCCTTGCGCTTATTCCCGTGTCTGAGTCCATTGTTGCAGCCACTGTGTCAGTGCATCTCCTCGTGGGCCTTCCTCGTTTTCACTGCCCCTCCACTTTACCAAGCATGACATCCTTTTCCAGGGACTGCTCTTCCCATCCTTGCTTCTAAGGTGCATTCTGGCCCTACCTCTTCCAAGACAGATCTGTTTGTCGTTTCAGCAGTCCATGGTACTTTCAATATTCTTCCTCAGCACCACAATTCACATGCATGGATTCCTCTTCGGTCTTCTTTATTTAATGTCCAACTCTCACATGCATGTGAGGCGACGGAAACTACGATGGCTTGGGTCAGGTGCGCCATAGTCCTAAAGTAACATCCTTACTTTTCACTACTGTAAAGAGGCCTTGTGCAACAGATTTGCCTAAGGCAACGCAGCTTTTGCTCGCTTGCCTGCTGCTTCCATGAACATTGATTGTTGATCCATGCACAGTGAAATTCTTGACAACTTCATTTTCCCTTCCATTTATCCTCATGTCACCTATTGTGGGGGGAGGTCAGATGCTTACAGACATCCTCCCTGAAGGCAGTCACTGCCAGACTGCTGTCTCCCCACAGCACAGGGGTAGGGGCCTGCTCCCTGTTGCTGGAGACAATGGACTATTTCTCCCTGAAGCTTGCAACCATTAGCCTGGTTCCTGTAGGTGGGGTTTACACCCTACTGCTGATGGTTCTTATGGAGATCCAGCTGCCATCATGACTCTAGGATCCACCCATCTTGCCACATGTGTACCCCCAATCCCTTCTCTTCTTATTGCGTGGATACCCCTAGATCACCCCCTTCCATTACTGTATTACCTATAGCACAACCCCTTCCTGTGATGTATGCCTTCACCTGTAATAGGGGGCCTTGCATGCCCCCAGAAAATATAAAAGCCTTGGTTAGCATTAAAGATATTCTCTCTCTCTCTCCATGTGGACTACAAAGGGGGGATGAGGTGAGCATGCTACCATGAATTATGTCTGACTCCATTTATTTCAATATTTCTCTTCTATCTCTCATGCTCTCTATGACTTTACTATGATCTTTTCTTATTATCGCTGTACAATTGCGCCTACTGGACCCGTAATGATGTGTTAGGGGCTGGCTTCCCATGGCATATGGCGCCCATTATGTGGGGCCCCGTAGGAAAAGAATTCAAGTTATATATATCCCATGTTACAATCGTATAGCTTCATTGGACAGAGAGGGTGAATCGGGAACTTTTTTGAGTTTATTTTTGAAGCGTGTTTTTCAGTCCGAGTGAGATATGGGTCAGGCAAAGAGCAAGGATACAGAGTATGGTATCATGCTTTGCCACCTCTTGAAGAAACAAAATGTAGTGGTAGCAAATAAGAGAATGAAAGAGTTTCTTCAATTGGTAACGAAATTTAATCCTTCTTTTCCGGAGTCAGGAACCTTCGATATGGAGATCTGGGATAAGGTAGCCATTAACTAAAGAAAAATTCACAGGGAAGGACAGAGCATACCCATGGGGGTCTGGGAGCAGTGGGTGCAGATTAAAGCAGTGTTGGAGCCGCTGCAGGGTGAGAGAGTGAAGCAGCAAGACCAGCAGAGCAGAGAGAAACCTCTAAGCTATGCAGACTTGAATCAGGTGAGAAGCAGGCAGAATGAGTTTCAGGCAGATGAGAAGATTTTAGGTGTAGCTGAGAAGGTGAAGTTTGAATCAGGAGATAGCAGAGTAGAAGCATCTGCCCTGCCAGAGTATAGCACAGGGAATCACAATACCATCAAACAAGCCAGTGCTGGAGAAGAGATTAGATCCAAAGAAATGCAAATAGAGAGATTTAACCTAGAAAGTGAGGCTCAGAAACTGAGAAGCAAAGAGTTAGGGAACAGGAAAGCACCTTTACTCTCACGGGTGGAGAAGAGTATAGCTCAAGAAGCAGACTTAGAATTCAGAAAGGCTTATCCTGTTAGAATGATAGACAGGGAGCCTGAAGAGCAGCACCCCGAAGGGAATCAAGAAAGGCGATACACTGCCTTTCCCTTTAAGCTACTGAAAGATCTCAAGCAAGCAATGTCTAGTTATGGTCCAGATTCATCATTTGTAATTGGTATGGTCAAGAATCTGGCAGATATGGAATATTGGATCCCAGCAGACTGGAAAGGTTTGACGAAAGTGTGCCTTTCCCCTTCAGAATCTTTGCAATATCAGATGCTGTGGAACGAGGCAGCCCTTGCACAAACACACAAAAATGCAGAAGAGGGCATAGATATTGGGGTTCATCAGCTGCTAGGAAATGAGAATTATATCACAATTGAGGCACAATTAAACTTTGATGAGCAGACTTTTGCACAGGTAATTCTGTCTTAAAACCTGGGAGAAAATACCATCAGGAAGCAGATGGCCAAGTTACACGACAATAAAGCAAAGGAATGATGAGCCTTCTATAGATTTTTTATCCAGGTTGCAGGATGCTGTCCACAAGAACGTGGTGGACAAAGGGGCAGTGGATAATCTTTTTGTTACATTAGCATTTGGCAACCTATTGGTCTAGTTGTGAGGCTTTGGGTCTTCTTTCCATTGAGTTGTAATCAATGCTGCAGTCCTTGATTTTCATCAGCAAGTGTTTTCAGTCATCCTCACTTTCAGCAAGCAAAGTTGTGTCAGCTGCCTCTTTCAGGTTGTTAATAAGCCTCCCTCCAATCCTGATGCCACAATCTTCCTCATGTAAGCCAGCACTTGTCTGCCAGTTTGTCACACTCTTGTGATTTGTGTGTTGCTGTGCTGCTGGATGCTGTGTCACAGGCATTTCCAATGCCAGCAGGGTCACCCAGAGCAGACAGGTTTCAGCGGAGTTTCCAGACGAAGAACAGCCAACTGAGGACTCATCTCCCTGTTTTGAAAGAAGCCTTTGAAACCCTTAGGTAAATCTTCACATGGGGCAAAAAGCCTTTTATTTCAATGGGGGACGTGACTGCTGTATTCAAACTGCTAACTTTTGGGGTAGCAGCTCAGTTTGTAATCCACTATGTCACCAGGGCTCCTCAGGTATGGGAGAAGGTGGGCAAAATGTATGACCCATAATTTATGTTTTGCATATTTGGAGTGAGAATGTATAAGAAGCAGGATGAACAAGTTATTTGTCTGGAGTAGATGCTGTTTGCATTGAAGTTAATTTTGGCAAGCAATGTCTAACTGAAAAATTATCAGATTACAGATGATTTTGAAAGTCAAGTTAAGATATCATTCTTATTCCTGTAGAAGATGGGGAGTCATTCACAGTTTTTGAACAGGAAGTCACAAGAAAGGGTAACAGAGGATCATAGCCAATTATGATCTTCTTCACAGAGCGTGAGGTAGTCAAAGCTATGCTTCAGAACAGTGGCTTTCATACTATTGTGACCATAACATGCATGAAGAAACTCACTTTATGTTGAGATTTGGTTTGCATACATATACACAACTGAAACATAAGCGTAACAGAGTAGGATGCAGCTGTATTAAGCGTGGTGCACTCTATAGCCCACTCCGCTCCGTATCACTCTGTCTGTCCACTTCCCTGGAAGGTACTTCACTGTATTCAATTTCATACTCGTCCTTTCTCACCAGTCGAGTTTTCTACCTATTGAGAGTGGCCTAAAGTTTTACGGACAAGGCCTGCTTCAAGGGCATGAGTCAGTGATGAGTGAAGCGCAGCGGGTGTAAGGGGGAGTTAGGAGTAAAGGGGTAGCTAATAAGTGATAGCAATTTATATATGTATTTGACAAGGAAATGTACTAGCTTAGTCTTTCAACAATCACTGTAACCACTTATTAAGTATTGACTACTAACATCAATTTGTCATCACGTAGATGATATCTACTATTGATATAGAGTTTATCAGAAACGGGAACCCAGCTGCACTCTTCCAGAACCTCCTTGCAGTGGGGCAGCAGGCTGACTCTAAATGCCAGCTCACCGTGCTGAGTGCTTCCCCAGAGATTTAAAGATTCCAGGATGGTCTGGTTACCCGAGGAAAGCAGGGAGAATTTTACAACGGAAACAGTGCTGGAAGTGGTTTTTGATGGATTGAGCTAGCCAAGCAGGGCTTGGTGGAGGGCGTCCTAAGTATAAGGAATAACTTGACAGCGTCATGGAGCTTTGAAAGCACCAAGTGTGATCTGGGTGAAGTTTTCAGATTTAGTCAGTAAATAAAAACATAATATAGTTTGTTTTTTAGAAAAATAACGGAGTGTCTTATAAACATATAGGTATACTCCAGCGGCCTGGGAGAGTCAAGGCATTCTGTGTATTCCAGATAGTTTGTTTTCCTTCCCCCCTCTCCCAGACTTCTCTGTAGCCATCCAAGTCTGAGGTTGGGAGATCCTAAGAGAAACTAAGAATCTGCCCTGTAGACTCTTGCTTACATGGCATGCTAAATTGAAAACAATTAGAGAATAAATGAAAAGATGTTAAAAAAATACACACAGGAAAAAAATGTAACCCTGGAGTCTTTTGCTTATTAAAATAAAGGCAGATACTTAGTGTGTGGGTGGGATGATCATTAATAATTAATTTGTTTTAACCTCCTATCTTGATGGTCTTAATTGCTTCTAAGATGCCTTTGTCAGAATGTTTGGTTCAGAAGAGAGAATCAGCACATTCCCTCTTACATAATGCTTTCTTCTTATGATTTGAGAAACGGCAAGAAGGCCACATCTGACTCCCTTTGGCTACAAAAGAGGAGAAGCCAATCCCACACCAGCCCGAGACCAATTGCCCTGGGACAGAGGTCAGACACACTTCTACCTCTCACGCTATCCTGACACTCCCCATCCTCTCTTGGCACTCTGTTTCTCTTCTGGGTGTGCTAATCCTTTGTAAAGACCACACAGGACTCACAAAACACTAGTCATGATGAAGGGGCTTTATTAGGGAAGTTACAAGGTTACCACAGTTAGGATCATGAAGCATGAGGAAAATGGTCTTTGGTTTACAGCAGTGCCTCGCCTGAGGCAGCACTCAAGTCTTTGTCTGGTCCTCAGCCTCTCAGTCACCTTTGTCTTCTGCCTCCACAGACCAGAAAGCCATCCTGCTGCTTTAGGAAAATGAGACTTCAGAGTTCAAGTAACATGTTCAAGTTCTACAAATCAGGGAAGAGACTATACCCCAAATCCATGATTCAAAAAAGAAAGAATGAAAGATGTAAAATGGGAAATGGAAGGGTCTCAACATAGGTCTTCGCAAAACATACATCCAGAATACTCCAAGACCAGTGGTGAGCTAGTCATAAAGGTCAGTAGACAGACCTGGAATTACCTATGCTTTTTAAAGGGTTTTTTTGCTAGTTATTATTCATTTATATATAAACTATATATTTCTACACATCTAACAATATATTTATTTATATATATTCTCTCTATAGTTATATTTGTTTTTTCCTCTTTTTATTCAATTTTTTTGTTTTCCTTTTGCATGTTGATGTTATTGTTGGTTTGCCTACCTATATAAGATAGGCATGGGAAGCAAGCTCAAGGAGAAATAAAAAGGTCTGAAGGTTCCAGAGGGACTTAGGGGGAGGAAGAGGCGAGGGAAGGGAGTCGTGAGCAAACAATGCCATACACAGGGGAACAACTAGGGAATTAAAATCAACAATAAGTGGGACGTAGAGATCCTGGGAATATTGGAGCAGCAGCAATCGAGCTGAGAAGAATTACTAAGAGGCAGAAAAGGGTAAGTATGATGGTGGGAAAGGAGGAAGGTAAAAGGAAACAGGAAATATCTAGGAAGCAAAGCTATGGATAGAGGTATAAACAGAGGTGTGTACTTATATAAGTATATTAATTCATAAAAATAGAGGTATTGGCATAGGTACATATACTTATATGGCAATCCATTGAGGAAGTGGATGGACTTTGGGCCTCTGCTCAAGCTCTCTCTCAATGCGAGAACACTCTGTTCTAAAAACCGGGAATTCTGTGATGCTCACCCTCCGGACACAGTTACTAAAGACAAAATGGGTACATAAGCAAGTGTGGTAAAGAAAGCTGATGGTGCCAGGCTATCAAAAGATATAGCATCTGGGGTCTTAAAGGCTTGAAGTTAACCATCTGGCCATTTAGCAGAGAAGCAGCAGGTCCATGTGGAAGAAGCACATCAGCCTGTACCACCATGAGGTGTCAAAGGGATCAGGTAACAGGCCTCAGAAGACCCAAAAGCAAGCAAGCAAGCAAACAAGCAAGCAACCAACCAACAATAAAACATTGGTGAGAGTGTATAGGGTTGGAGTGAGACCCAAACCCATCTGTGGAAAATGGGACATCCCCTCACAAAAGAGTCACAAAGAAAGGCACAGTATAGCACTGATGAAACACACAATATTCCTCTGGTTCTTTGAGTCTTCCTTTCCCTCTACTATCCTAACCCCAATCCTACCTTTCACTGTGGGCTAGGCTGGAGCATGTACATAGGTACATACAAGAGCTCATGACACATGGAATCCAGGTCAGATAATCCCCTGAGGAACAGAAATGTGAGTAGCTATTCCAGGAGGGTAGGGGAAAGGTGGGGAGAGGAGAGGGGAAGAAACTGCCAGGGAAGGTAGACAGCAGTCAGTGTAAAATATGAAAATAATAATTGATCATTTATCAAGGGGCCACAAAGGTAGGAGGGGGGAGGGAGGGTGAAAAGAGGAGCTGATACCAAGGGCTCAAATAGAATGTTTAGAAAATAATGATGGTCACCTGTATACAAATATGCTCGATACAATTGATGTATGGATTGTTTTAAGAGCTGTAGGAGCCCACCAATAAAATGATCTTTAAAAAAGGAGGTAAAATGGACATATCAAGGAACGTGCTTGTATTTAAATTTTTATGATATCTTATGACACTTGTTATTCTTTCATAGGATTCAGACAATAATCTTTACTCATTTCTTTGTATGAGAATTTCAGCCTAATATATTAACTGTAGAACTGGAAACGTGTGTTCTATCTTGAGCAGAATTTAAACTTCTAAAATAAGAGTTAAAGTAAAACAAACAAACATGCATGCTTGACTTAGATGGCTCTTCTCCCACTTTGGGTCCTTGTTAACCAGGTCAGCAGCTTGGGCTAAGTTGAGCTCTCCAGGGCTACAGTAGCACCATCTGGGAGCCCTGGAAGTCCGTTCCGAGAAGATTCTTGAGCTAAGTACCAGGGAGAGGGGCTGTTTGCTCTAACTAGAGGCTGGGGAACTGGATGAGGCAGGAGACACAGGCTTACTGCCTATCATGCCATCCAACACCACCCATAAAGGGAAAACAAGGAATGCTTAGTATTGTACCAGCAGTTTTAAGTACATTGATTTGTTTAATCTGAAAGGGAGTGAAAGTGAGAGCGAGAGTGAGCAAGTGAGAGAGGGAGAGAGAGAGAGAAAGAGAAAGCAAGAGATTAGGCTTTACCTCCTGAGAATTTATAATTGAGGCTGTTTATGTGGCTAGACTTTTATTATGTAAATTTAGGGGTAGTATACTGGAATACACAGAATCACTGTACTAAAAAAAATAGACAAATTGGCCAGTGCTCAGTTGTATCAGGAGATAGCTGTATTCGTCTGGGCTGATTAGAGAAACAAATTCATAGAGACTTATATGTGTATAAGAAAGAACCTTATATAAAAGAACAATTGTATAAAGAAATAACTTTATATGAAAGAACACTTGAGAAAACATCTCAGCCCAGTCATAAGTCCGATATTAACCCACATGTCTGATACTAATCTAAAAATTCCTTTTCAGACTCATACAACACAGGCAATGATGCCAAATGCAGGAAAATCACAGGCCAGTGGGTGAAAAGTCTTGTGGATCCAATGGCAATGGAAGCATCTCAGCACTGGTGTGGGTTCACGTGGCTCCTCTAGTTCCCAGACTCTGGCTGCCATCAGCATAGCTCCATATAGCTTGTCAGCAGGAAGATGAAGGAGAGAGTATATCTCCCACCTCTAGGGAGGAAGAGAGGAGTTTCCAGAATCCTCAGAAGGCCATGCCCACACAGAGTCCTCATGGGCTATGCCCTGGTTGACAGACTAGACTCTACCCCTTTGCAAGTCATAGGAGATTATGTAACTGCCACAGTAGCATCTGATCAAAAAACCAATGATACTGGAAGAAGCCAAGCTGCACTAAAGACATTGGTGAAAAACAAGGATCCAGGAAGTGAGACACCAATTTAGACACACAACAGGGGATATTGCTGCATTTAAAACCATAATAGGTGCTTCAGGGTTGGACCTTTCATAATACTTATTCAATCTGTATGTTGAACAATTAAGCAGAGAAGCTGGATTATATGAAGAAGAACAAGGAACCAGGGTTGAAGAAAAGTTCATTAACTGTCATCAATATGCTGATGCCACTACCTTGCTTGTTGAAAGTGATGATGGTTTGAAGCACTTATTCAAGATATATATATATATATATATATGAAAAATGACTGACTGGATTACAATAGCCACAACCAAACCCACCGCCTTCAAGTTTATTCCAATTTATACAGGATTTCTGAGACAGTAAATCTTTCTGGGTATAGACAACCTCAGCGTTAGTCTCTGGAGCAGCTGGTGGGCTTGAAGTGCCCCCGTTGGGGTTAGCTGTGGAACACTGAACCCACAGAGCCATTTGAGTTTCAGACCTTAAAGAAAATACTTTCACAATTGAACCAATAACAATATGACAAATGGGCAAGATATTGAAATTGTCAAGGATTTCATGCTATTGATCCACAACCAACACTCATGGAAGCAGCAGTCAGGAAATCAAAAAAGTTATTATATTGGGCCAATCTGCAAAAGCCCCCTTAGAACTTGAAAAGCAAAGATGTCACTTTGAGGACCCAGCTGTTCCTGATCCAAGCTATGGTATTTCCAATTGTCTGGTATGCCTGGAAAAACTAGATGATGAATAAAGAAGTCTGAAGAAAAGTCGATACACTTGGATTATGATGTGGGTGAAAAGTCTTGAATATCTCAAGAAGAATGCGCAAGTCTGTCTCAGAAGGAGAGGAGACAGAATGCTCCTTACAAGCAAGAATGGTGAGTGAGACATTGTTTTAGCTATGTTGTTTATTTTGGTGGTTTTTTTTCAAAGTTTTATTTTGTTTAAATTTTTTCAAAACCATTTTATTGGGAGTTAATTTCCCTACGAGATTATTTTGCCGCTGCATCTTCTCAATTGTTTCTCCTTAATATTTGCCAATTTCTTTTCTTACTTGATGAGATTTGAATTGTGCTCAAAGATCTTTTTGTGATCTTTTTCCAGTTTGAGCTTAATGTAACCACCTTGCTGAGGTGAGTGTCCACATGGGCAGCTGTACCATCCCTGATAGCAGCCCCCGTTCAATATTGAAGACATCACTTCTTATAAAACTTCACTGCTTTGCCAATTGGCTGACTGTGTAGTGGTCTCATGCAACCTGAATGTCATCATCCTTTCTGATGAGAATGGGCTGAACATTGCCTTTCTGTCTCCGTTCCTTGCAAGGGGGAAAGACATAATCTTCCTGTGAATGTGGGCAGGTGCAGTGAAGCGGCTTTTATGGTGTTGCTCCAGTCAGAAGTCACAAAGGGATTGCACATCATTTTGGAGTAGCCGTCATGATTTTTAATTCTATATAAAAAAGGGCTAGACCTTAGTGGCCTGTCAACCGAAGCCTGAAACTTAGCACGTTTTGCTTCACTAGAGCATTTTCTATATTTGCTTATATGATAAAGGACCTTCTATTAATAGCACATTTTCTAGTTATTAAACTTGGTGTTCACACTCTGGAAATCCCTTTGGGTACTGTGTGAGAGAGTTAAAGTCAGACTTCTAAGTATTTGTGCGGAATTAGGGAGGGCACAGTAGATCGATAACACAATAATTCAAATATAAGGTCACCTTTTAAGTGGGCAAATCAATGTTACTTTTTAATAGACTTGTCTGTTCTTATTTAGTCCCCTCTGAAATGACTGAATCTAGCTCCTCCATCTAAAACTGGACAGTCTGCACTTCAGAGGGGTGGGTCGGGTGTGTGTGTGGTGTCCCCAAAGCCTTCCCATGGGTGAGCTGGTTTGGGAAGCTCCGTGGGGGCTCTACGGAGAAGTTATTCCAAGACCCTTCTTCCTGTAACTACACTTTCAAAACTTGATCCATCTCAACAGCTCCCCCGACCCCTGCTTCAATTTTGGAGTCCCAACAGGCCCCATCTTGCCTGTTCTCTCCCACCTAGTGGCTCACGATCCAGGTGAATATGTGACAAGGCTATGCTACTCTCCAATTTGGCTGCTATTCTGCCCTGAAAGTCTCAGATTGGGTGAAAGTCAGGGTAGCCCAGAAGGGAAAGCAGCCGGTTGGTTACAATTGCTTTCCCTATAAATTCTCACCTACTATGCCTTCAGAGTTAACCATGAAAGGGAAGCGATTCTTTTGACCTTGGGACATGTTATCGTGTTATCAGGACTGATTCCTGGAGAAGGATATCATGTGTGGTGGGTGGAAAAAAGAACAAAAGGGAAGACCCACAATCAGATGCATCGATATCGAGGCTATCACAAGGGATTTGTTGTACTGAGCGATGATTGTGAGGAATTGAAGGACCTGGCTGGCTGTGGTAATAATTTCTTTTGTAAGAATTCCTACCTGAGTATTCCCAAGGATCTGGAGTTTGATGAGGTCCCAAATGTCCAATCCTTCCAAAATGTTACTCTGCTCCGTTTCCCCCACCCTCAATGCTCACTCAAATATTCCTTCATGTCTCTGGGTTCTACCATTCTCCGTAACATCCCACAAACATTCCTGAAGCATTGAGGAAATGTCTCCTGTGATGGTGAGTGCTGTGTAGTCCCTAATCTGAGGGTCAGACAGACACGAGTCAAACGCCAACTCCAGAGCCGGAAGCAGAAATGTTCAAAACCCAAAGCAGGTCTCGCTTCTACCAAATCTCAGTCAGGAAACAGAGAACTGGATTTCTAGGTGAGGTGATGTATGCTACAGTCCTCATTTATACTCCCCAAAATTTGGTGTCTTAACTCACAAGGTGAAGTCAAAGAAGCCTCCAAGGAACCAAGTGTTCGGCCCCACCACACCATCTACCAAAGTCAGGTCTCAATTCCCCCCACTCCAGTCCATCAACATAGCACAGAATGCCCTTCAAAATGGGACCATAGCCACAGGTGCAGACCATCAGAACCACAATATATCATCTAAGGAACCATGGCTGGAAGAGCCTATTAATTGACCATCACTTGCTGGCTCTGCTTAGTTTTATTGTATATAAGGTCACTCGAGTCAAAACCTACAACACCTAACTACATGGACAGGTTGGCCAGATTCCCCAAAGGAAGGTAGTTAATAAAAAAAACATGGGAAGGGGGCTGACTGATCAAGCACACCTCACACCGTAGCATCGATTCTGCCTCACCGTGACCCTAGAGGATAAACTAGAAATGCTCCCTAAGGTTTCCAAGACTGTAGACTGTCACAGGAGCAGACAGCCTTATTTGGAGTGGCTGGTAGGTTTGAACCAGCCTACCAGCTTTCAGTAGCAGCTCTACATCTAACCCACATCACCACCAGGCCTACAACAAAAGAACCAAACTCATTGCCACTGAATGGATTCCTACTCAAAGCAACTCTATGGAACAGAATGGAACTGCCCCTGTAGGTTTCCCAAACTGTAAATCTTTACAGGAGCAGAAAACCTCATGTTTTTTTTTTCCAAGGAATGGCTCATGGTGATTTTGACCTACTGACCTTGTGGCAGCAGTCCAACACACAACTCATCACCAGAGCTACAAGGGAATTCATGAATGAGCGATGGAAGACAGTCTTTGTATCTTCCTGCCCCGTCATGGAGGGCCTTCTTGAGACCCAGCGATATTTCTGCAACTTGGGTTCCATGAGATTCTCTCGTATCCTTCTTGGAAATCTTCTTTTCCTAATGATTTGGTATGATTTCTGTTCCTTTCAACTGACAAGTCCAAGGAGAACACTGGATTCCTAGGGAATCCTATAATTTAACATTCTTCTTTCTTGTACCGCCCCTTTTCATGCTGTTGTGGATGAGCCTTTTCAGTAGAATCTTATCAGAGCTGGGGTTCTATTAACTCCATGGGGGTTTTGGAAAGTTATACTTTGACTATTACTACCATCAAAGCAGCGCACCTTAATTTTTGGTAAAAAATACTTAGAGATAATTGCCTCCAGTTCTCCTAAGAATGAAAGCTTCTTGGACTTGGTATGTTGCCAATTTCAAAAGCTTAGTACTGACTGGGTTCACCTTTCTTTAAAAGTGTATGATTAAAACAAGGAACACTAAAAAGTTTTTATAACTGCCACAGGCAATATTTTCCTACATTTTCTGTTTGTCTAATTCTGAACCTAATATATTTTGGCAAGAATTACAGAACATTTTGAGATTTTTCATCTCATGTTGCTCTCTGAATGTTATGTACCAAATTCTGGCTTGTTTAAAGAAGCAAATATGCTATCAAATTAAAGTCATTTTTAAGGCTTTTCAACAGTTTATTGATATATAATTCACATATCATATATTTCAATAGTTCAGTCATATTAAAAAGAGTTGTGTAATCATTACGGCAATCAATTTTAGAACATTTTCTTCTGTTTTGTGCTTATTGCCAGTAGCTCCCCAATTTCCCCAAACCACCCCTGCCATGCCCCTAAAAACTATTAATCCAATTACTGTCTTTGCAGAGTTACCTATCCTGAATTTCACATACAGAAAAACACAGAACCAAATTCTCCATAATATATTAGATGATTCCTGTTATCACTCACAGAAAACACAGAGTCCAATATTAGCATTCGAATAGAAGAAAAACAAAAGTATCAAGGCTCTTAAGAAAGTAATCACCTTTAATAATGGTATGTACCCTGGGGCAATTATTCCTGTGTCTGAGCCCATTGATGTTGTCACTGTGTCAATCCATCTCGTCAAGTGCCTTCTTCTTTTTTTGCCACCTCCCTACTTTACCAAACACGATGGCCTTCTCCAGGGACTGGTCTCTCCTGACAATATATTCAAACTTGGTAAGATGAAGTCTTGCCTCTAAGAAGCACTCTACCTCACTTCTTCCACGACAGGTGGGTTTGTCCTTTTAGCAGACATGGTACTTTCAGTATTCTTCTCCAGCACCACAATTTAAATGTATCTATTCTTCTATGGTCCTCTTTATTCAATGTCCAACTTTCACATGCATATGGTGCAATGGCAAATACCCTGGCTTGGGTCATATGTACCTTAGTCTTCAAAGTAATACGCTTGCTCTTCAGTATTCTAAAGGGGTCTTGTGCAGCACATTGACCTAATGCAACATGCGTTTTGACCTCTTGACTGCTCCGTCCATGAGCATTGATTGTGGATCCAAGTAAGACAAAATCCTTGATAACTTCAACCTTTTCTCCATTTATCATGATGTTACCTGTTGGTCCAATTGAGAGGATTTGGGTCTTCCTTATATTGAGTCATTATCTATACTGAAGTCTACACTCATTGATCTTTCTCAGTAAGTGCTTCAAGTCCTCCTCACATTCAGCAAGCAAGATTGTGCCATCTGGATACCACAGGTTGTTAATCAGCCTTCATCCAATCTTGATGCCACACTCTTCTTCATATAAAGCAGGTTAACTTATGATTTTCTAAGCATATAGATTGAACAAGTATGGTGAAAGGATATAAACCCAAGGCACACCTTTCTGGATTCTAGCCATGCACTATCCCCTTGTTCTTTTCACACGACTGCCTCTTGATCCATGTACAAGTTGCGAATGAGCACAATAAAGTGGTTAGTCCATGGTACCTAACAACAACAGTGACATCCTGGAGCAACAGAGTCAATTCACTAATTCCAAGTTGTTGTTGTTGGGTGCCACCAAGTTGGCTTCAACCCATAGGCATCCGATGCACACCAGCATGAAACACTGCCTGGTTCTGCACCATCCTCACACATGTTCCTGTGCTCGAGCCCATCGTTACAGCCAATCTGTCAGTCCATTTCCTCGATGGCCTTACTCCTTTTCTCTGCCCCTCTAATGAGCCAAGCAAGATGCCTTTCTCCAGAGACCGGTGTCTCCTGACAGGAGGTCCAAAGTAAGTAAGATGAAGTCCCACCATCCTTGCCTCTAAGCAGCCTTCTGGCTGTACTTCTTCCAAGATAGATTTGTTGATTCTTTGGATAGTCCATGGTCTTTCCATATTCTTCACCAGTACCATAATTCAAATGAATTGATTCTTCTTTGGTCTTTTTTTATTCAACATCCAACTTTCTTTCTGTCCCCCCCCCCTTCCCACCCCCTTTAAAAATCATTTTATTGGGGGCTCGAACAACTCTTTTTTTTTTACTGCCTCGAACAACTCTTATCACCATCCATCCATCCATCCATCCATCCATCCATCCATCCATCCATCCATCCATCTATCCATCCATTGTATCAAGCACATTTGTCAATGCCCATATTCAGCATGCAGATTAAATAAGTGTGGTGATAGGATGCCACCCTTACACACACCTTTCCTGATTTTAAACCACGCAGTATTCCCTTGTTCTGTTTGCACAACTTCCTTTTGATCCATGTACAGGTTCCAGTTGAGTACGATTAGGTTCTCTGGAATTCCCATTCTTTTCAAGGCTATCCATAGTTTGTTACGACCCACAGAAATCTTCTTTGAATATTTTTATTTCTGAGCCATACAGAATGTTATAAAATTCCAAAGAGAAGAAGTGGGAAAGGAGCAGTGAGCAAACGATGCCATAGATAGGGGAACACCGAGGGAGTTAAAAGCAACAAGGAGCAGGATGTAGAGATTTTGGGGGTTTTGGAGCAACAGCGATCTAGCTGAGAGGAATTACTAAGAGGCAGAAGAAGGGTGAGCATGATGGTGGGGCAGGAGGAAGGAAAAGGAAACAGGAGATATCTAGGAAGCAAAGCTATGGATAGAGGTATAAACATAGGTGTGAACTTATGTAGGGAAAGACACAACACAAGTTAGGATAATTATGATAAATTAGGTTATAATTTCTTTATCCATTTTCCAGGAGCTTTTGAAGGTCCCTCCTATATCAGATCACAGTGTTGATTGTTTTCCTTATATTGTCACATTAATTCATCATCAATTTTCAGAGTATTTATCATCATAATTTAACAGCTTAGATCATTGAGATGAAAGAAAGTTAAGTAACCCCAAAGTTAAGCCATCTTAAAGCAAACCAAATCCATTTCCATCAATTTGATTTCCACTCATACTAACTCTATATGACAGAACAGAATTGCTCCATAAGGTTCCCAAGGCTGTAATCTTTATGGAAGCAGACGGCCCACAGCCCACTGCATAACTACTGGGCTCACCCCAAGACCACCGAAAAACCAAACAAAACACCCAAAACCCTCCAACTCACTGCTATTAAATCCACTCTACAGGGGAGGGTAAACTGCCACAAAGCTAACAAATTACAGTATAATTGGAATGTGAATATTGAGCTCTCTGACCCTAGATCCTGCCTTCTTTTCACAAATATCACATTGGCATGAGAATAATCTTCAAGAATGTGAAGGCCCTTGGAATCAAATAAGGAGGCCTCATGGCTAGTTGGGTAAATATTGGACTGCTAACATCGAGGTAGGCCGTTTAAATACCACCAACCAGACTATAGGAAAAAGATGAGGCTGTTTCTGAAAGATTTATTACCTTAGAAAAGGTTTCTCTGAGTTGGAATCAACTCAATAATAGTGGAGTTGTTGGTTATATAGAAAAGCTCTTTATAGGTGCTAGAATGAGGAAGGTGCTAGGAAGTAGGAAACTTTAACAACTGACTCTAACCTGGACCCAGGACTGTTAAGTTTCCATAGTGGCACCTTTCATGAAATCCAAGTCCTATCTGTAGACAAGAGCATATGATTTACAGACTAAAAACAAAACAAGAAAGCCAAGGTATTACTGGGTCTTGTGGTATTTCTAATCCCAGTTGTTGTAGGGAGTGCCATGTCACTTTCCACAATGGTTGAACATATTTACAAGCCCACGGACAGTGTACAAGCCTCCAATCAATCCATTTGCAGACTCCCCACAAGGATTATGCCGCTGTTGGATCCTCGGTGAGCACAGTCGATGTTGTGAGTAGTCTTGCTATCAGACAGAGGGCATCGTAAAGTGGATTCTGGCAGATGTAGTTAGGTTAAAATGTATTACCTTATCATTGGATCTCCTTTTTGACCCATTTCAAAGATGTTTCAGTTTTTAATATTTTCTGCTTTCTTTCTATTAAGACCTTTCTCATTTTGTTTTGTCATTGTTAGGATTTTCTTGTTTGCTTTCTGTTTGTTTTGTATGATTTTCTGTATATGAAATACAGAGTAGGTAAGTCTATAGTGATAGTAATTAGATTAACAATTACCTAGGGTAATAGCAGAGGATGCTAGGGGACAAAGGGGAGCTAGCAACAATGAGTATGAGAAGAAAATGTTTTGAAATTGGTTGTGGTGCTAAGTACACAACTCTTCTTAATATGACCAAATGATTAAATTGTGTTATATGTGAATTATATGCCAATAAATCTGTTAAAAAAGAAAAGCAATTTTATTTTCTCATAAAAGTATTTTAATGTATATAAAATATTTTTTGCAGGATTTTGATAAGTGACTTTTCAATGTTGATTGTGACATAAGTGACCACTTTAGGGTAGGGGCAGAGTATCAGAATCACTCGAGAAACTTTTTTATTCTGAAAATGCTGTACTGATTAAACACTTTTGAGAATCACTGTTATTTTCGGGAGTGTGTTCATGTGTTTTTTGGATTAGAAATGAGCATCATGGTTTAGATGTACAAGCCCCACACACATAATTTAAAAATGCTAAAAAGAATTCTGAGAACTTTATGTTCTATTTTAGGCCATTAGCAGGGTACCATTTTGTTCCCTTTAAACATGCTAAATGCTCTCTTAAACTACACATTATTTCTCTCAAACATCCCCACATCCTGAAACCATTTTCAACTGTAGATATTTTCCCCCCATTATCTGCTCAGCAGTTGCAGGAAAATAATTGATTTGAGTTTACTGCCACAGCCTCCCACCCCAGCAACACCCCAGTGTTGATTTCCTTTAAGAACTTAAAAAGTCATTAAAAGCTTGTTTTTGCCTCCTTTCCTCTGGGCATAAAAATGATGAAAAAAAAGTCTTAGAACATATAGATTTAAATAGATGTATTAATTTAAGTTAAATAACCTGTATTTCTTGTCATGCTTGGCTACCCACCTTTAATGGAACTTCAAAACAACCCATTTTCACAAATCTGAAAACTGGTATAAATGTGAAGGAATTATTGAGAGCTTAAACTTTTTATACTTCAAAATGTTAGGAGAAGGTCTGTTAATTTTATGTAGTTGGTGCCCAAGGCAGAAAAGAAATCTCTGTGACATTCAAAGCTATTTGAAAACATTGGTTTGTCTTCTGTAGATGCACCTTGCTAGATTGTCAAAGAACTTCCAGTTTAAATAAAAGTGTTTTCATAGAAGAGTGATTAGAGGTTGACCATAGCCAATGCCTGAAGGTTACAATTAGGACCCATATTTCATCATTTTATGCTTTTGTTCTTTAAGCAAATTTCTAGTTTTAACAAAATCCATGAGTAAATATAAATTAAGTGCACTGAAAAACTTTAGAAGAGAAACACACACATACACCTACATGTACACCACCTTAGGATAATCGGCTGATGACTTCTTAAACTGTTTTTGAAAATTAGGTCCTTGGCTATTAACTGAAAGGTTGATGGTTCCAATTCACTGAGTGGTTATTTGGGAGAAAGACCTGGTGAGATGCTCCCATAAATATGACTGCCCCGAAGGCCATATGGAAGAGTTCTGCTGTAACATAAGGTCGCTATGAGTCAAAATAGACTCCATGGTACCTAACAACAACTATATATACGGAGGGTGATGCCCCCAAGCCCCGACAAAACCAGAATATTTTTTCAAAGCTATGTATTTAATTTTATTTTTTTTAACAAAACAACCTATCACCTTCAAAGTACTCTCCATTACACTTAATACCTTTGTCAAATCTGCTATTCCATTCTCAGAAATATTTTTCCAACTCATCTGCTTGAGTGGCTGACGGCACCTCCTTGTTTTTTTCTTTACCTCTTCAAATCGCTGTCCTTTCATGTCCCTCTTCATTTGCAGAAACAAAGTAAAGTCATACAAGTTGAGTCAGGTGAGTAAGGTGCGTGGGGAAAGAGCGGCATGCTTTTTTTACCCCAAGCTGGTGCACTGAGATGGCTGCTTGAGCAGGTGCCTTGTCATGGTGGAAAAACCTGCCATAAATCAGGCCTTTTTTGTTACACACTGTTATGCTATTTTTTCAGAAGAGAGCTTGATTAACAGTCTGACCTGGTGGAATGAACTCCAAATGCACTAGGAGTTGACATTTTTATCTGTTCCAGAAGTTTTGGATGTCTAGAAAAGGTTTGTCATCAATTGGCATTTCACTTTTTTTGAAGTGAGGAAACCCCTTGTACCCTTGAGTTTTCCCCATAGTGTTGTCCCTGTAAGCTGTGTTCATGATCACAACAGTTTCTGTGGCACTTTTCCTGAGCAGGAAACAAAATTTCACAGCCGCGTGCTATCCTCTTAAATTGGCCATCACAAAAAGCGAGGTTTGAGTGAAACTGCTTTTATGAAAAAATTCAGTGTGACCACAGAGAACCTTCCCAGGCAATGCCACAGGGTGCACTAACTCAGAGCAAGTTGCTGGATGCTTGCCTAGTGTGAAAAATTGCAAACTATGAAAGCTCTGCCCAGTGGAGCTTTCTTCCATTTTTTGGGAGGTATCCCCTTGTTTTGTGTGTGTGTGTGTGCATAATACCAGTACAAATACCATTTATTTCTTTTGCTAATTTCTGTGTGCCAGGCTTTAGAGTATATTTTTAAGCTTCTTTCATTTGATTCTGGTGATAATTATTTTTAACAACTTTATACAGATATAACCCCCTTCCACATTTGAAAATATGTCACGAGGCCATATCTGACTTCCTTGATTCCCTATTGCCACAAGGTAGAAGTCAGACAGGCTCCACTCTCCGCCTTTCTTTACCAGTTTTGACACCAATCATTCTCCCCACAGTACTCTACTTCCTTGCTGGGTTCCATAATTTGTTGCAATGACCACATGAAACTCACAGACAGTATGATTAAGGTGGAGGTTGTAATTGGGGAAGTTAACAAGTTAATACAAACCAGTGTCAGAGAACATCAAGGCTACCGTCATTGGTCCACAGTGATACCTCTCCTCAGCTAGTAGGCAAGTCTCTTTGAGCTTCTCAAGCTGTGTGGTACCTCAGCCTCTGCCTCCATGAGCCAGGAAGCCAGCTGGCTGTTCTGTCCCAGACTCTCATCGTCTCAACGCTGCTGCTCTATTCTGTAGAATGTCCTTTTGGGCACCGCCAGTGATGCATCTGGTCTTAGCCTCTGTCGCATTTCAACATCCTCTGCTAGTGGCTTGGGAATTCTCTCCCCTCTGCTTCTTCCTTCTCGTTCTGAATTTTTTTACAGCCAAAGGAGTGGCAATCAAAACTGGTCAGTCCCCTCTATTAGTGTTACACAGGCCCTATTTGCATAGTTCCATCCAGTCAGTTGATGGGAATTGCAGAGACATTGATACAAGAGTCGTATTAAGGAATTTCACTCCATGACATACAATTTCTCAAGGTTCACTAAAGAGAGGCAGAATTCAAGTCCACACTAACCGAAGATACTGCCACAGGGCAGCACCGAGACATGCCTGTACCCTTCATCCTTTGTTATCCTATTCTGACATCAACCATGCCCCCCATGGCTCTCTATCTCTCTTTTGGATTTGATTATGTGTTGCAATGGCCACACGGAATGCAAAGAAAATGCTCATAAGTCTGGGAGTGTGTTTGGAATGTTAACAGGACACCACCAGCCAGGATCAGAATCCATCAAGGATGCAGGCTTTTCGTGTGCAGCAGCACCTCTGCTCAACCATATCTCTTTCCCGTTCTCACCTGAACATCTGCCCTGCTCGGGCCAGTGCTACATTCCAAAGATTAGAGTCAGGGAAAGCCTTTGGGGACAGCTCTGTTTGGAATTGACTCCCTGGCACCACCACCACCAATAGAACTTTCAGGAACGTGCTAAATGGAAGAGTGGTAGGGCACACATTTGTCTTATCTTTGAAGATAAAAGAAAACATTTAAAGCATTTCATCATTAAGTGTAATGTGCAGTTTACTTTTATTTTTATAAATACCTCTTATCAGTTAAAGCAGGTTTCCCCGCTTTCTAATCATTTTAATCTTGAACACAAGCTAATTAAAAAAATCAACAGTTTTATTTATATATAATTCACATATCTTAGAATTCAATGGCTTAAACACGTTAAAAAGTGTTGCACGATCATTACTACAATTTTAGAACATTTTCTTCATTCTTGTACTCATTATTATCAGCTCTCAATTTCTTCAAAACTTCCCCTACCATAACTCTAAGAAACTTAATCCAGTTATTGTCTCCATAGATTTACGTATTCTGGATTTCATATAAAGAAAAACATACCCACAAAACAAAACAAAAAGCTCAACAATAAATAAAACAGAGAAAACCCCTCAATTGAAAAAAAAAGCAGAAAATAATGAAAATTAGAACAAATTTACAACGGATCAAAAGGGAGAATGGATGATAAGGTGTTGAAATTGATCTAACTACGTCTGCATTGGTCCGCTTTCTCGTGCGCCCTGTTTCGTATCGAGGCTGTTCACGCCCCAGCTCAATGGTCAGAGGGGGTTCTCCAGAGGCTTATTTCATGCGGGGACCCTGCAAGCACATTTTGGACTTTCTCTGTTATCCACAGCCTTCTGCAAACCTGGTGCTCAGAATTTAAATTCTAGAACTGTTCCCTCCTCCAGTCTTGAATTTTATTATTTATACTCCTTGAATAACACAGTTTGATGTACTTCGTCTGTGTGGACTTAGCTGACACCTCACTTAGAGGGTGGCTTGTTTTAGGACCAGCCTATAAGACCGTGGGTGCTCTTCTTTCTGGTAGCCAGGCGCTATCTGATTTCTTCACCCATATCTTCCGTGATGTGTTCATGAAAGCAAGTATCAAGGCTTACATCATGAGAACTTATTGCTCTCATATTACTGCTACATAAGTGAGAGCTCAATTTCCATTCCTATGTCCGTGGCTTATATTTGGCCCTGGCCCACTTTAGAGGCATCGTTGTCAACAAAATTGGTCTTAATGCGTTATCCTTGTTATGTTATTGCACTTTGCTTACTATCTATTACAAGGATGCTTTGTATCTAAGTTACAGTACTGTCAAAAGTTTTTAGTAGCATTGATTTTGGGTATAAGTATTACAGTTATATCAAATGATATAAAGTTTATTGTGCCAGCCTGGCCAATAAACACATGTGTGGTTAATTGAAGGGTGGAGAGAGAAATGGCTCGGTGAACCTTGCCTTTCTCGTTCTCAGGTCTCTTGCTTTGTGATGGCCAGACCAGGATGCAATTGCTTTAGCCAGTTCCCTGCTTCAGCTGGCAAGGCTCACTTCCTGAAAGACATTCCCAAAGAGAAGCCTCATGGAGCTACCCTGATGCAACCCTGGCTGCTGGAGCAGCTGTGTGGAGACCCCTGCCAGCGCTGAGAAGCTTACTTGCTCAATGATTCAGCTTTCCTCCTGTAGTCGGTGTCATTGTGTGTTTTGTGAGATAGAGAAGGATTTTGTGGATTGGTGTTGGACATATGTGTTAATGTTGAACTTGTGGGCATGGGCAGTGCTGGGTTGGGATGTTTTCTTGATGTGCACTTATCCTTCATATAAAACTCTCTCTTATACATGAGTTTCTGTGGATTTGTTTCTCTAATGTACCCAGACTAACACAGCAGTAGCCATAAAGAAGCTAATGTTCTTTTTCTATTCTATTATTTGGAAGATTTCATGCATGCTTGGCATTATTTCTTCCTTAAGTCTTAGATTAAATTTATAAATGAAGTCATAAGGGCCCTAGAACTTATTTTTGGAAAGATTAATATAATTATAAAAACATCATGATTTCCTATTTCTTCTTTTACCAGCTTTAAGTTGTATTTTTCTAGGAATGTTTTAATCTCATTTTTAATATATAGATGCTGATTTGATTAAAGCTGTGCAGTACATTACATGAACAACTAGTTAAATATTTTAAATGTATTTAGGTTTTGTACTTGTGTCCCTTTTATTGGTTATGGTTATTATTTTCAGTACAGACCCACCCAACCCTGATATCTGATACAGCATTTAGAAAATAATTCTCATATGTTTTCACAGAGCAGATCCTGAAATTTTTATTGTCTTGAATATGTGTTCTTTTCTATTTCATTAGTGCGTTCTCTAATCCTAACTGTGTTCTTCTGATAGGTAGGCAGGTCGGTGTATAGATATTTAATTTTCAGGTATTTTCCTTACTTCTTGAGAATAGTCCCTCTCATGATTTTTTTCTTATCAGGTTCTCTAAATTTTTTTAAAACATTTTATTTGGGGTTCATACAACTCTTATCACAGTCCATACATACACATACATCAATTGTATAAAGCACATCTGTACATTCTTTGCCCTAGTCATTTTCAAAGCATTTGCTCTCCACTTAAGCCCTTTGCATCAGGTCCTCTTTTTTCCCCTCCCTTCCTATTTTGTCATATCTTTCCCTATCCGGCGTCTCCCAGTATCACCCCTCACCTCACATCCCTGGTCCTGAAGGTATCTTCCACCCTGGATTCCCTGTGCCTCCAGCTCCTATATGCACCAGTGTACAACCTCTGCTCTATCCAGGCTTGCAAAGTAGAATTCGGATCATGGTAGTTGGGGGTAGGAAGCATTTAGGAACTGGGGGAAAGCTGTATTCTCCATCAGTGCTACATCACACCCTGACTCATCTCCTCCCCTAGACCCCACTGTGAGAGGATCTCCAGTGGCCAACAAATGGGCTTTGGGTCTCCACTCTGCGATTCCCCCTTTATTCACTATGGTAAGATTTTTTTTTTGATGATGCCTTATACTTGATCCCTTTGACTCCTCGTGATCGCACAGGCTGGTGTGCTTCTTCCACGTGGGCTTTGTTGCTTCTGAGCTAGATGGCCACTTGTTCACCTTCAAGCCTTTAAGACCTCAGACACTATCTCTTTTGATAGCTGGGCACCATCAGCTTTCTTTGCCACATTTGTGTATGCACCCGTTTGTCCTCGGCGATCATATCATGGAGGTGTGCAGCCAATGATATGATTTTTTGTTCTTTGATGCCTGATAACTGAACCCTTCGGAACCATGTGATAGCACAGTCTGGGGTGTTCTTCCATGTGGGCTTTGTTGCTTCTGAGCTAGATGGCCACTTGTTTATCTTCAAGCCTTTAAGACCTCAGATGCTATCTCTTTTGGTAGCCGGGCACCATCTACTTTCTTCACCACATTTACTTGTTCACCTGCTTTGGCTTCAGCAGTTGTGTCGCGAGGGTGAGCATCACCAAATGCCAATTTAATAGAAGACAGTATTTATGCATTGAGGGAGTGCTTGAGTAGAGGCCCAAGGTCCTTCCGCCTCCTTAATACTAAACCTATAAATATAGACACATAGATCTATTTCCTCCTCCTCATATATATATATTTGCATGTACATGTCTTTGTTTAGACCTCTATAAATACCCTTTGCCTCCTAACTCTTTCCTCTATTTCCCTTGACTTTCCTCCTGCCCCACTATCATGCTCCGTCCCCACCTGGGTTATAGCTATACCTCTTCTTTACGTTACCTTACCCTTGATCATTCCCTACCAGGCCTGCCACTCCCCACTCACCACCAATTTGGATCCCATGTTATTCCCTTGTCCCCCCCACCTCCCCTTATCCCAAGTCCCCCCAGGTTCTCTAAATTTTAACAGTATCCAGTGAGTTTTCATATTTGTAGTATTCTCATCATCTTTCTATTTAAAATAATTTTTTAATTCCTTCATGATTTATACTTTGATTCATAAGCTATTTTAGAAGTATTTCTTAATTTCCAAACCAATTCAAACCCAAACTCACTGTCATCAAGTCTATTCCAACTCACGGGTAATCTCTAGGAGAGAGTAGGATTTCTCCATAGGGTTTCCAAGACTGGCAGCCCTTATCGGAGCAGGCTATTCCATGGAGCTGTAGGCAGATTCCAATCTATAATCTCTTGGCCGGTAGATGAGTGTTTAACCACTGTGCTGTGAAGGCTCCTTAAATTCAAAGCAAGCAGGTCTTTTACTTCCTTTTTTGTCAATCACTTGCTATAGGAACATACATAGTTTGCACAATTGTGGCTCTGCCTTTGGTTGAGAATTGCTTTTTTTCCTAAGAGCTGTGTGCTCTAAAAAGACTGTCTGTGAGTTATGTGGACGGTATGTGTCTACTGAGTTAATGAGTCTATCTGACCTTTAAAAATATTGTATATCTGTACTGATAATAAACTATTGTTCTGTTGACTGCTGTGTTAAAGATTTTCCATTAAGATTGTGGTTTCGACTATCTCATCTTGGCTTGCATTGTTGCTTATATATTTTGAAACTTCACTCTTATTGAAGAGAAACTTGAAATTCCCAGTACTGGCATACTGAGCTTTTTATCGCCTTGGGATCTCTTTTTCTCTTCTAGTAATGATTTTTACTCTAAAATCTATGTTTTCAGCCATTACACATAGCTATACCACCTTTCTGGTGGCGATGTCAGGTAAACTGATAATCACAAGGTCTGAGGATCAAACCTGCCAGCAGCTTTGAAGGAGAAAGATGAGGTTATCTGCTGCATAAATATTTACAGTCTCAGAAAATCTGTATAGGGTTCCTATGAGTTGACCCTGACCTAATGGCATTTATTTTTGTTACTAGATGGATGGCATAATATACTCACCATTTATTTTTAATCTTTAAAAATGTATTTAAGATGTTTATTTTTAAAGTTTATTGTTGAATTCTGAAATCCAGTCATAATACTTTTATTTTAATTATGGTATTTAATTTGCTTATATTTACTTAGTAATATGCACATTGTGTTTTAAATACTACATTAAAAATCATTTTATTGGGGGCTCATAAAACTTTTATCACAATCCATACATATATCCCTTGTGTCAAGCACATTTGTACATTTGTTGCCATCATCATTCTCAAAATATTTGCTTTCTACTTGAGCCCTGGATACCAGCTCCTTATTTTGCCCCCTCCCTCCTCTCAGTCCCCTCCCTCATGAACCCTTGATAATTTATAAATTATTATTATTTTGTCATATCTTACACTGTCCCACATCTGCTGTCACCCACTTTTCTGTTGTCCATCCCCCAGGGAGGAGGTTATATGTAGAACCTTGTAATTGATTCCCCCTTTCTACCCCACCTTTCCTCCACCCTCCAGGTATCGCCACCTTCTGGGTATCGCACTGGTCCTGAAGGGATCATCTTTCCTGGATTCCCTGTGTTTCCAGTTCCTATCTGTACCAGTGTGCATCCTCTGGTCTAGCCAGATTTGTAAGGTAGAATTGGGATCATGATAGTTGGGGGGGGGGGGGAGGAAGCATTTAAGAACTAAAGGAAAGTTGTATGTTTCATCATTGCTACCCTGCACCCTGACTGGCTCATCTCCCGAAAACCCTTCTGTAAGGGGATGTCCAATTGCCTACAGATTAGCTTTGGGTCTCCAATCTACACTCCCCTCATGTACAATAATATGACTTTTTGTTCTTTGATACCTGATACCTGATCCCCTAATGATCACACAGGCTGGTGTGCTTCTTCCATGTGGGCTTTGTTGCTTCTGAGCTAGATGGCCGCTTGTTTATCTTCAAGGCATTAAGACCCCAGATGCTATGTCTTTTGATAGCTGGGTACCATCAGCTTTCCTCACCACATTTGCTTATGCACACAGTTGTCTTCAGCGATCATGTCGGGAAGGCGAGCATCATGGAATGCCAATTTAATAGAACAAAGTGTTCTTGCATTGATCGAGTCCTTGAGTGGAGGTCCAATGTCCATCTGCTGCCTTAATAGTAAACCTATAAATATATGCACGTAGATCTATTTCCCCACCATCCTAGATAAATATATTTACATATGTACATGCCTGTATTTAGACCTCTATAAATGCCCTTTGCCTCCTAGTTCTTTCCTCTACTTCCTTTTACTTTCCTCTTGTCCCACCATCATGCTCAGCCCTCATTTGGGTTTCAGTAATTTCTCTTGGTTCCATTGCCCTTGCCGAATCCCTACCAGGGCTCTCACACCCTCCTTGCCACTGATTTTGGATCACTTGTTTCTCTCTTGTCCCTGGGTTGGTCAGCACCACCTCCTTTCTCCCACCTCTCCCTTTCCATGTCCCCCCGGAATCCCCGGTCCTGTTCTTTTCTCCTCCACACTGTTCATCTAGCCTAAATTATCTAGAGAGATCTGCAGAAATAATAATATGCAGCAAAAAACAAGGCATAGCAAGAAAAAGTGCAAAAGAGAGCACAACATTGTCAACAACAAAGAAAACCAATGACCAAGAAAATGATCAATTAATTTTAAAAAATAATAAAGAAAAACCTGTAAATAGATCAAGATCTGATTTTTGACCTCTTGGCGTGTCGTCCAGTTGAGTCCAGTGGGGTGCCACACTCTGGCCCCAAAGTCTATCCTTTGCACTCCCTCCAGAGCTCCCTGCTCTGCTCCCCCCATTGCTCTGCCACATACCCTTAGTGTTTTGCCTAGGTGTGGTGGGATCAGACAGGGCCAGTTCTGACACTGAGTCTCCAGTGTGGTTCCCTGTATGGCCATGGGTCAGTGAGGGACGTCGTGTCTCCTAGTGGAATCAGCCATATGGTCCACTCTGTGCATTGGCTTTTCAGAGCAAGAATATCATCCTCCAGGTGTGGTGGGTCAGTATGTGCTCCACTCTCTCTTCCTCCCCATTCATTTGCTCTGTGTGATCTGATCAAACATGTCCCCCTCCCCAAGCTGCAGCTTCAGTGTCGTCCTCTAAAGTAAAAATTCTTTTGGGGGAGGGGCAGTTGTCCATGTAGCTGGGATTGGGGATGAGCCCTCAGGCCCCTCCACTGGCTCCCCTTTCCATGCCAGCACGCTGCATTCACATCTCGGAACAACGGATTTAAGTCAGGTCCCTCTTTCCCTGTGGAGACACAAACAATACCCTGTCTTTGAGTGGGTCAGTGCTCTATTCCCCCACCACACATCTCTCTTTTTTTCCTTTCCTCCCTTTCCCCCCTTTTTAGTTGGCTACCATATCTACCCCTGAATTTGGTCTGGCCCCTGCCATACTACTTGCACCTCACCCCTGGAGTGTTTGTATACAGTAGCTTTTTCCCTGTACCCCGTTTGCATTTTTCTTTTCTTTTTATAAACTTACCACAGTGGACTCCTGTTGTACTTGACCTTTTGTGCTTGACTTACTTCACTTAGCATAATTTCCCCCAGTTCTTCCCATACAGCGATGTGCTTCATGCATTCATCACTGCTTTTTAGCAATGCGTAGTACTCCATTGTATGTATGTACCACAGTTTTTAAGTCTATTCATCTGTTGGTGGAAATTTGGGTTGTTTCTATCTCCTTGCCATTGTAAATGGTGTCACGATGAACATTGGAGCACAGATGTCTGACCATGGTATGTTTCTTGCCTCTTTTGGGGATATGCCCAGTAGGGGGATTGCTGGGTCATATGCTAGCTCAATTTCCATCTGTTTTAGAAATTGCCAAATTGATTTCCATAGTGGCTGTACATACCTACAAGTCCATCAGCAGTGGATGAGAGTTCCTATCTCACCACAGCCCCTCCAACACTTGTTGCATTCTGATTTTTTGAATTGGTCTATCATTGAGGGTGTTAGGTGGTATCTCATAGTTGTTGTGATTTGCATTTCTCTTACGGCTAATGATCGGGAACATTTTCTCATATGCTTATTGGCCATTTGGATTTCAGACTCTGAAACTTCTGTTCAGGTGCTTTGCCCACCTCCTCAGTGGGCAGTTAGTTTTTCTCTTATTGTAAGCTTGCAAACTAGCGTAGATTTTAGTAATAAGGCCTTTGTCTGATGTGTCATTGCTAAAGATGTTTTCCCAGTCGGTGGATTCTTATTGCTCTCTTGGTGAATTCTTTCAGTGTACACAGGTGACTTCTCTTCAGTATATCCCACATGTCTATTTGTGACTATATTTGTATCCTTACCTATTGTATCCTCTGTATTTGTATCCTTCCCTATTTCAGATAGCCTATGTGTTCTCTGTGCCAAGGTTCTCAGGTTTCTCCCAATTCCCTCATTAATGGGCCTAATTATTTGGGGTTTTATCTCAAGGCCTGTGATCCACCTTGAGCTTTTTCTTGTGTCTGAAGTGAGGTAAGAGTCTTGCTTCATTTTTCTGCAGGTAGATGTCCATTTTTCCAGCACTATTTATTGAAGAGGGCATCTGCTTCCCATTTGATATTTTTTTGGGGGGGGCCCTTATCAAAGATCACTTGCCTGTATGCTGATGTTTTTATTTATGGGTCTTCAGCTCTTTCTCATTGGTCTGAGTATCTGTCATTATACCAGTACCACACTGTTTAGACTACTGTGGCCGTATAGTATGTGCTAAAGTCAGGTAGAGCAAGCCCTCCCACTTTATCCTTCTTCTTGAGGAGTCTCTGCTAATTCTGGGCTTCTGCTCCCTTCATATGAAGTTGGTAACCAGTTTTTCCATTTCTTTGAAGAAAGAGAGTGGTATTCATATCAGGATAGTATTAAACTTATATAGTACCTTGGGCCAAACAGACATCTTTACTATATTGAGTCTTCTAATCCACAAGCATGGGATGTTCTTCCATTTGTTGAGGTCACTCTTGGTTTCTTATAGTAGTGGTTTATAATTTTCCTCTTTCGGTTGTTCAGTCAGGTATATCCCTAGATATTTCTATTTGTGCTTGGCTATTATAAAAGGTACTATCTTTTTAATTGTCCCTTCTGTGATCTTATCTGATATGTAGACCAGCATGATAGACTTCTATTTGTTGATCTTGTATCCTGCCATTCTGCCATATTCCTCTATTGCTTCCAACACTCCACTTGTGGAGTTGAGGGGATTTTTGATGTATAGAATCATATCCGGGGAACAGGGGACTAACCCACCCAAGGGGAGGATATTGTTTATATCTCCACAGGGTAAGAGGGACCAGATTTCCACCCAGTGCTCCAAGATGTGAATACAACATGCCAGTATGGAGTAGGGAACCAATGGAGTAGTCTGAGGAGCCAGCCCCAATCCCAACTACGTGGACTCCTGCCCCTCCCCCCTGAAGAATTTATTTCAGAGGACAGCACTGAATCTGAAGTTCCGGGAGAGGGACATGTCTGATCACAACACAAGAGAGTAAATGAAGGGGGAAGAAGAGAGAGTGGAGCACACCTTAACCCACCAATCCTTGAGGACGATATTCCAACTTAGAGCAGCCAATCCACAGAGACCATATGACCGGCCCCACTAGAAGACACGACATCCCTCATTGACCCATATAGCCCTACAGGGGACAACACTGCTGATACAGTGAGGAAATTGCTCCTGATATGATCCCACCACACTGAGGCAAAACACTAAGGGCATGGAATAGAACAGTAAGGGAAATAGAACAATGAAGTCCCAAGGGAATACCAAAAATAGACTTTGGGGGCAGGGCTTGGTACCCCATCACACTCGACCATAAAACACTCCTAAAGGCCAACAAACAGTCCTTGAACTAACTACAAGCCTTTTTTGTTTTGTTTTTGTCATTGACTTGTTGTTGTTTTGTTTTATTTTGTTGCTTGGTTTTGCTCTGTCTTGTTTTCGTGCATGTTGTTATCTCCTCAGGTCAGTCTAAATAAGATAGGCTGGATGAACAATCTGGAGGAGAAAACAGCAGGACCAACGGTCCATCGGGGGACATGGGAGAGGTAGAGGTGGGGGAAAGGAAGTGGTGTTAACAAATCCAGGGACAAGGGAACAACAAGTGATCCAAAAGGTGGCGAGGAGGGTGTATGAGGCCTGGTGGGGCATCATCAAGGGTAATGTAACCAAGAGGAATTACTGAAACCCAAATGAGGGCTGAACATGATAGTGGGACAAAGGAAAGTACAAGGAAATAGAGGAAAGAACTAGGAAGCAAAGGGCATTTAGAGAGGCCTAAATAAAGGCATGTACATATATAAATATGTTTATATATGAGGATGTGGAAATAGATCTATGTGCATATATGTATAGGTTAGTATTAAGGTAGCAGATGGACATTGGGCCTCCACTCAAGTACTCCCTCAACGCAAGAACACTTTGTTCTATTAAACTGTCATGATGCTTACCTTCCTGACACAATCACTGAAGGCAAAGCGGGTGCATAAGCAAATGTGGTGAAGAAAGCTGATGGTGTCCGGCTATCAAAAGATATAGCATCTGGGGTCTTAAAGGTTTGAAGGTAAACAAGCGGCCATTTAGCTCAGAAGCAACAAAGTCCACATGGAAGAAACACACCAGTCTATGAGATCACGAGGTGTTGAATTGATCAGTTATCAAGAATCATCAGAACAAAAACATCATATCATTGTGAATGAGGGGGAATGTGGAGTGAAGACCCAAAGCCCATCTGTAGGCAATTAAACATCCCCTTACAGAAGGGTTGCAGGGAAGAGACGAGCCAGTCAGGGTGCAGTGTGGCAATGATGAATCACATAACTTTCCTCTAGTTCCTAAATGCTTCCCCCCGCCACCCCACTATCATCATCCCAATTCTACCTTACAAATCTGGTTAGACCAGAGGATGTACACTGGTACAGATAGGAACTGGAAACACAGGGAATTCAGGGCGGATGATTCCCTTCAGGACCAGTAGTGAGAGTGGTGATACCAGGAGAGTGGGGGGAGGGCGGGGTGGAAAGTAGGAACAGATTATGAGGATCTACATATAACCTCCTCCCTGGGGGATGGACCACAGAAAAGTGGGTGAAGGTAAATGTCAGACAATGTAAGATATGACAAAATAATTATAAATTATCAAGGGTTCATGAGGAGTGGGGAGGGAGGGGGGAAATGAGGAGCTGATGACAGGGGCTTAAGTGGTGAGCAGATGTTTTGACACTTATGAGGGCAATGAATGTATAAATGTGCTTTACACAATTGATGTATATATGAATTTTATAAGAGTTATATGAGTCCCGATAAAATGATTTTAAAAAGGAAAAAAATTATATCGTCTGTGAATTATAATTTCATCTCTTCCTTCTCCAGATGAATATCCTTGATATCTTTTCTTTGTCTTATGTTGTTAAGTAGGACCTCCAGTACGATGTTCAATAGGAGTGGGGGGAAAGGGCATCTTTGGTCCCCTTTTTCGGTGGAATTGTTTTCGTTTTTTCTCCATTAACTACCATGTTGGTTGTTGATTTTTCATATGTAGCTTGTATAACATTGAGGAATTTTCCTTCTACTCCTATTTTCTTGAGTGTCTTCAACAGGAATATGTGTTGGATGTTGTTGAATGCTTTTTCCGCATCTATTGATATTATCATGTGGTTTTTATCATTTTTCCTGCCAATATGGTGAATAATACTGATGGTCTTTTGTATGTTGAACCATCCCAGCATCCCTGGTATGAATCCCACTTGGTCACGGTGAATTATTTTTTAATATAATTTTGTATTCCATTGGCCAGTATTTTGTTAAGGATTTTTTCATTGATGCTCATTAGGGATATTGGTCGGTAGTTCTCAATTTTTGTGCCATCTTTGCCTGCTTTAGGTATCAGAGTTATACTAGCTTTATAGAAATTGTTTGGGAGTTTTCCATCTTTTTCTATGTTCTGGAAGAGTTTGTGTAGGATTGGTATTAGTTTTTCCTTGAATGCTTGGTAGAATTCTCCTGTGAAGCCATCTGGCTTAGGGGAATAACCTTGTCTATTTCTTCCATTGCTATGGGTCTGTAGAGGTTCGTGACATCCATCTGGGATAGTCTAGGGAGGGATTGTGTTTCCAAATATTTGTCCATGTCTTCCAAGTTGTTGAATTCATTAGAGTATAGTCCTTCATAGTACTGTGTAATTATCCTTTTGATTTCATTAGGGTCTGCTGTAATGTCCCCTCTTTCATCCCTCTTCCTTGCAATTGTTGTTTGTTCCTTCCTTTCTTTGGTTAGGTTTGCTAGCAGTTCTATCAATTCTGCTAATTCTTTAAAAAAACCAACTTTTAGCTGCATTAATTTTTTCCATAATTTTCTTCTTTTCCCTCTCCTGTATCTCAGCTCTGATTTTTATTATATCTATCCTCTTGCTATTAGCAGGGTTGTTCTGTTCACTCTGCTATAATTGGTGTAAGTTTTGTGCCAGCATATCATCCATGAGTCTCTCTTCTTTTTTCATGTGTGCATTTATTGCTATCAGCCTTTCTCTGATAAATGCCTTTACTGTATCCCAAATATTTTTGTACATTGTATTTTCACTCTCATTGATTTCTAGAAACTTCCTGATTTCATCTCTGATCTGAGTCAATACCCATTCCTTTTGCAATAGAGAATTGTTCATTCTTCACTTGTTTGCCCTTTTTTTTCCTTCACCGTCCTCCTGTTAATTTCCAGCCTTATGGCACAGTGATCGGAGAGAGACGTCTGTATAATCTCTATGTGCTTGAATTTACTCAGGTTTGACTTGTGTCCCAGCATGTGGTCTACTTTTGAATATGTACCATATGGGTTTGAAAAGAATGTGAATTTTTTGAATTTTGGTAGAAAGCTCTGAAAATATCAAGTCAAATCGTCCAATTGTGCTGTTTCGATCTGTAGCAACTCGTTGAGTTGCTTTCCTTGTGCTCTGTCTTTTTCAGAGAGTGGTGTATTAAAGTAGCCAACTATAATTGTTAAGCCTGTGATTTCTTTTTTCATCTTTTGGAGTGTTTGACTTACAAATTTCGTGAGTTGCTCATTGAGCATATTTATTATGCTCACTGGTTCTTGGTCTACTGTTCCCTTGAGTATTATATAGTGTCCCTTCTTGTCTCTTGTTATGGCCTGTAATTTGAGATCAATTTTGTCGGATATTAAGATTGTTACCCCTGCTTTTTTGCATTGCCATTTGCTTGGTATATTTTTCTCTAGCCTTTAATTCTCAACCTGTTTTTGTCTACAAGCTTGAGATGTGTCTCCTGTACGCAGCAGATTGGTGGATTATGTTTTCTGAGCCAGTCTGTTAGCATCTGCCTTTTAATACCTGAGTTCAGGCCATTGATATTCAGTGTTATTATATCCATCCTTGGACTCTGTGATGTCATCTTGTACCTTTTGTGTTGGGTATTTTCCTACGTATCTATCTTAGCCACTTGTGTTGTGTGTGGTTCATTTTTGCCTTCTTTCCACTATTGAGTCCATGCTATCCTGGGAGATGTTTTCTCTTTGTCACCTTATGGATGGAGTTGTTCTATGTGATGGTCTCTTGTTTGCCTTCGGTCAGTGTTGATCTTCTGCCCATACTGGATCAGCAAGGATCTTTTGTAGGGCTGGGCTTCTTTTTATGTATTCTTTGAATTTGTCCTTGCCTTGGAAGACTCTTACTTCTCCATCTATCTTAATAGATAATTTGGCTGGCTAAAGTATTCTTGGGTTTGCATTGTTTTCCTTCAATTTTTGGAATATGTTAATCCATTCCCTCCTCTTCTTCATCATGTCCGCTGATAAGTCTGAATATTCTCTTATTGGGGTACCTTTATATGTGACTTTTTGCTTTTCCCTAGCTGCTTTTATGATCTTCTCCTTTTCCTCATAGTTGGATTATTTGACTATTCCGTGTCTTGGTGACTTTTACTTGGGATTAAATCTGGCTGGTGTTCTTTCAGTCTCTTGAATGGTTGCCTGATTTTCACTTATTAAACTGGGGAAGTTTTCCTCTAATAGTTCCCTTGAGATTTTCATTGTTGACTCCTTTGTGGTGTCTCGTTCTGGTAGTACAAGTATTCCAATATTGTTCCTCTTCATAGCATCAGACGTGGCTCTTAAGTCTTCTTCAGCTTCTCTTATTATCTTATTTGACTGCTTTTTCTGTTTGCTGAGGTCTGCTTGGTTATCCTCTAGGTCACTGATCCAATTCTCTGCCTCCTCAAGTCTGCTGGAAAAGTCTGTCAGTTTTCCAGTGGATTTTGTTATTTCATTTCTTAAGTCTTATATTTCCCTTTGATGCGTTGCCTTTATCTCCTCTATCATTTCATCCTTTTTCTGTATTGCTTCCTTCATATCCTGTATGACTCCAAACAGCATTCTGAAAATTTCTTTATGTGGCAGGTCAATGTCTGCTTCCTCTATGCACATCGTTAGGTTTATGACTTCTCCTAGTATTTCCTTCTGTTTCTGCTCCATTTTGGTTGAGGCTGTTAGGACTGGTTGCTATTTATGTGTTGTTTTATAAATACTACATTTTTGTATTTGCATTTTATTTATGTCATTGTAATGTATAATTGTTTCTCCTTCATTGCCTTGTTTATTTATTTATATGTTTATTTATCATTTTTCCTATTTCATATGTATAGTGATGAAGTAGTTGAAGAATTTTACCAATATCTTCAATCTGAAATTGATCAAACATTTAATTAAGATGCATTCATAATTACTGGTGATTGGAAGGTAAAAATTGGAAACAAAGGGGCCAAAACAGTCATTAGAAAATATGGCCTTGGTTAAATGAAGTTGGAGACTTCATGATCAAATTTTCTAAGACTAGTAACTTCTTTATTGCAAAAAATTCTTTTCAATAACTCAAAAGGCTAATATACAGGTAAACTTCTGGAGATGCAATACACAGAAAGCAAATTGACTGCATCTGTCTATTCCAAGAAATTTGGAAGGCAGTTACCAGTCCTACTGACTAGAAGAGATCAATCCATATTTGAATGCATTCCAAAGAAAGGTTACCCAACAGAATGCTAAAATTATAGAAAAATATTAATAATTCATATAAGTACAATTTTGCTGAAGACCATTCAACAAAAGTTTCCGGAATCCATTGACAAGGAGCTTCCAGAGGTTCAGGCTGTGTTTAGAAGAGGGCATGGGCCTGATGCTATCATTGCTGATGTCACATGGATCTTGGCTGAGAGCAGAGAATACCAGAAAAATGTTTATTTGTGTTTCATTGACTATGTTAAGGCATTTGACTGTGTTTATAATAACAAACTATGGATAGCCTTGGGAAGAATGGGAATTCTAGAACACTTAATTGTGCCCAAGTGAACCCATAGATGGAGCGAAAGGCAGTTGTGCAAATAGAACAAATGAATATTTGTTTAAAACTAGGAGAGGTGTGTGTCAGGGCTGTATCCTCTCACCACATTTATTCAATCTGTATGCTGAGCAGATAATCAGAGAAGCTGGATTATATGAAGAACATTTCAGTATCAGGATTGGAGGAAGGCTTACTAGCAACTTGGGAGGTACAGATGACACAACCTGCTGAAATGAGGACTTGAAGCACTGCTGCTGCTGAAGATCAAGCATGGCAGCCTTTCATATGGATTGCAACTCAATGCATAGAAACCAAAATCTTCATAGCTGGGCCAACAGGTAATACCATGATGAACAGAGAAAAGATTGATGTTGCAGAGGATTTAGTCTTGCTGTGATCCATACTCAATGTTCATGGAAACATCAATCAAGATATCAAAGGGCAGATGCATTGCCCTGGGCTAATATGTGGCATCAGACCTCTTTGCCTGGTTGAAAAACCAGGATGTTCCTTTGAGGACTAAGATGTACCTGACCTAAGCCATTGTATGTTCATTCATATGAAAGTTGGACATTGAATAAGAAATATAGAAGAATTGATGAACTTGAATTATGGTGTTGGTGAAGACTATTGAAAATATCATGGACTTCCAAAAGAATCAACAATTTTTTCTTGGAAGAAGTACAACCTGTTTACTCTTTAGAAGCAAGCATGGTGAAACTTCCTCTCCAATACTTTGAACATGTTGCCAGAGGAGATGAGTCCCTGGAAAAGGGCATCATACTTGATAAAGAAGAAGGATAGCCCCAAAAGAGGACTGTCTTCAACAAGATGGATTGACATAGTGGCAGCAACAATGAGGTTAGATGGAAGAACAAGTGTGCGGACGGCTCAGGACAGGGCAGTGTTCTGCTCTGTTGCACACGGGGTTCACATGGCTCAAAACTGACTTGACAGCACTGAACAAGAGCAACAACAAAACATTTTTCTTCATCTCCAACCTTATATTGTTTTCCTTATCGGTGTTTCTTACTAGTTTTAAGTTCTTTCTGGACAAGGTAGGGAGTTAATTTTTAAATTTTTAAACGTCATTTTATTGGGGGCTCTTACAGTTCTTATAAAATCCATACATGAATTGTGTCGAGCGTATTTGTACATATGTTGCCATCATTATTTTCTAAACATTTACTCTCTATTTCAGCCCTTGGCATAAGCTCTTCTTTTCACCCTCCCTCCCCCTTCCCACCCCTGTGACCCCTTGTTAAATGGTAAACAATTATTATTTTCATATCTTAAACCATCTGCTGTCTCCCTTCCCCATGATCTCATTCCCCCTCACATCCTCACCTCCCCCCTACCCTCCTGGTCTTGGTACTCCCATTTCTGTTTCTGAGGGGTTTGTCTGACATGGATTCTGTGTGTCCTGAGATCTTATCTGTACCTGTGTACATGTTCCATCCTAGCCCGCAGTGCAAGCACATCAGCCTGTGTGATCAGCAGGTGTCAACGGGATCAGGTAACAGGCATCAAAAGACCATAAACAAACAAACTAACCAAACCCATATTGTTGAGGATGAGGGGGGGTCTGGAGCAGAGACCCCAAACCCATCAGTAGACAATGGGACATCCCTTCACAAAAGGGTTGCAAGGAAGGGATGAGTCAACCAGGGTGAAGTATGGGGCCAATGAAACACACAATGTTCCTCTGGTTCCTTGAGGCTTCCTCACCCCCCACTATCAAGGTAGGAAATTTTAAGACCTTTAACTCTCTTAAGCTTTCTCTTGATTTCCATGATATTGCTATCTTATATTTCATCCTTTGTATACTTTAATCCTCTATCATTATCCTACATGCACTTTAATCCTCCATCATTATCCTTTGTGCATTTTAATCCTCCACCATAGCATTATTATTCTTTAGGAAGTCGGTGTTCATTTAAATGTACCTACAAATTTGTGCTCTCTGCATTTCATTATTCCTTCCTACACCTCAAAACTTTTATCTGTTATCATTTTTCACCTGCTCTTTAGCATTCCATTTTCCCATGAGTCTTTAGTAACAAATTCTAGGGGCTTTTGTTTGTTTGTTTCTCTGAACTATCTCTGCTCTCATCATCAATCTCCATGTCCCTGGTGGACAATTTAGTCTGATACCTCATTTCAAATTCAGCTTATATAAAACCTCACTCTTGGTCTTTACTGCTTGTCAAAATTGGAGATGCTATTTTTGGTAACAGCCTTCTTGAGCCATACTTCACATACTGAGCACTTGTCTCCAGGCCAAACTTCCGCATAATTGTGCAGGTCTGACCGCCGATTTCGATAAAGTCATTTGAAATGATCATGATGATCCCCGAAAGCGGCCTTGTCCACATGTGGCTGGTGCTCAACCTGTGTGCTGCAGTGCTAGAAGGATCCAGGGTGTCCTGACCAACAGGGCTCTTTCCCGAATCTCGATTCCTAGCGCAGACACTTCCATTTGGGGGCCTCCTCCATAGTGGGCGGGGAGCTTTACCAAGTGCTTCCTCAGGTGCTTTGGCTGAGACCTCTCAGTGGGGAATAGGAGGAGCCTTATCCTTTTGCTGTCTTCAACATGGTTCACTCCCCCACATCCCCCCCTTCCCCTTTATCTTGGCCCCAGAGTAAATAAAACACCAGGAGTCTTTTGTCCAGGGCTCCTTTGGCATTAAGGCAACCCTCACATCTGCACAGATCAATCTGTCTGTCACCAGGCCAGTTCTATTCCACGAAGAGAATGGAGCAGCGAGGAAGCTGGGGACATCTGCTGTCCAGCCTCTTGCTTGTACGATAGCCGTAAGCAATCAGATGCTTGACTGCCGCTTTCATTAGTTTGTTATCTTACTAGGCTGCTCCAAGCCCTGCCAGCCCAGCTCTCTCCAGCTCAGTTCAGCCCTGGACAGATTGGCAATGTGAGCAGGGTGGTTGATTGAACAAAAGGTCGTTTGGAATAACAGAGAGACTGAAAGTCCCCGGGGCGCCCAGGCAGCAGGACATTATCAGAGTCCATTGGATGCACTGGCAGTGCTAGGGGATAAATTGCAACTGTGAAGGGCAGTTTGACACCAGGTCTTGGGAAGGACTAGTGAATTTTGTGGGTCACTTTGCCCACAGAGGGTATGCCTCTGGAAAGGCGAGCAGAGGCTGCCAGGAATTCTTGGAGGATTCTAGTAGACGGTGGACAATGTTTTGTTGTTCTGAGGGAAACCATCTGTCTTTTCCCTTCACCTCCGATGACTCCCTGGTGGTGCAAATTAGAGGTCCACCAGAAGGGCTCAGAGAAAGCCCGGGAAGTCATTCACCGGCTACTTGTGTAACTGTTCTTTATAATCGGAAAACAAGGTGTCAAAGACCCTGTGAGCTGAGCTGCACTGGAAGATATGATCTAAGAAGGTCCCTGGTCGAAATGGAGTCATGAAAAGCAGGTCTTTCGTAGAAAAGAATGGAGAGCCTCTGGGATTGCCTTACCCAGTGACCTCAAGAGACCAGGGGTGCGCCTGGCTATTTGGCCTTCACGATTAAAAAACCCCAAACAACCAACCTTGCTAAACTTGCTGGGCAGAGTGGCATCTTGTAGACCCCACTTCAGAGTGCTCGCCTGCCACTCAGCCTCTGTTGTTGTTAGGGGTCCCCCAGCCGATTCTGATTCAAGGCGTCCCAACACACAACAGAACCAAACCAAACACTGCCTGGTCGGGAACCATCCTCACAGTTGTTCTTATAGTTCAGCCCATTGTTGGCAGACGCTGTGTCCACGCCGTCTCGCTGAGGGTGCTTCCTCTCTTTTATTACCAAGCATGACATCACTTTGCCTACAGAGGAGAGAGCGGAAGAGAGCACGGACTTCCTCAGCTGGTTAGTGAGATTGAACACATCTGGACCACTGGTGATGAGTCCCGAGCCAGGGTAAAACGTGTTTGAACCGCCTTTGCAGAGGCTCCCCAGCCCTAAGAGACCCCCCTGGGATCCTTTGACATTGGTAAGCAGACTCAGAGTTCTCGCGTCCGTTGTGCTGCTCTTGCTAAATATCAAGTCCGATTGAACTTTCTCACGAACTCAGGTGACTGGATGAGCATCACAAGCCAGATCTCCCACGTGGATCCAGCATGGTAAAAAGAACTGCTGCCAAACCAGTAAACGACCAACAGCAGGAAGTGCAGAATGGTAATTGGGCGCCACCTCGTGGACATCGCAGGCAAGGGCTGTCCCTGTGAGATGTTTTGTCTGGTTCCTCAGGCACAGAGAGGGAATTGATGAACCAGGTCATTCTCGACCAGGTAATAGGTCATCATGGGACTGACAATGGTCCTGTTAGGCTTTTTATGGTGATCTTCACTATGACTGATCCAAGAGTCGTTCTCTTTGTCCCTCTCAGTGAATCTGAATCTGAGTGCCCTGGGAACTTTGACCTTGACCCTTAAGTATTCATCTATAAGTAAGACCAAGGATAAGGCCCAGGACTTTCTATTCTCAAGGCCGTGTGCCAAGATTAGAGTTTGATGGGAGGTGAGGGCGAGGTGCACTTCTTGACCCTTTTAGGTGCCAGTTCACAGATAACTGTAGTTTCTGATATCCTTGGAGGAAAGAGAAGAAAAACAAAACAAGACCAAACAAACAACCCAACCCCCCTACTACACACACATACATACATACATACATACATACATACATACATACATACATACACACTGCTTTCTGCTTCTGGCCCTGAAGTCACCACTATCAGAGCCCTTGCACAAGCACAACTACGGGTAGGTTTCTTTGAGACCCTCCGACCCTCCGTTGTTATGGTCCCACTACTGAATGTAATATTGAGGCCTCCACCCTCATTCACTAGTAGAATGAGGATGGCTGTCATTATAACCATCTTACTGGGGCATGTGGAAGACTCTAAACCAGGGGCTGAAAAAGAAATAACCGTTCCGACTGCGGAACTTAAGGAAGCCCAAATGCCCCATGAGACTGTTTCCCACTCTGTAACCCTGTGTGGCTCTTGCACAAGGGACCGAGGGCCTGGACTCTCACCGGTCATTGTAAGTGGCCCCTACTCGGGTCGTACCTCACATTGTAAGCTCTGGGAGACACTATTATCCAAGCTGAGAACACTTGATATGCAACTATTAGAATCAGAAATGCCTCTTTCAGCTTCTTTCTCCATCTGTATGTTCAGGATCAGTTTACTTTCATGTGGAATGGGTTAGAATACAGCTTGGATTCCCTTCCACAAGGCTGTCTACCCTCAGGGGTGGGGTGTGACTTGCCAAAATCCCTGCTCCTGGGGGAAACACTGGTTTTTCCTGTATTGATGACAACCTACTAGTTGGCCAGACCAGGGTACACACGCAACAAAGATGCAAAGCTTTATTGACCTTCATGCAACAGGATGGCTGCACCAGCAATGGAGACAAACAGGTTGGCAGTTTAAGCCCAACCACAGGCACCTGGGAAGACAGGTCTGACAATCTGCTTCTCTGCAGAGCAGTGCCTCCCTACAGATGCGTGGATCGCCATGAGTTATATTTGAATCTACTGCCACTCGCAACAACGGTCAGACTTAAGTAAAATTCCTAGGTGTAATCTGGGAAGTAAACAGTGTCTTCAAAAACTACCCAGTGTACAGGTAGGAACTGGAAACACAGGGAGTCCAGGGCAGATGATCCTTCAGGACCAGTGGTGACAGTGACAATACTGGGAGGGTGGAGAGAGGGTGAGGTGGAAAGGGGGAACTGATGACAAGGACCTACATATAACCTCCTCCCTGGGGGATGAACAACAAACAAAAAGTGGGTGAAGGGAGACGTCGGACAGTGCAAGATATGACAAAATAATAATTTATAAATGATCAAGGGTTCATGAGGTAGCGGGGAGCAGGGAGGGGGAGGAATGAGGAGCTGATGCCACGGGCTTAAGTGGAGAGCAAATGTTTTGAGAATTATGAAGGCAACAAATGTACAAATGTGCTTTACACAATTGATGTATGTAAGAATTGTGATAAGAGTTCTATGAACCCCCCCAAATAAAATGATTTATAAAAAAAACTACCCAGTTAAAACCCTATGGATTATACCAGAATACTGTCTGATATAGTCCGGAAAATAAGTCCCCCTGGTGAGAAGGCATTCAACATACAGGGGCCACAGTAATGGACTTGAGCTTACAGGGTAGCAACATTCCATTTCGTCGCATGCAAGGTCACCAAGTGCTGGCACCAGCTCGACAGCAACTAGCAACACTAACAAGAAGATGCGCATGTTCCAGGGTCTCTGTGGTTACTGTCTCTGGAGAAGGAAACCCAGTGGTATGTATGCATATCCATTTGCGTAATACATATATATATATATATATATATATATATATATATATATATATATATATATATATATAGAGAGAGAGAGAGAGAGAGAGAGAGAGAGAGAGAGAGAGATTTATTTCAAGAAAATGGCAAACTGCTATAGAAGTAGGGAAATCCAATCAGGGTCAAATCTGTAGGTGAGCTGTTCTGCTGGCGGCTTCTCCTGACTCCAGTCGCTGCATGCAGCAGCCGATGAGCCAGGAAGAAAGGTGAAGCAGAAATGCTATAGGCTTTTGGATGCAGAGGAGGGTGAATCCACAGCCATCAGGTCTGGTTTGTGGCCGCAGAGTCTAAGATCCAAGCTGGGCAGTTCAGATGGCAGACTCGTGATGGCTTCCAGGGTCAGCAGGCAATCGAATGGGTCACCAGCAGGAAGCAAGCTAGTTCTCCATGGCATCCAGTTGTCTAAGAATTTGGCTACATCGCCAAGGACACATCTTTTCCACTGCATCAGGCCTGCGACCTGAGTGAGGGTGTTGCCCTCCTTCCTGATCCTGCGACCGATTGGATGCTTATAGCAGATTCTGCTATGGAGTTGGTTACAGTGTATTAGATAACATCGTGGGGTTTACTAGGCCAAACCATTGAGAATTCTAACCCAGCCAAGTTGACACAAAATCTAATGTTCACACCTTCTCTCACCATCCCATCACGGGCCCTCATCCCTGCTATTAATCTTTATTATGTCATGATCTTTTTCTTAGTACCCAATATAATTCTAACTATTATCATTTCTTTTAAATGTGTCTTTCATGTTAGAATGCAAGCTTTTCATTTCTCTAATATACATCTTTTACTTTTAGTATAGTGACTGGTATATATTAACCCTCGATTTAGCATATGCCTTTAGTTTTCCTGTTTCTATTTTAAAACATACTGTTGCTGTCATATGTACATGGATTTTCTCCTTAGGAATTTTCCAGCGGAAGTATGTTCTCTATTTAAGATAATAATATGTCCATTAAACCAATGTGGATAAATCAGAAATTAAATATTCCTATTAATCTCCTCACTTCCCAGAGGCAATCAATGCTCAGCAGTTTGGTTTCCATTCTTTTATGTGTGTGTTAAACAGAGCTAAAGTGTTCACTATATACAAATTGCTTCCATTTAACATTCATTTGGCGAATTGAGCATGCTCAAGTTGATCCTACTACTTCAAGGCAGCAGCACGCAGGCTTATCACAGAGACTTTGCCGGGTCTGTTCCAGACCAACACAATCAAGTAAATATTACGATCAGGTGAGGCACACGATTTTAAAAAAATTGCGCAGTACACATAAAAGTTATTTTTTACACTATACTGTGGCCTATTAAATGTGCAATTTCATTTGGAAAAAAGTTTGAAAGAGTGCAGGAGCTACCAGATTATAGCACAGACACAAAGTGAGCACGTGCTGGTGGGGAAATGATGTCGCTTGGTGTGCTGGCGGCGGGGCGACCACAAGCCTTCCGTTGCACAAAAATTCACCATCTGTGAAGTGCAATAGAGCAGAGGCTCTCTGTATGTGGGTCCTGGTATTCGGTTTAGCACGACTCCTTCATGTTATTAAAGACTCTGAATTTTACTTGTTGACTTATGATTTGTCTAATCTTTTTACTACACTGCACATGAATCAAACAATATTTAATCTCCTTGGTTTCATTAAGGTTTATTATTGTTTCATGGGTTTATAAAGCATTTAGTTTTTTTATCTCCTGAATTGCCCATTCATGGTCTTTATCTGCTTGTATATTGTTGGGTTTTTCTTATTAATTTCATGGATGTTCTCTATTCAGAATATTAAATCTTTGCAGTTAAAATTATTATCTTAAAATTTCCACAATCATATTTTCTATTTCCTTAGCAAAGAAACTAAGTGAATGAACTCCTCAAAGCCCTCAAATGTCGAGGTTTGCAAAGAGACTACGGGTCAACCAAAATAAGCTAAATGGAAATGTACAAATGCCGTCTCATGTCCTGCTGGTATTTCTAAGTGGTAAGCCAGTGTTTCCATTTCGATAAATGTGCAATTGTTGGTTTAAATTCCGAAGTGTTGCTAATTGAATTCCTCACTGACTTGAGTTTCTATTCATTAGCTTAAATTTTTACAGTAAATGTTTCGAGTATTATTTTTTGGTCTCAAATATTTTAAGTAAAACTGTTCCAGCATTTGCATTAGACTGAAACAGCATTGTGATATTTCTTACTTCCATGCTTAGGATGATCACTTATTAGTATTTTCTCCACCAGTAATGCATTTTTCTGATTGTCTTTATCATGTGGCACATCCTGTCCAATAATACATGGTAAAAACCTAGCACTGACCCTAGCCATATGCTCCCACCTTTCCTCTAAGCCTTCCAGGTCCTGTTAAGGAAAAGGAGTTGTTGCCCTGACTCTATGGTTCATTCTCCCCACTCCGAACACGCTGTGCTCTTACAGGGGAAGTTCGAATTTTCTATCATACATGCATGTGCTTAGTGGATGAAAGTGAAGATAGAAAGATAATAAAAAGAAAAACTTTTAACAGGAAGTAACCACAAAAAAAACAAAAACAAACAAACAAACAAACAAACAAACTCACTGCTATTCATTCTGTTCCGACTTAGGGACCCTATGGAAGAAGGTAGAGCTATCTCTGGGTTTCCCAGACTGTAACTGTTCACGGCAGTAGAAAGCCTCATCTTTCTCCTGGGGCGCAGCTGGTAGTTCTGAACTAAGGACTTTGAGGTTAGCTGCAACCCAACTTGCAACCCACTACTCCAGCAGTGCTCCCTGCCAACAGGAGGTGGCTGTGAAAAATGAGGCAATACCTTTGAAACAGGAACTATTTAATTTGAGATAGACATAGGAGAGAGCACAGAATTGGGGTGAATTAGAACATTGCATTGCATGCTGGCCGCTTTTTGGGATCTGTCTGATTAGTACATATTTTTCTTCCTTGTCTGAATAATACTTCTTTTCTTAGTTGTTGTTCAATGTTCATTCTATTTGATATTATGTTAGTCCGGGTAGACTAGAGAAACAAATTCATAAACATGCATATGTGTATAAGAGAGTTTTATATAGGGGTAATTGTACATTAAGAAACATCTCAACCCAGTCCTGTCCAAGCCCATGAGTCTGATATTAGTCCATATGTCTGATACCAATCGATAAAATTCTCTTCAGACTCATGAAACACATGCAATAACACTGAATGCAGGATGATCCCAGGCCAGTGGGGAGAAAGTCTTTGGATCCAGTGGCGGTGTAAGCATCTCAGTGCTAGCAGGTGTTTCCACGTGGCTTCTCTGGCTTCAGAGGTCTGGTTGCACAAGGGCAGGTCCATATGGCTTCTCCAGCTCCGGGTACTAGCATAATTCCAAGTGTCTTGTCAGCTGCAATGTCTCTCAGGGAGTGAGCAAAGTGTCTCACAGGGAGTCAGCCCAGAGAGAGTGTCTCCCTCCTCCAAGGAGGAAATACAGGGTTTCCCAGAACCCTCAGGAGAAGGCCACGCTCACACAGAGGCCTCATTGGTTACGATCTGATTGGGGGGAGAGTCCACCCCTACACTCTTAATCCTCAAACTGACAAACGATTATATAATTACCACAGGTATGTTCTAAAATTAGAGTTTTGACATAAAAAATTATTAGAAGCACTTGTCTTAAAATATTTAATGGATCGTTCCAAGCTATGTACATCTAGGTGTGTGCAGATTAATCTGATTCAAGAATTAAGTAGCATTGAGCGATTATTATTGTTATCTTTTACAAAGCGTGCTATTTTGTGTGGGGGGCGTCTATTCCGCGCACCGTGCTGAGTGTGCGGGTCCCTGGGCCGATGCTCACGCGGTTCACGCGTCATTTGGGCTTGGCGCTCTTACACCAATAGGTGTGTCTTCGATGTCGGCTCACAGTCTTTGAAGACGCGCGTCTTTCCTTGCTAACGTAGCCTATTGAACATTTCTGTGTGAACTATTTTGTGCGCGTTGACTTTGATGTCTCCTCCTGGGGCCTTAACCCAAGAGCCTGCCTTTACATGGACGAACCCGAAAGAGTTCATGCGACTCATGGGATTTCCAGCCTAACCATGAGCCCGAGGTAGAAACAACACGTTATCTTTGGAGCCGTTTCCCCATCTCAGGAGACACCGAAGGGGTCGAGCATCCCTGTGCGGGCAGTAGCAGGCATGAGTTCTGTTTTACACAGGGTCGCTGTGAGGAGCACACCTAACAACAGTAACAATAACCATCTGATTATTACGGTATTATTTATTGATGGGATTTGGGTGAAAGTTTACAGCACGGCAGTTTCTCATTCAATAATTTACATTTATTTTTTTGTTTAAATCTTTCGTTGAAACCCCCTCAATGTAATAGCACTGTTGGTCCTCTTTCTACTTTCCTCCTGGGGTCCCTGCTTCCAGTTGCCCTTCCCTTTTTGCCCCTTCTTGCCTTTTGAGCTGTGCTGTTTTTGGGGGGTGGGGTGGGGCAGAATATGCTCTTTTGATAATGTATAAGTGATTCTTCTGAGGATTACATTCCTTACTGGTATTATTGTTCACTTTATAGAGCTATGAATTTTGACTTGAAGATGATTCTGGGGATGGGTTCTGTTCTTTTGAACCAATTGTCACTTTGGGTCTTTGATCTTCATTATTCCTCTTTGCTCTACCCGAGAGAAGATGAATTGTTGCATCTTAGATGGTTGCTTGCAAGCCATTAAGACCCTAGTCACTACCCACCTAAGTGGGGTGTACAACAATGTGGACTGTTACGTCAATCATCCAAGAGGTCCTCTGACCCTCTGGGTCTAAGCCTACAGGTCCAGCCACTCATTCTCTCAGGTTGTTTGGTTACAGCTCAGAAGCTTCATAACTTTGTTCCCTATGCATGTTCTTCTGTATACATGGATGTCTGCATTTTCAGCACATACAAACATATGTGTGAAAATATCCTCTTTCAAACCTATATGTACTCATCGGTATAGTCACCTTCACCGTCCCACACTTGTCAACTTCCATTGCCCTATATACTCATTCATAGATTATTCTGATGATGATGATGCCCATTTTCTTATGTGAGTTAGAGCTTTCCATATTCATTTGTAGCTTTAGACATTCTGGAACTGAGCTCTGTTTTGATTATAGGTATTACAAATATTTTTCTTCTCACTCTCTGGATTGACTTTTCACTTTAAAAAATTTATTATTAACTGGGTGCTAACACATAGATCTCATTCCATTGTCCAATCACATCAAGCAGAATTGTATAATTGCTACCACAATCAGTTTCCAAACAGCCTTTTGACTCTTTTTATGGTATATATTTTGTACCATTTTTCTAGTTGTTCAGAAGATTGGTCAGAACTATTTAACCTGATGTTGGCCAAAGCAGAACTTGGCCTCCTTTTAAAATGATTAAATACAGCACAGGTATTATGATGTGGACTGAGCCATTATTAATGGAAATTCCTGTGAGAAACCCTTAAAAAAGATACTAAATTGAGAAAGAAGCCAACCCAGGCTAGTTATGTTTAAAGGAGTAAAACGTTGAAGGAGTTTAAAGGAGTAAAAAGATGAAGGGAAAAAGCAGGGTCTGAGTCGGTACCTATGGTTTCCTAGGGATTATGTCCTTAGGGGAGAGTTGGCACGCATGGAAGGAAACCACCCTTGACAGGCCCTTGAGCAGATTAAATGAGAAAAGATGTCAGAATGGTGTCTGTAAACACATAGGTATCGAAATCAAATTGAAACACTCAATCATTCATCGCAGGGGCAAGCGTAGTGCGTGCACACGTGTCTAGGCACAGCACATCTTAATTTCTTCATTGTGGGAGTCACATAGGAAGGAAGTCAGGGTTTTTACCTTGATTATTTCCCTTCTGAAAGGCACAGAGGGAAGCCTTTGGGATATGGCATAATTTACCTCCATCGGTCAAATATAAACACACATAAGCATATATTACCTAATTTGTATTTCTCTTTTTTTACAGAAAAGGAGCTGGGTAGTGCAGTGGTGCAATGATTGCGTGATTGTGCTCACCCAAATATGGGCAGTTCAAAGCCACTGGGTAGTGGCTATGTGGCACAAAGATCTAGTGATGTACTCCTGTGAAGATTACAGGCTGGAAAATCCTTTGGGGCAGTTAGTATTCTTCTTGCATATGGGTGGCTATGAGTTGACAAATGTCACTCCCAACAACAGCCTAACAGGAGGAATTGCCATCTCCATCGTTAGCACTGATTTACAGCTTCTTCTCTTTCTTTGGTTCTTAACCTTAATTGTACATCAAAGTCATCTACAAAGACCCACGGGCCTGGGTCTTATTCAGAACTTCTGACTTGATTGGTCTGCAGAGGGGCCTACATCCTAAGATTGTTAACAAGCACCAGGTGGCGCTAACGTGCAACCAGGCTTAAGAAGCAGGGCTGTCAGTGCAGTGGGAAGATCATTCGCCAGATGGAGACAAAGTCCGTCTCAGCAATAGCAGAGCTGCACTCCCATGCAGTCTCTGACTTTACCTCTGCACCAACTCAGATTTATGTAATATACCAAGCAGGAAAAACATCTGGGCACAGAGGTAATATGATCTTTGGTATTAGAGTTTGCCAACCAGGGGCGCGCGTGTGCGCACACACACACACACACACACACACTCACTGAGTTCAGATTCAGTGGGCTGTTCTGTCCCCCCACCCCACACATTCTGCTATCCTCTATTGTTTGCCAACCAGGCCCCCCCACACCCCTCTCTCTCTTTCTCTCTCTCTCTCTCTCTCTCTCTCTCTCTCTCTCTCTCTCTCCCCCTTAGTTCAGATCCAGCACACACACACACACACACACACACACACACACACACACACACACACTTAGTTCAGATTCAGTGGGCTGTTCTGTCCCCCCACCCCACACATTCTGCTATCCTCTATTGTTTGCCAACCAGGACACACACACACACATCTCTCTCTCTCCCCCTTAGTTCAGATCCAGCACACACACACACACACACAAACACACACCTCTCTCTCCCCCCCTTAGTTCAGATCCAGCGCACACACACACACACACACACACACACACACACACACACACACACACACACTCACTTAGTTCAGATTCAGTGGGCTGTTCTGTCCCCCCACCCCACACATTCTGCTATCCTCTATTGTTTGCCAACCAGGACACACACACACACACACACACACACTCTCTCTCTCTCTCTCTCTCTCTCTCTCTCTCTCTCTCTCTCTCTCTCCCTTAGTTCAGATCCAGTGGGCTGTTGTGAGGAAAAAAATCTCTCTCTCTCTTCTCTCTCTCTCTCTCCCTCTCTCTTAGTTCAGATCCAGTGGGCTGTTGTGAGGAAAAAATGTCCCCCCACCCCAGTTCTGCTATCCTCTTAAACACTCGTGGTAAATTCCTTACCAAAACAGATAATCATCCTCATCAATTCTTGGTAGATACAGGGCTTCTCTTCTTTACGTTAGCTAGCACTTTTCTCAACCTCTTCTTTGGAGTAAACATAACACACAGGTGCTAGGTATTTAAAATAACCCACAGGTTTTCCCCTATTGCATAATCCTTAACCATAAGCCTTGGGTCTTTGAATGAAAAACACACAACAAACAAATACACAAAGCTGTTTTGTGAAACTACCCCTGAAAATTTATAATTTGTTGTGGTTGTAATACTAAAAATGCACACCAGAGGGACTATATTTTTGAGATTCCAGAGGAATTCTCCGTTCTTAATCAAGTTGTATAGCTCTAGCTTATATAAGCCCCAGCTTTCCCCTTTTGTTTGGGGCATCTTTTCCCAGATAAGGATCTTAATTTTTGAATTACATTTTTTAGGCCTAAAATTTATATTTTATGAGCACAATAATTGGAGAAAACCTATGAAAGTTCAGCTATTGTTGTTGTTAGGTGCGGCTGAGTTGGCTGGGGCTCATAGTGACCCTCTGCCCAAGACAAGGAAGCACTGCTCCATCCTATGTCCCCTCACAATTGTTCCCAGGTCTGAGCGCAGCAATGCTGTCACCGTGTTAATCCGTTTCATTAACGGATTTCTCTCTCTCTTTTTTGCTGCCCCTTTAATGTACCAAGCATGGTGTCCTTCTCCAGGACCAACTGGTCTCTCCTGCCAACATGTTCAAAGGACGTGAGGTGAAGTCTTGCCATCCTTGTCACCAAGGAACACCCTGGTCGTACTTCACCCAGGACAGATTTGTTTGTTGTTTTTACAGTCTACGGTACTTCAATATTCGTCATCAGCACCATAGTCCAAATGCATGAGTTTTTTTTCAGTCTACCTTATTCACTGTCCAGCTTTCACCTGCAGATGAGGCCAGGGAAAATACCAGGGCTTGGGTCAGGCGCACCTGAGTCTCCAAGAAACACCCTTGCTTTCTTACACGTTAAAGAGGTCTTGTGCAGTAGATTTACCTAATGCATCTCAACAGCTGCATCCATTGGTTGTGGATTCAAGCAACACAAAATCCTAGGAAACTTTGAAGTGTCCCGATTTATCATGGTGTTGTTACCTATCAGTCCGGTTGTGGTCATTTCGACTTCCTTTACATTGCCTTATAATCCACAATGATGGCTGCAAGCCTTGACCTTCATCCACAAGGTTTTCAAGTCCTTGTCACTTTCAGCAAGTGAGGTTGTATCCTCTGCACTTAGCCTTCCTCTCTCCTGTTGCCGCATTCTTCTTCACAGAATCCAGCTTCTCTGTTTGCTCCGCACAGAGAATGAACAGGCATGGTGAGAGGATGTAACCCGGTGCATACCTTTCCTGATTTTAATCCATGCGGTATGCCCTTGTTCTGTTCTTAAAACTACCTCTTGATCCATGGTCAGGCTCTGTATGAGCACAACGTCTAGTTCTGAGATTCCCATTCTTCTCAAGGCTACCCATAGTTTGTAATGATCCACAGAGTCAAATGCCTTAACCTCGTCACTAAAACACAACTAGGAAGTTCAGAGAGATTCTACTAAATCATCACCAAACTTCCACACTATCCCTTAAAACGAGGACCCATAGAAACCGGGAAACCAGAAGCAAGATTTAAAGCTTTATAACCAGCCACTAAAGAAACCAAACAGATAAAGATAAACATTTGCTCAAAATCTCAGGGTCATCATTAAATTGGTTATCTCCCTCTTTTCAGGGCTGCTCACCCCAAATACCATTCTGCCATCAATTGTTCCTGAAGCTGCTTACTGACAGTTGATCTCACAGTTCTGTCTATTCCAGTGTGCTGCTAGGGAAGAAGGAGTCCTGGCGGCACGCTGGGTGATGAGTTGGGCTGCTCACCACAGGGTTAACCTTTCGAAATCACCAGCTGCCCCTGGGGGTTGGGTAGGGAATGAGGCTGTCTGTCTTGTGAAGAGTTTCACTCTGGGAAGCTCACAGGGCCAGTTCTACTCCGTCCTACAGGGTCACTATGAGTCTGCATTGACTCAATGACAGGGGGGTTTTGAATTTTCAGAGGCCAGGACAATTACTATCTTCCTGCCCTCACGTGGGGAGGAAAACAATTTGCCCAGGAAATCATAGCTCACGATTCACTGAAGCCTTCTGCTATATTTCCCAGGCCCTTAATCAGGCCCGAAATGTTATCTGCACATCCCTCGATTTGGTTCCGATACAATACCTTGATGATTTCCTACTTTGTTCAAAGAACAAGGAAGACTGTAAAGAGCACTCCATTTATTTGCTCTTAACCTTAGCAGACAAGAAATAAGAAGTTTGAGAACGTGAATTATGATTTTGCTGGAACACAGTTCTTTATTTTGATGTGAGGAAACAGAGCTCTTTTCTTACAGACTACGGTCTACCCAAATGTATTTTACTCGCTCAACTTGCTTCTGACTTATAGCAACCCTGTAGGATAAAAGGAGTACAGTCCTTTTGAATTTCCAAGGGCATAATTCTTTACTGGAGTAGAAGACGTCTTCCTCCATGGAACACCTAGTGGGCTCGAACTGCTGACCTGTGGTGAGCAGCCTTAAACATCTTATAAAACAAGTGAGACAGATTTCCAGATTTAACTGGGTCAAGGTCTGGTGGCATATTGGATTACATTAGGCGGTTCGCGGCAATAACAGCATTTAGAAACCACCAGCCAATCTGCAGAAGATAGAGGAGACTTTATACTCTGATGAAGAGTTATAGTTTCAACAACTCACAGGGGCCAGTTCTAGGACATCCCCAAAGAGGCCTTAAGAGTCATCATCGACTTGACGGCAGGCAGCGAGTGAGCAAATGATTGGTATAAAATTTTGCAAGATTACAGTCGCTCATCATGAGTTGATTAGGTCCTGAGTAAGAAACAGTTTCCTTTGGGAATTCAGACACCATCAGATCTTTCAAACCTGAAGACCGCTCTTCAATCACCTCCTCCCCTAGGCATTCCTACCTACAAAACAACAAAAACCATTCCACATATTTGTGCATGAATGATCTGAGTTAAGATCTTGGCATTTCCACACAATTTCATGTCGGTGGTGCCATGGAGTCCTTTTCGATTGCTAGCCAGCCTCGAGGCAACAGGACAGAACACAGGTCCTGGCCCACCCTCACATTTGTTGGGATGTTTGAGACAATTGTTGCCGCCACGGTGTCAGTCTACCTCATGGAGAGTCTTCTTTCACCACCTCGACTTTAGCAAGTATGCTGTCCTTTCTCCAGTGGCTGCTTTCTTTTAAAAGATGGCCAAAGTACAGAAGTACAGGAGGCTTCTAAGGAGCATTCTGGTTGTACTTCTTCTTCTCTTGCCATGATGGTTTCAAATGCATACTGTTTTATGGGAATCATAAAAAAAAACAACAACTGGTGTTTACTGCATCCTTACTCTTAACCCAGTTGGGAAGGCTCATTTCCAACTTTGTGTTTAGGGCAATATCAGCCCTGTAAAATTTGTTGATGCTTCTGCTGATTGAGTTCTAGGCTCTCCATTGGACCTCATGAACCCCAGCTGATTAGCCTCTGAGAATTCCATTACCCTCTTCCTCTTACCTTACTGATGGTCCTCCCAATGCCCTGGAACCTGCCATGCTTCTTCCCATTCCAGAAGAATGGGGGCCATCTGATGTTCTTACTCTCGTTAGGGAACCAACTTCTTGAACCTTGCTGATATTTATAAGCGATTCTTATTAACCAAATATTATTTGTTTATATTTCAACTGCAAAACTGAAAATAGAAATGACTACGCAGGATATGTTAACTTAGACTCCTCCTTAGGATCGTTATTTAAATCCTGAACCAAGTTCATGGCTGGAACTCTACTCCAACTCATAGTGACCTTACACTTCTCCCAGAGGAGAACTGACCCATAGAGATTTGAAGGCTATAATCTTTACAGAGGTGATTGCAACATCTTTATCTCAGTGAGTGGCTGGCAAAGTCTAATCCTCAGCCTTTTGATTAGTAGCTGAATGCCTAACCATTGCACCACTAGGCAGACTACCTGAGGTAAATGAAACTAGATGGCAGAACATTTACACCTACTAGAGTTTGTCAACTAGCCATAGACCAGACTAGGGGTCCTCAAACTTTTCAAACAGGGGCCAGTTCACTGTCCCTCAGACCCATTGGAGGCGTGGACTATAGTTTTTTTTTTTTTTAAACTATGAACAAATTCCTTTGCACACAGCACATATCTTATTTTGAAGTAAAAAGTGGGGGCGACAAAAACACTTGGCAGGCCAGATAAATGTCCTCAGCAGGCTGCATGTGGCCTGTGGGCCGCAGTTTGAGGACCCCTGGACCAGACAGTAGTACATAGCTTTGTGATGTTTTGGAAGCAAAGGAGAATATTTTATTAGAATCGCTAAAAATAAATAAATAAATAAATAAATAAATAAATAAATAGATAAATAAGATAGCCAATTAAGGAAATTTGAGATGTACTCCTACTTTCTAGAGAGATTACAAAGGTTAAGTCCATGTGAAAAAAGATAATATAAGATCTAAAGGATATTTCAAGATTTCTTTGTGAAGCTACTAATTTGGGGATAAACACATTGATTAGTATTTTAATTCAACAAAAATACAGTTGAGGTTATTTTTCATGTCCCATGTCACCTGTCAGTGACAGAATCCTAGAAAAATGGTGAGGTGGGAGGTAACCCAGATCCAAAGACTCCCTGACCATCTTCAAGTGGGTTTTATCCAGCTTCTGTTCTTCACAGGCTTTGAGTGTGCGTCACTTATCACACATGATAACGTGACTTTGCATTACTGAAAAGCTACACTCCTTACAGTTGCTTGATTTTGTACTTTTAACCTTGGGGATCCCAATCAGACCCTCATGCTCGAAACCTCTAGGCAGTTCCAGTATCACCAAGTGAAACTTTATGAAATGATAGCCAATTAGATTTGCACCTGCACTTACACAGATATATGAGGACAAACAAATCAACCTGGATTGGTTTGTACCCTTCTCTCCCAGGAAAAGAACCAATGATTACAATTTATTAATAAGATCCTTAATAGTTCTGAACATGGATTTAACACTCTTGTAAGGTGCTGGGTACAATAACCATCAGCTGGAAGAGCCCGAAAAAGATCTAAGTATGTAACCCATTTAGTGTAGGGTCGAATTTTCAACCTACTCGCCACAAAAAATGCATTTGTCCCCCGGCATCGCCATATGCTCTATTGAATTCTATTTCTTTTGTGTCTAGGATCTCTTAAGTGAACATCTGACATATCTTCAGGACAGGATTATGGGATTTGTCTGTACACAGAGATGCTAATTCAATAGAATCAGCTCTCATCAACAGTGCTGGGAACTCCTACGCGGAGATGAGTTTCAAAGGGAGGCCACATTAGATCACTCAGGAACCCTACCTGGGATAAATAGTGACCATTGTTGGGGCAAATACAGCAGTATTTCTTTTGGTTAGAATTATATAACTAGAAATGAGCATAAGAAAAATGTCACCAACTCTGGCAGAAATTATTAAGGATCCACCACTGTCTTAGATTTCCAGTCAGGCTCTACTCACTGACATGAGTCATCCTGGACAACCCTATTGCTCTAGGTCTCTTGCTGGCTACTCCTAATCGGTGCCATTGCTAATGATTGTTGTTGTGCTTGGACTGATGAAATATACAAGGTAGAAGAGGGTATGTATTGAAATAAGGAAAAACTACTTGGATATTTAAAGTTGATCATCATAATGTATGGGATTTATTCTCTTGGCCTTGGTAGTCCAACTTGGAGTTTGTGATTAGAAGACACTTTACAGGCAATATTCATTTTTCTTTCTTTTATTTTTTCCATAGTGGTCTGATGCTCATCCATTGCATTCCATTCATAATCTTAAGTGGTCTTGTGTAGCAGCACACTCTATTATGCAGGAAAAACAAAAATATCAAGAAGATCTTGTAATATAGCTGATTGACCTAACAACCTTTGAACAATGAAGATCTGGATCTTTAGTATTGCCTAAATTGGCTAAATGTTTTCAAGGGAGAGAATTGCTACAAAGAATACTGAAAGACAAATATACAAACAGAAAATAGCCTGACCAGCAAATATAAAAAGAGAATTCTGACTCACAACATGTAACAGTTAGGCAAGGAAGTAAAAACAGTATCTGCAATAATTCGGGACATTAAATCACTCTCTGTAGCTAGTCACGCAGGAGTTGATTAATAACTGGCAGCTTCCCTAACTTTTGCCCTTGATACCAATTGAGGACCAATGATAGAAAGCCAAGTATGCTCCACTAACCAACCCCATAGACTACCTGCCTTTACAAAGTTAGCCCTTCTCCAGAGTTACCATGTCAACATTTTCCATGAACACATTTTTTCCATTTTCGAGCTTTCTCACGAGATTTTGAGTTTCCAGTAAATGCAAGTGATGACAGTTGACTCCCGTGCCCGAACCATCTCTGAGCAAATAGGCTTTGTTCTCACTTGCACATTCTTCTCTTTATTGACAAGCTCAGAGGCAAAATTGGAGAGAAAAGGAAAGAAAAATACTATTATCAATAAATCTGGACTTAGAAGAGGCATTTGCTGAATCCCTATAAACAAGGCATTAACCAGGCCCTTTGGAGAAAAAAACAATAAAATAAAAAACAACAACTTATATTCACTTCCCTAAAAACAAAAAGAAATAAAAAAACCCAGTGGCCATAGAGTCAATTATGACCCATGGAGACTCTAGGCTGGAATCCTCCCGGAAGGTTTCTGAGACTGCAAGTCTTCCCTGGGGCGGACAGTCTCCTCTTTCTCCCATGTGGCAGCTGGTCAGGTGGAACCACTGACCTCGTGGTTGGCAGCTCAAAGCTTAACCTGCTGTACCACCAGGGCATCTTTGTATCCAGGCGGATCTCTTAATTAATAAGAGGACAAAACTTCCATGCATGCAATTATACTAACTACCATTGATTGAGCATATCTTATGTACTTTTGCTATATTTTAAGCTCTTTATTACTCTTAATTAAATTTTTTGGTGAATATTGGTCAAACTCAGAATTTTTTTTGCCTCTTTCCCCTCGTCAGAGCAACATGGTCTCTTTCTTAATTTTCTCTAAAATTCATGGACAGATGATTTCCCTTCATGTTTCTATCTCTGCATCTTTCTTGCTGATTTAGGATAGTTCTATTTCAAGGAAGCCCTGCTTCTGCTTCAAATGTAAGGTGGTTAAGATATAATGCTTCCCCCCCCCCCCCTTAAAGCAGTGATTCAGAGACCAGTCTTGTCCTGCAGTGTGAAATGTCTCTAGATCCACCGCTGTGCAAGAAGTAATTGTGGACATTATTCTTACTTTGCCCATCCACATGCTGAGGCATTTACCAAATCTTGCCATTTTTCCCTCTGCAGGGTTCTTTGACGTGTCTCCTTTTTCTCTTTATCTGTCACGCCTAACGCCCTGCCGAAGCTCGGGTCATTTCACACCAATTTCATTGCTATTTTCGTTGCCCAGCTCTCTTTCTTCTTCTCCTTACTATTCTGTGCGAGTCAGCAGACGTTCGGAGCCGCACTTCCTCACACAGCCCAACTCCTCAGCCCTCGTCCACTACTGTTCTAGTCCACTCCTCAGCCCTCGTCTTCCTGCCACTCAGAACTCTAACAGTTTCCCAAATCAGGGGCACCTTTGAAAAAGTGTCAACGTTTTGCCATGGGTCCCAAAGGCAAATTCATACAGAAAACATGTACTCTTAACCCACCATGATAGCTAGGTTATGATGATGCTTTCTTGTACTTCTAACGTATTCCTCACTTCCTTCCTCTTAGCCTTCTATGTCCTGCCTTATCTCCTCATCATTCTCACTTCTCTTATTTTTCAAGCACAACTTTGATAATGATTTTACTTGATGAATAAACTTGCTGCCATTGAATCATTTATGATGCATAGTGACCCTATAGAACTAAGTCGAACTGCTCCTGTGGATTTCTGAGGCTGTAAATCTTTATGGGAGCAGAAAGCCTCATCTTTCTCCTGTGAAGAAGGTGGTGGGTTTGAACTGCTGACCTTGTGACCTGCAGCCTAATACATAACCCACTACTCTAGCAGGGTTTCCACTTGATAAATACTATTCATTCATTCAGTTCCATAAGTAAAAGGTGTTCTTATGGAGGCAGGAGAAAGTCCCCAAGTTCATACATATTTTATAAAGCCAATAAAACCCCCAAAACAAAAAAACCCTCACTGCCATTGAGTCGATTAAAACTCATAGCAATCCTCTTGAACAGGGTAGAACTGCCCTCGTGAGTTTCCAAGATTGTAACTCTTGATAGGAGTAGAAAGCCCATCTTTCTCCCACGGAGCAGGTGGGGAGTAAGCTGCTAACCTTTGGCTTGCAGCCCAACTAGTAGCCTCTAGTCTACAAAAGCTCCAAGTTGTAAACAGGACAAAGATAAGACAAAGGCAAATTGTCCAGAAGAAGGACATCTGCATGGGGCCATAATATAATCCAAAGGATGTAAGGCGTTATGTCTCATCATCCCATTCACTTCCATGGGGTCTATTTTGTTTCAGAAGGCCCCTATAGTACCCAGTAGGAGTGTTCCCTAAGGTTCCCATGGCTATACATCTCTACAGCAGGAGACAGCCTTACCTTTCTCCAGTGGAGTGGCTGGTGGGGTCAAATTGCAGACCTCGTGTTCTTACCAGTCCTACCTGTAACACCATTAGAGCTCTTAGTGGTTAGTCATAGACTATTCGAAACAAAGGAAATCATCATGGAAGGATGGTTGCTGGCAGACTGGACTACCGACTCATGGAGGGAGAAAGTCCACAAACAAGATACATACACAACTGCATATTAGAAAAGGAATGGTGTCACATCGATTGTCAAAAAGAACATTTCAAGATCTATCCTTCCACACAATGCTGTCTATGATAGGATAACATCTAATACCTATAATAAGCAAGTTCGAGTAACCTTGGTGGTGTAGTGGGTTATACATTGAGCTATTAACTACAAGGTCAGCAGTTTGAAACCACAAGCTGCTCCTTGGGAGAAAGAAAGTGTTTTCTACTCCCACAATGATTTAAAGTCTCAGAAACCCACATGGGCAATCCCACTCTGTCCTATAGGGTTGCTATGAATCAGAATCACTTGGATGGTAGTGAATTGTTTACCAATTTTCCTAAGGAAATCCAGTTAATACTACTTTATTCAAATTTATACACCAACCACTAAAATAGTGATAAAAGGATTGAAGAATTCTATGAACTTCTTCAGTTGGAAATGGATCAAATGCCAATAAGGCTTATTAATAACTACAGGTGATTGAAATGCAACAGTTGGAAAGAAAGAGTAAGGACAGTAGTTGCAAGATGAGCCCTTGGTGTAAGAAACGAAGCTGTGGATCTCATGATAGAATTTTGGCAAACCAACGGCTTCACTGCAAATATGTTTTGCATTGGCTGCACTACACATGGACCTCACCAGATGGGACACAGGAATTAAATGGACTACATCTTTGGGAAGAGACAATGGAGAATCTCAACATTAGCAACCCAAATGAGGCCAGGGACAGATAACGAATTGCTAATACATAAGTTGAAGAAAAAATTAAGTTTACAAGAGCCAGAATACAACCTTCAGGATCCATCTCTCTTGAATTTTGAGAATATCTCAATAATAGATCTGACACATTGAACACAGGAGACCTGACAAGCTGCGGGATGACATCAAGAACATCATATATGGAAGACGTGAAAGAGAGTTAAAAAGACAAAAAAGAAAAAAGTGGATGTCAAAAGAGACTCCGAAACTTGCTCGTGAATACAAAGTAGCTAAAACAAACAGAAGAAATGATATAAAATAGCTCAAAAGAAACTTTCAAAGGGCAACTCAAGTAGACAAAGTAAAGGGTTATAAAGAAGTGAGTTAGAAAACGAAAAAGGAAGAGCACACCCAGCCTACCTCAAATGGAAAGAAGTGAAGAAAAAACATCAAAATCTTCTATGGGCAAAATATTGAATGATCCAGGGAACGTCAAAAGGAGGAGGAAGGAATACACAATCACTGTAGCAGAAAGAACTTGCTGACGTTCAACCATTTCAAGAAGTAGGATATGATGGTACTGAAGGAAGAAGTCTAAGCTGCCTTGAAGGCATTGGCCCAAAACAAGGCTCCACGAATTGATGGAGTACTAATTGACAAGCTTTAAGAGAAGTGAACGGAGAGCTGAGTGGGCTCGCTCGTCTAGGGGAAGAAGTTTGGAAGACAGCTACTGATCAACTGACTGGAAGAAATCCATGTTGATGTCTAGTCCAAAGATAGGTTACCCAATGGAACGTGCAAATTATTAAACAAAATCTTTAGCATCATATGCGAGTAAAATTTTGCTGAAGATAATTCATTGATAGGGAACTGTCAGCAACTTCAGTTGGATTCAGAAGAGGACATGGAATGCAGACTATCATTGGTGATGTGAGATGGATCTTGGCTGAAAGCAAAGAATACCAGAAAGATGTTTACTTGTGATTCAGTGACTGTGCAAAGACATTCAGCTGTATGGATTATTATAAACTATCGATAAAACTTAGAGGAGCTGGAATTCCAGAACACTTCCTTACAATCATGGGGGGACTTCATTGCATTCATAGAGCAAGAGCAGAATAAAGGATTATGTGGCAGCGACTCAAATGAACTGTATGTCATGAAACCCCGATTACATCTCTGCCCACCCAAGCAATTTGGGTGAATTTCCCTGGTTGACAATGTTGTTAGTACTTTGGCTCACTGCTATTTCACTGAGCAGAAAGTAATATTTTCTGCTGAGTAATATTTTCTTCACTGAGCAGAAAGTAATATTTTACTACCACACAAGCCAGCAATAATGGGGTCCCAGGAATAGAACTCACCTTAGAGGAAAGGGTTCTCATAAATAAACATTCTTCTCATTCTTACTTTAGCAAAGAGCACAGGAACAGAAGCTTTCTCCGCAGAAGGCCTGCCATTTGGATCAGCTACACCCCTGAAGCCACAGGATTTAGAAGGCATTCCTCCTAATTATCTCAAACCAGAAAGAGACAGTAGCTGATTAAATTGACTGACAACACTTAGGGACTTGGACAGTGGTTGATTAATTATTTTTCCCCTCCAAACAGCATGAGGGTCATGAGAAACTTGGCATTTTCAGTCCTTGCAGGAAGCCAACAGCTCAAATTGCCATGAGAGTTTACAGCGCCAGTTAATAGAATTGCTCTTGTTCCTATATCTGTGGATCTGGGTAGAAGTAAGAGGGATGAAAGTGAAGAAGGCTCAGCTCAGAAATGATTGGGCTCAAGACTAGCCCTCTTGGGAAATGTAAGTTGCGTAGTGAGAGCAAAGCTTTTTAGTGGGGTGATCAACTTGTGCTGGTATCCCACAACATTTTTGGTTTTAGTTTTGAAAGTCTCAGGTCCCAATAAGCCTCTTGGTCTTGGGGAAAGGTACCGTTGGTCACTCTATCAGGAATTTCTAAAATAAATGTTGAAGGAAAAGTCCATATTAATTGAATTCTGATGCCATCAGATGGGGATAGGAATGAGGGAAATCAAGGTAAATGTTTGACTGCCTAAGAGGGGATCCTCCAAGTCCCTCAGCACAATTCTTCAGTTGTTGGGATAACCCACATATTAGAAAATCATGTAGCCAGTTTGTACAGCTAATAAACAAAAAATTAAAATGCCATAAAACTGGAATATTCAAACATAATATACTGCCCACTCTAAATTTAAGGGTATAGTATCCTCAGACAAAGGGAGCCCTGGTGGTGTAGTGGTTAAGCATTTGGCTGCAATCTACATGGTTGGCAGTTTGAAACCACTAGTTGCTCTGTGAGAGGAAGATTGGGCTTTCTACTCCCATAAACAGTTTACAATCTTGGAAACCCATGGGGGGCTCGCTAGGAGTCAGCATTGACTCAATGGCTATGAGGGAGTATCCTCAAACACTTCTGTTGGAACTTGTGCCAAAGTACTGTATATACTTGTATATAAGCTGAGTGTTTTAGCACGTTTTTCATGCTGAACCCCCTCCCCCCTCGGCTTATACTCCAGTGAGGGTCTCACTCACTTGTTCTCCGGTGCAGTATGGGTGTTCTCCAGTCTCTCCCTCTCATCTGTGGGTAACTGCAGCCTCTGGGTGGTCCTATGACTGCTGATATCACCGCTCTTCTTTTCTCCTGTACTGCATGTGTTGTGTTAGCACTTCTCATACATATACAGTAATGTTGCGTATGCAGCAACGCAGTGCGTACACAATGCAGCGTGTATATTATGAACCCAAACATAGGCTGCTCAATGCAAACAGTCATGTCATCACATTCTGGAATATCGTTAGTCTGTTTAAGCCTCAAACTATAGAAGCTGTGTTGTGTACATGTGGTAAGGCAGCATATGTAGTAATGCAGCATATAGAGTAACACATATGAGCCCTAACACAGGCTGCTCTAGGCACACATAGTTATGTCATCACATTCTGGAATGTTATCATACCAAGCTCTCCAAACCCTGAATCACTGTCAGTTCCCTTAGTGATCCAGCATGTTTTGGGTCTCGTGATGTCTTTTGAGTGCAATTCTTTTGGGGGATGGGGGTCTGTTTTCCGTGGTGAAGTCTATCTGTCTTGCTGCATTCCATTGCCAATTGATTTTACATGTTTTTATATATAGTTGCCTGGATACCACCATTTTTGCTGTAAATTGACCTCTTTAAAGAACTATAACTAGGGCTTATTTTTGGAGTAGATCTTACGGCTTATTTTGAGAATTTAATCACTATGGTATGTCATTCTTTTTCAAAGTTTTCTTCTTCTTTTTTTTAATCCTGTTAGTAATGGATTCCAATACTTCTAATCCTGGACCAAAACAAAAACGCAGGTCATGCGAAGCTGGTTTCAAACTGAGGGTTGTGTCAAGAGGAGAAGAAAGCAATAACAGTATTACAAGTAGGGAATTTTTTGTTGATGAAAAACAAGTGAGGGAGTGGCAGAAAATGAAAGGTATCTTGGAGAAGATTCCAAAGGCAAAAAAAAGCTCGATATGATTTAACAACTTCATATGTGGCTCTAGAGACTGAATTGTATAAATGGGTTATGGAGTGTCGTTAAAATTCCATAACATGCATGGGAATTCGCTTATATGTCCCTCAAATGCCTAATGATGACAAATTAAAAGCACTGGGCATTGGAAATTTTGTCCCATCAGCAGGTTGTGATACCTGCTGCATGAATAGGCTTGTCCTATGTTTGCAGCAAAGAACAAAGATTTCACAGAAGTTGCCAAAAGATCTTGATGAGAAAGTGATGTCATTCCATTCATTCATCAAAAACAAAGAGGGATCCATAACTATGACCTGGGAGATATTGGGAATATGGATGAAACACCTATGACCTCTGATCTTCCACACAACAGAACTGTGGCAAATTTGGGAGAAAAAAATCAAACTATTTTACTCAGAATTACAAGAAATGAAAAAACAAAAACAAACCCAAAACATTTCACAGTCGTTCTGTCATGTTTGGCTAATGGAACAAAGCTGCAGCCTGTCATTATTTTTAAAAGAAAGACCTTGCCTAAAAAGGCCAAATTCGCACCACAAATTACAGTGTACACACATATTAAAGACTGGATGGATGAAGATGGAATGAAAAAATGGTTGGAAGACATTTGGAACCAACAAACAGGAGCAGCTTTACAGAAAAACCATCATTGCTAGTCTGGGATATGTTAGAGCCCACACATCTGATGACATAAAAAAATTGGCAAAGTCTTCTCCAGTTACTTTGGCTGTTATTCCAGGTGGGCTAACATCTGTTGTTGCAGGCCTCAGATATGTGTTTAAATAAGCTTTCAAAGACCGTGGGCGAAAGATGTGGCATGAATGGATGTCATCTGGTCAAGCCCGACTGACAAAAGCTGGAAATCTGATGAAGCCCAACATAGAATTGATAGCAAAGTGGGTTGGTGATGCCTGGGAAGAGATTCCAGAGGACATGGCACAACATGCCTTCAGGAAATGTGGCATCAGTAATGCTATGGATGGCAGTGAAGAGAGCGCTTTATATGCGAACGACAGCAGTGATGGTGATGACTGTGAACTCAGTGAGGATGACAATGTCTATGCTCATCACCTCACACCAGCTGAAGCGGAAGCTGAAGCTCTGTGTGGACAGACAGATGAGGAGGAGGAATCCAGTTGTGAAGGTTTTAACTCTTGTGTTTTAGCTTGGTTGCTGCTAAGGCTTTTGTGCTTCCAGGGTTATTGTTGATACCATCTTGTTTTTGTTGACCCTCTTTTCCACTTAGAGCTAGTTTACTGTGTTTCTTTGAAATAGATCTTTAAAATCACTTAACCTACTGATGTCTCAATTAGTGTAATTTTATTGCTATCTATTTTTAAATTTACCAGTAGCTGCTGCATTTCCCACCCTAAGCTTATACTCGAGTCAATAAGTTTTCCCAGTTTTGTGGTACAATTAGGTGCCTCAGCTTATAGTCAGGTTGGCTTATACTCGATTATATAGGTAAATAAATTAGCCTTCTAGGAAACTATGCATGGAATAGGATTCATCAAAATCACCTGGAGTGCTTATTAGCAGTTTCCTGGCCCTCACCCCAAATCTATCAAATGTCTGAGGGCAGGCCATGGATTCTGTCTTTTCAATAAAATCTTGGGTGATACTAATGCAAAGTAAGGTTTGGAAATCATTAGCTCTAAGGTAGTGATCTTTGTATGTCACCTAATCACTTATCTCTTTCAGTAAAAATAAAGTAAATATATACTTCAACATAGACATTTACTTATTTATAAATTTCTGACACTGTGAGGACTAAGGTGCACCTGACCCAAACCAGGATATTTTAAATGGCCTCATCTGCCTCATGTGGACAAAGAGCAAGGAACACTGAAGATGCCTATGAATTATGACGTCGGGGAGATCCTTAAGGAAATGGATTGACACAATGGCAGGAACCATGAAGTCAGTCTCAGGAATAATTGTGAGATGGTACAAGGCTGGAGACAGTTTTGTTCAAATATACATAAGGTTGCTATGAGTTAGAGCCAACTGGATGGCACCTAGCATCACCAACACGTGTGCATGTATGTTTGTGTGTGTGTGCTCACTTACCTTTTAGGTTTCCCATTTAGAAACTTTGAGGCATCGCTGAAGACACTTGTTTTTACTGCCAGTTAGCCTGTCTTCTCGGAATACACGCCAGTTAGATTGAGAGTGTGATGGAGGCAAGGAGTAGGCCTGTCCTAGTCACTTTTGTAGTGGTAACGCTAATGCGCTTGGCACAGAGGAGTTGCTCAATAAAATCTTGGTTTTGGTGAAATTTGGCACTTCTCTTTAAAAGAGAGAGATGGCTTGACCTATGGAACAGTGCTGGTTAAGGCCAGCACTCCTTGTCCACACCGCTGCACATTTCCATGGAAACACCACCAGCAGTGCATCTGCCAGTGCCAGGTGCGCAAAGAGCATTTACCATCCCACTCCTTGGTCTCCAGCTGTTTTTTCCCACAGTGGCAGAATGCCCGCCAGTGGCGAGAGGACCCTTCATTGAAGGAGCAGCAGGAGGTGCTTGTAAAAGGCTTTCAATCCAGACATTTAAGGAGGAAGGAGTGGAGCAGCTTCATTCAACACACAGTACCTCCTTTCAGGTGGCATAATTCAGAGGGACTCCTCCTTGGCCAGGGAGGTGAGAGGCCAAATCTACTTCACTCTCCTCAGGCCTCATTGTTGCTGAGTGCCAGTGATTGCTAACATCAATTATCTCACCACTCTTTAATAGTACCTTTGAAAACAGGTATTTCTAGCTTTGGAAAAAAATGTGTTTGTTGCTTTATCCAATATTGATGGGAAAAGATCAACACCTAAATGAAGTTTGAAAGACAGTGGCCTCATAGCTGATTCCAGGTACAGGAGACAAATACTGTGCATACTTTAGCACAATTGTTAAATAAATCTCATAGTTGGATAATCTTTAAGGCTTTGATACTCAATTATCATTATTACTGACGTTAAAAAAACTAAGAAAACTCACTGCTCTTGAGTCAGTTCCAACTCAGCAACCCTATAGACGGGGTACAACTGCCCCTGTGGGATTCTGAGATGGTAATGCCTTACAGGAGTAGAAAGTCTCATCTTTCTCGATGGGTGCAGCTGGTGGTTTAGAACCGCTGACATTGTGGTTAGCAGCCCAATTCATAACTCATCATGTCACCAGGCCTCCTAATAACCTAAACTAATTTATTCATGCACAACCATTAGGCCCCTTTTGGTAAATATTAGTAGTCTCTGATGATTAGACTCCAGGGAAAGTTATATGCCTCTTGCACACAACGTTCTACCAGAATAGGATAGAAACAAGTTTCAGACCAGATTCTCCCAAACATGTTAGTAGCAGGTAGGCCCTCAAATGATCAATGCTTTTAGGTCATTTGACAATGCTTCAAAGGACGGGTACAAAAGAGAAAAAGGTGGCCCTTCAATTCAGCTAATTCTACAGGTGGGTACAAACAACAAGAATTGCTTGCTGTTTTGTCTGTAATCAAGCTTGGGGTACATTCTTAAAGATACAAACTACGGCAGTTGCTAGATATCCACCCCTACCATACGATAAGTCACTAGGTGTCGGAGTTGACTCCAGGGTAATGAGTTTGGGTTTACTTATATAAGAGCAAGAAGAATCTTTATAATACATTTTTTGTGACTAATTTCACTATGAAAAAATGGCTACCATTCATCATACTATTTTCACTCTCTGCTGTTGGTAAAGGTAATTGATGCATTTTTAGGGGCCTCTCTGGAGTGTGGCCTCTTAGTCACAGGCTTTCAAATGCCAGCTACCACCTGTGGAGTGAATGTTTCCCATTAGGGCAAGGGTATCAAACTGCTCTGAAATAAAGTGTAATGAGGGAATTGTGGGTATGGTATTGCCTCAATCTCCCCTAAGCGCTATTTCCTTCATAATGATTTTTTTCTATTTTCATTTTATTTCAGAGCATCGTGGGCCACAAAAAGTTACCTTGGGAGCCACATGTGGCTGTCAGTTTGATACCCCTGCATTAGGGTAATGAATTACTCCAGGGAGGGCATTATATTACTAGGTGGCCTCTGTCCAAGTATTTAAGGGTAAATTATAGAACATGACAATGGTATTCAGAATTGAAAACTAAAAAAAATCTACAACTATGGCCTGGATACAAGCAAGGTACTTCTTATTTGCCCATTTTACAGGTTGCATATGGAGCTGAATTTAAGTAAACATCTATGAAAAACAAAGAATTCATTTTAAAACCATAAAAGGTAGTCTAATGAGGAAATGCCAAAGATGCTATTCCCCACATTGCATGGGGGTAATGTATACCCCAACTTCTTAAAATACTTCTATCTCTGTCCTTGTCAATATATTCCCCACGTGTAGAAATGAGCTGGTTCCATAGGATTTTCTCCTGTGGGCTGTGATCTTCAAGGTTGGCACTTCAAAACCACCAGGCACTCAGTGGGAGAGCTGAGGGGCTTTCAGAGCTTGGGAGGGGGGCTTTCTACTCACATACACAGTCACAGTGTCAGAAACTCACCTGGGACCATTCTATCCTGGCCTGTAGAGTTGTTATGAGTGGACATGAGCTCACATCGACTCGATGGCAGTGAGTTCAGGCTTTTGGTTTACCAACTTCAAGAGTCTCCAAAGAGACTCTTCGGAAGAGTCTTCCAGAAAGAGAGTCATTGTTTATCTTTGTGGTTCCTCTGACTCTTTTGGTTCCATTCCTAGTGTTGTTTTTCTTGTACATCCAATTCCCACCCCCCTGATTTCTTACAGCCCCAACATCTGGATAAAAAAGCACAGAAGTGTGGGGGTGAGCTGGATGTTGGGGAGAGATGCAAAGTCAATGTCCAAACAGTTGGAGAAGAGAGGATGAATATTCAGCAGTCACATTTCTCTTCTTCCTTTGTAACTCATTCAAACTCCAGCATTTATGGATGTGTTTGATATCTCCTATCTGGGTTATTCAAGTTTGACCTCTTCTTTCTCTTAGTCCTTTCCTCCAAATCCTACTACATTTGTCTACTTTTATAACGAAATATCCGTGTATTTCAGGGTTACAGCAGCAATAAAGTACATGCCATTGGAATTATTATTATAGATTTAGCCACCAGTACAATGATTATTTTCACTTGTGAGCCATAGCAGAAAACGTATTCTCAACAATACTGCTGGAAAAGTTTAAAGACGTAGAAAACACTACCTATAACAACAAGAGTCCTATCGCTATGTAAATACTCAGAGCAGGTCAACTTTTGGTTCCTTCCCCAGTAGGTGTCAGGTTAGTTGAACTGGTAATCATTAGAACATAAGAAATAAAAGCATGGAGAATCTTTGGTCTCGTTCTCCTTCATTGCTCAGAAAGAGTAGGAATGTTGAGAGTGAGGAGCTGGTTTTCCTAAGATTCAACTGGTGATTGGCAGAATCCAGAACAGAACCTACTGCGCTTTTTATTTCCACCCTCATAATGTTTCTTTCCCCAATTTTGGCTGGGATAAATGGCTTGCTTTGTCTAAGACAAAATAATTTAGCAGTGGAAATACATTTCTGTCCAAACCCCAAACTGAGGTTTGGGTAACTGGAAAATAGCAAATGAAAAGAAATAAAGGAAGCGTGTATCCTCATCCAACAGAGTGCAGGCTGGCATCTGTCCATGGAAGTTGATCTGTCCATGGGAAGGAGACGGGAAGCCCATTTCCTAGACCGTTACTGTGAAGCTGCACTGTCACTGCTGAGCATTTGGGTGACTCTTCTCGTCCTGCTGAGAACAGGCTGGACGAGTCCAAAGCCCCGCAAGCAGGAGAGATCCACTTTCAAGAAAAAAGACACTTGAGCACTGGAGGCAAGGGTCAATTAAGGTCTATCAAGTGAGATATCCTGGATTATGCTGAAAAGATTCCCTATCCAAATCATCCCCCTAGACTTAATTTCCTAGGGCTTTCATGACAAAACACCACAAATTGGGTGACTGTAAGTCACCAAATTTTCTTGTTTCACACTTCTGGGGAAGAAGAGTCTTGGATCAGGGCTCTGACCATGTTGAGTCATGCTGAGAGATGACCAGTTCATGCCTATCCTGCCACGCCTGGCAGCTCTGAGTGTTCCTTGCTTGGCAGCGTCAGCATCACCTGGTGCCCTTCTTCCAGATTCCCGTCTCTGCAGAGCTCCTCCTCTTTTGTGAGATACCAATCTTACAGAATTAGGACCCAGTCTACCCCACGATGACTTAATGTTCACTGAATTAATAATACCGACAAAGATCCTATTCCCAAACAGCCTTTCATGGAGGACACAATTCACTCTGGCACAGGTGAGCCATAACGCCTGGAACTGCACTGTCAGCCTTCAAGCGTCACCTCCCAGCTCAGTACTCTTTGTTAAGTAAAGCAGGGAATGAATCTTAGAAGAGAAGACACAGCGAGGGTCCCACAAAATGGCCACGTCAGCAGAGTTGGAAATGAGAATGCTTGAGAGGAGTAAATGGGGATCATTTTAAAAGCATTATCATTTATTGAAAATTAACCTCAAATATGGAGAAACCAAGAACATCCCGTTTTTTGCACCTCTCAATGCACATCCAGAATGCCTCTTCTCTCTTCTCAATGTCTGTCTTGTCGTTCAAGTGAACTAGTGCAAACCTGATGTGTAATAGAAGAAAGCATTAACTAGTGCTGTGCCATCTTTAAGAAACCTGCTGGCCTAGTCCTTACACGTTGGGCTGCCACTTGCAAGGTCTGCAGTTCGAAAACACCAGCTAATCGGACTCTGCACCACATGCCTTCTTTCTCCTGCTGCCGACATGCCCACTGTGGCTTTGGCAGCACTCTGCAGTGCAATCAGGTAGCATCTGAAGATCGAAGCCATGTCCTCTTCGTCTTTGAAACTCCTGTACTTAGCATGCTATGTGACTCACATAAGAGATACTCAGTCAGTATCCAAATTGTCACTAATTAGTAATTCAACTGCATTAAGAAGCAATACCCAAGGGATAAACAGGTTCACAGAATCTGTTAGTCTTCATTTAGTGTGGTAAGTCTCCCGTGACACTAAATACAAATGTTAATTCTCAGGCATCATATTATTTGACCATTGGCATTGGAATTAATTGTTGACTCTCTCCTCTTAATGATTGCCTCACTTAACCTTGCTTTCCTTTCCCTTCAGAGCCACTCCTTCTTGGTTGGCTTGCTAGCTCATTCCCCATCTATCTCCATCTTCCCCCTCATAAGTCTCCTGTTCCTACAGTGCCCTTGGTTCTGTTCTCAGCCTTCAGCCTTCACTAGCTCCCTGTCAGATCTTGTGAGAAGTTTTCAGGAATCTGGCAGGCAGTGTAGCATGAGAAGCAGCTAAAGTCCATAGGTGCTGGTGGCAGCAGTTGCAAACATGGGATTCATAGTGTTGATGTCTCAGGATGAGGGACCTTGACTATTCTGCTTATTCTAAAGAGGAGTTGTTGCCATTTTAAGGACCTACTGTTTGCTATCGTCTTACTAAATGTGTTCCGACCCGATTTCACCAACGTTGTCCTTAGAGGAGCAACAATCAAGAAACCCTCTCTCTGTTTTGTGTTCAGGGAAGGAGCTCATTACCTACGACCCCCTGACCTTACATTTTCAAGATGAGAACTGTCTTTCTTCTTTCTCTGGGTCCTTTTTCTGTTTCCAGTTCCTCACTCTCTCAAGTGAATTCTCTGGTTATCACTCTTGAGCACTCTGACTGTAATGTAAGACAAGTTGCCTCAACCATGGAGTGAGACAGACTTTTTCTAAATAATATAATTTTCACCTTCTTCTGGGAATAAATTCATATTAAAAATAAAATACCTGAGTAATTTTCTGGTAAATTTTAATAGAAATAAGTCTTGTTCTGGAAAACCAGCCGCCTGCCCATGACTGATAACTTAAAAATCTACTGACCAAATATTGTTTTCTATTTGCATTTTCCTACAAAAGTTTCTCTAAAGATTGCTTCTGTGATTGGATTACTGGAGACTTTTGCTTTTTGCAACAGCCAAAAGTGAATAAGCATTGACAAGCGCTCATAATAAAAATATATGAAGGGTTTTCTTTAACATTTTAGACTGATGTCCTTGCTGTGAAATCTAGCTTTTGATAAAACCAATGTGGATCATGGATCTTCTTGCCTGACCTCTGTGAAAAAACAAAACAAACAGACAAAGCCAACCCACTGCACCCAGTCAATTCTGATCTACAGTGACAGAGTAGAACTGCTTCTGTGGGTTTCTGTGGTTGTATATCTTTATGGGAGCAGGAAGCCTCATGTTTCTCCTGTGAAGTGACTGGAGGGTTTGAACTGCTGACCTTGTGGCGAGCGGCCCAACTTGTAACCCACAATGGCACCAGAGATCCTTTTTACCTGGCTACAGCTTATCAATCTCCTCACGTTTCCTTTGGCCCTGCACCTTTCAGTGACATCTGTTCCCAATTGATCTGGAAATGAAGGGACCGCCTAGTCCTCTTGGAAGCATCATTTTCCTTAAGTAACTTTTCAGAAAAGGATGTTTGTGCAAGACCATGCCTGGAAAGAGAATGCTATGGCTCAACAGAGACTGTTTCACCAAGCCGTGGGATCGAAGAAGCAGCAGACTCCCTTAACAGTTCAAGGCAGTCATGCTGAGGACAACAGAAGAGGAAACACTACTTCCTTTAGTGGATAGTAAACCACAAGCAATATTATAAGATTAAAAATACCTTGATATATGCATGACTAAAAGAGCCCAAATTAAGAGACCCTTAATGGCTTGGAAATGCTGTTTCCTGTTAAGATTATAATCATGAGCAACTCATATTACAAACATGTTGCTAGAGATGCTGTGTAGTTGAATGGACCATTGAGCCAATCCAGCAAATTATTATTTCTTGTCCTTGTTTGAGTTGGATTATTTTGTACTTATCATTTTGATTTCAGAGAAGGGGGATATTATGTATGTATTTTAACATGGTGCTAAATTTCCCGATGATAAAGGCCAGTAGAGCTCATTGATCTTGAAGAGACCTCAAATCTCCTAGTATACCCTGATCTAATTATCCATATTTTTAAAAATTTGTAAAGAAGCTTGAACAGTATCATTCCTAGACATTCAGACATGAGCCTGAACTTAGCTTAGCCATGTATTAACCATGGGTTTCTCAGAGGGTCGCCTAGCATCCCTTCATCCTAAGTTTTCTCATACACAGACTGGGAGATTCACAACCGTAGGTTTATAACGTTACCACGTGAATATTTTCCTTCCTGCGGATATTTTGATACATTGTTTTGTGTCCCTTCCTACTTCTTTAGGAAAGAACTTAAAGGAAGGGATGAGAGAATTGGAAAGTACAAATGTAGTCCTGGGAAAAGGTTCAGTCTGAAATGACAGCGAGGGTTTTGCCCGGGGTTGAATTCGGATCTGCCTTGCCTCCCTGCTCATCTTAGGTACTTGTGTCAGCACCGGGTGGAGGAGAGACAGATATTGTTTTAAAAAAAGCATCAAACAATTCTTTCATGGAAGCTCACTCATGTAGTCACTCGGTTTCAGATCGGGCTAATGAAGAGACTCTTTCCCAGTTCAGAAGGTGGTAAGGTGGTCAGACCAAGGACCAGCAGAGCCAGGAACAGGCTGAGCTTGAGTTTTGGGTGGCACAGTAAAAGAAGCAGCAAGATGACACAGAGAAGCAGGAAAGGAAGCCACCACACCCGGACACTCCATGTAATTATTTTGGAGCTAAGGGGACAGGTGGGGCAGGGCTAAAGTCTACTACACAGGTGAGCCATTGAAACAGGATTTTGTTTCCCTTATCGTGTGTTCTGGTTTGGACATTCAGCTGGAGTGGCCTGGGAAACACAGGTTACATGAGGTACTAGGTTCGGAACAGTCTCACCATTGAAAACCTGTCATTGTTGGTGCTCATGAGAAATCATCTGTGGGCTTTCCAAGGAGAGCGAAACGTGTTTTTAAGATGGGTTTCAATTCAGTGAAATACAATTTGCTTTGCATAGATGTAGATAATGAAAGATGTGGCAGTCTAACTCCATAAAGTCTAACTCCATAAAGCCTTGGAAACCCAGAGGAGCACTTCTAGAAAGTCCTGGAGGGAGGGTCTCTGGGGATCAGAATGGACTCTGTGGCAGTGGGTTTGGGTCGGATTTGCTTACAAAAAGATGACTCCCGATGCGGGTGTGTCGGACTAGGTCTCTTTCAATGGCTCAGAGGAGAAATGCGTGGCCACCAGGCAACAGAATTCTCTTTTCTCTACCTGGGCCCCTTCCTGAAGAAAACGCTAGCTGTATACTAAGCTCAGAGGAAAGGGAACCCCAGGTGATTTTCAGACAATCTTGCAAAACAGATTAGTCTTTTTGAAATTATTTTTCTTTCTCTACATCTTTCTTACTGAACAGCATTTCAATGAGTTAAGATCCTCAAGACCAAACTAATTGCATAGCTATGATACTGTCAACAAAATATATTAACTCATCTTAAGAATAGAGAAACAAATGATATCTTCAGAAAAATACATATTCTCAGGGTCCAGAGACTCTTAGAATTTTGGCACTCGAAGGACCCAGGAAACGCGTAGACGTTTTCCTCAATTAATCCGCTCAGTAGCCATGGCATGCGTGTATATCACTAAGTGATCACAGCAGTCTTTCCACCGTGCAAAGACAGAAGCTCAGCATCCTTCTCAGCAAACCATGCTAGCCTTTCACCATCAATACACGGATGTCGGTACTCACTCTGAAACATTCCATGCAGCCTTGCTTAACGACGCTACTCACTCAACGAAGGCAGCTTGTCTTGCAATGTCTTTGATGCATAATCCAGGATTGCCAATACTAACCTCCAACTGATTTTTCTCATAGACATTGAGTAGATGTCAATTTAACAACCCTGTAGGACAGGGTAGAACTGCCTTTTGGGTTTCTAAGACTTTACACCTTTACAAAGTGGCTGGTGACCTTGTGGTTAGCAGCCCGGTGTGTAGTCCACTACCCTACTTCTAAATCTCCAAACCATCTGCACCAGAACGTTCAGCCGAGTTGGAATGTTCTCGGGTTCCTAAGTACATTTTTACTATGTAAGGATCTGGCTGTCTCTAGCATTGCTGTTATTTTGGTTGGCCAGTACGAGACAACTCTAATTCCTGGCAAACTTCCGTAAAACAGAGTGAAACATGGCCCGGTCCTGCATAATTTTCACAATTGCCAGCATATTTTAATTCATTGTTGCGCTTCTGTGCCAGTTCTTCTCTGGAAGTCTCCCTTTGCTTTCACCAGCATGATGCCCTCTTCTAGAAATTCCTACCTCTCAATCATGTGCCCCCAAAATTGAGCGGAAAAATATTTTCTTGTGATCCAGAAGGTTTTCATTGACTCATTTTCAGAAGATTGTCAGGTTTTCCTTCCTAAGTCGAGCTTCATCTGGAAGCCCCAGTGATACCAGACCACCACGGAAGACTGCCAGTATGGCTTCCAGCATCCTTGCTGCCTGCAAGCCACCACAGTACTACTCAAAGCTGTCTCACTGCCATAGAGTTGACATTGACTCACAGTGACTCTATAAGACAGGGGAGAACTTCCACTTGGGGTTCCAAGCATGTAACTGTTTACAAGAGTATAAAGTCCCATTTTTCACTCACAGAGATGCTGGTGGTTTTGAACTAATGTAAAATAACAGCCCCAAACTAACAAATGTATGGTAGCCAGTATCGTTACTGTTCTTAGGAACATTCCAGGCAGCCTGGAATGCTAGAAAGGGCTTCTGACTATTCATCCCTTAGTTAATTTTATGTAATATACTTAATTTTCAAAACACTCTATATATTTGAACTTACTAGATTCTATTTTACCCAGTTTTTGTTTTTGCTTTTTTAAACTTTAAGTTACTTTCAGTTTTTTTTACATTAGCCCAAATTTTTGGATTTCATAAGAGCTAGTAAAATTAGCTTTTAGTCCTTCTCGTCCCATAATTATGCTTTTTTTAAAAAAAACTTTCAAACGATTTAATTGATTGAAATTTGAGTTTCTCTTTGCAACAACAGATCATAGTGTTTTGTTAGTGTGGCCTCCGTCAAGTCTGCATTTAGCATCTATTGTAGAGATGTTCAGCAAAATATATTTTGACAAAAGTAGATAACTATTATTTTTAGAGCATAACAAAAACATAGACAGCTATTGAATAACAAGGCTGGTGATCATGAATTCTTTGATGGAAATTCACTGAAATCTAAATAAATTTATTGATGATTAGATAGAATTCAGAATACAAGTCTCTCTTAATGGTCGTTAGGATATGGTATCCCAAAAAGAAAAATCCAACTTCATTTCAGGGCAATTTCTCTCTCGGATGTGTCAGGCTCTTACAGTGCCTTTCATTACGTGGAGGCTTCACATTGGGCCATGTCAAACCTGAGACACGAATCTGACTTGGGAAAACAAACCTTAATGAATCCACCTTGCGTGAGTGTCATGGAAACACAGGCCTCTTGAGACAGCTCTATGTCTGGTTGTTCTTATCTGTTCCAAGCCATACTTTCTCCTGGTTGTTCCATCATTTTAACCAAATCTCTCTCTCTCTAATTCTAGCTTTCTCTATTACTATCCCTGGTGGAACTGACACATGGCTGACTTCTGCCATTTGCATGATATTCTTTCACTTGCTTGAAAATTGCCAGTCACCGTCTGTTCTAGCGGAAGCAGTTCCTATTCTGTAAACCTCTCTTCAGGTCTGTTTAACCACTTTTTTAATTGCTCTCCTATAGGACCCTTCGATACTTTTTTCCAGCTATGAATTGGACAGAGTAGTTTAGTAAAGGTTGCCTCCCTTGTTTCAAGGCAAGCCATTTGGCAATGTTCTGATCGGGGAAGGAGCTGAGATGAGACACTGAATGCAAAACACTTTGTGAATTCTGAAGCAACCACTTAAATGGAAGAGATAATTGTTGGTTAATTTCACACCTTGAGAAAATCTCACATCCCCAGAAGGTATGCTTTAGTCCTTTCTCCATTTGTTTTTTCATTCAATTTTCCCATAATCTTCTAAGCAACTGCTAAGTGTCAGACAAGATATTACCACCATCACCAGTTGCCACTGAGGCAATTTTGAATCATGGTGACCTGATATGTGTGAGAATAGAACTGTGCCCCCTAGACCTTTCATGGCTGGTTTTCAGAATTAGAACACTAGTTCTTTCTTTTGAGGTACCTCTGAATGGACACCAGACCAGCCATTCAATTGGCATTGAACTCATGAATAGTTTGTGCCACCCAGGAATTCCAGACAAAGTATTACGAATTGGGCAGAATCAAGCATTTTTAGTTGTGAACCCCTATCTGAAATTGTTCTACCAATTTTTAAATCTCTAATAAGTAGTGTTAATACATTTGCGGATTTGATTCTGAGAAACTTTGAAAGATAGGCAACTTTATTTTAGCAAAGTGAAACTTCCTTCCCCTTCAGCCATTCAAGGTGCTCTGGTGATGTAGTGGTTATGTGTTGGGGTGCTCACCCCAAGGTCAGCAGTTAGTTCAAAACCATCAGTTGCTGCTCAGAAGAATGATGGAAATTTTTACTCTCATAAAGATTTACAGTTTAGGAAACCCACAGGGCAGTTCTACCCTGTCTTATAGGGTCATTATGAGTGGGCATCGACTCAATGGCAGCGCTTCAACCATTCAGTACCAGAAGCAAACCAAAGTTTCCCTAATTCATTTCTAGAGTAGGGTGAGTTTCCTGTCACTTGGAGTATTATTTCCTTAGATCAAAAGTGACATGTCTCCTTGTGTAAATCCTGCTGTCCTAAATTTGCTATCAGTGCTTGATTTTCTCCCCACACCACCCCCGTCATTTTTCTCAGCTGGTTCAAAGAGTTTACATAATTAGTATATTGCACTAATCATATAAACAGACATTCCATAGTTTAAGTGGAAAGCATTTGTCCAATTTATTTTCAAAATCATCACAATACTTTTAATTGAAGGCCTGTTATGTTATATACATGGCTAATTCACATCCCCTTGCCGAAGGAGTTCATAACCTGGGGCAGAAAGTATAGATGTACTTAAACAAAAGTATGATGTGTTACACATAATGTAGAGTTTGGGAACCTGAGTTTTACCAGGAGAATGGAGATGACTAATATCTTGAGCAGAATCCTAAAATTTAGAAGATATCAATTTTCTGTTCTAGTCATGATAGAGTAACAGGTATTGTGTTTACCCTCTTATCATAAGAAGAGGTATAAATCTGTAGAAGTAGACCTTGAACTATCTGTAGGCCTTTCTTTTTTTTGTTTTTGTTTTGTTTTCTTGTGTTGCTTTGTTTTGCTCTGTTTTGTTGTTATGCAAATTATTATCTCTGCATGTCTATCTAGATAAGATAGGCAGGATAAACAGCTGGAGGAGAAAACAATGGGTCCAACAGTTCTGGGGGGGTGGACTCCGGGGAGGGGGGGGAAAGGAAGTGGGTATTAACAAAATCCAGGGACAAGGGAACAATAAGTGATTTAAAATCGATGGTTTAGGAGGTCTGGTAGGACTTGATCAAGCGCAATGTAACTGAGAGGAATTACTGAAACCCAAATGAAGGCTGAACATGATAGTGCAACAAGAGGAAAGTAAAAGGAAATAGAGGAAAGAACTAGGAGACAAAGGGCATTTATAGAGGTCGAAATACAAAAAAGTACCATATGTAAATATATTTATATATGATGATGGGGAAATAGATCTATGTATATATATTTATAGGTTTAGTATTAAGGTAGCAGACAGACATTGGGCCTCTACTCAAGTACTCCCTCAACGCAAGAATGCTTTGTTCTATTAGACTGGCATTCCATTATGCTCACTTTCTTGAGACGGTCACTGAAGACAAAGCAGGTGCATAATCAAATGTGGTGAAGAAAGCTGATAGAGCCTGGCTATCAAAATACATAGCATCTGTGATCTTAAAGGTTTGAAGATAAACAAATACCCATTCTAGCTGAGAAGCAACAAAGCCCACATGGAAAAAGCACACCAGCCTGTGTGATCACAATGTGTCGATAGGATCAGGTATCAGGCATCAAGGACCTAGAACAAAAAATCATATCATTGTGAATGAGGAAGAGTGTGGAGTGGATACCCAAAGCTCATCTATAAGCAACTGGACATCCCCTTACAGAAGGGATGTGGGGAGGAGATGAGCCAGTCAGGTTGTAGTATAGCACAATGAACCATACAATTTTGTTCTGGTTCTTTAATGCTTCCTCCCCCACACTATCATGACCCTAATTCTAGCTTACAAATCTGACTAGACTAAACCAAGTACACGGGTACAGACAAGAGCTGGAAAAACACAGGGAATCCAAGACTGATTAAACCCCTCCAGACCAATATTGAGATTAGCCTTACCAGGAGGGCAAGGGGAAGGTAGGGGAGAAAGGGGGAACTGATCACAGGGATCTACATATAACCCCCTCTCTGGGGGACCAGACAACAGAAAAGTGGGTGAAGGGAGACATCGGTCAGTGTAAGACATAATAATAATCTATAAATTATCAAGGGTTCATGAAGGAGGGAGAATTGGGGAGGGAGGAGGAAAATAAAGAGCTGATACGAAGGGCTCATGTAGAAAGAAAATGTTTTGAGAATGATGATGACAACAAATGTACAAATGGGCTTGACACAATGGTTCCCTGTATGGATTGTGATAAGAGTTGTATGAGCCCCCAATAAAATGATTAATTAAAAAAACAAAAAACTCTGCAAAAGTAAAATGAATAAGTTGTTTTTAACTGAAGTGATATGACACTTCATAATTGGGAGACATATGAGCTCCACATTCAGTTGTTTTCCTGGGGACACTTTCCAAACCACTGCACAGGGATGTGGAACTTAACCAGAAAGCAGCAGTCTTCCTCAATGAACCAAACAGAGGCCTTTCTGAGTCTTATCTTTAAATATATATGAAGGGTACCCCCCCAAATGTAATTCTTTTTCAAAGCTCTGTAAATTCTTTTTAGAAAACAACCTCATTGCCTTCAAAATACTCTCCATTACATTCCATACATTTGTCAAATCTGAGATTCTGTTCTTGGAAACATTTTTCAAACTCGTTTGTTTGGATGACTGACAGCACCTCCCTCGTTTTTCTCTTCACCTCTTCTATGTCATCACATCACTGTCCTTTCATGTCTTTCTTCATTCGTAGAAACAAAAAGAAGCCGCTCAGGGAGGTCAGGTGGCTAAGGTGCACGGGGCAAGAAAGCCATGCTGCTCTTTGCCAAAAACTGATGCACTGAGATGGCTGTGTGAGCAGGTGTATTGTTGTGACAAAACCACTCCCCCATCTGCCACAAATCAATCCATTTTTTGTTGTGCAGTTATGCAATCTTTTGAGAACCTCTAAATCAATGATTCTCAACTGGTGGGTTGCGACCCCTTTGTGGGTCAAACGACCCTTTCACAAGGGTTGCCAGATTCATAACAGTAGCAAAATTACATTATGACTCTATGATGCTCACTCTCCCGACACAACTACTGAAGCCAAAGCGGGGGAACAAGTAAATGTGGTGAAGAAAGCTGATGGTGCCCGGCTATCAAAAGAGATAGTGACTGGGGCCTTAAAGGCTTGAAGATAAACAAGCGGCCATCTAGCTCAGAAGCAACAAAGCACACATGGAAGAACACACCAGCCTGTGTGATCGAGTGGTCCCGAAGGGATCAGTTATCAGGCATCAAAGAACAAAAAATCATATAATTGGCTGCACACCTCCATGATAGGATCGCTGAAGACAAATGGGTGCATAAGCAAATGCGACGAAGAAAGCTGATGGTGCCCGGCTATCAAAAGAGATAGTGTCTGGGGTCTTAAAGGCTTGAAGGTGAACAAGCGGCCATCTAGCTCAGAAGCAAAAAAGCCCACATGGAAGAAGCACACCAGCCTGTGCAATCATGAGGTGTCAAAGGGACCAGGTATAAGGCATCATGCAAAAAAAAAAAGATATATATGTGTGTATGTGTATGTATATGTATGTATATATACCATATTGAATGAAGGGGGATGAGCAGAGTGGCGACCCAAGGCTCAAGTGTTGGCCACTGGAGATCCCCTCATAGAGGGGTTTAGGAGAGGAGATGGGTCAGTCAGGGTGCAAGGTAGTACTGATGAAGAACAAAGCTTTACCCCAGATCCTGGATGCTTCCTCCCCCAACTACCATGATCCGAATTCTACCTTGCAGGATTGGATAGGGCAGAGGTTGTACACTGGTGCATATGGGGGCTGGAGGCACAGGGAATCCAGGGTGGATGATACCTTCAGGACCAAGGGTGTGAGGGGCGATGCTGGGAGAGTGGAGGGTGAGTGGGTTGGAAAGGGGGAACTGATTACAAGGATCCACAAGTGACCTCCTCCCTGGGAGATGGACGGCAGAGAAGCGCGGGAAGGGAGACTCTGGATAGGGCAAGATATGACAAAATAACAATGTATAAATTACCAAGAGCACATGAGGGAGGGGGGAGCGGGGAGGGAGGGGAAAAAAAAAGAGGACCTGATGCAAAGGGCTTAAGTGGAGAGCAAATGCTTTGAGAATGATTGGGGCAGGGAATGTGCGGCTGTGCTTTATACAATTGATATATGTATATGTATGGATTGTGATAAGAGTTGTATGAGCCCCTAATAAAATGTAAAAAAAGAAAAGGGAAAAAAAAAGAAAATGATTAGGGCAAAGAATGTACAGATGTGCTTTATACAATTGATATATGTATATGTATGGATTGTGATAAGAGTTGTATGAGCGCCCAATAAAATGTTTTAAAAAAATTACATTATGAAGTAGCAGCAAAAATAGTTTTATGGTTGGGGTCACCACAACATGAGGAACTGTATGAAAGGGTCGTGGCATCAGGAAGGTTGCGAACCACTGCTTTAAATAGAAAGCTTCATGAACAGTCTGCTCTGGTGGAATGAACTCCACATGCAAAGCAAGTATACATTTTCGTCACTTTGGGAAGTGGATGGACATCCAGAACGAAGCTTGTCATCAATTGACATTTCACAATTTTTGAAATGAGAATACCACTCATACACTTGAGTTTTTCCTATAGTGCTGTGTTCAACATCACAACAGCTTTTGTGGCATTTTTCCCAAGCAGAAAACAAAATTTCAAAGCCTTACATTGTTCTCTTAAATCAGCCATCAGAAAAAACAAGGTTCAAGCGAAACTGCTTTTACGAAAAAATTCACTGTGACCAAAGAGAGCCTTCCTGGACAATGCCACTGGGTGCACTAACTCACAGTGAGTTGCATGATGCTCACCTAGTGGGAAAAATGCATACTACGAAAGCTCTGCTTTGCCTAGCACAATTCTGTTTTTTTTTGGTGGTACCCCCTCGTATATTTTATGATCTAAGAAATGCATACTCTTTGCTCTTTAAAAATGATCAAGGGTAATGTAACAAAGAGGTATTGCTGAAATCCAGGTGGGGATGGAGCATGATAGTGAGACAGGAGGGAAGTCAAGGGAAATAGAGGAAAGAGCAGGGAGGCAAAGGGCATTTATAGAGGTCTAGACAAAGACATGTACATATGCATATGTATGTATGAGGATGGGGAAATAGATCTATGTGCCTGTATTTATAGATTTAGTATTAAGGTGGCAGAAGGTTATTAGGCCTCTACTCAAGCACTCCCTCAATGCATGAATACTTTCTTCTATTATATTGACATTCTATGATGCTCACCCTCCTGACACAACTGCTGAAGACAAAGTGGGTGAATAAGCAATGTGGTGAAAAAAGCTGATGGTGCCTACCTATCAAAAGATATAACTTCTGGGGTCTTAAAGGCTTCAAGATAAACAAGTACCCATCTAGCTCAGAAGCAACAAAGCCCTCATGGAAGAACACACCAGCCTGTGTGATCACGTGGTTCCGAGGAGATCAGTTATCAGGCATCAAAGAACAAAAAAATCATAAAATTGGGTGCACACCTCCATGATAAGATCACTGAGGACAAACGGGTACATAAGCAAATGTGGTGAAGAAAGCTGATGGTGCCCGGCTATCAAAAGAGATAGCGTCTGGGGTCTTAAAGGCTTGAAGGTGAACAAGCGGCCATCTAGCTCAGAAGCAACAAAGCCCACATAGAAGATGCACACCAGCCTGTGTGATCAAAGGTGTCGAAGGGAACAGGTATAAGGCATCATCAGAACAAAAAAATCTTACCATAGTGAATGAAAGGGAAAGTGCAGAGTGGAGACCCATGCCTCTCAACATTACCGAAACATTGGCCTTTGGCTCTTATGAACCAATTATAGCCAGCTCTTCATTGGATGAATCTGAGCGAAAAAGGCAAGTCACCAACAAGTAAATAGTATGCAATTTAATTTAAATGAAGTGCGATAGCAGCAAAGCTCATCAACGATGGTCTGGGAAGTGAATATTGGTTGTCTTTTGTTGGCTTGCTGGAGTGTTGGTAAACTTCTCTATCTTGATAGAAGTGTGTATTACAAGCTGTATGTTTTTATCAGAATTAATTGAACTGTATTCCTCAGATCAAGTCCCTGGGTGATGCAAACGGTGTATACTCACAACTAATAACTGAAAGTTTGGCAGTTGAATACACTCAGTTGCTCCATGGAAGAAAGCCCTGGTGATGTACTTCTGTGAGAGCAAAATCATTACAAACTCTAGGGAGTGAAGTTCTACTTCAAAACTTATGGAATCATCTCCCCACCCCCACCCTTAAGAGCAGCACATTTTATTGCAGTGTAACTAGCTAGCTAGATGCTGATGCTATTAGTTGCTGTTGAGTTGGTTCTGATTCAGAGTGGCCCCATGTATGCAGAGAAGTGCTAATCCACAGCGTTTCCACGTTGTAATCTTTATGGGAATGTTTGGTCAGGTCCTTACTCCCATGGGAGAAAACCCTGGTGGCGCTGTTGGTTATTCATTGCACTGTAAACCACAAAGATGATGGTCCCAAATCAGCTGATCCTTGGGAGAAAGTTAAGATTTTCTGTTCCTGTAAAGGTTCACAGCCTCAGTAGCCATAAGGTTGCTATGAGGTGGAATTTACTCGATGCCGGTAAGTTTGGTTTGGGTTCTCCAAACTCATGGAGTAGCTGGTGCAAATGAACCGTCATTCTGTTAGCCACCAAGAGCATACCCATTGTGCCACGAAGGCTCTCAGGTAGACAGGGAGCCACTGTCAATTCAAAGTCATGGTGGCATTTTGTAGGACAGACTAGAACTTGCCCAGTTCTATGTCACCTTCATACTTGCTGGCACTTTTTTTTTAACAGACAATGCCTTATTGTGATCGGTAAGGTTTTCATGACTGGAAGGAGAAAAAATCGTCCTTCTTACTGTAGCACACACACAAATATTATTTTTCAACACTGTAAAAAAGACTTATGCAGCAGATTTACCTATTGAAATGCAGTTTTTGATCTCTCAACTTCTGCGTCCATGAGTATTGACTGTGGATCCAAGCAAGGCAAAAATCCGTTACAATTCTAACCTTTTCTCTATTTACCATGACAATACCTACTGGTCTAGGTGTGAGAATTTTGGTCTTCTTTACATTGCGGTATAATCCATACTGAAAGTTCTAATCCTTGATCTTCAGCAAATGTTTCAAATCATCATTGTCAGCAAACAAGTTGTGTCGTATGCATATTGCAGATTGTTAAGAAGCCTTCCTCCAATCCTGATGCCTCATTTTCCCCACATATAATCCAGTTTCTCTGATGGTTTGCTCAGCAGACAAGTTTAATAAGTGTGGCGAGAGGTGACCACTCTGTTCGCACAACTGTCTGTTGATTTACACAGGAGTTCCACATGAGCACAATGAAGTCTTCTGGAAATCCCATTCTTCTCAAGTCTATCCAGAGCCTTTTATAATACACATTTAATGAATAAGAAAGACCACAGGAGAATCAATGCATTTGAATTGTGGTGCTGGGCAAGAATGTTGAAAGTACTACGGACTGCTAAAGAACAATCGGCTGTGTCTTAGAAGTACCAGAGAGTTCCTTAGAGACAAGGACGGCAAGGCTTGATTACACACATTTTGGACCTGTTGTCAGGAGAGACCAGTCTCTGGAGAAGACCATCATGCTTGGTAAAGTGGAGGGGCAGCAAAAAAGGGGAAAACTCTCACTGAAATGGATTAAAACAATGGGCTCAAACACAGGATCAATTGTGAAAATGCTAGACGACTGGCTAGCATTTTTTCTGTTTTGCATCAGGTCATTATGGGTCGGAACTAACTCAATGGCACTGAGAAACATTTAACAGCATAATTGAATGTCTTGGCATAGTCGATAAAACACCAGTAAATATCTTTCTAATATTTTCTGCTTTCAGAAATAATATCCTTGTTTCATATCTTCTTCCAAATTCAACCTGCACCTCTGGCAGTGACTTGTCAATGTACTGTTTTAATTGCTTTTGGACGAGCTGCAGCACAATTTTACTTGCATGTGATAGCAATGATTTGGTTTTGTAATTTGAGCATTCTGTTGGTCACCTTTCTTTGAAATGAGTACAAGTATGAATCTTTTCCAGTCAGTTGACCAAGTAGCCGCCTTCTAAATTTCCTGGCATAGATGAGCAAATCGGCTCATTGAAACATTTCAATTGGTATTCCATCCATTCCTGAAGCCTTGTTTTTGGCTAACGTTTTCACTGCTGTTTGAACTTCTTCCTTCAGGATCATTCTTATTCATATGCTACCTCTTTACATGTTGGAATATTGACTAGTTCTTTTTGGTTCAGTGCTTCTGGATAGTTTTTCTATCTTCTTTTGTTTCAATATTACAAGTCATGGAGTAATTTTATTTCTTGAGTTCTTTAAGTTAAAGATAAGATGAACGTGGTCTTTCTTTTAGGTTTTCAAACTCTAGGGATGTTCATATTTCATTATAATATTTGGCTTTGGCTTCTCTAGTTGCCCTTTGAAATTTTTTTTGTTTTTAATCATTTTATTGGGGGCTCGTACAGCTCTTATCACAATCCATACATACATCCGTTTTGTCAATCATATTTGTACATATGTTGCCACCATCATTTTCTTTAAAAAATCATTTTATTAGGGGCACGTACAACTCTTATCACAATCCACACATAGATCAATTGTGTTAAGCACATATGTACATTCATTGCCCTCATCATTCTCAAAACATTTGCTCTCCACGTAAACCCCTGGCATCAGCTCCTCATTTCCCTACTCCCTTCCCACTACCCCCTCCCTTATGAACCTTTGATAATTTATAAATTTTGTCATATCTTGCCCTGTCATATTATTGCCCTGTCATATTATTTTGTCATATCTTGCCCTGTCCGACATCTCCCTTCACCCACTTTTCTGTTGTCCATCCCCCAGGGAGGAAGTTGTATGTAGATCCTTGTAATCAGTTCCCCCTTTCCACCTCACCCTCACTCCACCCTCCCAGTATCACCACTCACACCACTGGTCCAGAAGGGATCATCTATCCTGGATTCCCTGTGTTTCCAGTTCCTATCTGTATCAGTGTACATTCTCTGGTCTAGCCCAATTTGTAAGGTAGAATTGGGATCATGATAATGGTGTGGGGGAGGAAGCATTTAGGAACTAGAGGAAAGTTGTATATTTCATTGCTACACTGTACCCTGACTGGCTCATCTCTTCCCCACGACCCTTCTGTAAAGGGATGTCCAATTGCCTAAAGATGGGCTTTGGGTCTCTACTCCGCACTCCCCCTCATTTACAATGATATGATTTTTTTGTTCTGATGATGCCTGATACCTGATCCCTTCTGCACCTGTGGTCACACAGACGGGTGTGCTTCTTCCATGTGGGCTTTGTTGCTTCTGAGCTAGATGGCCACTTGTTTACCTTTAAGCCCCCAGATGCTATATCTTTTGATAGCCAGGCTCCATCAGCTTTTTCACCACATTTGCTTATACACCCACTTTGTCTTCAGCAATTGTGGCAGGAAGGTGAGCATCATGGAATTCCAGTTTAATAGAACAAAGTATTCTTGCATTGAGGGAGTACTTGAGTGGAGGCCCAATGTCCATCTGCTACCTTAATACTAAACCTATACATATATGCACATACCCTTTGAAAATTTCTGTTCAGCTCTTTTGACTTCACCATTTCTTCCATTTGCCTTAGTTACTCTATGATTAAGAACAAATTTCAGAGTCTTTTCTGACATCTACTTTGACCTTTTCTTTCTTTCATGTCTTTTTAATGACCTTTTGCTTTCTTCTTGAATAGTGCCCTTGGCATCATTACACAGCTCATCAAGTGTTCTGTCATTAGTCTTTGATGTATCAAATCTGTTCTTGAGATGTTATTGAAATTCAGGTGGGATACACTAAATACTGTATAGTGGTGTGTTAGTTTAGGTATCTTAGAGAAAAAAATCCACAGAAACTCATGTATAAGAGAGCATTTTATATAAAGTTTAGGTGTACATCAAGAAAACATCCCAACCCAATGCTGCCCAAACCCACAAGTCCAACATTAACCTATTAACCCATATGTCTGACACCAATCCTCAGTTTTCCTCCATCTCACAAAACACATGTAATTATCCTGACTGCAGGAGGAAAGCCATGTCAGCGAATGTGTAAACATCTCAGTGCTGGCAGGATTCTCCACACAGGTGCTCGAGCACGCAGGACTGCATTGAGGTAGGTCCATGTGGCTTCTCCTCAGGGATGTCTAGCAGGAAGTGAGCCTTGCCAGCGGAAGAAGGGAACTTTCTAAGGCAGCTGCACCCTGGTCCGACCATCAAAAAGCAAGAGACCTGAGAACTAGAAAGGTGAGGCTCACTGAGCCATTTATCCCTCTACCTTTCAACTAACCCCGTGTGTATTGGCCAGGTTGTCACAATAAACGAACTACCTTACGTGGATATTATGGACTTGTTTTAATTTTCTTCAGCTTCAACTTGAATTTACATGAGAAATTGATGATCTGTTCCACAGTCAGCCTCTGGCCTGGTTTTAGCTGCTGATACTGAGCTACATCATCTCTGATGTAATTATTTTAATTTCTGTGTATTTCATTTGGAGAAGTTCATGTGTATTGTTGCCATTTTTGTTATTGAAAACAAGTGTTTGTTATGAACACGTTGTTGTTCCTGGAAAATTCTATTATGTGACTCCCAGCTTTGTTTCTATCACCAAGAATATATTTTACAACTACCATTCCTCCCTTTTTCTTTCCAAATTTTGCACTCTGATCTTCTCCAATAATCATCGATGCATCTTGTTTGTCATGCTTGATCAACTTCAGATTGAAGACATTGATAGAATTATTCAATTCTTTACCACTAGCTTTAGTGTTTGGTGCATAAATTTGAGTAATAATTTTATAGATTGAATTTCCTAGAAGGTGTATAGATATAATCCTTTCACAGACTGTCCTGTATGTAGATCTTGGAATGTTCTTTACAACTTTGAATGCCATGCCATCCCTCTTGATTTTGTAATTCCTAGTGCAGTAAACCATATGATTTTCTGATTCGAAATAGCCAATACCAGTCCATTACAATTACATACCTAAGATATGGATTACATCTAATTTGTGATAACTTCCATTTTTTTAGATCCACACATCATATATTCCAAATTCCAACTATTAGATTTTTGTGCCGTTTCTTCTCACCTTGAGTTGTGCTTTATCAGCAAAGGAAGATCCCAAGTACATATTACATATTAACACACACAATACACACGCAGTTCATAAGTCATACAAACCCGAGCAGTGGGCCTAATGTAGGTATGAGGTATAGTTAGCCAATACTTGGCATATGATAAGAAGTTCAGCTGGAGATTCCTCCAAAAAGAACTATTCCAGAAGATCTACAAGAGAGATTTGGTATTGTATCACAATGTTTTGAGAGCCCACAGAAGAAGAGAATGATAAATTCTTGGGTGAAGTCTTCTCAGAAGAGGTGACAAATGACGGGTTTTGTTCAAGAATTGTGCAACAAGTTAAGGCAAGAGAAGTTCACTTGAGAGTTAGACTCTGCCATAATTCCAGTAATTTCACATGAAAAGGAGCCCTAGTGGTACAGTGTTTAAGCACTCAGTTGTTAACTGGAAGACCAGTGTTTCCAACCTACTAGCTACTGTGCAGGAGAAAGATGTGACAGTCAGTCTACTTTTGTAAAGATTACATCCTTGGAAATCCTATAAGACAGTTTTCTGTCCTATAGGGTCACTTCAAGTCGGAACCAATTAGCTAGCAATATTCCCCTCCTCCCCTCATGCCACATTGGTTCTGAATTTCTTTGTTTTTCGGATGCCCCTAAATAATCTACCCTTCCAACCTGAGAAGAAATGCAGCAGAGAAGGTAAAAAAGTAAACTGCTTGAAAGAATTTAAAGTGTCCTAAAAACACAGGTTATTACTGCAGACTCTTCACCCTCCATGAGCCAGCATGACTCATGGCACTTAGAGGCACACAGTAATTGCTGGGTTAGCTGGGCTTCGGCTGAAGTGGTTGAAGCCTATCACTCAGCTCTCAAGGGGTTCAGTGTGAGTCAGGAGCAGACTTTTAAACATCCTTCTTGATTATTATATGATCCATTTGCATAGTAATCTGAAGTTACATTTTCTTAACTTTCAGCTCCTTAAAATCACAAGTCAGTTTTTTAGGGGTGTTGTCAGGGTTCATTTCTTCCCTCTCACACTGTGTTAGTCTGGGTAGACTAGGGAAACAAAATATATAGACACTCATATATGTATAAGAAAGAGCTTTATATACAAGAACAATCGAATATTGAGAAGACATCCCAGTCCAGTCCAGATCAAGTTCGTTAAGTCTGATATTAGCCCATATGTCTGATGCCAATCTATAAAGTCCTCTTTAGTTTCACAAAACATACATTGAAACCGAATGCAGGAAGATCACAGGCCAGTGGGTTCTAAGTCTTGTTGATCCAGTGGTGGTAGAAGCATCTCAACGCTGGCAGGGGTCTCCACATGGCTCCTCCAGCTCCCAGGGCACTGACTCTATCAGCTAGTGCCATGTGTTTAGTCAATAGAGCATCTTTCAGGAAGTCAGTTGAGAGAGAGTGTCTCCCTCCACTAAGGAGGAAATGCAGGAGTTCGAAGAATCCTCAAGAGAAAGCCATGCCCACACAGTGACCTCATTGGCTATGACCCAATTGACAGATTAGACTCCACCCCTTCACTCTTAATTCTCTCAAGCCCCAAATGGACACCAGATTATGTAACTAGCACACACACATACCTACCAATTATCCTATCATGCCACCATTTCTGATATTCCAATCTAATAGATTCAAGTCCTTCTTTAAAATAAAAACAGATTTTATGGTGGAGGGGGAATGGGTCACCACAAATTTTTATTAGACCAAGGAATGCTTAAATATAGTATTTGTTGCTAGGGGCTGTCAAATTAGTCCTACTCATAGCAACCATAGGTGCCATGAATCAATGTACGAAACATTGCCTATTATGTTTGAGCCCACTGTTGTAGGCACCGTGTCTATGCATCTCATTACGGGTCTTTCTCTTTTTTCACTGACTTCTTACTTTAGTAAGCATGATGCATATTCCAAGGACAGCTCTTTCCTGATACTATGTCCAACTATATGAGACACAGTCTCTCCATCTTCTCTTCTAAGGAGCATTCTGACTGTACATCTTCCAAAACAGATTTATTGGTTCTTCGTCAGTCCATGGTGCCTTCAATTCTTCAGCAACACCATCATTCAAATGCATGAATTCTTCTGTGCTCCTTGTCCAGTTGGACACATGCATGTGAGGTTACTGATAATACCATGACTTGAGTCAGGCATGGGAGAAAGACCGGACTTTCTACTCATGTAAATAGTTACAGTCTCAGAAACTCACAGGGGCAGTTCTACCCTGTCCTTCGGCTTGCTATGAGTTGGCATTGACTCCATGGCAGGGAGTTGGTTTCTTTGGTTTGTTTTGTTTTAGCCAGGCATACCTTATCCCTCTAAGTGACATCTTTGTTCTTGAACACTTTAAAGGGGTCATGTGGTTTTCTTCAGTGATTCCATCAGCAGTGGACTGACTGCCTATTCACTCTTCCTTGTCTGTTCGTCGTTTGGAAGCTTCACTGAAAGCTGTTCACCATGGGTGATCCTGCTGGTATTTGGAATACCGGTGCCATAACTTCCAACAGCACCACAATCACCAGTCACTGCCGTTCTTACTGTAGTGAGTTCCTGGAAATTATGAGGATGGTGGAGACATTCAACTCAGTAGCGCATCTGTGCAAATTACTTAGGTTTCCTGTTTCTCAGTGCCCTTCTAGGGTAATGATACTATTTAGTAGTGACCTTTAGGATGTAACATAAACCAAAATCTCCAGAACATAGCATAGTGACTGGAACACAGTTAAAAATGTTGTTAGTTCTGATCATGGCAGCTAGTCAAGGTGATGTAGACATGAGAGGATAGTTTCGCAGTTGGGGCCAGGAGTGGGGAGAAGAAAGAACTGAGATGGGTCCAAATTCAAACCTTATCTAAACTATATATATTTTTTCTCAAAGTTTGGGCCTTGCAGTGTCATTTCTGGGCACGTTGTCGGTCTTCTGTTGCCACTCAGTATTTCAGTCCAGAATGACAGGGCCCCTCTCACCCCAGTCTGGATGAATGAATAGTAAAGGCTTCTACACATGAGACTCGGAGAGATTGTTCTTCTTTTTCTGCTTATTGCATCCATTGCTTACTTAGCTGGCTGTCTGTTCCTCTTGGACAGCGAGCTCTTTGAAGACGTGTATTATTTTTATCAATAGCCCAAGTCCTTGCACACATATTTGACACTCAAAATATTTAAGTAAATGGATATATTGAAATACATATTCCATGTGATCAAACTATTAAATTGTATGATATGTGAATTATCTGCCAACAAAACTGTTTTAAAAAGAGCTTAACAAAAAATCGGCGGGGACAAAAATGTCTATATTCTGTATTTCATGAGGGAAACCAGCAGCTTATATGTGCAGGCAGATTTAATTTACATATTTGTTTCATGAGGTTAGATAACAAGTCCTATGTGAAAATTTGAGCAAATTTCTAAAATGCTTAATCTGTTTCCTGGTCATCAAATTCACATCCCTTTCAATCACAAAAATTACAAAAACTTCACATAAAATGATGTAAAACTTTTAAACTCCTCAAAAATATCAGCAAGGGGAAATGTGACTAGAGCTTGAGATAAACCAATTTGAGATGAGGATTTGAGGAATAAAAATCTCTGCTTTCATTGAAATGAGCCAATATGATATTAAAACAAAAGAAGAATTCATGTGAACGAGGCAGCCAATTCCATCTTGTAGAATTAAGTTTAAAAAAATTCAGATTAACTGGTGATTGTCCTGAACTGACTTGTCAATTGATTCAAAAGGTTAATGTGGCAGAAGCAGGCTTAAATTGGTTTCCCAGGGTGGACCTTAATTGCATTACTTTGAAACAAAATGTTCCTGTCAATCAGAAAATGTTTTGAGAACTAAACTGTTTGCAGAGCTGAGGCCAAGGGAACTAAGACTTTGTGACTAAAAGGACAAGAAGGATTTGTTGTACACCAGGAAAGTGAGTGTCAACATGGAAATCTGGGCTTTGGATGTTCAGGGAGTTCTTTGCACAGGTATGTTCGCGTTGGTATGTGTCTATTAGAAATCATGTTGTAGTTAAAAGGCTCACGTGTTTTTGCTCGACTATCCCAGCTTCTTATGAAGAAGGTTTGTGACTTGTGTCTTCATTTCCTCAACTAGAAAATTAAAGCTAGACTCGATTCTATTAAAGATCTGTTTTAGCTCCAACCCTGTGTGAATGTACAAATTACACGCAAAAAATCCGTTTTGGAAATACAGTGGAGCCTTTTTGATTTGGGGATGCTTGCAAAGCTGGAGTTGTTTGGTGTTTCGGAGAGTAGACGATTTATAATTCAAAGCACCTTAAGGAGTGAAATGAGTGCAGGTGTGTGGGCTATCTAGTCTTGGTGAGGGGGGTAGATGGAAAGATTGTGGGTCAAAAATACAGAGAATGTAAAGTCTCTTTACTTCTGTCCTAAAGCAGCTCTACTCGGACCTAAAGGCTTGCTATGAGTTAGAATCTACTTCATGGCAGTGGTTGGTTTTATTCAAATGTAAAGGCCATCTTTGAATAGCCTCGTGTTTTGAGGGAGACTCATTTTATCATTGTGAGGCTACTTACCCAGAAGATGGACAGAGTTAGGTAGGAACCTATTCTTTTCCTTTTTTTGGCAAGGAAGGGAAGAGTGGACAAAGACTGTGGGTTGTTTATGCCTGTGGACAAAAGAGATGCTCTGAGAGACTACAGACGTGTTGACATAAACGTCTACTCAATTGGTACCTGTTGTTTGTTGTTAGGGGCCATCGAGTCAGTTCAGACTCACAGCAGCTTTATGGCCAACAGTGAACACTGCGGAATCCTGCGCCATCCTCACCATTGTCCCGCTGCTTGAACCCATTGTTGCAGCCACTGTGTCCATCCATCTCCTTGAGCGTCTTCCTCTTTTCCCTGCTCCTCCCCTTGACCAAGCATGATGCCCTTCTCCAGGGACTGGTCTCTCCTGACAACATGTCCAAATATAGGACAAAGACTCACGATTCTTCTCTTCAAGGAGAACTCTGGCCGTAGAGACTGGTTTGTCTTGTCAGGAGTCCCTGGTACTTTCAACAGCATCACCAGCACCACAATTCAGTTGCATCAATTCATCTTTGGTCTTCTTTATTCCATGTCCAACTGTGGCATGCATAGGAAGCAATTGGAAATGCGGTTGCCTCAGGCGCACCTTAGTCCGCAAAGTAACATCGTTATTTTTCAATACTCTAAAGAGACCTTCGGCAGCAGATTTACCCAAAACAATGTGTCTTTTGATCTCTTGATTTCCCCTTGCATGTGCTTTGATTAGGGAGCAGTCAAGAGATCAAAAAACAAAATCCTTGACAACTTCAATCTTTCCTCCATTTATCATGATGTTACCTATTGGTCCAGTTGTGAGGATTTTAGCTTTCTTTTCATTGAGGTGTAATCCATATTGAAGACTGCAATCCTGATGTTCATGAGGAAGTGTCTAAAGTCCTCCTCACTTTCAGCAAACTTGTTTGTGTCATCTGCCTATTGCAGGTTGTTAATAAACCTTCCTCCAATCCTGATACCATAGTCTTTTTATAAGCCAGATTCTCTATTTGCTCAGCATAACATGTTGAATACCTAAGATGCATACCTTTCCTGATTTTAAATCATGCACGATTCCCTTGTTCTGTTTGCACAACTGCCTCTTGATCCACATACAAGTTCTGCCTGAGTTCTGGAATTCTCGTTCTTCTCAAAGTGATCCATAGTTTGGTATGATCCACATGGTTGATGTCTTGGCATAGTCAATGAAACACAAGTAACCATCTTTCTGATATTCTCTGCTTTCAGTCAAGAACCATCTGACAACAGCAATGGTTTATCTTGTTCCATATCCTCTTCAGAATCTGGCCTGATTCACTGGCAGCTCCTTGTCAATGTACTCCTGTAACTGTTCTTAGATGATATTCAGCAAAATTTTACTTGCATATGATATTAGTGCTATTGTTCTATAATTTTTAGCATTCTCCTGGGTCGCCTTTCTTTCTTTTAAAATAATTTTATTGGGGACTGTTACAGCTTTTATAACATTCCATATATATCAATTGTATCAAATATATTTGTACATATGTTACCACCATTTCCAAGACATTTTCTACTTGAGTCCTTGCTATAAGCTCCTCTTTATTCCTCTCTTTCCCCCACTCTTCCACCCTCGTGAATCCTTGATCAATTATTTATTTTTATTATTTCATATCTTAAACTGTCTGTTGTCTCCCTTTACCCACATTTCTGTTATTTGTCACCTTTGGGGGGGGGGCGCTATATATCCAACCTTGTGATAGATTCCCCTTTCTCTCCCTTCTGCTTCCCTGACCATAGAACGGGTATAAATACAGATCAGATCTCTTCCAGTCAGTTGGCCAAATAGGTGTCTTCAAAAATTCCTGGCATAGATGAATGAGTATTCCTTGTTCCTCATCAACCTGTTGAAGCATTTCAATCAGTATTCCATCAGTTCCGGAGGCTTGTTTTTGTCTAAAGCTTTCAGTGCATTTTAAGCATCTTCCTTTTGGGTGTTGCTTCTTCCTGTGTACTACCACTTGAATCGAGTGTTGACTCCATTAGTACAGTGACTGTGTATTCTCTCCATCTTCATTTGGGCTTCCTCATCATTCAAAGAAACATATTAGAATCAGAAACACTGATAAGTTCTGATAACCTGCTGAGAACAATGTTTTCTAGTCAATAGTGGTCATAAATGTCTTAATTTTCTGTTACTCTATCTCTGAACCCAAGGTAGGTTAGCAGAAATTTTAAAGCATTTTAAGACTTTTCTCACATGCTACTCTTTGAATACAGTAACTGAGCCAATACATCATTGTGTTAGTCTGGGTAAACTAGGGAAACAAATCCACAAAAACTCATATGTATAAGAGAAAGTTTTATATAAAGGGTAAGTGTACATTAAGAAAGCATCCCAACCCTGTGCTGTCCAAGTCCATAAGTCCAACATTGGTCCATATGACCGACACCAATCTACAAAGTCCTTAATCTCACAAAACACACGCAATGATGCCAACTGCAGGAGGAAAGCTGAATCAGTGAGCATCTCAGCACTGGTAGGGGTCTCCATATGGCTGCTCCCGCACCGAGGCCTGCATCAGGGTAGGCCCATGCGGCTTCTCCTTGGGGATGCCTTGCAGGAAGTGAGCCTTGCCAACTGAAGCAGGGAACTGGCTAAGGCAGCTGCACCCTGGTCCGACCATCAGAAAGCAAGAGACGTAAGGACTAGAAAGGTGAGGCTCACCGAACCATTTATTGATCGACCCTTCAATTAATCCCACGCTTTTATCAACCAGGTTGGCACAATAAACCTTAACTATCTCAATTATGTACCAAATCCTTGCTTGTTTGAAGAAATATAGAGCTTTGTTTTCAAATGAAAGTACTTTTAAGACTTTGCAACTGTCAATTTGGAAAAAGAAAGAAAGGAAAATCACTAAGAATCCAGCTATGTCTGGGCAGATTCTATATAGCCAAAGAGAGCCGGAATGTTGAGATGGAGAGTGACGAGGTCATGGAACAGAGGACTTAGCAGGGAATATGCTAAACAGTGGTGAAGAGAATGGCCTTAGAGTTATAGCTATTGTTGTTAGATGCTGTTGTATCAATTTTGACTTGCAGTTGCCCCAATGCAATTTTATTGACTACCCTATATAATTTTATACACTATGATCTTTATAGGACCAGACTTCCAGGTAATTCTAACATGGTAGGTTCAAATCATCGATCTTTGGGTAGCAGGTTGAGTCCTTGACTGTTACACTGCCAAGGCTCCTTGACTTAAAGCCTAGTCCTTTTGTTTTCCCCCACCCATGTAGCCTTGAACACATTTTTATCACTTCCTTAAATGCCAGGCTTTTCCTCTATTACATGGGAATAGAAATTGTACTTAAAGAGTTTTGGGAAGAGTCAATAAGATGGTGTCCATAATAAACACTGAGTACCGATGAAAAGCTCATGCCTTATTAAGTAATTATTTGCATTTAGTGCCAGAGTTGGTAAGGGTGTGCATGGCAGGAAGGACCACTGTTAGTTTGAACAATCCTATGGAATGGGATATGACAGACTTTGGCATGAGAGTTAAGTCTGTCTGGGACTTATTTTGTGGGGCACACGGCTAAGAATAGACTTTACATTTGAAAAGATGAAAGTGTTGAGTCAACTTCACCACTCTATGCTTCAGGAAAAAAGTAATTTTTCAGAAATCTTCTCATCTTTTTTTCCTCTTTCTGAGGTTAGCCATAAAAAATGGCTTTGCCCTCACATTTCCAAGATAAGGCTGGCTTCCCTCCTTCCTCATTACTCCTTCAAGAGTCGAGGATGGCTCCCCTATTTGCGTGCCTCTAGAAAAGCTGGATTCTTCTTTCCCTTGAAACATTTATCACTAATGAATGTTTACCCTATTTATTTTTGCAGTAGCCAAAATAAAATTGTTGCCTAATTGTGCAGTAAATTTTGTTTTGGGCACACCATTCAAAGAACAAAAAATGTATGCATATTTATATGACTTTTGTTTATATCTACCTGTATCTCTAGCTATACATTGACATCTATCTAGCTATATGTATGTACACTATACCCCATATGTTGGTCCAAAGACCTAATATATTTGCTACCTAGTTTTTTTTAATTTTAACAATTTATTAGGGGCTCATACAATTCTTATCACAGTTCATACATATACATACATCAATTGTATAAAGCACATCTGTACAGTCTTTGCCCTAATCATTTTTTTCTCCTCTTTTCTTTTTTTTACATTTTATTAGGGACTCATACAACTCTTATCACCATCCATACATATACACACATCAATTGTATAAAGCACATCCATACATTCCCTGCCCCAATCATTCTCAAAGCATTTGCTCTCCACTTAAGCCCCTTGCATCAGTCCTCTTTTTTTCCCCTCCCTCCCCTTTCCCCCCTCCCTCATGTGCCCTTGGTAATTTATACCTCGTTATTTTGTCATATCTTGCCCTATCCGGAGTCTCCCTTCCCCCCTTCTCTGCTGTCCCTCTCCCAGGGAAGAGGTCACATGTGGATCCTTGTAATCAGTTCCCCCTTTCCAACCCACTCACCCTCCACTCTCCCAGCATTGCCCCTCATACCCTTGGTCCTGAAGGTTTCATCCACCCTGGATTCCCTGGTCCTCCAGCTCTCATATGTACCAGTGTACAGCCTCTGCCCTATCTAGCCTTGCAAGGTAGAATTCGGATCATGGTAGTTGGGGGGAGGAAGCATCCAGGATCTGGGGGAAAGCTGTGTTCTTCGCTACCTAGTTTTACTGGGAAAAACAAACAAACATTTATGACCCCTGTATCTAGGGTTAAATAGTTCTAGACCCAACTCCATACCAACCATAGACACTCTTGTATTCCTGTTGAACATGTTAGGTGAATTTTCAGAAAAGAGTGGCCCAGTTGCAGCATTGTGCCCCATCTTGGTACCTCTCAGGAAGGCAAAGACCTTACCTATTGCCAAGAAGGGAAGATTGCAAGATTTAAATACCTAGTCAATAAACACCTGTGGGGTTAACTGAAGGGTGGAGTAATAAATGGTTTGGTGAATCTTCTCTTTCTAGTTCTCGAGTCTCTTGCTTTCTGATGGTCAGACCAGGGTGCAGCTGCCTTAGCTAGTTCCCTGTTTCAGCTTCTAATGCTCACTTCCTGCAAGACATCCCTGAGGAGAAGCCACATGGACCTACCCTGGTGCAGCCCTGGGTGCTGGAGCAGCCGTGTGGAGACCCCTGCTAGCGCTGAGATAGCACTAATTCGGCTTTCCTCCTGCAGTCGGCATCATTTCATGTGTTTTGTGAGATTGAGGAGGACATTGTAGATTGAGGTCAGACATATGGGCTAATGTTGGATTTATGGGCTTGGACAGCACTGGCTTGGGATGCTTTCTTAATGTACACTTACCCTTTATATAAAACTCTTTCTTATATATGTTTCTGTGGCTTTGGTTCCCTAGTTTACCCAGACTAACACACAGATATTTGAATGTACAACATAGATTTTTGAAGCATTTGGATCCATGATTTTTCAATGGAGATTGTAATATGAGAGGAATCCTCTTTGTAATGGGTTATATATCATAATTGCTTAAAACTGTCATTCTAAAGGTGTTTCAATACTTTTGAGACTCATTGTTACTTTTTTGTCAAAAAGTATTGCTGTAATATGATAGAAATCTTTATTAAACAAACATATCAAAGTGTGAAGGCATATTTTTTTATTCCTCATGAATTGACTGAAGGTTCCTGAGCAGACAATCAGTTTTAAATCCAGCAATTCATTCAGGCTTGGTTTCATCTCTTTCATTGTAACTGCCCCCATAGAACATCACTATCCTACTTCCTCCTGTATTTCCTGTCTCCATTCCTCCTTTTGGTCCTGATCCTTTGGAACTTTGTCTTTGAGTAAATGCTGCCCGTCTGATCTCAGAGGGTGGATTATTCTAAGGTGTGTATATTTCCTCTGGATTACGGCTCCTCTTGTAGACCTATCTGTTATTTGGCTGCAATTTGAGCTTGTAGGGGTCAATTTATTTCCAGGCATGAGGGTTTTATCTGTGGAGCCAACCTCACGTAGGCAATTGGGACGAGAAAAAGAAACGAGAGAGAGCTATTGTTTAAACACACCTGCTGCAAATTATAGCTTGAATTTACCAAAAGGTGAAGAGGACTTTCCGTCCTAATCCATCATGTTAATAGTATCAGCTCATTCCTTTTAAACGTTTCTTGCAGTGTTTTCACTTTACAGTCTTCCTCTTAAGCATTTCCATATTACGTAACCCAAGAAGTGAAGTTGGTTTTTTGCCACTTGCAGTTGCAGGCAAATAACTATTTTAAATTTAATGTTATAGCTTTAAATCCCAGAAACACAGCCAATGTAGGTTTCCTTAAATATTTCCAAATTCAGTAGAAGGATTCTGCCCTTTTCTCTATTTTTCTGGAAATAAAAAGAATTTGAAAATATTTTTTATTTTAAAAAACCTCCAAAAACCTCACTCATTCTCACAGAGTCAATTAGGACTCATAGGAACCCTATAGGACCGGGTAGAACTACCCTATAGGATTTCTTAAGAGAAGCAGACTTATAGAATCCACATCTTTCCCCTAGGAAGCAGCTGCTGAGTTCTCACTGATGACCATTCAGTTCGCAGCTGAGCCCTTAATCACTTTACCACCAAGGACCCTTGCTTTTTGTATATAGACATGTTAATTTGAGATAAACTCCTTATATTGCTTATCATGCTGTGCTGCTCACCTGGGCTGGGAATTTGGGGTAAATAACTTATTTTCACTACTTTTCAAAATGATGATGAGAAACCTCCTATCCTCATATTAAAAGTGTACAGTTAGCATATTGGCTCAGGAAAACAGAATACCTTCCACTTTTCAATATAAAAGTTTATTTTTGAAATATAAGATTAATGTTTTATGACAGTCTGAAAGCATTGCATGCGCGTGAAGGAATTACTGTATTTCAAAATGTCAGAGGAGGGTCTGTTAATTTTATGTAGCTTGTGCCCCAGGCAGGGAAATATCTTTGACATTCAAAAACTATTTAAAAACATTGGTTTGTCTTCCACGGGTGTAACTTGGCTGGGTGTTCAAGAAGGTTCAATTTAAATAGGAAATGTATTCATAGAAGAATGATTAGAGATTAACATCCAACAGTGCCTGAAGGTTACTATTGGGACTCATATTTTTAAGTTTGAGCTTTTTTTCTTAAACAAAAGTCTACTTTTCACCTAATAAAACCTGTGAGGAAAAAATGAATTAAAAACAAAACCAAAAACACTCAGAAAGCACAAAAAACAAACAACTTTAGAAGGGAAACACACACCTGTAAGGGACAAATTAAGAAGTACGAAGCCTCTTTCTTTCTTTCTTTCTTTCTTTCTTTCTTTCTTTCTTTCTTTCTTTCTTTCTTTCTTACATCAGTGAAAATAACTTTAACTTCTCTAGATACATTTCTTTTCTGGTTTCTATTTTACCAGAAGTGTCTTGTATTTTGAGCCACTAAATTTGTTTAGCATGGACTTTGTACTACACAATGATTCCATTAATTCCTAACAGCCTTCCTTTGCTCCTCTGAGATAGGTGAATGTTTATCAGTTTAAGATCGAAGTTGGTGGATTAAGTATGTATTTGTAATCTTCTTTTACCTCTGACATTAAAAAAAGACATTATAATTTCGGTTGCTCCAAAATGTGTACTACAATGACTCCTATGTGACTAAATTAAGGGGCCTAGGTATTTAGATTAATAAGGAGCCACTGGTAGGATGTAGGAGCCTTATGTAGTGGCACTTCAGAACCATTGGCTGCTCTGCTGGAGAAAGACAAGGCTTTCTATTCCCACAAAGACGAAAGGTCTCCGAAACTCATGGGCACAGTTCTACTCTGTCCTAAGGGTCACTGTGAGTGAAATAGACTCACTGGCAGTGAGGTTTCCTTTTTGATAGCATAGCAAATTAGATATTGGGCTGCTAACCACAGGTTAGTTAGCAGTTCGAAGTTCCCACTCAGCTTGCAGGAGAAGGATGATGCTCTCTGTTCCCGTAGAGATTTACTGCCTTGGGGACCCACGGGGGTCACTATGGACTCCATGGAAGTGAGAGAACTTTAATTATAAACCTGCTTTACAGAAGCAGTTGCTCTGTAAATGAGTAGCCTGCCTATTAAATAAATGCAATTGGAAAATAAACTACACTGTCACTAAATAATAACTCATGTTATAAATAATCAGTTTGGATGCAGCTATAAGATTTTGCTGGCACAATAGTAAATTACACACTTCAGCAAATTTGTCAAACAGATGAACATCTCCACCCTGTGTATTTTGTTTTAATGATGTAGGAATATGATGACAAGATGTTTTCTTTCCTTTATTCACATTAGAGTAAATGGAAAAATAAATTAACTGACAGAGAAGGTTTTCCAGGGGAAAAGAGATTATAGCACTCAGAAAAACCATGGATAGTTGTATTAGTTGTCTAGTGTTGTTATAACAGAAATACCACAAAAAGATAACTCGAACAGCAGAACTTTCTTTACTCATCGTGTAGGGGGCTAGATGGATAAACTGAAGACTGATGAAGGGACAAATCAATCTCTCTTGGAAGAAGTATGGCCGGAATACTCTTTAGAGGCAAGGATGGAGAGAGTTTGTTTTACATACTTGGGACATGTCAGGAGAGACCAGTCCCTGGAGAAGGACATCATGGTTGGTAAAGTGGAGGAGCAGCGAAAAAGAAAGACGAAGGCCCTCAAGGAGGTGCGTTAACCCAGTGGCTGCAACACTGGGCTCAGGCATAGAAACAATTGTGAGGCTGGCGCAGGTCCCAGCAGTGTTTCATTCTGTTATGCTTAAAGTTGTTATGGGTCGGAATCCACTCAGTTAGTAACAGGGGGCTAGAGGTCCATAGTTAGGGTGCTGGCTCTAGGGGAAGGCCGTTTCCCTGCGTCAGTTCTAGAGGAAGATGCCTGTCTTCTTTTAGCTTGTTTCCTGCTTCACTGGGCTTGTCATCTCTTCACCGCCTGTGTCCTAACTTGATTGTTTTCATCTCTTTTCTATTTTAGAAGTCACATAGTCAGACATATCCACATGCATCCTTCCCTATGAACACAGCACAGGCAACCCATTCCCCAAAGGGGTCAAGTTATTCTTCGGTTCCCTGTATATCTTTCCACTTCAGTGCTCACTCGCTGCCATTGAGCCAACGCCGGCTCATAGTGGCTCTAGGGGACAGGGCAGAACCGCCCCTGTGAGTTTCCAAGACCGTAATTCTTTACTGCAGTAGAAAACCCAGTGTTTCTCCTGCTGAGCAGCTTGTGGTTTCAAACTGCTGACCTTTCAGTTAGCAGCCGAATGGGTCACCACTACACTGCTAGAGCATCTAACTCACAGTGACCCCATGTAACATGAAGGGAAACATCGGCCTGGCCTGTTGCACTTTATTGACGTTATTCACACGTATTGATGTTCTCCTTGAGCCTATTTTTGTAGCCTCTGTGCCAATTCCTCTCCTTGAGGATCTTCCTCTTTGCTCCTGACCTTCTGCTTCATCAAACATGATGTCGATTCCCAAGTGCCAGTCCCTCCTGATGTTATCTCTGAAGTATATGGGGAAGAAGATTTCTCATCCGTGGTTTTAAAGAGTATTCTAGCTGTACTCTTCCCCAAACGGATGTATTTATTCTGGGATTCCATGGTACTTTCAGTATTCTTTGCCAACACCATAATTGAAAATGCACCGACTCTTCAATCTTCCTTATTCATTGTCCAACTTTCACACACATATGAGTCGATTGAAGATACCATGACTCAGGTCAAGCTCCCCTCAGGCCTTAAAGTGACATCTTACTTTTGATGCTTTAAGAGGCCTCAGATCTGCTCAATGCAATGAGTCTCTTGATCTCAAGACTGCTGCTTCCATGAGCATTGAAATCCTTGACAACTTTAATCTTTTCTCTGTTTATCTCGATGTTGTCTGTTGGTCCAGTTGTGAGGATTTTGGTTTTCTTTACAGTGAGTTGCAATCCATACCGGAGAATTCCAAGTCCTTACTTTCAGCAAGTAAGATGATGTCGTCTGCCAATCTCAGGTTATTATTAAGTCTACCTACAATCCTGAAAATCCTGATTCCATAAGTCCAGTTTCTCACATTATCCGCTCCTCATACAGCTTGAATAAGTATGGAGAAAAGAGACAATCCCGACACACAACTTTCCTACAGGATTCACTTGTTCTGTTCCTGTGCCTGCCTCTTGTTTCATGTACAGGTTATGAATGAGCATATTAAGTATTTTGGAATTCCAAGTTTTCTCAATGTTATTCGTAGTTTCCTATGGGTACCCAGTTGGATGCCTTTATGTGGTCAATAAAACACATGTAACTATTTTTTCTGGTATTCCCTGCTTTCAGCAAAGATGCATCTCACATCAGCAAGGACGCCCTTCCTGCCGTGCTTGCTTCTGAATCCAGCTTGCGTTTCTGAGAGCTCCTTGTCAGTGTGCTGATGCAAATTTCATGTGATATTAACGACACTGTTGAATAAATTCTGCATTCTGTTGGGTCATCTTTCTTTGGAATGGGCACAAATATAAATCTCTTCCAGTCGATTGGTCAGGTGGCTGTTTCCCAAATGTCTTAGTATAGAAAAGTGAATTTTTTCAGTGTTTCATCAGCTTGTTGAAACATTTCGATTGGCCTTCTGTCAATTCCTACAGCCACATCCTTTTTTCTAGAGCCTTCCCTGCAGCTTGCACTGCTTCTGTCAATATCATTGGTTCTTGCTATATCCTACCTCTAGAAAGGATTGAATGTTGACCAATTCTTTTTGGTATAGTGACTCAATCTATTTCTTCTGTCTTTTTTGATGCTTTCTTCTTGGTTCAATATTGTGCCCAGAGAATACGTCCAGATTACATCTTGAGCCTTGGATTTGATTTCTTCTTCAGTTGTTTTAGCTTAAGCTATGCTGAGTGTGTCCTTCCATTTTAGGCTTTCTGACTCTAGACTTTAGCACATTTCACTATAATACATGACTTTTTCTTCTCGAATTGCCCTTTGAAATTTTCTATTTAGTTCTTTTAGCTCATCATTTCTTGTGTTTGCTTAGCTATTCTACATTTAAGAGCAGGTTTTGGAGTCTCTTTTAACATCCACTTTCATCTTTCCCTACTTTCTTGTCTCTTTAATGACCTTTTGCTTTCTGCATGTATGTTCTGGGGGTCATCCTCAATGCTTCGTGCCTTCTGTCCTTAGTTTTGAATACATCACATCTGTCTTCCAGAAGTTCTCTAGATTCAGGTGGGATTCACTCCAGGTTCTCTTATGGCTCTCATGAACTTAAAACAATTTTTCTTCAGCTTTACCCTGAGCAATTAATTGTCTGATCGGTCAGGTAGCAGTCCAATGCATAGCCACCATGCCACCATGGCCTGAGCTTCTCCATGGCCTCTTTTCACAGATGTAGCAGTCAATTTGATTCCTGTGAATGCTGCCTGGTTAGATCCATGTGTACAATAATCAATTATGTCGTTGAAAGGGGCATTTGAGATGAAGAATTCATACTTTTTGCCATCTACTTGGTGCTGACTCATAACAACCCTGCAGGACAGAATGGAGCAGACCCTGTGAGTTTCCAAGGCTGTTACTGTTGAGGGGAGCAGAAAGCCCTGTGTTTCGCCCTCAGAGAGGCTGATGGCTTTGAACAGATGAACTGAAGAATTCATAGGCTTTGTAAAATTCTATCTTGAAGTCTCTACAGCTTCATTTCTATACAGTCTATACAGCTTCATTTAACAAGGTCATATTTTTCAATTATTTCCCTTTCTTTGTTTCCAGTGTTTGAAATCCAGCTGCCAGTAATTATCAATGCATCTTGATGACATGTTTGCTCCATTTGAGACTGAGGAATTTGGTGCAACTCAATGTCTTTATCACTAGCTTTAGAAGTTAGTTGATAAATATGAATAATAGTTGAATTAACTGACTTTTTAGTAGGTATGTAGATACATAACACAACAGATACCAGTGTACTTCAATAGCTTTTGAAATTCCTTTTCAGTCAGGGATGTGATGTGCTTCCTTTTTAATTCGCCATTCAGGGAGCAGTAAATAATGTGATTGTCAATCTATTTCAGCTCATGAATGCCTAGAAAATAGATATTTATATGTTCCTTTTAATTTTTGATGACTTCCATTTTTCCTAGAACCATACTTCATATATTCAGTATTTCAATGATTAGCATGTGTTTGCAGCTGTTTTTTTTTCTTTTTTCTCATATCGAGTAATACCCCATTATAAATGAAGGCCTAAACCTTTACTCCATTCCCATTATTGTGGTCAACTCCATTGGGGGAGGCACCTCTTCCCCAGTTGTATTTTGAATGCCTTTCAACACGGGGGTAGGGAGGCTCATCTTCTGGTTCTATATTTGACAGTTTCCTTCTTCTTCATAAGGTTTACAGTGATTAATACTCCACAAGTGGCCAGCTTATTCCATATTTTAGCATTTTATTTGACAATGTTTCGCTGTTATTAAGGTTTTCCCTTCAGAGGTGGAAACCATCTTCTTCCTTCGTAGTCTATTCTTAGCCTGAAAGCGCTACTGAAACCTCTTCAACTTGGATGACTCTTCTGGTATTTAAAATGCTGGTGACATAACTTCCGGCATCACGACAATGTGCAAGCCATTACTGGAAAAAGATGGAAATGGGATTATAGAACATAATTTTTGGGGCACACAATTCAGTCTATAGCGGTAGCTTAGACCCATAAAGTTCAATAAAGCTCATTATCATTTTCCTTTATTGTTATTATTTTGATATAATTGGCAGTCTAGATGTAGGTTTTTCTGATGTTGGGGCATCCTCTCAATGATCTCAGCAGGGAACCAAGTTATTTCTAGTTTTCTGTGTTGTCTTTCTTAGCCAGTTGATTTCTATTCTCCTGTTTGTTGCTTCATGATTACAAGATGACTTCAATAGACCACCCACTGGTGAAAAGGAGAAAGGGTCAGAATATCTTTGAACTTTTATTTTCATTGCTGTTGAAAATATAAACCCATTCAACAGTTTCTATATGTGCAGTTCAGTGACAATGATTACATTCTTCAAGTTATGCAACCATTCTTACCCTTCTCCTCTGAATTGCGTTTCCTCTGTGATCACAAACTGACTACCTCCTACGTTTACTATCTAACATTTTGATTGCTCATGTTAATTTTATCCCACATAGATAATCCTTAAAAGCATATAATGATTTTAATAAAATACATTGTTTGGTGTTAAAAATTAAACCTGCAGCTTTTATTATGGATTGTAACTCAGTGTAGAGAAAACCCAAATCCTCACAATTGGACACATAGACAACATCATAATCGACAGAGAAAAATTGTCAAGAATTTTATTTTCCTTGGATCCACAACCAACACTCATGGAAGAAGCAGTCACGAAATCAAATAATTGATTTCATTGGATAAAACTTGCACCGTTGTTATTGTTGTTAGGTGCCATTGAGTTGGTTCCAACCCACAGTCACCTTATGCACAGCACAAGGAAACATTGCTTGGTCCTGTGACATCCTCGCAATTTTTCCTATGCTTGATTCCATTATTGCAGCTATGATGTTAATTCATCTCCTCGAGGCCTTCCTCTTTTTCACTATCCTCTACCGATCATCACTGCATACTACTCTTTAAAGTGCTAAAGCACAAAGATGTCACTTTGAGGACTAGGGTGTGCCAGGCCCAAGTCATGGTGTTTTCAATTGATCCATATGTGTGTTAGGCCAGGTTGACTAGAGAAACAAATCCAGAGACACTCATATATGTATAAAAAACATTTATTTCAAGAAATAATTATATATTGAAAAAACATCCCTTTCCAGCTCAACTCAAGTTCATAAGTCTGATACTGGTCTACAAGTCCTATTCTATTCCATAAATCGCCCCTTCCCCCACCCCCCCTCATCAGACTCACACAGCCACATGCAATGATACAGAACGCAGGAAGATAGATCATAGGCCGGTGGGTGTAAGGTCTTGTGGGTCCAATGGTGGTGGATGCATCTCCAGGACTCTGGCAGCAACCAGGGTCCCCCAGCAGAAAGGTGAAGGCAGAGAGCGAGGGGGAGGTCCCCTTATGAGAAGGGCACACCCAAAGGAGGCACCATCAGGCTGTGACCTGATTTAAAGGTTACATTCTACCCCTACACATTTATTTATCTTCAAGTTGACATGAAATTGTGCGACTACCACAACGACATGCAAAAGTTGAGCAATGAATAAGGAAGAATACGGAGGAATGGGTGCATTTCAATTAGAGTGTTGGAAAAGAATGTTAAAATTAACATGGTCACTTAGAAGAATAAACCAATCACTTGCACAAAGCACAACTCAAATGCTCCTAAGACGTGAGAGTGGAGAAAATTTGTCTCAGGGTCTTTGGATGCGTTAAAAGGAATGACGAATCCTTGTAAAAGACACTGCTCTGTAAAGCGGGTCAATGAAGAAGATGAGCCTCCACTGGATGGATTGATGCAGGGACTGCAACATTGGGTAGAAGCAGCAGGCTGCAAGGCAGGGGAGTATTTTGTTCGCTTGTGTCTAAGGTCGCCATGAGCCAACCCTCCGCAGCACCTACCAACAATATTGTGTTGTTTGGAACAATGAAGGTAAAGTGAGGGAGAGCTCAGCTTCCAAGTGAAAGCTTGGCAGTTCAAACTGACTGGTCGCTTTACTTTTTACTGATTTGCTTCTGTGGTGATTATAGCCTTGGAAACCCCACAGGTGGTTCTCCCTGTTGTATGGTCACTGTAGGTTGGAACCAACTCAGAGACAGTGGTCTTATTTTGATTTTATTGTTTGGCTTAAAGGAGATTTTAGGGCCTATTTTTCTTTTAAGGTTTACATTTTTAAATAGCTCAGGGCAATATGTTTAGGAGTCCATTCAGCCTCACTATACCCAGAAAATCTGGATTTCATGAGAACTCAAAATTCTGTCCCACCTTTTTTCCCCTTTGTATACAAATTCTTTTGTAGAATCTTTTTTTCCAGTTATGTTCAGTCATGGCAGCCAGGAACAAACCAGTCCTTCTAGTGTCATGGCAAGGAAAGGCATGGCACAGGTAGGAAGCCACACATTTTCTTTTCTCCCCTTATGCCTGACTCTCCTTCATCCTCTGTTACTCCAGGTAAATAGAGACCAATTGTTGTACCTTGACTGGTCATTTGTAAGTTTAAAACTTTAATTATTCTTATTTTCAACAGTTTTACTGGCACATGATGCACATATCATTGAATTGAATAGTTCAACCATTCAAACATATCACGGGGAACTGTCTGATCACCACCACATCCATCCTAGAGCTTTCCTTCCCACATGATTGATTCACCCCCAAGGTGAGCTGTCCAATCATGATCAACTCCCATGCTCCCTCCCTGCTCACACCTTCATGATTTACTCCCAACTCCTCTTCCCCTCCGTATTTCCCTATTGCCCATCCCCCTCTCTTACTTTCCCAGTAACACCTTGCATCAGTTACTGTTATTGTGCATCCACTCCTGCAGTTCCAAGACACACTACCATTGACTAGAAGGTAGAGCAGAAGCATTAAGAAAAATATCTGGCTAACTAGCTAGGAAAAGGCATCTTTGGGCTTTTGTTTTTTTCATATGTATCTCCTAGGCCAGAATTGTGTCACATGACCATGACAGCAACAAGGGAACCTGGAAGCAGGAGGCCTGGGGTTATCATGGTCACCTTCTCTAACCTTACTATTTCCAGGGGTTAGGCAACTTCTGCTCTGTGGATTTTGGGTGCTATTTGGAAAGTAAAAAAGAGGATGGCTATGCTTTCCATTTTTGAGGTTTATAAATATGCAATCTACTCTTCAATCCATATTTTCTCAGAAAGAGTCTGGTCAAAATTGCTGCCTTACCAACAATCCCAAACCAAACCAGTTTGACTCATGCAATTCCCATGTACATCTGAGCAGAAGTGTGCACCATGAGATTTCCAATGGGTGTATTTTTAGAAGTGGGTCATTAGGTCTTTCCATGCAGTTCTGAGTGGACTTGAGTCTCTAGTCTCTTGGGTAGCAGCAAAATATGTTAACCATTTGAGCCACCTAGCTTTCCCAATAGACATGAATGCTTAAATGGTGAATTATAGGGATTCATATGTGGAAGAGATCAGTGAAGTCTAAAGTAGCCATGGGCTGTATCATGAAAGAATAGCATTGAAGGGTGACTAGTGCTAAGACCGATGGTAGGCAAACAGAGGACATCTCAGCAAGGAGGTTCCCCAGGTAAATGCAGTTGCCTGGTAAGAGATAAGGAAATCACCTTCTGAGCACAAGAGTTGAACCTATGCAAATATTAAGGAGGAGCGTCTGGATTGGGACTAGAGGGAAATAAATTCTCTGAATGTAATTTCTGCCTTAAGTTTTGTGGGCAACAAGAAGCTGCTTGAGGGTACTTTGGCAACCAAGACCCTCATCAGAGAAGCAGGCTTATCTGAAGTAGAAAGTGGCAACAGAATTAGAAGATGGCTTATAGACGGCTTATTAACAACCTACACTAGGCAGCTGACACAACGTTGCTTGCTGCAAGTGAGGAGCAGTTGAGGCACTTGCTGAAGAAGGTCAAGGACAGCATCCACCACTATGGATCACAGCTCAGGGTAAAGCAGAAACAAAATCCTTATCATTGGATTAACATGTTCAATGGAGAAAAGGTTGGCATTGTTAAGGATTTTGTCTTGCTAGGATCCATAATCTGTATCATGGGAGCAGCAGTCAAGAGACCAAACTATGCATTATATTAGGCAAATCTGTTGCAAAAGATCTCTTTAGAGTATTGAAAAGCAAGGATGTTACTTTGAGGACTAGGTAGGCCTGACCCAAGCCATGGTATTTCCATTGCTCATATGTATGTGATAGTTGGACACTGAATAAGGAAGACCAAAGAAGAATCCATGAATTTGGATTGTGGTGCTGGAGAAGACTATTTGATGTACTATGGACTGCTAAAAGGACAAACTGTCTTGAAGGAAGTAAAGCCAGAGTGCTCCTTAGAGGCAAGGATGGCAAGACGTCATATTTTGGCCATACTGTCAGGAGAGACCAGTACTTGGAGAAGACATGTTTGGTAAAGTGGAAGGGCAGGGAAATGAAGAAGGTTCTTAACAAGAATGCGCTCAGGCGTGGGAATGATTGTGAGGATAGTGCAGGACCGATTGGTGTTTAGTTCTGTTGTGTACAGGGTCGCTATGGGTAGAATGGACTCGGGGCACCTAACAACAGCACAAATAGTATGGGTTTTAAGTGCTGTTTTGATTGGTTGTGGGTTTTTTTTCTTTTCAGATATTTTTTTAAAACATGGCAATTTATCTACACCAAAGTCAATTATCTTTGAAAATGATCTCTGGCCTGCTAGTAGTTTCTGAGAAAGAATGGTGAGATTATTAAAAAGATTGAGGCTAATAAGCTATTGATGTGAACCAATGAGATTATTTATAACCTCATTTCTATAAATGACTCACGTGTTTCAATTTAAGGAAAAAAGATGCATTGCAAAGACAAGGAAAACGAGTTTGTTTTCTCAAAGCAGAATCGTTTCCTTCTTTTATTCCACTGTAAACTATTTGTTTTGGCTTCATATTTTATTGTTAAAATTCTAGTAATCATTACAAATCTAGAATTAATGAATCTAAACGGTCATTAATTCTTTATTGCTGAAGTAAACAGGGAAATGGAACTCATAAAGCCGATAGTGATTGCCACATTGCCGAGCGTAATTTCCATACATAGATAAACAGCTCTCAGGTGAAATGAGAAGAAAGGAAGTTGTGAAGTTATTTGGCTCTGACAAGGATGAACGTAGTCACACTGCCCGTTGGTGTTACATTTACTGAAATCTCATTTGACAAATTGTTCTGCAGAGAATGGAGGGGCCAGTTTAGAAAAGAGGCTTAATCATGCCTACAGCAGTTGATGAAGAATTGTGATAGCGGTTAACTCTTCAATTTCCTTAAGCAAACGGCATTCATTCAAACCCAATTTACACTGTTTTAGAAAAAATATCGGATGCTTGCTGTTAAAATGCAACTCTCTGTGCACCTTAAGCTTAATTTCTCCTTCACGGTCTCTGTGCTGGGGTCTGTGAATCATAGAAAATGATACAGGGGAATATGGAACCAGAGAGCACCCCTCCCCATTTTCTTTTGTGGCAGCTAAAGAAGACATGGAGAGAATCAGAGCAGCCATCCCCAACAGCTAGGCACTTTAATTCATAAAAAGAATAAGCTTCATTCCAATGGCCTTCATTCTTAGGCGCCCATTCTAGAGCCATTTAGGAGGTAAAAGAACATGTTATTCAGATTCAGTTGTGGGAAACAAAAGGAAAAAAGAGAAGGCAAAATGCCTTTAGATTAGGTCTGGGGATCCTCCCCCTCCCCCAAGCCCATTTTCTAAATGAGTTTTCCTGCGGATTTAAACCAACCATTTTGTTCTTCAAACGTCTGGATTGTTGTTTTGCATCTTACAATACAGCCATTCCTCAGGGCACTGTCTCTGTGAGTGTGAGGGAGGGTGTGGGAGGAGAATTGAAAGCCCTTTTTGCCACAAAGACATGTGCAGGTAGGAGTCGGAGCCAAAGATCAGGCAAACCTGGCTCACGCTGGGATACCGTTTTCTCCTCTCTAACATGCATGGCCACAGTCTTTCACCTGCATCCTGTAAGGAGCGTTGGTGATGGCGGCAGGTAAGGGCAGGCCTGCTGACCACGTGGTCGCGGTTCAAAGTCACTAATGGCTTGGAGAGAGAAAGGTGAGGTTGTCTGCTCTCATAAAAGATTTACAGCCCTAGAGACCCGATACAAACCCACCAGGCCGTGCTTTATTCTGCTGTAAATGGGGTCAATAGGAGTCAGAACCAACTACCCCACTTATTAATTATGTATATTCTAAAATTTATAAATAACCATATTTACTTAGGTATATACAAATGATATGTTATTATAACAACATTTATATTAAGTCAATAAAAGAAATCAATTAAAGACTATTTTAATCTATGATTTACAAATTTCAACTAGAGAGTAACAATGTTGGAAAACAGATCGTCAAAACTTCTTTTTTAAAAAAAATCATTTTATTGGGGGCTCGTACAATTCTTATCACAATCCATACAAACATCCATTGTGTCAAGCACATTTGTACATGTGTTGCCATCATCATTCTCAAAACATTTGCCTTCTACTTAAGCCCTGGATATCAGCTCCTCATTTTTCTCCCTCCCACTTCCTCATGAACCCTTCATAATTCACAAATTATCATTACTTTGTCATATCTTAACCTGTCCAATGTCTCCCCTCGCCCACTTCTCTGTTGGCTCCATACTCCAGGGAGGAGGTTATACATAGATTCTTGTAACCAGTTCCTCTTTTCCACCCCACATTCCCTCCACCATTCTCACCACTGGTCCTGAAGGGGTCATCTGTCCTGGATTCCTTGTGTTTCCAGTTGCTACCTGTCCAATGTATATCCTCTGGTCTAGACAGATTCGTAAGGTAGAATTGAGATCATGATAGTCGGGGGGAGGAAACATTTAAGAACTAGAGGAAAGTTATATGTTTCATCATTGCTACCCTGTACCCTGACTGCCTCATCTCCTCCCCACAACCCTTCAGTTAGGGGGTGTCCAGTTGCCTACAGATGGGCTTTGAGCCTCCACTCGTCACTCCCCCTCATTTACAATGATATGATTTTTTGTTCTTTGATGCCTGACACCTGATCCCTTCGACACCTTGTGGTCACAAAAACTTGTGTGCTTCTTCCATGTGGGCTTTGTTGCTTCTGAGCTAGATGGCCGCTTGTTTATCTTCAAGCTTTTAAGACCCCAGATGCTGTATCTTTGGATAGCCAGGCACCATCAGCTTTCTTCACCACATTTGCTTATGCATATGATTGTCTCCAGTGATCGTGTCAGGAAGGTGTGCATCACGGAATGCCAATTTAATAGAACAATATGTTCTTGCATTGAATAAGTACTTGAGTGGAGGTCCAATGTCTATCTGCTGCCTTAATACTAAACCTATAAATATATGCACATAGATCTATTTCCCCACCATCCTATATAAACATATTTACATATGTACATGCCAGTCCTTAGACCTCTATAAATACCCTTTGACACCTAGTTCTTTCTCTATTTCCTTTTGCTTTCTTCTTGTGCCACCCTCATGCTCAGCCTTCACTTGGGTTTTAGTAATTCCTCTTTCGGTTACATTGCCCTTGCTGAGTCCCTATCAGGCCTCTCACACCCTCCTTGCAACTAATTTTGGATCACTTGCTCCCCGATCCCTGGGTTGGTCAACACCAACTCCTTACTCCTGCCTCCCCTTCTCCCATGTCCCCCGGAACCGTTGGTCCCGTTGTTCATCCAGCCTATCTTATCTAGATAGATCTGTAGAGATAATAATATGTACCAAAAATAAGGCATAGCAAGACAGGCGACAAATCAGCACACAGTGATGACAACAAAAAAGAAAACCAATGACCAATAATAGAATTAATTAATTAAAAGAGAAAAAAATTTAATAAGAAAGAAAAACCTGTATATAGATCAAGGTCTGATTTTTGAACTCTAGGCATGTCCTCCAGTCAAGTCTGATGGGCCGAGTCTATCCTTTGTACTCCCTCAGAAGCTCCCTGCCCTGCTCCCCCCCATTGCTCTGCTGCACGCCTTTAGTGTTTTTCCTCAATGTCCTGGGGTCAGTCTGGGCCAGTCCCGACACTGAGTCTCCAGGGTTGACCCCCATAGGGCCCTGGGCCAGCGATGGATGGTGTGTCTCATAGTGGGATCATACATATGGTCCCCTCTGGGCATTGGGTGTTCACAGCAGGGATATCGTCCTCCAGGCCTGGTGGGCCAGGATGTGCTCCACTCTCTCTTCCTCTCCATTCATTTGGTCCCGTGTGCTCTGATCAGACATGTCCCTCTCCCCTAGCTGCAGCTTCAGTGCTGTCCTATAAAGTAAATTCTTCTGGGGGGGGGGAGACAAAACTTTTTATACCACACCTTATTGGTAATGCCAGGGAAGTTTGGCTAGAACAGAATTTATTTAACCACCACTCACTCTAAAAAACACAATGAGTCTGTGTTTTTCCTGTATTTGTTCCTTAAAGCTGCACACAGGTAATTCTTCACTAGGTCTACAGTGAATACTTTTTACAAATGAATCTAGATTATGATGTGGCCTAAAAGTGACTTTAGGAAGACCAGCTTCTTTGTGGCTCAAGGTTCAAAGGCAAATCTCAAAGCAACACCCTGGTTGGGTCACACAAAGCTCACGGACCCCAAAACATATGGATTCCAGAAGAACTGAATATCTATCTATCATCTATCTATCTATTGGTCTATCTATCCATTTGCCTATCTATCATCGCTCTATAATACTATTTTATATAACATTATAATCTTCACATTCTTTTCCAGTTCTGGTATTCTGCAAGTGCTGGATTCTATGGTACCTGCTTGTATGGTCCAGATAGGTAAAGCCGTGGGAAGAGATGGACAGGTGAAAATGGAGGCAAGTAGAAGAATGTGTGCCCAGGAGGATGAAGGTGCTCTGAGCTCAAACCCAGAGATGATGATGACAGGGTGGCAAGGCCACTGCTGTAAATTCTGAGTTGTGTCATGCCTTCCATTTTGACCTCAAGACTTTTCTTCCAATTCCTCTAGCTCTCTTCTGAATTGTGAGGACTGACCCTTACAGGCTGCAGTTCCCAGGCTCTCTTGTCAGCTGGCTTCTGCCTGGGTCCTTCCAATGGAGGCACTCATGGGAGGGAGATTTGGGGATGCTGAGTATAGAAGTCAGGCTATTTCTAGCCCTGTCTCTGTCTCAGATAATGCCTCCATTAGTTGAAATATCACCTCAAATACCCAGTCTGTGAGAGAGGCTCACTATGGTCCCAGCTACCACTGGAATGACCCGTCATTCCTCCCATCTCTGCCACACACTCTCCCTCCAGCATAGGTGGGGTAGGTAGTGGTTTCTGTTCTTGCTAACATTCACACTGCCTATTAGTATATTAGTCCAACAATATCCCACATGGTTCCCTTCATAGAGCCCATGTGTTTCAAATATTCAGAGTAAGTTCTTTTCTTTGAGACGGGACTCTGACCGAGGCAGATTCTTGTCTGGTACTGTATAGCCAAATTCATAAAGGTTGGTAAGCATAAAGGACTTATGCCGAACAAATAAAATGAGTTCAGTTCACAGACCCGTTTGTGACTTTTGTTCTCTAAATTTATATGAGTACTTAGAGATTTTGGTCTGCTTGCTGGAGGGGCTTGTGGAATTAGTGGGCTTTTCTGTGAAATGCCATATCAAATGAACTATTAGACTTTAGATGGTCCTAGGATCATGGGAGCTAAGGGACCTTTTCAGTTATGGATAATTTACAACAATCTCTACAGTGAACGAAGGAGCTCTGGTGGCGCAGCGGTTAGATGCTCAGCTGTTAATGGGAAGGTTGGCAGTTTGAACTCACTAGTTGCTCTGTGGAAAAGAAATGTGTAGCCTACTTCTGTAAATGATACAGCCATGGAAACTCTATGGGGCAGTACCACTTGGTTATTTAGGGTCTCTGTGAATTAGAAGCAACTCAATGACAATAGGTTAGGAAATGAATGAGAAAAACAAAATAAAAACAAAACCTCTGTCAGAATAAGAATCTTTTTATTCACTACTGCAACAGTAGAGTCTAGACTAGTACTAGGTATCTAGCAGGTATAAAATGTATGCTTTTTGAATGAAGGACTGGGATTTTAGGTACAACTTCCTGTGACCCTCAGCCTGAGCCGGAGGAGTAGATTCAGTAGTTCCCGATAGATATGTAATAGACCAAACTCTTTCACTGCCATCTAATGGATGCCAACCCACAGCTACCCCCTGTGGGTTTCCGAGCCTGTAACTGTTTACAGGAATACAAAGCCGCATCTTTCTCCCGCAGAGCTGTGGGTCCTTTCCCACTGTCCAAGGCAGTTGTGGATTGTAGCCCAAAGCATGACCACTACACCACAGGGGTCCCTTATTCAGACTAAAGAAGGGCCGATATCCTCTGGGAAGTACAAGGCGTGCATCCATTCCTGAAACAGAGGGTTGGACTGTTGTCACTGCAACACAAAGAGGTCAAGGTGAGGTGTAGGGTTAGGGTTAGTCTCTGGAGTTGGTCTTAACTCTCTTATCTATGAATGACTTTGGGTACATCTCTGCTCCTGTTTGCTGTTTAGTAACTTGAAGATCATGAGATCGACCTCAAGGGGTTGTGAAGATTGTGTAAGAAAAGACGGAGCATAAGGTCAATGTTCCCATTCCTTACTTCTTTGGTCGGATTCCTGACAAGTAGATCTTGCGGCAGGGATTTACAAGACTTATTGTTGGAGTGAGCTCAGAAGAAGGAAGAGGAGGGAGAAAAGCAGGACAAGGCAGAGGAAGAAAGCCAGCAAGACTGTCATCCCAGCTGGAGCCTAGCTTTAGTCTAATCCTTTGGGAAAGTTCTGGAACACAAATTATGACTCAATTCATCCCACCTTGAGGCAAGAGGTAGGCCATCTAGATTTATATGTCAGTCATTGGCCAACTACAACTCCCCATTCCCCATTCAAAAGTGGAATGTTAATATTAATTTATAAAGGAAATATTTTGGAGTGTTCCCAAGTCCAATTAACAACCTACCAAATAATACCAAATAACATGTAAAACCTACAATACTAGTAATAAACCTACAATTATATATATATAATACTAACATAATACAGACACAGTGCCAAGCTATGGCAACACGATGCTGAGATGCGGAATGCATTTCCTGGGCAAGGAGTTTGGTGAAACCACTCCTGCCACTTGGGATGTTCATTAAATAACTCATTACAACCAAACATGTAATACTAACTTCTTTTATTACCTTTTCTTATTAAAATCAAAATCCTCTTTGGATTTCTTTCAAAGCAAACTTTGGAAATTGGTTTATTGGTGTACCCATATGTCAGACTCTAATTTTCACAAAGCCTGTTCTTGACTCAACCTTGGTTAAACAAACATGACACAATCAAAAGGTGCTTTCGTTGGTTGAGTTCGGTGCAGAGAGATAGAGAGATGCCTAGTTCCTCCTTTATGAAAAACTACTCGGTGTGAAGATGTCAACACTTCTTATGCTGATAGGGGAGAAGTTGAGGCAGCCAATATTCATCCCAGGAAAAGGCAAAAGGTAGGACCAGTAGCAGATTCCTGTCTCAGTTACTTCTCATATTTGCATCGGTTCTTCCAGCCTCATGGAGGAAAGTGATCTGTGCTCTGACCTTGACTGACAGCTTTCCTTCGTGTCCTCAGGATGACACAAACCCATTTGGTTTAATGAACATTCTTAGTACATTTTTTTGTGAAAGGGCTTTTGTATTTAAACATATTCAGAGTTGAAAATAACTAGCTTTGAATTTTTAAAAAAATTATGTAATTTTTCCCCCTACTATAATGTGCTTAAAGTGTAGAAACAGCACAGTAAGAGCTAAAAAGGGGCCTCATTTTATTCTCTTTTTGGAAATAAGCCCAGGGAAGTTAAGGAACTTTATAAGTTCATGCAGCTAGTTTAGTGATTGAACCAAAATAAAATCCATATCCTTTTATTGCCTTATTAGTACCTGAATGGGTCTGCAAACCAACATATGTCATTTTGTAGTACCACTCACAAAAATGCAACTCTGAACGCATTTAGAAATGCAAATATAAGTTTGGTAGATGTTGTGAGAGAGCTCTGTCCATGACCACTATCTTAATCTAGGTTGTCTAGAAAAACAAAACTAGTGAATCTTATATGTGTGTCTATCTATCTATCTATCTATCTATCTATCTATCTATCTATCTATCTATCTATCATCTATCTGTTTGGTGCCATCCAGTCAGTTAAGGTCCATGACTTTTATATGTATAACAGAACGAAACATTGCCCATTCCTGTGCCATCCTCATAATTGTTCCTATGCTTGAGCCCATTATTGTAATCACTGTATCAGTTAATCTCTTTGAGGCCCTGCCTCTTTTTCACCACCAAAGGCACTTCTCCAGGGTCTGATCTTTTGTGACGGCATGTCCAAAGTCCATATGAGAAAGTCTTACCATTTTTGCTTCTAAGGCGCATTCTGTCATACTTCTTCTAAGACAGGATTTTGGGTCCTTTTACAGTCCATATTAAATTTATTTCATAATATAGTCCTCATAATTGTAGAAGTGGACAGTATAGGCATGTTCCAAGATTATTGGTTAGATGTTGGGATGGAGGCTTCTAACTCTCTCAGCTTCATGGGCTGATTAACCCAAATTGGTAGGAAGACTGCAAGATAGTAGCTGCTGAGCAAATTCAAGCCCCAAGTTGCAATACTAAAAGCTTCAATCAACAAAATATTGAATATTGAATGATGCAAGAAACACAAAAAAAAATGATGGAAAGAATACACAGAGTAACTTTACCCAAAAAGAACAACTTGACATTCAACCATTTCAGGAGACAGCATATGAGCAAAAATTAATGGTACTGAAGGAAGATGTTCAAGCTGCACAGAAAGCATTAGCTCAATACAAAGTTCCGTGAACTGACAGTGTACCAATTAAAATATGTCAACAAGATGATGAAGCGCTGGAAGCACACAATAGTTTATGCCAGGAAATTTGGAAGAGAGTTATTTGGCCAACTGCCTGGGAGAAAGTCAGTCATATTTGTACTTTTTCCAAAGAAAGATGACTCAATAGACTGTTCAAATTATAGAACAAAATCACTGATATCATATGCAAATAAAACTTTGCAGAAAATCATTCAAGGAGCTGCCAGAGGTTGAGGCTGGACTCAGAAGAGGATATGGAACAAGGAATATCATGGCTAACATCAGACGTATCTTGGCGGAAAGCAGGGACTATCAGAAAGATGCTTACTTGGGTTTTCTTGACTGTGCTAAGGCATTTGACTGCATGGACCATAGAAACTGTGGGAAGCCTTGAAAAGAATAGGGGTTCCAGAACACGTCATTATGGTCATTTGAACACGTACACGCCAAGAAGCAATTGTGTGAACTGAACAAGAGAATGCTGCATGACTGGAGATCATGAGAAGTATGTCAAGGCTGTATATCCTCACTCTGTACTTATTCAGTGTGTGTGCTGAGCACATAAACAGAGAAGCTGGATGACATGAAGAAGAACATGACACCAGGCTTGTGAATAATCTTAGAAATGCAGATGACACAATCTTCTTTGCTGAAAGTGAGGAGGACTGGAAGCATTTTTTGTTGAAGACCAAAGATTTCAGCCTTCTATATGGATTACAACTTAACACAAAGACAACAAAAATCCCCACAATGTTGTGAAAAGTGGCGAAAATAGCGAAGTTGTCGAGTATTTCATCCTGTTGGATCCACAATCAGTGTTCATGGAAGCAGCAGTTAGGAAAGCAAACGATTCATTGCATTGGGTAAATCTTCTGCACAAAACTGTTTAATATGCTGAAGAGCAAGAATGATACTTTAAGGATTAAGGTGCATCTGATGTAAGCCATGATATTTTCAATTGTCCCATATCCATGTAAAAGCTTGTTATTGAATAAGGAAGACCTAAGAAGAATCAATGAAATTGGACTGTGGTGCTGGAAAATAAGATAGAAAATATCCTGGAAATGCCAGAAGAACCCACAAATCTGTCTTGGAAAATGTACAACTGGAATGTTCTTTAGAGGCAAGGATTGCAAGATTTTTCCTCATGTAGTTTGGGCATGTTGTAAGGAGAGACTAGTCTCCAGAGAAGGATATTATGCTTGGTGAAGTGAAAACAAGGTAGGCCCTTGACAAGATGGATTGACACAGTATCTATCACAATGGGGTCATACATGAGAACAATTTCAAGTATAGCACAGAACTGGCAGTATTTCATTCTGTTGGACTTAGTGAACTATGAGTTGGAACTGATGCTATGGCACCTAACAACAACATGACAGGCTATTGGCTGAAATCCAAAGGGCCAGAGGTTGATGAGCCAGACACAGCATCTAGATCCAGGTAAAAACAGGCAAGTTCATATAGTGTCTACTTATTTTAGAAGCCAGCCACACCTATGATGAAAATTCCTTTCAATTAATTGTATCAGACCCATGATCTGAGTTATGGTGTTTCATCCCAACTAATCACCTTACAAGTGATTGATTGCTCATCTTAAAGCACATTATGGAGATTATTACATTGCATTAGTGTGTTAGATTAATCTCTCTAGAGAAGCAAAATTAGTGGCTCTTATTTGTGTATGCATATAGAAAGTGATTTATATCAAGACATGGCTTACACAGTTGAAGTCAGTAAAGCTAGTCTGGTTCAAGTCCTTGGGTTAGATGCAGGCTCAAGGCTTCTGCTGACACCTGCAGCTGCAGACACTGATGAAGAGGAAGACTACAGGGTGGTGGATGAAGATCTGAATAAATCCAGGATAGGCCAAATGAATCCAGGTCAGTAGTCTACTTGGTACTAGGACTAGCAGCCTATTATAACAGCTGGTCGATGAACCAGATGCAGGATCCAAACCCAGCAGTCATCTAACTAATGTCCACACACTGTACATTTATACTAAAGCAATTCATATTCTGAATAAAACCTCCTCCTCTATTGTATTAAGACTATGTGATAGGTGGGTTTATTGTGCCAACCTGGCCAATAGGAACATGTGGGATTAAAAAGGTCTCAGTTTAATTGGAGGACAAAGAGATAAATGGCTTGGCAAACCCCTCTCCTTTCTCTCTTGCTCTTTGGGGATTGGACCAGCATGCAGATGCTTTAACTAGTTCTCTGCCTCAACTTTTGAGCTACACTACCTGTGGGACAGCCAACCTGTGGGTTGTGTCGCTAGAGCTTGAGGTTCCTTCAAAACCTGCTTTGCCATGCTGCTGGTGTATATATTGCCTGAGCTTGAGGCTGCCGGATCCTGTCATCTTGCATTGCTCAAGTTTGATATCCCATCTGGGCCTGCTTTGCTAAGCTACTGAGCTGCTGACTGTTGGTGACCCTCCCTGCTGTTTACTGCCTGTGATCAGACTACCTGCATTGCCCTAGGGAAGACTCAACTGTCTGCTTCCTTGACCTTGTACCCAGCAGCCCTGGAAGTCCTTCAACTTATATATATATATAGATGGTGAACTGAGCCCTCTTTACTGCTGTGTGGACTAATTAGCTGTTATGTTCCTTTGTGCTGTATATATCTATCTATATAGAGAGATATTCAATATTCATACATGTCATGGTTTTGTTTCTCTAGAGAGCCCTATCTAACACAGGCTATGATCCTGTTAAGGAAGACTATTCTCCCCACAACTGCATGGCTACTTTAAAGAAAATCCCAACCTGCAGTCTACCACACTATGTTAAATCCTATCATGGGAAAATCCTGGCCCATCCAAATTGACATAAAACCTACCTATCACAGTTAAATCTTGAAACTTCCTTTTTAATGACAAAATGTCCCTTTGAAATGTTCTTTATGCAATCACGTGTCTGTCAGTTTGTGGTGTTGTGGTGACTTGTGTGCTGCTGTGCTGCTGGAAGTTGTGTCACTGACTTTTCAAATGGCATCAGGGTCACCCAACGTGAACTGGTTTCAGTATAGAGCTTCCAGACTAAGAGTGGACGTCTAAGAAAAAATAGGTTGTCCACTACAGAGGAATGAGCCACTGAGCCCATTGTATACGTGGGCTTCTCCAGATGGACTACACAGAAATAAAAAAATTACCAGATACGGAAAACCCCAGGATTAGGAGCAGAACATTGTCAGAGATAGTGGCAGAGGTGAACTCCTCAGGTCGGAAGGCACTCAAAATATGACTGAGCACCAGTAGCCTTCTTTTTTTTTTTTTTTTGTATAAAGCACATCTGTACATTCTTTGCCCTAATCATTTTCTTTTTTTTTCTCCTCTTTTCTTTTTTTACATTTTATTAGGGTCTCATACAACTCTTATCACAATCCATACATAAACATACATCAATTGTATAAAGCACATCCATACATTCCCTGCCCCAATCATTCTCAAAGCATTTGCTCTCCACTTAAGCCCTTTGCATCAGGTCCTCTTTTTTTTCCCCTCCCTCCCCGCTCCCCCCTCCCTCATGTGCCCTTGGTAATTTATACATTGTTATTTTGTCATATCTTGCCCTATCCGGAGTCTCCCTACCCCCCCCCCCCTTCCCTGCCGTCCCTCTCCCAGGGAGGAGGTCACATGTGGATCCTTGTAATCAGTTTCCCCTTTCCAACCCACTAGCCCTCCACTCTCCCAGCATCGCCCCTCACACCCTTGGTCCTGAAGGTATCATCCACCCCGGATTCCCTGTGCCTCTAGCCCTCATATGTACCCGTGTACAACCTCTTCCCTATCCAGCCCTGCAAGGTAGAATTTGGATGATGGTAGTTGGGGGGAGGAAGCATCCAGGATCTGGGGGAAAGCTGTGTTCTTCATCGGTACTACCTCGCACCCTAATTGACCCATCTCCTCTCCTGAACCCCTCTGTGAGGGGATCTCCATTGGCCGACACTTGGGCCTTGGGTCTCCACTCTGCACTTTCCCCTTCATTCAATATGGTGTATATATATATATATATATATATATATATATATATATATATACACACACACACACACACACACATATATATATATATATATACATAGCCTTCTTAAAGCAGAGTGGACCACAATGACTTGGATAGAATAAAGCCTTCATGAGTAAAGGTTTTGGGAGCTTCATTTGCTGATGGAGCATGACTCAAAATGGGAAGAAACAGCTGAAAGGTGTAAAAAAATGAAATGGAAAACCTTAAAGATGGAAATTTTAGGCATTAGTGGGCTGAAATGGACTGATATTGGCCATTTTGAATCAGATAATAATATGGTTTACCGTACTAGGAATTACATAATTGCATTTATAGACATAAAGCACATTTCAAGATCTATATTGAAGTACAATGCTGTCGGTGATAGGATAATACCTACCTGCATTCAAGAAAATCCAATCAATGAAATTATTATTCAAATTTATGTCTAAACCAATAAAGCTAGCGATGAAGGAATTGAAGAATTCTACCAACAACTTCAGACAGAAACTGATCGAAACTGCATTCAGGATGCATTTATAATCTCTTGCCGTTGGAATGCAAACGTTGGAAACAAATAGGAAAGATAATAGCTGGGAAATGTGGTCCTGGTGACAGAAACAAAGGGGAAGATTGCAGGATAGACTTTTGAAAGACAAGTGACTTCTTTATCACAAATATTTTCTTTTCAACAACACGAAAGGTAACTATACATGTGAACTTCTCCAGATGGAATATATAGAATATATGCATTAATATAGACTATATAGAGATCGGATTGACTAGATATGTGAGAAGAGAGGATGGATAAGCTCAACATCAGCACCTAAAACCAGGCGAGCAGTCATCAGTTATTTATATGTAAGTCCAGGTAGCAGTTAAAGAAAATTAAAGCATGCCCACAAGAGCCAAATACCACCTTGAGACTATCTCAGGGAATTGTAGGGCCATCTCAAGAACTCATTTGACACATTGAAAACTAATGACAGAAGACTTGATGATCTGCGGGGTGACATGAAGAACATCATGTGTGAGGAAAGTGAAAGGTCTTTAAAAAGACAAGAAAGCTGGGGGTGGAGTTGCCTCCCGATGCCCATCTTCGGGCTTCTACAACTTCATCAAATCCAAGATGTGGAGGCCACCCTGACCTCCAGCGTCTTCGGTGGGCTGAAGGGGTCGTGGCAGCCGGGCAGGTGGGTCTGTGCTGGGGCAGGCGATGGAGTAGGTGACAGGTGGCAGCCTCCTCTCCATGTTGCCGATCTCCTGCATCGTCACCCTCAATTTGCTTTAGCTGCTTCAGTACATCAGCCACCGGGTCCAGCTGCCGGTCAGGGCAAAAAGTCCACCATAAAATTTCTTTCCAATGCCATTCCTTGGTCATGCAATATCCTTTGGGAAAAGTCCAATCGAATTCCTGGAAAGTGCCTGTGAGAAGTATGGACCTGAATTTAGTTTCACTGTGGTGGGCAAGATGGTTGCTTACCTTCTGGGGAGTGGTGCAGCAGCACAGCCTTTGAACAGTAAAAATGAAGCTCTAAAAACAGAAGTTGTCTACAGGCATCTGGCAACACCTCTGTTTGGAAAGGGAGTTTCAATGTGACGTGCCCAATCCCGTTTTCTTGGAACAGAAGACAATATTAAAAAGCAGCCACAACATAGCCCCTTGTAGAGAGCATGTTTCCATAGAATAAAAAGCAAAGGAATACTTTAAATGTTGGGAAGAAAATGGAGAAAAATTGATTTGAAGCTCTGAACTTTTAAACAGCTAGCCATTGCCATTGTTTACATGGAAAGGAAATCATAAGTCAATTCGAGAAGGTGGCACAGCTGTATGCAATTCAACGCGAAGGTGGCACAGCTGTTGCCAGGTTGGCTGCCTTTAGCCAGGCTGTCTTTGCCAAATTTTAGATGCAGGGACAGAGCTCATCAAGAGATCAAGAATATTTTCTGTAAAGCAATCCAGAAACACAGGCAGTCAGGAAAAAGTTGATAATGTGATCCAAACTTTTCTAGATTCTCCGAACAAAAATGGACTTGCTCTAACAGGTAATGAAATAGCCGGTACTTATTGGACTGCCATTGGAGGGGAGCACACTCCACTTCCATTGCTTGGATGGGCTTCTTTTTGGCTGGAGACAACGTGCTTCATGGAAACTTATTCAGAACAGAAAACCATCTGTGGAGAGGATCTGTCTCTTTTGTTATGACAAGCTTAAGGGTCTGAATTTGCTTGATCTCTGGATTAGGGAAATATTAAAGCTTAGACTTCCCATCATAACCATGATGAGAATGGCCAGAACACCCCAGACTTTTGCAGGCTATACTATTCCTCCAGACCTCCAGGTGTGCATGTCTCCTGCTGTCAACTATAGACTGAAAGATGCATGATCAGAACATCGGGACTTGAATTTTGATGGTTTCTTACAGGATAACCCAGTATCAGAAGAGATGTTTGCTTCAGTGCCATTTGGAACTGGGAATCATCATTGTGTTGGGGAAATTTTGCCTGTGGTCAAATTAAGACAGTTTGGTCTGCTATGCTTCACTTATTTGAATTTAATCTCATTGATGGAGATTTTCCCTATGTGGGTTATACGATCCTGATTCTCACCTCCAAAAGGCCAATTATCTGGTACAAACAATGATCAAAGGAAAAAAGGTGGCAAGAATTAATATGTGAACCATCACTGTCAGCTGCAAAAACGTTAGAAGATATTAAAATTTACAAAGAAACTCCTAGTGTACTGTTTTTAAGTGTATAATTTAAAGATAGCCATTCAAGATTTTATATTACATTAATTGAATGACATTCATTCAATTCCAGTGGTATTTTAAATGTTTTATACTAGTTTTATGATGGATATGCTTATATGTGCTTTGATGAAATCAATCTCATTAGTAAGAAAAATAAAAAGAAAATTATCCAGGGAAGCTCTAGGCACTTGGCAGATTCTGAGCGACACAAATTTAAATTTCCAGGTGCTAATTATAACACACATACACTGGAAATTAAACATATGTTTTTCAGTTTTGAACCAGTCTTGAAATACTTGGAATCTATAGGCTTTTTGCTTACTTGGTTACTTTTGTGTGTGTCTGTAAAGGAGGGGCCGGGGGTGAGGAGTGAGGGGGTTGAGGTTGGAGAAAAGGGAGATGGAGATGGGAGGTTAGGGAATAATTATCACTGTTGACACCCTGAATAAAAAGGGATATCATTAATTGTTCTTTGGTGGTATGATGAGATTCAGCAATGACTAGGACTATGTTAGAGAAAAATAATGCCATTGGAAATTGCTAGAAGCATTGTCTCTAGCACACTGAAAGAAGGATCTGTGACCATGACTTAAATAAGATTTTCTAAAAGATATATAGTTTTTCATACTAAAAATTACCTCTAACGGAATCAATCTACTAAATACCACATCTACCAATGTACTGGAACATTGATCAGGTTCCACACAGTCACATCTGGGTCGGAGACCTTAAAACAATAGTTCCCAACCTTCTGAATGCCGTGGCCCTTTAATAGAGTTCCTCATGTTGTAGTGACCCCCAAACCATAAAATTATTTTTGTTGCTACTTCATAACTGTAATTTTGCTATTATGAATTGGATGACTCCTGTGAAAGGGTCGTTTGACCCCCAAATGGGTCACGACCCACAAGGTGAGAGCCGCTGTCTTAAGGAATACATTTTTTCTCTTTTATTCAAAGCTGTATCCTGCTTTCCCTCTAGAATGCAGTTAGGAATATTTCCATTTTTAATACCATTCATTAAAGCTTCATTTAAATGAGTAAACATTTTCACCCTTAAAAATAAAACCTGAGATGAAAAAATTTGGCATTGGGGTAAGTGTGATTGATAGGAAGCAAGTGCCTCAGAGTAGTGTGGCTGGTCACCTACAGCAAACTTATATTCAAGATTCAACTCATGGGTAACTGGGACCTGACCATAGGACAGCCCAGAATTTGACTACATTACCTGTTTTACTAGATGAGAGTGAAGTGTGTTTTCCCTTATGTACATTATAGGTCTATATGTGATCAGAGAGGCTGGAGACTCATGAGAAACTTGATTATGAAGACAAAATCTCTGCTTTTGAACAATTTTTCATTTTGGAATTTTCTCTGAAAAATAAAACAAAAATCACCGGTGTGAAAAAAAAGACAAGATCAAAGTAGATATCAAAAGAGACTTTGCAATTTGCTCATAATCAGAGTAGCTAAGGCAAGTGGAAGAAAGGATGAAGTCAAAGAGCTGAACCAAAAATTTCAAAGGGCAGCTCGAGAAGACAAAGTGTTATAATGAAATTTGCAAAGACCTTGAGTTAGAAAGCCCAAAAGGAAGCACATACTTAGCATGTCTTAAATGTCAAAAGCCAAAGAAAACAGTCAAGCCTTGAGTTGCAACATTGAAAGATTCTGTGGAATAAATATTGAATGATGCAGGAAGCATCAAAAGATGATGGAGAGAAGACAAAGTCATTGTATCAAAATGAACCAGGAACATTCCACCATTTTAAAAGGTAGCATTATGAGCAAGAACCAATGATACTAAATGAAGGAAGCTCGAGCTGCACTGAAACCATTAGGCAACATCAAAGCTCCAGGCCTTGATGGTATGCCAATTAAAATGTGTCAACTAGCTGACGAAGCACTGGAAGCACTTACTCATCTATGTCAGGACATTTGGAAGACAGTTTACTTGGTCAACTTACTGAAAGAGATCCAGATTTGTACCCATTCTCAAGAAAGGTGACTCAGTTGTAGGAGCTCCAAATAAAACGTTTAAAATTTTTTTTTAAAAAATGAAGGAAAAAAAAGAAAGGTGACTCAATCGAATGTTGAAATTATAGAAAAGCATCATTAATATCACATGTAAGAAAAAGTTTGCTGTAGATCATCTAACAAAGATTGCAGCAGAGTTTGAAGCTAGATTCAGAAGCAGTCATAAAACAAAGGATATCACTGCTGACATCTGATGGATCTTGAAAGCAGAGAACACCAGAAACATGTTTACCTGTGTTTTCTTGACTATGCTAAGGCATTTGACTGTGTGGACCATAAAAACTATGGAAAGCCTCAGAAGAATGGTAATTCCAGAACACTTCATTGCTCCAACGTGGAACTGCCCATGGATCAAGAGGCAGTTTTGCATGGTTTAAAATTAGAAAAGGCATGTGTCCTGGTTGTATATTTTCACCGTAATTATTCAATCTGTGTGTTGAGCAATTAATCAGAGAAGTTGGATAATCTGAAGAAAAATTAGAATTGGAGGAAGGCTTAGGTATGCAAATGACACAATCTTGCTTGCTGAGTGTTTGGAAGACTTGAAGCACTTACTGATGAAGATCAAGGATCATATCCTTCACTGTGGATTATAACTGAATGTAAAAAAAACAAAATTCCTCACAACTGCACCATTAGGTAACATGATAAAGAAAGAGAATTGTGAAGTTGTTGAGGATTTCATTTGGCTTGAATCCACAATCAATGATCATGGCAGCAGCAGTCAAGAGATCAAATGATGCATTGCATTCAGTAAATGTCCTGCTCAAGACCTCTTTGAAATATTGAAGAGCACGGAGGTCACTTTGAGAACTAAGGTGCTCCTGATCCAAGCCATGGCATTTTCCATCACCTCATCTGTATGTGACAATTGAACATTGATTAAGGAAGCCCAAAGAATAATAAAATTCAAATGCTGACAAAAAAGAATCAAAGTATCATGGGCTGCCGAAAGAACCAATGAATCTATCTTGGAAGAAGTACAACCAGAATTCTCCTTGGAGGCAAGGATTACAAGATTTTGCCTCATGTACATTGGACAAGCTGTTAGGAGAGATTAGTCTCTGAAGAAGGCCATCGTGCTTGGTAACACAGAGGGGTAGTGAAAAAGAGGAAGGCCTTGCACATGATTGATCAAGACAGTGGCTGCCACATGGATAATTGTGAGGATGGTACAGTACGGAAGAGTGTTTTGTTCTGTTATACAAAGAGTCACTATGAGTTGTAACAGACTCAAGGGCACCTGATAACAACAACAACAACAACAATAACAAGAACATTGCTGTTAAGTCACAGCATTGAGGGATTACAGGGCCTTAACTGCCCAAACGCTGAGATTTCTGGCACAGTAAAGTTGATATAAAACCGATCACACTCACTGTGTCAACAGTGAAAATACTCTGAAATGATGCAAGCTGCAGGTGTGTAGCTACCCTTAATGTCTGTTCCTGAGGCAAAAGTCTGCACAAACGAGTATATTGTGGTTGATCAAAACTCTGAGTAATGTGAACAAATGTAATTTTGCACAATTTCAAATGAATGCTCACTGATTACTTAGTAAAGGTAGCTAGTGCTTCATTTAGTCTTTGTATCATCCTTCTTAGCAATGTACACTGCTTAAAATTTTCCTGAAAGAAAACATTACCAGAAAGAAAAGATAATCAGCAGGGAATCTTTAATCCAAGAAGAGTCAGTGAGGGTGTCTGTGAACCAAACTGAAATACAAGCAAATTTGGAGGAAGTCTGCCCAGATTCTGCTTATAGGCCAGTTGAGCACAGCACCCTGAGGGTAACTTTGTAATTTTGAGAGAGTGGAGAGCTCAGATGGGAAATATAACCATATTTGCCCATCCAATCATTCCCACAGCTGTCGAAGACAACCTGCCCCAAATATGAGAGGGATAAAAAAAGTTCATGAAAGATTTCATTACCTTTAATTCCATTTTCTGTTAACTGTTTGAAGCCCACTTCAATCATTCAGTGTTTTTCAGAGGCACTGAGCATATATGACAGGGCATCAAAAAGTTTGTGAAAAAATTGAATGAAAAGATCATGGGATTTCCCTCCCCCCAAAATTTTGAACCCCTCTTTTATTGATGATGGTTTGTGATATGTAATTAGTAACAAGTATCATGAAGTGAGTAATCAACAACAAAATCATTCATAGTTTTTAAATGGAGACAGACTACGATGTTTGAAACCCTGAGGTGGTTCACCCCTGCTTACTGAATTGTGCTCAGACACCTTGGCGTGCTTTGTCATGCTCTTCTTCTGTCTCCTGTTTATTTCCTGGTATCTTAGGGTTCACTTGAATTGGATTCATTCATTCAATAAATACATATTGGGCCTCCATTATGAAGCAGGGATTGTGCTGAGCATCAGAGATAGATTGGAGGACTAGGCAGACACCTCCCCACCTTTAAAATTTTTTTTTGTTTTTGATATGGGTGTGTCTATCGTCAAGAGTGTCTTTCCTAAATGTTTTCTGAGTTTTCTTAATCTTGCACTTGTTCTCTTGTTGCTTTTTTGGTCTGCATGGTCCTCTCCTTCTGATCAGAAAGACCACTTCTTTCTTAAGGCCACCCCCTCTGAAGTTCTCAATTCTCCTCTTCTCCGTGTATTCCTATAGTGCTTACATGGCATATTCTAGCCAGTTAGAGCAATACAGATTACTCAATTGAGGAAGGTTAAAAATATTCCACTATAAGATCTTCCTAAAGAGGGACTATGCTTTATTTATCTTTTAATTTTAATCCTAGATATCTGACATGGGTAAAGACAAATAGAGAGTTTAAAAAAAACTAAATTATTCCTCTATCCGCAGAGTGGGAATATAGGGAGGTAAAAATATTGTGGTCAGCATCCAAATTTATTCCACAGTTTTTCCTCATTAATAGTCACCAAGTCCAGGAGAACCCACATGGCCTATGATTTAGAATGCTTTGAATAGCTTGAATAGAAGTCAATCCTTGGAACTATTTCTCATGATGAAAGAATCATTAACTAGGACACATGCGATTAATGTACAATTCATTTGCTAATATTTACAAGTATTTTATTTACATATTCTGATAAGAAATATTGGTTGTTTCTTTTTATTTTAAGGTTTTAGAGTCTCCTTTGAGGAGAGTAAAGTTAACTTTTCCCAAAGACACTAATGTGAATATAGTATAAAGTGAAATCTCTGAAATATATTACTCATGTAGTTGTTTAAATGACCTGGATATTAATAGAGATTCTAGACCATTCCATTGGCTTATTCTGTACCTGTATGTGGAGCAAGAAGCAGCTATTGGAACAGAAATGGAATATTGCATGGGTTAAAATTATGAAAGGTGTGCAACAGGTTGTATTATTTTACCCCCTTTGTTCAATCTGTATGCTGAGAAATAATCCAAGACATGTAATTATGTGAAGAAGAAAGTGATATCAGCATTGAGAAAATGTTTATTAACAACTTATGACACACTGATGACACAACTTTGCTTGCTGACATTGAGGAGTACTTAAAACACTTGCTGTGAGGATCAAGGATTGCAGTCTTCAATATGGATTACAACTGAATCAATAGGTGACCTAACAAATTAATAAAAGATTGAAGTTGTCAAATATCTCATCTTCCTTGGACCCACCATCAATGCTCATGGAAGCAGCAGTCAAGAAATGAAAGACACACTGCACTGATTAAATCTGCTGCAACAAGGCCTCTTTAAAGTGTTGAAGAAGAGTTGCTTTGAGGACTAAGGTGTACCTAAACTAAGCCATGGTGTTTTCTTTCTTTTTTTTTCTTTTTAACATTTTATTAGGGACTCATACAACTCTTATCACAATCCATACATACAACAATTGTATAAAGCACATCTGTACAGTCTTTGTCCTAATCACTTTCAAAGCATTTGCTCTCCACTTAAGCCCCCTGCATCAAGTCCTCTTTTCCCTCCTTCCTCCCTCCTCCCTCCTCCCCCTTCCCTCATGAGCCCTTGATAATTTATAAATTATATTTTGTCAGATCTTGCCCTGTCCCACGTCTCCCTTCACCCCCTTTTCTGTTGTCCATGCCCCAGGGAGGAGATCACATACAGATCCTTATAATCGCTTCCCTCTTTCCAACCCACTCACCCTCTACCCTCCCAGTATCGCCCCTCACACCCCTGGTCCTGAAGGGATCATCTGCCCTCGATTCCCTGTGCCTCCAGCTCCTATCTGCACCAGTGTACATCCTCTACTCCATCCAGACTTGCAAGGTAGAATTCGGATCATGATAGTTGGTGGGGAGGAAGCATTTAGGAACTGGAGGAAAGTTGTGTTCTTCATCGGTGCTACATTGCACCCTTACTGACTCATTTCCTCCCCTAGACCCCTCTGTGAGGGGATCTCCAGTAAGCCATGGTATTTTCAATCACTTATTATGTATGCGAGAGTTGGAGACTGAGTAAAGAAGATTCGAGAATAATCAGTGCATTTGAGTCATGGTCTGGCAAAGGACACTGGAAGTGCCATGGGCTGCCAAAAGAACAAACAGATCACTCTTGGAAGAAGTACAGCTAGAATGCTTCTTAGAAGCAAGAATATATTTGTAAGACTTTTGGTGCATATCTAGCTAGATAAGATAGGTGGCATATTCAATTTGGAGGAAAAAACAACTATGGCGAGAAGGGCATAGGATGTCTGGTGGGGCTTGATCAAGGGCAATGTAGCTGAGATGAATTACTGAAACACGAATGAAGGCCAAAACATGATAGTGGAAAAAGAGGGAAGTAAAAGGAAATAGAGGAAAGAATTAGGAGGCAAAGGACATTTATAGAGGTCTAAATACAGGCATGTATATATGTAAACATATTTACATATAATGACAGAGAAATGGATCTATGTACATATATTTATTTTTTAAGTAGTAAGGTAACAGATGGACATTTGGGCCTCTACTCAAGTACTTGCTCAATGCAAGAACACTTTGTTCTAATAACATGGCATTCAGTGATGTTTACCTTCCCTGACACGAATGCTGAATACAAATTAGTACATAAGCAAGTGTGGTGAAGAAAGCTGATGGTGCCCAGCTTAAAAAAGATATAGTGCCTGGGGTCTTAAGGTTTGAAGATAAACAAGTGGCCATCTAGCTGAGAAGCAACAAAACCCACATGGAAGAAGCACACCAGCCTGTGTGATCATGAGGTGTCAGAGGGATCAGGTATCAGGTATCAAAGGCCCAAAACAAAAAAATCATATCTACGAGAATGAGGGGGAGTGTGGAGTGGAGACCCAAAGCCCAATTGGGCATGCCCTTACAGAAGGGCCACAAGGAAGAGACGAGCCACTCATGGTGCCGTATAGTCCCGAGGAAACACACAATTTTCTCTAGTCCTTTACCTTAAAAATCTGGCTAGATCAGAGCATGTACACTGTTACAGACAAGCGCTCACAACAGAGGGAATCCAGGACAGATATACCCCTCAGGACAAGTAATGAGAGTAGTGATACCAGAAGGGTAAGTGGGAGGTTGGGGAGAGAAAAGGAAAACCGATCACAATGATTAACCTATAAACTGATCACAGTGATTGACAATGACAGACAACAGAAAAGTGGGTGAGGAGACTGTGGTCAGTGTAAGACATGAAAAAAAAATAATTTGTAAAATTTCAAGGGATCATGAGTGAGGGAGAGGGAGAGGGGAAAATGAGCTGATACCAACGGCTCAAGTAGAAAGAAAATGTTTTTATTTTTTTAAATTTTTTTAGAAAATGTTTTTAAAATGATGATGGCAACATACATATGTACAAATGTACTTGACACAATGGATGTATGTATGGATTGTGATAAGAGTTGTATGAACCCCTGGACTTCCAGGAAAATGGTGACTGAGTAACACATACCAGAGGGTCTCTGCAGAAATCAGTTTAGGAGAGTTACTAAGAGGGAAATTCCACACTTTTGGGTCGCAGGAGGAGCAGTGATCATTTGGAGCCGGCCCAGGAGCTTTATCTCAACACACCCAAGCCTGCCACCACCTCAGGGCAGGGTTTGAACCCCTACAGCCGCATGGTCAGGGATTGGGGTTCAACTATATTGTTTACTTTTGTTTCTCTTTCATCTCTCTCTCCCATCACAGTCTAAGTTGCCTCAGGACAGTCTTCAAACCTTTCCAACCCCATGGTCAGGGATCGGGGCTCAGCTATATTATTACTTTTGTTTCCACCTCTTCTCTGTCCCTCCACAATTTCAGTGGGCTTAGGTTTTTATTCTATTTTATTTGGGGGGGCAGAGCTTAGGTTTTTAAAATTTTTTCTCTTCCCCTTTCTCTCACACACCACTACTGACTTCCAGACCACTCCCCTTAGCCTAGGGCATTTACTCTTGCCCTCCACCCAGCTGGGAGAGCTCCATACTCTGCAGCATAAACAGAGGTTGGGGAAAGTCCTCCCACCCTCCACTAGGGGATATCCTGCTCAACTTCTTCTGGGGAAAAGTCCTCCCACCTTCTTCTGGGAGAAATCCTGCCCACTTTCCTCCAGGGGACATTCCTTCCTGCCTGCCTTCCCTCTGCAGAGCTTAACACGTGGCTGGGGAGATCATGCCTACCTTCTTCAGGGGAAATCTTGCCTGTGTGGTTGGGGGAGCTCCTACCCATCCTCTGTGGTTCCATATGACTGAGGGAACTTCCCCTTGCATGCTGTAGTTTCTCACATGGCCTAACATAACTCTGCCAATGCTTGTCAACATTGCACGCTGCTGTGGAAACCTCTCCCCAACCTTCCCAGTGATCTACCTGAACAGGGAAATTCCATCCACCATTCACAGTGGTCTACACCAAAGTGGGCAACGCATTAGCCTTCTGTGGCACTCCCATTGCAGCAGGCACCTCCGCTCACCCTCTGTGACAACCCAAGCTGCCATGGGTCACAGCATCATAGCTTCCTGTGAGATCACCCAGTACAACATGATTCTTGTAGGTCCACAACCAACCAACCAGTGTCCCCTGAGAGTATCATCCAACTTGCCCTCCAAATAACAGAATACTAGTTGACTAGGGAAAGAGTGAAGCCAAAGGAGGATAAAGTGGTAGGCCAATTCCGTAGTGAAATCAGCTGCAGGCAGTTTGAAGAATCATTCTTATCAGTCTCCCAGAGAGAGCCAGTTCTCTTCGACTCCTTGGAAAATGGCACCTGGGTCCCCTTAAACAACACAACACAAACAGCAGTCAGTCACAACTACCTTCACGAAAAAACAGGAGAAACAAAAGACAATGGTAGAAGAGGTCCTGAACTTAACGACATGCATAGAAGAAGCAGACATTGCTCTCCCACAGAAAGAAATTTTCATAATGCTGCTTGGAGTCATACAGGATGTGAGGGAAACAATACAGAAAAAGATGAAATGATAGAAGAGATATATACCACACACCAAAGGGAAATACAAGAGCTTAAGGATGAGATAACAAAAACAAGTAGCAGACCCATGGACTTAGCCAATTGACTGGAGGAGGCAGAGAACGGCATCAGTGACCTTAGGACAATCAAGCAGACTTTACAAACACAAACAAAAATCGAATAAGATCATCAGAGAAGTGGAAGAAAACCTAAGAGCTATGTCTGATGCTATGAAGCGGGACAACATCAGAATAATTGGATTACCAGAGGAAGACATAACAAAGAAGACTTCTGCAACAATAGTGAGAGAATTCTTGGAGGAAAATTTCCCCAGATTAATAAATGAAAATGAAGCAACCATTAAGGAGACTGAAAGAACACTGGCTAGGCTGAGTCCCAAGAAGTCACCAAGGCACATAATAGTTAAATAATCCAACTTTGAGGAAAAGGAGAAAATCATGGAACAGTTAGGGAAAAACAAGCAATTACATACAAAGTTTCCCAAATAAGAATATGCTCAGACTGATTAGTGGATACTATGAAGAAGAGGAGAGAATAGAGTAACACATTCCAAAAATTGAAGGAAAATAATGTAAACCCAAGAATACTGCAGCCAAATTATTTATCAAGATAGATGGAGAAGTAAGAGTCTTCACAGACAATGAAAAACTCAAAGAATATGTTATAAGAAACCCAGTTCTACAAAAAATCCTTGCCAACCCAGTATGGCCAGAAGAAAAGCACTCACCAAGCATAAATAAGAGCCTGGCACATAGAACAACCCCACCCAGAGGGCATCAAGAGAAAACAGCCCCTAAGATAGCATTGGCTCAGGGTAGAAAGAAGTCAAGATTAACCACACTCACACATGCACACGTATGCACAAGACACTGATAAGCAAGGCAGGTAGGAAAACACCCAACACAAAATATACAAGATGCCATCACAGATGGAGATAAGAACCCTGAATATCAATGGACTGAACTCAGGCATTAAAAGACTGAGGCTATCAGACTGACTTAGAAAACATAACCCATCAATCAGTTGCCTGCAGGAGACACATCTTAAGACTACAGACAAAAATAGCTTGAGAATAAAAGACTGGAGAAAAGAATATCAAGCAAACTGCAATTCAAAAAAACAAAACAAAAGCAGAGCAGGGGTTGCAATCCTAATCTTGGATAAAATTGACCTCAAGGTGCAAACCATAAAAAGAGATAAGGAGGGACACTATATAATGCTCAAGGGAATGGTAGATAAAGAACCACTAAGCATTTTAAGCATATATTTCCTGAGTGAGAGACCTGATAAATATGTTAACCAAACACTCCAAAGATGAAAAAAAAATTACAGCCTCAACAATTATAGTGGGTGACTTCAATACACCACTCTCTGAGAAAGATAGATCACAGGGAAAGAAACCCAACAAGGAGACTAGAGATCTAAATACTAAAATTAGACAATATGACCTGATAGATATTTACAGAGCTCTTCATCCAAATAAAAAAAAATTCACATTCTTTTCAAGTCCACATCCCACAAAAATAAGATAGATGACATGCTGGGGTATGAGGCAAATCTCCATATATTAAAGCATATTGATTTCATACAGACCTCTCTCTGATCACTGTGCCATAAGGCTGGAAATCAATAAAAGGACGATGAAGAAAACAAGAGCAAACAATTGGAGGATGAATAACTCTATTGCAAAAGGAGTGCATACTGGCATAGTCAGAGATGAAATTAGGAAATTTCTAGAACCAACAATTATGAGAACAAGCTTTAGGTAGTTATTTTATTGTGCCAACCTGGCCAATAAACACATGTGGCTTAATTGAAGGGCAGAGGAATAATGGCTTCTCCTTTCTAGTTCTCAGGTCTGTTGCTTTCTGATGGTCAGACCAGGGTGCAACTGCCTTAGCCAATTCCCTGTGTAAGCTGGCAAGGCTTATTTTCTGCAAGGCATCCCTGAGGAGAAACCACATGGACATACCCTGATGTAGCTCTGGGTGCTGGAGCAGCTGTGTGGAGACCCCTGCCAGAGCTGAGATGCTTACATATTCACTAACTTGGTTTTCCTCCTGCAGTCGGCATCATTGCATCAATTTTGTGAGATGTAGGAGGACTTTGTGAATTGGTGTTGGACATATGTGTTAAAGTTGGACTTGTGGGCTTGGGCAGCACTGGGTTGGATGTTTTCTTGATGTGCACTTACCCTTTATATAAAACTCTCTCTTATACATATGAGTTTCTGTGGATTTGTTTCTCTAAAGTACCCAGACTATCACAACAATATACCAAAGTTTATGGGCCACAGCAAAGGCAGTTATCAGAAGAAGTTTCATAGGAATACATGCACACCTGAAAAATGAAGAGAGACTTGTGATTGATATGCTGGCACAAAATTTACAGCAACTAGAGCAGAGTCAACAGAACAATCCTATTAATATCAAAATAAAAGAAATAATAACAATCAGGGCTGAGATTCAGGAGAGGGAAAATAAGAAAACTACAGACAAATTTAGTGCTGCTAAAAGTTGGTTCTTTGAAAGGGTAAACAGAAATGGCAGACCACTGGCAAACCTATCCAATGAAGGGAAGGAACAAATTTTTTTTTTTGTCGGTTAATATTTCATTTTAGGAACAAATTTTAATAGCAAGGAGAGGGATGAAAGAGGGGACATTAGAACAGACTCTAATGAAATCAAGATAATAATTACACAGTACTACTAAGGACTGTATACTCCAATGAATTCAACAACTTGGAAGACATGGACAAATTCTTGGAAAAACAATCCCTCCATAGACTATCCCTAATGGACATCAAGAATCTCAACAGACTCATAGCAGTAGATGAAATAGACAAGGTAATCAATGGATTATTGACAACAACAACAACAAAAATCCGCTGGACCAGTTGGCTTCACTAGAAAATTCTGCCAAGCATTCAGGGAAGAACTGACACCAATCCTACACAAACTCTTCCAGAACATAGAACAAGACGACAAACTCCCAAACTCTTCCTATTAAGCTAGTATAACTGATACCAAAACCAGACAAGGATCCCACAACAATTGAGAACTACAGACCAATGTACATAATGAACACCAATGTAAAAATCCTTAACAAAATATTGGCCAATAGAATACAAAAGTATATACAACAAATAATTCACCATGACCACATGGATTCATATCAGGGATGCAGGGATGGTTCACCATACGAAAGACCATTAGTATTATTGACCACATTGACATGAAAAACTGTAAGAACCACATGATAATATTGATAGATGCAGAAAAAGCATTCAACAACATCCAACACCAATACCTGTTTAAGACATTCAAGAAGATAGGAATGGAAGGAAAATTTCTCAAGATAATACAAATTATATAGGAAAAACCAATAGCCAACGTGGTAGTCAATGGAGAAAAGATGAGTACAATCCCACTGAACAAGGGTACCAGACAAGGATGCCCTTTGTCCCCACTCTTATTTAACAGACATCTGTGCTCCAATGTTCATTGTGGCACAGTTCACAATTGCAAGGAGTTGGAAACAACCCAAATTTCCATCAACTGATGAAAGGATTACAAAACTGTGGTACATACATATAATGGAGTCTACGCATTGTTTGCTAAACAGCAGTGATGAACGTATGAAGCACATCGCTGCATGGGAGGAACTGGAGGAAATTGTGCTGAGCGAAGTAAGCCATGCACAAAAGGACAAGTACAACATGAGTATGCTGAGGTAAGCTTGAAAAATGCAAAAAGGGCATAGGGAAAAAGCTACTGTATTCAAACATTCCTGGGGTGAGGACCAGGTAGTATGGCAGGGGCTGTACAAAATCCAGGGATACATATGGTGGCCAACTAAAAAAGAGGTGGGAAAGGGAAAAAAGAGAAATGGGGAGCAGAAGAACAGGGCAATAATCCACCCAAGGGGAAGGTATTGTTTATATCTCCACAGGGAAAGAGGGGCCAGACTTCAACCCAGTGCTCCAAGATGTCAATGCAACATACTGGTATGAAGCAGGGAACCTGTAGAGAGGTCTGAGGAGATGTCCCTAATCCCAACTACGTGGACAGCGCCCCTTCCCGCAGAAGAATTTACTTCAGAGGACAGCACTGAAACTACAGTTCAGGGAGAGGGACATGTCTGATCAGAGCACACAGGAGCAAATGAAGGAGGAGGAAGGGAGAGGGGAGCACATCCTGGTCTACCAAGCCTTGACGATCATATCCCTACTCAGAGCAGCCAATGCACAGAGAGGACCTTATGAGCAGTCCCACTGTGAGACACAATATCCCTCACTGACCCATACTCCTATGGGGGATAACACTGGAGACACAGTGTGGGAATTGCACTCTATCTGACCCCACCACACCGAGGCAAAACACTAAGAGCATGGAACAGAACAGCAAGGGGAGCAGAGCAATGAAGTCCCCAGAAAACACCAAAAATAGACTTTGGGGCCAGGGCTTGGCACCCCATCAGACTTGACCAGAAAACATTCCGAAAGGTCAACAAACAGATCTTGAACTATTTACAGGCTTTTCTCTCTCTCTCTTTTTTTTTTTTGGTCATAGGTTTGTTGTTGTTTTGTTTTCTTTTGTTGCTTTGTTTTGCTATGTCTTATTTTTGTGTGCATATTATTATCTCTGCAGGTCTATCTAGATAAGATAGGCAGGATAAACAAGCTGGAGGAAAAAAACAATGGGATCGACCATTCTGGGGGGACATGGGAAAGGGGAGGGTGGGGGAAAAGAAGTGGTTGTTTAAAAATCCAGGGACCAGGGAACAACAAGTGATCCAAAATCAATGATGAGGAGGGTGTAGGAGGCCTGGTAGAGCTTGATCAAGGGCAATGTAACCGAGAGGAATTACTGAAACCCAAATGAAGGCTGGACATGATAGTGGGACAAAAGGAAAGTAAAAACAAATAGAGGCAAAGAGCATTTATAGAGGTCTTAATATAGGCATGTACACATATCTATATGTGATGATGGAGAAATAGATCTATGTGCACATATTTATAAGTTTAGTATTAAGGTAGCAGATGGACATTGGACCTGTACTCAATACTCCATCAATGCAAGAACACTTTGTTCTATTAAACTGGCAATCTTTCCTGACACGAGCAATGAAGTTAAAGTAGGTGCATAAACAAATGTGGTGAAGAAAACTGATGGCGCCTGGCTATCAAAATATATAGTGTCTGGGGTTTTAAAGGCTTGAAGATAGACAAATGACCATCTAGCTGAGAAACAACAAAGCCCACATGGAAGAAGCACACCAGCCTGTGTGATCACAAGGTGTCAAAAGGATCAGGTATCAGGCATCAAAGACCCAGACCCCCAAAAAATCATATTGTGAATGAAGGAGAGTGTGGAGTGGATACCCAAAGCTCATCTGTAGACAACTGGACATCCCCGTACAGAAGGGTCATGGGGAGGAGATGAGCCAGTTAGGGTGCAGTATAGCACCAATGAAACATACAAGTTTCCTCTAGTTCTTTAATGCTTCCTCCACTGCCCCTACCCACCAACTGTCATGAGCCCAATTCTACCTTATAAATCTGGTTAGATCAGAGGATGTAAACTGGTACAGATAGGAACCAGAAACACAGGGAATTCAGGACAGATGGACCCCTCAGGACCAGTGGTGAAGGTGGTGATACTGCGTGTGTGGAGGGAAGTTGGGATAGAAAAGGGGAACGTATTACAAGTATATATATATATAACCCCCTCCCTGGGGAACATATAACAGAAAAGTGGCTGAAGGGAGACGTTGGTCAGTGTAAGACATGACAAAATAATATTTTATAAATTATCATGGATTCCGGAGGGAGGGAAGGTGGAGGAGGGAGGGGAAAATGAGGATCTGATACCAAGGATTTAAGCAGACAGAATATGTTTGGAAAATTATGATCACAACAAATATACAAATGTGCTTGACACAATGGATGTATTTATGGATTGTGGTAAGAGTTGTATGAAACCTCAGTAAAATGATTTAAAAAATAAAAATAAAATGGTTTGAATGAAAAAAAAAGAAGAGTTGTACAAGCCCCCAACACAATGATTAAAAAAAAGATTTGCAAGATTTTGTCTCACATACTTTGGACATGCTAGCAGTAAACTGACAACCAGTTATAAGGAGACAGGTAATTAGTCCCTGAGGAATACCTTTGATGAAAGACTTTTGATGAGATGGACTGACTCAGTGGCTGCCATCCTGAGTTCAAACATGACAATAATTGTGAGGATATGGGTGTGATCTTATATTGATCATTTATATTTATTCATAAGTACTTCATGTCTTTTCCACTTTCAGCAAGCAAGCTTTGTCATCTGCATATTGCAGGTTGGTAATAAGTGTTCATTCAGTCCTGATGATTCATTCTTTATACAGTCCAACTCTCTTGGACTATTTATTCAGCATACAGATTTAAGAAGTATGGTAAAAGAACACAGATCTGAGACACATATTTCTGGATGTTAATTCCCACAGTATACCCTTGTTCTTTTTGAATGACCGTGTCTTTGCCTATGGTTTTCTTCTGCTTATATACATGCTCAGACCTTCATATCGTTGCAATGTTATCCACTATATTTTATGATCACATAGTCAATATTCTCTGTCTAGTTGAAATCGAGGTAAACTCCGCCCCCCCCAGTATATTGTGCTTTCTGCCAAGATTCTTGTGCCATCAACAACAATAAACTCAATTCCATGCCCTCTTCTGAATCAACCTTGAAATTCTAGCAGGTCTCTTTCTCTTTTAAAAATTGATTAATTAAGTAATCAATCAAATTTATTTGTTTATTTTAAAGATCATTTTTATTGGGGGCTCTTATAACTTTTAAAATAATCCATACATCAATTGTATCAAGCATATTTTACGTATGTTGCTATCATTATTATGTGAACATTTACTTTCTATTGGAGCCCTTGGTATCAGCTCTTCTCTTTTCCCTCCCTCCATACCCCCAGCATCGTGAAGGCTTGATAAATTACAAATTATCATTATTTTCATATCTTATACCACCCACTGTCTTCCTTCCCCTATAGAATATTGTTCACCCCCCCCCCCCTCGGGGATGTGTGGTTATGTGTTGATCATTGTGATTGGTTTCCTCTTCCTTCACTCTCCTCCCCACTTTTCCCCTACTCTCCTGGTATTGGTACTCTCATTTCTATTTCGGAGGGGTTTATCTTACCTAGGTTCCTTGTGTCCTGAGCTCTTTTCTCTTGTTTGTTCCTGCTCCAGTGTAGCCTGCAGTGAAAGGCAGGATTGGGGTCATGATAGTGGGGATGAGGAAGCCTCCAGAAACCAAAGGAATATTGTGTTTCATTGGTGCTATATTGCACCCTGGTTGACTCATCTCTTCCTTGTGACCCTTCTGTGAGGGGATGTCCATTGTTTACACAAGGGTTTTGGTTCTCTGCTCTACCCCACATTGTTCTCAACAATGTTTTTTTGGGTTTTCAATTGCCTGTTACCTCATCCTGTTGACACCACATGATCACACAGGCTGGGCTTGGTTCTGTTCTGCCAGATGGCCGATTGTTTAACTTCAGGCCTTTAAGACTCCAGATGCTATGTTTTTTGATAGCTGGGTGCCATCAGCTTTCTTCACCACAATTGCTTGCACACCCAATTTGTCTTCAGGGATCTGTGCTGGGAGGGTGAGCATCTCAGAATGACAGTTTGCTAGAGCAAAGTGTTGCGCTGAGGCAAGGTTTGAGCAGAGGTCCAAAGTCCGTCCATGACCTCAGTGTATTTCCATGTAAATATATGTACTTAGGCCGATACCTCTATTTATATGAATTAATATATTTGCATATGTCCACCCCTATGTTTACCTCTATCCATAGCTTTGCTTCCTAGATTTTTTTCTGTTTCCTTTTACCTTCCTCCTGTCCCACCATCACGCTCACCCTTCTTCTGCCTCTTAGTAATTCCTCTCAGGTAGATGACTATTAGCAGTTCTCTTTTCATGTATTACTATGGCCATTTAAAGATTATCTTCAGAAAAAATTTTACTTGTGTGTGATATCATTGATACCATTGGTGAGTCCCATATTCTGTTTTATTGCCTTTCTTTGGAATGGGCACAAGGATGTTTTGCTTGTAGTTGGATGTCCAAGTTGCTTTCTTCCAAATTTCTTGGCATAGATGAGTGAGCATATAAGCATTGATCCATTTGATGGATCTCAACTGGTATCTCATCAGTTACTTCTGAAGCCTTGTTTCCACCAGTGTCTTTAGTGAAGCCTGGATTTCTTCCTTAGTGTTATCTGTTCTTGATTATATTTGACCTCTTTAAGTAGTTGAATGTTGACCAGTTCTTTTTGTACAGTGATTTTGAACATTCCTTACATCTTCTTTGATGCTTTCTGCATAATTCAATATTGCAACTTAGTGTTTGCATTTTTTTCTCCAGTTTGAAAAAATAGAGTATCATATGCTTTGCTTTTTTGCTTTCTAAATCCAGATCATTTTTATTATAATGCTCTGCTTTGTCTTATGGGGCTACCTATTGATATATTCTGTTTAGCACTCTAAATTGATCATTTCTTCCATTTACTTTAGCTACTCTACATTAAAGAGTAATTTCCAGAATATCTTTAAGTATCCGCTCTTTTCTTTCATTCCTGCATGTTAGTGACATTTGAGTTTCTTCAGGTGTGATGGTCTTAATGCCATCACACGTCTTGCCTGCTCTGAAGTCATTAGTGTGCCATGTATCACATTTATTTTCTTTTAAAATTTTAGTGTGGATTAGGTAGGGTTTACATTTCAAATGATCAATTTTATTTTTAGTGACTTAAACTACTTATCAAACCTCTCTTACCACCTACCTACCTCTATTTTATTAAAAAATATTTTTTGAAATTGTCTTTAAATTCATGTATGATACACTCAAGGCTGTACTTTGGCTTTTGGGGGCTTATTTTAATTTTCTTCACATTCTACTTGAAGGTATATAAGAGTCTGTTCCACAGTCTGATCATGCTCTTAATGATGATATTTATCTTTTTTACGATCTCTTTCCACAGATGCAGTCAACTTGACTTTTATGTTCCATCTGTAGATGTCTTGGCATAATTGCCTTTTATTTTGTTGAAAGAAGGTATATACAATACAGTGGTTGGTCCTGCAAACCCTTACCCTGTGATCTCTGGTGTCATTTTTATCATCAGTGCCATATTTTCCAGCTGCCATTCTTTCTTTGTTTTCAACTTTTTCATTGTAATAATTGGCAATCAGCAATGTCTCTTGATTGTATATTATGTAAATTTCTGACTCCAGAAATTGATATGAACCTCCAATTTCTTCCTCTTTGGCATTAGTGGTTGGTGTGTAAATTTGTATAATAGTAATATTCACTCGTCTTCTCTGTAGGCATATGAATTTTATCCTAGCACTGGTAGATGTATTTTGGGATAGATCTTGAAATATTGTTGACAATGAATGCGATGTCATTTCTCTTTGATTGGTTATTCCAAGCATATTATTGCCCCATGAAAAGTGGACAATGCTGGTCCATTTCAGATCACTGATGTTTAGGATGTCATTCTCTTTGGGTTCCATTTCATTTTTGACAACTTGTAATTCCATGTTCTTATTATTAATGGATGTTTCCAGTTTTTCTTTTCCATTTTCAGTCTTCACACCAATAAATGAAGCTCCAGAATGCTTTACTCCAATCTTGTCAGTAGGTGGACTCTACTTCCCCAGGTGTGTTTTGAATATCTTCCAACAGGAAGAGCTTCCGGCACTCTCAAGGGCCTTCAAAAAGTTAGTGGAAAAATGGACTCTTTCACAATGGGTGATCCTACTGGTACTGGAAATTCCAGTGGCATAGTTTCCAGTATCACAGCAATGCATAAGTCTCCACATGAGGACAACCTGACAGAAGAGTGATGGAAGGGGATACTGCATAGTTTGATACCAGGTATCTGTCAGGGTTGTTTCCTTTCACCGTACTTATTTAATCTGTATCCTGAGCAAGAAGCTGGACTGTTTGGAAGAACTTGGCATCTGAATGAGACAAAGGCTCATTAACAAGCGTCCATGTGAAGACAACTTTACTTGCTGAAAGCAAAGAGGACTTGAAGTCTTTACAGATGAATGAAAAAGCCTACTCAGCCTTTAGTGTAGACTACATCTCATGTAAAGAAAGAAAATAATCCTCATAATTGAACCAGTATGCAGCATCATGATAAATTGGGTAAATATTGAGGTTGTCAAGGATTTCAATTTACTTAGACTCACAATCAATATTCATGGAAATAGCAGTCAAATAATCAAATACCATATTGCATCGGGCACATCTGTTGCAAAGGCCTCTTAAAAGTATTAATCAGCAAAAATGTCCCTTCAGGACTAAGGTATGCCTGACTCGAGCAATAGTATTTTCAATTGTCTCATATGTAAATAAAAGCTTGATAAGAAATCAGGAAGACTAAAGAGAATCAATATCCTTGAATTGTGGTATTTGTGGAGAATATTGAATATAATATGGACTGCTTTAAAATGGGTTAATCTGTCTTGGAAGATGTACAAATAAAATGCCCCTTACAAACAAGGATGGTACGACTTTGAATTCATATGTTTTTGACATGTTATCAGGAGGAAAACATCCCTGGTTGAGGACTTTATGCTTGATGAAGTAGTGAATCAGTAAAAAATAGAAAGTTTCTGAATGAGATGAATGGACGCAGTGGCTGCAACAATGAGCTGACAGACAGTAATCATGGTGAGGTTGATGCAGGACTAAGCAGCATTTCTTTCTGTTACACATATAGTTGTTCGGATTGGAAGTGACTTGAAGGTACTCTGGTGACATAGCGGGCTACATATTGAGCTGCTAACAGCAAGGTAAATGGTTTAAATCTACCAGGTGCTCTGGAGGAGAAAAGTGAGGCTGTTAGCTCAGGTAACGATTGAAAGTCTTGGAGATCAAAACAGGGTAGTTCTAATCTATTTTATAGAGTTCCTGTGAGTTGGAATTGGCTTGATGGTAGTGAGTGGGAAGAACTACAACTGCAAATCCTATAAATTAAAAAGATGAGGCATTTTCTTTTTTATTGTTGACTTAAAATGCAGCTATATGTTTACAGATAATAACCAGTTTATGTAGAAAAAAATCATAGTTGCATAATCACTATGCAGCAGTAAATTAATTACGGTCGGAATTGAGTGGGGCATTTTTTTCACTTGCACATTTTCAAATTTTGCAGATTGGGACATAAAACCAAATTATTCAATAATGTTTTCTAACTTCCCTAGAATAATGTCAGAGAAGCAAGGGGTTGGGCTATATGTTTATTTTTTTGCTACAATATGCAGTTACTTTTTTCACCTCTTAATTAATTTTCGTTTTATTGCCTGCAGTTTTGATATAACTCATGGATGAGTTTGTTAATCTAGTGTTCCTAGTCTTTGAAGAATTACTGAAAAACAAAACAAAACAACCCACTAATGCTTTAGCTACTATATGGTCGAGAAAGTTTTAGAGTTTCTCCTGATATCCACTTTAATATTTTCGATTTTTACCGTCTTTTTAAGGACCTTTGCTTTCTTCATGTATGACGTTCTCGATGTCATTCCCACAGCTCCTCAGGTTTGTCATTAATGTTCAATGAGTCACATATTCTCTTGAGCATTTCTCTAAACCCAGGCGTGAAGATCAAGGGTTGCAGTCTTCGGTTGGGATTGAGACTCAATGGAAAGAAGACCATAAGCTTCCCAACTGGAGTGCCAGGTAAGATCATGATAAATGGAGATAGGATTGAAGTTGTCAAGGATTTTGTCTTGCTTGGATTCACCATCAAAGCTCATGGAAACAGCAACCAAGAGATCAGAACGATCAGTCGCATTGGGCAAATCTAGTGCACAAGATCTCTCTAGTTTGTTGAAGAGCAGTGAGGTTACTTTGAGGACTAAAATGAGCCTGACTGAAGCTGGACATTTCCAGTCACGTCACAGACATGTGAAAGTTGGGCAAGGAAAAAGGAAAACTGAAGAACCGATGTGTTTAAATTGTGGTACTGGAAAGGACTATTACAAGTACCAGCCAAAAGGACCGACAAATCTGCTTTTGAAGAATGATGGTCAGGGTGCTCCTTAGAGGCCAAGAATAGTGAGACGTCATCTTACATACTTTGGACATATCAGGAGAGGGACCGCTCCCTAGAGAAGAATGCTTGGTAAGACAGAAGTGAAAAAGAGGAAGGCATTCAAGAGGATGGGGTGACATTGTGGCTGCAACAAAGGCCTTAAGCATAAGGACAATTGTGAGCATGGTGCCGCACCCAGTGCGTAGAGTCGCTATGAGTTAGAACAGATTCGATGGAACCTAACAACAACACTTAGAATTTTGATCCTTATGCATTCTTTTTACCTTTTTAGGGCTTCCAATTATTAATGCGCATTTTCAGCTGTTTCTTCTCATTTTGAGTCGTGCTCCATCAACCAATGAAGATGCCGAAATGTCACTCCATTTCTGCTATGATTTAGTCAACTTTGAACAGGTGGCATTTACTTAGTCATATTTTGAGCGCCTTCTTGGAATATATCTGACGACGTTTCTCTGCTCTTCACAGGGTTGTCGGTATGTACTTCTTCAGAAACGGACAGCCTGTTCCTAGTCTGTTCTTCATCTGAAGTTCTGCTGAAACTCGATCACATTAGGTGACTCTATTGGCATTTGAAATACCAGTAACATAGCTTCCAGCATCACAGAAGCATGTAAGTCATTACTGGGTGGCACTATGCATATAGTGTGTGTGTAACACTAATCGAAGGGATTGGTCAGTGTTAGTTGCCTATAAGCAGGAAAAGAAAACCCAGGACCACCAAGGAGGAAGAGCCACCAGTGGGTTAAATTTGAGCTATTTGAAGTGGATGAGACCAAGATCTGAGGCATCAGAGACTGTGATATGGAGACCATGGGACCTCGTAAAGGGCCCACGATGAGATCAGGGGCTGAGGCAGGGAAACAATGATGCCGAACCAAGGAGCAGTGCTGAGACCATGAAACTGTGAGGTAGAGCAGTGGGCTAGCTTCCTGGCTTGTGGAGGCAGAGAAGCCAAGACTGAGAAGCTGAGGACTAGAAAGAGACTTGGGGGCTGGCTGAGGAGAATTTATATATAAAATACAATACCCCTAATGTTTTGTGATTCTGGCTTGTTGTAAACTGCAAACTTTCCCAATACACTCCAATAATTGCAAACATTGTCAGTGAGTTTTATGGGGCCATTGCAATAGATGATTGAACCCAGAAGAGAGGCAGATTACCAAGCAAGGAATGGTTGTTGTCAGACTAGGGTAAAGAGGGATCGGAGGGGGAGTCATGTCTCACCTATGCCTTCTGGAAATTGGCTTTGGTCTAATACAGAGATGGATTCTCCTTATCCTTTGTGTAGCCAGAGGAAGTAATATATATTGTATCTTGAAATGGTTGTATATTGACCAATTCTTTTGGGCACTCTGTGTATTCCTTCTATGTTCTTTTGATGCCTCCCAAATTATTCAATATTTGGCCATAGAATCTGTCAATAATGCAACTCAAGGATGGTTTTTTTTCTTCAGTTCTTTCATTTTAAGATATGATGAGTGAGTTCTTCTTTCTGACTCTCTAACCCCATGTCTTTGTACATTCCTTTATATTGCTATACTTTGTCTTCTGGAGCTGCCCTTTGAGATTTTCTGTTCAACGTTTTTAGTTCACTATATATTTCTTCCTTTTACTTTAGCAATGTTCAAAAGCAAGCTTCAGTGTCGCTTCTGACATCCACTCCCATCTTTTCTTTCTTTCATGTCTTTTACGGATCTTTTGCTTTCATCATGTATGGGGGTGGGGTGGGGGGTTACCCACCCCCCACCCCAAACCGGAATTATTTTTCAAAGCTATGCACTTAATTTTTTTTTTTTTTTTTCAAAACAACCTTATCACCTTCAAAGTACTCTGCATTACACTTAATACATTTGTCAAATCTGTGATTCCATTCTTGGAAACATTTTTCAAACTTATCTGTATGGATGACTGGCAGCGCCTCCCTCATTTTTTTTCTTCACCTCTTCTATGTTGTCCAATCGCTGTCCTTTCATGTGCCTCTTCATTCTCAGAAACAAAAAGGAGCCACATGGAGCGAGGTCATGTGAATAATGTGCGTGCGGCAAGAGAGGCATGCCATTGTCCCCAAAACTGGTGTACTGAGATGGCTGCATGAGTAGGTGCATTGCCATGGTGGCAAAAGTAGTCCTTTGTCTGCCACACACCAGGCCTCTTTTGTCACACACTGTTACACGATCTTTTCAGATCCTCTGAGTAGAAAAGTTAACAGTCTGACCTGGTGGAATGAACTCCAAATGCACTAGGAGTGGACATTTTCATCTGTTCAGGATGTTGACGGACATCCAGAATGAAGTTTGTTATTTCACCTTTTTGGAAATGAGAAAACCACTCTTATGTTTGAGTTTTTTTCATAGTGTGGTTCTTGTAAGCTGTGTCCAATATCACAGCAACTTTTGCAGTAATTTTCCTGAGAAGGAAACAATTTCACAACTTCATGCTGCTTTCTTACATAGGCCATCACAAAAAATGAGATTTGAGCAAAAATGCTTTCATGGAAAAAATTCACTGTGACTAGAGAGAACCTTCCTAGCCGATGCTACCAAGTGCACTCACTCAGAGCAAGTGGCTTGGTGCTTGCCTTGGGGGGAAATGTATGCTCTGAAAGCCCTGCTCTGCCCAGCACAATCTCAGGCTTTTGGGGGTACCCCTGCGAACGTCATCTTTTTTCATGTTCTTGATCCATCCCTTACACTGCCAGTGTGTAATGAGTTAAATTTGGCATTGAAATGTTCTTAAAGTGTAGGAAGGATATACTCATGGTTATAATTTTGCTTCTGTGGGACTGGTTGGACTTTTTTCAATTTCACCCTTAACTTAAATGTGGGCAGTTGATGGCCTGTTCCAGTGTGAGTCTCTAATCTTAATTTTGCAGCTGATATTGAGCTTCTCCACTGTTTCTTCTCACAGATGTTGTCCTGTATACATCATATAGTGAAATCTATTAGTGCAGTCTTGTTTTATGTTGTCGAAAAAAGTACTTGTAGAAATTGCTGGTCTTACAAAATTGCTATCATATGATTTTCCACTTAGTGTCTATCACTAAAGTAACAGCATCCAAATACTATTTTTTTCTTTCTTTCTTTCTAACATTTGCATTCCAAATGCCAATTATTATCAACATATTTTGATTGCATGTTTGACTAATGTTAGACTGAAGCTTTTGCTAGAATTTGACAATTTGGCCATCACCAGGCTTAGTAGTTGGTGTGTCTATTTAAATAATGCTTACATTAACTGGATACCCTTCTATTAGTATAAATTAAAAATAGGCACAGAATACGAAAATAAAGAAGACATCTTCTCAGTTCTTTAGAAACACTATGATTTCTCAGCAAGATACATGCTAAAGGCAAACATTTCGATATAGCGTTCTGCGGTACTGCCAGACAGAAGCACTGATATTCTGATAACGTTTATGAACAACTCTGATCTGATCTGAAAAGTGAGGAAGGATGAAGTTCCATGATTTGTGGCAGTGAAGTTGAACCTTTAAACACAAATAGATATTAGCTAGGCGTAGGTATTCATTCACTCTCATCGGGTCAATTCTGACTCATAGCGACCCTATATGGCAGGGTAGACTCACTCCTGTATGTTCCCAAAGACTGTGATTCTTTATGGAGGAGAAGAAAGCCTTATCTTTCTCCCTAAGGGTGGCTACTATTTTAAAATTGCTGACCATGCAGTTAGCAGATCAATGCAGAACCCAATACATCACCAGGGTTCTGGAGCAGGAATCAGTCATGTAAAAATTCTTGGAGGAGGGAAAATTATAAGTAAATACAGGGAAATACAGACACGATGTGAGATAGGAAACAGAAACTTATTCTGCTCTTATGACGTGGGATTCAAGGCAGGGTGTGCTAAGAGAGGAGGTGGGAGAGAAAGTCTCTGATTAGGAGAATCTTAAAAATTTAATTAAGGAGCTCATTCCTGTCCTAATTCCCATCCTACCGAGTTTCAGTAAAAACTCTATGATTATATTTCCTTCTTTGGGTAAGACCTCATATTTTTCTTATCTATCTCCTGTAGATAGTGAAACCTGATTTGTCTCCTTTGGACTCCTACATGTTCAGCAAATTTTCAAGTGGGCTCTTAAGCAAATCCATTATTAAAAATGTGAAATTATACAAGCATAAAGTAGAATAAATTAAACACAAGGGTAACAGATTTGTAAAATATAACTTTTATGTTATTTTATTATAATCTTTACTTTTAAAGCTATTTATGTCTGCTGTGTTTGTATGGTAGAAATGCTACACATGCAGCACTGATGCGTATCTCTTCCCAACTCTGTTTATTAGATTATTCAGTAGCTTAAATTGACCGTAGTGGGAGTTTTTCCACCATGAAAATCAGCAAGTGGTGTGAATCAGTTCTTGATTAGTTGTTTGGTTGACTGTCTAGAGTTAAAATGATGGAGTATATGTTAATATTTCAGAATTAACATTAAGTTGTGTTATTTTGATGTTATTACATGGTAAAGCCAAAAAAAATTGAGGAAATGTTTTTCCAGTATTTGGCAACTATTTCCCAACACAGCAAATGAAAGTTTCACATCATGAGGAATGAATGAGTGACATTTCAACACACGTTTTCCTTGTTTTGCTTTTGTCCTTACTTGTTAATGTAAATGAAATTATCAAACAAAATTGATTTCAGAATTACATTCGTCAATTGAGCCATATGTTAGATCAAGACATGAGTGTGACAAAAAGCAATGAAACCATTTTATGATAATTGGTTATATGAAATTTATAATAAAGACTATAATATAATGATTAGCTATACATTTTTATAGCAGTAACATTTATAATAATCTTATCTGAACACACGCACAGAGAGATACTTTTATCCCTTAGAGAGCTAATTGTTAAACATTTGCCAACATAGTATTATATTATGGTGTAACTCCTACAAGAATTATTTTCTCCTGTTATCTACTATATACTACCTCCAAAATTTTAATTTTTCTTCATATATAATATGCAGAACTTCCCACTGTATCTTATTTTATAAAAATCAAGGCATTTTCTCTCTTTCATCTAATATTCAATTTCTTAAAAAAATTTATAAATCATTTTATTGGGAGCTCTTATAGCTCTTATAAAAATCCATACATCAATTGTATCAAATACATTCGTACATATGTTGCCATCATCATTTTCAAATAATTTTCTTTCTACTAGAGCCCTTGATATCAGCTCCTATTTTATCCCTTCCTCCCATACCTTCTCACCCTGTGGACCCCTAGTAATTTATAAATTATTATTATTTCATAATTTGTACCATCTGCCGTCTCCCTTCACCAACATTTTTGTTGTTTGTCCCCCTGGGGGGATGGTGTGATACATTAATCATTGTAGTCTGTTCCCCATTTCTCTCCCTTCTCCCTCCCTCTATCCTCTACCCTCCTGGTATTGCTAGTCCCATTACTGTTCCTGAGGGGTTTATCTATCCTGTATTTTGTGTGTTAAGAGATCTTCATCTGGACCAGTGTATATGCTCTGGTCTAGCCATATTTGCAAGGTAGAACTGGGGTCATGATAGCATTAAAGAATGTTGTGTGTTCTGTCGGTGCTATGCTGTACCCTAGCTGATTCGTTCCTTCCTTGTGCACCTTCTGTTAGGGAATGTCTAATTGTCTATAGGTGGGCTTTGGGTCTCAACTCGGACCCCATCATTTGCATTGATATATTCATTTGTTTTGGGTCATCTGATGCTTGATACCTCATCTTGTGTACACCTTGTGATCACACAGGCTGGTGTGCTTCTTCTATGTGGGCTTTGTTGCTTCCCTGCTAGATGGCCGCTTGTTTATCTTCAAGCCTTAAGATCCCAGATGCTATGTGTTTAATAGGTAGTCACCACCAGCTTTCTTCACCACATTTGCTTATGCACCCATTTTGACTTCAGCAAACGTGTTGGGAAGGTGAATTTATTAAATGCCAGTTTATTAAAACAAAGTGCTTTTGTGTTGAGGGAGTACTTGAGTAGAGACCCAATGCCTACCTGCTACCTTAATACTTGACATATAAATATATGTACATAGATCCGCATCCCTATCATTATATAAAAATATTTACATATGTGCATGCCTATATTTAGACCTCTATAAATGTCTTTGCCTTCTAGTTCTTTCCTCTACTTCCTTTTAATTTCCTCATGTTCCACCTTCATTTGGCTCTCAATATTGTCTCTCAGCTACATTGCATTTGATCAAACCCCATCAGGCATTCTATGCCCTCCTCGCCATCGACTTTAGATCTCTTATTGTTCCCTTGTCCCTGGGTTTGCTGCCTGTCCCCTCACTTTCTCCCACCTCTTCCTCTCCCATGTCCCACCTGGAGCTGTTAGCCTCATTAATTTCTCCTCAGGATTGGTTGTCCTGCCTATCTTATATGGATAGACACAGAAAAGGGGAATTAAAAGCCTATAAATAGTTCCAGGTCTGTCTTCTGACCCTTCTGCATATTTTCCAATCAGATCTGGTGAAGTGACAAGCCCTGCCCCCGATTCAGAAGTCTAATATTCAGTTCCAATCACATTGACAACCCTTTGGGGATCCATGTCTTTTCTCTCCTTTTGTGACAGTTTATAATTCTATTATGAACAACTGAAGCCCAGGAAATGGAAATTTATCTTGTAACAGCTCTATGGAGCTTGGTATTTACATCATATTTCCATTTCTCATATAAATTTCCAACTCTTAACCATAAGTTAAAATATATAAGTTGTCCTTAGGTTTGAAAGTCCTATGGCTTCACTCCATACACTGAGGGATATGCTCTGTGTTTCTTATGGAAGAAATAGTCATATTCCTATAAATCAGCAGAACAAGGGGCAGGTCTCTATATTTGCCATAGGAGAGGTTACTGCTGGGAGAACATGTCAGGTTTAAGAGAACTGAATCTCAGTCTCACCTAGAAAGCTGTCACTGAAGACTGAGTATTTTTCACTTTAGGTCAAGAAATAGGCTTCTTAGGTCCTCCTAGTACCAGTTATCTCCTGGTCCTGTGAAGCCTATGTTACTACCTTTTCTCCAGGAGATCCCAATTCTCCTTCTTCAGAAACAGTCTCAGCCTGTCGTAAAACTCCATCGGTACCATTTGTTCTCGACATAATCTTGGTCATATTCTTCTGCTGACCAGCCCACCTCAGACTCCTTAAAACTCAAACCCCAAACTCCCTGTCATTGAGTCAATCTGACTCAAAGAGACTCTATAGGACAGGGTAGAACTGCCCCCTCTGGGCTTCTGAGATTAACACTTTACAGGAGTAGAAAGCTTCCTCTTTTTCCTATGGAGTGGCTGGTGGTTTGGAACTGCTGACCTTGTGGTTAGCAGCCCAATGCATAACCATTATACCACCAAGGCTCCCAGTGCCATCCATTTCTTGCTTATTTTACTAGCTCTTACCTCCAATGTCTTTTTCTCCAAGAAGTCTTCCCAGCACTATAATATCCAGCAGGCATGGCCCTAGATATCCCCTAAATATTTCTATAGCACCTTGTACCCTGACTATAGAAATTGTCACACCGTCATGGAACTGGCTAATGTCTAAACTGTTGTCTCCACTGCTCTGTGAAACAGAGACTGTCTTTTTCCTCCACCATGCCTAATTTCCAGTACTCAAACCAGCAAACCAAACCCACTGCTGTTGATTCTATTTTCATTCATGGGAACCATATATAGCAATTCCAAGATTGTAAATCCTTCTGGGATCAGACAGCTTCACTTTTCTCCCAAGGAGCAGCTGATGAGTTTGAACTGCCAATCTTGCAAAAGATGATAACTCACTTGTAGTCTACTATAACCTGAATGGTAGCCACTCAATATAAAACCAACAAAACTCAGTTATCGAGCTGATTCTGACTCATAGTGACCTTATAGGACAGGATTGAACTGTTCCTGTGAATTTCTGAGAGAGTAAGAGGCCTAGTCTTTCTTCCAGGCATTCAGTGTATAGACATTAAACATAGGAAGTTGAGTGAATAAATTAATGCTTTCATTTATTTTGTCTTCATTTTTCTCTTAACCTTTATCATTTTGAGAATAGAGTTTCTTCCAGCCCCTAAACAGAGCTGTATTTTAACCCCCACAGTTTTTTTTAAACACATGAATTATGATTTCTATGGCCTATGGCCAGGACTTGAGCGTAGCTCAATTCCAGTATTTCTGTCATTTTGCCTAACTAGGAGCAGAACTCTTGAACAGAAGAGAGGAAAACTCAGCTCACTTTCATCAAATTGATTCTGACTCATAGCAAACGTATAAGACAGGAAAGATTCTGCCTTGGTGGGTTTGTAAGGATGCAAGTACTTACAACTGGACCAGTAGGTAACATCATGGTAAACAGAGAAAAGGTTGACATCCAGGATTTCATCTTGCTTGGATCCACACTCAATGCTCATGGAAGCAGCAGCCACGAGCTCAAAGGATGCACTGCAGTGGGTTATTCTGCTGTTCAAGGCCTATTTCAAGTGTTGAAGAGCAAAGGTGTTACTGTGAGGACTAAGGGGGGGAATGGTATTTTCAATCACCTCACATGCATGTAAAAGTTGGTCATTGAATATTGTGATCGCTAGGTTTATTGTGCTAACCAGGCCAATGAACACATGTGGGATTAATTGAAGGATGGAGAGATAACTGCCTTGGTGAGCCTCACCTTTCTTGTTCTCTTGCTCTTTGATGATCAGACCAGTGTGCGGGCTGCCTTAGCTTGTTCTCTGCCTCAACTTGCGAGCTACACTACCTGCGGGACACCTAACCCGTGGATTGTGTAGCTATAGTTTGAGGTTCCTTCAAGACCTGCTTCGCCATGCTACTGAAGTACACATTGTTTGAGCTGGGGACTGTTGGACCCTGTCATCTGGCTGACTGTTGGTGACCTGCCTTGCTGTTTGCAGCCTGCAGCCGGATAGCCTGAATTGCTCTACACAGGACTACCAGTGTCTCACGGGGGTGAGTTGCACTGAGTCATTTGTACTGCTCTATAGATCAACTTTATTTCTTATGTCACCTATCTATTATCAAAATATATATAAAATCATTAGTGTCCTGGTTTTGTTTCTCTAGAGAACTCTGTAAATATTGAATACTGAAGAAGAACCAACGCATTGAATTTTGGTGCTGGTGATGAATATTGAAAGCACCATGGATCGCCAAATGAATCTGAATTGGAAGAAGTACAGCCAGAATGTTCCTGGGAGCAGGGGTGCCCAGACTTTGTCTCATGCACTTTGGGCATGTTATTAGGAGAGATCCGTCCCTGTAGAAGAAAAACCAGAACATCAGGCCAGCAAAACAGTGGAAAACCTTCGACAAGTTAGATTATCACACCGGATGCATTGATGAGAACAATTGTGAGGATGGCACAGGACCGGGCAGTGCTGTGTGCTTTTGCGCATAGGGTTTCCCTGAGTCTGAACTCATTCAATGGCACCTACAACAACAAATCTTCATGGGATCAGAAAGTCTCATCTTTTCTACTGTAACTGTGGATTTGAACTACCAACCTTGGATTCTACTCCTCCTTCTCACTGTCACCCAGTCCATTCTGACTCACAGAGACCCTATAGGACAGGGTAGGACTACCTCTATGGGTTTCTGAGACTGAAGTTTTACTAGAGTAAAACCCCTGTTTTTTGTTGGGTTTGAACTGGTGACCCTGGAGGTTGCAAGGTCAGCACTACACTAATGAGCCCCTTGAGAAGAGAGGAGGTTCATGCAAAACAAGCTTGCATCTGTTTTCCAGGTGTCAGCGATGAGGCGTAATCTAGTCCTAGGTTAACTCTTCATAGGACAATGAATTTTCTATACCATCTCCTTTGGATAGTGATTATTATTACTGGCTTGCAAGCAGCTTACTTTTTATTTAGTCATTTAGTACTTGGTGCCAACACCAGGTATGATAAATTGACGAAGACAGAAAATGTTGGTGAGAATTTAAAAAGACAATTTTTTTTTGTATCTTTGACACACTTTAGTTACCTGGTTTTGTTGCTCACAATTGAACTCCATAAACCCTTTGTCCAAATCCTAGAAGGGATCTTCAGTGTGTGGAACCACCACATTAGAGTCTCTTGGAGCATTTGTTAATATTGGAGATTGCAGGTCCATCTTAGAGCTCTCCAATCAGAATCTTTTGGGGGAAAGCACAGGAATTTGAATTTGAATTACCCATGTGGAACAGAAGCTTTCAATGATTCTCTGAGTGCCCTTAAAATCCCTTTGATGGCTTCTGCGTGCCCAGCCCCTTGCTTTGTCATGTGGTTCTCCTCCAATTGATCCCACCTGCTACTTTTCTTTGCGGGGGGGGGGGGGGGGAAGGGGTTGCGATAAATGCCTAGGGGGTTATAAACTTCCTTTCTTCCTGGCATTTCTTCCTAGTGCTGAAGAAGAGAAACCTCTGGCCTTAATTGGGGACAAAGGTGTAATTATTCTCTATCTCCTGAGGACTAGGCTGAAGCAGCCCCCATGGGAGTTTCAATGATATACTTGCTTTGCCTAAAATCTGATTACCCAGACAGGGAGAGAGGACATAGATGAAGTGATTTGTGGAGGAAGTGCTGTTGGAATGTGGTTTTATCTGGAGACTGGGTTCAGCCTGGTTACATAAGGGAGCCCTGGAGGATGAAGTACCCTCAGGACCAGTCCCACTTCATTCAGTCAGGCCGTGACCGCTGATTGGCAGTGCTTCACATGAGGCATAAGGCGTGGGGGTGCGGATGCATCATTTCCTGTCCAAGGCATCCACCAATAAGTTGAAGGCACTAAATGTAATCCTTGACTAATGATATACTTACCGTATATACTCGAATATAAGCCGACCCAAGTATAAGCTGAGGTACCTAATTTTTACCTGGGAAACCAGAAAACTGATTGACTTGAGTATAAGCCTAGGGTGGAAAATGAAGAAGCTATTGGTGAGTTTCAATAATCAAAACAAATGAAAATAAAATTACTAAAAATTGAGACATCAGTGGGGTAATGTATTTAAGTATTTATTTTAAATAAAAAACAAATAAAAGGACAGCAAGTCATTTAATATTAGTAAACCAGCACAGTAAGTGGAAAATAGGTTTAAAAAACCCCAATAAGATATCAACAATGATACCTTAAGAGTACTATTCCCTGAGCTCAACTAGCAACCAAGCTAAAATGTAAAGAGTTAAACTCCTTCAAAACTGGATTCCTCATCATCATCTGTATCCCAATGCAGAGCTTCAGCTGGTGTGAGGTCATCATAGACGCTGTCCTCACTGAGATCGCCGTCATCACCATCACTGCTGTCATTTTCATACAAAGCAGTCTTCCCTGCCATCTGTAGCATTACTAATACTACATTTCTGGAAGACACATCGCACCATGTCTTCTGGAATGTCTTCCCATGCATCTTGAACCCACTTTGCTATTAACTCTATGTCAGGCTTCATGAGATTTCCTCCTTTTGTTAGTCGGGCTTGACCAGATGACATCCATTCATGCCACATCCTTCGCACATGGTCTTTAAAAGGCTTATTCAAAGATACACATCATAGGACGGCTCTGATTGGTTAGATGTGAGTAAGCAAACATTCAAAGTCCTGCAGTGTCAGCGGGGCTTTGAATGAACAGTGGAGAAAAGACAATCACCTGCGAGATAACAGGTGCTCATCCAGTTACCTGGAGTGGGGGGTGGGCAGCGAGATGTTACACCTTGCTGGGGTACCACTGACTCATGTATAAGCTGAACCCCAGTTTTTCAGCACATTTTTTGTGCTGAAAAACTCAGCTTATACATGAGTATATAAGGTAAGTTGTAACAACTGGTCCTACTTTTCGGACCCTTTGTTTTCTTTTACAATTTATTATTAGTAATATGTACTACATACCATTTTGTAATTTATAATTTGTCGATTTTATCATTCTTGGGGCAATCCCCAAAGACAACAAAGCTTGGGTTTGTAAGGATACGGATAACAAAATGCAAAAATAATTTTCTTAGCCTGAGTAGTCTTGAGAATAAAAAACCCCCAGATATTTACCTGTATGTGTGTATTATATATCTATCTTTAGCTCTGTAGAGATCATAAAAAAGATCACAGAATGAAGGATGCATTTGAATTATGGTGTTGGCAAAGTATCATAGATTGTCAGAAGAACAAACAGATCTGTCTTCAAGGAAGTGCGGCCACAATGCTCCTTCGAACCAAGAATGCGAGGCTTCATCTCGCACAGCTGATGCGTGTTGTCAGGAGGCGCCATAAGGCTTGGTCAAGTAGCGGGTCTGTTCAAAAGGAGGAAGAACCTCTATGAGACGGATGGACAGACAGAGTAGCTGCGGCTATGAGATGTGTGGAAGACAGAGCAGTGTTCTTTTCTGTTGTACCCAAGGTAACTATGAGTTAGAATTGCCTTGACGGCACCTACCAAGAGCAACCACAAAAGAGAAAGATTTATGTTCAAGGGAATAGCGCGTACAGTTGTTGAGGAGGGCAAGTTACCAGTGTGCGTGTCAGACGTAAAAGGCTGCAGAGACTTCTTCTGATTTAGGTTGGGGGCTTTTGAACCCCAGATCAGCAGATCAGAGGGCAGACTTCTGGCCCGCAGAGGCAAGTGAATCCAAGCTTGTCAGGTAAAATGGAACGTTACTGACAACGCCCAGGAGCAGCAGGCAGTATAGAGGCTGTGGTGAGCTCTGTAATTCCTTAAAATAAAAAGTCCTGGAAAAGCAAGCAAAATTTTCCATAGCCTCTACTTACATTGGAAACAGACCACACCGCCAAGGAGATGTCCCCATGGGAGGGGTTCCTGCTTCTTAACTGACAAACCACTGCGAATTTTGGCCCAGTCAAGTTCACACAAAATTTAGCTATTCCACAATTGAAAACTTAAATAAAAGAAAAAGAGGTACATCAGAACTTTCATCAGAATTCATTTAAGATGGAGCCCTTGAAACAAAGCCCCGCTGTAAGTAGACTACTACCTTCACTCTGGAGGAAATAGCCCTGAGTCAGCTGGCACGGTGAAGTGTACCTGACCCCTATCCTACTTCTTCTGCTCCGTTACTGGCTTGTCTGAGGACTATTTTCTTAATAACTTATATGGAAGCCCTTGTTTCAGGGTCTGCTTCTCTAGAATTTGAGCTAAGAGAGCATGCCGGGTACTTCTCATTTACATGAAAGTTTTAGAAATACTACTTTAAAATTTGGCTCAGTTAGTTTGGAATTCAAAATGCCCCCAAAACTCAGGGATTTAAAACAATATTATTTTTCACAGAACTGTGGCTCCCCTGGAAGTTTCATGATCTAGTCTGGGTTCCGCACGAAGAGGAGGAAGTCTGGCTCTACTCAACACGTGTCCCATTTTCTCCTTGGGCCAGAAGCCTAGGCCAGAATGTTATTCTCAAGGTCATGGTAGTGATATAGGAGCAAAGGGAAATATACAAGGCTTTACCATGTAGTTTTTTCTTCGACCAGCACTCTCTTCCAGGGATCAGTTACTGTATCCCTTACCTACTATTGTCTAACAAACCATTCCAAAACTCATAATATAAAGCAATAATATCATACTGATTCTTAATAATAAATGATTCTGATCACATGGCATCAGACTTGGCTACAACGAAGAATGAAGAATTCGTCATCAATATAATCTACCCTAAAGGTTAAGGCTTTTTACCTTGTGCAGAAATGATTTTGGGGGATTTGTTTCATAATGATACTATTTTCTTCACATATTTATTCAAATTCTTGGTTGGAAGTGTCTTATTTTTTCCCCCTAAATAGTCAAAGGCAGACTTTAAGTCCGTAAAAATCAGTAAATGAGAAAGTTTTAAGTTTTAGAGTTCTAAGTCCAACTTTGAAGCAACTTAGGTTTCTACAGCTGCTTACTTCAAAGGGTAGCGAACCAAGCAGGGCAGCTCAGGGGGGTGGAAAGCTTCTCCTTATTGGAAAAGTCACTCTGGGAACCAATGTGTTTTCTTTCTTCCTAGACTCATGGAAGAAGCATACACACTTTGAAGTACGCTGAAGTAGGACCTTTGGGGAAATCAGTCAATAAGCAGAAGCTGAGAATACAGACACCAGGCATGGTGGGGAAAGCTGCAGATGGACACTACCTCTAAAGCCTGGGGGTTTGGAGACCAACAGAATATGAATTAAGGGCTCGAGCTTTGAGTGCTTTTTGAAAAAGAAAGGAAGGCATGGGGTTCACAGTGCCAAGAACGAGAACCCATAGTAGCTAGATGTTAGAGTTTTAAAAATCTTGCTTTGTGTATTGCAAATAGAGTCAGTACACATTATCCAACTACAATGAAATACTCTTGCCCAAATAGACTATATTCTTGAATTGTCAAGAATTGCTGTGAGGAAATTTCCTCTCCAATGCAGGGGTTCAGCACAATAGAGTTCTGTTTTTCACATCAAAATCCTAGACAACGAGCCCAGTCCGAGGGCTTTTCGAAGCTGAGCTTGGGGGTCTGGCCTTGAAAGGTCCCCACGTTGAAACCCCATGGAGTGGAGCTACTTTGCACACGTGGGGTTGTGATGACTCAGAACCAACTTCCTGCAACAAGCCCGTCTCAGGTGGATGGAAGGGAGGGAGGCACTCCTCCTCCAGGCAGTCATTCAGGATAGCGAGTTCCTGTCTTCCGGATGCACTCCACCCAGCTATGGGGTTTGTGGTTCTGTGTTCAGCTGGCAGATAGTGGAAGTGGGATGGCTTTAAAATCACCACATACACCCCTTCTTTCTAACAGTGAACCTGGTCCCCTTTCCTTGAATCTTAGGATTGGTTCCTAATGAATAGACAAACCAAACCAAACCAATCCTGGAAGTACTGGTGTGTGACTTCCAATGCCAATATGAATCCCGTCCCCTTTTCCTTGAATGTAGATGCTCTTACGATTTGTTCCACATGGATCGAACAGAATGGAAGTACTGGTGTGTCACTTTCAGTGCTAAGGCTCCCGGCCTACTCGCTCTTGAATGACACATTTGGAGGGAAACCAGCTTCCATGACAAGAGGCAGCCTTGTGGACAGACCCTCCTTGTGGTGAGGAACTGAGGCCTTCTGCCATCAACCAAGTGAGTGAGCCACCTTGGAAATGTAGCCTCTCGATCCAGATGAGCCTCGAGTTACCTTCAGATAACGCAGGCCAGGCCAACAGCTTGACTGTAACTTCACGAGAGTTCCTGAGTCAGACCACCCAGGTAAACTCCTCTCCGATTTCTGACCCTCGGAAATTCTGTGGGATGATAAGTGTTCATTGCTTTCAGCTGTTAAGTTTGGGGCAGGGGGTTGTTACACAGTGGTAGACAACTCGAATACAGAGAGTAATAAATGATGTGTTGGAGGGTTGTGTTCTCTGAGCTTGAGTTACAAACCATTAATGACTTCACTCCATTGGCTAGGGCTAGGTCACAAAGCCACCCCTAACACCCTAACTGCAAAGGATTCGGGAATTACAGTCTTCTGTTGATTCAGGAAGAGACCTTGTAGTGCAGTGGTTACACATGGGGCTGAGATCCTCAGAGTTGACAGTTCAAAACCACCAGTATCTCTGCAGGATAAAGACGGGGCTTTCTACTCATATAAACAGTGACAGTCTTGGAAACTTAAAGGGGGAAGTTCTACCCTGTCGTGTAGGGTTGCTATAAGTCAATATTGACTCGATGGCAGTCAGGATTTTTGTTTTGTTTTTAGAGGGCAAAAAGCACTCAGATGAATAGCTAACAAAAGCATTCAGTGGATATGTTATGTTCAAAAGTGTTTGATCTGCAAGGATCTAGTGCCTGTGTAATCCAAATACACAAAAATATTGGAAGGTATAAGTAGAGTCTTTAAAATATTATTATTTCGGGGGACAACACTAGAGACACAGTGGAGGAATTGTGCTCTATCTGACCCCACCACACCAAGGCGAAACAATAAGGGCGTGCAACAGGACAGCAAGAGGAGCAAAGCAATGAAGTCCCCGAGGAATACCAAAAATAGACTGTGGGGCCAGGGCATGGCACCCCATCAGACTCGACCAGAAAAACACTCCTAAAGGTCAACAAACAGATCTGGAACTAGTTAGAGGCTTTTCTTTTTTTCTTGTTCTTATTTTGTTTTCTTTTGTTGCTTTGTCTTACTCTGTCTTGATTTTTGTGCATATTATTGTTTCTAGATGTCTATATAGATAAGATAAGCAGGATAAACAATCCAGATGAAAAAACAACAGGACTGATGCTTCAGGGGGACATGGGAGTCAGGGAGGGTGGGAAAGGAAGTGGGTGTTAACAAACCTAGAGACAAAAGAACAACAAATGATCTAAAATTGATAACTAGTGAGGTGTAGGAGGCCTGGTAGGGCTTGATCAAGGGCAAGAGAAATTACTGAATCCCAAATGAAGTCTGAACATGATAGTGGGACAAGAGGAAAGGAAAAGGTAATAGAGGAAAGAACTAGGAGGTCAAAGGCATTTAAACACAGGCATGCACATATTTAAATATATTTATATATGATGATGGGGAAATAGATCTATGTACATATATTTATAGGTTTAATATTAAGGCAGCAGGTGGACATTGGGACTCTACTAAAGTCCTCCCTCAATGCAAGAACACTTTGATCTATTAACCTGGCATTCCATGATGCTCACCTTCCCAACATGATTGCTGAAGATAAAGTGGGTGTATAAACAAGTGTGGTAAAGAAAGTTTATGGTACCTGGCTATCAAAAGATATAGAGTCTGGGGTCTTAATGGCTTGAAGATAAATAGGCAACCATCTAGCTGAGAAGCAACAAAACCCACATAGAAAAAGCACACCAGCCTGTGGTCATGAGGTAAGGATGAGATCAGGTATCAGGCATCCAAGACCCGAAACAAAAATCTTATCATTGTGAATGAGGGTGTGTGCAGAGTGGAGACCCAAAGCCACATCTATAGGCAATTGGATATTCCCTTACAGAAGGGTCACAAGGAGGAGATGAGCCATTCAGGGTGCAGTATATCACTCTGTAACTGATGAAACATACAACTTTCCTCTAGCTCTTTAATGCTTTCTCTCCCCACCCCCCATGACCCCAATTCTACCTTACAAATCCGGCTAGACTAGAGCATGCTCAAGGGTACAGATAAGAGTTGGAAACTCAGGAATCCAGGACAGATAAATCCCTGAGGACCAATTTCGAGAGTAGTCATACCAGGAGGGTAAGGAGAAGGTTGGGGTAGAAAGGGGGAACCGATCATAATGATCTATCTATAACACCTCCCAGGGAGATGGACAACACAGAAAAGTGGGTGAAGGGAGACAGCTGTCAATGTAAGACATTAAAAAAATGATAAATTATCAGAGGTTCATGAAGGAGAGAAGGAGGGTGGGGGAAAATGAGAAGCTGATACCAAGGGCTCAAGTAGAAAGAAAATGTTTTGAAAATGTTGATAGCAACGAATGTACAAATGTGCTGACACAATGGATTGATGTATGGATTGTGATAAGAGTTGTATGTGCCCCCAATAAAATGATTTAAAAAAAGAAAAAAATACTAATGTTTATTAATTCCTCATATAGTTACCATATCTGGAGGTAAACCAGGGAAAATGAAAAGGTTTTGGTTGGTCAGGTTTACCAATAACAACAATAGCAGCTCCACCAACTACTATTTTTGAACATCGACCTACCTTGCCTCAGGCTTTGTATGAAACACTTTATCAATACAGAATAATAGAATTTCAAAACCAAACTACTGCTATATGGTTGATTCCAATGCTTATCAACCCTAAAAGACAGGTTAGAACTGTCCCCGGGGTTTCTGAGACTGTAAATCTGTCCTGGGATAGAAACACTCATCTTGCTCTGGAGGAGTGCCTAGTATGATATACGCAAACGCACCTGGACTATTTCTTGACACATGATGATAATTTTGGGGAGGGTGTAATTATGTTACCAGTATTATTATTTTCTAGGGACTAGAGGCTTTGCATTAATGTTCACTCTATCTTCAATGCTCAGTGTGGTGCAAGGTGACTGCACACATGTTTTTGGTGAAGATACAGATTTCAGAATGATAGAACAATTTCTGAAAGAGTTCAGTCGGAGACGTGCAGTATTATAATCATCTCTGCCCTTTGGGTGCTGCTTAAAAGCTCACAACGTGCTTCCACACACAGTATCTCATGCTCAGCCTCCTTCAGGACATCGCCACGGCCCATCCCTGGAGCAATATGTGTATGTGGGGGAACCCTTATTAAAGTACTTTGTCCAATATAGGATTGAATAAAATTTAACTAACTCAGAGAGTGCCCAGAGGACAACAATGCAATTTGATTAAACAGACCTTCTGAAGAAAGGTTAAAAGAACTGGGATTATTTCAGCGGGAGGAGCGAGGGGTGGGGATGGGGGTGGGTAGGAATAATAAATTTTTAAGCAACAAAGGAATGTGTTGTAAAACTTTGTGGTGGCTGTTGTTAGCTGCTATCGAGTTGACCACACACACACACACACACACACACACACACACACGGTGACTTTAGGCATATTAGCAGTAGGTTATTTCCAATGAAGACAGATGCAAAGGAACTTGGTGACTATCTTGTTTGAGATGAGCCCACAGTTTCTCTCAGTTCCTTGCAATTGGCCCTGCCAGTTATCCTCTGAAAATTCCTTATTGTATTAGGACCACCTCTCAAGAGATTCATGATTTCCTGGAACTGCCAATTCACTGGGACAAAGACCCTAGGAGATATTTTAAGCATACACGAGGTTAACATGTATTAATCACTTACTTGGTCTGGTACTATGGAGAGAGAAGATTATGAACTCAATTAACCAGAGGCCCTAAAGGCACTTAGAGACCTTATACCTCCCATGTTTGATAACCTACCAAGATGTCCCAAGTCTAAATCTTAAAAAAAAAAAAAAAGACCATTTGCTACGTTCCATAACACATGCATGGACAGCATACTTATTTATTTTTGCTTTATTATCCTATAATATTCATAGATAGGGGAAGCTTTTCTAGAACAAGAGCTTGGTAGTGGGCATTATCACACTCACCAGACATTCTTTGGCTCAGCACAGAAGTTAATTTATGTTCACTTGCTACAGTTTAATAACATAAATCAAACCTACACAGTGTAACTCCGTGCAGGGCAGAGTGGAACTCCTCCTCCGTGTTTCTGAGATGGTGAGTGTTTATGGGAATAGGCAGCCTCATCTTCGTGCCACGGAGCAAGATGGGCCTGAAGCGTGGACCCGGCTGCTGTAATGGGGAAGGGCCTTTGTTGTGCAACCTTTCTGACCTTTGGTCACCAATGCAATTTTCAGTTTTCTTATAATTGCTTCATAACCGTGTTCTTTTCCTGTATTCTTTGAGGAAATCTATCGAGATTACTCCTTTGGAATAAAAAACAAAACCAAAAAGTTATCAAACCTTCTGAGCTGATGCCACTGTCCTGAATTTAACTGGCCCAAGAGGTCACTTTGGAAGCCACTGGGTTGGTTTGGACTTTGTTTCGAAGGGACCCGAATGAGGCAGTGTATCACTGAGAGAACTTGTTTGCAAATATCCACTGATCACCGAAAAATGGTAACACACGGTTTGCCTCGAATAAGCATGGCCTGTCCCAATGGAAACTCTAATAGCAATAATTTCTGAGTCTTCTTCACATATATGTAGCAAAATATTTGGTATTTTATCAATCTTTAGCGCTATTGATTATGTTCATCATGTTGTTCTACCATAATCTTTATTCCCAAATGATACTACTTTCCCCTCATCAAAGTCCCATTGATTTTTTAAAAAAACACTATTAACTCTATAATCTATTTATTAACTGCATGGATTAGAGATGAAGCACCTCTCCATGGATAGTTCATTCAGGTTGAATTAATGTCAATAATTATATGCCCAAAATGAATCATTTCTCTTGCAACACTCTGCCAGTAGAGTGTCCTTAAAGCCCACATGTTAATGCATTTCTGATCCTGATGTAAAATAAAAACAATAACAAAAAAACCTTTTGCTTGAACTTGAAACCCACCTGGTCTCTACACAGAGCCACCTGGCTATACAGGGAGTTAATAAAACTTCCCTGGCATTGCTGTACCATAATTGATTTTCTAATTTTTTTGTAATCATCTGAATGAGGTCCAGTGCAATGATGCAATTTATTGGAATTAAGTCTAAACTGTTCAATATTAAACAACTAGTTACAGAACCCTTTGTATCAAATGCACAAGGGGTGACTATTCAGCTAAGGTTGGTTTGCTATTTTTTGAGAACACCCAGAGGCAGACCTCCAGTGGCTACTTATATCCATGGCCATAGTCTCAATGCATATACATTGGTAGTGGACTTAGGGCGAGGCACCTAATTCAATTTATGCCCTCAGCTCAGGGATTATCGAATTGGGAGAAGCAAAATGTGAGCCAATGTCTCTTTGTGGTGGCAAACATAGAAGAGTCTTAGGCCCTGCTGCTAACCACATGCCTGTCCCCTGGTGTTCAGTAGGATGGTGAGAAGACAGACGAAGGCAAAATGAGAGAGAAAGAGAGAGAGAGAGAGAGAGAGAGAGAGAGAGAGAGAGAGAGAGAGAGAGAGAGACTCATTTTAGTTCCCAAGACCCAGTTATTTCAATGCCTATTCTATTGTGTTTGATTGTGTGCTAGAGATCAGTATTCTGTTGGTAAATTTATTTATTTTTCTGCCTAAGCTACATTAAGGTGAGATTTTTGTGTCTGGCGATTTAGAGTACTGGTTAAGAAAAGGCTTCTAGCATAGATCATTAGAAACTTGCCAAAGCTGCATTAAGAGTTTTAGGAGTCCACACATTTGTCTAGATGACAAAGCCTCCTCTCTATCTGCAGGAATAATTGCAATACAATACCGAGAGCCTCTAGCCCATCAGCTCTCATTGCTCTTTCCAGGGGCGCTTTCCAAGGCTGTCAGTTGTGCTGGTTTCATTCACAGTTTCACAGTAGCTGTGGAATGGAAATTGCATCAGGTGTTACAAAGGTGGCACTAGAGTGAAAGTATTAGGTGGAGTACCTGACACATAATAAACACTCAATACTGTTGCTGTGGAGTTGATTCCAACTCAGGCAGACCCATTTGACAAAGTAGAATTACTTGATAGGGTTTTCTTGGCTGTAATCTTTATGGAAGCAGATTTCCAGGCCATTTTCCAGTTGAGTTGCTGGGTGGGTTTGAACCATCAACCTCTGCTGGCAGCCAAGCATTTAAGCATTGCACTTTGTGTGTGAGCTCCTTAAGCGTGCAGCAAATACAGGAACATATTCCGATTCAAGCTACGTCACCAAGTAGGAAGGGAACTCAGTATGTGTTCCCACGAGGCAATGGAGGAGGCTGACTTCTAAGATGCGCTGGAAGTACTCGAAGCCTGGAATAAACAATGCTTGGTGCATTAGTGAATCAGAAGAAGACTTGAACTAGATGAGGAAAAAAATTATGGTCACATTTCTGTTTGTAGTGCATCTTACCAGTCTTGCCCCTTTCCTCCCTTTCTGACAAGCACAAACTTTATGAAAATGTGCAGTGGTCTTGCGATATCATGCCTCATTTCATCCTAGAATCACACAGACCTTCTCCAGGGGGGTTTCATTACCTAAACTATCCAAAGAAACTGATTATAATAACACAGTTGCCCTGAAGGCTACCCTGAAGTTGCATTTTTGTGCAATAAGAATAACAACAAAACGGTCACAAAATCTCTGCTCATAGCTTCGGTTTATTATTTTTTTTCACAGTTTGAAGAAAGGGGATCTAGGAAAATTAAAGTCAGCCTAACTTGTTTTCGTTTTCTCTGCTCTGAATCCCTTCTGTGCCCCTACACCCCAATCTGCTCTTCTCAGTTTCATAAGATATCAACAACTGTATAGTTGTTGAAAGCAGCTTTAGAGACGGAATTGTCTGAATTTCAATCTGAGCTCTAAAGTAGTGGAAATAGCTAGAAAACAAGGTGAGGTCAGCCCAACTGAGGTGAAGCACAAGCGCTGTCCGATCCATGCATCTGCCACACAACCGCTGCAGCAAAGTTAATCAGGCTAGTTCCCCATCGCTATGCATAATTTCGTTCCAAGGTTAGTCCTATTGAAGAAGATTTCAGTTTGCAAGAGAGTAGTTAAAAGAATCAATAACACCTGGTGCATTGTTCATTCTTCTATAATACAGCTCTGGCAAGGCTGTTGACATATAATGCTATCTGTGGACAGAATGGAGATGTGAGCTGATTTGCTCCTCTCAATGGAAAACTAAGTGTTGGCTATATTAGCAATGTTTTAATTGCATGCGATATTAATAATATTGTTAGTTAACTTCCACTTTCTCATTCACACATTGTACTATTTTTTTTCCCAACAAGAGACATTCAGTGATATTTCTGAAATTAAAGGCCCACAAAGACTTTCTGGGGTGGCATAAACAATGGCGTTCTGGGTGGCTGCTAGCTGAAATGTTGATGGCTTGAGTCTACTCAGAGCTGCCTTATAAGAAAGTTCTCTTGATTCGCTTCTGAAAGGTCACAGTCACTGAAAATCTGATTAAGTCCAGTAATACCCTGACAAAGACTCCAAATAGGCTCATGTTTTCAACCCCCTGTGGACAGTTTGCATTTCCACCCTAGAACTACTGAATCAGAACCCAGAGTTTGACAAGGTACCTAGGTGATTCATATATCACCAAGACCAAACCACTTCCATCAAATTGATTCTGACTCAGAGAGACCATAAGATGAGGATTTTCACTCCTGTGTGTAGAGTTACAGGCTTGGAAACCCTCCGGAGCAGTTCTATCCTACCCTGTAGGGTGCCGTGAATTGGAACCAACGTCATGGGAGTGAGTTTGGTTTTTGGAAGTTTTCATGCAAGTAGGCAGCCTTATCTGTCTCCTAAGGCAGCTGGCAGATTTGAATAATCAATTTCACAGCAGTGCAAAGCTTTTCTGAGAGCACACCCAGATTCTGCCTATGCTTATGAGCTCATCTTGTTAAGATGTAGATGGTGATTCAGTATATCTGGGATTGAAGTCCAAATCCTTAGCAGGACATTAAACGGCAATGAACTGGTCCAATGCCCTGACACATATGGGGTTACTATGAATTGGTGTGAATTCAATGACGACCTGTTTGGTATATATATATATATATATATATATATATATATATATATTCAGCAGTCACTCTTAACCTGTTTCAGCTGAATTCCTTCAGTGGGATGGATCCTTCGAATTACTCAATGCATTGAAAGTTAATTGCTGATGAGCCATTGCCTTAGCTTGGGAAGCCAAAAGGCAATGCAGGCATGCATGTAGGAGTCTGAGCTGGGGAGATGCTCGTTGAGGTAGGTCCTTCTGTTGGGATCACTCAGTATATCACTGGAATTAGTACTCAACGGTTAGCATTTAGATGGACAAACTTTCTTTACTCTTTTTCTAAAAATATTTTTATGACCCTTTCAAACTCATGGAAAGTTGTCAGAACAGTACACGGATCTACCATAGTCTCATCCTCTTGACTCCACACACGACAATGCTTTTGAAAAATCAGTTTGTTTATTTTTAACAATTTCACAGACAAATCACATACCATACATTTCAATAGTTCAATCACATTCATAAGCGGGGTGCAACCATCACGACGTGCTATTGTATCTGCTGTGTTATCCCGGTTCCTCCTCCCATGAGCCAATCTCCATCTCGGTTTCTATTTCCTTTGCCTGGTCCAGGATCCCATCCAGAAATACGCAGCATGTCTATTGGTCAGATCTCTTCAATCTTCTCTAGCTCAGACTAATTTTTTGCTTTCCCCCACTGTCTTTCACAGCTTTGACAGTTTTAAAAAAGGACAAGCCTTCCATTTCATGGGTCACCATCAACTGCTTGATATTTCCCCACGACAAGACTTACATCATACGTTCTTGGCAGGAATGACAGAGAAATAATGGCTTCTCAGTGATTCATATCAGGAGACATTCGCAGCCACCACTAATAATGTGAACCGTGACGATGTGGTCCTGCTGATATGTGCTAAATTTTTTACTTTAAATTTGCCAGTTTTCCTTTATAATCATCCTTAATGAAACATTTGTCTTCTACCTCTGTGATGTCTGGCAACTCATGATTCTTTGTTTTCACTTGTCTTCTAGCTTGTATTTTCTGCCATTCTGCTAGAAAGAGCTTTCCCCCGACCCCCACAATAATATGTGCTCCTGGGTCCCTGTTTTATTCAGAATGTTATAATTTGTTACTTTCATTATTCATCTGCTGTTGAAACTATCCCCAATTTGACCAGTGGGAGTCCCTTCAGGACATGTTTCCATCATTCGTTGACTGTTTTCTTACTTTCTGGCACACACACCAATGAAAGATGTTTCAGACGCTTATTAAATTTTTGTGCCTCAGGCCTGGAATCAACCATTTCTTCAAGGAGACACACCTTTGATGTTTCAAGAATTCCTACCAAATAACATTGATAAATAAGAATACATGTTAAGAATCCATTAGATTTCTAAGTCAGACCAAAAATATATTAGCAAATTCTAGAAACTCAAAGCAAAATATTCATCTTGAAGGAGGAGAAATTTGTGGACCTCATTTTTGCTTCCTTAAATCATACCATCAGCTGACAAATGTGCTTACCTCCTACCATGTTTTTATACTCCTAAGTCCTCTTGTTAGTCACATGGATCTCACTGCTGTATATCCTTCTGCTTTGATGGTCTAGATTGACCTGAAAAGTTTGTGGCTATTGACCTTTCAAAATCTTCCTTTCTGGAAATGTCTTGTTTGTTGTGGACAGTTTGCAATATGCTTCCTAATAAGACAAACGATCAACTCCTGGCAAGAAAGGCCTACTCAGAGGAAAGGTGGCTGATCACGTGACATTCTGGTAGTGTTCTTAGAAGCCCCCATGGCTCTCTTATGAGTGCCTTTGCCGAAATAATTATATTGTAACTTGGGTGGAGGGAGAGACGAAGGCACGATTGTTTCTTATGATTTTCTGTTTTCCCGAAAAGATTTCAGGTTTTGCAAAGTTCCCTGTTATTTTTAAATGTCCGTATTCTTTTTTGTTTGTTTTGTTTTGTTTTTAATCATTTTATTGGGGGCTTGTACAATTCTTATAACAATCCATGCATCCATCCATTGTGTCAAGCACATTTGTACATTTGTTGCCCTCATCATTCTCAAAACATTTGCTTTCTACTTGAGCCCTTGGTATCAGCTCCTCATTTTCCGCTTCCCTCCCCACTCCCCTCTCCCTCATGAACCCTTGATAGTTTATAAATTATTACTATTTTGTCATATAATGTCCTTATTCTAATGAGAAGCAGACCAGGTGTCATGTAATGGTTGAGTTGTCACGGTAATTGCATTACAGTAAATAGCAGAGGTGCTCAGCCCATCACACTGACCTCAGTCCCACCGTTCTCCTCCAACAGGGGGCGCTTTAATGGCAACAGATAGTAAAGGACGGGTATCCCCTTGGATCATTTTACCCAGAGATGAATAAGGAAAAGTCTACCTTGCTGGGTAGTCCTATGCTGGCAATGAACAATTTTGTGTCTTTGCCATGATGGAAGGTGTTACAATCTAGAGAAAATGATGCTGACACAATTTAAAAGGAAATGATATGGGAGGTAGTTGAAAAACAAATCTCATCTTCTTTTCTCAGAAAGTTATGAAGGGATCTTGGTGTTCCAGGGAGAACAACAAATGGAACATCTCTGTTTTAAAAGTAGATCCCTCTCTAGAATATGACAGAATGATGCTGGTATATACGTATCTCGAGTATTAGCCGACCAAAAATAATCAGCCGAGGCGCCTAATTTTAACACGAAACAGCATTAAAAATGTGCTGAAAAAAGGTTTTGTGTGTGTGTGTGAGTGTGTGTGTGTATACTCCCCACCAGCTTCCAAACTTCCACTATTAACAGAAATTATACGCTTAGGGAAACAAAAATCTTAAAGGCCTGGGTTCATTTTCATATAAATCTCCATTTCCAATGAACAGTGATAGAGTGATAGATGTCATGGCGGGACTATGAAGATGTATAAAACCTATGCTTTCAACAAGTTTATGATTTTCAAAGGTGTCAAGATGTGCCATATATGTATTGAAACGAGTCTAGAGTGCTTCAACCCAAATGTGACAGGAGCTAAAGAGAGGTGTGCTTGATAAAGTGTGTTTGTTTGTGTGTGTGTACATGGATGGGCATACTGTAGATATTGCTAATGGATAGGAAACCATTCTACTCACGAAATCTAAGATTTGTAAATGAGTCCTTAAAAGTTGGCATTTATGATGATGAATTTATTGCTGCTCTAGGGACTCAAAACTAATATTACTGTGTTAAAAATAGACTTTTTAGTATCCTGGTTTCATTCATCCCAGAATTGATTAGATTCAATAATGCTAATTCACTTTAGTAAAAAAAAACCCCACATAGTTGATGTAAAAATCTAGAATGCCACTTTATTAATCTACATGGAGATTAATAACCCTCAGTGGGTAGGTCATTTAGGTTAGTCTGACAAGAATATTCTTTCTTTGTAGGCCCGCATAGTCAGAAGCTTGCTTGGAGTCATATAATTGACTCAGGTGGGCTAGTTATCTGATTTAAAAATGTATTGATATCTAATTTACTATTGCATTCATTACCTAAATGAGAGGCTCTTGAGAACAGAACCTATGAGCATGTGTCCTTGACTCACAGTAGAACATTTTGAAACCCTGGGCCGTGCTTAGATAAGCACTGTTCAAGGAGTCCTTTGACATTGTTCCTTGTATATGTCTATGAATAACCAAGATCTCCCCCTCTATTTGGGCTACCACAATCCTTCTTGTTTAGGGTAGACTTGCTTCTCAAGTGAGATAGAAATGGATGATCATGTGTTAAACAAAAATTATATATATACATCCTTAAATTTTAAAAAGCTGGATAGATATAAACATGAATTTCTCCTCTCATCTTTTGATGTAGTACAAGGACCCTTTCTTTGATTCTAGTTCGATAATTGACTTCTTCATTGTCTCACATTCATAAATTATACCATAGCTAATATGAACACTAGGTATGTGTGTATTGTCGTTACTTAAAGACTTTTATAAAACAATGTGAGGACAGAATCTGGGCACATTGTTATGATTCCACACCTCAATCCTTCTATAGTTTTTAATCTGCATTTAATTTATATAGTCAACATTTTTTTTCTACCAACGGCATCAGAATTGAAGGAAAACTAGTGAACAACCTGCAACAAGCTGCAACCTTGCTAGCTGACAGTCAAGAGGACTTGAAGCAACTATAGATGAAGATCAAAGACTACAGTCTTCAGTCTGGATTGCACCTCAAAATAAAATAAAAATTCTCACTTAGAGACCAATAAACAATATCATGGTAAATGGAAAAAAGATTGAAGTTGTCATAATCAGTACTCCTAGAAGCAGCAAGCAAACAACTTCTTTGAAGTATTCCAGCGGAGATGCCGTTCTAAGGAGTAAGGAGCGCTGGAGAAGGTCCCAGGTGTTTCCATTCACCTTTTGTGCATGTGAAAACTGGATATCGACTAAAACAAGATCGGAAATGAATTGATGCATTTGAAATATGGTGTTGGGAAAGAGTGTTAAAAGTGCAATGGAGTGCCATAAAAATGAACACATGCATCTTGGAAGCGTATAGTCAGGATACTTCTTAGAAGCCGCGAAGGTCAGACTTTCTTTCAGATGCTTTGGACGCGTTACCCAGAGGAACTGCTTTCTGGATGAAGACATGCTCAGCATAGTAGCGGGTCAGTGAAGAGGAAGACCCCCCAGGAGGACTGACACAGTGGCTGCAGCAATTGAGCCACTAATAGCAACAATTGTGAGAATGACACTGGAATGGATAGTGATTCCTTCTTTTTTTTTTTCCCATAAAGTTGCTATGAATTGGGTCCAACAACTTCTATGATGTGTCGTACTAACCAGTAGATTTCCTTTGGTCCAGATAGGAATGTATCTGTTTTGTAGAAAAGATTGTTTTTGATGCCCATCGGATACTATCCATTCTCTATCTCACTTAGTATCTTATTCTAACATTTTTCTCTTGAAATAAAATGTAGTTTTTTAAAAAGATTTTTAAGTGAAAACATTTACATTAAAACATACACCAATTTTTAACAATTTCTACATGCACAATCCGTGAGCTTGACTAAATCCATTAAACTATGCAACCAGTTGTGCTGTCCTATTCTAAATTACTTCTCTACTAGTTTTTAAATTAACAATACCACAGAGAGCTTCATTTTAGAAAGAACGCATCTACGGCAAACCAGGGATTTAAAAAAAATTTTCACACTGATTAAAAGTTTATTTATTTTTTTAATGGGAAGAATTCAAAATGCCGGTTGTTCACATAAAGTCTGTCCCAGTAAGGCCACAGAAATGTAAACTGAGCAGGGAGGTGTAACATGTAAGCAGATGATATTTACTTGGTCCAAGTACGGGATAATTTTACCAAGCATCAAACACAAACAACCTCAAGTAGTAATAATACACAAAAGCAAGCTTCTTACCCAGGCACACCAGGCAATACAAACTGGAAATGGGAGTAAATTAACATTGTTTCACAGTGAGGTAGTTTATTGTACCAACCTGGCCGATAAACACATGTGGGGCTAATTGAAGGGTGGAGGGATAAATGGCATGATGAGTCTTTTCTTTCTATTTCTCAGGTCTCTTGCTTCCTGGTGGTCGGACCAGGGTGGAGCTGCCTTAATAACCAGCTCCCTGCTTCAGCTGGCAAAGCTGACTTCCTGCAAGACATCCCCAAGGAGAAGCCGCATGGACCTATCCTGATGCAGCCCTGGGTGCTGGAGCAGCCGTGTGGAGACCCCTGCCAGTGCTGAGATGCTTCCACGTTCACTGTGTTGGCTTTCCTCTTGCAGTCGGCATCACTGAGCCTGTTTTGTAAGATGGAGGAGGACTTTGTGGATTGGTGTTGGACATATGGGTTAATGTTGGTCTTGTGGGCTTGGGCAGCACTGGGTTGGGATGTTTTCTTGATGTGCACTTAACCTTTATATAAAACTCTCTCTTATACATGAGTTTCTGTGGATTTGTTTCTTTAAAATACCCAGACTAACACACACAGTAATATACACAGTGCCAGTTAAAATTTTATAACAAGTCCCAATGCATAGCACTCAATATGTCTTTGAATCTGCTTTGGTCAAGAGTATGAACATGGTTAGATCTAGGCTAAAAATCATATTCATAACCAAAAATAAAGGCATAATATTTATAACCAGGCTTCAACTTTACTAAACTATAATACTTTAAAACTACTAAGTGATACTTAAGGGTTTTTACATGAAAAAGGCAACATGCATTGTATTGCTTTATCTCATGCATGCTTGTGTATGCACACACTTTGTTCAAAGGATTTAAAAGCTATATTCTAACTTTTTTTCCTTCTTCATTTCTTTTCTTTTACATTTTATTAGGGGCTCATACAACTCTTATCACAATCCATACATATACATACATCAATTGTATAAAGCACATCCGTACATTCTTTGCCCTAATCATTTTCAAAGCATTTGCTCTCCACTTAAGCCCTCTGCATCAGGTCCTCTTTTTTTTCCACCTCCCTCCCCGTTCCCCCCTCCCTCATGAACCCTTGATAATTTATAGATTGTTATTTTGTCATATCTTGCCCTATCCAGAGTCTCCCTTCCCTCCACCCCCTTCTCTGCCGTCCATCTCCCAGGGAGGAGATCACATGTGGATCCTTATAATAAGTTCGTCCTTTCCAACTCACTCACCCTCTACTCTCCCAGCATCGCCCCTCACACCCCTGGTCCTGGAGGTATCATCCACCCTGGATTCCCTGTGCCTCTAGCTCCCATATGCACCAGTGTACAACCTCTGCCCTATCCAGTCCTGCAAGGTAGACTTCGGATCATGGTAGTTGTGGGGAGGAAGCATCCAGGATCTGGGGGAAAGCTGTGTTCTTCATCGGTACTACATTGCACCCTGACTGACCCATCTCCTCTTCTAAACCCCTCTATGAGGGGATCTCCAGTGGCCGACACATGGGCCTTGGTTCTCCACTCTGCACTTCCCCCTTCATTCACTATGGCATACACACACACACACACACACACACACGTATACACACATATTCTTTTGTGTTTTTTTGGCATGATGCCTTATACCTGGTCCCTTTGGCACCTCGTGATCACACCGGCTGGTGTGCTTCTTCCATGTGGGCTTTATTGTTTCTGAGCTAGATGGCCGCTTGTTCACCTTCAAGCCTTTAAGACCCCAGACACTATCTCTTTCGATAGCCAGGCATCATCAGCTTTCTTCGCTACATTTGCTTATGCACCCATTTGTCTTCGGTGATCGTATCATGGAGGTGTGCAGTCAATGATATGATTTTTTGTTCTTTGATGTCGGATAACTGATCCCTTCGGGACCACCTGATCACACAGACTGGTGTGTTCTTCCATGTGGGCTTTGTTGCTTCTGAGCTAGATGGCCGCTTGTTTATCTTCAAGCCTTTAAGACCCCAGACACTATCTCTTTTGATAGCTGGGCACCATCAGCTTTCTTCACCACATTTACTTGTTCACCTGCTTTGGCTTCAGCAGTTGTGTCGGGAGGGTGAGCATCGTAGAGTGCCAATTTAATAAAAGAAAGTATTCATGCATTGAGGTAGTGCTTGAGTAGAGGCCCAAGGTCCTTTCGCCACCTTAATACTAAACCTATAAATACAGACACATAGATCTATTTCCCCATCCTCATATATATATATTTGCATGTACATGTCTTTGTCTAGACCTCCATAAATGCCCCTTGACTCCTAGGCTTTCCTCCATCTCCCTTCACTTTCCTCCTGCCCTACCATCATGCTCTGTCCCCACCTGGGCTACAGCTATCCCTCTTCTCTATGCAACCTTACCTTTGCTCATTCCCCACCAGGCCTGCCACTCCCCCCTCATTACCATTTTGGGTCCCATGTTGCTCCCTTGTCCCTGTGTTTGTTAACACCACTTCCTTTCCCCCCTACCTCCCCCACCCCAAGTCCCCCGGAGCTGTCAGTCCCATTGTTTTTCCTCCATATAGTTAATCAGAGCAGATGAAGGGGGAAGAGGAGAGAGTGGAACACAACCTGGCCCACCACAGGCTGTGAGGATGATGTTCCTGAGTAGAGCAGCCAGTCTGCAGAGAGAACAACATGGCTGGCCCCACTATGAGACATGATGCCCCTCAGTGACTAATGGCGATACAGGGGACAGCACTGGAGACACAGTGTGGGAATTTCACCTGACCTGTTCCCACCACACCGAGGCAAAGCACTGGGGGAATGCAGCGGAACAGCAAGGGAATGGAGTGGCACGGTCCCCAGGGAATGCTGAAAGTGGACTTTGGGGCCAGGGCGTGGTGCCCCAACAGACTGGACTGGAAAACGCTCCTTAGGGCCAACAAACGATCCTTGAACTAACTACAAGCTTTTCTTTCGTGAAGTGTTTTGTTCTCTGTCAGTGGTTTGTTTTTGTTGTTTTGTTGTCTGGTTATATATTGTTGCTTTGTTTTCCTCTCTTGTGTTCGTGCATGTTAGTGACTCCACAGGTCTGTCTGAATAGGACAGGCTGGATTAACTATATGGAGGAAAAACAATGGGACCGACAGTATATTCTAACTTTTAATACATCCTACTGTAATATTTTTAATAATTCTAGAAAAATGAACTGTTATGCTTTCAAAGGGAGCAGATTCACTTTAAGGAGATGCTGCGAGGTTTCCCCGCCCCTTCGGAAGAAAGAACATAACACAGAATCTGGATCTGCCTACATAACTTAATGCAACAAGAAGTTTCTGTTTGATGGTCTGTTTCTTTGGAATCCAATCTGTGACGTCATCTAGCTCATTTGTTGGTTCTTTACGAGACTTCTTTGCACTAACATTCTCTTTCTCATCCAATTCTCGTTCACAACTTCGTTCTTCCTCACTTATGCAGCGGTATTTGAAGGCCCTTCTTCCCGGGAATCAACTATGAGCCCCTCATCTTGCTCTCGTGTTGTGGAAATAGAAGGGGGCGCTCCATCATCACTACGATTGGCTGTGCCTTTGGCAGCCTGTCCCGCTTGTTCTGCCCCCCTTCTCCAGGGGCAGCATCAATCACTTCAGAATCAGTGTCCTTTCCCAGGTCTTCACTAGGAAGGATGTTGACCAATAAAGTGTAGTCCCAAAGGACGTCATGTGCTTGAAGTCCACTGCCATTCCACGTTCCAAACGGTGACAGCTTCTTGTGGTTATTAGCTTCTATTTCTCTTTTCGGAAGATATTAAAATTTTCCCTTTCCCATCTTCAATTTGCACATCTTGTACTGCCATGGCAAATTTTCCTCTTACTCTATCATCTTGTAGCATGAGAGCAGTCATTTTAGGGACATTCAGTTATACCATCACCTCTGGCTTTCTGGCACAAACGTAACAATTGGGGTTTAGAGAAGACAGTGCACAAGACACAAGGAGCTTCTTTCTTGGATTTGGAAGTTCATTTAAAACATTGCTCTAATATGTCTATTTTTCTTGAAAGAATCAGCAATCCTTCAAATATTACCAACTCATCAATCCCTGCCTTAGTAGTAGGCATGGCAGGAATGTTTTCCCTTCCTATTGATTTTATGTCCAATCTGCTCTTCATATTCATACTGGAAACAGGCATCCTGAGGTTTGCATCAGATGTGACAATATCCATTGCAAACAGATCATTGCTGGGTCCCATATGAACTCAGCTCCCCCAGCCCCGCCCCTATCTGCTAAGTACTTTCTCAAAGTCTCAATGCTTTTGGATAAAAGACTTGCATAGCTCTTTCCATCTAGGACCTACTGATCTTCATTTTGTTGATCTGATGTGCTGGCTTTATCACCTTGATCTTGTACTTCAGCTCAGTCCAATGGAATTGGTGATTTCCTTTACTTCTATAGCTTGTCCATGGTCATCTTTTAAAAGTTTGGTAAAAAGTTTAAGTGGGCTACATCCCATTGATATAGCCCTTAGTGGAAATATACTTGTGGTCACTGTCTTTATCCAATGATCTAGCTCTAGATTCAGCCTCTATTGGCTCCCTGACAGGTCTGTCAGGTGATACTTCTCAATCAGCATCTTCTTCTGCAAGCAACTAGTTGAACAAATACTTTGCCCAAGCAATGCAATGAATAGGTTCTAAAGGTGTGTAATGACTTTTACAGCCAGGAAAAGTTCTCTGGGTGGGTTTAGGATGACCTATTTTTTTATGGTCTATAAGGGGCTCATACACTCTTTTTTTTTTTTTTACATTTTATTAGGGGCTCATACAGCTCATCACAATCTATTGACACATACATCAATTGTGTAAATCACATTTGTATATTCATTGCCCTCATCATTCTCAAAACATTTGCTCTCCACCCAAGTCCCTGGCATCAGGTCCTCATTTTTTCCTCTCCCTCCCTGCTCGCCCCTCCCTCATAAGCCCTTGGTAATTTATAAATTATTATTTTGTCATATCTTGACCTATCCGATGTTTCCCTTCACCCACTTTTCTGTTGTCCACCCCCCAGGGATGCGGTTATATGTACATCCTTGTAATTGGTTCCCCTTTTCCAACCCACCCTCTCTCCACCCTCCCAGTATCACCACTCACACCACTGGTCCTGAAGGGATCATCCGCCTTGGATTCCCTGTGCTTCCAATTCCTATCTGTACCAGTGTACATCCTCTGGTCTAGCCAGACTTGCAAGGTAGAATTCAGATCATGATGGGGGTGGGGAAGCATTTAGGAACTAGAGGAAAGTTGTATTTTTCATTGTTGCTACATTGCACCCTGACTCTCTTGTCTCCTCCCAGAGACCCTTCTGTAAGGGGATGTCCAGTAGCCTACAAAGGGGCTTTGGGTCTCCAGTCCGCACTCCCCTCCTCATTCACTATCCTAAGAATTTTTTTTTCTGATGATGCCTGATACCTGATCCCTTCGACACCTCGTGATCGCAAGGCTGGTGTGCTCCTTCCATGTGGGCTTTGTTGCTTCTGAGTTAGATGACTGTCCAGCCTATCTTATTTAGACAGACCTGCGGAGATAATAACATTGACAGAGCAAAATGAAGCAACAATATACAACAAAACAACACCAACAACAAACCAATGTCAACAAAACACAACACAACAAGAAAGAAAAGCTTGTAGTTAGTTCAAAGATTTTTGTTGGCCTTTAAGAATGTTTTCCAGTCCAGTCTGTTGGGGCACCACGCCCTGGCCCCAAAGTCCACCTTCAGCATTCCCTTGGGATCTTGCCACTCCATTCCCATGCTCTTCTGTTGCACCCCCTTAGTGTTTTGCCTCAGTGTGGCGGGATCATATCAGGTGCAATTCCCCACACTGTGTTTCTGGTGTTGTCCCCTGTTGAGCTATGGGACAGTGAGGGGCGTCATGTCTCATTGTGGGGCTGGCCATGTGGTCCTCTCTGTGGACTGGCTGCTCCAATTGGGAATATCGTCCTCATGGCCTGGTGGGCCAGGATGTGCTCCACTCTCTCCTCCTTCCCCTTTATCAGCACCCGTGTGCTCCGATCAGATATGTCCCTCTCCCGGTGCTGCAGATTCAATGCCATCCTTTGAAATAAATTCTTCTGTAGGGAGGGCCAGGTGTCCACTTAGTAGTTGGGATTGGGACTGGCCCCCCCAGACCTCTCTACTGGTTCCCTACTCCATGCCACCATGTTGCATTCACATCTTGGAGCACTGGGTTGAAGTCTGGTCCCTCTTTCCCTGTGGAGATATAAGCAATACCCTCCCCTTGGGTGGGTTAGTGCCCTGTGCCCCACTGCTACACATTTCTTTTTTATTATTATTTTATTTTTTTTCTTTTCCCCACCTCCTTTTTAGTTGTCTAGCATGTGTATCCCTGTATTTGGTCTGGTCCCCGCCATATTACTTGGTCCTCACCCCAGGAATGTTTGTATACAGGAGCTTTTTCCCGATGCTCCTTTTGCATTTTTTTTAAAAGCTTATCTCAGCGGACTCATGTTGTACTTGTCCTTTAGTGCTTGGCTTACTTCGTTTATCATTATTTCCTCCAGTTCTTCCCATGAAGCGGTGTGCTTCATACGTTCATCACTGCTTTTTAGCGATGTGTAGTACTCCATTGTATGTATATACCACAGCTTTTTAATTCACTCGTCAGTTGATGGAAATTTGGGTTGTTTCCAACACCTTGCAATTGCGGACTGTGCCGCAATGAACATTGGAGCACAGATGTCTAGCATAGGTTTGTTTCTTGCCTCTTCTGGGTCTATGCCCAGTAGGGGGATTGCTGGGTCGTATGGTAACTCGATTTCCATCTGTTTTAGATATCACCAGATTGATTTCCATAGTGGCTGTACATACTTACAGGTACACCAGAAGTGGATGAGAATTCCTGTCTCCCCAAAGCCCCTCCAACACTTGTTGTTTCTGATTTTTTGAATTGGGCTACCTTTGAGGGTGTTAGGTGGTACCTCGTTGTTGTTTTAATTTCCATTTCTCTTATGGTTAAATATCAGGAATATTTTCTCATATGTTTGTTGGCCATTCAGATTTATGCCCCTGTGCAACCTCTGTTCAGGTCCTTTGCCCACCTTCTCAGAGGGCAATTAGTTTTTTTCTTTTTGGAAGCTAGGAGAGTATTGCACGTTTTAGTAATAAGGCCTTTGTCTCATGTGTCATTGCTAAAGATGTTTTCCCAGTCTATAGACTCTCTTATTACTCTCTTGGTGAATTCTTTTGATGTACACAGGTGTTTTATCTTCAGTATATCCCATTTGCCAATTTGTGCCTCCTTTGTGTTTGTGTCCTTCCCTATTTCTGATAGCCTGTGTATTCCCTGCGCCAAAGTTCTCAAGTTGGTCCCTATTCCTCATTGATGGCCCTAATAGTTTGGGGTTTAACTTCAAGGTCAGCGTTCCACCTTGAGTTTATTCTTGTGCATGGAGTGAGATAAGGGTCTTGCTTCATTTTTCTGCAGGTAAATATCCACTTTTTTCAGCACCACTTGTTGAAGAGGGCATCTACTTCCCATTAGATAATTTTCGGGCCCTTGTCTATATGCTTATTATTTTATTTCTGGGTTTTCAGTTCTTTTCCATTGGTCTGAGTATCTGTCATTGTACCAATACCATGTGGTTTTTGACAACTGTGGCTGTATAGTATGTGCTAAGCTCAGGTAAAGCAAGCCCTCCCACTATGTCCTTCTTCTTGAGGAGTTCTCTGCTAATTCTGGGCTTCTTCACTCTCCATATGAAGTTGGTAATCAGTTTTTCCATTTGTTTGAAGAAAGATGAGGGTAATTGTATCAGGATTACATTAAATTTACATAGTACCTTTGGCAGAACTGACATCTTGACTATATTGAGTCTTCCAATCCACGAACATGGGATATCCGTCCATTTATTGAGGTTGCTCATGGGTTCCTGTAATAGTGCTCTGTAGTTTTCCCCTTATACATCTTTTGTTCTTTTAGTCAGGTTTATCCTTAGATATTTCAATTTGTGTTTGGCTATTGTGAAGGGTACCCCCTTTTTTATCCTTTCTGTGGTCTTATCCAACTTGTTGATCTTGTGTTCTGACACTCTGCCAAACTCCTCTATTGCTTCCAGTACTCCCCTTATGGAGCTTTTGGGATTTTCCATATACAAAATCATATCTTCTGCAAATAATGATAGTTTCACCTCTTTCTTCCCCAGATAAATACCTTTGATGTCTTTTCTTTGCCTTATGCTGTTAGCTAAAACCTCTAGCATGATATTAAATAAGAGTGGGGACAAGGGGCATCCTTGTCTGGTCCCATTTTTCAGTGGGATTGTTAGTTTTTTCTCCATTGACTACCACGTAGGCTGTTGGTTTTTCATATATAGCTTGTATTGTCTTGAGGCATTTTCCTTCCAATACTATCTTCTCAAATGGCTTTAACAGGAATTAGTGTTGGATGTTGTCCAATGATTTTTCTGTGTCTGTTGATATTATCATGTGGTTCTTATACTTTTTCATGTCAATGTGATGAATAATACACATGATCTTTCATATGTTGAACCATCCCTGCATCCCTGGGATGAATCCCATTTGTTCATGGTGAACTATTTGTTTTATATACTTTTGTATTCTGTTCATTAATATTTTGTTAAGGAATTTTGCATTGCTGTTCATTAGGGATATTGTTCTTTAGTTCTCAATCTTGTGGGATCCTTGCCTGGTTTTGGTGTCAGAGTTATACTAGCTTCATAGGAATTCAGGAGTTTGCCATCTTTTTCTATTTTTCTGGAAGATTTTGTGTAGGATTGGTGTTAGTTCTTCCCAAAATTCTTGGTAGAATTCTACAGTGAACCCATCTGGGGATTTTTTTGTTGGTAATCCCTTGATAATCTTGTCTATTTATTCTATTGCTAGGGTCTGTTGAAATTCTTGACGTCCATCGAGGGTAGTCTAGGGAGGAATTGTTTTTCCAAGAATTTGTCCATGTCTTCCAAATTTTTGAATTCATTGGTATACAACCCTCCGCAGTACTGTGTAATTATCCTTTTGTTTTCATTAGGGTCTGTTGTAATGTCCCCTCTTTTGTCCCCTATTCTTCTTATTAAAATGTGTTCCCTCCTTTCCTTGGTTATGTTTGCCATCAGTCTTCTGATTCTGTTTATCCTTTCAAAGAACCAACTTTTAGCAGTATTAATTTTTCCATAGTTTTTCTTATTTTACCTCTCCTGAATCTCAGCCCTGATATTTATAATTTCTTTTCTTTTGCTATTAGTATTGTCCTGCTGACTCTTCTCTAGTTGTTGTAAATTTTGTGCCAGCGTATCAATCATGAGTCTCTTTTCCTTTCCTCAGGTGTGCATGTATTTCTATGAAACTTCCTCTGATAACTGCCTTTGCTGTGTCCCATAAGTTTTGGTACGTCGTGTGCTCATTCTCATTGGTTTCTAGAAATTTCCTAATTTCATCTCTGATCTGTGACAGTATGCACTCCTTTTGCTTTAGAGAGTTATTCATCCTCAAATTGGTTGCTCTTGTTTTCTTTATCTTCCTATTGTTGATTTCCAGACTTATGGCACAGTGGTCAGAGAGGTTTATATGATATCAATGCACTTAAGTTTATGTAGATTTGCCTTATGCCCTAGCATGTGGTCTATCTACGAATATGTGCCATGTAGGCTTGAGAAGAATGTAATTTTTTTTTTGTATTTGGATGAAAAGCTCTGTAAAAATCTATCAGGTCAAATTTTCTAATTGTAGTGTTTAGATCTCTAGCCTCCTCATTGAGTTTCTTCTGCTATGATCTATCTTTCTCTGAGAGTGGTGTATTGAAGTCACCCACTATAATTGTTGAGGCTCTGATTACTTTTTTCATCTTTTAGAGTGTTTGGTTGATGTATTCAGTGGGTTTCTCATTCAGGGAATATATGTTTACAATGCGTAGTGGTTCTTTATCATTCCCTTGACTAGTATATAGTGTCCCTCATCTCTTTTTATAGTTTGCACTTTGAGGTCAATTTTATCCAAGATTAGGATTGCAACCCCAGCTCTGGTTTTTTGTTTTGTTTTATTGAATTGCTGTTTGCTTGGTTTTCTTTTCTCCAGTCCTTTATTCTCAGGCTATTTTTGTCTGTTGTGTTGAAATGTGTCTCCTGTAGGCAACTGATTGATGGGATATGTTTTCTAAGTCAGTCTGCTAGCCTTGGTGTTTTAATGCCTGAGTTCAGTCCATTGATATTCACGGTTCTTATCTCCATCTATGTACTCTGTGATGTCATCTTATACCTTTTGTGTTGGATGTTTTCCTACTTTCCTTTCTCATTAGTGTGTTGTACATGTGCATGTGTGTGTGTGTGTGTATCATTCTTAATTTATTTCCATCCTTAAGCCAATGCTATCTTGGGGTCTGTTTTCTCTTTGTTGCCCTCTGGGTGAGGTTGTTCTATGTGGTGGTCTCTTATTTATGCTTGGTGAGTGTTGTTCTTCTGCCCATACTGGATTGGCAAGGATTTTTTGTAGGGCTGGCTTTCTTCTAACGAATTCTTTGAATTTTTCCTTGTCTGGGAAGACTCTTACTTCTCCATCTATTTTGGGCGATAATTTGGCTGGGTAGATTATTCTTGGGTTTGCATTGTTTTCCTTCAATTTTTGGAATATGTTACTCCACTCTTTCCTCTTCTTCATAGTTTTAGAGTATAATCTTATTTGGGAACCTTTATATGCAATTGCTTGTTTTTCCCTAGCTGCTCTCATGATTTTCTACTTTTCCTCAAAGTTGAATTGTTTGACTATTATGTGCCTTGGTAACTTCTTCTTCGGATTTATTCTGCTGGTGTTCCTTCAGCCTCTTCAATGGTGGCCTGGTTTTCATTCATTAAGCTGGGGAAGTTTTCCTCCAAGAATTCTCTCACTATTGTTGCAGATAACTTCTTTGTTGTGTCTTCCTCCAGAAAGCCAATAATTCTAATGTTGTTCCTCTTCATAGCATCAGACATAGCTCTTAGGCTTTCTTCAGCTTCTCTGATGATCTTTATTAGATTTTTGTTCGTGTTTGTTAAAGTCTGCCTGTCTGTCCTCCAAGTCACTGATGCAGTTCTCTGCTTCCTCCAGTTAATCTCGAGGTCCGTGTTTCTGCTACGGGTTTTTGTTATCTCTCCCCCCCCCCCCACCAAAGCTCCTGTATTTCCCTTTGGTGTATGGCCTTTATCTCCTCTATCACTTCATCCATTTTCTGTATTGTTTCTCTCATATCCTGTATAACTCCAAGAAACCTTCTGAGAATTTCTTTCTGTCGCAGCTCAATGTCTGCTTCTTGTATTCATGTCGTTATGTTCAGGATGTCTTCTGCCATTGCCTTTTGTTTCTCCTGTTTTTTCATTGAGGTATCTGGGGCTGATCGCTTTTTGCATTGCATTGTTTTAGAGGAGCCAGGTGCCATTTTCCAGGGAGTCAAAGAGCACTGGCTCTTTCTGGGAGACTTGTAGGAATGCTTCTTTGAACTGCCTACAGCTAACTTCACTTTATCCTCCTGTGGCTTGCCTCTCAGGTGAGTGCCCCAGAAGGCTGGTGGGTTGCCTGCTTTGGTGTTGCACAGGGTGGAGCTCATCTATTTGGGTGTGGAACAGGCTTAAATGCCCTAGACTAAGAGGAGTGGTCTGGAGGTCAGCAGTGGCTTGTGAGAGAACAGGAAAGAGATAAAGAGGAGAAAATAATTAAAAAGTAAGCCCGTTGGGACTGTGTGGGGATATAATGAAGAGAGGGAAACCAAAGCAACAATGTAGTTGAGTCCTGTATCCTGCCTGTGAAGCTGCAAGACTTTAGGAGGCTGCGGCTGCAAGCTATGCCTGTATTGAGAAAAAGCCCTGTGCATCCCTCCAAAACTGTGTGGGATAGAGAGAAGAGATGGAAACAAAACAATATAACTGAACCCCAATCCCTGCTTGTGGAGCTGGAAAGGTTTAGTCCCTGCCCCGAGACAGGGGGCGGCAAACTGTGGCTGTGTTGACACCAAGTCCCCCTATGGATTCCAAATGGTCCTGGCTCCAGGAGAGACAGTGGTGGGGCCAAGCCTCCAGCCCTTCAAAACCCCATGGATCTCTGCCTACTTATCTTATGACGCTCCTCCAGTGCTCCAGCAGCATTGATTTCCCTCTAAGCAACTCTCCTGGGCTAAATTCAGCAGAGTCCCTCTGGTATGTTTCACTCCATCGCCATCTTCCCAGAAGTCCAGGACAACCTTCTTAACACTCGGTTATACTCTTTTTGATAGTAATTACTTCTCCAAGATCACTGACAGTTTCACTCTCAGTAAGAGGTTTATCAGCTCCCCCAAATTTACTTATTATGTGGTTGTGGACAACTCTCTTATGTAAAGCATTCATAACCAACATAAACTGTTGAACAATTTCCCAATATAATTGGGATTCATGAGGCTGTCATGTTGTTGTTAGGTGCTGTTGACTTGGTTTTAACGAATAGTGACTAATACAACACAACAAAACCTTGCTCAGTCTTGTGCCACCCTCACAATTGTTCTTATGCTTGAGTCTGTTGATGCAGTCACTGTCTCAATGCATCTTGTCAAAGGTCTTCCTCTTCTTCACTGCCCCACTTCTTTACCAAGCATAAGATCCTTCCTGGCATAGTAAACCATATGATATTCTGATTCATAATGATCAATTACCAGTCTATTTCAGCCCACAAATACCTAGAATATTGGTTTCTCTTTGTGCATTCCACTTCATTGTTGACAACTTTTAATTTTCCTAGATTTATACTTTGTCCATTCCAAATTTCAATTATTAATTGATGTTTTCAGCTCTTTCTTCTCATTTTGAGTTGTCCCTCCTGGACAAATGAAGATCTGGAAGACTTTACTTCCCCAGTCTTTACACCATCTACAGCATTATTTCTTCAGTCATATTTTGAGTTCCTTCTGCCTGCGGGGTTCATCCTCTAGCTCTAGCTCCCTGACAATGTCCTTTGGCAATGTTTCAATTCTGTCCAAAAGGGCATGACAGGCTATGATATTAGCTTTCAGGTAAAATCACAGTATATTTTCTTTGGCTATCTGTGCCTTTGATCTTACAACATGTTTCTTTTGAAACAAAAGCTCTTGAGGTTGCTGACATCAATTGTCTTCAGATTAATCAGATTGATGTGGGAGAAGCTGGTGAGCACAAGGTTCTGGTGGAGTTCACATCGGATGCCACCTGGACCCACCACAAACACCCCAACACCCCACCCCAGCCACAGCTTTGGCCAGCTCAGGGGCCAGAGTCTTCAAAAGTGTCATTCTCCCCTATAAACACAAACTTGGGGCCCCTTAAATTTCTCATCTAACCTTTTGATTTGCTTCTTTCAATCTGTGAATCAAATCTTGTATATCAAATTTCTCAACTGATTAGACTAGATTTTCACGATCTGCTGGTTCCATATAAATAACTGACATGTCTTCATTCATTATTTGCACACGAGCCTTATTTTGGTCGTACTTTGAGTTGCTTTTGTCAGACTGATTTTGGATCTGTCTCTATCAGTGTGCGAGAAAATGAAAGAAACACAAACTTTTGTCTCCATTCCACCCTATGGTATAGATGGACTAAATGCCCCTCTGAGATGTCTCAGTCTTTCAAGTTTTTTTTTTTTATTCTGCACTACTCTCCCCACCCATATCTTAAGTTTTTTGACAGTTAAGGAGAAGAGGGACTACCTAAACTTTTCTACAGATAGTGAAGGAGGTGGAGTAGGGTATTGGTGGTGGGACTCCAGTAACTAAGGAAAAGTACAGGGGACATGATGACAAGTCTATCTTGTGATCATCTCTAAGGGTCAGAGAAATACTTCTTGAATTCTTGAGTTGAAATTCACTTCCTTTTATAAGTATGACAGTGACATTTTAAATGGGTCCTTAAATGGTCAAGATGAAGGTCAGAACCTCCTCCCATAGATGCTCAAATAGAAATAGCCGGGAGTTGTATTTCTTCCACATTGTTCAGTTTGGAACATTTTAATGAGGCTTTATGGTTTAAAATTTTCTCACCAATAGCAGAAAGTAAACGTGGCCTTCTGTCTTTGTATATGGTCTGGTTTGCTCTGAAGATTACTTAGTTGGCAGTCGGGTGCTTACTCTCACACTGTGATATGCCCATTATGATGATTATTTTTAACATTTATTGAAGCTTTCCCATTGCCAGACACTCTTCTACTCAGTTACCTGCAGTAATTCATTTCTGTAATGAAAGAGATCAAATTACATTCCACTCTGAACTGTACCACAGACCACGGCAGCTGTTTCAGGTTTGTTTCCCAGGAGGCAGACTCTGAGACAGATTTGTGGGTAGGAGTTGAAGTACGAATAGCTCTAGAAGTTAACATCTTGGGGGAGTGCAATAAGCAGGATTGTTCAGAGATGGGTGTGAGACACTCACAACAAACTCAATACTCAAGTGCATTGCTAGTGAGTTCATTCTGACTCATGGAAATACTATAGGACAAGGTAGAATTGCCTTGTGGGTTTCTGAGACTGGTACTCTTTTGAGAGAAGAAAGCCCAGCCTTTCTCCCATGCAGCTGCTGGTGGTTTCAAACTGCAGTACACGTACAGGGCTCCAGTCCCAGTAAAGGTCTGTCTTAAAATAGGCTCGAAGGGGGTTTGTGGCTGTCTGGGATGGCCTCCCAGTGCAATTCGAGGAAATAAGTCTCGCACGGGAAGGCCCTAAAACTTGTAGAATTAAAACCTCTCAGGAGCAGAAAGGACACTGAATTTACCTTCAGGCAGGTCCACCCAGAGCCCTGCACAGAGGGCAGGCAATAAGAAGTTGGAAGTACAGAATGGTGCTTCTGGATGGCGAAGACGATAGGGACTCAGGGTTAGTATGAGTTGATGTCTTCATCAGTTAAAAAATTTCTAGCAGATTAACACAGAAAAAGGAAGAGATTTATCACAAAGAATCATATGGAACATGGCCCGGAGAGGCAAGGAGTAACTATGGCCATTGAGAGATTGAGTTACAAGATAGGAACAGGTTTTCATCACAGAAAAATGGAATATAGCTAATGGTTAGAGACTATAACTGTTGAGATATTCCGGGACTAGGTGGAAGGTGAGGTAGGAGGAATTAATCAATGCCCAGGTACCAAATGAAGTAGGCTTCAATGGATTTATGACAAGGCCTTAGCTGATCCCAGAGAAAGTTCTGCATAGGAATGGCATGGCAGAATTGTCTCAAATAGAGGGAAAGAGGTGGTTTTTTAAATCCACAGAAGCCAGCCGAGCCCCCACTCATGGGCTATGATCTAGGACAGAGTGGTACTCTTGGCAGAGAGCAACCACGAGCAATGGGGCTGAGGTTAGGGGCTCATCTGTAAACTGTCAACAGTTTGAGTAGCTGAGGGAAAGGATGCTTAAGTCCTAGAACCAAGAACCTCAAAACCCACTGCTATCAAGTAAATTGCAACCTTATTTAGGGTTTCCAAAACTAAACCTTTTCAGGAAGAGACATCTTACTGCCATGCAGCAGCTGCTGGCTTTGGTTTACTGGTCTGTGGCTAGCAGGCAAATCCCTAACCCACAGCATCACCAAGTGTCCTGTAAGACCTAAAAGATGGAGAGAATTTATGAAAAATTTGGCTTGTGCTGTGTTTATAATGCAGGCTAGTCTAATTTTCATTTATTTAATACCTAGACTTCTAGACATCCATATTTCTGAACATTCTTGTAGCTGTTTTAAGGGCTCCTTGGATTTCATTTAAGGAATCCAGGAGGTGCTGCACTGTATATGTTGGGCTGCTAACCAGAAGGTTGGTAGTTCAAACCCACCAACCACAGAAAGATGAAGCTCTGTGTTCCTATAGTTTTTTTTTAAAAAAAATCATTTATTAGGGACTCATACAACTCCTATCACAATCCATACATACATCAATTGTGTAAAGCACATTTGTGCATTCATTGCCCTCATAATTCTCAAAACATTTGCTCTCCACCCAAGCCCCTGGCATCAGGTGTTCATTGTTCCCCTCCCTCCCCACTCCCTTCTCCCTCATGAACTCTTGATAATTTATAAATTACTATTTTGTCATATCTTGTCCTGTCCGATGACACCCTTCACCCACTTTTCTGTTGTCTGTCCCCCAGGGAGGAGATCACATGTAGATCCTTGAAATCGGTTCCCCCTTTCTAACCCACTCTCTCTCTACCCTCCCAGTATCGCTACTCACACCACTGGTCCTGAGGGGATCATCTGCCCTGGATTCCCTGTGTTTCCAATTCCCATCTGTACCAGTGTATATCCTCTGGTCTAGCCAGACTTGCAAGGTAGGATTTGGATCCTGACAGTGGGATTGAGGGGAGGAAGCGTTTAGGAACTGGAGAAAAGTTGTACGTTTCATCATTGCTACATTGCACCATGACTGACTCATCTCCTCCCCAAGACACTTTCTGTAAGGGGATGTCCAGTGGCTTACAAATAGCCTTTGGGTCTCCACTCCACACTCCCCCGCTCATTCACTATGGTAAGATTTTTTGTTCTGATGATGCCTGATACCTGATCCCTTGACACCTTGTGATTGCACAGGTTGGTGTGCTTCTTCCATGTGGACTTTGTTGCTTCTGAGCTAGATGGCCGCTTGTGTACCTTCAAGCCTTTAAGACCCCAGATGCTATATCTTTTGACAGCTGGGTACCATCAGCTTTCTTCGCCACATTTGCTTATGCACTCATTTGTCTTCAGCTGTTGTATCAGGGAGGTGAGCACACAATGATATGATGTTTTTGTTCTTTGATGACTGATAACTGATCTGTTTGGCACCTCGTGATCACACAGGCTGGTGTGCTTCTTCCATGTGGGCTTTGTTGCTTCTGAGCTGGAGGGCCACTTGTTTACCTTCAAGTCTTTAAGACGCCAGATGCTATATCTTTTGATAGCCGGGCACCATCAGCTTTCTTCACCACATTTGCTTATTCACCCGCTTTGTCTTCAGTGGTTGTGTCGGGAAGGTGAGCACCATGAAATGCCAATTAAAAAAAAAGAAATGCCAATTTAATAGAAGAAAGTATTCTTGCATTGAGGGAATACTTGAGTGGAGGCCCAATGTCCTTCTGCTACCTTAATACTAACCCTATAAATATATGCACATAGATCTATTTCCCCATCCTCATGTATAAATATATTTACATATGTACATGTCTTTATCTAGACCTCTATAAATGTCCTCTGCCTCCCAGCTATTTCCTCTTTCCCTTTGATTTCCCTCCTGTCCCACTATCATGCTCAGTCCCCACCAGGGTTTCAGCAATTCCTCTTAGTTAAATTACCCTTGATCATGCCCAACCTGGCCTCCTGCACCCTCCTCACCACCAATTTGGATCGCTTATTGTTCCTTTGTCCCTAGGTTTATTAATGCCTTTCCCCCCACAACCCCCTCTCCCATCTATCTTTTTCAGTTTTCCCCCCTACTTCTAAGGACTGTGGAAAATTGATGCATTTGAATTATGGGGCTGGTGAAGAACATTGAATGTATCATGGACTGCCAGAGTTACACACAAAGCTGTTTCAGGGAAAGTATGTCCTGATGCTCCTTAGAATTGATGCTGTCAAGACTTCATATTGTATACTTTGGATATGTTATCAGGAGAGACCAGTCCCTGGAAAAGGACGTCATGCTTGGTAAAGTAGAAGTCCGTGAAAAAGAGGAATACCTCCAGGAGATGGCTTGAAATGATGGTTGTAGGAATGGGTTTGAACATAGTAACAGGTGGGAGGATGGCACAGGATCAGACAGTTTCATCCTGCTGTACATAGACTGCTATACATCTGGACTGGCTTCAGGGAACACAGCAGCAATAACAAGGCTCCTTCGATCTACTCAACTGGTGCTACATTGTGGTTGTTGTGCCATTGGGTTGCTTCAGACTCACAACGACCAGATGTAGAACAGAAACAGACAACACCTGGTCTTGTGCTATCTTCACAGTTCTTATGTTTGAGCCCATCTGTGCTGGAAGACGTGCTCATCAGCTACACCCAGCAGTAAACTATTTTGCTGACTCTGGAAGAGATGGAGATGTCTTATCTTGTACTTTCCTTTGGAATGCAAGACACCTACTTTGACTGTGCACGTTCCAGAGAAAGCTCAGTTCTGAGTCTTTCTCGCCACACTTCAGTCCCGAGCAAAAATGTTTAAGTCATATCACATTTCAACTTTTCCTTCACTTGTCACATAAAAGATTTTGTCACATTCCCATAGATTTTTCCACTTTGATGTTGCTTCATCTCAGTTCCCCCGATTTCCCCACATAATTCTGCTGCATGTGTTCAGGTTCTCTTAGTTTCTTTCCTAAAATGTTCTATGGTCTTTTTAACAACTCCATCCCAAGTCCCACTACTGTCTTCTCCAATTAAACATTATCCGTCATACTAAGATTGTCTGAGAGTGAAATTAGGATGCTCTTAATTATTAAACTCAGAAAGCAGACCCCAACAAGGACTGTCCCAGGCAATCTGTGACATATGGTGCAGACAGGGACATTTCATACTAGATTTACCCTTGTCAGAGGTAAGGATGATGAGTCCACAACATACATTCTCTCAGCAAAGGGAGCAGTGTGTAAACATGCTTTGGAAGAATGTGTCAGGGCGCAAACATTTTATCCCTGGGAAAAATGTGTTCATGACTACAATCATGTGAAACTACCATGGACAATGATTGTAATCATATAAGATCAGCTGCCATCAATTTGCTTGGTGGTAGCTCACTTCCTCTTAGCCAAGGGTCTTACACCCATCTTAAAGAACGTCAATATATAAGCTATAATCATTCATAATCTCGTACATTCCCATTGTTTTCTGTGTGTATAGAGCTTCTCTCTGATTGAATATTGGAATGCCTTGCATTGTAACTTAGCCCCGTATCGGCCCTCAGTAAAACTCCTTTCCTTTCACTCCTAACAGAATCGACATTGTCTTCTCTGACAATGGACGTCCCTCTCATTTATCCTGCGCAGCTGTCAGAATGCTCTTTCCGGGACACTTTTCTGTCCCTGTCACTTTTTCTCCCTTTTATGCCTACAGGGAAGGTATGCACTGTTCTAATGGTGGGCGCTTCCTGCTCTGTGGGGGTTTTTTGGTGGTAAATTAACTAATTAGCTGTTTATTTTTCTTGTACTTTGGTGTAATCTGCAGTTAACAGAGATATTCCTGGGGCTGGAACACTTTGGGGTATGAGAAAAAGCTTTAGGATTTTCCCAGCCGAAGAGTCCCTGGAATGCAGACCTGAATGCAGGGATACCACTGGAGACAGCACTGCCCCACCTCCCAGTCAGGGCCCGACCAGAGACCATCACATCACGTTAGCCCTCGGCAGCTGTCAAATCAGAAACGGATTAAATCAGCAAGCTTGATCAACAGCTGAACGAGGCTGAAAGCACGCAGTGGTGCTCGTTGTGTGTGCAGTTCTTTTCTACAACGCTTTTCCATTTCCAGGGAAGGTAGAAAAGGAAAGTTTTTCATTTGCCACATTCTTCTTCATATAATCCAACTTCTTTGATTCCTGAAAACACACATTCAATAAGTATGCTGAGATGATACAACTGCCATGTACACTATTCTCTATTTTATTTTTTATTAATAAATCATTTTATTTACATATGACAGTCCCAACATCCATTATATTAAGCGGATGTGTACCTATATTGCCATCAACAATTTCAAAACATTATCTTTCTTCTTGAGCCCCTTGATATCTGTTCTTCCTTTTTCTCTCCCTCTCCTGCCCTGCCACCTTCTCAAACCCTTAATATATTAGGTATTGTTATTTATACATATCTTACACTGCCTTTCTATCCCTTCATCAACAATCCTGGTATGTGTCCCCCTTGAGGGGGGTTATTTCGCCATCACTGCTATCAGGTCCCCCTCCTCTTGCTCCTCTATCCCTTCCCTTCCTCCTCCTACCCTCCCAATGCTGTTACTCTGTTACTGCTTCTGAAGGGTTTTCTATCCTGAATTCCATAAATTGAAAGCTATCATCTATACCAATGTGTGTACCCTGGAATAACTGGATTGGCGAGGTGGAATGAGATCATAATATTGGGGGGAGGAAGGATTAAGGATCTAGAAAAGTTTTGTGTGTTTTGTCACACTGCCCCTGGGATTATCTTCTCTTCCGTGTGGCCCCTCTGGGCTGGAATTATCCTCAGATGGGCTCTGGGTCTCTACCTTGACCTCTCTCCTTCACCTTGATTACGCTGTTTATTTTTGAACTTCTGATGCCTGTTCCCATCGACACCACATGACCACACAGGCTGATGTGCTTCTTCCAGGTGGACTTTATTGATTCCCTGCTAGATCACCACTAGTTTGTCTACAAGTTTTTAAGACCCCAGTTGCTATACCTTTTAATAGCTGGGCACCATCTGCCTTCTTTGCCACATTTGCTTATGCGCCCAGTTTGTTGGGAAGGTGGGCTTTGCCCACTATTGCCAAATTGTTAGAATCAAGTGTTCTTGTGTTGAGGGAAAACTTGAATAGAGGCCTAATGTCCATCCATTATATCAATGTATTGCCTTATAAATATATGTAGACAGGTCAATACTCCAGTTTTTACATATTAACATATTTACATATGTATACATAAGTATATGTACCTTTATGAATAGTTTTTCTTCCCAGTTCTCTCTTCTATTTCCTTTTTATCTTCCTCCTGCCCCATTATCATGCTCACCCCTCATTTGCCCCTTTGTACTTCTACTTGGCTAAATTACAGTTGCTCCAGCCCCTCCAGAAACTCTACCCCCACCTCACCCTTGAGTTTAGATCCCTAGTTGTTCCCTTATCCATGACTTTATTTTCTCACCACTCCCTTTCCCCCACCTCCTCTTCCCCCCAAGGCCCCTCAGAACCGTCAGTCCCACTGCTTTCTCCTCGGTTTGCTTCCTGTGCCTATTTTATATAACAGAAACAACAGAGACAGGACTAGAAAAACAAAACTAGCTAAAAAGGAAAAAGAAAGAGAGAAAAACAATACATAGTTCTAGGTCTGTCTGTTGACCTTTATGACCATCTCCCCTCTGAGTCTGACGCCCACCATCTTGATTTTAAATCATGCAGTATTCCCTTGTTCCATTATTCACACCAGTTTCTCGGTTCATGTACAAGTTTCAGATAAGCAGAATGCAGTGTTCTGCAATTCCCATTCTTCCTAAGCTTATCCATCGCTAGTTATGGTCCACGCTGTTGAGCACCTTGGAACAGTCAATAAAATACCAGTAAACATCCTTCTGATATCCTTTTCTTTGAGACAAGACCCATCTGACACCAGCAATAGTCTCCCTGGCTCCATGTCCTCTTCTGAATCTGGCCTGGACCGCTGACAGTTCCCTGTCAGTGTACTGTTGTAACTGTTGTTGGATGGTCCTCAGTGAAATTTTACTTGCATGTGATATCAGTGACAGTTGTTCTACTCTCTGAGCATTCTGTTGGGTCACCTTTCTTGGAATGGGTACAAATATGGATTTCTTCCAGTCAGTGGCCAAGTAGTTATCTTTGAAATCTTTTGGCATAGACAGGTAAATGCTTCCAGTGCTTCGTCGCCTTGTTGCAGCATTTCAATTGGTAGTCCATCAATACTGGGTGCCTTGTTTTTGGCTAATGCTTTCAATGGAGCTTGAATTTCTTCCTTCAGCACCATTGGTTCTTGTTCATATACCACCTCCTGAAATGTCTGAATGTTGACACATTTTGTACAATTACTCTGAATCTTTCCATTTTGTTTTATGTTTCTTGCACCATTCAATATTTTACCCATAGATTCTTTCAATATTGCAATTTGAATTTTTCTTGAGTTCTTTCAGTTTGATATGTTGAGAATATTTTTCCCTTTTGTTTTCTAATTCTATTTCACATTACATTATTTTATTTGGCTTTGTCAAATATTCTATTTTTATATGATCTATATGCATTCTTATCACAAATGGAACTCCGTCAAGACAGTCTGCATTATTGTCAGAATTCTATGCTGATGTCAACTTCTAATAAAAAATTTTAAACTTCTCTGACTGGGAGTTAATGAACCTTTATTAAGGATAACATTCCTCTTCAATGTTTTAATTCCTTGTACAGTTGGCAAAATGCTTGTCTGGTTCAAAATGGCCAATTCCAGCCCATTTTATACCACTAATGCTTAGGATTTCAATGTAAGTTTTCCATCTCATTTTTGACAACTTCCAGTTTATTTAGATTCATACTTTATAAAGTTTACATTTTTATTGTCAGTGCATGGTTTTAATAGTTTCTCCTAATTTTGAGTAAAGTCACACCAGCAAGGGAAGGTTTGAAAGCTTGACTCCATCTCCTTTACAAAGGCTGACATTACTTAAAGCTTTTCAGTTGTAATTTGAATGTCTTCAAACCTGGGAAACTCATCTTCTGGCACTCTATCAGATAAAGTTCTGCAGCTATTCATGGGTTTTCAGTGGCCGTTTCTTAAAGGTAGATTTATGTGTCAGTTTTCCTAGTCTGTCTTAGTCTGGAAGCTCTGCTGAAGCTTGTTCCCCACGGACGAACCTGCAGGCATGTGAAATGCAGATGATTGAGCTTCCAGAATCACAGCAACAGGTAAACCATCACAGTGTGACAAACTGACAGCTGAATGGTGGCTAATAAATTTAAGCACATTGAAAAAAAAATAAATTTAAGCACATTGTATTAACCAAGAGAGAACATGAAAGATGAAGTACAATATATACTACAACATGGATGCACCTTGAAAATACCATGTTAAGGGAAAGCAGTTAGTGGGCGTGTTAATATTTTGTTCTTCAGAGTGTGATAGTTGTCTGGGCCTGATACTATTCACATTTGGGTCACAGTTCTTTGTGATTGCTTTAAGTAAAAACTGGCAGCATCACTAGAAATGTGATGAATCAAGGACCATCAACTCCCCAAGAGACAAATTGCCAAGAATGCGCAAAAAAGAAGTGTTGGCAGTTGTAGCAACTAGCACACTTTTTAAATCGGATGCACACTCTTCTCACTGTCCACGTTAAAATGGCCATGCATTTCCTTTGTGATTGCCAGTTTCCTCTGTGTATGCATGGGGTTCCTGGTGTTATTTGCAATGATGAAGTTCCTACCACTCATTTTTTGTGGTTCTGCAGGTTTGTAGCATCTCACTCAATTTATCTTGGCATATTTTAAATGCTTCTTTTCAATATTTTGTAATAGTTTTATTGACATGTGCTTCAAATATATGATATTATCATTTAATCACATAAAGGAGATTTGTGCAATTAACATCACAATCAATTTCAGAGCATTTTCTCCTCATACTCATCTTGCTAACTCCTCATTCTCCTCCATTCACCACTGCCATGCCCCTATTCAGTTACTGTCTCTATAAATCTACATATCCTGGATCTAATATCTAGAAAATCATATAAACCAAAACAAAATGCATTGTACACAGCAAACAAACAAAACACCAGCCAAAACAACTGGACAAAGTGTAGAAAAGCCTCAATCTGAAAGCAGAAAATATTAAAATGGAAACAACTTTAAAATGGATCCAAGGGAGAGCAAATGATAAGGTGTTGCATTTTAACCCAACTGCTCACATCTCCCCATTATGGTCAGAGGGGCTTCGCCAGAGCCCTAATCCATGTGCGGGCTGTGCAAATGGACTTGGACCTCTGCTGTCACACAGAGCCGTCTGCAAACCAAGCTTTCACAATATAAGCTCCGATTCCACTCCCTCCTTTGGGCTGCAATTTTATTATTTACAATCTTTATATCACCCAGGCTGGTATGTTTCTTCCCTGGGGACCTACTGGGCACCTTCCTTACATGACTTCTTGTTGGAAGACAAGTCTTTAAGATTTCAGATCCTATTCTGTCTAGTAGCTGGATGTCATCTGATGTCTCCAGCACACTTTGCTATTGTACCCCTCTCTCCAGGACCCCTGTTTCCAATGACCTCTTCGTGAGGGCAAGCATTGAACAGCACCATGACATAAGAAACACTTGTTTTTAGATTGAGGTTAGAATGACGCATGAGCCCCAAATCCATTCATATAGCTACAGTTTGTATATGTCTGCCATTCATGTTAGAGACATCATTATTATTTTATAATAGAGACTATTATAAATCACACCCACTTGGGCATATGGTAATTTTATTGATAGTGTCATTAATGTAGCCAATATTATAGAATTTTAAACACCAAAACACTGAAATGGAAATTATGCACATATAGACCAACTTCAGAATTCAATACATGAGTTACTGACTTATTCAGATTAAATTCTTAAGTGACTGGACACTATTTTCACAAACAATGGCAGAGTCATGCCTACAAGATTAATACGTGTCATAGGAAAGCAAGGAGGGCATTAAAACAACAAATTTGTGGTCATCCCAGGCCACTGTTCATTGGACATTCTCAGGGTACGGGATCTGAACCGAAGTCCAGCGACGGCCAAATCCATAACCTTGGGATAGCAGGCATTGTCTGCTCCTCACACTGGACGGTTCAGCCTTAAGTCCAAGGGAGGATGTGAGTTGATAAATGTGAACAGTTGAGTTTCAGGTATGCCATGGTTGGACCTGGGGTTCATGTTATGATTCTGTGCTCATCTGTGCACTTCATAGACCACATGGAGAATCAGATAGCATACCGCCCTTACCTTGCTCTTGAATTGATGTTCATTTCCTCCTGTGAGCATGAAGGTGAATTTGACAGCATTAGTATACAGCAACTTTATATTTAGGGTTTCTGACTTAGTATATGCTTAGTATATGCAAGGTCTGAAATGAAATTAAAAATACCACAAGCGAGTTCTAGATCCAGAAGGAGGAAACACATTCCCCATCTCTGTCCTTTGTTTCTATCATGCTGTCCCATTAATCAGTTTTTTGAAAACCCACTTGGGCTTACAGACTCCTGGTAGTGTAGTGGTAGCATGTTGGGTTAGCTATGGTCAGTAGTTCAAAATCACCAGCAGCCTTACTGGAGAAAGACTGGGATTTCAATTCATAAAAAGTTACAGGGGGTCACGATGAGTCAGCATTACCTCAATGGAAGTGAGTTTGTTTTTTGGTACGAAGGAGATATTCTCAATTTAAATGATTGTGGTGCTTGCTGCAAGAGTTCATTGAAAATGTCAATAATTTTTCATTAAAATACTTGAAGGGTGGAGGGACGGGGGATAGAAAGGGGAAACCAATTACAAGGATCTGCATATAACCCCCTCTCTGGGTGACGGACATCAGAAGAGTGGGTGAAGGGCGACGTCAGACAGTATAAGGCATGAAAATATAATAATTATTTATAAATTATCAAGGATTCATGAAGGAGGGATCACGGAAGGAGGGAAAAAATGAGGAGCTGATGCCAAGGGCTCAAGTAGAAAGCAAATGTTTTGAGAATGATGAGGGCAACAAATGTACAAATGTGCTTGATACAATGAATGGATGTATGGATTGTGGTAAGAGTTGTACAAGCCCCCATTAAAATGATTTTTAAAAAGCCAACAACCATAAAATACAACTTCAGTGTTGGAATTGTGCCTGGATCACTCTACTTCCAATTATCCTATTACCTATTGCCCACTGAGCTGATTCCCATTATCGTGACTATATAGGACCGACTTGAATGGCTCCATAGGCTTTTCAAGACTGTCATTTTTGCAGAAGCAGACTGTCAGATATTTGTCTTGTGGGGCCTCCAGGGATCTGAACCACCAACCTTTTGGTTAGCAACTAGATGCTTAGCCACTGTGTCACCAGGGACCCTTGCACTGCTAATGACTGGTAAGCAAATAACTTCTTATTCCTTTGAATTGGTTTGAACCATATGATACGGCCAAATAATGGCACTATATTAAAGAGGAAGTAATTAGATTAATTCCCCAAATGGTATACTCTGAATCCCTTTATAGTAAATTGACAGTGTCAAGCAAAATCAATGATAATGCAACGAAATTAGAAGATACAGACACTGAATAGAAATATTTATGTATCACCACAGGAAAATGCATCTGTTCATTTGTTTGCTGACAGGTGCTGTTAAATCCACAGGCTTACTGTAATTAACCCCTGTTACCAAGGGGCTAATTTTCTAGTCTAGTTTCCATCATCTTTATCCTTCCTTGAACATGAGGTTTAAATGCTTCCTCCTCTCACGGCCTTCCATTCATTCTTGGGTCCAATCACTGGAACTTTTACTTTCAGCATGGACTTTTGTTCCCATCAAGGGAATGAATCCCAACTCATAGCAACTGTAATATGACAGATTAGACGTGTATCGGAGAGTTTCCCTGGAAGCTGATTTCTAGATTGTTTCTCCCGCAGAGCAGCAACTAGTGATTTTGAACCACTGACTTTTAAATGAGCAAGTCAGTGCTTAATCATTACCCAACCAAGGCGCTGTCAAAACTTACTAATACCCCATTCCCATCCAGTTAATCTGATTCACAGGACTCTTCACTGAGGTTTCTCAGACTCACATCTTTATGAGAGCCAATAACCTGGCCTTTCTTCCAGGGAGCAGCTGCGGTGAGGGGGGCTGTGGGTTGTGCACATACAGTTAGCAGTCCAAAGCTTACCTAATAGTGAGATTTACTAGAGACCTCTTCAATGCTACAATAAATAGTCTTTTTCAGATTTCCACCCAGTTGTGCAAGAGTGGCTTTGGGACCACCCACCTATTCATATATTCCGTTCTTGGTTTCCTGTAGTACTGCTGGGACCCCTGGATGTTCCCATGATTAAGCATTCAACTATTAGTGTGAAAAAATGCCCAGAGGTACCTCAGAAGATAGATTTAGTGATCTGCTGTCAATAGGTCAATAACCGTTAAGACTCAAGTTCTCTGGGAGCCTGGCCATGAGTTGGAGTTGAACAGGTAGTTCTTCTCACCTTTTAATCTCTCCCTCTCTTTGCTATTTATTGGTTCCATTCTTCTAGCAGCCTCTGTCCTTATCCTTCTGTTCTCTTCACTCACTACTCATGCTAGCTGAGTTATCTTTATGGCTTGCCACAGGCTGATAACCTCAAGGCCAGCAGTTCAAAACCACCAGCTGCTCTTTTGGAGACAGATGAGGCTATCTGCTCTTATAAAAATGTACAGTCTTAGACATCTTCTATAGGGTCCCTAGGAGTCAAAAATCACTCCAAGTCATTAGGTTTGGTGTGGTTTTTTTGTAGAATTGACTATTCAATCTCTAAACTCAACCCTACTCCAACTTGTTCTTTTTTTGTCTTGTTGAAAATCACTTACTAGAGGTACATACATTTAAAGCACCACTATGCTCTCGAAATCAACACAGCACAAATTAAATCCCAGACCACTCCCACTTCCCAATCATCGTATTCATTTCTGTCATGTGAATTTCAGTCTCCCAGACAACAAGATGTCAATACTAATGAAAAATTTAATGAACAGAAACCTGAAGTCATTATCTTTCTTTCAAGGTGTTTCTGTTTTTAGCTCTTTGTTGCCATCAATGTAAAACCCATACAGGCACATTTGCTGTACCCCATAAACATCCTTCTATGTCCAGTTCTCCGTATATATCTTATAACCCCTATACTGCCCCCGAAACGATTCCCTCTAACTGAAAATGTTCTGCTGTTATTCACAAGGCTTTCAGTGACTACTGACAGTTGACGCCCTTCTGCGTTTGCTTCAAAGTCTGTCCTTAGTCTGGAAGCTCTGCTGAAACCTGCTTACCATGGTATTTAAAACATTGGTGGCATATCTTTTAGCATCACAGAGACACATTAGCCACCAGAGGACAACAGACTGACAGACACGTGGTCGTTTCAATAGGTTGATGAACCCCTGGAAGCACTCATTAGTCTATGCCAGAAATTTGAAGGACAGCCAGTTGGCAGGATGATGGGAAGATATTCATATCTTTGTTCATTCCAGAGAAAGTTGGATGTTGGTGAAAGCAGAGCATATCAGAGTCGCTTACATGTGCTTGATTGGTTATGTACAGGCATTTGGATCATAACACATTATGGATAACTGTGGAGAGCAGGGATTGCAGAACATGTTGTTATACTCACCGAACCCGCACACAGACCAAGAATCGTTGGTTCGAATAGAGCAAGGGAATAATGCATAGTTTAAAATCAGGAAATACGTAAGTCATGCTTGTATCTTTTCACCTTATGTATTCCATCCACACGCTGAGCAAATAATACCAGAAGCTGGACCCTCTAAAGAAGCGCATGGTATCAGGGTAGAAGGAAGATGAACCAACAGTTTGTGGTCTTCCTTGCTTGCTGAAAGTGAGGAGGACTTGAGCCACTTGCTGATAACAGAGAAAAGATTGAAGCTGCCAAAGATTTCATTTTGCTTAGATCCACAAGCAGACAACATATTGATTGGGCAAATCCGATACCCAAGCCCTCTCTAAAGTGTTGAGGAACAGGGATAGCACTTTGAGGACTAAGGTGTACCTGGCCTAAAGCATGTTATTGTCTTTAAAAAATCATTTTATTGGGGGCTCTTACAGCTCTTATCATGGTCCATACATCGATCCATTGCCCCAAGCACATTTGTACGTGTTACCATCATCATTTTCAAAACATTTTCTTTCCACGGAGTCCTTGGTATCAGCTCTCTCCCCCTATCCCTCCCTCATGAACCCTTGATCATTTATACATTTTTTTTCATGTCTTGCACCGCCCGCTTTTCCCTTCACCCACTTTTCTGTTGTCTGTCCCCCTGGGAAGGGGTTATATGTTGATCATTGTGATTGGCTTTCCCTTTCTTCCCCCACCTTCCCCTTACCCTCCTGGTATTGCTATTCTCATTATTGGTCCTGAGAGGTCCATCTGTGCTGGATTTCCCCTGCTGTGAGCGATTATCTGTACCATTTTCAATAGCCTCATATGCATGTGGAAGTTGGACAATCAAGGACTAAGGAAGACTGCAGAAGAATCGATGTACTTGAGTGATGGAGCTCGTGAAGAATGTCTGTCAAAAGTACCATGGACTACCAGAAGAATAAACAGCTCTGTCTTGGAAAAACAGCCAGAATGCTAGATGGGAGGAATTTGTCAGAGATACCATGAGCATATTATTAGGAGATGCCAGCATGTGGGAAAGGACCTCATGATGGGTACAGTGGAGGGTCCTGTGGGATCACAGCTCAGGGATCTGCTTTCATGAAGAGTCTAGCCAAGAAAATGCAGTTCGCGTCCTTGACATTGGGTTGCTGTGGGTTGGCATCAATTCAATGCCATTGAGAACATCAGTGGTTAAAGAGATTTCTTCTCTACCTCTCTCTTTGCAGCCAGGTGGTGAGCCCCTGGAGAAGGGAATCCAGGTCTTATCCGTGTATGTTTGTCATCCCTCACAGTACACAGCTAACACTCATTAGACGTTTAATTGAATGGAATGGAGACTCCTAGGCTTACGGCTACAGAATAATCAGACTGATTCTTGCTAGAGCATTTTGGAGCCTTTCCCCCATTATAAGCTGCAATTAAATGCTAATGAAGAATCATTGGAAAAATTAAAATGCAGAAAGCTTGGCAAATAATGCAAGAAGGACCGCGGCCTCGCTAAAGACGCAGGCACGCGTCCACATCACAGTCACTGGTCTTTGAACAGCTGCCCCACTGAGTTTCGGCCATACAGAAATCGAAGGCAGTTATCAAAGCGCGAAGTTAACATCACAGCAAAGAGTGCCTGGTCGATCGGCCAACCTTCTTCAGAACAAATATCGCCTGCCAGCGCCTGCCAAAATACTTGTTCATTCTTCCAGATCACTTGCAGGAGGAGGCTCACTTGTGAGACGCCTGTGCTGTCATTATGAAAGGCATTTCTGATGCAGGGGCCCAGCCCAGGACTGACTAGGAGCACTCTGACCCTGTTCTCTGCAGGGCAGGCCTCCAGCTGACTGTGGTGGCAATTGCTTCTTCCAGCTTCTATTCGCAGGGCTGCCCGAGGTTCTTTTTTACACAACCCTCCCTACATCTTTCTCATCAGATGCTGGCAACGTGTCTTCCCCAGAAGTAGTTACAGAGGAGTTGGGGCCAGGTAAGAGAAGCTGAAATACTGCTAATTTTTAATCAAAATAATATTTGTACATTTAAAGCTAAAGCATATTCCAAGGCTTGTAACAAAGAACAGTCCCTTCCCTTTTTTGTCTCTTCCAAATGTCCTGTGTGTGTCACCAAGACACAATCGTTTGCAATTGTTTTAGCAGGTTTCTTTTTTTCTGATGGGACATTTCGTTCCGTGTCTTGAAATAACCTGCAGACGTAGTTTTGCTTCTAGATTTTGCACATTATCTATTCTTTTTTAGAAGTAAGAAAGAGTTAATAAACCTAAACTACATCAGTACAAGTACCAGACCCATACAGGTATACATGCACTCATACATACAGGTGCGCGTGCACACAGACACACGCGCGCACATACTTCAGCTAATGCCTTAATATGACTATATCAAACTGGGGGAAGAAATTGTTCTAATTGTATAATCATGTGAATACGATTTACAACTAAGTCAAACAGTGACTTCTGAAAATATTTTATTTCTTGTTCAATGTTTTCTAAGTTAATACATATGTCATGCTTTTATAACTCATTTTATTTTTGTTATTGAGAACATACATGGCAGAACATGTACAAATTAAAAATTTTCTACATATACAATTTAGTGTCATTTATTGTAGTCTTCAAGTCATGTGATCATTCTTATCTTCCTTTTCTGAGTTGTTCCTCCCCCTTAATATAAATCGGGTTTATATTTATATTATATAATTATAATATAAATGACTGTTCCTTAAGTTTCCTACCTTATCTTTCTACTTGCGATTGTCAACTTGGTCCCAGATAGGTATGTCTTAAACACATAGTATTCCAGGCAGGCATTATTACTTCAGTGAATACTTTTGATTTAATGTTCAAAGATGATCTCAGGGCTATTGTTCAGGGGTTCGTTCAGCTTCCATGAATGCAGAAGTCTGGATTCTAGGAGAATCTGAAATTCTGTTCTGTATTTTCTCCCTTTTGATCAGACCCTTTGCATGATCATATTTACTATGACAAAAACAAAAAAGGCATAGCTGCCAAGGCTGCTTAGATATAATCAAATGTTTCATGGAATTCAGTTCCTGGGTTTGGAGGTTTAGTTCATGGTTTCATGGGACATCACTGTGAGTTGATCTAATAGCAGGTTCATTGTTTTGATTCTATCCTGTACCTCATTTTCTTAGTGTTTGGGGTTTTAAAAAGCTGGAAACAGTTATTCAAGGTACTACAATTGGTCTGTATTCACCCAGAGAAAAATAAAGAGAAGAAAATAAAATAAAGAGAATCAGGGCAAACAAACAAATAAAACTCACTACCTTTGAGCTATTTCACACTCTATAGATCAGGGTCGAACTGCCCTGTGGTTTCCTAGACTGTAACTCTTTAGTGGGGGAGAAAGCATCATCTGTCTCTAACTGAGCACGTGGTGGTTTTGAACTCCTGATGTTGTGGGCAGCAACCCGACATGTAAATCATGATGCCTTCAGGGCCCTTCTGGCTAGGACTTCTGAGTATCAGAAACAGGAGGATGCAATGCCTCCGTAGTTTTCTCTGCTATAATATTAGAACAATTGAAAACTAACCCACCTCCACCAAGATTGATTCTGACTCATAGCAACTCTATATTGGATTTCCAGATCGGGAAATCTGTTCTGGAGCAGAAAGTCTCTTCTTTCTCAGAGGAGAAGCTGGAAGGTGTGAGCCACCAATTTTGTGGCTAGCAGATCACCGTTTATCTCATGGGGCCATGAGAAACTGGATAAATATCTTATTTCGAGTATGGTCTTTTATAATTCTGCCTAACAAAATCAGCCTCAAATTTCTCAGGTTCTCTTACAATATCAGCAACAACTCAACCTGCTCTTTGTATCCCCATTAGAGACACTCTCCTGGAAGACGCCTTCATTCAGTCTGCGCTAATTTCTCTCGAGGAATTAATTGCCCAGCGTTGTTCTGATTCTGTCTTCACGCTTATCCCAGGGATTTCCTTTACCCTTCTCTTACGTGCACTTTGTATTTCCAGGATTCCATGTCTTTTTCTTCCTTGGTTTATGCCCTTTTGTGGTGAGACACATCTTCCAGTAGCCACTAAGGAAGGTAGATGGGCAGTAATATCTTAATAGCATGCTGGTCTTAAAGTGTCTTCATTCGATTCCCTGTTTCAATGATCATTTTCTTGGCTTTCAAATCCTAGAGTCTGCATTCAAGTTTGGAGTCCACTGTGAGTGAGATAGCTATCTTTAGTGTGAGAGCTGTTTCCACCTTACTCCTTGGAACTCCACCACCTTTCGGTTTCCTAATTCAAGCTCTCTCCACGTGCAATTCAAAAATGTCCAAATTAACTGTTTTCCACTATTTGACCCATTGCTTAAATTGCCTCGTTCTTTTCTTTCACAAGGGAAATTTCAATGGCTTCTTGTTCACACACTTTCTTTTCAACAAATGCAATTTGCTAAAAGCTTGCAAAGTTAAATTTCGTGGCACTCAATAGAATAAAGAGTAAACGTACTTCATATTAGCCCTTAAAAGCGACTGGGAAGGCTCCATTAAAAGAGAGAGTGAGGGAGGGGTGAGAGAGAGAGGTGGGTGGTAATTGCTGGTTAGGAGTCCATGGGTTGTACAAATACATAAACACTTGACTGCCAAGAGAAAGGCTGGCAGTTCCAAGTCCATCCAGGAGCACGATGGAAGAAGGCCCTGGCCCTCTCCTTTTGAAAGAAAGGTAAGTCACTGAAAACCAGGGTTGCCAACTGGTTCTGGTGAGATCCTTTGCTGAGAATTTGCATTTTCCAGCCCAGATCTACTGAATCAGGATTTACCATTTAACAAGATCCCCAGGTGATTTTTGTATAGACATCATGAAATATATTAAGCTGTGCCGGCTGTATATATATACGTAAAAATCCACACTGAAGAATCTTGTTAAAATGAAGATTGTGGTAATGATTGCACAATTCTTAATATGATTGAATGATTAAATTGTATAATATGTGAAGTATATGCCAATACATTTTTTAAAATGCAGGCTAATTTAATCTAGCTGAGGAAAGGCGCATTCTCCGCAGGGAACTGAACCAGAGTGATCCAGTCCAAAGATTAGTTTCAAACCCTACAGAGTGCAGTCCGCCTCTGAAACACAGAGAGTTACCATGAATCTGGATCTGAATGGACCTAGCTAATTGGTTGCTTGGATTGTTGAAAAATTTCCATTATGGTGATGTTTATTATAAAAGAGGAACTATGTTCATTTGAAAGTAGCTCAGAAACAGCCATTTGTGAGATCAATACTTTTAAAAATATTGAATTATATATTCAGTCAAAGTGCACACAGCAAATCCACAACTAGTCCACAGTTTTTAGACATAATGATCAGTCACATGAGCAAATTCTTCACATGAATTGTCCTTCTCACTATTTCTGTCTGGTTGTTTCACTTCCGTTTACTTAACTTCACTGCTCTCTAATCTTTTCTTCTATGCTTTTAAATAGTCGATGGCTCTGGTTGTATCTCGATTTTAAAGTGTCTTTAAGGTTCATCCATGTGGTGGTATCAGAACTTCCTTTCTCTTTATAGCTAAGCAACCCTCCCTTGTGATTCAGTCATATCTCAATGAACACTTGGGTTACTTCCATCGCTTGGCTCCTGTGAACAATGTAGCAATGACCATTGACATGTGTGCCTGTTTTGTTGTTGCTATGAAATCATTTGGCTATATTAGATATTGAGCGGAACTGCTTGGCCACACAGTAATAGGTTTAATTGTTGAAAAACCACAACACTGTTTTCCCAAGTGGGTGTACAGTTTTACATTGCTATCAGCAATGCACATGTGTTCCAATTTCCCCACATTCATTTTTAAAAATTAACCATTTTACTGGCATGCAATTTACAAATTATACAATTCAATAGTTCAGTCATCTTAAGAAGAATTGTATAGTCATTACCACCATCAGTTTCAGAACATTGTCTTCATTGATGGGATTGAAATAATTTAACAAAAGTTTCTCTGCCCTAATGACAATTTGAGTATAAAAAATGACAAATAAGAGCAATAAAAGAGGTAAACAAAATTATGCTACAAGAAAGAGTTCTAAAATATTAAGTAATGCTTGATAAACTAATAACATTATTATTTAAGATATGTCCATATTGCTTCCTGATTGGCATCTCTTTGTTTTTATGTCAGCATCATCAACTGTGTGGTTTATCCGTCACCATCTTCCCACTTCAGGAGTAGGAGCCCATCCCTCAGGAGTAAGCCAATTAGACAATAGTCTTGGTGTTTGAAATATTAGAAACAGGCAACTTCTCTTCTTTGATGAGATTATGTACATCTTTCAAAAACCCCTTTCTGCTTCTGTTGATCCTGCATTAATTGTTCTGACAATATTTTAAGCTCTTTGAATACTTTTAGGAATGCATAATTCACTCATAATATCTCATGGGAATTTGGGGAGTGACACAAAGCAGAAACTAATGATCGCATGTCACCTCTGGTTGTTTGGCGCGTTTTCTTTTGCCACCATATGTTTATTTACTGAAGTAGCAAACACAAAGGAATAAAAATGTAGTATTTCATCAAAACTATCATGAGTTTTGTGAAATAAATATTACCAATGAATGGAATGAACGTGACTACAGGCTCATAGACAACACTGTGTAAGGACAGTAAAATTGTGATTTCCACATTGAGAAGCTGCCTTAGAGAGAATCCTGATTATAAATGCCATTTTAACAACCAGTTCACTGAACCCCCACAAAAAGGTGTTTGTTAAATGAGTGTGAACCGGCTGAGTCCCACCACTGATTTTATTCCTTCTCTATACTCATCATTATTAGCTCCCTATTCCCCACAACCTCCCCTGCCACACCCCCAAGGAAACATTAGTCCAGTGACTGTCCTTATAGATTTACCTATCCTGGATTTCATATATAGAAAAAAATTATTAAACCATAAAAATAACCAAGTAGGGCATTTCATGATGCTCAACTTCCCGACAATCACTGAAGACATAAGCAAATGTGGTGAAAAAAGCTGATGGTGCCCGGCTATCAAAAGATATAGCATCTGGGGTCTTAAAGGCTTGAAGGTAAACATGCACCATCTAGCTCAGAGGCAACAAAGCCCACATGGAAGAAGCACAACAACCTGTGCAATCACGAGACGTGGAAGGGATCAGGTATCAGACATCATCAGAACAAAAAATCATATCATTGTGAATAAGGGGGAGTGAAGAGTGGCGACCCATATCCCATCTGTAGGCAATTGGATGTTCCCTTACAGAGGGGTTGTGGGGAGGGGATGAGCCAGTCAGGGTGCAGTGTAGCAACGATCAAATATAGTTCCTAAATGCTTAATTCCACACACACCCTGCAACATAATCCAAATTCTACTTTACAAATCTGGCTAGACCAAAGGATGTACACTGGTACAGATGAGAAATGGAAACACAGGGAATCCAGGGCAGATGATCCTTTCCGTACCAGTGGTGTGAGTGGCAATACCGGGAGGTTGGGGTAGAAAGGGAGAACCAATTACAAGGATCTATATATAACCTCCTCCCTGGGGATGGACAACCGAAAAGTCGGTGAAGGGAGATGTCAGACAGAGTAAGATATGACAAAATAATAATCTATAAATTATCAAGGGTTCATGAGGGAGGGGGGAAATGAGGAGCTAATGCCAGGGGCTTAAGTGGAGAGCAAATATTTTGAGAATGATGAGGGCAACGAATGTACAAATGTGCTTTACAAAATTGATGTATTGATTGTGATAAGAGTTGTATGAGGCCCCAATAAAATGATTTTAAAAATAGCCAAGTAAAACAGGGGAAAACCTCAATGGAAAAGAAAGCAGACAATACTGAAAACTATAACAATACTTACTAATTGAGATTTGTATTTCCCTAAAGTCTGGGTGGTGAGATGGCTTACAAATTATGCTGATAATCACAGGGTTAGCAATTTGTATACGCTGTTGCTCTGTAGTAGAAGGATGAGACTTTTTCCCCTTGAAAAGATCTACAGCCTCAGAAACCTCGGGGCAGTTCTCCCGAGAGTCGCTGTGACTTGGAAGGGACTGGATGGCAGTGAGGGAGTAAGCGAAGGACTACAGATCTTGAGCATCTTTTCATGTTCTTGTTGCCCATTTGGATTTCTTATATTTGGATTAAATGTCTACTAAACTCTTTTGCTCACTTTTTAGTTGGGTCTTAAGTCACTCTTAAGTCTTTTTTGCTGTTGAGTTTGAAGGGTTCTTTCTGTGTTCTCGATATAAAACCCTTATCTGATATATGCTTTCCAAATATTTTCTCCAATTCTGTAGGCTGTCTCTTTATTTTCTTGATGATGTTCATGGATGCATTTACATTTTTCTGATGTTCAATTTTTCTTTTTACTCTTCTCTTAGGCTTCCGGTGTCATATGTAAGAATCCATCACCTAAAGCCTCCTGCCTATGCCTTCTTCTAACAATTTTGTAGCTGTATGTGCTAAGAAATTTATATGGGTTATTTCAGTTAATCTTCTGAAGAATTCAGTATGACATATGCCATGGTTACCAAGTGTTAAAGAACAAGAAGTGGCTTATAGAAAAGTTAAGTAATGTATTTACCCTGCCGAGTTTTGGTATATACTGGAGTCAGCCATCAAAGCTGGTGGATTGGACTGTGAAACATGATGTCTCCCCATCAGATTCAGCTTGCGTGGCATCACTTTGCTTGACCACTTTGTAGTGGTTTATGGGGTTTTTCTTTTCAGCTGCTTGTCACGGAGTGAAGGGATGGTTGAAGGCTTTGGGAAGCCCAGGCGCCACCATTCCGAGCATCACCCCTCATCTGGTTTCTTTGCTGTGGTTGGGTGCCACTGAGCACGCTCTTGTTCATGGATCTGCTGATCCAGTGCCGTCTGCACAATTGTTCCTATGTTTGTAGCACCAGTGTCAACCCACTCTGCCAAGGGCCTTCCTCCTTGTGCCGGCCCTCCACTTTTCCTAGCATGACATCCCCGTTCTAGCCCTGGCCTACTCAAGGTACGCGGGCTGTGGTTTTCTGTTACTTGTTAATGCTTCTTTGTGAAAACTCTATTCAGGAATTCTAGCATCTGGAAAATGGGCATAGTCCTACTAAATAGTACCAGAATAGAAGAAAAGTTTCAATACCAATTTGACTATATATCAAGCAAAGAGCCTATGTCAAAGACATGGAAAAGTATGTTTTTGTAGCAGCAATATAGATAATAACACCAAATATCAATTTGAAAAGCAACTGCGATCTTCAAAGGGTTGGAGTGTTCCTGCTTATCACCATGCTGTGTGTGTATATATGTGTGTGTGCGTGTGTATAATTGTGAGTAAGGCTAGTGTCACGCACCAATATGAAATTATTCAATTGGGCAGCAGAAGATTAAACCCATGAAATGTGTTAATGGGACACATCATTTTACAAATGAGATTTTAGGATGGCTTGCCGGGATGCTCCAACATGACAAAGCTACTCATGAATATGAGGGAGGGCATAGAGCATTTATTTCTCAGAGAGAAAACAAGTTTCAGAGATTCACATTTCGTAGGTAAAATTAAATTTTGTATTCTTTCTTTACAAGCATGTATTTTTCTGTTTATTACCGCCACTATACCATCTGCTCTAAACAATTGTAGAAAGCACTTTCTCCAACAGAATAGCACGTGCTTCACAACAGTCAGGACAGAGACCTGTAGGAAACGCCACAGCCGGTTTCCCAGCCGTTCCCCTCTTGATCTGACGCAGATGTGAGGAAGGTCATCAAGGAGTCTGCGGTTCTAAAGCAGCACCCAAAATGAGACTCAGTTCAGGCAACGCCAACATTAATTGCCATAACATGGTCTGCAAAGACAATCTCCTACATTCTACTTTGATGAGTAGCTACTGGGCTCTGAACAGCTTTGAAGAGAAAGGAGGCAGTTGGTTTGTGTAAAGATTTACGTTCTTGGAAACGCGATAGAGTAGCTGCATGCTGTTTGGTGGGATCACTGTGAGTTGGAATTGACTTGATGGTGGTTCATAAACCATCATGTTTAAAATAACTAAGCTTTATGGAGTGCTTTGTTTATTTATATAATTTGTTGCCACTGCCCGTTCCAGTAACTTGACATTTTTCCTCTAGATTTGGAGGGCACAAATAGGGAGACAGAAGAAAGATGGAAGTCACCTCAGGATGGTGGCAAGGGAGTTGGGACACTTTCATACAAGGCAGATCCTGGGAACCAAGGTAATTTTGGTGACCCCCTCAGTGGGAGGCAGGGGTTTTTGGGTCATGGTGAACAGCAGGGACAATAAACAGGATTTGGGAAATCCAAGGCCGCCACAGCAGGGGTTACTTAAGGATAATTTAGCACCTGAAAAGATGTTAGTGGAAGCCAAGGGTAATTGTGTGTGGCCTCATGAAGCCTGCTCTCCCTTCAGTGCATCATGGAGGCTGGCCCTCACAACTTGGCACATTCTCTTTATTTCACAAGGGCCCCGAGGGTCCCAGGGTGGTGCTACAACTCTGTAGGGAGTTACAGGTAGTGTCCTGCAGTTGGAGGAGCCATAGATAATTGCAAACAGATAGCCTCTATACTCAGGAAAAGAGCAAGCCCCATTAAAACAACCTCAGCAGCCGGAAGGGAGTGAGGAAAACCAAGCAGCCGCCGCAAAGCAGCCATCAGCGGTGTCTCCGACCTTGATTTGTTATGCCGCACTTACTCACGAATGCGTCCATGTGCCTCCACAAGTCCCCTGCAGCTCACCCTTGAACTCCCCACTCTAAGGCCACGTTTTCAGGGCTTTTTTTTGGGGGGGGGGCTTCGGTGGAGCCTGCTCTAGGAAGACAGTGGTAAGCCTGAAGGGAAAAAAATGGTAGGACCGACTTGTCAGAAATATAGGTGTTCAGTAGATACCTAGAGTGTTAAATCTGTCTTCCCAACAGGTGGTGCCAGGAGCAGCTGCTTCAGGAATTTTTCTCTTGCTGCAAATCTCATGCATCCTGCCCCCGGGAGGCTGCCTGATGGATTGTGAGTGAAGTCCTTTATTATGCTGCGTGTCAGAAAGAAGGCCCATTTCTGTTCCTCCTGAGATAGCCACCCTCCCACTGCCTAACTGCTGAGGCCCGCTGTGCCAGGAAGGTAGACTTCCACAGTTCCTCCTCCTCCACGGTGATGAAGTAACCAATTCACCCACCCGGAGTAATTTAGGATAATCAGCTGAATGTTGAGGTTTTCAGAGAATCAGGCTGCTTTGTTCTAGTAATAATATTCATGGAAATGTTTATGGAGCCTGTGATGTCACTGAGTGTTGTTTGAGAGTTATCCTGGATGCCTAGTCTGGCAGATAGGTCTGTGGTAGTTACAGAATCTGGTGTCAATTTGGGACTTGAGAGGATTAAGAGTGAAGGGGTGGAGTCTACTTTGTCAATTGGGTCGTAGCCAATGAGCCCTCTTTGTGGGCATGGCCTTTTCCTGAGAATTCTGGGAAACCTGGTATTTCCTCCTTGGAGGCGGGAGACACCTCTCTCACTCTGCTCACTGCTTGTGAGACAGTGCAGCTGACAAGACACATGGGACTACTCTAGTGCCTGGAGCTGAAGAAGCCACATGGACCTACCTTGATGCAACCAGACCTCTGAAGCTGGAGAAGCCAGGTAGAGACCCCTGCCAGTGCTGAGATATTTATAACACCACTGGATCCAAAGACTTTCTACCCACTGGCCTGTGATCATCCTGCATTCGGCATCATTGCATGTGTTTCGCGAGTCTGAAGAGGACTTCATAGAATGGTATCAGACATATGGGCTAATAAGGAACTTATGGACTTGATCTGGACTGGGCTGGGATGTTTTCTCAATATTCAACTGCTCTTGTATATAAAGCTCTTTCTTATACACATATAAGTGTCTCTGGATTTGCTTCTCTAGTCTACCCGGACTAATACAAGGTCTAAGGCCCTAGTGGGAACCAAATTTACAAGCCTCAGGCAGCACTGTGGTCAAACCAGGCATTCCTGATGCTTAAAAGCTCATATTTGTCCCTTTAGGGCACCATTCTTCCTTTCCACCAATTCTGCAGCTTGGGGGTTGTAGGGGCAGAAGGTAATACCATTTACCACACTCTTGATTATCCATTTGTGCACATTGTGACGGGCAATCTGTACCTTGTTCACTGTCAATCTTTTGGGGTAACTTGTACATAATGCTCGCTTTTTGTAATCCTTTTATTGTAGCAGATTTGTTTTCATTTACGTTGGAACAACTGGGTTAAGCCAGTTACCATGTCCACATATGCAAAAGTGCATTTCATTTCTTCAATGGAGCAAAGGGGCCCTATATAATCTATCTGCCATATGTCACTGACTATATTTCCTTATGTATGTTTTCAGGTCAGATGACTTTGGTGTTGGTGTGAGCATGTGTTAGGCAGAGCTGTCTAGAGAAACAAAATCAGACACTTAACAATGTCTATAACAAAGAGCTTTATATCAACAAGTCATTGGGTATCAAAAGAAGGCATCCCACCCTAATCCAACTCAAGTCTATAGATCTGATGGAAGCTAGGGCCCTGCTCAGAGACACATAGGTGCAGGCCGATGGCACAGAAAGGTATTGCAGAATACAGGAAGAGCACAGGCTGATGGGTATAGAGGGGCACGAATCCAAGGTCAATGGAAACATGGCAGGGCACCGACAGCTCTCAGAGTGGAGCAGCCCACATGAGGCTCCCCCTGGAGGTTTTCAATGTCTTCTTATAAGAAGACCACCTTCTCTCCCACCCCCGCAAAGAAGCATCATTAGGCTGTGATCTGACTGACAGATCACTTTCATAAAAATTCAAGTTGACATAATCATACAACTACCACAGAGCACACGGGTAATTTTGTCCAGCAGCCACACTTGTCTCCCTCTTTAGCTCTTTTCCAAATGGAAGGGGACTACTTTTCTGCCTCTCCCACTGGGGAGTCTCCCTTCTGAATGTACCATTCTTACTGGCGCTACCGCACATGCTTCTGGGTTCCCCCTGGGGAGAGAGGAAACTGAAAACATGAAAAACAAGTTACCATTCAAAGTTTGGAGTTTATCCTGACTAGTCTGCCACAGAGTTTTCCTCCATAGGATCTTACCCATAACCATCCACTGTTTTTATTCCACTGCTCAAATCGCAAGGCTAACCCACAGGCTACTGCCCAACTGTCTGTTCGAAGGTCCAAGGCTTCTGAGTAATAACCATTCACACAATTTGTCATTTGTTTCATTGACTACGTTGCCCTGAGTCAGCTGTGACCCACGTGATATCAGTGGAGGCTTGCAGAGCCGCGATTGTAGAGAGTGGTGGCATGTTTTATTTACAGCCATCTAAATAAGTGTGCCGGGTACATTCTGCCAATTGACCTTTCCATCTCTTAGAGAGGAGGGATGGTCCCAGAGGGGCTGATCATCTGCTCCAGGGGGTGGGGGTGTCCTTCTGATATGCCGCTGGACCAAGTACAGTTTGTAACTCTTGGGCCAATGGACAATGAGATGCGTGCCATGTGGTTAGTGTAGCTGTTTGAGCGAACAGTCCACGTATCCATCCCTTAAAGGGAAAAACCGAGGGATGTATTGCAGTCCCAACCCTGATAATGATTTCACGTGGCAGAGAGCATATTAGGATGCCAATATGTGACTGTATATATTTTTCTATCCTCAGTCACAGCTGGGACAAAAAACCTGGGTGACTTTAAGTCATTCTGATCTTGCCACAAAGTCCAGACAAAGCCATTCTTGGGGTTTCTTAAGTCTAAAGGGAAGGCTAGCCCTTCCTGTATTTTACCTGGTACTTTTATTTGTGCAACCAGCACCTTGCTTGCTCCAAAACTTGCTGATGCTCTTTACCCAAGTTTTAAGAGACATCCTTTCTTTTACCAGCTGATCGAGTTTTCTCAACTCACAGCCATCAAGTCATTGCTGACTCACAGTGATCCCCTGTGGATTTCTGAGCCTGTAACTACTTACAGGAGTAAAACCCCAGTCTTTCTCCAGTGGAGCTGCCAGTGGTTGGAACTAACGACCATGCAGATCACAGCATTACCTGGTACAATGGTTATACATTAGGCTGTGATCCTCATGGTCAGTAGTTCAAAACCACTGGCAGCTCCACTGGAGAAAGACTGGGTTTTACTCCGTAAATAGTTACAGTCTCAGAAATCCACAGGGGATCACTGTGCGTCAGCATCAATTCAACGGAAGCGAGAGAGAGTTGTCTCAAGTACTGGATCAAATTAAATGCACCCCTCCCCCACCCCCAGAAGGCCTATGCTTCTTTTGGCATCCTATGAATGGGATAAGGTTGCTACTTATTGATCATGATTTTCGACAATGCAGATCAGACTCAACTAGACCCCCTAGGAATTTTGCAGGTATGCTCAGACCTTGCATCTTTTGGTGGTTCATGGCCAATCTTTCCCCCTGATGGGTGATTAGAGGTCCATATTGGAACATAGAGACACCATTAACAGTTAACATGATGTCATTGTTATCATAAAAACAATGGCACCAGGGGGAAAGGAGAGTCATGTTCATTCCCTGGCACACGGAGGGGCTAGGGGCAGAGAGTGTATGTGGACAAATTGCTGTGCTCATATTTTAAGCAGTTTGGGAGGCTGAGCCTCTCATGGAGGGTGGTCCCATGTTCATGGGTTGGAGAGGAGTCCCAGTCTCATTCTCCTAACTAAAGTCCCCTGTACTAGTGCCGAGTTTAAGGTGATGCTCGCAAGCCCATGGAAGTGAGCGAGTGAAAAGCTAAAGCTGATCATGTTCAGCCTCACAAAACCATTTCCCCTTTGCTTTTGATACTCCATTTATTGTCATACATTATTTATTGAAGATTGAACACAACGCACACACTCAGCAGTTATGAAATGAGCTAAATAAATTGGGATCTATAGCCACACAATAAAATATTATCTGGTTATCAAACTGTTAAAAAAGAATTTATAATAAAAATATGGGAAATAACATGGTGCTTGGTGAATAAATTAAGCTGTCAATTTATCTGTACTATCTACGTTTTGTAAAATGTCCGTAGAATAAAGACTGAAGGGAAATATTCCAAGATGTTAACTTTATCTCTCATTTATGGGATATGGATATTGGTTTTTAATTTTATCTGCCATAAGTATTACTTTCATAATCTCAAAAAACTTCAACTACATCAGTTAAAAGACATTTTCATTATTCATGAATATGAATCAAAACTTCAATTAGCATAAGCATTGTTATGAATGGGTATTCAAAACCATTTCAATGTTATGCCCTCTTGGTATTTTCTTTGTTCAAAGTATTAAAAATATGATTTAATCGTGGCCTTTTTATACCAATTCCACTTATGGCAAAAGATTCAAGTACTTGTATTATATATTGATTTACCGCCGAGCTTCCACTGTGTAAGTACAATATTGAGGAACCAAATGTTTGCCACTTAGGTAGGTGTAGGTTAAAAAAATTTTATTAGAAAAATGCTTCAGAGGCAGCTTCTGTAGAAATGTTTTCTTTGTAGGAACTGAAAAACAAGTGAACCAATAACATCGGGTACCACTGAGGACTTCTAGAAAATTGTTTGGAAACAAGTGTTTGGGCAAAGGCATTCCTGGGGGATGACATGGGAAGAACAAGTAAATCCAGACGTTTTGCACAGCACAAAATGCCTGCTTTCAGTGACAGATGAGGTGAGCTGGGACTGTGACTCTTTTCTTTCTCCAGAGAGATACGGGGGAACATGTAACCGCTCAGTGCTTCAAGGCGTAGAGGGGAGAGAGAAGGCACCATTTCTCCCATCGGAAAGACTCTGCATGTCTGACTCCTCTTCCTGCTGAGCCGAGGTCAGGAGACTGGAATAAGGACTCAGCTGGACAGAGAGCCGTAATGCAACCTGACTCAGATGGTTTTCCTTGAAGGTGGGAGAAGCGGCAGAATCAGATGTCCAGAGACAAAGCTGGTGAGTACCCGACACCTAAGTCAAAGAACCCTTCATGATTTTGCTCCCTCGCAGGGAAGGGGACAGGGAGGTGAGTGCAGCAGATGAAGCATGGGCCACCAGCGGCAGTGCGTTTTAGGTACTAGAGCTGCCAGGTGGACTCTTCCATTCCTAGATCCTATGCTCTCTCGGAGAAAAGCTAAGGTGAAAATATAACCCCCTCAAGGCAGAGGCCTAGTGCCCATTGCCACCTATACAGACATTGGCTTCCTATCATTCGCTCTAAGCAGCCCTGGTAGCACAGTGGTTAAAGCACTCAGCTGCTTCAAGGCATCTGGAAGAGTCCTACTCTGTCCTAGAAGGTCACTATGACTCAGAATCAGCTCGATGGCACCTAACACCACCCCAGCTCTATTATCTGCTGCAGTGTGGTTGAATTTCCCCTTTCCATTGGACAAGTCTCCCCTTCTTTAACAGCCTCATGCATTTTTTCATATGTGTGCCTCTTTTCTCTTAAGAGTCAAACCAAGACACACGAGGCCTGGCAGAAGCTCTCAGAGTGCACATTAGAATTTTAGAAGTCCTTGGCCGGGTCTCTTCTCTCCTAGGACAGCCCTCTTCTTCTTTCTGCCATCCTGGAAACCTCACACTCATGGATGTGTACTGTGAAAACCATGCTAGCTTTTTTCTGCAGAATTTGCAAAAAATGGTGTGTTGCCTCACATGTCATGAGTGCAATTAGTCAACCATGTGGAAATGTGTCCTTAAGAGATCTGAATGCTTCAGGTGACCTGCTCTGAAAAACAAACAAACAAACAAACTCCCCACAGGAAATGCATTCTCATCCCAGGCAACACACAGGAATCAGCCAGTCAGGGAGAGAGTGAGAAGTCCCAGGTTTCTTGCAGCCTCTTAGAATCATGCTGTTTCTCTACTACTTAATCTACAAAACTCTTACTGGGTTTTGTCCCTTTCCTTAATGCCCCTGTCTGTCTCTCTGCACCTGTCTAACTCCCATTCCCACCGTGGTAGTTACATGACTTCATGCCAACCTGAAGATGTAAAGGTTTAAGGGTGGTAGCTAGTCAGTCAGTCAGGTCACAGCCTGATGGTGCCTCCTTGTGGGCGTGACCTCCTCATAAGGAGGGTCCTGGGACCACCCCCTCCTTCTCTGCCTTCACTTTCCTGCTGAGGAATCACACTGAGACCTGTGGGAGCCCTGCAGAGGCACCCACAGCCATTGGATCCACAAGACTTTGCACCTGCCGGCCTGCAATCTACCTACATTCTGCATTGTTGCATGTGACTGCATTTATCTGCATGAATCTGAAGAAGGATTTGTGGACTAGTATCGGATTTATGGACTGGTGTTGGACTTATGGACTTGATCTGAACTGGGCTGGGATGTGCGCTTGATATATAATTTCCTCTTGCTATAAAGCTCTCCCTTACACAGTGACATATATGAGTGTCACTGTATTTGTTTCTTTAGTCATCCTGACCAAACATACCCACACTTTCAGGGCCCTGGTTAGAGGCTGTTTCTATAGGGATATCTTTCTGTTATCTTCACTCATGTCCCCAAGGCAAGGCATCTTACTAACACTCCCTAGTAATACTCTGAATTTCTCCTAAGAGTTCTTTCCATGATGTGGTTATTCCATAAAACATGTAATTTATGCAGATCCGTCCTCCCACCAAAAGGATCCCTGAGTGGCACAAATAGTTTGCATTCACAGGAGTATGTGCTTGTATATTAATCTGAAGGCCAGTGGTTCAAATCCACCCAGTTGTACAGTGGAATAAAGGGCTGGAGATCTGCTTCTATAAAGATTTACAGCCAAGAACACCCTATGGAGCAGGTCTACTCTGTAACACATGAGGTTGCCATGAGTCAGGATTAATTCTACGGCAGTTGGGTTGCGAGTTTTGGTCTGCCCACTTTAATTAGAGGGAGGGGCTGTGTCTCTTTGGCTTTATTGCTGCATTCTCAGCATTTAAGCAAAGAGTTTAGCAAGTGCTTGGTATACAAATGAGCGAATTCATCACATTTTAGAGGTGCCAGATGTGTATTTCAAACGTGTAAAAATCCCCAAGAAATAGAAATCTTGCTGGAAGGAGAAGCCTGAAAATGAAAACACAATGGGCACTGGTTTGGGTATAAAAATTTATGGAGGCCTGTGTGTTCTTTGCTGTGGCTATTTTAGTCTATTGACGATATTCTTTGAGTCAAAGCTGATGAGCCGTAGTAAAGCCTTCTGGCTGACTCTGAAAGCAATGGCCCAGCCTACATAGGCATGAATCATCATTAGGTATTTATTGAATCTGTGGCAGTAGCATGTTTTTTCACCAGAGGTAGCCTTACTTTCTTCATCTCTTTAATGGAAATGCTGAAATGGCAGGGGAGCCATAGCTCACCAACTCCAACTCCACATCTGCTCAACGATGGTCCCCATGTAGCAGAGGCCAGGCTGCACCCTCCCAAACGTCACTATTCAGACACCAGCTCTCTCCTTCTCTGTTGGGTTTGACCATTCATTTCAATGGCCACTGAGGACTCACAGACTGTACAGTACTCAAGATTATGGGGCTATTTAGGAAAGCCAGTGAGTTACAAGTCAGGATAAGAAACATCAAAGATGCAGTTTTTCTTTTCTTTTTTCCCTTCTGTCCACAGCATCTCTTCCCAGCCATGCTAGAGACAAATCTCTCTCTGGTCCTCAGGATCTGAGTCAAGCGGTCCTCTTGTCTCTGCTCTGCTCAGGCACGTGTTCATGGCACTCCATTGTTGTTGGATGCTGCGCAGACAGTTTCAACTACAGCAGCCCTGTGTACAACAGAATGGATGCTTATTTCTGTCCCCTCCTCACAACTATTATGTTTGAGCCCATGTTGCAGTCACTGTGCCAGCCTATCTAATTGTGAGTCTCTCTCTTTCACTGACCTTCTACTTTACCAAGCTGATAAAAACCCAAAGGCGACCTTACTTTGCAAGCCAAACTCCTGTCTGCAGGTACACAGCGTTACTTGTTTTGTTGGTTGGGAAGTCTGCTCTCCAGTTTCAGGAGCTCTGCTGCCTCTGATGGCTCTCTGCCCGCCCAGGGTTCTTGAAAATACTCTGCTCTGTGGCTCTTGTTTCCTGATGGCTCTGGGATTCTCTTTTCCTGCTTCTGAGATGGCTCACGCTATACCCAGCGGAATGGTAAATTTAATCAATACCAAATTAAAGTTCCATATGCCTTATGTGCATGTTCTTGCCCAGTCATTTTGGAATTACACAGACGATGGATGGAAGAGTCATCCCAGCTGTGCCGCACGTGGTGAAAAAGAGCTACCTATTCAGGTGATTGTAACGGCAACAAGGAGCCCTCCTGGCTCCAGGCGAAGAGCAGAACTGCTATTTGAAAGCTTGGTCATTTGACCCAACCTTGAGGAGTCCCACGGCTCTTCAGAAAGACCTGGGGATCTGCTTCTTAATGATTACAGCCTTCAGCTCCAGAGAGACTGTGCTAGCCGGTCTCATTAGGTCACAGAGTCAGGTTTCACATGAGACCTCACAACAACAGCACAAAATAAAATGATGTGTGTCCTGAGCACAAGAGTTCCTGGGCATAGAGAGTGCTCGATGGTTTTTAGTCTCTAAAGGCAGCAGCTATGATTTTTAAATTTCTGAACTCATGATCGCTTTTCTTAGACAAAAAAAATCCCTCAATGACCACTAGATGGCATCGAGGTTGATTTAAAATACTTACACAAAGCGTGGTCCTATGCGTAAAAATAGACGGCGAGATGTCAGTTGATGCATTTTCCTTTATAAGTTGTGCTTTAATAACTCAAGAGTCTGCATTATTTTACATAGAAAAATCCTAGAAGAGATTGCCTCTGGTTCAGCTGTAATGTTTCCACGAATAGGTTTTTTACCATGCTGCATCTGGTTTTGTTTTTTGTTTTTCGAAGTTGGTGAGTTATTGCCGAGTGTTCTGTACTAAACGACAGAGCAGATGGCCTGCGAGGTGGACTGAAACCTACACCCCTGTGTTGATGATCCAAGGGACGGCACCATTGGTTTCCCAAGCTGGGAGCCGAAGATGACAATCGGTTAAGTCAGACAAAGATGCACTGTAATAGAGAAACTGCCTTCGTCCATCCAGGAGGCCCCCACTCACCTCTGTTCTGCTGCATTGTGATAGGAGGGAGGTGCACTGCTGGATTACAGGTAAGCAAGGGCTTACTTGTGCTTAGTTACTAACTTGTAGAGAACAATTTCATATTTTTTGGTTTGACTACAACAGAGTCTGCTTTCAGGTATGGCTGGCCTCTGTTTCTCTCCCGATTCCAAATCTCTTTTTCACAGAACCAAAGCCCTTTTCAAATTTGCAGTCTCTGACTGGGGCCGAAGGTACCTTGTGGCACAGTGGGTTTGACTTTGGGCTGCTAACCAATGGTCAGCCGTTGGGAGCCACTAGCCCCCTGTGGAAGAAAGACGTGGCAACCCACAAATAGGTACAGCTGGGCCACCGTGTGGAGCAGTTGGGCTCTGCCCTAGAGAGCCCTATGGGTAGCAGTGGGCTCCTTGGCGGGGTGGGGCTTGGGGGTGGTACACAAGGAATAAGGTAAATATGGGCTGACTTGTGCTTACTGAAAATTCTTAAGTAAGCACAAATGAACTGGGTTTACCATGCTTCCTGAATAATTTGCACCTTGGCAGGTATTTGTGATTCTTCAGAAAGAAATAACTGAGAAATGGAACCTAAACATAAGTCTTCTCCTGAAAGGACCAGTGGTGTAAACATTTAGTATGGGTGAGCTTGGGGGGTGTGCCCCATAATCAAAGTATTAATTTGTGGATGTATTATCTAAGGGGCTGGTGAAGAACTGCACATTTAGGATATTCTTACAAGAGAATCAATTAAATGACAATTAAGCTAACTGAAGAGGTGTGAGGGGTTTTGTCACTATGCCCAATGATCTTGAGTTGTGGGGACTGTCAGTTTGGGCAATTTTGTTCATTCTTAGATTTACTGTAGTGAAAATGCAGTTATAAATAGTGAGTGAATAAATGGAAGTGGTTGCAGTCCAATTAAACTTTCTTTGCAAGAGAGAAAATACAAGACTTGTGCAAATGCAATCCAGGAGCTGTAATGTCCCAAGCCCTGACTTTGGTATTGGGCCCAGTTATCTGGATAGAGCTCTCTCTTCCACAGTGATAGGAGACTCTTCACAGTCTCAAAGAAGCTTTCGCTCCCCCTTTGTTAAACAGCCAACATTAATCCCTTGTGATTTGCGCCTTTCTAGGCCTCCGTTATAGCCAACTCTCCTTCATAATTAAATTGTGCGTGGGAATTACATAATCTGTTGTCAGTTTGAGATTTAAGAGTGAAGAGGTGGGGCTTAGCCTGTCAATCAGGTCACAGCTTGATGATCTCATTGGAGGCGCTAGGAAATAAATAGCTTGCTGGAGGTGGGACACACTCACTTCCTGCAAGACATTCCTGTTCACAAGATACATGGAGCTACGCTAGAACTGGAGCTGGAGGAACCACGTGGAGACCCACGCCACTGGAGCTGGAGACCCACGCCACTACTGAGATACTTCTACCACCACTGGATCCACAAGACTTTCCACCGACTGGCCTGTGATCTTCCTGCATTTGGCATCATTGCATGGCTGCACTAGTCTAAAGAAGAATTTATGGACTAGTATTGACATATGGGCTAATACCAGACTTAGGGACTTGATTTGGACTGGGCTGGGATGTTTTCTCAATACACAATTGCTCTTTTATATAAAGCTCTTTCTTATACACATATGATTCCCTCTGGATTCGTTTCTCTAGTACACTTGGACTAACACAATATGTTAACTTTAGGTATGATCATTTCTCTAATTAGAGTCAAATGACACCAATTTAGGAAGCCTCTGCCTTAAGGTGACTGAATATCTGTGACAGTACAATTAGAGTTTAATTTTTTAGGAGATATTTCATTTCCCAACCCTCCACTGGTCCCTAGTTCCTCTTATTTCTCAGCTCTACGGTGGTTTCTCATTTCTGCTAAGGTGCACTTGAGTGTCTTGGTACAGTTCTTCTGTCTAGGATTTTTGTAGATCCTGCCAAGATGACTGGGTGGGGCCGTGCAAACCAGGTGTATGGGACTAGATCTAAAATGGAAACGGGCAAGTTTTGCCTCCCTGGGTATGAAGTGAGTCATCTCAGAAGCAAGAATGGAGGTTAATCTCATGAGTATCAAGACAGAAGAGCCACAAGTGTGATGTGTCTGAGAGTACTGTGTGGAAGAAGCAGAGTGGTTTGCAGAATGGTGTGCCAAAGGAGCTTTGTGACACTTACGCAAGGAAGACAGAGCCTGAGGACCAGAGAGACCATGGCTGAGAAGAGATGCCATGGACAAAGAACTGAATCCTTAGCATTCCTCAACCTGACTTATAATAAATTCCATAATCTTGGATATTGTCTCTAAGTTCTGTGTGGCCATTGAAATAGATTATTGAACCTAACAGAGAAGTAAAGTGCTGTGAGGGAGACTCTTGGTGAGAATAGGGTGAAAAAGCTCGGAAGCTAGAGGTGTGCCTGCTCTTTGCCTCATCCTTGGGCTAGAGTGGAGTTAGATTCTTCTTCTGGACTTCTCAGACCTGCCCCTTGTGTGGTGTTTGCAATTACTTTTGCACATAGTGACCCTATAGTACCTCCTGGTACAGAGCAAGTAAAAGAGATTGTTGTGGTGTGGGTACCAGTTAATATTGGGATTGCTTCTTTCTCCCAGCTGCATAGTTCCAGGAAGGCTGCCTTAAATGTTATGGCCCCTTAGTCCTCCCCTCATCAACCTCAGACACAGAAACACTTTCAGCCAACTGTATATTTTAAATAAACCTACACGAAAGGTAATTCTCCCCTCCCTGCACAAGAACTGTTTATATTTATTTTGACTCATGCCTCTGATTCCTATTGATGTGTTTACCTTAATTATTTTTTAAACAATTTATTAGGGGCTCATACAACTCTTATCACAATCCATACATATACACACATCAATTGTATAAAGCACATCCATACATTCCCTGCCCCAATCATTCTCAAAGCATTTGCTCTCCACTTAAGCCCTTTGCATCAGGTCCTCTTTTTTTTCCCCTCCCTCCCTGATCCCCCCTCCCTCATGTGCCCTTGATAATTTATACATCGTTGTTTTGTCATATCTTGCCCTATCCTGAGTCTCCCTCCCCTTCTCTGCCGTCCCTCTCCCAGGGAGGAGGTCACATGTGGATCCTTGTAATCAGTTCCCCCTTTCCAACCCACTCACCCTCCACTCTCCCAGCATTGCCCCTCACACCCTTGGTCCTGAAGGTATCATCCACCCTGGATTCCCTGTGCCTCCAGCCCTCATATGTACCAGTGTACAACCTCTGCCCTATCCTACCTTAATTATTATGTAGGAGTGATCATGTGTCCTCTTGTGAAATGAGCCCACTTTCACAATCGTGATGCACTGTGGTTGGGTCTACTGCAGTATCAGCATTACTCAGAAACAGGTTAGAAATATCTCAGGCCCCCAGACCTAAGGAGTCAAAATCTACATTTCTAACAATATCCCCCAGTGATTCATACTAATTAACACTGTGGACTATTACTGGAACCTATACTGCACCTCAATGTTCATTAGCAAAAGGAGTACCCTTTAGATGGCAGAATTAGAAACAGTCCACAAAGTTCGAGGATCATAAGTTTCTCTAATATCCATGTGCTCTTGGGCAGGCATGAGACTATAGAGAGGTCCTGGATCATCTCGTCATCCCGAGGCCATTTGTATCTCAAATGAACTGGTGGCACAGAGTTCTGAGGAGAATTACACAAAGTGAAATTCTGTTTCTTCCACAGCCTTGCTTTGCAAAGATTTTTCAAAAATTTCATTTCCTTGACAGTTTATAAAAGGTTTCCTTCATTTCTTTTCAACAAAATATTGACAGCTTGAAATATGTCTCCTTTAAGACTGTGAAAACCTGGGCCTTTGCCTTCGGATTTTGGTTTTGATCAAACCTAAATGTACAATTCTGCCCAAGTGCACCTCGATTAGATTTGGCCACGGAACACCCAGTGGATCACATAGAAACATATAGGTGGAAGCTCCTTATAAAACAATAACTTTCAGAAATACGGGCTCATCCGGTTAAAAACCGCAGATTCGATTAAGGTATATGTGTCCTTAGACCGACCACTTCTTCTTCGGGTTAGACATTAAAACAAAATACTGAGAGCAGCAATGAAGCTATATCTAAGGGTGAGGGGTACATCTGATCAGAGACACAGGAGCAAAGGACGAGGGAAGGAGAGAGAGTGGAACACATCCTGGCCCACCAAGGTCTGAGGACGACATTCTTGCTCAGAGCAGCCAATATACAGAGAGGACCATAAGGCCGGCCCCACCACGAGACACGATGTCCCTCACTAAGCACTATGGGGGATAACACTGGAGATACAGTGTGGGAATTGTGGCCAATCTGACCCCATCACACTGGGTGAAACACTAAGGGTGTCCAACAGAGCGGCAAGGGGAGCAAAGCAATGAAGTCCCCAGGGAATACCAAAGATAGACTTTGGGGCCACAGTGTGGTACCCCATCAGTCTTGACTGGAAGACACTCTTAAAGGTCAACAAACAGACTTGGAGCTATGTATAGGATTTTCCTTTTTTGTCGTTTTTTTGTTGTTATTTTGTTCATTTGTTTTGTCTTCCTCTGTTGTGTTGTTTGGCTTTGTTTTGTTTTTGTGCTTATTATTGTCTCTGCATGTCTATCTAGATGAGATAGGCAGGATAAACAATTTGGAGGAGAAAACAATGAGACTGGCAGTTTGGGGTGTGGTAGTTACATAATCTGGTGTCAATTTGAGGATTAAGAGTGTAGGGGTGGAGTCTAGCCTGTCAACCCGGAGGTAGCCAATGAGACCCCTGTGTGGGCATGGCCTTCTCCTGAGAGTTCCTGAGTTTCCTCCTTGGAGGTAGGAGACAGACCCTTATGGGCTCACTTCCTTGGAGACTCTGTACTCTGACATGGCTGACTCCCTGCAAGACATCGCTGTGGAGAAGCCACATGGACCTACCCTGATACAGCCAGAACCCTGGACTTGGAAAAGCCAGGTGGAGATCCCTGCCAGTCTGAGATGCTTACAACACCACTGGATCTACAAGATTTCTAACCCACTTGCCTGCAATCCTCCTGCATTTGGCATCATTACATGTACTTTGTGAGTCTGAAGAGGACTTTATAGATTGGTATCAGATATATATCAGACTTATGGGCTTGGACTAGACTGGGTTGGGATGCTTACTTAATGTACAATTACCCTTTCTATAAAACTCTGTCATACACTTTGTATGTTTGTGAATTTTGTTTCTCTTGTCTACCCAGACCAATACATGGTGGGAGCATGGGAGAAGGGGAAGCAGGAGAAAGGAAGGGGGCTCAGGGACAAGGGAACAAGTGATTTTAAATTGATGGAGAGAAAGGCATAGGATGCCTAGTGGGGCTTAAACAAGGGCAATGGAACTGAGAAGAAATTACTGAAATCTGAATGAAAGCCGAACATGATAGTGGGACAAGGGGAAAGTAAAAGGAAATAGAGGAATTAACTAGGTGGCAAAGGACATTTATGGAGGTCTAAACACAGGCATGTACATATATAAATATATTTATATACAATAATGAGATAGATCTATGTACATATATTTATATGTTAAGTATTAAGGTAGCAGATGGATGTTAAGCCTCAAATCAAGTATTCTCTCGATGCAAGGACACTTTGTTCTAATAATCCGGCATTCCGTGATGCTCACCTTCCCTACATGATTGCTGAAGAAAAAATGGGTGCATAAGCAAATGTGGTGAAGAAAGCTGATGTTGCCCAGCTATCAAAAGGTATAGTGTCTGGGGACTTAAAAACTTGTAGATAAACAAGTGGCCATTTAGCTCAGAAGTAGCAAAGCCCACATAAAAGAAGCACACCAGCCTGTGTGATCATAAGGTGTTGAAAGGATCAGGTATCAGGTATAAAAGACCCAGTACAAAAAATCGTATATATGTGAATGAGGTAGAGTACAGAGTGGAGGACCAAAGCCCATCTCCAGACAAATGGACATCTCCTTACAGAAGGGTCACACAGAAGAGACAAGCCAGTCAGGGTGCAGTATAGCACCGATGGAACATACAACTTTCCTATAGTTCCTTAATACCCCCCCACTATTATGACCTCAATTCTACTTTACAAATCGGACTAGACCAGAGCACCTACACTGGTACAGATAAGAACTCACAACACAGGGAATCCAGGACAGATTAACCTCTCTGGACCAATAATGAGAATAAAGATACCAGGAAGGTAAAGGAAAGGTGGAGGAAGAAAGGGAAAACTGATAACGGCCGGTATAAGACTTTAAAAAATGATAAATTATCAAGGCTTCATGAGGGAGGGATGGTGGGAGAGGGGGGACATGAGCTGATATCAAAGGCTCAAGTAGAAAGAAAATGTTTTGAAAATGATGATGGCAACATACGTACAAATGCGCTTGACACAGTGGATGGATGTGTGGATTGTGATAAAAGCTGTAAGAGCCCCCAATAAAATGATTTTTTTAATGTAACAAAATAATCAATTGTGCTTGTGTGTGGGGGGAGGGACTTAAGACTCCTATGCTTTTTAAAAAGGTTCCTATGTGATTCTAATTTTCAGCCAGTTTTGAGAAGTGTTCACAAATTCTTTGAGTATTAGTTTTTTCATATGTGAAATGAGAGCACAAATGATTTCTTCACCTGTTTCTTGAGAGCATCACATGAAATTGCATGTGTGAGCATGTTTCTCAAAGTGCAAGATAGCTCTGAGATGGATGGGGCAGCCTTTATTGTCTTTGTGGTGGCTGGGTCACAAAGATAGGACTTTTTTGGCAGTGGGTGGAGGAATAAAGGATGTGTACATAAATGGAAAAACTTCAGTGAAAGCCAGAAAATCAAATGGAATTCCTTCTATTGTCTACAACAAGCAATTCCAAATGATGGCTGCCATCTGCGGGAGGCTTTGGACTGTGAAACACCCTGGCACATAAAGCTAAATTTCTAGCAAGAACTGAGTTTACATCAGACGAAGTCTATAGAATCCTGCTTCCCTCCCTTCAAATATTTCATCTTGCCTGTCTTGGCTGAGGAAATAGCAGGCAATTTGAGGTCACGGTTTAGGTCGGCCCTTTCCCACAGGAACACTTAATGCAATTCTGTGTTCAGAGAAAACGCTCAACAAATCTTGATGGATGATTGGCGATAATTCTTGAACTTCTTCCCATGTGAGGAGTGGATTCCTCTGAAGTGACTCAGACTTAGACAGGGTTAATTAAGGATGTCTTTCTGTGACTGAGGACCCCTGATCTTGCTGTGGGGTAAGCATTGTGTGGCTGACTACCGGTGGCTTAAACTCATCAGCTTCTCTGGGGGGTTGCGGTGGCGTGGGGGAAGATGAGGTGGTCTGTTTTTGTAAAGTTTAACTACCTTGGAAATGATATATAGAGGCACTGTGGGTCGGAGTGGACTCAGTTGGTGAATTCTATGACTAGCTTTACTTCATGTCCTGGTTTTCTTATGTTGCATGGAAAAATCACCATATTCTCTCCCAAGAGAAACAGGCTATCCTAAATGAGTCTAAGACACGTTGTTTCTTCTTTTAAGTTTAAAACCCATTATGATTCTCCCTCCTTTCAGTGCTTGTTTTATAATAAATCTAACATGTCAACAAACAAAACTAAATCAGTTTAGTGGGAAAAATAAACAGAATGATTTGGCAAGCAAAAGACCAGACTTCACGGATGGGTTTATTTTTCAACGTGTTAATTCATTGCTGTGTAGATCTAGTCCCCACACGTACAGTCTATGGGTGGTTGGAAGAATGGTCCACAAAAGACAGATCTGTAGAAAAAAAGAGATTAGTTCAATAGGCTTTTCATCTATTTCATTTCTGTGTGTGTGTGTGTGTGTGTGTGTGTTGGAACCACAATGTGGACTCACAGTGACCCTATAGGGCAGAATAGAACTGTCCCATTTGAATTTCTGATACCGTAACTTTTTTACGAGTCCAAAGCCCCATCTTTCTCCTGCAGAGCTGCTGGTGGTTTCAAACAGCCAACCTTGAAAATTGTAGTGCAATTCACCACCACTACACCACCACCTGCTCCACACGTGTGATGGAAAGGGATAACAAATAATTGACTGTTTCTTTTTTCGCTGATCGGATTGGGCCCAGAGATGTTGGAATGAAGAACTTTACCGTGGTACAGGAATGTGTTTGGACTTGTCTTCTTGGCAAAGGAGCTTCTTTGGACTTGTGCCTTGAGCCTTCGTGACGCAATGATTATGTGCTGGGCTGATAAGCTTCCGCCTCGCTGTGGGAGAGAAGTGAGACTTTCAACTCCCATAAAGAGCTATCCTAGAGGCCGGAAACCCGTCCTCTAGGGTCACCACGGGCTGGAATCGACTTGATGGCCGTGAACTTTGGGGCTTTGCCTAGGATAAGATTTCTCTGTGGGTGATTGACTAGCCCTCAATTGAAGACAGAGGAAGCTGAGAGAGAGAGAGAGAGAGAGCCTCTCCCTAGAGCTGGTGCCCTTAATTCATACTTTAAACCTCTCAAACCGTGAGAAGTGAATTTCTGTTAGTCAGCACCAACCACTTTTGTATTTCTCTCGTAGCAGCACTCCACAACCAAGACAATTTTGTTGACAGTAGTTATCTGGGTGGTGCAAATGGTTAAGGCGCTTAATGGAAAGCTTGAAGTTCAAGGGCAACCAGAGGGACCTCAGAAGAAAGTGTTGGAAATTTACCTCTGACAAACCAGCTATGCAAAATCCCAAAGACCACAGTTCAACCGTCTGCCCGTGGAGTTGCCTTGTGTGGGAACAAACTCAATGGGGGACAGGTACGAGCATATTGCTGACCAGTGAAGGGGGGGTTACGTGAGGGGAGATGACAGCAATGTTATTACCTAGTTTTTAACATGAAAGGGTCAGCTATAGTATTTCCCTCCATTTTAAAATCTTGCTCTCTTGCTCTTTTGCCCACTGAACCATTGTGCTGTTTTGTTTAAAGAAATTACCCTCCCAAAGTGGGGATATAAAATGGTAACAACTATATGTAGGTTTAAGAAAAATTGTGACTAAGCTTGCATCTTTTTCTATCATCTGAAGAGAACTATTGTGAATTTGTCCTGGCCTTGATATATACAGACACTTGCTCTTTAAGAGGAGTTTGGAGAGAGGTTTAAAAAAACTTCAGCCTGGTGTCAGCGTGAAATAAAGCTTTGAGTTTGGAGAAATTATTCATGGGTTTTATAATTGACATTCCTGTATAAGGCAATTGGAACATCATTTTAGAAACTCATTGTGACTTGACTGAATTTAAGTTGGCTTTGAGCACTCTGGCTTAAGGTACACAGAATGTGTAATGCTTTCTGAATTAAAAGCTAGAGGAATTTGGAGGAAATATTGGAAGTTAAAGTCTGTGCACTTGAATATCTTGGTGGGCACAGGCAGAGGTAGGAATTGTTCTAAGACAAGAGATGCCACACTATCTTGCCACAAAGTTTTAGAAAATTTCTCCTCACTGAAAGAACAGGTGATCAAAACAAGGACATTCCCAGTGGATTGTCAGAAGAGGGTAGATTAAGGCGGGAAACTATTCACTGTGACTGCTGTCAATTACCTCCCTATTGCACCCCTACAGGCATTGCTAATTGATCAAAGCTCACTTTTTGACTGAGTTTGAAGTTAGTCTTGTTATCGTTATGACAGTTTTCTAAGTAACTAACGAGAATCATATGATCTGATAGCTAAGATGTAACTTACTTTCTTCTATTTAGTTTAAATCGCCAAGGAAACCTCTCAGGGCGACTTGAACCACTTCTCTTTCCACGTATCAGAGAAGCAGTCTCAAACCTCATAGGATAAGAAACAAAAAAATCAAGTAAGTTAGATGCTATCCTTTTACGTGGCTGGCTGAATATTATTTATGCTTAATTTGGGCAAAATGTTTCCTGTAGCTGTGGAATTGTGACCAAGATATGACACTGAAAATCAAGGTGACTAAATACCATAACAGAGAGAGTAGCTAATGAACAGTCTAGAGTTGGAGTTGGAATTTTCCTTGAGCTTTTAAAATTAATAAGTAGTCAAATTAATTCAGTTACCGCAAATCCCTACTTTCTTCCTGGTCTTTTAAAGAGAAGCCTGGGTAAAAAAGGTAAGGGTTTTCGTAGTCCTTTGGATTTCTGAGATAATCTACTCTCTCCTTAACACATGATGGGAGCTGGGAAATCTAAGAGAACAGTATGTAAAGATAGTAAGTGTTTAGGAAGGAGTACTGAAATTATATGTGTTCTCCATTTGGCTAACTTTTTCTAATGCCCCTGTGTCTAGTTGAGCACGGGAATGGAGAACTGGAGACAGAAACCAGGTCAGAGGGATGAGGCAACAAGAGAGAGCGTGCATGCCAAACATTAGTACATCAAGGAAACAGGAGTTGCCAACAGTTAGCTGGACAGGGCAGAAGCTGCCTTGGGCCATTTTGCCTATGTCTACCCAGGAAGCATCGCTCCAAGTATAAGGCCCCAATAAGCAAACGACTGCTGCCCTGACTACCAGTGGGAGATAAAAAAGGTGGAACCAGAGTCAAATCTCCTGTGTCAAGAAATTGCATTGGGCTGAAGGTTCTCCAAAGAACCCTTTCCTGGATTCCCCAAGAGGGACAGTTTTAGGATACCGGATATATAGAAGCAACTGATGACTAGATAGTGTTTGTAGGAGAAGAAGAAAATGATAAGAAGGGAAACATCTGGCACATGAATCAGGAGCTATTTGCCTTTTCCATCAGTGGTTACCACCAGACCAGTCCTCACCTTTTGGTAACCCTACCCTTGGGTTGTACCTTTCAGGGCTGATCAATGTGATGTTTAGAATACCATGGAAGAAGAAGAAGAAGTAGAAGGGGGAAAAAAAAGCGAGACTCTCTAAATTGTGCTGTAAAATTCATTACATCTTCCATCTTTGTTTCTTAGAGTCTTCTTTTTTTTTTTAAATACCCATTGTTTTATGTTCTGTAAACCACAATGATGAACAGATTAGCAACGGTATACCCCATAGGTCTTAATGAAGCCTTTCATTTTGTCTCCTGTCATTCCATGCAATCCTACCAATTCTCAGATCAGTACCAAGATTTAGTACTTTAAACCCAAAATGAAAAATAACTCAGAACCATTTCCTGAACCTTTTTAAAAGCCAACATGCTTTAAAAAAATCATCTTATTGGGGGCTTGTAGAATTTTTATCTCAATCCATACATACATCAATTGCGTAAAGCACATTTGTACATTTGTTGCCATCATCATTCTCAAAATATCTGCTTTCTACTTGAGCCCTTGATATCAGCTCCTCATTTACCCCTTCTCTCCCAGCTGCCCCTTCCCTCATGAACCCTTGATAATTTATAAATTATTATTATTTTGTCATATCTTACACTGTTGGATGTCTCCCTTCACCCACTTTTCTATTATCCATCCCCCAAGTAGGAGGTTATATGTAGATCCTTGTAATCGGTTCTCCCTTTCTACCCTACCTTCCCTCCACCCTCCAAATATCGCAACTCTCACCACTGGTCCTGAGGGATCATCTGTCCTGGATTCCCTGTGTTTCTAGTTCCTATCTGTACCAGTGTACGTCCTCTGGTCTAGCCAGATTTGTAAGGTAGAATTGGGCCATGAAAGTGGGGCGAGGAAGCATTTAAGAACTAGAGGAAAGTTGTATGTTTCATTGTAGCTATCCTGCACTCTGACTGGCTTGTTTCCTCCCCGCGACCCTTCTGTAAAGGGGTGTCCAGTTGCCTACAGATGGGTTTTGGCTCTCCACTCTGCACTCACCCCCATTTACAATGATATGACTTTTTGTTCTTTGATGCCTGGTACCTGATCCATTTGACACCCCGTGGTCACACAGGCTGGTGTTCCTCTTCTATGTGGGCTTTGTTGCTTCTGAGCTAGATGGCCGCTTGTTTACCTTCAAGCCTTTAAGACCCCAGACGCTATATCTTTTGATAGCCGGGCACCATCAACTTTTTTCTCCACATTTCTTATGCACACATTTGTCTTCAGTAATCATATCAGGAAGGTGGGTACCCACTGATATGATTTTTTGTTCTTTGATGTCTGATACCTGGTCCCTTCTACACCTCATGATCACTCAGGCTGGTGTTATTCTTCCATGTGCTCTTTCATGCTTCTGAGCTAGATGACTGCGTGTTTATCTGCAAGCCTTTAAGACCCCAGACCCTATATCTTTTGATAGCTGGGAACCATCAGCTTTCTTCACCACATTTGCTTATGCACACATTTGTCTTCAGCGATCGTGTCGGGAAGGTGTGCATCATGGGCGAGACTAGCCTCTGTGCTATGAGAACACTAAATCAGCCCAATGGAGAAACAGGTGCAGAGAAATTCTGCCAGTGGCCAGCTAACATACCAAGAGTATGAGCAACCTCAAAGGCTGATTTTTCTGCCCGGTTTAGCCTTTAGCTGACTGCAGCCCCCACCAACATGGTAAGAACGGAGCCAGGAATGCTCAGCTAAATTGCTCCTGAATTCTTGATCCAGAGAAACTGTGAAAAATGACAGGCATGGTTCCTATTGGTTCCTATCACTGATTTGAACTATTTTGAATTATGTAGCAATAGATGAATAGCTCAACTCCCATTCCTCTTCTCTGCCCTCACTGGAGGCCAGAGCCCTCGGATGGGAGTGTGGAAGGCCTACCAAGGTGAAGGGTTTTCAGCTGCTGCAGCCACGTGCAACCTGCAATGAGATGAAGAGAGGGCGCTGAACGGCATAAAGAAATGAAGGCGGCGGATGATGCAAGATATTAAAATATTAATAATTTATAATTTATCAAGGGTTCGTGAGAGAGGGAAGGAAAAAATGAGAAGCAGATATCAAGGGCTCAAGTAGAAAGAAAACGCTTTGCAAATGATGATGGCAACGTATGTACAAATGTGTTGACACAATGGATGGTGATAAGAATGGTAAGAGTCCCCAATAAAATGATTTCATTAAAAAAAAAAAAGAAAGTTTTCAACTCCATCAGAGACTTATGGAATCTCCCTACAATAATATTTTGCCATCATATGAACTCCAGCTCACGGTGCCCCATGAAATGCATCAGGGGTCCTCAAACTTTTTAAACAGGGGGCCAGTTCACTGTCCATCAGGCCGTTGGAGGACCGGACTATAGTTTTAAAAAAAAAAACTATGAACAAATTCCTATGCACACTGCACATATCTTATTTTGAAATAAAAAACAAAATGGGAACAAATGCAGTATTTAAAATGAAGAACAAGTAAAGTTAAATCAACAAACTTAGCAGTATTTCAATGGGAACTATGGGCCTGCTTTTTGCTAATGTCAATGTCTGGTTCCATATTTGTCCCTACTAGTAACAAGTGATGCAAGTGTACATCAGTTAGTCTAGATCTGGTTGGAGATTGCAGATGTTGAGAAGCTCTGCTACATCTGTCAGAAAGGCAAGGTGCCATTTCCATTCTGCATCATTCAGCTCTAGTACTTCTTTAATTTTTGAAAGAAATGCTGTAATCTGTGGAAGTAAGTCATAAAAAATGTTTCAAAACTCTCCCTTGACTCAGCCAACAGACTTGTGTGTGGTACAGAACATCTTCACAGGCAACATTTAGCTCAGACAAATTCCTGAAATTGTGGTTTAGTGCATTAGCTCTAATGAAGTTAACACAAGATACTACAATTTTCATAACAGAGTCCCACTTCAGTGAGTTACTACCCAGCACTTTTTGGTGGATGAGGCAGTGTATGGCTATTGGATGAGAATGGTTATGTTTGTCCATCTTTTCATTACTGTGAGCAGTTTCTCCTTTCTTAGACCCCCACCATGCTAGGAGCACCATCGGTTGTCACACTGGCTAGTTTAGCCCAGTCCAGCTCCAAACTATCCACACATGCTCACTGTGGGCTGATAAGCAGGACAGGCAGTGGCGGTAAAAGCACCCAGCAGGGCAGATAAATGTCTTTAGTGGGCCGCATGTTGCCCGTGGGCCATAATTTGAGGACCCCTGAATTGGATGATGTGCCTGCTCCCTGGGGTTTCAGTGGATTCGTTGTTGAAAGCAGACACCAGACCTTTCTTCGGAGACACTTCTGAGTGGACACAAACTACCAACCTTTCTGTTCATAGTTGTGTGTATTAACTGGTTGTACCGCCTAGGCACCCAGGCATTTTAGGCATGCCTAAAATGACATTGTTAGATAGGAAATGAGAATTTTACTTAACACCATTAGGACAATATCTTGGGGAAAAGATTTAAGCTTTGTCAGGTGTAGACAGGAAGGTGTTGAAACTCTAAAAGCCACAGATAGATGAATTAATGATGACGGCTTTGTCATTTTTTAAAGCATAATTTAAAAAGTAAAAGCATTTTCTCTGTCCATGATGATTCAGTCAGAACATGATCAGCCACAGATCCCGATTTGTCCCCCAAGTGCTGCCAGCATCCCCAAGATCCACAAAGCCAGCCCTTTGGAGAGAAAAAGCCATTCAGTACAAGCTTTGCTAACCCAAGTTTATAATCTAACACATGTCAGCAAGTCATTCTGCAAAATTACTTCTTCTGGAGCTCCCTCATGCAGAGAGCTGTAGAATAAGGAGTGTCGATAGCGTTTTGTAGACATTCATCTGTATTATCAAAATACTCTGGCAGTTTCCTTGCTCTTCCTAGGAAATGTGGTGGATGCTGAGAGATGATGTGAATAACTATACTGTTTGGGGCCTCCACGTTGGTCCTCAAGCAAGTCCGTCTAGCTCTGCCACCACAGACAAGAAGGAGCTGACCAACATGACATGGCGATACTATTGACCCATGTTTATACCATTTCTATGATGGATATAATAAATGAAAAAATATGACAGGATTCTCATATATATAATTTTTACGTCATTGAGAAGAAGAATGTGCAGAACTGGCTTCATAAGATGAACTTCTAGAAACGACTAAGTTTGAAGACAGTGGCAGCCTACAATAAAGATTTCAATCTGAGCTAAGTTATGGTAGTCAGGGCCCGTCTGTGCTTTTGTAAACGACATAAAATCTCATTTCTTTCTTCCAGAACTGTCATTATGCTTCAGCACCTACTGAAACAAATGACCTTGGGGACTTTGAGTACAATGCTTCAAAGAGATTTCCCATGGTGTGAACCATACCCAGTATCTGTGCACCATAGAAGTGCTGGTGGCACACGGGCCTGGGAGTTCATAGCTCTGCATAACAGATGGCATCTTCAAGATGGGAAGAGCCCTTGGCATTAATTACTATCACAATCCAGGCCTGGACTAGAAGGAAGACATGGTTATGGCCTCTAGCTACTCAGAGGAAGAACACCTAGCCAGTCTTCACAAGTACCTTAACACAGGTGAGTTCATTGAGTCCCACAAAACCAAACCAGAAATATGGTATTAGGATTACCCCAATTTTGTCTTTGAAGAAGCTGAGGATCAGAGGTTATGATCACCGAGCTCCTGAGTAGCAGAACCCAGTTTCCAATCTAGGCCTCTTGATCCAATCTGCGGTCAAGATGTTATACCCTCTTTCCCCTACCTCTTTGACTGCTTTTTTCTTTTGTAATAAGTTTTAAAAAAAGTTTATCAGTCATAGATCTCGGTACACTAGTGGTGGGCCAGGGCTTAAGTGCTAAGTGTTGACGTGTGAGTCGGAACATTTTGGACATTACTCTCAACCAGCAGGGCTGCCCGTTTTGTGTCAAGAGTACTTGGGTGAAGGGCATGGGTATTTTGTCTACCTGATGTGCACAGGCAAAGGAGAACTCCACAAGGACAAGGTTATTAATTTTATTTCTCCTTTAAATAAAATCTAAAACCAGTGGGCTCTGAAGTCTTTTTAAGCCTGGATTTTAATCCATGTAGACAAATTATTTTTTCAAAATATCATTTTGGCTTGAACCATCTGTCCAAGCAATTATTTACTTCACTTACCTTGTTAATTAGAAAGCTAACACTCAGCTTGCCTTTGTCTGATATTCAATTAGACAGTCAGTGTAAGACCCAACGAGAAAGGACTGGGATCAAGATAATGCCACTGGAGAAAACGTTTCTACAGTCAATCACTTTCAGAAGGGTTTTGTATCACCAGAAGGATTGCTTCCCTCAGAACCATCTGAATCATCCTGGGGTGACCCCCAGTCTTCTATTTGCTCAAAAGCAATTACTAATAAGGGAACTAATGAAGAGGTAGAGAAACTATTTGTCAGCACGAAAACACTCTCCAGCATGCATGTAGACCCTTATGGAAACACTCTGGGTTCAATGGGGGGTTTTGTTTTGGGGGCTCCTTGAGAAGTGGGGTGTACAGGAAAGAGTCAAATAAACAAACTAAAAAGTTTCCATTCTTGAAATGCTGACTGACATTCTTGTTTTCCTCCGGAGTGTTCAAGGTTCAGTATCTGCACGAACTCATCAAGTGCTCTCACCTGCCTGCTTCCCTGGCAGAATGTCAGCATATCTGTACCCGCCTGGCAACAGACTATTAGATGCCAATGTCAATCCCTCCGTGTGATCAGACCAGAATGGTCATGCCTCTCACTCTTCAGTCTCTCACTCTATCAGTCCATTTTGCTGGCCCGCAGCCACAATAGCTAAGCCCTGCCTCTGCCACTTCCTAGGTGGTCTTACACAAATTGGTTAACTTCTAGAAGATCCAGTTTCTGTTTTATAAGTAACAGCACTACCTCGGAAGGATATTGTGAGGACTGAAGACATGAGCCCAGGTAGCAGGCCTGACCCAAAGCACCCACTGAGAGAATAAAACGAAACAGCCTCATTGCCGTCGAGTCAATTCTGACGCAGAAGAACCCCCAAAGTCAAACTAGGATGACCCGCGGGCATTTAAGGCGGTGATTGCTGTAGAAACAGATCACCATGCTTTGCTCCTAATGGGTTGGAACAGCGAGCTCTCTGTTAGCAGCCAATCAAGTAGCCAGTGTGACGTCGGAGCTCCCGTGAGCGACGAGAAATCCTTATTTATCAGGCAAGGAAGTCGGAGGCATCTCTAAGTGTCAAAGAGAAGGTGCATAATATCTGGGGAGTTGGCTAACAAAAAGATGATCCGGGGCCCTATTCTCTGCAGATTCTCATTTAGCAGGTTAGGGCCAGGCCCTGGACTTTGCTTGTTCAGCCCCCCCCTCCCCCCCGGGAGGATTCGGATGGAGATCTGTGCAAATACATGGCAAGCAGGCTGGAAGCAAAGCCATCCTCAGCCACGGCTCCTTTGGAACTCTGAGTCATCAAGGGTTTTAGACCCCTGTCTACATTAGACATGACAGCAAATGATCCTGTGATTAAAAACGGCTTTCAGGCAAAGTTCTGAAGGCAGGGGTGTGCTCTGACGGAGAAATGGAGACAGGGAAGTTGAAAGGTGTCACAGGCAGACGATGACTCAGAGTCCGGGGGTGGACAGAGATATGGCTGGAAAAAAGATCTACGTAACTGAAGATGAAGATGCGCAGGAAAGAAAATGAGAAGCATCAGCGGAGGAGTCCGGGAATGTGCACGAGCAGAGCACCCCGCCCCTCTTTACTGATACCGGTTAGGAAGATGATATCTGTGTCTTTGTACCCAGCAGCCCAGAGGGTGGGTTGGCTTGTTGATTAGGGGAGAGTTGGCTAAATTCATCCCTGAGCTCATTAGGACTTGCATTACAGTGACAGCCGTGGAAACAAAACTAGTAATAATGTCTCTAGGGACTTTCAAGTTCCTATTGACAGCACGCTAAGAAGTGTTCAAGCCTAGCTCTGGGGAACTGCACAGGGCCAAAGTTCCTGTGAATATGGACGTTTCACTACCAGTTAGCGAATAGGGGATTCACCTTAGAGCAGCAAAACATAAAGTATGGGCAAAGGAGTGACAATTGCTTGAAAAGATGGTGTCAATGTTTAAGTTCATACTCTTTGTCTCCCCAGCTGTGGTGGAGAGCGCACTTGGGCTGTCCCCTGTACCCCACCCTCCACCCTCCACCCTCCACCAGACACTAAGATTTATTTGGCTTGGTCCAGGCTCTGCTCCATTTTCAGTCTTTGGCCACAAATAGCCACAAATTGAAACAGTGGAGTGTGAGGAACTCTTGGATGAGGAGAGAGGGCTGGAGGTTATCTGGCATGTTGTTGAAAGCCACCCTGTGTTCCCCTTTTGGTCAAGCTTGCTGGGTAACGGCTACAGTGAGGATGCTGCTGAAGCCCCAGACCTATCCTCTCACAGTGTCTCTGGCTTCTCCCTAGGAGTGGGGAGGGGACCCGTTGCGAGGATACAAGGAGCTTACTCAGGTGTGCTATGTATGGGGTATATTAATGAAAGGAAGCGTCCACTTGGGCAAACGGATTATCAACTTTGAATGCTATGGCAGCAGCCCTTTAACTGTGTTTCTGGGAACAAATGTACGTGGACAAATAACAAGAATGTACTGATATTAATTTCTTCCTCCAACACAGCGTTATATGTATGTCATTTCTCTTGAATGGCCTGTTTCTCTTGCTCCATCATGGTCAAACTGTTTAGAGAGTACTATTCTACTTCGACTCATCCGTTCCAATTTTAGCCGAGTTTGCCTTTAATCTGGCCGGGGACTTTTCCAAGCCAGTCTAGTTGCTGTTTCGTCGTCAGACCCGGCACAATGCCGCTCCTTGGCTTTCATCTTCCGCTGCTTCCTTTCCGTTCATGGTAGATTGCGGAGGAGATCTCATTTTCCGGTTTGCTTTTTTTAATTGATGATGCTTGTTTTACAGGAGGAAATATACTTTGTAGTGGATCTAACCCAGTACTGAAGGCTCACTTTTAAGCTTGGCTTTCCAGAGCAGAGACACACAGATGTTCTATAATTCGGGTCCTTCTGCCTTAAAATGTTTTTTTCTATTTTGACTTTGGGATGTGAGTATTCCAAGGTATGAAATCTACAAATAAAAAGTTAGAGTATTCCATCATAATGACCACAAGGGAGGTTAATAAAAATTAGTCATGTGCGGGGCAATGTGATAGAGACTGAGCTGCATTGTTGTAGATCGGTGTCCTTGAGTTGGATGTGATGCATAACAGCAGAAGGAAACACTGCCTGGTCCCGAGTCATCCTCACGCATCTTCTGCTGTTTGAGTCCATTATTGCAGCAGCTGGATCGCTCCATCTGGTCAAGGGTCTGCCTCTTTCTTGTTGTCTCTTTATCACGCATGAGTGATAAAGACGAGTCTCTCCTGACAACATGTCCCAAGCGCATGAGATCACCTTCTTGCTGCTAAGGAGCCTCTGCCTGGCAGTACTTATTCCAAGACAGATCTGTTGTTTCTTTTGGAAGTCCTTGGTACTTTCAATATTCTTTGCCAGAACCGTAATTCAAAGGCACCGATTCTTCTTTGGTCTTGCTTATTCGATGTTCGACTTTCACACACATGTGAGGTGATTTGAAAATACCATGGCTTGCGTCAGGCCCCCCTAGTCCTCAAAGTAACCTTCTGACTTTTCAAGACCGTAAAGAGGTTTTGTATAGCAGATTTAGCCAATGCAATGTGTTTTTTGATTTCTTCACTGTTGTTTCCACGAGCATTGATGAATTCCTTGACAATTCCAATCTTTTGGTCCTACTGGTCTAGTTATCAGTAGCTTGGTATTCTTTACGTTGGGTCATAATCCATATTAAATGCTGTAATACTTGATTTTCACCTGTGTTTCAAGCATCTTCACATTCAGCGAACAAGATTGCATCATCTGCACATTGCAGGTTGTTAATGAGCCTTTCTCCAGTCCTGGTACGATGCTCTTCTTCATATAAGCCGGCTTCTTTGATACTTTGCTCAGCATCCAGATTGAGTAATTATGGTGAGAAGATATAACTGGTACACACCTTTGCTGATTTTAAACCATGCGATATTTTCTTACTCTGTTTGCATAACTTCCTCTTGATCCATGTACAGGTTCTGCATGACTGAAATAAATTGTCTTGGAATTCCCATTATACTCAAGGATATCCATAGTTTATTATGATCTACATAGTCAAATGCTTTGCATAGTCAATAAAATCTTTCTGGTATTCTGTGCTTTCAGCCAAGATTCATCTGATGTCACCAATGATGTTTCTTACTTCACATCCTCTCTGTGTCCGGCCAGAGCCTTGGCAGCTCCCTCTCAATGTACTGCTGCAACTACTGTTGGATGATCGTTAGCAAAAATTTACTTGCATGTCTGTTGGAATTGTCTTGGGCTTCATCATTTCTTTCATTTGAGTCATGCCCCCAAAGCAAATGAAGATCCTGAAGGCTTTACCCTTGGCAGCTTTCCTCCGTCCGGGTCAGGATGGCTGACGCTGCTTTAGGGACTCTCGCTCTTCCACAAATATTTACTGTTTTCTTGTGCATACACCAGAGAAAGAGTTCAATTGTTTCACTAGACTTGTGAGGGGCAGCAATTGCTAATCCTGACACTGTACTTGGGAGTAATTCAATAGTCTCTGACTTGCACTATTCAATAGAGCAACCTTTTCCAAAGTGCTTTCTCTGGAAAGGCCGTGCCTCAAGACATTCCGTATAAAAGGGTTCTGTATCTAAATATGCGTGAAAAGTTATGTATGTTCTGTCATCTTCTTGGAGCTACACAATGAATATTAGCATAGCAGGGGAACTGAGAAGTCCTATAGTAATGAAATTATTTATGTTGTTTAGTAAATTTCTCCAGATACTTCACCTAAAACTAATTGTCATCAAGATGATTCCAACTCATTTTCACCTAATAGGACAAAATAGATCTGCCCATGTTGTGGGGGATTAGACCAGCTATCCCGCATCAAACTGGGTCTGAAATGAGGCGTGTGGATGAAAGGAAAAGAAAGATATGTACAAAGTATGGGATCGGGAGGATGACAGTCTGATGGACTGAAGTCCCGAGTGTATTCGAAGCTTGGTTTTTATACTCTTCTTACATGGGATTGGTTACAAAACAAACATCAAAGAACTTAAAAAACATTCCTAAACTCTTATCTATGCAAATGTTACTTAACTAGTCAAGCTTTCTTAACATTTGAATAATAAAAGCACTATGTTCTAAGACAATCACACAGATATGCAAGATTCAAGAGAGCCTTAAAGATATTGTAAATAATGAGCTCTCTCTCAATGTTTTCAGCAGCAAGGTCACAAATAACAGTCATTTTGCAATGCTTTTGTCTGCAGAGACACAGAGGCGCAGGGGACTAATTGGTCACCCATCAATAAACACCTTGATCAGCCAATACCTCCTATACCATGTGGGTTTCTGAAACAGACTCTCTAGAGAAGTAGAAAGCCCAGTCTTTTTCCCATAAAGTAACCAGTGCTTTTGAACTGCTGACCCTGTGGGTTGCAGTCCAGCGCCTACTGAGTATACCAACCACCACTTCTCTGTCAGTTTGTCATACCGTGGTGGTTGTCTCTTCAAAGTACACCAAAATGGACATGGATGGAGCAAATCGTTCGGGCAATTAAGGCTTTCATTTGATAACAGGATATGTGGGGGCGAGGGGGCACGGTAAAGTATCTGAAACACATTTATAAATCTAGGGAAGTTAGTTGCTATAGAGTGCAGCTGCTTCTTTTAAGTTTATAACCTTTAGTATTTAATCAAATTCAGCCAGCAAAATGCAAGGAAGTGAGGTGGAACGCAGGAGAAACATAATTTAATGGTGCTGGTGATTGGGCCGCCGTCATACACGTGTGTATATGCCTGAGAGGAAGAATGAATGGGATTGTAAATCTCCTCTCATCTTCCCACAGTCACTTTGCTAGCTTGTGTGTGTTTGTAACCTGGCTGAGTGGTGTGTGTGTGTGTGTGTGTGTGTGTGTGTGTGTGTGTGTGTGTGTGTGTTGATATTTAGGTGCTCAATAATTTTCTTTGTTTCTGAAGTACGGACTCCAAATTCATCTCTACCAGTTTATCCGGAGCCCAAGTGAGTTCATTGATTTGTTCTGTTGTGCTCAGGAAAGGGCTTGCATACCAACAAGATCACAGTGTCTTTACAAGAGGTTATCACGGATAAGCTCCCTCCGTGCAATTTTTACTTTGTGCACAGGCTTTAGCGATAACTTCCACAGGAGAGGGGACTCTGATAAACTTAGATAGATTGTTCTATTAATGCCGAGTGGTCATCCGATTACTCCCACTCCGCTTCTCAAATAACAGTCTTGGAGATAGGACATTGAATCAAGTTTCAGTCATGAAATATGCGTTCCCCACCAGCGATAGCTTTCCTAAGGGGAGAATGTCCTGGTTATACACGCCTCCCTCCCCCCTGCCCTGGGATTGGGTGGAATAAGGACAGCATGAGAAGTTGGTGCCAATTTCTTTCATTTTTGGTCTACTATGCACACAGTAAATAATAATTTTACCTTTCTTAAACCACCTGATTCAGCCGTGTGCCCTGGATGAGGAGGATTTGTGGAAAAGTGTCTCTCTCCTGGTAACTCCTCCAGCTAAGCTAAGTGCCATTACACATCCGCTGGCCATGCAAGTCTCCTTGTATAGGACCCTTCCTGGCCACTGCACTACAATTTTAATCTCATCAATAAAAACAGACAACAAATGGGGACTTATTTGTCTAGCACTTTGAAATTGTCAAGGTGGTTCTTAGCTGTAACCGTACTGTAATTCATCCTGGGGTCATCTGCTTATAGTAGTTGAATAGATTGCTGCAACCCTGATATAGACAGTTATGTGCGTCTGCCTATAACCATTGTCCTTGGCCATCGATCGCTGTATGATTGTGTATAATATTCAGTCATTTGTACTGATTGTCAGGCACTTTAAATGATAGTTTCTCTGCATACATGCACAAAGCACAGTGGTTATTGTGGGGGAAGGGACTCTAAGAAGATGGTGGTGAGTCTAAGGATTTTTATCACTTGTATGAACCCCTATTTAAAAAATATATATATACACAAAATCAAACCTTGCAGGTGAGGCTTAGCACTTTCCCATGTTGCTGATTTGCCAGAAGCAGTCAGCATGCCAAAAATGATTCTTTGAGAAATTGACACGCCCCCTTTGACTCCGAATCAGATGACGCCAAGAAGCCCACAAATACCAGGTGATGTGGGTCCGTTACGTTGTTTCTCAAGCAGAAGAGCTGATGTGTCCGAGAGGGAAGCATTTCCCTCCTTGCTGTTGCCTTTGACTTGGCAAAAAGAAATAGTGAAATTCAAATTTAGGGCCATGCCCAGAACCATAATGTGAAATTTGAATCTCATCCCCCTTTTAGATATTTTCTCTCATTTCCCAGTCTCTTTTGTGATGGACGGATTATGGAGCAAAGTCACGGGCACAGTGTGATGGGGAAAGAAAAGAACCTTCACCCTTGTGAGTAGGAGATGAGTCCCAATCACATTCTCTTAATTAATATTGTTCCCGCTATACCCTCCCATAAAAGTGCTACCTTAAAGTTACCTCTTACAAGCACAAGGCTCTGTCGGCGGCAGCTCTAACTACAGGAGCAGACATGTGCTTTTGCTCTCTAGGCTCTGAAGACAGCCCTGCCCTTGCCACTGGTTAGGTTACTCCCCCTACATACTCAGGGACCTTTAGGGTTAAGGTACAGCCCACTCTGTTATGTATGTGGTTACCTGTAATTAGTGGGCCATGCATGCCTCCTGAGTGTATATAAGTCTTGGTTGGAAATATATTCTCCCTCTCTGCGTAGATCTGGCTCCTGAAGTCATGGCGGTTTGGTCCCAAAGGTGAACATTTGCATGCTTTATCTTGTCTGATGTCTCTAGGTATACCCTTCCATTACACAGCCACCCCATGGACCATTTCAATTGTCAAGGCTGGTACCCCACACTTCTAGGGCACTTTTGGGGGGACTTGAGCCTCCAGCCTCTCAGTGAGCACTTAACATATCTCAGGATATGTTAAATGTTTGCACTACCCAGAGACTTGAGCAAAGAATGAAAAACAAAAACAAAATAGACAAATAAAAACAGTTGCTGTGGAGTTGATTTTGACTCCTGATGGCCCCATGTGGCTTCGAGTCCATATGCTTTTCAATGACTGTGATCTTTCAGAAGTGGGTCATTGGGCACTTTTTTCTGAGAAGTATAGCAGCAGATTAGAACCACTAATCTTTTGGTAGTAGCCAAATGCTTAATCATTTTTGCCACCCAGGGACTGTAGGCAAGGATTAGATCTCATTAAAAACAAGTGTACTTGTATGCGTGTAGAGGAGAGGACATTTAGCCAACTCGATGTATGACAGAGCAGGCTGCCATGCCTCAGGATGCTCAGGTCCTCTGTCCTCAATCCACTGGCTGAGAGTTTGTTTGCACCTCCGATCATTCATTTTCCATAACCTAGAAATCACCTGAGTGTTTTGATTATTATGCTCCTCTCATTCTATTTTAATGAGTTGATGAATTCTTTCACCCACTCCGTATTCAACGAAGGGCCAATAATTACAACACTCAGAAAATCTTTTTAAATGGCCAGGTAGCAAATTTCAATGGCACTAGCTATTTCTTGGGTAGTAAGATGAATGTGCAAATGTTATTAGTCACAAGCATCTTTGAACACACAGTGTTCACTGAGCCCCTCAAAGGATGGTAGCAAAGTGGGATACAAAAGAGTCAGAAGGCTCCATTAATTTTACAGTAGAAGGAAAAGAAAATCACACATCTCATTCCTGCGTCCACTTACTCGGAAATCATTAGTGGGGTGGGCATATCCCACATGATAAACACTGTACTAAGCACTGAGGATCCAGGTCACAGTCTATGAAGGACAAAAACAGATGATGGCGACTGACTCTTCCTACACTGCCACCCCCAACCCCTGCTCCCAAAGAACTCTGAACGGAACACTGGCTGCAGGTCCTGTAGGGCAATGCCTACTGGGGAGGAAGGGTCATGGGTTTTGACTTTGGATGTGTGATGGGCATGTTCAGTGCCGGGAACAAATGTGAGTAGGGTAGCCCTGTAGTAGAAAGAAGCCATGTGGTCTAGCCAGAGAGAAAGATTCTGACAGAATCCAAGTAAGAATAGTTTAGAGAAAGGGAGAAGTGCTTGAACAGAGTATGTAGGGAGATTTTCTGGGTGATGTGATACATAATGCCTGTGTGGTAAACACACACAAAATAAAGTCCTCATTCTAATGTATATTTTTTAATGTGTGTGTACTCATATACAGGGACCCTGGTGGTGCAGTGACTATGCCTTGGGCTGCTAAGTGCAAAGGCAGCAGTTCAGAACCACCAGCTGCTCTGTGAGAGAAAGATGAGGCTTTCTACTTCCAAAGAGAGTTACAGTCTCAGAAACTCACAGGGCATGTCTACCCTATTTTATAGACATCGATGGAAGTGACTTTTTTGGGGGGCAGGGCAGCTGTGTTTTGTTTTATTGTGTTTAGATCACCCTGCTGAACACAAGGGTGTGGGGTTAGAGCAAGTAGTTGGGGATGGACATTTCTGTGTTATTTCACTTGCTATAGAATTAAACAAAAAACCCATATAATTTCTGGAGTTAGATTCATATTTTTTTGAGCATGCCTTAAACCTAGAAAATAAAACTAGAGTAGGACGTCACGTTATGGTATAATCATGCAATACTTATTGTAGAAAATCTTAGGAGCCATATGTTACCCATGCCCTTTGCTCTGCTCCAGTCAGCTCACTGCTCAGAATTGGAAACAATTATAAGCAACAAGTGATGCTTATAAAGATGCTCATTAAAGCATTATTTATGAAAGAAAAAGTTGGAAATGAACCTAATGCTCCATCATTAGTGGAAGGGTTAAGTACATCATGATCCACCTACTTACTGTACTGTTTTTCAATGTGTGGTTTCCCATTAGCTCCTAGCAGATGTTGTTACTGTTATTAATTGACCTCAAGCCGTGATTCTGACTCATGGTGACCCCCATGTGATAATAGATATTTATTTAGAAGAATACATTACATATAGCAAAAATGATGGAGGGAGTCTTTGGAGAAAGTTTTATGAACCGTTGTGGTAATGCCATCATAGTGACCCTATGGGACAGGGTAGAATTACCCCTGTGGGTTCCCGAGACGAGAAATCGTTATGGAGTAGAAAGCCGCACTTTTCTCCAATGGAGCAACTGGTGGTTTTGAAATGCTCACCTTAAAGTTAGCAGCCTGGACTCATAACCCACTGGCCACCAGGGTTCCCATGAGTTGGAATTGACTTGATGGCGGCGAGTTTGGCTTTTGGGTGACAATGCCAAGTAGAACGAAAGTGACCTTCTATGCACAGGCCTCGCGGGACTTTAGTGCAAAGAAATGAGTCCTGGTGGCACTCTAGTTAGGCACTGGACTGCTAACTGCAAGACCAGTGATTCTAACCCACCGATAGCTCCGCCGGAGCGGGTGAAGCATCTGCTTCCATGCAGCTTCACAATCTCAGGAGGGGCAGTTTGAACTGGAGTCGACTTGATGGCAATGTATTTGGTTGATTTAGTACAAGACGGGGGAATGCCTGGTGGTGCATCAGGTTAAGCGCTGGGATACTAACGGAAAGGTTAGTGGTTTGAAACTTCTAACTGCTCTACAGGAGCAAGACGAGGAAGTCTGCCTGCTCAGAGACGTATAGGCTTGAAAAGGCTCTAGAGAGTCATTATATGCGATGGAGTTGGTATGGACTCAATGGTGGTGCGTTGGGAGCTGGGTTTAGTGCAAGAAAAGACATGAAGCCTCTCCAATGATTTGAAAGCTACTCGTTCATCAAGTAAAGGTGATTGTGATGAAATATTTAAAACCATCCTCTTCTTTCCTCTAGTCAAATACTGGTCCATCAAATAAATAAATAAGCGCACTTCCATCAAGTTAATTCTGCTTTATGGGTTTCAGAGTCTGTACATTTTCATGGGTCTTTGTCCCTCAGAGATCCTGGTGAGTTTGAACCAACAACTTGTGGGAAGCAGCCTAACACATAACCCACCACACCACCAGAGATCCCTATATTGATCCCTAGAGCTTTCCATTCCTTAGGCATTTTGTTGCTGTACACCAGGAATAATCTCGCTTCATTGCTTCGTTCTGCACATGTAGGGACTGGCTCAGCATCCTGTGAACCGGCAATTGTTGTGCTTGGCTATTAACTGAAAGATCGGCCACTGTGCAGGAGAAATATATGGCAGTCTGTTTCCATAAAGACCTGCAGCTTTGAAAGTCTTTGGGGACAATTCTACTCTGTCCTGTGAGGTCACTGTGTGTTGGAATCCATTCTACATCGAGGGATTTGCTTGAGGTTTTAAGGGTTGGGTCTGTTGATTCCAAGGTAGAGTAAACTTGCATAACGTTGATAAGTAGAAGTTGTCTATAATCAGACCTTCATAATCTGGACAATATCCCTCTACAAGAACACCTATGAAAGTATTAAGAATGCTTTGGTGCATGAACTCTGAGAGAGCTCAAAAGTGAATAGAGTTGTGGTAAAGTAGGGGGTATATGACTGATGGCACTCTCTATATCTCATTGCTGCTCCTATGTTTATTATTTATACCAAAATACGTTAACATAAAAAATGGACAAGGAAGTCTGGCATATTTCCTGCCTTCCGCAGGCTTCTGACAGTCCTTGGGCAATTCTGAGATCTCCAGTGATCCCAGCACCAGGTTTCAAGAAGGAATATTTCTATGGATCAACCCACCAAGCCAGAAAGATTATGACTCATATATCAAGAAGTTGGCTGCCTCTGTGACTTTGTAATCCACCAGCAATGGGAAGTGGAGACTGCTTCCGCTTCGTACACCCTCACAGGGAATTGTGAGAGAGCTGTACTGGGAGCTCTGTGGTGCGTCTGCTCGACTTCAGTGGGATGTAGGGAAGAGAGGAGGGTTGGGAAACTGTATCTACTCAGGTGAGTTCAGGGATGCACAAAAGTACAGCTTAGTGCGGGGGCTTAACCATTTTAAACACTTTTATTTTCCTCACTTAACAAGACATATGGAGATAGTTCATGTTCGAGTGCCTGGTGGCTCATTGATAAGGGCAGCATCATGTCTCAAGTCAGGACAAAGGACGGGAGTAATAAGAAGCCGAGCCGATCTGCAGGACTTTGTGTTTGCACCTCCTTGGCCAGAACTGCTCCCGAACCATTAGCTCCAAGGAAGGCTGAGAGATTGTTTCGAAGGCTCTGCTTCGGATTCTCCATTTCTTCTTGTGAAAAGGACATTTTAATTAAGTTCTAGCTATGGTTGTTGTGAGGATTGAACAAGCACGGCTTAGCTCTTGGAATATGAATGAGGTGTGCTCACGACAAACTAGGGGGAGCTGGGATCCCAGATAGCCAAAGAGTGAAGTCACCTTCATAACCAATACACACACAGCTACTCCAAAACCGTAAAGGATGAGGTATGTGTATTAACGGTGTAAAACAATTAAATCTATTCTTTTACATCACACAACTTGGAGACTTGGTTGAATAAAACATAAAGAGAGTGGTCTCTCATCCTCCACATGCTGCTCAGTCCCCAGGGTGTGACTCTTCGGAAGCAGTCACTGAAAACTTTAGGATGTGTCTTGTGGAATTTATGACTTTGTATCTATTAATAATATGTATCAGAAATCTAGTGATATTCGTTGAAACAGCCCTAGAAAGTGAGTGTTTTGCTCTTGTCCCCCAGTACACACATGCTTTCTTGCCCTTTTGAGTGCTGTATTGTTGTTTTAGCTAAATCAATATTCAGGGCTTACTATTATAGCGGAGACATGGATTTTCTGTGATGATCAAACATTGTGTGGACTAATGTTAATCCTTGCTCTCATTTCCTTGTGTAGTTTGCAATGTGCTATCAAGAGTTAATGTCAAACGTGGCTGGAGACGTGCCAATCCCTTCTCCATTTGCAGAAACACAGCTACCTAGCGTCCAGGGTCATCCTTTCCCCTTGGACTTCTCTGTTCCCATGCTTGCATTTGGATGGTCTATACTGTGCCCCTCAGAAAGTTTCCTTCTCCAATGATCTGGCGACTTGTTATGAACAACATGAAAGAATTATGACTCTTCTTTGTAACAGACCCTTTCTATTCTCTTTTTCCCTTTCTTGGGTTGCACCTTTGTTTGGGCGATGCATATTTTGTATAATATCTAGATTTGAAATTTGCATACCTTAAAAGTGTTTCTTTTCCTGGTTCCATCTTCCATTGTTCCTTTGGTGATATAGAAACGATACCATTATGTGCCGTCCAGTGAATTCTGACGTAAGATCAGGATCTCTATACATAAGAATGATTGTGAGGATGAACTAAGCAGTGCTTTGTTTGGTTGTATCTGGGGTCACTATGAATTGGAATAAATTTAATGGCCTCTAAAAACAATATCAACACGATTCATTAGAATTGCCCCATAGAGTTTCCTAGGTTGCCACCTTTAGGGAAGCAGGTCTTTAGTCTTACCGGGCAACTGGTGGATTCGAACTCTAGACCCTTTGGTTAGCAAACAAGCACTTAACCACTGTATGTATATCTTCTTCCCTAATGCGTCAAAGACATGGCTCCCTTATGTTCTAGCTACTTACATAGAAATCTGTACTTTTACTGATCCTTCCTTGTCACTAGTTTTCCTCTCTGAGTGATCTAGTATTGAATGCTTATCACTAAAATTAGAAATATTTTTGTTGCATTATCTAATTTTTCAATTTTGTCTTGTGTCATCTTATTTTATGGAGATAAGCAATCTTTAATGGATATTCATTATAAATATTTTGGTGTAACTTTTCTTTTTGATTTATGTTTTACCTTTCTCTCAGGGTTTCTTTCTTTTTCGTTATGTCACGTGGAGGATTTTCTTAAATGTCTAACATCCTTAGCTATCTTTTTATATCACAGATGGCTGCTCTAAAAGATGCTTGGAAGTTTGTGTGCGGGTTCTGGTGTTGTTGCTCATGGTCTTTGTTATGGAGTTATCAAGAAAACTCTTGATATTTTTTGTTGGAAAACCTGAACAATTAGCATCTGTGAGTCTGCTTCTTGAGATGGTCCCTGGGGCCCTCTAACCAACTAGAGGTTGTTAATACATGAGCCTGATTGCAGGGCTCCCATAGGCATTCCTTGAAGTTCCATGGAATCTCTGCTGTATTTTGAAATCGCACTTCTTTCCTCACCCCCGGCTGTGTCCTTCCTTTGACTTTTAAAGGTGGCTAACAAACTTGGATGTCAAAAGAGACTCTGAAACTTGCTCTTAATTACAGAGCTAAGGAAAATGGAAGAAATGATGAAGTCAAAAGGCTGAAAAGAAAATTTCAAAGGTCAGCTTGAGAAGACAAAGCAAGATATTATAATGAAATGTGCAAAACACTAGAATTAAAACACCAAAACGGAAGATATGCTCAAGGTATCTTAAAATGAAGGAATTCAAGAAAAAATGCACGACTTGAATTGCAATATCAAAAGATTAGATGGACAAAATTGTGAATGATACAGGAGCTATCAAAAGAAGAAGGAAAGAAGGCAGGAAGTTACCATACCAAAAAGAACTACTTAACAGTCGACAATTTCAAGAGGTAGCATATGAGCAAGAACCAATGAAACGGAAAGAACTCCAAGGTCCACTGGAAGCATTAGCAAAAGACAAGGTTCCAGAAATTGATGGATTATGACTTGAGATCTTTTCATAAGCTGATGAAACACTGAATGCAATTATTTGTCTATGCCAAGGAAATTGGAAGTTAGCTACTTGGCCAACTGACTGGAAGAGCTCCATATTTGTACCCATTCCAGGAAAAGTGACCAAACAGAATGTGCAAGTTGTAGAACAATATTATTTATATCATATGCAACTTTTTTTCCTGAAGACCATCCAACAATGGCTGAAGGAGCACATCAGTAGGGAGGTGCCAGAGGTTTAGACTGGTTAAGGCAAGGAGATGGGACAAGGGATATAATTGTTCTTGTCAGATGGATCTTGGCTGAAAGCCGAGATTACTAGAAAGATGTTTACTCGTGTTTTATTGATTATGCAAAGGAATTCAGCTATGTGGATCATAACAAACTATGGATAACCTTGAGAAGAACGGGGACTCCAGAACATTCACTGTGCTCATATGGAGCCAGTACATGGATCAAGGGGAAGTTGTAGAAACAGAACAAGGGACTATTGCATGATTTTAAATCAGGAAATGTGTACAACATTTTTGTACATATTTTGTATCTTCTTACCGTTTTAATTCTATCTGTTTGCTGAGCAAATAATCAGAGAATCTGGCTTCTGTGAAGAAGCATATGGCATTAGGATTGGAAGAAGTCTTATTAACAACCTGCGATAGGCAGATGACATAAGTTTGCTTACTGAAAGTGAGGAGAAATTGAAGAACTTGCTGATGAAGATCAAGGATTATAGCCATCAGGATGATTACAACTCAATGTACAGAAAATCAAATTTTCACAGCTGCACAAATAGGTAACATCATGATAAATGGAAAAAAAATCGAAGTTGTCAAAAATTTCTTCTTACTTAGATCCATAATCAATGCTCATGGAAGCAGCAGTCAAAAGATCAAATAATGGCTTACATTGGGTATATCTGCTGCACAGGACTTCATTAAAGTGTTGAAAAACATTTTTCTTTGAGGACTAAGGTGTGCCTGACCCAAGCCATGATATTTTCAAATCACCTCACATGTGTGTAAGTTGAACATCGAATAAGCAAGACCAAAGAATTACATTTGAATTTTGGTGCTGGCAAAGAATTCTGAAAGCACCATGGACTTTCAAAAGAACAAACACAACTTGTCTTCGGAGAAGTACATCCAGAAAGTTTCTTAGAGCCAAGGATTTCAAGACTTCTCCGCATGGCCGGTGGATGTGTTTCAGGAGAGGTCAGGGCCTGGAGAATGATGGCATGCTTGGCGCAGTTGAAAGACAGTGAAAGCGTGAGGCGCTCAATAAGAGGAATTGGCACAGTGGCTGCCATGATGGAGTGAAATGTAAGAACAGTTGTGAGGATGGCAGAGGGCAGTGTGTCGTTCTGTTGTCCACAAGGTTGCTGTGAGTCAGAACTGTCTCCATGACACCGAATAACAGCACACTCAGGGAGATGTTCTGGGAATCTAACTTGAAATTATAAACTATTTGGAACTTTCAAGAGGCATAAAGAATATTAGAGTTAAAAATTTCTAGTAACTAGTTATCTAGGGGAAAATCCATTAACAATATAAAAAATATTGGAACATACATATGCACATCTGCATGTTTAAACAATGACTGAGCTGACATGAAAATATGGAGAAATCCTCAGAAGTTGGATTGAAGCAATACTAGCAAAACTTGAGAGGTAACCAGGTTCTAGAGCAGCGGTTCTCAACCTGTGGGTTGCGACCCCTTTGAGATTCAAACAACCCTTTCATAGGGGTTGCTTAATACATCTTGCATATCAGATATTTGCATTATGATTCATAACAGTAGCAAACTTACAGTTATGAAGTAGCAATGAAAATAATTTTATGCTTGGGGGTCACCGCACGCGAGGAACTGTATGAAAGGGTCGCGACATTAGGAAGGTTGAGAACTGCTGCTCCAGAGCAACTGCTGCTTCCTAATGACTTAGACGATGCAATGAACTGCCACCCAGAGTCCAGTTCTCCAAGGCTGGGCAGCGTCCTACTGCAAGCCCAAGAAGCTTGTTTCTAGTTGTCCTTGAAGGTTGTGCGCTCGGTGAAAATTTGAGTTAAAAAACATTCCTCTCAAAATCCTCCCATATGGACTTACAAAAATTCTCATATTTTCTATACTGGTAATATTGACCTGTGCTGCTTTCGATTCCTAAAACTTTGAGGGTTCTGCACCATAAACTCTCTTGCATCCTTATAATTCGCTAAGACATTTGCCCACCTTTCCATGTATTCTCAAGTTCCGAAACGGACATTCTTGTCTGCTGTTACTTTCTGTTCTCTTTGTCCTCATGGGCGTATGATTTTGTGCCTTTTCTGAAGTTGACTTAGGGGGGGCCTTAGGAAAGAAGAGAGGTGAATATGAGTATTTAATTTGTTTTCGCTTGGCAACCCTAACTGTCGACAATTACTCATGCTCTCCCTGCGGAGATTTTCATAATCCATCTTCTAACAAAGTTTCTTCAAAAGGATTTGTAAGCAGTGCTATGTCTGTCCACCAATCCTAACTCACAGCATCTGCTCAGTGTTGAGTTGTGCACTTACACACACGGTTCTTTCCCGGATTTATTGCATCTCTGTGCACATCACAAGTCGAGGGCGTGGACTTTGACAAAGCATTCTAGGTGGTTCTAAGGCAGTGCCAAAGTTACGGCTCATTGATTTTCATAGCTTATTGAGATTCCGATCTTCTAGCAGGGACCATTGACAGCGCCATGGCTACTCTTGTCCTGGGCTAATCGTACTTTGCTGCCTACATTAGGTTGTCATGCCATAATGCTTTGGGCAGTCTGGAATCTGCTATCTTTCCCTTTGGGAGTATGTATATTTTGTGCACACATGTGCTCATATATAGAAAGGCAATGATTTGGAAAGCTTTTAGAAAGTATCATAAATTTAGAAAGTAGGCATTGCCTTGACTTATAAATCTGAAATAACATTTTTCCTCAACAAGATAAATGGTGAATATATTGTGTACCTTACCAGATGGAAAACTCAAATAGCTTACAAATGTGAAAAGAGATGATGGAAAACTCAGTAACTCAATACCATGAGGACTGACTGTGGAGCAATCTACATTCATGTAAGAGACCTGGAAGATGTTCAGAATACCCACTCAGACCAAGAGGCTGAATATGTAATAGACCATGACTTTCTCAAAGCTGGAAAAAATTAAAGGATGCCCATGAGAACCAAAATACAACTTTAACTACATTCCACCTGAATTTAGAGATCACTTGAAGGATAGATTAGATGTACTGAACACTGATGACCCAAGTCTAGACGAGTAGTGGGATGACAGCAAAGACAAACGATCACTAAAAGGACAGGAAAATAACAAAAGACAACAATGAAGAGACTCCCAGTCTTTTTCTTGAATTCAGAATAGCTAAAGTTTAAGGAAGAAATAAGGAGTATATGGAATATAAGTAGTATATAACTATAAGTCTATAAGGAAATAATAGGATATTTGAAAAGGTGACTGAAGAAGATAAAGTAAAGTAAAATAGTGAAATTTAAATTGTTTGCAGTTAGAAAATAAAAAAGGAAGAAAACCATGAGTATTTCTCAAGCTGAAAGAAGTGAAAAACAAACTCAAGCCTCAACTTGAAATATTGAAAGATTCTAGGGGTAAACTACTGAACAAAAGATGGAAGGAATACATAGAGTCACTGTACCAAAAAATTTTGATCAAGGTTCAATTGTTTCAGGAATTAGCATATGATCAAGAACGGATGGTATTGAAGGAAGATGTGCAAGCTGGAGGCATTGATTAAAAAGCAGACTCCAGGGATTAATGAGCTATCAATTGAAGTGTTTCAACACTAGAAACACATATTCATCTATGCCAAGAAAATTAGAAGACAGCTACCTAGACAAACAACTCAAAGAGATTTCTATATTTTTGTCCATTTTGAAGAAAGGTAATACAACACAATGATGCAGTTGCTGAGCAATATTAATAATATCACATGCAAGTAAAATTTTGCTACAGGTAATTAAAAATGGTCATGACTGTACCCTAACCAACAACTGCCAAAAATTCAAACCAGATTCCGAAAAGGATGTGGAACAAGGGATATCATGGCTGGTATCAGATGAATCTTTCCTGAAGGCAGAGAATACTTGTGTCTTATTGACTATGCGAAGACATCGACTGTGTGGATCTTAACAAACTATGGCTGACATTGCAGGGTGGGATTTCAAAAGGCCTAATTGTGCTTATGCAAACCCTGTCAATAGATCAAAATGGGGATTCTTTAAAACCAGAAAACGTATACATTAGGGTTATATCTTTTTACCATACTGACTCAGTCTTTATGCTGAGCAAATAATCTGTGAAGCTGGACTTTATGAAGAAGAATTGGCATCAGGTTTGGAGGAAGGTGCATTAAACACTTGGAATGTGCAGATGACGCCACTTGGTTTGCTGACAAGGTCTAGGACATGAAAAATACTGCAGGCTTTCATGTAAATCACACCTCAATATAGAGAAAACAAAAATTCTCACAACAGAACCAATAGGAAACATCATGATAAATGGAGAAAGAAAAAAGAGGTTTTCAAGGATTTACTTTACTTGGACCCACAATCAAGACCCATGGAAACAGTAGCCAGGAAGTCAATGGCATATTGCACTGGGAAAATCTGATGCAAGAGATTTCCTTCAAGTATTCAAAAGCCAATAATTTACTCTGAAGGCTAAGCTGGTCCTGACCTAAGTCAGGCCGATGCCAATGGGCGCATATGCATCCAGAAGCTATACAATGAATAAGGAAGACCAAAGAAGAGTTAATGCCATTGACTAGCATTGCTGGTGTAGAATATTGAATATACTATTGGATGCTAGAAGAATGGAAAAAATCTGTGTTGGAAGAAGTACTGCCAGAATGATTCTTAGAAGCAAAGATGGTGAGACTTCATGTTACATACCTTGGACATATCAACAAAGAACAGATTTCCCGGAGAAGGAAATCATGATTTGTGGAGAATCAGGAAAAAAAGAAAGTGAGATAGATGGGTACAGAGGCTGTAAAAGGGGGCTGAAACATTGCAACAATTGTGAAGCTGACAGGACCAGGCAGTCACTGAGTAGGGTTACTATGAGTTGGAACCCACTTGATGACACAGCAATAACTGACTACCTTTGTCACTTTTATGGCTGCTTGCACCACTTCTGAGCTAAAAGCCTACTTTTATTATGGAAACGCCATACCATATGGAAAAATGCTGCCTATAATGATTACAATTATGTACAGGTATAATTCTAATGAGGAGATAGTATTTGTCTCCTAATTTAGCTCCAGCTTTAATGATTCATTTAAGAAATCGGGAGGAACTTTTAATCCCATTACTGTCTTTAAAGATTTACTTATCCTGGATTTTAGATACAGAAAAACATTTTTAAAAGTAACAACAATAATAAAGTAAAACAGATACAACCTCAAATGAAAAGAAAGCAGAAAATATTAAAAACTAGAATAAATTAAATGGATTATAAGGGAGATCAATTGACAGAGTGCTAAATTTTAACCTAACTTCATACATCCACTTTCCAATGCATTTTGCATAACATGGCAAGACTATTCACAAACTTCATCCGTGGTGAGAGTGGATTCACTAGGGGCTTAACCCACATTTATTTCCCTTTCACCTTAAAAAACAGCAACCAAAACAGCTTTAACATGGGTCAAATGGAGGTTAAATGATAAGACATTACATTTTGACCTAACTACATCTGCTTCAATCGGCTTTACAGGATTCTCTGTCTGATAACAGAGCTATTGGCCTCCTGCCAATATGATCAAAGGGGCAGAGGCTTAATCCATGCCTGGACCCTGATAAAGGACTTGGGTCTTCCACTGTGCCCCATAGCTTTCTGCACACCAAGTGCTCACAATTTGAGCACTTTAGATTTCCTCCTTTAGATTTGAATTATGTTTTTTTATAATCCTTGGATTACATAAATCTGGTGTGCTTCTTCCATGTGGATTTAGCTAACCCCTAACTTAGATGGCTGCTTGTTTGAAAACAAGCCTTTAAGACCCCTAATGCTGTTCTTTCTGATAGCTTCTCACTACCTAGTTTCTTCCCCACATTTTGCTATAGCACCCAGATCTTCAATGATCTCTTCATGAGGGCAAGCATCATGTTATAAGAACTAATTGTTCTTAGAAATGGGCCAGAATCAAGCGGAAGCCCCAAATCCATTCATGCTTCATTGGTTTGTATATATTTTTGGTTCACCTTAGAGGTATCATTGTTCTTTTGTGAGGGGGTACCCCCCAAAATGGTAATATTTTTCAAAGCTATGAATTTAAATGTTTTTTACAAAACAACTTTATCATTTTCCAAGCACTCTCCATTACACATAATAAATACATTTGTCAAATCTGTGATTCCATTCTTGGAAACTTTTTTTTTTTCAAACTCATCTGTTTGGATGGCTGACAGCACCTCCCTTGGTTTTTTCTTCCCCTCTTCTATGTCGTCAAATCGCTATCCTTTCATGTCCCTCTTCCTTCGCAGAAACAAAAGAATCCACATGGAGCAAGGTCAAGTGGAGTAAGGTGTGTGGGGCAAGAGAAGCATTCTCTTTTTTGCCAAAAACTGGTGCACTGAGATGACTTCCTGAGCAATCTTTTCAGAATCTCTAAATAGAAAGTGTGATTAACAGTCTGGCCTGGTGGAAAAAACTCCAAATCCATTATCCCCCTCACATTAAAAACAGAAACAAACAAACAAAATGAGCATCCATCATTTTTGGAGGCTTACCCCTCGTATGTTGGAGAACATTATCCACCATCCCTCCGGGCTATCACTTCCACTGCCATCAAGTCAATGCTGACCCATGGCGACTCTATCGGGGAATGACTAATACTTCTTAAGTGCCTACATGCATTGGACGTGGAAACAGTGGTAGTGGAGTGTGCTCACAGCTCAAGGGTAGTTTAATGTCTGAAGCAGGTCATCCTATCTTCTTGGTTAAAATCTGCCATCCCTCTTTTTCTCTCTTTACTGGCTCCACTACATGGTCTCAGAAAATCTAGGCACAGGATGCTACTTGCTATTTGCTAACATAAAATAACATAGGAGATGTAACTCAGTTGCGACTCTGTGACATGTTATAACTTTGTAACCTAAGAGCTGTGCCTTTAGGAGATCATGAGGAACAACTGGGTTCAGCATGGTGAATATAACCAACTGTTTTAAGATTTCAGAGTTTACCCTGTGTGCTTTCTGGTGTGCAGATACTTACATTGGTGTACAAGTACTTCCATCAGCTGAATGCTTGTCTCTTAAGAAGGTCCATCGCTTGTAGGGCGGTAATTATTGTTTAAAAATTTGTTTTTATTTTGACCTGAAATCACTAACCCGAATCTAGTGTTCTTGAGCATTATAGAATTCTGCTTCTACTTTAACTAACATCATTATCTTTCCAGTCTTTGGGGCCATTCCTGAGGAAACGCCTCATGAAAGTACACATGTCCTTAGCTTTCTTTATTTCCAAGTATCTGCCCTGACTTTTCCGCTTTCAGTTCAATTCAATGTCCACAAGCATCCAAAGCCGTAATAGGTAAAATTCTAGACAAGAATGGCAAGTACCAGAATTTCAATTATCAGTAAAATTTGTAGCACCTAAGAATACAAGCCCAATGTTTCAGGTAAGACTCCTCACAGAATGGCTGCTCTTCGGTGAGCACACGGAAGGGTTTCTGGAAATTACCCAGCAAGCACTTCTTGAGTGCCTAGTGCTTTTTCCCATAAACTGATGGGGATTCAGGGAGATAAAAGACTTAGTCTCAAGGAGCTTGCTGTCTAGCTGGGAGACGATGATCCGGATTTGAAGTGAAAGCAAGCAATATGTGGGAGGTTGGAAAGATGCAAAGTGTCTCTTAAAATATTTTTAAAAACGATTTTAACAGTGTTTGGTTGACCAGCATTTGAACACCTGGATTAAATCCATATTGAAAAAATATTTACTGTGTTTTGCTTTCATTGCACCATTGTGGTTAAGTGCTATTGAGAAGATTCTGACTAATAGTGACCTTGTGTGACAAATTAGAACGGCCCCGTATGGCTTCCTAAGCTCTTATCTTCAAAGAAGGAAAATACCAGGTCTTTCTGAGACATTGGATGGGTTCAAAACTTTTCAAATAGCAACCTAGTTCTTAACTATTGCTCCACAGGGCTCTTTTGCTTTGCTTGTATTTTATGAGCAAAGAGACCCTTCCCTCATGTTTGCCCTGTGTCTAGTTCATATAGAGTAGTGCTAGCTAATAGAAATATAATGTAATAGAAATATGATTGTACATTTTTCAACTTCTGGGTAGTGACATTAAAAAAGTAAAAGGAAGCAGGGCAATTTAATTTCATAATGTGTTATGTAACCTAATATATCTAAAATATGACTTCAATATGTGATCAATTGAAAAAGTTGTTGAAATCTTTTACATTCTTTTTGCTTAGTATTAAATATTTGAAAACTGGTGCATATTTTGCAATATTGTAAGTACATTTGTATGTCAAATTGCATGTTAAATTTTGATCAGAAATATTTTCTTTGCATTTAGAGTGCATGGAATTGGAAAAGTATATTCATTTACCCCAGTTGTTCCAAACACTTTTAATTTCCCCCCAATAACGATCAATGATTAGCTTTTAAATAGAAACTAAAATAACATAACAAATTGAAATGAAGATTCTGGATTGCATGAGCCAATTCTCATAGGACATACTCCATGATCCCATGTGGCTAGTGGGTTACTGTATCGGATAGTGCGGCCTAGAATAAAAAGCATGCTTAGGGTACTATATCTTGAGATCTTTATAATGGGGATTCAAAGAGAAATATACTCACAGAGGGAAATATTTGTACAGAAAAGTATATACCTCAGTGTATGTTCACTAAGTGAATGAATCCATGCAATAAATAGGTAATGAGATCTGGAACGGAACTATACCAGTACTCAGCAGAGTCCCTCCTGGAGGCCGTTGTCCCCGACCTCTGCTACGACCACCTTGTTTAGGTGCCCTAGACTCTGTTCTGACTCAGCTGCACGATGTGCGACAGAATGAAACTCCACCCAGGGCTGGGCAGCACTCGCTGTTACTCTTGTTTGAGTTCACTGTTGCAGCCACGGTGTCAATCCACCTTGTCAAAAGGTTTGCTCTTTTTGATGCCCCTCCATTTTACCAAACGTGGTTTTCTTCTCCAGGGCCTGGTGTCTCCTGATAACATGTCATACGGACTTGGGATGAAGTCTCACCATCCTTGTCTCCAAGGAGCATTCTGGCTGTGCCCCTTCCAAGACAGAGGTGTTCTTCTGGCAGCCCGTGGTACTTTCAAAAGTCTTTGCTTGCACCATAATTCAAACACTTCAATTCTTCTTTGTTCTTCCTTATAAAATGTCCAACTTTCATATGCTTATGAGGTGAACGAAACACATCTTAGTCCTCAAAGTAACATTCTTACTTTTCAACACTCTTTTAGTTATAAGTAACTCATTTTATTGGGGGCTCTTACAGCTCTTATAACAATCCATACATCAATTGTTATCAAGCACCTTTGTATATATGTTGCCTTCATCGTTTTCAAAATATTTTCTTTCTGTTTGAGTCCTTGGTATCAGCTCCTCTTTTTTTACCCCCAACACTTTAAAGAGGTTCTATGCAGCAGATTTGCCCAATGTAATATGTCTTTTGATCTCTTGATTGCTGCTTCCTTGAAGACTGATTGTGGATCCAAGCCATCCTTTCTCTGCTGACCATGATGCCGCCTATTGGTCTAATTGTAAGGATTTCGGTTTTCTATACATTGAGTTGTAATCCATACTGAAGGATGCAATCCTTTATTTTCAAAAGCAAGTGCTTCAAGTCATCTTCACTTTCAGCAAGGTTGTATCATCTGCATATCACAGGCTATTATTAAGCCTTCCTCTAATTCTGATACCATATTCTTCATATAAGCCAGATGCTCTGATTATTTGCTGAGCATACAGGTTGAGTATATGTGGTGAGGGATTATAACCCTTCCCATACTTTTCCTGATTTTACACCATGCAGTATTCCTTTGTTCTATTTTTGATCCTTGTACAAATACTGCATGAGCACAATGACTGTTTGGGAATAGCCAAGCTTCTCAAGGCTATCCATAGTTTGCTGTGATCCACATAGTTGAATGCTTTTGCAACGTCAGCAAAACACAAATAAACTTCTTTCTGATGTTCTCTGCTTTCAGACAAGATCCCTCTGACACCAAATAATATCCTTTGTTCCACATCCTCTTCTGAATCTGGCCTGAACCTCTGGCAGCTGCTTATGAATGTTGCTGCAAACATTGTTGGGTAATCTTCAGCAATTTTTTTTTACATTTTATTGGGGGCTCTTACAACTCTTATCACAATCCATACATATACATACATCAATTGTATAAAACACATCCATACATTCTTTGCCCTAATCATTTTCAAAGCATTTGCTCTCCACTTAAGCCCTTTGCATCAGGTTCTCTTTTTTTAATTCCCTTCCCTCCCTGCTCGCCCCTCCTTCATGAGCCCTTGATAATTTATAGATTGTTATTTTGTCATATCTTGCCCTATCCGGAGTCTCCCTTACCCCCCTTCTCTGCCGTCCATCATGTGGATTCTTGTAATCAGTTCCCCCTTTCCAACCCACTCACCCTCTACTCTCCCAGTATCGCCCTTCACACCCCTGGTCCTGAAGGTATCATCCACCCTGGATTCCCTGTGCCTCCAGCTCCCATATGCACCAGTGTACAACCTCTGCCCTATCCAGTCCTGCAAGGTAGAATTCGGATCATGGTAGTTGGGGGGAGGAAGCATCCAGGATCTGGGGGAAAGCTGTGTTCTTCATCGGTACTACATCGCACCCTGACTGACCCATCTCCTCTCCTAAACCCCTCTGTGAGGGGATCTTCACAAAATTTCACTTGCATGTGATATTAATGACATTGTTCTATAATTTTCATATTCTGTGGGTCCTTTTTCTTTAGTATAGGTACAAATATGGATTTTTTCCAGTCAGTTGGCCAAGTAGCTATCTTCCAAATGTCCTGGCATAGCCAAGGGAGTGCATCCGGTGCTTTGTCAACTTGTTGAAACACTTCCATGGTATTTCAGCAATTTATAGACCCTTGTTTTTCACTAAAGCTTTCTATGCAGCTTAGATTTCTTCCTTCCTAAGGTATCATTGGTTCTTGATCATACAGACAACCTCTATACAGATAAATATCACAGAAGTTAATTTTTCCTCCTTAAAACTTGATACAACCAAGATCATGGTGGTTATACTTTGTGGTGTTTGGCTTCTTTTCTCAGCGTTCTATGAGGGTAAGTAAAAACGCATTGCTTCCAGGGTGCCGGTTCATATATGCAAGGATTTATTCTAGAAAACGTGTGTAAATGTGTGTGTGTGTATGTGTGTGTGTGTGTGAGGGAGAGAGAGAGAGATATCAGGGGATGAGTATAGATAAATTCAGTAATATATTTGTCATAGTCTCAATAAGGTGCTTTTAATAAAAGAATCATAGACTAGTGTTGGAAACCAAAGATCAGGTCTTACATTAGTCTAATAAGAAATTTTAGGTTTAATATACATGATCTTTGAAATGAACCAAAATGAAAGGCAAATCTTGGATTTACCAATATGACCCAGGGAAAAAGATCTAATTAAAATAGTTATTTCTAAGAGGGATTTGCAGGGGTAGTTAATTTCAAGGTAGAAAGATCAGCTCAGAAGATTACGACAACTTTTTTTTTAATTTCCAAAGGATTAATATTGACAGATTTCCTCAGAGAACACAGGAAAATCGTGGAATTTTCATAATAAAAACGTTTTTAAAATATTTGAAATTTACGTTTCTTAGAAAAAGACTGGGAAAATTGTGCCAAGGGAACTTTCCCTCCCATCAAAGCAATGTCCCTTTATTTGAAGGTGACAAAGGCTATACTACAAGAACTTCACTGGGAAACAGTTTCCACCTTATACCCATCTGTCCCTTCAGATTTCTTTTCTTTTTTTAATCATTTTATTGGGAGCTCGTACAATTGTTATCACAATCCATCCATCCATCCACTGTGCCAAGAACATATGTACATTTGTTGCCATCATCATTCTCAAAACATTTGCCTTCTACTTGAGCCCTTAATATCTGCTGCTCATTTTCCCCCTTCCTCCCCACTCCCGCCTACCTCATGAACCCTTCATCATTCATAAATTATTATTATTTTGTCAGATTTTACACTGTCCGATGTCTCCCTCCCGCCTTCTTCTCTGCTGCCCCTCCCCCCAGGGAGGAGGCTATACGTAGATTCTTGTAATCGGTTTCTCCTTTCTACCCCACATTCTCTCCACCCTCCAGGAATCGCCATTTTCACCACTGGTCCTGAAGGAGTCATCTGTCCTAGATTCCCTGTGTTTCCAGTTGCTATCTGTACCTATGTACATCCTCTGGTCTAGCCAGATTTGTAAGGCAGATTTGGGATCATGATAGTGGGGAGGGGGGAAGGAAACTTTTAAGAACTAGAGGAAAGTTATATGCTTCATTGTTGCTTCCCTGCACCCTGACTGGTTCATCTCCTCCCCACAACCCTTCAGTGAGATTTCTTTTGTTTCCAAAACTCACAAAACCTTTAAAAGGGAACACAGCATGAGCCCCTCAAGTACGCTGAAATTTCTGTTTAGACACGGTGTCAATTGAAGAGGGTAGAATTTTGGGGGGAAGAGTTAGATAGATCGCAACGCCACCTTCAGATGTGTATGGACCTGCATGGAGGAGGCATCTAAACAACTTCATATTTTGATATTTTTCTTGGTGAAGGTTTCTATGATTTTATAGTGATACTTTTGACTTACCTTTATATATGAAATTCATCCATATTGTATGTCGGTTTATTTATCTTCATTGCTGTATAATATTCCTTTATATGAACATGCCAAGATTTATTTATTCATATACAACGGAAGTGTTTTTTTTAATTGCTTGAAGCTTTTGACTCTTACAAGGTATGTTCTCTTAGACATGATTGTACTCATCTATACATTTTAGTATATGTACATCTGTAATTCAGTTCGGTGTTGATGAAGGAATGGGATTGTGGGATATAGTCATCTTTAAGAGTAATGGGCAAAAGTTTACCAAGTGGTTGTGCCAGCGAGCACGCCCACCTGAAGTTTGCTCTTGCAGGTCCAGTTGTTCCCTATATTTTCCAGCACTTCCTAAATTCGAGTTATTTTTGTACTGGGGTTTTAGCTAGATTTCCACGATGACTAATAAAAGTGCTTATTTCCATACGGATATCACTTGGGAATTTTATCACAGGGAATTACATTCAAGTCTTTTGTTCACTTAAATAAAAACATGGTTGCTCCTCTTGCTGATTGTTAGAAGTCCTTTATAGAGTTTGAGTATGAGTTTGGTTAGATATATGTATTGTAAATAGCTTCTCTTATTTTGTGGCATGTATTTGAATAAAACATCTTTAAAGGGAAGTTTCTGATTCAAATGAAGACTAAATTATTCGACTTTTAATTTTTGACTTTTTGAAATCAATCCTCTGAGACATGATGTATTTTTTAATATGACACTGGTATTTCAATTACCTAAGATTTTATTTAAAATGTTTGTTTCTTGGCATGAAATTTGTTGTTGTTGTTTCTTATAATATCATTACCAGGTTTTTCTTTTTAGACTAAATCCATGCTGTATTCATACATACACTCATCCTTACTGCCATAGAGTTGATTGCGACTCTGTGGCCCTATTGAACAGAGTTTTTTGTTGTTGTTTCCTGAGACTGCAAATTTTGATGGGAGTAAAATGCCTCATCTTAAAAAAAAGTTTAAAGAAAATAAAGCCTCATCTTTCTCTCACAGATTGGCCAGCACTTTTGAACTGCTGACCTTGTGTTTAGCTCAGTGTGTAACCCGTAGGCCACCAGGGCTCCTGCTATTCATAAAGTGAGTTGGGAAATGTTCCCCATATGAGTACGTATAAAATTGGTCATATTTATTCCTAAATGTTTGGGATAAGTCATGAGTGAGTGAATATATTTATTATATATATAATGAATGCTTATAAACATATACACTCTTATTAAAATATATTATGCATATATTGCCCCTATATCTGTTTATTAATCATGCTGTTCAATGCTTCTGTATGTTTTTTTCTTTTTGTCTGTTTTTTAAAGCAATGATGCAAAAACGTATGTAAAAATTTCCCAATTAGATTGTGGCATTTTAAATTCATTTTGACATATCTTATTTGCTATATTTTGAAGTTGTGTTATCAATCATATACCAGTTGAGAGTTGCTTTATGTTATTGGAGTGATCCCTATACTGTTTCTCAATGGTTTCTTTATCTCAAGTAATTCTTTCAATTGTTGTGATGTTAATACAGCTATACCAGTTTCTTTTATGGTTAATATTTACATGGTATATACTTTAAAACTTTGTTTATCTTTGTGTTTTCTATGTCCTTTTACTTAAGTGTATATCTCATAAGCAGAATAGAGTTAGGGTTTATTACTTTTATCCTAGCAATCTGACAGCCTGTAACTTTTAATTGGAGTGACTTATTTACAGTTTTTGTCGGTATGGAAGAACTTAATTTAAATACATCTTCCTTTTTTCCTCCTATTTCTCCCAACTAGTTAATATTTATTTTTCTGAGTTTGTATTGTTTTGGATTAATTTCTTTTACAATCCTTTTCCCGGTTGGATGAGCTTCTTTAGTATGCTCTGTTCCACTATTTTTAGTGGTTATCACAGAGGTTGCAACATAGATTTTGAGATTATAGTGCAACACAAAGAGTTATATTGGCACAGTGGTTAAGTATTCCTCACCTACCCAGAGATTCTGTGGGAGAAAGCCCTAACAATCTGTTCTTCTAAGGATTACAGCCAAGAAAACCCTACTGGACAGTACAACTCTATGACATGAAATCACTATGAGAAAATTGACTCAACAACACATACAATAACAACATAGTTAATATAATTTACTATACTGTATTATGCCATTTTTTCAGACAGTGTAAAGAGTTCCTTCTCATTTTTTGTTTTGTCTTTAAATTCCCTAGATTACATTTTAACCTCCATAATACACAGTTTGTGGATATAGAAATGTGTATACAGGCAGTATATATTTCTATTTATTCATGTGTTCCATGAACATTTACATTATTTTGAATTTCTTTCCGCCCCCCTCTTGCTTTCTTCTGATATAATTTTCTTTCTTCCCTAACAGCTATAGTGTTCATTTGTTTTAATTTTCATTTGCTTGATTTTTTTCCTCATGGGCTGACAGTAACTCTTCACCTAAAGACTGGGGACTCTGAGGGTGTAATTACATTGGGGTCTACCCTCTACCCTTCCAATGAGACAGCAGTGCTTTTGAAGGCAATGCGTATTTCTTCTCCTGGCTTTTAAGAGTTTTCTCTCTGTCTTTGCTTGTCACCAATTTTACAGTGATGTGTGCAAGTTTGGTTTCCTTGGTTATTATCCAGCTTGAGTTCATAGTGATTCCTGAGTCTGTGATTTGATGTCTTTGAACCGTTTTTATGGGGGGGGGGGAATTCAGTCAGCATTTCTCCATTTGTTGCTTCCCCTCATCTCATCTCTCCTTCTGTAATCCCAATTAACACTTCTAGAACTTTCATTCTATCCCATTTGCTTCTTATGTACCTTTGGCACTTGTCTATTCTTTGGTCTCTCTTTTCTGTAATTTGAACATCTTCTGATCTCTTTAGCTCAGTCTTTTTTTTAAGCTGCTAAGTCTAATATGCTGTCAAATTCATTTATTGATGTCTTAATTTCCACTATTATCTCTTCTGTTCTACAGAATTCCATTTGAAATAGAATTTTTTTATATTTCTCATTTCCTTTTAACTTTTATTTCTTTGCACATATTAAGTAAACTAATGAAATGTCCCATGGCTGAGAACTCCATTATCTTGGATGCTAGTTCTACCTTTTTATTTCTTTTTATCTTTTGGGGTTTCAGTCAAGTATTTGATTTTTGTGGGCCTGTTGGTTTTTTTTTTATTATTCCTGCTGGACATTGTGTATTAAAATTTTTAGAGATAATGCGAGGCACTGGAAGAGAAGGTTTAATTTGGCTTTCGGAAGGCATTTGGGGGAAGGAAGATTCCCCCCCCCCCAACTCTGTCAAGGTTTGAACAGTTTCAAGTTGGACTTGTGCCCCTTTGAGGGTTGACTTATTTGATTCTCATTTGTTCCCAGTGTGTAGTCTTCTCTAGGGTTTGGAATGAAAGTGTGTTATGTTCAACGGTGTTTCACCTCTTTGACAGAGACCCTGACCTTCAATTTGCATCCCTCCAGGCGCTTCAGATTTCTGAAGCTCTGGCTCAGTGTATCAATTGCTCAAGCTGCCACTTGGTGCTCTGTTTCACAGACTCCTAACTGATTCTTTGAAAGTAGCAAATGCCTTGTGGAAAAGGGCTGCCTGCAGCCGCGCTCACCTCTCTGAACTTGTTTCACTTTAGAGTCTGAACTCGCAAAGCTGTGGGTGACCTCCGTGGTTCTGCTGCTTCTAGGAAGCAAAAAACATTTCCCCCAGTTTTTCTCATTGTGCTCAGTAGACATGTTGATCTGAAACAACCCAATTCATAACTTCAGGGAAAAACCTTTTCTTACTGCTGGGATCCTACCGTTCTGTCTTTCTTTATCTTCACTCTGTGATGTGTCTTCTGTCTCTCCAAGGCATCTGTGTACCTCCGTTTCCCATGCCTAGCATTCTCCCTCTTCCTTCCTCCCAGGCCAAATATCTTTCTCGTCCAGAGATTTGAGATGGCAAGTCATCCCCCTTTCCCCTTCCCAAATCAGGATGTCCTGCTTCACAGATGATCTCTTCAATAAGCCTCCATCCCCTCTACTTATCAGTCCTTTCCCTGGAATCAGCCGGACTCTAGTTGCATTGCCCGATGTAGTCATCTCATGCTTCCCAGTGTATTCGTTTGCTGTGGCTGCTTTGTCAGGTTACTGCAAACCGAATGCCTTAAGCTGCACATGTGTGTTCACTGTAGCTGGACTGCGGTCGGGCTGTAGGCCAGGGTCATTCCTTTGGAGGCTCCAGGTAAAAAAGTAGGCTTCTTCCCTTTTCTAGGTTTGGTGACTTGCACTCCTTGCCTCTTGATTCCAATCTTGCATCACTGCACGGCTTAATTGAGTCATCTCATCTTCCACTATTGTCTCTGATCTTCCTGCTTCTCTATTAAAGACCTATGATTGCATTGGCTTACTTGGATAATCCAGAGTAATCTTCTCATCTCAGATTCTATGACTTCATCCCGATTTGGAAGTCCCTTTTGCCAGATGAGATAATCATACAGATCCCAGCGATTAGAACATGAGTATTTAAAACTACTTATTATCATTCAGGTGAGTCTAGATCACCCTGTGGGTGTCACATCTGACTATGCTCCTTAGGGTTTTCAGCGGCTGCTTTTTTAGAAGCCAGTTACCAGGCCCTTCTCCAAGGCACCTCGGGGTGGATTCGTCCCACCAGCCTTGTCGTTAGCAGCCCAGTTACTTAATCATCTGCACCATCCAAACTTTGGAGTGTCTTTGGGGAAACATTATTCAGCCAAACACGTTCAATATGTTAACTCTACCGGGCCTGGGCTTATTTTTACCTTGTTCAGTCCAGGGTATAACCTGTCTTGTTTTTGTGTGCTGTTGAGTCAATTCTGACTCATAAGAACCCTGTAGAACAGAGAACTGCCCCATCGCAATCCCTCGGGTGTAGGCTTTGTGGGGGCAGAGCTGCAGGTCTTTTCTCCTTAAGGAACCCGTGAGGGGTCGACAGCAGTGTATGACCTAGCTTGTTGTTGTATGCCAGGAAATCAATTCCAACTCACAACAACCTGATAGGGTAGAGGAGGACTCTTTCACCGGGCTTTTGTAGGCAATGGTCTTTAGAAGAACAGAACTCTAGGTCTTTTCTCCTGTCAAGTTGCTGGATGGGTTCGAACTACCAACCTTTCAGTTCGCAGCCGAGGGTTTCCACACTGCACTACCGGAGTCCCTATCACAGACTCTTTTTGACCATATCTTGAGATTATACGATATATTTTTTGACTCTATGCTGAAAGAATACCTGATCTCCAGGCTAAAAAGATGCCTGATATATGTTGCAAAGAAATCCTTTTTAGGAAGAAGAAAACTATCTGAACAGAACATGCTAAGAGAAGACGCTTCATCTGAGCATTTAAAAGATGCCAGGCATGGAGCTAGATGTTTTACGCCATTGTTTCCTTTGATTTTCAAGAAAGCCCTCTGAAGGGGGCATTTTCATTGTCATTTTTGCAGGCTTAGAGTGACTGGCAATCATTTGACAAGTTCAGACAGTCGGTTCATGGAAGAGCAAAATATAAAACCAAGCTTATCTGACTGCAAAGTTTATTGTCTTTTCATTATTCTATGTCAATAAAAGAAATGACAGAAATGTTAAAACTTCTTTTACGGGCACCTTTCTTGTGTTAGCAAGAGATAAATTACTCGCTGAGCTAATGACTCATTCATATTATTTGAAAATCAATGTCATTTTATATATTGTTCAAAGTCAAAAGGACAGACTTAATCCTTGGCTCTTTCTGTTTTGTTGTGATTGTGGATATAATCTCATTATTAACAAGCTTGTTTTGCAGAACCGAGATGTCTACATTTTCATATCAAATGTTGTCCTTTTAACAGATGGGTTCTCAGGAGAGTTGGGTTGAGAGTGCTAAAAGCCATCTTCACAAATATTGGCAAGGCAGTCCTGAATGAATCTCTGCACAACAGAAGGTGGCCCTGCCCTACTTGCTTGACAGCACCCTATATTACAAGAACAATGACAGCATCCCTTCTGCCTGCCTGACAGCCACGACACAGGCCCAGAATCTTCTCAGCATCCTGCTGGTTTGGTCAAGCACCCTTGTAACAAATACCAGGACTCTCTGACACTTCAAAAGGGAAACAGGAAAGGGCCAAATCATCTCTTCTGTAGCTCTTTTAAAAAAGGTTTCAATTTTATAATAGCACGCTTTTTTTGTGATTATACAACTACTGCCTGATCATTATAAAGACAGTCAGAATGAATATAATTTCTCGGTCAACCCCTCTTCCCCAATAATCTTGGCCAATAGCCTATAAAATATTCTTCTGAAAAGTTCCCTTATGCATGCACAAACACTCATGCATATACAGTTTTAATAAAAACGATATTCATCTCTACATAGGGAATTTATAATCTACTTTTTAACCTAATATTATGTTGTCCTTTTTCTAAGTCAGTTTATATAGATTGTAAACATTTCATAGGTATGCTTGCTTATCCCATTGGGGGACATTTGAGTCAATCCCATTGTATTCTAATATGAATATAAAAATAAATCATTTTATTCATACGTCTTTCAAATCAAGTCAGGAGGGACGTAGGTAAAGAAAGATCACCATTGCCAAAATTGCCTTAGAGCATACTACCTGCCAGTCAATTCTTTCCCATAGCAACCCTATAGGACAGAGTAGAACTGCCCTGTGGGTTTCCGAACCTATACATCTTTATGGGAATAGAAAGCAGCATCTTTCTCCCGTGGAGTGGCTGGTGAGTTTGAATCACTCACCTTGCAGTTAGCCACTCAGTGAATAGCCTATTTCTCCAGGCTTCGATGAGGGAAATTAGCTATTATGCAAGTAAGTAAGAGCAAGTTCAAGATTATTAAAGGGGAAATTCAAGTGTCATGGGAGTATATAGCAAGTAGATATTCCTTGGTATTGGGGATCAGGGAGAGTCACTCAGAGGACATGCCATTTATATAAGAAAGATGAGTATCTATAATTGAAATGTGAGCAAACATTTTCAGAAGTTCGGCTCGGGGCTGGGCACTTCAGGTTACATTAAAAAGCCAGAAGCTAGAGAAAGTGGGACTTACTCATGATGCAAGGCAAGGTTAGAACATAGAAAATGCCTAAGACCGAGGCTGAAGGAAGATACTCGAGAGTTAGGCAGAGGCTAGATTTTGTGACAAAAATAATCGTAAGTATGATCTTGGAAGGTGAGAGGCAGGGGCATAGTAGAGGTCCTCTTAGTTTAAAGGTCTCCCTCTGACAGTGCATGATTGCTTGGGTGCTGGGAGACCGGGCAGTGACACGCAAAGAAGAATGCTGCATGCAGTGGGTGCGAAGGGGGAACGTGAGGCAGGCAGAGTAATGCTGGAGTGGAAAGTCTGCATTTGGTATCGCGGAGATCACTGGTGATCTCAGTGAGAACCTTGTGGTGGTGAGAGGGGATGGCTGGGGGACGTAGAGCAAGAGAGGGAATACGAAAGGGAGGAGGGACGTGAAAAGGGCGCATGATACTTTCCATAGGTTGATATTCAAGTAGTGGAATTGGTGGAGCAAAGGCATGTCATTGACAAGGTGCAGAGGTTTGGCTTTACGGTGTTTTATGTAGGCCTGAGATTGCTCAGTCTCACATCCCTGGTCAGCACTAGGTGTTAGCAATTAAAAAAAAACAAACCTATTGCCAAATTAGTGAGGAAAAAAAAGACAAATGTCATTGCTATTTCATTTCCATGTGTTTGATGATTATGTAATACCCTCTCAAATGCCTTTTGAGATTTGTAGTCATTCTCCTGAGGTGGTGATGAAAACCGAGTGCTATAGAGGAAGAAAATAAACTGCATTTGTGTTGTGATGGCTTTCAGTGCTTTACTGCACACCTCTGAGTCGTACACTAAAATGGGATTTCTGATGCCTGGTGGTCCTGTGCATTAGGCATCAGGCAGCTGATTGAAAAATTGGTGGTTCCAAGCTAGGCTGTCTGCTTCCATTAAGATCTACCGTCTCACCCATATAGGGTCTCTATGAGTCAGAATTGGCTCAATGACCGTGGGTTCATGCTAATCGGATGGGGTGCTCTCCGGAGGAAACTAGACAAAAGACCGGAGGCACTGACCAAAGAGCCAGGCATTTAGCAGGTACTCACTAAATATATTTCCCCCCCTGTGAGAAGTCTTATTTAGGGAAATACCAGTTTTAAGATGAAAACCTGTGAGTTGCTCCATGGGGTTATGGTAGAAAAACAGTTTTTAAAAATTATAATTTTGTGGAAATAACAAGCAAATGAATACTTTGCCAAGGGTGGCAAAACGCCCCACTTCCTAAATTCTTTTATAATATGGAAATTTAATTCCATTCTGTGGTGATTACAACTCAGTCTCTGGAGATAATTGTACCTAATTGTGATCTTGTTATGAATAACTTTGTAGGGGAGAAATGCAACTAAACAATGAAGCTGATTACCTGAGGTTTCCAGCATTTAGCAAATGACAAGAATAGGCCAGAGCCCCTGACTGAATATTGATCAGTGAATGAAAGCCAGGGTTTCCTTTGAAATTCAAGAAGTATATTTCTCTTGTAGCTCAAGTGAAGCTTACGAAGTCAATGTGAATCACAACCAGCTGAGAATTATATATGTATAATTTTTACTGTCATTAATAAAGATTCCCTGGCGATACAGTGGTTAAGTGTTGGGTGACTACAGGCAAAGGCGGTGATTATAACCCATCAACCATTTCCTCCAAGGGAGTGGAAGGAGGCATCCTGCTCCCATAAAGCTTACAGACTCTGCATCCCTCAGGAAGGGTTCTACTCTGCCCACATCTCACCACGTACGAGAATCAGCTCAATGGCAGTGGGTTTCCTTGTTTTGATTTATAGTTAATATTAAGTCAATGGACCCATTATTTCAGATGAAGAAACTGAGTCTTGGGGATAGGAAATGTTTTCCCCAATTAATTATTTGAAGAAGCCCTGGTGGTGCAGTGTTGAAGCATTTGACTGCTAACTGCAAGGTCAGTGTTTCAAACCACTAAAGGGTAGTGTTGGCACTTCCTTCAAGGAAAGGCTTGGCAACCTTGCCGCTGCCTTGATTATAGCCAAGAACCCTCGGTGGCACAGATCTATCATGTGGACTGGCTGTGAGTCACAATCCTCTTGGCGGTGCCTAGTCATCCGAGGGCAAATGGGAGGGTCACATTTGAGTCCTGTCCATCTTTAACACCTGGGTCTCTTCCTGTATCACCCTGTAGTCAAACAAGCCTCTGGGATGCATAGATTTCATGTTTCTAGACTTTTCCAAACAGAACACAGATCATAAAGTAAAATATCTCAGGATCTTTAGATCACCTGCTTTGAAAACTCAGTTTTTCAGAGGGCAGGGCTTAACAAGTATTGACAATATTTCCTACCTCAATAATTAATGATCTCCTTCAGTAGGGTGGATGACAGATTGCTAAAGACATTACGAGGTGCTATTACTTTTTAAGTAAGAATGCACCATGGTTCACAGATCCACAGAAAATAAGCTAATTGAAAAAAACCCGTCTGAGATTTAATCTTTAAAAACTTCAGTCCCAGAGATAATAAGCGTCCTGCTGAAGGGCTGGACTTTGTAATAATAGGAATAAAAGTGATAAGAATAGTGATGATGTTGATGGTAATAATAGGTATGATTTCTTGGCTGTTTCTTGTGTGCCTGGCATAGGTTCTGAGTGATTTCCATGCAGTTTCTCTTTTGATTGTGTCAGTGCTAGGAGAAAGTGACAAGGATTATGCATTCTTGATTCTTTCACACACGTGAAAACAGAATCCCAGAGAAGTTATTAAGCTGACTGTGATGATACAGATAGGAAAGAGCGTACCTAGACTTCGGAGAAATGCAGCATGCTGGGAGCGCATGCTGCCCTAAGGGATATGGGGCACCAAAGGGCATCTTTATTAAAATCTCCCCTCGCTCCTTGACATAGCATGTGGAGCTGTCACCATTAGAGTAACCCTTTCGGAAGCTCAATCTTTAATAGGGCTGTTTGAGTCTCCTGCATTTGAGAAGGTGCTGTGAGTGACAGAAAGAATAGCAAAGTGGGCTCCCTGTCGTGAAAGAATTTCCGGCCTCATTGGAGAGGCTTGAAAGGCCCAGGAGGAAGAAGCCATTTGGCGTGGAATTATTTACAGAGTACTTCAATATTGTTTCCTTGTATTTAAAATGAACATTTTTGCTCTGTTTTAGAACCATTGCAATCCTCATGAATCCTTGAATGGGCAAGATAAAAAATTGGGGATAATAATGGTAAACTCAGTGAAATGCATGTAGTAAGATACTTAATAGGGCTTGTAATATATGTATATATATATAAATATATATGTAAAATAGAAGGACTTTTTTTCAAAGCTGTGTACTTAAATTTTTTTTTTTTTTACAAAACAACCTTATCACCTTCAACGTACTCTCCATTACACTTAATACATTTGTCAAATCTGTGATTCAATTATTGGACACATTTTTCAAAGTCATCTGGTCTTTCTTCACCTTTTTTTTTTTTTGGTAGTAAAATGAACTTTATTTATTTACTTTTTTTGGTCATTTTATTGGGGGCTCATACAACTCTTATCACGATCCATATATACATCAATTGTGTAAAGCACATTTGTACATTTGTTGCCCTCATCATTCTCAAAACATTTGCTCTCCACTTAAGCCCCTGGCATCAGCTCCTCATTTTTCTGCCTCCCTCCCTCCCTCATGAGCCCTTGATAATTTATAAATTATTATTTTGTCATATCTTACACTGTCAGATGTCTCCCTTCATCCACTTTTCTGTTGTTCATCTCCCAGAAGGAGGTTATATGGAGATCCCTGTAATCAGTCGCCCCTTTCCTTCACTCCTTCCTTCCACCCTCCTGGTATCGCCACTCTCAGCACTGGTCCTGAAGGGCTTATCCATCCTGGATTCCCTGTGTTTCCAGTTCATATCTGTACCAGTGTACATCCTCTGGTCTAGCCAGATTTGTAAGGTAGAACTGGGATCATGATAGTGGAGCGTGGGAGATGGAAGCATTTAGGAACCAGAGGAAAGTTGTATGTTTCATCGTTGCTATACTGCACCCTGAGTGGCTCGCGTCCTCCCCATAACCCTTCTGTAAGGGGATGTACAGTGGCCTACAAATGGGCTTTTGGTCCCCCCTCCACACTCCCCCTCATGAACAATGATAGGATATTTTGTTCTTTGATGTCTGATACCTGATCTCTTCAACACCTCATGATCACACATGCTGATGTGCTTCTTCCATGTGGGCTTTACTGCTTTTGAGCTAGATGGCTGCTTGTTTACCTTAAAGCCTTTAAGACCCCAGACACTATCTCTTTTGATAGTCGGGCACCATCAGCTTTCTTCACCTCATTTGCTTTTGCACCCATTTGCCTTCAGTGATCGTACTGGGGAGGTGAGCACACAATTATATAGTATTTTGTTCTTTGATGCATGATACCTGATCCCTTTGACACCTCATGATCACACAGGCTGGTGCGCTTCTTCTATGTGGTCTTTGTTGCTCCTGAGCTAAATGACCACTTATTTACCTTCAAGTCTTTAAGACCCAGAGGATATATCTCTTGATAGCCAGGCAGCATTAGCTATCTTCACCACATTTGCTTATGCACCCTCTTTGTCTTCAGCAATCGTGTTGGGAAGGTGTGCACCAAGGAATGCCAGTTTAATAGAACAAAGTGTTCTTGCATTGAATGAGTACTTGGGTGGAGGCCCAATGTCCTTCTGCTACTTTAATATTAAACCTGTAAATATATGCACATAGATAAGTGTCCCCATCCTCACATATAAATATTTTACATATGTACATGCCTTTATTTAGACCTTTATAAATGTCCTTTGCCTCCTAGCTCTTTCCTCTATTTCCTTTTACTTTCCTCTTGTCCCACTATCATGCTCAGCCTTTATTTGGGTTTCAGTAATTCCTCTTGGTTACATTACCCTTGGTCAAGCCCTACCAAGCTTCCTATACCCTCCTCACCACCGCTTTGGATCACTTGTTGTTCCCTTGTCCCTGGGTTGTTCCCTTGTCCCTTGTACCACTTCCTTTCCCCAATCTCCCCCTCTCTCATGTCACCCTGGAACTGTCAGTACCATTGTTTTCTCCTCCAGATTGTTTATCCAGCCTATCTTATTTAGACAGACTTGAGTAGATAATAACATGCACAAATACAAGACAGAGAAAAACCAAGCAGAAAAAGAAAACTAAGCAACAACAAAAAGCCAATGACAAAACAACAAAAAACTACACAAGAGAAAAGCTTGTAGTTAGATGAAGGACTGTTTGTTGGCCTTCAGGACTGTTTTCCAGTCGAGTCTGATGGGATGCCCAGCTTTGGCCCCAAAGTCTGTTTTTGGTACTCCCTGGGGCATTCATTGCTCTGTTCCCCTTGCTGTTCTGTTGCATGCCCTTAGTGTTTTGCCTCAGTAGGTGGGATCAGATTGGACAGAATTTTCACACTGTGTCTCCAGTGTTGTCCCTTATAGGGCTATGGGTCAGTGAGGGGTGTTGTGTGTCATAGTGGAGCCAGCCGTATGGTCTTATTTGTGGATTGGCTGCTCTGAGCTGGAATATTGTCCTTAAGGCTTGGTGGACCAGGTTATGCTCCACTCTGTCTTCCTCCCCCTTCATTTGCTCCCATTTGCTCTGATCAGACATGTTCCTTTCCCTGAGCTGTAGCTTCAGTGTTGTCCTCTGAAATAATTTCTTCTGGGGGGAGGGGCAGGTATCCATGTAGTTGGGATTGGGGTCGGCCCTTCAGACTTCTCCATTAGTTCCCTACTCCATTTACATCTTGGAGCACTGGGTTGAAGTCTGGTCCCTCTTTCCCTATGGAGATATAAACAGTACCCTTCCCTTGGGTGGGTTAGCACTCTGTCCCTCTTTTATGTCATCAAATTGCTGTCCTTTCATGTCCCCATTGTTTTCTCCTCAGGATTGTTTTTCCTGCTTATTTTATATAGATAGGCATGGAGGGTGGGGGGAGATGAACAATTTTTTCAAGTACCTGTAAATAGTCCAGGTCTCTCTGCCGACCCTTATGAATGTTTTCCAATCAGGTCTAATGAGGTGCCAAGCCCTGTCCCCTAAGTCTGAATTCTGTTTTCAGGATTCCCCTGAAAATTTGTTTCTTTGCTTCCTTTGCTGCTCTGTTGCACTACCTTTGTGTTTCACCCCGGTGTGGGGCAGCCAGATGGCACAATTCCCATACTGTGTTTCCAGTGCTGTCCCCTGTAGCACTGTGGGTCAGTGAGGGGACATCTTGTTTTGTGGTGGGGCCACTCCTAGGGTCCTCTATGGGCATTGATTACTCTGAGCAGCAATGTCATCTTTGAGAGGTCAGACCCAACCCAGGGATGCATATGGCAGCCAACTAAAAAGGAGGAGAAAATAGAGTTGGGAAGAGGACATGGATAGTGGGGGAACAGGACATGGATAGTGGGGGAATAGGGCACTAACCCACCCATGGGGAGGGTATTATTTAATTTATCCACAGGAAGGGGAGAGAGGGACCAGACCTCACCTGGCGCGCCAAACTTGTGGGAATGAAGCAGTGAACTAACAGAGGTTTGCAGAGCCAGCCCCAATCCCAGCTACATCGACCCCCCTCCCCAGGAGAATGCACTAAAAAGGGCAGCAGTGAAGATACAGACTGGGAGAGTGGTGGGTCTTCCCAGACCACCTGGGAGCAAAGTACGAGCGAAAGAGCGAGAGAGCAGACTGCATCCTGGTCCACAAAGTGACCTTGATCATCAGCACTTTAAAGATGCCTCGTGCAGCAGAGCTGCTCAATGTGGTGTGTCTTTTGTTTCCTTGACTGTGGCTTCATGAGTCTTGACTGCGGATCCAAGTAAAAAGAAATCCTTAACAACTTCAATCTTTGCTCCATTTATCATGTCCATTGCTCCAGTTGTGAGGATTTGGGTTTTCTTTACACCGAGTTGTAAACCATATTGAGTTGCAGTCTTTGATCTTCAGCAATAAGTGACGTTTGGCTTTCAGAAAATAACATTGTGTCATTTGCATATTGCAAATTGTTAATGAGTACACCCACACATTTTCAGCTTAAAAATGTTGAGAATGTTCCTCCCTTTTAGTTCTTTAATTCCAGCTGTTTAATGCACATTTCATTGTAATATTTCACTTTATCTTCTTGAACTGCCCTGGAAAATATTCACTCCACTCTTTTCCTTCATCATTTCTTATATTCACTTTAGCATCTCGATGTTCAAGAGTGACTTGCAGCATCTCTTAGTTTTTCTCACATTCATTTTGGCCTTTTATTCTTTCTTGTATTTTTTCTACATGCATGATGCATTTGATGTCAGCCTATAACTCACCTGGTCTTTAGTCATTAGGATTTAGTGTATCAAACCTACTTTTGTGGTGCTCTCTAAATTGGAAGTTGTATTTTCATTGGTGCTTATGGATGGACTTTTAAACATTTTTTTTCAGCTGCAATTTGAACTTGAACTTGAGCAATTGATTATCTGTTCCTCATTTGGCTTCTGACCTTATTCAGACGAATAATATTGAGCCTCACTATCATCATCTTCCATAGATTTCATCCGTTTTCTTCCTGACAATGGAATAGTATTTACTATATGGTTTAAAACCTGGAAAACTGCAGGTCAAGGTTGTATTCTTTCACCATACCAATTCACTCTGTGTGCTGAGCCAATAATCTGAGAAGGTAGGCTGTATGATATCAGAATTGGAGGAAGTCTCAGCAACTACCTGAACTATGCAGGTGATATTACCTTGTGTCCTGAAAGCAAAGAGAACTGTAAATCCTCACTCATGAAGATCAAAGACTATCGCTGTCAATATGGATTACACCTCAACGTCAAGATGACAAAGTTCTCAGACTGGACTGAAAAGCAACAACATACTATATGGAGACAAGATCGCAGTTGTCAAGGATCAATAATTAAAGGATGTTCTGAATGTAGGTTTCCTTGATAGCAGAGCAGCTCTCTGGTAGGGATCTATCAGAAGGAAGCCTTCAGGACAGAAAAAGAAGAGAGAAAAAAAGAAGAAATCACAGGATGCATTATGTGTTAGTCTGGATACTTTAGAGAAATGAATCCACAGAAACTCATGTATAAGAGAGAGTTTTATAGAAAGGTTAAGTGCACATCAACAAAACACCCCAACCCATTGCTGCCCAAGCCCACAAGTCTAATATTAACCTATATGCCCAACACCAATCCACAAAGTCCTCCTCCATGTCACAAAATACACAATGATGTCAAGTTCAGGAGGAAAGCCAAATCAGTGATTGTGTAAGCATCTCAGCACTGGCAGGGGTCTCCACATGGCTGCTTCAGCACCCAGGGCTGCATCGGTGTATGTCCATGTGGCTTCTCCTTGGGGATATCTTGCAGGAAGTAAGCCTTGCCAGCTGAAGCAGGAAACTGGTTAAGGCAGGTGCACCCTGGTCCAACCAAAGAAATCAAGAGACCTGAGAACTAGAAAGGCGAGGCTTACTGAGCCATTTTTCTCTCTGCACTTCAATTAACCCCACGTGTGTATCGGCCAGGTTGGCACAATAAACTTAAACTATATCACATTACTTTGAGTAAATCTGCTGCAACAGAACTTAAAAGTGTAAAAGAGCAAAGGTTTCACAATGTGAAGTAAGATATGCCTCACTCAAGCCGTGGTATATTCAATCCCCATATAAATACGTAAAAGTGGAACAATGAATAAGGAAGACCAAAGGAGATTTATTGTGTGAATTGTGACATTGGAGACGACTGTGGAATACATCAGGGACTGCCACAAGAAAGAACACACCTGCCTTGCAGGAAGCACAGCTAGAATGCTCCTGAGAGGCCAGAATAATGCAACTTCACCTCACCCATTTAGGTCATATTGTCCGAATTCATTCACTTGCCTTTTCCAGCTTCTAGAGGTCCTTTTGAGCATCTCACCAGAGAAGCTGGACTATAGGAAGAAGAGTGTGGCATCAGGATTGGAGGAAGTCTTACTGACAACCTTGCTTCCTGAAAGGGAAGACTTGAAGCACTTGCTGATAAAGATCAAGGATTGTAGCCTTCAGTATGGGTTACGACTCTGTAAGGAAGACCAAAATCCTCACAATTGGACCAATAGGTAACATCAAAATAAAAGGAAAAGAGGTTGAAATTTTCAAGGATTTTATCCTCCTTGGATCCACAATTAATGCTCTTGGAAGCAGCAGTCACGAGATCAAGAGACTCGTTGCATTGGGTAAATCTGCTGCCCATGTCCTCTTTAGACTATTGAAAAACTAAGATTTTACTTTAAGGACTAAGGTGAGCCTGACCCAAGCCATGGTATTTTCAATTGCCTCGTATGCATGTGAAAGTTGGATGTTGATTAAGGAAGACAAGAAGAATTGATGCATTTTAATTACGGTGCTAGAGAAGTGTTGACGTTACCATTGACTGCCAAAAGGACAAACCGATCTGCCTTGGAAGAAGTGTGACCAGAGTGCTCCTGGGAGGCAAAGATGGCAAGACTTTGTCTTACATACTTTGGACATGTTATCAGGAGAGGCCAGTCCCTGGAGAAGGACATCATGCTTGGCATAGTAGAGGGGCAGCCAAGAAGATCAAGGCCCTCAAGGAGATGGATTGACACAGTGGCTGCAACAGTGGACTCAAGCATGGAAACAATTGCGAGGAGGGTATAGGACGGGGCAAAGTTTTGTTTTGTTGCGCACAGGGTTGCTATGAGTTGTAACTAACTTGACAGCACCCAACAACAACAGAGATCACTCATATTGGTGGGCTTTTGGCCCCCTTCTTTCATCTTGAAAACTAGCAGGTTGAGTTTTTCCTCACATCACACCTCATCATTCATCATCCTCTTCATCATCAGATCTCCTGTCTCTCTTGCTTTCCCTTGGAGGGTAGCACTCTATACTTTAAAGGATTCTTGTTGGGCTCTCCCAAATAATGTAGCATCCTTCCTCCACCTCAACAACCTTAATTTCATAAAATCTGCAAAGTTCCCCTTTGACATGTAAGAAAGCCTGTGTGCACATTCTGGCAATTGTGGTGTAGATCTTCTTGAGGAAATAGTATTTTGCTTATCACACCTGAGATGTATTTCCTGGCTCAAGATGGGATCAGACACTCTATGTGTGAGCACTCAGAGATGCTATGCTGATGACTTGTGAACTTGTCGCATGGACAACAGGAAGTATTCTTTAAAGGCAATTGTTGCCACTGAGTTTCTACGGGCTAATACAATGCTGTGCTGCACCAATATAATGCAGACCAGAGTATATATCATTTAAAATTTTCTACTTGTCTTTAGCTGCCATTGAGTCATTTTTTGACTTATAGTGACCCCATGCACAGTGGCCTGAACCACTGCCCAGTTCTTTGTCCTCCCCATGATGAGTGACAGATCCGACTATAGTGATACATAGGATTTTCATTAGCTAATTTTAAGAAGTGAATCATTAAATCTTTCTTCCTACTACATCTTAATCTGAAATCTACTTTGAAATCTGTTCAGTATCAAAACACCATGTAGGCTTCTAATGTAGATGAAATCCATTGACCAAGAATTGAAGAATTGAACCTGAGACGTGTGCATGGAAGGATAGAATTCTACCATTGAAGCACCAAATTCTCCAACTTTCTAGAAGACACATTAAAAATAAAAGCAACAGGTGAAATTGACTTTAGTACTTTTCATTACTCAATGTAGTCAAAATAGTATCATTTCAACAGGCAATTATTACAAAAATTATAACTGAGACCTTAGCTTTTCATTTGATCTGTCTTCAAGTTACAGTAAGTATTTTATCATATACAGCATGACCAGTTAGGTACTAGACACAATTCAAATGCTCAGTTACCATGTGTGACCAGTGGCAATCAACTTGGACACACAATCTAACACAAGGCCTGACACTTAGAAGCGCCCCAGGCATATTTGTCAGACTAGCTAATCTGAGCCAGCCTGGTGCTGAGGCTGGGAAGCAGTGCGCACCAGTCCCCCCATGTACATATGCAGACAGCTTAAGGTTCAATGGAATTTGCATAAGTAGCAGCACATCAAACACTTGGTGATCAAATCTATTTCTGTTTCTAATTTGGCCATCTGCAAATTCAGAGGCAGCTCTGTGCATGCCCTGCTGTGGGGGAGCCTTCACAACAGGGGACATTTACTCTGGGCACTCTTCCTGGTGTCCTGTGAGTGGGAGTTAATTGGCTCATGAGGTGAAAAAGGCATTTTCACAACATTTCTGAGGGTTTGCCTTTGCTTTTATGTCTAGCTCCCTCAAAATTTTATCTCTAAACTCCCCAAACTGTAATTTGAAGGCTGACCCTGCTAACGCTGCCTTCCCAAATTTCTTTGAAGCCTCAGATCAAGTTTGGACACAAAGCATTTTCGCAGTTCCTGTGACAGAAAAATAAATGCATATTCCCTTCGAAAGGCTTCAGTAGCCTCAGAGCCTCAGTGTGGGTGTTCCAAACAGAGGAGCTGGATGGCATCCATGATTCTTGTTTCTATCAGAATTGCTCCAGGATGGTTGCTGCTCTCTGATTTGCGCTTTCAAAAGGCCACCGACACCCCTTAAAGCAGGTCTACAGAAAGCCCAGGTCTCTGAATTGTGCTGTCATGCAGAGGGTTGTAATTTGTAGAATAATAAACAATAATCAGAAACAAATATTGCTCTCCCAACCATAGATGGGGAGTAAACAAAGAAAAACATATCATCACAACATCCTTTTAAAAAAAATTAGGCGATTACATGGTACATCATCAACTTCTATTCAATAATTTAAACCACTCAACAAACTCCCAATTGTTTAGCCCTCACTCATTTCTGGATTTCTTTTTTTAAAACAGTGTTCTTGGCAAATATTTCAGAAATCATACAATACAACCGTCCGTCATCTCAAAAAGCACAATCACCACCACAACCAATATTAGAATGTTTTCTTCATTTTTGAACTCATTGTTATTAGCTCCCCATAATGCCCACGTTTCTGCCTAACTTTTCTCCTTCTTGTGGACTATGACCTTGTAATTCACCCAAGTTAACACCCCCACAGTCATTGCTTTATCGTCCCTCTTGTCCTTTCTTCTCTCTCCGCCTCCCCCACTTTGGCAAATTCCAAAATTTGATCCCTTTGATATGAGAGTCTTTAATTTGTCTTGTTTGTTTGTTGTTCTGAGAGCATCCAAGATTCTTCTATAATAGTTATCCTAGAGGCTGTACACTGGTACATATGAGGGCTGGAGGTACAGGGAATCCAGGGTGGATGATACCTTCAGGACCAAGGGCATGAGGGACGATGCTGGGAGAGTGGAGGGTGAGTGGGTTGGAAAGGGGGAACTGATTACAAGGATACACATGTGACCTCTTCCCTGGGAGAGGGACAGCAGAGAAGGGGGGAAGGGAGACTCCGGATAGGGCAAGATATGACAAAACAACGATGTATAAATTACCAAGGGCACATGAGGGAGGGGGGAAAGGGGAGGGAGGGGGGAAAAAAAAGAGGACCTGATGCAAGGGGCTTAAGTGGAGAGCAAATGCCTTGAGAATGATTGGGGCAGGGAATGTATGGATGTGCTTTATACAATTGATGTATGTATATGTATGGATGGTGATAAGAGTTGTATGAGTCCCTAATAAAATGTAAAAAAAGAAAAGAGAAAAAAATGATTGGGGCAAAGACTGTACAGATGTGCTTTATAAAATTGATGTATGTATATGTATGAATTGTGATAAGAATTGTATGAGCCCCTAATAAATTGTTAAAAAAAAATAGTTATCCTTTTGTGATTGGCTAGCATAGTGTCCTCCAGGGCCATCATGCCCCGAGGCGCTTTGCTGTCTCCTTATTGTTTTTCAGCGATGCATCGTTTTCCACTGTGTATATGTACCAATGTGTCTTTGTCCTTTCTTCTACTGGTTGGAATTTAGGCTGCTTCCATCTCCTTGCTCTTGTGAACAGTGGATGTGCATACACGTGCTCCTGCTATGACTCTTACTTTTTGAGGATCTGAGCAGAGGGGGTGCTGGAGCATATGGAATTTCTAGTCTCGGTAGTTTAGGTAGTGCCATATCATTTTCCACAGTGGTTGCACACAGTTACATTCCAACTAGCAGTGCCTGCGTGCTCCAATCTCTGTGAAACCTCTCCAACCTTTGTTATTTTCTTTTTAACTTGACTGTCATGTCAGGGTGAAGAGGTATCTCATTGTTGCTTTGCTTTGTGGCTCCCAAATGGTTAGAAATCCTGAGCATTTCCATGTTTGTGGGGCATTTGGATGAACTGTCTGTTAATGTCCTTTGTCCATTTTTAATTAGCTGGCTGATTTCTTTTATTGTGATACTGTAGTTTTCTATAGATTTTTGAGATTAGTCCCTTATCATTGTGGAAAAAACATTCTGACAGTCAGTTCTTTTCTTATTTTTTTGATAAAGTCTTTTCATGCACAAGTGTTTTATTTTCAGTAGGTCCAAGTCACCTGTCTCATAAGCTACTGTGTGGTACTTGTTATGTTTGATAGAGTGTCTGTGCCTTGCAATAGGGCCCTTAAGTTAGCTCCTATTTGCTCATTGAGGATCCTTATAATTCTGGGATTTATATGTAGGTGTTTGCTCCACCTTGAGTTCATTTTCCAACAGGAGAGAAGGTAAGGGTTCCATTTCATTCTTCTATAGTTATAAATCCAATTATGCCAGCACCATTTGTTGAAGAGACCATGTCTATCCCATTCAATATTTTTAGCCACAGTATTTCATGTTTCCCCTCTGTATCCCCAGAACTGGAGAAAGAACCTGTCATGGATAAAGTTGGCAGATGGTCTTACATTAACACATGAAGGTCATGAGACCTTTCCTCTTGCTCTCACACTTGTAGGAGGAATGGGAGTCATCTGTTGCTAGAGGGCTCACCTATATAGACACAGGTGTAGTAAATCATGAATAGACACCCATTTAATACATCCCTTTTGGGAAGAGTGTGGGAAAGAAAGCGTGCCTCTAGAGGATAAGTTATAGACTTTTACACTGCCTAAAATTTAGATCATTTTCAAGGTAAACTGGATTCTACCTAGGAGCTGAAGATCACCTTGTGTTTCTCAGGCAGGTCATCTTGTCATAAACAGACTCATCCAAGAGGCACTAAATATGGAGCATGCCGCAGACAAAACTAAGTTGACAGAGTTTGTGTCTTCACCTATGTTACATATTTGACTTCTTTGAGTTAACTAGGGCCCCTGGTGGTGCTGTGGTTAACAACCGGACTGCTAACTACAAGGTCAGCAGCTCAAAACCAGCCCCTTCACAGCAGAAAAATGAGGCTTCCAACTTCCTTAAAGTGCTACCGTCGTAGTTTCTATCCAGCCCTTGTTGAACCAGGCCATGCATTATAAACTACTGGGGCTGTAGACTCTGTTCTTTCAAGGTGCACAACATTTTTCATAGGCCACAATAGAAGGACTCCATATGAAACCCCACTAAGTGTACTGGAATCTGCCTCAAACTGACTCATAGTCCTTAAGGACTTACGGCTAAAACTCCCTAATGTGAGAAGCAGATGATTTCTATCCCAAGGGCATAAATTGGTGATTATTGGACTTTGTTTTGATCTCTTGCCTTGAGTATGCTCAATGAATGGTTGCCCAGGACTACCATATATTTACTATTTAATACCCTTCTTGCCTTATTATTGTATGTGTTAATCTGGTAGGCAGGGTTCTGTTGTTGTCAATGAATATTATTGAGGGGGTTGTTCTATTACCAACCCCTATTTTTGTGTAAATATTTTCCAGACATTCTAGAGTTTCATCTGTACAAGTAAGCAATTCATGTATTGTTCCAAAATTTCTGTTTCTCAACAGTGTTTGAACCTCTCTACCATTGTCAAAATTAATGACAAAATCAATAGAATTACTTTAGTGCTAAGGGACGATTGACAGTGTTCTCTAATATAAAATGATAGTGATGTCTCTAAAATGAACCAGAGACATATATATGCCATAGGTATGTGAATGAGTTTGGGGCTTGAGCTCAATTCTAGCCCCAATCTAAGAACAATTAGTTCTTGTAACATGGCCTTGCCTGATGGTCACTTTCATGAAGATATGAGTGCTATAGTAAAGTATGGTGAAGAAACTAGATGGTGCTTGGCTATCAGAAAGAATAGTGTCTGTGGTCTTAAAAACTTGTTTTCAAACAAGCAGCCATCTAAGTGAGGCATTAACTAAGTTCACAAGGAAGAAGCACACCAGCTTGTGTTGTCCAAAGGTTGGAGTAATAAAATCCAAATTTGAAGGAGGGATTGATATTAGAGCTTAAATCGTGAACACTTGGTTTACAGAAGGGTACTGGTGACAAACCCAAAATACATGTGCAGGGTACAGACATAGAATGAGCTTTCAGTGAATCCCCTCTCACCAAGTCGAGGGACATGAATAGTCTTGTTACCCGACAGAGAGCATTGTAAACTTGATTAGGGCAGCTGTAGATAGGTTGAAATGTAATTTCTTATTATTTTTGTCCCTTTTGACCCTTTAAAAACTTGCTTCAGTTTTTTAAAAAGTGAAGCAGAAATACACATTTATTAAGACAGGGGTGAGTACTCCGTGAGCAAAAACCAGGGATACGTATCACCCTGGTATCATGCACAGTGCATTGGAAAGTGGATTATTGCAGATGCGGTCAGGAAAAATTTAAAGGTTTATCATTTGATCTCTTTTTTGACACATTTTAAATTTATTTTACTTTTTTATATTTTCTGCTTTCTTTTTAACTGAGGATTTTTTTCTCTGTTTTACTTTGTCGTTAGTTTTTTATTTGATTGTTTTTGTTTTGTGTGTTTTTATGTACATGAAATACAGAATAGGTAAATCTAAGGAGACAGTGCCTAGATTAATGATTTCTCGGGTGGTATGGCCGGGGATGTTGGGGGAAAGTAGGGAGCTAAAAATGAGTGCAAAAAAGAAGAAAAATGTTGAATGAGTGCAATGAAGTGTTGAAAACCAAGGATGTTACTTTGAGGACTAGGGTGTGCTTGACCAAAGTCATGGTATTCTCCCTTGCACCATATGCATGTGAAAGAAGACCATTGAAGAATTGATGCATTTGGTATGTGATGCTGAAGAAGGGTATTAAGGTACCATGGACTGCTAAAAGGACAAACCAATTTGTTTTGGAAGAAGTAAGGCCAGAGTGCTCGTTAGAGGCAAGGAAGGCAAGACTTCATTTTAAAAACACTGGACATACTGTCAGGAGAGACTAGTCCCTAGAGAAGGACATCATGTTGGGAAAATGGAGGAACGATGAAAGAGAGGAAGGCTCTTGATAGGATGGATGGACACAGTGGCTACATCAGCAGGCGCAGGCAAAGGAACAATTATGACGATGGCACCAGACCCTGCAGTGTTTCCTTCTGCTGTGCATAGGATCACTATGGGCCAGAGCCAACTCAATCACCCCGAACAACAACATATGTGTGTTCAGGCACATGCCTTATTTTTCACTGTTTTATTTCCTTTTAATGCAGAGAAAAGGCAGAGAAAGCTTTCATCTTACTTTTCATTCAAGAGGTATTTTGAGCTCAAGCATACCACTTTCTAAATTCTGAACAGAAATATGACCTGGAGTACTTACTTTCTCTCCTCTATCTCTAAGAGGAAGAATAACATTTGCAGAGGAAATTTTTTTAATTAAATACTTTTATTGGGGGTTCTTACATCTCTTATCACAATCCATACATTCATCCAGTGTGTCAAGTACATTTGCACATATGCTGCCATCATAATTTTCAAAGCATTCTTTTCCCACTTGAGCCCCTGATATCAGCTCCCCATTTCTTCCTCCTCCCTCCCCAGCCCTCCCTCCCTCATGAGCCCTTGAAAAGCTGCAGCTTTTTATTTTCATATATTATATCATCCTCTGTTGCCCCTCACCCACTTTTCTGTTGTTTGTCCCCCTGGGAGGAGGTTATAGATGGATCTTTGTGATTGATTCCCGCTTACTCCCCCTAATCCTCCTGGTATCTCTACTCTCATGGTTGGCCCTGGGGGGATTATTTATCCTGGATTCCCTGTGTTACAGGCTCTTAGTTATCTGTGCATGTTCTGGTCTAACCCGATTTGTAAGGTAGAATTGAGGTCATGATAGTGGGGGGAAGGAAGCACCAAAGAACTAAAGGAAAGTTGTATGTTTCATCAGTGCTATACTGCCCGGACTGGCTCATCTTTTCCCTGTGACCCCTCTGTGAGGGGATGTCCAATTGTCTACAGATGGGCATTGGGTCTCCATTCCATGCCCACCTCCATTCACCTTGGGTATGATTTTGTTCTGGGTCTTAGATGCCTGATACCTGAGCCCATCAACTCCTCATGATCACACAGGCTGATGTGCTTCTTCCATGTGGGCTTTGTTGGAAGAAATTTTTAACAGACTGTCTCAAATGCTATATCTTTAAATCCTAAGTAACCGGGTATAATAATAATAATGTAACTTGGACACATATCTACCATGACACAGAGAAATACAACTGTTAGCCTGTCTCTTATGACCAGATAATGGATAATTGAAAATAAAGTCAGATTCAGAACTTGAGTGAAGCTGGGATGTAGTAGATTCTGAAAAAATCTTCATGAGTACAATCTCTAATTTAGCAGGAACATGTGGGAATGTGAAGTGTGGTCCACATTCAGAGACTAAACTACTATGTAACTGTGATGAAGAACAGACCCGAAATGGGTTTCCAGTAAACAAAATAAAATAACCAAAAAGTAAATTTTGAGCAGGAGGTTAGGAATAGTGTCCTGGAATCAGGGAAGGCAAATAGGGACACATGAGGCAAAGATGAGGGAATAATCCTTAAGTCGAGGTGTTTTCTTTCCTATTCTGGTTATGTGTGTTCTGCTGAGTATAGGCAAATAAGTGTTGGCAGGTGTGCCATAGAATGAGAGAGAGAGAAAAATGAAGAGAGACTAATAAATATTTCATTCTTTTTGGACTATAGATAGCTAAGCACTTTATTTAGCCAATTTTTTTTCATTGTAATCATAAAATTAGCTGTAGTTTATCTGCTTGAAAATGCCCAAGTTTGGGTAGGAAATTAATGTTTGGACTGGTGATTCTAAAGTTGACATTGCAAATGTTTTCTCTCAAAACAGAGGTTTCTATGACTCTAAACGGACCAAACAAATTTGATTCATCTTTTTGATGGTGTTTATCTTGGGCTTATTTTTCCATGTATTTGGCTATGGTATTCTATCAGTAGAATTGCCAAATCACCATTTTATTTAAAGCATATGGTTTAGAAATTGAGACCAGCTCTCTTTTATCATGTCCTAAATGAGTAAAAGTGGTTAATGCTGAAATGAGTTGAATTGGCATGGGAAATGGGATCAAAGGAATGCTGACTATCATTCTTATCGAATTTATAGCATGCACTACCTTAATGGGACAAGTACCAGCAGTTTCTCAGCAAGTTATTTTATATTTGTAGGATTTGAGTGATTACACTTAATTTTTTTCAAAATCCAATACCATATACACAATGTTGGGTTACTCAAAATGCTTAGTTATGGAAGACTGTCATCCCCCCTCCTTGTACCTTGATTTCTTCCTATTTGCCTATCATTCCTATAGCTAAGTTTTATCTTTCTCCAACATTACCACCATCTCTTGTGGCCTTACATATATGATAATGTGGTACATAGCTCATTTTGTCTTCTACCTTTTATGTTTAACATTCCTATTCTATCATTTGTATATACCGCATTTTAGTCATCCGTTTCCTATTTGTAGGCATTCAGCGACTTAACCCTTTTCAGCTTCAAAGACTGTTGCAGTGAGGAATCTTTGTGTGCTTGAATATATTGTACATTTTTCTGAAAAATATTCCTACTTCATCATATGATCATATGAAGTTTCACCAAATAGTTTCAAAGTGACCCCTAAAATGGGCACATAATTTTCCCTCAATAGTAAAAAAACATAATAAAGTATTCATCCCAATGATATTAACCAGATATGGTACTCTTGAATCAAGAATCTTGTAAATCATCTAAAGAATGTCATCCCTTGCCACAAAATGCACAAATATAAGCTGTCCTCATTTATACAAATCTATAAGAACTAAAACATTTCAGCTCCGGAAAATTCAGTCCTCCCCTCAAATCAAAACAAAAGAAAAGCTCTTATAACGCAGAAGAGACTATAGCACAACACTTGACAAACATTTGGAGAAATAAAATTATACTTATTGGGAGAATGATGTGGCAGCCTGCTCCCGCACAGACGACAGTCTTTAAAACCATATGGAATGGTTTTGTTCTGTCCACTAAGCATAGACGGCAGTTCGAAACCACCAGCAGCTCCGTGGGAGAAAGACTGGGCTTTCTACTCCCATAAACAGCTGAAGTTAGAATCAGCTAAACTCAACACACTGGCTTTTGATTCTTCCTTGCCTCGTGCCCAATTTGTGTTTGCAGTGCAGTAGAGGTGCTTTGTAAATCTGAAGCTCAGCGAGGTCTGCGAAACTTTCTTGGCAGGTTTGCTCTATAGAAGTCCAAAGGAACCTTCGTTGAGTCAGTTCAGCCAAGCAGCCAGAGTGATCTGTGAAGAAGTCATCGTGGTAGGGGCGCCTCTAACTTCAGTTGTTGGGGACCCTCGCTGTTCCGGTCCCACTGGCCACGGGAGTCAACTTTTTTTTTTTTTTTTGAAGCCCTCACACTATGGAGCAGGGAAAAGCAGTCTCTCCTGTTCACTTTCTGGATTCATGACCACTAGTAAATGTAAATATACTAAAACAGAGCCATTAGTGAAGTAAATCAGTAAAGCATTTTGGGTAATCTAAGTAGTTTTTAATAACAGAAACAATAAGTTTAAAGTTAAAAGCAGGGTAGAGCTAAGGAAATGTTACATGATCAATATAAAAAGAGTTATTTTGTATTCATTGAATTTCAAAATATGCAAAGCAGAATTGCAAAAAGAAATTGATATCTCCATTCAGTAGATGAATTTAGAACCTGAGAAACCAAATATTAAATGACATATACATTTCAAATAATACAATTAATAAGTTTTATTTAATGAGTACAAACATGTAGAACCCTGCATTCAACATATAGAAAATTGTAAATGTTTTTAAGGTAACATGAAACGGTCTTTAAAATTGACCACATCCCAGCGAACAAAGGAAACCTTTATTCCAAAGGTTAAAAATACTATTTTACTAATTAGATTTTATTAACAATATAATAAAGATGAAATCAAAATTTAAAACTAGCCAAAGTATTCATTGCTACTTCAAAAATACAACTGGAAACTGGGAAACAATTCTACATCCTTAAAGGGTTAAAGAAGAACATTAAATGCTAGGTATGTAAAATTTAGCTTAGAATGTCAATGAGAACACAGTTAAATGTGAATGCCATTAAAACAGTATTATCAAACTCAAACTCAATGGCATCGCATTGATCCAGACTCAGAGTGACCCAATGGGACCGAATAGACCGGCCCCTGCGTGTCTCCGGGATTATCGCTCTTTAGGAGGAGAAGCCTCATCTTTCTCTAGCACAGCTGCCGGTACGTTTGAACTGATGTCCTTTAACCTGTTCGGCCAACAGGGCTCATTAAAATAGTACTATAGGACTATATATATTTAAAAGACTTTATTAGAAAAAACGGAAGACTGAAAATCATGGTTGGAGAAATAACTTTTTCCATTTTATTTTTAAAATTTTTTTCTTTAATAATAAGAAGTAAGTATTTTGTAGAGAAAAGAAACGGTTTTGGGATGGCCAGACTCTGATGGTGACCTTTAGTCCATGGTGAGGATTTCGAGCCTTCTTTTATAGTCACACATAAAGGTAGGAGGAGGCTCTGGAACTCTAATTGTACCCCCAAAATGAGCAACAACTTTTGACAGCAGTTGACTTGACCTTGCTTGCTGAGGGCAAAGATGACTTGAAGCACTTACTTATGAAGTAGATCAAAGGCAACAGCCTTTAGTATGGATTACAATTCATCATTAAAAAAAAAACCCAAGGGAAACCAATTACAAGGATCTACATATAACCTCCTCCCTGGGAGATGGACAACAGAAAAGTGGGTGACAGAAAACGTCAGACAGTGTAAGATATAACGTGACAAAATAAGAATAATTTATAAATTATCAAGGGTTTGTAAGGGAGGGAGGAGAAAATGAGGAGCTGATACCAAGGGCTCAAATAGAAAGCAAATTTTGATAAGAATTGTATGAGCCCTCAATAAAATGGTTTTAAAAAAACCCCAAGATTTTCACCATTCTACCAATAGACAATAGTTGAGAAAAGGGTGAAGCTGCTAAGATTTTGATTTTATGTGGATCTTCAATCAACTATCATTAAAGGAATATTCAAGAAATCAATTTATATATTGCAGTGGGAAATAATTTGTTGCATAAGATCTCTTAAATGTTAAAAAGCAATTATGTCATTTGGAAGACTACGTTGGTCTTGACTCAAGCAAAGGTATTTTCAACCCCTTCGTATGCATGTGAAAGTTAGACAGTGGATAAGGAAGAGCAAAGAAGAATTGATGTCTGAGTTCTGGAGTTGGTGAAGAATATGGAAACTGCCATGGACTTCCAGAAGAACAAACATCTCTGTCTTAGAAGACGCACAGCCAGAATACTCCTTAGAAAAGAAGATGACACAACTTCATCTCATGTCTTCTGGATTTGTTGTCAGGAGAGACCAGTCCCTGGACAAGGACATCATGCTTGGTAAAGTAGAGGAAAATGCTTGGTGTGATAGAGCGAGACATTGACAAAAACAATAGGCTAAAACAGAACAAGCGTGGTTAGGATGGGCCATGACCTGACCGTGTTTCATTCTGTTGAACATGGGGTTGCTCTGAATCACGGTGGCCTACCTAGCCACAGCAAGTGTTCAACTCAAGAAGCCTGTGTATAATGACAATGGACTAAAGATGGAAAGGTGCAAAAAACCATGAAAATGAACTCATAAAATGTGAGGAAGATGCGGAGTTAATTCTACTTGGAGCTAAATCTGCTTTATTGAGCCCAATTGAAGATTTAGGCTGGGATGTTACAGTTAACATTTGTTTTATTCAGCAAGAACAATTTATATGCAGCCATTTCCTACCCTTGCCTAGATAGGCTTGCCAGGCTTTGTGGTTAAAGTTGCAATAAGGCAGATCTCTGAAGAGCTTCGAGTTGTATTTTCAACGTGGGCACCATACTTACGTCAGAGCACTCTTTCATACTAACCTTTCAATTCTGACTCATGATGAAAACTCATGTAGAAAACTGGTCCATAGTTTCTTGGCGCTAATCCTTGTAGAAGTAGATCACGCCACCTTTTTCCCACAGCGTTGCTGCATAGGTTTGAACTGCTACAATTTAGGTGAAGTGGAGGGCAAACATTTTATACTCTCCAGAGACTTATTGCTGAAATAATTTATCAACCATTTATTATTATTTCCCATAGTGTTTTGACTCTGTACTGGATATAGTAGGAAGTTCTCATCTTCTCTGAAGAATTCTTTCAGGATATTCACTGTTGTTTTTATTTTCCCAAGTGAGTGTCCATTATCTCCAGCACCAGTTATAATGGGAACTCAAGGTATAAAGATAAATTTACGCCTCTATGGTTTAGTACCAGAGTCCAAGAATATCCCTTGGTATCTAGAATTCTTGACTCACAAAGCTATTGTGACACATCTACTACTTTTAAAATAGTACATGTTTAGATCTTATATTAATAGCATCTACTTTTAAAACTCAGAGCATTATGTTAATAAAAAGCAATTGTTTTTCAAAATTAAAACTTTATTTCAGGATTGGATTTCTCTATAATTTCAGTAACTGAAAGAATACATCACACCCGTTATTATGTTTGAGTGAGTTATTGCCTTTGATAAGATAGCCTTTTGTGTTTCTAGTACATAAGGAATAAATAAATCAACTAAACCAATACATATTTACTTATCATGGCTATGCGTCACCACTGTTTAGAAATGTATTCTCGAACACTGTTGCCTAATGTGCTTTGAGAATATTGTTTCCCTCTATGCTTCCTGATATAATCTGGAAAAATAACCAGAAGCAAACACAATTCTGTCATTCTATTTTTGTTAGGAGCAAGACAGTTGTTATGATTTGGTTTGGGGAAAACAAAGGCAGCATTTTGATTTGGAAAAATTCCCAGGCTTAAAAATAATATTTGACAGTGTGAACACCGGGGCCAGTGTGGTATCTTTTGTGTATACGCAAAATAAACCAATTTATTCACAGTTAGATTTTTTTCTCTTTATGTCGTCAAATAAATCCCACTCAAATGTAGAAGCAATTACAGAGACATTGAAAACCTAATGGCAGAGCGCCAATGTTCTCGTCACAAGAAAGTTTTAAAAACGTAAATATATAAATAGCAAAACATTTACCAAATTCCACAGTTTCTGGTGCACAATTTAGTGATAGCAATTATACTAACCATGTTGTGATGTTGTGAAACCAAACCAAACCAAAATAACCCAACCTGCGTTGTCTTGTTGATTCTGACTCAGGGCTACACTACAGGATTTCCCAGCCTATAAATCTACACAGCTGATGGCAGCATATTTTCTCCTACTGAATGACTAGTGCGTTTGAAACACTGGCTTCTTGGTTAGCAGCTCAGCATTTTAATACTACAAAATCAGGTCCGTGTGTCGTACATTGAGCACCCGTAATCATTTGCCAAATTCCCCATCACCATAAACAGAAGCTCATTGTTTCCTAAACAATGGCTCCATCTTAACCCACCCGACCCCCACCTCTGGGAACCCCTACCAGACTTTAGTCTCTATGTCTTTGCCTATTTTGTCTATTTCACATAACTGAGATCATAAAATATTTGTCCTATTCTGATGGACTTATTTTACTCAGCATAATGTTTTCAAGGGTCCTCTATGCTGTAGCATGTATCCGGACTTCAATTTTCTCTACACTTCAGTAGTATTCCACTGTATGTATGTATGTTTTATTTATTCATTCTCCCATCTGCTGATAACCATTTAGGTTGTCTCTACCTTCTGTTATTGTGAGTGGTTCTGCAGTAAGCTTGCTTACGGGCATCTGTTTGCATCACTGGACAAGGGGCCACATTTTAATGGCGTGCTGTGAGTAGTGAACGCTGAAAGAAAGTCAGCGCTTTGTAGGGGTTAAATTTTGCTCCTGAATCAGACACACTGAAGGTGAGTGTGTCAGTCTGGGTACTTTAGAGAAACAAATCCACAGAAACTCATGTAGAAGAGAGAGTTTTATATAAAGCGTAAGTGCACATCAAGAAAACATCCCAATCCAGTGCTGCCCAAACCCACAAGTTCCAACATTAACCCATATGTCTGACACCAATCCACAAAGTCCTCCTCCATCTCACAAAACATACACTATGCTGCCGACTACAGGAGGAAAGCCGAATCAGTGAGTTTGTAAGCATCTCAGCGCTGGCAGGGGTCTCCTCATGGCTGCTCTGCACCCAAGGCTGCATTGGGTTCTCATTGGGGATGTCTTGCAGGAAGTGAGCTTTTCCAGCTGAAGTAGCAAACTGGCTAAGGCAGCTGCACCCTGTTCCGATCATCACAAAGCAAGAGACCAGAGAACTCGAAACGTGAGGCTCACGGAGCCATTAATCTCTCCGTCCTTCAATTAACCCCACATGTGTTTATCAGCCAGGTTGGCACAATAAACTTTAACTAACTCAGTGAGCCATCCCTGATTCTTACTAGCTGTATGATCTTACTTTTTAAAAGATCAAAAATGGGCATGATCAGTACCTAACTGATTAGCTTGATGTGAGAATTACGTGAGATATTAGTTATAAGGCTCATAGTCCTGTGACTGACCATTGACCCCTCCTTTTAACCTCCAAGGATTCTGTTAGCATAGACATTCAAGAAAATTGAAGGAATTATCTCACATTTTATGTTAGACATCCTAATTTTGAGAAGTACTGATGAGTTTGGTGACACAGAAAGAGATTAAATAGATTAATGACTGCTGGGGGGCATAAAGAACAGAGATGTCTGACTTTATAAAACTATTATTTTTGAAGGGAGCTACTGAAGGGAAAGGATCCCAGGGGCCTAGTGGATTATGAGTTGGACTACTAAAAGGAGGGTTAGTAGGTGGAACCCACCATCTGCTACTTGGGAGAAAGATGAGGCTTTCTTCCTCCATAAAGTTTTATAGTTTCAGAAACTCACAGGGACAGTTCTACTCCACCCTTTAGGCTGCTATGAATAAGAATACACTCTATGCCTGTGGACTCTTTGGTTTGGTTTGTCTTTCTGGTCTTTTACAGAGTACCTGGGTAGTGCACAGTTAACATGGTCAATGGCTCATCAAAAGTTTGGAGACTTGAATCACATAAGGAAAACCCTTTTAACAAGTAATCAGGATTTTAGTGATTGCTAGGAAAGAGGAAGAGACAGGCTCTAGCTAAATCAATCCACTTCCATAAAGGGAATTCTGTTGGTAATGCTAAATAGTTCAATGGTTTAATTGCCAAACTCTGAAGTGTCCTGTAACTTTAACTGATTAAGGTGTGAAGGTGCAATACATCATGTCTCACCGGAGCTGCTCTATGCCGTAGGAGAATTTTGCCTATAAAGTCAGCTTTAGTCATAAAGGATGCAAATTAGAGAAGTTGGAATTGTAAGTTAGCTGAAACAATGTGATAATGCCATATAATATGTTTTAGATTAAGCTATTTATTGTCCTCTTTCCTGGTATAAAGGCATTATTGAGTTATTGGCTATAAAAGGATGGTAGAGTGATATAGTAGCATAGTATTAAGTATATACAAATATAGGTCTATCTGTTTTCAGTATATAGATAGACCCATCTATTTCTGTAAATTATTGTAACTTGGTTTGATGACATAAGCACAGTAAGTCATTTGTGCCATTTCAGGAGACTTACTGCACAGCAATGCTCTCACTTCAATTTGGAATCATCCTGGTTATTCCTTAACACTTCCTGGAAAAAAACAAACAAAATTTATCTAAATGATTTCCTATTCTTTTGTGATTCGCCTCTCTAACTATAGATCGCAGAAAAAGTTGGCTTTGGATAAGATAATGATACCTCAGGATTTTAGTATTTAATTTCAATTTTTCTGCTAATTGAAGGTAGAATTTGATCTGCAAATAAAAATGAACCTTTGGGTTTTTCTATTTCACCTGAATTTATTTCAAGAACAAAATATTGGGAAATATATTCTCTGGGCAAAGTAAGAGATTTCTTTTTTTCCCTTTACTTTTGAAAGTTAAAAGAAGTGATTAAGTAGCTAACGTACCCAGTAAGTGAATTTTCACTTCCCAGCGGCTATTGATATCCCTGTAGAAAATGACTTAAGATTCTTCAAACTCATCATTTCAAACATTACCAATAAAATAATGGAAGCATTTGTCTACTTCATACAGGTAGAGTGGATAGAGGACAAATAGTAGCTTAACAGCAGGGTTCTGAAATAAGAAAATTTTTAGGTTTTTTTCTTTTAAAAATCATTTTATTGGGGGCTCATACAACTCTTATCATAATCCATACATTCATAAATTGTGTAAACCATATTTGTACATTCATTACCCTCATCATTCACAAAACATTTGCTCTCCACTTAAACCCCTGGCACCAGCTCCTTCTTTTCCCCCCTCCCTCCGTGCTCCCCCTTTCCTCATGAACCCTTGATAATTTATAAATCATTAGTTTGTCAGATCTTACACTGTTTGATGTCTCCCTTTACCCACTTTTCTGTTGTGTATCCCCCAGGGATAAGATTATATGTGGATCCTTATAGCAGGTTCTCCCTCTCTATCACACCCTCTGTTTACCCTCCCTGTATCGCCACTCACCGCTGGTCCTGAAGGGATCATCCTTCCTGTGTTCCCTGTGTTTCCTGTTCCTATCTGTACCAGTGTACATCCTCTGGTCTAGCCAGATTTGTAAGGTAGAATTGGGATCATGATAGTGGGGCGGAGGAAGCATATAGGAACTAGAAGAAAGTTGTATATGTCATCGTTGCTATACTGCACCATGACTGTCTCGTCTCCTTCCTGTAACCCTTCTATAAGTGGATGTCCAGTAGCCTACAGATGGGCTTTGGGTCCCCACTCTGCACTCCCCATAGTTTCACCTCTTCCTTCCCAAGACAAATACCTTTGATGTCTTTTATTTGCCTTATGCTGTTAGCCCAAACCTCCAATATGATGTTAAATAAGAGTGGGGACAACCAGCATCCTTGTCTGGTCCCCTTTTTCAGTGAGATTGTGTTCATCTTTTCTCCATTGACTACAACGTTGGCTGTTGGTTTTTCATATATAGCTTGTATTGTTCCGAGGAATTGTCCTTCCAGTACTATCTTCTTATGTGTCTTAAATCGGAATTGGTTCTTATAGTTTTTCATGTCAATGTGGCGAATGATACTAATGGTCTTTTGTATGTTGAATCATCCCTGCCTCCTTGGTATGAATCCCATTATGTCATGGTGAATTATTTGTTTTATATACTTTTGTATTCTATTAGCCAGTATTTTCTTAAGGATTTTTGCATTGATATTCATTAGGGATATTGGTCTGTAGTTCTCGATTCTTGTGGGATCTTTGCCTGGTTTTGGTATCAGAGTTATAATAGCTTCATAGAAGGAGTTCGGGAGTTTGCCATCTTTTTCTATGTTCTGGAAGAGTTTGTGTAGGATTGGTGTTAGTTCTTCCTTAAATGCTTGGTAGAATTCTCCAGTGAAGCCATCTGGTCCAGGGGATTTTTTGTTGGTAATCCCTTGATAACCTTGTCTATTTCTTCTATTGCTATGGGTTTGTTGAAATTCTTGACGTCCTTTGGGGATAGTCTAGGGAGGGATTGTTTTTCTAAGAATTTGTCCATGTCTTCCAAGTTGTTAAATTCATTGGAGTACCATCCTCCTGGATTGGCAAGGATTTTTTGTAGGGCTGGGCTTCTTCTATTGCATTCTTTGAGTTTTTTCTTGTCTGGGAAGACTCTTATTTCTCCATCTATCTTGATGGATAATTTGGCTGGGTATTCTTGGGTTTGCGTTGTTTTCCTTCAATTTTTGGAATATGTTGCTCTCCTCTTCTTCATAGTTTCTGCTGATATGTCTGAGCATATTCTTATTTGGGAACCTGTATCTATGTTAGGTTGTTTTTCCCTAGCTGCTCTCATGATTTTCTCTTTTGCCTCAAAGTTAGATGGTTTAACTGTTATGCGCCTTGGTGACTTCTTAAGATTCTCTCCAGCTGGCATTCTTTCAGCCTCTTGAAAGGTTGCCTGGTTTTCATTCATTAACCTTGGGACATTTCCCTCCAAGAATTCTCTCACTATTGTTGCAGATAACTTCTCTGAAATGAGAAATATTATGTTCTAATTCTTCTCTACTACTTATGAACTGTGTGAATTCGAGTCAGTTATGCAACCTCTTATAGGAGGTTTTTCTTGTCTTTGAACTGTAAATAATGATATCATATGTGATAGAGTGAGAGGATTCATACCCATCCATGCATCATGGAATTAAACTGGTTAAGGGAGTTTTCATTTACTAATTTTTGTTTTTTGGGCAAGTGGATCATCAGGCTTTCATCCTACTCTATTTTAGTTGGAGTCCCCATTATTATTATTATTATTATTATTAGCCTTATACTTATTAAAGAGGTCCCAGTAATGGGCACAGTGGGCTAAATAGTGGGCTGCTAACTGAAAGGCGTTTGGCCCTAATGCACCAGCTGCTCTGAAAGAGAAAGATGGGGCAGTCTATTTCTAAAAACATAGTGCAGTCTCAGAAGCCATTTGGAGACATTTTATTGTGTCCTTTGGGGTCATAGGAGTTGGAATTGACTTGATGGCAGTGGTTTTTGCTTTTTTGTCTTGTTTTCCTCTTTGGTAACCTCTACCTCCACACTTAAGAGGACACATACAGAACACTCTCACTGATAAAGAGTAGCGTGAACTCACTCTCACATCTCAAAGATCTAGTAGTAGTCCATCACTGAATTCTTTTGGTTAAAAGTTAGAATTAAAATTTAGTTACCTAGAGAAAAAGGAGGCTTGCTTTCTTACCTCGAAAGTAAATGAGTAGCTTATAGAACTAAGCAGGTACTACAGAAACCAGATCCCTTATAAAGTAGGACTGGAATCTTGAAACTCTCCATGCATATCTGCCTGTCTGTTATTCTAATGCAGGTACTTAAAGAGTCTTTTCCCAATCCTGATCTTTGTTCTTCTTCATATATTCCAATTTGGGGGATTGTTTGCTCAACAAACAGACTGAATAAGCATAGTGAAAGGAGATCACCTGGATGCATGCCTTTCCTAGTTTTAAACCAAACAACACCCCCGTGTTCTGTTTGAAGGCCTGTCTCTTGGCCAATGTACAAGTTCTTCATGTACACAATTAAGTGTTTTAGAACTCCAGATATTTCCAATGTAATCTATTTGTTATGATCCAACAGTGAAATGCCTTTGAATAGTCAATTCAATACATGTTTCTGGCATTCTTTTCTTTCAGCCAAAGTCCATCTGCCATTTGCAGTGCTCTCCCTTGTTCCATATCCTCTTCTGAATCTGATTTGAATTTTTGGAAGTGCTCTCTTAATCTACTGCCACAACCATCTTTTGTTTGTTTGTTTGTTTGAACAATTTTATTGGCACTTACTCTATGCATCACACAATTGAGTGGTTCGGTCACATCTAAAAGGGTTGTACAATCATTACCACAATCCATTTTTTAACAGTTTCTTTCCTCAACCCCAATGAGATGTAGAATCACCATCAGTTCTAGAGAGTACTCCCTCCCCCTCCCACGCACATTGTTTGCTCTCCCAACCCCCTCACCCTCCCTTGGTGCGGTATATCTTTTTCTTTAATATAATAGTTTTATTGACATACCTTACACAATCCAATATATCCATTTACATGCAATTCTGTTGTTCAGTCATATCAAGTGGAGTTTTACTATCATCAATGGTACATCCATTTTTAAATTCACTTCAGCAAAATATTACTTGCATATAATACTACTGATACTGGTAGGTAATTTCAGCATTCTGTTGAATCTCCTTACTTTGGATCTCTTCCAATCGGTTGGTCAGGTAGTTGCCTTCTAAATTTTTGGGTATACTTTCAGCATTGTCTACATTTGTTAAAACACCTCAAGTTGTGTTCTGTCAATTATTAAAACCCTGTTTATCACCTATTCCTCCAGTGAAACTTACACTTCTTCTTCCAGTAACATTGGTTCTGGATCTCACATTGCCTGCTGAAATGGTTGAACACTGTTTTGGTGCAGCTTTTGTGTATTCCTTGCACCCTCCCTTTATGTATCCTGAATTGTTCAATGTCTCACCCATAAAATCCAAAAAATGAAGTCTAGGCCTTTTTATCCCTTATTTCCCCCACTTCTCTACATGAATGTAATGTACTTTCCATGCTATTCTTGTATAGTATCCTACACTTTGCATATTTGTTACTTTTCAAAACTTGCAATTCCATAGTAATTTGTGTGTTGTATTAGTTCCTAGGGCTGCTGTCACAAATCACCACAAACTCGATGATTTGAAACCATAGAAATTCATGTCTCTCATTGTCCTGGAGGCTTCAAGTCTGAAATTAAAGTTCTGGCAAGATTCTTTGAAGGCTCTGTTGGAGAATTGTAGCTTTTGAAGCTTCTTCTAATTTCTGTAATGCTGCCCTTGGCTTTTCTTGGCATATGGCTCTGACACCATAATCTCTCCTTCTACTTTCACCTTGTCTTTTCCTCTGTGTATATGGCTAATGTATCTCATATACCACTAATCCCAATACAGTACCAAATTCATACCAAACCAAAAAACCAATCCCTCTTCCATCAAATCGATTAAGTCTCATAACGGACCTATGTAGGGTTCCAAGACTGTAACTCTTTACAGGAACAGATAATCTCATTTTTCTTTTTTTTAAATTAATAAATCATTTTACTGGGACTCATACAGCTGTTATCACAATATATACACACATACATTGTGTCAAGCACATTTGTATATTTGTTACCATCATCATTTTCAAAACATTTTCTTTCCACTTGAATCCTTGGTATCAGCTCCTCATTTTTCTGTGCCCTCTCCCACCCTCCCTTCCTCATGAACCCTTGATAATTTACCTTTTTTTTTTCATGTCTTACACAGACCGATGTCTCCCATCACCCACTTTTCTGTTGTCCATCCCCCAGGGAGGGGGTTATAGGTAGATTTTTGTCTTATGAAGTAGCTGGTAATTTGAACCACCAACCTTGCCCAATGCCTAACCCACAGTGTCACCATGTTCATAATCCACACCCCCCCAAATAAGTAACTATGGAATAAATGAATTCATGATTATTTGTAATTGCATCTTTATATCTACATATAATTTTTAGTTGGGTCTCAAGAAATGGGCTCCACCCACAATTGAATGTTGTGCAACCAGCCCCAGTATTCAGACAAAGGATAATATAGATAATACATGATCAGCCCAACAACTGTGAGAAAATATGGTATGATGCATGTAGTAGCTCTTTTGAATTGCGATGTGACTTTTAGGATTCAGGAAATATTTCTCTATACGTGAGAGCACCAGGTAGTTACTTCTTACGTAACCTATAACAACCCTTTGAGTGGTCTATTATCATCCATTTTTCTTGTGAGTTCAGATTGGTGGAATTATATTAATAAAAGCATTGCTTTAGGGCTGATCAATGAACTCTTTGTGTTCAGCATTTCTCTAAAAATTTATGTATATTCTCTCTACTTCCAAAGCAATTTTGAAGTAATTTTCACACATAACCTGAACAAAGTGATACAATTATGATTTTTAAGTGCCAGACATCAAACAACAAGAGGAAAAGTGTATAGCTATCAGATGCTCAAGTTGAAACAATTATTATAATTATGTTCAGGATTAAGCAATGATCTTCCTGGTTTTTCTACATATTTATTGTTACTGTTGTTAGTTTTTTTAAACTCTTTGGTTTTTGTTTCTGTATATTTCAGTGTATGAAATAGATGAAGGGTTAATCTGTAGAGACAGTCTCTGGATTGATGTTTCCTTGGGATATGGCAGGGAAGGCTGGGGGGAAATGGAGAGCTAATGATAATGTTCTAAAATTGATTGTGATAATGATTGCGCAACTGTTCTTTTTTGTTTTTTAAATATTTCATTGAGGGCTCTTTCAGCACTTGTAACAATCCATACAGCAATGTTGCCAAGTACACTTGTACATATGTTGCCATCACGATTTTCTAGACATTTATTTTCTATTAAGCATTGGTGTCAGCTCCTCTTCCCCACCCCCACCCTTGTAGTCACTTTCACTTTCTTGACCGCTTTTGCTTATGCACCCGTTTTGTCTTCGGCGATTTTGATGGGAGGCTGAGCATCACAGCATGCCAGCTTGTTAGAACAAAGTGTTCTTGCACTGAGGGAGGGCGTGAGCTGTGGCCCCAAGTCCATCCACAACTTCAGAGTATTGCCATATAAATATATGTACATAGGCCAATACCTCTATTTCAATGAATTAATGTATTAACATATGTACACACCTATGCTTATACCTCCATCCATAGCTTTGCTTCCTAGATTGTTCCTCTGTTTCCTTTCACCTTCCTCCTGTCCCCTAGTTCCGCTTCTTAGTAATTCCTCTCAGGTAGATTGCCGATGCTCCAACACCCCAGGATCTCTACGTCCTTGTAGTTGATTTTAATTTCCTAGTTGTTCCCCTGTCGATGGCATTGTTTTCTCACTGCTCTCTCCCCCCACCTACTTCTCCCCACAGTCCATCCAGGACTGTTGGTCCCATGGCTTTCTCATGCTGGTCTTATATAAGTAGAGAATCCAACAATAACAGAGACCAAGCAGAAAGAAAACAAAACATTGAAAGAAAAAAAAACTAATTCCACGTCTGTCTGCTGACCTTTATGACTATCTCCCTTCTGGTCCTTGGGGAATTCCAGGAGCTGCCCTCCTAGCCTGCAGTCTATTTGGGGTACTCTTCAGGGGCTTTGTATTGCTTCCATTATTGTTCTGTTCCCTTCTTGGTTCACCCACAGCAGGGGTGGGGGATCAGACTAGACTCACTCCCTGCCATGTGTCCCCAGTTTTGTCCTCTGTTGCAGTAGGCTCCAGGGAGGAGACGGCATGTCTTGAGCTGTTGTATGCTCTACCATCCTCTCTGTTCCTTAGCAAATCTGTTCAGAGACATCGGCCCAGGCATGGTGTGCTGAAGTGGTGTCTAGACTGCCCCGGCCCTTTCCTCAACCTGTAGATTTAGTGTTGTTCTCTGTTGCACGTACTTCTAGGGAGGGGTAAGTTTGACTCTGATTGGGGCCAGCCCTGTAGCCAATGTTTTAATCATTTCTCCACGTGGCCATGTTGCCCTCAAGGTTTGGTGCTCTCTGTTGGGATCTACACTGCACACTCCCAATTCTGTGGAAACATAAACCATCCTCTCCCCGTGTGGGTTAGTGCTCTGCTCTCCCTGTGCCATCACACACACACCCTTTTCTCCCTCCCCCTTCCCCCTTCTTTCTGTTGGAATAACATGCACCTCCTTAGGTTTAGTCCAATCTCCACCCCACTGTCTGTATCTCAACCTGTACAACATGAGATATGTGGTTTTTCTTCTATACCAACTGTGCTAATTGTACTTAGTTCAGGGGACTCATGTTGTACTTGTCCTGTGATTGGCTGACTTTGCTTAGCATAATTCCCTTCAGTTCTTCCCTTAAAACATGTTTCATGTGATCATCAGTGCTTTTTAGTGATGTGTAGTATTCCACTCTGTGTATGTACCACTCATCTATCAATGGAAATTTAGGTTGTTTCCAATTCTTTGCGATCATGAATTGCACCACAATAAATATTGGATCACAGAAAGCTGGTCATGGTCTACTTCTTACCTCCTCTGGGTATATACCCAGTAGAGAGATAGCTGAGTCACTGGGTAGCTCAATTTCCATTTTCTTTAAATATCGCCAGATCACTTTCCACAGAAGCTGTGTCTATTTATAAGATCACCAGCAGTGGAGGAAAGTTCCTATCTCACCACCTCCCCTCTAACAATTATTGCTCTCTGATTTGGGCCATCCTCAAGGGTATCAGATGATATCTCATGGTTGTTTTAATTTGCAATTCTCTAATAGCTAATGATCAGGAGAATTTTCTCATATGTTTATTGGCAATTTGGGTTTTCTCCCTTGTGAAACTTCTGTTCAGCTCTTTTGCTCACTTCCTCGGGGTTTAACAGTTTTCCTCTTTTTACAGGCTATGAGGGCATTGTAGATTTAGTAATAAGCTCTTTGTTGTGTCACTCCTGAAAATCCTCTCCCAGTCTGTGGGTGCTCTTGCTACCCCCTTGGTGAAGTCTTTCAATGTGCACAGGTGTTTTATCTATAGCATATGTCACTTGTCGCTTTCAGCTTCATCTGTGTGTTTACCCTGTCCTATTGCAGTTAGCGTATGTATTCCCTGAGCCAAGGTTCATAGATTTGTCCCAATTCTTTTGTTGATGGGCATGATAATTTGGGGTTTTACTTCTAGGTCTATGATCTGCCTTGAGTTTGTACATTGGGTGAGGTAAACATCTTGTTTCACTTTCCTACAGGTGGATATCCATCGTTTCCAGCACCTCTTGTTAAGGAGGGCATCTACTTCCCACTTGATGTTCTTTTGCCCCTTTGTCAAAGATCAATTGTCTATATGCTGATGGTTTTATTTCTGGATTTTCTGTTCTTTTCCATTGGTCTGGGTATCTGTTATTATACCAGTACCATGCTCTTTTGACCACTGTAGTTGTGTAAGAGGTGTTAAAGTCAGGTAAAGCAAGCCCTCTGACTTTGTCCTTCTTTTTGAGGCGCTTTCTGCTAATTCTGTACTTCTTCCCTCTCAATATGAAATTGGTGGTCAGTTTTTCCAATTCTTTGAAGAAGGTTGCTGGTATTTGAATCGGGATAGCATTAAACTTATATAGTACTATATGAGGGTTGGAGGCACAGGGAATCCAGGGTGGATGATACCTTCAGGACCAAGGATGTGAGGGGCGATGCTGGGAGAGTGGAGGGTGAGTGGGGGAACTGATTACAAGGATCCACATGTGACCTCCTCCCTGGGAGAGGGACAGCAGAGAAGTGGGGGAAGGGAGACTCCGGATAGGGCAAGATATGACAAAATAACGATGTATAAATTACCAAGGGCACATGAGGGAGGGGGGAGTGGGGAGGGAGGGGAAAAAAAAAGAGGACCTGATGCAAAGGGCTTAAGTGGAGAGCAAATGCTTTGAGAATGATTGGGGCAGGGAATGTATGGATGTGCTTTATACAATTGATGTATGTATATGTATGGATTGTGATAAGAGTTGTATGAGTCCCTAATAAAATGTAAAAAAAGAAAAGAGGAGAAAAAAAAAGAAAATGATTAGGGCAAAGAATGTACAGATGTGCTTTATACAATTGATGTATGTATATGTATGGACTGTGATAAGAGTTGTATGAGACCCTAATAAATTGTTTTTAAAAAACTTATATAGTACCTTGGGTAGAACTGACATTTTTACTATATTGAGTCTTCTGATCCAAGAGTGTGGGATGTTCTTCCATTTGTGGAGGTTGTTTTTGGTTTCCTGTAATTGGGACTTGTAGTTTTCCTTGTATAAGACTTTTGGTTTTTCAGTTAAATATATCCTTAGATATTTCAATTTGTTCTTGGTTACTGTGATGTATATAGCAACCAAACAGGCTTCTGTTTGTTGATCTTGTATCCTGCCACTCTTCCATATTCCTCTATCTTTGTCAATGCTCCTGTTGTGGAGCTTTTGGGATTTTCAATGTATAGAATCATGTTGTCTGCAAATAGTGATAGTTTCACCTCCTCCTCTCCCAGTTGGATACCTTTAATGTCCTTCCGCTGTCTTATATTGTTAGCTAGGAGCTCCAGTATGATGCTGAATAGAAGTGGAGACAAGGAGCATCCTTGTGTGGTCCCCACTTTCAGTGGGATTCTTTTCTCCATTGACTATGATGTTGGCTGTTGCATCTATGTTCATTAGAGATATCAGTTTGTAGTTCTCTATTCCTGTATGGGTATCAAAGTTATACTGGCTTCCTAGGATGAGTTTGGGAGTTTGCCATCCTTTTGCATGCTCTGGAATAGTTTGTGGGTGATTGGTGTCAGCTCTTTCCTGAATGTTTGGTAAAATTCTCCTGTGAAGCCGCCTGGCCTAGGGACTTTTTGTTGTTGTTGGTAGTTTCTTGATAACCATATCTATTTCTTCTTTTGTTATGGTCAGTTAGTGTTCTTGACCCCTGTCTGAGATAATCTAGGGAGGTATTGCTTTTCCAAATATTTGTCCATGTGTTCCACGTTGTTGAATTCATTAGAATACAGACTTTCATAGAATTTTGTGATTATCCTTTTAATCTCATTTGGGTCTGTTGTTGTTTCTCCTGTTTCATCCCTCATCCTGGCTATTGATGCTTGCTCCTTTCTTTCCTTGATGAGGTGTGTCAGCGGCCTGTCAATCCTTTTGATCCTTTCAAAGAGCCAGCTTTTTGCTGCATCATTTTTTGCAATATTCCCTTGTCTTCTCATTGGTTTAACTCTGCCCTGATTTTTATTATTTCTTTTCTTTTTCTACTGGAGGGGTTGCTCTGTTGACTCAGTTCTAGTTGCTCGAGGTTTTGTGATAGCATATCAGTCATAGTCTCTCTTCCTTTTTTATATATACACTTAAAAAATCCTTTTAGTCGGGGCTCATACAACTCTTTTCACAGTCCGTACATCAATTGAATCAGGCATGTTTGTACATATGTTGCCCTCATTCTCTTCTACATATTTACTTTCTACTGAGCCCTGGTATCAGCTCCTTCCTCCCCCACCCCCACCCTCACAACCCCCTGATAGATTGTACATTGCTATTATTTTCATCTCCATACCAACTGCTGTCTCCCTTACCTCACGTTTTCTGTTGTTCTTCCCCCTGTAGAGGGGTGTATGGTTATGTGTCGATTATTGGGATCAGTTCCCCCTCTCTCCTTTCCGCTCCCCCTCATCTCCATACCCTTCTGGTATCACTACTCCCACTCTTGTTCCTGGGTTCTGTGTGTTGTGAGCGCCCATCCATTTCTATACCTGTGTACATGTTCTGGTCTAGTGTGAATTGAGAAGCAGTACTGGGGTCATGGTAGCGGGTGGTGGTGGTGAGGAAGCCTCAAGGAACCAGAGGAATATAGTGCGTTTCATCAATGCTTTACTGAACACTGGTAGCTCATCCCTTCCCTGTGGCCCCTCTGTGGATAGATAGTTTCATTGTCTACAGATGGGCTTTGGATCTCTGCTCCAGCTCCCTTGTTCTAAATAATATGTTTTTGTTTGTTATGTGTCTGCTGATGCCTATTAGCTGGTCCCTATGATGCTTCATGATCTCATTGGCAGCGTGCTGCTTCCATGTGGACTTGTTGCTTCATTGCTGAGTGGCAGATTGTGTAACTTCAAGCATTTAAGACCTCACATGCTATATCTTTTAATAGCTGGGCACCATCTGCCTTCTTTACCACATTTTCTTATGCACCCATTTTGTCTTCAGCAATTGTGTTGGGAGGGTGAACATCTCAGAGTGCTGATTGGTTAGAACAAAGTGTTCTTGTATTGAGGGAGGGTATGAGTAGAGGCCCAAAGTCCATCCCCTACCTCAGTGTATTGACATATAAATATATGTACATGCCAATACCTCTATTTTTGTGGATTGATGTATTTACATATGCATACTGCTATGCTTATATCTCTATCTATTGCTTTGTTTTGGTCCTTCCTCTGTTTTCTTTTACCTTCCTCCTGTCCCACTGTCACTTCCCCCTTATTTCCACCTCATGGAACCTCCTCTTAGTGAGTTTGCTGTTGCTCCGACACCCCCACCTCAGATCCTTATCCCCTACTTATTATTGACTCCAAAACTCCAGTTGTTCTCCTGTCCACAGCACAGCCTGCTCACCGCCCCATTCTCCCACAATCCTCACCTCCCAGGTCTCCCCAGGACCATTGGCTCCATTGTTCTCTCCTCGGGCATGCCTCCCATGTCTATCCTATATAAGTAGGTACACTGACTATGACATAGCCCAAACTGATTTTTAAAAATGAAAATAAGAAATAAGAAAAAATTAAAATTAATAACAAAGTATAGAAATATAGAAAAATTCTGGGTCTGTATGCTGGTGCAACTCTTATTGACACTATTGAACTATTGAGCTGTATATTTGTATTATGGCCCAATAAAACTGTTTATTGAAAATGAAATCTAATAAAAGGAAAATGAATAAGAAAACAAACAAGTTCATTCATTTTCCTGCCTGACTTTGAATTCTAGGAGGAGGAATTTACTGTTGTATTTTTTACTTACACAGGATCATTGACTATTAATCAAATTCAACAATTTTTATTTCCCCCATGTTCTTTTTGAAGCTACTCTCAACTATAAATTTCTTAGCAGTTTTCTTAATATATGGGAGTAATGGGGTGTGTCGATGGCAGGCAATAGTGAAATGCATTAAGACTCTTTCCCAAATCTATTTGCTTCCAAACATGTACATTGAAATAGCCAGAATGAGTTTTTATTTGAAAAATGATTTTATATAACCAAGATTGAGGAGTCTTTCAAAAAGTTCAAGAAATGATGTGCTCACTCTCACTGTTGGTAGAGATCCCAGGCCCAAAATACGGTGCCATAACATATGGGCACAGAGGTGGTAGTTGTCAGCATTGAATGAACACATCAAGAATGAAGCTACCTCATATATATATATATATATATATATATATATATATATATATATATGCTAGATCATATATATGGATATATATATATATATACATGTCATCAGCTATCAGGGTATCATTCTTTCCCTGTTCTATTTTATTCTCATAAGTTTGTTTCTCCCACAGACACCTTTCCTCATTCCCTCATGTATCAATGGAAATGTTTCTTTCCCCCCTCCACCTTAAATTCTTCATCCATGTTATGGATCATGCTCTTTTAATCTCATATAGAGGTGAGCTCTGCTTGTTTTGTTTCTCTTCTTGTAATTTCAAGTGCTCCCTCTACTAAGTCTTTTATACTTTATTTCGACAAAGACTAACAACCAATGTTCACAAATGTAAAGCTCTTTCACAAGAAACCGTCTTTAAAGGGACTCTTAGACGTGTCCTCCATATTCCTTTAGTCTTCCCTTCACTCATTTATCCAACTCCCAGTTATTAAGACACAGCAATGGCTGTCATCGAATAGGATAGATGTTTAAATAAACAGGCTTTATAATTCAAACAAGTGTTACAATGTGGGTTTTAAACATGTTACATGTTTCTTGACATTGGCTTCTCAGTTGTTATCAAGTAAACTCTGACTCGAGGTGATGCTGTGCTCTGTAGAGTAGGATTATTTTCCATGGAGTTTGCAATGACCGTTTTTTTTTTAAACTATATCACCAGACCTTTCTTCCAATGCACCTCTGGGTGGACGTGAACCTCCAACATTTTGTATAGCAACTGAGTGTGCAAACCTTTTGCACTACCCAGGGCTCCCTTCCTGAATATAGGCTAGCCATAGTGACTTGCTTGATCAATAATGGAGGTGATATTCTTAGATTTCTAAGTATGCATAATAAGAAACATCCTGTGTTCCACTGGAGTTTTAGAATGTTGTTTCTTGGAATCCATTCTCTCATATTTAGCTGCCATGCATTTAGAGGTTAAGCTCACATGGAGAAACTACAAGGTAAGCAGTTTCTCCTGATTAGTTCACATATCCTGTATTCCAGTTTACAGTCATCACCAGATTCCAGTCTTTGTTTTGGAAGCGCAGCCCAGTCAATCCTTCAGAGGACTCCTGCCCCCGTTGCTATTTGTCTGTAACTGTATGAGACACCACAAGCAATTACTACCCACTGAGCCCAGCCAACCTCAAGATCCAGGAGAGAGGTAATACGCTTTCTCAGTAATTAAATTTTGTGATGGTGTGCTATGCTACAAGAGATATCCAGAGTACTTGTCCATACGAGGCAGTAATTATCCTAGAACTCACTGCCATTAGTCGATTACAGTGAATGGTGACCCTAGAGGGCTGAGAGAGCTGCCTCTTTAGGGTTGTGAGACTGTAAATCTGTATGGGAGTAGAAAGCCTCCTCTTTCTCCCACAGAGGGGCTGAGGTTTCAAACCACTGACTTCGCAGTTACCAGCCCAATTGCCCTGGATGGAGAGAATTAAGTTAGCATTCCCAAGGTTTGTAACCTGTTGACATTTTGAACTTTATAAACTTTAAGGCATTCTTGCCTGCCACAAGTTTATATATGAGGTAATTCCAAAAATATTGCTACTGTGGTACCAGTTCATGGACACAGAGACATAGCAAACAAATTTTGTTTTAACATGGCTCTGTCATCAGTGAGTGCTGTAGACAAGTTCTCTCATGAATACACTTGTCTACTTCTTGACACTCTACAAATTATAATAAACCTACTAGGAGTTTACTTTTATAAAAGGGGAAAATGAATTCTTGCTTTCAAAAGTTCTCCTTAGAATGCCCTAAAAATCATCTAATCAAGAGAACATATTTTTGGAAGGGATCTGCTTGGCCAGTTAAACTCAAGGCGGAGGGGTCAGCTCAGGAGGTGGTCGTGGCTATTTGTTTTTATCCCCTTGGGTAATCTAGATGGATTTTCTCAGAGAATACTGGGGATTCTTATTGGAAAATCTTTCGCTATCCTTTCTACCATCATGGTCTTGTGCTTTCAGACTTACTTCTGTTACAAAAAACACAATTTGAGTCCCTTGAAGTTGTCCAAACTCTCAGTTTCATGTGGAGTAAAATGAAGAGTGCAGAAATTTTCAGGGTGAGATAGTTTATTGTGCCAGCCTGGCCGATAAACACATATAGGATTAATTGAAGGGCGGAGAGAAAAATGGCTCGGTGAGCCTCACCTTTCTTGTCTCTTGCTCTTTGATCATCGGACCAGTGTGCGGCTGCCTTGCTTGTTCTATGCCTCAATTTGCAAGCTACACTACCTGTGGGACACCTAACACTACCGGTGGGACACGCACCTACAGTGGACTGTGCTACTGTAATTTGAGGTCCTTTTAAGACCTGCTCTGCCACACAATTGGAATTTACACCTCTTGAGTTGGGGACTGACTGTTGGTGACCTGGCTGACTGTTGGTGACCTACCTTGCTGTTTGCTGCCTGTGCTAGGATAGCCTAGCTCTATCTCTACAGAGGACTACCTGATGGCCCTCAAGACTTGAAGGACTGCCAGTGTCTCACAACTCTCTCACAGGAGTGAGTTGCACTGAGCCATCTGTACTGCTTTATAATGTAACTGTTCCTTTCTTGTATTATATATCTATCTATCTGTATATAATTTAACAGTTAATTTCTTGTGTTGTATATCTATCTATCTTTATAAATATATAATTATTAGCAATCTGGTTTTGTCTCTCTAGAAACCCCTGTCTAACACACAGGGTCAGGTTAGAGAGATGAATTCACTGCCTTTAAATGTGTTTGGACCTCGATGGTGGATATATTGGGGGGAAAGTTTCACAGTCTGATATTTTTGTTTAGTAAAGGTTCTATGATTCTGGAGCTATCTTTTTTAACTTACTCTCTTACTAACAACACTGTGGGAAAAAGCCCAAGGATTTGCATAGAATGATTAGGACAATATAACCCTGTGCATAATTACAGTGTTTTTCTAAATGATGTCACTTGGAAGTTTATAGCACAGATTATTAATGAATAGGAATGCCTTGAAACATTTGTTCTATGTTCTGGTAAATTTGGGAAATATTATCAATCAAAACAAAGTACAATTTATTTACTGCAGGATTTTTTATAACCTGGAGTCTATTGATTTTCATAAATCTCCAAGAAGAAAAGATTAAACAATGAATTCTAGCCCCCCACAGACTTAATATCCCATGGTACATACAAATTATGCAAAATATTTCAAGATTTGGATGAACTTTAAAACCAAGGAAATTATGAGAAGTTTGACTTGGCTGTTTTTTCCTTCTGAGAGAGTCAATGAGAGATAACAGCTAGTAGACACACACACAAAAAAACACTCACTGCCATCCAGTAGATCCTGACTCCTTGTGACCATCTATAGTGTTTCCAAGGTTGTAAATCTTTACAGAAGCAGAGAACTGTATTTTCCTCCCTAGAATGGGCCGGAGGACTTGAACCACGGATCTCATGGATAGTTGTTCAGCACTTACCCAGAAGGACAAGGGTCTAGGAGTTAGCAGAATCAGAGGCTCAGCTTGCTCTTCTATTTTAGCAACTTTTTTGTGTGTGATATTTAATTTCTTCCATTTTCTGAGCCACTAATTTTTTAATGAAAAAAAGATGACAAATTCAGTTAAAATTTGGATTTTAGAATATAGATTCCACAGTGATCCTAAGACAATGAGCCCCTTGAAATTATACATGTAAGAATTTTCGGAGGAGAGAATCCATAATGTTTCTTAATCCTAAATGGTGCTCCTGACCCTAAAACAGACAAAAATGACTAGACTAGATTATTCTAAGCCTAGTCCAAGATCATGTTGATTTAGTATTTTCCAAAAGTATTTATTCTATCTCTGTCCTATTAATTGACTTTTGAACCACATGCTTTCACTAGTTTAAGTAAATGGTACAACTAAAGGAAAATATTATTTCATTTAAATGACCTTTTACAAATAATAATTCATTTCTCCCTTTTATAACAGTAAACTCCTAGTAGGTTTATTATAATTTGTACAATGACAAGAAGTAGAAATCCAAATAGTATCTAAGTGAGTGTGGAATTGATCTTAAAACTCAAAGGAGACTTGGGATTGTATTGGGAATGCTTCAGAAGTAATCCTACTATGGAGTTTTTGACTAATTTTATTTTAGGTTTTTTTTTTTTTTAAGAGTATTGAGTTTAGTGAAGGAAGAATCTCCCACACTCAAAAGAGAAAACATTCACAGCATATCTAAAGTGATGTTAAACCTACTATGGAATGTTTTGATATCTATAAGAGCTATAAAGATTTTTAAAATCCTTATAACTATAAGGATTAAAAACCTATAATCTATAAGCATTAATTTTTAAAAAACACTTGTCCTGTTAGACTAGGGGTTTTCAACCTTCCTAATGCCACAACCCTTTAATACAGTTCCTCATGTGGTGGTGACCCCACAACAATACAATTATTTTCAGTGCTATTTCATTACTCATTTTGCTATTGTGATGAATTGGGCCACTCCTGTGAATGGGTCATTCGACCCCCAAAAAGGTCGCAACCCACAGGTTGAGAACCACTGTGTTAGACAGAATGAGATATTCTAAATATGTAGTTAGGGTCTTGCACTAACTAGTTGGTTGTTTGTCCTGATTAAACCTATTAGATGGCTAGCTCTTTGATATTTGCCTCATTATTTTGAGCCAAAAGACTGTAACAAGAGCACTTTTACAGATATTTATTATAACCATTTGCAGATAAACCTACAGTAGTTGAATGAGGAAATATTTCATTTTCAGAACTTGATTATTCCTAAGGTTGTAACTTGGGTTCTTTTTTGAGATTGGCTTTACCTCTCTGGTGCCAAGGTGAATAGTCAGTCAGCAGGGGCCACACATTTATATGCCATTGATTATATCAAATGATGTGCATTTCTAGTGACGATGCCTGTTACTTCTTACTTCAGTTCTTCCAGTTCTTTTTCTCTAAGTCCCACCAAATAGTAACAATACTTGACGTCTCCTTCAGACGAAATAATAGGTTCTCCTGAAGAATGGTGTGCCATCCATCCTCCCAGTGTCCGATGGAAACCATTGTGGAAAATGGTTATCTGGTTTAAGTTTCCCCTCTGGCTGACATGGATGAAGGAGAAATGGACTCAGGTCTTATCCTAAAAGGTAGCTTTTCAGATGCAGGGCATTCTACCACTTGATTGTTTAGTCTTAATACTGGAGAAATTGCAGTGATGTTTCAAAGAGAAGCCCGCGACTTTCCTGTTGAAAGTGCTGGTGTCTGTTTGATGTGGCGACAGGGACAGGGTCCTTTGGCAAGAGTCTGAAAGGGAGAATTGGCCTTTTTACGTGCCAGCTTTCTCTCGACCCATTCGGGGTGGTTAATCTCTTCAAGGTTGTTATGACATCACGGGTCACATCATGGGAAAGCTTCCTCGTGATAGCGGGTTTATCCTGCCAATGAGAGAAACCATATTTGGAAATGAAAGAGCAGATGGTGACAATGTGGGCCAGGAAACCAAAGTCAGCCACTCAGCCGTATTAGTGGCAAATGGGAGTTTGTTCCACAAGAGAAGATGGATTTGGATTGGTTCCTTACCTGTTGATAAAGGGCCTCTCTCAATGAAACTAGATCATTATATTTCAAATGGGCTCCATTAACCCTCCTGATCCTCGTTACTTGTTCCACTGTCTTTCCAATAGTCCTTGTAGTTTCCCAACAGTTCACTCTATTAGCTACATGTTTACTTTGGAAAAATCTGTCTCCCCATTAGAACACGTGCTCCACAGTAGCAGAGATCTTGGTCGGTCTAATTGGTTAATGAGAATTGGTGAACTTTGTGGAATATATGGGAACCCTAGTGGGACACACTCAGGCTGCAACTTGCAAGGTTAGTGGTTCAAGTGCTCTAGCTGCTCTCCAGAAGAAAGATAGGCCTTTCTGCTTTCTTAAAGGTTCTGGCTTCAGACACCCCAAGGAATACTTCTGCTTGGTCCCATAGGACTGCCATCAATCAGAACTTACTGGATGACTGCAGGTGGCTATTTTTTTAAAATAATAAATACAATTTTTACTAGGGGTACATTATTAAAGCCCTATGTCCCAAACAAAAGTCCCTGAGTGGCACAAATATGCATGGCTTATAATCTGAAGGTTAGAAGTTCAAACCCAGCCAGCAACAGCATAGATGGCAGTCCCAGAGAACCATGTCAGTAAAAATTATAGCCTAGGAAAACCTATGGAGCATTTCTACTTTGTAACACCTGGAGATAGTTATCCTGAGTCAGAACTGGGTGGAGAAGAGCTAAGACCAACAGACTCCGAAATGCATAGACCAGGGCCTGGTACATGGTAGACCCTCAGTGAAAACATAGTGAATGAATGATAGAGAATGAGTAATTACAGTATGTCAGTAGGACAGCAAGAAAGTGTGAGGGGAGAAATATGTGTTACCTACAGCTAATAATTTCCATTCAGGCTTTAAAGAGGGTCTTTTGTTTTTTAAAAGGGATAAAGTTTTCATTCATCAGCAAATATTTTTGTATGCTAATGAGCATAAAGGGCTATGAAGATATTGGCAAATGCACATTTCCTCACACCTCTTCTGAAAGCTCATTTTCAGCATCTTATTTCTGGAGAGTCAGCCTGCTGCCTTTTTTTTAAAAAGGCATTTTATTGGGGCTCACACAACCCATCACAATCCATACATACATCAATTGTATAAACACACGTATATATCCATTGCCCTCATCATCCTCGGCATTCACTTTCTGCTTGGGTTCCTGGAATCAGCTCCTCGCTTTCCTTTCCCCCCATCCCTCCCCGGTCCCCCTCCCTCATGAACCCCAAATAATTTATAAATTATTATTTTATCTTATCTTACACTGCCTGGCGTCTCCAGTCACCCACTTCTTAGTTGCCCATCCCCCAGAGAGGAGGCCATATGTAGACCCTTGTGATTGGTTCCCCCTTTCTACACTCCCTTCCCTCCCGGTGTCGCCACTCTCACCACTGGTCCTGAGGGGCTCATCTGTCCTCGATTCCCTGTGTTTCCAGTTCCCATCTGCACCACTGTGCATCCTCTGGTCTAACCAGGTTGTTAGATCATGATAGTTGGGTAGAGGAAGCGTTTAAGAACTAGAGGAAGGTTGTGAGTTTTCATTATTGCTAGACTCAACCCTGAGTAACTCATCTCCTCCCAACTACCCCTCTGCAAAGGATGTCCAGTGTATATAGATGGGCATTGAGTACCCATCACATGCTTCTTTCATTCACGAATATATGATTCTCCCCACCCCCCGCCTTTGTTGCTTGAAACCTGGTCCCCTCAGCCCTTCACGATCACCCATGTTGGTGTGCTGCTTCCATGTGGGCTTTGTTGCTTCTGGGCTAGATGGCTGCTTGTTTACTTTCAAGCCTTTAAGACCCCAGACGCTATATCTCTCAATAACCAGGCACCATCAGCCTTCTTCACCACACTTATTTATGCACACATTCATCTTCAGCATTTATGTGGGGAGGGTGATCACACAATGATGGTTTTTGTTCTTTGGTGTCTGACCCCACCAAACTGAGGCAAAACATTGGGGGCGTGCCATGGAGCACCGGGGGAAGCAGAGCAAGGAGATCCTGAGGGAGTATAAAGGATGGACTCTGGGGCCAGAATGTGGCACCCCATCAGACTCGTCTAAAACATTCCTAAAGGTCAATAAACAGACCTTGAACTACTAACAGGCTATTTTTTTTTTTGCTATCTTTTTGGGTTTTTTTCTCTTCTTTTAAATTTCATGTCAGTGACTTTTCTGTTTGTTAGCTTGTCGGTATTGCTGCCATTGATGCCAAGTTCTTATGTGCCCCTTTGGTGCTGTCAAAGCCCTCCACAATTTTATGCACATATTACTATATCTGCAGGTCCACCTAGATAAAATAGGCTACGCAAACAATGTGAGAAGAAAATAATGGGACCAACAGTCCCGGAGGGACATGAGAGTGTGGGAAGTAGGGAAGGGAAGAGGTGTTGGCCAACCCAGAGACAAGGGAACAACAAGTGGTTCAAAACCAGTGGAGGGGAGGATGGGATCACTGGTAGGGAGTGACCAAGGGCAAAGTAACTGAGAGGAATTACTGAAACCAGAATGAAGGCTGAACATAATAGTAGGACAGGAGGAAAGCATAAGAAAATAGAGGAAAGGAGTAGGAGGCAAAGGGCATACATAGAAGCCTAAATACAGACATGTACATATGTAAATATATTTATGATTATGGGGGAAATAGACCTATGTGCATATATTTATAGGTTTAGTAGCAGGGTAGCAGTTGAACATTGGGCCTCCTCGCACCCATTCCCCTAATACAAGAGCACCTTGCTCAGTTAAACAGTCATTCCATGATACCCACCTTCCCGACATGATTGCTGAAGACAGACATATGTGCATAAGCAAATGTGGTGAAGGAAGCTGATGGTGCCCGGCTATCAAAAGATACAGCGTCTGGGGTCTTAAAGGCAAACAAGCTGCCATCTAGCTTGGAAGCAACAAAGCCCACAGAAAGAAGCACACAAGCCCGTATGAACACGAGGTGTTGAAGGGATCAGGTAGCCCGCTGTCTTCTGTACGCTAGTACTCCCACACTAGCCCTGAATAAGAGGGTTCCACACCCAGTAGAGCTTCCTTTACTCTCTGTTTTATAGTTTTATAGCCTCATTTCCACCCATAGTCTTAATGGCTCATCATTATAATAACTCTGGGAAATGTCTTTTGCCTCCCTCTCCCTTTATCAGACCTTCCTTACAAATCCTTAGCCCTGCTTAAGAGCCATTCTCCACTTACACGCATGGTATTGAATCAATACCTTCATATTTTTTAGACAAGAAAACTAAAGCTTAGAATGAAGAGATTTTTTAAGGCACCCATTGCTAATAGTAGTCACTTTAATGACAGAGACAACCACAATTCCTTAAAAAATGCTCTGTGTCAGCTAATGACACAGACATGATCTCATTTAATTCTCACAATAACCCTATTCCCATATAGATTACTGTGTCTCTGGCTCATGGAGATGAGTAGTTCCCCAAGGCCGCTCTGAGAGTCCATAGCCTGTATGGGACCATTTAACAACTCGTCATGGAGTCCACGGCATCTGCAAGCAATGTACTGAGGACTGAGGCATCTGTACAGGAGTGAAAAGAACAGATACCTGTTCCTGCTAACAATAACACATCGTCATGGCTAACATCTATCAAGCTGCTGGCTGTGGGCCATCAAGCTGATGTTGAGGCATAGTGACCCAGGTCGCAGAGCAGAACTGCTCTGCAGGGGTTCTAGCCTTTCATTTTCAGAGGTTCAGAGGACCATGCCTTAGATTCAAATCACCAGCCTTTCTGTTAGCAGCTGGGTGCTTAACCATTGGGCTACCAGGACTCCATTCTATTTATTAAACTCTTAAAATGCCATGCTATGGTGTTATACTATTTTCACATAAGAAAACTTGGTTTTAAAGGTGAATCTCCCCTCCCCCCCAGATTTGGCTGCTGGTAGATGAACTGTTTAGGGTTGGCTTATGAACCTATGACATCGTACTGCAAAATTCATTCTTTTTTTTTTTTCACTTCGTCATGAAGTGCAGTGGGCGAAAAGGATCCTAATGGGTAAATGACAAAAGAACATGTTAGACTTTCAGACTGGCTGGCGGATCCAGTACAAAGATGATCCAGAGCCAGCAGACCTGTCACTGCTTACTGCTCTCCAGTAGCATCATCACTGGCTTCTGCCCGCATGGTGCATGCAGATGACAGAGTCACAGGGCGGCTATTTGTTCAATTCATCTTTCTTATCCTTGCCTCACGCCAAGCAACCCCACATTTTCTATTTTGATTTCTACTGAATGTGCAGAACCCTGTCAGGTTAAAGGGAAGAAGAGTGTTTATAAACACACCAAACATTTGTTTTGTGTTGGCTCGTGTTGGAGTCTAAATAAAAGCTGCAAGCGTGACTAATAATTATAATCTAATTTAGTGTGCTGCATTGGAAAGTGGTAATTACTACATGGGACTTTTTGGGGGGAGTAAATGATTTATGGTCGACCTACTGTAGATTATTAATTTGGAAAAGGGAGGAATTTTAATGCAAATTAATTAAATTTGGAGCTCTTTCTGATTAGGTTGATCAGGATAGTGGAAAATTCCAGGGCCTTTTAATATTTGGCTGCATTTAGACTTAGGATGTGGAATTAATATTCTGGTGAAGTCTGCAGGAGATGGGCTAAAGACGCCACCTCATGCTGGGACCAGAACCTTTTTGATTTGATCAGAAAAGAGTCCAGAGAGAGGAAGTTAAGTTTCCCTCTCCAAAGGGAAAATCCATCCTATAGACTGAGTCTTGACTCAACTCCTCCCCGTCTGATAGTCTTGGGGCTTCATGTCTCCTAACCACAAGCACCGAAACCTTACAGGATTCTGTGCACATTATCAGATGCTCAGCCGCATCTTTGGCTGCTGCCCATTAAAGACTCCGTACTCTTCCGCTTGTGTAAACGCTGGTTCCAGACATTGCACGATAGCTTCTGTGGAGGAAATGCCCCTGGTGAGAAGCACTATGCGACATCCATTATATGCACAGTCCAGTTCTCTTCTTACAACGATGCCGTAAGACACACGGTTTGTGTCCATTTTCCATGCGAGAAAACTGAGGCTCAATAAGATCATACACGCTCAGAGTCAGAATGATGCTCAGGGTAAGATTTAAATCAGTTTGCCTCCAAATCCCCTGCTGTTAGATGAAGGATACATTTGAATTTATGGAGGCCACTTTTGTTATTTTTGATAAGTGAGGAGAAATCAGGTAACTGAAGGGATCCGGTTGAGGTGATACAATTAGTCTGAGGCGGCTGTAGGGCTACAGCCAGGTGCTTCCAGTCCAGCTGGTTATGGTCGGTGGGGACGTGAAAAGATATTCCTATCAACCAGGGCTCTGATGCTGGTCTTACATTTTTTTTTCATATTTTCTCCCCTTCGAGTGTTACAGTTTAATCAGTCCAATTCAGCTCTAGTGTACAAAGGGGTTTTCAAATCGCTGTCCATTAACTCTGAAGCACACACTGAGCATTTAAAAATCTGTTTCTTAACATTGGAGAGAAACAGACTCTCAGGTTGCCGCAGCTGTATAATTATGAAAGCATTCGAACCCACTGAAATGTTTTACCAGCCCATCCTACCGCCAGCAAGTAGAGAGGATGCCAAGTGATTCAGTTAGTATTTTATTTTATTACCAGTATTTCCTGGGACTGCCGCAGGTCAGCATGTAAACAGGGGAGGGGGCTGCAAGGCTGTGATAAAGCCGTAACAGACAGCGTTGCATTAGAACTTTGCCATGTCCACTTCAGTCAGCGTTCTTGTTCAACTCCACATCAACACAGTGGGACCTGATCTGAAAATTCTGCACAGTAGGTGCCTAACCACAAAAATCAATGTTTTCTCTACAGCTCATAGAGAAGTGCTTTCAGAATTTGTTAGGCAAAGGAAATCTAATGGGGAAATCTGCATAATTAGCTGTTTGACTAATCTTGCTGCTTGCTTTGTGGTAAGAGGCAATCTAAACTGCAAAAGCAGTTTCAAATCTTTAAAGGGTGCTTGAAGTTGGGTGGGGGGATGGGGTCGGGCGGGGGAAGCTTAGACTTTTGTAGATGATTCAGATCTCAAATAAAAACCTTATTCTCCAAATTGAAGGTCCCTGGAAGACATTTGAATTATTGAGCTTTCCATGTGGTGAATGAGATTCTTCAAATGATTCTCTAAGATGCTGCTGAATTTCAACAAATGGGGCTGGAACACTGTGTGTGTGTGTGTGTGTGTGTGTGTGTGTGTGTGTGTGTGTGTACAGACCAGAGGCTAGGAATTTGGACCACAGGTGTTGTCAGTAAGTAGAGAGGAACGAATCAGGAGGATAGAGAGATGACTAATGTTATAGCCAAGCAATCCTTACCAGCTAAGCATAACACATTTTATAAAGGATTTATTTCATGATTTGAAATTACAGGAAAGAACAAGGTTTAGACTTTGGGGCTAACTTTCAGCTGCTTTGGTAAAAGTAACCACTACAGACAGTGTATAGAGTTCAAAAGGACCCTCTACCATACACACACTATGGAGTTACATAGCCTGCATTCCGATCCTAGCTCTTCTACATGTTCTTATCATAGACTATATGACTTTATCAGACCGCTGAGATGTAGTCAGTTACTTAGTAGGGCCCTTCTACTGCAATCTCGTCTGTGATATAAATTCTGCAGCGGTAATCACATTCTGGAGTGAATATTCTGCTATGCCCTAATGGACAGGATTAAAGTAGGAGGAGGTAAACCAAGTCACCAACCTTCTTTTCCTTGGGGGTTGTGGTAATTACACAATCTCCTGTCAACTTGCAAAGGGGTGGAGTTGAGCTTATTTCATCACATTTGGAGGTACCACGGATATAAATAGCTCCCTAGAGGCCAGACACACACTCCCTCCCTCCAAGACATTGCTGTTGACAAGCAACATGGAGCTATGCTGATGGCAGCCAGAGCCTTGGAGCTGGAAGCACCACGTGGAGACCCACACCAGCACTGAGATGCTTCCACTACCACTGCATCCACAGACTTTCCACCCACTGGCCTGTGATCTCCCTGCACTGTGCATCATTGCATGTATTGTGTTAGTGGAAAGAGGAAATTACACACGGGTACTGGACATATGGACTAATATCAGGCTTGTTGATGTGATCTGAACTGGGCTGGGTTGTTTTCTTAATATACAATGACTCTTTGATATAAAGTTCTCTATTAAACACATATGAGTGTTTATGAATTTGTTTCTCTAGTCAACCCAGACTAACACATAGGGTATGGACGGCTGGAAGACAAACACCACACGTCAATCACAGCCTCCCCGTGTGTATAAGAGCCAACTGGAAAACACACAATGAGAGATCCCAAGACTAAATGACAGAGGCCAAGACCAGAGACAGTAGAAACTGTGGCACTACATCTATGGCAGTGGTTCTCAACCTTCATCATGCTGAGTGACCCCCAACCAGAACATTATTTTTGTTGTTACTTCATAACTGTAATTTTGCTACTGTTATGGATCATAATGTAAATATCTGATATGCAGGATGTATTTTCATGGTTAAAAATTTACCATGATAAAAGCATATTGATTAATCACAATAACATGAAATTATATATTGTGAAATATTTATTTCTAATGAAAAATAAATGAAAATTTGTCTTGAAGCATGGTGTTGCGTGGGTAACAGTCTTCATGCTGAGTAGTACTCAGCATGTGGGCAGACCCGCCTGGAGACAGATAGAAGAGCAGTGTCTCGGTTCCTAAGACCATCAGAAATATGTGTTTTCTGATGGTCTTAGGTGACCCATGTGAAAGGGTTGTTGGACCCCCCAAAGGGGTCACGGCCCACAGGTTGAGAACCTCTGGACTGTGGGATAAAGGAAAGAAATCAGGCTCAGGCCAGAGACTGGGACAAGCAGACTATGAGAAGGACCAGAGGAGCAACACTGCAACTCTGAGACTGCGAGGCATAACTGCAGGTGTGCATCCTGGGGCGCAGTGGCAGAGCTCGAGGGACCATGTGGCTGAGGACCAGAGAGAGACTTACCTACTGGCTGAGGAGAAGGGTTGTTGTGTACCAACAACCATATCCTTACTGTTTACTGGTCCTGATTTGTGGTGACCTGTTCATTTCCCAAATGAAAACAAAACAAACTCACTGCTGTCAAGACAAATGCACTGCTATCAAATCAATGTCAACTTATAAGACAGGGTAGAAACGCCCCTGTGAGCGTCCATGTAATCTTTATGAGAATAGAAATCCCCATTTTCTCCTGAGGAACAGCTGGTGGTTTCAAACAGCTGACCTGGCAGTTAGCAGCCCGACTGGTAACCACTACACCACCAAGGATCCTAACTTCCCTAATAACCACTCCCCACCCCACCCACCCCCCACCAACTGAGAATTTTGTTTGTGACTGCCGTGTAGCCATTACAACACATCATCAAATCCAGCATAGAAGCAGAGTGTCCTGGAAAGAACAGTTGGTGTCAGAAGAGATAAAGAAAGCTGAATAGTGGAGGCATTTCTGTCCACTGCTTCATGGCAATTGGGAAGTCAGAGGTCAGATAAGGACTCTTCTGTGTGTTTTATACAACCATCTTCCCAGAGTTGTTGATAAAGCTTAATTGAAACAATATCAGAAAAAAAATTAGACTCGGCATAACACAGCACATAGTGGTTGTTGACTAATATACCGCATATCTGTATATTGGTTAAAAAATCAAAGGGAAGAACATGCTTCGCATATATCAAGCTGAAAAAAAATGAAGAAAAGTCCAAGTCTCAAGCAGCAACATTGAAAGATTCTACAGACAAAGAATGAACTATGCAGGAAGCATCAAAAGACCATGGAAGAAATACACAGAGTCGTCCGTACCAAGCCGCAATGAAGGCATTAGGGAAAAGCAAGACCCCCAGAAATTGACAGCACTGACTGAAATATTTCAACAAGTTGATGAAGCACTGGAAGCACTCATTGATCTATGCCAAGAAATTGGAAACACTGCCTGGTTAACTGATTGAAAAGAGATTCAAACTGTATACTGGTACAGATAGGAACTAGAAACACAGGGAATCCAGGATGGATAATCCCTTCAGGACCAGTGGTGAGAGTGGTAATACCAGGAGGGTGGAGGAAAGATGGGGTAGAGAGTGGGAAACGATTATAAGGATCTACATAAAATCTCCTCCCTGGGGGACGGACAATAGAAAAGTGGGTGAAGGGAGACATCAGACAGTGTGAGATATGACAAAATAATAATTTCTAGATTATCAAGGGTTCATGAGGGAAGGGGGAGTGGGGAGGAAGGGGGCAAACAGGGAGCTGATACCAGGGGCTTAGGCGGAGAGCAAATGTTTTGAGAATGATGAGGGTAACGAATGTACAAATGTGCTTTATACAATTGATGTATGTATGAATTGTGATGAGTTTTTTCAGCCCCCAATAAAATGATTAAAAAAAAGAAAGAATGAAAAGAGATCCAAACATTTCCCCACTCCAAAGGAAGCAATCCAACAACATGTGGAAATTATAAAAATATCATTAATATTAATATGACTTCCTAGTAAAATTTTGTTAAGGATTATTCAAAAACAAATATGTCCATATATCAGCAGGGAACTCCCAGAAAATCATGCCAGATTCAGCAGAGGACGTGGAACAAAGGATTTTATTACTAACTTCAGATTGAGTTGTAGTCACTTGATATGACCCTTCTATCCATAATTCCTTATGTGATGTATTGTAATTCTGGATACCATACTGTGGCTATAATCCCATTTTGGAGGGTGTTCTCTACTATACTAATGCACAAGATCAGGCTAAGATTAACTTTAATCCAAGGTGTGAACCAAGTTACATCATTTGTTTCCTTGGGGGGCATCTTTAAACTGTAATAGATGATGTGACTTAAGACACCATCCTTTCTTGTGTTTCCCAACTGGACTTTGGTAGAAGCATAAAGACCTGCTTTCATTTTCAGATTTTTGTTTTTTTTTGGTCTTCTGCCTCTGGACTCCGCATGGGGCTCGTCTCTGCCTTGCTTTTAGTTTGGAGACTTAACAGTACCCCAAACCACATGTAACAGTTTTCTAAACTTTAACAAATTCCTGTGAGATGTTGCAGCAGATTGCAGAAGCCAAGGAGGTGAGGTTCTATACTCAAGGGAGGAGTTGTGAGAGGGTGGGGATGAGGTGGAGTAGGGACTGGGAATGGGAATAGGGGTTTGGAAGAATTGGGCATTTGAGATGTCTTTAATTTCCAACTCCTTGGAACTAGCCTGGTTTTAATTCTTCTGTAAGAAATAACTACCACACAGATAGATCTTGGCTGAAAGTAGAGACTACGAGAAAACTGTTTACTTGTGTTTTATTGACTATGCAAAGACTTCCAACTGTGTGGATCATAACAAGCTATCAATAGCGTTGGGAAGAACGGGAATTCCAGAGTGCTTCCTTTCGATCACGTGGAACCTGTACGTTGGATAAGAGGTAGTTGTTGGAACTACCTCTTCAAAGGGAACAGTGTGTGGTTTTAAATTAGGAAAGGTGTCAGGGTTCTACCCTTTTGCTAATTTAGTCAGTCGGTGTGGTGAGCACAGAAGCTGAGAGACAGGACTACAAAACAATGCCGCACCAGGATTGGAGGAAGACTTCCTAACAACCTGAGATATGGGGATGACACAGCTTACTTGCTGAGAGCTAAGAGGACTTGAAGCATTTGCTGGTAAAGATCAAGGACTTCATTCTCCACTATGGATTTAAACGGAGTGTAGAGAAAAACACAATCTTCATAACTAGATAGATAACATCATGATAAGTGGAGAAAAGACTGAGTTCTTAACAACAATATCGTCTTGCTTAAATCTACAATCAATGCTCATGAAAGCAGGAGTGGAGAAATCAAATGATGCATTTTATTGGACAAGTCTACTCTACAAACCTCTTTAACATGCTGAAGAGCGACCATTTCATGTTGAGGACTAAGGTGTACCTGACTCATGCCATATTTTCAATGACCTCATATGCATGTAAAGGACGGACAATGAATAAGGAAGACAGGGAGAATTGATACATTGGAAGTATGGTGCTTATGCATAATAGTGAACATGCCATGGGGTATTAGCAGAACAAACAAATCTGTCTTGTAGGAAGTAAGCCAGAATGTTCCTTCAGGGGAAGATGGACAGACTTCATCCCACCGATTCTGGACATGTTGCCAGGAGATACCAGTCCTTGGAAAGGACATCACACACAGCGAGACATCATGTAAAATGGAAGAGCGGTGAAAACAAGGAAGCTCCTTGACAAAATGGATCGACACAGTGGCTGTACCAATGGGCTCAAGCACAACCGTGATTGTGAGGACGGCATGGCCCAGGCAGTGGTTTGTTCTGTTGGACAGAGGGGGGTTATGAGTCCGAGCAGCCTTGATGGTGCAAACAATACCAACGGCTTCCCCACTTACTCACGGGATAACTGAGATGCAGAAGAAATGGTATCAGGGTTGGATGCTGTCTCCAGAATCATATAAGTTTGGAGAGGGCAGGGCAGGAAATAACATGTCAAGACTCTAACTAGAACATGGTATTAATGGTGACAACTTTCAGAGCTCTCGAAAAACAGCACATGTGAAGACTTGCTACTCCAACATATTCCGACAGCTGGGCTAGGAACTGGTGCTGTTGAACAAGGGAACAATACAAAGCCGCGCATCTCTGGCAGCTCAGGACACCGTTGTGTGCCTGGTTTAAACATTAGGGTAAAGAAGAAGAGCACACGTCTCTATAGGGGAATATGTCTAACAATCTGTTTGAGATGATCACCCCTGGGGGAAAATATAAAATGAGATACCTAACTGCATGTAGTTAGGTTCAGTGTTAAAAATGGGTTGATTGATACCATGACTTTTAAATTTTTGACTGGTCCATATGGCATGGCCAAAGATGCTTTCAGCTGAGCATTAAGTAAACTTGCTCATTCTAAGCCAGATAAAGCAATTGTACTATTAATCACTGGACATTATATACTTGGATAGATATTGAGTAATTAGGAGAGTGATATTTAACCTCTTTCTCACACAACATTAGTGGGAACGATCAAGGCAATTAATTAGGCCTGCATCCTAATTAAGGAGCTCTGGCGGTGGTGTGGGATCAGCATTGAGCTGCTTACCAAGAGGTGTGTGGTTCAATCCCAGCCATTGCTCTGCAGGAGCAAGGTGAAGCCGGCTGCTTCCATACAGGCGTACAGTCTCAGAAACTCTGTGGAGCAGTTCCATGCTGCTGTGTAGGTTCACTGTGATTCAGAATCAACTAGTGGGCTTGGAGGATGGGAAGAACTAGTGGGTGTGTGTGGGGAAAGAAGTATAAAAGGACTGTCCTGAAGTAAGATGGTGGCCCTTGAAGCTAAACCAAATTCCTGAGACCAATCCCACGCGCGCCACTTATTTCTAGCCAAGTGCTTGGCAGGCAGACCTCGGCTAAGATGAATTATAATGGAGGGGTTCCATTCGCCCTGCATCCAGCGCTATCTTTATGTTAATATCTAGAAAGGCTGGATCATTGGCATATCCTGCCCTAGAAGAATGGGAAAGATAGACGATGAGTGTCTCTTTTTTCCTGCCTACTTTTATCTTTTAAAATTCTCCATTTAAACAATGTTGCGATAAAGAGAACTCAGCCAAACCAAGATTAATTCCCTAGCTAACCGAAATGCCATTTGTGACAAGGTTATGGTACCTCTGCAATGCACCTTAACACTTCTGGAGATTGGATAAAGAGCAATCACCTTTACCTTATCAGACCCCAGTAGCTGGTGGGAGGTTATTAGAGATCAGAGGTATTTATGGATAACCTGACCCTCTAACTCCAGGAGATTAGGATTTGGAAAAACAATTATGTTCTTTTCTTTGTCTGACAGCCAGGATAGCATTGGAGGACGCTGCATCTCTTATGCAGCTCTCCGGTGCGCTGATAAAAGGAAAGGTGATTGATTTACGTTTTCAACCTTTCTCATGTCCCGTTTAATCCATTGTCTTTAGGGTAATGACTTTCCTCTCTGCTGTATTGTGGATGAATTAGGTCATATCAAAGGGAAAAACACATAATCAGAAAATGTATCATTTTTTTCGAGCCTAAGAATGTCAACAAAATCACTGAATTTTAGTAAAACAGCTAGGCAAAATATCATTTATGTTATATAAACCCAAACTGAACAGCAATTTATTTAATTCTGACTCATAGTAACACAGGAGTTTCCAAAATGGTTAATGAGAAGAGACAGCTTCATCTTTCTCTGCAGAATGACTAGGGTGTTTGACCTGCCAAGCTTGTGGCAAGCTGCCAAGCACTTAACACATTGTGCCACCAGCACACCTTTGTTGTGTGAGCTTTCAAATTGAGTATATACATTTCTGAGGTTATATCTCTTAGCCTCCCGAAATTCTCCAACTTGAGAATTGTCTGGTGCAGAACTACAAGGCAATTTATAAAATCTAAAATTTGTTTGTCAAATGGAATTTCTTTCTTCCATTTTGGGCACTTTATCCTTGATCACTTAGAGAACATTAATGAGCCCTAAAGTTATCCTATGTGCCCGTGTATATTCTATGTAGTGAAAGAAGTAGAATTATTGCTAAATTTCATCATAATGCACTTGCTCACTTAAGGGTGGGCAGATTTGTGTTTGATTCCATTTTGTTTATTGAGAAAAGTGAAAAGAAGAGATAACTAATTTAGAAAGTTTTGCTAAAGAACCCATCACTTTCTCCATAATGAAGGCTCCAGGTTCTGACTTTTTTAAGCTGTGTGACTGTGGGTGAGGGACTTAAGCTCTAGCTTCCCGATCTGGAGGGCTGACGTAGATCATGCATATGAAGTGTCTGGAAGTGCACTTGTCTCAGAGCACTCACTCCATCAATATTAGCTTTCACATGCACACAGGTTAAGCAAACGTGCCATGGCTTGAGTCTGACACACCTTGGTGCTCAAAGTGACGTCATTGTTCTTCACGACTTTAAATTATAACTTGTGAGAGGGAAAAGACTCCCATCCACAGTATTTGTATTTTTGCCTTTTTACTTCATCCTTCATCGTATCCTGACCACACTAGTGTGATTTGTTTTTCATTGTTTTCTGTAGGGTTTCCAAGCTGTGAAGTACAGGGGAGTGGATGTACAATGATAATAACTGATGCAAGGTGTTGCAGGGAATGTAAGGGAGGGCGTGGGCGATAGGGTGGGAAGGGGAGCTTGGGAGTAAATCATGAAGGTGTGGCGGGCGGGGAGGAAGCACTGGAGCTGATCGTGATTGAAAAGCTCCCTTTGGGGGTGAATCAACCATGGGGATGGTCTAGGATGGATGTGATGGTGATTGCACAATTCCTCCTTGAAATGTTTGAACAATTGAACGATTCGATTCTACGATGTACAGATTTACCACACAATACTGGTTCGGCCTGTTGATGGTGACTTCTGTAGACGCTGAGGCTGGACTCAAGTAAAAGGAAACCTGTGGCAAGTTCAATCTTTGTCGTTGTTAAAGAGAAAGACCCGCACAATTGTTGAGGATCCTGAAAGACTTGGAAGTGTTTTTTCCTGTTGTACCTGGGTTGCTATGAGTTAGGGGGGACTCAGTGCCACCTAACAATAATAGCACAATCACGTGAACCTTCTTCTTCTGTTTTTAATTAAAGTTTCTATTTTGGCAGCATTGTCGATTCACATGCAATTGTACAAAATAACACAGAGAGACCCTGTGAGCTCTTTACCTCATGTTCTCAATGGTGGCATCTAGCAAAACTAGTACACTATCACAACCAAGATGTAGACATGTCCAGAGAGCGATATGGTCAAGATAACAGAACATTTTTTTAATCACCACAAGCATCCCTCATGTTGATTTAAAAAAAATAATTTTATCGGGGTCTCGTGCAACTCTTATCACAATCCGTACATACATCCATGGTGTCAAGCATATTTGTACATTTGTTGCCTTTGTCATTCTCAAAACATTTGCTCTCTGCTTGAACCCTTGGTATCAGCTCCTCATTTTTCCCCTTGCTTCCTGGTCCCTCCTCTCTCAGGGACCCTTGATAATTTAGAAATTATTGTTATTATGTTATATCTTACACTGTCCAAGGTCTCCCTTCCTCCACTTTTCTGTTGTCCATTCCCCAGGGAGGAGGGTGAACCATCTTGAAATGGTTGTCTTTCTGTGTGTGTGTGTAAGTGTCAGTTGTTTTTCATCTCTAGAAAACCCAGAGTAAGACAGCATTATAACCTTAATTTTTCATTGTAACCATACATTTCTTTCCAAACTTCAGATATCTTGGTATTAAAAGCACATATTCAAACAGATTTTGAAATTAATTTGTTCATTTTTTATTTCATTAATTAGTCAATTAACATTTCAAATCTTAACCAAAATTGTAATCACTTGGAGAATTCTTAAGTATATAGTAAAAATCAAGCAGATATTGAAAAATAAAAACTATACTCTGCATTGTAAGGCTCATCTCCAGAATATGTCTTAAAAGCAAACAGAATTCCGAAAACTGAAACTTGAATTCTTAGCTATTTTGTGGTTTACGAAGAGCCTTCATTTTCCCCTGTCCTTCTAGCTGTTGATGCAGCTCTGACTACCTCTGAGATCCCTGCGGACTTATGTCTATGAGATCTGACCTGCTGCCTGAGCTAGTCAGCATTTCATCTGTTGGTTTGTGTTTGCCTCTTTCATATCAGCCCTATTGCAGGCTATGTTGCTACCTGATCTGCCCATAGATCCTTTGAAAGGGAATCAGGGACACAGAAAGAAAGTCAGGAAGATAGGCAGACCCCAGGGCAAGCCTGTTTCTGATTCAATTTGGAAAACCCAGGGATGGCACTAGGGTTGGTGTCCGCCACAGGGAAACACATACTGTCATACCTCCTGCCCCCGTGTACTTTCTCCCACATCAGACCATGCCAAACCCTCAGCAATGCTCATCATTGATTTAAAGATGTGCATTAAATAGTGCCATGAGTTGCTTAAAGGTAATATTTTTAAGATTATATCAGTACTGAAAGCAAAGTTGTTTGGTAAAACCTTTCTAGACTGAATTGCACTAGTATTGCAGCATTATTAGTGACTATTGTTGTGCTTTGGGACTGCCAAGTTGGCTCTGACTCATGACAATCCTATGCCCACACAGCCAGAGCCTGCCTGCTCCTGAGCCGTCCTCAACAAGCCTACCTCCTTGGGCCAATGCATCGTGTCGAGGGTCTTCCTTTCTGGCGGACCCTCCAGTTTACCAAGTAATTTAGCTTAAGCTTTCCTCTTCTTTTCCTTTCATTGCCATTGCCTTCTCAAAACAGCTACTGACGTAACTTCAGAAATAACACTGTTACAATATTGTAGTTAAACCCCCCCCCCCCCAGATTTGGGAGCAATCATAGGGACACCAACAGCACCCAAAACAAAGATGCGTGTGTGTGGTGCGAGCCCATGAAACCACATGACTCACAGTATCGCTATACCTGGGAAAGAATAACAATTGGAATGGAGTGCATCATTTGTTCTCTCTGCTTTCGCTGCTCTGTAAACAAGATCAAGCTTCAGCATCTTTTCTGACGTCCATTTTGATCTTTGTTTTTTTCCTTTCTTTGGAATGACCTTTTGCTTTCTTTACATGTGACGTTTTCAGGGTCACCCCGTACCTCATCAATCCTTCTGTCGCTTGTGTCCCTGGAGTTGACTCAATCCTGGAGATGCTCTCTGCATTCAGGTGGGATAGAGTCAAAATCAAATTTGAGTGTTTGGGTTGATTTTTATTTTATTTCAACCTGAACTTATTTTGGAACAAAATAAGTCTTTACCACAGTCACCCCGGGCTTCCTTTTCTCTAGTGATATTGAAGACTATCGAGAGCCTGGCCCCAACAATGGTATTTTCAATCACCTCATGTACTTGTGAACATTGGACGTTGAATAAGGAAAACTGAAGAATTGATGCATGTGAATTGTGATGCTGGCAAAGAATATTGGCTGTATCACAGACTGTCAGAAAGACAAAGAAATCTGTCTTGGAAGAAGTATGTCAGAGTGTTCTTTAGAGGCAAGGCTAGAGAGACTTTGTCTTGTTTCCTGTGGACATGTTATCAGGAGAGACCAGTCCCTGGAGAAGGACATCATGCTTTTAAAGTGGAGGGCAGTGAACAAAAGGAGGGCCCTCAGGGAGATGGATGGACAAAGTGGCTGCAACAATGGCCTCAAGTGTAGGAACACTCGTGAGGGTGGTGCAGGACTGGACAATGGTTCACTGCAATGTGTGTAGGGTTGCTATAGGTCAGAACTGCCTTGATCGCATCTAACACCAATTGAGTTTCTCCATCGTCTCTTCCATCCGATGTAGTGAATTTGATTCCTATGTATTCTGTCCAGCTCAGGCCATGTGTACAGTCACCATTTATGTTGTTGAAAAAGGTCATTGCAACGGATTACTCATTGATCTTGCAAAATTCTATCAATGGATCCCCAACATTGTTCTATCAAGGCTATAGTGTCCAATTGCTATTTTTTCTTTGTTTTCAACTTTTGCATTCTAATGCATATCAATGCATCTTGATTGCATGTTTGGTCAATTTCATACCAAAGAAGGTGGTAGAGTTCTTCAATATCTTCATCATTAGCTTTGGTGATAGGTGTGTAAATTTGAATACTAGTTTTATTAACCAGATTACCTTGTAAGCATATAGATATTTTTCTATCATGGAGAGTATTATATTTTAGATACATTTTGAAATGTCATTTTTGATGATGAATATAATGTCATTGCTCTTGAATTTTGTATTCCAGTATAATAACCATATGATTGTCTGATTCAAAATGCCTGATACTAATCCATTTCAGCTCACTAATACCTAGGCTTTTGATATTTATGAGTTCCATTTCATTTTGACAACTTCCAATTTTCTGAGAATCATGCTTCAGACAGTCCTCTTTCTGATTATTGATGGATGTTTGCAGCTGTTGCTTCTTCTTTTGAGTCATGCCCCAACAGAAAACGAGTGTCATAAAAGTGGCAGGTCCTCCACATCATTATAGTCAAACCTACTTTGAGAAGGCACCTTTTGCTCCATCCCATTGTTCCATGCCTTGTGACCTGCAGGGCTCATCTGCTGGCACTATTTTTTGACAGTGTTCTAATGCTATTTATAAAAATTTCAGTGGCTAACTCTCCAAAGTTGGACAGCTTATTCCTTCTTTATTGTCTGTTCTTAGTCTGGAAGCTCTGTTGAAAACTGTTCCCCTTGGGTAACATCATTGTGGGAGTTGGATGATTTTATAGACACTCATGGTTATGGGTGGAGTCAAATCTGTCAATCAAATGGTAGCTGATGACAGCTCCTTAATGATCTGACCTTTTGTATAAGAGGAAGAGACTCTGGGAACTGCTCTTTCTTCACATTCCTGCCTCCTGGAGCTCTTCCTGCCTCAGGAGATGGCCCCATGTTGGCCACCTGACTCTGAGAGCTGCCGGTGCCCTGCCATTTTCCCATTGACTTTGGATTCACAAAACTCTGCATACACCAACCTGTGATCTTCCTGCTTCCTAGTCACCTCTCTGCATCACTGGCATGTGGCCACTTGAGTCTGAGGCGAGGCATAACTCTCATCGGACTTACAGACTTCAGGTGGACTGCATTGGGATGCCTTCATGATATATGATTACTTCTTGATTGAAAGCTCTTTCTTATACAGAGATGAATGTCATGGAATTTGTTTCTCTAGACAATTCAGCCTAACACAGTTTGTATTTGAAATATCATTCACATAGCTTCCAGCATCACAGCGACAAGCAAGTTACCCCAGTACAACAAACTTACAGGTAAGTGGTAGCCCACTTGTGTTGCCTAAAGTGTGTCTGATTGTTAATAGTTTTATTTAGAACATAAGAAAGTTTTATGGTCAAATAAATTGGGAAATACTTAAAATTAAATCAGTATTTCATTTAAGAATATATTCAACATTTTTAAAATGTTAATGTGCATTCTGAATTTCAAGGTAGTAATAGTCTTTCAAAACTTATTTCACTGCAACCCATTTTCTTGTGGAGACATATTTCCGGACTGATCTCTGATGGATAATCTCTTGTTGAAGTGTTTAAGCACCCCTTATAAAGCAAGTGTTTCAATATTTTCAGAGAAGTTGCACCCATTATGCGAGAGGCCACATCGGGGTTAAGAGGTGAGTGGGGAGGGTGGGTTGAATATGGGCTGAAGAGTTGAGTGGTGGCAGGATTTAGGAGTTAGATTTGAAATTCTGTTAATTGCACTTTTTGAACTTTGTGCTTGAGTTCTGTGTTCAGGAAGAGGGTTGAGGGCATTTTCTAGTTCCCAATGGCCTGCATAGGCTCGCTGAGGCTGTGCTGTGGTTTCCCGTTGAGGGATCTCAGGTGCAGGTAAGACATAAATCCATGTTTGTTTATTACTACAATTATATTTTCACCACCTCTCTGACTGCCTGTCAGAAAGCTGGACTAGAATAAAATTTGTTTATAAGAGACACAATAAGAAAGATTATGGAAAAAAATGAGAAACCATAAAATAGCCATACTTCTTAAATACAACTAAGGAAAACAGCTTCTCTATCTTGGTGAACAGGAAGTGTGGGTGTTTCAGAGAAAGCACTCTGACCCTCCATACAGAAGATTCAGGTTCATGTCCCTCCCAATGCAGCTCCTGAATAGTCACCACTTAGCCGTCTTTGGAGATGGTGTGCCGCAATGATGCTGGCCATCCTATAATGCTAGGAAGCTGAAGCCAGGAGGAGCTTACAGACAACAGCAGAGTTGGAAGAAAAGGATGAAGATTTATTTGCCAACAAAACCACTATGGTTCACAATGCTCTGATCCTGTGTCCATTGTGCATGATCCCCACAAGTCGGGGACAAACTGCCCGACAGCTGACAACGAAAACTACTACCAGTAGTCCCCGACTCATGGGGTTCTGTTTCCAGGACTCTATTATTAGTCGGTTCTGATTTAAGCTGAATACCTCACTTTATCCCATTTTCATTATTTTTGCCTTTTATTATCAGTATTATAAATATAACTGTGTCTTTATTACAGTAAATCATAAAATTTAACATTGGCAAGTGAATATCAAAGAATAACATCAAGAAATTATGCACTTGCCCTGCAACATATTACATGATAAATGTGAAAAAATGACCAGTTCTTAAGAGTGGTTCATCATTATTCAAAGACATTAAAAGTGGGGTTTTCCTGCACAGATGCTATGCAGGGAGATGTACTCGTGTTTCGCCAAAAAGACATCCATTCTGCATTCATTTCATGTCAAAGGGCGTGAAGACTTGTTTTCGGTGTGACACGAGTATTTTGTGTAGCTCTGGGGGCAGCTCAGTAAATGAAGAAATGCTAGTTTCTACTTTGGGAGAGCTGCAGGAAGGAAGTCTGGGGGAGAAAGGAGAAAGATGTTTATACCAGGAGGTGAAGGCAGTCGATGGGAAATAGTCAAGAGATGTTTGCACTGCCTCTGCTTCCTGGGGTCTTTGTGGTGAGCTACGATTGAGACCACGGGCCTCCCAGGACAGATCCAGATCATGCACTCTCCTGAGCAGGACAAAAAACATGGACAGCTAATTTAGTCAAAACTCAAAATCCTCCAAAACGCTACATCCTATCACCTCTCAACAAATTGTAGCATTTTAGAGACTTATTTGAAAGTCTGTTCTTGCTTATTTTGAAGATGGTTACTCTGAACCCAGACTAGGCCAGGCACTCTCTTGAAAGCCTATCATGGTCTAACTTTATTTGATCTTCACCATAGCCACATTAGAGAAGAACATCATCTCATTTTATAGATGTAGAATTTTCCAAGATCACACAGTTTTCAAATGATGGAGCTTGGAGTTCCCTTTCAGTTCTGTCTGACTCTGACATCTATGTTCATGTTCATGTTCATGACATTTCACCGCTCTTCTCTGGGATATGTGGAGGGAGGTGGGAGTCTTTCTGATTTTAATTAGTCAGTGTCCTGTCACTGTTCACTGACCCACGGCAACTGTTTGTTGATTAAGTGGTAGACAAAATGACAGAGACTGAGAGAGACTGCCTTTTAAAGGGGGGAATAAATCAAGGAAAAATCCCTCTGACTGAGGAAAGTCCACACATGAGACATAAGCTCTTGATACAGAAATAACACGTATGTTAAAATGGTCCAGCGAAGGGGAGAGACTCAAGGAAAGGCATCCTGAATTCGAGAGAACATGTGTTTAACAGGAAGGAGAGTTGGTAGTATCAAAATGCAAATTTTAACTTAGAAGGAAAATCAGACGAGTCATGAAGCACCCTTGATTTCGACTTCAAATACTGCTCTCCAGAAATATGACAAGTGGATGTCTTTCACAGACATTTATTCTCTGGCAGTTTCGGAGGCTGCACGTCTCAGCGTGGTGTGTCAGTACTAGGGGGAGGGTTTGGTTCTCTGTCGGCTTTTGTCTGTTTGTTTCTTCTTGTGTTCTTTGGAATGCCATGTGTCTGCATCTGTCTTTCTCTGAGGTCTGGGAGGCTCCCGGCACAGGCTCCCTTCATTCAAAGGACACACTGCATTTAGCTTGCTCTCTCTTCTTGGTGATCTTGGGGGCCCCCTGATCTCTGCTCATTTGTAAAATCTCTTTTATATTGGAAAGGGATCGATTTAATACAATCCATCTAGATAGTATCCTACATCATTAACATAACAGGCTCTAATTTTGCCTGATGAAATTACAGAGGTTAAGATTGATCTAATTTAGGATCACTACAAACCAGATTACACAAGGAGGATAATTATATAATCTTGACCATTATGACCTAGCCAAGATGACATATTTGGGTGGGGGAGCAATTCAATCCCTAACACCTTTTAGTGGATACTCTCCCCTCTTTCAACCATGGCATAAAGCAAGTCTGGAGGATTTTTGACAATATGTTAAGCTTCAAAGAGCATTGTAAAGATTATAATAGGCACTTACAGAACCAAAATGCGTTACCTAGAAAGACAAATACAAATCAATTAAAGTTTAAACATTCCACAAATGTTGTAATAAAACAATTTTCATTGAAATGCAAGCTAATGGCTCCCCTCCCTCTTAAGCCTAAAACTCTGAGTCAGACAGAATCCCAACAAATCTGTATCCCTGTAGTGATCAGGGCAATTTCCTAACCCAACATTGGATTTAACCAACTTTAAACCGGACATAATTATGCTATTGATTTTTTGAGATTATGCACAAATCCAATCTCTTATGAGAAAACTTTACATTTGACAAATGTTGGTTCTCAGTAGCTTCTGCTCTTGTGAGTTGTTGTCAATTGGGCTCCAAATCACGGTGATTCCAGTTCAAAACGGGACAACATACTGTCTGGCTCTAAATCCTGTTCACGGTTGTGGATATGTCTAGTTCACTACGGCCACTCTACCTTCCAATGCAGGGCACTCATCTGCTAGCGGTTTCCCAAACTTCTTTGGCTTACTGCCTGCTTTTTAAAACAAAACAACTCAGCACCTCCCTGGCCATTAAAAACTTTTGTCATGTAGACCATGATTTAGGATACGGTATGGGAATCTGCTTTTACAGACCCCCTGGATCATTTAGTGCCTAATGGACAATATTCTGTTGTGATCCATAGGGCTTCAATTTGTTGATTTTCATTAGAAGATCACCAAGACCTTTCTTCCTACTCTGTTTTAATCTAGAAACTCTTGGGGAACCTGTCTACCATGGGCTACCCTACTGGATCTGAAATAGTGGAGGCACAGCTACCTGCATGGTAACAACACAGCCACGCCAGTATGATGAACTGACAATATCATAAGCAATCCCTCTTCCCTGCCACCAGATGTCAGCATATCTAAATTTTCAGTCTTGTGCCTCTGAAAAAGAATTCAACAATATTTATTGAACACTTACTAGATATAACACTTGATTGGATGGTACTGGGTCTCTAAAGCTGGATAAGACTTAGTTCCTGATTTTAAAAAATTTACAGCAAAGGTTACAAATTCTGGTCAAATCTGACATCAGGAAGTGTTTTATTTGGTTGACACATTTAACAATAAATAAATAGATAAGTGAAATTATTTCCATGTCTTTAGATGAGAGTTGCGCTGTAGATCACCCCTCTCTTACAATTGGTCCAATTACGTTACCTTGCTGGGCCAGCAAATATTTGAGATGTAGATCCCTGGTTTGCTGATGAGGTTAGGTAAAGAATCTCGTGGGCTATAAAAAATAAGATCCTGACACCTGGGTTTGCACAATCGAGCATTGGTAGGACAAAGGTCAACCCAGGTGAAACTAATTTAGCCTATTTAATAGTTCTGTGGAGGCCTAGAAGATCGATCTTTGCTATCTGCTAGAGAAGATTGTTTTCTGTTCTATTCACTCAAACTCCAAGAGTTACACAAGAAAGAGAAAGCACAAACTGCTGATTGGCTTCTAAAACCTGACAGATAAGGAAGCGGAATAGGGAACATGTATCTATATTTACAAAATAGAACCTCAGATGGGAGATAATCAGAATAAGGAATTGCTATTGCGAGCTAGACCATGATGTGCACCCAGGGTTACCGCTCCAAGTTGGACAATTATGGGGAAAGATTTTACTGTCAAATCTTAGAATTAAACGATATACAGATTCTACAAATGGGAAAACTGAGACTCAAGGAGAATAACTAATGAGATGATGCCTCCCAGGTCCCAAGGATAGTGGAAATGGCAAACCAGGGACCGCACTTCTGATGGCCTAGTGTCTCGTTGTTCTTCCCAATGTGATAGAAACAAATCACTTTTTGGTGTGAATAATTCGTATGCCTGGCCTATATGACCTATAGTTCTCATTTTTCCATTTGCATTTCCATGGAGGTATGTGTACAAGTATCAAAGATTTAACTTCAGCTAGCACTTAGGTTGCATATTCATAGTGAAAACGAAGTAGAAACTTCACTTTGTTTCTTGGAATTTATGGAAAAACACCATGCTGCAAATGAGGAGATGGGGGGTGGAGGGAGGGAGTGCTCTCTATTGATTCTCCACAATGATTCAGCTCATGGAGTCCTTCTCCAGTTTTTCCCTTTTCTTTGTATAAATAGAATCCAGAATCCTAACGATAAGTCAGCATCAACCAGCTCATGCTATAAGACTCACCTAAAAGAGTTTGCCTCCCAGATCTCGAGAGTAAGAAAATCATGTGTGAAGGACTGTGGTAGTGAGCCACAATAGTTTTATACTTTTTAGAACCCTGCTACAGAGTAGAATAGTGCGTAAGGCTCGTGTATCTTTAGAGCATTCATCATTGGCAGAATGAGCAGTTGCATTATAATGAGACAAACAAATTCCTTGCCAAAACTTTCCTGGCCTTTCTCTTACCAGTGCACTTTTAAATATTCTTAGTTTCTTCATATAAGCCCCCATGATTGTCTTCTGTCTTTTGGGAATATCATGATCGCCCCTTGGGAATCCCAAAATGTAGTCACCATAACCTTCGGAGTTGATTTTTTTTTTTTTTGCCTTCAATTTCATTAACGCTGTAGATCGCCTTGGGAACCACATTTTTTTTAATCACCTTGAATGTCACTGAAGACTCCAAGTCCACTTCGGTTCTACTTTTCCTTCTTTTTTAACCATTCATAAAATATTTTGATCTGAGGAATTAAGGAATTGAGATGTGCGTTTTTTTCTTTCCCATGGAGCAATTATCTATCTGTCTGTCTTTCTGTCTGTCTGTCTATCTATCTATCTATCTATCATCTATTGTTTTCTGTGACACCCTTCATTCCTCACCCAACCTCCCACCTCTTTGCATACACACCTGCCTCCCATCCACCCCTCCCCTTGGAAGCCACTATTTTGATTGGCTTTTCTTTGAAGGCACCCTAACCAGACTGAGACAAGTGTGCAGATTCCCGAGGGAACATATGTCTCTTCCACCGATAGACATGTTTGAACACATTCTGGGTGAAAAATAAAGCCTTGAACTGGAACCCCAGTAGCAGTCCTTCTGGACTTACCCCAGTGTATTCTGTTTCCCTCAATAGTAAAATTCTGATCAGCCCTTAGTACAGAACAAGTGTTTAAGGAAAATTTATTGAATAAAGTGAACTGGGGAATGGTTTGTGTTAGTCTGGGTACTTTAGGGAAACAAATCCACAGAAACACATATGGATAAGAGAGAGTTTTATTTAAAGGGTAAGTGCACATCAAGAAAACATCCCAACCCAGTGTTGCCCAAATTCACAAGTCCAACATTAGCCCATATGTCCGACACCAATCCACAAAGTCCTCCTCCATCTCTCAAAGCACACTGAGTGATGCCGACTACAGGAGGAAAGCCGTATCAGTGAGTGTGTAAGCATCTCAGCACTGGGCTGCTCCAGCACCCAAGGCTGCATCAGGGTAGATCCACATGGCTTCTCCTTGGGGATGTCTTGTAGGAAGTAAGCCTTGCCAGCTGAACTGGCGAACGCAGCTGCACCCTGGTCAGACCATCAGAAAGCAAGAGACCGGAGAACTAGAAAGGTGAGGTTCACCAAGCCATTTAACTCTCCACCCTTCAATTAACCCCATGTGTGTTTATCGGCCAGGTTGGCACAATAAACTTTAACTACAGCAGGTTAAATATTCACTTTTTCTATGTGTGTGAACGTAGCTTAGAACTGTGGGAATCATTTCTGCTGCCTGCGTGGCAAATGGTACTGCCACGGTAAGCCTACCATGAGCCATTCTTACAGATGGTTGAGAACGCCGAATCACCAAATGGACACATCTTGAATTCACCTAGTCTCAGGAATGTCTACTGAGCACAGGCTGGTTTATTTTAATGCCTGTTGCTTTTAAGGAAATAGTTTCAAACTTTTTATGTGAAACTAGTGTTTAAAGACAATGGAATATAGCCATTGTAGAAAAGTATATAAAGATATATAACTACCAACTCATGGGGCTTCAGTTTTTGGTTACCTTTTATATGTGTTAGCTCTTAAAATCTTCTAAAATCAGAAAGCTTCAGAGATTAGAAACTGAAAGTATTTGTGCTGAAGACTGCTCAGGGGCTGAACTAATAGGGTTCCTCATCATTTCTCCACTTACCCATCAGTTCCAGCCCTGTCTGCTGTCATATAAAACCTACTGAGGTTAATAGGCTGGCTGCAGCCTTCTTCCTCAATCTGCCAGAGGGCTTTAAAGTGGGAATCTGAGGGTGCATATGACATACATGATTGAGTCTGTCTGTATTGTCTATTGATCATAGACCTACCATGAAAATAAGGCAGCTTATTGGGTCTGCAATATCTTAGAACAATGGGATACCATGAAGGCATTCTGAGTAATACAAGCTAAACAGAATTTAGAATTCTACATATTTTAAACATCTTCACATTCAGGAATCTTAAGAGGCAGCTACTTTCATAATCTCACAAATGAGAAAATTAATGTTTCTGTTTGTTTCCATACGTTATGCTAAATCACTCAGTTGGGGAGGGAGAAAGCAATGGCTTGAACCCAGGCTGTCAGACTGAATGCTTGCAGTATTAATCCTCTAATTATTTTGCTTCCCTTGAAATTCCACCTCCAAGCTTTTATGAAACCGGAGGTTAAGCTCTGCATCCTTGAGAAAGTAGGCTGACCACAGAAATGGATTCCATTTTGGGTTCTAGATTTTACTATAATGTTCTTTAAATGTCATCAAAGAGTGCCTGGTACAATTCCGTGTCCTACAAACAGTCCCTTAAGGAAGGACGAGCGTGTCCTTTTATAATTTCCTTTGTAGCTGAAAGTTTTAATTTAACCATCAGTTGGGTTCAGTATCAAACATAGTGGCATCTAAGCGGATATGCTCTCTCCTACTCAAATGCTGCCCAGGAAAAAAAAGCACTTGGCTATGAGAATTAGCGGAGTATTTCCTTCTTACACTATTGCATTTGTGAAATTATTATTAATTTTTCTCAGTCCACTGCCATTTTAAGTGCTGCGAGGCTGTGATTATACAGCAATTTACTTGCAATCTTTGTCTTTTCCATCAACAATGCCAATGCATAATTAAACCATGATGTGCTCGAGGGAAAGGCTCCTTTGAATAGAGGTGAAAGCAAGATACTGTCTCAAAGAAAGAGCATAGAAACCAAATTAAGTACCACGTTAATGTCAGTGAATTCATGTCGGCACATGCTGAGGCAAGGGAAAGTAGATGGAACAATCTTTTTCCATAGTGCCTATTAATTTATTGATCCTGTGCTGTTGCTGAAGTCTAATCATATGCTTCTCAGCCATGAGATATTAAATGATACAAAAAGTAATTTAGCAAATTAATAACTATTTTATTAATTAGACATAAACTCTGACTCTAGAGGACAGAGGAGAACTACTCTGCACGAAATCAAGCCTGTAGTCTTTACAGAAGCACACTGTTCCTCTTCTTTCCTCAAGAGCCGTTGGTGGGCTTGAACGGCCATCCTTTTGTCTAGCAGCTGATTGCTTAACAATTGTGCTGTGAGACCTCCTCATTTAGCCGCAATAGCTTAAAAAAAAAGTGACAGAAACCTCTCATGTGAACTACGAAGGATAATATACCAAATACAAAACTCAGTATTTTTAAGCATAGATAAGAGAGGGGTATTCTCAATGTGTAGCGGGCGCAGGATGAGCAGATGCAAATTAATTGAAATCCCCTGGAAGTCATTTTGACAGTAGTTTCCTTGGCATCTTCCCATTTCATAAATAGATGCATCTGATTGCATTTATTTACATTTAGCCACAGGCGGGTAGAGAAAACACATGCAACAAATATCGGACTAAACTCAGCTTGATAATTTGGCAGGAAATCACTCACAGGGCAAAGCAACTACGTACCCTGAGCACGAGCTAGAGAGAACAGACCACATGGATGACGCCGCCCACATTCCCTTTGGGTCCTCGGTGTCCTTCCGAAGGCATGCACTGGAAGAAGGGTTTCCGAAGTTTTCCCATTTTTCTTCTACTACTTTCCCTGTGCTGGGAGCTGAGGTCAATGCTGGTTTCCTTTGTAAGTCAATTAAACTTGGAAATGAGCTGATTTTTCCTCAGGAGAAGAGAGGGTAATGATTTTAGTATATAGGATCTACCGGGCTGCCACTGCCCTGGAATTCCTCGGTCTAACCTGAGGCCGAAGAAAACCACAGATGGCTCAAGAGTGCTATAGAGACCTGGATAGCATCCCCCAGTCCCCTTTGTCAAGCCCAGAGATCCAGGTTCTATCAAGTGAAAGTGAATCTGGTACAGAAGAAAAAGAATACTTCCCAAGGTGAGTCACAGCTTTTCAAGGGCCATGAAAATGCCATTTGTCCTTGAAAGAATGACCACCCCCGGGGAGTGATATGGTTGGGCCTTCAGCTTCAATGTACACAGTTCTCTCAGGGGTCAAAAATGAACCTGAGGTTGAGGTTCATGCAGCAATGCATTCTAAATCGCTGGCATTTGGGACCTATGCTATAGCTTTTCCAATAAGAAAGACTATGCTTTCAGTGGAATAAGTTCAAGAATCTTAATTCTTGGCTTCCTATAATCATTTTAAGGAGTTTTATATTTTATCATTTAATAAATAACTACTTTGAAAGAAACCACAAATCCAAAATAACCCACATATCTTTGGACCCCAGTGCCAAAGTGTGGGTATATATGTGTGTGTGAATATATATATATACATGAATGGACCAAAATATATCCCTCAGAGGTTTTCAGTAGATCAAATCACTGTCCAGTTATAAGTTGACATGAGCTTGTTAGTTGTCTCCCAATATTACCTTTACAATTTGAATTCTTGGGAAACGTGGTGAATCTCATGGCTGTCTCTTTGTGATGATGTGTCTGACAAGCAAACATCAGACTCACCTGACAGTGATCACTAGGGCGGTGGGGATCTACTTCATTATGTAGATCTTTTTCAAAGATGTCAATAAACTATAGAAGCCCCGTAGGCCTGTTATTTCAAATAATCCATGTGCATCAGCATCGTATATAATGGTTTTTCAAACTGGGATTTCAGCAATATAAAACCAAAAGAGAACTCACTGCCATCGAGTTGATTCCAACTCAGAGTGACTCTACAGGGCAGAGTGGAACTGCCCTTGTGCGTTTCTGAGACTGTTACTCTACACAATAGACAGTCTTATGGTTTTGAACTGCTAACCTCTCAGTGAGCAGTCCAATGAGTAACCCACTGTCATCACCAGGCTTCCCAGCAATATGAAAAAACAAAAAAACAAAAACCAAATTTACTACTAACCAGTCAATACTGACTCATAGTGACCCTATAGAACAGGAGTAGAGAACCCCCATTTTTCTTCCTTAGAGAGGTTGGTGGTTTCAAACTTCTGACCTGCAGTTAGCAGTGCAACTGTACTGTCACCAGGGCTCCTATACCACTAGTGATCCCAGAGATCTACAGCCTTAGTAAAATAGTGCTCCTCTCTGGTCGTATAATAGGGTAATATGTTCATCTGCAAAGTAAAGAGAAGAGGTTTCTATATACCCCGTGGTCGTCGGGATGAAGGCCTGGAAATCTATTTCTGGAAAAATCAGCCATTGAACACCCCTGGGGAGCATACTTTGACTCTGAAGCCTATGGAGTTATTACTGTGAGGTAGAGTTGACTGGACAGCAACTGATACTAGTGAGGACTTATAAGATGTTAGCCAAACTTCAGGGCCTTAAACATTCTGAGTTGTAAAGTTCAAGACTTAGCCTGGGTTTCCTGTGTGCTTCCACATCATTAAAATAGTGTGCTGAGGAAATGGCAGGTGGGCCACATCCGACAGCCTCTAGCATCAGTAGAAAGAAGGAGACTCCAACTACATACCAGCCCAAGGCTGATTTCTACAAAGCAGACGTCAGGCATGTCTCTACTCTCCAACTTCTTTTACTATTCTGGCACCAACTGTTCCTCCCACGTCCTGGGGCTTCTCTGCGGCATTTGATAACCTGCTGTCATGGCTCCACCAAACTCACAGACAGTATTCATGATGTTGAGGGTTTGTTAGAGAAGTTCACAGGTTTCCATAAGTCAGATCAGAAAACAAGGGTACAAGCTGTTTTCCACAGCAGTACCCCTTGGCGTCGGCATTGTTCCGTGGCTCAGGAAGCCCCACCACTTTTCCTCCTGGTCTCAGTGTGGCCCCTCTACTCTGCCTTACTGGCACTGTGGCCTCGGGTGCACTGCCACTTTAAACAGGGATTCTCTGTGCACCCTGCGGCTGGCTCTTCTTTTTAGATGGACACACACTCCCAAATCAAACTTACTGCCAGGGAGTCGATGCTGAGTCATCGGGACCCTGTTGGACAGGGTAGAACATCCCCTGTGGGTTCCTGAGGCTGTTACTCTTTACAGGAGTGAAAAAAACAAAGCCAATCTTTCTTTTGAGGAAAGGACTGGTGGTTTCAAATTGCTAACCTTATAGTTCGCTTTTCCTTCTCAGATATTTACCCAATGGAATCGCAAAACTAACCAATACCCTTTATTAGTGTTTTACATACCCTATATGTTAGTCCAGGTGGATTAGAGAAACAAATGCATAGAAACTCATATGTGTACAAGAGAGTTTTATATGAAGGGTAATTTAATTGTACATTAAGAAATCATCTCAACCCAGTCCAGTCCAAGCCCATAAATCTGATATTAGCACAGATGTCCGGTACCAATCTATAAAGTCCTCCTCAGGCTCATGAAACACATGCAATGATGCCGAACGCAGTATGATCACAGGCCAGTGTGTAAAAAAATCTTTGGATCCAGTGCGTTGTAAGCATCTCAGTGCTGGCAGGAGTCTTCACGTGGCTTCTCCAGCTTTCATGGCTGAATCATGGTAGGTCCATGTGGCTTCTCCTCAGGGATGTCTTGCAAGGAGTCAGCAGAGAGAGAGAGAGATGTCTCTCAACTCCAAGAAGGAAAATACCAGAGATCCCAGAATCCTTGGGAGAAGGCCATGCCCACACAGACGCCTCATTGGCTATGATCCAATGACAGACTAGACTCCACCCCTCCACTCTTAATCCTCTCAAGTCCCAAATTGACACCAGATTATGTAACTCACACACCCTATTTACATGCCTCCATCCCCACATGAAAGTGTGTGACATGGAGAGGAGAGCCATGTCAAGTAACTTCATTTCATCATGGCTCATGTCTTCATCTACAACAATTCCATGCGAAGTTATGTCCATTGTGAAAAGAGGGGCTGTAAGTGATTATCCATTCGCCAGGAGCTCAAAGTTCTTCAACTGAGGTAACCAAAGGTGTCTGGTCTAAATTCTATAAATTGGCTGGTAGTCTGTTCAATAAATTCACTTATTATACACATATTGGGTTCTCTTCTGGAGAGGCTTGACTTAGGTTGTGGGTTGTATTCAGTTGGCTCCAACGCATGGCAGCCTTACATTGGCATCTACCAGAACAAAATGCTCCCAGGCGCCGTGCCAGTTTTAAGGTGACTGGCGTGCTTGCGCCAGGGTTGTAATAAGTTTGTATGGCTTTCTAACGTAGGAGTCGGCTTTGGGTCATTCTATTCAGCAGAGTTCCGGGATGGTCCATAGGGTTTTCCTTGGCTAACTTTTGGAGGTACATTGACAGACTTTTGCTTTGTTTCATCTCTCTTGGTCTGGGCATTCCATGAAATGTGCTGGAATTTGAAATGCTGGTGGCATAACTTCCACCATCAATACACACAAGCCTCACGATATGACACACTGACAGATGAATGGTGTGGAACTGGATGGGTAATCAGGATAGAGAAACGTGGCATGGTTTAGTTATTAGGAGCACTGTGGTATCGTGGTCACATTGTTGGTCTGTGATCCACCTGGATGCCAGTTTGAAACCACCAAGCAGCTCCACAGAAGAACGAGTGAGCTTTCTACTCCCTTAACCAGTTTCAGTCTCACAAACCCACAGGGGTCACTCTGAGACAGCATTGATTCGATGGCAGGGCGTTTTTCCTGCTGTTGTTGTTCTCTCTCTTTTCTCAGTGCTGGCACTGTCAGATAAGCTAATCACTAATCACAGGGTCTCCAGTTCAAATCCATCAGCTGCTCCACAGGAGAAAAATGAGGCTACCTGCTATCCTAAAGATTTCTAGCCTCAGAAACCCTACATAAGTTTGCTATGTGCCGGAAGTGATTTCATGGCAGGGAGTTTGCCATTAGGGGCTGTGGAGATTTGGAGTTCTGGTGATTAGTGAAATGAAAGATACTTAAGAGATTTCATTTGCCGAGTTGTCACCTGTGCTATGAGGGTTGGGTAATGTCCATCTCCCAGCCGGCATATTGCGCTACTTTCCCCACCAGCTCCTCTGCCAGCGCTGTCTTCTCTGCCATTATGACAGTCCAGAGAGTAAAAGCAAAATGTAGGAGAAGTTTAGATTCTGTGATATGTAGGAATTTTAACACAGCCTGAGGTTTTTCTATAATTTGCAATATCGCCAATAGCATCAGCCTATCAGTAGCTCGTTTTCAACTGGAAGGTAATATTAAAGTTGATGTTTAAAAATCCTTATTCGGAGCAACAGGGAGAGTTTTATAGGAATACCTGACTGTTCCCAGCCAGTCTACCTTGTGGAACTTTGTGAAAGAACAGAAAGGAAAAGTCTGGAATTTCTCTGCTCTCTAATCTATTTGGTTCTCTTATCATTCACATCCGGCTTCTATAAGATTGTTGAAGCCCTGGTGTTGCGGCAGTCTTTATTGAACGACCTATCTAAAAGCTTTCCATTCAGAAGGAGCAGCTACATGGCCGGCAGCTTCCAGTCCGGAATGCTAGGGGATGCTTCTACAAGCAGCAATCCTCGCAAACAGCATCATCCTTTTTGTTTTCCTAAAGCTACCAAGTAGTCTGCATAAGACGCCGACTCAGGCCGCTGACTCATTTTCTTTCCAACCAACGAAGAAGTTTTCTTTTTTGGACTGGGATTTAAGAGAGTGCGCTAATTTCATGCAGCAGCAATCAGGAGAGATCAATTTCATTGTCCTTCAGCAGTTTCCAACTAATTAGTCTTTGGGATCTCGGTGAATAGAGGAGCTCTTTTTAATATATAATTTATTAACTTGATTATTTCATCTTTAAAAAGAAAAAGACCAGACTGAGAGATATGAAGCAACAGTTTGCATAGTTTGCGAAGATTATACTAGAAAACCAATGAGAAAAGGGGCTCCTACTTTGGACCTTTTGGGACATTACCTAGATGTTGCATAAGGTGGGCTTTTGGTTTGTCTCAAGTTCTAGTTCTAAACTCCTGCAGCCAAAGAAGACAGGCTGGGATTTGGGGAAGAGGGGGCTTATGGATACGTTCACTCCTTAGTCTTACTTTTTATCATTTCCCATTTAACTATGATACTTTATGTATCCTATTTCATTTTATGTATGAACTCTCAGATGAGAAGAAAAGACATTTATGTATTACACAATTTAAATGTATACTACGCCACCAGATAATGAAAAATATAAGCATAGTTTATCATGTTGCAGTGTCCATGCCCTGCCTCTTCCTAATAATAAAACAAAGTGATGCTAGGGACATGTTAATGACAGGAGAAAGCATTATAAGAGGAACGTTGTGGTTAAACACTGTGTACATCGTTTAGCCTTGCAATGTTATCTATTAAAGTTTCATTTCTTTGTAACTCCTCTCTTTTTATTCGTTATTACTTTTCTGGAAGTTTCTTCTTTTCCTCTGGGTTTGTTTTGCTTTTTGCGTCCTCATAAAGATTGTCCCTCAAGAACAAGAATCAACACATCTTCTGAAAAGCGTTCCGTTTGTAGGTCAAAGGTGGCTTCCTGTCACACAAGGAACCCGCTTCAACAGAGTGGGCTTGCTGTGGAGAAGGGCCCCAGACCGAGTGTAAAGGTCATTATTTTGACAATGCACTCAAGTGTATCTGGTTATAGATGTTTCTTTCCAGTTGTACCCCATTCCATGCTTCCCTTTTTTCACTTGGCATCAGCCTTCTCTCCATTCTATAAAAGTACCCAACACTGTCCCACCTCCAAACTCGTCTTTGTCCTTATCCTCTTTACCTTACCCTCAAGCTAAAATATCGTCTCTGACGAGAGGCCTTCACTAGCAACAAATATGTTACCATGTTATACTTTCTGTTGAACTCTTTTCCTCTTCACAACACTCATGAAAAGATAAGGGTTTTCTTCTTAAAATATTCTTGCCTTTTTCTGTCTGCTGTCCTAGAACATCTGCTATCCTAGAAATTCACAGGGACAGGTCTACTCTGTCCTATAAGATCACTGTGGGTCAGAATTGACTCCAGGGCGGTGAATTTGAGAGTACTAGTTTATAAATTTCATGGGGCTGGAAATGTATTTGAAGTGCTTATTGCTACATTTCTATGAACTCGGTGCGTGGCACATGGTAGGTACTTAATGTATGTTGAATAAATAGACAAAATCCTCATAGGCTAGTTAGTTCATTTCTTTAGCTTGATGTACATCTTTAACACATTCATTGAGGACATCAAAGTACATTACAAATTATCTAAATTTGTACTTAGTGGTTTAGTGGAAGGGAATTTGGGAAAATTAATCGTTCATTTGTCTCTCTTTAGTGTGCTACTTATGTTTTAAGTATAAACCCAAATCCATTGCCCGTGAGACAATTAAAACTCACAACGAACCCTCTAAGACAGAGTAGAACTGCCCCCTAGGGTTTCTAAGGCTGTAAATCTTTATGGAAGCAGATTATCAAATTTTTCTCCCACAGAGCAGCTCCTGGATTTAAGCCACCAACCTCTCAGTTGGCAGCAAAATGATTAACCACTGTGTCACCAGTGCCCTTTTTAAAAATGTTTACCAAAAACTTGTTTCTTAATTATACTAGTAGTACATATTTACTACAGAAAATTTGGAAAGCATACGTATGAAAAAGAAAGTAGAAAACTATTGACCATTAGTCAAAGATAAGTTGTGCTACTTTTTAGTTTTTAATGCCTATAATATATGTGTGCCGGTGCAGCAATTGTGCCCGATCTGACTATCTCACTGGAGTGAAGCACTAAGGGCGTGCAACAGAGCAGCAAGGGAAGCAAAGCAATGAAGTCCCCAAGGGATACCAAAGATAGACTTTGGGGATAGGGCATGGCACCCCATCAGACTGGACTGAAAACACTCCCAAAGGTCAGCAAACAGACCTGGAACTATTGATAGACTTTTCCTTTTATTGTCATTGTTGTTTTGTGTTTTTTTGTTGTTGTTGTTTTGTTTTGCTTTCTCTTGTGCTTAATATTGTCTCTGCATATCTATCTAGATAAGATGGGTGGGATAAACAATCCAGAGTAGAAAACAACAGGACCGATGGTTCCTGGGGGACACGGGAGAAGTGCAGGCGAGGGGAAGGAAGTGGGTGTTAACAAACCCAAGGACAAGGGAACAACAAGTTACCTAAAGTCAATGGTGAAGAGGGCGTAGGGTGTCTGGTAGTGCTTAATCAAGAGCAATGTAGGAATTACTGAAACCCGAGTGAAGGTTGAACATAATAGTGGGACAAGAGGAAAGTAAAAGGAAATAGAGGAAAGAACTAGGAGGCAAAGGACATTTATAGAGGTCTAAATACAGGCATGTGCATATGTAAATATATTTATATATAATGATCAGGAAATAGATCTATGTACATATATTAAGTATTAGGCAGCAGATGGACATTGGGCCTCTCCTCAAGTGCTACCTCAATGCAAGAATACTTTGTTCTATTAAACTGGCATTCCATGATGCTCACCGTCCCAACAAGATCACCGAAGGCAAAATGTGTGCATAAGCAAATGTGATGAAGAAAGCTGATGGTGCCCAGCTATCAAGATATAGTGTCTAGGGTCTTAAAGGTTTGAAGATAAACATCTAGCTGAGAAGCAACAAAGCCCACATAAAAGAAGCACACCAGCCTGTGTGATCATTAGGTGTCAAAGGGATCAGGTACGAGGCATCAAAGATCCAGAACAAAAAAATCATATCAATGTGAATGAGGGGGAATGTGGAGGGGAGACCTCAAACCCTTCTATAGACAATTGGACATCCCCTTACAGAAGGGTCACAAGGAAGAGACAAGCCACTCAAGGTTCACTATACCACCGATGAAACAAACAACTTTCCTCTAGTTCTTTATTGCTTTATCTCCCCCACTATCATGACCTCAGTTATACCTTACAAATCTGGCTGGATCAGAGCATGTACACTGGTACAGATAAGAGCTCTAAACACAGGGAATTCAGGACAGATAACCCCTCAGGACCAATAATGAAAGTAGCAATACCAGGAGGGTAAGGGGGAAGTGGGGAGAGATAGAGAGAACCGATTACAATGATCTACATATAACCCCTTCCTAGGGCAACAGACAACAGAAAAGTGGGTGAAGAGAAACATCAGTCAGTGTAAGATGTGAAAAAAATTATGAAGTATTAATGGTTCATGAGGAAGGGAGTGGGGGAGAGAGGAAATGAGAAGCTGATATCAAGGGCTCAAGTAGAAAAATACGTTTTGAAAATGATGATGGTAACATATATACAAATATGCTTGACACAATGGATGTAAGTATGGATTGTGATAAGAGCTGTAAGAGGCCCCAATAAAATGATTTACGTGTGTGTGTACATATATTTATTCAGAAATAACCGCACCTTAAGACCTCATCTAATATAAACTTTCTTGAGCTTCATTTTTTCTACAAATAATCTTTTTGTGAGCATATTAGTACTTATAGCTCAAAACTATTGTAAGTGGCCACATGATAGGTAATCCTATGAAGTTCTTAGAATTTATTGATTTACTATTATTCTAGCTCCAGTGACTGGCCCAAGATGAGTCGATTGAGCTGTTTTCTCGACTTAAAGGGGAAAAAAAATTAAATACTATTTCTGGCAGGAAAGCATGCCTTCTTTGGAGATGGAGCAGTTGATTTTTGAACTCTGATATCCACCACTTGGAGAGAGTAAGAAGAAAACCAATATGGAAAAAATGTGATGAGAGTTAGAAATGAGGAGATAGAGTGTTTTATAAACATGCTAACTCGAATTCATTTAGTACCAGTAGTACTATATTTTGATTACATGAACTGATGATCCCCTCTTTAGCCTGAAGTTGGTTTTAGTTGAGTTTTAGTTCATTGTCATTTAAAGGATCTGGAAAAATATAGATGCTGTCTATATTGGCAAAATGTCACCGGAAGTTTTGTACCATGTAACGACTGTGGAAATCTTGGGCAAGTGTACAAGATGGCCTGTAAAATATGCAGTTCATAAAAGTACACAGACGAAGCGTTCCCACCAAGGTGTTTCAGAAACATGGCATCTGAAACATACACAACCACATTCCAGTAGGAATGACTGAGCATCTCTTAGAATTTTTTCAATTTTTTAACTCTGTATATTATAGAATTAATCAGATTTTCCTGTTTACTGATTGTGTTAGTCTGGGTAGACTAGAGAAACAAATTCATGGATACTCATATGTGTACAAGATTGAGTTTTATATAAAGGGTAATTGTACATTAAGCATCTCAACCCAGTCCAGTCCAAGCCCATAAGTCCTATATTAGCCCATATGTCCGATACCAGTCTATAAAGTCCTCTTCAGACTCATGAAACATATGCAATGATTCCGACTGCAGGACAATCACAGGCCAGTGGGTAGAAAGTCTTTGGATCCAGTGGCGTTGTAAGCATCTCAGTGCTGGCAGGGGTCTCTCTGTGGCTTCTCTGGTTCCCAGGGCATGGAGTTTATCAGCATAGTACCAGGTGTCTTGTCAGTAGAGCATCTCCGAGGGAGTGGAGAGAGAGAGAGAGAGAGAGAGAGAGAGAGAGAGAGAGAGAGAGAGAGAGAGAGAGAGAAGAGAGAAGTGTCTTCTGTCTCATTGGCTGTCTCTGAATTGACAGGCTAGACTCCACCCTACACTCTTAATCCTTAAATTGACACCAGATTATGTAAATACCACACTGATAAAATTCATCAAGCTAAATTTGTGTGGCCTATTGATAGAAAAAGCCTAACTACAAAATTTAACCTTATTCCTGGTTTATAATTAACCTCATTTTTGAACCCAATATCTCTCCATGCCTTTGTAGTTTCCCATTTACTTTTAATTTGTTTTATCCTGCTGTAGCTCATGTAGTTTTATAAATTACTCTAAATTCTCATTGGAAAATAATGGAATATAGATATATGAATTATTTTTTTGTATCCCTTTTAATCAGGCCTTGCTCTGCACACCGGACCCACTTAGTCTGTGACCTGGAGCAATTCCTAACAAGTCTTTTCTCTGTTTAGTTCTTCCAAAATCCTTCCCTTTGGCAAGGGCATATTTTCCTGAAGAAAAAATGTAAATTTTTTTCAACGCCATTGATTTCGTAAAACATTTCACACAACCTTTTGTTTAGTCCTAATTCTTTTCATAAACAACTTTATAAAATTTATTTATCAAAAGTACCATCAATGTTTATTTTGTAAGTATACATACTTTAAAAATAATTCTTTGTATAATTCTCTTTTGTTATTTTTTAAAGTTACTCCAGTTTGGACATCCAATATAGCTTCAATTTGTATGCCTTTATGTCATGATTTTTTTTAGTGTGATCTGTTTTGAAGTCAACGCTCCTCTGCAGTTTCATTAATGAGATGGCAATGATCTTCCCCTGCAGGGAGGTCAGCCTCAAATCACAAAGACAACGGAAATATTGGCATGAGGAAGTCCTGAGTATTTTCTGGTTGGGTAATGACAGCTTCCATTCACCACGTAGAATCTTTTTTATTTTGCAGTGCAATTTTCTATGCCCTTATTATTGGTTAATATTAACGCAGCAAAAAGAAGACCCCAAGTTCACAAACAGGCTACATAGTTTTATAAGGCATTGTAGGAAAACAATCGACTAAGAAGGACCAACAGTATCCCAGGGTGTTGGTGGGCACCTTCCTGAGAAAGGTAGCCCTCTATTCCCTGATGAAGAGGGTCTCATCACTTGAGGGGAAAGGCCCTTTGGGGTGGAGGAGCTTGAAAATAGGGTTGCCTTGCCCACAGGTAGCGGTTGGTTTCCCTGTCTCGGTCAGTATTGTGTCGGGTCTACAGCAATGCTGAAAGCAGCAGCAATGCAGCAGCTGCTACAGAACCTCTAGTCACCTGCTCGCCCTCGGCTTCTCGGACGGGTGCTGCTAATTCACAGGAGGCTGGGGAATTTGGGACAGCAGCTAATTCCCCTTACCTGCTGCCCTGCCAACTCCCGGGCCTCCTATAGCGCCAGCAAGTGGAACTCAAGCAGTGCCGGTAACTCTGCGGGATGATCCCTCCACAGTCATGGAAACCAAGTTCTCCACTCAGGGTAACACTAGACCCAAACCTACTTTTTCCAAACTCTGGAAGCTTTGTAGTCTTAGATTTGATTCCTGAACTCACCACAGCACAGAGGATCAAGTTCACAACCTTTAAAGCCTCAGAGGTGCTGGAGAAGACAATCTGTGATATGCATCTCATTCTGTAATCCATGTGTTACAGCTCTGAGTTAGTTCATTGTGCCAACCTGGCCAATAAACGCATGTGGGGTTAATTGAAGGGCGGAGAGATAAATGGCTCGGTGAACCTCGCCTTCCTAGTTCTCGGGTCACTTGCTTTGTGATGGTCGGACCAGGTGCAACTGCCTGAGGATTTCCCTGCTTCAGCTGGCAAGGCTCACTTCCTGCAAGACATCCCTGAGGAGAAGACTCATGGACCTATCCCGATGCAGCCCTGGGTGCTGGGGCAGCCGTGTGGAGACCTCTGCCGAGATGCTTACACTTTCACTGATTCGCCTTTCCTCCTACAGTCGGCATCATAATGTGTGTTTTGTGAGATGGAGGAGGACTTTGTGGATTGGCATTGGACATATGGGTTAATGTTGGACTTGTGGGCTTGGGCAGCACTGGGTTGGTATGTTTCTTGATGTGCATGTAACCTTTACATAAAACGCTCTCTTTACATGAGTTCCTGTGGATTTGTTTCTCTGAAGTACCCAGACTAACACAAGCTCCTTGATACTTTTCTACACAGTCATGGTTGCTGTGTCACCGAATCCAATAACGTCAGAAAAATTTCTAGATCTTTAGACCTAGGAAAAGGCTACGGGTAACGATAAAGCCCAGGCTCTCCTTTGAACAATGGCAACAAAGCATAATTAACTGCTACGATTATGTTCTATCATAACAATCTTCCTCGATGGTCCAATAGCATTGAGCCGCTCCTTTGGTTGGCAGCCAAGCATTTCCGTCTCAGTTCTGCCTTGGAATCCACCACAGGTGCTTCCACCTCGCACTCCTGCTTCCCCGTGAGGACATCCTTCTGCTTTCCACTTGTACTTGCACTTGTGCCATCGCAAATGCAAGTGATCCCTGGCTCACTCCATGTGGCTACTGACCACTCCTCAAGCCAACGAGGGTCGCACTCCTACCATGGTTCTGCTCTACCAAGTAGAATCATTTTACAGATAAAGAGGTTAAACTACTGTGATACGAATTGTATGAGCCCCCAATAAAATGATTTTTAAAAAAAGAGGTGAACTAGAAAGCACTCAAAACACAAACCCACTGCTATTGAGTTGATTCTACCCTGTCAGTGGGTTTCTGAGACTGAATCTCTACAAGAGTAGAAAGTCTCGTCTTTCTCTTGTTGGTTGGCTGATGGTTCGAACTGCTGACCTTGTGGTTAGTACCCCATTGTGTAACTACTACACTACTAGTCGAAGCTGAAAAGTCAGTTATGCTTCTTTATTATTACTGTCTTTTACACAAATAAAAGGTGAGTTATGTGGTTTTTACATACCACACGACACCCTCACACATTTGTTTTCTGTGTGCATGATGCTCATTAAAGTCATGTTGTAGTGAATACATTGTGGTTCAATTTTTTTTCATCATGCAATGCTATTTTACATGCTGGCTTTTCTTTCTGAATTTGAATGATTCGATTTCTTCTGATCCTGCTTCTATAACATCATTTATATATGCTTTTAGAATATATATTTTTTTACTTTCTCATTTTGATGTTTCGATTTTGTCAGTTCAGTAGTAACCTTTGGGATGGCTTCTCAGTTCCTAGAACCTTCATTTTTTTTCTGAGCATTCCCCACCCCACCCCTGTGGGGAAGATCTTAGTAGACAGTTTTGTACTGCATGACTCTCTCCTTTGACATAGCATGGACCAGGTGTCAGTCATATTTACCCTCTCTCTGAGTCAGCATGTTGAGATTCATTATCTTTTCTTTTTCACTTTTTAATTTCTGTTAATCTTTCTTTTCATGTCGCCTATCTTTTATGCTAGTAGGGAAATCCGCACTGAGTGAAACAGAAGTGGAGAGAAAGTATGGCTGGTCTTCATGATAGCTATTGCCTGAACCAGGTGATACAAGTTGTTAAACAGCTGACTGCTAGCCAGAGGCTGCAGGTTTGAGTGCCCTGAGAGAAGTCGAGGGAGAAAATCCTGTTGCTCAACTTAAAAGATATCAGCCTTTGAGAATCTTGTGAAGCACAGTTTCATTTTGACGAATGTGTGATTGATCAGAGTAGACTCAAAGACAACTGCTTTTATTGTATTTTACTTCATGGTTCCAGTATGTCCTGTGATTGACTAAACCTAGGCTTAGTGAGTTAGTTAGGACACTCTTCACAAAATCTCCCCCTAATCCACCCCCCAAGTCAGTTTGAGTTGTTTCCTTTTTCCACCGGAAGAACAATGACTTACCACATCATGTTATTAGGAAGTGAAGAGCTTCCAGTCAGTTCTTTGGAATTGTCCTTCTCGCGCTCCCCCCCCACCTTATTTCCCTCGGAAAAATCACAGCAGGATTTTCTTCCACTAGAACCACACAGGCAACATATCGTGGCCCTGGATTTTCGGTGCCATTTGTGATCTGTGCTCCTGTTGTCCACTGTGTTCGTCCCAGCCCAGGTGATTTTTCTTTCTTCAACTATGTTTCTGAGCGCTCGTCTCTCCGCCTCTTGCTATGTTTCTTGTCACCAAAGCCGTATTTTCCAACTACGCTGTCTTTCTCTTTGTTTCCAGCTTTTACATTCCGACCACCAGTACTTATCAATGCATTTTGATTGCATGTGTGAGCAAGTTCAGACTGAAGAAGCTGGTAGAACTCAATTTCTTTAGCACTAGCTTTAATGGCTGGTACACAAATGTGCACAATAGTCCTATCAACTGGTCTTCCTTGTAGATGTATCGGTATTATCCCATCACGGACAGCATGGCACTCTGAGATAGCTCTTGAAATGTCCTTTTTGATGGTGAATGTGATGCTGTTTGTCATTACAGGCATGGTAAATCATGCGATGGTCTGATCCAAAATGGCTCGTCCTAGTCCATTTCAACTCACGTCTGTTGCACAATAAATGAAAAGGGAATTTTGTGTCCTCTTACTACATTTACCAAAACCAAACCCACCCTGCTGCTGTTGAGTCCTTTCCAATTCCCAGGGACGTAGAGGGCAGAGGAGAACTGGTCCCTCGAGGTTTCAAAGCTGTCAGTCTTCGCAGGCACGAACTGCCACCCCTTTCTCCCACAGAAGGGCTGCTGGCGTTGCACCACTGTGAGCAATTGAGGAACCGAGTCCCCGTACCACCAGGCCGCCTTCAATGTACCTACCATCCCATTAACGAGCACACATTGTGTAATATCAAGCACTGTGTTCCCTTCCACAGACAATAAAAATTCAGCTGTCTAGAAACTAAAACTTATCATTTTTGATCCATATTAGCATTTCCAGTCAATTTTGGGTGTTTGCTGTGATAGTATTATATTAAACTACTACCTATGTGTTTGCTGGAATGCATCCGCAAGCATGCTAAGCCAATTCAGAGTTAAAGTTATAAATAATATTGCTTATGGTATCTAGGCAATAACTTCCCTTAAATGTTATACAGTTAAAAAGTTGCTGAGGGAAAAAAATGAAATTAAAAAGTTGTCAAGTACTATCTTGTTGGTTTTGACTTACAATGACCTATGTACAACAGAATCATCGAGTCATTCTCTTGTTCTAGTTCAAAAGTACCTAGATGGAATTTATTGCAATAGACCACTCATTCAAGGTCCCTTGCTCCTTGCTTCCTGCATCATATGGGACTGTGGTTTTCATTGGTTGTTAACCAGGAAATATTCAAAAGCATACTCTGTGTTTATATCATTGCTTCCCCCCGTAGCTGGAGCTGCTGGATCAATAGACATGATGTACAAGTTCTTTCAAAATCAGCAAGAGACCTGTTCACTATTAATATAATTTTTTTTGCCCAATAACTGCTCATGTTGGATCCAGTGGCATGTTGGCTGAAGGTAGCAAAGTTAGACCAATAGCCATGTCAATATTTTGTTTCTTAGAAAGAAATCACATATGCACAAGAGACCTGCTGAGATAAGGTGCTTCAATTACATGGGAGGGGACTGTAGGAGACAGACACCAACAAAAGTCCTGAAAAGGTAGGTGTCTCATAACTCAAACTTGAACGATGGGCACTTCCTCTTATGATCATGTATAAACTGTATTTCTGTTTAACACCTGGAGCTGACACCAACTTGACTTAGTGTGTTGCTAGTTACTTTCACTACGAGGCTTTTCCGGTGTCTCGTCTGCTTGGAATCTATATCCCTGTTTTGGAAAACTTTCCCCCTCTATTTTTTTTGATGTCTTAGGCATATGATTGCTTCCTTACTGGATAATCCATCCCTCCTAAAAAATTAACTTCCAGTTCATCTTGTATGCAGAGTACTTTACTTGATTCTATGCTCTGGTGCTTCTACCCAAGCTCTAGCTTTCTGGATTCACTTCCCTACCCAAACATAGTGCCTTCCCCAAAGCCTAGTAACATGCACATTTATTCACTCTGCTTTGCTTAATCATAGAAGTAATCATTCATTCATTAAATTTTAACGAGCACCTACTCAGTATTCATTAAACTTTGAGATGCAAAATAAAGGCCCTACCCCATTCCTTAGGTGAAGATAGACAGGCAAAGAGAATGTAGTCATACAGTAGGATATATGTTACAATAGAGGTAAATGTGGGCAGGCCTGGACTGATCATGGACAGTAAGTGGTTATCAGATAATACATTCTAGAATTAGTACCACGTAAGCTGAATCTCGAAGGATGAGACGAATGAGGTAGATAATGAGTGAGGCATTTGTGTACATGTGCACGCGCGCACGTGTGTGTATGTGTCAGAGTCAACTCTATGGCAGCAAGTTGGGTGGGTTTTTGTACGTGTTGCTTCTCTGATGTTCCCTCAGCAAACTGTGAAACCATGACTCACCTAGTTGTTACAATCACAAACTGCACATCATGTTTGTACTTCCTCCATCTCCACCACCTTCTGCAGTTCATCAATCTCCAAGACCAGTCAATAGCAACTTTCAGGTCCCGAGTTTCCCATGCCTGCTTGTTTCTCTGAACACCTGTGAATATGTCAGTCGCGCATTTATCACACTATCATACTTGCCAAGTGGTGTCTCTGACTCCTACACTCCACTCGTTATAATACCACTGAAGAAGGGATATTTTCTGTTTTAAATGAAAGTATCTTTTCTTACATTTGACTTGAAACTTCCCTTTTGTCCACATTTCATGTACAGTCCAGTAACCTTAATTGTATTCACTGTGTGGTACAACCATCACCACTGTCTGTTTCTAGAACCTTTTCATCACGGAGACATGCCTGCTAAATACATTATGGAAGCACTGAATTCCCCCGCCCCCTATTTCTCATCACCATTAATCTATTGTGTGCATATTTTATTCTATATATTTCTTATATATTTGATCACAGGTTACTATTCTTTTGTGTGGACTTACTTCACTCGGAAGTCTTCCAAAACTCATCCATGTTGTACTGTGGATCAGAATTTCATTTCTCTTTATGCCTAAATACTAATACATTATACACATATACCACATTTTCTTTATCCATTCATTGGTTGATAGGCACTAGAATTATTTCCATCTTCTGGCTATTTGAAATAATGCTATCATGAATTGTATATAAATACAAGCAGTCTCTGGGTTATGCATATCTGACTTATAGACATATTTGTACTTGCCCTTAAGTGTTCTATAGATTTACTTTTACTTTGAAGTGATTGAGCCGGGGCCTACGTGGAACAAATGCTTCCTCACAATCAACTTTATTTGCTGCACAAACAGCTTTTTAAAAATTGAAACGGTTTAGAGTCTTTTCTTGCACTTAAGTTAGGCCAAATCAGAATGGTACGGAACTGTTCTGACTGAGCTACAACTTCTTACAGAGAGCTATGAATAAAAATAAATAGATCCATTGCCACGGAGTTGGTGTTGATGCCTTTGAACTCCTGCCCTCGTGGTCAGCAGCCCGACTTGTAAACACTACTCCAGCAGGGCTCCTATAGCTATGACTAGATTTTGTTTACAAACCGGGGAATGCCTGTCTTTGTTTGAGTCAGAGTCTTCAGGTCTCTTCGGTATGTAACTAGGAGTGGACTCTCTCAGTCATATAGTGCCATAGTTGTTTAGTGTTGTGATAATAGAGATACTGTAGGTGAACGGCTTCAACAAATAGAAATCTGTTCTCCCAGTTAGGAGGCTGGAAGCCAAATTCAGCCTGCCGGCTCTAGAGAAAGGTTTTCTCTCTGTGTGAGGCCTGGTGGAAGGTCTTTGCCTTCTTTCAACATCTGTGACCTCAGTGGCTCTTGCAGCTCCCCATGATGTTTCTTGACATCAAGCTTCCTCTGGGTTTCGGTAGTGCTCAGCACAAGGGACCTGGGTCCAGAGAATATGCTCCACTTCTAACCCTTCTTTCTTTGTGGTACTGAGGTCCCTTCTTCTATATATTGTAAGATAAAAAATGATGCAGGTCACACTCTGCGAAATTTTCATTACACTGGGTCCAGTCTGGAACCTGAGAAAGAGTATTGCATTCATCTGAACTCCTTTACAACTTAGTGGCTGATCACTTCATGGGGTATGCTTACATCATTGTATAACTGCCAGATTCTATATTTCATAAGTGCTAAACCACTGAGAAACATGGGCTAGACAAAAAGACACAGATTTTGGGTGTTACAATTCAATTCATAACACATGGGAATTCGATATTTTGTGTTTTGAGGAACTGCCAACCTGTTTTCCATAGTAGCTGTTCCATTATACATTCCCACCAATGGCTTTGAGTTCCAGTGTCTCCAAACCCTCTCCTATATGTTCCTATAGCTATCGTATTGAGAAGGAAGTAGCATCTGACAGTGGCTTTCATTTAAGAGGGGCTGCAAAAGTCTTGTAGCAAAGCGAAATTAAAAGATAATGAGTTCGGTGGTACCTCTGGATCACCCTTTGGTTATGGACCTGAATTCACTTCTAGGTTAGAATAATCAGCCATTCAAGGTCAAAAAGGCAGTCTTTATCCAAGAACAAATTTCAGAGAGTTAGGGAAAAGGAGGTATGAAAACACAGGAAGGAATTGGGATCAGTGCTGTTTACATAAAGAGAAAACATGCATGGGGCGTTGAATGCAAAACTTATGACATGGTTTGTAGACCTTCGGCTAATTCATAATAAAAAAAGTTTTCTAAAAAAGATAATGACATTTTCCAATGCACTTTTGGAAACCATTTCACTCATTTCGCTAACATGGAAGGCTCCAGTCAAATTGTTTTCATGTAGTTATTGATCATGTGCACCATTTCTCCGTCACTTTGTTATACTGTGGTGATTTGTGGGTTGCTGGAAACTAGGTCACTGTTACTTATCACAAATACTAGCAGGCAACCCCAGATGAACAGGTTTCAGTGGAGCATCCAGACTAAGGAGAAGGAACCGGCTGTCCACTCTGGAGGAAGCAGCTGCTGAAACCCTGCAGAGCGTGGAAACAGATGTTGAAGGCCTAATGAATGGAAATAGAACATCGCAAAAGATAATGCCAGCGGTTGGCCCCACTGGGTCTGAAGTCCCTTGAAATATGAGATGTCACTGAAGAGGCACTGCCTCCTCAAAGTAGAGGCGACCTTTGTGCTGCAAGGGGTGTGAAGCCTCTGGGATCTTCAATTGCTGGTTGGGACACAACTGAACATGAGAAGAAACAACTACAAACCTCAATTAATAATCCCAACTTGGAGTGGAATGGAATGTATAAAGCTTGGTATCCTAACCATTACTGAGCTGAAACTGACTGGCATTGGCCATTTTGAATTTTTAAGAGCACACGGTTTACTATGGTGAGTGAAACCATCCAGAGGAATGGCCTTGCATTCACTGTCAAAAAGGACATTTCAAGGTCTATCTTGCAGTACTACGCTATCATAATAGGATTACTTCTGCATACAAGAAAAGCTAATGAATACAATTATTACTCAAATATGCACTAACGAAGTTCTCTTTAAAAAACTCTCTGCCATCGAGTCATTGCTGACGCATAGTAACCCCCCAGAGGTTTCTGAGGCTGTACTTGTTTATGGGGGTAGAAAGCCCAGTCTTTCTCTAGAGGAGCTGGTGGTGGTTTCAAACTGCCATCTGTTTGGATCACAGCCCAACTCAGAACCACTGTATCACCAGGGATCCTAACCAGGAAACCTACTGCTGGAGAAATTGAAGAATGCTACCAACGTCTTCAATCTGAAATAGATCGAAAGTGCAATCAAGATGCATTGGCAATTATTGGCAGTTGGAGTGCAAAAGTTGGAAGTGAAGAAAGACAGTAGTTGGAAAATGTAATCTCAGAATGTCCAGAAAGGAAGCTGGCTGTTGCCTGACAGAGTTTTGCAAGACTTGCCATTTGTGATGGCAAATCCCCTTTTTCCACAGTCCGCGTGGACTTCTCTAATGGAATGCACAGAAATCAAACTGACTACATCTGTGGGAAGAGATGCCGGACTTCTACATCAAAAGCATTTGTTCCGTCTGTCCACTAACGCTCTCAGATGATTTCAAAACTCTGACATAGCGTTTATAGTCCTTATTGGCTTTAACCTTGGACCTCTAAATTGAGTGGATGTAGTGAATATTTTTCATTGTTTCTTCCAGCTTTTAATAACCAAGTTCAGACTCAAAGTTGGTCACTTCTTAACTAACTGTAACTGCCACTCTATCTTAATGCCTTTTAAAGGAGACACAATGCCTCAGACATATGTGTGTGTTTGTATGTGTGTGTGTGTGTGTGTGTGTGTATTCCTTCCTGGAGAGAAGCAACTATGCCCTTGATCTTTTCTTTGAAAGCCTTCTCTTGCATGGGATTATTTTCTTATTTGCTTAGTAATCTATTCAGAACCTAATTTTCCTGGTATTTTGTGGCTCACACGGAATGAGTTACTTCATGGAATTTAAATTATTGTAATTGGCCTCTGAGGTTCATTCTAGTGGAATTCATAATTGGCATCCCCACCCTATCATGTCATTCCAGGTAGTATTTTGCATCTCATTTTTTGTGGACCATTACAGTGAATGTTTATATACAGAACCCTGATCTTTCAGAAGCATCCTTTTCTTTCCCATCCCTCTCAACTCTTATAGCTGATAAATAAGGCACAGTAGAGAAACTCACACCGTTTTCCCCTTTCTTCCCCATAATTTTTCACATTCTTGCCTAGTGTTCTTTCTTACTGAAGAAATTGGAAGAAAATTCTAATATTTCGGCTGTATCCTGTTTTCTTTTTATACTTGGGAGCTGACAGAGACTCTTGAGACACAGTCTCGCTCTCAATGAGGCTAACTTCTCTGAGGGGCTCAGAGTTCAGCACTATTATCCTTGCCAGTTGTCCTTGAATCTCTGTGTCCCTTGCCTCTCTCTCCTCACCACAGTGAGCAGACTTTATGCTCACCACCTGCATTTTTCTCCATTCGTCTATGTTTTTCTCTTTTCTGAGGTTGAGTGCAGGGTCCGCAACAGCTATTTGCTCTGCTGAACAGTGTACATCTCTGCTTTGGGAGACCACAGCTTGATATGAATAATCAAATTTTACTAGAATTGTTGGAAAATAGACCTTCAGAGGCTCATGCTCATTAAGGCAATTTTATGTATTTGAGGCCTGCTAAGAGGTACAAATAGATAAAATAGTGTGGCTTATATTAATGATGTATGAATACCATAGAGCTTATAGCCAGTTAGTCTTCATTATTTGAGGAGTTTATCTTCTTTGGCCCAAAAGTCAGGAATCCAAGGAGCACTGGTGGTGAAGTAGTTTGGGTTGCTAATGACAAGTATGGTGGTTCAAATCCATCAACTTCTCCAAGAGGGAAAGGTGAGGCTGCCAGCTCTCCCAAATATCATGAAACACAAGAGAGGGAGAGTGAAATCAAATCAACCCTAGTGGCTACATAGTGGAACCCTGGTGGTGTGGTGGTTCTGGGCTGGGCTGCTGTCCTCGGTGTCATTAGGTGGGAACTACCAGCCTCTTGTCTCAGAAACCCACATGATCAGGTCGTTAGGGGTCAGAATGGACTTGATGGCAGTGAGTTTTTTTTGAGCGCTTACAGGGAAGTCACATTTCTTACAAAATGAAGTAGGAGCAGTGATAATATAATTTTATGCCTGCTGCCTGCCTTCTTCTTTGGGCATGTCAGAAAAGTTACAGTTGAGAGGAAATGTAAAAACTGTGTGTTTTCTGTATAGCAACTTTTTACTTTTTCTTAGTCACGACACACCTTGGAACATTCTTCTTGATTCTACCTTCTGCCTTGAAAGGTGCATGGGAAATAGATTCTCAGAGGTTCACCCTCATTAAGACCTTTTCATATATTTGAGACCTGCTGTCAGACAAAAATAGATTTAAATGGGATTATACCGTCTTTCTCAACCATATGTCCCTCTTGGAAATTCCTCTACTGAGCCTGAGCCCCATGCCTCTGCTTGCTGCTGGCTCTCCTGCCTCTTTCCAACATGAAAAACTGGCAGCAAGGAAGGTCAGAAAGACCATTCTTCAAGCTCAAGGTGAGCTCCAGTTTAGTATATTGCTATCCTGTCCCATCACTGACTATTTGGTGAAAATATGGACATCTGGAATCTACCTTTGTTCCACAGTGGGATGAAAGCGAGAGAAAATATCTGTTTTCTATCTCCGTGCTTTTTTTACCATCCCTTAGGAATGGAGCGAAACCAATGTCATATCATTTTAAAAAATGAAGAATTGGAAGCAAAGCATGATTACGTGTTTGGCTGTAGGCCGTGAAAGAAAGCAAGGTTGCACCTGAGCCTACACTTCACTCTTCGGACAAACCATCCTGGCGGATTCTGCTTTCTATAAACGACCTCTCCCAAGCACTCATTCTTGATCAGAGGTCACATTATTCCATGCAAAACGAAGCTGCGTTAAAATATTCTAAGCATGTAGTTTATTACCCATTACTGAGCTGACGCATTTATCTGATCTTTACATCCAGAGTTCTGACTTCATTGTGTTTTGCTAGAATAATATGCTGGGGCTTTGCGGTGGATATTATGCAATACCACTTTGCAGGCTTGTGCTCTGCCAACTTTTTAGAGTAAGCTTAATTATGCAAATCAACCTGATAATAGATTATTCATTTAAAGTCATGCCTAATTATTAATATTTTATGTATGACCCTAATGACTTGGACAGAAGCTTAGTAACAGTTCATCTCAGATCTAGCAAGGAAATGTAGAAACAGATGTAATTCCAGTGCAGGTCAACTGCTCTGATGGGCATCAAACTGTTTCAGGGAAAGCCACAGTTGAGATAGGGCCAATGATTTCTAGGGAAAATGCCAGTTGTCACTGTCTATCTGTTGGCTGACTGAGGGACTGAAGGAACAGTGGCACTTAGGGGCAGAGAGGAAATTATTTGAAATTATGAGGTGGAGGTGAATGGGCAAGAAATCTGTACTGTTATTTTCACTGTTCCTGGACTGTAATAGAAAGTCAGATCAAACAGAAAGTCAGATAATGTCCTGATTCTTGTACTTTGTTGTTTACTCTCACGGCCTTTTCCAGGATGCATTTTAGTTAATAATTCCTTAAAGTTGTTTCCCCTTAAGTTACTGTGAAGGATTCCTGGTGACTCTGGGGGCTAGGCACTGGGCAGCTAATGGTAAGGCTGGTGAATCAAACCCATCAGTCCCGTCATGGGAGAGAGATGACACTTCCTGTTCCCAGGAAGGTTTGCAGTTTCAGAAACCCTAGACAGGATCACTCCGAGTTGGAATAGAGTGAATGGCTCCCAAAATGCACAGCCATCGAGTCAATTCTGATTCATAGTGGCCCTATCGGTTTCAGAAACGATAAATCTTTATGACAATAGAAAGCCTAATATTTTTCGAGTTTTAGTAACAACCCAACACATAACCCATGACACCACCAGGACTCATAGCTGATTTGATGGCTGAGGTATTGAGGTTACTATAAGTTTGTTTTCCATGTCTTACAACTGAATGAGGGCTGGCCAACTCAGTGATTGAAATGCCAAGAGACAGGGAAATTCAGTGGAGTCATAAGAAAAGGCAGTGACATCATGAGTTTCCACATTGATTTCGTGGAGTGCTATCATTAACTGCTGGTAGTTGTTGTTAATCAACTTGACTCTGACTCGCGGCGGCTTCTTGTGAACTGCTTCATAGGACTTTCAAAACTGTGACGTTTCTGAAGAAGACTGGTTGATTTTTCTTCCAAGGAGCCTCTGGGTTGGTTTGAACCACCAACCTTCCGGCTAATATTCATAACCATGCCGCCCACTTTCTATGTGTAACCGGGTCTCGTGATTTTGAAAAAAAAAATCAAAGAATCTTGATAAACATAAAAACTGTTACTTAAGACATATTTAAGGGCAATGCTTTGACAGAATGTCTGAGATCAGGGACAAAGTGGTCAGGGCCATAGTAACTAACTGATGAGAAATCAAGTGAAATGTAGAGAAAGTTGTGTTGTCACAGATGTTCCAAACAATGGCCTCTAGTCGTTCAACATACAAAGCCTTCACCACAGCTGTGCACGTGTCCATGGGAAGCAGCTAAAGTGTGTAACACCAAGAAGGATCATGCCTACTTCTCTCTGGCCAAGGATTGTTCTTTGGGTGGAGAATCAGTGGAAAGCATAGCATTTTTAACTGCCCACGAAGGCATCCTCAGAGAGGTAAAAATAACTCATCAAAGGACCAAGGAAGCGAGTCCTTGATCCTCTGGTTCAGCAATGTGCTGTAGAACAGAGATGGCTCATGCTCATTTTCTTCCTGTGCTTTCCACATGGGAGTGTTTATTGCAGAGATTATACACTATTCCATAACCTTATATTGAAAATGTTGAGATATTTAAATTTGTCATTTGACAAGAATATCACACCCGCCATATTGTTATTATTGCTAGATGCTGTCAAGTTGATTCCAGCTCACAGAGGACCGATGTGATAGAGCAGAACTTCCATAGAGTGTGATCTTTATGGAAGTCAATTGCCAAGTCTTTTCCTGCAGAGCCACTGGGTGGGTCGGAACTGCTAACCTTTTGCTTAGGACCAGCAGGGCAATTTCCCTGGCCCTGACCCACACATTTTGGCTAACATAATTTCCTAGGGCTGTGATCTATACTGTGGGGGAATAGAGTACTCTTCTCCTGGGTTTGTCTAGACAGGTGGACGTGAATCTGACATTACTAGGGCTAAGAGAGAGCAAAAACCACACTCACTGCTATTGAGTCAATGCCGATTCGTAATGACACTGTGGATTGTGAGTTCTGAGACTAACTCTTTCCAAGAGTAGAAAGCCTATCTTTCTCCAGTGGAGTGGCTTGTGGTTTCAGTCTGCATACCTTACTGTTAGCAGTCCACTGTGCAATCACTACGTGCCACTAGGACCCCCATAAGGCTATGGGAGAAGACAGGTTATGAAAGTAGATTGCGTCTCCTGAGGGAGGGTATTGTTTATGTCTCCAAAGGAAAGGGAGAGAGGGAGCAGACCTCATTTCGGTGCACTAATCCTTGAGGGTGACACACTGGCAAGAAGCAGTTCACTAACTGAGAAGACTGTCAGCCCTACCCCAGCTCTAGTTGTGACTTCCCTCTCCCTTGAAGACAGCTATACAGAGAGCAATACTGAAGACAGTCTGGGGAGAGTGGCCGGTCTCTCCCATTCACATGAGAACCAACTATGAGGGAAAGAAAGAGAATGAGTAGACCTCATTCTGACACACCAAGCACTGAGGGTGACACTTCTGTTCTGAGAAGCTAGTTCACAGAAAGACTGCAGAGCTGGCCTGAGCTGAAGACATGGCATCTCCCCTCTAGACCACAGTGCTATCGCGATCAACACCAAAGATACAGTGTGGGCAGTGTGGCTGGTCTGACCTCTCAAATGGGAGAAAACCAAGAGGGGAGTACAGCAGATCAGCAATGGGAGCAAATCTACCAAGTACCTGAGGAATTCTGAAAGTAGACTTCTGACTTGGGGGCGGTACTTGGCACCTCATCAGAACTGTTTGGGGATATTCACAATGGTTACCAGTTAGACCTGGAAATATATATATTTAATATATATATATATACACATACATATACTGTTTTTCTTTTTCGATGTTTATCCATCTATGATAGACAGGACAAGCAAATTAAAGGAGAGAGCAACAGAACATGATTCTGGGGGGCCATGGGAGAGGAGATGGTGTGAGGGGAGCCATGAGCCAATAATCAGCAACAGGGAAATAAGGGATCTTAAATTAACAACGATGAGTGGGTTGAGTCCCTGCTGATGTTTGATCAATTGAGATGTACCTGAGAGGAATTACTGAGAGGTGAATGAAGGGTGAACATGATAATGGATTAGGAAGAAAGAAAAAAGAAATAGAGGAAACAAGGAAGCAAAAATTATTTATATATATGCATATATGTAAATATATAAAGATAGATATATTTATCTATGTGTATATATGTCAATATAACTAGGAAGGAGTTGGGCTTTGGGCCTCTACTTAAATCCTTCCTCAGTACATGTTCTAATAATGTGACAATGTATGATACTCACCTTCCTGACACGATCACTGATGATAAAATGGGTGCATAATGAAAGTAGTGAAGAAAGCCAATGGTGCCCAGCTACTAAAAGATGTAGCATCTGGGGTCTTAAAGACTTGAAGTTAAACAAACGTCCATCTAGCAGGGAAGCAACAGAGCCCACATGGAAGAAGCATACCAGCCAGTGTGATCATGAGATGTTGATGGGAATAGGTATCAGAAGTTCAAAACAAGTAATCAAATTGATATGAAAGAATATTGGCAAAGCCCACCTGTATGATAATTGGACAGTCCCTCACAGAGGTGCCACGTGGAAAGGACGATGCATCAGGGTACAGTAGAGCGGTGACGAAACACATAACTCTTCTGGAGTTCTTTAAAATGTTCTCCCCCCACTAGTATGGCCTTAGTTTTACCTCACTAATTTTGCTACACCTGCGTATGCACATTAGAACTAGTAAGATCTTTTGATGTATGGAATCCAAGATAGAGAATCCCATGAGAAATAGTAATGGAGTCATGATTCTCTGAAGTACAGGAAGAGAAAGAGGGGCAAAGAGGAAAGGGAGAACTGATAGCAACATGACTGTATAACGCCACTCAAGGGGATCAAAATCAGAATTTTAGGTGAATGGATTCATTGAATTTTGTCAGGGCAGAACAAAATTAAGACAAAGAATAAATAATATATAATATATTAAGGGTTTAAGTGGGGGAGGGGATAAAGTGGAACTGATATCAAGGAGTTCAAGAAAAAGACAATGGATTATAATGGCAACAATTGTACAACTACGTCTGATCTATTGGAATTATGGATTCTAATAATATTTGTAAGAGCATCCAATAAGATGCTTATTTTTTAAGTAGGATGTGCTATCTAGGGTAATCCATCATGTGCAAGGCATTTCAATAAATGGCAATTGAGGTGGACATATTTGACCTCCTCTGGCTATCCAAAGGAGAAGGAAAATTCAACTCGACCTTATTGCCATAAAGCAGAGTTTGGACACGCCTTCCTGTTCCAGCCTTCCTTACCTATTCTAACACCGACAGCACTCTACTTCTGTCCAAGTCTGATCATGTATTGCAATGACCACACAGAACTCAAAGATGATCCTCACAATTAAGGGAGTTTTCTAGGGAAGGTAATAGGTTAACACAAGTCAAGTTCAGCAATCTGTGTGTAGACAGTGACTGGTCCTCGGCAACATCACTCCTTAGTCTACAGTCAGTCTCTCTTCAGTCCTTAGCACTGGGGCATGTGGTCCCTCTGCTTTTGCCTCCATAGTCCTGGAAGTCAGCCTGCTTGTGCTCTGTCCTATAGGTCTAGAGTCTCAGGCAGATGAAGAGAATGCACCCCATAATCTCGGTGCTGCTTCTCTAAATCTTAATGTCACTGTTGCTGGTCCATCTTGTCTTGGTGGCCTCTGCCACCTTAGACAGAGATCTTGGACATGCCCTTCCAATGGACCTGCACATTTTCTCTCTGCTGCAGCTTCAAAGATAACTCATCCTCCTAGCCAGGTGGGTGATATCAAAACTGTTCAACCTCCTCTATTAGTGTTGCACACACTCTACTTGCATAGAGCCACTCAGTCGTTTGGTCAGAGTTTGCATAGTGCCACTCAGTCATTTGGTGGGAGGTATGGAGACTTGGGGAGAAGTGCCACATGAGGAAATTTCACTCCAGGGCAGGCATTAAAGTCCTGGACCCTCCTGGACTCTGCTGATAGAGGCTACTCAAGTTTCCTATGTACATTACTGGGCCAATAAAATTTCTATTCTGAGTTGTGATATCAATGCCATCTTTGATTAATTTAGTTAATTTGGATGTCCTTTCTGATATTTGTCATTTTCTGTTTATATATTTTATGTTTTGTAGCACCCATTGTTCTTTGAAATGATCTCTTGTATCTATTTTTAAGGGTGTTCGAACTTTTTATGAGTGCCAACTTTTCCCTAAAGCTTTCAATGCACAAAAGATAATTAAAATATTGATTTTATTAAATTTATGTAGCACTTCATTGTTTTCACAACACTTTTGAATGAGTTGGTCTACAGTTTTGAAGTAGGCCAAGATGAGTATTAATATAAGAAATTTCAAGATGAGAAAAAAATGTATGGTTCTTCTAAGACCACAGAAGAGGAAAGGGTGAAGCCTTGACTTGAATGTAGCCCTTCATGCTTCTTTATAACACGTGATCCTCTGTAGAAAAGAGTTCCTCACTAGTATGAGAAACAAACAATGTTGACTTGCATGGAAGCTAGATCATAACTCAGTTTTGACTGTATTTTAATAGATTCAAAAGAAACATGAAGGTCAATCTATCTATAATCAAATTCTGATGTAAAAAAGAACTAAAAGTTGCCATTTGGAATTTCTTATGGTACTACCTATCAAATCCCATCTATAAAAAGAGAGAGAAGATATCCTTTTTAACTATTTGAATTTCCTCGGTTTTCAGCAAAATTCAATACATCATGGGCCCAATGACATCTTAAGAGTTTCAAGACTGTAATGGATGTCATAACAGAAATCATTTAAACTGAGGCCACGGTTCTGAACAATGGCTCAGAATAAACAGTACAAAGAGAGAAACACACATTTCCCTCATTCAAATGAAATGAGCCCCCACCCCAAAGCGGCTGGCGGTATCTACAGTACTGTCTACACTGGGAGCGCCTTAAAGAAATACTTTTATGGGCATTTTATCCATATCTCATACAATTCAATGGTTTTAACATATCAAGAAGAGTTGTACAATCAATACCACAATCACTTTTAGAACAATTTCTTCTTCTCCCTTCATTGTTACGATTGCCATCATTATTGTTTTATTTGTGGCAAAAATATACGCAACAAAACATCCACCAGTTCAACAACTTCTGCATGTATAATTCAGTGTCACCGATCATGCTCTGCAGACTGTGCAGTCGTCACTGACACCCTTCGCCCACAGTAACCAGAAGTCAGTTTTGGCTGGGTTCTTACCTTTTCAGTGGTTTTCCTGATGTAAAGTTGACACATCACACACTTCATCGCTAAGTGGCTTTTACAAAGAGTTGCGTACACAATCAGCTCTGATGCTTCCTCTCCCCTCCTGCGTTTACGAGTATATTCTCGATACTTATTTTACTAAAATTGCATATTGAACATTATTCTTGATGACAGGCCATCAAATTAACGGTGAGGATTTCTAAGGCTCAGTCTCTTTCCTACCATCAGTGATGCGTGTGATCACTGTTACATCTTTTCAATTGCTCTTGCCTCCGTGTTTTTATTTATCAAATAACTATCCTGTATAAATTTAGACATGCGAGAGGGTACCCCCCCCAAAAAACAACAGAATTATTTTGTCAAAATTATGTTTTTAAAATTTTTTACAAAACAACCTCATCACCTTCGAAGTACTCTCCATTACACTTAGCACATTTGTCAAATCTGTGATTCCAGCCTTGGAAACATTTTTCAAATGCATCTATTTGGATTATGACAGCACCTTTCTCTCTTTTTTTCTTTACCTCTTCTATGTCATCAAATTGCTGTCCTTTTATGTCCTGAAAATAAAAATAAGTCACATGAAGTGAGGTCAGGTGAGTCAGATGCATGGGACAAGAGAAACATCCTGGGTCCCCCCCCCCCCAAATTGGTGTAATGAGATGGCTGCGTGAACAGGTGCATTGTCATGGTGGGAAAACCAATCCCCCATCACAAATCAGGCTTTTTTTGGTCTCACAAGGTTACACAATCTTTTCAGAACCTCTGAAAGCTGACCCAGTGGAATGGAAAACCACTTGTACATTTGAGTTTTCTCCATAATGCTGTCCTTGTAAGCTATGTTCAACATCCCAACAATTGTTGCTGCACTTTTCCCGAGCAGGAAACAAAATCTAACAGCTGCATGCTGTTCTCTTAAATCAGCTATCACAAATAACAAGGTTTGAGTGAAACTGCTTTTACGAAAAACCCCACTGCGACCAGAGAGAACTTTCCCAGGTGACACCACTGGGTGCACTAACCTTAGAGAGAGTTGTTCAATGCTCGCCTAGTGTGAAAAAATGCATACTGTGAAAACTCTGGTCTGCCCAGTGCAATTCTGGGGTGTTTTTGGGTTTTTTTTGGTAACCCCTCGTATTTCTAGTCCTACTAATTATTTATTTGTGGTCATTTTATGCCAGCATAAAGAGCCCTGGTGGCAAAGTGGTTACATGTTGGGCTGCTAACTGCAGGGTCAGCAGTCTGAAACCACCAGTCGCTCCTCAGAAGATGGGGCTTTCTACTCCTATAAAGAATTACAGTCTCCAAAACTCACAGGGAACAGCTCTACCCTGTCCTATAGGGTCCTGTGAATTGGGATTGACTCCAGGCAGTGAGTTTGGTGTTGGATTTGAGTTTACTTTAGTGTTGGTGTTGGTTTCCTCACCCATTGAGAAAAGTTATGACACCAAGTAAGGAAGCCACAGTATTAACTTGTGGGTCGAAACACTTTCATTTGCCCTGGGATGTTTGTACACCTTGGATGGCACAATTATGTTCTTATCTAGTGCCTTAGCATCAAACCTGATTAGTTGTGGCAAACTAAAACACAGCACCAACTAGCTTAGTTGCACCTTTGTGTGAATTGTTGTTACATTCCTAGTATTCTTTGCTAATTCCAAGAGAAATAAGGATTCAGGGAGAATGACTGCTTTATCTGAGGCAGGGATATGATGCTATAGAACTGGATGTAACAGAGAGTTTTTCTTCAGATCTAGCCACTCAAGACCACGGTTAATGGAAAATGGTTAATGTGTGTTTTGGGGGGAAGGTTGTGGTGATTACTATAGCCAAATGTTTAATAGATCAAGGAAAGTAAGGTATGAAAGAAGACGCAGTATTAGAAATATTCCTGCTGACTATATCACAGAAGATGAAAATTCTGCATCCCTATTACATCTACTTAATTCTGTCTCACCATTCTTCACCAGTACATTTGTTCATAAAGTCCAAATGTCTAAGGAATCCTAACTCTCCCAGCCATTGTTCACAGCATATGCTGAATGGTAGGTTAAGTTCTTTGCTGAGTTATTTGCCTTCAGCAAAATTTCTGCATGCCACCGTTTGCTTAAACTCAGAATGTCATAAGTCTCTATTTTTGAAGTGGAAAACATTACTGAGTCCAAACCACACATTTGCTATTTAAAAGACATTCAAAATATTGATCAATTACTGTCCTTCTAACTATCAGCCTTTGAGTTAGATAATAAGATAGATTTCTTTAGTTATTGCATAAAATATGTTTATTTTATGCAGACCTACCAGATGTAATATAGAAGTATTTGCTATTTTTATTAACAGCATTTTTGTTTGTGAACAAAAAACAGGCTTAATTAACTAAGAAATAACTTCCTCTTCTTCCCAATACTACATTATGATACCCACACAGAATCTGAAACATAATATTCCAGAAGATTCAGAGTAGGAATGTTTCATAATCCAATAGGCAAGGTTTTCCAGAGAGATAAAGCATAGCTATGCTCTGACTCCCATAGCTTTAATTAGTTTCTTATCATTTGATAGCATATTGGGCTGAATATTCTTTTCTATAAAGCTTTTCCCCCTTTCAATATTGTGATCTAGTAGAGATTTCAGCAGGCAACTTACCAAGCTGTCTAATTATTATGCAAGAGAACGGGTATCGATTGGGTATACTAAAATGAAAAATAGTTCTGTAGATACTAATTAGTTTTACTTACTTCATCATAATTCCACATAACAAGTCACCACACTCAGTTGCCCTGTCATGTATTTTTCATGAAGGGAACAACAAGAAATAACCTATTTGAAAACAAGACATCCTATGGTGGATTTTTTGACATGGTGGAACAAACATTGTGATTCACATAACTGTGAAACAGTCTCAATTAGAGAAACGCTGCGCAGGCTGCAAGGGCCGTTCTGGAATATGTATTGACCTTTAGTCTATTGTGTGAGAAGGGGGTGTAGCTGCATGCTGCATAAAAACTCAGCTTTGTTTCCACGTATTCCCTGAACCCTCCCTCAGAAGGGGGGTCACATCTATATCTTCATCGGACTGCTTACAGTTCATAAAAATATGTTAATGAACTCCTAAGTCAGTACTGCTGCTCAAGACACAAATTAAATAGCAAGAGGAAAGTGCCTCACGCCAGGTGATTGTCAAAGATTACCAATTTGAATTCTCTTGTGCTCTACTCAAACTCTAAGTCAAGAAAATTTATAGACAGACAGCTAAAATAGATAGAAAATCAACTGAGCTTTCCAGATTCGTGCTTCATAATTTCCCTTAACTAGGGAGATTAAAAAATGAGCATTTAGTCAAAGTGTTGGTTTTATAGTGAAAAACCAGTTTCTATCAACTCACTTCTGAGTTTGGGGTGGCTGATTGCCAGGGCTTTACCTGGGAAGATATCGCTGGGTGGACTCATGTGACCAAGTTTTCTACAAACATCCTACCATGTTTAATGCTGACACCATCCAAGACTCCTTATCAGGAAAAATTATTCTTTTTTGTTCTTCATAATTTTTTTTACTTTATCTTTGGACACACGGTAGACTACAAACAACATTGACTTTTGAAAAGCTTGAAACCCAATTTGTCATCTTTCTATGCCAAGCAAATAGTACTTCAGACTCGAGGTTAGTCTGGCTTGATTTCATTCCCCTTCTGTAACCACCTCCTTGTTTCATGTGTAACACCTACCTTGATTATTTTGGAGTACTTTATAAATCTTTCACAGATAACTTAGTCCTAAGTTTATATTTTCAGAAATACAGCTGGATATCAACAAACAAATTAAAATGAAGCAAATATCAGGAGAGTAGGAAGCAGGTATTAGTAAAGTGATATATGTATTTACTCCTTGGATAAGCTTTACGGCCACTTAAATATTGCATTCGAATTTCTCTGCAAATCCTGTAAGCTTACATTTCACTTGTGAGGTTGAAAGGAGTGTGGTTTAGCTGTGAGTCACTGGGCTGTCTCCTCTTAACTCTTAGCTAACTGTATTACTTGCATCAGGGTTTTGAGTATCTATTTTCTTGTCTTAAAAATCAAGGGTTTCCTTAATTTCATTCAAGGGACCTGATGAACGCGTCAAGGGAAGGTGTGTGAAGAGCAGGGCGGAAGACAGAGGCAGAGGTAGACACGGGAAACTAGAGAGAGAGTCCCTGGCCCAACTCAGACATTCCAGACTGTTAAATACTAAATGCCAGCTAATGGTGAAGACTTCATCTTACACACTTTGGACATCTGGCCAGGAGAAAGCAGTCCATGGGGAAGGACATCATGCTTGGTAAAGTAGCAGGGCAGCGAAAAAAGAGCAGGACCTTCAACAAGATGGATGAACACAGTGGTTGTATCAATGGGCATAGATATAAGAACAATTGTGAGGCTGGGGCAGGACTGGGCAATATTTCATCCTGTTGCACATAGCATCACTGTGTTACATCCGGTTGACTAGAGAAACAAATCCAGAGACACTCATCTGTGTGTAAAAGAGAGCTTTATATCAGAGAGTCATTGTATATTAAGAAAACACTGCATCAAGTCAGTAAATCTGATATTGGCCCATAAGTCCCATACTAGTCCATAAATTCCTCTTCCAACTCTCGCAGCACATGCAATGATGCCAGATACAGGAAGAGCACAGGCAGGTGGGTGAAAAGTCTGGTGGATCCAGTGTCGGTGGAAGCATCTTAGTGCTGGTGTGGGTCTCCACATGGCTCCTTCAGCTCTCCAAGTGTCTCAACAGCAGGAAGGTGAAGTAGAGGGAACGTGTGTGACCCACCTCCCAGGAGAAAGAGAAGAAGTTCCCAGAATCCTCATGAGAAGGCCAAGCCCACAAGGAGGTATCATCAGCCTGTGACTTGATTGACAGGCTAGACTCCTCCTCTGCACTAATTTATCAAGTTGACATGAAATTATGTACCTACCACAATTGCTATGAGTCAGACCCAACAACAGACCTACCAACAACAGGAAAAACAGGAGATGAGGAACCCTGCTGGCACAGTGGTTACATTTTGGACAGCTAAGGGCAAAATCAACAGTTTGAAACTACCAACTGCTTCCTGAAGAAAGGGGAGACTCTCCTCCGTAGAGCTGTACACTTGGAAACCCACAGGGGCAGCTCCACCCTGCCCTCTAGCGTCACTCTGAGTCCACATCAACTTAATGGCAGTGAGAGTCAAAGGGGGAAAATGGACCAAATTTGCTTTCTGGCTGCCAAACTGTTTTTTCGCTTTTCTTTTTCCCCCCTTCTTAAACATTTGTTTACCCTCAGTCTTGAGATCCTGTAGGGCCCTGGCCCATCTTGACAGGCGTGATGATATCTCCATTGTTCTGTGTAATGAGCCTCTTTTGGACTGAGAGTTAAGAACGAAATGACAACCCGAGTGTGAGCTGGAGTGAAAGGATGGGGCTCCAGGGAGACAGGAGAACCCTTCAACGAATTCACTGACAGCCTTGGGCAATGGGGCCTGGCTGCAGATGGCTGGGAGATGGGGGCAGCTGACAGACCAGTATGGCAGGCTGCTGCCACCAGGGGGGAGGGGGCTGCCCATTCTGAAGTCTGACTTTGGGCTGACCATGAATCTAAAGTACAGAATCATAAACAGTGGCAGGTGGTAATAAATAACTTTTTTCTCTCTCAGCTGCCCTTATTCCCTTGCACCCCTGGGCACGCGGCTCCTTTTACTGGCTCTCTCATGATCTTCTCCCCATCTTTCAAGTGCAGTTCAAATGCCTTTTCTTCCTTGAAGCCCTCTCCATCTCCTCAGCTGGACTTCTCCTCTGTGCTCGTTCAGTGGTGTGAGCTTCCATCACGGAGGGCTGCGTTCTGTCAGGGGCTGGCATTAAAATGTAGAAGTCTGGTTCCCCGTCTACAATACAAACAAAGAAGCACACACAACACGAAACCCTTTGCCATGGAATTAGTTCCGACTCACGGGAGGGCCTAAGCATGATGCGGGGTCTCTTTGCTATAATCTCCATGAAAACAGATCACCCAGTGGCACTTCCACCGCATTGCTGGGTGGCTTCAAATTGCCAACCTGTAGGTTAGTAGTTGCGGGCCAGCTGTTTGATGTCCCCAGGGACCTGCTTTCCCTGCTCTTTTCTGTTTCAGCAGCTGCAATAGTGTCTTGCCCAATGTTTTGCTACTGAATTACAAAGGTAGGAATATTTGGGGCTGGATTTTACAGCAAGAGGCATCGGCTCAATTCCAGCTGCCATCTCTCTCTGCTAATGTGATTTGGATGAATGACTCAACCTCACTAAGCCCCAGTGTGTATCATGAGATGAATTTTTTATTTTTCAGGATTCTATGATAAAGTTATTCAAAGCTCCCAGCATAATAATGGAAGGTACATAGTCAATTGTGGGGAAATTAAAAAAACAATGTCGCTCCATGCTGAATTACTCAGATAGGTGCTCTTTAGCAACTTTCTTTTCTTCAGTGTATGAAAATGAGTTCATGCCTATTGAGGCCAAAGTGGGCTTTTTGGGTGATGGTTTTACGTGGACCAAGAACGTACTGGCGCAAACTGGAAAGCAAGTACTTTTCATCTTAGATTTAGAAAGAGACAGAGAAGGTGGCCGATATTAAGCAACCCAATTCTGAAGAGAAGTCCTGAGATTAAAATGATAGGTTTAATTAAGGGAAGCTTTTTATACTGGATATCTGGATTTTTTTTTTTCCAGTGGGAAGAGTGTTTTAATTAGAGATTCAGGAAAATGTAGGCAAGTGACATTTCTTAAATATGGTTCTTTTACTTTATCTTTGTAACTCCCACAAAATAATTGGGTGGGGCCATACAAGTAAGGTGTGTGAAACACTATTAGAGGGTATTGGTCAGTTTTGACATTCCTCTCCGTATTAGAGTGCCATCTCAGAACAAGAGAGAAAGAATTCTGTGAACATGAAAGAGCACTACCAGTGGAGGGCAAATCAAGATCCCTGACTGAAGTGGTGGAAGCAAGCAGCAGAGGTACCAGCAGTCACAGTGTCAAGAAAATGCGGCAGAGCTGAGGGGCAATCCCAAGACTCTGAGGCAAAGCAACAGACTTCCTGGACCACAGAATAAGGTAGAGTAGCCCACAGGGAAGAAGCACACCAGCCTGTGTGATCACGAGGTGTCAAAGGGATTAGGTATCAGGCATCAAGGAACAAAAAATCATATCATTGTGTGCTCACCTTCCTGGTATGATCATTGAAGACAAAATAGGTGCATAAGCAAATGTGGTGAAGAAAGCAGATGGTGCCTGGCTATCAAAATATATAGTGTCTGGGGTCTTAAAGGCTTGAAGGTAAACAAGCAGCCTTCTAGCTCAGAAGCAACAAAGCCCACATGAAAGAAGTACACCAGCCTGTGTGATCAGGAGGTGTTGAAGGGATCAGTTATCAGGCATCAAAGAATAAAAATCATATCATTATGAATGAGGGGGAGTGCAGACTGGGGCCCCAAAGCCCGCCTGTAGGCAAGTGGACATACCCTTACAGAAGGGTCATGGGGAGGAATGATGAAACATACAACTTTCCTTTAGTTCTTAAATGCTTCCTCCCCCCACGATCATGATCCCATTTCTACCTTACAAATCTGGCTAGACCAGAGGATGTATCCTGGTACAGATAGGAACTTGGAACACAGGGAATCCAGGACAGATGATCCCTTCTGAATAAGTGGTGAGAGTGGCAATACCTGGAGGGTAGAGAGAAGGTGGGGTAGAAAGGGGGAACTGATCACAAGGATCTACATATAATCTCCACCCTGGGGGATGGACAACAGAAAAGTGGGTGAAGGGGGATGTCGGACTGTGTAAGACATGACAAAATAATAATTTATAAATTATCAAAGGCCCATGAAGGAGAGGGAGTGGGGAGGGAGGGGAAAATTGAAGAGCTGATACCAAGGGTTCAAGTAGAAAGCAAATGTTTTGAGAATGATGAGGACAACAAATATACAAATGTGCTTGACACAATGGATGGATATATGGATTGTGATGAGTTGTATGAGCCCCCAATAAAATGAGTTTAAGAAAAATAAGGTAGAGATGTTGAGAGGCTGGGGACCAAAGGGAGACATAACTGCTAGCTAAAAAGAGGTACTGCTTTGAACAAAAGAATGTACCTTTAATGTTTTCTGATCCTGACTTGGAAACTGTTAACATTCCATAATCATAAGTGTTGTAAGATAGTTCTGTGTAACCATTGCAATAGATTCTTGAGCCCAGTTAAGAAGTAGTGTCATGGGAGAAATGGTTAGTGTCAGGATAGGCTAACATATGATGAAGGATAGAAGCATGTCTGGCCTCTGCCTTGTGACAATTGGCCTTGGGATGGTATGGAGCTAGGTTCTCCTTCTCCATAGTGTGAACAGAGAATATTGAGAAAAGTTTAGAGAGACAATGTTCTTATAGAATATGTTCCAGCTCTTGGATTTGATCACTGGAGAAAAATGGGGGACTGTGTAATAATGCCTGTGGATTGAACAACCCGCATGGGGGCTATAGCTGTGATGTCTCTTTAGAAGATATTTATTGGGGACACACCAGACAGGACTAGGAATCCTCAAGGTTCAGGTCAGAGGGGGCCCTCTCTTCTCTGGGAATGAGAAAGCCCAGAACAGAAAGCCTGCCTTATCTGATACAGTAGCGGTTCTCAACCTGCGGGTTGCGACTCCTTTGGGGGTCAAACGACCCTTTCACAGAAGTTGCACAATTCATAACAGTAGCAAAATTACAGTTATGAAGCAGCAACGAAAATAATTTTATGGTTGGGGGATCACCACCACATGGGGAACTGTATTGAAGGGTCGTGGCCTTGGGAAGATTGAAAACCACTGTGCTACAGAATGCCTGATGAAAGTTTACAAGTAAGCTGTGATCAAGCAATACCCACAGGTATCCCTTACTAGGGGCAGGAAATTAAAGATTCTTTATAATTTTGCCAGATGGATTTTTATTTCTAAGTAAACTTTTATTTCTAAGTAAGCTGCTCCCAGGGCAGCGTTCTCACTCCCTACATAGGGCGCCATGAATACTTAGTAATATTGGCTTTTCTAGCCTTCTATTGCTAATGAATATCTCTTTTGATAGATATTCATTAACAATAGATTTGTTTAAACTCATAAATGTACAAACGAATGGATGAATGAATAAATATTAACATTTCATTCAACCTAGAAAGTCATTACTCCTCCCTCAGGGGACTTTGCCTCTCCATGCTGCTGAGATGATTTTGTACTTCAGCCATTTCATAGGAAGTTTTACTTTCTTCCTCCCAAAGTTCCTTTCATCCTTTGGGAGAAGGGATTATTTCACTGTCACCCCTGCAGCCCTAGCCCTATATGCTTATAAACGTTATGAGCAATGGGACTGACTGTTACAACCCAGTGTCATCAGTCACTCCTACACACCTCCCAAACCAGGCTCTCTACAGCTGTGGCTCAAGAGGAAAGGTTAGTGCCATGTGCAAATGGCACTTGCTTGGGTTCTTATTTGCTAGGGAAATGACAGCATAGAAGCGATTCTTCACTTTGGGGGATTAGAGCTGCAGCTGATATTGGACTCTCTTATTTATTTCTATAAATGTTTAACAGCCTGAAATGGCATTAAACTCTGCAGAGAGCACAATATAATGCCACTAATCCTGTTGATCTTACATTGCTTTACAGAGACAAGAATAGCCATAAATCCTTTTATGCGTAAATCAGGAGAGATGTTAGTCATTTCTCTGCAAGGACATATCTTATTACTAAAGTTGGCTGAAATAAGTTAGGACTCAAGTATTAAATTGGAAATGTCTTTCTTTTTTCCCTCTGCTAATCTTGTGCTCTTTCCCTTCCCTGTACTTCCTCTTTGCACCCCAAATTCTTTCTATCTATCATCTATCAATCTTCTATCTATCTATCTATCATCTATCTTAATGTATCCATCCATCTACCCACCCACCTACCAATATAGCTACCTTCCTGTGGTAGTTACTTAATCTGGTGTCAATTTAAGGATTAAGAGTGTAGGGGTGGAGTCTAGGCTGTCAATCTGGAAATAGCCAATGAGACTTCTGTGGGCATGGCCTTCTCCTGAGAATTCTGGGAAATCTGGTACTTCCTCCTTGGAGGTGGAAGACACCTCCCTCTCTCTGCTACTCCCTGGGAGACATTGCAGAAGACAAGCCACATGGATGCAACCAGACCTCGGAAGCTGGAGAAGCCAAAGAGAGACCCCTGCCAGCACTGACATATTTCCAATAACACTGGATCTAAAGACTTTCTACCCACGGGCCTGTGATCTTCTACATTCGGCGTCATTGCATGTGTTTTGTGGGTCTGAAGAGGACTTTATAGATTGCTGTCAGACATATGGGCTAATATTGGACTTATGACCTTGGACTGTACTGGGTTGGGATGTTTTCTCAATGTTCAATTGCTCTTGTATATAAATCTCTTTCTTATACCCATATGTGTGTCCATGGATTTGTTTCTCTAGTCTACCCAGATTAATACACTTCCTGTATTTTTATAATTAATCATTTTGATAAAACCTCAGTGTCTTGCCATCTGCTATTATAGAATACATCGCATTATAGAATAGAGCACCGTGTCACTTTTGAGAGAACAGAGTAAGACTTGCTCCTTGGTTTTGAGAGCTTGGAGGTTAGTGGAAGGGGTCAATGAAAGGTTTAGGTAACCATGACTCATCATCCTCACCCTCTCTCATAGTTTTGAGCCTCTCCCAATTCCAACATAGGCAATAATGACTCGTCTGGTTGGGCTCCAGAACTCTACCATCTCCGGGTATCCAGAGAATCAAAAAGCAATTTACTCTATGACTTTGGCAATCCGGAGTTTTCCATGGAAGAAAAGAGAAACAGTGGACGACAGTGTAGTTACCTAAAAGCAGAACTGTAGAGCATTTTCTGGCCCCGGTTCTGATTCAGTCTGTGATACTGAACAATCAGTTACTACGCTTTTGGTGATCTCAGTTCACCAACTACAAAGTATATATATATATATTGTATAAAATAATGTCTAAGGTTATTTCATTCTTTGGCTTATATAGCTAACATTTATGAAGAGTCTACGATAATGCATTATACTGAATATCAGACATAGTGCCATAAGGGGTCACACGCACTCACACATCATAGTCTAGCATATGATAGGAACCACAATGAGTGTAAAATAGAGGGCGGCAGTGTGCCGCTGTGGCTCAACTACAACGTTGAGTCTGTGACTCATCTTTTCAAGTCCACTCACATCTTGTAGAGCATCACCTCTATAAGACTCTCTTTGCTCTGGAAAATGAATGTAATAGCTACTTCAAAGGATCCAGGAGGAGAAAAGAAATGGAGAAGTTGAGAAGATTAAAGGAGAAAAATCATGGGACTAATTATTTCAATGGTCACATATCTATTATTTCATTGTGAGTGTAGCTGTGCAGATGCTAAACGTAGAAGGAAAATTAAGGCCCATGAAGGCTGAGGCCATTACTGGAGGAAAACCCAGGACAAAGACACTCAGTATGGTACTAGAAATATGATGCACAGAGAGATGGTCCCTTTGTTTTTTCCTCAAACTCAAACTTCACTTTTGCCATCATTTTAACCTTCTTTACTAGCCAGATTTTGTCAGAATTAACTAGTCATTAGAATTTTCTGTTGTTGACCTGCAACAACTTTGGTAGGGGAACTAATGGTGTGTAATGAGATCGCTTTCTTCATTTGAGTCCAGGGCAGAGTGTTTGGAAGGATGAACTCTGCCAGATGATATTTCCTCCTGCCAATAGATGGCAGAGTAGGTAAATTTGTCTGAATTGAAAGTCGAAAGGAGGGAACTCTGGGGTTGGGAATCTCCTTTGTGATGGAACAGCATTTATTGCATGCCTACTTGACAAATTCCATTTTAAAGCATTAGAGACGCGGATAAGCCATGCTTTTTTAGAGAACCCAATTGGCAGATGTATACAGAGGCCTCTCCCTTTTATACCAAGAAACATGGAAATGGTTAGGTGAGCAGAAGAAACATTAAGAACAATATACAACTGTGTTACAGAAACTGCATTTCTTATCATCTCTAGACTTAATGCATTCGTTAGTCTTAACTCTTCAGATGACTGAACCCCTCGACATTGTCTGATTACATGGTGAATTATTAAAAGGCAAGGAGTAGAGTGTGAAAATGCTGTTGAATTCTTATCCATACTTCTAAGCTTAGCAAAGCGGTGGATCATGGGAGAAGACATTAACTTGGTGGTTTGAACCTACTAGCTTCCCATGGGACAAACACGAGGCAATCTTCCCCCGTAGAGATGTGTCATTTTTTGAGATCTTACTGGGTCAAATATGAGTTAGAATTGACTGAATGGCAATGTGTCTTGTTCGGTTGACAAATATCTTTCAGCAGGGATTCCATTCCGAGTCTGGAGGATTTCTAAGGGCCATAGTTTTGAAGATTCCTCCAGTCTCTTGCAAACCCGTTTTTCTATTCTTTTATAAGATTTTGTTCTGCATTTTTCTTCCACTCTGTTGAGGATCATCCCTTGTCCTTGCAGTCACAGCAGTCAGTGGGGGGAGGTAGGTACCCTCTTATTCTTCTGTCACAGGCTGGGGGATGCCATGCTATGTGTTAATCTTTAGGCTAATTTTTTCCCTTGACCCTTTGACTTTCCTCATTATGCTCTGGATGGGACAAAAATCACTAGCTGTGTCTTAGAAGGTCACGCATAAGCCTTTAAGACCCCGACCCCTACTCACCAAAGTAGGGTGTAGAACATTGTCTTTCTGGATTATGTTACACCAATTAAACTCAAGGTTCCCGAGACCATATCCTCAAATCTTCCCGTCCAGTTACTCAGACCCTCAAGGTATTTGTTTCTGGTTAAGAAATTTGCACAACTAGTTCTTTTTGTCGAGGTGTTGAAGGTTTCTATAAATCGTAGAGCGTAGTCCCTGGTCAGGTATGCCATTTGCCAACATTTTCCTCCTCTAGTCTGTAGTTTCCCGTGGAACTTTTGAGATCCTTGAGTGTTTAATTGTTAGGAGGTCCCCGGCATCTAGTTTGTCTTCTGCTATTTGTGAATTTTTAGTTATGACATAAGATACTACTTATGACATAAATAAGGTCCTTCAAGTTTGTCCCTATTTTTTTCTTTTAAGATTTTTAGAATTTTAGATTTTACATTTAGATCTTTGATCCACCTGGAATTAATTTTTATAGAAGATGTGAGGTATGGATTGTGGTCTATTTTTCTGCAAAAGAAATCCAATTTTGCCAGCATCATTTGTTAAAGAGTCTGCTTTTCTCCCCAAGGGATTTCCACCATTTGTCAAAAGTATTCTTTGACATATGTGACTAGATTAGCTTCTTAGTTCTCAGTTCTGTCACAATGGTATCTCTTGCACATGAGCTTATTTGTGTACAAGGGTAAGTCCTAAAGAGCCCCCACTTTGCTTTTAATCAGTAGTGCCTTGCTTATCTACTGTCATGTTCCTTCCGAAATAAAGTTAGTGGTCAGTTTTAAGAATGTTAATAGAATCTGGGTTGACATTATATTACAGCTATAGATCACTTTGAGTCATACTGAAATTTTACAATATTAAGTCTTCCCATCCATAGGTATGATGTTTTTCTATTTATGTAGGTTTCTTTTCATTACATGCCATAATATTTTATAGGTTATTTCCCCCCCACAAGTCTCTCAAATACCTGGTTAGTATTCAACTAAGTATCTCAGCTTTTAAAAATTTTACGATAAATTGTATTATTTTCCTGACTTCCTTTACAGACTTCTCTTTGTGGGTGTAGACGAATTTGAGTGAATTTTGCATGTGAGCCTTGTACTCTACCACTTAGGTGAATCCTTCTATTTCTTTTAGGAGTGTTCTTGTAGAATCTCTAGGATTTTCTAGGATCGTATCATCTGGGAAATAGGGGTAATTTTATTTTTCTTACAAATTTGAATGCCTCTTATTTCCCTTTCTTGCTTTATTGTTCAAGCTGGAGTTTCTACAACAAGTAAGAGTGGTGATATAGAGAATCTTGTCTGCTCCTCATCCTCAAGAGGAATGCATTCGGCCTCTCTCCCTTGAGAATGATGTTGGCAGTTGGTTTTGTGTATATGCACTTAGGTATGTTGCGATATGCCCTTTTCATTTCTATCTTACTGAGAATTCTGATCAGCAAAGGCATTGGAATTTACCAGATGAAAAATTTGGAAATAAACAAGGGTTTATTTTATTATGTGTTTATTTTTATCTTACATTTATAATGTTTTAATAAATACTCTAATTTTTTATACACCTGGTAGCTCTTTGGTGCTTTAGTGGTGGAGGATATATAAATTGGAATGCATTTTGTGGAATATGATTTGAAGTATGGCCTTAAGTTGAAATTTGGTATCATACAATTTTATAAAATAATGAACACTTTAAGGCAATGAAAAAATACTCAAAATGCCCGGTGGTTTGAAAATCTGCTGGAACATAAAATAATGACAATTTAAATTAAACTGACAATGTTACCAATGGCTGTAAGGACTCTCTGGGTGGCATAAATGGTTAATCACTTAGCTACTAACCAAAAGGTTGGTGGTTCAAATCCTTCTCAGAAGAAAGGCATGGAAAGTTACTAACTGGAAGACCACAGTCTTTGAAATGCTTATGGAACACAATTCTATTCTTTTTTTTCTGGTTTCATTTTTTTAAAAATTAATAAATATTTTTATTGGGGCTCATACAACTCTTATCACAATCCATACATACATCAATTGAGCAAAGCACCCTTATACATTTGTTGCCCTCGTCATTCTTTTTTTTCTTTTTTTACATTTTATTAGGCACTCACACAACTCTTATCACAATCCATACATATACATACATCAATTGTATAAAGCACATCCATACATTCCCTGCCCCAATCATCCCCAAAGCATTTGCTCTCCACTTAAGCCCCTTGCATCAGGTCCTCTTCCCCCCCCCTCATGTGCCCTTGGTAATTTATACATCGTTATTTTGTCATATCTTGCCCTATCCGGAGTCTCCCTTCCCCCCTTCTCTGCCGTCCCTCTCCCAGTGAGGAGGTCACACGTGGACCCCTGTAATCAGTTCCCCCTTTCCAACCCACTCACCCTCCACTCTCCCAGCATTGCCCCTCAAACCCCTGGTCCTGAAGGTATCATCCACCATGGATTCCCTGTGCCTCCAGCCCCCATATGCACCAGTGTACAACCTCTGCCCTATCCAGCCCTGCAAGGTAGAATTTGGATCATGGTAGTTGGGGGGAGGAAGCATCCAAGACCTGGGGGAAAGCTGTGTTCTTCATCGGTACTACCTCGCACCCTCATTGACCCATCTCCTCTCCTGAACCCCTCTGTGAGGGGATCTCCATTGGCCGACACTTGGGCCTTGGGTCTCCACTCTGCACTTCCCCCTTCATTCAATATGGTATATATATATATATATATATATATATATATATATATATATATATACACACACACACACACACACACACATACATATACAGACACACACATATATCTTTTTTTTTTTGCATGATGTCTTTATACCTGGTCCCTTTGGCACCTCGTGATCGCACTGGCCAGTGTGCTTCTTCCATGTGGGCTTTTTTGCTTCTGAGCTACATGGCCGCTTGTTCACCTTCAAGCCTTTAAGACCCCAGACACTATCTCTTTTGATAGCCAGGCACCATCAGCTTTCTTCACCACATTTGCTTATACACCCATTTGTCTTCAGCGATCCTATCATGGAGGTGTGCAGTCAATGATAAGATTTTTTTGTTCTTTGATGCCTGATAACTGATCCCTTCGGGACCACTCGATCACACAGGCTGGTGTGTTCTTCCATGTGGACTTTGTTGCTTCTGAGCTAGATGGCCGCTTGTTTATCTTCAAGCCTTTAAGACCCCAGTCCCTATCTCTTTGAATAGCCGGGCACCATCAGCTTTCTTCACCATATTTACTTGTTCACCCACTTTGGCTCCAGCAGTTGTGTCGGGAGAGTGAGCATCATAGAGTTCCAATTTAATAAAAGAAAGTATTCATGCATTGAGGGAGTGTTTGAGTAGAGGCCCAAGGTCCTTCCGCCACCTTAATACTTAACCTATAAATATAGACACATCGATCTACTTCCCCATCCTCCTATATATATTTGCATTTACATGTCTTTGTCTAGACCTCCATAAATGCCCTTTGACTCCTAGCTCTTTCCTCCATCTCCCTTGACTTTCCTCCTGCCCTACTACCATGCTTCGTCGCCACCTGGGCTAGAATATACCTCTTCTCTAAGCAACCTTACCCTTGATCATTCCCCACCAGACCTGCCACTCCCCCCTCTCTACTATTTGGGGTCCCATGTTGTTCCCTTGTCCCTGGGTTTGTTAACACCACTTCCTTACCCACCCCCTACCCCCCCACCCTAAGTCCTCCCGGAACTGTCGGTCCCGTTGTTTTTCTTCCAGATAGTTCATCCAGCCTGTCCTATTCAGACAGACCTGTGGAGACACTAACATGCATGAAAACAAGACAGAGGAAAACAAAGCAACAGTATACAACATGACAACAAAACAACAACAACAAACCACTGACAAAGAACAAAACAAAACACTTCCCAAGAGAAAAGCTTGTAGTTAGTTCAGGGATCATTTGCTGGCCCTTAGGAGTATTTTCCAGTCCAGACTGTTGGGGCACCACGCCCTGGCCCCAAAGTCCAATTTCAGCATTCCCTGGGGACCTTGCCACTCCATTCCCTTGCTGTTCCGCTGCACTCCCCCAGTGCTTTGCCTCGGTGTGGTGGGATCAGGTCAGGTGCAATTCCCACACTGTGTCTCCGGTGCTGTCCCCTGTATTGCCCTTAGCCACTGAGGGGCATCATTTCTCATAGTGGGGCCAGCCATGTTGTTCTCTCTGTGGACTGGCTGCTCTACTCAGGAACATCATCCTCACGGCCTGGAGGGCCAGGCTGTGTTCCACTCTCTCCTCCTGCCCCTTCATCTGCTCCCGTGTGCTCTGATCAGTTATGTCCATCTCCCGGAGCTGCAGAGTCAATGTCGTCCTTTGGAACAAGGGGAAAGGAAAACAAAAGGATGAATATAAGGAAGAAAAGGGTAATGGGGGCATGGGACACTAATCCACCCAAGGGGAGGGTATTGTTTATATCTCCACAGGGAAAGTGAGAGCAGACTTCAACCCAGTGCAGCAAGGTGTGAATGCAATATCCTGGCGGGGAGTAGGAACCAGTGGAGAGGTCTGGGAGGCTGGCCCCAGCACCATAAATTAAGTGAATTCCTGCCCCTCCCCTGAAAAGAATTTGTTTCAAAGCACAATTCTATTCTTTAAAGACACGAGGGACATATTTGGCTTTAGTCTTGATCATAGTAGCTGCTTCCTTCGTTGTTGGGCTGTGAACTACCTGGATGCACAACTATCTTATTAAGTCAAGTTGGAAGAATCTGCACTCGAAAGCTGGACACTAAACGCTACCTTAATGAAAAGACCATAGAACAATAAGAAGGGGGTCACAAACCCTCCACTTTCTGAATTCACCCCAGTTCCTGAAAGTCATTTATTTGAGAACAGGAGGCTTTGCAAAACCCATGTTTTAAGTGAGGGGATTTTTCTCATTCCGCTTCTTCATCTTAGCTGTATTCAAAGAGGATTTACCCTTACTTAAGTCTGTGGAATGAGATTTTCTTTTCAAATGCGTGGGAGCTCTCCATGGAGTCCAGTGGATGCTTCAAAACAAAGACCTTCCTTTTTTAATCCTTGTCTTTTCTTAGAATTGACTTTGGTAATTTCTTCTTTTCTACTATTAAAACAACAACAACAACAACAACAGAAAAGTAGCAAAAGAAAATAAAACAGAAGGATTTCAGTTGGGGTGCAACACAGGTGTCCCAGAGATAACTCCGGTAATTGGTTGGTAGAAATGGCACTGCAGTCATTTTCTTCACAGATTGAAAATCGACTTTTCCACAGTGGCTGGGGAAATTAACAAATTAATTGATTTTTGTGAAATTACCATTTAAACATACTCAAAAACTAGCTTCAAAGAGAAAACGGTTTTGAAATGTCCTCTTGAACCAAGCTGTTATGTAATCTAAAAAGCCCATCCAGTATGTGAGTGGTAGCATTTAAACACTTGATCATTCAAAATAGGTTCCCAATATAAACTTTTCCCATAGAGAAATCTCACACATGATTTAGCATGTACTATATTGTGAGGACAATCCATCAGTGAAGCACTTTAGTGGTATTTTAACTTTTGTTTACCAGTTGGAGAAATCGGAGAATTACATGACTGTTCTTTCTATTACAAAGGCATTTCTAAGGAAAGGAATCTTATTCTGAAGCACTCTGGTAACTTTTGAAGCATACATAAAATTCCCAGCAGTAATTGCAACATCGTGGCAATACAAGTGTTACAGATTCTTATAATCATCAAGTCAATTCTGACACATAGTGATCCTATAGGCTAGGGAAGGTGTGTCTCTGTGGTTTTCTGGGGGCTGTGACTCTTTACGGAAAGCCTCATCTTTCTCCTTCAGAATGGCTAGTGATTTTGAACTGCTGACCTTGCAGTTAACAGTCCAACGTATACCCTTACACTACCCCAGGGTTTGTGCTACATGTTAGAATAAGAAACTATTGTCTATGAATACAGATAGCCATACAAAGGAGTACCAAATTATCATCCCTCATTTGGTAACAAATCAAATAAGGGATGTAATTAAAATATTTCTTGAAGCAATCTAGAATTTATAACACATCATACCAAAAGCTTTGGGACACAGCAAAAGCAATTATCAGAGAGCAATTTATAGTAATCAATGCATACATGACCAAAAGAAGAGAAATCCAAAATCAACACCTTAACACAATACCCCCAACCACTAAAGAAAGGGCAACAGTATAACCTCCCCCACCAACAACTGAAGAAAAGGAATCATAACAATTAGAGTGGACATAAACAAACTGGAAGACAGGAAAACAACAGAAAAACAACAACAAGATAAGTTGTTTACTTGAAATAATTAACAAAATCAACAAACTGCTGGAAAACTTAACAAAGGGAAAGAAAGAGGAAATGCAAATATCTAAAATTAGAGATGAAGAGTGTGATAAAAAGAAAAGAATAGCAGTACCATTGAAGACCATACTCCAACAAGTTTCATAACCTCGAAGAAACAGACAAGTCCTAGACATACACCAACTACCCAAATCAATGCAGGTGAATGGGAAAAACCTGAACAGACTTATAACAAAAGAAGGAATAGAGCAGGTCATCAATACATTTCCAACCAAGAGAAGTCCCGAACCAGATGGCTTCAAAAGGAATTCAACCAAATATTCAAGGAAGAGTTATCGCCAATCCAACACAGGCTATTCCAGAACACAGAAAGAGACAGCAAACTCCCAAACGCATTCTACAAAGGGAGAATAACCATAGTACTAAAACCAGGGAAAGACCCCACAAGGAAAACTGCAGAACAGTAATCATCATGAATATGAATGCAAGCATTCTCAACAACATCCTGGTCAATAGAATCCAAGTGTATATTAAAAAAAAAATAATTCACCATGACCCAGCGGGATTCATACCAGGGATACAAGGATGGCCCAGCAATCTAAAAACAATCAGTGTAATTCACCACATAAACAAGACAAAGAATAAGAAACACAGGATCTTATAAATAAATGCAGAAAAAGCATTTGACAATATCCAACATTCGTTTCTGATAAAAACACTAAAAAATAGGAACAGAAAAGAAACTCTTCAACATAATGAAGGCTATATAGAAAAATCCAATGGCCAGTATCATGCTCATGGTGAATAAACTGAAAACATTTCTCCTGAAAATGGGAGATAAAGAAGGGTGACCTCTGTCACCATTCTTATCCAACATCTTGTTGGAAATATGACCCAGCAGCACTAGACAATAAACAGAAATCAGGGGAGTACAACTGAGCAAAGAAGAAGCAAAGTTCTCACTAGTTATAGATGATCTGTTTTTACGTAGGGGAAGTCTCATCGACTCCACAAAAACAATGCTTGGAATCAATCTGGTAAAATAGCAGGATGCAAAATTAACCAGCTGTAATCAATCAGAGTCCTTTATACCAGTGAAGAGAACATCAAGGAAACATTACCATTTATAACAGTCACACAAAAGATAAAATACTTAGGAAAGAACCTAATCGACAAAAGACCCGTATAAAGAAAACTACAGAACAATATTATAAGAAACCCAGGGACAAGGGAACAATAAGTGATCCAAAATCGGTAGCAAGGAGGGTGCAAGAGGCCTGGTAGGACATGATCAAGGAAAATGTAAGTGAGAGGAATTACTAAAACTCAAATGAAGGCTGAGCATGATAGTGGGACAAGAGGAAAAAAAGATATAGAAAAAAAGAACTAGAAGGCAAAGGGCATTTATAGAGGTCTAAATACAGGCATGCACATATGTATTTATATGTGATGATGGGGAAATAGATCTATGTGCATATATTTATAGGTTTAGTATTAAGATAGCAGATGGACATTGATCTTCTACTCAAGTACTCCCTCAAGGCAAGAACGCTTTGTTCTTTAAACTGGCGTTCCATGATGCTCACCTTCCCGACACGATCACTGAGGTCAAATCTGTGCATAAGCAAATGTGGTGAAGAAAGCTGATGGTGCCCGGCTATCAAAAGATATAGCATCTGGGTCTTAAAGGCTTGAAGGTATACAAGCAGACATCTAGTTCAGAAGCAGCAAAGCCCACATGGAAGAAGCACACTAGCCTGTGTGATCATGAGGCGTCGAAGGATCAGTTATCAGGCATCAAAGAACAAAAAATATCATATCATTGTGAATGAGGGAGAGTGCAGAGTGGGAACCCAAAGCCCATCTGTAGGCAACTGGACATCCCATTACAGAAGGGTCGTGGGTAGAAGACAAGCCAGCCAGGGTGCAGTGTAGCAACGATGAAGCATACAACTTTCCTCTAATTCTTTAATGCTTTCTCCCCTCCCCCACTACCATGATCACAATTCTACCTTACAAATCTGGCTATACCAGAGGAGGTACACTGGTATAGATAGGAACTGGAAACACAGGGAATCCAGGATGGATGATTCCTTCAGGACCAGTGATGCGAGTGGTGATATTGGGAGGGTGGAGGGAAGGTGGGGAAGAAAGGGGGAACTGATTACAAGGATCTACATATAACCTCCACCCTTGGGGATGGAGAACAGAAAAGTGGGTGAAGGGAGAAGTCGGACAGTGTAAGACATGACAAAATAATAATTTCTAAATTATCAAGAGTTCATGATAGAGGGGTAGCTGGCAGGAAGGGGAAAAATTGAGGAGCTGATACCAAGGGCTCAAGTAGAAAGCAAATGTTTTGAGAATGATGATGCCAACAAATGTACAAATGCCTTGACACAAAGGATTTATGTATGGATTGTGATAAGAGCTGTATGAGCCCCCAATAAAATGATTAAAAAACAACAACGGAAAGAGACCTAACTAAATGGAAGGATATCCTGTGTTCATGGATAGGAAGGCTTTATATTTTGAAAACAGCAATAGTATCTAAAGCAATCTACAAATACAAAATAATTCCAATCCAAATACTAGCTTCTTTCTTTAAAGAAAATGGAAAAACTAATTACTAACTTAAATGGAGATGGAAGAGGTCCAGAATAATCTCATATCTTCTGAGAAAGAATAAAGTAGCAGGGCTTGCACTCCCCTGCTACACAATAGTCAAAACATCCTGGTACTGGTACAATGATAGATACATAGACCAAAGGAGAGGGTAGAAAACCAATAAATAAAAACATCCACGTAGAGGTAAGTGATTTTTAACAAAGGACCAAAGAACATTAAATGGGAAAGGGATAGTATCTTCAAAAAATGGTGCTGGGAAAATTGGAAATCTGTAGAAGGATGAAACAGGGCTCATATCTAGTCCCATGCCCCAAAAGAAACTCCGGATAAATTAGAGACCGAGCTGTAAGTCCCAGAGCTACAAGGATCATCAATGGGAAAATTGGGACAAACCTAAGGGCCCTATTTCAGGGCATATATGGATCACCAAATATTATAAAGGAAGCACACAGAATGGAAGACAAAATAGGTGACTGAGACCTCCTAAAATTAAAACACATGCATATCAAATGAGAGCCCACAGCCTGGGAAAAGTTCTTTAGCAATGACATAACAGATAAGTGACCAATTACCTAAATCTATAGAATTCTGAAACACCTAATTAGAAAAAAAAATTCAATTAAAAGATGGGCAAAGGACACGAATGGACAATTAACAAGGGATACACTTACATGACTGACAAACATATGAGGAAATCCTCATGCTCACTGGTCCTCTGGGAAATGCAAATGAAAACAACAACATCTATCACCTTACACCCACAATGATATTCCAGTTAAAAACAAAGCAGAGAGCAACAAATGGTAAAGAGGGAATGGAGAGATTAGAACTCTTATACACTACTGGTGGGCTTGTAAATATATAAAACAATTGTGGAAAGCAATAGGAAGCTGCCTAAAACAACTGGGAATAGAAATACCATACACCTCAGCAATACTTTTGCTGGGCATATAGTGCAAAGAAATAAGAGACAAAACATGAACTTGTGTGCTCTCCATGTCATTGCAGCACAGTTCACAATAGCAGGAAGCTGGAAAATAGTCCAAATGCTCATCAGTAGAAGAATAGATTGAACAAAAAAAACACCTCTGGTACATACACAAAAATGGAATACTATCCACCCCTAAAAAATAACACTGAAACACCTCATGACATGGATGAGCCTGGAAACCATTATGCTGAGTGGGGTTTGTCAATCACAAAAAGATAAATATTGTATGAGTGTGTTACTATAAGAATACACACCAAGATGAAGGCAGGCTTCTCGTCTCAAATCATACATTCTTCTAATCCTGTCTCTAAAGCATTGATGTAGAGAGTCTTTCTAGGGCCCATGAACCATATATCACATCCTCTATATGTACATCTTAGAAACCACTTTGACAGACGAGTCCTCCTCAGCTCAGCTGGGGTCAGCTTTTTAACGTGAGGGACAGAGGGAGAAGACCATTCAGCTGCTTCCATACAACATGTGCAAATGTCACCCCAAATTAACAGACACTCCTAGAAAAGTGATTAGTGAACTTTTCTGGAAATTCAAGTCCAGGTGAAGCCAAGGGAGCATGTATGTCTTGGAGAAGATGATTGCATTTTTGTTGGTAGATAAACTGGGTGCAGCAACCTCCTGCTGGGGAACAATAGTTATATAGAGCCTAAGGGGGAGAATGTGCCCAGTAATATGTTCCTAATTGTACCCTTTTGAACTAGTTTCTATCTAGCCCTTGGTGACCCAGGCCATGTGCTATAGACTCTGTCCTTTCAAGACACACAGCATCCTTCATAGGTCACAGCGGAAGGAGTCAATATGGAAACCCCACCAAGTGAACTGGGCTTGACCTTAAACTCTCATGTAGCAGATTTATGGAGCCGGAGCCAGCATACTCCTGTGAGCTTAAGGCTGAACTGTACTAGTGTGAGAAGAGCCAGATGATTGCTTTCCCAAAGATTTGGGATAGTCGATTGTTGACCTTTGTTTCAGATCTCTTGCTTCAAGGGTTCCCAAAGAATGGTGGCTTAGAACTACCATATATTTACTATTTTAATGCCCTCCTTACTTTCCTATGAGATCTATTAGTCTGTAAGGTATGGTTCTACCTTTGTGAAAGAACGTTATTGCTAGTTCTGCTCTATTACCAACCTCCATTGTTTGTGTTCAGTCACTTAAGAGTTTAATTTATACAAGCCAACAGATCATACACTATGGTTTGAATCAGGCCTATACTTGTATAATGTCATTTTATCAACAGTGTTTTAAAGTCTATGCATAAGCTAAATTAATGACACTCAATTGAATTACCTTCTGCCCCAGGGGGAGGAATTATAATGTACTCTTTCATAAAATGATGTCCTTATAGTGAACCAGAAATATATAAAATCCATAGATATGTAAGTGGATTTGGTGGTTACCATTAATTCTATCCCTAATCAAAGAACAACTCATTTCTATGACATAGCCCGGCTGTGCACTTGCTCTCATGAAGATACCACTGAAGATGTGGATGCCATGCTAAGCGTGATGAAGAAACCAGATGGTGCGTGGCTATCAGAGAAAATAGTCTGGGGTCTTAATTGCCTTTCTTTAGACAAGTACCTATCCAAGTGAGGTGCCAACTATGTCCACATGGAGGAAGCACACCAACTTGTGTGAACCAAGGGTTGAAATAATAAAATCGAAATCCCAAAGACAGAATGGTATTAGAGCTTAAATTGTGAACATCCAGTGTGGATCACAGTGGAAATCCAAAAATGCATACACAGGGTCCCACACGATACCCACATGGAAGTTTGACATTGAAGAAAGAAGAGAGAAATGTTGCATTTGGATTGTGGTTCTGGTGGAGAATACGTAAAGTATCATGGACTGCCAAAAAAAACCCAAATAAATTTGTCTTGAAAACAGTAGGGCCAGATTGCTCCTTAGAGGCAAGGACAGTGAGACCTTGTTTTACATACTTTGAACTTATTCTCAGGAAAGCCCAGTCCCTGAAGAAAGACATCATGCTTGGTAAAGTAGAGGGGCAGCAAACAAAAAGTGGAAGGCCCTCAATGAGATAGATGGGCACAGTGGCTGCAGCAATGGGTTCAAGGAGAGGAAGGGTTGTGAAGATGGAACAGGAGTGGGCTGTGCTTCATTTTGGCACTAGAATCTAAAGTGTTAGCAATTGTAATAACTTAAAACTTCATGATTTCACAATACCTTCTTAGAGGCTGTTTAAATGTACACTTCTTCAAGGCACTCTGTGTTACATGATAATTTTAAAAATTATTTTTTCACTTGAGAAACTTCATTATAACTAATTAGATCATTTAAAATACCAAAGGCTTGGAGTCACTTCTTCAGAAAGTGATTTGTTTTAGGATAAACTTCAAGGATTTGAATCACTTTAGGATGGATTCTGGGTAATGATCCTTACAATTACTTTTAGCTGATTGGAATTGAGAACCAAATTATGATCTGAACATAAAATCAAAGTAACTAAGTACAAAAACTGCTCTTTCATCCTTATTTAGACATCCATGTATCTACTGCCACATCAAAATTTCCTGAATTCCTACAAATGGCACTAAGGGACTCTCTCTCTTCCTCTATTATATGAAGGGGCTTCGAAATACTCATGGAAAAATGGAATGAAAAGATACTGATTTTTTTTCACCACTTCTTGAAGTTCCCAACTTTTTGAAACCACCAGAATTCACATTGTACTACAGGTAAACTTTTTACGACATGCGTCTGTCCGTATTCAGCCCTTCTGATCACCATTCCTTCGGCCAGAAAACATTGGAGGCTTCTTTTAGCATCTTTATCCCAATGCTTGCACATGGTGTTATATGGCAATGCTTTATTTGGTCTGTTTTCTCTTAGTAAAAACTTTTTCTTGAAGATCAGGTCTATGTCTTAATTCATCCTTCCTTATCCTATGTCTGCCACAAGACCATCGAGGCACTAAACACATGTGGAATGAATGAGGAGATAACTGTGAGTTTCAGCATTCTACTTATGAAGAAATGCCATAGGATGTCAAGAATACCCTTATATCCTATCTAGTAATGATAACAATCATGGAAGAAAAAACATGATATTTTACAGTCTCCATTCAATGATATATATGGCTTAAAGAAATGTAAGGGTTTTCTTTCTATGTATGTAAATCAGCGTGATAAGGTCCATGCCTTACAGCTCTTTGAGTGCTGCACCACCTTTAGGCACATGCAGCTTCTGCTCAGTCTACTCAGAGTGCCTTTCACCCCTGAAGGAAAGGGCACTAAGATCCTGATATGATTCTCCAGTCAGAAATCTCACAGTGCATCAGCGGCACTGCGCCAGATAGCAGCCAGCACACACAGCTGCTCTGGAGCAATGAACAAGTCAGTTCAGCAGCAAACTTCATTTCAAAACTGCAGTGCAATTGAATAAGAATTGAATTGCTTAGGCGCAAGCTAGGACACTGCTTGTATGTGTTCTCTCTGAGCAAGAAGAGAATCGTCAGTGTTTTTCCCCTCTTTTTCTCATACCTGCTAGTTTCTACAACCAAGCCATTGGTGTTTGCAAGCCTGAAGCTGTGAGCCAAGAAGCTGAAGGGTTGAACCTATCGGTAGCTGTAAGGGAGCGCGCTGCGGCCCCTCTGCTTCTGCAGTGATTACAGCCACGGAAACCTTTCAGGGGGAGTTCACCAGTATGTGTCAGACCTGACTTGACAACACTGGCGTTTCGTAGTCAACTTCAATAATTGTGAGAAGAATGTCTCTTTGAAGGACAAGACTTAGGAACTCTTAGAATTATGCTGAAAATCAAATGGCAAAACATTGGGTAAAACTGTTTATGTTCGCTCTAGGACTTGGAGAGTCTAAGTTGGCACTTTCTCCAGAGTCTTTGAGGTCAATGCAACAGTAAAAATGTAATGAGTGTAAATTAAGTGTCAGGTAGCATGCTGGGTTCCTGGTGAATACAGGAGATAGAAGACAAACAGTTGAAAGTGTTTTTTTCTTGAGAGGTTCATAGACAAGCAGGCACAATTTAAAGGCCCCCATAGGAGGTTTGGGGAACCCAGAGGAAGGGCATCTATGGGTTGTCGTTACATTGTTTCTTTAATTATTTTTTGCATGGTGTCCCATTCCTCATTTCTCCAAGCTCAGTGGAACTATCGGAATCTAAGGTTTGGGGTCTGGTTTTAGAGTTGTTGGAACACATTTTAACTGTCATCATTGGTGATGACAGCTTCTGGGTGGCCTGAAAGTGCCAGAGAAAGAGACAGAGGATTCTAACTATGGATACTAAATTTTATTTGACATTATTGAATTGGTTGGAAATAACAAAAAAATTTTTAAAAAAGAAATGTACCCAGAAATGTTCATCTGAGGCATACCTGAAGGTCATGGCACATCTAATTCATGCTTTAGCACCATGCAAAACAGAGCCACATAGTCTGTACACAAACCTTTTAGTAACACTCTGCATCCCTATATAGCAATCTCAGCATCTTATTTAGCTGTGAAGGATAGCCTTTGCATTCCTAACCCACAAGCTTAAATGATTCATCAGAAGTTTATCATTATAAACATGCACATTTTTCAAGTTTGAATCTTTCATCTAAATTCAGGATTAACATACTGAGGAGGAGACACACTAAACTAATGGTCCTCAAGCCTCTATGCCCATCAGAATCACTCATGGATTTGTTCAAAACAAAGAGAGAAGGGCTTGAGATTCAAATAAATATGTAATTCCGTAGTTGACTGATGGTCCACAAGGCTTGTCAATTCCAGGGTTTAATGACCCCTTGTGGATATTTCCCATTCTAAAATATAGGCAATTTCCTGGGTGAACAGTTAAGTGATGCTAAAAAAAACTCCTATTATTTTATATGCAAATGGAATATAAAATAACTTGCTGGAATATGGTGCCCAAGTGTTTTATTATGAATCATAAAGACTTGTTTTGGTAATTATACTTTGGGTTATAACATTCTGTTAATCTAATAGAATAGACCCTGAATCTAGGGTTCATCTGTGATTTCAGTTCTTCTCATTGCTATTTTTGATGCCTCTGTAGCTCGCTTGTATATGCATGTATGTGTTTATGCATGCATGTATGTATGTATGTATGCATGCATGTAGGGAGAAAGGCTGAGCTCTCTACTCCTGCATACATGTAAAGTCTCAGAAACCCACAGGGGCGCTCTATGAGGCAGCACTGACTTAGTGACACTGAGGTGAGTGAGTATGTATGTCTGTATTTATATCGTGGTGAGCACATATAGAGCAAAAAATGAAATTTTTACACACCTATATAATTTACATACCTATGCAATATCTTAACTCTCACTGAAAGTCAATGCTGACTCTTGGTGGCCCTATAAGGTAGGGTCACATCAGTGCTTCCAAGATTGTAACTGGTTGAAGTAGAAAGCCTCGCCTTTCTCTCACTTATCGCCTGGTACTTTGAATTGTTGACCTTTTGGTGAGCAGCCCAATACATAACTACTACACCATCAGGGCTCCTATATATATTATATGTGTGTGTGTGTGTTGTGTACGTACATTAATTACTGTCATGTACTGTACGACCATCCCCACTGTTTCTGAGTCTCCCTGTGACCCTTAATAGATGCTCAGTGACATTAAAATCTATGTTGCTTAAACATTTTGGCATTTAAAAAGTATTTTTTCACAAATTTATCATGTCTTCTAAGCTCAGTAAAACCCAGGCAGGAATTGACTGTTACTATGCAGCATTATCAGCTCTTGGAAGCAGACATATTTAAAGCTCAAATTTAAGGAAGGTGAGGAAACGGTGTGAGGGCCACGTGTGACCTCCTCTGGCTACACTAAGAGGAAGGGCAATCCAACTCCTCATCAAGTCGGTCCCCATGAGGCAGAGGCCTGACATGCTTCCATCTTCCAACTTCCTTTATCCTATTCTGACACCCATCACCCATTTCACAGGACTTCCCCATATCTACTTCCCTGTTGGGTTTGACAATGGCCCCATAGAGCTCGTAGAGAGACTCATCATGATGATGAGGTTTAGAAAGAAGTAAATAGGGCACAAAAAGTCAGGATCAAAGAACATTAAAGTTATAGCTCATTCGTCCACAGAAGTAATTCTTCTCAGCCTTGCCAACAGGCAGATCTCTTTCTCTCTTTCTTTCTCTCTCTCTCTGGGCTGGGACCTCTCAGTTATGTGGTTCCTTGCCCTCTGCCTGGCTCGGGCAAAACTCTGGAGAGAGTCATACAAAGTAATTTTACATCACAGCATAGGTACAGGTGATATAAACGTTAGGAAAAAACAGATGAACTTTCTACTATTGTGAATTTTCTCAGTTAGTTGCATTTTTCAAATGAAGGGGCTGATTGTTGTCACGGCTAATTTGTGTCAGGATGGTTTTTATTAAAGTAAGCAGAATCGGATATTTCATTTTCACTAAACAGTAAATGCAAGGAAGTTACAAGTTGTCTAGTGGCATGTGCATTTTCTATTGTCAATATTTTCCAAGTCCAGCATGTTGTGAAGCTGTAATATTTATGAACATAATTTATGACCAAACTGTCCACAAAGACTCCTAACTCCATGTCCCTTGCTGTTCTGCTTTATTTATTCTCACTTTGTTCCCCCGATTCTTCTCCCGTTTTAGTCTCCTCTCATTCCGTTCATCCAAAATCCTATCTGCTACTCAAAGGTTTGAACTACCAACCTATTGGCTAGTAGTTGAGTATTTAATTGTTTGTGCCATCCAGGGACTTCGGGGGGGGGGGCGGGGGGGAACCAAACTCATTGGCAACAAATGGAGTCCAATGTATAGAAGGTTTCTGAGTCTGTAAATCCTTGTGGAAGCAGATGGTCTGATCTTTCTTGTATGGAGTACTGGTGGGTTTGAACTGCCGACCTTGCATTTAGCAGCCCAACAATGCCGCCAAGGCTCCTTGAAAGAAAGAGTGAGTGGGGAAGAAGTAATGAGGGGTAAGGTATAAAATACAACAAGACAAAACCTTGAAAACCGCTGTCTCTGGCTTAACAATAGTAACTAATGGGGAACCTGGAGACTGAGGCGGGTTAAAGGGACAGGTTCATGGTCAATGAGCAAGTTGACTTTGACGCCAGACTGGAACGTGACATGATGGAAAAATGGGAAGAAATGAAAGTACTGAAAGTAACATGGCTGCTTAGATGTTATCTGGGCCTCTCACAAGTGAGGGGTTTTGCTAAAGATGTGGAAAGATTGTGGTTTTCAATAACTATTGAAAAATAGCAAAGATTTAGGACTTTGTACTTTTAGATTTATTTGGTGATTTTTGTGGGATTCACTTTTATTGGTAATGGAAATGACATCTAAATTTAGATTCGATACTGGAAGACAATGGTTTTGAGACCATAAACTCAATGATCTTGGGCAACTATGAATCACCCAGAGGTCTTGGTGGGAGATAGCATGACTTAATGAGTCAGAAGAAAGACCTGTTTTAATTCCAACTGCTATACACATTAGTCCTGGTACTCAGAAGTCCTGGGCTCTACCTGGTTGTCGTCCCTACAACTGTAAAATGAGGAGGAGAAGGGCACGTCTTACCTTCTTACTTAAGTGAATGGAAGCGAGAGACTTCATCTCTAAAAATAAATTTTAATAAACAGTCATGCTATAAAATGTGAGGATTCTTAAATACTTAATGCATCCGCAGCATGTTAGATGGCTTTTCTTTTTCAAGCTCCCTTTGCTTTTGATTTCAGTTTTGATTGAATTATTGTCAGGAATAAAATGTGTATGACCTCTGATTTCAAAGGTAATGAGATTTTCTTTATGAGTTAATAAATGGTTGCTTTTTTGTGGGGCTGCCATGAACTATTCAACAATGTATATTATCTGCTAAGGATAAACTTGGTGAGTTATTGTGAATTAGTGAAAGAAGGGTTATCTGACAAATTTTAGCACTTGATGTGGATGGGTGTGATTCATAATTTCCATGGTGAGCTGATGGTTGAATTATCTATCTATCTATCTATCTATCTATCTATCTATCTATCTATCTCCCTCTGTGTGTGTTTATGTGTTTGCATGCAGTTCAGCTCACCTGGGTTCAGACTACTGCGAACACCTAGTGTTTCTTGCATACAAAATTGCACATTAACAAATGGAACTGATATGTTTATGTTCAAATTGTTTCCTAACATATCAATCTTGTTGGAACTAGTATGCATTTGTGATAGTTAGGTATTTTGTGCCAACATGGTTCCTGTAGAATGTGTGGGCGGAGTGTAGCCTGTCAGTCAGGTTGCAGTTTGATTGGAGGGCAACTGAGATAAATGGCTCTCGGGGGGGGGGGGGGCTGACCTCCCTCTCTCTCTGCTTCCTGTTGACAAGCTATTTTGAGCCATGCTGATGGCAGCAAGAGCACTGGAAATATGTCCACTGCCATTAGATCTATAAAACTTTCCACCACCACGTGTGATCTTCCTGCATTCTGCACCATTGCATGTGACTACGTGAGTCTGAAGAGGGACTTATTGTCTAGCACCTGATTTAGGGGCTAATATTAGACTAGTGGACTTGATCTGGATTGGGATGGAATGTTTTCTTAATCTACAATTATTCTTTGATATTAAGCTCTTTCTTATAAATATGTGAGTGTCCCTGGGTTTGTTTCTCTGGTCATCCTTGTCTAACAGCATTTATATATATATATATATGTATATATGTATGTATGTATATATATAATCACTGACTTTAGAACAAGTAGCACATACTTCAGCAAATTATCTGTCAGTTTGTCATACTGCAGTGGCTTGTGTGTTGCTTTGATACGGAATGTTATTCCACTGATATTTCCAATACCAGCAGGGCTATCTGTGATCCATAAGTTTCACCAGAGGTTAGAGACTATGAAAGACTGGGACTAAAAGTCTGGGCATCTACTTTTGGGGGAAAGAAAGAGCAGTGACCTCCATTTGAGTAGCAGCAGAATATTGTCTGATGTTGTGCCAGAAGGTGACCCCTGCAGGCAGGTGGGTACTCAAAATAAGACTGGGAATAGCTGACTCATAAAACTATAACATAATTTAGCTATGAAGATGGAACAAAGTGGATAGACCTATGTTTACTAATGTGACACGACTCAAAATGAGAAGAAATAGCTGTAAATACTCATTAATAATTGGAACATGGGATGAATGAATCAAGAAAAATTGAAAGTCATGTGCACCTTAATCCTCAAAGTAACCTTCTTGCTTTTCACAATTTTCAGAGGTCTTTTGCAGCAACCAAACACCAATAAAACTATTTACAAAAAGAGTCAGCTGTATGTATCCCATGAATTGTGTGCATTTTCAGCCTGACATAGATTCTTCTCCCTCATATCATATGTATTCCTCTTTATCCTAGTTCATGGTTTTGTTTCACTAATCTGCTTAAAGGATTGTTCTGATGGCATATGATAGATATGGTTTGAAATTTGCCCAAGATTCACAGCAGCTTCTTGGTTTAAAAAAGAAAGTCTAATAGGTTTAGTATTAAAGTAGCAGATGGACATTGGACCTTTACTCCAGAACTCCCTCAATGCAAGAATACTTTGTTCTATTAAATTGGCATTCCATGATGCTCACCTTCCTGACATGATCACCGAAGACAAATCTGTGCATAAGCAAATGTGGTGAAGAAAGCTGATGGTGCCCGGCTATCAAAAGATATAGCATCTGGGGTCTTAAAGGCTTGAAGGTAAACAAGCAGACATCTGGCTCAGAAGCAACAAACCCCACATAGTAGAAGTACATCAGCCTGTATGATCATGAGGTGTCGAAGGGATCAGGTATCAGACATCAAAGAACAAAAAATCATATCATTGTGAATGAGGGTGAATGCAGATTGAGGACCCAAAGCCCACCTGTAGACAACTGGACATCCCTTTACAGAAGGGTCGCAGGGAGGAGATGAGTCAGTCAGGGTATAGTGTAGCAACGTTGAAACATTCAACTTTCCTCTACTTCTTTAATGCTTCCTCCCACCCCCATCCCCACTATCATGATCCCAATTCTACCTTACAAATCTGACTAGACCAGAGAATGTACACTGGTACATATAGGAACTGGAAACACAGGGACTCCAGGACAGATAAATCCCTCAGGACCAGTGGTGAGTGTGGTGATACCTGGAGGGTGGAGAGAAAGTGGGGTAGAAAGGGGGAACCGATTACAAGGATCTACATAGAACCTCCTCCTTGGGGGATGGACAACAGAAAAGTGGGTGAAGGGAGATATCGAATAGTGTAAGATATGACAAAAGAATAATAACTTAAAAAATAATCAAATGTTCATGAGGTAGGGGGTGACAGGGAGGGAAGGGAAAAATGAGGAGCTGATACCAAGGGCTCAAGTAGAAAGCAAATGTTTTGAGAATGATGATGGCAACAAATGTACAAATGTGCTTGACACATGGATGGATGTATGGATTGTGATAAGAGTTGTACAGCCCCTAATAAAATGATTTTTTTTCTTCTTTTACATTTTATTAGGGACTCATACAACTCTTACCACAATCCATACATATACATACATCAATTGTATAAAGCACATCCATACATTCCCTGCCCCAATCATTCTCAAGGCATTTGCTCTCCACTTAAGCCCCTTGCATCAGGTCCTCTTTTTTTTCCCCCCTCCCTCCCTATTCCCCCCTCCCTCATATGCCCTTGGTAATTTATACATCGTTGTTTTGTCATATCTTGCCCTATCCGGAGTCTCCCTTCCCCCCTTCTCTGCTGTCCCTCTCCCAGGGAAGAGGTCACATGTGGATCCTTGTAATCAGTTCCCCCTTTCCAACCCACTCACCCTCCACTCTCCCAGCATCGTCCCTCACAACCTTGGTCCTGAAGGTATCATCCACCCTGGATTCCCTGTACCTCCAACCCTCATATGCACCAGTGTACAGCCTCTGTCCTATCCAGCCCTGCAAGGTAGAATTTGGATCATGGTAGTTGGGGGGAGGAAGCATCCAGGATCCGGGGGAAAGCTGTGTTCTTCATCGATACTACCTCACGCCCTAATTAACCCATCTCCTCTCCTAAACCCCTCTATGAGGGGATCTCCATTGGTCGACACTTGGGCCTTGGGTCTCCACTCTGCACTTCCCCCTTCATTTAATATGATATATATACATATATACATACATATATACATATACACATATATACACATACATACACACACTTATATCTTTTTTTTTTTTGCACGATGCCTTATACCTGGTCCCTTGGGCACCTCGTGATCGCACTGGCCGGTGTGCTTCTTCCATGTGGGCTTATTTGCTTCTGAGCTAGATGGCCGCTTGTTCACCTTCAAGCCTTTAAGACCCCAGACACTATCTCTTTTGATAGCCGGGCACCATCAGCTTTCTTCACCACATTTGCTTATGCACCCATTTGTCTTCAGCAATCCTATCATGGAGGTGTGCAGTCAATGATATGAATAAAATGATTTTTATAAACTCTATACAGCCTGTATTTTTTGCTCACTGCTTTACCTTCTGAGTTGGCTTTCTAACCTGGAAAGCTAGTACAGAGGTGTTGGAATCATAGAGAAATTATTTATTTTGTTTCAACTATGAAGTATTAAGTAATAGTGACTCTTTTTCATGAAGTCTCTTCTTTCTAACTGTTCCTTCTACATAAGGTAGGATCCAAATAGAAAACCGGTATTGTACATATTTAAAATTTACAGAGTGAATTGATTCTACACATGATAGGAACTAGCAACAACAAGAAGGTGGTATTCACCATGAACGTAGGTACGGGAGGAACAATGGAAGTGATTGAGCTGTAGTAATCCAGATGAAGAGTTACCAGTTAGAAGGTGGAACAACAGTGGATCTATATGGCAGATTCAGGGCCACAGAAGAGGTGTGGCTATTGTTGAAACAATGACCAGGATAGAGAGGTAGAGGACAGGATAAGGTGGTTTCTTCTTTTTACCTAACCTCCAGTCTCCTCCAGACCTACATTTGGCCAAATTTAGTGAGAATTCAGATGGCACAGGAGCCTGGGAAACATAGTGTAAAAGCAGAGGAAGGCCCAGAGGCAGATCTAAGACATTTCGAACGAGAACCTGCCCACTTTCTTCTCTTTGCTGCCATTTTGATTCACACTTTCATTTCCCTCCCTCTGATTGACTGTGACAATACCTCATGAGGTCCCCTAATTTGGTTCCAGTTTTCATTTCTCTTCATCTGATTAACTGCACCTTATGAAGTCTCCCAATTTCCCTAGCTAATATAGTCTGAAAATAGTATTCTTCTACATAATTCAATGTAACTCAAACCTATATCCAATTTTTGTGGCTGAACTCAAGTCTCATTTATTTCTTGGAGCCTTTTCTGATCACTTCCCTGCAAAGACCAGAGCACAAAGCAGTGGACTTTACTTGTATCAGGCAGGCATTGCGTTAAACACGCCAAAGATAGTCAATCACATATAGGAAGTCCCCGGGTTATACACATAATATCCTCCTAAGCAGATCTTAAGCCACAATTGTAAGTAAGTTGGGAAAGGTCTGTCTGGTTCTTATTTAGCCTTATATTAGCACCAGGAAAGGCAGGGTGACTTTCAACGACTTAAGGCTGCATGCATAGCAAATGAAGGTGACTGTGAAGAATTTGTTGAGAGTAGGGAACGATTCGGTTATTTCAAAGCAGGGCAAATGTGTCCACCACTAAAGGGCAAGCAGGGTTCCTGATGAATCACATGGCTGGAAGGGGAGATCACTCTCTATATTCCTTGATTGGTTTCAAATTTTTGCTAAGGGAAGTTCCTACATTAGAATGATCAGGGATGGCATCTCGACTGAGATGTGGAGATCAGGAATTGGCCAGCTGTGAGGATTTGGACATTGGTTCCTTCAAAATCTTTGTAAATCTCTTAGTGCTGATATCACTTCTACCCTTTCTTTGTATGTCCTGTGAGACTGGACAACTGGATGGGAATCAGTAGATTCAGAACAAATACTTGTTATTAAGGTCTAAAATTATAGTATCTTTAAGGCAAGAGAAAACTTCATTGGGGAAAGTAAAAAGAAATAGAGGATAAAAGTAGGAGCAAATGACATTTATAGAGATCTAAATATAGGCATGCACATATGTAAATATATTTATATATAATGATAGGGAAAAGATCTATGTACATATATGTTAAGTGCTAAGGGAGCAAACAGACACTGGGCCTCTACTCAAATATTCCCTCAACACAAGAACACTTGGTTCGAGTAACCCGGCATTCTGCGATGCTCACCTTCCCGACATGATTGCTGAAGACAAAATGGGTGCATAAGCAAATGTGGTGAAGAAAGCTGATGGTGCCCAGCTATCAAAAGATGTAGCATCTGGGGTGTTAAAGGCTTGAAGATAAACAAGCAGCCATCTAGCTGAGAAGCAACGGAGACCACATGGAAGAAATATACAGCCTGTGTGATCCTGAGGTGTCAATGGGATCAGCTATCAGCCATCGAAGACCCAGATCATATTATTGTGAATGAGGAGGAGACTGGAGTGGAGATCCAAAGTCCATCTCTAGACAATTGGACATCTCCTCACAGAAAGGTCACAAGGAAGAAATGAGGCAGTCAAAGTGCAGTATTGCACCTACAAAACACACAACTTTCTTATAATTCTTTAATGCTTGCTCCCCCACCCCACCCCACCCCCTGCCACTATCATGACTGGCTAGACCAGAGCATGTACACTGGCACACATAAGAGCCCGCAACACAGGGAATCCGGGACAGATAAATCCCTCAGAACCAATAATGAGAATAGCGATACCAGGAGCGTAAGGGGGAGTGGGGGGGAAGGGGAGGAAAACGGATCACAATGATTAATATATAACCACCCCCCAGGGGAATGGACAACAGGAGAGTGGATGAAGGAAGACAGTTGTAGGTGTAAGACATGAAAAAATAACAATTTATAAATTGTCAAGGGTTCATGAGGGAGGGAGGGAGGGAGGAGAGGAGGAAAATGAGCTGATACCAAAGGCTCAAGTAGAAAGATACTGTTGTGAAAGTGATTATGGCAACATATGCACAAATGTGCTTGACACAATGGATGGATGGATGGATTGTGATACAGGCTGTAAGAGTCCTCAATACAATGATTTATTTTAAAAGGAGAAAGAAAACAGAGTGGGGAACATATGCATGCTTGCAGGCACCCACTTGACCAAGACACACATCTGAGTGGGAAAAGTGAGCACCAGGTTTGGGGAGCAGAGTGGTCACTTGTTACAGGTACAGGGTGACCTGTGCTTATCATACACGAATGACCAAATGATACATTTGTTGGTCTTATTTCACCTGTGCTGGGAAAGACAGGAGAGCAGTTTCCGGTGCCCTGTCAGGGACCCACCCACACTACATATGGTCAACCCTTCGCTGGAAGGAAACTGCCTCCGAGTTAACTCCCTAAAGCCCATGTTGTTCCTCTGTGGTTCGAAGGAAGAGCTTGGGGTGTGTCCCGCCGATTACCACAGACCGCAGACTTTGAGCCAAAGTGATCCATAACTCCTGTAGTTATTCATAGACCACTGCACAGCCTCAGCCGAGTCCACTCTCGATGGGCAGGGACATCCTCAATGGTGACTCAACTGCTCCACAACTGAGCAGCTCTGGGTTGCTCACTCAGGACTTTCTGCAAACCTTTTCCTTACATGTCCTTCATAAGTAATGGAATTTTCATTACACGCATCCTTCTACAACCCTTTGTAGTCGTCTCAGAAACGAAATGCTGACTGGGTTCTCTCTTTAAAAAAAAATCATTTTATTGGGGGCTCATACAACTCTTATCACAATCCATACATTCATCCATTGTGTCAAGCACATTGGTGTCTTATAGTAATTGACCTCCTCAAAGGCAGCATCCAGCCCTCCAGCTCCTGGAGAACTTATGGGGTTTGGAAAGAATTGTGAGCTAAAACAAGACGTATGGCACTATAATCTAAATATCTCTGCGAAAGGAACCTACTCTGAAAAGAGCACACATCTGAAACAAAGTAATTTTCCCCCCTTCCTATCAGACACAGAGACCATGGGCTTAGTGATAGGGCAGAGATCAGCAATGACTCTTAGTGACGCTGGACAAATGATAGACGTGTTTGTAATATTTGGGTTTATATAATGGATATCAAGAGGGGCCCTGATGGTGTAGTGGTTACATGTTGGGCTGTAATCCACATGGTAAACAGTTCAAAACCGTCAAAAGCTCCACTGAAAAGAAGTCTTGGCATTCTACTCCCCCTAACAATTAGTCTTGGAATCCCACAGTGGGTCACTGTGGGCCAGCATGACTCAAGGGCAATGAGTTTGGTTTGTATTATACGTGATGCCATTGCCACCTTCAAATTGCTACTCTGACCCACTGCTACAGTGGCTTTATCCAGACCTCCAGACTCTGGGACCTAGGAAACATTTTGATTTTATATATAAGTAGTTTGGGGAGTCTCTGAAATATTTGGGTGACATCAGCTTTCCTCTCTGGGTCACAGCATAACCAACTAAGCAACAAGGATGATCCTCAAGGCAGGAGTTTCGTGGACTTAATGTAACTATAGACGCTAGACACTCAGCTGTTGGCGATGCTTAGAGCGCTTGAATTCCAGGAAGAATTGCTTCCTAAAAGTGAGAAGGAATTCAAGACTAAATTGTTCCTAGGGAATCTGAATTCTTTGGGAGTGTCTGCAACCTGGAAATTTCTATCAAGCATGGATTGTTGAGATTTAGATTTTGTTTCCTTGATGAGTCATGTGACTCTTGAATTTCTGTAAACCTTTTTAATGGGGACCGCTAAAAAAGTCTCTTATCTGTCTCTTTAACTTCTTTCCTTCATCGCTTTGAGGTTGCATATCTTTATGACTTTAGCTAGAAGCTCTTGTTTTCTTCGTTACGCGTGGGCATCACAGGGCAGAATGGCAACTGAAAAGAACATGAGAGACAGCTTTGGGGAGAAAGAAATCTGTAGGTCTATAGGTTTTATGGGAATTTGGTTGCACAGTCGCATAGGGGGTCCTGGGCTGTTGCCGAAAATCTGTGCAGTAGGATGTGGGGGATCTCGGAGTGCAAAGTTATGCATCCTTCCTACTGGCCCATATGGCTGCAAGAGAGTTACACAACTGACGAGATATTTTTACTGATCTTCTCAGCCCAATGGAGCATTGGTCATTTGGGGGTTTATTGAGGAATATCGTCAGGCAATCACTGGACATTTCCACCTCAGGAAACGGATCCCATTACTAGCTTGGTTTGGATAGCTTGGGCGTGCCTGAGTGCCAAAGGCTCAGATGCTGGTAGATCGCTCTAGACAGGGAGAAAGCAACGCTCCTCTTCAAATTAGTTGATAAGGTAGCTATCTTAAAGAAAGGCATTTTCTTCTTTGATCACATATACTAAAACGTTTGAATCATATCGTTAACTCTTAGGCCAAGAAGATTATGAATAATTAAAGAGAGTACAATTAAATATCTCTGGAAATGAAAGAATTGGGGCGGGTTTCTAGATATGCGAACCTGAAACGTCCCTTTTGGGATTGTCAGGGTGAGACTGGTTGTGAGCATCAGTACCCAGTACCTGGGGAATGACATCTTTGTAAAAGCAAAGAGCAGCCTGAGCCAATTCAAGATTAATCTGCCATCGTGAGTTTCATTTTATTTTAACCTTGGCCTTGTAAGTTAATGGATCAAAGCAGAAACTGCTGCTGGCCAGACTTAGTGCTTTCAGTTTATTTAAACTGCTTGGGTTTTGAAGGAGAATGTCAGTGGCTATTTTATTTATTTATTGTTTGCATAAAGGCATTTTCTTATCATATTAATCTTTCTATTGGTTATTTTATGGTGGAGATAACCTTCATCAACTTTTAATCTTGAGGGGAAAAAATTCATTGCTTTTTATTTCTGGTGTAAGTCATAAAGTCTTCAAATTGTTATTGCAGAAAATTCACTCCTCTTTTGCATAGAAATTGAAGGAGTCAGCTAATTGGGGTTTATATATGAAATATTAAATTTACTATCTTTTCTACTTTACCAAACCCAAATTTGCCCTTTGTTTTCTTCCCTAAAAATTGCTTATAATTAGTGTGGAAGGCAAGAATTATTTTCTGGTTTATCAATTCTGAGTGAAAAATAAAAGAGAATTGAATAAAGAAATAGGATATAGGGGGGGCGGGGGAATTGTTTTTTCCCAAATAGTTGCAGAATTGAGACATACAGGTTTTAACTTCTGTTTTAAGAAACTACTCTAATTCTTCATTTTAACATTGAACATGTGATTTCTCATTATAAATACTATCAATCACTTGCTATAAAATATTTTTAACTACCTGCTTTGACTTAGAATTTTATTTCTCACATCCAGGGATGTATAACCATGCCCAGTATCATTCATGGCTTTGTAGACTCCCTGGTGGGGCAAATGATTATGTCCTTGATTGCAGGCTAAAAGATTTTGTATGTTTTAAATATAATTATATTATACTATTCTGTTGAAAGTTTACACAGCAAGTTAGGTTTCCACTTAACAATCCTACATTGTTCAGAGGCTTTTTCACAGTTGTTCATTTATAAATTCTCCCCTGGATGTTTCCCTTCCAGTAATCTGGCTTCCTTGTTCCTTACACTTTTGTCTTTGCTTTAGAGTAATTGTAGACCATTTCGTGTCCTAGAAAACGTTCTTTGTCAGGGTGTGGAGTACATGAAGTTTCATTTTGTGAGCTAATCTGTGATGTATCACAAAGGTGCCCCAGGGGCGGGGTGCAGCTGTGCTCTACAATTTACCATTTCCGGAGCAAGAGACCCCAGGAATTCCCAAGTCTCAATAGGTCCAGTAAGTCTGGACTTCTTAAGAATCTGAGCCCTGGTCCACAATTTCTCCTCTTTAGCCAGTGTTCAGCTACTGTGGCTCTGGGCAGAACGATTGTTCGGACTCACTAGGCACCATCTAGTTCTTCTGGTCAGCAGGTAGATAAGGCCCAGGTTGGTGCAGACCATGCTGTTGTCTGGTTTCTTCTTTGCATCTCTGGTTTCTGTCTCTCTTTGCTTCAGTTATGGCCAAAAGAGTTGGCTTCGTGGATACTCTACTGGGTGTAAACACTGATAGTAAAACAAACGATCTGGATGTTCCAGATAGCTGGGGTTCATAATCAGCACCAGCACCTGCAGCTGAGGTTGGTGGTTCTCATACGTTTAAGTAGGCAAGCAGCAGAGCCTACGGGCACTGGGTTCATTGAGCTTTATTTTAATCCCATTGGTGTGTTACCTTGGTAAATGTGTGTTACTTTCTGATATGTAATCCGCCCCGCCCCCCCGCCTTTACTGGTGGCATAGTACTTTACAGTTGGGCAGGTAATCTCAAAGTCAGCAGCTCAAAACCACCAGCTCCTCTAAGGAAAAAACATGAGACTTTCTATTCCTGTAGAGATTTGTTGCGTTGGAAATCTACAGGGGAATTTCTACCCTGTCCTGTAGAGTCTCCATGAGTCAGAATTGACTGGCTGGCTGTGCATTTTGTTTGGCTTGGTTTGGAGACAGTTGTGGCCTTCTTCGAGGTGTGTAAACTATCATGAAATGTGTGAATAGTACCACAGTGATTGTTCAATGAATGCTAATAGTTATCTGTTCCTAGAGAAAGGATTGATACTGTCATCTTCTCCTTTTTATCTCCTCACAAGTTTCAGGAGGTAACATATGTGAAAGCACCTAAAATAGCGACAAGCTGTCCATTTTGTCTCTGGAAACATTAAAATGAGATGTATTCAAGATATAATCTTATTTATCACAGTTACTTGCAATCTAATAATGCTGGATGAAAGAAAAATCAATGATACTAATGTATATATCTGTAGACTCTACAGTACAGTGTAGAGTATAAAATGCTTAAATGCTAAGAACTTCTGCGTTCTTATCATTTAATCTTTACAAATCTTTCAGAGAGGCTCCTCGTCAGATAACTGAGAATGGATAACGGTGCAATTTGAGCAAGCTCTGAATTTTGAAGACCATATTCTTTCTGTGAAGCGATCGCATCACACGGCACTAAACCAAACCACATGGAAGGAGGACAAGTAGCCGCCTTCCCTCAACACTGGCACCGTCATCGTTTCTCCTAATTCCTATCACAACGGCAACAGCAACCACTTTGCTAAGTGACCAGGGATGCCATCGTGGTGCCTGAAAGTTAAACATCAGAGCTTTCCCTAATCAGACCCTCCTGCCCTGCTCACATTGTCCATTCTAATTTGAAACACCATTTCTCACTCCTTGTACCATTGCTAAGCTCGGATGCCACTTTATGAGATGGGAGAAAGACTAGGGAGGTCAAGGCCTACGAGATGAGCTAGAGTTGAACAGACCTCAGATCACCACAAGCTATTTCTGGTCACATGTGAAAATGTAGATAATTTCCTGTCAAGGAAGGGGAAATGATAAAATCAATCTCCCCATCAAGTGTGTGCTGTATGGAAAATTAAGGCAAGTTAGGAAAATGACAACTAATTCTCAAATGCTTGTTCGCTATTTTTTGGTTTTGGTCCCATCACTGAATGAAAGACCATGTCGCTAATGTAATTTCCTGTGTGATGATGTTTTTAATAAACAAAATTTTATGTTTTCAAAGGGAAACATTATTTCTTGCCATTTGTAGAGCCATTTAAATATACTTTTATCCTCCTAAGTCTTTCCATTTTTATTTCTTTATCAACAGCTAAATATAAATAAAAATAATATTTGAATAAAGAGAGCTAATAAAAGGAAATTGTATTGAGAAAATAATTGAAAATTTAATGCCAACAAGCCTTTATGTAGTTTATAGTCTATACTCATAACACATTATTATTTAACTTTTTCATGATCCCTGAATTATATATTGCCCACTAACATCTTCAGCCTCCCAGTTTTCAATGACTATCACAGGTCGTGTTAGTCCAGGTAGACTAGAGAAACAAATTCATAGACCCTCATATGTGTATAACAAAGAATTTTATATAAAAGAGAAATTGTATATTAAGAAAACATCCCAGCCCAGTCCAGTTCAAATCCATAAGTCCAAAATTAGCTCATATGGCCAATACCAATTTATAGAGTTCTCTTCAGACTCACAAAACACATGCAATGACACCAAATGCAGGAAGATCACAGGTCAGTGGGTGGGACGTCTTGTGGTTCCAGTGGCAGTATAAGAATCTCAGCATTGGCAGGGGTTCCTCCAGCTCAAGGCATGAATATAGTTCCATGTGTCTTGTCAACTGCCATGTCTCCCAGAGAGTGAATAAAGAGAGAGTGCCTCCCACCTCCAATACAGGAGTTCCCAGAGTCCTCAGGAGAAGGCCATGCCCACAAAGAGGCCTTATTGGCTATGGCCTGATTGACAGGCTAGACTCCACTCCTTCAAGCTTAATCCTCTCAAATTGACAGAGGATTATAGAGCTACCACACAAGTATAGTACAATCTGCCTCCTGTCAGAGGTATATATATTTGTGTGAATCTCAAGAAATGAGTCTCATTCCACCAATTCTACCACCAGAGTCCAGTGGGTACAACTGTGTCCCACATTATTGAATCAAAACCTATATAACCTCAAAAAAGTATTTCCTTGATTTTAGCAAGCCTTCGATTATAGGAGATGTGGTAATAACAAAAATATCAGAGGAGAAATTGATTCACACATGAAAGCTTTAAAACCCTGGTGGTACTCTCAGACCAGCTTTGGAATCCAAACCATGAAGTTGGTGGTTCAAACCCACTTGCTGCTCTGTGGAAGAAAGATAAAGGTGTCTGCTTCTGCAGATGTATGAAACATCAGAACACCGTATAGGGATGACATGAGCTCGAATTCATTTGTGTAAATGGCTTGCAGGAGTTGAAGCTGCTCTGGGCTGGAAATCTCAAGGTCAGCAGTTTGAAATCACCAAGGTGTCTAACACTCCTCCAAATGGACACCACTCCTCAGAAGCAACAGGAGGCTTTTTGCTCCCATAAATATTTACAGCCTCAGAAACCCAGAGCAGCAGCACTCTGCTCTGCGCTGTACAGTAGCCAGAAGTCATAAATGCCTCTATGGCAGTACGGTAAGTTTGGTTTAAGAGGAGCCCTGCTGGAGCAGTGAATAAAAACCCTCAGCTGTGCAGGGAAGTTAGGACTCACGATCTGCTGTGCAGGAGGAAGACGTGGCAGCAGCTTTCTTGAAGACTGACAGCCTTGGAAACCCCCTGGGCAGTTCTGCTCTGGCCTATAAGGTCCCACTGAGTGGGAATGGACTGTACAGCAGGGGGAGCGTGTTTAACCAATCCCAAAACTGAACTCATTGCCCATAAACTGATTCCAACTTTCATTGGAGGGGAAGCTGGTGTTTAGAATTGCTTACCTTTAGGTTAGCAGCTGCGTTATGTGGAGAAGAATGCAGCATCAACATTGGGGGAAGGTTCCGGGACAACCCGCAGTATGCAGACAGCACAAACTGGCTTGCCTAAGCACTTGCTGATGACACTTAAAAATTGCAGCCTTCGGTGTAGATTACAATGCAACATAAAGGAAACAAAACTTCTAACAACGGCGCCAATAGGTCACATCGTGATACATGGAGGAAAGAGTGAAGCTGCCAATGAATTTGTCTTGCATAAACCCACAATCAAGTCTAATGGGAGCAGCAGTCAGCAGACCAAATGATGCATGGCGTTAGGTGGACCGGCTGCGCAAGGACTCTTAAAAGTGTTGAAAAACTAGGAGGTCACTTTGAAGACTAAGGTGTGCCTGACCCAAGCCATGGCATTTTCAATAACCACCGATGCATGTGAAGGTTGGATAATGTATGAGGAAGACCAAAGAAAAACGATACATTTGAATGACAGCATTGGCAAAGAATATTGAAAGTACTATGGACTGCCAAAAGAACGAGCAATTCTCTCTTGGAAGACGTACAGCCAGAATGCTCCTTGGAAGCAAGGGTGGTGAGACTGTGTCTCATGCATTGTGGATATGTTTGGAGGAGAGATCAACCCCTGGAAAAGGGCATTATGCTCAGTGAAGTAGAGGGGCAACAAAAAGAGGAAGTCCTTTGCGAAGCTGGCTGCAACAATGAGCCCAAACATAAGAACAATCGTGAGGATGGCGCAGGTCAGGACAAGGTTTCATTCTGTGAGTCAGCAGACTTGACACCCCTTAGCAACAACAGCAACAGCCGGGCATCCAAGGGCTTTCTTTAGGACTACAGGGCTCCGACGGTGTCTAACACCCTCCTAAGTTATTACATGATTATTTATTTTTATTATATCAAATAATTGTTTATTTTGATGATCATCCCGGGGTATTGTGGGGAAAAAGGAAAAGAGTTATGCAAACCATCCTGGCCAACGTGCTAAAAGATCAAAAAGACAATGGAGTATTGTCTAGGTGACCATATTTGATGTGGAGTGCCTCTCCTCTGAGCACAGAAGATGGCTCTTTAACCTTCTTCCCAGAACGTTTGCGAGGTGCACCAATTTTAGCCCTCCATCTCTGATCCTAGAACATAAGCCAAGCTCGGCAATAAAGGAAAGCTTGCAAGTCTTTTATCCAGAACCAAGTGTCAAGAACTAAATTATATATATTATATCTTTTAAAGGAAAAGTCTATACAAGTCATGAACTAGAAAACATGAATGAGACTCCATCTTTTTAGTACTTCTGTATCCTGAATAACCCAGATATTTGTCCAAAGTTCAATTACTGTTAGCATAAGCAGACATAGCTATTGTTTTGTTAAGACAAAAGCAACTTTGGGATTTATTTAATCTGTTCAGTTACTGTAATGGTTCTGCAGGAAGTGAAGGACAATAGCCATCCACAGAGTGCAGTCTACACAGAAGGGTCAAAGCCACTGACCTGTGACTATGACACCTTGTCTTTTATTCAAGTCTGTGAAACACAATAATATAGTCAACAAGAGTTGAGTAGTTCAGGAAATATATATACAAATTCTGTGCAATAAATAAGAATCTAGCACACCAGCTGTGAGAAGCAAGGGAAAACTAAAAATAATGCTGTCATTTTTTTTAAATAGTGGAAGCCAAGACATGCCAGTAAATATTCAACTAACATTTATTGAGTGCCTACTGCACACCAGGTCCTGCGCTAAGTATTTCCAATAGATCGGCTCCTTTCTTCTTCACAGAGCCCTGAAACTAAGGAAAGAAGAGAACACTGATGTCGCTTGAGGTTAAATGTTAGGATTTGAAGACGCACAACTGGTGAGTTTAACCAGGTTTTAAAGGACCGACTGACACTATTCAAGGTCGCAGTCTCCCAGAACAGGAAGTAATTAAGAAGGGGGGAGGAGCCTTGGTGGCGAAGTGGCTACCTTAGGCTGCTCACTGCAAGACCAGCACTTTGAAAGCACCAGTTCTCAGGAGAAAAGGGTAGTTTTTCTACTTCGGGCAAGAGATATAGTCTCAGAAACTCATAGGGTCGCTTTGAGAAGGAATTGATTTTATGGCAGTGAATTAGTTTTGTCTGTTCTGAGTCATTGTGACTCTTGCCAAAGAATTACCAGTACTTAAATCTTAGTAAATAAATAAAACTTGTGTCATCCTTGGCTTTCTTCAACTTCCCTTGATGCCTCTAATTTTCCTGGGCATATGAATTTTTTTATGGTGAAAGTTTAGTTGAAACAATCACATTTGCTTAAATGAGAGCTATGACAATATTTCTTCAGTGTTGACTGGTTTGTGTTTGTGGAAACACAAAATTGTTTACTGAGAATGATGAAACACTCTAAAATAGTAGGAGTTATATGAAGTATTCCAAATAATTGGCCTATAAACCACAGAATGTGGTTTGAATATTAATTTTTCAAGGACTGATAAAATATCTTTCATTTTGTTTCATGTGTGTCTTCATCCATTGATGTTATCCAAAGTTTCTTTGTTTATTTCCCAATAATAATTTTCCAATTCATGTCATGTCTCATGCTGCTCTATGTCAAAATAGGCACATGATAAGTTTGCTAAGTTTTATTTTATGAAATATTATCAGTCTCTCTTTATTTCTTATTTTAAATCATTTTACTGGCGGTTCATACAACTCTTATCACAATCCATACATCCATCCATGTGTCAAGCACTCTGGTACATACATACAATGGAGTATTACGCATCCCTAAAAAGCAGTGATGAACACATGAAGCATATCGCCACATAGGAAGAACTAATTATGCTAAGTGAAGTAAGCCAAGCACCAAAGGACAAGTCCTACATGAGTCCGCTGAGGTAAGTACTCAAAGTGCATACTTGGTAAGGAAGCATGGTTGAATTCAGAGCCATCATCTTCCAATACACACTCAACTATACCCACCAGTTATACAGGAATAGCTTCCCTTCCTTGTTCTGTTCATTCCCTGAATTCATTTCTCTTAGTGGTCTTCTTGATATATAAACGTGTGTGTTACAATATACTAATTCTCGCCTTTTGGTAACGGATGGAAGCAATTCTAGGTCTAGTAATATGTTCCTAGTGTATAAAGTATATATTCTATGTCACTGTTGTGCATCATATCCTACTCCCTGCATATGCCTTTATGGTGACATGATTTGGGTTGCACTAAGTGTCTCTGCACATACAGAGACCTGGGGGTTCACAGCATGCCTGTGCACATCTGCCTCCATTATTGCTCTACATGGAAATGCAGCCCAGAAAATGTAATCACAGTTGTGGATATGCTATCAGAATCTCTGCTCATATAAGGAAGAGAAATGGACAGATTGACAACCTTAAATCATCAGTATAGTTAGTGAAATATGACCTGTCACTTACCACTGATCAAACATGAGGGGTTCAAAGTTTCTGTGATTCCAAAGAAGAAGCTTATGCCTAATTTGTAATCTCTTCCAGAAAAGTGAGTGACATTCCATAGATCAAAGATAATAGTCAACCTAGGATACATTAACATTACGCTTAACTATATTTAAAAAATCATATGAAGCAACATATTGAGATGGATTGGTAACTGGAGAAAAGCTAAGAAGTGTGAGACAACTGAAAAGAGATTTATCTTCACAGATGCAATTTGCTATCAGATAATGCTGATCGTTTCCATTATAAGAGAAGCCAGAATATGACAAAGAGAAGAAATATTTCCTAAGCATCTAAAATTATGCTAAAGTTCTGAATACTTATTCCTTTCTACCTGTGACTGGATAAAGAAGTGGATTCTTCATCTCCTGTAAATATCACTTCTCATTTCTTAGAATGCAGGAAATTTTCATAGGCCTATCCCAAAATAATATATTGCTTTGAATCCAAACTTATAAATATCTAAAAGAAGATCCAGGTGTGATGTATCACATAGACAACAAAGAGAGAACCCCCAAGCATAGAGATCTAAAATGAGTTCATTTGGATTTTGTAAAATTACTCCCCCAACCGACCCCCTAAAATGATATTGAACAGATGATTTTAAAAAGATTATAGAGGGGAAACTGATCACAATGATCTACATATAACCCCCTCCCTGAGGGATGAACAACAGAAAAGTAGGTGAAGGGAGACGTCAGACAGTGTAAGACATGAAAAAATAATAATATATAAATTATCAAGGGTTCATAAGGGAGAGAGGGTGAGGGAAGGAGGGAGGGGGAAAATGATGAGCTTATACCAAGTTCTCAAGTAGAAAGAAAATGTTTTGAGAATGATGATGGCAACAAACATACAAATGTGCTTGACTCAATGGATGGATGGATTGTGATTAAGAGTTGTATGAGCCCCGATTAAAATGATTTTTTTAAAGGTTATAGAAGTCCAGTGGTTATTATCATCCATCTTGAGTGTAGACATGATCTAGACATAAATTGGGGCGAGGCAGAGCAATCTTTTTCTGTGGTCAGGTGAAATCTTCTGAGCTTTTCACCTACCTTTATATGTCACACTTTCATTTCAGGAGCAACTGGGATACATCTGAACTTTACGCTCTCCATTGCCAGTTCCAATTACAATTTATCTATGCCTGATTTTACATTCTATAATGTCAGATAAAACCAAAATGAAGCACAACGATTCACTCTTATAGCTCACAAAAGGCATCTATCTCAAGTATTTAAGATCAAATGAAGAATATAGTGAATGAATGGTGAAGCATGCAGAATAAAAAGTTATGAAAATGTCTTAAACGTAACTGACCAGCCCACAGGAATGAGTCCCTGTGCCTAGGGAAACCTGGGAGACATAACACCTCCAGGGAATGGCTTTCAGAGGACTACAAGGTCAATTGGCATACTGTAGCTCACAAAGACAGTGTCCTACAATCTGCATCCTACTTTGGTGAGGATCAGATGGGGTCTTAAAGGCATATGAGCAGCCATCTAAGGTACAACTATCTCCCCACCCACAGCCTTGAGAACAGAGCTTTAAAGGGCCTGACTGGCACTTCTAATTTCTTCTAAAATGATCATTTTAAAAGGTCCAGAGTAGGTTAGTGAAACATGTGGAACACAATTTATAAGAGAGACTAGACTTACTCATTGGAGAGAGATTGGTATGACCCCCCAAGCCAATGAACTTTAGCCGCCCTTCAGGTCTGTGATTAAACTTACCTCCATACAATCTATCAGCGGGTTATGAGGGTGGGGGTGGGGAGAGCTGATACCAAGGGCTCAATAGAAAGTAAATGTCTCGAAAAGAATGAGGGCAACATATGTACAAACATGCCTGATTCAATTGAAGTATGGATTGTGATAAGAGTTGTACAAGCCCCAAATAAAATGATATTTTTTTTAAATCAGAAGGGCAGCAGTTACCCAAAGAAAAAATCCAGAGAGTTAAAAAAGAAGAGGATGTGAATGATACTTTGAAGTGAATGATACTTTGAAGGAATTGTACTAGAGGAGTTGAAGGAAAATGGGATGAGTTGTTGAATGCAAAATGGGTGACCTGCTCTGTAACTCTTCACCTAATTCACTACAGAAAGTTAAAAAAAAATTGATTCTCCTTAGAGTTTCTTCGTGAATGTTAGGTCTAGTTAAGGCAATGAATGAGGTCTACATATTGAAGAAGAATAGGTGAAAAATATCCTTGACTGGAGGGGAAGAGTACCACAGAGACCACAATCCCTTTGCTAGAGAGTCAGGCATTCTCAGTCTTCTGGCACAGATATTTCCAATCTACCAAAGTGAGTTCCTTTTCCTTAACAACTAATTAAATGGATAGGCATCCTCAAATACCAGTAGATCCATAGATATGTTGGTGGTGGTGGGGGCTGGATGCTATTGAGTCATTCTTAACCACTTGTGTTTTCTTAGCTGTAATGTTTATAGAAAGATTCTAGTTGCGCAGTGGTTAAAGTACTAGGCTGCCAACAGAAAGGTGGATATTTCAAGAGTAATTTGAACCCACCACTACTCTGTGCAACACAGACACAGGCAGCCTGTGTCCATAAAGATTGGCAGTCTTGGAAACCCTATGGAGCAGTCCTTTGCCCTGGGGTTGCTGTGAGTCATGCTTGGTTCAAAAGCAGTGGGGTTAGATTTGGGGAATCTTTATGGAAGCAGATTGTCAAGTACTTTTTCCTGAAGAGATATTTGGTGGATTCAAAGTACCAACCTTTCAGTTAGCAGCTGAATGCTCAACTATTTGTGCCAGCAGAGTTCCTTAGATATCTATTTGGGACAGACAGACTAACGACCAACTATCACCTAAGTTTTGGATGATAGCAAAGACATACATCAAAAAACAAAAGGTGGTTAAAGAGGAAAGAAAGAAAAGGCCAAATGGATATCTGAAGAGAGCATCTGGTCCTGGGGGATGCGCTCCTTTATCTTGGCTTGCATGCCTTCTCAGCGAAGACATTCACTTGTAGAAAAGGGAGGGTAATATGACTATTTCTTCTTCAGCGCTGTGTAAATGATTCCTGTTTGTGACAGTGCAAATGAAACTTTCCCAGAAGAGAATGGCAATACCTTTAAATCAAATCCTCATTCGGTCCAATTCTAACACTTTACTTGCTCCTTCATTAATAATGTGTCAAAAAAAGCTATGGACACATTTCATGTTATAGCTGCATGACTCATCTTTTTTTATTATTAATCATTTTATTTGGGGTTTATATAACTCTGATCACAATCCATACATCCATCCATCATGTGAAGCACATTTGTACATTTGTTGCCATCATCATTCTCAATGACTCATCATTTTGCCTTTAAAATTATCCTTTCACAGAAAACACTCGATTGAAATTTTCTGAGCTCTTCCAATGATGCCAGTCAGAGGTGAGTTATTTGTGAGCACTTGTGGAATATGGTTGGTAGATAATCAGAAATAAAGGGGCAAAGCCTTCTTACCGGGAGCAGAGAGTCAATGAAATGTATGCTTCACACACTCTCACGCAGAGTGTGATACACTAGGGAGATACACCTAAATTTGATATTTTTAGAGGAAGTAAAAGGAGAGAGAAAGAGAATTTCTCTTCCTAGAATTTTCTCCCTTTTGTATTTGTTTCTCGACTTACTATTTCTTACGCCTCATTATTTATTTGCTTCTCTTCCTAGAAGACACTTCCCAGAATGTCTGCAATCCATAGAGCAGATATATTTGTTTTGGCATGCTGTCAGTTTCATTTCTTTCAAAGTAAAATAATTTCAAAATAGTTTGTCAACTAACATTTTTAAAATCTGTCATCTTAGGAGGTATATTTATCATTTGTGTGTGTTTGCTCAGGGTGCCTTCTAGAAATATTCTCAATTCCTTTACTATACAAAGCTACCCTATGATTAGCTAAAACATCAGTTGCTTTCTTTTATTTTGATTCTTACTACATGAAATAGCACTTTCCTGTAATCCACCTGAGTTGATCCTGGGAAGGTGTGTGATCCTGTGGATTCATGTGCTCATAGGACAGAAAACTTCAACTAGAAGGTATAGGATTACGCGGCCGAGGACTAGTCTGTGTTGACCACGTAGAAGATAAAGGCTGTAGTTGCAGATCAAGAATGAAGGCAGGCACACTGCGGGGTTGCCGTTAGCTGCCATCGAGTGGGTTCCAACCCGTAGCTACCCTGGGCACAGCAGAGTGAAACCCTGCGTGGACCCATCCTCGCCATTGCTCCCGAGCCCATCTTCGCAGGCACAGTGCCAACCCCTCTCCTGGAAGGCCGTCCTCCTGTTAGCTCTCGTCTTTCTCCAGGCACGGGTCTCTCCTGATAACATGCCCAAAGCCTGTAAGAAGAAGTCTTGCCATCTTTGCCTCCAGGGAGCACGCTGGCTGTTCTTCCAAAACAGGTTTGCTTGTTCTTAGGGCAGTCAATAGTATGTTCAACATTCCTCTCGAGCACTGCGATTCAAATGCATGCATTCTTCTTCGCTCTTCTGTAGTCAATGTCCAACTTACATACATATGAGGTAATGGCAATACCATGGTTTGGGTCAGGGGCACCTTAGTCCTCAAAAAAAAATCCTTACTTCTCAATACTCTAAAGAGGTCTTTTCATGTTATTTCTGGGTCAACTTGGGCTGGGGATGAAATACAATTTGTTTATCTGTTTCTTTCCCTGGACTAAACTAAGAGTCTGGAAAGACATAGTCAGAGAGACTCAAACAAGCCATAAACACAGTTATAGCAATCTCAAAGATATTGCTCCCAATGAAATAAAATGCCCCCAAATGTGGAGTAAAGACAGTATCAGTGAACAGGCATTTTGCCCACTGCACGTTCACTCATACTTCTTTGCCCTTATCTAAGCAGAAGAAGATGCACCTGCACACCCAGAATGCCTGGGGTTTCTAAAAGGTTCTAGGAAACAGCCTTTCTCCTGTGGAATGGAGCCAGCTGTTCTCAGCGTTGGGGTCGGAGCAGTGACATGGCTCTATCTTACGGAACTTGCCGTTGAAACCTTTGCATAATTCTACTCTTGAGCCTCGTGGTTGTCTCTCTACCAGAACTGTGGTATTTCCTATCTTCTTCAATTTGTGAAGATGAAAATCGAAAGAGGGGAAGTTTATTTCAGCCACACACATTCCAGGTGAGTCGGTATTTGAAGATGAAAGAAGGGTCAGATTTGGCAATGAAAAGAAGCTGATAAATTAATAAGAAAATAGCAATCTTTAATCACAAATGACACAGATCATAAATGTAGATTCTGATACTTTTATGTTTAAAATACCACAAAGTTTTATATGTGTAGATATACTGATAAATATGATTGTGTAATATATATTCAACATGCAAATGATATATATTACAAATTACATAATGTATGCATATATATCAATCAATTTATTTAAATATAATTTTGCTGACTCATTTGAGATCATGGAGAATTTACATATGTCCTTTGACCCCCCTAGGAACAGGGACATTCTCTTTCACACTCACAAAATAATAGTCAACTCAAGGAAGTTAAAATTGGTATTAAAATATATATTTAAGTTTTACCAATTGTCCCAATAATAGCCTTTAAGTTGTTGTTAGTTGCTAATAGGCTCTGACTCATAGAAATCCCATATACAATAGAACCAAATATTGTCCTATCTTGTGCCTATTTTCGCTATCATGAAATGTTAAGTCCTTTGTAAAAGCCACTGTGTATTCTGACTGCCTCTTTTGGATGGAATTTGCTAGGCCTTCCCTATTAGTCTGTGCTATCAGAAAGCTCTGCTAAAACCCATCAGCCATGGATGATCCTGTTTGGGGGCATTTGAAATACTGGTGACACAGCTTCCAGCATCATAGTAACAACAAGCCACCACAGTACGGCAAACTGATGAAACGGTAGTGGGGGCAGGGGACGACGACATGAGGAGCTGTTACCAAGGGCTCAACAGAAAGAAAATGTTTTGAGAATGATGATGACAACATATACAAATGTGCTTAACACATGGATGGATGGAAGGATGGATGGATGGATTGTGATAAGAGTTGTAAGAGCCCCCAATAAAATGATTTTAAAAAGAAATATAAGGTAGTAGTATCACCTTTGGAAGTAAGTTATCATTTTTGATCCAAGATCTAACACAGGATTACATATTGCATTTAGTAGTCATTCCTCTTCACTATACAACCATTTAGTTAAGCTTTATGAGAGAACGTTACATGCCAGCCAAAAAAATTCTGCTCCCTCCCCACCTGAACACTAGAACACGACAACTCACTTCCAACTTCAAACTCACTGTCATCAGTCAATTCCAACCCATCGCAACATAAGAGGACACAATAGAACTGCCTCGATGGGCTCTGAGACGTCAAATCACTACAGGAGAAGACAACCTCTACTTTGTCTCTCAGAGCAACTGCCTACATGCCGCCGGAGCCCCACTTGAATAAGAAAACGCTCCTCTGGAATAACTATCTCCACTCAGTTCCATCGTGAGTGGGAAAAGAACTCAGAGCTTATGAAGAGATGGATCATTTAATGTCCTATTGAGAGAACTGCAAATTGCACCTTAGAGTCTTGGATCACATTCTGAGGAGCACTGCTGTAAAGTCTGCTCATGAACAGTAGCTTCTCTTCTAGGTTCACGCCTAGGGTTAGTTACTGTGCCACGGAACGGCAACCTGAAGCGTTCACTTGAGAGTCAGGAGCAGCACTATCAGTTAAAAGCCGGTAGTGGCAGACAGCTTAATCAAATGATGATTTGGCTAATGAACTAATCGAAGGATGTTAGTGATCCAACATCTTTAAATGTTGATACTTCTGTTCTCGTAAGGAGTTCTATCAAATATTTGTAAAATGAATAGAATTAATCAATTAACGCTTCACTATCAGTGTTCAGCTATCTCTATGATCAGAATACAGATTTATTATTACTTGTATCTTTAATGTAACATTATTCTCTTCCAATACTATTTTATTAGAGTTGTACCTTATTGTTGCTTCATATTCTCTTGACAAAAGACACTTGGATAATTGTCTGAAGCATCTTCCTAGGGCTGGATGTTGACGAAAGAGCGCCATCGCCCTCTTGCTCTTCGCAGGAGCTACGTTACTTGCTTCTCAATATAAGAGAGCACAAATAGTTTTCCCAAACAGTTTTATTGGCATCTAATTCACATAGCATACATTTCAACAGTTCAGCCATCTTTAGAAGAGTTGTGAAATCATCAGTGCAATTGTAGAACATTTTCTTCTTTCTGCGCTCGTGTGATTAGCTCCCTTTTCTCCCCACAACCTGCCCTGCCACCCCCCTGAGAAATCATTAATCCCATTACTGCTTCTATAGATTTACCTGCCCTGGAGTTCATATATTTAAAAAAACATACAACTAACACCAATAACGAAGCAAAACAGAAAAACCTCAATTGGAAAGAAAGCAGAAAATACTAAAAAGGAGAACAAACTAAAAATGTGTCAAAAGGGAGATCAAATGATAAGACGTTAAATTTTAACCTAACCGCATCTGCACAAATCCACTGTCCACTGCATCCTGCATAAGAGCAAGGCTGTTTACATCCCTGGCCTGTGGTCAGAGGGCGTTCACTGAAGACTTCATCCATGTGTGAATCCTGCACATGGATTTTGGGGTTTCCACTGTCATCCATAGCCTTCTGCGAGCCACATGTTCAAAATTTAAGCTCTGACACTATTCCCTCATTTGGATGTGGACTTTTCAATGTACAACCCTAGGCTGGTGTGCTTCTTCCATATGGACTTATTTGACCCCTCACTTAGATGATTTCTTGTTTGAAAACAAGCCTTGAAGACTCAAGATAATATTCTTTTTTTAAAACATTTTATTAGGGGCTCATACAACTCTTATCACAATCCATACATATACATACATCAATTGTATAAAGCACATCTGTACATTCTTTGCCCTAATCATTTTCTTTTTTTTCTCCTCTTTTCTTTCTTTTACATTTTATTAGGGACTCATACAACTCTTATTACAATTCATACATATACATACATCAATTTTATAAAGCACATCCCCACATTCCCTGCCCCAATCACTCTCAAAGCATTTGCTCTCCACTTAAGCCCTTTGCATTAGGTCCTCTTTTTTTTCCTCCCCTACCTCCCCGCTCCCCCCTCCCTCATGTCCCCTTGGTAATTTATACCTCATTATTTTGTCATATCTTGCCCTATCCGGAGTCCCCCTTCCCCCACCTTCTCTGCCGTCCATCTCCCAAGGAGGAGGTCATATGTGGATCCTTGTAATCAGTTCCCCCTTTCCAACCCACTCACCCTCCACTCTCCCAGCATCGCCCCTCACACCCCTGGTCCTGAAGGTATCATCCACCCTGGATTCCCTGTGCCTCCAGCCCTCATATGTACCAGTGTACAGGCTCTGCCCTATCCAGGCCTGCAAGGTAGAATTCGGATCATGGTAGTTGGGGTGAGGAAGCATCAAGATAATATTCTTTCTGATAACCGGGCACCATCCAGTTTCTTGGCCACACTTTGCTAGAGCACTCTCTGGCAGAGTGTATTAGATACTGAATTACCTTTACTCCCTCTCCAGCCAATCCAAGAATGGGCCATCTTCTCTAGGGGTGTGCCCCTTAGCCTGGTGTGTCCTTGATGGAAATCACCATATGAGGGGTTATTTAGTCATGAGTCATGCCCTATTAGTCATGTCTTTACTGTCAGTCAGAAAGCTGTGGACCAACCTTAAAAGCTTCTCTAACATAAGTGTCCCGATTATGGTCCTGAACTTCCTGCTTCTGTAGGCCCAGCGATAACTATGATATATTCATCTGCCATGAGTCTTACTTTTGTGATGATTTTGTTTGCCCTCTCGTGTCCTTTTTAATTCTTATCTCGAAAGTCTCCCTCATTCGTATAATGTGTCCTCATATTTGTCTTGTCTTTGTGCCGTTTAAGATTTAACAAATGCTCTTCTTAAATTATGTTTCAGATTTGGGTCCCTTATAGAGCCCTAGGGGTGCAGTGGTTATGAGTTAGGCTTTCATCTGCATGTTCAGGAGTTCAAAACCACCAGAAGCTTCTCAGGAGAAAGACTGGACTTTCTATTACCATAAGCAGTTACAGGCTCAGAGACCCACTGGGGCTTGCTCTGCATCAGCACTGACTCTATGGCAGTGGTGTTTTGAGTTTGTGTACCATGAAACAATGGAAGTAAGCACACACTCCTTTCCCCCAAGATTCTCCTTGTTCAGTTACAGTTCTAAGTGACCGGAGACTTAGGGTGGTAGGCTAGATGGCCACATGGAAAAACATTTTTTCCAATTTAAAAGGACATGCTGTGTTCTGCTTTTTCATAGTGCTATCTGCCCTATGAATTAATTTCATATCCATGATTGCATCACAGTGACAGGTTGAAAACCTGCTGTATTTGCCATCTTCTCTCACTGCCATCAAGTGGATTATAAGAGCCGAGAGGACACGTCAGACCTGCCCCCTGTGAGTTTCCAAGACTAACTTCATGGGGATTAGGAAGCTCAGTCTTTCTCCCAGGGAGCAGCAGGCAGTTTCAAAGTGCTGACCTCTCAGGTAGCAGCCCAACAGGTCACCCCAAAATTTCAGCCGTAGTTGCTAGAGAAAGTTTGAATACGGTTTTGTCACATTCGCTCCTAATCCACTGACCACATGCACAAAATCACCCTCTTATCTGCTCTAGACAGAAATAAGAATGGGAATGTATAATCGTGAATATTCCTCAAAATTAAAAAAAATTCAAACATGGTAACTCGTATTCAAATGAAATGTTTGTCTTATAAAAGTAAGCTCCTAGCTATTTACAAACATAATTCTCACACCATTAGATCATTGTTTCGGGGTATCCGCAGCAACTAGGCACTTTGTATTCATGAAGCTCCGAGGACACCCTTGGCATGGGGGATGCCTGAGCTACTCATTACCACTCTGCTTCCTGGCCATTTCAAGCAATCACTCATTTCCCTTAATCAGGTTGATAGAAGTTTCCCTCCTGAAATAATTCATTGCTTGGCTGAATTGACCAAGTAATAGCTTGTGTTCTGGAGATAATGCAAATAAATGCAAAGCTGACAGCTAATCTAGTTCCGCCATTTGTTTGGGGTAAATGTTAATGCGGTCTTAAGAAGAATAAGGGACAGAAAGTATCCCCTGACAAATCAGCTAGTAATTCTGAGAAATGAAAAGCAGCAATTATTCAAGCTCCCCCCCACCGTTTAACTGGATTCTTAATAATTTGAGACCACTTGGGGTGATGATAAAAGATATTCTTATAATGTTAGAAGAAATATTTGATTTCCCTCTAAACTAATATTTTGTTCTCTGGGACTTAACTAACAGATTCATTCTATTATCTAAAAGGAGGTCAACCCAAAGAATTGCCTGTGATAAATTACTCAACTTGAATAAACACTTTTATCAGATATTCTTGAGAATGCCATTGGCTCTCTAGAGCTCTGCCATATTCAAAGCTATGCAATGAAATTAAACACCGGAAAACCAAACTTCCTGTCATCGAGGCCATTCTGACCTACAGTGACCCAACCACATGGAATAGAGCTTGTGTTTGCACCACGGTAAGTCTTCGTAGGAGCTAACCCCTCAGCTTTCTCCCATGGAGCAACTGGTGGATTTCATTAGCTGACACTGGAATTAGCAGCCCAACTCTTAACCCACTAGGCCACAGGGTTCCCTGGACTATTTATTGGCAATTAATGTTACTCCAAATTAGATGGTTCAAGTGTTTGTCATTGTGCTTTTGTTTTATTTCTTTTTAAAAAAACATTTAAAGAACAAGAAACTGTCCGGCATTTATCAAACAACATATTCACTTGAAACATTTATCAGTTATCTGGAATTATCTAGTACCTGTGGGTTTTTTAAAATTTATTGATTAGTTTTTCTTGTAAATTAGAAGCTAATAGTGTTGACCATCGTTCAACAGTTCAAACCTCTCATCAATTCTCCTCCCCTCCGGCTTTGAGTTAGCAACCAAACCTTCATAATTCACCCAGAGTTCAAGTGAGGCAACAGCCCATTGTAAGCAAGTCCATGGAGGCAAGGATGCAGGACTGGTCAGACATGGGGAAAATACAAATCCAACTTTGATGAAATCCTTGACATGGAGTGACTATTTTAAAGTTTCCCCCAATGTGTTGGATAGGAAATACAGAGATGGACAAATTATAATAAGATTGGCCAAAGAGGGAGGGATCCTTCTTTTGAGAAATTGTCTGTTGCGCAGTGTGGAAGTCTGAACCTGTCCTACATATGAATCCCTAGGCTAATACCTTTCAGCTATTTGGACCTCATAGAAATCTTCTACTAAGTGGCCAGCACTTTTTGTTTACCTTAAGGAGACTTAAACAAAAGGTTTAACGAGACTTAAACCTCCTGTGGAGGTGCTAAAGAAATAAATAGCTTGCTGGAGGCGGGACACATGCTCACTCCCTGTGAGATATCCTTGTGGAGAAGACATGGAGAGGGGCTGATGATGAAACACCTCTGGAGCAGGTGAAGCCACAGAAACCCCTGCTAACACTGAGATGCTTACAATGCCACTGGATCCACAAGACTTCCCACCACTGGCCTGTGATCTTCCTGCATTCAGTGTCATTGCATGTACTTCATGAGTCTGAAGAAGACTTTATAGATTGGTATAGTACATTAAGGCTGATATCAGACTTTTGGACTTGATGTGGACTGGGCTGGGATGTTTACTCAAAATTCAACTGCTCTTGTATATAAAGTTCTCTCTTAAACAGGCTGCTAATGACAAAATCCGCTGCTCGAGAAAAACCCACACTCTTTTGTAGAAAAAGTAAGCCTTTCTACTCTTTTAAACAGTTACAGTTTCAGAAACTCAACAGTTCCTTCCTGTCCTATAGAGTCACTGTGAGTCATCATCAACCCAATGGCAGTGAGTTTTGAGACCATGCTAAACAGTGCAATACTCTACCCTATGATGCATGCTAGATTAAATAATTCTTTAAAGAAATCTCTTTTTCTAAGACTGAAACTAGGGCAAGTGATTTGGCTTTGAAAATCACTTATCCCAAAACAGCTAGCAAGTTACGGACCCGCTAAAGTCAGTCATCTTTCTATCCTTTCGTTGATTGGCAAAGTGTGCAGAATTGATCAAGCTCGATTCAAGGGTGCATGAATGTCAACGCCTTCACTTTCTGGATGCTTTCTGTGGACGTCTGATGGCAAGAGGATGCTGTCGGGGAGTAACAAAGAAAGTAACGGATGTTTCATTCTTTAACTTCTCAATGAGTTTTACTTCTCACCGTCTTCAAAGTATAATTGAATAACTAGTGATCACTTCCCCCATAGCCATGATGTACACTTGTGGACAAAGCTTTAATAAAGGGGGGGTTGGCATGAAAATAGCCTTTAATTTATAATACAGTTGTCTCAATCTTCTATCTAAATGAGGCAGGGGGCTTCAAGCATAAAATAGACTAGACTTCTCCAACCTAGCACTGCCTTCCTCTAAAACTCATCGCCATCTCACCGTGCTGACTCATGGGACAAGGTGGACCTGCCCCTGCGGGTTTCCTAGGCCGTACCTCTTTACAGGAACAGAAAGCCTGTTAGGGCCAATACTACAACATGAACATAAGCAAAGGTGTGAAATGGAATTTTCTACCTATGCATATGACTGAGGAAGAGTATCCTAGTAACATATCTTAACCCCCTCACTGCTCAAAGTGCGCGTATGAGAGTTTGAAAAGTACTGCTTTAGGCTAATCTCATTTTCAAATCTTCAGTAACGTATCAGTGCATATACGGCATGAACCAGGTTTACGCAATCCCGTTTATGTTGCCTTTTGCATTTTGCCAGGTATATATTTGGGAAATTAGTCGATGGGCTCTGTTCTGGTAATGATCAGGAATAAATGCTTCGGTGCTTTAATTAGCACATGTTTCTCTGCTTTTCCCCTTCACACATTATAAATATTTCATGTTAATCAAACTGCGATTAGAATGTAAGTAGTTTTTTTCCTAGCTAAGTCCTTTGCAAGTGCTTTCCCACAACAATTTCACTTAATGAGTCTTCATTAATTGCATATATTACTGCTCAGCTCACAAACATACAGTGAAATCTCACGTAGTCAGAGTAGTTAAAGCATTGACATATTGGTTAATTGAATATCTGGCTAACTCATAATTACACTGTGAGTGGATCATACATTATAATGGATCATATATATAACATATTTTATATCTTTTCCTTTCACAGTCACTGAGAAGTTGTGACTTATACTCCAGCTATTATTATTATTATTCCTCTTATTTTTGAACATCAAGACCTGTCAAAATATATTTTCCAAATATGTGAAATCAGTTCACTTCTCTCGATCCCCTGAGCCATTAATGTGTTTCCTGTCACCATCATCTTTGGACTAGATGAATATACAGTCTTCCTCCCTGACCACCAGTTTTATGTCCTCCAACTCTTCTTTCTGAAACCTGAGCAATTTTCAAGAAGCACATCTAATAAATTTACTTCTCTGCTTAAAGCCTGCTAATGAATTTCTATTTTTTTCAGGGCTATGTAATTTCAAAATTCTCCCTAAATCTTAAAGGCTTTTCATGATGTGGACAACACTTACTTTTCAGCATCTTATATCTCCGATCTTTTATACTCCCTAGCCCTCCCCGCCCCCACTGCCACAAACATACCTCTACACTCACATTCTATCTAGTCTCTAAATAAAAGAGTTGACTAGTAGGCAAAAATACTTTCTTGCCTACCAACCTCTACACCTGATCACACTTTTGCATTCTCTTCCTGATCTACACTCTAACTACATGATGGAGTCATGATTATGTTGTGATCCTCAGCATCACCACGGGGCCTTCTGGGAGTCTTGCACCCTCTCTTAAACCCCCCTGAACTCCAGCCCAATGACATCACCCCTTTTCCATAATGGCATACAGGTGATTAATCGTGGCAGTGAGTAAATCTTTCTTATGATTACAACCCAATGTCTACTTATAATCAATGACAGACATAGAAGTCACTGAATATATTTTCTTTTTTTTTCTCACTGAATATATTTTCATTAAAAAATGAATGAATTGCTTTCCTTGACATGAAGAGGAATAAAATTTAATCTATTTAAATGCTAACTTTCTATATGCAGTATATGTATCTAGTCAGCAGGTAAACTGTTTAGCTTGAGCCTTTAGTAATCTGAGTTGGTGCCCTAGAGGATGCTTTCTGAAATCCATACCCAATATTAACATGCTCCCTTGTCACTTACTCTTTTTCATAAAAATAAGGCACAGGTTGAGCAGATGCAAAGCTGGTTAGTGTGAAATAACCTGGCTGCCCTTCATAAAAATGACTATAAGATGCTGCTTATTTGCATGCTCTGATGGTTACAGGTGAAGATGAATTGTGGAATAGACCTTAAGAAAAAAAATTCACAAGATTAGAATGACAGAAAAATATGAGCAAGGAACAGTAGACAGCACTTAAATGGATTCTCAACTGTTGAGAAATTGCAAACTAAATATAGGAGCCTATGATGAAACTCTAAGAATTTAATCAAGAAAGTATGTATAACAAAAGCATTTCATTAAGAGATAATCTAGTGGATTTCAGGATTTTTAAGAACTAATCTAACTTGGCTGATGTCATTCTGATAAGTTGACTACCACTCCAATAAAAATTTGGCCCTTCCCATCCTTTGGATGTGGCTTGAGGCTCGAGTACTGGTTGAGATGCCGATAAAGAATTAACACCAAAGGCAAGGTGGGGAGGTGTGAAGCAGGATGTCTGCCCTTCTGTCATTCAGTTGTGCTGGGGTAACTGACACTATTTGTTACAGAAAAGACTTCAACTCATAGTGAGCCCGTGTGTGTTAGAGAAGAATTATGTTTGGTATAGTGTTTTCAATGACTGAATGTTCCACAGTACATTAACAGGTCTTTCTTCCGAGACAGCTGTGGGTGGACTCAAATGTCCCATATTTTGGTGACCATGTTAACACTCTGCATCCCCAAGGAAATTTTTGGTGCTTATAATCTCCAATTCTTTGGCTTCCAGCCACAACATGTGTTCCTTACACGCATTTCAAGTGAGCTTCAAGTCAATTACACGTCTACCCCCAGCATGTTTCCACATTCAGATCTAGGTAAAAAAGACAGCCCTGTACATTTTATCTAAATAGTTTATTGGTTAAATAGTTTATCTGCTGTCTCTATACATAGAGTACACACAGAAAGTTTATATTTAAACAGATTAAATTTTATGCCTCTTGATGTCAAGGAAAGCAATTCATTCATTTATTTAATGAAAATGTACAGACTTCTATGCCTATCACAGTACTAGGCATTACATTCTTTTAAAAAAAGGAAACCTAAGAGCCAACATTTAACCATACCACTACTTGTGCAGTTTCTCCTTAGATGCAACATAACTCATTTCTGCTTAAATTTTGTTGGCAAAGTTATGGACTAAGCCTGAGAGATTGAGGAAATATCTATCTCCCACATGGTTGCAAGTACACTGTGTCATTGGTTGGTGTGATCATAGACGATCCTCTTAGATGGAGGGAGATGAGTATTTGGAGACTAGAATAGAATGCACCGTTGTCCTTTAACTGGGATGGAGAGAAGAAAGAGTTAAAACGTAGGTCCCAACAAGACCTGCGGTCAGCTTGGAAAGTAAGGTTTGGTGAGACAACATTTCTAAAACCTGTGTCTAATTCATTAAGCATAGGAACTGTGTGGCTGGAGGTTAAGGCTCCAAGAACACAGCTCTCAGATGAGTGGGAATCCTGGCCCTATTGTTTATGAGCTCTGAGCCTCCGTTTCTGTGGCAGAGACTGTTTCCTGTTGACCAAATATCAAAGAAGCATTCACAGACTTACAACTGGGCGAGGCCAGATGGGAGGATTTAGTTAAAGGAACATAGTCAAGGCGGATGGCTCTAAAATCTGCCCTGTTCTCAGCTTATTAAGGTCTCATTTACAGGTCTGGGGTGTTAGATGGATGACATGCGGGTGCCCAAACCAGCCTCTGGAGAAGAATGGCACTGGAGAGCACCTGACCTACAGGAGACGGTGCTGGGGGTGACAAATGAACTTGAGTTGCATTAAGCCACTGAAATGTCTAAATGTATTAATTACTACAGAATAGTTCAGAGGGTAAAGAATAACTCCAAGGCTTCTGCAAAGATTAATTGAGATGATTTGTGTAAAGAACAGAACAATGTTGGGCAAAATCAAGACTCATTATGTGGTAACTGTGATCATTTATTTTAGCATCATAATGATACAGATGAAGAACTAGGTGTTTACAATCAATAAACTTGGTTCATATCCCAGCTGTGCTAACAATTAGCTGAGTCCATTAGAGACATTCTTTAACTCCCCTGTCTTCCCTTGTGGTGCCACAACAGCAAAACAACAGCGGCAGCAAATAAACCCACACGCGGGTGCGTGTTAAGAACAAGAATTTACTTTCTGACAGTTCTGGAAGCTCAATGTCTATATCAGGATCTCAGATTTGCCATTTCCTTCTGTTGGGCTTTGCCCTGGTTTCTGGTGTCTGCTGGCAATACTAGTGGAAGTTTGCTTCTAGCCAGGTTCTTTCAAGGTGCCTCTCTTCCTCCTGTGTAGACAACACCCAGAAGTTGGTTTAAAATCCACTTTGTCTGGTACGACCTCATGAACATAACAAAATAAAATCTCTACTTCCAAAGAGGGTAATATTTACAGGTACAAAGATTAGGATCTTCAGATTTCATTTTTGGACTTTAGTTTGGAAACAATATAATTCCAACATCATTTAGACATCAATTTCTTTCATTTGTAAGATGGCAGTAAAAATAGCATCTGGCTCATAAGATTGTGACTTGAGGCAATAATGCATGTGGTGGTAATGGTGATGGTAGGTGATAATGTTGTATCTGATTTACCATGGTAAGGACAGAAGCAGTTGTCAGGAAAAATAACAAAGTCAGCAATTTATCCGGAGACAGGAAAAAGAGACAAAATCTTAGCAGTAATTTAACTAACTCTGTGTTTACCCTGGCACCAATATCTTAAAAGATCCCAGATAAGTCTGTTGTTAAGTTTGGATTGGAAACTATTAAAATAAACACCAATTCTTTTGGTTTTGTGATTTATTTATTTGTATTAAAACTTTTATTGGGAACTCTTACAGATATCATAACCTTCCATAGTTCAATCACACCAAACAGTGTTGTTGTGTTGTACAAGAGCTACCACAATCAGTTTCAAAACATTTTCTTTCTTCTTGAACTCCTCCACATCTGTTCCTTTGTCCTTACCCTCCCCTACCACACCCCACAGGAACCCTTAATCTTTCTCCATATCTTACCAATCCAATATCCGTTCTCATACAACTCTGTTATATGAGCCCTTCAGGTGGTGTTATACGTCATCAATGCTATCAGCTATCTATTTCTACCTTCACCCCCACCCCCTTCTCTGCCCATACCCTCAGGGAACCATTACTCCTGTTATGGTTTATTTTTTTAAAAAACATTTTATTGGGGGCTCATACAACTCTTATCACAATCTATACATACAGCAATTGTATAAAGCACATTCTTTGCCCTCATCATTTTCAAAGCATTTGCTCTCCACTTAAGCCCTTTGTATTAAGTCCTCTTTTTTCCCCTCCCTTCCCACTCCCCCCTCCCTCATGAGCCCTTGATAATTTATAAATTATTATTTTGTCATATCTTGCCCTGTCCGGCATCTCCCTTCACCCCCTTTTCTGCTGTCTGTCCCCCAGGGAGAAGGTCACATGTAGATCCTTGTAATCGGTTCCCTCTTTCCAACCCATTCACCCTGTACCCTCCCAGTAAGGTCCCTCACACCCCTGGTTCTGAAGGTATCATCCACCCTGGATTCCCTGTGCCTCCAGCTCCTATCTGCACCAGTGTACAACCTCTGCTCTATCCAGTCCTGCAAGGTAGAATTCGGATCATGGTAGTTGGGGGTGGGGTGGGGGGAGGTGGAAGCATTTAGGAACTGGAGGAAAGCTATATTCTTCATCGGTGCTACATCGCACCCTGACTGACTCATCTCCTCCCCTAGACCCCTCTGCAAGGGGATCTCCAGCGACCGACAAATGGACTTTGGGTCTCCACTCTGCACTTCCCCCTTCATTCACTAGGGTAAGATTTTCTTTTTTTCTGATGATGCCTTATACCTGATCCCTTCGACACCTCATGATCGCACAGGCTGGTGTGCTTCTTCCATGTGGGCTTTGTTGCTTCTGAGCTAGATGGCTGCTTGTTTACCTTCAAGCCTTTAAACCCCAGACACTATCTCTTTTGATAGTCGGGCACCATCAGCTTTCTTCACCACATTTGTTTATGTACCCGTTTGTCCTCAGTGATTGTATCATGGAGGTGTGCACCCAATGATATGATTTTTTGTTCTTTGATGCCTGATAACTTATCTCTTCGGGACCACTCGATCACACAGGTTGGTGTGTTCTTCCATGTGGGCTTTGTTGCTTCTGAGCTAGATGGCCGCTTGTTTATCGTCAAGCCTTTAAGACCCCAGTCGTTATATCTTTTGATAGCAGGGCACCATCAGCTTTCTTCACCACATTTGCTTGTTCGCCCGCTTTGGCTTCAGCGGTTGTGTCGGGAGGGTGAGCATCATAGAATGGCAATTTAATAGAAGAAAGTATTCATGCATTGAGGGAGTGCTTGACTGTTACTGTTTCTTAAGGCTTATCTATCTTGGCTTTCGTGTAACCAATGATCTTAAATCTACAGATGAGCCTATGTAAATCTCACATGATTAATGAGGTAAAACAAATAAAAGCCATAATAGTAAAGGGAAGAACTATTAAAGAGCTAGAGTGTAGTTATATAGTTAATCAGTACCATACTGTACCCTGGATTTGTCATTCATTCCTTGTGGCCCTTCTGAGAGGGACTGTCTAATTGTCTTACAGGAGGGTTTTGTGTCTCTACTACATCCATGCCCCTTCACATCAATTTGGTTGCTTGTTTTTTAACATCTGATACCTTTTCCTGTCACCACCTCATGATCACATAGTCTGGTGTTCTTCTTCCTTATAGACTTTGATGCTTTCCTGCTACATGGCCACTTGTTTAATGATTCTCAAATATTGTATCTTTCAATAGATGGACACCATCAGCTTTCCTCACCACATTTGCTTATGCACCCATTTTGTCTTCAGGGATCATGTCAGGAAAATAGACACCAATTCTTTTTTTAATATATTTTATTTATTTATTTTGGGGGGACGATGTGTTCCTAAATATTTTTATTTTTTAAATCATTTTATTGGGGGCTCATAAAACTCTTACCACAATCCATACATATATCTATTGTGTCAAGCATATTTGTACATTTGTTGCCATCTTCATTCTCAAAAAAATTGCTTTCTATTAGAACCCTTGCCATCAGCTCCTCATTTTTTCCTCTGCCTCTCAGACCCACCCCTCATGAACCATTGATAATTTATAAATTAGTATTATTTTTTCACATCTTACACTGTCTCACATCTCCCTTCACCCACTTTTCTGTTGTCCGTCCCCCAGGGAGGAGGTTCTATGTAGATCCTTGTCATCGGTTCCCCCTTTCTACCCCCCCTTCTCTCCACCCTCCCAGTATCACCACTCTCACCACTGGTCCTGAGGAGTTCATTTGTCCTGGATTCCCTGTAGACACCAATTCTTAATGTAGAAAAGAAACTATGTTCAATAGATGATTTGCAATTTGGGTTCCTTAAATGGATTTAGCATGCAGCATGGCTGTTAGGGAAAGCCTGTGTGAGAGGCAAGGGAGGTCACAGAACTGGATACAGAGAGGCTGAGCTACAATGCAGGTCTTACAATGCGCTCTAGAGCTCTAGTGTGAGCCTTTGTACTTCCACTTTCCAAAGCTTTGGGTGAACGTTTCCAAAATGGGTGCACTCGGTGATTGGTGAGGCGGCACTCTTCAGTTAGAGTAACCCGCTTCAGGCTGTTTGAAGATCATCTGGGTATAAGATCAACATTTGGTCTCAAGCTCTTTGTTTAAGGACATCCAGTAAGGAGAATTTGAATGCACATCTCTATGTCCATTACTAGGTTAAAATAATTTACTAGTGGATAAGAGACTAGGAGGATCCCTGGTAGCATAGAGGTTACATGGAGGCCTGCTAACCTTAAGGTCAGCAGTTTGAAGCCACCTGCCAGCTACACCGGAGAAAGACAAGGCTTTCTACCCCAGTAAAAGAGCTGCAATCTTGGAAACTCACAGGGGAAGTTCTGCCTCGTTCCATAGGCATCCACTCAATGATAGTGAGCTTGTTTTTGTTTTATAAGAAAGTGGGCCCTAGCATTGGATTTATCAATCCAATTTAGCAGATGTGTGGGCAGCTTTGAGGTATGATTTGTGACAATAATTAGTACTCTTTCTTGTTCTTAATTCTTAATTATTTTCATTATCTTAGAAGAAAATTCCAGCAACCTCTGAAAGATGCACACTTTCCAATCAAGATTAAATTCCCCTAGGAATTAGCTCAAGGACCTTACCGTTTCAGATGTACTCAAATTTTTTATCTCTCTTTCCTGATCTATGGGTTTTTACCGTATGGAATCTGTTGTGATTATTTTGCTTTTGTTTCTGTTTTGTAGCTGCTGTTATCTGCAACTTTGCAGGCTGCTGCCGGCAGAGCTGCTTCTTTCTAGCTTGTTCAGAAAGGAAACATCTCTTTCCTTTTTTCCCCTTCTCGTGAACATTGACAACATCTTAGACGGTTCAAATAATGTTTTGGTGGAGCGAACAGAAATATGCTAGCAGATGCTCAGGGTGCCAATTATTTCCCTCACTTGCCTTTGTCCTGAAATCACCACCAATGGAGACACTAATGTGTCAGATGAAAAAAAAAGGGGACATTGTCTTTCAGGAACCCAAATGAAATATTGATGTGAAACTTTGGAAGAGTCTTCCACTTCTGAACCAATTTGTCATTTTAATTAGCTGGCATCTTCGATTTGGAGGGGCTAAGTTATAGGGCAGAAAATTTGCAATGTTTCATAGAACACAGTCATTTAAAATCTCTGGCTCCGGGAGTAAACAATGATAGAATGTCTGAACATTCTTATAGAACTCTGTAAATAATCATAAGCCTCCTATTTCGTATTGTACTAAATGTGAACTACATCAATCTGTGCAGATGACCACGAGGTAATTGCTATTGCTATTACCCTCCTTGTACAGATATAAAGGGGTCCTGGTGGTGCAGTGGGTTAAGCATTGAGTTGCTGGGTAAAAGGTCATTGGTTGGTGAGGTAGTTTATTGTGCTAACCTAGCTGATAAACACATGTGGGGTTAATTGAAGGGCAGAGAGATAAATGGCTCCATGAGCCTCGCCTTTCTAGCTCTCGGGTCTCTTGCTTTCTGATGGTCAGACCAGGGTGAAGCTGCCTTAGCCAGTTCCCTGCTTCAGCTGGCAAGGCTCACTTCCCACAAATCATCCCTGAGGAGACGCCACATGGATCTACCCCGATGCAGCCCTGGGTGCTGGAGCAGCCATGAGGAGACCCCTGCCAGTGCTGAGATGCTGACACGCTCACTGAGTCAGCTTTCCTCCTATAGTTGGCATCATAGTGTGTGTTTTGTGAGATGGAGGAGGACTTTGTGGATTGGTGTCGGACATATGGGTTAATGTTGGACTTGTGGGCTTAGGCAGCACTGGATTGGAAAGTTTTCATGATGTGCACTTAACCTTTATATAAAACTCTCTCTTGTACATGCGTTTCTGTGGATTTGTTTTTCTAAAGTACCCAGACTGACACAGTTGTAATCCACCAGTGATTCCATTGGAGGAAAAGAAGGCAGTCTGATTTTGGAAATATTTACAACTTCTGAAGCCCTCTGGAGCAGTTCAGCCCTGTCCTTAGGGACTGCTGTGAGTTAGGTTAAATGTGGTGGCACTGGTTTGGTTTTGGTTTTAGTTTTACAAATAAAGAAATAGGGAGGTTAAAAAAATTGCTCAAAGACACACAGCTGCTACGCGGCACCGGAATCCTGATGCAGATCGTGCCCAGTTCCATCTTTGGTTCCTGGATGGCAGCGTGAGTCAGGAGCTTTCTTTCTCATTGTGTTCACTTCAGCGAGTCTTGCATCAATGGGTAGCTGTGCTGCTTAAAAAAATGGATTCTTACATTCCTTAAAGACAGGGATAATTGTAAGTGCTATCCAAAAGGGCTGCTTGACCAAAGGCAGGCTTGGAAAGAGTCTTCCTGATTCCCAGAAGGACCTTCACTAGCAGTGTTTCTGGAGGCAGGAGGAAAGAACTTTATCATTTTATGTTCCGGACAAGGAACTCAGATACCCAAGACCTTCTGTAGCCTCTCCTACCGGAATGCCACAGGAGAACTTTCCCCCGAAAGGTGGAGTTTTGTCTCCCAACAAAATAAATGGCATATTTTTCCCAGTTTCCTTCTGGAATATAAATCATCCAAATGGCTGTAGCATATTCCTTGATGGAATGATAGACCAGCAGGCATTAGATCCTCCAAGAGATGCTATTTTTCAGAAGTTGCTTTTCAAATTTCTCTCCCCCTGTCACAACAGATTCAAGCTATATATCCCTGCAGCTGGGATTTGAAATTGTTGAAGTCAGCACTAAGTAGCATGTCACCATAAATGACTTTGGTAAACTACAGTTCAAATATATATATTTGAAAATATTTTAATGGATTGGTTGAAATGAATTGCATAAGACTATTTTGAATCTATCACCCTAGCATTTCGCACTGGTTATTGTCTACAAAATAGGCAGAAGTTTTCCTCCCTAATCTTTAAGAAATTGTCGAATGTGTTTTGGCCACTTGGATCCATTCACCTGTGTGCGTGTGTGTTGAAACTGTTTTCACCGGGGAGCACTTTGTCCCTCCAGAAAGAGACGGCCGTGCTCTCTGTGCATCACATTGCTTCTGCTCCTCCACGTCATCCAATTGATTTCTGTTCAATTGGGTTTGTCAGCCACCAGAAGGGTCAGAGACTAAATAAGAACTGATCGCCGAGTGAGTTGATGGTGTTACCTTAGCAGCCTGCGCACCGTCTAATAATTTTCATCATTTAAATGGTGAGATCAGACTAGACATTTTCCATTTTATCATTGACTAACATAAGCTGGCCAATCTGATTGTGTATTCAAGCAGGTCTTAAGAGGCACATGTGTTTCATTGACATTCAAAAATATTTCTTGGATTCATGTGGTGGGGATTGTACAATTCTCCTGGATGTGATTGAATGATTGAATGATGGAATAGTTTGGTATGTAAATTACGTGCCAATAAAGCTCTTCGGAAAAACGTTTTTCCTGGGAGACTAAAAATGTGCATCTTTAGGGTCTAGTCTTGCAGCTAGTTTACTTTTCTCTTAAAGTGGGGGGAAAGGTTAGCCTTAACGCCACCATAGATCACTTATTCACTCAACAAACAGTGTTAGGAATCAAGTATCTTTGGCACCTATATTGAATGTTGGGAATCTGCTGCGGTGGTTATGTGCTGCCCAGTTAATTCTGTTCCATAGTGCCCCCACGTGACAGGGCAGACATGTCTCATAGGGTTTTGTGGGCTGTAATCTTTATGGGAACCAGTCTTTCTCCCATGAAACCTCTAAGCGGGTTGAACACCCAACCTTTCATGTAGTGGCCGATCACTTAACTTTTGCATCATTAGTCCCATTACTGGGGCTATCGTAAATAATTCACAGCCTCTACCTGCAAGGAAAGCAAAGGCTCCAGACACAGATGCATTTGTAAGGAAATCATTTCAATAGCATGTGGTCAGTACAAGCAGCATGAGGGGTGTGAAAAAAATGAAGAAGAAATTCCTGGAAGAATGCTTGGAGAAATCAGGGAAGATGCACACAGGGGAGATAAAGCTTGAATATATTCATAAGAAATAATAGATGTTCTTAAAGTGGATCCAAGGGAGCACTGTAGTCTTGGCAAAGTCCAAAGGGCATGAAGTAGCAGAGCATGCGGAGAGTCCTTACTCCCAAACAGGAGCATCATAAATGAGTGTGTTGTCTTCTATGCGGTTTGTGGTAACTTGCTACAGCAGGATGAGAAAACTAACGTGAAAAGTTGACTTGGGTGACTAATATAAATGAAAGAAGAGCTGGCCAATCAAACTAGAAGGTTTGATGGAATCAGATTCTGACATCATCCGCGCTCTGGGTCATCAGTAGCTCGTTTCGTATACTAGCTTGAAGTGTATGAGAATGAGGGCAGGGTTATAGCTGTCAGTTGTGAGCTCATCAGTATGACTTTGAAAGAAAGAAAGAGATATCTGTCATGGCTCCAGTTTGAAGAAACACTCCTGGCTTCCCTTCAAGACCAAAGCCAACCCCACTGCTGTCAAGTTGATGTCCATTCATAGCAGCCACAGGACAGGGCAAGACTGCCCTTGTGGACCTCTGAGGCCGGAACATGCCACGGCAACAGAAAACCCTAGCTTTCACCCTTGGAGCAGCTGGTGTTTTTAAAGTGTTCTTAGCAGCCAACCTTGTAGCCATCACACTGCCAGGGCTCTCTGACTGCCCTGCTTCAGGGTTAAGTACTCAACTTTGAACTCAATTCATAGGAAAATAATAATGATAATCAGTCCATCATTTAGCAAGTAGGAGTTGTTACCTAAAGAAAGGAGACAAGAGCTAGGGAAGATTGGAATGTGAGCTATTCACAATAGCATTTTGATAGGACTAAATGGTTTATGCATAAGCATAAGTTTGACCTGAATTTATATAATTAAACTCAAACTCTGTTGACATAAAATTATCACCCAGAGCTCTAGTGTTTCAAAATATCTAGTTAGGAGCTTCTCCTCAAAAGACAGAAGTCGTGACAGATGAGTTTAGTTTATATTAGCTCTACTTATTTTCAGGTTAGAATATGCAAGACTTGGTGAGGAAAACCACCATAGGAAAGACTAAGGCTGAGGAATTGGGTTCCTCCCCAGATGTAGAAATGCTTGGGTAAGAATTAGCAGTAGACAACAGAAAAGTCTACTTGGGGATCCACAGCTTATTGAAAAACACATTATATTTTGGATAGAAAATGGGTAAACATTTTAGCTACACTCACTCCTAATTTTATTACTTTAGACTGGTCACTTAGCATAGTAAGTCACATAATTTTATGGAGAATAGTGTATATGTCACCACAAAAAAATCTACATATTTTCTTTCAAAGCCACCATTTATTGAGAGCTTAGATGAGCTAACCATTTTATTAGATCCCATGAAACTTCAGCTATGAAAGACAAATCACTGGCCTTGGGCTAAGAAGTAATGGTGTAAACCAGGGAGGCATCGGGAGCTCTGATACAGTAATATAAAACCAAAGCATCGATATAGCCACTGTGTCAATCCATCTTGTCAAAGGTCTTCTTGTTATGCTGCCCCTCTACTTTTCAGTATAGAAGCATGATGTCCTTCTTCAAGGACTGATCGCTCCAGATAACACGCCCAAAATAGATGGCACAAGGTTTTGCCACCTAGTTTTTAAGGCACAGTCTGGCTATCCTTCTTCCAAGATGTATTTGTTTGTTCTTTTGGCGCTCTGTGACTACGTAGGACAGGGGAAACCTGCCTGCTGGGTTTCCCCTGCTGTACTCTTGACAGGGGCAGAAACGTTCCCCTTTCTCTCTTGGAACAGTTGATGTGTTCAAATGGCTGACCTTCTACATGTAACCCACTATGGCACCAGAGCACCTTATGAATGAAGTCATAACTGCATTGAATAAAATGCTAATCAATGGTGAGGCTCAGTCAATGCACAGGAATTTGATTAGAGACCCTTGTGTTTTCTCCGTCGGCAGAATGTATGCATTGCTGTGAAGAGGAACTCAGGGTGGAGTGTGTGCGGCTGCAGGCTGCAGGGGAGGGGGGAGAGAGAGAGAGAAAGAGAGAGAGAGAAATGGTTATGGAGGCAGCAGAGGTCATTATATTCCAGTTCTGCTGCTAAAACCTCCCTTCACAGGTTTTAGAAATATGCAAATCAACTAATGAAAGGAACCACCAACTAAGAATGCTTTGTTAAAATAACCCAAGCTCTCTGCCAGGGCGTTGATTCTGACTCACAGTGACCCTCTGTTAATCTCCTCGCGAGCAGATGGCCACACCTTTGTGTTGGTTTCGACAGCTAGTCCTGCGGTTAGCCATCCAATGCTTACCTGCCAGTGCCAGCAAGTCATTAGAATATCTTAATTTAAATTGGCAATTGCTTCCCAAATCTGAGAATCGGATCATGGCGGATTCTGACCTCCTGGACGCCCTGTTATTGCTGGCAGCTATCCCATCCCCTCCTCTCATTTTTGACCCCACTCGATTGCTGGTCCTGCCTCTGGGTGGCCCTTTTGTATCTAGGACGCAGCGCTTTGATGGGGATATGTGTTGGCCTACTGTCTCTATAGGTGTGAGAAAGAGAATAAGAACTAGCTCAGTATTATCACTGTGCTCTGTGTGTTATTATATGTTGACATTTACAGCTGCTTCTAGGTTTTCTCTGATGGAATGGATGCAATTTTGTAGGACATCAACATCAGAGGCAGCTACGCTGTGAACAGGATGAATCAAGACATAAACAAGACTGCTCTGCAGTCATGTCTGAACACAGACAAAAACATTGTCCAAATACACACACACACACACACACACACACACACACAAATGACCCCAAGCATCCTCCTCTTGTGGCTAATGTAAGTGATTGCCTCTCTGGCTAGTCTTCCCTCCCTCTGGGGAAGATGAGCAGAAAAGCTCAGTCACATAATTAGCTCCCTTTACTGACAACGTCTAATCCATCTAATCTAAACCTCTCCCCAAATCGCCCAACACTCTCTTGCTGAGATGTCCGAGTTCCCATGACCTGCGTTCTCTCCAATTGGCCATTAGCAATAAGCTTGACTTTAACTGCAGTCTGTTCTTGGTGATATTTCACTGGAGGCCATTGGTAGGCGTTTTAATGTCTATTAATAGAAATGTGGTCATTGAATTAGGAAATATGTTTTGCATGTGGAAGTATCAATTTTCAAAGCGTTTCCAGTGGGCATTACTATAACGTGGGTAGAAACATGCAGGTACAAAACGGTTTTAGTGGGAATAGTATTAATTACTGTGCACATCTTGGTTCAATTGCCAGCATGTCTCTTTTATTTTACAAATTTGGTCTAGTATCTCTTTTTTGAATATCATCTTTCTCTGAATAGTTTTTAAAAAACAGCCCTAGAGAATTGGCTAATTTATAACAGGTAAGATCTACTTGACTTCCATGCCCAGTATTTATTCCTGTCGTAATTTGTCTGTTCCATGCTGGAAACTCATCCGACCCAGTCAGATGGCCAATGGTCTTTGAGATAATATGGTCCTCCTCTTTCAGGGGCAGCATCACCATAAGCTTCTCTTACATTAGCTTTCCAGACTACAGCTGTTAGTGTTTGTCATTCGATCCCAGGGACAGTCATTCCGCAAAGATGCTGTCCGTGCCAAGGCTGCTGCGTGAAGTAGTTCGGGAGCCTCACTGTTGTGCACTGAAAGTGCTACTCCTTGTCTAAAGCAAGCCACTTCTCAAGTGTGGGTCATAGCTTACTATTCAGGCCTCTCGATCCTGGGGGGTGCAAAGGGTTAATGAACTTGTCTGCTAACCACAAGGTGCCTCACAAGAAAGACCTGGTGATCTTGAACTCAAAAACCTAAACTCACTGCCATAGAGTTAATTCTGAACTGCCCTTGCGGGTTTCCCAGGCTGTAACTTTTTACTGGAGTAGAAAAACCTCATCTTTCTCCCTAGGAGAGGCTGGGGGTTTTGAACTGCTGACCTTTGGTTTGGCAGCTTAAAGTGAAAGCACTACATCACCAGGGTGGAAAGATCAATCATCCAAACCCCAGGGGCACAGCTCCACTCTGACATACATGGCGGGGTCACCGGGAGTCAGAATCGAGTTCTCAGCAACGGATTTTTCAGATACAAAAGCTTTTTGTTTAACCCTCATTGCCCTGCCAAGGGGACTTTACCACCAGAGAGCTCTCAAACGCACACCTCACGGCTGGAGGGAGATAACCTCAGTGTCCTATAGCAGAATCATTCCCAAGGCAGGTGATGGGCATGGGGAGTGGATGGAGTGAAGGGTGGTTTTCTAAGATCTCTCTCAAAAAGAGTACAGTTGAAAGAAAAGATTTTACAATATATTGTCTAAATCCTCAGTGGGGGCATTCACATGGTAAAATAGAGCCACTTTGATTTTTATAGTGGTTTCTTTCTTGAATTTGTTTAATTTACCATGGAAAGTTCTGTCGTTCATCTATTTTAATGATTTAGAAAATGAATACATCTTGCCAGTCTTATGTGCTTTGTCAGATTTTTTCAGGTTAATTAGGTTTGGTCTGGTCAAATTCCACCAACAAGTTTGCTTATGTTCCTATACTTTTAAAAACATAACTTTAAAAATCCCTTCAGGAAAAATCACATTATCATTAAAAGTTAAATTTTGCTTAGCCTCTCGCCCTTTTCCCCACTGAAACAATTTCATTTATAATGTGATTTTTAGTAATGTGATGCTGGCTAGATGATATTTACCAATTATTACATTATAGCAGAACATACAATATTAATGCTGATTTTTAAATCCTGGTAAGGATACTTAACTACCTCTTTCCTCACTTTCCTTTTTAACTACGCTGGCGGTGGATCCTCGTTCACAAGTCCAAGTCCCAGGATCAAATAAATGGCTACGACACACAGCTCTGAGAGGTACATTTTGGGTAGGTTGTATTCATTTGAAGAAATGTCAGACTAGTCAGTCAGAAAATAATAACGGAGATCTGTTTGAACAAGGGATTGTGCTGGTACCTAACGCTAACACGCAGTGTTCTCAGACGCCACGGCTTGATGCTGAGATGCTGAGTGTAGTTCCAGGGGCCCCTCTGCTACCATATCAGCAAAGATTTCCTTTGCTTGAACAGGCTTCGGAACATCCCAGGAGAGAGTGGGTTTGGAAGGATGGGACTCAGTACAGGTCAGATGTTTCCGTGAATGAAAACAAGCTGAGAATGTAAGGTAAGCCTACGGCGTGTCAGTTTGGGACAGTGGCCTAGGTGGAGGGCAGAGCAGGAGCGATGAAGAGGAGGTAAGAGGTCCAGAAATCAACACTTACTCCGAGGCTTTCTTTTGCCCTGCTCTCTCTATCTACTGCCTGGAGTTTGTCTACAATAGCACTTGGTATCTTTTATAACCATGAACTAGAAGTAATTAAGATAAGAAAATCAATTATATTCTCCCTGCATTTAAATGCATTTAGGTTGAGCAATATTCACTCTCTTTTCAACTGCTGATATATTCTCTCCAGATTCTTTCAAAACACATTGAGTTAACTAAGATTCATAGTGCATACTTTTCCTCTAGAAAACCAGGAGAAATGTTGTGTCGCTGTCATCTCTATCTCATCATTCTGGAATGTACTTTCAGGCCTGGCAAAACCCAGTTGTGATGATAAAAGCAGCAACAAAAACACACTTTCAATTAACTCTGTTCCTGAACAGAAGTTACGTGTTTCTCTTTTCAATGAGACATATCTAAACACTCCTCCTCCGCTCGGCCCGAGTGCAGTGAAAACTGAGCTCCTGTTTCTCTGGAAAGATCTATTGGGTAGGAACATTGGACACGTGTCCCATGTAAATCTAACTTCTTAAACTGAATTGCATGTATTTATACTTTACAAATTCGCAGAATATTCAGCTATTGCCTTGGACCTGTTAGATCATATTCTGATAATTAAACAGTCCTCTATAGAATGAATGATTACTTCACAATTACATTCATTATAGAATGAATGATTACTTCAGAATTACATGGGAATCAGAATGAAAGCATCTCATTAAAGAACCATCAAAGATAAATTTTCATCCCAAGACAAGCTTTTTCGTGAACAAAATAAGAAAAATAGCCCCTCTTAAATATTTTTGTTAATTTCGTGCTTTCATTTTCATTTTGATGCTTGGCAAGGACATCATTCTAATATGAGAGCTAAGTCCCAAAGCGTCAGACCCTACATACATTGGTTAATGCTAAACAAAATGTGTTTAAACACGTCTGTGGGTAGATGACTACGAACAAGTTCTCTCAGTAAGACAATTGTCTTAGTCTTGCTAGGATGCCCTGAAAAAACAGTTCAGTCAAAACAGAGGCTTGTGGAAGGACATGCTAGGCCAGTTACTCAAAGCAGAGGTTAGCCCAGAAGCTCAGGGTGAGATTTTGGAGGACCCCAAAGGAGTAGTCTTCATAGACTTTTCCTGAAGCACACCGGCTAATCGTGGGGCTTATTAGGATGACGTTTTAAGAAAATTGAAAACTGCATTGCTGAGAAAAACTCCAGGAAAATTGTACCAGGCTATTTCTCCCTTCCCTTCGCCCCCCACCCTCATCATGACAATGTAGCTGCTCATTCTATGAGGGTAATGAGGTCTATATTGTGAGAATTTCATTGAGAAACCTTACTCCGTCCACCTGATTTTGTTCCTTCAGATTTGTGTTTGTCCTCCCACCCCCAAACTCAAATAATCTTGAAAAGACCCAGGATTTGAGTTCCTCCAGGCTGCAGACCTGCCGTTTAGAGGTGATGTGGTGAAAGAGGGGTGCAAACTTTGCCAGGGAGGATTAGAGAGATGGTATCTCGGGCTGGATTCCCTGGAGAAACAAAGCCAGTGGCACTTATGCATGTACATCAAAGAACTTCATTTATATCAAGGAAACAATTCAGTTGAGTCCACGGCAAGCCCATGGCTCTGCTGCTAGCTGGCTTCTTCACTCTTATCTATCTGCAGGCCAAGGAAGCGGGAAGACCAAGTGGGAAAGTGGGAGATTACGGACCAGTGGCCTTAGAGTCACACAGACCCAAACTTGACAGGAGAATGTCAGCGCACCAACAGCTCCCGGGGTCAACATAGCACAGGGGTCGCTGGCCCAAGGAGCCAGATGCTGGGCCCAATCAGTAGAAAGAAGAGGGGCAAGAGAGAAAGACCAGTCTGCCACAGGGTCTTTTATAAATAGGCCATACTGCTAAGGGAATGTCATTGATTAATATTTAGGAGCCCACCCAATTCTATTTATATATGCCAAATTGATATAGAACCTAACCAATACAGATAGAAACACCAACTTCGGAAATGTATAGACCTACTTGGAGAATATATCAAGAAACAGTAACATCCCATTTTGATCGATTTGTTTAATCAAGATTTCTGTGATTTTTGTCGCTGTAGCTTTATCCTTATCTTTGTATCTTTAGAATAATCTTTCAGTGACACGGGTTATGAGCATAAGAGAGATAGAGTTGAGAAGGTCACTGGACTAATTGTCAGGAGAGATGGTTTCAAATGCCATCCCTGTTCCTGATAAGACATGTGGATACTGAAAGGTATTTAAACTCCCAAATACTCCATTTTCTTTGCTATAGAATTGCCCTAATAATTCCATTGACACATCCTTACGAAGATCAGAGAGAAAGCCGACACTGGAAGGTAGGTGCTATCAAGTCCACTTTGACACATTGTGGTCCCATGTGACAGAGTAGGACAGCTCAGTGGGGCTTTCTAGACTGTAATATTCCTGTGAGCAGATAGGCCAAGGTATGTACCTAACTATTGTGTCACCAATCTAAATGCGCATGCATTGTCCTTCAGTGTATTCTGACTCCCAGTGACCTTGTAGGACAGTGTAGAACTGCCTTGGAGGGCTCCCCAGGCCCTAACCTTCACAGGAGAACAGTGGCCCAGTTTCCTCTCCTGCACCAGCTGGTGGTTTCACCCCCAACCTCAGTTAACATTCCAGAACAGAGCCACTGTGCCCTCAGGGTTCCCCAAATGCTACGTGGGTGGTAGCATTTAAACAAAAGACCGAGACTTTCATGTCAGACGGTCTCTGAGCTGGCCCAAATTATGCTCACCTCCTGGTGTTCATGTCCTTGTAGAATAGTGGTTCTCGACCTTCCTCATGCCACGACCCTTGAGAAGAGTTCCTCATGTGCTGGTGACCCCCCCCCCCAACTATACTTCATAACTGTCATTTTGCTACTGTTATGACTTGACCCCCAAAGGGGAAGCGACCCCCAGGTTGAGAACTGCTGTTGTATAACCATGTGTCCTTTAGTGTGCTGAATTTACCCTCGCTTTTAATGAACGGATGATGGAATGTCACTTCTGAGATCCGGGTACATGTAAGAAACCATTGCCATTCACCTTGGATGTGCTGTTCTTTTCCGACAGGCTTTGAACTCACCTACCGAGGTGGGAAGTGAGCTACCGCACTGTGTGGTAACCTATGGCTGGCCCAGTGGTGAGTGGCCCAGGCTTCCAGCAGCTGTGTGAATAAGCTCAAAGGACATCTCCTCTACCCACATGAGTGTTCACATGTCACACCTGTTCTGGCTGACAGTGCAGCCTGTGGTGGCATTCAGCTGGTTTGTACCAGTTCAGCATAACACATACCTAGTTTTTGGTTGAGTTCAGTGAACCAATTGTTAAAATGGCACTTGTAATTAGGGTTCTCTCTAATGTGGGTGGTTAAGAAGCTGCCCAGAATGGAAATCACAAATTGACATTGCTTACTCTTTTTTAACATTTATCCACACAATGGCTTATTCTAACTGCCTGCAGTAATGTTCCTTCTGTCCAGATGTATAAAATATTTGATGGAACCAGGCTTGTAATATCCATTTATTTCATAAAACTTGTTTTTATGAAATACATTTTTATTCCCTTGCGTTTGTTACTTCAGTAAACAAACATATAACCTAAAAGAAAGATTGTCCAACAACCCTGTCATTCTTTTCAGCTTTGTGTTATGGTCTAAATTTCTGTGAGATACTATGAGTGAATGATGCGATTCCTGAAGTGTTGAAAGAGCTAAAACTATTGTCAGAAAATTTTCTGTAAGTTCAGCAGAAGCAGCAAGTGATTTTTCAAAGATGAGCATGATATGCTCAGAGAAGAGAAGTCTCCTGTTTCTAATATATGAAATACAATGACTATTGCCTTATTGGCCTACCTCTACAGGCTCCTACTCCTACAGTGAAAAGATGGTTAAGAACAAATCACACAGCCTGTGATGTTTGAATCAAAGCAAAGAATATTGCAAGTGAGGATGCCAATCAAGAAGCATAATGGAAATATCTTAAATAACAATTTTATTGTTTTATTGTCAGGTGTTGTGGTAGTTACATAAGTTGTTGTCAATTTGAGACTTAAGAGTGGAGGGGTGGAGTCTAGCCTGTCAATCAGGTTGCAGCTTGATGACCTCATTTGGAGGTGCTAAGGCAGCAGTTCTCAAACTGTGGGTTGCAACTCCTTTGGGGGTCAAATGACCCTTTCACAGAGGCCACCTAAGACCATCAGAAAACACATATTTTCACTTGCCAGAAACCCATTCACAGTCAAAGTTGAAGATGTTCCTGAGACAGCACAAGAGGAGTTCATTGAATTTATTAACAGTGATGCAGCGAGAATTGATTTCTCTACAATGCCAGTTACAAAATTCTGGGTCAAGTGTTTACAGTTATGTCCTGTCCTGTCTGAGACTGTGTTGCACCTTCTCCTTCCATTTCTAACAACAAATCTTTGTGAAACAGGGTTTTCCAGCTTGTTGGTTATGAAGTCTAAATACAGAAGTAGACTTGCTGTGGAAGATGATCTTCATTGTGCTCTTGCAAAGACTGCCCTGAGAATTTCTGATCTGGTGAGATATGAGGGGAATCCCCACCCCCCAAAAAATAAACACAAGAAAAAGCTCTGCTGTGTGGAGTTTTGAAATTTTTCCGGCTAGGGAAGCATCCAGCAACTTGCTCTGAGTTAGTGCACCCAGTGGCATCTCCTGGGAAGGTTTTCTGTGGTCACAGTGAATTTTTCATAAAAGCAATTTTGCTTGAACCTCAATCTTTTTGTTGTGGTGGCTGAATTAAGAAGACAGTGTGTGCCTGTGAAATTTTGTTTTCTGAAAATCAAGTGTACAAGTGGTTTTCTCATTTCAAAAAAAGGTGAAATGTCAACTGATGACAACCCTATTCTAGATGTTCATCAACATTAAAATGGACAAAAATGTTGAAAATTTCATGCACTTGTGCTCAAATACCAGCGAAGGACCATTGAAGAGATGGAGACCTTATCTGGCCTATCTTGGAGCTCGGTTCAGCAACTAGTAATGAAAGAGTTGGGAGTAAGAAGGGTTGCTGCAAAAGTTCTGCTTCCAGCTCTGACTGACCAAGAAAATGAGCGTCAACTGGGAAAATGCCGAGCTTAGAAAGGAAAGCTCCAAAGCAAGCCAGACTGTTTTGCCAAGCCCGTTGCTGGTGCCGAGAAATGGTGCTAGTCCTATAACCCTGAAAGCAGGCATCAGTTTGCTTGTAGAAGTAGAAGACGCCATCATCACTTTGCCCCCAACAAGTTCATCAAGTGAAATCAAAGATCAGGACAAAGCTCTCTTTTTTTTTTTAAATATATGAGGGGAATAGTGCTTTTGAAGTTTGTTCCAGTAGGTCAGCTTGTTAATCAAGTTTTCTGTTTAGAGGTTTTGAAACGATTGCATAACATGTGCAACAAATAAGGCCTGATTTGTGGCAGACAGGGACTGGTATTGCCACCACAAACGCAGCTGCTCAGGCAGCCGTCTCATTGAGTCAGTTTGGGGTAAAATGCAGCATGCCTCTCTTTCCTCATGCACTTCACTCACGTGATTTTACTCTGTACAGCTTCTTTCTTTCCATGAATTAAGAGGGGCATGAAAGGACAGCAATTTAATGACTTAAAAGAGGAGAAGGAAAAAATGAGGGAGGTGCTGTCAGCTATCCAAATAGATGAGTTTGAAAACTGTTTCCAAGAATAGAATTGCAGATTTGACAAATATATGAAGTGTAATGGAGAGTGCTTTAAAGGTGATAAGGTGGTTTTGTAAAAAATTAAAAATTCAATACATAGCATTGAAAAAAATTAATTCCTCTCTTAAATCCACACAAGATATCCATTCTAATTCCATATGGGAGTTTTCTACAGGCTTCATTTTTTTTTTCTATTTGCACATGTGGTTATCATTGTCTTCCAACAAAATGTCTGTTCTTTGATGGTGTTAAATTTTGAAATGATTTTTTTTGAAACCATAGATAACAAGTGCATAATAGACATAATAATTTAAGGAAAATAAAATATTCTTCCCCTCCATGGAACATCATTTGGTAAATTTATGTTATAAATTTATATGTAATTTACCTTGCAACTATATTTGATGAATATTAGGGTGGTAAATGATGGAGGTGAGATGAAGAAGTGGTTTAGGGGTAAAACTTAAAACTGGACCAGTTTATCTGACAATAGTCATGAATCTTAATGGATGTTCATGGCGCACTCGTCAGCTTTGAAAATACTCCAAGAAAAGTGGTCATTGTGGTCACATGAGTTCTTGGGAAACACTGAAGCCATCTTCATCTTCTGGAGGGTTATAATAAGCATCACATGAGGCAGGGGAAAGGAAGGGGTATGTCAACTAACCCAGGGACAAGGAAACAACAAGTGATCTAAAGTTGAAGGTGAGGAGAGCATAGGATGCCTGGTAGGACTTAATCAAGGGCAATGTAGGCAAGAGGAATTAGTGAAACCTGAATGAAGGCAGACATGAAAGTGGGACAAGAGGAAAGTAAAAGGAAATAGAGGAAAGAACTAGGAGGCAAAGGACATTTAGAGATGTCTAAATATGGGCATGAACATATGTAAATATATTTATATTTAACGATAGGGAAATGGATCTGTGTGCATAAACTTTATGTTAAGTATTAAGGCAGCAAACGGACTGAATTACTTCAATGCAAAAACACTTTGTTCTAATAACCTAGCACTCTGTGATGCTCACCTTTGGACATGACTGGTGAAGACAAAATGGGTGCATAAGCAAATGTGGTGAAGAAAGCTGATGGTGTCTGGCTATCAAAAGATATAGCATCTGGGATCTTAAAAGCTTGAAGATAAACAAGTGGCCATCTAGCTGAGAAGCTACTGAGTCCACATGGAAAAATCACACCAGCCAATGTGATTATGAGGCGTCAATAGGATTAGGTATCAGGCATCAAAGACCCATAACAAAGAAATCATATCCATGTGAATGAGGGGAGGGTGGAGTGGAGACCCAAAAGCGCTTCTAAAGACAACTGGTCATCTCCATACAGAGGGGTACAATGGAGGAGATTAGCCACTCAGGATGCAGTATAGCACTAATGAAACATACAACTTTCCTCTAGTTCTTTAATGTTTCCTCCCCCACTCCCCCACTATCATGACCCCAGTTCTACCTGACAAATCCAGATAGAGCAGAACATGTACACTGGTACATATAAGAGTTTGCAACACAGGGAATCCAGGACCAATCATGAGGGTAGTGATCCCAAGAAAATAGGGGGACTGTGCGGGGAGAAAGGGGAAACTAATCACAATGATCGACATGTAACCCACAGGGTGATGAACAACAGAAAAGTGTGTGAAGGGAGACAGCAGACGATGTAAAATATGAAAATAAAAATATTTTATAATTTATCAAGGGTTCCTGAGAGAGAGAGGGTGAGTGAGGAAAGGAGGGGGGGAGGGAGATAGGAAAGGAAGAAGGGAAAGAGGAGGGAGGGAGGGAGAAAAATGAGGAGCTGATACCAAGAGCTCAAGCAGAAAGAAAATATTTCAAAAATGATGATGGCAACATATGTACAAAAGTACTTGGCACAATGGATGTCTGTATTGATTGTGATAAGAGCTGTATGAACCCCCAATAAAAATGATTAATAAATAGAAATAAACATAACATATTATAGGTTCTAGAAATATGAGAAACAACTGATTTTCTAATAGGGCAATATGTTAAATATCTCACACCACACATAGCCCTTTGACCAACGAGACTACTGATGGCCTGAAATCTGGTTTGTTTCTCGTAGCATCCTTAACTGAGGTTATTGACAGCTGCTTACAGCCTGTTTAACCTTGCCAGAGCTTTAAGGCCTTAGGAATTCAACCTTTCCCCAGAGCAAATGTTGTGTTATAAAACGAGAATAATTCCATGTTAGAATCACCAGATGGTAACAACTGAGCAAGTTCTAGCCTGATGACACAGAAGAATATGTTCCCGATCTCATTCTGTCTCCCTTTTTCATAATTTTTCTCCTAATGGTTGAACTGACTATTGCTCAATTCCGATAGTTGTTATCTTTTTGAAAAGATTTGTCTTAATGTTTTCTCCTGCACCTACTCATTACCTCAAATTATATATATTCTTTCCCATTTAAAATTCTTCGCTAAGTACAATGTTAGTTCTCATTGAGACTTGCCTTTACTACAGTTTGCAGCATTTCTGCTAAATATTGCATAATGTTTATGCAACATATTCAAAGATCCTCTGAAAATGTTTACATTTCTCTCCAATATCATATATATCAGTTGTGACAGTTGCTATGACAACCACCTTTAAAATTTTTAAAACTTGTATGGGGGTAGTTACACATTTTGCACAATTGGAATGACTTTTTGAAACTAAGTTTAAACTATTAGGACTTTAACCTACAGTATAGCTAATGGTGCAGGTACTGTTTTCATGAAGACATGATATTAGAGATCTTCATTGGAATATTAGTTCACCAAGTGTTCATTTCACATCAGCTACACTAATGTCACTACCTGAAAATCCTTATAAAAATCCTCCTGGCTATATATTTTTAAAAAGAGTATTTTGTTAGTAAATTTGCCTCACCAGCAGTAACAAGAATGATGTTGCAATCATTAAGCAATTATATGTTCAGTTCCAGCACGTTATGTATGTGTATATATGTGTGTATTCATACCATATGTATTCGTATCTGTAGGAACTTGTAGAATTGCTGTGAGAAGAAAATTTAACTGTGTGATTTCATATACACAGCAATATTTCCCACAGCAAGCCTACAACATGGCCATTCTAACAGTCTCCACTTTACACACAGGGAAGCTATATTCAAGGCCAGTGTGTGCCAGAGCTGGGATTCACACTCAGGTTAGTTTTATTGCTCTTAATAAGGACATACTTTGAAAAACTATTTTATATACTCTTTTAATTGCCACTGTCAATAATTCATACACAAGACTTCCTGACATGCACCATGCACACAGAGTAGGAGTGATTCGGAAGAGATTGTGTAGGGCAATGAAAGGGCATTTTCCCATCTTGACACAAGACCCCTGGTGCTGTAGTGGGTAACATGTTGAGCTGCCAACCCCAAGGTCAGCAGTTTGAACCCACCAATGCTCCAAGGGAGAAAGGTGCAGTTTTTCACTTCCATAAAGACTTAGTCTCAGAAACCCACAGGGGCAGTTCTGTGGGGTCACTTGGAGCTGAAATAAACTCAATGGCAGTGAGTTTGTTTGGGTTTGCATTTAAGGCTTGACATAATCCTTTGGCCTGGATGGAGAGGGCCTGTTTTTTTTTCTGTACAAATTCGGCCAGGGTGAGAGAGAGAAGAGAACAAACAGAATAGTGTTTGGTTCGCTCCACTAGTCTGTAGAGCTGTTCCGGCTAACACGCATGAGGTAATTCAGCCTCACTGCTTGCCCACTAGGAGGTTAAGGACTGTAGGGACCCCTGGGGGAGATGCCAACAGCTAACTGCTAACCAAAGGGACAGCAGGAGGCTCTCAGGAGAAACATGTGGTATTTTGCTGCATCTCAGTCATTGGAACCCCATGGGGCAGTTTTACTCTATCGTATCAGTTTGCTATGGGTTAAAATGGACTTAACTGCTACAGGTTTGTTTTTATTTGCTTTTTACTACAAACTAATATACCCTGAAAATATGTTTTATCACTGGATTTCGTGAAAATGTAACATGAAAACAAAGCAATGTAAGACGTCCTTAATAGCTTATATATTTGGAGCACATGTTGAATTGGTGGGTTTTTGTACCTACTGGATTAAATATAAGACATTGCTAATGTTAATTTGTTCTGTTTATTTTAATGTGGTTATGAAAATTTTTTTAAATACACATGGCTTTCATTTATGGATTTCATTGTACATTTTTTGGATTGTGCGATGATGAAGGGTGCAGGTCAAGAAGAAAAAGAGGCCTATTCTTCACAATTCCCACCTGGCAGCTAAGCTTTGAAAATAAACAATGTCAAGTTCCTTCTATTTTCCTGTAATAGAGTAGCCTACTCCAGCTAGCTATCTTTCCAATTTGGGAGCTTTCAAAAACAAAAAATCACTTGCTGACAATTTTAATCTGTTTTCAAAAACAACAACAAAAGTACAGCATCCTGTGATCCCTCCTTGCAGTAGGAAGGCTCCTGTTTTGGATGCTGACTTTATGGATTCACTGATATGCTAGACTAGTTCTATTATATTGCAGCAACTTTGAGGGAGGGACTGCATCTTCACCGGCCTCTGTAATTGTCTGAGCGCGGCCGGTTTCCAGAAAATAGATCTGCCAGAAGAGTTTCTCATCTATTCGCGCTCCAACAACCTCTGGAGCTGAGGCTTGTTTTGTAGACCAGCCTATGATTCACCTTGGTGAATATATGATGCGGGTTTGAAATGAATGTGTTTTATGTGAATTTTGGCCGTGGTATTGTCTACTAGATTAAGGCAGCTGATGGAATTGTTTAAATTATGCATTGATTGTTTTGTCTAATTGTTTTATCAAATGCTGAAAAAGTATTGAAAGCCCTAAATATTATTGTGACATTGTTTTTCTCCATTCATTCTAAATTTTGCCTTCGATTTTTAAGTTTTATATTTAGGGATGGTATAAATGTAAACATAGGCCTATATATATGTATAATATACAGTGGATAGGTATAGCTATTTCTTCCTGGACGTTTCAGCATTGTGAAATACAGTAAAGCTATTTTTATCTTTATCTCTGGAAATATCTTGTTTCAAAGTCTAATTTACCTGATATTAATATAGCCACTCAAGCTTTCTGATGCTGACTGTTGTTATAGTATATCTTTTTTTATCCCTTTACTTTCAACAAATCTAGGTTTTTTACAGTAAAAACTCAAAAGCCCAAACTCACTGCCATCAAGTCAATGCCAACTCATAGTGACCCTATAAGACAGGGTAGAACTTGCCTTTGGGTTTCTGAGACTGTAACTCTTTACAGGAGCAAAAATCTCTGTCTGTCTCTCTAGAGGCCGATGGTGGTTTTGAACTGCTGACTTCACGAATTCCAAAACCCAATGCTTAACTACTACACCACCAGCATATATTTGGGTTTTGCTTTCTTAACTCCAACAACCCAAATTCACTGCCATTGAGTCTCCACTGCCACTGAGTTGATTCAGACTCATAGTGACCCCAAAGTAGAGGATAGAATTACCCCTGTGGATTTCTGAGACTATACTTCTTTATTGGAGTAGAAAGCCTCCTCTTTGTTCCATGGAGCAGCTGGTGGTTTCAAACAGTTGACCTTGCAGTTAGCAGCCCAACTTGTAACCACTAAGCCACCAGGGATGCAGTCTTCTGATAACCACGGCTTTATAATTTGGGAGGATTTATTCCATTAATGTTTAATGAATTATCAGTATGATAAGGTTTAGTCTACTATTTGATCTTCTTCCACTAGCTGTCTGTCAGTCTGTCTTGAACATTGGTGGCTTGTGTGTGACTGGGAAGCTATGTCACTGGTATGTCAAATGCCACCCGGGCCACTGAAAGCAATAAGGTTTCAGCAGAACTTCCAGACTAAGGACAGACCATGAAAAAGAAATGGGCTGCCCGCTTTAGAGGATTTAGATGCTGAAATCCTTATGAATGTCACCAGAACATTGTCAGATACTGAAAATCTCAGGAGTAACAGAAGAACATCATCAGATTTCCTGCCAGAAGATGAGCTGCCATCACATTTGGAGGAAGGATTATTAACCTCAGGCGTAACCACCTGTGATATGCAGATGGCACAACTTTGCTTGCTGAAAATGAGGAGGACTCAAAGCACATGCTGACGAAGATCAGTGAGTGCAGCCTTCAGTATGAAGAACAACTAAATATAAAGAAAAAGCAAAAATCTGTTCAACTGGTCCAATAGCAAACATCCTGATAAATCGAGAAAAGACTGAAGTTGTCAAGGATTTCATCTCATTTGGATCCGCAATCAATGTTCTTGGAAAGAGCTCAAGTGACGCACCATAAAATCTGCTGCACAGGACTTCTTTTAAATGCTAAAGAGCAAGAACATTACTTTGAGGACAAAGGTGCCCCTGATGTAAGCCATGATATTTTCAATTGCTTCATATCCATGTGAAAGTTTCACATCGACTAAGGAAGCCTGAAGAAGAATATATGTCTTAGAATTATGGTGCTGGTGAGAAGAATTGAAAATACGAAGGGCTATCAAAAGAACCAAGAGTCAGAAGTACAGGAAGAAGTAAAATCAGGATGTAGTTAGAATGCTCCTTAGAAGCAAGGATGGTAAGACTTCATCTCATGTACTTTAGACATGCTATCAGGAGACCAGTCCCCAGAAAAGGACTTCATGCTTGGTAAACAGAGGGGCAGCCCCCAAAAAGGAAGATTCTCAACAAGATGGATTCACACCGTGGCCGCCACGAAGGGCTCCAACACAACACCCATTGTGAGAATGGTGCGGGTGTGTTGTACACAGGGTTGCCCGAGTCTGAACGGACTCAGCGGCACCTAACACAAAAACAATTTTATTGTTTGCTATTATCGATCCCCTGTTTTTTATTCCTATGATCTATCTTTTCTCCCTTTGAGTTAGTCTGGGTACTTTAGAGAAACAAATCCACAGGAACTCATGTCTAAGGGAGAGTTTTATATAAAGATTAAGTGCGTATCAAGAAAGCATCTCAACCCAGTGCTGCCCAAGCCCACAAGTCCAACATTAACCCATATGTCGAACACCAATCCACAAAGTCCTCTTCAATCTCACAAAACACACTATGATGCCGACTGCAGGAGGAAAGCTGAGTCAGTGAGCGTGTCAGCATCTCAGCGCTGGCAGGGGCCTCCACACGGCTGCTCCAGCACCCAGGGCTGCATCAGGGTAGATCCATGTGGCTTCTCCTCAGGGATGTCTTGCAGGAAGTGAGCTTTGTCAGCTAAAGCAGGGAACTGGCTAAGGCAGCTGCACCCTGGTCCAACCATCCCAAAGCAAGAGACCCAAGAACTAGAAAGGTGAGGCTCATGGAGCCATTTATTCCTCTACCCTTCAATTAACCCCACATGTGTTTATTGGCCAGGTTGGCATAATAAACTAACTTTTTTGAATTATTGATTTATTTTTTTCAGATTTACATTGTAGTTTATTTCTTGCCTATCTCACTAAGCCACTTTCCTTTTTTAGTGGCTGGCTGCAGACAAGGCTTCTCAGGAATACACTTATTTCAGTCTCTTCAGGGTGCTTGCTAAGACGGTCTAAAACAAAACAGGGGCTTTTGATGGACTCAAAGAGAGAGGTCAGCTCAGAAGGCGAGAGTGGAGCTTGGGCCTGGTTTAGCTGCGATATCGAGCTTCTCCGCCCTCCCTTCGCATGGCTGTAGCCCTTTGCTTTCTGTGTGTGGAGGTGGGCATAAGGTTGGGCAGTGTTTTGCTCTGTTGTACACAGGTTTGTTATGGGTGAGAACTGACTCACTGACACCTAATGATAATAACAACAACATACTGATAGGATGTAAGTTTTGCTTTTCAATACCTTTTCCCATTAGCTTCTGGCCTGCAAAATTTCTGAGAAGTCCATAGTAAATTTGTCTGTGTGTGTGTGTGTGTGTGTGTGTGTTGGGGGGTCTGTGGTAAGTCCACATGCATAAAAACATTTTGCCATTTCAACATTCTTCTCTTATACAAGTAGAATTCTTTGTTTTTAGGTTCAATAATTTTCTCCTTATGATATATACACCGCCCCCCAAGAGAACCCTAACCCATTGTCATCAGGTTGATTCAGACTCATAGCAACCTTTTAAGACAGAGTAGAACTGCCTGGTAAGATGTGCAAGACTTTAGCCTTTCTCTCTCTTTAAAACATGCACAAGTAGAATTCTAGTAACGGCTCCCTATTATAATGTATCTTTTTTATTTGGTGATGTCACTCTTTTCTCTCTATGTTTGCTTTTTTTGGAGTTATACAATAACGACTTCCTTTTAATTCCCCCTGTTGCACCAGTAACCACTATCTGTCTTGCATCTCCAAATCTATCTTTGCCACATTGTGATATTAGAGTCAGGCCTATTAGATGTCTGTCCTGGGCTTGCTGGCTTGATATTAGGCTTTGCTGATAGATAATTCTGGAATGATATTACAAGGGCAGAGCAGAAAGAACGAACTTCCCTTTCTTCTTAGTGTGGCCCTTGTCTCTGAAGAGTGCCGTTTAACATGGGAGACAGAGATGAGGGATATTTTCAGCACGATGATGTCTTTGGCAGGATGTATACTTAGAGTGACGTTTCTGGTTATTGGCAAGATCAGACTGTTGACTTCTATTCCAGTTTTCCTTCTACCATCACTTGGTAGAACAGATTGACATACAAATCCTATAATACCAACTATTAATTTCATTAAATATTAGAGCTATGCTAGGAAAAGCCAACATGGTCTCAAACCTTGTAGAGAGTTTGGAAGATTCATGATTTGTGCTGGATTAAGCCACTGCATCAGTTAGGTGGTCAATTCTGTATCAAGCTGGGGTAAAATCTAATGCATTTTTGAAACATTTTATCAGCATCAGAAGATTCAACCTATACATAAAATGGTGACTAGAGAGTTCTAGAAAGATGGCAGCAATGGTTTGGATGCTGTGGGTGAGGAAAAGGTACTCAGATGAGTGTTGTGGTCAGAAGCCCTCAACCTTTGTAATGGTGAAGCCAGAGGTTCAGCCTCAGGTCCTCTAGTAGAGTCAAGTAATAAGAAAGACAATAACAATGTCTACAGCTCACCAACTTAGGAGTTTGTAATTGTGTTCCAAAGTCAAGAAGAAGCTGGCAAATTAAAGATATGTTCATGAGTCATCCTTACCATCTGTTAGTGAGATATGGTTTGAATTACTTTGTTCTTTTTTTTTCTTCTCAATGGTCTGTCTAGTTTGGCATAAGCCAAATACTTTAGAAACACACACACAAAGTTTCTCTGATTCATTCAACTGTATAATTGAAAATAATTGTATTATCCTGAAAACCATTAGCCACATCAAAGCTGCTTATCAATTTATGCATGAGAACCGACAGTCCTGTGAGTGCCATTACAATTGCTATATTTTGAAAATTGACAAATGCTTGGAAGTTTAAATTGAAACTACACACATTGCAATTTTATGTTCTTTGCAAATTGTCAGCATGCACATTTCTGGAAAACTGAGAGGTCCCGATTTAGAAACTAGTTTCTCTTTCTTTCACCCGTCTTATTATTCCAACCGTGTTCCAATCTAGGCTCTATCTTCTAAACAAAATCTGTTAAGAGAGCACTCAGATTCAATTTTTCCCTTTTTGCTAATTCAGAGTGTCAGAACTGTTTATATTGCATTGCATTTAAAATAAGGTATTGCTCTTTCTAGATTCTCTAGAGTTTTGTGAATAAAAAAATGTGTTGGCTGAGGAGGTTTCAAAAACCGCTATTTTCCACCACGTCACTATGGCTGAGCTCCTTACAATTCTGCATTTCACTCCTTATCGGCAACATGGGAATATCCATCCTTGCACTACTTGCACTGAGTGATGACACTGGATGTGAACAAGGCTCTGTCAGGATCGAAGAACAACTTCAAACATGCATCATAAAAAGAACGTCGATCTGTTCTGGAAATGTAGTTATCTTATTAATTGCATTTCCAAACAAAGATGAAGGTGGACTTCTGCTGGTATAGCATTTACCCTAGCCACTAACGTCTATCTTCAGCAAGACACGTCCATCCCCTGGTAATCCACATGAAATACATGGATTGGGGGAGGATTTACCCTGTAATTTTCAAGCTAAAAAAGAAGTATATATAAAGAAAGAAGTATAAAAGAGACAAAGTCATTTCATTAACTAAACATGGCAGCAAGAGAGAAATATGTCCAACTTTTCTATACGACAGAGTAAAATTCTTTTAGAAATTTGGAAAATTGAAGTGGTCCAAAACTTGGCTCATTCACTCTCCACTTATTTCAACCATTGGTGAAGCTTGGCTTTCCTAGAGAAAGTCGCTCTCATTTAGACTTTCCATACATCTACTCAAAATCTTTCACAAAACAGCCTTATCACCTTCAATGTATTCTCCATTATACTTAATACATTTGTCAAACAGATCTTCAAACACTGCAGGAATGTATAGCTTCCTCATAACAAAGTGAGTGCTCAATTGAATAATGTGCACATCCTAAAACAATCACCAGGTAATTGAGTGGTGAGATGTGTAGAATATAAGCGGGGAAAATTCTATAAGGGAGCAATTTTAGTCTATTAATACAACTAATACTACAAGAAATAGAGATAATTTAGCAAATAGAAATGAATTTTAAGTAATTCTAACTATATTTCCCAGAAATATGAAGTTACAGTATACCCATACTTTCATGCTAAGGAACTTTTCCAAACCCAAGACAGCATTCTCAGAAAGGAAAAAATCATATCTTCCAAAGTTGTAAAAGATTCTGAGTCACGAATAAGACAAAATTTGTATCTGGAAAAGAGGGGAAGGTAATTCTCCAACCGAATGCTGGTGTGTATCAGTGTGTCACATTAGGGAAGGTGTGTGCATTGCTCTGATGCCGAAACCTCTGCCACTGAGCATTCAGTGACGCTTCTAGGGAAAGAGTGTCGGAAAAGGAAACTGACAATCCACTTCTAAATATTATCCACTGAAGACAAATATTGTCTGATCTAGTGCCAGAAGAAGAACCCTTCCAGACACTAAGGAACTAAAACTATGCTGGGGAAGAGCTGCCTCCTCAATAGAGGGAATTCATCCTGTAGCTACAGTTTCTCCATTTGTTGATAGGACATAACTCAAGAGTATGGAGAAACTGTTGCAACTATCTATTAATAATCAGACAATGGGATGTACAAAGTGTGACTCGAGGAAAATGGAAAGTTATCAAGCATGAAATGGAATGCATAAATATAGATGTTAGTCTGAGTTCTCTAGAGCAGCAAAACCAGTGATGGAGAAGTTTTTCTGACTCAAGTAGCTTCTGGGGCTGTTAAACCAGGAAGAAAGACCACAGGTTGGTAGAGACAAAGGTAATTCAAGGTCAGCAGGTCAGATTTGTGGCTGCAGGGTCTAATGAATTCAAGATAGACAGGCGATATGACAGGGAATTGATAGATCCCAGGGCCAATAACCAATTTAGTGAGCCATTGGCTCAAGTCCAAAGAACTGGGAGTTGAGTAGACAGATGCAGTACTCAGACTCAACTGAAAGGGGAGCTCATCAACTGCGTAGCCCTTTCCATGGAGTCTGCTTAAATGGGAGGAGGCAATACACACTAAAGGGCACTTCTTTTTACTTGTATCAAGACTTTAAGTTGATAAGGGGGCATCTCTCCACCTCAGTATTCCCACAACTACTTGGCTGCTCACAGAAAATCCCATCAGTTTACTGCATGATGCTAGATCATATTGTGAAAGAATCCTGGCCCAGTCATAATGATACAAAGCCTAACTGTCACAATAATCATTGCTACCAAATTGGTTCTGATTCATAGTGATCTCCTAGGACAGATTAGACCTGCTCCTGTGAGTTCCCGAGACTGTAACTCTTTACAGCAATAGAAAGCCTCATCTTTGTCTGTAGAGCAGATGATGGTTTCAAACTGCTGTCCTTTCAATTATCAGTCCAACATGTAATCCACAACACCATGAGTTCTACCTAAATATCACAATATATATCCTAAAGCATGGTGAGCTAGAATGGACTTCTACTAGTTACTATGAACCTACTAGGCTGGGAATAACAAATTGAAAAGGAATAGTATAACATTCATCTTATGAGAGCATTTCAAGATCTATTGATGAATAATTCTCAGTGATAGGATAGTATGAGTCTCCATACACTAACAAGGAAGACCACTTATATACAGCTATTGTTAAATTTATACATAAATCACTAACACCAATGGTGAAGAATTTCAGTCTGGGATTGATGAAATCAGGATACATTGATAACTACTGCCAATTAACTTGAGAAAATTGAAAACAAAGAGCAAGGGTTAATAACTGAAAAACATTTCCTTAGTGATAAACATGACATCGTAGATTGCATGATAGAACTTTGCAAGACCAATGGCATCCTCATTGGAAATGCCTTTTTCAACAACATAAACATCAACTATACATGTGGACCTCCCTAGATACAACGCATAGAATCAAATTGACTAGATCTGTGGGAAGGGACAAAGAAGTGTAAAATTGGGCCAGGGGCCGACTATGGAACAAAGTACTTAGATGTACTTTCAGGTAGAAGCTGAAGAATATTAAAACACTGTACACAAGAAACCAAATAGGTGAGTTGTGAGATGACATTAAAAACATCATCTATGAATAAAGCAAAAGACAGAAAGAAAGACCAAAGAGCATGCAAAAGAGACTCTGAGATTCATTCTTATTTGCAGAATAGCTCAGACAAAGGGCCTGGGAGGAGGGGACTAGCATGGCTAATGTCAGATGAAACTTGGCTGGAAGCAGAGAATCCCACTGAGATGTGTACTTGTAATTATTTGATTAAATGGGTATTGTCAGGAGGAACTAGTACCTAGAACAGGACACCATGGTTGGCTATGTAAAAGGTCAATGAAAAAGTGAAAGGCCCAGGTCATCTAGCTCAGAAGCAACAAAGCCCACATGGAAGAAACACACCAGCCTGTGTGACCACGAGCTGTCGAAGGGATCAGGTATCAAGCACCAAGGAACAAAAAATCATATCATTGAAAATGTGGGTGAGTGCAAAGTGGAGACTCAAAGCCCATTGGTAGCCCACCGGACACCCCCTTACTGAAGGGTTGTGGGGAGGAGATGAGCCAGTCGGGGTGCAGGGTAGCAACGATGAAACATATAACTTTTCTCTAGTTCAAATGCTTCCTCCCCCCACCCCCCCACTATCATGATCCCAATTCTACCTTACAAATCTGGCTAGACCAGAGGATGCACATTGGTACAGATAGCAACAGGGAACACAGGGAATCCAGGACAGATGACTCCTTTAGGACCAGTGGTGAGAGTGGCGATGCCTGGAGGGTGAAGGGAATGTGGGATGGAAAGGGGGAACCGATTACAAGAATCTACTTATAGCCTCCTCCCTGGGGGATGGACAGCAGAGAAGAGGGCGGGGGACATGTCGGACAGTATGATATATGACAAAATAATAATTTATGAATGATGAAGGGTTCATGAGGTAGGGGGAAGTGGGGAGGGAGGGGGAAAATGAGCAGCAGATGTTAAGGGCTCAAGTAGAAGGCAAATGTTTGAGAATGATGATGGCAACAAATGTACATATGTTCTTGACACAGTGGATGGATGTATGGATTGTGATAAGAATTGTAGGAGCCCCCAATAAGATGATTACACAAAAAAGTGAAAGACCCATAAGGAGATGGACTAATAAAATAGCCACAGCACAGATCTAAATATAACAATTGCAAAGCTGGTGTGGGACCTGTAGTGTTTCGTTATGTTGTGCACTGGGTCACTCTGAGTCAGAACCTACTTGGAGAACCCTAACAACAACAATGTTGAGTGTATTTAGATGTAGTAGCACACGGTTACTACACAGATGAGATTGCTGGTTAGAAAGTTGCTGAGCAGCATGACCACGAGGCTGATCTGCATAAAGAGGTGAATTGTAGAGATGAAGCCAGATCGGGCCTGCTCTTATTGTTTAGTTGTCCTTGTACCCCATGGACAAAACAAAGCAACATCTCCCGGTCCTGTGCCACCCTCACAATTGGTGCTGTAGTTGAAGCCATTGTTGTAGCCCTGTGTCAATCCATCTTATTGAGGTATGGTCTGGAGAAGTAGAAGCAAAAGAAAGCCTAAAGTATTTGGAGGTCTTGATGAGGCAAAATAACAGCTACACATGGGAGTGTGGTTATAAAAATGAAATATGTAGAAAGATATGATAAATAAAGAAATTAGCGCATTTTACAGTAGTCTGAGCAGATGATGATAAGATCTGTAGTGTGACCATGTATTTGGCTCAAGTAAAGTAGATGTAAACATTCTCGTATTTGAACTCATTGTCCTCTGGCTAACTCTGACCCGTAGTGACAACGTAGTACAGAGTGGAACTGCATTCTCTGGTTTCAAGACGGTCACAGAGACAGGCTGCCGCATCTTGCACAGCGCAGCTGGTGAGTTCAAACCTCTAACCTTTCGTTTCGTAGCCTAAAGCTTTATTATGCCACTAGAGACTTATTATGGTTCAGGTTCCACTCAATGGAGTAACTGTGAGGTTGGATGATCCATTGGCAATTCAGTGACCAAAGATGGACTTGAAACCCTAGATGGAAACGAAGTCAAGAGACAAGTTCCTCAGCGAATGTGAGCAGTGTCAGAATGTCCTATAAGCAAGGTAACCATGGGCTTACCTGTGTTCATTTACTAATCTCTCAGGAAGAGTTTCTCATATTCTCATCGCATCAAAGATTCTCCTTCTAAATATGGCTGGAATCTATCTCTTTTCCAACTCCACAACACTTTCCTACAGAATTGAAGTTTCTTTTCAAATTACACCCCTTACAGGGATGAAGTACACAGTAAGCAAAGGAATCACAAGTTTACCTGTGGTTACTTACTAATTGTAAGGAACAGCTTAGTTGTTTTTATCACATTTTTAATGTGAAATTGTTCACTACTGTGTTAAGCTTGGTTGATGAAAGAAACAAATCCAGTAACACTCATATATGTGTAAGAAAGAACTTTTCAAAGCCCAGCAGTAGGCAACTGGACACCTCCTTACTGAAGGGTTGTGGGGAGAAGATGAGCCAGTCAGGGTGCAGGGTAGCAACAATGAAACATATAACTTTCCTCTAGTTCTTAAATGCTTCTCCCCCCCCCCACTATCATGATCCCAATTCTACCTTAGAAATTCTACCTTACAAATCTGGCTAGATGTACATGGGTCAGATAGCAACAGGAAACACAGGGAATCCAGGACAGATGACTCCTTCAGGACCAGTGGAGAGAGTGGCAATGCCTGGAGGGTAGAGGGAATGTGGGACAGAAAGGGGGAACTGATTACAAGAATCTATGTATAGCCTCCTCCCTGACACATAGACAGCAGAGAAGAGGGTGTGGGGGGAGACGTCAGACAGTATAACATATGGCAAAATAATAATAATTTATGAATGATGAATGGTTCATGAAGGAGGGGGAAGTGGGGAGGGACAGGAAAAATGAGCAGCCAATATTAAGGGCTCAAGTAGAAGGCAAATGTTTTGATAAAGATGATGGCAACAAATGTACATATATGCTTGACACAGTGGATGTAAGTATGGATTATGATAAGAGTTGTACGAGCCCCCAATAAAGTGATTTAAGAAAAAAAGAAGAAGCAAATGTATATCAGTAAAACATCCCAGCCCAGTCCAACTTAATCAAGTCCGTAAGTCTAAAAACCCTGTTCAGACTCATGAAGCCACATGCAAGGATGCAGAATGCAGGAATATAGCAGGCCAATGGGTGCAAAGTCACGTCAATCCAATGGTGATGAAAGCATCCCAGAGTGCTGGCAGCAACCAGGGACAGACAGCAGGAAGATGAAGGGAGAGAAGGGGAGGTTCCCAGGGCCCTCCTTATGAGAAGGTCACACCCACAAGGATGCACCATCAGGCTGTGACCTGACTGACAGGCTAACCTCCACCACTATGCTTTTACATATCTTTAAGTTGACATGAAATTATGTAACTACTACAGCTACATATCAGAAAGTAAGTGCCAGTAATTTGTGCTGACCTTTCTCATTGGCTAATCTCCACTGAATGTAAGGCTGTAAGCGGAAAAGACTCAAATATGAGAATCTCAGTCCTGATTGCCCATGATCTTGAAATATGCCTGTGGTATGCAAAACCACAGCCCTCCCCAAAGCTATGCACACCCCAGAACTTGTGAATATGTTGCCTTACACAGTGCAAAGGGCTTTGTATACATGATTAAATTAGGCATGTGGAGATGGCTAGAGTATCCTGGATTAGTCAGATGGCACCCAAATGTCACCGCAGTCATCTGGCTCACAGTGACCCTCTAGGACTTGCTCCAGAGGGCTTCCAAGGCTGCAGTCTTTACAAGAGTAGATCGCCTCAGTTCTGCGCATGCCTGATAGTGCCCCCTGGGCTCCTTTTGACATAAATATAATCATAAACATCAACCCGTGAGATTGCCATCACCTTTTCCAGATAAAGAACCTGAAACTCAGCAGCATTAAGTGCCTTGCCCAGCGACAGTCAGTTCAAGGGTGTTCAAGAAGAGGCAGAGATCCAGCATACAGACAGAAGACTCCAAAACCCAAAGGCATGATTTCTTAATTCTAATTTCTTAGAGAGAAATTCAACTGCATTCCTGTCTAACAGTCTCCGTGTGACGTTTGTTGGGGTGGCGGTCGTGGTTGTTATCTAGAACCCACAACTGCAAAAACATCCCAGCACGCTGTGCGAGTCAATGCTTATGTGAGGAGGCTCATGAAGTCACACAGTTTAATTTAACACTCAATATATTTTCAGATGATATACATTGATATTTCCTCCTCAAACTATTGGCAAATCTTTCAGCACCGCACAAAATGTCTCTGTAATCTCCGTGGATGTTGCTTATTTCGGGCCAGCGAGGCACAGCCCAAATCGCATTGCTTCAGTTTCTAATTTAATGGAACATTAAGCATCCATTTCTGGTGCCTAAATTATACACAGTCGGTTATTTATAGAGCTTACATGTGAAGTGTTTAACTCAGAAATGGATCTAAAACGAGGGAATGGATGTGTGCCTGCTATCGAGTCTCATAATGATACCATAATATTATTTAGTCCAGTAGGTAATGAGTGTTAAACAATTTACATTTTAGAAATTTTAAAATAAAGATTTAATTACCTCCTTTGGCTAATGAGCTCCCAGTTTTCCTTTTGTGCTCCAAACACGTGTTTTTAGAAATAGTTATGTCAGTTACACTCCATATAATATCACTCAGATTTCTCTACTGCTTCGTGGCAATGTAAAAGACCTGTTTTTATCTTCTTTACATTTCTATTTCTTTTTTCCCCCTATATAAATCTGTGCTTCGATATAAACATCAGGCACGGATTCCAGTAGGACCCATACTCAGAAGGGCAGAATTTAGTGAATCTGTCAAATGGAGTTTCAAAATATTATTACAAAAAGAAAATACACATTATTGAAATGCTACTTATTTTCTAGGGACCTTAGAAATGGATATTTGCTTAGTTTCATAGATTTATAAGAACATGAAAAACAAAATCTCTCCCGACAGATTCAAATATGCAAGAAGGTGTTTAATAAAGTTTTGTTTGGATCAGCAGGATTGTAAATCCTAACTTCTATGACATTTAGTGAAGCAGGATTAGTAACGCTTATGATAAGAAGGCCGTGTACTATCTACAGGACTAGGCTGTATCTTGAGTTAATATTCTTTCGCTATAAAGGAGGATCCAGAAGTAAACAGAGACTGAGAGCCTACTGCCACTGACAAAGAAGAGCTGGGATCAGACTGTATCGTCTGGAATTGGAGTCTCCGTGCTTGGAACATCCTAGATACAGAGGACGATTGATACAAAGACACGTGGAAATCTCTGATAAATTCCAGGGCCTATAGATTCTGAAAAGAGAATTTGCCTCCAGCCCAGGGAACAGAGAAAGAAAGCCTTCCCCTACAACTGGCATCCTGAATGTAGACTTCCGGCCGCCTAAACTGTGAGAGAGAAAACTTCAGCTTGTTAAAGTCATCCACGTGTGCTATTTTGGTTAAAGCAGTGTGGATAACGAAATCAAAGTTCTGTAACTCATGTGAACCTATATCTTTCTCTCTCTCTTTTTCAGGGTATTCCATCAGATATTACTCAAAGCTCTCTGCTTTCGAAGTGCAATATGCAGTTTCTAAGTGATGTGACATCAGAGATGATTTATATTATAGGAAACAAATTATTTAAATGGAATTTTAGACACATGGAGGCCCTTGGGGGTCCCTGCCGTGACAGGCCTCATCCTGGTTACTCATTGTTGTGTCGGCCAGCTCTTTTCCCCTCCGTCCACACCGAGCTCTCCATAGTACGTCAAAATTTCTCACCCTGGAGAAGCTGAAATTCCATCCTGCTTTATTATTATGCAGAGCAATTTAAATCTTTCTGCCTCACTCTCTGTGCATCCAGACTATCCGGCGAGGGCTTTCGCTGAATGCCCCAACACTCCTGTGCAAAGCAGACAATTAATTTTCTGCCCTGACAATTTCTGCAGCCAAAATATACGAGGCATTTTTCTCCTTCAAGACCCACCTCGCTGATAAACTTTTTACCTCATAAAATGACTATGAAGGAAGCACTTATATATTATATTCATGATGTGCACAAAACGTCCTGAATCTTGGAGTTTCCATGACTTGCAGCTGAAAAATGATATAAATGGACCTTCTGATACTGTTTGTTTACCTCTACCATACTCCATCGATGGTTACAGTTGAAGCAGATGTGTGAAAGAGATATGACCAGGTGGATGCTATGGGAGCAATACTTTGTGACAAGCAGAAGACAGTCATTGATAAGCTCCTGCATAAGGGAAGACAGATGTTGTCTAAGAAAGAATAGAGCTAAGCTCTTCTCATCATTGAGCAAAATGGAGTGGTTATGCATTGGGCTGTGATACACATGGCAAGCAGCTTCTTAGGAGAAAGACTGGGATTTCTACAATCACAAACCGCTGCAGTCTGAATGTCACCCTATTTCTGCCATGTTCACACTCATTCAACAGATCTTTACTGAACAACTACAATGTATCAAGCACTACACAAGGCGCTATGGGAAGAGCACAAGGCAGGTAAGAAAAATTATACTGGCTTATCCAGGTCCAGTAGACAAACATTAGATTATAGACTCCTGGTAGATTTGGGTAAAATGTTTCAATTTGAGTGTAAGTTTAGTAATGGGGCATCCAAAAATGCACGTGTCTATAGATATTGGGGTACCCTAACTTAACTAGATTTTATAAAGGAAACTTTTATTCTAGAAAATGCTAAATTCAAAAGTAGGATAGCTCAAGTACTTATTAACGTCCGCAAAGACCCAGCTATTTTTCATTCTCTTCTTTGTCATCTTTGTTGTTAGGTGCCCTTGAATCGGTTCTGATCCACAAGAGAATGAAACACCGCCCAATCCCATGCTATCCTCACAATTGTTCTTGAGCCTGAGCCCATTGCAGCAGGCACAGTGTCACACACACCCCCCACCTCCCAAGGGCCTTCTTTTGCACTGTCCCTCTACTTTGCCAACCATGATGTCCTTCTCCAGGGACTGGTCTCTCCTGACAATATGTCCCAAGTATGGAAGATGACATCTCACCGCCCTTACCTCTAAGGAACACTCTACCTGTCCTTCCTAGACAAAACAGTTTGTCCTTTTAGCAATAGACAGTCCCCTCAATATGCTTCTCCAGCACCACAATTCAAATGCGTCCATTCTGCCTTCCTTAGTCAATGCCCAGTTTTTACATACATCGGAGGCCATTGAAAATGCCATGGGCAGGGTCAGGTGCAGCTTAGTCCTCCAAGTCACATCCCTGCTTTCCAACACTCCAGAGGCCTTGCACAACAAACTTACCTCATGCAACATGTCTTTGGATCTCTTGACTGTTGCTTCCATGCGCAACAAACTTACCTCATGCAACATGTCTTTGGGTCTCTTGACTGTTGCTTCCTTGCGCAACAAACTTACCTCATGCAACATGTCTTTGGATCTCTTGACTGTTGCTTCCATGAACATAGTGGATAGAGCATCCAAGCAAGAGAAAATCCTGGACAACTTCAACCTTTTCTCTGTGTATCTTGATGCTACCTATTGGTCCCGTTGTGAGGATTATTGTCATTTCTTATGTAGTGGTTTTGCTCTCATCATTGCAGCCTGGCTTTCTTAGTTGAACTATAAAACTTGGAGACCAAAAAAATGTCTAGAGAGGAGTTTATTAGTTAGGAATGGGTCCAGTAGCTTCCAATAGCACAAATAACATGACTTAAAAAGATAGAAATTGATTTTTATCTCGTGCTAAAGAGATTTGGAGTAAGGCAGTCCATGGCTGATATGTTGGTTTCATGACATTCAAGATCCTGCGCGTTTTCCATATCATCGTCCTTAGGGGAATGCCTGCATCCTCCAACACAAATACGACTGCTGGAGCAGCAGCTATCGTGTCCACATGCTCCGCGGCACAGTGCATTCCCAAAGAGGAGAACAACTGCAGGCTCCTCTTTTAAGGAGACTTCCGAGAAGTTAACTCTAAGCTTCCATTTACATCTCAGTAGCTAGAATTTAATTGCATTGTCATGCTTAACAAAGGAATCTGGAAAATGCTGTGTTCTAGAGGGACAGTAGTACATCCAGCTAATCTATGAATAATAAAAGGGAGGGAGATAAATACTAGGAAAGAGCAATCTCCATGGCACCAAGAAGCATCTTTCTTACGTCTGAAACTGAAAATAATGAAACTGCTAGAAGTGCCCTAACAGCTTACTTATGGAGACTTTAGAGTTAAAAGAATAATTTTTAGAATCAGAGCGCATTGGTTTTAAATCTCATGCTACTATTTATAAGCTAGGGAAGCATATGCAAGATACCTAACTACGCTGAGATTCACTTAATTAGTACATGCAATGAGGTGTCTGAGTTTGCAAAGTGTTTGGAAATATTCAATAAGATTCTCGATTGCAACAGCAGTGATAGCGTGATGAAATGAATTCTTGTATGCGGCCTTTTGCCTTTGCTTTTTGAAAAATCAGCTTGAGATCCACCACGCTGTCTCCCCCCCCCCCCCCCAAAAAAAAAACAAAACAAAACCCCGCAACCCTGAGGAGTTACTTTTGCCCAGTTTTTTATCCCAGTGGTTCGATACTTGGTACAATCTGATTGACCTTTCCTGGGTAAGCTGTAAGTAAGTGTGGTTTAATATGTTTTATGTGTTTCAGAACTGCAGACTTTCCTTTGATTAGTATGCATCTGGCAGGGTTTGGTCAATGGCATACGCAAATAAAGCATACTCTAAGGAGCCCAATTGTGTAGTACTTATGCATTGGGCTGTGATCCACAAGGTCAGCAGTTCAAAACCACCAGTCCCTTTGAGTGAGAATGATGGGGCTTTCCATTCCCTTAAACAGTTACAGTCTGAGAAAATCACCAGGGCAGTTCTACCTTGTTCTATAAGGTCTCTATGAGTTGGCATCGACTTGATGGCAGTGGGTTAGACAAATGAAAAGGCAGTGGCCTAGTGAAGGGAGATTGGTCAGTTGTGGAATTAGTGGGAGGGCCATGCCTTAAAATTGATGAGAAATTTATAAATGTATTATTTATATTGTATGTATATATTATATATATGTATATATATTTATATACAATCACACAGATATAAAGAAATAAGAAGAGAAGATGTAGAAAGAATTGGAAAATAGAAAGGCAGGAGAAAAGGGAGACAAGGAGCCTCCTATAATAGGTGTAGCTCGCGCAAAAGGATATACCACTGAAATGAAAGGAGCAACAGGTTGCTATGGATCAGAACAGACTTGAAGGCACTTAACGACAAATCTCTCCTGATAATATATCTAAAGTACTAGTCTGGCCATCCTCACTCTTTTTTTTCTTTTTAATCATTTTATTGGGGGCTCATACAACTCTTATCACAATCCATATATATATCCATTGTGTCAAGCACATTTGTACATTTGTTGCCATCCTCATTCTCACAACATTTGCTTCCTACTTGAGCCCTTGGCATCAGCTCCTCATTTCCCTCCTTCCCTCTCCGCCACCCCTCCCCCATGAACCCTTGATAATTTATAAATTATTATTTTGTCATATCTTATACTGTCCAACGTCTCCCTTCACCCACTTTTCTGTTGTCCGTCCTCCAGGGAGGGAGTTCTATGTAGATCCTTGTAATCAGGGCCTCCTTTCTAAGAAGTATTCTGACTGCATGTCGTCCAAGACAGGTCTGTTTGTCCTTTTGGCAGTCTACTGTTCTTTGAGTACTCTTCACCAGCACCATAATTCAAATGCACCAATTCTTCTTCTGACTTCTCTATTCAAGGTCCAAGTTTCCAACTGTGCAAGAGGCGTTTACCCTAGTGACTAATATACAGCCTGCATTTGAGTGGGTCTTTTGTTCCAAGAGTCACTATGCTTGGGCGGGCTTTGTTTCCAGGTCCTGCAAAAGTGGCCCTGGAGTCACCAGCTCCTCTTCAGGCCATGCAAATCAGCACCAGGATGTGATAACGCCATCTCTGCTTCTATAGAAGACATAAGTCCTTCCTCCCTAATTGGCTTTATCATTTGCCATTTTTCATCAAGGAGAACTCTAGGATATTTCAGAATTGTCCTAAGTTGATAAATCAGCTACAAAATACAAACTTGCATAACATATGGTATGGATTACAACTAATGCTAAAATTCCAAAAAGATGAAAATACTAAAGGACTAAAAATACTTTCTTTAAACAACCTTTTCCATGCAGCTGCTTCTTTGTTAAACCAGCTGTTAGTAGCCCCCAAAGGGTACATCTCACATTGGCTATATTTTTTTCATGTTTTAATTCCCCTAGCTCAAATTGCATTGTGTTTATAATGCTCTTATATTTTAACATAGAAAGACAAAGAAAGAGAGTTGGTCTAGGAAAGAGATAAAAGACAGAAGGAATATTTTTGAAGACGTGTGCATATCTAATTCAAAATGTGGTGTTAAGGAGGGGGAACTAGCCAGCTAATCAAGAAAAGGAGAACGGGAAAAATATAAAAGTGAGTTCCCGATGGAACATAGCGGAAGGCGTAGCAAACTAAAATATACTTAATGTAAATTAAAAAATAATTCTATACCATATTGGCCACAATACAGGGGAGCCTGGGTGGTGCGAGAGGTTTTCAATTGGCTGCTAACCCCTGGTTGACTGCACCCACACAGTGGCTACAAGGAGGAAGGTCTGCTGAGTGTCGTCCTTAGAGATTACAGCAACACAGTCTCTATGAAGCAGATGTCCTCTGCAGCCCTGGGGTTGCCGTGACTCGGAGGCAGACTTGGGAGCAGCTAGCAATCTCGACTCCGGCCCCTGAGTAGAGTATTTAAGAAAGAGCTCCAGCAAGCACAGTGTGCAGTGGAAACATCAGTCCCCCACTTCACTCCCTGTAAGACCTCGGGACGGTTGCTCTTGTCTCTGACCCTTGAGGTCCACGTTTTGAAACCAGGAATAATGCCCAGACCTCCACACTGGGTGGCTGTGAGTGCTCGCTGAGCCCGTGCGTGTAGTGCACTTAGGACGCTGCCGAGCGCATACAGAGCAAATGAATCCAAGGACGATGGTTAGTATTGACCTTGCTTTGTTAGAAACCTTCCGGTGGTTGAGGGAAAAAATCAGTAGATAAGAAATAGACAAAAAGGAAAACATGTATTAAAAGAAGAAAAGATAAACCTGGTGGCCATTGGCTTGTCCTCATAGGGGCCGAACTTTCTCCTGGTGTTCCAAACGGACTGCCTTTTCTGGGACGAAGCTTATCCGTTTGTCTTCACAACTGAATTGAACTGATGGCAGCACAACCCACCGAGTTCTTAAACGGCTGCTTTATTCAGGGCGCCTGGAAGAAGGGGCCACTTGCCTAGGAGGGACAGCTTGATGACAATGACTTCTAAGGATAAGGTCTTGCCTGATTTACTCGCTAGAACAGTGCTTCTCAACCTTCCTAAAGCTGTGACCCTTTAATACAGCTCCTCATGTTGTGGTGACCCCCAACCGAAAAATTATTTTCATTGCTACTTCAGAACTGTCATTTTGCTACTGTTATGAATTGTCATGTAAATATCTGATATGCAGGATGTATTTTCATTGTTACAAATGGAACATAATTAAAGCATAGTGATTCACTACAAAAGCAATATGTAATTATATAATGTAAAATATTCATTGCTAATGACAAATTAATGAAATTTTGTCTTGAAGCATGGTGTAGGGTACTCGTAGGTGGGCGTATCTGCATGTGGGTGGAGCTGCCTGGAGATGGATAGAGAAGCTGTGTCTTGGTTCCTAAGACCACCGGAAATACGTTGGACCCCAAAGGGGTTGTGACCCACAGGTTGAGAACCACTGCTCCAGCATCACAAAAATCAAGAAACTTTTTTCCTTTGAGAAAATGACTAATGATGCCAGATTTTAAGAAGGTGACAAGAGGAATGGTTGACCACATTTCAGGCCATTCTTCGAGGCCATGTCCAGTTGTTATTCATATTTAGGCATCTGTTTTAAAGGATATATTTTGGATTTTGATATGAATTGACAAGTTCTCTCCACAAAATCAATGATCTTACTCCTTAAACAGAAACCCTAAGGAGACGGTTCTTTTCTGAGCATCCTTTTTTTTTTAACCAGATTCTGGACTTTTTTGTCTTGTCCTCATGACATCTGCACTACGTGTCACGATTGATTCAGGATAATGATGAATGTCAAGTTTTGGAGATGAGTTATAAAAAATTTCACAAAGATGCTCCTTGCAATAGCAAATAAACATGGCACAAGGACTTCAATCCAAGGACTTCAATTTCAGAGAGACAGTAGTCTCCTTCTATAAGAATCCTAGGTAGGAAAATGGGGATAGGTCCTGAAAGATGTAGTTTAAGCAAAGGCAAGTTCTCTGTAAGTAGAAGGAAAGCTGTACCTGGACACAGGTGCCTTGTTTCATGTGTCACGGGCGCAGAGTTTCTTGGTTTTACTATAAGGAATTCTCCAGAATAATACCAGCTCAGTCAAGGTTCGGGATGAAAGGTCTGGAATGACTACAGTTATTTCTGGTTGACGGTCATTATTTCCGAGTCCTTAGATTTAGTAGCAAATGACTCAATGGCAGTGAGTTTGAGTTTTCAGAATTATGTAGAGTTGTTTTCATTTAGAGCCTTTGTGAGCCAGTTTATGAACGTTTTGCTTCTTGACACATATACCAGAACATTCTAGGTATCCAAAGCCTTTTGAATTCCTACTTTCTTTCTGGCTCCCCATCTTCACTTTGTAGATTTGAGATGTAGTTTAAACCCATCTTAGTGGAAAAGTTTACTTCCTACCCTCTCCCTCAAAAAGATAGTAATAATTCAGAGCATTATATTTCTTTATGCTCAAAAACCATCTTTATTTTTATAAGATGGCTGTCAAGTTGATTTTCAACTCTTAGCAACCCTCAGAGACAGAGGAGAACCGCCCCATAGAGTTTTCTAAGCTGTCAGCCATATGAATCATGTCAGTTTGCCCTACTGCAGTCCCTGGAGAAGAAAATTGTGCTCAGTAAAAGAGAGGGTCAGTGAAAAAGAGGACGATGAGCTGGATTGACACCACGGTTACAGCAAGGCTTCTCACATAGTAGCAATTGTGAGGATGTCACAGAACTGGGTAGTGCTTCCTTCCGTTGTGGGCAGGGTTGCTAAAATTTGGAACGGAGTCATGGCACTTGACAACAATCTGTATAGAAGCAGATTGCCCAGTCTCTCTCCCAAGAAACGGCTGTGTAGATTCAAATCACCAATGGTTCAGTTAACAGTGGAACACTGGACCATTGCAGTGCCTCCAGGACTCCTCATATTATGCCGTAGTGAGTCCAAACACCTATCAGTTGTGACCCAAATCTTCCCGCTATAATATAATGATTATAAACTGGACCGGATATAAAAACCAACCATGTAATGTAAAGGAGAGTTACAAGAAGCAGGAACAAATTGAAAGAGAGTCACTACTTGGAAGATGGAAACAGAACTGACTGTCTGACTTCCTCCAAATTTCTCATTTTTAAATAGCTTTTTGCTTGAGAGCAGACTCTTGTGGGGACAACATAAATGATAAAAAATGGCCACTGGGCTCAGCAGGCAATTTGTCTTTCTGCCCACCTGAATTGTACCCCTCTCCCACAAGTAGTCAGGGTGCCAAGGCAGACGCATTAGAAAGACTTCTTACTCCCTCCCCAATAAATGACTGTTTAGTATGTTAGCATCATGATGGCAATGGCTTCCAATGAGTTTTGGTAGCCTACTTCACTCTCCTGTATACAATGGAAGTCCAGAATGATCCCTCTCCTTGGAAACTTTCCTGCCTAGCCCTGTAGCCAATTGGAAAAGGCAGTGCTGTACATCCTAGTCTATAAGGCCCCAGTAAAATAATGTCTTTCAAATTGGTTCAAGGTCAATTTTCTAGTCTTGGTCTCAACGTATGAGGAGTCTCTCCTTCTTTAGGGCTTGAGCCTAAACATCTGGTGGGTCAGCCCATAGGAAGAGCCCAGAGCCTCAGAGGTGGGACTGAGGTAGCCTGCCCTTTTCATGTACTGTCCATTCCAAGGGTGATGTGACCACGGGAATGTAGGTGTAACTGGAAGAGTGGAGATTAGAACTTGCAGCAAAGGTAACTCTGGCTGGGGAACTGCTAGTCAACACTTCCTGGCCTCTGCTCTGGCAGAAATCCTGCCAAGCTCCCTAGGAAAAGCAAGAGGATGTCAGGAAATGTGGCAAGTGCTCAGGAAGAGGGAGTGGAACTCCAAGCTTTGGGACATCGTGGAGTCCCCTGCAAGCTCAGCAGGAGGATCATGGCTAGAGGTAAACTTCCTCACGTGTAGGCCATGCCTGTCATGGAGCCAAAATGGAGACAAATCAGCCCAGACTGCCATCTGGTTTGGTGTCCTGGGACCTGTTGAGCCCACTGATGGACGGTCGATAGCTGCTGAACTGGCCCGGCCCGGATGTGGGCATGGCGGGGACGTACATGCAGCACCACTGCCACCAGCCCACTTCTGAGGCAGGCCTAGAAGTGCATGCCCCCCTTTGTCAGCCCACCCTGTGGGGTCCCCAAGTCAGCGCTGCTGCCCACAGCTTCCTGCCCAGTCCCAGGCCACCTGCACCCTATCTGCTGGCCAACCTGTACAGAAGGCCCTATTTCACCCATTGTAGCCCCAGTTCCCCCAGCAAAGCTCACTTGTTCATGCCCATAAGGTGGGGAATAGCTTGGGGTGGTCTCGGAGGCGTTGATTGATAGGTCTGAGCCTATCCCACCCCACTTAGGGAGAAAGCGTTACAGTTGTTCTCAAGGTTACTGGGAGATAGCTGGACCTCCCTCTCCCATGTGGCCAAGTTCGTGAGCCCTGTGCCCTGGCTAGTAAAGAAAGGCTTGGTCCCTAAAGCCGGATGAGACTTCAGAGACTGTTAGAGTAAAAGGACAGTAAATATTGCCTTAAGGATATAGAAGACAGCCCCGGTGCAGAGTGAGGGACGAGTGGGGTTGATAACTGGCAGGCAAGCAGCTCATAACAAGCAGCCACTCTGTGGGAGAAACATGAGGCTTTCGACTCCGTAAAGAGCTAATCTCGGAAAACCACAGGGGTAGCTCTACCTTGTCCTGCAGGGTTGCTTTGGGTTGGAATCCTCTCAATGGCAGTGAGCTTTTGGGTGAAGAAAGGGTTCTAGAAGCAGGGAAAGTGTGTGCATTGGATGTTGCCAGCTACCCTGAGCGTTATGGCTTCGGCTTGTGACAACTGCAGGGATGGCCTATTTCCATGGGGTTTTGTTCCCACCCATAGAAAGGTGTAGATACCAGGTAGAGCCCTACAGAGAAGCAATGCTGAGCTGGGTACAATAGTTTGCACCAAGTGGAAGACATCACCTCAACAGACCCAGTGACACGGGGAAGCACCCTGTCACCTAGTCCCCTGCGTGCTGACTGACACCAGGGTCAACAACATACTTCACCAAGGAATCAAATGAGGGCACCGGGCTATTCACGGCAGAACTAAATACTGTCTGATCTTGTTTGATTCCTATGACTGTTTGCAGATCAGACCACTAGGAGCCATAGCACGTGTGTGTGTGTGTGTGTGTGTGTATGCACTTCTTTGGTTCATTGGTGGTGTGTGAATTATGTGAAGGTTCTAGAACAGATCATCAGTGTCACCTTCAGTGGTCCATACACACTTTGTTTCAGCTCATCTGCCGCAATACCCTGAATGAACCCCCAGTTACCTCACATCCTTCTTGGGTTTTCAATTTCCCTTCTATCTCCTTTCTGAAACCTCTCAACTTTGCCTTGAGTAAATACTGCCCTTAATTGCTTGATTAACCTAACAGGGATGGGGCAGGGTTTGGGTGGGAGGAGGAGTGTAATTCCAGACTGGAAGGGTGACGAGGGGCCATAGCCCCGTGGGTGGGTTTCCCGCCTCTCTCCATCTGACCAGCAGGTCCATAGGGTGTCCTTGGATGGTTTTCAGAAGTAGTTAGCCAGGTCTTTATTCTTAGTTTGTCTTCATCTGAAAGCTGTACTGAAGTCTAATCAGCATCATAGCACTGCGCAAGTCCCCACCGACTGAGAGGTTATGGTTATGCGCGTGCTGTCTTGCTCGGGGGTCAAATCAAGTTCTCCAGAATGAAACGCAAGGACTCTCTGTCTGAAACACTCCTGCCTCCCTAATGACCGTACCTGTCACCATTAAACTCTTACTCATAGCACCTGCATGGGGGTCAGATTAGAGCAGGAGCCATACAGCTCCAATGGCTGTTGTAAAAAAGTATATTACATGAACCCCACCCAGGAACACCATCCCTTTACTAGTTAGTATTTTCAAAGATCAGCAGCTTCATTCCACACCCTGGGTTGTTAAAAACTGGTTATTGATGTAACTTGGGGGCCCAGGCAACTGGATAAAAAATGCTATCCATTTTCAGGAGGCACATACTGATAGAAGACTTTACTTTCTCTGCCATGAACTGTAGTCGAGCTGCATCCATTTTAATTGCCAGACCCATGCTTATGAGTCAATTCAGACTCACCGTGACCCTATAGAACCGAGTAGTACTTCCCCTTTTAATTTTCAATGTTGAAAATCTTTCTGGAAGCAGATTGTAGCAGCTTTTTCCTGTTTGGCTGGTGACTGATTACCCCAGCTTTCTCTTGTTCAATTGATGTCTTTGGGTTATCAGGCCTCCATTGAGCCACTGAACTACCAGCATTTCTTTCTAATTAACCAAGCTTTAAAAAGTCACTGCCATAAAACCCCTGTGGAACACAGTTTATGGGGTCACCGTGAGTAAGAATCAACTTGACAGTAACTAGTTTTACCATCAGGGTCATTGGAAAATCTAAAGGAAGAATGTTTCAGACTATCTGCAATTGTCATGTTTGAGGGATGATATATTTTATCCTGCCCTTGGCGGCATAGTGGTAACACATTGGGCTGTGATCTGCATGGTCAGTAGTTCAAAACTACCAATGACTCTGTGGGAGAAAGGTAGGGCTTCCTACTCTAGTATGACTTACAGGCTCATAAACCTACAGGGGCAGTTCTACCCTGGCCCAAAGGGTTGCTATGAGTCAACATCAATTCAATGGCAATGAGTTTGTTTTTTAACCTATTTATTGAAAATTATTTTCTTAAATTATATATATATTTTACCTTTGAAACCTTTAAAAATTATTACACTTGAGTGTCAATTTCTTAATTTATAAAACACCTGTTTCAGAGAATTAGAAGAATTAAATGAGATAAACTAATTAAGGACTTATCTTCTTAGTTAAGCACAGAGGGATATAAATTCCCTGTCTCTTTTTATGTTTGTTATATTAATTGAGGAAAATACTTGAGCAAAATACCCAGATTGAAAATAAAATTTTGCAACAACAACAAAAAAATGATGCTTACACTGTACTTGAGAAGCCCTGGTGGTGTAGTTATTCATTTGGCTGCTAACTACAAGGTCAGCAGTTCAAAACCACCAGCTGCCCCACTGGGGAGTTTTCTCCTCCTGTGACAAAGTTACAGTCTCTGGAACACAGAGGCAGTCCAACCGTGTCCTGCAGGGTGACTATGAGAAGGCATTGATTCAATGACAGTGCGTTTTTGAATATTGGTGCTTGGAGTGGATATTTCCAAATGTTTACTTTTCAGACTTTGTTGTAGAAAGTTTGACGTCTGAATACTGGGATATGTATAAGGTAAACAATCAAACAACCAAGTTGTAATATTTTAGTTCTAAGAGAGAACTTAAAGAAATCATCGAACCTTAAATTTTATTTTATATTTCGACATAGCAGGAGGAAGATTTATTGAAGTGTCACAATATCCCTGTCTCCAGAGCCTCTCTAAGAATGGATGGGTCATCCCTAATCTTTCAGCCAGAGTAATTACTTGTGATCAACTTAGAATTATTCCTAGACCATTAGGCCTCCAACTAGTGCCTAGAATGGGGGAAAGCATCTGGGGAGAGAAGATCCACAAAAAAGAGAGATGGTCTGGAGAAGGATATGTAAAGGCATCGACTGCACAGTGTATTCACTGTGATACATCACACGTGGTGAAGTAGAGGGGCAGAAAGAAAAAGAGGAAGGGCCCTCGATAATAGGTTGACACAATGGCAGCAACAATGGGTGTGGGCATAGGTACAATTGTGAAGATGGTGTGGGACCTGGCGTGGTTTCTGTCTATTGTGCATACGGTTGCTATGGGTTGGATCTCACTCGGTGGCAGCTTTCAACAGCAATGGCTAAAATTATACATGAAGAGGGAAAAAGCTTTCCCATGTGATTTTATAAACTGCAGGACTAAGCAAAACTGTTATTTCTTCAATGACATGTTGTTTTGTTATTAGGTACCATCAAGTCAGTTCTGACCCATAGCCACCTTATGCAAAATAGAACAAAACAATGCCCAGTCCTGAGCTAGCCTCACAATTGTCTCTATGCTTGAGCCACTTTTGCAGCCACTGTGTCCATCCATCTGCTTGACGGTCTTCTGTTTCTTGCTGAACTTCTACTTTATCAAGCATGATGTCCTTTTGCAGAGACTGGTCTCTCCTGATAACATGTCCAAATTACTGGAGATGCAGTCTCACCATCCTTGCTTCTAAGGATAATTCTGTCTGTACTTCTCCCAAGACAGATTAGTTTGTACTTTTGGTAAGCCATGATACTTTCAATATTCCTTGCCTTGGACAGCCATAATTCAAATGCAGCGAATCTTCTCTGGTCTTCCTTATTCAATGTCTAACTTTCATATGCACATGAGGGAATTGAAAATACTATGGGTTGGGTCAAGGTTACCTTAGTCCCCAAAGTAACATCCTTGCTCTTCAATATTTTTGAGAGGTCTTGTACACCAGATTTGCTCGATGTCACATATCATTTGATTTTTAACTGCTCCTTCCAGGAGCATTGATTGTGAATCCAAGCAAAATGAAATCCTTCACAACTTCAGTATTTTCCCCAGTTATCGGGACGTTATCCAGTGGTCCAGTGTAAGGATTTAGGTTTCCTTTGTGGTGAGTTTTAATACATGCAGTCATGGCCTTCACTAGCTATGGAAAGTCACCGAGTTTGAAGTGGTGTGTTGGTGACTCTCTGGGGCGCTGGGAGACACCGTGTCCTTATGATGTTTCCCCATAGTCCGAGATGCACTGCGTACACTGAGACACAGCTGCATTTGTTAAGATACGATTAGTCCCAAGGAATTGTTTGTGCTTAGAGCAATTCTATCATGATGTTATTATTACACTGTGGATGCTATGTGCCCTTGCCTCATTAATATATAAAGCTGTACTTTGGAAATAAAATTTGCCTTTGGATCATGAATCCACTGGCCACACTTTTTCTTCAGGTTGTCACTCACTGCAGGTCCGTACCGCCGGATAATAACATATGGCACCGAAAACAGGGACCTGACAGGGCTCTCTGCTGCCTGGGTCTTGATTAAGGAGCGATGATTTCCCCGAGGTGAGGGGTTGTGGACATTCCCAAGGAAAGTTAGGGGCTTTCCCAGATTTATCTACCATATGTTAAAAGAAAACAGTGGTGGGGGGGGGGGGGTTCTGTTTCTAGAAATGGAATTATTGATTGTCTGAAAGTAATCTGCGAGTTAATCCCTGGTTTCCAGGTGAAAGCACCCTGATGACGAATCTTGGGTCAGAGCTAAAGAACATTGTGGAAATGCTTGCGTTTCTCGAAGATGATGCAGACTTGAAAAATGAAGGGCATAAGATTTTGAGTGAGATTATGCTGTTTACCATCTATCCCCAGTAGTCGTTTTAAATAATAATCTTTTTGCTTTATATATTGTAGCTGATTCTCTGTATGTTGTTGATGCTGTACCTCAATTTAGTACCGCCGAATTGAAAGGGTCCCCGGATAAGCCTATTTTCCGTTTGCTAATATCTTCAATGCTTTTAGCACCAGCATCACTGTCCTCTGTTTATCACCCATATCCGCGCCATTCAGGACTTCCCAGACCTTTTGACCTGGGAAGGTCCTCTGAAGGAACTTTTAATCTCTCTCTCTTTCTCTCTCTCTCTGTTACCCGGTCTGAGCTTTCATTGTAGGGCAAATACATGGAAAACCCGAACATCCAGACCAACTCATCTGCATCACCCTGTGTTTTGATATTGTGGAGTCAGATCCCCCAGCCAACATGCGACCACTGCCAACAGAGTCTCTTTACAACCGAGGAGCATGATCATACTCGCAGGGAGAGCCAGAGACAGGTCTGGGGAGCAAACCAGAGACCCAGGACTGATCTCCTGGAATTGGAGTCTGCTTTCCTCTTGCGCTGCCCTGATTGGGACCCAAACCACCCTGTAGGTAGGGAATGCCTCCTCGCCTTGAGCTGTACTCTGATGGGTGGTCTCCGGTAGGCAGGACGCCTTCCCATTAATTTGTTCAAAGTAACTGGTATAATTCAGGGAAAGGATGAGAGCCCAGCAGCTTATTTAGAGAGATAATTTGATGCCTACCGGCTATACCCCAATAGACCCAGAGACACCAGATAATTGCAAGACACATTAATGTAGCTTTGTGTCCCAGGCCACATAAGACATTAACAAACAGTTACAGGAACTAGAAGGGTTTGCAGGGGAAAATATTAGTGCATTATTAGAAATAGCAGAAAAGACTTATAATAATAGAATGGCCAGCATCCTCACCGTGACCACAGGGAGACCAGAACCCAGTCCAGGGCTAGGCAGGCAGAACAGACAGAATACATGCAAACCACTAGGCAAGAGCCAATGTGCCTATTTCAAAGAATGGCATTCTTCTTTTCCCAAACTGACGTCAGCGTGGAAATCAGCTCCATCCAGTCTTAAACTAGAATGAGGAGGACGGAGCCCATGATAACCCTGAAAGTGGGGGACAGGCCTCTCAAGTTCCTTGTAGACACTGGGGCAACCTACTTGGTCCTCAAGGAAGCTGCAGGCCCCATCAGCAAAAAGAAGACTACCATTCAAGGGGCAACAGGCAATCAGAAACTGTCTCTTGGACAGGCTAAGGGGAGATCAGCTTTGAACCAGACCATACCTAAATAGCATTTGGTGGGCGCGAGGATGAAGCCCCCTGGCAGGTCTCTGTGGCTCTTCCCTTGAATGACAGGTATCTCTTGACAGTCACCAAGCCTTCCTATCCAGCATGCAAAGGGAAACTAATGACTGAAACACCGGGAGTTTGGGCAGAAGATAACCCACCTGGGCTTGCAGCCCACCTGCCTCCAGTTGTGGTTCAGCTAAAACCCGGAGCAAGCCCAGCGGCACTCCGTCAGTATCCTGTCTCCTTTAAAGATAAGGAAAGGGGTTTGCTGACCTCGGAAGGGACTGAAAATAAAAATAAAGAAGAAATTTTGTGGCTGTTAGAAGCCGTCCAGACGCCCAGTAAAGTGTCCGTCATGCATTGCCCTGGCCATCAGAAAGGAACAGATCCAGTGGCCCTAGGCAACTGAAAGGCAGAGGAAGCTCCTGGAGCCGCAGCTTTAAGAATGGACCTGGTGCTGGCTGCCAGACTCCCACACAGTTCACCAGAAAGGGAAAGCAAACGGCTTGTGGAGCAGCTGCATGCCTACACCCATCTAGGCTCTAGCAAACTGGCAGGACTTGTCCAATGAGATTACTGGGTGCCCCCACTCGCCAAGACAACGGAAGAAGTGGTGACTGCCTGCCAGAGTTGCCTGCAAGCAACTGCTGTAGCTGCCCGCGCTCCACATCCTGTCGGGACCAAATAACGGGGATGCGAGGTAGGAAAGCACTTTTATAGCGATTAAACCAGGACAATGGAATTATAGGTATTTTTCAGCCTTTATAGACACCTTTTCAGTTGAAGTAGAAGCTTTCCCCACCGAGAAAGAAACTGCTCGGGTAGTCGGTAAAAAGTTATTAGATGAGATCGTTCCCAGGTGGAGGGTGACCATTGGGTCAGACAATGGACCGGATTTGTTGTTAAAATTATACAAACATTAAGGAAAATTTTAGGTACAAATTAGAAATTATGCAGCGCCTATCAGTGCTTAGGGCAAGTTGAAAGGCTGAATGGGACCCTGCAAGAGACTCTAGCGAAATTAACTTGTGACCAGCGCTGGATGAGTGGCCATCCTGCCTTTAACATTGTTACATGTCTATTGTGCCCCATTGAGAGCCCCACAACTACCTGGTTTGCTTGTAACCTCTGGACTTACCCCTTGTCTATATGTCCCTTTTTTCAACCAAGACAAGTCCTCTGAGCTGTGCACATTGTTCATGTAATCCCCCAGGTGAATCTACCTAGTGGGACAGAAAGAGGCCACCTGGGCATAATCTCTGGACGCACCCCATCTCACAGAACCACTCCTATATTAGTGCTGCTTTCAGTAGGTCTAAGAGTGACAGGATCTTCATCCCTAGGTGCCTTGGCCCTGGTTACAGGCCAACAAGGTAGCTTATGTGTGACCCTAAGAAAAGATTGTTGCTTTTATGCAAACTAAAGTGGGATTGTTAGACAGAGCCAAGCAGAAGTCAGGAAGGAGTTAAAGTTTGTGTAGGAGTGAGTCAAACTGAGTCAGAAAACTCAGTATGCTCCCCCAAAATAGTAAAGAAAGACAAGGAACGTAATAAAAACATGATGAGGAATGTGATAAGAAATGTGATAAGGATGTGATGAGGATGAAGTTGGAATTGTTCTGGGTGTAATTGTCCTAGGTTTGCAATAAGAACAGAAGAAGGCAGGATGATCCTAAGCATGTGTAAAGTTCAGCTTAAACAAAGTTCCGCTTCTGTACCTTACAGCTTTCTTGAAAAACCACAGCTTCTGCAGATAGCTGCTTTTTTAGCTTTTCAGCGTTAGCTATAAAATAAAAAAAGGGGGAATTATAGTCACTGTGTTTGAAGTGAAGTGTGTTGGTGACTCTGTGGGGTGCTTGGACACACTGTGTCCTTTTGATGTTGTGTACACTGAAACACAGCTGCATTTGGTAAGATAAGATTAGTTCCAAGGAAATGTTTGTGCTAGAGAAATTTTATCATGATGTTATTGTTACACTATGCATGCTATGTACCCTTGCCTCATTAATATATAAAGCTGGAAATAAAATTTGCCTTTGGATCATGTGTCCACTGGCCACTCTTTTTCTTCAGGTTGCCACTCACTGCAGGTCCATACTGTGGGATGGTAACAACTAGCTAGTGATTCAAAACCAAGCAAGGTATCATCATCTGCATATCTCAGGTTGTTCATAAGTCTTCTTTCAATCCTGATGTCAGATTCGTCTGCATATAATCCAGTTTCTCAGATTACTTGCTCAGCATACAGATTAAAAATATATGGTGAAAGGGTAATCCCCCTCCCTGAATTTAATCCATGTAAAAGTCCAATATATTTGAATGACTGCCTCTTGGTCCATGTACAGGTTCTGCATGAACACAATGAAGGATTTGAGAATTGCCATTCTTCTCAGTGACTTATAGTTCGTTATATGTCTGTGCAGTGGAATGCCTTTGCGTTAAGCTGAACTTTAAACATGCTTAGGATCATCCTGCCTTCTTCTGTTCTGACATCTCCATGCTGATATGCTCCTGCGACCATTATTGAATGTCTCAAAATGTACTCAGTTGGACTCCTGTGTATTAAATTCAGTGAAGTCCATGTCTCTAATAGCTGCTTTTGTCGTTGGGAAAAGGCATTTGCAATAAAGAAGTCATTGAGCTTCTGAAATTCCATCTTAGGATCTGCAGCGCCCTATTTCCCAACTACAGTTCCTTCTGCTTCGTATCCAGCTTTTGCATTTCAATTGCCAATAACCAGCAATGCATCTTAATTGCATGTCTGATCAGTTCCAGATTGGAAAGTATTTTAGAAACCTTCTCTTTCTGCATCCCTAGCCTTAGAAGTTGGTGAGTAAATTTAAATAGTAGTACTAACTGGCCGTCCTTGTATGTACAGAGATATTTTCCTATGGCAAATGACCATTGTACTTGAAGACAGACCTTAAAATAGTAGTTTGATGATGAATAAGGTGTCATTCCACAAGCATAGTAAACCATATACTTGTCTGACTTTCAATAGCCAATACCAGTCTATTTCAGCTCACTAATACTTAGTATATTGATCATTATGCATTTCATTTTTTATGATGTCCATTTTTTCTTAGATTCATATTATACACATTCCCCATTTCTGATTATTTATAGATATTTGAAGTTGCTTCTTCTCCTTTGAGTCATTCTCCATCAGCAAAAGAAGCCCCCATAAGCATTATATCACCCATGTCCTTATGGTCAATGCTATTTTGAGAAAACAGCTCTTTCTTGGCTGTATTTTGAATATCTTTCACCTTAAGAAGTTCATCTTCTGGCGCTATATCTGACAATGTTCCACTGCTACTCATAAGATTTCCATTGGCTAATTTCTCAGAAATGGACAGTTTATCCATTCTTTACACTCTGTTCTTATTTCGGAAGTTCTACTGAAATTTGTTCTTCTTAGTTGACTCTGCTAGTATGTGAAGCACCAGTGACATAGCTTCCAGGATCTCAGCAACACATAAGCCACTCTAGTAGAACAGATTGCTGTAAAAGTGGGGCGATAACATGTTGAAGAATGTCATGCCTCGAGTGCAGAAAGTGAATGCAGCTACTTTGGCAGAGCTCACGGTGTTCCATTTGAACGAGAGGAAGTGTTGTAAGAAGAGCAACTATTTAGCAGGCACTTCTGTACCGAATTCTCCATGCTAAAGGCAGAGAGAAGTACAGCATTTCCGTGCTCATGTGATCTTTTGTTCTTCAACACAATCTTCCTCTTGTTCTTAGTATGAGTAATAAAGTTTATAGAAATACTTATAGTTCCTAGATGAATTATCAGACTTGCCTGCCCCCCTCCGACAACTGTCCTCAACACACTAAACTGTGGGGAAGGGTGGTTCCTTTCCAGCTTCAGAAGAAGTGTTAATCAGTCATTTGGCAGATCTTCAAGCTCCTGGGAAAGAGCTCTTCTTTTGATGGAACTGGTTCGTGTTTTGCTGTTATCTGAAAGCAGCCACCTGTTTCAGGTCAAAGGAGGGGAAAGCAGTTCATTACGTTTGCCTAATACTGATTTAATTTGGAAGGACTGAAAAAAATGCAAACACCATCGTTGAATCTACGCTCCACCTGTCTCACTGCCCATGTGCCAGTGCCAGCACCACCCTCCTTAGCAGAGTTTTGCCTTTGGTTACTGAAACCTGGATATTTTTTTCTGGCTTTCAGTTCAACATTTTTCTTCACCTAGAATTGTCTTATAACAGGTATGTAAAAATATGAAACACTGTATCTAAAGTCTGGGCACAAGAGGGTCCATAAACATAGATAAACTGGCATAGAGAAAACAATAAAGGAAAACAGTCAGTAAAATCAGTTGATAGGAGTAGTTGTTCAATCGTTCACTTGGACATTTATTTATAGATCAATTTCATATTTGAGAGTCGATTACAGTCAAATAATGCGCTAACAAGTACTGAAAGATCGACAAGCTACATTTGCCCTTTGTCTTCCCAGGGGTTGTACGCAAACACAAAAATGTTAGAAATTTTAGTCAGAACCTCTGGATATTAGAGATGGCTATGGCCCTCTGTAAATGGGCACCCGAGGGCAGATTGCTTTATCTCTCTGAAACAGTATCCTCATAGTAAAACAAGAAGACTCCGTGTAGTAGTCCTAGAGCTGTCTTAGTCAAAGCACAGTTCCCCATGTGCAGAAAGAGGATAACTTATGATAAGTGCAGAAATTGGGACCAGACAATTAGAAAACACAACAGAATAATTTTACATCTATAGATTCTCACAAACAGTGGAGGTTTAAATTTTGAGAGTTTGGCAGTATTATTTTATTTTTCTACTAATTTGTTTTCATTAAAATTTAGAGAAATGTGCCTTCCTAGAAGCCCTGGGGCTCACTGGTGAAGTAATTGACTGGTGGACGATAAGGAGAGACATGAACCCACCAGTTGTTTCATAGGGGAAAAAAAAAGAACTGATGTTGCTGTTTTTGTTTTGTTTTCTCATACAGATTATAGCCTTGGAAACCTTATAGGCAAATTCTACACTGCCCTGTAGGGTTTCTATAAGTTAGAATTAGCTTTACACAGCAATATGAGTTTCTTGCAAAATAAAAATGGGTCCTTCATCACAATTTTTAAAAAGACCTTCATAACAGCTCCTAAGATACTTTTCGTTAAAAAAAAATGTCCATGGCCATGACATCTTATTGAAGTCAGAATGAAAATTAGTGTTCTGAAGACCCTCAGCAGTTCTGCAATGAGCAAACTGTAGACTCGAGCACTTTTGAGAGATGTTGCACCATGGCTTTAAAAACCCATAGCATGGATCATCATCACCCAACCTCTCCGGATACCCTCCTCAACCTTCTTGACTGCCCCCACGCTGTCACCAAGCAGATGTTGTCCTCATCTTCCTCGGCATCTGATCTGGTGTGTTGGATCACGGTCCCCCGTGTAAATCCCCACCTCACCGGAACTCTGTCTTTCTAATAGCTCCTTACAGAGCTCAGCTTCGGGAAGGAACTGCGTGTTCTTTAAAGAGCAAAGGGAATATGTATTTCTTTTAGTTGAGCTTGATCATGATTGTAACTTCCTTTCCTCCACAGGCAATGATCAGCTTTCCTCTGAGCACAAATGCCTTATAAATGAAGTTAATATGCTTTTAATTACTCGATACCTACTAAATGCTAGTGATTGCATATTCATTATTTTTCTTTTTTCTGCAATGCTGTAAAATAAGTGTTGTTTTTGCGATTTTACATACATTTGAGGCAAAGAGGCTCAGAATTTTATATTTTTCCAAAGACTAGTAAATAAAAAGTCCTGAATTTGGATCTGATTCTGTCACATTTCACCATACTATGCCATCTGCATACCTTAAACCATCAAACTGTTAAAGATCCATGCGGTTTCATGTCGCCCTGGGAGCATAGTGCTTTCCAGCTGGCCTGAGATCCACACTATTTGCCTTTGAAACCAGAAGCCACAGCAAAGGTGAGACTCTCTACTCCCATAAAGAGTTATCGCCTGGGAAGCTCACCGGGGGCAGTTTTTCCCTGCCCAGTAGGGTAGCTATGAAGTGGCCTCGACTTGATGGCAGTGAGTATGTGGTTTCATAGTCAAGAATCCTCTTAAGAATCCATACAATTCTTCATATACACACTGTAGCATTCGTACGGCAGAAAGCACAACGCCTAAACTCCTGGGTGTTGCCTCTTGAGACTGAATTGATCTACAGATGAGTGATGGCAAGCTCCGTAATAACGTGGCTCTGCAGGCATGCTTTAATCAGTCCCAAATGAAGATGTTTCTTTTAAGGCTGAAAATGGAGACTTTCCATCTCCCAGGAAAAAATGCCATTTTTCCTCCTCCTCCCAACCGACTCTACTTTGTGCACTTCCTTCGCGTCATTTGCGATTGCACCTGAAGGCAGCTTTGCACAGAAAGGAGTGAAAGCGACTCCACGGTCAGTGACTTGGATCAATGTGGAGAGTCAGATGGACGGAGGCAGTGCAAAGATTCGCATAAGGACAGGGATTGGTTCGTTCATCAGGCCTCTCTAACTAGAAGCTAGATAAAGGTCGCCCAGAGAAATAAAGTCTGTATGTGAACGGATTCTGGAAACCTGCCGCATGGAATCTTTCGGCACACCCTTCAAGGCCTGACCGTGAATGAACTGCCATGTAGACACAGGGCCTCTGGGTGAGGAAGGTTGCTTCTCTTCTCAAATGCTAACAGCTGCTTTGCTCTTACGGTTCAGCTCCACACCGAGGCATCCTCTCCCAGCATTGTCCCTGCCGCTGTATGGCACCAAGCTGGGGAGTAAAACCCCATGAACCTCAGCTAGTAGATCCCCAAGAGCAGTGTCTGGGAAAGAAAGGAGTGGTTACTACTAATGTTCGGACTTTCTGGTCTCTACAAATAAGTTACAAAACAAATCGTAAAAATATGTGTTCACGTTGCCTAATAACATAAAAAGGATCTGTCAGAAAGATGCTTATTTGTGTTTCCTTAGTTACACAAAGGCATTTGACTGTGTGAATTATGACAAACTATAGATAGCCTTGAAAAAAATGGAAGTTCCAGAACACTTAATGGTGCTCATGCAGAACCTGCACATGGTTCTGCAATGGAACCAAGTAAGACTGCGTTGTTTAAAACCAGGAAAAGGAATGCATCAGGTTGTATTCTTCCTTTCTTTATTTTTTAAAAATCATTTTATTGGGGGCTCACACAATTATTATCACTATCCATACATACATCCATTGTGTCAAGCACATTTGTACATTTGTTGCCATCATCAGTCTCAAAACATTTGCTTTCTGCTTGAGCCCTTGGTATCAGCTCCCATTTCCCCCATCCCACCTCACTCCCACTCCCTCATGAATGCTTCATAATTTGTGAATTATTATTATTTTGTCATATTTTTCACTATCCGACATCTCCCTTTACCCACATTTCAGTTGTCCATCCACCAGGGAGGAGATTACAGGTAGATCCTTGTAATCAGTTCCCCATTTCTACCCCACCTTACCCTCAGGTTACTGCCACTCACACCCCTGGTCCTGAAGGGGTCATCTGTCCTGGATTCCCTGTGTTTCCAGTTCCTATCTGTACCAGTGTACATCCTCTGGTTTAGCCAGATTTGTAAGGTAGAATTGGGATCATGATAGTGGGGGAAGGAAGCATTTAGGAACTAGAGGAAAGTTATATGTTTCATCCTTGCTACACTGCACCTTAACTGGCTCTTTTCCTCCCTGCAACCCTTCAGTAAGGGGGTGTCCAGTTGCCTGCAGATGGGCTTTGGGTCTCCACTCTACACTCACCCTTACTTATAATGATATGATTTTTTGTTCTTTGATACCTGATACCTGGTCCCTTCAACACCTGTGATCACACAGACTGGTGTGCTTCTTCCATATGGACTTTGTTGCTTTCTGAGCTAGATGGCCACTTGTTTACCTTTGAGCCTTTAAGACCCCCAAACACTATATCTTTTGATAGCCAGGCACCATCAGCTTTCTTCACTACATTTGCTTATGCACACATTTGTCTTCAGTGATCATATCAGGAAGGTGGGCATCCACTGATATGATTTTTTGTTCTTTGATGTCTGATACCTGGTCCCTTTTACACGTCGTGGTCACACAGGCTGGTGTGTTCTTCCATGTGGGCTTTGATGCTTCTGAAATAGATGGCCATTTGTTTACCTTCAAGCCTTTAAGATCCCAGACGATATATCTTTTGATAGCTGGGCACCATCAGCTTTCTTCACCACATTTGTTTATGCACACATTTTTCTTCAGCAATTGTGTCAGGAAGGTGTGCATCATGGAATGCCAATTTAATAGAACAAAGTGTTCTTGCATCGAGGAAGTACTTGAGTGGAGGTCCAATGTCTATCTGCTGCCTCCATACCAAACCTATCAATATATGCATGTAGATCTATTTTCCCACCATCCTATATAAATTTATTTACATATGTAAATGCCTGTATTTAGACCTCTATAAATGCCCTTTGCCCCCTAGTTCTTTCCTTTATTTCTTTTTACTTTCCTCTTGTCCCACTATCATGCTCAGCCTTCATTTAGGTTTCAGTAATTCCTCTCAGTTACATTGAGGTTGTATCCTTTCACTGTGTTTATTCAATATATATGCTGAATAGATAATCAGAGAAACTGGATCATATGATGACAATTGGGGCATCAGGATTAGAGGAAGCCTTATTAACGACCTGAAATAGGCAGATGACACAATTTGCTTGCTGGAGGTGAGGAGAACTTAAAGCACTGACTGGTGAAGATCAAAGAATTCTGCATTCAGTATGGCTTATAAATCAGTGTAAAGAAAACCAAAATCCTCATAATTAAATCAGTAGGTAGCATCATGATAAATGGAGAAAACATTGAAGTCAGAGATTTCATTTGCTTTTATCCATAATCAATGCTCATGGAAGTAGTAGTCAAGAGATCAAATGATGGCTTCCATTAGATAATCTGCTACACAAAACCTCTTGAGAGTGTTTAAAAGATGTTACTTTGTAGAGTAGGGTACATTCACCCAAGCCATGATATTTTCAATAGCCTTATCTGCATGTGAAAATTAGACTTTGAATAAAATGGATACATTTGAACTGTGATTTTGGTGAATATTATTGAAAGTACCATGGACTGCCAAAAGAACAAACAGATCTCTTAGAAGTACAACCAGAATGATCCTTAGAGGAAAGGATGGAGAGACTTCATCTCATAACTTTGAAAATGTTATCAGGAGAGACCAGTCCCTGGTCATACAGCTTTCTTGATTTTATTATTACTATTTTTTATTGAAAGATCATTTTATTGGGGGCTCTTACAGGTCTTATAACAATCCATATATCTATTGTATCAAGCATATTTGTATATATGTTGTCATCATTTTTTTCTAGACATTTACTTTCTATTTGAGTCCTTGGTATCAGCTCTTTTCCCCCACCCTCCCTGCCCTACCTCATCTTCGTGACCCCTTGATAAATTATAAATTATTATTATTATTTTCATATCTTACACTGACTGCTGTCTCCCTTCCCCCACAGTTTCTGTTGTTTGTCCCCCTGGAGGAGGGTGAGAGTGGTGTGTCCATCATTGCAATCAGTTCCTCCTTCCTCGCAGCTCTCCCCACCTTCCCCCTACCCTTCTGGTATCACTACTCCTATTCTTGTTCCTTGATTCCATGTGTTGTGAACTCTTGTCACTTATCTGAACCTGGACACATGCTCTTTTCTAACTCACTGTGAAAGGCTGTACTGGGGTCATGATAGTGGTGGGGTGCAGGGGGTGGGAGATGGGGAAGCCTCAAGGAACCAGAGAAATGTTGTGTGTTTTATCGGTGCTATACTGTGCCCTGGTTGACTCATCCTTTCCCTGTGGCCCCTCTGTGAGGGATGCCCCATTGTTTACAGATGGGCTTTGGATCTCTGCTCTGACTCCCCTGCCCCCTTGTCCTCAACAATGTAACTTTCCTGATTTTTAGACCATACAGTATTGCCTTGTCCTGGTCAAATGATTACTTCTTGGTCTGTGTACAGATTCTGAATAGACTCAAAGAAGTATTCTAAAATTATCATTCTTCTCAATGTTATCTGTAGTTTATTATGGTCCACACAGTCTAATGCTTTTGTATAGTCATTAAAACAACAACAAACATCTTTCTTGTAGTCTCTACCTTCACCTGAGTTCTATCTGACAACAGCAATGATAACCATTGTTCTACATTCTCGTCTGCGTTTGACTTGAATTTCTGGCAACTCTGTTGATGTACAGCTTCAACTGTTGTTAAATGAGCTTCAGCAAACTTTTACTTACATGTGATATTAATGATATTGTTTGATAATTTCCTCATTCTATTGGGTGAAGTGGGTTTGGAATGGGTACAACTATGGATCTATTCAAGTCAGTTGGGCTTTTCCTTTCACTGTCATTGATTCTTAATCCTATGCTACCAGTTGAAATGATTGACTGTCAACTACCTTGAGTACAGTGACTGTATATTCCTTCCATTGTCTTTTGCTGCTTCCTACAGCCTTCAATATTTTGCCCTTTATAACTAAAAAAAAAATCACGGCCATGGAGTTGATTTGACTCACAGCAACCCCATTGGACAGGGTAGACCTGCTCCTGTATGGTTCTGAGGCTGTAAATCTTTATAGGAGAAGAAAGCCTCGTCTTTCTCTCACGGAGAAACTGGTGGTTTCAAACTGCAGACCTTTTGATTATCATGTAACCCCCTCCAACCCCCTGGCTCCTGTGCTGCCAATAGAATCTCTCAAACTGCAACTTGAGGCTCAGATTCTTTCTTCAGCTCAAGATACGCTGATGTATTTAGTCTTCCCTTCTGGGTTTCTTAACTCCAGGTCTCTGCACGTTTGTATTATAGTGCTTCACTTGTCCTCTGGAGGAGCCTTTTGAAAATTTTTGGTTTGCATTTCACTTCATTGTTTCTTCCCTTTACTTTAACTACTGTGTATTCAAGAACAAGCTTCGGTGTACTTTCTCAATCCACTTTGCTCTTTTCCTTTTTTTCTTCAATTTTTCTTGTCTCTTGACTCATCTTATATTTTATTTTCTTGATGACATCCCACAGGTCCTGAGCTCTTCCAGCATTAATGTTTAATGCCTCAAATCTGTTTTTGAGATGCTCTCAAAATTCAGGTACAATATACTCCAGGTTATATTTTAGTACTTATGGGCTTGCTTTAATTTCTTCAACTTCAACCAGAACTTACTTATGAGCAGTGGATTGTGTGTTCTACAGTTAGCATTTGGACTTGATGATATTAAGCTTCTCCGTGTTTCTTCCCACAGATTTAGTCTATTTAATTTCTGTGAATTCATCTGTTGAAGTTCAATAATGAGATGGCCTTTTTTGTTGTTGAAAAAGTTATTTGCAATGAAGAAGCTGATTGTCTTGAAAAATTCTTCCATTTCTTCACCCTTAGCCTTAATGGTTAGTGGGTAAATTTAAATAGCCCTTATAAGCATTTAGATAATATCCTATTACAGAGACCATAGTATTGAAATATTCTTTTCTATGATAACTGTGAGGCTATTGATCTTGAATTTGTTATTCTCAGCATAGTAAACCATGATTATTTGATTCAAAATGATCAATAGCAGTACAGTTAGCCCACTAATGCTTAAAAATATCTATCATTACACCTTCCAGGTTATTCCAATTTTCCTTGATTTCTCTATTCCATGTTCTGGGTGAAAGAGCTGAATAGAAAATTTCAAAGGGGAGCTCTAAAATCAATGCCTAATATCATAATGAAATATGACTTAACCTAGAAATAGAAAACGAAAAGGGAAGAATCTGTTCAACATAGTGAAAACTGAACAAAATCAAGAAAAACTTCAAGCCTCCAGTTGCAATATTGAAAAATTCTGTGGGCCTAATATTGAATGATGCAGGAAAACATCAAAAGAAGAAAGGAAGAATGCACAGAGTGACTGTACGAAAACACAAAAGCAAAACAACTGGTTCCATGATCATCAGGAAGTAGCATGTAAACAAAAACAATGATGTTGAAGGAATAAGTTCAAGTGGCACTGAATGCTTATACAAAAACAAGGCTTTGTGAATTAATGGATGCTAATTAAAATGTCTCCACAGGCTGACAGAGCACTGGAATCACTCACTCACCTATGCCAGGACATTCGGAAGATAGGTACCTGGTCAACTGACTGGAAGAGATCCGTATTTCTACCTATTGCAAATAAAGGTGACTCAATGGAATGCTCAAACTATAGAACAATATGATTGATATCTCATGCCAGGAAATTCGTGCTGAAGATTATCCGTGAACATTGCAGCAGTACGTTGACTGAGAGCTGCCAGAAATTCAGGCCAAATTCAAAAGAGGACAATTGCTGATGTCAGGTGGACCTTGGCTTAAAGTAGAGAATTCGAAATACATGTTTACTTGACTATTTGAAAGCACTTGACTGTGTGGATCATAATAAGCTATGGATGACCTTGAGGAGAATGGAAATTCCAGAACACTTCATTGTGTTTATGTGGAACTGGTGCATGAATCAAGAGACAGTTGTGCAAACAGGAAAAAAAGGGAAAGCGACAAGAAAGGAATGTATCGGGGTTGTGTCCTCTCGCCTTACTTCAATCTGTCTGTTGAGTTAATAATCAGATAAGCTGGGTGATATGGAGGTGAATTCAACATCAGAATTTGAGGAAAACTTATTAACAACCTGTGATATGCAGATGACACACCCCTGCTTGCTGAAGGTTCAGGGGAACTTGAAGCATTTGCTGATGAAGTTCAAAGATTGCAGCCTTCAGAATGAATTACAACTCAATCTAAAGAAGATCAAATCCCGGTACCTGCACCAATACACTTGCACTTGCAGTTACAGTTACAATCAGGATCGATGGAGAAAAATTGAAGTTGTCAGGAAGTTGTCTTTCTTGGATCCACAATTAATGCTCCTGGAAGCAGCAGTCAAGAGATCAAAAGGCAAGTTGCATTAAGTAAATCTACTACATAAGACTTCTTTCGAATATTGAAAGGCAAGGATGGTATGTTGAGGGTTCAGGTGCCCCTGACGAAAGCCATGGTGTTTTCAATTGCCTCATATGCACATGAAAGTGGGACGTTGAATAAAGAAGGTCATAGAAGAATTTATTCATTTGAATTGTGGTGCTGGAGAATATTAAAATCACTGTGGACTTCTAAAAGGACAATCTGTCTTGGAAGAAATAAGGTCTGAGAGCTCCTTAGAGGCAAGGATGGCGAGACTTTGTCTTACTTACTTTGGACATCTTGCCAAAGGAGCCCGGTCCCTGGAGAAGGATTTCATGTTTGGTAAAGCAGAGGGGCAGCAAAGGAGAGGAAGGCCTTCAAGGAGATGGAGTGACACTGTGACACTGTGGCTGCAGCAATGGGCTCAGGCGCAGGGACAATTGTGAGGATGGAGCAGGAAGGGGTAGTATTTTGTTGCAATATGAATAGGTTATGAGTCAGAACGGACTGGCACGTAAGAGCAAAGAAAATAATATTCTCAATATTGATAAATGTTTACAGCTCTTTCTTTTCATTTTGAGTCCTTCACTACCAGGAAATGAAGGTTTTGAAAGCTTCCCTCCTTCCACATTACTTTGGTCTACTCTCCTGTAAGGAGGAAGCACTTCCTCATATTTTGAAAGACTTCCAGCCTATGGGGCTCATCTTCTGTCACTGAATCAGACAAAGTTCCATTGCTGTCCACAAGGTTTTCAACGCCAAAGTCTTCATCAGTGGATGGCTCACTCCTTCCTCCTAGTCTGTCCCTATCCTGGAAGCTGCATGGAAACCTGTTCATTTGGACGACCCTGCTGGCATTTGAAACACCAGTGACATGGTTCCTAGAATCATGGCAAACATACAAGTCACCGCAGTATGACAAGCTGACAGACAAGTGGTGGGTGTAGTCAATGGTACAATAATAGCCAAATTAATCTATGTCACATAAGAATATCTTCTGATGTCTATAAAGTAGGAGATATTGCTGTACAAATAGTACGAGTGGAGAAACTGGGGTTTAAGTGTTCACTTATGCCATATCACGTAACTAGAATATAACATGACAGGTGAGCTGACATTGGAACTTTCAATTACTCTACAATATGTTTTACTTACACGAATCACAAAGAAAATCTCTGCCTATAGCATAGAACTTTTTCCCCCTCAGGTCACTTTTCAAAATAATATTTCAGCACCACAAATCCCTAAGGATTTAGTCCTCATGAATATTTTAGCTGAGCGTTCACATAGGCTGGCTTGGCATCAGAGAGCTCTGAGATTGAAATATATTAAGTTAATAAAATTAGCTTCTTTGAGCCTCAGATTGTTTACCTTTAAAGGAGATGATGATAATACTTTGCAAGTTATTAAGGGAATTAGAACTAATATATGAATTGACACAGAGAATAGGTGTTCAATAAATGTGACTATGTGTTCATTTAGAAAGAGTGAGTCGTTAATGACAAAACTTCAGTAATTTTAGAAATAAAAACATTTCTATAACAAATTCTATCATCTTCTGTTCTGTCATCTTCTGTTCTATCATCTTCTGTATTCTAAAACAGACTAGGGTATAGCTATACGGCACTCCTTCATAGTCTGTTCTTCGTCTGGAAGTTCTGTGGCAACCTGTTCACTTCGGGCGATCCAGTTGACATGTGAAATACCGATGACAGTTACACCTTCCAGTATCACAGCAACAAAGATGTCCCCAGGACAAACTGACAGACACATCCTCCATTGACCTTGCTTGCCGAAAATTGGAAGGGCTTGAGGCACTTGCTGATGAAGAACAAGGATTGTAGTCTTCAGGATGGATTACGACTCAAGGTGAAAAAGACAAAAATCTCTAAAACTGGACCAATATGTTACATGATAAGTGGAATAACGATTTGAGGTTGTCAAGGATTTCATCTTGCTTGGATCCCCAATCAATGCTCGTGGAAGCAGCAGTTTGGAGATCAAGCAATGCATCACATAGGACAGATCTGAACATGATCGCTTTACAGTGTAAGGGTATTAGCTTGAGGACTAAGATGCACCTAACCCGAACCATGGTATTTCCAATCAACTCATGTCGTGTAAAAGTTGGACACTGAATAAGGACAACCAAAGAAGAATCCATGCATTTGTAGTATGGTGCTGGGGTAGAATATTGTATATTCCCCGGACTGTCAAACGAACAAACAAATCTGTCTTGGGAGAAGTACAGCTAGAATATACCTCAGAGGCAAGCTTGGCAACACGTTGTCTCATGTACTTTGGACATGTTGTCAGAGGAAACCACTTCCTGGAGCAGGACGTGATGCTTGCTAAAGGGCAGTGAGAAAAGGAAGACATTCCACAGGTTGGATTGACGTGGGGGCTGCATCGAAGCGCTCAAAATATACGAATAATCGTGAGGATGGCATAGAACCGGGCAGTATTTCCTTCTCTTGCCCATACGGTCGCTATGGGTGGCAACTAATAATAACAACACATAGGATTCATAATATTTTTCTTAATAGACCCAGAATCAATAGACCCAGAATCAATAGACCCAGAATCAATATTTCTCCCATTTTTGATACAATAATGTGCTTAAGTCCTAGGTGTTAGGTGTTTTTTGTTTCTGTTTTTATCTTTTTTGTCCCTATACCAAACCAATTACCATTAAGCTGATTCTAATAGTTACCCTATAGGATGGAGTAGAACTGCCTATAGGGTTTCTGAAATCTTTACAGAAGCCGACTGCCACATTTTCTCCTGTGGAGTGGATGGTTTGCTAAAACTGCCAACCATTCATTCAGCACCAGAGCTGTTGGTCATTCTATCACCAGAGCGCCCTCAGTCCCTATAAAAACAGACACACAGAAAACCAAGCTCACTTCCACTGAGTTGATGCTGACTTACAGCAGCCCTCAACAAATCCCGAAGTGCTTATTTTGAAGATTTACTGGTTTGCATTTCCTTATTTTTCCAACAGAACCGTTGCTTTCAGTCAGTCCATTCACTCTGTTGTGCAGCATACCTGCAGCAGGCAGTCCAGCTACTCCATTCAAATGTATGGTATCTTGTCCCCAGAGTAACGCGTGGTACTGTCAACCCAAAGAGGGGCAGTAGAGTGCACCTAGCGGGCTGCAAAAGGGCCCGGAGAGCTGCTTCCATACAGCTAGCAGCCAAGGAAACCACACCTCCTGACTCCTGTTGACCTTCATGAGTTAGAGTTAATTCAGTGGCAGTGAGGTTGATTTGGCTTAAAAATGATTTTTAAAATTGTACATAAAATACAAGAAAATAGTGCTAGGGGCCCATCTCTGAGAAATACAGATGAGCTTCCTTGTGTGGATTTTCATTTGAAGTTTCCACTGGGACTTCGAAGAGGCTTTCCCTCTCTTTCCTGAGGTCAGCTACATACTCAGTATTGCGTTTGTCAGCTGTGTGACAGCCTGCTTCCTTGTTCTTAAAGTAGATGCGCAGGCTGCCATTCCAGTGCCTGTGACGGTCTTCCACTTCCTGCATCCCACACGCCCAGATTGCTACCTCTCCTATTTCTGTGTTTCATATTCTAAATTTGGCAACCTCAGTTATCACTCAACTGACCTTTTTTTTTTATTACTTTCTTATCAGCTGTCAAAAGAACTGAATGCTGAAAATTGGTCAGTTGCCAAAAAAACAATATTAAGAATAGTAGGGGGAGAGATGCTTGTCCAGTTCTGAGTTATTCACTCAGAGAAAGCATGTTGGTAGCAGAAAGCCATCGCATCCAGAATAGGAGTTATAAAAACAATTCATTGACCTTTATTTCTCCCATATGAATTTTAGGGGAGTGAATACACAATTGTATTTATCAGGGAGTTTGAAGCCAGATTTGTCATTCAAATATAATCATTTAGGAACGGCTTCAACAGCCTCTATAAGGAAGAAGCCAGAATACAATATCAAGCGGAGTACAGATTGGCACATTAAGAAGTGGTTTTGCGTAAGCATGCACCTAGCCACACGTTACAGAACCAAACTTTGTGAACAGCCAGGTCACAGATCTCCAGTCTACCCTTGAGCTTGGTGAATAATTTATTCTCCATTGGCCTTTTTTGGCACCAAACTTTTACTGAGGCCACCAAACAATTAGTCCACAATGTTGTCCAAAAAATCGTCTCCACAATTCACATCAATGAAATTAGGGAGATGCACCTAAGGAGTCCTCTTTATTATTGAAACACTATTATCTGGTTGAAAGTATTTAAATAGTCCATGAAAGCCCAAAAGTATTGCTCCAAGGGGCCCAGTTCTTACATTCAAACAAAAGAAGTTCCCAAACAATACACTGATTCTTTGTAATTACAGACCTCACAAACAAGTCTAGGAAGTATTATCCCTTTTTTGTTTTGTTTTCTGAAAGAGTTGGGTGAAATTGTTCTATTTCTTCTGTCAATATTTAGTAGAATCAGATTCTTATGGGCTCAAAAGTGTGTGTGTGTGTGTGTGTGTGTGAGAGAGAGAGAGAGAGAGAGAGAGAGAGAGAGAGAGAGAGAGAGAGAGAGAGAGAGAATGGGAATAAGGGAGAGCAAGTTTTTTCCATAAGAGATTCAATTCCTTTCATAGATAAACACCAAACCACCTGTTGTGGTCAAGTCAGCTCCAATTCCTGACAACCTCATACAGTCTTGAGACAAATTGTCTCCCATTGGATTTTCACAGCTAAGAGCTTTTGAAAAGTGGCCTTTCTCCTGGGGGCCACAAGATGAGTTCAAAAGTTTACAATCTTTTTGTTAATAAACCTAGAACTTAAGGCACACTACCCACCCAAAACGAAACCCACTACAGCCCAGTTGATTCCCACTCATATGAACTCTGTGTAGAGTTTCTGACACAGTCAATCTTTATAGGAAAAGACAGCCTCATCTTTCTCTGGAAGAGCAGCTTGTGGGTTTGGATCCCTGACCTTGTGGTAAGAATTGCAAGGCTTAACCCACTCTGCTGCAAGACATCTTTAATGTATGTTCAAATGTTCTGCTTCCACCCGCCCCTATTTTAACCACATTTAAAGCTTATCTACATTTCTAACCTGTCAAAGATGTTCTCTTACTACTTTTTTTTAAGTGTTTGTATGAGCTGTCCTGCTGTCTCCTTTATTGTTGATGCATCATTTTTAAACATTTGGGATTTTTCTCATTATCATTTTATTATAGATGCTTAGTTTAATTTTACTGTGCTTAGAAAATAGCTGACAAAAACTCTAATTTTAATCTTTATGGATCTATATAATGTGTATTCTTTGAAATTAATTGAGACTTTCTTTATGATCCAGCAAATTAGCATAGCTATATTAGCTTCTTTTGATAAATTTAAAACAAGTTCTTGTGATGACATGTTTTATCATTTATTGTTAAACTTTACTCTATTTTTGTGTTTATTCTTATAAGAAACACAAATTTATTTCCTTTTATCCAAATGACAGTTTGACTTTTTCTTTCTTTCTTTCTTTAATATCCACCCCCTTTGTTTTCTTCTAGAAGTTTTATCTATTCAATTTAGGCCCATGATACATTCTGAGTTAATTTTGGTATGTTATAAAGTGAGACTCCAACTTATTTTTTGTGCAGTTTTGTTAGCATCGTTTGCAGAAGAGACTACTCTTTTCCTCACTGAATGATCTTGATATCTTTGTCAAAAATTAGGTAACCACAGGTTGATTTCTGTATGCTCAGTGCTAGTCCATTGAGTTATGTGTCCCCCCCTTATGACCATGTCACACTCCTTGAATGACTGTAGATTTATTGAAAGTTTTCATTTTTGCTTTATTGTAGCATAGAATATACACGGGTCTGGGCTCTATCATTTTTCTCTCCTCCTTTTCTCTCTCCCTCCATTTCTCTCCCATCTTCCCCTTCCCCTCCTGGAGTTGCCATGTCCTCTAAAGTCTGGTTCTTTTGGTGTGAATACCATTTTTATTAGTTTTTTTATGATAGTGGTGCAGGCTGTATTTGTCCTCATGAGATTAACTCTTCTGGGTATAATGTATTCCAAATTATCCCACGTCATGGAGGGTTTAACAGTTTCATTATATATTTTTTGGATACATAATATTCCATCTTGTACATATATCGGAGGTTAATTATACATTCCTCCACAGGTGGGCCTTTTGGTTGTTTCCATGTTGTTTGCTATTGTAAATAGCACTGCAGTGGGCATGGATGTGCATGTATCTGCTTGCATTTTGTTCTTTCTTTAGGTTATTCGTGAAATAGAGATTGCGGATTCCCATGGTATTTCTATTTGCATTTGTTTAAGGAAGTGCCTTTCTGATTTCCACAGTGGGTGTCCAATTTTGTAATCCAACAGCAGTATATGAGGATTCCAACCTCTTCACATCTTCTCCAGCATTGGGTATTTGGGGGGTTTGATTTTTTTCGTTTTGACAGTGTGCGGTGGTATCTCATAGTTGTTTTAATTTACATTTCTTTTATAGCTAACAACCGAAAACATTTCTTTATGTGATTGTGGGCAGCATGGATGCCGTCTGTAATGAATTGTCTATTCATGTCTTCTGTCCATTTTTATTGGACTGCTTGTGCTTTTCTTATGGAGCTGTTACAGTTTTCTGTAGATTTTCAAGATTAGCCCTTTATCCGACTTACCGTTGCCAAAATATTTCCCCCAATGTGAGTGTTTTTACTCTTTTGATAAAGTCTTTTTATATACAAAAATATTGTGTTTTCGTGAGACCCAAGTCCTCTCATTAACTTCTGTAGTATGGATATTTTTCATTATGTTTGGTAGTGTATTTATGCCTTCTCAATCCACATTTATTGTGTTTGAGTTTAAATGTCATCTTTAGATTCATTTTCTAGATAAGATTCTTAAGGAGCTAGCTTGACACAGTGACTGCAGCAATGGATTCAACAGTAACAGTTATGAGGATGCTGCAGGACCAGGGAGTGTTTTGTTCTGTACTACATAAAGTCACTGAGTCAGAACTGATTTGACTGCACCTAACTTGGTAACATATAGCCCTCCTAGCTAATGTTTTCGTTCCTTCTTTCTTATTTTTTATTAAGTAATTTTGTATGTTTCTATTCTGTTCAGTTTCTTAGTTCATGAGTCATATAGTCTTTCATTATTCTTTAGTGATTACCAAGACTATGAAACATATTTTTGATCTGTTGAAGTGTTATAAAATCAGAAATTTTACAGAAAATGCAAAGCTATAAAATAATTGAATCTTTTTCAAACTTTACCTACAAGTTTTCTGCTATTATTGCTTTCAATTTATCTGTCTCCATATATATGTATATATGTATATATATATTTAACCTTGAAATATATTTCATCCTTATTAGTTTACATACCTCATATTCCTCTATCTTCCATTACTTCCTTGCTTTCATTGAGGATAATTTTGCTTAAGCCAAAAGAATCAATTTTAAGATGTGTTATAGTTTGAACTGTGCCCCACAAAAGATATGTTATAAAGCGTATGATCCCATTTGGGAATGGTTTTTCATTGTTATTTTAATGGGACAAGATTAGTCCAGAGTGCGTTTTGAGGTATTAAAAAAAGCAGATGAAGCAGCAGAGAGGGAAGAAGGTACATGCCAGCCAGCCACATGAAGACTGCCCGGGAGCGAAAGCTCAGAACAGATAGGGCCGTTCCTCCAGAGCTGTCAAGAAAAGAACGTCTTCCTCCAGGCTGGCACTTCGACTGCGTCGCTGCTTTGCTATAAGCAGTGGGCTGCTAGCAGCAAAGTAGGTGTCCAAGTTCAGTGAGGCTGTTTTCTTCCCCAAAAGATACACACTTTCAGAAACTCTACAAAGAGTTTGCTGTGAGATGGAATTGACTTGATGGCAGTGAGTGTTTTGGTCTGAAATTCTGAGAGAATGAATTTCTGTTTGGTAAGACCCCCAGTTGTGATATTTCTGTTTAGCAGCACTAGATAACTGAGGCAGCATTTTCTTTAGTATGAGTTTCCTTCCTTATAAATATTTTGAGTTTCTGTTCATGGAATAATTTCTTCATAGGCCACTCACCTTAAAATGATGTATCTACTAAATGTAGAATTCTAAGTTAGCAAGTATTATGTCTCTATTTTGAAGATATTCTTCCACTGTCTGCTAACATTGATTATTTCTGCTGAGTAATCACTGTGAAGCTTATGGAAGCTTCTTTACAGGTAATATGTTCATTTGTTTCCTAGCTGCTTCTAAGAGTTTGTCTTTATCTTAATTGAGGTATGCAATATTTTTTTCTATCTAGGCTTCATTCATTACTAATAAATGTTTCTTCAAATGTCTATTATGCCTTATCCTTTTACCAATTTCTTTCTAAATTTACCACTGATTTATTGTAATAACTTCCCTTCGGCCTCATTTCTGGATTCTGCAACCTTTTGTTCTGCCAGACCACTGACTAGGCATTCATTCAGCCCGGTTGTCTGGAATAGTTGTGCATCAGGGTAGTAGCCTTCCACCATACTTAGTCAATCTCATCCTGAGCACATAATCAGAGATGCTACTCGATATGAAGAAAAATATGGCATCAGGATTGGAGGGAGGCTTATGAATAACCTTCAATAGGCAGATAAATTTACTTGCTGATGAAAATCTGACTACAGCCTTCAATACGAATTGCAACTCAATGTAAAGGCAACAAAATTATTAACAACTAGACCAATAGGCAATGTTATGATAAACAAAGAAAAGACTGAAGTTGTCATCGGTGGCAAGGAGTGTAGGAGGCCTGGTAGGGCTTGCTCAAGGCCAATGTAACCAAGAGGAATTACTGAAACCCAAATGAAGGCTGAGCATGATAGTGGGACAAGAGAAAAATAAAATAAAATAGAGGAAAGAACTAGGAGGCAAAAGACATTTATAGAGGTTTAAATACAGGCATGTACATATGTAAATATATTTATATATGATGATGGGGATGTGTGCATATATTTATAGGTTTAGTATTTTAAGGTAGCAGATAGACATTGGACCTCCACTCAATTACTCCCTCAATGTAAAAACACTTTGTTCTATTAAATTGACATTCCATGATGCTCACCTTGCTGACACAATCACTGAAGACAAATGGGTGCATAAGCAAATGTGGTGAAGAAAGCTAATGGTGTTCGGCTATCAAAAGATATAATATCTGGGGTCTTAAAGGCTTGGAGGTAAACAAGCAGCCTTCTAGCTAAGAAGCAACAAAGTCCACATGGAAGAAGCACACCTGCCTGTATGATCACAATGTGTTGATAGGATCAGGTATCATGCATCAAAGAATAAAAAATCATATCATTGTGAATGAAGGGGAGTGCAGAGTGGGGACCCAAAACCCATCTGTAGGCAAGTGGACATCCCCTTACAGAAGGGTTATGGGGAGGAGATGAGCCAGTCAGGATGCAGTGTAGCAATAATGAAACATACAACTTTCCTCTAGTTCTTTAATCCTTCCTCTCCCCGCCCACCCCACCATCATGATCCCAATTCTACATTCCAAATCTGGCTAGACCAGATGATGCACACTGGTACAGATAGGAACTGGGACCACAGGGAATCCAGGACAGATGAACCCCTCAGGACCAGTGGTAAGAGTGGCAATATCAGGAGGGTGGAGGGAAGATGGGGGTAGAAAGGGGGAACCAATCACAAGGAGCTACATTTAACCCACTCTCTGTGGAACAGACAACAGAAAAGTGGGTGAAAGGAGATGTTGGACAGCTTAAGACATGACAAAATAATAATAATTTATAAATTACCAAGGGTTGGTGAGGAGAGGAGGCAGGAAGGGAGAGGAAAAAATGAGGAGCTGATACCAAGGCCTCAAGAAGAAAAAAATGTTTTGAGAATGACGATGGCAACAAATGTATAAATGCACTTAACACATGGGTGGATGTATGGAATGTGATAAGAGTTGTATGAGCCCCCAATAAAATTATTTTTTTTTAAGATTGAAGTTGTCAACAATTTTATTTTACTTGTGTTCACAATTAACAGACATGGAACCAGTGATTAAGAAATCAAACGACATAGTGCACTGGAAAAATCTGGTGTACATTCACCAACATTGAATTGATTCTGTGTCATTGTAGTATTGAAGATCAAAGGTGTCACTTTGAAGATGCAGTGGCACCTCGCTCAAATTATGAATTTTCAATGACTTCATTGGCGTGTGAAAGTTGGAAGATGAATTAAGGAAGACTCCAGAACCATCGATGAGTTTGAATTATGAAAGTACCAGGAATTTCACATGTTGCACTTTGACTAAGAGGCAGACCACCAGCATGTTCCAAAACTGGACTTACTTAAAGATAAGCTCTTCACAATCATGAGCCATCCAGGAGACCCAAATCAAAAGAATAATGAGATAGCACCTTACACCCACAAGTATTGTACCATTTAAAAACACAAAACCACAAAAACTGGGGAAAGTGTGCAGAGATGGAAAATCTTATACACTTTTGGTGCATTAGTAAACATTTATAATTATTATGAAATGTGATATGCTGTTACCTAAACAACTGGGAATAGAAATCACACAAAACCCAGAAATACCTCTGTCAATCATATACCCCAAAGAATGAAGAGACAGAACATAACATATGATTTCCCATGTTCTTCATAGGACAGTTCACAATAGTGAGAAGTTGGAAGCAGCCCAAATGCCTATCAGTAGAAGAATGGATAAAGAAACTCTGTTACTGATGCCCAGCTATCAAAAGATATAGTGTCTGGGGTCTTAAAGAATTGAAGATAAACAAGCAGCCATCTTGCTGAGAAGCAACAAAGTCCACATGGAAGAAGCACACCAGCCTCTCGATCGGATTCAGGTATCAGGCATCAAAGACCCAAAACAAAAAATCATATCAATGTGAATGAAGAGGAGGGCAGAGTGGAGACTGAAAGCCCATCTGTAGACAATTGGACATGGCCTCACAGAAGGGTCACATGGAAGGGACTAGCCAGTCGGGGTACAGTATAGCACCGACGAAACATACAACTTTCCTCCTGCCACAATCATACTTCCTCCTTCTACTATCATGATCCCAATTCTACTTTACAAATCTGGCTAGACCAGAGCATGTACGCTGCAGATAGGAACTGGAAACACAGGGAATCCAGGACAGATGAACTCTTCAGGACCAGTGGTGAGAGTGGCGATACCAGGAGGGTTAGGTAGGGGTGGAAGGGGGAACTGATCACATGATAGAGATATAACTCCCTCCCAGGGCACATTCCACAGAAAAGTGGGTGAAGGGAGGCATCGGTTAGTGTAAGACATGAAAAAATAACAATTGATAAATTATCAAGTGTTCATGAGGAAGGGAAAGATGACAGAAAAATGAGCTGATACCAAGGGCTCAAGAGAAAATGATTAGAAAATGATGATGGCAACATATGTACAAATGTGCTTGACACAATGGATGGATGGATTGTGATAAGAGCTGTAAGAGCCCCCAATGATTTTCAAAAGAAAGAAAGAAACTCTGATATACACACACAGGGGAATATTACCCATTCCTTAAGAATAGTGATGAAACCACAAAACTCTTCTTGGCAGGGATAGACCTTGGAAATATTATGCTAAGTTGACCACAAAAGGAACATATGTTATATGAGATCACTACTATAAGAACAAACACCAGGATAAAGGCATCTGTTCTCAGGTCCTATAATCCCCTAATCTGGTTTCCTAAGCATCAACATGTTGCATCTGCCTAATTCTTGTGATCCATATATTCCCCTCCCCCTATTTTAAACTTCTTTTAAAACATCTTAAAAACCACTTCAAAGAACCAAAACGACAAATGCTAGAGAGGATATGGAAGGATTGGGAGTCATATATACTGCTGGTGGACTTATAAATACATACAGACACACACACAAATACCATGCAGCCACTGTGAAAAACCATCTCACTACTTAAAACAACCAGTACTTGAAATCTCATATGATCCAGCAATACCACTAGACATCATGGAAGTCTTATACTGATAAATATATTTTTAAAAACAACAAAGGAAAAAAGATAAAGGTCAATCAAAAAGGAATATTAAACACTACACATTTGTGTGGGAATTTGCTAAAATCACATGGAGACCTCTCTGCTTGGCACATTTTTTAAAATCATTCCAAGAGTCCTGAAGATTTAGCCCAGTGGTTCTCAACCTTCCTAATGCCATGGCCCTTTAATACAGTTCCTCATGTTATGGTGAACCCCAACCATAAAGTTATTTTTGTTGCTACTTCATAACTGTAATTTTGCTACTGTGATGAATTGTAATGTAAACATCTGTATGCAGGATGTATTTTCATTGTTACAAATTGAACATAAAGCATAGTCATTAATTACAAAACAATATGTAAATATGTTTGTGAAATATTTATTTTTAATTACAAATAAAAGAAATTTTGCCTTGAAAAAAAAAAAAACCACTTCAACAGAGGAGACCTCACATCAGCTGGGGTCAGTTTCTCATGTTGTGGGGACAGGGAGAAGATCAATCAATCAACAGGCATTCCTACAAGAGTGCTTAGTGACAATGAATGGACATTCAAGTCAAGAGGAGGCACATGTCTGTCACCGATAAGGAGATTGCCTTTCTGGTGGTGAGTAAACCAAGTGGGCAGCCTGCCACTGGAGAAAAGGCTCAGACCCACTTATATCAACCCCCAGGGGGAGGATATGCCACTAATCGGTCACTTTTAGCCAGCCTCTGGGGCCCAGACCACATGCAAGACACAACTGGGGCTTTGAAGTCTGTCTTTTGGAGGTGCACTATATTCTTCATAGGTCACACCAGAAGGATCCAGTTTGCAAACCCCACTAAGAGAACTTTTAAATGGGCTTTGCCCTAAGTAGCCCTGTAGCAGATTAAAGGAACAACCACTCCCTTGGTTTAACGCCGAAATGCTGTAGCATGCGAAGAAGCAGATCCAAGATTTGGGATTTGGAAGTCTTTGGACTTGGGTTCAAATGTCTTGTTTTGAGGGTGCCTAATAAATGACAACTCAAGGCTATCCCACATTGGCTTTGTTCCTACTCCCTGGGTTCTGTTATGGCATGTCTTAGTCCAGTAGGCATAGTGATGCTATTCTGAATGAGCATTATTAAAAAGGTTACCCTCTCTACAACTTTCATTGTTTGCATAAATAGCACCTAGTCACTTAAGTTTTGAATCTCTGCAAGCAAATAATCCATGTATTTTAGTCTAAAAAGCTTTCCTATACATACATACTTTCCTTTTTTTAAACAGCACTTCCCATTCTATAGCATTGGCTAAAGTAATGATACCATCAATAGAATTCCATATGCTACATGGGGATGATTTATAATGTTCCCTGATAAAATGATAATGATGTCTTTAAAGTAAACCAGGACATAGATAAACAAATAAATGAATTCTGAACTCACACTCAATCGTAGTCCACACTTTGGCCTGCTACACTGAAGATCAGAAGTTCAAAACACCATCTGCTCCACAGAAGGAAGATGAGGTTTAACTCTTCACAAGTAAGGGAAACAGAAAATAGATCACAATTCATTGGGCCTTGCCTTGAAGATGACACTCCTGCTCAGAGAAGCTCAGAGTATGGCAGGGCCAGCCTCAGCTCCAGACGTGACATCCCCTCCCTAGACGACAGCCTTACAGGGAACAGCACTGAAGACACAGTTCAGGGAGTATGGCCCTCCTGACCCGCCCATATGGTGCAAACCCAAAGGGGAGTGTAACGGACCAGCAATGGGAGCAAAGCCACGAAGTCCCTGACGAAGCATGATTATGGACTTCTGACTCTGGGGCAGCACTTGACACCTCATCTGAACTGGTTGGAGGAGATTCATAGGGGCGACATGGAAAGTCTAAAGAGGTAATGGAGTTGGGGGTGGGGCACTAGTCTGCTCCACATTTGACTGCAAGAAGAGCAATGGGGTCTTGTAGAAGGTGTGCCCTTGGTCATGGATGCTGAGGACTAAAAGCATCTAAAGGATGTGATAGAAGTATCTCCCTGAAAGAAAAGGGGATTGGACTGCTGGATTGTGACAGGGTCTGCTAGCTATTTAGCAGTGGAATCCTTGGGGTAATACCTAGACTCGGAACTACTTACATGATCTCTCTCGCTCTCTCTTATCTCTCTCTTTTTTCTCTTTTGGTGTCTATCCATATAAGATAGGCAGGACAAGCAATCTCAAGGAGAGAGCAATGGGACCAAAGGTTGAAGAGTGAGGTGGGGCATGGAGAGGAGGAGACATGGGGAGGGGATTGAGGAATCAAGGGTTCAAGTAGAAAATGCTTTGAAATTGATGATGGCAACGTATGTATAAATATGCTTGATACAATTGATGTATAGAATGTTCTAAGAGCTGTAAGAGCCCCCAATAAAATGATTTAAAGAAAAGACAAAATGAAAATGTTCATTTTTGAATAAAGTAATAAAAGGAGTCTACTATTTAATTAGAATATTACCAGTGCAAGTGAGTATACTTAATTCTACCTCCCCTTTCAATCACTCAAAAGCAATCATACACCTGAATTCCCTTAAATGAATTGCATTTTTATTTTGCTTGTTTTGAATTTTATAAAGACATGTAACCATTATAGTCTTGAGTTTTATCTTTTTTACTCAATATTGTAGCTCTAAGACTTGGTTCCTGCAGCCTTCAGAAAAGATTAAAATGTAAAAATAAATCCTAAATCCTCACTACTATAAAAATAGATGACATTGCAATGTTAAATAGTAGCTAATGCCATAGTCACATTGACACAGTGACTGCAACACGGATGCAAATATCACAACAATTGTGACGATGCTGTAAGACCAGGCAATGTTTCATTCTGTTGTACACAGGTCACTACAGGTCAGAACCCTTAACAATAAAAACAACACAAATAGGTTCTCAAATTTTAAGATTTTTGTATTTCAAATATCAGCAAGGTCACCCATGGTGAATGGGTGTGACAGTGGAGTTTCTGGGCTAAGAACAGACTGGAAAATAGGAAATGGAGGTAGTGGGCCATTTTCTGTTATAGTGTTAGATGTGCGGCTCAGGTTATAAAGCACTCAAAGCATGACTGAGGAAAAGCTAACCCTCAAAGTAGAACTGCCCTTAATGACATGGGTGGAGCAAAGCTCTCGGGACCTTCATTTGCTCATGGGATATAAATCAACTGCAAACCCATTAATTATCTGAACATGGAATATACAAAGGATGAACCTAGAACTATTTGAGGTCATCAAAAATAAAATGGAACGCATAAGGATCAATATCCTAGTAATTAGCTGAAATGGACTGGTTAATCATACTGAAGCGGATAGTCACGGCTTCCTATGCCAGGAGTGCCAAATTCAAGAGAGATTGCATGCTATTCATCAATAAATAAAAAAAATCAGGATCTATCTTGAAGTTCAATGTCTGTGATAGGAAAATATCAATATATCAACATGTCTTTGAAGAAGACCCATTGCTACAACTATTATTCAACTTTACCCACTAAAGCCAATGATGAAGAAATTGAAGAATTCTACCAACTTCTAAAGTCAGAAATGGATCGAACATGAAATCAAGAAACATTGATAATTATTGATGACAGAACTGAAAGAGTAAAGTACAAAGAGAAAGGACCAGAAGTTGGAAAATATGGTCTTGATCGAAACAAAACTGGAGATCTCATGTTAACGTTTTGCAAGACCAACAATTTCTTTATTACAAATGTTTCTTTTGTTTCGTTTTAGCATTGTAAACAGTGACTCTCCGCATGGACTTCAGCATATGGTATACACAGGCATCTAATTGACTGTATCTGTAGGAAGACATTTTTTTCCTTTCCTGACTTTCTTATTATCTTTGTTTTCCTCGTATATGATGTTCTGACATTATCTCACAACTCAGATGATTTTCAGTCATCAATGTTCAGTGCTTCCAATTCAATACTGTTGGGTGACCATTCGACTATTAACTGTCAAACCCACCAGCCTCCCCACAGGAGAAAGTTAAGTCTCTCTGAGGGTCACTATGAGTTGGAATTTATGATAATGCTTTTGTTTTGTTTTACTGCCTCAAATCTGATCTTGAGATAATCTCTAAATTTAGGTGGAATATACTTAAAGTCTTATCTTGGCTCTGGTGGACTTGTTTTAATTTTCTTCGACTTCAACCTGAACTTACCCATGCACAATAATTGTGTCTTTTACAGTTGACCCGGACCTTGTTTTGTCTGGCATTTCTCTTCCCACAGGTGTAGCCAATTTACCTCTTGTGTGTTCCAGCTAATGAAGTCCATGTGTACAGTGGTTATTTATGTTTTTGAAAAAAGGTATTTGCAATGAAGATCATTGGTCTTCAAAAGTGCTACCAGTGATTTCCTGCTTTATTTCTCTCACCAAGAACCTATAACCAACAGCTGATCCTTCTTCTTTGTGCCCAGTTTTTGCATTCCAGTCACCAGTAATTATTATTGCATCTCTATTGCATGTTTGATCAATTCCAGAGTTTAGAAGTTGGTAGCATTCTTAGTTTTCTTCATCATTGGTTTTAATATTTGGTCTGCAAATTTGAATTATAGTTGTACTAACTGAACTACCTTATAGGCATCTGTTTATTATCCTATCACTGATGGCACTGTACTTCAAAATAGATACTAAAGTGTTCTTTTTGACAATGAATGTGACACGATTTCTCTTGAATAGTCATTCCTAGCAAAAAATACAAAAATCCCAACTGCCTGGTACCAGTCAATTTCAGCTCACAAATTCCCAAGATATAGATCTTTGTGAGTTCTGTTTCATTTTGGACAACTTCCAGTTTTCCTAGATTCATGCTTCATACACCCACTGTCCTGATTATTAATGAATCTTTGTGGCTGCTTCTCATTTTGAATCATGCTCCATCAGCACATGAAGGTCTTGAAAGCTTTGCTCTAGCTTTGTAATTACAGCCAAGTCCATTTTGAAGAGACGGTTCTTCCCCAAGCATATTTTATGGACCTTTAAACCTCAGGGCTCATTTTCTAACACTCTATCAGACTCTATTATCTTACTATTCATGATGTTTTCTGTGGTTAATCCTCAGAAGTAGGCTGTATAATCCTTCTCTCTTGTCTGTTCTTAAGGCACTCTGGTGGTGTAGTGGGTTACAAATTGGGCTGCTAACCACAAGGTCAGAGGTTAGAAATCATCAACCACTCCATGGGAGAAAGATGAGACTTTCTACTCCCATAAAGACTTGGTCTTATCGAGTTGCCATGAGTCAAAAATGACATAATGGCAGTGAGTGTGTTTGCGTAAGTCTGTCCTTAATCTGAAGCTCCACTGACAACTGTTCACCAGGAATGACTCTCCAGATATTTGAAGTACCAGTGACATAGCTTTGGGCATCACAGCAACATAAGCTGCAAGTCACTCCCCTGCTTTCCCAGTAGACATACTAACAGATGCATGGTGGTTTATGGGTAACAGGACCTAAACAGCTCTAATAATCTTTTTATTTAAAGATATTGAATTTTAGAAAGTATCAATGCAGACAGAAATAAAAATCAAAAGTTGAAAACCAGAGAATCTGACGGTACAAGATCCTGGGAATTTATATCCATAAACAGTTCTTTCCTTGTATTTCCTTATCTCATACCATGATCCCAACATGGAAACTGCACACATTTTCATTTTTTTAAAATATGAGTTTAGAAAATGCTATTTGCTTCCCGCCCCCCCCCCCCAAATATACTGGTTTGGATTTAATGCTAGCTAATAGAAGTAGATTCCTTATCAGAGTAATCAGGCACAGTAAGGCTATGTAACTTGCAAAACTTCATCTCAGGTCTCCCTGGACAATTTCTCAGAACCTATCATATGTACTTGAATATAAGCCCACCTGAGTATAAGCCGATGTACCTAATTATTACCTGAGAAAACAGAAAAGCTGATTGACTAGAGTATAAGCCTAGGGTGGAAAATGCAGAAGCTATTAGTGAGTTTCATTAATCAAAACAAATGAAAATAAAATTACTAAAAATTGAGACATCAGTGGGGTAATGTATTTAAATATTTATTTTAAATAAAAAACATAAATAAAAGGACAAGTCATTTAACATTAGTAAACCAGCACAGTAAGTGGAAAATAGGTTCAACAAAAACAATAAGGTATCAACAATGATACCTTTAGAGCACTATTCCCTGAGCTCAATCAGCAACCAAGCTAAAGTGTAAAGAGTTAAAATCCTTCAAAACTGGATTCCTCTTCATCATCTGTATCCCAATGCAGAGCTTCAGCTGGTGTGAGGTCATCATAGACGCTGACCTCAGTGAGATCGCCGTCATCACTGCTGTCATTTTCATACAAAGCGCAGTCTTCACTGCCATCCATACAATTACGAATACTACATTTCTGGAAAGCAAGTCGCACCATGTCTTCTGGAATGTCTTCCCATGCACTACTTTGAACCCACTTTGCTATTAACTCTATGTCAGGCTTCATGAGATTTCCTCCTTTTGTTAGTCGGGCTTGACCAGATGACATCCATTCATGCCACATCCTTCGCGCATGGTCTTCAAAAGGCTCATTCAAAGTTACACGTCATAGGGCAGCTCTGATTGGTTAGATGTGAGTAAACAAACATTCAAAGCCCTGCAGTGTCCATGGGGCTTTGAATGAACAGCAGAGAAATGGCAATCACCTGCGAGATAACGGGTGCTCGTCCGTTACCTCAGGGGCCCCAGCGAGATGCTATACCTTGCTGGGGTACCACTGACCCTTTTATAAGCTGAACCCCAGTTTTTCAGCACATTTGTTGTGCTGAACAACTCGGCTTATACCCGAGTATATACGGTAGTTGTAGCTGCTTCATTCCTTCATGAACCAGGAAAAAGAAGCTGCTCACAAGGAAGCAATGCTTCTCGTAAATGCTCTCATTATGAACAATAATAAAATCATCCTCTAATCCTGTTTTTGTTTTTGTTTGGAAATAAGATGCTTATCAACAAAAAATGGTATTCAGAGATCTTATTAAAGAGTGATAGGAAACATAAATTTGTGTCCCCAGGGATACATACTAAACACGTCATTTAAAGGAGTCAATATTGGGGAAATAGATGGAGCATATGCCTTAACACATCTGCTCAAACAGCTTAACTTTTTTACACGACACACAATGAATTATCTAATGACTATAGTTCTTCCTAAAAGCACTAGAGATCGTTTATTTGAACAACCAAATCTCATGTCATGCTTGAAATGCTCTAGAAACTATAAAGTCTAGCTGTGTTTGCCTTTCCTGAAGTGGAATCATCAGCACTTTACCAATTCTCATGAGCTCAGTTTATAATTGGAACATGAGTTTCTCTTTGTATTTGTGATTTTTTTCCCCCCACAAATGAAAAGAAAGTCTCGCTGGACTATTGAAGGTGGTGGGAAACACAGGCTGAGAGGGGATTTCAAGAAGTTCACCGGAAAATGAATGAAAAGATAATGAGAAATTGGCACAACCTTTTAAGCTCCCTCGTATATTCAAGTAGAAGAGACCAAAGACTCCCTGCTGTTGAATTGATTCCGACCTATAGAGACCCTGTAGGACAAGTAGAAGTCCCCCTGTGCACTCCCAAGTCAGCATTGTTTGTCAACCAGGAAGTTTCATCTTGACTAGGGCTGCAAATATGGCAGCGATTAGATGGCTGCTTGAGGGAAGTTGGAGGAAGTGGGGTGGCCTCACTCATGATTTTGGGCATTGTAGCTTATTGGCTGGATGCCTTTATTCTCCTCCCCAGGTGCGCTTGGGCTCATCCCGGTGACATCAGTCTTCCAAAAGGTTAAGAGCAGAAGGGTCAACACTTCTTGTGTCCAAGATTCAGGATGCACACAATGTCATGGTTCCACTCGTGTCTACCCTATTGGCTAAAGCAAACAACAAAAGCATGGCTTACCAGTTCATGCTCTAATGTTCCTCTAAAATGTCTATTGATCCAGCAGTAGTGATAATCTGCAATAGATTCTGGGATAGATGGAAAAGCTGAAGAAATGTGGGAGGGAGAAAGGGAGTAAACCCATGAACATATAGCAACTCATTCACTGCCATTGGAGAGATTCCAACTCATAGAGACCATTTAAGACCCTGTAAACTATAAATCTTTATGGGAATAGAAATTCTCATCTTTCTCCCAAGGAGGGGTGGGTATTTGGAATTTGTAACCTTGTGGTCAGAAACCTAAAGCATAACCACTATGCTACCAGAGCTCTATGAACATATAAAGTTTTGACAAAAGATATTTATTTATGTATATTTTCCTTTGCTGAAAATAGATCCCTGAATATGCTGTAGCATGTAAGGGACAAAGTTATAAATATATGTTATTGTTGTTTTTAGGTTCCAACTTATAGTGACCCTGTGCACAACAGAAGGAAAAACTGCCCATCCCTCATCATCCTCACAATCACTGTTACGTCTGAGCCCATTGGGGAAGCCACTGTGTTAGTCCATGTCCTCGGTCCTCCTCTTTGTCTCAGACTCCACTTTACTAAGCATGTTGTGCTTTTTCAGGGATTGGTCCTTTCTGATAAAATGTTCAAAGTAGGAGAGAGAAAGTCCCACCATCCTCATGTCTAAGAAGTGTGACCATACACCTTGAAGGGATGAGTTGGGGGCCTGAGGGCTCAAGTCCGGAGTTTCAGGGGCATCATGGTCAACTGACATAATGTAGTTCACAAAGATAATGTCTTTATCCTACTTTGGCAATTATTAGCTGAGTTCTTAAAAGCTCGTGAACAGCTCTTTAATGTGCAACTATTGGACTCTTTTCATCTCGAGCAGTGGTTCTCCACCTTCCTAAGGCCGGGACCCTGTAATACAGTTCCTCATGTTGTGGTGACCCCCAACCATAAAATTATTTTCACTGCTACTTCATAACTGTAATTTTGCTATTGTTATGAATCATAATGTAAATATCTGATATGCAGGAGATATTTTCATTGTTACAAATTGAACATAATTAAATTATTGTGATTAATCACAAAAATAATATGTAATTACCATCTATATTGTGAAATATTTATTTCTAATGACAATTAAATGAAATTTTGTCTTGAAGCATGGTATAGCATGGGTAACAGTCTTCATGCCAGGTACTCATATGTGGGCAGATCCGCATGTGGGCAGACCCACCTGGAGATGATAGAGGAGCGGTATCTTGGTTCCTAGGACCATCGGAGATACGTGTTTTCTGATGGTCTTAGGTGACCTCTGTGAAAGGATCGTTCAACCCTCAAAGGGGTCATGACCCACAGGTTGAGAACCACTAATCTAGAGGAAAGACGAGTGATAAAAATTGTAAAACACATAGCAGTTAGTCCAAAGGACTAGTGGATCATACAAACATCTATCTCCACAATCTGGGGACCAGAAGAAATAGATCATGTCCGGGTCCTACTGCAAACTGCTCTGACCTGGGTAGAGGCAGCAGAGGCCCCAAAGGCTACAGCATTAAGCTGCTGAGAGAGAGCAGAGAAATCACGCCCAGACTGTGAGACAGAGGAGTAGACCAGCTTCCTGGCCACAATGGCATCAGCCAAGGTATCACTTAGCTGCGAGGCCAAGGACCAGAGAAACTTACCTGCCAGCATGGCTAAGACAAAGTGCTGTGGACAAAAGAATTATCTTCTTACCATTTTGTAGCCTGGTGCTTCCCTAACAAATCACCATAATTGTAGTTTCCTCCGTGAGTTCTGTGTGGCCATGGAAATGAGTTCTTTAACTCCGTAGAGAAATAGAGTGCTGTGGGGGAGACACTTGGTGTCACACTAGGATAAAAAAGGATGGACGGTCGAAGCATGTCTGACCTCTGCCTTGTGGCAAGCAGCCTGGGATTGGTGTGGAGTCGGATTCTCCTGCCCACGGAAGTTGGAGGAGACAGATATGGCCCTCGTGCCATTTCTTCAGCAACTAAGTGCTTCCAACACTGTGGCACCAGGGATCCTCTCCACGTGAAGAGGTGGACCATTTCCACACTCTTTCATCATTTGCTTTAATCAATAGAGTAGACCGAAGTAGAACAGTGGCATTCTGAGTCTTGGCAACAGGAAGTGTCAAACCTTTTGTTCTTGATTGTGACTGAGGCACTGTGCCCGTGACTGTTGTGACTGCGTGCAAGCTAGCCTCGTAGAGAAGCTATGTGGAGGAGAATAAAGATGTCCAGCTGATAAGCTACTTGCCAAAAGACCTGTAAGCGAGGCCACCTCACTTCATCCAACTTCCGTCATGCAGCTGTCTAATCGCTAACACATTGTGACACTGGGCAACACCAGTGTTATTTTTAGAACCTTCCATCTGAGACCATCCTAAATTGATGGCCAATGGAATTTTGAGAAAACCAATGATTATTTTTTAAGCCACTATGTTTTGGGTTAAGAGTCAGAATGAAATTGCTGGCAGAGAGCTTATTGTTTGGTTTGGTTTGGTTTTATTGTTGTGCACGAAAGGATAACCAAGGTAGTTGGTGTCATACTGCTCTGGGTTGTTTATCTCTTATTGACAGATGCCATGATTAGACAACCAGAAGAAATACATATACTACATGCAACTCTAGAATTATTTCTATTTTTAATTAATATTAGGCATCAGGGAGCCCTGTTAATATAGTGGGTTATGCATTGGGCTGCTAGTCTCAAGACTACCCGTTTGAACCCACCAACTGGTTTGCAGGAGATATACCAGGAGATTAAAAAAAATCCAGAATTTTTTAAAAGCCATGTATTTATTTATTTTTTTAAACAACCTTATCACCTTAAAAGTACTCTCCAATACCCTGCATACGTTTATCAAATCTGCGATTCCACTCCTGGAAACAATTTTCAAACTCATCTGTTTGGATGACTGACAGCACCTCCTTCATTGTTTTCTTCACCTTTTCTAGGTCATTAAATCACTATTCTTTCATGTCCCTCTGCATTCACGGAAACAAAAAGAAGTCACACAGAGTGAGGTCAGGTGAGTAGAGTGTGTGGCCCAAATCTGGCACAGTGAGATGGCTGTTTGAGCAGGTGCATTGTCATGGTGGCAAAACCAGTCCCCATTCGCCACAAATCAGGCCTTTTTTTGTCACACATTGTTACCCAATCTTTTCAGGACCTCTAAATAGAAAGTTTGATTAACAGTCTGACTGGTGGAACAAACTCCAAATGCACTACAAGTCGATATTTTCATCCATTCAGGTAGTTTACAGACTTCCAGAGCAAGGTTTGTCAACAATCAACATTTCACCTTTTCTGAAACAAGAAAACCACCTGTACACTTGAGTTTATTGCATGGCCTTGTCCTTGTTAGTTGTGTTCAACATCATAAAAAAATTCTGTGGCATTTTTCCCAAACAGGAAACAAAATTTCTGCACACTGTTCTCTTAAATTGGCCATAACCAAAAATGAAGTTTAAGCAAAACTGATTTTCCAAAAATATTCACTGTGACCAGAGAGCACTTTCCCAGGTGATGACACTGAGTAAACTCAGAGCAAGTTTCTCAATGTCCGCCTAGCAGGAAAAATGTGTACTACGATAGTTCTGCTCCACCCAGCGCACATCTGTTATTTTTTAGGTGGGTACCACCTCATACGAGGCTTTCTGTCTCCGTAAAGATTTATAGACTTTGAAACCAACAGGGGCCATTCTACTCTGTCTACAGAGTCGCTTTGAATCCATGGTGTGCAGGCCTGAACTCACAAACAATCTTGTTCCTGTTATTCCTACTATCAAACCTGCCTTACCTATACACATACATTATCATTCTCATTTGGATTGGTTCATGAAGACAATTGTAACCGACTGTAGTATTTTGAGAAATTTTGTGAAACCAGAGTAAAATCAAACTTGGGGACTAGCTACCCAGACAAATTGCTTTAGTGTCTCCATAAAAAAGCAGTTTCCCTCCTGTTGATGTTGGCTGATGGCACGTCTCCATGTAATGTGGTGCTCCATACGGTTCAATGACTGATCTTTTAAAGTAAATCACCAGCCGTGCTTCTGAGGCATCTCTAGGCGGACTCAAGCTGCCAGCTTGGGGATGAGCATCCATGGAGGGACTCCTAAAACAAACTAAACCTATTGCCACTGAGTAGATTCTAACTCAAAATGACCCTCTCGGGCAGAGTAGAGCTGCCCAGGAAGATGTCCAAAGTTGTAATCTTCACGGGAACCAACTGTCTCATCTTTCTCTGTGGGTTGATGGAGGGTTCAAACTGCCAACCTTGAAGTTAGCAGCTAAATCCTTTAACCACTGCACCCCTGGGGCTCCCACTCCCCCAACATGTCCTATACTGTCAACGTCTGATTTCCCCCCTTCTTCCCCTTAATATTTACCTCAAAGTTTTACTGGTGGCAGATTTATTTGGGCTACCAAGCTTCCTCTTCCCAAAATGCAAATGATTGTGTGTGTGTGTGTGTGTGTGTGCACCAGAGAGAGAGAGAGAGATCAGTCATTCGTATCTTTCTGTAAATAGGCATAATCAGCTGCTTTTTCTTCCACTCCTGACTGAGCCCAGCTGTACAGAAAGCATGAGGACTTGGAGTGAAGGTGGGAATTTGGAAATGAGACACTTGTAGATCTTAGGAAAACCAAGCAGGCGTTCACATCTGATTGTGTCAGAACATCTTAAGACCTTGTGATGGCATTGAATACCTGGGGACGTCAAAGGAATGGTATTGGAGGTAAAAAAGAATGCACAACAGTGAGGCAGAATAATATAAAAACTGACTTTTTATTTAACTGTGTCCTTGGACTAGCCTTCCTTATTTGGAGATTTTCTCTTGGCTTCTTCTCAACAACTTCCATTTTTGTGTTGTTATTATTCCTGGTCTTGTCTTGGATAATTTCCTCCATGGCGCCTCTACATTGATAAATCAGAAACATGTCTCACTGGAAGATTTAGGGGATAGGAGGATGGAGCTAGGTCTTTCCTTCTCCAAGATAGTTTGTAATTGATATCCCATAAACTAAATGTGAGACGCTGTTATTCTGGCATAGCACATTTTTTTGTCTTGTGTCTTTATAACTTGTCCTTCTCCCAAGTTTTACCTCTCTAAATTATACCAGAATTTCAGCTTTAATTTTCAATTCAACCCCCTCCTGTAGTGGCAACTCTCATGTCTAGACTATTGTGATATCAATTCCTCTCGTTTCATTCAACACTCATGTGAAGGATATTTGTCTTATTCCCAAGCAGTTAGGCAGGGGTGCATTGTGGCTCAGCATCATGTGGAACAGTAGGCACGGTTAGTAGAAACCTTGGCTCTAGCTGAAAGCTTTCTAACGATTTATCCAAGCCGAATACTACTTGGGTGGTTTTTGTGGTTTTTTTCCCCTCATTCTGGGCACATGGTAACACTGTACTTTCCAGTCTGCTTGAAATGACACATGGTTTGTGAATTGCACTGGCTGATAAAATGTGAGACCTCTACTTCTGAACTGTGTGATTTACTCTTCCCTGAGCAATGCCATATTCAGGAGAATGGAACCTCCATAATGCTGCTTCCCTTTGTGAAAACGACAGAAAGCAGACAACCCAGAAAAGACATGTAGCATGCATAGGTTATAAATCCCTTTGTATTAGCCCACAGCAAGTTTAAGATTGATGGTGATTATATCATACATTGCCTCTTTTGCATTGCATGCAGAAAAACAACAATTTCTAACACTAACAAACACTTAAGGAATGACAACAGCGCACACTAATTTATGAATAGTAAATGCTTTGGAATTTCAAGGAAGCATTAAGAATAAGATTAGGACATCAATGTTGTCTCTGAATTATGTTTATTATTATCATAACTTCTACTAACGACCAAATTTGCATTGCCTGAGCTATTTCTTTTTTAGTACTTTTACTTCTTTAATTTGTTTAGCAACTATTTAGTAGGATGTTCAATATTGTGTCCATTACAGTATTTCAGATTTTATTGCTACATTTCAGAGATTTTTCTTGTCAGAACAACTATATGAAATGTTTAAAATTTTCTTTAGAATCATATACATGTTAATGTGATGAAATAAGTAATGCCTGAATAGCCAACTTTCTGGTTTATGAAAAGAGAGTGTTCTAAAACATCTGGCCACGCATCAGGGACATAACCCAACCCCCAGCGGGACTAAGTCTGTGATATAAACATATGTTTTACTACTCATGCTTTTAAAATAACACACAACCTTATGATCTGCATCTTTCAGGATTTCCATTTAGCAGAATAGTCGCCATGGTAACAACGTGCTTTCTCATCTAAGGCTGAATGACCAAAGTAGACCACTTGACAGCTGCTGGTTTCAGCTATAACAGCATACGCTCATCACAGAGTTCATACAATTGGTTCTCAGTATATCTGAATCAGTGGATATGGTGGCCAAAAAGGCTGATTGACCTTGCTGAGAAGCCAATATTTGGGGCATCTTGTAGATCAGAACGGACTATTTTGCCATACGGTTTTCAAAGTAGCAGCTGTGCCCACAGGGCTGACATGGAAATGCTCAGCAGAATACGTAATTAGACAAAATCATTGAACTCCTTCAACATGCATCTGGATATAAACAAAACCTATTTAAAATGTAGGTAATCAATTAATGCTTTTAATTGTATTCATATATTTAGTTCTATGTTGACACAAAACAAAGAATTTATCTGTAGCAATTTCAAAATAGACAATCGGCTTTACTTTCTTCTCCTCACCTGTAACTTGATTTTGCCATTGCTTTCTGAAACAGAGTGAAAGTTTTGTGGCTAGATTTAAATCTCCAATTCTGCCATCCAGTCAATTCTGACCCACAGTGACACTCCAGGATAGGCTAGAATGGTCCCTGTGGCTTTCTTGTGGCTGGAGCTCTTTACAAGAGTACAAAGCTTCATCTTTCTCCTACAGATGGATAGTGGCTTCCAACTGCTAACCTGAGGTTAGCAACCCAATGCTTAACTCACTACACCACCTGACTTTCTATGGCTAGAATAGAGAAACAGAAGTTTGTCGGCAATAAATCTTGAAAATATAAGTATTTAGAGAATTCAAGATTGAATATCATTTTAAATGTTTACAAATTATAAAGTATGGTCACCAGAATGTGATTTTTATGGCAATATAATTAGGAATTTGATAATTATTCCAATTTCATAAAAGAAGAACATGAGGCACACAGAGATTATGGAATTTAATCAGAGGAGTAAGTAGAATGTTTATGATTATATCTCAGATTTTCTAAGCTTAGTTTCACACTCCTTTAAATTCAATATGGTGCCTATCAGTAAATGCTATTTGCCTGGAAGTCTATTTTCTCATAAATTAATATTGCTACTCCTGCCTTTTTATGGTTGTCATTGGCTTGGTAGATTATTTGCCATCCTTTGATTTTTAGTCTATTTTTGTCAAGTTAGGTGTGTCTCTTGTAGGCAGTATATAGATGAATTATGTTTTCCAATTAGTGCCTAATAGTAAATAAACACAAATCAGTGCTAAGAACTATAACGAGATAAGGTTTTGTTCTTCCTTTATCCTCATTCTATATTCATAACGTTGAGAGTGTATTGAATAAATAAATGCTTAACATTTCATATAGCAAAACTTCAACAATTTGAGAAAATATTGGAAGTAATTTTCATATATGTATAGAAAACCACTGCCATTCAGTTGATTCTGTCTCAGTGATACTATGCAAGGTTTCAAAGACTATAAATCTTTGTGTAAGCAGAAACACTTGTCTTTTTCTCCTAAATGCTGGGTTTGAACCTCTGACCCTGAGGTTAGCAGCCCAACACCTACACGGCAGCACCACTAAGGATCCCTTTGAATAGAAAATAAGCTTTTAAATAAGTAATACAAAAATTAAAAATAAGGAAAAATTCACTGGACTTAAATTAGTATTTATCAGGGAAAAAACAGAACACAAATTAGTTTAAAAAGAAAATCAGAGGTGGAAGGAAAAGAGACAGAAGTAAGTAATTGTCTAGAGGAAAGACAGGTATGACCTTGGGTGAATGGAAAGATCGTATCTTACAAAAGGGAGCTGTAATAGAAAATAAAAGGTAGGGGAACAGGGCAAGCCATTGGGAAGTTTGAGAAGTCTTTAAAGCTATTGAATAAAAAAATGATGGTGTGACTTATAATCTCCCACCTCATTCAAATAAATAAAGATTAAAAATTTTAAAAATAAATCAGTGACTAAAAAAAGTAACTTACAATGCACATCGCTAGAAAGGATTAGAATTCTGAAATAGAAAGAGAATTTAAAAAGTCAATTATTTTTATAAAATGAACAAAGAAACTAATATTTTAAACTTCACTGAAAATTAAAAGCCACCAGGAAATATGGATTGATTCAATAAAATTCAGTTTTATAAGAGCTATTTTGGTAGTTTGAAAAATGCCTTAAGCAAAGATATCTACATCTTAATTCCTGGACAATGTGAATGTTTATATATATATGTCTTTGTGGTTAACATTAAGTTAAAGATATTAAAATAAGTACATTATTCTAGATCATATGAGTGGGCCCTAAATGCAATTACACATGTCCTTATAAGTAGGGGTTTTACACAAAAACAAAAAGAAGATAACAGCAATGTTACCATAAAGGCAGAGATTGGAGTGATACAGCCACAAACCAAGGGTGCAGGTAGCTACCAACACTGTAAGAGGCAACAAATAGATTCTCTCCTAGAGCCCTTTGGGAGTGGAAGTGGGTTAGAAGAAAAGGTAGGCTTTGTGTCATGATAGTGTCAGGAAAGCCTTCGTGCCTAGCAGAGAATTAAGACCTTCCCCAATGTGGAGGAGAAAGGAAGCCACTCTCCTTTGGGGCCTAATGAGGAACATGACTTGCATTTCAGTCCACCAACAATAAAATGAAGCTCCTCTTCTTTAAGGGATCAATGGGAGTCATGCTTGCTAATGAGGTTTTACACACTTCATGGGGGAGTAATTAGATGGTGTTGCTCCTTCCCCTGCCAAGACAATGTCATAAGAGCCCTAGTAAACAGGATAGTGAAATAAGGTCCAGAGTCTTGAAATATTATACCCCAAATGTCCAGGCTTCTGTAAGGAAAAAATAAATTGGCATGCACACATTACAAAATTATTAGGTGATATATGATTATTGAAGCACAATGTCTAACTCAATGTGTTCTTGATGAATATAGAGAAAATACTTAAAATCTTTATAAATGGGAAATGGTAGAGAAAAGGGGATACAATTTCAACAATTGACTCAAATGTTGGTAAACATCAGTGCCAGGATAAGTTGCATGTATGTGTATATGTGCAAAGGTAAGAAAAAAGTACTGTGTATGTACTGATTTATTACAAAACAAGTGTATTTAAAGAGTGTCTGAAATCAGTGGGTGAATGTAAACAAGTCCTCCCACAAACACACTTATCTAAAACAAACAAACAAAAAACCCAATTAATTTGTATGCAATTTAAAAATACACTTTTGAAATCAAAGTTAATATCAAACTTTTAGCAAATCTCAAGTGGACATCTTCTGAAAATAATGAAACTTTGAAACAAATGTATGAGACTTCTGCCCCACATTAAACGACAGTTTTAGATGTAGCAAACATTTTAAGAAGGTTAGGAAGACCTCAAAAATGAATTCTTAGCAGAGAAGTCAGCTCAGAAGACTATTTGAACTGTTAATGGTTTAAAAATATTTTTTCTTTATTTCAAAGAGGATGCTCTTAGTAGATTTCCTAAAAGGAAATAAAACAATCACAGTGGCTAACTAGGAGGTTTTAATACAATTGAAAACTGCATTGGTGAGACAATGCATCTGCACATTCTTTGGAAGTAGGTGTGGCTGTGCCACAAGCATTTCAATGAGGAAACCTTACTCCATTCACCCCATAGCCCTGATCTGACCCTTTCAGACTTCTTTTGCTTTTCAAAACTCAAAGAATAGTTCAAAGGAATATGATTTGGGTTCCTTCAAGATGTCAAATCTGCCATTCTGGCATGGCACAAATCAGGAAAAGAGGTAGAAACATCAAGTCTATAGCCTAGATGAAGTTAAGTAACACAATAGCATCACATTTGATATGTTTGTGTAATAATGCTATCTATAATTTTGTAACAATGCATTTTTACTTATTCACATATATGTATGTAAACAAGATTCAGAAGTTCCAAGAAAAATGGTTTTAAAAGATAACAACATTTTTTTTTCATGAACATTTTGATACCTTATTGTATCTGTGTGGATATATATCCTTATCTCTATTTCTCTATCCTTCTATCTATCATCTATCTATCTACCTATCTAGAATGCTGCTGATATAATAGTCAAAGAGACTATAGATAATCTAAAGGCTGGAGGTTTAAACTCAGCCTTACTCTGTGGAGAAATACCTAGTAATCTGCTACCATAAATGCTGTAGTCTAGAAATTCTGCTCTCTCTGAGAATATGTGGTTGCTATGAGTTCATATGGACTGGATGGCACCCAACAACAACCACATATAGAGAGCAATCACAAATGTGAAAACAACAGATACGCTAAAAAAAAAAAAAGCCAAGAAATCAAGTGGTAATCTAGAGATGCTCAAGTAATTTACAAGACAGCAGGGCAATGAAAGTAAAGAAATAGAGTTCCAGCAAGATGGCACCCAGGGAAGCAGTTCAAATTGGGAGTTCAAGTTCTGGTTAAGTGAAAAGACTCCCACAGCAACGTGAAGTATGTCCTGTATGGGAGGTGACCTTCCTCCACATCTAGTCTCACTCCAGAGACCTGGGGATCTGAAACCTGGTACCAGGTTTTCCCTGACCTGTGCTGGCCACACTACTTCAGATCCCACCATAGGCATAACCAGCTGATTGGCCCCCCTTAGCATGATCATCACGCCCGGAGTTGGCCAGTTTCCTTAATGAGTTGCCCACAATAGCAGCTGGACTATCACATGGTGCTTGTCTGCTGGCAGAACTCTCCACCATGATCTGCTCCCTTCTCCCAACATGGTGGCGGGTCCTACCCCGAGTTGACATCCCTACCACCACCCACCCACGGCTGCACTGTCTATGGCTGGACCCTGTCTGCAGTCCACCTATAATAAGTTCAGTCACCTGCGGCTCTGGCAGCTCTCTCCACTATTGCCTGGTACACACCCACAAAGAAGTCAACGGTAAAAAATAATGAGGGAATTCTGAGAGGAAAATTTCTCCAGCTTAATGAATGAGAATCAGGCAACCATCCATGAAGCAGAGGGGACACCAGCTAGACTGAATCCAAGGAACAATTTGCTAAGGTATATTATAGTTAAACTATCCAACTTTGAGAAAAAGGAGAAAATCATGAAAGCAGCTAGGGGAAAAAAAGACAGTCACCTATAAAGGTACCCAAATAAGAATATGCTCAGACTTAACAGCAGACACCATAAAGAAGAGGAAAGAGTGGAGTAACATCTTACAAAAATTGAAAGAAAACAATGCAAACCAAAGAATCCTCTATCCAGCCAATTATCTATCAAGATAGACAGAGAAGTAAGAGTCTTCCCAGACAAGGAAAAATTCAAAGAATACGTTAAAAATAACCCATATCTACAAAAAAAAAAAATCCTTGCCAACCTAGTGTGGTCAGAAGAACAACACTCATCAAGCACAAATAGGGGACCACCACATAGGGCAACTCCACCCAGAGGTCAATCCTTTGAAAACAGCCCCCAAGATAACATGGACTCGATAGTGAAAAGAAGACAAGGATTAAGATCACACACTCATTCACACAATGCACTGATAAGAAAAGGAGGTGGGAAAATACCCAAGACAAAAGGTACAAGATGACATCAAAGAGATCACTGATGGATGTTATTTCTGAATATCAATGACTTGAACTCACCCATTAAAATATGGAGACTAGCAGAATGACTTAGGAAATGCAACCCATCAATCTGCTGCCTACAAGAGACACATTTCAAGTTTGGAGACAGAAATAAGTTGACAATCAAAGGCTGGAGAAAAATATACCAAGCAAATGCAATTTTAAAAAAGCATGTGTTGCAACCCTAATCTCTGACAAAATTGATCTCTAGATGCAAGCCATTACAAGAGATAAAGAGAAGCACTATGTAATGCTTCTTAGTCCAGGTTGACAAGAGAAACAAAATCATAGACACTCCTGAGTATAAGAAAGAACTTTAAGCTGATGCCAGGGGCTCAAGTGGAAAGCAGATGTTTTGAGAATGATGATGGCAACAAATGTGCAAATGTACTTGACACAATGGATGTATATAAGGATTGTGATACATATTGTACGAACCCCCAATAAAATGATTTTTTTTAAAGAAAGAGCTTTATATAAAAGAACTATTGTATTTTGAGAAAACACCCAAGCCTTATCCAGATTAAGTCCATAAGTCTGATATTAGCCCATATGTCCAACACCATTCTATAAATTCATCTTCAGACTCATATAACACATGCAATGATGCCCAGTGCAGGAAAATCAGAGGCCTGTGGGTGGAAAGTCTTGTGGATTCAGTTGCAGTGGAAGCATCTCTGCACTGACAGGGGTTTCCATATGGCTCCTCCAGTTCCAGGGCTCTGACTCCATCAGCAGAGCTCCATGTGCCTTGTCAGCAGGAAAATGAAGAAGAGACTGTGTATCCCACCCCAGGGAAGTAAGACCTGAGTTCCCAGAATCCTCAGGAGAAGTTCATACCAACACAGAGGCAAGATTGGCTATGATCTGATTGACAAGCTAGAATCCACTCCTTTGCAAGTTGACATTTTGCAAGTGGACACTATCACAATGCTCTAGAGATCAGTGGATCAAGTACCAGTGAGCATATTAAACATTTATGCACCCAATGAGAGACCTGTGAAAGTCGTTAATCAAATGCTCCAAAAGATGATAAAAGAAATCACAGACTCATTGAGGAGATGGGCAAAGAACCTGAACAGAAGTTTCAAATGGGTGGACATCCAGAAATATGAGAAAGTGTTCCCAATCATTAGCCCTAAGTGTAATGCAAATTAAAACAACTATGAGATACCACTTAACACCCTTAAAGATTGCCCAATTCAAAAAAACAGAAAGCAACAAGTGTTGGAGGGGAGTGGTGATGTAGAAACGCACATCCACTCACATTCACATCCACTCACATCCACATCCATTATGGAAATCGATATGGCGATACTTACAACAAATGGAAATTGAGCTACCATATGACCCAGCAACCCCCCTAGTGTATATATACTCAGAAGTAAGAAACAGACCACGACCACACATCTGTACTCCAATGTTCATCCCAGCACAGTTCACAATTGCAAAGAATTGGAAACAGCTTAAATTTCCATCAACCAACAAATGGATTTAAAAACTCTGGTTTATACATACATACACATGAAGCACATCAACACATGGGAATAACTGGAGGAAATTATGCTAAGCAAAATAAGCCAAGCATAAATGACAAGTACAACACGAGTCCACTGAGGTAAGCTTAGAAAGCACAAGGAACATAGGGGAAAAACTACCAAATGCATATATTCCTGTGGTGAGGTCCAAGCACTTTGAGAAGGGTCGGATGCAACCAGGGAAGCATATGGGCAGCCAACTAAAAGAGGAGGGGAAAAGGGTGGGGGAGCACACACAAAAAAGGAGGACGTGGAAAGTAAAGAAACAGGGCATTGACCCATACACGGGATGGCATTGTTCATGGCTCCACAGAAAAGTGAGAAAGGGACCAGGCCTCAACATGGGGCACCAAACCTCGAGGACAATATATTGGCATGAAGCAGCGAACTAACAGAAAGGTCTGGGGGGAAGGCCCCAGTCCCAGCTACGTCAACTCCCTCACCAGAAGAATGCACTATAGAGGATAGCACTTAAGGGTGGCAGGTCTGCTCAGACCATACCCTGGCCCACCAAGCCTTGAGGATGACATTCCTACTCAGAGCAGCCAATGCACACAGAGGACTTTGGAGCAGGCCCCACCATGAGACAAGACACCCCTCATTGACCCACAGGGCTACAGGGGACAGCACTGGAGACAGTGTGGGAAGTGTGCTCAGTCTAACACCCTGGCCCCCTCACCAGAGCGAAACATGAAGGGAATGCAACAGAGCAGCAAGGGGAGAAGGTACTTCGAAGAAATGAAGTACCCAAGGAATCTTGAAAATAGACCTCAGAATCAGTGGGCAGGGCATGACACTTCACCAAATCCAATTGGAAAGCATTCAGAAGGGTCATCTGACAGACATAGAACCACTTATAGGCTTTTTCCCCCTCCTTCTATTCCTTTTTTCTTTCTTTTTCCATTTCCTTTATCTTGTGTCTATCCATATAGGACAGGCAGGATAATCAATCCTAAGGAGAAAACAAGGGGGGTGGGTGATAGCTCCAGGTGGGGCATGAAAGAGGAGGAGGTGGAAGCAAGGGAGGGAGAACTAACAAACCCAGGGACAAGGGGAAAATAAGAAATCTAAAATAGATGACAAGGAGACCCTAAAATGCCTGGTGTGGTTTGATCAAGTCCAATATAGCCAGGAGAAAGTCCTGAGAGATGAATGAAGGTCGAGCATCATAGTGGGACAGGAGGAAAATAAAAGGAAATAGAGGGAAGAACTAGGAGGCAAAGGCATTTATTGAGGTATAAATATAGGCATATATATGTAAATATAATAATATATAACCATGGAGATAGAGGTCTATATAATAAACTAAAGTGTTAAGTATTAAGGTTGCAGACAGACATTGGATCTCTACTCAAGTACTCCCTCAATGCATGAACACTGCTTTAGTAACCTGGCATTTTGTGATGCTCACCTTCCTAATGATCACTGAAGTCAAAATGGGTGCCTAAGCAAATGTGGTGAAGAAAGCTGATGGTACCTGATTATTAAAAGATATAATGTCTGGGGTCTTAAAGACTTGAAGTTAAGTAAGCGGCCATCTAGCAGGGAAGGAACAAAGCCCACATGGAAGGAGCACACCAGCCTGTGTGATCATGAGGTGTCAACAGAATCAGATATCAGGCATCAGACGACCCCAAACAAACAAATATTCTGATGCAAATGATGGGGGTCATAGTGGAGATCCAAAGCCCATCTGTAGACAATTGGGCATTCCCTCACAGAAGGGTCACAATGAAAGAAGGAGGCAATCAGGGTGCAGGACAGCACCAATGGAATACACAACATTCCTCTAGTACTTTAACGCTTCCTCTCTCCCTACCTACCCCCACCCGCCTATCATGATTCCAGTTCTACCTTACAAATCTGGCTATACTGGGGCATGTACAATGGTACAGATAAGAGTTTCAACACATGGAACCCAGGACAGATAAACCCCTCAGGAACAGTAATAGGAGTAGCGATACCATGAGGGTAGGGGGAGAAATGGAGAACTGACTATAATGATCAATGTATAACACACACACCCTAGGGGGGTAAACAGCAGAAACATGGGTGAAAGGAGACAGTGATATGAAAATAATAATTCAAAATTTATCAGGGATCCATGGGGGTGGGAGGATGGGGGAGGGAGAGACAAAAGAGTTGATACCAAGGGCTCAAACAGAAAGAAAATATTTTGAAAATGATGATGGCGACATATGTACAAATGTGCTTTATACAATTGATGTATGGATTATTTTAAGAGCTGTAAAAGCCCCGAATAAAATGATTTACTAATAAAAAGAAAGAAAGAAGAAAACAGGGAACAAAGCTAAAAAATGCCAACACTAAAATATTAATAATGATATCATATGTAAATGGTCCAAGTATAACAATTTAAAACAGATTAGCAGGAAATAAAAAAAATGACTAAGCTTCATGCTGTCTGTACCTGTATTGCTCTACAGAAGACTCACCTGTCTGCTTCTTTGACTTGCACCCAGCAGCCCTTGGGAGTTGGAGGAATGCCACTAGATTTATTGTCTCCCAGAAATGAGTTCAACTGAGCCTTCTGTAATGGTCTGTGGACTAATTAGCTGTTTATTTCTTCATGTTGTGTGTATATATATCTATAAAATCATAAGTGTCCTGGTTTTGTTTCTCTAGAGAACCCTGTCTAACACACCTAGTTCAGAATCATATATTTATGTTGAATAAAAGGCTATAAAATATATACCATGTAAATATTATCAAAAGAAAGAAATGGTGGCTAAAATAATAGTAGATAAAATATATTTCAGTACAAGATCTATACCATTACTACAGGCAGGTATTAAATAATGAAAAACAGCATTCATTTACCAAGAAAAAATAGTCATCATAAATGTGTATGGACCCAATAATAACTCACTGCCATTAAGTCGATTCAGGTTCATGTCAACCCTGTGAAACAGGAGATAACTGCCCTTGCGAGTTTCTGAGACTGTAGCTCTTTCTGAGAGTAGAAACCTGTCTCTCTCCCTAGGAGCCTGGTAGTTTCGGACTGATGACCTGGAGAATAACAGCCCGATTCATGAAAACTGCACCTCCAGGACTCCTGGAACCAACAAGAGAGGTGCAAAATATATTCATAAAAAGGGATATCCCTAAAAATAGAACGAAATATTGATTAAAAACAATTAAGACTAGCAAGAATATAGAATTCAGTAACAATATCAACCAATAGATGTAAAGCAGCGGTCCTCAAACTTTTTAAACAGGGGGCCAGTTCATGGTCCCTCAGACCCGTTGGAGGGCTGGACTATAGTTTTAAAAAAAACTATGAACAAATTCCTATGCACACTGCACATCTTATTTTGAAGTAAAAAAACAAACAGGGCACAAACACCCAGCGGGCCGGATAAATGTCCTCTGCGGGCCGCATGTGGCCCGCGGGCTGTAGTTTGAGGACGCCTGATCTAAAGGATATTTCTGGAGCAGGATACCACATGACAGTAGAACATACTATTTTTTAAAGTACTCATGGAATCATATTCTTATCCATACCACAAAAAATGAAAATACACAGTGTGTTTTCTGACTATAATAGAATCAATCTAAAACTAATAACAGATAACAGGAATTCTTGGAAACAATACACTTCTAAGTAACTACTTCTAAGTAATGCATAGATAAAAGAAGCCTTGAGAAAAATGCAAAAACAAACAAACAACATACTGCAACAAATGAAAATGAGAATACCAGATATCAAATTGGATGGTACCTGGTGAACACAATGCTGAGAAGGAAATTTAAAGTCCTAAAAGCTTACATTAAAAAAAGAAACCTCTCAAAACAATATGGTGAGTTCCTGCCACAAACTAGGAATGAAGAGCCAAATAAAGCCAAAGTAGATAGAAGGAAAATAGAGGAGAAGAAACAAAAGGAAGACGTGCAAACAATAGCCCACTCTCATTGTTTGTTAGTCCAGGTTGTCCAGAGAAACAACATTCATAGATACTCATCTGTGTATAAGAAAAAGCTTTATATCAAAGAGTAATTATATTTAAGAAAACATCCCAGTCCAGTCTAGATCAAGTCCATGAGTCCAATATTAGCCCATATGTCCGGTATCCTCTTCAGACTCATGCAACATATTCAATGACACCGAATGTAGGAACATCGCAGGCCAGTGGGTAGAAAATCTTGTGGATCCAATGGCAGCAAATGCATCTCAGCTCTGGCAGGGCTCTCCATGTGGCTTCTCCAGCTCCAGGGCTCTAACGTAGCTCGGTGAGTCTTGTCACCAGGAAGATGAAGCAGAGTGTCTGTCTGTATCTGGCCTCCAAATGAGGTCATCAAGCTGCAACCTGATTGACAGGCTAGACTCCACCCCTTCGCAAGTTGTCAACATAGCATGTAACTACCACACAATCATTCCACTCTGACTCATAATGACTCTACTTATATAAACTTTCTAGACTAGATTGTTACAGGATAGCTTCATTGGAATGGCTGATGGAGTCGAAGTGCTGCACTTGCTTTTAGCAGCCAAAGGCCACGCACTTGTCTGCAGTAGCAAGAATTAGTACTTGGTTTGTTCTTTCGAAGACATACATTAAAATGAAATTCCTGCAAACAGTGTGTAATGGGAAAGAGTTGGGGATTTGAAGTGGAAAGCCTTAGCTTGGGTTGTGGAACTGATTCTAGTTTTCATACCTCTCTAAATCTCAGTCTGCTCATTTGCAAATTGAATGATCACGCCTACATTGTAGGGCCTGGTGAAGATTAATGAAGTGATATGTATGCCTTCCCTAGGCCCTGACCCGCTTCCTCATTGCGTAGCACTTTCTTTCACTACTCTGTCCTGTGGGAGAGTGAAGGAGACAGAGTCTTAAGCTGTGCTAAATATCATGCCAATACTAACTCAGCAAAGAGCAGCCTCTGTTACTCATGCCCACTGACACAGTTCCTGAGATTCAAAACCAAGCTAGCTCAGCATTTCCAGACTCTCAGGCACAGCAGAGAAATCCGGTAAACGCAGCCTAGTGAAATTGTGTGGGGAACGAGAAGAAAGTGAGATTTGTTTAATGAATATATGTGGACATAAAACAGAGGGAAGCATCATCTTGAAAGAATAGTCTTCAGGAATTTCTTTCTGCCTCATTAATAATCTGCATTGATTGTCTAAACATAAACCTTAACTTTTTAAATAATAAGTAAGAATAAATGTTCCCTTTGTTTTGCATGGTGCAAAACCAACTTCATAAGACCTAACAACAACAACAAGAAGAACGGATATCTCTAAGTGCTAGAAACCACATCATCAGAGCGCCAAAATTAATTTGAATCCCATAGTAGAGTTTTATTAAATTTTTCACATGTATGGTTTTTTAATTTGATCCTTTCATCAACCTATGGAGATTGATATTAAAGATATCATTATAGTTATCTGCAGGAATGAACCTCAAATATCTTGGGTTATAATAATCAGTATTTATTTCTTTACGTGCCAAGAAGTCATGATTAGCCTTGGCTTTATTGAATTTCTTTTTTTTTTTCTGTCAATTTATCTCGCAGTATTACTGTGTGCTGTTCTAGAAGCGATGTCACCAATATTTTCAGTATTAACAGGGTCACCCAAAGTGAGCATGTTTCCAGACTAAGCAGACTGAAGAAGGAACAGGTTGTCCACTTATGAAGAATTAGTCCCTCAAAACCTTATAAAGAGCAGGGGAAAATTGTCAAATATAATGCCAGAAGATGAGGCTCAAGGGTTGGAAGAAGCTGAAGATACAACTTGGAAAGAGCTACCTCCTCAAAATAGAGATGACCACGATGATGTAGATAAGGTAGGCCTTTTAAGACCTCCATTCACTGGCACAACTCAAAAAAGGAAGACACAGCTTCACTAAATCATTAAAAACTGGAATGTAAAAAATATGAATCTATGAAAATTAGTTTCCTAAATTAAATGGAACACACAAGGATCATATGCTAAACCTTAATGAGCTGAACTAGACTTGTATTGTCCACTTTGAATAAGATAATCATGTGCTTCACCAGAATGGTAATAACAAATTGAAGCGAAGTGATGCTATTCATCTTTAAAGAAAACATTTTAAGATCTATCTTGAAGTACAATGATATCTGTTTTAGGATACTATCTATACCCCTACAGGGGAGTCCAGTTAATATAACTATTATCCAAATTTATGCATCAATCACTAATGATAGTGAAGAAATTAAAGAATTGCACCAACTTCTTCATTCTAAAATTGATCAAACATGCAAGCAGTATGCATTGATTATTGTTGGCAGTTGGAATGCAAAACTTTAAAACAGTGAAGAGGGGACAGAAGTTGGAAAATAATGGCCTTAGTAGTAGAAATGAAGCTAGAAATTTCATGTTAGACTTAATAAGACCAATGATATCTTCATTGAAAATACCATTTTTTTCAACAACATAAATAGCAACTGTACGAATGTCCCTCGCCAGATGGAATGCACAGGAATCATATTGAGTACATTGGTGAGAAGAAATGATTGAGAAGGTCAATATCAGCAGTCAAAACGAGACCAGAGGCCAACTGTAGAACAGATCATCAACTACTCATATGTAAGTTCAAGTTGAAGTTGAGAAAAGTGAGAACAAATCCACAAGAACCAAAGTACAACCTTGAGTATATCCAACCTGAATTTAAAGGATCCAGCAAGCTGTGGGATGACATCAGACATGAAGAACTCAAAAGTTGTAAAAAAATAAAGGGGGGATAGAAAAGATCAAAGTGGATGTCAGGTGAGAATCTGAGATTTGTTCTTGAATGTAGAATAGGTCATCAACGAGGAAGACTATGAAGGAGATTGATGAATAAAATGGCTGCAACAATGGGCTCAGATATAGCAATAATTATGAGGATGGTGTAGATCCAACAGTGTTTCTTCCTTTTGTACATAGGCTGCTATGAGTTGGAACTGACTTGATAGCCTCTAACAACAACAGAATGAAACGGCAGCCCTATCTTAATCTGGCAAAGGTAAAGAAAATCAATGTTTTAACCATGTTGTTCTTAAAATTTCCACTGGTACGTGGCATGCAGTAATTTGCTTACATTTCATTGGTAGAGCATGTCACATGGCTAAACCTGCTCTCAGTATTAATTATAATTAGCCACAGGGGCATTGTTGGATATGTGTTGAACTGCTAACCTCAATATTATCTGTTCAAACCCACCAAGCTGCTCCATGGAGACAAATAAGGGTGTCCGCTTTCATAAAGATTTAAGTTTCAGAAATCCATTATAGTCACCATGATTAAAAATGACATGACACCATGGTTTTGGTTTTGGTTTTTTGATAGGGAAAGGTGAGAAAATTTGTTAAAAGGATCAACCACAGAGAAAAACTATTGTAGTTGGATTCGAGTTGAGGCTTTACGATCCTTAAATTCAGTAATATTGGTACTAGTACACTCCATTAGTGAATGAACATAGTAGACTATCAAACTGATGTTCTGAATGGTTGAGTAAATGAAATAAAGAATGAATGAATGAGTCAATGATATTCATTCATTTTGCCTTGCCTTGCATAAGGGTACTCTTGGAAAATTTTTGAGACATTACATAGTTCCATGTGTGATCACACACAATTTGTACTTTTGCAGAATTGAGCCAAGGAAACTAGAGTAAATATCAGAACTGTACCAACACATCTTAAGAGAAATTCCACTACAGGAGTATATCTATGTAGCATATAGCAGGTACTGCTATCTACCATGGATAATCTTTGAATAAAGATGTAAAGATCAATAACTCTTACTGAGAAGATGTGAATAATGATGGACATGAATGCTGAAGTTTTTGATTCTTCGGTCTTTGAAAATAAAAGCCAGATTCATCCCATATGAGGTAAAAGACTTTGCTTGTGAAGTGTATTGTCAAGGAGATACACCTGCCTGATTTGGAATGCACAGATTATTATTTTTATTCATTTTTCTCCCCACTTACACTATCAACATCTTGGGGTTAGAAAAATGTTAGCCATTCCATTGGGCCCCTACTTAAAAACTTCCCTCAGTACAAGAACGCTTTGTTCAAATAATGTGGCATTAGATGATATGCACCTTCCCAATATGATCACTGAAGGCAAAATGGGTACATAAGCAAATGTGGTGAAGAAACCTGAAGGCAAAATGGGTGCATAATCAAATATGGTGAAATGACCCAGCTATTAGCTATAGCATCTGGTGTTTTAAAGGTTTGTAGTTAAACAAACAACCATCTAGCAGGGAAGCAACAGAACCCACATGGATGAAGCACATAAGCCTGTGTGATCATGAGGTGCCGATGGGAAGAGGTATCAGAAATTCAAAGACAAGCAATCAGAATGGCCTGAAGGAGTGTAGACCCAAAACCCATCTGTAAGATAAAACAGCCCTTCACAGAAGGGCCACATGGAAGGGATGACATATCCAGGGTGCAGTATAGCACTGATGAAACACGTAACTGTCTTCTAGTTCTTTAATCTTTCCTCCACTTATGATTATGGTCTTAGTTTCATCTCATTAATCTTGTGAGACCTGTGTAAGTTCATTTGTATATTTAAGTTTTTTGATGCTTGAAATCCAAGATAGATAAAGCCTTCAGAAATAATAATGGGAGTAATGACTCCGTGGGGAAAGAGGGAAAAAGGGGACTGACAGCCATGATCACTGTATAACCCTACTTTAGGGGAACAAATAACAGAATTGTAGGTGAATGGATACATCCCAGCCCAGTTCAAATCAAGTCTATAGTCAGATATTAGTTCATAAATCACTCTTCAGACTCATGCAGCACATGCAATGATGCAAAATGTAGAAAAGTCACAGGCCGGTGGGGGAAAAGTCTTGTGGCTCCAATGGCAGTAGAAGCATCTCAGGGCTTGTGTGGGTCTCCATGTGGCTCCCCAACAGCAGGAAGATGAAGCAGAAGCAGAGAGAGGGGCTCTCAAACAGTTCTCAGCAAGTCTCCCCATGACTTGTCAACAGGAAGACAAAGGCAGAAAGAGAGAAAGGAAGTTCCCAGAATCCTCATGAGAAGGCCACACCCATAAAGAGGCATCATTAGGCTGTGCCCTGATTGACAGGTTAGACCCTACCCCTAAACTTATTTATCAAGTTGACATGAAATTATATAACTACCGTACCAAGCCTGATGTCCTTTCCAGGGACTGGCATCTCCTGAGAACATATTCAAAGTATGTGAGAAGAAATCTTGCCATCCTCACTTCTAAAGAGCTTTCAGGCTGTATTTCATATACTTCTGTTTCCTTGTATTTTTCATAATTAAATACAAGAAAATAGGAGAATATAAAATATTCATCCTTGTAGTTTCTCTTCGGTGACCTCAAATTGGCATCGACTGATAGTGATGCTAAGTACAACGGAATGAAACACTGCTTGAACCTACATCATTCTCACAATTGTTGTCATGTTTAAGCTTGTTTTGCAGTCATCACGTCCATCTATCTTGTTGAGCATCTTTTTGGAGCAAGTGTGGTAGAGGTAGGGCATACATGAAACTAAATTGTTCCATCCTTACTTCGAAGGAGTTTTCGGGCTGTATTTCTTCCAAGACAGATTTTTTTTCATTCTTCATGTATTTCATAGTATGTTCTATATTCTTTACCCATACCATAATTCAGATGCATAAATGTTTGTTTTCATCTTTCATTATTGTATAGCTTTCACATGCACATCTTGAGCCAGTAATATCTTTGATTTTTAACAATTTAAAGAGGTGTTGTATAGCAGATTTGCCTGATTTGATATTTCAACTGCTGTTTCTATGGGAACTGATTGTGGACCTAAGTAAAATGAAATTCTTGACAACTTCCATTTTTTTCTGTTTATTATGATTCTGTGTCCTAGTTCAGTTTTGAGGATTTCTGTTTTCTTTCTATTGAGTTCGAATCCATACCTAACACTATGATTTGTGAGCTTATACAGTCTGTGGTTCAAATCTGTTCAATTTCAGCAAACAATGTTGTGTCATCTGACTATCATAAGTTATTAATGAATATTCTTCCAATATTCATTATGCTGCATTCTTATTCACAAAGCCCAGCATCTGGGATGATTTGTTCACCATACAGATTAAATAAGCATGGTGAAAGGATACAACCTTGATGTACATTTTTCCTGATATGAAGCTACATAGTTACTGCTTACCAGAGGGTCTATGAACAGGTTCCACAGAAACACAATTAGGTGTTCTGAAATTCCTTGCAATGCTATCCATAATTTGCATAGTCAAATTATGTGCAGTCAATAAATCACAGGAAATCATATCTCGGGCATTATCTGCTTTCAGCCAAGATACCTCTGACATAAGCAATGATATTCATTTCATTTCCTTCTCTAAGGGAAGCCTACCTTCCCTACATTCTACTTCCTTGTACTCTAAACATGCTTGAGTTCATCTGAAATGTTCTTAGCATGAATTGTTCTCTTTCCTCCTGTCTTCCTGGGTCCACTGTGCCCTTTGTGTTAAGGTTCTTGGACAACTTTTATAACCTCTCCGTTTCTGTAACAATGACACATTAATCTTCCTATTGATCTTTTGAACTTCAAGTAGCCACTGCTAGGACCTTTCTTCTTCACACACCAACACTCTTTCTTGCTCATCTTTAAGCTGTCTTTGGAAATCATCCTTCTCCTTCCTCATTTTCATCTGAGTTGGCTTTCGATATAAATTTTCAGTTTCTTTATGGTATCAATATATTTCTGGGCTCAAGGTCTCCCAGCAAGCTGGCCCCTTTGCCTGGAGTTTTCTTCCCTTTCTTAGTAGAAAAAGGCCAATCTAGCAGGGAAGCAAAAAATTCCACGTGGAAGAAGCACATCAACCTGTGTGATCATAAGATGTTGACAGACTCTGATATCAGGCATCAGAAGGCCCAAAGCAAACAAGCATAATGATATGAATGAGAGGGGCGGCAGAGCAGAGACCCAAAGCCTATCTGTAGCCAATTGGACACCTCCTCACAGAAGGGTCACAAGGAAGGGAGGAGCCAGCCAGGGTGCAGTATAGCACCAATGAAACACACAACATTCCTCTTGTTCTTTAGTGCTTCTTCCGCACTCCCCCACTATCATGACTCCAGTTCTACCTTACAAATCTGGCTAGACCAGAGCATGTACACTGGTACCAATAAGAGCTCTCGACACACGGAATCCAGGACAAATATACCCCTCAGGAACAATAATGGAAAAAGTGAAACCACGAGGGTGGGATGGGGGGCAGGGGGGAAGGGAGAAATGGAGAGAAAGGGGAACCAACCCAATGATCAATGAATAAACCCAGCCCCCCACACACACACATGCAGGAACAAACAACAGAAACAAGGGTTAAAGGGGACAGTGGACAGTGTAAGACATGAAAATAATCCATAATTTATCAAGGGATCATGAGGGTGGGAGTGTGGTGGGAAAGGGGGTAAAAAGAAGAGCTGATACCAAGGACTCAAATAGAAAGAAAATGTTTTGCAAATGATGATGGAAGCATATGTACAAATGTGCTTGATACAATTGATGTTTGGATTATTTTTAAGACCTGTAAGAGCCCCCAAAAAAATGATTTAGGGAGAAGAAGAGGAGGAGGAAGAAGAGGAAGAGTAGGAGGAGGAGGAAGAAGAAGAAAAGGAAGAGGAAGAAGAAGAGGAGGAGGAAAGAGGAGGAGGAGGAGGAAGAGAACTTGACCAATTTTTATTCCCTTTTTTCCCTCTCAACTTAGATGTCAAGAAATTTCCTTGATCTTTCAGTTTTCTTATTTTATACATTCTAAGTATGTCACGCTTCTATAAGGCACACTTATAGAAATTAAGTTACTTTTTAAATTTTAGTGATACTTAGTGACACATATTAGTTATTTGTTGTGAATGCCTCTTCTACTAGACCATAGATTGGTGTTTTGCTCACAGATACAATTCTAGGATTTGACCCAATGCCTGAAAGATAGCAGATACCCAGTAAACACTTGTATGAAACAATAAATTGGCAAATTAGTGTATGGTTGTTTGCATATTTTCTTCCCATGTCTTCTCACAGTATAATAATTCCTCTCTTTTATCACTTCTTCTGGCAAATTAATCCTCTTACACCACAAATTAAATGTGCAACACAGGGGAGATCAACCTAAATGACAGAATTTTATTTTAGAATCATACTTCTCAGTGCAAACTCAAGGACCCATTTAACTAATTTTTGCAGATTAATCAAACATTTTACATCCACGTCCGATACATAGCCGTCAGTTCTTTTAACCGTAGTGTGCTCAGCAGTCACCTAGTCTCCGTCCTTAGAGTGTCCCAGTGATTTCTCTGCTTGAATGGATGCTCTCAAAGTTTGTGAACAGAATCTCACGGCGAATCTCCTCTCCACAATGTTCTCTCAATACCTCGTTCTCTCATAGCAACTGCATTCCACTCCCCTCTTAATATTCTTTCCCTTTATGACCCCTGCTGAACTCAGAGGAGACATGCAGAGAGCTCTTACAGATCTGGTCTGCTGCCTTCGTTGGATCTCATTCTCTCTCAGGTATTTTGAGATTTAAGCCCACTGGGTTGTCACTACCTTCCTGCCTGCCAGCCCCACTTCTTAGGCAGCTTTCCTGAATGGCAGTAGTTTCATGTTGTATCTATTTGTTGTATCTTCTCTCTCTCTCTCTCTCTCTCTCTCTCAGATCCAAGCAGGCACTTTATATTATTTCAATGGACCATGGAGAAAGCACTTGGAAACTGATGATAACCCACAGAGTTAGCAAATATCATGAGGGTATCTGGGCAAACCATGGCCTTAGTGACGGATGCTTATGTTAAAGATAAATCTTTTTCCCTTTTCTCTACTGTGTGAATACATGTTTTGGTGAAGAATTGTATCCTCCTTTAGAACTACTCAGAGGAAAAACAATTAGGGCAGGTAAAACCAAATTCTCCAGAGAGGCACTGAGTATTTGTGTTCGTGGACAGCACGGATGTCGGGCTTGCAACTACCAGGTCTTCTGTTATCTTATCGTGACTTGGTATGACCTCTAGTGAGAACCAGATGTCCTGGTGGCCAGGCACTACATCAATGGCTGGTTGCAGTTTTATGGACAGAGATGGGGATGAATGAAAGGTGGGAAAGAGACCGTGTGAGGTGAACTAAGGTGAAAAGGTAGTAAGGGTATTTTGCCAAGAAAAATAATTAGAGAGCAGCTGTGTAGTCTCAAAGCTCTGGAAAGGAAAGGAAAATTATGAGAAAGTATAGCTGTATATTACAAATTGTAGTTTTAAGAAGTTAAACCAATATTGGCATTTCTTTAATTGCACCTGGTATTAGATTATGTTCTTTGAATGCAACACCAGGCCACATAAGGCTTTGGCTCTTTATTGTGGTGGTTAGTTATTTTATTTTTAAGATTTCCTGTGATTCTTAGCTCACTTACAATTCTCAGCTATCCCCTTGATTAACAAGACTAACACAGACCTGTGCCAAGAGAACATTTTCATGGTGACAGCCTGACTGCTGAGCACTGGGTGGAAGGGAATGGGACTTTAATTAGATGTAAGTCGTAATGATTTTGGAATATGAGTCCTAAGTCATTGGGGAGAATGTGCAGTGGAGGACGTGATGCAGCAGGCAAACAACAAGACTTACACAGCATTCTATGAAATTGTAAACTTGAAATGAGTATAGTTTCTATTTTGAATGCCGTGGAGCCTCCGTTTCATAAGGAATCTGAGTCATTTGGAGACAGTGAGAGGAGTTTGATATCAGGACTCTTAAGGATACTTTTAAGTCACTGTTCTGACACAGCAGTGGAGAGAAGATTCCCTAAAGATTTGGGCCATGACTGTGGAGTTTTAGTAAAAGAGAGTTTCAATCCCTGGGTATAAATTTTCTTCTCCCAGAAACTGAATGCATTCTCAGGAGTGAAGCCAGCAGATTCATAAAAGAGTTCGGGGTCATGGTTTATATGTGCCATTAATACAGCACTAAGCTTTAAATCCTCAGAGATTAAGGAATCCTGATGCCTCAGGAGAAACCACAAACCTTCAAATTTGTTTGCAGCCAACAGGCACAAAGATCATCTTCCTTGTGTAAAATTGCCTCATCCCTTAGAATACCCTAGAATAAGGTAGTGAGTGACTTCGGATCACAAAACTAGCTTACTTACAGGCATCACTGGATCAGGGAAAATTTTGATACTTAGGTGTTTAAAAGAAAAGAACTCTAACAGTAAATTCTGCTTTAAGGCTGTAAAGTCATGCTCGGATATCAAAAGACAAACCAAAGTACTAGAACAAGTAGAGTGAGAAAAGTGCAGTCATGAAGCAATTTTACAATCCATGCCTATCTAGAGGGATGTAGAATTTTCTCTATACGTGAAGCTAACTGTGGTCTGAAGATGGATGAGGACATTTGGTGTCAGTTCTATTAGAATTGGACTTTGTATCGGTGACTGTGAAGCAGACTTGGGCGGCCTGTATGAATTCAGATCTCAGGAACTCAGACAGTTCCTGACCTCAAGCAAATATGTGTTATATGTCAAAATGAGATAAGTATTATAGGTCAGCTCCCTTTTATTCCAATTAGGGAACAGACCTCCTGCAACTGCCCTGCATTTAGGTTGGAGGCTAGATTCTGTGACTCACTTCCAATGTGGTTGTGTTGTTGGATTATGTGATTTAGGTTTTGTGTCAACTTGCTATGCCAGGATTGTCAGTGGCTTAACACTTTGTAGCTTCCCATATAATGTGATCTAAATATAGTGTATTCCACTCTATGAATCTTTGGTCAGTCAAGCAGTTACTCAAGTCAGTCCTGATGATAACTTCTTGGGATGTGGTCCACTTGATATTTAAGTAGTGAGCTGTATAGAGCTTCTACTTGTTGCCCTTGCTCCTGTATCTGTTGCATTGATCTCCAATTCCTGAGCTGATGACCCACCATGTTGCCTATTGGCCCTGGGAGCCATTGCCTGCCAACCCCTGTAGCCATCAGAGCCTGCCAGCCTTAGATTCATTTGACCCTGCTAGGCACAGGCCTAGCCTGCTAACATCCACCAGCCTTTGTTGTTTTTTTCCTTTGTCTTCATGCTTCCTGATCCATTGGACTCAGCAGCTGCACTTCAGCAAGAGCTCCAGCTTATCACCTGACACACAGACTTTAACTAGACTGGACTTACGCACTCCTACAACTTTGTGAGCCACTTCCCCAAAATATAAATGTTTTGCTTTTCTGAAGAACCCAGCCTAATACAAATCAATGTTATCTGTTTTGTGTAGTGGAACAAGCTAAATAGCCCTGTCTAAACTGGCTAAACTTTTAACCATGTCTTTCAATTCAACTTGTACAGTGAGCAATAATTAGTAGACTTCTGTTGGTGAAATGTAGAGAAATTAGTAAATGTATAACATTCCTTACTTCATCAGGATCATAGAACTTTGATTGGGGAACACTGGAAAAGTCAATGATCATGCTTACCCTACTGAAAACGCTCCATATCCTAAGTACAAAGATTATAAGAAACCTGCTGCTACATCAGTACAACTGTATTTCTCATGGGTTTCCATATGTGGGGAGAATCAGCAAAGACAGAGCAACTGTGGCCTGCCATTTTCTCTTGATAAATTCAGCCAGCAATGGCAGTAGAAATCATGAAGATACAAAAGAGATCAAAACAATTAGTCACAGAGTGTTTGTGAGAACTTTAGGATACACAAGCCATGCAAGCAAAAACATGGTAAAATAATTCTGAGGCCAAGCAAATGAGAGAAACTAGTGCAGCAAATTACAATAATTAGAACTATTAATGTTCTTTAAAAATCATGATAAAAATTCATAACATTTGAAATTACTTTCTATTGTTTGTACATATCTCTTGCAATAGGTTGGGCTCTGGTTGTTAGGGACTGTCAAGTCAGCTGACTCCTGGGGATTTTATATAGCCATCTTCATAATGGTAAATTTGAGACCATTATTTTAGTTACTTTGTCAAGACATCTTATTTCTAGACCTTTACCAACTATGATGGACTATAATATAATGTAGTGTATAGGTAATTATTAAACCAACTTACTCATGTAAAAAGGCAATAATTACCCATTTAAAAACCTCAGTAAATAACTTGAAATTAACAGATTCTAATAATATTTCCATAGAGATAAGAAATGAAATATTATTTAGTCTTCTTAGATAATAATTCTTCATGTGTATGCATGTATTTGGTTAACATAAAATGCTATTTATTCATTACTATATATGATATAAAGCTTTTTGAAAGTATACTAAACATATTGAAGAGGAATGGCATCTCATTAATAGTCAAAAAGAATATTTCAAAATAAAAATTGAAATACAATATCTATGTAGGATAATATCCATATGACTAGGCTAATATCCATGCATGTAAAGGAATATCAGTTAGTACAGTTGCTAAAATGGATATAATAACCACTAAGTACATTGATGAAGAAATTGAAGAATTATAGCAAATTCTTAAGTCTAAAATTGATCAAGCATGCAAAAAAAGATGCAATCATAATTACTGGGTACTAGAATGTGAACATTAGATATGAAGAGGATGGATTAATAGTTGGAAAATATTACCTCGGTGACACAAACAAGTCTGGGATGCCCGATCTGACCCCACCACACTGAGGCAAAACACTGAGGACACGCAACAGAACATCAAGGGGAGCACAGCAAGGACGTCCCGAGGTAGTGCCAAAAAATAGATTCGGAGCAAGGGCATAGCACCCCATCAGACTCGACCAGAAAATGCTCCTAACGGTTAACAAACAAACAGACCTTGAACTTTTTACAGACTTTTCTTTTTTCTGCCATTGGTTTATTGTTTTGATTTCTTTTGTTGCTTTGTTTTGCTGTCTGGCTTTTCTGCATATTATTTTTTCTGAAGGTCTATCTAGATAAGATAAGTAGGATAAACAACCCAGAGAAGAAAACAATGGTACCAATGGTTCTGGGGGGACATGAAGGGAGGGTAGAAAGCGGTGTTAATAAACCCAAGGACAAGGGAACAAGTGATTCAAAATCAGTAAACAGGAGGGTGTAGGAGGCCTGGTAGGGCTGGATCAAGGGCAATGTAACCAAGAGGAATCACTGAAACCCAAATGAAGGCTGAGCATGATAGTGGGACAAGAGAAAAGTAAAAGGAAATAGAGGAAAGAACTAGGAAGCAAAGGGCATTTATAGAGGTCTAAATATCAGCATGTACATTATGTAAATATATTTATATATGGGAATGTGGAAATAGATTTATGTGTATATATGTATAGATTTAGTATTAACCGTATAATGCGTAAATTTTTAATTTCAGGAAAAAAATTTTTCTTTTTATTCTTTATTTTCATACTTATCAATATATATAACAAACAAAATATATTAAAATATATATACAAATGTGCTTGACACAATGGATGCATGTTTGGATTGTGATAAGAGTTGTACGAACCCCCAATAAAATGAGGAAATAAAAAATTCAAACTTCAAAATGAAATATTGAGGGATTCTACGTACAAAATATTGAGCAATGCAAGCTACATCACAGAGTCCCAGTACCAAAACTAATTGGCTGGAGTTCCACCATTTCAAGAGCAGATGGTCAAGAACTGATCGTACCGAAGGAGGAAGTTTAAGAGCACTGAAGGCGTTAAAAAAAACAAGCCTCCAGGAGTTGACCTAATACAAGTGAAATGTTTCAACAAGCTGGTGAAGCACTCGCTGGTTTTTGCCAAGAAATTTGGAAGACAGCTATCTAACCAACAGATTGGAAGAGATCTATACTTGGCTTACTCCAAAGAAAGGCGATGAGCCAAACACAGAAATTATCAAACAATACTAATAGCACATGCAAAGACAATTTTACTTAAAACAATCTTGCAATAGGCCCTCCCCTGGGAGCGACCACAAAATCAAGCACGATTCAGAGCAGAATGTGAAATGAAGGAAAGCTTTGTTGATGTCAGGTGACGCTTGGCTGAAAGTAGGGAATCCCTGAAAGATGCTTACTTACCTTTTTAACTATGCCAAGACATTAGACTATGCAGAACATAGCATAGTATGGATAACATTGAGAATGGGAATCCCTAAACACTTCATCGTGCTCGTGGGGAACTTGTACCTAAACCAAGAGGGAGACTTCCAAGCAGAATGAGGAAATACTGCATGGTTTAAACGTCAGGAAAGGTGTGTGTCAGTGTGCATTCTTAGAGATATTACTTAATAAATTGTGCCAAGCAATAATCTGAAACTATATAAAGAAGAGCATGACATTAGCATTGAAGAGAGACTTATTAACAATCTGTGATAAACAGATGGCACAACTTTGCTTGGGGAAAGCCAACGGGACTTGAAGCATTTACTGATGAAAATCAAAGCTGTTTCCAATTTATCTTACTTTTCTGTGTGATAATTGTTATTAAATAAAATAAAAATTATACTCAAATAATTGTTTAGTAGTTAGGAGGCACCTAAACAACTGAAAATCTTTAATATATTAATATTAACTTTGAATTTTCTTTAAAGAGCCAGACTATGCACATTTTTGCGCGATTTTCTTCTTTTAAAATAAGCAATGAAATCATGTATTTGTGTGAAGTGTATTCTTTAATTACAAGCCCACAGAACATACTTGGGGGAAAGCTGTTAACATGAAAGGCACCGCAAGTGTTTCATGCACAACAGGTTCTCATTTTAGAAAAATCACTATGATGGTAGGAAAGCAAATGGTAAAGGGAAGATAAGAGAAGAGAAAGAGTAGCCAATTAATAGTTAATCGTGCGATGGGGAGGCTTTACCTAAACCAGGACTGTCCTGGAGAAAACAGGCACGTTTCCTTTCTTCAAGTTGTTGTTGGGCGTTCTCGGGTCAGCTCAGACTCATAGCAACCCAATGTCCAGGAAAACAAAATACTGCCTGAGCCTGTGCCATCTTCGCAACTGCTAATATCTTTGAGCCCATTGTGGAAACCTCTGAGACAACCCATCTCGTTGAGGGCCTTTCTCGTTTGCTGCCCGCCTACTTTGCCTTCCCTCCCGATTACATGTCCAAAGTAGGGGAGATGAAGTCTCTCCAGCCTTGCCTCCAAGGAGCCTCTGGCTGCACTTCCTCAAAGACAGATCTGGCTGTTCTTCTGGCAGTCCATGGTACTTCCAATATTCTTCACCAACACCATCCTCCAAATTCATCAGTTCCTCTCTGGTTTTCACAGCTTTTGCATGCATGTTAGGTGATTGACAATAATATAGTTTGGGTCAAGTGCTCTTTAGTCCTCAAAGTGACATCTTTGCACTTTAACATTTAAAGGTTTGCTGCTGCTGTTGTTGTTTGCAGCCGATTTGCCTATGCATTGTATCATTTAATGTCTTGACTCCTGCTTCCATGAGCACTGATGGTAATTCCAAGTAAACTAAAATCCTTGACAACCTTAATTCTCTTTTTCTACCTTTTCATCTTGATTTTGTCTGTTGGTCCAATTGCAAGGCTTCTTCTTTTTTGTTTACATGGAGTTTCAATCCACACTGAAGACTGTGTTCTTTGGTCTTCAGTGATAAGTGCTTCAAGACCTCTTAGCTCTCAGCAAGCATGGCTGTGTAATCTGCATTTCTTAGATTGTTAATGAGCTTCTTTCTAATGCTTCTTCACATAATCCCAATACTCAGATGATTTGCTCAGCATAAAGATTGAATTAGTATTGTGAAAGGATATACCAACCCTGTTAAACACCTTTCCTGATTTAAAACCATGCAGTATCCTCTTCATCTATTTGAAAGCTACTTCTTGGTCATGCCCAGGTTTCACTTGAGGGCAATGAAACTTTCTGAAATTCCTGTTCTTCCCAATGTTATCCATAGATTGTAATGATCCACAAAGGCTTTGCATAGTTAATAAACACAAGTAAACATCTTTCTTGTATCCTCTGCTTTGAGCCAAGATCCATTTGACACTCAGCAGTGATATCTCTCTTTTTATGTTCTCTTCTAAATCATCTTCAAAGTTCTGGCAGCTCTCTGTCAATGTACTCTGTCACCATCGTTTCATATCTTCAGTAAAAGCTCCTTGCTTGTAATATTAATAATACTGTTCCATACTTTCTGCAATTGGGTAACCTTTCTGTGGAATGTAGGAGGGGGTACACCCCCCCCCAAAAAAAAGGATGTGATGTGAGGGGAATAGTGCATTTGGAGTTCATTCCACCAGGTCAGACTGTATATCAAGTTTTCTATTTAAAGTTTCTGGAAAGATTGCATAACAGTGTGCAACAACAAGAACAAGAAGCCTGATTTGTAGAAGATGGGGGACTGGTTATGCCACCATGACAATGCACCTGTTCATGCAACCATCTCAGTGTGCCAGTTTTTGGCAAAAAAAAAAAAAGCATGCCTCTCTTGCCCTATAAACCTGATTCACCTGATCTTGCTCCATACACCTTCATTTTGTTTCCATGAATTATAAAGAGACATGAAAGGACAGCGATTTTATGGCATAGAAGAGGTAAAGAAACACATGAGGGAGGTGCTGTCAGCCATCCAAATAGAGGTTTGAAGACTGTTTCCAAGAATGGAATCACAGATTTGACAAATGTATTACGTGTAATGGAGAGTACTTTTAAGATGACAAGGTTGTTTTGTAAAAAAAAATAAAAATTAATAGATAGTTTTGAAAAAAACTCCAGCCTGTGGTGACATTTCAATTGGCATTCTGTCAACTCCTGGAGCCTCTTTTTCACTGATGCTGTCGGTACATCTTGGATTTCGTCCTTCAGTCCTTGATCATATGCTAACTTTCAACAGGGTTTGAATGTTAACCATTTCTATGTGATTCACTGATTCTATTTCTTCCACCTTCTCTTCGGTTTTGTTCAATGTTTTGCCCATAGAACCTTTTAATAGTGCAACTAAAGGTCGGAGTATTTTTTCAGTTCTTCCAGTTTGAGATGTGCCTAGGGTTTTCTTCTCTTTGGGTTTCCTAGTTCAAAATCACTGTACATTTCATTACTGCTTTACTTTGTCTTTTTGAGCTGTCCTTTGAAAATTCATGATCAGTTCATTTACTTCGTCATTTCTTCCATTTAATTTGGCTACTAGTCTCTTTAGTGTCAGAATCTCTTCTGATGTGAAACATGCACTTTGGTGTCTTCTTTCTTTCCTACTTTTCAATGTCTGTTGTTTTCTTTATTTATGATGTTCTTTATGTCATTCCACAACTCAGTGGGCCTTCGACCATTTGTGTTCAATGCCTCAAACTTGTTCTCGATTTAGTCTGTAAATTCAGGTGGCGTATATGTAAGGTCATATTTTTATTTATGTGGTTTTCCTTTCATTTCCTTCTGCTTCAAGCTGTGCTTGCATATAAACAAGTTGTTCTTTTCCACAGTTCACCTCTAGCCATGTTTTGTCTTGTGACACTGCTTCACCGTTTTCTCTTTTCTTTATTTGTAGTCAATTTAATTCTAGTGTATTCTACCAGGTGAGGTCTACATGTATAGACACCATTTGTGTTATTGGAAAAAAGGTATTTACTATGAAGCAGTCATTGGTCTTACAAAATCTATCATGTGATCTCCAGCTGTGTTTCCATCACCAAATCCAAATTTTCCAACTTTCACCTAATATGACAAACTGACAGATGAATGGTGGACATATTTATTAGATAGACTGTGTGTCTATATGAAAATAGTTAAGAATAGATTCACTTAATTATTTCAGGCTATTGAATGTGTCATGGTACTCAGTTACAATGAATCTCTGAGTAATGTATTAGGCTGTTTATTTGGGATCTCATTTATCAAATTCCTTTTATTAGTGACCAGCTAGCCCCTCTGTGTTATTCTACTGTTGAAAGATATTTATTTACTTTCCATAAAACATTGCTGTTAAACAAAAATCAGCCACTTCATCTGTTGCCCAATCTGTTTCTTAGCTGCAGGAAAAACTGGTCATATTGGACTTACTGAGAAACAATATGCCAGGCTTGGATGTGGTGACTTCCTAAGGGACTTTAAAGGGTAATTTTGACAATATGTGATTTTTTTTCTTTTGAAAAAAAGGCTTCAAAATCTAGTACAAGCATAAGCTGCCATTATCATCACAGATAGGATTGATGAACACATGCTTACCTCTTATATGTAAGTGTCTTTAAACATTTGAAATTTGGATACTTTCTAGACAGGAGATAGAAGCACCATGCTTACTTGAAAGTATAGGAGTTGGAGTATGATACCTTTTCTAAGGAGGATTTAAACTCCTTAAATTATGAATAAGCAAAAAAGTTCCAAGAAAAAGATTGTCCCAATCTGAGCAAATATGGTTGAGCTGAGTTGAAAATTTAAAGTTTACGATCTCCTTTAAAAAGATGAGATATCTAGCTCTTATCAATCTCTTAGAACATTCCATAAAAGGCCTTTTCAAGATAGCATGCTATTTTTATTAATTTCAAAAACATGTAAATTTTGTTTATTTGGAATTACATGGGACAACAGAACTTTACCTTCACACGTGTTCTCTATATTTGTCATTTCCCGGTTTCTGTCTTCTAGATAATAGAATAATTCAATACAAAAAGAAACTAGATGCATCTTAGAACTCCTTCAGTTATTTGATTTTTCCGTAAATTCATCATAAATACTCATTTACCTATAAATGCAAAGAAAGATACTCTTGAAACCATAAACATTTTTTCTAATGCCAATAGCTCTCTTGTTGTCTTCTTTTTCTTACACATACACACGACTGAAAACCACACCATGCCAGAATTTGAGTTCTCTGTACTTTGGTACCCTTTATACTTGACTGCCTTCTGTACAGTTTAATGTGGCCAAAGCATTTGGTCTTTGTTTAAATAGATGAGATACTAAACATTTTTGAGGCTGATAAAATTAACGAAACCACCCCCTCAACCTTCTACAACAGGGCTCTTCAAGCTAATGGAGAAACAGAGAAAAGTATAGTGGGCTATGAACTGGAGAGGAGGGGAGCACTCAGGTCTCTCTGCAGGCTGCTGGGCCACCAGACTGGCTTCTCTGCCACCTCTGGAGGCAGGTTCCAATCAGAAACAGCAAGACTGCTGCAAACATTAGGAACAGCAGAGCAGCGGTTGCCATGGTTAGTCTGCGGAAGGTGCAGCATCCTTCAATGACTGTTGTGCTGTTGGAAGTGATGGTGGGGAATTTTGTGGAGTGAACCACAGAAGAGGGTGCGAAAGTGGCAGGAAGCTAGTGGTGGAAGTGTGACAACCTTGCACTGTCAAGCATATCATCTGCAGCACCCCAGAAGAGGTCAGATGTGTCCTCCATGTCTTTTATATAATTGTATGCTACATAATAAGACAAACAATTGGAGTTATCAGTGCATGGACAAGATCCTAAAGCTACTGAGTGGCAGGAACATCAAATGGACAAAACGCAACAACCACGCTTCCTTATTCTTAGAAGGGATAAAGTACCGAAGGGCTTAGCTTTGTCAATGTCCAACTTATACCCAACATGTAGCTACAAACGAGCCTCCATAAAGCCCATCATATTAAAATCTGAGGTACATACAATGGCTTGCACTAACCAATAGGCACTACTTTGTGATGTACTACTTTGTGATGTACATCAAACATTATTATTATTATTACCTTATTATTATCTTAAAGATGTGTCAGTATATCTGAAGTGTTTCTTTAATGTTTCCAAGCATAGAAAGATATACTATTGTGGAGTGAAATTTCTTAATATGGCTTTTCTATCCATGTCTCTTTAACTCCCACCTGATGATTGGGTTGAGAGCATGCAAATAGGGTATGTGAAAGAGTAACAGAAGGGATTGGTCAGTTTGGGTTTTCATTCCAGTGTAAATAAGAGAACAATTTCAGAAGCGGGAACAGAGAAAGAATCCCAGGACTATCAAGGAAGAAGAGCTGCTAGAGATATCTGCCTAAAGCTGCAGAGGTCGAGACTAGTGGTCATAGAACAGAGACCAAGGGATTGAACAAAGGAGCCACAGAGTGGAGCTGAACCACTGAGAGCATGAGACAGTGAGGTGGCGCTGCAAGTGGGCTTCCTGTTCCACAAGGGAGAGAATAAGGGATTACATGCCTGAGAAGGTGAGGACAAGAGAGACACTGGCTGCTGGTTGAGGAGAGGCGATCCTGGGGACCAATATTTGTATATTTAATGATCTCTAATCCTGAGTTGTGGTAACTTGTTAGTATTGCCAATAAATCCTCATAATTGTGAATGGTGTCTGCGGGGCCCTGGCAACAAATTAATGAACCCAGTAGGAGTATGAGGGGAGGAGTGAGAGGTATCAGAATGTTGTTGTTGTTGTTGTTATGTGCTATGGAATCGGTTCCACCTGATATAAGCAGTTGTGTGAACAGAACAAGGGAACACTGCATTGTATAAAATCAGAAAAGGTGTGTATCAAGCCAGTATCCAATCTGTATCCTGAGCAAATAATCAGATAAGTTGGATTATATGAAGAATGTGGCATCAGGATTGGAGAAAGGCTCGTTAACAGTCTGTGATAAGCAAATTACACAACCTTGCTTGCTGAAAGCAAAAAGTACTTAAAGCACTTGTTGATGAAAATCAAAGCTTGCAGCTTTCAATATGGATTACAACTCACTGTAAAGAAAACAGAAATCCTTACAACTGGACCAATAGGTACCAGCATTATAAGTAGAGAAAAGGTTGAAGTTTTTAAAGATTTTGGTTTTGGGGATCCACAATGAGTGCTCTTGGAAGAAGCAGTCAAGAGGTCAGACGATGTGCTGCAGTAGGTCAATCTGCTGCCTAAAGCTCGTTATAGTGTTGAAAAGCAAGGATGTGACTTTGAGGGCTAAGGTGCACCTGACCGAAATCATAGTATTTTCCATTGCCTCATATGTACGTGAATGTTGGACATTGAATAAAAAAGACCAAAGAAGAATTGATACATTTGAATTGTGGTACAGGAAAAAAGCTATTGAAAGTGCCATGGACTGCTAAGGACAAACCAAACTGTCTTGGAAGAGTATGGCCAGAGCGCTCCTTAGAGGCAAGGATGCAGAGATTTTGTCTTATCATACTTTAGATATGTTGTCAGGAGAGATCAGTTCCTGGAGAAGGACATCCTGTTTGGTGAAATAGAGGGGCAACAAAAATGTGGAAGGCCCTCACGGAGATGGATTGACACAGTGGCTGAAACAATGGGTTCAAGCATAGGAACACTTGTGAAGGTAGAGCAGGACCGGGCAGTGTTTTGTTCTGTTTCGCATAGGGCAGCTAGGTAGCTATGGCTGTGTGTGTGTGTGTGTGTGTGTGTGTGTGTGTGTTAGGTTTTTTCCGGTTCTGGCCAGTTGATTATGACTCATAGAGACCTGGTGTACAATAGAAAGAAACACTGCCCCAACCTCATAATTATTGTTATGTTTCAGCCTATTGTTACAGCCAATGGCTCAATCTATGATAGAAACTCTTTTCCAGGGAGTAGTCTCTCCTGATAATTTGTCTAAAGTACTTGGAACAAAGTAAAGTCATCTTTGCTTCCATGGAACCTGCCGACGATGCTTCTTCCAAGACAGATTTGGACTTTCTTTGGGAAGTCTGTGGTGCTTTCAGCCATCTTTAACAGCACTATGGTTCAAAGGATTCTTCTTTGGTCTTTCATATCCATTGTCCAACTTCACATGCATATGACATGTGGAAACATCGTGGCTATGTGAATGAAAATACCATGGCTAGATATACATATCACGGCTAGATATATTTAAATACTACAAGAAAGTGAAGTTGGCCACAACTACCATTAACTCTTTCTGATAATATATACATACATTATATAATACATATATAATATATTACATTATTAAATGATATAGTATGTGACATATATGCCAATAAAACTATTTTTAAGTTTGTGGGAAAATTCCATTACCATGTAATTCCACTTTTCCATACACTTTTTGAAGCTCATCTTGTATGTCAAACTTTTTTGTAAAATTGCCATTCAAGAGTCAGAGGTGAGCTTTGGATCTGCACATGTACAGTCTCTCCATGGGGCTGAAGGGCACTGTTACAACAGTGACTGACCTTAGGGAATTGGACATGGCAAATAATGGGTTTGCAATGTTTCCACTGTAGGTTGCCCACTCTTTCCCTACCCTGAACCGCAGAGAGTTTATTAACATGGTTAGTCGAGAAGTAGCTAAATTAGCTTCATTTATGCCTTGATTTTCTGTTCTTTTGCTTCAGATTCTAGCCTAGACAAGCAAGAGAAAAGAGACTAGTATTCGAATTAGAAAGATAAAACTGAACTTTTACTGTCTTTCTCATTATAAGATTTTCTTCCATATTACACTAAGTATGGAATGGGGGGGAAACTTTTCTTCTGTGAGTCACTTATTGGTCATTAAGAGAAATGCAAATGTTTCATAAATGAGGCTTAGCATTTTAGTCCCAGCACACTCACTAATTTGTGTAAGCCAGAGTCTTTAAACTCCAGTCCCTAGTAATAGTCCCCACAAAGAGCATTAGCTTTCAACTTCATTGTGCATTAGAATCATCTGGGAGGTTTTGTCAAAATATAGATTGTTAAGCCTCACTCATATTAATCTGATTCAGTTTAGGCCTAGGCTAAGTCCCAGGTGCCTGCATATTAATCTGTACCCCAGATAATTTCAATGCAAGTAATCTGCAAAATCATTTTTGCTACAATGGCTTAAGGGATCCGGATAGTATCTACAAATCCCCAACCCCCCTTTTAAAAAGTGATAGATTTAAATATGCCTAGAATTCATTCTGTCATTCAGAGAATTATTTAACAAATAAGCATTGACATCATGCCTGCTAGACACTAGGTAAGAAGGAATACAGTACAAAGCAGTTGCTAATCACAAAGAGAGTATAATATGTATTAAAAAAAACAGGAGCCAAGTTTCTGCTGCCCCCAATTCCCCATTCTCTATGTCATGTAAGCAATCATTGTTCTATTGTTTTTGAATAATATCTGGGAACACTGGGGAAATGACCAATCAAATATCTTGTTTTGGGCAAATGTATTGTCTGAATAACATGCAAGAGCTACAAAGTCTGTGAATACCTTATAATGAAAATTTTTGTAATTAGAAGAAAACAAGGCGAATATTAAAGGATGTGTAACCATTTTCCAAGATGCCTTTTCATTCACTTTGTATTTGACAACCTACCTCAATATGTAAATCTTTATAAAAGAGATGTAACAAGATCTTTTGTGATTGATTACCTGATATTGCTTGATTTCTGCCACCACAGAATCCTAGACTCCCCTTAATATTGTTAATAAACCTACATATTATGTTGATCCTATCTCAAACTTTGAACCTGCAGGGACTGGTGCAAGAACACCGAGGATCTGACATGGTAATATTTGTCACACAGACTAGACAGTGTACTGCATCAGTACTGAGGACTCAGGCACCGTAGCAGTAAATGTTCAGTTTTGGGCAATGTGATCAGAAATATTATAACCAGACAGTTTCTGGGTGTGAGGCACCCTTCTTTAGTTCAAGTCTATGCTCCAAGATGTTCTTCAAGTTTCTGATTGATTCTGTTAGTTATCTTATGTCTTTCAAATAAACTACATTTTGTTTAAGTTAAAAAGACCAGTCTCTGTTGCTTACCATCAAGAACCCTGATCGATACTGATACTTCTGCCATCAAGTAGGTACCAGCAATTAAAATTAAAAATATCCTCAGAGAAATGGCAGAGGGAGAACCTGAGATTTGGCAAATAGCTATGTGAGTCGGAACTCAGGGAGGATTCATTATACTGGTAATCAGAAGACCCAAGAATATAAGGATAAATCAAACAAAGTACCATCACTGTTTACCTAGAATGAAATGTCTATTGAGGACAAGTCTTCCTGAAATGAACCTGTCACGTCCATAGAACAATGACAATAATGCAGAATTCAAAGACTGCAGAGTGAGATGTCAGCTTTTCATTTCCCTGGACCATCATGGGATGAGAATAACACTTCCCTATATTCTCACTTAAAGAGACTGACTGCAACCCAAAGACCATGCTCAAAGAATGCTTTATGTCTTGACTCAAGGTGGTTAAGACAATGACATCCCTTGAATTCATATTCTGACTATACTGGATAATTAGAAAGACTAGGGTATCCCAAATCCTCCTTCCAGCGAGCCTTCTTTTAGTGATCCTGTCTGTGAACGTGACCCCCTTCACTCACTGGAAGATAGTGTCCCCCTCACCTGAGAGAGTTCCCTTCTGAAGGGAACTAGTTCATTGAACATGTCACTGTCTTACTCTCTTGGTCCCCACACTGAAATCCCACATGCCACATGGCGGCAGCTACAACGTCAAGTCAGAGAAAGAGGATTCAACACCAAATGCAATACTAAATTGTCTGTTAGAATCTTGAGGAGACGGGTGGCAATGTATTCTGAGGGAGTTACTCAAGAATGGATCAGCCTACATTTATTAATATGGGGCACAGAGATTATACAGTAAGCATGCTAGCTCAAATAAAGATGAGCATAGCATTCAAATTCTATACTAAGCTGATTAATGAATGCCTGAACGATATAAGGTGTCTGTGATATTAATGTGAAATTCCAGTGGTACTTTGAACTAAAGTAAACAAAGAAACTGAAGTCCTGGAATTATTTTATCTTGTACAGTCTCACCAAGCATCTTTTTTAAAATTAAATCTTCGTTGAGGCCCCAAAATGCTGAGAAATAAAATAGCAAAGGACTGTCGGCATTTTATTTTTAAATGGCAGGAATATTGATAAGAGACCTCAATGGTGTAATGAGCTCTATGATTTCAATATGGAGGAGAGAAATCTGAGGTGGCAGAGCAGAAATCAAGAACTACTATATAATCACAAATGATAGGCTAACAAGTGTTCATATGTCACATATCCATCATAATCAGAATTAAATGACTCACAAGAATCTCAAAGAGTTTGTATTTGCTCATTATACAACCTCTAGACATGACATGGATGAGAAACCTACTTAGTTCATACTTGATTTACATTAACAAGAGTAAAAAGACAACAAAAACCTTGAAGGCTAGTGAACAGAAATTCATGAAAATCATGAACCCTTGACCATTTCCTTGACTTGATCCAGTTCATGGACCGATAAACAATTTCTGCTGGTTAAATTCCTAATTATGGTGACCCCTGAATGTAACCGTAGAACTGTGCTCCTGGAGAGCATGTTAACCTTTGGCATCACACAGGGACTCCTAGACCCATGGTTTGTTGGTTTGTTTTTTCAATAAAAATGATACTGAGGGAAGACCTTATAATTGTAATTTTATATATATAAATATTTAAATTTATAATTATTTATAAATATATAAATAAAGAATATATATATATTCTTTGTCTTCCCTAAGAGAACCTGCAGCTGTTTCATACCTCCTAACTGTGTTAAGGAAAGGGAAATACCCAGACCTTTTGAAGATTTTTAGATTTGGGTTATGAGATAATTCCACTAGATACTCTGACCTGTCAGTCAAAGTATGGAGCATTTATGGAGGTCAGTGATGAGTTTTAATACTAATCTACTTCATAATATGCCAAGTGGGATATCAAGACAGTTCTGAAATGATCTCTTCAGTTCTCAAGTATACAGTTGGAGTGGATAATCTTTATCGATTACAGAAGTTGCATCTTTGTCTCTGACCCATGGAGCTTATTATGGTATAAGTGGAAACCCTTGGATCTCTCTATCCATATCAAATATTAAATAAAAATAACTAAAATGCCTCAAGAGACATTCTCAAGAGATTAGTATCAACTCGAGTGACTGAAAGATAAATTGGTGATGAATCTTAACACAGCCCCCATTCACAACTCTAGATTGGTGATGAATCTTTACACAGCCCCCATTCACAACTCTAGTTCTCCTAACGTAGAGTATGGGTAATCAGGGATGGCTTATTAAAATTCCTGCTCCTTGAATTATTTCATTACTAGAGCAAGCCAACACAATCTCTCATATTTAATATGTCATCTGTGTTAGACTGGGTAGACTAGAGAAACAAATGCAGAGGCACTCATATCTGTGTAAGAGAACTTTATATCAAAGAGTAATTGTAGATTAAGAAAACATCCCTATCCAGTCCAGATCAAGCCCATAAGTCCTCTATTAACCAATATGACTGATACCAGTATGTCTGATACCAGACTCACGGAACACATACCATGATGCAGGAAGATCTCTGGCCAGTGTGGGGAAAGTCTTGCAGAACCAGTAGCGGTGGAAGCATCTTAGCACTGGCGTAGGTCTCCAAGTGGCTTCTCTAGCTCCAAGGTTCTGGCTGCCATCAGCATAGCTCTATTTGACTTTTCAAAGGGATAGTGAAGCTGGGAGAGTGTGTCCTGCCTCCAGGGAGGCAGACAGGAGTTCCCAGAATCCTCAAAAGAAGGCCATACCCACACAGAGGCATCATTGGCTAAGACATGATTGACCGGTTAGACTCCACCCCTTCGCTCAAGTTGACAGGAGAATATATAACTGCCACACCATCATTAATTTGATGATTTTTTTTCTTGATACTAGTGGAAAATAATAGAATCAATGTAAGGGGGGAAACAGAATCTATTTGATTTGAAAATGTATTTTCACAGACTTGGCAGGTGATTACTTAAAAACCTCACTCTGTTACAATTTATTCTAACAAACACCTTGCAGGGCATACTGTTTAACGCTGGTCTACTACCTTGAGGACATCATTCTTTTTTTTTTTTTCAATCGTTTTATTAGGGACTCATACAACTCTTATAACAATCCATACATACATCAATTGTGTTAAGCACATTTGCTCTCCACCTAATCCCCTGGCACCAGCTCCTCACTTTTCCCTCCCTACCCGCTCCCCACTCCCTCACAAACCCTTGATAAATTATAAATTACTATTTTGTCATTATCTTGCCCTGTCCAACGTCTCCCTTCACCCACTCTTCTGTTGTCTGTCCCCCAGGGAAGAGGTCACATATAGGTCCTTGTAATCGGTTCCCCCTTTCCAACCCACCCTCCCTCTACCCTCCCAGTATCGCCACTCATACCACTGGTCCTGAAGAGATCATCCACCCTGGATTCCCTGTGTTTCCACTTCCTATATGTACCAGTGTATATCCTCTGGTCTAGCCAGATTTGTAAGGTAGAATTGGGATCATGGTAGTGGGGGAGGAGGAAGCATTTAGGGACTAGAGGAAAGTTGTATGTTTCACCGTTGCTACATCGCACCCTGACTGGCTCGTCTCCTCCCTGAGACCCTTCTGTAAGGGGATGTCCTGTGGGCTACAAATGGGCTTTGGGCTTTGGGTCTCCACTGTGCACTCCCCGCTCATTCACTATGATCAGATTTTTTGTTCTGATGGTGCCTGATACCTGATCCCTTTGACACCTCATGATCGCACCGGCTGGTGTGCTTCTTCCCTGTGGCCTTTGTTGCTTCTGAGCTAGATGGTCGCTTGTTTACCTTCAAGCCTTAATGACCCCAGACACTATATCTTTTGATAGCCAGCACCATCAGCTTTCTTCACCACATTTCTTATACACCCATTTGTCTTCAGTGATCGTATCAGGGAGATGATCACACACTGATATGATTTTTTGTTCTTTAATGCCTGATACCTGATCCCTTTGGCACCTCATGATCGCACTGGCTGTTGTGCTTCTTCCATGTGGGCTTTGTTGCTTCTGAGCCAGATGGCCGCTTGTTTACCGTCAAGCCTTTAAGACCCCAGACACTGTATCTTTTGATAGCCGATCACCATCAGCTTTCTTCACCACATTTCCTTATTCACCCGCTTTGTCTTCAGCAGTTGTGTCGGGAGAGCATCGTAGAATTCCAATTTAATAGAAGAAAGTATTCTTGTACTGAGGGAGTACTTGAGTGGAAGCCCAATGTCCTTCTGCTACCTTAATACTAAACCTATAAATATATGCACATAGATCTATTTCCCCATCCTCATATATAAATATATTTGCATATGTACATGCCTTTATTTAGACCTCTATAAATGCCCTTTTCCTCCTAGCTCTTTTCTCTACTTCCTTTGACTTTCCTCTTGTCCCACTATCATGCTTAGTCTTCATTTGGGTTTCAGTAATTCCTCTTACACCATCATTAATTTGATGATTTTTTTCTTCTTGATACTAGAGGAAAATAACAGAATCAATGTACATGCAGAGGAGGCAGGAAACAGAATCAGTTTAATTTTAAAATGTATTTTCACAACTTGGCACGTTATTACTTAAAAACGTCACTCTGTTCCAATTTATTCTCACAAGCCAATTGCAGGGCACAATGTTTAATGATGGTCTACTACCTTGAGGACATACCTCTTAAAGGATCTACATAGCAGGAGGCATCAGATATAGAAGATGACATAACAAAAGTAATATATATGGAGAGGGACCAAACATTTTGAGAATATTTGTTACTATAATTTCAGTAAAGTTTCAGGAGTGTCTGTGATCTGCAGCACACTGAAATATGTTTAAAGTAGATAATAAGTTTCCACACATAAGTAAACATAATAAAGAATTACACTGTTTGCTAAATCTCTTAATTTTGAAGAAAGTGTATTTGGCCATACTTTTCTGAAACATTTACTTAGTGACCTGAAATTTTCAAATATAAGGTAGACCTAGAGTATAACAGAGTTATCTGTCTTGTTCAGGTTTCAGAGTAATTATCTCTGACCCTTGGCACTCAGGACACAGTGGATCATATAGATAAAATAGAACTATCTCTGGGGAATTCATTTAGTCATTAAGTAGAAGAGATTTATGTGGACAAAGTCAAAAGCAAATTCTAATGGCGGAATTCAGAAGCTTAAGCACGTCATTCTTGTACGTTGTCACGCTATCAACACTCTCCAACCCACAGTGTGTGTCAAGATTAGTTAGTTCATTATAACCTGCTGAATGAGTTGTTAAAAATATGAACATAGCTCTACACATGTTGATCTATTAAGTTGTTGTGATTTGTTCATCCTTCTTAAGTTATTTCATGGTTTTAAAAATATTTTCTGATTAGTAGGCTTGGGATGTACAATGAAATTGAGATAAGCCTAATGGGGTGGGGACAGACAAGAAGTGAGTCGTCTGGTGTATCTGAAATACATGATGTGAGCTGGTGAGAGATAAGGTTCATAGAGCAGTAGTTGAACAGAAGCCATGTCATGAAGGGCCTTGTATGCAAAGTCAAGGGGCAAATTTTAGGCTCCAGGTTAGCAATGGGGCCCCTACTGATGGTTTCAATGGTGATTTACATTAATTTGTATATAAAGATAATCACATTTTGGGCTCAGAAAGGTCTGAATTGCAAAGTGGAGCTATTCCAGTATCTTAGAGAAATCCACTAAGGAGTTATAAAGATTGGCTAAGTGGGAGAGAGATCTTAAAAGTTGGAATTAAAGCGATAAGAATGACGTTGAGAGAACAAGTAAACTAGAATGAGTGAGGGAGAAATGAGGGAACAAGCTAAGGTTTCTGACTGGGGCTTGTGGGCAGGCAATGAAGGCATCATGCAAACAGGGAGCAGAGGGGAAGATCAGCATGAATTAGGGATGCGCAGTTATGGGCAAAGACGCAGGAAGCTCGGTTTTGACCATATGGACAGCTTGAGGCATCGATGGGACTCTAGGTAAAGGTATTTTTTAATAGATCCAAGAAATTTAAATATGGAAAAATTCAGCATATAAGCTAGGGTAATAGTAAGCTCTGTCCTTGGGATAAGTCCTCATTATCCTCTAAGTTTGTGTGTGTCTTCGGTTTACAGCTGTATACAAACCTCTACAAGAACCATCGTTTGTTTTCAAATTTAGCAATTACTTAAAGAAAAAGAAGAAGGATATTTCTAACTAAAGCTAATTTGTTGATAAGGTGAACATGTTCATAATTATTGCCTAACGGCAGTCTGTAAGAACATCATTGGCAAAGGTAATGGTGAAATATTTTCCTAGAATATCATTCATAGAAAAACATAGAAGACTATGCTTCTTGCTGTGTGCTTCGAAATAATCCTTCTTGGTTATATATTTTTTAACATTTTATTAGGGACTCATACAACTCTTATCACAATCCATGCATATACATACATAAATTGTATAAAGCACATCCCCACATTCCCTGCCCCAATCATTCTCAAAGCATTTGCTCTCCACTTAAGCCTTTTGCATCAGGTCCTCTTTTTTTCCCCATTCCCTTCCTGCTGCCCCTCCCTCATGAGCCCTTGATAATTTACAGATTATTATTTTGTCATATCTTGCCCTATCCGGTGTCTCCCTTCACCCCCTTCTCTGCTGTCCGTCCCCCAGGGAGGAGGTCACATGTAGATCCTTATAATCAGTTCCCCCTTTCCAAACCCCTCACCTTCTACTCTCCTAGTACCACCCCTCACACACCTGGTCCTGAAGGTATCATCCACCTGGATTCCCTGTGCCTCCAGCTCCTATATGCACCACTGTACAACCTCTGCTCTATCTAGTCCTGCAAGGTAGAATTTGGATCATGGTAGTTGGGGGGAGGAAGCATCCGGGATCTGGGGTGGTGGGGGTTATATTTTTTAAATAGGTTATTTGAAGATTTTGATAGCTCAAGTTAAAAAATAGATACAAATGTGGCTGGATTCAGAGCTGCAAAGAGGGAGCTAAGCTCTACTTCTTTCTTATCATCTCTTGAATATTCTCTTTCTATGTCAAGGTCTTTCACATAGGAAAGACACTGATCATATTCCAGAAGTCACAACCCACTAGGTTAGCATCTCCAGTGGAAAGATGCTGTCTTTTACCACCGATCTAGCAGGAAAGCCCCTAGAAGTTTAACTCAGCTTGGATTCCTTGCTAACTTTGGAGAGAAGGTTCCTACTACTAAGAAATGGATGGTCAAAAAGCAAAACAAAACAAAAATGGAACAGATCTGTATATAATCAATGACAGAGATTTTTTTTAAGTTACATTGCTTGGAATGGGTAGGCATGGTGGAAAACTGTAGGCAGTCAATTGTTTTACTACAATTTGAGTGTGAAGGTATATTCTTATTGCATAAAAATTACCCCTAAAAAGTGGTGGCTTACTACAATGCACATTGATTATCTCACTGGTTCTGTGAGCCAGGAATCTAAGAAGGACTTAGTTGTGTCTCTACTTCAGAGTTCCTCAGAAGAATGCAATAAAAGGGTCAGCCAAAGATAAGGTCTCATTTGAGGTTTAACTGGGATTGTTGGCAGGATTTAATTTGTTGCATGTTGTCAGTCTGAGGACCTCAGTTTGTCACTGGTGATTGGCCTACAGTCACTCTCAGTTACTTGCTACATGGACATCTCCAAAGAGAAGTTTACAACATGAGAGCTTACTTCATGTAAGCCATCAAGGAAGAGAGTCATCTGCTAGCAGCACAGAAGATACAGTGTTATGTACCATAACAGTTAGCTCCTCCTCCTCCTTTGGGTTCCTGCCCATACTTTTTGAAAGGAAATTACACAAGCGCATGAATATGAAGGGCAGATAAATTGAGTTCACCTTAGAGCCTGTCCAACCAGACAGATTTGCTAAGGATGATGTCACTGAGGATAACCATAAAGAGATTTAGGAGTGGTAAGAAATTTATATTAGAAAATGAACAAATGGTTTCTTGGAGAAAAATGGACTAAAGGAGTAAGGTGAGTCAAACATAGTTGGCCTTTCAGGTTATATTTACTGTACATACTCGAGTATAAGCTGACCCAAATATCAGCCGAGGCACCTAATTTTACCACAAAAACTATATTAAAAATGTGCTGAATCACACCAACATAGGTGACCGTGAAGGACAGAGGAGACCAGGTCTCCAACAACAAAGGTGGGGTGGTGGTGAGAATCACATCACCGTGACAGAGGGGGAGTGCGTGATGGGGACCCAATGCCCATCTGTAGACAGCTGGACACCCCTTCCAGAGGGGTAGTGTGGAGGAGATGGGCCACTCAGGGTTCAGTGTAGCAACAATGAAACTCAAAACCTTCCTCTAGTTCCTGAACGCTTCCTCCCCTCCCAATCATCATGACCCCGATTCTACCTTGCCTTGCGGACTTGGTTATACCAGAGGATGTACAGCGGTGCAGTGGGGATCTGGAGGCACAGGGAATCTAGGACAGATGAACCCCTCAACACCAGCGGTGGGAGTGGCGACACCAGGAGGGAAGGGGGTGTAGAAAGGGAGAACCGATCTTGGAGATCTATGTGTAACCTCCTCTCTGGGAGATGGGCAATGGGGAGGCGGGTGAGGGGAGATGCCAGGGAGTGTAAGATAAGATATAATAATTATTTATAAACTATCAAGGGACCAGGGGTGGGATCGGGGAGGGAGGGGGATGGGGTGGGAAAAAGGGAAACCGAGATGATTCCAGGAACCCAAGTGGAAGGCTAATTATGAGAATGACGAGTGCAACGAATGTATAAGGGTGCTTTGCTCAATTGATGTATGTACAGACTGTGATAAGAGCCTTATGAGCCCCAATAAAAAGATAAAAAAAGAAGATAAAAATGTGCTGAAAAACTCAGCTTATACATGAATATATAAGGTATCTTTTCCCTAGATAATATTTTTACTTCCCTTTACATATTTTAGGTGATGTAGTGGGTTACACATTGGGCTGCTAAGCACAAGGTTGGAAGCTTGAAACCATCAGCTGCTTCATGAGAGAAAAATGAGCTTTCTACTCCTGTAAAGTGTCACAGTCTCAAAAATCCAGGGTAGTTCTACCTGATCTTATAAGGTCACGATGTGTCAGAATCAACTCAGAAGGTAGTGAGCTTGAGTTTTTGCATATTTTCGTACAAATGTTCAGGCATTGTTTTCAAATTTGGTTAATACCCTTCAAAGTTTTGTGTGAAATTCTTCAGATACTGAAGATCATCATAGATAGATAACTTATTATTGTTATCTCATCTTGTCCGCCCAAACTCTGTGTAACTTGGTTAGGCTAGAAGGAGCTCTGTTTGTGTTTACAAGTTGTACTGTGATCTGCATGGTTGGCACTTTGAAACCACCAGCATCTCCCCAGGAAAAAGTCCATTTTCTACTCCTGTAACAGAGTTACAGTCTCTGAAACCACAGAGGGTCATTATGAGTCAGAATTGACTCCTGGCAGTGATTGGTTAGGCTGACACAGTGTTGCGTAGCAGTCCTCCATTTTGTGATGAGCATATGTTAATTATACAGGATTAGTATCAGGGATATCTTGAATCACCACCTTGACCCAAGTCACACCCTTATGGAAGTCACCATCTTTACTTGACTCATACCTTTTATCTAGCATGAGGTACAAGGATAGATATGTGAGCTAAGGGGAAAGGGACTTGACTATTTCAGGTATGAAGTGTCAGGAACAGAATACATCCATTGGATTTAGGAACCCTATGCTGAAAACCTCCTACATACAAGGGAAAATTACTGCCAAAGCAAATGGAATTATCCAGAGAACACCAGGCCCATGGATGTTGAAGAGGCAAAATCTATCCCCTAGTCAACACGGAGAACAAGCTTCCTTCCAGAGCTGCTGTCTTCTAGCACCCCAATTCGAGAGAATACATTTCTAGTTTGTAAGGCTTCCCACGGGTGGGCTTCCTGTTATAGCAACACAAACAATGAAGGCCCCTTCGAAAGAGCCATCCTCTCTATTTATCAGAAATGACCATGTCTAGGACCTTATGAAATTAGAATTCTCTTTTATTTTAATGTGGTTGCGCAATTCATCATCTTGGATTTTTTTATTTGTTTGCTAAATGAGTCTGCATTGCAATCTAATCTTTACCTGTCTTCTCAAATGGAATGCTTTTATTATGCATTTGGAGAAAATGTTAATTAACACATTAGGAATGTATTTGGTAGATTTGGTTGCAAATGCAAACAATCTAATCTTCCATTCATTAGAGCTCTTTCTGAATCATTCAAATGAGTAACAGGTTGCATTGAAACATTACCAAAGTGATTCCGTTTCCTTAAAGTGCTCTTTTTGTTTTTCTGGATTGCAGTCCTCAGTCTGGATTACAACTCAATGTAAAGAAAACAAATCCTCACAGCCGGACCACTAGGTAACATCATGTTAAATGGAGAAAAGGTTGAAGTTGTCAAGGATTTAGTCTTGCTTGGATCCACAATTAGTGATAATGGTAGCAGCAGTCAAGAGATCAAAGCGAGCATTGTGTTAAGTAATCTTCTGCACAAGATCTCTTTAGAATATCGAAGGACTAAGGTGCTCCTGACTCACATCTCACATCGTGGCATATTCACTTGCCTCAGATGCATGTAAGTGTTGGACATTGAATAATAAGACTGAAGAAGAATGAATCCATTTGAATTGTGGTACTGAGGAAGAACAGTGAGAATGCCATGGTCTGCTCAAAGGACAAACGGATCGGTCCTGAAAGAAGTACGGCCAGAGTGCTCCTTAGAGACAAAGACCACAAGACTTCGTGTCATATTCTTTGGACATATTTTGAAGAGTGGCCAGTGCCTGGAGAAGGACATCATGTTTGGTTAAGTCGAAGGGCAGCAAAACAGAGGAAGGCCCTCAAGGTGACAGACGGACACAATAGCTGCAATAACGGCTCAAGCACAGGACCAGTTATGAGGATGACTCACGACTGAGCATTGTTTCATTCGTTTGTTCATAGCATTGCTACGGGTCATACTGACTCGATGGCACCTAACAACAACATAGGAGAACGTGGTGGTGAGGTACACTTCTAACTACGGCTCTTCTACTTTGAGTGGGACTATGGAAACAGAGAATGAGTCACACTAGTAGAGGAGATTGGGATCGGAAAGCTATGAATCCTGCCCGGACTGATGACAAGTTTAGAGTTCAGCTCAGATTCCACTTTAGAGGGTAATTCTCTTTGATCCTCCTAAGTAGGTCCTGTTCCGCTCTACTTTCTTTTGTGGCCTTCAAAACAGTTATCATTTGACATTTATGGAGAGGATCATTTCATTTTTGTTGTTAGTCTCTCTCATGGTGCTGCTAGATTCATAAGAGCAGAGGCTGTGTTTACTGTTGCTTGCCATTGAATTCTCCCACCTACTAGACTTTCTATTTATGAATGACCTGATATGATTGAGTGCAGCCAGGAATATTTTAGACGTTCTCTCTTAGGACCCTTTTGGGACAAGCAGATATAAAATTATATTCTGTCCAGTCTAATCTGCATGCCCAGTGTTCTCACTGCCTGATGAATACGGGACAAAATAAAGGAAGAGTCTTCTGATATATTAATATATGTGAAATTAACACCTAGATTTCTTTTCTATTTACTTTAGTCATTGGGTCTTAGTGCGTTGGAGGTAGCATAACCTCTGTGGAAGGCATGGAAAAGTCATTCTTCTGGCCTGGAACTATAACAAATAAAATGATATTACATCATGTATTCTGCTTTCTTGCAGAAAAAGTACCATACTTTTTTGTGACAGTGGATATAAAATTACCCCCCCCATGATAACATGTGCATGAAAACACATATACACACACGTGTTCCCTTCTATTATCAGGGAAGATCTCAGAGAGGGGAAGACAGAGTGCAACTAAATGTCTCCTGGGAAAAATATGTATATGTATAAATATATGTACATATTGTCAAATGATAGCTGTCATGAAGGCCACAAAAGAATGTACAACGGAGCAAGACCTGCTTTGGAGGATCAAAGAGAATTACCCTCTAAAGTGGAATTTGAGCCGAACTCGAAATTTGCCATCATCTTTTCCCTCAGTCCATCTACTTTTTATGGATTCACCAGCTCTGTAAATAGCATTACCTCCTATCCTTTTGTGAAGGCAAGAAATAAGAAAGTCATTTTTGATTACTGTTTCTCCCTTACCCCTACTGAAAGAGCAAATTTGGTGTCAACTTCCAAAAAGTAGGTTTAGTATAGATTAAGATGTTGATTGTTTTAGATGGAAAAGAGAAAGTATTTTTTTCATTTTATGCCTTGGCTCTAGTCCCCATCATGACTCTGCCAATTGCAATTCATTTTTTCACAATGGAGAAATAATCATCTATCAAAAATATAAATATAATGTGGCCATGCCAGCATGTTAGTTCCTTGAGCGTGTCCCATTTTCCCAGAATGAAACCCAAGCACCTTAGCGTGATGAATAAGAGCCTGTGTGATCCACATCCTGATTATTTCTATTTCCTCTTTTCTCTCCTACCTGAACTGCATCCTCTGTTCATCTTCAGTTTCTCTCAGTTCCAGAAGTACACCTGTTGTCCCTTTCTGCTACCCTAGCCAGTGATCTAGAACACTCTTCCTCCTCCATTCTCTCTGCCCCTCCTATACCTGGGTGCTTTCTACAAATCCTCCAGGACTTGCTGTGATGTCACCAAAGGCCCTGAAACTGTCTTTTTTTAAATGTATTGTTGAGTGAATTCCAAGTCAAAAGTACCCCGTGGGTTCCCTCGGCTGAATATCTTTACAAGAGCAAGTCATCAAGTCTTTTCTTTCACAGTTGGAAGGCGTGGGTGCAAAGGACTGTCCCTTTAGTAGCAAAGTGTTTAAGCATTGCATCCCCTGCATTCAGTCCATAGAACTGGGTTGTCACTGTTATGTTGTTGGGATTGCCCCTTGTAGTGACCTTGGATAACAGAAGGAAAGGCTACCCCGTCCTGTGCCCACTTCACAGCTGTGCTCATGTCTGAGCCCATCCATGCAGCCACCGTTTAACTGTCTAGTTGAAAATCTTCCTCTTTTTTTTTTGCTCGTCTACTTGGTAGCCCAGTGGTTATGCTTTGGGCTGCTAAAGAAATGGTCAACAATTTGAAAGCTACCAAGCACTCCTCGGGAGAAATATGAGGCTTGTTACGCCTGTAAAGAGTTTCAGAAACCGACAGGAGCAGTTCTTTCTTTTTTTTTTTTTTCTCATAATACAAATTTTTTATTTGTTTTATTTTCTAAATAAAAAATCACTTTGTTGGGGGCTCGTACAGCTCTTATTACAATCCATATTTGCATCCACTGTGTCAAGCACATTTGTACACATGTTGCCATCATCATTTTCTAAACATTTTCTTTCTACTTGAACCCTTGGTATCAGCTCCTTATTTTTTCCCTCGCTCCCCCATCCTCCCTCCCTCCTGAACCCTTGATAATTTATCTCTTTTTTCCCCATGTCTTACATTGTCCAATGTCTCCCTTCACCCACTTTTCTGTTGTCCATCCCCCTGGGGGGGGAATGTATGTAGATCATTGTGATTGGTTCCCCATTTTCCCCCTTGGTATCACTGCTCTCATTATTGGGCATGATAGATTTAACTGTTCTGGATTCTTTGTGTTTCCAGTTCCTATCTGTACCAGTGTACATGCTCTGGTCTAGCCGGATTTGTAAGGTCAGATTGGGGTCATGATAGAGGGAGTGAGAGCGCATTAAAGAACTAGAGGAAAGTTGTCTGTTTCATTGATGCTCTACTGGACTCTTACTGGCTCATCTCTTCCTTGTGACCCTTCTGTAAGGGGATGCCCTATTGTCTACAGATGGGCTTTGGGTCTCCACTTCACCCTCCCCCTCATTTACATTGATATAATTTTTTTTCTGGGTCTTTGAAGCCTTATACATGATCCCATAGACACCTCATGATCACACAGGTTGCTGTGCTTCTTCCATGTGGACTTTGTTGCTTCTCACCTAGATGGCCTTCAGCAATCGTGTTGGGAAGGTGAGCATCATGGAATGCCAGATTATTAGAAAAAAAACTGTTCTTGTATTGAGGAAGTACTTGAGTAAAGGCCCAATGTCTGTCTGTTGCCTTAATACCTAACATATAAATATATGTACATACATCTATTTCCCTATCGTTATATATAAATATATTTACATATGTACATGTCTGTATTTAGACCTCTATAAGTGTCCTTTGCCTCCTAGTTCTTTCCTTTATTTCCTTTTACTTTCCTCTTGTCCCACTATCATGCTGAGCTTTCATGTGGGTTTCAGTAATCCTTCTCGGTCACATTGCCCTTGATCAAGCCCTACCAGGCGTCATATGCCCTCTTTGCCATTGATTTGAGATCACTTATTGTTCCCTTTTCCCTGGGTTTGTTAACACCTACCTCCTTTTTCCCCGCATCTGTTCTCCCATGTTCCCCTGGAACCATGGTTGTTTTCCCCACTGGATTGTTTATTCCATCTATCTTATCTAGATAGACCTCCAGGGACAATAATAAGCACAAAAACAAGACAGAGCCAAACAAACCAATAAAAGAAAACAAAACCAATGAAAAAAAATAAAAGTCTATAAATAGTTCCAGGTCTGTTTGTTGACCTTTAGGGGTGTTTTCTGGTGGAGTCTGATGGGGTGCCATACCCTGGCCCCAAAGTCTATTGTTCATATTCCCTGGGGACTTCATTGCTTTGCTCACAGGGGCCGTTCTATCCTGTCTTATGGGCTTGCTGTGAGTCATCTCCTCCCGATCGCAGTGAATGTATTTTAGAATGGGGGTAGAAGTTCAATAATATCCATCCCTCTGGATCATAATATCCAGTTTTCACTTGTCTGAACCCCTCACTTGTCTGACTTTTATGAGGCCAGTAACCATTTCCTTTCTTATTCACCACTGTATCCCCAACATCGGAATAGTGCCAGGGCCATTGTTACTGCTCAACGTATATTTGGTAGATGAAAATAAGGAAGGAAAGAAGGGATGGAGGGAGAAGAAGAAGAAGAAGGGAGCGGAAGGGAGAAAAGAAGTCCTTGGGAATAAACCTTCATTCTTCCCTAATTTAAATTATTTTCAAATGATATAATGGGTTTTGTTCGGCTGTCTACAGCTGTGCTATATGATAGAACATACGATGATAAAAATGTTTTATATCAATGCTGCGCTATTAAGCATCTGCAAGTTGTTCAGTGTAAATAGGAAAATGCATTTAAAATATGATATTATTTTAAATTTAAATAATTCCTTGTGGCTAGTGGCTACCATATTGAAAAGAATAAGCCCATAGGAACCACAGACAGCACCAACCTCTCCTGTCCACTCAGCATAGCCCTTCCCCCTCCAGTCATGCTTCCCTGTTGTTCAATATTGTGTTTTTGTTGCAATTTTCATGATGTCTTTAGAATTCCTCTAAACATCGTTGCTAGGCCAAACAACAAAAGCCAAATCAATGCAGCAGATAGAATGCCATTTATATATATTTTCAGCCCCTTTAATAAAGACTCATTTAAATCTTGCAAATGTTAGTCAGCAATCTATGTGTACCACCAACAGCTGAATTTTTAAACATATATTCTCTAATGAATATACATTTTATTTCAATAATGAAAAAAATGATGTAATAAGCAAATAGCCTCTCAGACTATTATGTCAAATGGTCCCCCCAAAATTTTAAAAAGCAATGAAAATTTAATTTGAAAATGTCATCCCTTTAGTATGCAGAGAAAACAGCAGGCTGCAGAAAAAGCAGAAGACAGGAAGGAGAAAAAGAGAGATAGAAAATGAATTCATAATCTTTTCTTCCTCAGCACATCATTATCATTAGAGAGTCAGCAGGATGGGCAGGAATGAGCACTGCTTAGGGACTCCAAAGGTCTTATTTGACACTCTGTAGACTTGCTTGGATGATTACATAACATCCCTTAACCACAGTGTGCTCTTATCTAAATGAAGAAAATATACCCACTTTCCTTGTTTGGTGAGAATTTTACAAGTTTCAAATCAAACAATATATGCAAAAGAGTTATGCAGTATTACATAAAATGAGGTGGTTTTTGTTTTTCTGGTTCCTATTAAAACTTCAGAAAACAAAATAAACAAGTCTACGTATGTGCATTATCTTAACAGCCTGCTGGCTCATTACCACCCTCAATGCACTGAACTTTTCTTAAAAACATTCTTCCCCTTATTAGTATTTAGTTTAGAAAAGCATTTGCATCCACACTTGTCCTAGCGCCTCCAGGGCTATGTAGCTTAAAACGGAGGCCCAAATGATGCATTGGCCGAGAAGGTGGGGAGGAAGGGGGCTGGCATCATGGTACCACAAAGCCAAATGTCTACATTTGCAGTCCATGTCTGCAAAGAGATGCTCTTTAAGTCTCTCCTTCCCCTTTGAGTTTCTCCTTCAACTTCCCCATTACACTAACTTCCCTCTCGAAGCAAAGTCTGTTGTTGGTAGGTGCTGGGGAGACCGTTGTGATGCCTAGCAACAAATAGCAGAAGGCAGAATTACTCCGTCCCCTGCCATGTCCATAGTTATTATGCTTGAACCCTCCTGTGTCGATTGATTTTGTTAAGTGACTTCCTCTATTTCACTACCTTACTGCTTTACCGGGAGAGACTTGTCCCTGGAGAAGGGCGTCGTGCTTGGGAAGGCAGAGGCGCAATGACAGCAAGGGAGGTTCTCAATATGATGGATCGACACAGGGGTTGCAATCAGGGGCTCCAACCTGACAATTGTGAGGATGGTGCAGGACCTGGAATGTTTCCTGATGTTGCCCGTAGCCATGCAGTGCGTCAGACCTACTCGATGCCCCTGACAGAAACAACAGCTGCTTTAGCAAGAACCTTCTTCTTTTGCAAGGACTTGTCTTCCCTTATAACACATCCAACGTTGTGAGACAAATTCTCCCCGTCTTCACTGCTGAGAAACCCTTAACTGTACTTCCTCCCTGCCAGGCCTTTTTGTTTTTCTGACAGTCCCTGAAGCTTTCAAGATTCTTTTTCAGCACCATCATGCAACCACATTAATTCTTCGTCAGTCTTATTTATTTATTGCCTCCCTTTCAAATGCATGTGGGCTACTGAAAATGTCATCGTTTGAATCAGGCAAATCTCGGCTCTGAAAGTGATGTCTTTGCCTTTTAATATTTGACTGGAGGCTGGGAGGCGAGCCATAGGACTCAGCCTTGGGGTGATGCTCCTCCCCACTCGTCAAGCCAGGAGGAGGCCAGACAACATGTCAATGCTCATTTTATCCATTTGTAGTTTGAATAGAAAGAATATTAACATCCTGTCGCTAAAAGCACAGATTTAAAAACGCATTATCAATTCAGACAAAATTGATCTTATTCATTAATTACACATGGAGTGTTCAATTAGGGGAGATCAAAATAAGTGACTGCAATACTCAGTTTATGTGTTGAAATTGCTTTTTATAAATTTTTATTTTTCATGCTGCGGCAAATAACTGTTTGATGAGATATTTACATTTATAAAAATGTAGTTATATGACATTGATCTAGCATTTATAGCTTTATACAAACTATGACCCACATAAAATATTACCTACTTACACAAGTTTGGATTAAAATTACATCTGACCAAATAACTGTGACTTTTACACATACGTTTGCATCCTATGTTTATTTGTTCACTTGTCCTTTATTCATCCATCCATCCATGAAGTTATTTATTCATCACCAAAGAAGCTAAATATCGAGAAAGAACTGATGTTGAAAATAGAAACGAAGAAAAAAAAATAGAAACGACCTGATGTTGAATTTATATCTACTAATCAATCTAAGTATGTCTTTAGACCTTAATTTCATCTGTAAATTAGTATATAGTTTCAGCATCACAGAAACACACAAGCTACCAAGTGGTTAGAAAACCAATAGTGGAAAACATGCTCAGCATATCTTAAACGGAAAAAACTCAAGAAAATATTAAAAACTTGAGTTGCAATATTAAAAATATTCAAACAATACTTGCCTGGCAGGGAGATACCATGATCACGAAGGTGGTTTTCCCAGGGCGAGGCTCACCCACTGCACTCCGGGTGTGCTGACCCTGCGATTTCCCCAAAGGTGGGAAACTCGACTGCTTAATGGTGACAGTGGGGGACTGCGTTCATGCTCTCCCCTGATGAAAAAAAGAGAAAATACTTAAATCTTAAGTTGAAAGATTCTATAGGAAAAATATTGACTGATTCAGGAAGCATCAAAAGACGATGGAAAGAATACACGGTCACTCTCTCAAAAAGGACTGCTGTATAATCAATCATTTCAGGAGGTAACATATGACCAAGAATCAATGGTGCTAAAGGAAAAAGTTGAAATTGCACTGAAAGAATTAAGCAGAGAACTTCCAGGAAGATGATGCTGATATAGAATACCTACTCGGATCTCTCTTCCTGTAACTCAGAGAACAACTGGTAAGGAGGCCACTTTGGGGAACCTAAACACAGGCCTACATTCTAGACACTGGGCTGTGACTCAGACTCCCCTTTCCTCCTAGTCCTGCCTGTGGAGAACATAGAGGATCTATGCTGAGTTCTCCCTTTTATCATGTGTGAAGTCCCTTCTCTGGTTGTGGTGGGGAGCCATGCCCCCCTAGAGAAGCAGGCCAACCCAGGAATTTAGAAGTTGGACTCAGACTCAGGGCACTGCAGGGGCAATTTAGACTTCCCACCCAGATTCTCACCCATTGGGAAGGCAGCGGATTCTCACTGAGATCTCCCTTTCACCATCCCAGTGAACCACCCTCTCTGGTTGTGAAGGGAGCGCTACACAAACAGAACAACCCCGGGACTTTAGAAGCAGAACCCAACCTCAGGGCACCACATAAGTGTTTCAGACTTCCACCCAGATTCTAGCCCACAGGGAATGAAGTAGAACCATACTGAGGGCTTTCCCTATGCCAGTGAATGCCCTTCTCTGGTTGCTGTGGGTACCCCACCACCTACCAAAGCGGGCCAATTAGGGAACATAGAAACACAATCCAGACTCAGAACATGATGAGATTGTGCCTCAAAGACTCAGCCTGGCTCTCCAGATAGATAACCCCAGCTCTCAAGGGAGAGAGCCAGCCACCAGGGAGACAGATACAAGTCAAACTCACGACATAGCTGGCTCCACATAGTTGTTATACCTATTCTCATTAGCTCCTGAAAAAGAAAACACAGGGCTTCCTTCACCACCACAGGGATTGGGACTCAGCATGGCAGGGACGCAACAAAGCCCACACAGATGAAGCACGCCAGTGTGCGTGATCATGAGATGTTGACAGGAAGAGATACCAGAAGTTCAAAAACAAGAAACCAAATAGATGAGAAGGAGCATGGATGTAGTAGAGATCCGAAACCCACCTATACGATAATTGGAGTCCCTAATAGAAGGGCCACAATGAAGGGATGATAAATCCAGGGTGCGGTATGGCACGGATGAATCACATAGCTATCTTATAATTCTCTAATATTTCCTCCCCATAATATTATAATTTTTATTTGTTTTACCTCATTAAGCATGTTAGATTTGCATATGATTATCTGTATATTTAAGATCATTCAGTACATGAAAGTTAAGATAGATAACCCTTCAGAAACAATAACAGGAATAATGACTCCCTGAGGTTATGGGAAGACAGACAGGGTAAGAAAGGAATGAATGTATAACCCCACTTGAAGGAATCTAGCAACAGAATTGTATGTGAATGGATAAATAGGATTGTGTAACATATGGCAAAAAAAAGAAAATAATAAAAAACTATTAAAGAAAAAAGAAGAAGAAGAAGAAGGGTTTCTGGAGGGGGGGTTTGGTGGGGGAGGGAGGAGACACAGGGGAGCTGATATTAAGGGGTTCAAGAAATAAAATGTTTGAAACTGTGGTACCAATTGTATAATACTGCTTGATGTGACTGATGGGTGAATATTATGTTATCTGTAAGATCTCCCAATAAAATGTTAAAAATTTTAAAAGAATTAGGTAAAAACAAGACTCCAAGAATTGGTGAAATACCAATTGAAGTATTTCAGCAACCTGAGGAAGCACTAGAAGGTCTCACTCATCTGTGCCAGTCTATTTGGAAGACAGCTACTTGGCCAACTGACTGAAAGACACTCATATCTGTGGCCATTCTAAAGAAAGGTAACCCAACAGAATGCTCACACCACAGAGCAACATTACTGATATTACATGGCAGTAAAATTTTAGCTTAAGATCATACAGTACATTGACAGAGAACTTTCAAAGATCCAGAGAAGGTTCAGAAAAGTATGGGAAATTAGAAATATAATTACTAATGTTAGATGGATCTTAGCTTAAAGCAGAGATGACCAGAAAGATGTTCACTTGAGTTTTATTGACTGTGCAGAGATATTCAATTTTGTGGATCATAACACACTAAGAATAACCCTGAGAAGAATGGAAATTCCAGAACACTTCATTGTGCTCATGTGGAACTTGTACATGGATCAAGAGGCAGTTGTGCAAACAGAGCAAGTGAACACTATATGGTTTAAAATCAGGAAAGGTGTCTGGAAAGGTAGCAGGGTTGTATCCTATCACCATATTTATTCAATCTGTATGCAGAGTCAATAATCAGAGCAGCTGCATTACATGAAGACTGTGGCATCGGGATTGGAGGAAGGCTTATTCATAACCTGAAATATGCAGATGATAGCTGAAAGTGCAGATGACTTGAAGCACTTGCTGATGAAGATCAAGGATAGCATCCTTCAGTATGGATCATAAGTCAATGTAGAAGAATCAGAAATCCTCACAACTGGACCAATAGGTAACACCATGAAAAATGGAGAAAATATTGAAGTTGCCAAGGATTTTGTCTTGCTTGGATCCACAATTAATGCTTATGAAAGCAGCGGTCGAGAGATCAGTGCATACATTGCGTTAAGTAAAAATGCTGCACAAGACCTCTTTTGAATATTGAAAAGCCAGGATGTTATTTAAGGACTAAGATGTACCTGGCCCATGTCATGGTATATTCAATGGCATCAGATGCATGTGAAAGTTGGGCATTGAATAAAGAAGACAGAAGAATGGATGTATTTGAAGAGTGGAGCTGGGGAAGAATATTGAAAGTACCATGGACTGCTAAAAGGATAAGCAAGATATGTCCACTGTGCTCTGTAGGGGCAAGGATAGCGAGACTTTTTCTTATGTACTTTGGACATGTTGCCAGGAGAGACTGGTCCCTAAAGAAGGCCATCATGTTAGGCTAGAGAGGCAACAAAGAAGAGGAAATCCCTCAAGGAAATGAACTGACACTGACTATAAAAATGGGCTCCTGGGGTCTTAAAGGCTTGAAGATAAACACGCGGCCATCTAGCTCAGAAGCAACAAAGCCCACATGGCAGAACACACCAGCCTGTGTGATCGAGTGGTCCCGAAGGGATCAGTTATCAGGCATCAAAGAACAAAAAATCATATCATTGACTGTACACCTCCATGATAGGATCGCTGAAGACAAATGGGTGCATAAGCAAATGTGGCGAAGAAATCTTATGGTGCCCGGCTATCAAAAGAGATAGTTTCTGGGGTCTTAAAGGCTTGAAGGTGAACAAGCGGCCATCTAGCTCAGAAGCAAAAAAGCCCACATGGAAGAAGCACACCAGCCAGTGAGATTATGAGGTGCCAAAGGGACCAGGTATAAGGCATCATGCAAAAAAAAGATATATATATGTATATGCATATATATGTGTGTGTGTGTATGTATGTATATATATATATATATATATATATATATATGAGAGAGAGATACCATATTGAATGAAGGGGGAAGTGCAGAGTGGAGACCCAAGGCCCAAGTGTCGGCCACTGGAGATCCCCTCATAGAGGGGTTTAGGAGAGGAGATGAGTCAGTCAGGGTGCGAGGTAGTACCGATGAAGAACACAGCTTTCCCCCAGATCCTGGATGCTTCCTCCCCCCAACTACCATGATCCAAATTCTACCTTGCAGGGCTGGATAGGGCAGAGGTTGTACACTGGTGCATATGGGGGCTGGAGGCACAGGGAATCCAGGGTGGATGATACCTTCAGGACCAAGGGTGTGAGGGGCGATGCTGGGAGAGTGGAGGGTGAGTGGGTTGGAAAGGGGGAACTGATTACAAGGACCCACATGTGACCTCCTCCCTGGGAGATGGATGGCAGAGAAGGGGGGGAAGGGAGACTCCGGATAGGGCAAGATGTGACAAAATAGCAATGTATAAATTACCAAGGGCACATGAGGAAGGGGGGAGTGGGGAGGGAGGGGAAAAAAAGAGGACCTGATGCAAGGGGCTTAAGTGGAGAGCAGATGCTTTGGGGATGATTGGGGCAGGGAATGTGCAGATGTGCTTTGTACAGTTGATGTACGTATAGGTATGAATTGTGGTCAGAGTTGTATGAACCCCTAATAAAATGTTTTTTAAAAAATGGGCTCAACCATGGTAACAATTGTGACAATGGAACAAGAGCGGGCAATGTTTTGTTCAGTTGTGTCTAAGGTCTATTTGGGTTAGAACTTACTCCCTGGCACTTACCAACACCAACGCACACAATACCTGTTGATAAGTTATTGTAGCCCGGTGCCAATGTGTCATTATACAATGATAGAATGTTTTATTTGTCACAGACAGTTCATAAAAATTCATTTGGTTGCGATGAAGTAAGGTAAAGTCGGTTTTAGCTATGAATTAAAAATTCATTCTAAAATAGGTAATATGGTCATATATATATGTATATATATATATATATATATATATATATATATATACCATCAGTAAGAGAGAAACACAAGTCATGTTTTCGATATGAGAAAATTTTAGACTGCTCAGCATATTCTTCCCATTTAGACATTCTGATTTCTAGGACGCCAAGTCATATCTTCCTAAGTAAATTTAAAGTAATTTAAAATTAAGTCTGTATTTTTTAAAAGAATAAGTTTGTGGAATGGCACGATTGATAATATATCTTTGAGCAGAAACTGAGAAGGGAAGGACTCACTGGGATGTGAGGTGCCGTTGAGTCAGTTCTGACTCATGGTGAACCCATTCTGACAACTCTCATGTTTGAGCCCACTGTTGCAACTACTGTGTCAATCCAGCTTGGCCAGGGCCTTCCTCTTTTGCAGCCTCTATACATGTAATGGTTATGCATTAGGCTGCAATTTACATGGTCAGCAGTTTGAAACTACCAGAAGCAACTTTGGAAAAAGACTGGGCTTTCAACTCCTGCAAACAGTTACAACCGCAGAAACCCACAGGGGGTCTCTATGAGTTAGCATTGACTTAATGGCAGTGAATTTTGCTTTGTTTCGTTTTTTGGAATATTTTACTAAACATAATGCTTTTCACTGGAGGGTCTGCTATCTCCTGACAACATATCCCCAAATTTGAGAAGAAATCTTGCCATCCTCAGCTAGAAAGACCTTTCACTATAATACAACTAAGACAGATTTATTTGGTTTTGGACAGCCTGTGGTACTTTGAATATTCTTCAACAGCACTTTAATTCAAATCCATCAATTCTTCTTCAGTTTTCTTTATTCAATTTCCGACTTTCATATGCATATGAAATAATTAAAAATACCATAGCCTTGGTTGGGCGCACCTTAGTCCTCAAAGTAAACTCCTTGCTTTTCAAAACTTTAAAGGGACCCTGTGCAGCAGATTTACCCAATGGCATGGGTTGTTTGATTTTTTGACTACTGCTTTGATGACCATTGACTGTGGATCCAAAGAAGATGAACTCTTTGACTGCTTCTTTTCTCCATTTATGGTAATGTTACCTATTGGTCCAGTTGTGAAGATTTGGATTTTCTACACATTGAGTTGTAATCTATACTGAAGCCTGCAATCATTGATCTTCAATTGCAAGTGCTTCAAGTCCTTCTAATTTCCACAAGCAAAGTGTTTTACCTGTATATTGAAAGGGGTTCATCCAAACCTGTTATTGTGTCATTCTTCATGTAATCTAGCTTCTCTGATTATTTGCTCAGTCTCTATATTGAATAAGTACAATGAGAATATACAACTTCAATGTATACCTTTCCTGATTTTAAATGATGCTCCACCCCCACTGGCTGCCCTTGCTGCTGGCAGCCTTTATCCCAGTACCGCGAGGTTCCCCGCTAGCACCCCTGCACTGTATGGGTACCCCAAGCCTGCAACCTGTGCCAAGCACACTCTGGAGCCCTTACCTCATGCTTCCTGTGCAAACAGCCTGTCCAGCACCACCCCTATTGCCCAAGACCACCCCACCCATCTGCCTGAGAGAGTCTCCCAAACTTCCCACCAAATAGAAATCCCGGGTTGCCAAGAAGATAGAGATGTAGCACTATCCCATAGCAGAGCTGTCTCCAGGTTGTCCTTAGAGTCGGAGAAAAAATTCACAGGCCTCCTGGACTCCAGGAAAATGACACCATGCTCCAACAAAATGCCCCACAGATAACTACCCACAGCAGCAGTGTGAAAATAGACCACACACTGGGACACAAATCAAGTTTGAGCAAATTCAAACCTATGGAGGTCACTCAGGCATCTTTCTCTGACCAGTCTGCCATAAAGCTGAAAATCAACAAAGGAAAGATAAAAAACATGGGCAAATACTTGGAGGATAAATAATTTACTTATTCAGAAGGAGTGTGTATTGACCCAAATTAGAAATGAAATCAGGAAGTTTCTAGAAATCAATGAGAATTTGAATATGACATACCCAAATCTATGGGATACTGAAGTTGGAGGGGGTGTCAAATAATGGAGTCAGACACATTTCATGATAGCATGCTCACCTCCTGGACAGCCATGATTTCACCATCCAGTTCCGCACACAGCGTGCCCTGAGGTGAAGTGAAGCAGAAACCCGGCAGGATGCTCGGGGGCTGGGCAGGAGGTTGGAGGACCCCGTTTATTGCTAACCAAGGGTCATAACTACTTTGGGGACATGATTGCAGGTAACACACATCACAGGAAGGGGCAGTACAATAAGCATGCACATCATAGGAAGGGGATGACCTAGGGGTGTACGCATGATAGGAAGCAGTGTAACTAAAAGTATACATGTGACAAGAAGGGTGGACCCTAGATTCATGGTGGTGGCCTAACCTTGGCCACCCTTGGGTGGGCTTGACCTCTCTGGAATCTACTACAAGGAAACAGTCAACTACTGTCTTTATCAAAAGGGAGTGGGCCCTATTTGTGGGATAAACAGTGGTGACTGCTTGCTCTAGATGACTGATAACCATTCGGGAGAATAACCCCTGACCTACTGATGACCTCCAAGTGTGTAGTCATTCGCAAGCAGCTAAATTTGGCATATATTTGTGGGAGAAATCCTTCTGTTTCCCACAGGATACAGTGAAGGCAGTTATCAGAGGATGTTTGAAAGTGATGTGCATATGAAGAAGGAAGAGAGACTTATGGTGGATTCCTTCTCACAAAACCTTCAGCAGTTGGAACAGAGTCAACAGTATAAACCCTCTTATCACAAACAAAAATAAATTGTAAAAATCAGGATGGGGATCAAGGAGTGGGAAAATAAAAGAACAATGTAGAAAATTAATTCATTAGAAAGTTGATTCTTCTAACAAATTAATAGAATCGACAACAAACCATTAGTAAACCTAACAAAAGACAGGAAGGAGCAGATGTCAATATCCAGGTTGAGGGATGAAGCAGGGGACATTACAATGGACCCCAATAAAATTAAAAGACTAAATACACAGTACTGTGAAGGACTGGATTCCAAGGAATACAACAACTTGGAAGACATGGACACATACCTGGAAAAACAAACCCTTCCCATATTATCCCATATAGAAATCAAGAACTTGAACAGACCCATAACAAAAGAAGAAATAAGTATGGTCATCAAGGAACTACACACTAAAAAGAGCCCTAACCCAGATGGCTTCACAGGAGAAATCTAACAAGCACTCAGGGAATAGCAGACACCAATTCTACACAGCTCTTTCAGAATGAGAAAAGAATAGTAAACTCCCAAACACTAGTACAACAATGACACCGTAACCAGGCAAGGGTCCAACAGGAATAGGGAATCACAGGCTGATATCTCTAATGAACATAGATGCAAAAATTTTTAATAAAATCTTAGCCAATAGAATACAAAAGTATATAAAAAATAATCCATCACAACCAAGTGGGATTCATACCAGGGATACAGGGTTCCTTCAACATTCAAAAATCCGTCAGCATCATCCAACACATTGAAAAGAAAAATGTCAAGAACCACATGATAATATCAACAGATACAGAAAAAGTATTCAACAATATTCAACCTCCATTCCTTAATTAAGACCCTCAAAAAGATCCAGAGGGGTAGTGAGCAGGAAATGGGCCACTCAGGGTTCAGTGTAGCAACAATGAAACTCAAAACCTTCCTCTAGTTCCTGAACGCTTTCTCCCCTCCCAATCATCATGACCCCAATCCTACCTTGCCTTGCGGACCTGGTTATACCAGAGGATGTACAGCGGTGCAGTGGGGATCTGGAGGCACAGGGAATCTAGGACAGACGAACCCCTCAACACCAGCGGTGGGAGAGGCGACACCAGGAGGGAAGGGCATGTAGAAAGGGAGAACCGATCTCGGAGATCTATATATAACCTCCTCTCTGGGAGATTGGCAAGGGGGAGGCGGGTGAGGGGAGACGCCAGGGAGTGTAAGATAAGATATAATAATTATTTATAAACTATCAAGGGACCAGGGGTGGAATCGGGGAGGGAGAGGGATGGGGGGAAAAAAAGGGAAACCGAGCTGATTCCAGGAATCCAAGTGGAAGATGAATTATGAGAGTGACGAATGCAACGAATGTATAAGGGTGCTTTGCTCAATTGATGTATGTACAGATTGTGATAAGAGCCTTATGAGCCCCAATAAAAAGATTTTAAAAAAAGATAGGACTGGAAGGAAATTACCTCGATTTAATTAAAGCTATATATGAAAATTCAACAGTCAGCATTCTAATCAATGGAGCAAAGAAGAAAACATTCCCACTGAAAAAGGAAACCTGAAAAGTATGTCCCTTGTCCTCACTTTTATTCAATATATTTTTGGAGGTCCTAGCTAATAATATAAGGCAACAGAGGGATATCTAAGGTGTACGTGTGGAGGAAGAAGAGGTGAAATTACTGTTGTTTGCAGAAGATATAATTGTATATATTGAGAACCCGATAAAAGAATATGGTAGAACGGAAGGATACAAGATCAGTGGGCTCAACTGTGGTAACAATTCTGATTATGTAGCAGGACGGGAGCAATTCAGGAACTCACTGAAGCAAAGCTATGCAAGTAGAGGTATAAACATAGGTGTGCACTTATGTAAAAATGTTAATTCATAAAAATAGAGGCATTGCCTATGTACATATATTTATATGGAAATACATTGAGGAAGCGGATGGACTTTGGACCTCTGCTCAAGCCCTTTCTCAACACAAGAATACTTTGTTCTAGCAACCTGGCATTCTGTGATGATCTCACCCTCCCAACAGGATCACTGAAGACAAAATGGGTGCACAAGCAAATGTGGTGAAGAAAGCGGATGTTGGCCAGCTATCAAAAGATATAGCATCTTGGGTCTTAAAGGCTTGAAGCTAAACAAGTGGCCATCTAGCAGAGAAGGAACAGGCCCACATGAAAGAAGCACACCAGCCTGTGTGATCATGAGCTGTCGACGGAATCAAGTAACAGGCACAAGAATACAGAAAACAAAGCAAAAACATATTGTTGAGAATGGGGGGGGCTGTTGGAGAAGACCCCAAAACCCATCTGTAGACAATAGGATATCCCCTCACAGAAGGGTCACAAGGAAGGGATGAGTCAACCAGGGCTCAGTATAGCACCGATAAAACACACAATATTTGTCTGGTTCTTTGAGGTTTCCTCATCCCCCACTAACATGACCCCAGTCCTGCTTTTCAGTTCTGGCTAGACCGGATCATGTACACTGGTACAGATAAGAACTCATGGCACACAGAATCCATGTCAGATAAGCCTTTCAGGAACAGAAATGGGAGTAGCAATATCAGGAGGGTAGGGAGAAAGTGGGGGAAGGAGGGGAGGAACGGGAAACCAATTGCAGCAATGGATCTTCACCCTCTTCCCCCACGAGAGATAAACAACAAAACATGGGTGAAGGAAGATAGCAGTTAGTGTAAGATATGAGAAAAATAACAATGGATCATTTATCAAGGGGTCACAAGGGTAGGAAGAGGGGAGAGAGGGAAAAATAGTAGCTGATACCAAGGGCTCAAATACAAAGTAAATATTTAGAAAATGATGATGGCAATATATGTGCAAATATGCTTCATGTAATTGCTGTATGGAATGTTATAAGAACTGAAAGAGCCCCCAATAAAGTGACCTTTAATAATAATAATAAAAGAAGTGTTGGAGCCCCCAATAAAAGGATTTAATAAATAAATAAATTTTAAAAAGGCAATTTTTTTAAAGTTCAAAACCAACCAATGAAATTGATGTGAAGCAGTGTAGGCAAAATGGAGACCCCCAAATCACTTCCAAGATAATTGGACAGTGTCTCACAAAAGAGCTACAAGGTAGGGATACATTCAGAGCGCAGTACAGCACTGCTGAAGAACGCAACTGTCCGCTAGTTCTTAGTTTTACCTTGTTAATCCTGTTAGACTTGTGTATGTTCATTTATATAATTAAGATCGTTCAGTGCATGAAATGCAAGATAAATGAACCCTTTCAAAATAGTAATGAGAGTAATTCCCATTACTATTCCCTGAGGGCACAGAATTCCCTAAGGGTACAGAAAGAGAGGGGGGAAAGGAGTGGGCAAAAGGGAATTGATAGCAATGATGACTATTTAACCCCATTCGAGGGGAATGTATAAGAGAATGGTAGGTCAACAAATACACTGGATGGTATAAGATATGGCAAAACATGAATAGCAACACTAATAATGTTTAACATAATAACAAGGGTTCCTGGGGAGAGGGGAGGCGGGGATAAAGGGGAGCTGATATCAAAGAGTTCAAGAAGAAAGGAAATGTTTTTAAAATGATGGTGGCAGCAATTGTACAATCAGGCTGGACCTAATTGAACTATGAGTTGTTATAATATCTGTACGAACTCCCAATAAAATTTCAAAAAAATAAAAGAGAGAATTTTGAAAGAACAAGTATTTTAAAAAATCAGGAAGTAAAACAAAGGTTCAATAGGATGTCTGAAGAGGCTCTGAAACTTGTTAACCAAAACGGAGCTTACTTGCCGAAAGTGAGGAGGGCTTGAAGCACTTGCTGATGAAAGTCGAAGACTGCAGCCTTCCTTAGAAAATATAACTCAGTGTAGAGAAAATTTTTAAAATCCTCACAACTGAACAATATAAAATATCATGACGAGAAATGGAAAAAGATGGAAGGGTTTTTTTGTTTTTTTTCATTTTGCTTAGATCTATGGTTCTAAGGAAGCAGCAGTCAAGAAATCAAATGACACGGTGCTTTGAGCTGAGCCAGGATGTCACTTTGAATACTAAGATGCACCTGACCCAAGTCACTATTTTCAGTTGCCTTCTATACATGTGAAACTTTGGACAACGAAAAGGCAAGACTACAGAAGAATTGTTGTGTTTGAATTAAAATGTTTATGGAGAATATTGGACTGCTAGAAGAACAAAAATTTCTGACTTAGAAGAAGTACACCAGAATGCTCCTTAGAGGCAAGGATAGGAAGGCTTCATCTCACACCTTTCCTCCTTTAATTTCCCTTCTCCCTTCTTCCCCTTCATCCCCTTCATCTAACTCTCTCCCTCCTCAGTAACTTACCAAGTTTGTTTCCTTTGGTACACAAGCATTTGTCTTCTTTTGCCATCCTTTATAACTGTGTTCTCCTGACATAGTGGCTATTTTGTGATTAACTGATATTTCTCCAGGGTGACTGATGCCATGAAGTGCTTCATGATTTCATCATTGTTTTTTAATGATACATGGTATTCCATCGTGCGTATGCACCAATATATTTACCATCCATTCTTCTACTGATGGGCATTTTTGCTGTTCCTAATCTCCTTGCTTCGTGAACAGTGCTGGGATAAGCATGGGTTGCCTGTGTCAGTGTGTGCCGCAGCTCCTACTCTGCAAGGGTATACACGCAGCAGTACTCTATGGAATGTCTGTTCTCAGCTCTTGGAGGCAGTGCCGGATCACTTTCCACAGTGTGTCATCTGCATGTCAGAAATGAGTTATGAGCTTTTCTCCAGACGTAGCTCAACCACAGGGGTTGCACGTTTTCTCATTGCCGCCAGCAGTGTCTAAGGGCCCTAATCTCTCCATATCTTCTCCAGCTTTTGTGCTTTTGATTCTTTTTTAAATTGACTTCATTGTCGAGGCAAAGCTGTATCCCATTGTTGCTTTGATTTGTATCTCCCTGATGGTTAGCATTTCCTCATAAGTGTGTTGGCCATTTCGATGTCATCTACGAGATTAACATAAAAAATCAGATTCCCGTATAATAAAGAAGAGAGCTTTGTAAAAGAAGTCAAGAAAACAATACCATTTACAATTACCATTCAAAAAATGAATTAGGAAAAAAGCAACCAGAGAAACAGAAGCCTTACACAAAGAAAACCACAAAACACTACCATAAGAATCCAAATAGACCTCCACAAATGGAAGACTATCTCATGACATGGATAGGAAGGTTTAATATTGTGAAAGTGTCTACATGACTCAAAGCAACCTATAGCTACAATGCAATTCCAGTCAAGTTCCCTTTACTTATTTCTTTAAAGAAGTGGAAAAACTAATTACTAACTTATATGGATTCTAGATACCTACAGAAGTTGCCATAATATTCCTCATGTTGTGATGGTCCAAGGATTTGTTTCCTATTCCTCTTTTACTATTAAAAACATGTGTTTTCTAAAAATGAATTGCTAACTTTATATGGAAAGGAAAGCAACCAGGATAAGCAAATATCTGATGAATAAGAACAAAACATCTGAGACCTTTCACTTCCCAAATTCAAAACCTATTCCATAGCCACAGTAGTGAAAACTGCCTGGTACTGGTAGGGTGATAGATACATAGACTAGCAGAACAGAATAAAGAATCAGAAACAAATCCATTCACCTACAATCGCCAATCTTCAACAAAGGATCAAAAATATTACATCGGGAAGAGATAGTAAAAAGAGAACACGTAGAATGGGAACTATTTTAGCGACGACACAGCAAACAGGGACTAATCTTTAAAATCTAAAGACAGCTCCAAAATCTCAACAAGAAAAGACAAATAATCTAACTTTAAAACTGAGAAATAGACTTCTCCTTCAGAGAAGAAACAAAATAATGAAAAAAAAAAAAACAGGGCTCAGCAGTAATTGTGTTTTGCTCCAAAAGTATTCATTAGCATTTTATCTGTGGCTACCTCTGTCTGCCCGTCAGAGAATCAGTGACTGCCATTTCTACCAGTCTAGAACCCAAGTAAACAGACTTTTGTCTAGGAGTAATACATAGTTAATTTGGTCAAGGAGCAATGAAATCGGCATTTATTAAAATGGCTTAGGTTAAACTCAGAAGCCATTTTGAAAGACACAAAATAGAGTGGCAGCACTTCAAAGAATTGCAGAGTCACAGAGATTCATGAAGGCAAAACACAAGTTAAGGGTTGACTTATGCTGGGCTCTCTAGAGGATCAGCATCACTGAAGTATGAACATGTACACATAGAGAACGGTTTGTATCCAGGAAATGGCACACACCATTGTAGAAATGGGCCAGTTCCGAGTCTGTGGGTTAGACACTAGGCTTTCATTTTTTTCCTGATTCCCATAGCTACATGAGTGGATGAGCTCAAGGTCAATAAGAAGATGATAAGCTTCTGACTGCAGAGGCAAATGAATCCAAGGTCAGCAGGTCAGACCTGTGAATGAATCCCAGGTTGGCAGGTCAGAGGGCAGGCCACCAGTGACGCTCAGACTTGGCCTTCAACAGGACAGGCTGTGAGCTGAAGTCCAAGAACCAGAGCTCAACAGTCAGATGCAGGATTCAGACCGAGCAAAAAAGCAAGCAAGTTTTCTCACTGCATCTATATACATTAGGAGCAGGCCATGCCGTGAGGCTGTCTCATTAAGGGGATGATAGGTCTAAACTGCCAGCCCACTGAGAAACCAGACCATGCCAAGTTGACACAAAACTTTAAGCATCACAATGACATAGCTGGAAGGTTTTTTTTTATGAAGTTGCGGTGCTACCATCTCTGCAGAGGCTTTCTTTGTCAGGATGGCTTTACATGACAGGATTTGGGCTGGTGACAAAGTTCCTGAAACTATTTTAAAGTGCAAGGGTGTTGTAAAGGGCATTTTCTGAGAACAGATGGACCACCCAAATGACATGTTTTCTGGAGCATTAGACCACTTCTGCTCTGAGAGCTCAGTTTCGGAGGTTAGCAAAGTCAGAATGGTTTCTGAGAAATAGTCAAAGGAGGAAAAATGGGATTATACCTCAGTTATACTGGTGGACTCTGTTAAAATATGAAAGCAGGAATTAAAAAAAATAAAATAACTACCAGTGAAAATGTTAAATATTCATATGCTGAAGGGGATAAAAATAGTTTGATACAGAAAATCTATAAACTTGTCTCTATCTAACATCCTGTCTTTCTCAAACTTAACCACAACATGTTCTGCTTAGCACTGTTTTTCCTGTTTTAAAATAATCTTACAGTTCTTATCACAATCCAGACATCCATCCACTGTGTCAAGCACATCTGTACATTTGTTGCCATCATCATTCTCAAAACATTTCCTTTCTACTTGAGTCCTTAGTATTGGCTCCTCCTTTTTTCCCACTACCACCCCCACCCTCCCTTCCTCATGAACCCTTGCTCATTTATAAATTATTATTATTATTTCGTGTCTTCTACTGACTGATGTCTGCTTCACCCACTTTTGTGTTGTCTGTCCCTCTGGGAGGTTACATGTAGAGTACTATGACTACTTCCCCCTCTCTCCCCCGACCCTCCTAGTATCACCTTCCCCCTACCCTCTTGGTATCACCACTCCCACACTGGTCTGGAGGAGTTTATCTCTCCTGGATTCCCTGTGATTCCAGCTCTTATCTCTACCTATGTCCTAGGTAACATGCTCTGTTCTAGCCAGACTTGTAGGTAGAATTGGGGTCATGATAATGGGGGGAGGAAGCATTCAAGAACTAGAGGAAAGTTGTGTTTCATCAGTGCTGAACTGCACCCTGACTGGCTCGTCTTCTCCCCACAACCCATTTGTAAGGGATGTCCAATCGCCTACAGATGGGCTTTGGGTCTCTACTCTGTGCTCCCCCTCATTCACAATGATAGGATTTTTCATTCTTTGATGCTTGATACCTGATCCCTTCGACACCTCGTGATCATACAGGCTGGTGTGCCTCTTTCATGTGGGCTTTGTTGCTTCTCATCAAGATGGCTGCTGGTTTATCTTCAAGCCTTTAAGACCCAGATGCTATATCTTTTGCTAGCTGGGCACCATCAACTTTCTTCACCACATTTGCTTGTGCACCTGCTTTGTATTTGGTGATCGTGCCGGGAAGGTGAGCATCAAGGAATGATAGGTTATTAGAACAGAGGGACTACTTGAGTAGAGGCCCAATGTCCATCTGCTACCTTGATACTTAACATATAAATATATAGAGAGATCTATTTTCCTATCATTATATATAAATATATTTACATATATGCATGCCTATATTTAGACCTTTATAAATGCCCCTTTGCTCCTAGTTCTTTCCTCTATTTCCTTTTATTCTCCTCTGGTCCCACTATCATGTTCAGCCTTCATTTGCTTTTCATTAATTCCTCTCGGTTACATTGCCTTTGATCAAGGCCTACCAGGCATACTACACCATTTTCACCATCGCTTTTAGATCACTTGCTGTTCCCTTGTTGCTGGATTTATTAACACCCACTTCCTTTACCCCACCTCCACCTGTCTTCAGAAGTATTTTGCCGAAGTTGTCCTTTTCCTCTTTCAAATCCTGGGAAACCTTCTCAGGGAGATCCTACACACCCATCTAAAATGGAATTCTTCTCTCCATGGTTTTCCTTCCTCTAGACCCTTTGAAGTTGCGTACAGGCTGCAGTTTGGACTCTTAATCACTACTACACCCTGAGCACCAGAATGATACAATAATGGGAATTATAAGATATTTGTAAAAACAATCTCATTTCATCATCATAAGGCAGCACAAGAAAGCTAAAAGGATAATGAGTTAAGTTTGAAGAATTTACAATAATGTCACAGACAAATTGAGATTTTATATTGATGAAGGCAATAAACCCCCACAAAATAAATTTATACAGCATGTAATAAAGTGAACTTTCTGGCTTATGGCTCTTCTAGCCACATCTCTGTAACTCCCACTGAAGGACTGAGTGGGGGTGGTAGGGTTGTAAGATGCTATCTAGTTGGTTCCAACCCCTTGTACAACAGAACAAAACCTGGCCCTGTCCATCTTGTTGAAAGCCTTTCTCTTGTTCATCACCCCTCTATATTACCAAGCAGCGTGTCCTTCTCCAGGGACTGGTCTCTCAATCACATGCCCAAAATACATGAGAGAAAGTCTTGCCATCTTTGGCTATAAGGTACATTCTGGCTGTACTTCTTCCAAGATAGCCTTTTGGTGGGGGGGGGGGGGGTTGCTGAGGGAAGGGAGGCCATGGAGGATGCATTCTTCTTCAATCTTCCATCTCAATGTTCAACGTTCACATTCTCAGAAACTCATAGGGCAGTTCAAGCCTGCCCTGTAGGGTTACTATGAGTTGGCATTGACTCCAGGCAGTGAATTTGGGTTTCTGAGATGGACTAAAGGTACCATGGTTTGGGTCAGGGACACCTCAGTCCTCAAAATAACATCCTTGCCTTTCAACACTTTAAAGAGACCTAAAGAGCAGACTTTCTCAATGCAACACATCTTTTGATCTCTTGACTGCTGCTTCCATGAACATTGATTGTGGGTGCAAGCAAGACAAAAACCTCGATAACTTCAACCTTTACTTGATTTATTATGATGTTACCTATTGTTCCAGTTGTGAGGATTCTGGTCTTCTTTATATTGAGTTGTAATCCATACTGAGGGCTGCAAACAAGCTGTGTCATCTGAATATTACAGGTTGTTAATAAGCCTTCATCCATTCTGATGCCTCATTTTTCTTAATGTAAGCCAGCTTCTCTGGTCATTTGTTCAGCATACAGATTGAATAAACCTAGTGAGAGGATACAAGCCTGATGTATACCTCTCCCGATTTTAAACCATACAGTATTCCATTTCTTATCCATACAACTGCCTCTTGATCTAGAAACAGCTTCTGCATAAGCACAGTGATATGCTCTGGTATCCCCGTGCTTCTCAAGGATGTGCATATTTTGTTCTGCTCCACCTAGTACTAATTATTATGCCTTTGCACAATCAATATATACAAATAAACATTTTTCTGACATTCTCTGTGTTCAGTGCCAGCATCTAGCTGACATCAGTAATGACACCCCTTATTCCATGTCCTCTTCTGAATCCAGCCTGAACCTCTTGGATCTCCCTGTCCATGTACTGCTGCAACTGTTGTTGAATGATCTTCAGCAATATTCTACTTGCGTGTGATATCAATGATATTGTACTTTAATTTGAACATTCTGCTGGGTCCCATTTCTTTGGAATGGAGACAAGTATTATTCTCTTGGCCATTCAGTTGGCTAAGTAGCTGTCTTCCAAATTTCTTGGCATAAATGAGTGGATGCTTCCAGTGCTTCATCAGTTGGTTGAAACCTTTTCAATTGGTACTCCATTAATTCCTGGAGCCTTGATTTTTACTAATGTTTTCAGTGCAGCTTAGACTTCTCCCTTCAGTACCATGGTTCTTGGTCATATGCTACCTCTTTAAGTGGCTGAATGTCAGCGAGTTCTTTTTGGCGTAGTGACTCTCTGTATTCATTCCATCCTCTTTTTGTCCTGCCTACATCTTTCAGTATTGCAACTTGAACCTTGAATAGTTTCTTGAGTTCTTTCAGTTTAAGATATGCTGAGCCTATTCTTCCTTTCAGGTTTTCTAACTCTAGGTCTTTTCACATTTAATTATAATATTTTTATTTTGTCTTCTCAAGCTTTCCTTTGAAAGCTGTTTCACTTAATCATTTCTTCTGTTTGCCTTAGTCTGTTGTAAGATCAAGAGTCAGTTTCAGAGTTTCTTCTGACATCCACTCTGATCTTTCCTTTCTTATCTTTTTAATGACCTTTGCTTTCTTCGTGTATGGTGTTCTTGATGTCATCCCACAGATCATCAGGTCATTAGTGTTTAATGTGTCAAATCTGTTCTTGAGATGTTCTTGAAATTCTGGTAGGTTATATTCAAAGTCACATTTTGACTCTCATAGACTTCTTTCAATTTTCCTCCATTTCAAACTGAACTTACATGTGAACTATTGAGCAATATGGACTTACACATGTCCATATTAAGCAATTAAGGAAAAACAACTTTAATGTTTTCTTATCTTTGATTATGTTAATTTCCTTAATAAACAAACCCTCATAATTGTGGGATTTGTCTGTGAATCCTGTGGGGTCACGGCAACGGATGGTAATATCTAGCAGAGAAGAAGAGGAGTATGAGGGGAAAGGTGGGTATCAGAATTGGGTAAATAAAAAGGAGGAAAACATACTTGACCTTTGCTTTGTGTCAATTAGCCTTGGGCTGGTGTGCAGCTGGATTTGCCTTCTCTTTCATATACTTACTTAAAGGAGGTCAGATGTGGCTCCCATGCCATTTTCTCAAGCATGTTATTAAGTTTTGACAGTGTTTTAATCTCATATAATAAAAATCAATAGCATAATCACTAAAGATCATGAATTCCCTTGCTATTAATCATATATGTTTTACGTGTGGCATACTAGATCCGCTGATTGTATTTCAATGTGGATTTTAAAAATATACTATTAAATTTAAAGATTCTACATGAGATTCAATTGTCCTAGAAATTGATATGGAAATTGCCTTCTGATGATGTGATATAAACCGAACATTTTGATAAATTCTAACCACTTTATCACTCAAGTTCCTTATATATTCAAAATATAGAGAAACTGTTCTACAAAATATTGTTTTATTTTGCTGTCATAAATCCTGGAACAGAAAAGTGCTTGTTTTTGTTTTTCCTATTCTGTTTTCTCTAAGAGATAAATGCCAAGAATTGTCAAAGAATGTCAAAGATTGACAGAGTTGCCAGGGACTAGGGAAGAAACAAAGAAGAAATGGACACAGCAGGACTTTCATTTGGACTTTTAACCTCCAGAAATGTGAGGAAATAAATGTATGTTCTTTAAAGCCACTCACTGGTGCTACTTGTATTATAACACTTGTAAGCTAAGAAAGCCTGTGAACATTTGAAAAATCCAGAATTCAAACATGAGCTGCACATGGGGTACCACTGGAGAGTTTGGATTATCCAGAAAAGTCACAGTAACCCAGGGAAAGGGGGACAGTAAACATGAAACTGCCAGCAGATAGGCAGGCAGTAGGCAGTGAAAGCCTTTCTCCCTTCCGTTGGGAAAGGGAAGACCATTGGAGAGGGCAGACTGCCCCCTTCTTCAACCACAGTCTTCTTTTCCCCAAGTAGTTCCGTCTTCTAGTGAAGGGATAAGTAGAAATCGCTTAGAAAAAAATATTGGAATGTGGAATTCAATTCACTGGACTAGAATTTAATTGCAATTATAAAAGAATATATATACATATTTCCTAGTTAGAGTTAAAAGTTTAGGGTCCATGCATGGCTATCAAAAACTATAGCATCTAGGGTCTTAAAGGCTTGGAGTTAAACAAGCAGTCATCTTGCAGGGAAGCAACAAAGCCCACAAAAATGTACACCAGGCTCTCTGATGTTGAGTTATTGACAGGAAGAGATATCAGTTTGAAAAAAAAAACATGCATCCAAATTGATAGGAAGGGGACTGGATGTAGTGGAGACTCAAAGTCCACCAGCAAGACAATTGGACAGTCCCGCTGAGAAGGGCCTCACAGAGCAGAGGATAAATCCAGGATGCGGTGTGGCACTGATGAACCACATAACTATCCTGTAGTTCTTTAAGATTTCCTCCCTACTATTATGGCCCATATGTGATAAACCTCATTGGTCGTATTAGGCTTGTGTGTGTTCGTATATACATTTAAGATCACTTGGTAGTCAAGATAAGTGACCCTTCAAAGACACTGACAGGAGTAAGGGTTCCCTAAGGGTATGGGAAGTAGGGGTGGTGGGGGCAGAGAAATGGGGAGTTGATAGCATTGATGATTGTATAGCCCCACTCGATGGGTTTGAACAACAGAACTATATGGGAAGGAAAGGGATATAATGGCATGAATTGATATGTCAATAAAAATATTATTTGGAAAAAACTTTAGGATCCCCAAACTATGCACAACCTAACAGGGTGATGTTCTGTTCATGTGCACGTGCTATGAAACCCTTCATCCAACCACTTCATACCAATGAAATGCAGCAGAGTTGCTTGCCAGTTATTTTGCTAAAACATGGTAAATCTCTGTCTCCCCAAAGCTTGGCCTGCCTCCTCATTTTTTAATGCGATGTCTCACATTCATAATCTCACTCACTTGGAAGCTGCACTCGTCAGTGGACTAGTTGTATGACTCTTCATCCATTTCTTGACCTCCCTGAGCCTATTGCCTCCTCTGTAAAGGGGGAATCATAATACCAATTTCCAAGATGGTTCTAAGGATAGGATGATATGGATCTATTCCATATGTCAAAAATGGTTCCATTATTCTTATTAGCAACTATAGAATATAATTATTGTCCAGAGACGCACATGCCCCCGTGCAATATATCTGCCTAGAAAGCATGTGTGGCCCATCCCCAGAACACATACCCGGAGGTCCAGATTAAATGTCACCTCCTCCTCAAAGCTGTTTCTAACTACTAATTTGTCATCTCTTTATTTTCATCTCAGCACTTTGTAAGTGGTCATCTCCGCCTGCTGTGCTTTGTACAGCTTGAAAGCTGCTGAAAGGTGTTTAGCCCATTAGTCTATTGAGTCAAACAATGATTCTTTTAAGGACTAGGACTACAGTTTACCTTTATTGTGCCTAGAAAGTAGTTCACTCAATGTTTACCGAATTAGATCGCTGTCTTTAGTATTCTCACCTTCAAATGCAGGTGTTGGTCTGGTTGAATCAGGATTTGGTGACAATCACCATCCTCTCCGGCAGGTGGTTGAGGTGTAAGTGATCCACCAAGGATCCCCCCTCCAGCTCTGGGAATCTGTTTATGAGAGCCAGATGAGTCACACCTATAAGCACCCTTCACTCATTTCGCAGCCCCAGCTCTTTACACGCTTTGATTATGGAAGAAGGGGTAGGGCAAAGGCTTATTTTTTTTTGCTCCATTGTTTCCAATATATGAACCAACTTTTATTCATAATATATTGCTCACTGTTGACATGAAAGCACCTTAGCATTTTGATTAGTTCAGCATTGACAAAGGATTTTAAGACATTTTATCAGGGTCTACCAACTAGCCTGCCTCATGTAGATATTGAAAATGGCTTATCAAACATCACACACAGTTTTTGTAGTTCAAAAGAGTTTTTAAGAAGTGTTAGAATTTTTTCTCTAGTTCCATGGGCGATTGGTGAAATTCTGAGACTCACATAGCATATTTCTGATATGCAAATATTACATCACAAAGGAGACCATTTTCTTAGTAATTGAGGGCAGTGAGTCTGGGTTTGATTAGAGGACTCTGCTTCCCCTAGAAGCAGTAGGGGGCTAGGACAACAGTTTACCTTTATTTGAATATTCCAAAAGAATAGTAAAAGCTGTAGACTCTTTAATTGGGACATTTTGGTTTCATGCAGACAACGTCATCTGTAAATGATATATATTAGAATAGCCCCGTCTTTGAAACAGAAGTTATCTGACCACTTCTTACTCTCTGAGTTATATTGTGTCCCCTTATCAACAGTCCCAGTGATGGGAAGAAAGAGACAAAGCATTAAATGGAGGCCAGAGATAAAGCACAAAACAACCTGGAGAGGACCCAAGGCCAATGGTCTCCGGGAAAAAGAAAAGAAGCTCATGAGGGAGTAATGTTACTTATCAAGGAAGACTTCTTATATTTCCCTTCCCTGCAGAAAATCACCGGAGAAAAAAAATCTGGCATGCAACCAAATCTCAACTGAATAGCTAGAAAATGCTGAATGATTATATTGGAAATCGTGATTGAGAATGCAACATAAATATAGTACTTCAGCAAATATAATTGGAAAAAAGTAATTAAATGTACCTACAATGAATTATGCTTGTTAAGAATGTTCAATCCCTTGATAAAGAGTAAATACACCTTTTCTTGTGGGCCTCTCAGTTCTCTTTGCTCCTTTGTAAATATTGGATCATATTTCTCTTCTAGTCTTGGTATACTCAGTAATTACAGTACTACCAACCACCTACTAGTGGGTATCTCTATGGCATAAGTAGTTTGAGTTGACAACTAACCTAAAGTTTGGCAGTTTGAATCCACTCAATGTCAACCCAAAGACAGAATATGGGAGATGGGAGACAACAGACAGTGTAACACATGAAATATCAACAATAGGATATAATTAATTTAGGATTAATGAGTGTGAGGGCATGGGGGAGGGAAGGGAAAAAAGAGGAGCTGAAACCAAGGACTCGAGTAGGAAAGGAAATGTTTTGGAAATGCTGATGGCAATATAAATATGTGTGCTTAATACAATGTAATGGATTGTTATAAGATTGTGAGAGCCCTTCAATAAAATGATTAATTGAAAATAATTTGAAAGAAAACCCAATGGACTAATTCTACTCTGTCATTCACAGAGTTGCTATGAGCCGGAAATGACTCAACAGTGAATTTGGTTTTCTGGGGTTTTTTGGTTTTTTGTTTTGTTTTAAAACAAATGGGGTTTAATGAAGGATAGAGAAATTCACAAATCTTAGTAGTATAAAGCAATTGAGCAGTGCAAGTCCTCCGTCAGCCAGAAGGAGGCTTAATCTGAAAATATCAGGGCTTAAATATGAAAATATCAGGAACTAATAGTAAAAATATTCTGATTGTTTGATAAGTAGGTGTTTTCTTTTTTTAAGAGAACATTTTATTAAGTCTTAAATGGGAGAAGAACAAGACAACTGCAGAAAATATCATCTAAATGAGGGAGACCATTAGCCCGAAGTCATAATGGGGTCTAAGGGCTTGCTGAGATACATCGTTCTAAAAAGAACATGGGTGGGCAAAGAAAACTATCCTAAAGACATAATTGGTGATGGATCAATATTATAGTTACCAGTGGGAGTCTCAAATCGGGATTGGGGCCATGATTGAGACATATACATGATGTTAAACAGAAGAACTTACAATATTTGCCCATAGGCTTCCCGGAGACATACAGCACCTGACTTATGATTACACAACCCCAATACAGTTGTCTCCATCAAGGACCCACCCAGGTAAGCCCCTGAGTGTTCCCCTCTGGGCTGCTCAGGGAGCAGAGATAGTCCACTTTCTATTACTCTCTGTCTGAGGACAAGAATATTCACATATCTGGTCAATGGTTGGAGAGTATTTATTTATTTTTAATTGTTTTATTAGGGGCTCATACAACTCTTATAACAATCCATACATACATCAATTGTGTAAAGCACATTTGTACATTCATTGCCCTCATCAGTCTCAAAACATTTGCTCTCCACTTAAGCCCCTGGCATCAGCTCCTCATTTTTCCCCTCCCTCTCCGCTCCCCCCTCACTCATGAACCCTTGATAATTTATAAATTATTATTTTGTCATATCTTGCCCTGTCCGATGTTTCCCTTCACCCACTTTTCTGTGGTCCATCCCCCAGGGAGGAGGTCACATATAGATCCTTGTAATCGGTTCCCACTTTCCAACCCATCTTCCCTCTACCCACCCAGTATCACCACTCTCACCACTGGTCCTGAAGGGATCATCCGCACTGGATTCCCTGTGTTTCTGGTTCCTATCTGTACCAGTGTCCATCCTCTGATCTGTCTAGCTAGATTTGCAAGGTAGAATAGTGGTGATAGTGGTGTGGGGGGGGAGGGGGCGAGAAGCATTTAGGAACTAGAGGAAAGTTGTATTTTTCATCATTGCTACATTGTACCCTGTCTGGCTCATCTCCTCCCCGAGACCCCTTTTGATAGCCAGGCACCATCAGCTTTCTTCACCACATTTGCTTATTCACCTGCTTTGTCTTCAGCGGTTGTGTTGGGAAGGTGAGCCTCAGGCAATGCCAATTTAATAGAAGAAAGTATTCTTGCACTGAGGGAGTACTTGAGGGGAGGCCCAATATCCTTCTGCTACCTTAATACCTATAAATATATGCACATAGATCTATTTCCCCATCCTCATATATAAATATATTTGGATATATACATGTCTTTATCTAGACCTCTATAAATGCCCTTGGCCTCCCAGCTCTTTCCTCTACTTCTCTTGACTGTCCTCCTGTCCCACTATCATGCTCAGTCCCCACCAGGGTATCAGAAGTTCCTCTTGGTTACATTACCCTTGATCATGCCCTACCAGGCCTCACCACCCATTCGGATCACTTGTTGTTCCCTTGTCCCTGGGTTTATTAACACCACTTCCTTTCCCCCCATCTCCCCCTCTCCCATGTCCTCCCGGAATTGTCGATCATGTTGTTTTCTCCTCCAGATTGTTCATCCAGCCTATCTTATTCAGACAGACCTGTGGAGATAATAACATACACAAAAACAAGACAGAGCAAACCCAAGCAACAATACACAACAAAACAACAACAAACCAATGACCAAAAAACCAAACAATACACAAGAAAGAAAAGCTTGTAGTTAGTTCAAGGATCATTTGTTGGCCTTTAGGAGTGTTTTCCAGTCCAGTCTGGTTGGGACACCACGCCCTGGCCCCAAAGTCCATCTTCAGCATTCTCTGGGGGCCTCGCCGCTCCATTCCCTTGCTGTTCTGTTGCACCCCCTTAGTGTTTTGCCTCGGTGGTGTGGTGGGATCAGACCAGAAGCAATTCCCACACTGTGTCTCCAGTGCTATCCCCCGCAGGGCCATGGGTCAGTGAGGGGCGTCATGTCTCATAGTGGGGCTGGCGTGTGGTCCTCTCTGTGGATTGGCTGCTCTAATTGGGGTCATCTTCCTCAAGGCCTGGTGGCCCAGGATGTGCTCCACTCTCTCCTACTCCCCCTTCATCAGTACCTGTGTGCTCTGATCAGATATGTCCCTCTCCCTGAGCTGCAAATTCAATGCTGTCTTTTTAAATAAATTCTTCTGTGGGGAAGGGCAGGTGCCCACTTAGTAGTTGGTATTGAGTCAGCCCCTGCGACATCTCCACTGGTTCCCTACTCCATGCCGGCATGTTGCATTTACCTCTTGGAGCACTGGGTTGAAGTCTGGTCCCTCGTTCCCTGTGGAGATATAAACAATACCCTCCCCTTGGGTGGGTTAGTGCCCTGTGCTCCTGCTACCCATTTTTTTTTTTCTTTCCCCACATCCTTTTTAGTTGTCAACCATGTGTAGCCCTGTATTTGATCTGGTCCCTGCCATATTACCTGATCCTCACCCCAAGAATGTTTGTGTATAATAGCTTTTTCCCTATACCCCTTTTGCATTTTTTAAAAGCTTGTCTCAGCGGACTTATGTTGTACTTGTCTTTTTGTGCTTGACTTACTTCGCTTAGCATAATTTACTCTAGTTCTTCCCATGCAGCAATGTGCTTCATACATTCATCACTTCTTTTTAGCAATGCGGAGTACTCCATTGTATGTTTATACCACAGTTTTTTAATCCAATCATCAGTTGATGGAAATTTGGGTTGCATTCAACTCCTTGCAATTGTGAACTGTGCCACAATGAACATTGGAGCAAAGATGTCTGGCCTTGGTTTGTTTCTTGCCTCTTCTGGGTATATGCCCAGTAGGCGGGTTCCTGGGTCTTATGGTAACTCAATTTCCATCTGTTTTAGATTGATTTCCATAGTGGTTGTACATACTTACAAGTCCACCAGCAGTGGATGAGAGTTCCTGTCTCCCCACAGCCCCTCCCACACTTGTTGCTTTCTGATTTTTTTTAATTGGGCTACCTTAGAGGGTGTTAGGTGGTATCTCATTTGCATTTCTCTTATGGCTAAAGATTGGGAACATTTTCTCATATGTTTATTAGCCATTCGGATTTCTGCCCCTGTGAAACTTCTGTTCAGGTCCGTTGCCCACCTCTTAAGTGGGCAATTAGTTTTTTCCTTTTTGGAAGCTAGCAGAATATTGTAGATTTTAGTAATAAGGCCTTTATCTGATGTGTCATTGCTAAAGATGTTTTCCCAGTCCATGGACTCTCTTATTACTCTCTTGGTGAATTCTTTTGATGTACACAGGAGTTTTATCTTCACTATATCCCATTTGTCAATTTGTGCCTCTGCTGTGTTTGTGTCCTTCCCTATTTCTGATAGCCTATGTGCTCCCTGTGCCAAAGTTCTCAAGTTGGTCCCAATTCCCTCATTGATGGTCCTAATAGTTTGGGTTTAACTTCAAGGTCTATGGTCCACCTTGAGTTGGAGAGTATTTAATAGAGGCTGAATCCACATGGGAACTCTGCAAACGGATTATGGGCTTTCACTGTCATCCAAAACCCATGACAAAGCAAGTGCTGAGAATTTAAGCTCTAATCAAATTCCCACCTCTGATCATGGGTTTTATTATTAATGGTTTTCTGGGTTTTGACTAATGCAAAATGTACAATTCCTGAGATCCATAGGGCCCCCTGGAATAGATTGTATTTGTCCTTATGTGTGCTTTCTTTCTTGACTCCCTGGAGAGTTTTCACTGATGGGTTGGAAAACTTCACACTAAAACTGTTGGTCTGTACAGGGCCATCATTTTCCAGTCTTATGCCCAGAGAGAGTTTTACTGTTTTTTCTCTTTCTCTTTTTATTTATCTTAAAACATACCAATCTCTAGCTGAATATATAGACTTTTATTAATGAACTCAGTTGATAACCAAGGTTAGAGGTTCAAGTTTACTCAGAAATGCTTCAGAATAAAGGCTTTAAAATGCAGCCATTGATAATCCTGCGGAGCATAGTTCATCAACATGAGTCAGCATCAGCTGGATGGCTACTGATCTATAGAATACATGTATGGTTTAAATAATAATATAAAATAATCACCAGCTGTTGTGCTTATGCTGTGGGCTATGTCTTCTGCTGCTAATCAGAAGGACTGCAGTTCAAAAACACCATCCACTCCTTGAAAGAAAGATGAGACTGTCTGCTCCCATAAAGATGTACAGTCTTTGATGCCTTGTGTAGGACCACTCTGAGTCTGAATCAAATCGATGGCTGTGGTTTCGATGTTCCTCCTAGTTTCCAAATGGACCTTGGTGGTGTAGTGGTTATGTGTTGGGCTGTGATCTGCATCCAGTTCGCAGTTAGAAACCACCAGCAGCTCATGGGAGAAAGACTGGACTTTCTACTGCTGTAAACAGTCTCAGCAACCATACGGGGGTTTCTCTGTGCCTGTGTTGACTTGATGGTAGTGAATGAGTTCACAAAATAGAACATTAGTGGCACCTGCGAACGTCCTCCCTTTCCTGGACCATATTTCAGAGCTTTCAGAGGAAAATCACTGTGTTGACCTTTGTTATAATCATTTTCTTCCTTCTCTTAGCAATTTTTACCGCCAAAGTGCACATTCTTAAACAACCTGCTTTTCTGGTGCCTGTTTGTTGACCTTTATAAGAACGAAAATTTCTTGGAGACTCGCTTCACTTGCTCACAACAACGTGAGTGAAATTCCGTCAGTGCTTACATGAGACTGTAGTTTATTTATGGCGTGCTTTATAAAATAATCGCCCAAACACTAAACCAGAATGTGTTTTTCCATTACACCCTTGATGGGCATGTGTTTTCGGCAAGGCTAGGAGAAAGCAGGCTGTTAGGAATCCTCTTATACAAATTCTTCAGTGCTGGTTGCAGGAGTGTGTCTAGACTGTACAGACCAGTAGGAGGACACATCTATTTCACTAGATAAGGCCAAACTGTTTTCCATAATACCAATGGTGCCCTCATCAGAAGCATCAGAGAGCTCCACTGGCTCTTACCTTGCCAACAGTCTCCAGACGTGCCCAGGCTCCTCAATCCTACTTAATCCAGAGCACAAAGCTGGAATGTATGAAGAATATTGTTTTTTCCCAAACACAGTAAGTTCTCTTTATTTCTTAAAAGCTAGCACTCAGAAGAAGTCCAAGGGAAGCTAGCTCGGAGCCCTACCTTAATCTCTTTGAGCCTTTCAGGGTCAAATGCATTCTCTAGGTTAGAAATATGCTCAGGGTCCAAATACACCTTTTCAGATGTACCAACTATAAGTCTAGAGAAAAACATCAAAAATAAAGTGAGAAAAGGGTATTTAGACAATTTTTTTCATATACCAACTGAAATCTTTCCTTATATCATTACTTTATTGTTGTCAAAACACAGCACACCAAACCCTGAGGGCAATGTAGCCACATGGAAAAATGCGTGAAAAAATTAGGCTATAGGGCTGTCCCCAATCAGAGCAAAACTAATCCCCACCCCCCTAGAAGTATGTGCTACAGAGAACAACACTAAACCTACAGGTTAGGCATAGGAACCAGCCTGCCACACCCAGGTGGAAACAAACCAAGAATGAAAAAGAGAAAGGCTTGGTCTAGACCCCATATTGACACACCAAGCCCGGAGGCCGACGTCCCTGCATGGAGCAGCTAAGGCACAGAGAGGATGGTAGGGCCCACAACAGCTCAAGACATGCTATCCCTCACTGGAGCATACCATGACAGAAGATATTACTGGGGACACATGGTGTGGGGAGTGAGTCCAGTCTGAACTCTGCCACAGCAGAGCAAACCAAGAAGGGAGCATACAGATCAGCAACGGGAGCAAAGCCAAGTCACAAAACCCCTAATAGAGCCCCCAGAATAGACTTCAGGTTAGGAGGCGCAGCTCCCAGAAACCTCCCAGGACCAGTGGGGAGACAGTCATAAAGGTCATGGACAGACCTGGAATTATGTATGTTTTTTGTTTATTCTTTCTTTTTTTCTTCAGTCTTTTGTTTGGTCTCTGTCATTGTTGATTTGCCTACTTATATAAGGCAGGCATGGGAAGCAAGCGGGAGGATAAAGCAATGGGACCAATGGTCCCAGAGGGAGTCGGGGGAGAAAGAGGTGGGCGAAGGGAGCAGTGAGCAAACAACGCCATAGACAAGGGAACAACTAGAGAATGAAAATCAACAACAACGAGGACGTAGAAATCCTGGCGGTGTGGGAGCAGCAATACTCTAGCTGAGAGGAATTGCTAAGAGACGGAAGTAGGGCGAGCACGATGGTGAGGCAGGAGGAAGGTGAAAGGAGATGAAAGAACAACATAGGAAGCAAAGATATGAACAGAGGTATGTGCATATGTAAAAACATCTGTTCATAAAATAGAGGTATTGAGCCATGTACATATATTTATATGGCAATTCACTGAGGTTGTGGATGGACTTCAGACCCCTTTTCATGCCCTCCCACAATGAAAGAACTCTTTGTTCTAATAACCTGGCATTCTTTGATGCTCACCCTCAGGGAAAAATCACTGAAGACAAAGTGGGTGCATAAGCAAATGTGGTGAAGAAAGCAGATGGCACCCGGCTATCAAAAGATACAGCATCTGAAGTCTTAAAGGCTTGAAGTTGAACAAGCAGCCATGTAGCTGAGGAGCAACAAACTCACATGGGAGAAGCACCCCAGCCTGTGTGATAATGAGGTGTCAGTGGGAGTGGGTAACAAGCATCAGTAGACCCCATACATACAAACAAACAACTACAACAAAAATCATATTGTTGAGAGCAAGGGGGTTGGAGCAGAAACCCAAAGACCATCTGTAGACAATAGGACATGCCCTCACAAAGGATTCAAAGGGAAGGGATGAGTCAATCAGGGTGCAGTAAAGCACAGATTAAACACACAATACTCTTCTGGTTCCTTGAGTCTTCCTCACCCGGCACTATCATAAACCTAGTACTGCCTTTCACTGCGGGCTAGAACAGAACTTGTACACAGGTATAGATAAGACATAAGAGCTCACCACACATGGAGTCAAGGAACAGGAATGAGAATAGGGATACCAGGAAGGTAGGGGAAAGGTGAGGGGAGGAAGGGGAATCCAATCATGATGATTGACACATAACCTGCCCCCCTCCCCCAAGGGGACGCACAACAGAAACCATGGGGGATGGGAGACAGCAGTCAGTGCAATATATCAAAATAATAATGATTTATCATTTATAAAGGGGCTATGCGGGTGAGTGGGGGAGGGGAGAAAATGAGGAGCTGACACCAAGGGCTCAATAGAAAGTAACTGTCTAGAAAACAATTGTAGCAGCATATGTACAAATGTGTTTCATACGATTCATGTATGGATTGCTATAAGAGGTATAAGAGCCCTCAATAAAAGGATTTACAAAAACAAAAAACAACTAAGTATTGGCCAAATCCACTGCCACTGAATTGATTCTGGCCCATAAAGGGTTTCGGAAGCATTGTAAATGTTTACAAGAGCAAACAGCTTCCTCCTTCTCCCGTTTCGGAATCAGTGGTTTGAACTGATCTTGTGGTTAGCAGTCCAAAGTTTACACAAGCACTTCCCAATATATGTAGGAAAAGGTCAAGCATTTTATTTTTAACACCAAACTTCCCTATTCCGTCAGTCTTACATTCTGTCGGAAGGTACAGAGCAGCTTTCCAAGTTTCCCAAAGGGGCTCTGAAAAGAAAATAAAGTAAGGAAGAATGATGCTGAATTTCTGTCCCTTGATAATGAGTGTTCCCAAGTCCAGTCTTCAGGATCCTTCAAATCCAGAGCAACCTGAAGCAGGGCCACACTCCGCCCACAGCCCTAGTAGATCAGAGAGGTTACGTGGAGAACAGATGCCATGACCCATCATGTGTGTTCCTGTTTAAGATGAATACACAAATTGCCTAAGCTGAGCCCCCTCAGGATTACTCAGAAGGGCCCAGTCACGTTCTCCTCTGCCTTGATGCGTAATTAAGGAAAGGCACTCACCAGCAGTAGCCTCACCTAGTGGAGGGAAGTGTGGAGTCAGGTGACTTCTGAAGTCTTGTGTTCTTTCCAGCTTATTCCTTTCACTGTTAGTTTTCCTATTTTTGAGACTGGGGATTTGGGGTCAAATTGACACCCTAGTCTAAAACATGCCTTATGCTGTTGTGCGCCATCAAGTCTAAGATGACCCAGGGTGACCCCAGGTCATCCCTAATTGCTTCTGAAACCATTTGCTGTTGCTAAGTTGTTCGGGTGCCAATTTAACTCCAGCAGCTTACCATGACCAAGCATCTGATGAATAAATTATGATTGCGGCTGATACCATTAATCGGTGGTCTGTTCCTGCTTAGAAGCTCTGAGATAAGAAAGGATTTGGCAGGTTCTATTGATTGGCTCCAGGAGTCCTTTCCTCTTCTTCCTTGTCAACAAAATTGATTTGGCGGTTTCTGTGATATGCCCCACTGGAATTATGGTCGTTTGATTTTCCTTCACGATTTCATCTATTCTGGAAACACATGGCCTCATCCTAGCCAATAGAATATTGAAATAGACTCCTGGGGAAATGACCTTTCTTTCTAATAAAAGGGATTTTGTGAGGAAAACACCCTCTCCTGCCACCACTTCCTTTCTGCTTTAAGAATCTTTAGCAACAGAAGGAAAAACATCATTGAAAAGCACAACCCTAAACAAGAGAAAGAGACCAGTGATACAATTAAGCAAATCAACTAGAACAGAAAACGCTATTTCAACTTCTTTTAAAAATGAAGGGCATTTAATAGCTCATTAAATCCAAAAGAATGAGAGGGTCCCAAATACGCTTTGACCTGAAACTCAACAATTTCTCCAAGGACCCCAGTTCTTGACTTTTCTACGCTCTCCCACCTCACACACTGACTCCATCCTTTGTGGTCACAAGACGGCTGGAATACTTCCAAAAGACACATCGGCGTGGTGGTGTCTAACCAGCGGAAGAACAAGAACATTCCCATGCCACTTTTCTGGAGAAGCAACTCCCTCGGGAAAGCTGTAGCACATTTCAATCCAGAACTGGCCAAGGGAATAAGGACTTTGAAGAGAGCTCTCCATGTGTGCTGGGTGCATACATGGGAGATATTCTTGACCTTCCAGCTTGGCAATTTTCATATTAATGCTGAGCTGTAATTTAGCCTGTTTGACCCTGTTGTCATTTTCACTGATGGTATGAAAACAATTGTGGATAAAATCACTCCATCATACCTTACCATTTTATGCTTCATTGTCTTGTATTTGCTTTAAAGCAATACCTCACTCACCCCTACTTGGAATCAATTGAGTGGCACATGATAACATGAGCACTCAAGGATGCTTTGATAAGCTGTAAAATTAAGTAATTTACTAAATCTTTACCCCCGAGTCCACATATTTTTAAAAGCATGTGTAGTGGAATAGAAACTCCATCTAAAACATACGAAGGATGAGACTGTGCTCAAGACAACATGTGCATGTAGTTGCTTGAACACCCAGAACTAGACTTTTTAATGAAATATCATTTTTACTTAAAAAATAAAAATAATGACCAATAAAGTGTGGTTATTGACACTTGAGCATTTGGCAGACATTTTCTTGAACTAATAAATGAAATTAACTTGCCACTTTAAAAATAAAACGCTGAGTTGGAATTGACTTATGCCAGTGAGTTTCAATTCTGGTATTTGTTGCCAATGATAAAAAAAAATGCTGTTTCTACTTAAAAGTTAAAATTAACCTCTCTCCATCTGAAGGGCAGGACTCAACTGAGAGTAGCTGCAGCTGCAGGGAAAATCACACCTCCAAGCAGAAAGAACGATCCAAGAACTAGACAGCCTCGCTCATAGGCCAGATTGTTCCAGAAGACCCCTTCCACCAGCCCTTGTGATGTAACTGTTACCTGGGGCTACTAACCACAAGGCCAGCAGTTCAAGATCAACAGCTGCTCCAAGGGAGAAAAATGAGGCTTTCTACTCTCATAAAGTGTTGTAGGCTCAGAAACTCACAGGGACAGTCTGTCACTTTGAATGGAATTGAGTCAATGGCAGTGAGTTGGGTTTGAATGTGGAAACTGTCCCTCAAGGAAGCAGATTTTCCATGGACATGGTCCGGTCAGTCTTCCTGGATATGAGTGGTCAATAAATATTCTCTCTCTCTTTTCTGCCCCTGTCTCTAGAATTGGCTTATTTATGACAGGCTGCCCGCGATGAGAACCTTCCCAATTCCTTAAGCTTTTTCTCGTTGGATCATTTTTAATATACCTCAGTGTGATTTTTATAAGATATCTGAGAAAAATATGCATAATTCAGGGGAAAATATCCTTCAAATGATTGGTGTATAATGTTACAAAATCATACATGGTTAAAAGCACTCTTAAGCTGCAAGGGATTACAATAGAACAGATAAAAAGTTCATGGACATGGTTTCATAACTCACAGCTACCACTGAGAAACTACAACCTGTCATCTCAGTGTACTATCAGAAAGGAATGTCAGCCACTGTCTGAAAAGATTATTATAGTGTTTTTTTTTCCTTTCTAACTACATTTCTTGGATATGACAGATTTTCCTCATATATTTTAATAAAGCCATATATCACAACAAATCAAATGCAAAAGCTGATATAAGAATCTAGCTGTCTACTATCAAATGTTAGATAGTAATATTTACAAAAATGTAAAACAGTTCTACTCTTATCACACATTTTATTTGTTCTGAGCATCATCCAAACCAAAACGCATGGTTATGGAGCCTATTTTAATTCACTCATTTAGAGAGAGAGAAAGAGAGAGAGAGAGAGAGAGAGAGAGCAGGCGTTTTCCCATAGGACTTCCAAGGCTGTAAATCCTTACAGAAGTCAGCTGCCATGTCCTTCTCTAGCAGGGTGGCTAGTAGACTTGAACCTCCCACATTGTGGTGAACAGAAAAGGGTTTTAACCATTGTGCCCCCTTGGCACCTTTGAAGAACAGTCAATCTAACTGAAAACACATTATATGCATTTATGTACATATGTAATCTGCTTGTTTATTGTTGAAAATAGATATATAGATATTTTTTAATCTTATGAGTAACAAAACATTAGCTGAGGCTTCCAGTCATTCATTCATCATACCTTGGCTGTTTCATCAGAAGGGACCAATTACTACAGAAGGATATGATATTTGGTAAAGTGACTAGTGTTTAGATTCTTTGTTTACAATTTCCTCCTACAAGGCTATGTATGACAAGCCCAAGTAACTCTTCTCCCAAGGCTAAAAGGAGAGCAGCGTTTAATAATGGTACTTCTAAAGGATTTAATGGGGTACTACCTGCTGGAGGGCAGCGTGCTATTTGAGGGGTCGAGGCTAAGATAGAGTGATAAAATGCTCACACACAAAAGAAGCCTGCAAAAAATTGCTTCTGAAATAATGAACAAAATGATGCCGTAGCCACAGTTCACAATTGCAAGGAGTTGGAAACAACCCAAATTTCCATCAACAGATGAATGATCAAAAAACGGTGGTACATACGTACAATGGAGTACTACACATCCCTAAAAAGCAGTGATGAACACATGAAGCACATAGCCGCATGGGAAGAACTGGAGGAAATTAAACTAAGTGAAGTAAGTCAAGCACAAAAGGACAAGTACATGAGTCCACTGAGGTAAGCTTAAAACAAACAAACAAAAGAAACATAAGAAAAACAGGGCATAGGGGAAAAGCTGTTATATTCATATATCCCTGGGGTGAAGTCCGGCAGGGGTCAAACCCAGTCTAGGGATACATACAGCAGCCAACTAATCCGAGAGGGAAAGAAAGAGAAAAAAGAAAGTCATGGGTAGGGGGAAGCAGAGCACTAATCCACCCAAGGGGATGGTATTTTTGTATCTCCACAGGAGAGGGAGAGAGAGAGACCAGGCTTCAGTCCGTATGAATAAACATACTGGCATGTACCAGGGAACCAATGAGAGGTCTGAGAGGTCGGCGCCAATCCCACCCTCTCACCCCACTCAGAAGAATACACTTCGGAGGACGACACTGGGGCTACAGCTTGGGGAGAGGGATACATCTGATTAGAACACACAGGAACAATGAAAAGGGATGGAGAGGGAGGGGAGGACATCCTGGCCCACCAAGCCTCAAGGACGATACTCCTATTTGGAGCAAACAACGCACAGAGAGGACCATAGGGCCAGCTCCACCACGAGACACAACGTCCCTCCCTAAACCAGAGCACTGCAGGGGACAATACTGGAGACAGTGTATGGGAATTGTTCACAATCTTACCTCATCATGCTGGGACAAAACACTAAGGGCATGCAACAGAGCAGCAAGGGGAGCAAAGTGATGAAATCCCCGGGGAATACCAAATATACTTTGGAGACAGAGTGTGGCACCTCATCAGACATGACTGGAAAACACTGGTAAAGGCCAACTAACACACCTTGAACTACTTATAGGCCTTTCCATTTTTGTCAGTGTCTTTCTTTTTGTTGTTGTTGTTATTGTTTTGTTGGTCTTGACTTCCTTTGTTGTTTTATTTGGCTTTGCCAGTTTTTGCCCTTATTAATGTATCTGTATGTCTATCTAGATAAGATAGGCTGGATACATAATTCAGAGGTGAAAGGAACAGGACCAATGGTTCCAGGGAGATACAGGAGAAGGGGAGGTGGGAGAAAGGAATGGGGGTGGGTGGACCAACCCAGGAACAAGGGAACAGTGAGTGAACTAAAATCAATGGAAGGAAGGACATAGGATGCCTAGTGGTGCTTAATCAAGGGCAATGAAGCAGCAAGGAATCACTTAACCTGAATGAAGACTGAACATGATGATGGGACAAAAGGAAAGTAAAAGGAAATAGAGGAAAGAACCAGGAAGCAAAGGACATTTATAGAGGTCTAAATACAGGCATGTACATATGTGTGCGCGCGTGCGTTTGTGTGTACACACATACACAAGAGGGGTATAGAACTATGTACTCATATCTATATGTTAAGAATTAAGATTACAGATGCACATTGGGTCTCAACTCAAGTACTCCCTCAACACAAGAACACTTTGTTCTAGCAATCTGGCATTCTGTGATGCGCACCTACCAGACATGATCACTGAAGCCAAAGTGTGTGCATAAGAAAATGTGGTGAAGAAAGCTGATGGTGCCCGGCTATCAAAAGATATAGCATCTGAGGTCTTAAAGGCTTGAAGATAAACAAGAAGCCATCTAGCTGAGAAGGAACAAAGCCCACATGGAAGAAGCATACCAGCCTGTGTGATCATGAAGTTTCGATGGGATCAGGGACCAGTCATCTAAGACCCATACAAAATCATACCCAAGGTGAATGGGCAGGGGAGGGGCATGGAGTGGAGACCCAATGCCCATCTGTAGACAATTGGGCATCCCCCTACAAAGGGGTCACAGGGAAGAGATGAACCAGTCAGGGTTCAGTATAGCACTGGTGAAACTAACAACTTTCTTCTAATTTTTGGTGCTTCCTTGCCCCAACTATCATTACCTCAATTCTACCTTATAAGTCAGATTAGACCAGAGCATGCACTCTGCTACAGATAAGAGCCCGTAACACAGGGAATCCAGGATAGAGAAACCCCCCAGGGCCAAAAATGAGAGTAGAGATACCAGGAGGATTAGGGGAGGGTGGGGGGAGCAAGGGAGAATAGACCACAAGGATCAACCTAGAACCCCCTCTCAGGGGAATGAACAACAGGAAAGTTGGTAAGAGGCAATGGAGGATGATGTAAGATGGAAAATAATCATCTATAACTTATCAAGGGTCCATGAGGGAGGGTGTGTGCGTGAGAGAGGGGGAAGAAATGGGGAGCTGATATCGTGCTCAAGTGGGAGGAGAATGCTTTGAAAATGATGATGGCAGCATATGTGCAAATGTGCTTGACACACTGGATGGATGTATGGATTGTGGGAAGAGATGTAAGAGCCTCCATTAAAAGTATTTAAAACAAAAAAGATTATGCCATAGCATCAACAACAGAGGTGAGAGAAACCTTCAGTGATGTATGGTGATATGATGGTTGCAACATTAGACTCAAATGTATAAATTATTAGGAAAATGGTACAGGACAGGGAAACCTTTCTTTTTTTAATCATTTTATTGGGGCTCATAAAACTCTTATAACAATCCATACAAACATCAATTGTGTAAAGCACACTTAAGCATTCGCTGCCCTCATCATGCTCAAAATTCGCCTTCCACTTGGGTTCCTGGAATCAGCTCCTGATTTTCCTTTCCCACCCCCTCCCCCTGCGCTCCCCCCTCCCTCATGAACCCTTAATAATTTATAAATTATTATTTTATCTTATCTTACACTGCCCAGCGTCTCCCTTCACCCACTTTTCTGTTGCCCATCCCCCAGAGAGGAGGTTATATGTAGATCCTTATGATCAGTTCTCCCTTTATATGCCCCCTTCCCTCCCAGTAATGCCACTCTCACCCTTGGTCCTGAGAGTTTCATCTGTCCTAGATTCCCTGTGTTTCTAGATCCCATCTGTACTGCTGTGCATCCTCTGGTCTAGCCAGGTTTGCAAGGTAGAATTGGGATCATGATAGTTGGAGGGCGGAAGCGTTTAAGAACTAGAGGAAGGTTGTGAGTTTCATTATTTCTACACTGAACCCTGAGTGACTCATCTCCTCCCCACTACCCCTCTGCAAGGGATGTCCAGTTGTCTACAGATGGGCATTGGGTCCCCATCATGTGCTCCCCTCATTCAGGATGATATGATTTCCCCCTCCTCCCCACCTTTGGTGCTTGAAACCTGGTCCCCTCAGCCCTTTGTGATCACACATATTGGTGTGCTGCTTCTATGTTGGCGTTGTTGCTTCTGGGCTAGATGGCCGCTTGTTTGCTTTCAAGCCTTTAAGTCCCCAGACACTATATCTCTCGATAGCTGGGCACCATCAGCCTTCTTCACCACATTTTCTTATGCACACATTCGTCTTCAGTGTTTATGTAGGGAAGGCGGTCACACAATGATGTTTTTTGTTCTTTGATGTCTGCTACCGGATCCCTTCAACACCTCGTGTTCACATAGGTTTGTGTGCTTTTTCTCTGTGGTCTTTGTTGCTTCCAAGCTAGATGTCCACTTGTTTGCCTTCAAGCCTTTAAGACCCCAGACACTATATCTTTTGATAGCCGGGCACCATCAGCTTTCTTCACCACGTTTGCTTATGCGCACGTCTGTCTTCAGCGATCATGTCAGGAAGGTGTGTATCATGAAATGACCATCTAGCTGAGCAAGGTGCTCTTGTATTGCAGGAATGCGCACAAGGAGGGACAGGGCAACCTTTCATTCCAGGTTATAGGGATCACCATGGGTCATAACACACTCAACGGCAACTAATAGCAACAACGACCTAGATGTACCATTCTTGCAGCAAAGAAGGACATTTCTGAAACAACTTTAGTGAAAAAGGTTTGCCTTCTTCTAAGACACTCTGGAACAGGCTGGTTGGAACTTGATTAATTAGTGGGAATGGATTCGTGACACTGCATCTCTCGCTCTCCTGAAACATCATAAACGTAATCACCTTTTAGACAGTGAGGGTTTTAAATGTCTCTATTACAGTAGCTCATGGACCGTAAAAGAGAGCTGATGGGACTTGTTTTGAAGCCGCACCTGAGTAGCAAACACGCAGTTATGGTTTGTGACTCATGCTGTATCGTGTACTGGCTTTCAAGTGTCAGAGTCTACCCTCACTCTTAAACACCGCACAACGGAACCCAACACTGCCCCATCCTGTGCCATCCTCACAGTCATTGCTCTGCCTGAGCCCATCATTGCAGCCATGATATTTACTAAGCAATCTAGTTGACACAATCAGTCTTCCTCTTTCACTGCACCTCTACTTTACCAAGCCTGATGATGCCTTTCTTCAGGAACTGGCCCTTAGAGATAGCGTAACAATAACAAGAGACAAAATCTCACCCTCTTCACTGCTAAGGACTATTCTGGCTGTACTCCCAGGGCAGATTTGTTTGCCCTTTTTGGCAGTCCAAGGTATCCAATATTCTTTGCCAACATCATCATTCAAATGTAGCATCAATGCTTCTTCAGTCTTTCTTGTTCGTTGCCCAGATTTTGCAAGCATATCTTTTTTGCAACCAAAAAAAAAAAAAAACTCATTGCCAGGGAGTCTATGCCAAGTCATAGTGACCCTATGGGGCAGGGTGGAAGTGAGTTTCCGAGACTGAAACTCTAAGAGAGTAGAAAGCCCATGGTCTCCTGAGGAGGGACTGTTGGCTTCTGGCTGCTAACCTTGAGGATCGCAGCCCATGTGCAACCACTGCAGCATCAAGTATCCTGCACACACACGGTGGGAGGGGGGAATACCATGACCGGGGGCAGGTGCACTTTAATCCTCACAGTGACATCTTTGTTTTCAGCATTTTAAAGAGATTATTTGCAGCAGATTTTCCCGGTGTGATATGTCCTTTGATGTCTGGACTGCTACTGGGATAGGGCACTGGTTTTGGATCTAGGCAGATTAAATCTTTTAAAATTTCAATATTTTCTGTTTATCATAATGTTGCTTATTGCTCCAGTTGGTAGGATTTGGTCTTGTTTACTTTGAGTTGTAATCCATACTGAAGACTGCTGTCTTTGATCTTCATCAACAATGCTTCAAGTTCTCTTCACTCTTGAGCTAGCAAGGTTACCCCCTATGCACACAGCATGCTCTTAATGAGTATCCTCCTTCCTGATTCCATATTTGTCTTCCTCCAGTACATATTCTTGGGTTATTTCCTCAGCTTACAGATTGAATAAGTGAGAGGTCAGCACTGAGACAGAATGGAGATTAGATCGAGACAAAGAACATGAGGTTAAGAGAGGCTTTTTTTAGGGCAAGGAAAGGGCTCCCGGGAGGGAAGGGAGAGCAGAGAGGGGCAGAAGCATCTTGAGCTCCTGGGCGGTTCTGAGACCCAACAAGTTAGATCAGGGAAATCGCAGCTTGTAGGTGAGGCAGTGGGTGATATATAGGGCTTGAGTTAAGGAAGTATATGTTGACAGAAGGAAGGGAGATGTTTTTTACTGATTGTAGCTGCAGGGCCTTGAGTCAGGATGTCACCCACCCGTGGGAAGTCATCTCATAGTTTGCAAACCTGCTCTCTGGTGTGCTGGGGAAGAGGCTACACAAACCAAGCCTGGAGAAATAAGCTCTTTGGGGTATTGGAGCAGGAGTTGAATAGCTCAATAGGTCATCCATCTTCCCGAAAGACTGGGAATGGGGGCTTTGATGTTTCATCTTCCTGAGGAGCTGGAGAGGAGGTGGGGGCTGCCCGGTCCAGATCCGGCCTGAACGATAAGTATCGTAAAACCCTGATGCACACTTTTCCTCATTTTAAGTCATGCGTTATTCCCTTGTTATGTTCAAACAACTACCTCTTGGTCTATATGTAGATTCCATGTGAGCACAGAGAAATGTTCTTTTTAATGCATACATAATTGTTGTGCTCCACATTGTAAAGTGTCTTTGCATAGTCAATAAAATACAAATAAGTACCTGTCTAGTATCCTCTGCTTTCAACCAAGATCCATCTGACATCAGCAAATATACTCCTTATCCACCTACTTTGAATCCAGGCTAAATTTATGCAGTTCCTTAAAGATACACATGTATAGACATTTTTAAATTATGTTCAGCAAGGTTTTTACTTGCTGTTGTATTAGTGATATAATTTGATCATTTCTGCATTATGTTGGACCACTTTTTTTGTTAATAAATGCCAATATAGGTTTCATCCATTTGGTTGGCCAAAAATCCTTCTTCCCTTTTTTTTGCATAGATAAGTAGGTGATTTCAGCAATGAATCTATTTGTAAAAATACCTCAGTTGATCATTTATTAAATCCAGGATACTTGTTTTATGTTAATGGCTTCAGTATACTTCATATTTTTCCTTCAATATCATTTGTCCTTGATCATATGCTATTTCCCAAAATGGCTGAAGGTCGATCAATAATTTGGGGACAATGAATCTGTGCATTCCTTTTATCTTTTCCTGATGCTTCTTATACCTTTCCGTATTTCCCCATAGATTGTTTCAGCATTACAACTTATGACTTGATTATTTTTACTCCCACCTTTCAGCATGAAAAATATCAACTCTGTTCCTCCATTTTATTTTTCAAATTTGATGTTTTTGCACGTTTCACTATACTTTGCTTTGTTTTCTGAACTACCCTTTGAAATCATCTACCCAGCTCTTTGAATTTTTTATTTTTTATTTACTTTTTTTTCTCTTACTTTAGCTACTCTATACTCAAATGCAAGTTTCAGAGTCTCATCTAAAGTTTATTTTATGTCTATTAAAGAAAAGGAAAACTTTGGCAAGATCCTTTTATTCATGAATTACTTCAGATTAAGGAAATGACAACTGTTCTACTTAAATAATAACACTTAATCTAGAAGTGGACAGTGATTTATGAGCAGCTCAATTAAGAGGACGCCCTTTTTTTGTGTGTCAAAGCATGGCATAAGAAAGCAAGGTATAATATTGACAGTAGTGTAAGGAAGCAAGAGTATTCTGCGGACCATGGACTGGGATCATCAATTTCTGCACCCTTTGAGTTTGGCAGGTGCCAGGGGAAGAGTATCAACCTTTGTCTGGAGTTCTAGCTGAAAGGACATTGATTCCTGTCTCCAACATTCACCATGTTTGATAGACTCCTAGTAAGTGAAATGCTGATCATAAAAGCAAAAGCACCCCTAAGACTATATGCTCATTGAGGAAAGGATCAAACTACGGATTTGGGGGCAAGGGAAGACACATCACAGCCTAAATTCACTCGGGAGTTATCAGTGCCAATATAAAGTCTTCCCCACATAATATTTAATTCATGTATTACATAAATGTATTGATTGACCCATCTAATATAACACTGTGCTAAGAGATTTTTTTCCCTCAAGTGTTCCCTGGGCATTCATTGGGGAATGATATGTCATGCAACACTATCCTAATTATCTAGGGAAACTCATTTTCTCTAACACATTTATTTAATATAACAGCACTGTTCCCTGAGTGGTGCAACAGCTTAACTCTTTGTTGCTGTTGAGTTGACACAACTGATGGCGACCCACTGTGTACAATGTAGAACTGCTCTACAGGATTCCCAAGGCCATGACCTTTCAGAAGTATATAACCAGAACCTTTCCTTCCGGGCACCTCTGGGTGGGTCCAAAATGTCAACCTCTCAGAGAGTGGCTGAGTGCATAATCATTTTTTTTCGCCCACCATGGACTGACCTCTTTATGTTACATCTTCTTCACTATCATTCTTACAACCTCTCGTACCTGACATTTCCTCTTTTCACACTAAAAGCAAGCTTACAAAATATGCTTTTACTGATGTCAAAAGATCAGTAAATCAAGACTTCCAGAGTTTCAAATGATTTGCCCAATCTTAATAAGCAAGCAAGTACAGATACAAATTTTAACACAAGTATTATAAATTCCAGTTTCATGCACTTCCATGACATCACAGTGTGCTGCTTTTTACTGACTTGTTCTGTTACATTCGGAAACATGAGTGTAATCCCCAACGTCATCTAACTTGCTCACCTTACAGTGCACATGCTTTGTTATCAGAATGCTGTCCCCGCTGCTTTTCTCTCATATTTTATTAAACTCTCCGGCAGCACTGATCACTTCTATCTCCTAGCACAGTGTTTGTGTCACACGTTTTATCTCCCTTTGTGAACTCCTTGAGAGAGGATGGGGCTCAGCTCATTGATTTGTTTTCTCTGTGGACCTAGACCAGTGCTTGCCTGGTCCATGGTAAGGGTTTACCAAATCGTGGTCCCTGGTTGCAGGAATGCTCAAATTGTTGCTTTGAGTGAGTAATGGTTATGGAAGAAGCCATGACAAATCAGTTATCCTATGGTCTTGCCTCCTTCAACAGAACTAGCACGGATTGGATCCTCTACAGTAGTGCTCAACCTTCCTAATGCCTTTAATACAGTTCTTCATGTTGTGGTGGCTCCCCCAACCATAAAATTATTTTCATTGCTACTTCTTAACTGTAATTTTGCTACTGTTATGAATCAGGCAACCCTTGTGAAAGGGTTGTTCGACCTCCAAAGGGTCACACCCCACAGGCTGAGGACCGCTGCTCTAGAAGATGCCAGAATTCAGATAAGTGAGACGGAATTTCGGTCCTTTGGGACAAATCAGGCCCTTCTTGAGGGACAATGAGATGTGCTGTGAAAGAGGGGATGCCCCAACTGCTGGAAGCGCAGTTAGCACGGTGTCTTCAACTATGAGCCCTTCAGACCCTGCCTCAGATGCACTCCCTTGAGGAACGCTCATTTCTGTGACAGGGCTAGGTAGGGGCTAGAGATACAAAGGCCTGGCCATCTCAGCCCAATGCCAGAACACCTAGCTCCAGAGTATCCTGTGTGCTACTAAGTTTGTCTTTGGCCCGAATGGCAGCTCAGCCTGTCCCTCTGCCCAGTCCTGCCTCTCCCCCTTCCTTCCACCATATTTGTCTCAAGAACATTCCCAAATAAGCACCTTACACATAAACTCTGTCTCAGAGACTTTTTCTTCAGTACACAACCTGCCACACATGCTGCGTGCAGATAAGGAGGATTGAGCGATTTCATGAGGGTTCCACAGGCCCTTCTTCATCCTCGGACTTAACCTGTAGAGTCGTCGCAGCCTTGCCATATCTTCTCCCTCTCGTTTCTTTTGTACTAGCTGTTCTCTGATTGTGTGAATAGTACATGCTAAAGTAAAGTATTCTAGCAATCCACAAAATAGGCCAAAGAAAATTTATCTGAGCGTTGTCAGGAAGACTGCCTTCGGTTTGGGGGATTCTCCTTTGATACCGCTGTAAATCGCCATGGGAGAGAGAGGAAGCCCAAGACTTCTGTCGAGTTGCAGCCTCAGAAAACCCACGGGACAGTTCCACCTTGCTCTACACAGTCACTTTAAGTGGGAATGGACTCAGTGGCAGTGAGTTTAAAGATTATAGCCTAGCATACTCTATGGAACAGTTCTCCTCTGTCGCATGGGATCACCATGGGTTGATAACAGCCGCAACAGCACAATACAAATCAATAGCATCCTTTCATAGCTACAAACAGAGCATTTTATAAAAATTGGAACGATGACATGTTTGCAGAGTTTCTTTGTAACCACCGGCCTCTATACATTATACAGCTCTTTTGCTTTTGTGAACTTTTTTTACCAACAATTTGTTTCTTTTCTTTCCTCTACAATCCCCAGACACAGCTCAGGAAAACAATTTCAGCTACCTGGTACAGCTCTTCTCAAATTCTTCATGCTCATATACTTCTCCACATACACAGGTCTCTTAGATACTAAGCTTAGATTTGCCATTGTTTATTTTTAAAAATAGGACCGTTTTTTGTATAGTACTATTTTCACTTAATATTTTATAGATATATCACCAAGTAAACTGGTAAATATTCATCTTGCTACAGAACACTCCATCAAATGAATATACATAGTAACCAAATATTTAATTTATCTTTATAGACATTTTCATTGTTTCTAGTAATTTTCTATTGTAATTTACATTCTTTGCACACTTTACATAACACTGCTGCATTACTGATTCCTTTTCTAAGATAGTCATAGAATTAAGTCTGTTGTAACAAAAGCTATGTGACATTAATATACCTATAATAGATATAATCAGGTTTCTTTCTGAATATAGATGTGACAGTTCGCATTTCCTTAGCAATACTTAATTAAATACCTGTCCTTAAAATTTCATGAGTAGATATCATCACTTTTTAAAGACTTTGTCAATTTGATAATCATATATTGCTATTTTTAAATGCTGTCGAATTGTTTCCAGATAAACCAGAATGAAACGCTGTACAGTCAGGTGCTATCCTCAACAGTTTCAGTGTTGGAGTCCATTGTTGCATCCACACTGCCAATCCAACTCATTGAGGATCTGCTTCTTTTCACTGCCCTCAGCGTTACCAAGGATGATGTTCTTCTCCGGGCACTGATCCCTCCTCATGTCCAAGTGCATGAGATGCGGTCTCACCACCCTGGACTCTCACCAGCTTTCTGACTTCACTTCCTCCCAGACTGATTTGTCTGTTCTGCGGGCAAACCAACAAATACGCTTCTATCAAGTCAGTTCTGACACATACCAGCAATGGCGAACTTAATCTTCTTTGCCACCACCACGATTCAAAAGCACCAATTGGTTTTTTAGAAGCATACAAGGTTTTTGAACAACATCAAGCATTTGGTCCTGCAAACCTTAGTCCTCACAGTGGATTTTTTGCTTTTGACGTTTTAACGAGGCCATTTTCAGCAGATTGACCCAATGCAAGATGCCGTTTGATTTGTTGCGTGCTGCTTCCAAATGTGTTGATAGTGGATCCAGGAACCACAAATTGTTGTGTTTTTTTTGAAACACAAATTCTTAACTATTTCTATCTTTTCTCCATTTATTGTGATATTCTATTAGTCTAGGTGTGAGGATTTTTGTAAAAGTGGTGACATCACAAAATAATAATTTACAAATTATCAAGGGCTTATGAGGGAGGGGGAGCAAGGAGGGAGGGGAACAAGAGGACTTGATGCAAAGGGCTTAAGTGGAGAGCAAATGCTTTGAAAATGATTAGGGCAAAGAATGTACAGATATGCTTTATACAATTGATGTATGTATGGATTGTGATAGGAGTTGTATGAGTCCCTAATAAAATTTTTTTTTAAGTGGTGACATCTGCATATCACAGATTGTTTGAGTCTTCCTCCAATCCTGATGTCAATACTTTTTCATATAGTCCAAATAAGTATGGTGAAAGGATACTTTTAAACCACACCGTATGCCTTTGTTAGTTGAATGGCTGTGCCTTGGTCTATGTGCAGGTTTCACTTGAGCACACTGCAGTGTCTGAAATCCCCATTCTTTGGAATATTATCCATAGCTTCTCATGATCCACACATCTGAAAGACTTTGTACAGTTAATACATTACATCACTACATTAATTTGCATTTTCTGGATTACTAGGAAGGTAGAGAAACTTTCCGTACATGGATTGGCTGGTTGGAATTAGAAGGTCTGCTACTTTCCATATTTTTCTATTTGACCCACATCTCTACTTAGAAGTATTGTATTACTAGCCTTACCAGTATTTTAAAATTTATGCAAGATGCTATTTGTGAGGTGGACACTGAGTAGCATTCAGAGTAAAGAAATGCACGCTGGAGATGTTGCTGGATCGGGGGATAGCTAGAAGGGAGATAAGGAGCAACTAGCTGAGAAAGAAGGAGCGTTAGTGGTATGGTGGTTACTCATGGGGCTGCTGCATTTTGTTTTTATAGTCATTTTATTGGGGGCTCTTACAACTCTTGTTACAACCCATACATCAATTGTATCCAACATATTCATACATATATTCCATTGTTCTTTTCTAGACATTTACTTACCATTGAGCCCTTGGGACAGCTCCTCTTTTTTCCCCCTCTCTCCTCCCCGCTCCCCATCCCTCATGGCCCCTTGATAGATTGTAGATTGTTAATTATTTTCAAATCTCACACTGACCGCTGTCTGCCTTCCCCTCTGGTTTCTGTTGTTCTCCCCACTGGGTGGGGGGGTGTGGTTATGTGGCATTCATTGCAAGCGGTGCCCCCTTCCCTCACCACATCTTTTGCCCTCCCCCCTACCATTTTGTTATTTCTATTCCCTCTCCTGGGTTCCATGTGCTGTGAGTTTTATCTCTTGCCTATATCTATGTACATGTTCCCGTCTAGTCTAGATTGGGAAGCAGCACTGGGGTCATGATAGCGGGGGATGAGGAGGCCTCCAGGGATCAGAGGGATATTACATGGCCCATCAGCAGTTCCAAACCACCAGCTTGCTCCAGGGCAGAAAGACAAGCTGTTCTACTCCAGTAAAGTGTTAACAGTCTGAAACCCACAGGAACATTCTACCCTGTCTTATATGGCCACTCTGAGTTGAAATCAACCTGATGACAGTGAGTTTTGAGTTTTTTGGAGCTGCAAAAGAAAATGAAGAATTGAAGAATTCCTGCTTTGTCCAAGATAATTTACTTATATTAATGTATCATTTTATTTTCCCAATAGCCGTCAGAAGCTGCTATTATGTCTTTATTTCCACAGAAGAACAAACCGAAGATCTGGGTGGCACAGTAGGCTCGTTAAGCCACGCAGTTCTCATTTGGCAGCCGGGTCTTTGTGTGCCAGACCCCAACCTCACCTTCCAGCACACTTGCGACGTTACCAGCATCTATTGGCACCACTCCCCCTAAGACATCAGGTCCTCGGCGAGTAGGACAGTGACCCTAGAGGGACAGGCAGAGTGTTCCCAGCCAGGGCTAAAGAGATAGTCCACTGCTTTACAGGACTGGAAGGACATGGAAAATGACTTTTTTAATCATTGTACTGGGGGCTTGTACAACTCATCACAATCCATCCATTCACCCGTCCATCCATCCATCTATTGTGTCAAGCACACTTGTACATTTGTTGCCCTCAGCATTCTCAAAACATTTGCTTTTGACTTGAGTCCTTGGTATCAGCTCCTCATTTTTCCCCTCGCTCTCCGCCCCGCTCCCTCACCAACCCTTGGTCATTTATAACTTATTATTATTTTGTCATGTCTTATACTGTCCGACGTCTCCCTTCACTCACTTTTCTGTTGTCCATCCCCCAGGGAGGAGGTCGCATGTAGATCCTTGTGATTGGTTCCCCATTTCTATCCCACCCTCCCTCCCCTCTCCCAGTATCGCCATGCACACCACTGGTCCTGAAGGGTTTATCTATCCTGGATTCCCTGTGTTTCCAGTTCCTATCTGTACCAGTGTACATCCTCTGGTCTACCTGGATTTGTAAGGTACAATTGGGATCATGTAGTGGGGGTTGGGGGGAGCATTAAAGAACTAGAGGAAAGTTGGATGTTTCATCTTTGCCATACTGCACCCTGACTGGCTCGTCTTCTCCTCATGACCCTTCTGTAAGGGGATGTCCAGTTGCCTGCAGATGGGTTTTGGTTCCCTACTCCCCCTCATTCATAATTATATGATTTTTTGTTCTTTGATGCCTGATCCCTTTGACACCTCGAGATCACACAGGTTGGTGTGCCTCTCGTGGAAAAGGATTTGTCTGCTTAACATCTCTATTGCCTTTAGCTGTCACGACTGCAGAAATCCCACAATTGAACTGAGCCTTTATCACGAAACCATTACACAGCCAATGCCTCCTTTGAAGAGTGCTAACACCGGAGCTGGTGTGGTAAAAACTGGCTTTTGTCGATTCGGTCTCTTCTAGGCCTGGATATGTTCTCTTTCTTCTGGCTTGTGTCACCTTGTGATCGCTTACTCAACAAACTTGGCAAGAGGAATAGTAGTTGTAATAGCAATGACAGTAACAATTAAATAAAATTGTCCCTATAATTATAAATAGTAGTGCTAGCTACTAATCACACCTCAGCTACTCATACTGGCTTGTGTGGTTGCTATTTACTGTATTTGGTGGAATTATTATAACAAATGCTTCTATTAGGTCGCTAGATTAGGGACCAAACGGGTCTGTCTCTCCAGTGCCTGCAAAGGACCACACAGCGCAGTCGCTCACCCCAGCCTGGCTTCCGTGCAGCCCGGCACACTTTCCAGAAATAGCGTGTACCCTTTAAAGACTGTAAAACCTGAAACTTCCCTTTCTTCCACAAAAACTCACTTAGGTTTCAGAAGTGCTTCTGCAGCGGGAATTCTTTCAGCGTGCGAAGCAAAAACGGAGGTAAACCCAATCCAGAAACCTAACACGCGTATGTGCCAGACTTTCTTAGGTGTGTTTTACAAGCATTGTCTCACTTAAAGGTAACAGTAGGTAAAGTCCATGAATTCCTCGTGCTAAACACAAGGTTGTTGTTGGATGTCAGCCAGTCAGTTCTGCCTCATAACAACTCTATGGGCCAGAGTACAATTATTCCATAAGATGATCCTTAAGGAAGCAATTTTTCAGGTCCTTCTGGCTTGGAAAGGGGCCCTGGTGGTGTAGTAGTTACAAACTGCCCTGCTGACCAGAAGATCAGCAGTTCAAATCCACTCTGCATGAGAAAGATGAGGCTTTCTACTTGGGAAAAGAATTACAGTCTCAGAAAAAAAGAATTACAGTCTAAGAAACCGAGGGGCAGTTTGACCCTGTCCTGTGCGTCAGAATTGACTTGGTGGCTGTGAGTTTTCCCCCTTGGAAGGGCTCACTGAGTTTCAACTGGAAACCGTTCCCTCATAGAGGTGTACTTCACCATTGCACTGCCAGGACCCATAAACCCAAGATCAATGAGACAATTTCCAGTGTATTTACCTTATTTCTGGTCTGTGCACCCGAGGCTCTCGTTTTTCAAGCTTTCTGACTGTCCTGTAGGTCATTAGTGGGTATAGGCAAACCTCTGGAATGGCTGGTCTCCACTTCCCAGCCTCTTAAGAGTGGCCCTAGAGCTCAAGTGGGAAGAAAATGTTTGAAAATGATGATGGCGGCATATGTGCAAAGGTGCGTGACACGCCGGATGAATGTATGGATTGTGATAGGCGATGTAAGAGCCCCCAATAAAGTATTTGGGAAGAAAAGCAGTGGCCCTAGAAAGTGCCTGCTGCAAGCAGGTGGCAGTGCATGTGCAATCCTGGAAAACCTCATGCCCAGTTCATCCATAGCTGCATCACCGGGACGCTGACAAGTGAAACGTGCTCGTTGCTAGCCGCCTGTACTTACATTAGGAAATGACTGTCTGATTAATTAGCAGTCCATCTGTGCCTGCTGGGTATTGCCACGCTGGGAGCTGTAACACCTGTAAGTGTGCCCAGCCATTGCCGAAGGACCCAGCTTCACAATGGCAAAGGTGATTACACTTCCAGGTGGGAAGCAGGCTGCAGGGATCGATGACTTCTGGAGCTCTGGGTTTTTAGCCACGGTACATTGAAAAGAGAGGATGCACCACTTACAAAGAATTGCTTTTTTTAACATCTCGTGTATTTCTACACAGCGGTGCCAGTTGTAGGTCTTTACACTCTGCTCCCTGAGATTAAATAAGGGAAATGGTGCTTCCAATGAAATAATTGGTATAAATCTTTCACTAGCTTGTCTTCTGGAATAGACAAAGACACAGGACAGCAGCTGGGGGCTTCTCTGCTTGCCTAGGCAGACTATGCATGATTTTTGTCCAAGGATGACCCACTCATCTAGGAAAACAGAGTAGAAACTCGTTACAAACCCTCCCCTAAGGCTTCTTCTGACTCCTGGACCATGGTGTGCTGTGTTCCTTCAGTTGCTTCATTTTTCTGGAAGCTCAAAGTAAAAAAGATAGTGTTTCTGTTTACTTTTTTAATTAACTACTTAGCTTCTCTATTAATGTCACAGATCCATTATGCTTGCCTTTACTCAGTGTTTTACAGCTTGCTGAAGCTACCCCTTCGAACATCTCTCATCCAGTCATGATGCCGGTTCATCCTTGGCCTCCGTGAGGGGTTAATGAAGACGAGGAGGTCCTATTTCTTTGTGGGAGCCCTCGAGCTCCTCCTTGAATATGTGATAGCAGCAAGTTATACCAACTATTTTTCCAATGTGTCCATAGCCATCCTGTGATCCTCTTAAGCTGGTACATTGATGCTCCAGGTAACCCAGTTCAGAAAATTAGCAGGGGGCCTTGCAAAAGTCCAGAAACCTCTATAGCTGACTGCAGCAGAGCAGTCTGTGAGTGTGTGTTGTTACAAGACAAGTGGTACCAAGACTGCTTGTCTGACATGAGCAAAGGCTGCGCATTAGCCCAATACTCACTCTGGTTGCGGTTTTCCATGTTTACTGAAAGGGGAGCTACTTACTACGTCTAGAAAAATTCCAGAGCTCTAGTGACTGGTGACCTTGGATGTCAGCTATTTCTGACTTCATGCCCCAGCACTTTCCTGACATCATGTTTCTTCTATGAAGATGGAGTTCAAGGTTCTTCCTGCTCTTCAAGACTTTGCAACTCCCAGACCTTCAAAGCAGGCAGAGGGGCTGGATGTGAACCTTCCCTGATTCAAAAGATGAATGACCTTCTTCTCTCCAAAACAGCTATTTGGACCACGAACGAGCATTTGAACTTTCAGCAAATCACTTTGGGTGTTGGGAGATAAAGCTTATTTTATCAGATTGTGGTGAGTATTAAATGAGATGATGCTAGACAGTATGGATTGTAAAAGCAAATCACAAATACTTTATAAATAGCAAAATTGTTGCACCAATATTGAATTTCAATATTGAATCATTCTTACTAATCATGTAGTTTATTTTTAAATAGTTACTTTGATGATTTTTCCCAAGTAATTGATTTTTAGAGCTACTCTTAGATGGTTCCCAACATTCCAGGGAATCTCTGAAACATAAGACAGTCATCCTTGGTCAAGTTACAATATATTTAATGATCAGAAACTATCTAACGTGTATGTGCATATGTGTGTGTACCTAAAACATTAAGCTGCATAATTAAATTCCTAGGCAGTATCATTCTGAAAATCAATTCAATTCATACCAAACCTCGTCATCATCCTGTCCTTGAGTATAAGTGCATGTTCTAACGTGTGCCCTTTTCTTCTATCTTCAGTCGATCAGCATTTTCAGTGCTCGATTAAGTATGTGAAAATTGAGAAGCATACAGACATTAATTTCCTTTTAGCTGACCCACCAGCCTAGTCATTGCTTCCTCTCAAATCTGCGTCCACCCACCTCCGGAACACGGGCACCATTGAGTTTGCAGTTCTCTCACTTGCCTCCCACCAGGAAACACTGTCTTAGTGGCTGTCATGCAATGTTGTGACAAGGTCCCCCCACAGGTGGACATCCCTATTAGAAGAATGATGGCTGCTAATGGACAAGTCAAGTCAGGAGAGGGGAAAAGGAGCCAACACTTCTGGAAGAGCATAAGTGCATCACTGTTGATAGAAGAAGGGAGAGGACCGATCGCCAAGTGTTGGAAGGGAGGGGAAGAAATGACTAAAAATACCTTTAAGGACCCTAAGGGGGAGTATCCCTGGCAATATTCACCAAATGAGCCACACTGGCTGGGGTTTCTGGGCACATCCTGGGGGCCCAGGCCAAGTGCCGTAGAATACTGGGACATTGAATCCTGGATCTTTAAGGTACACAACACACTCCAAAGCCGCACCAGGAAAATCAGATGCAGAAACTCCACTAGGTGAACTAGTCTCTGCCTCAAACACACTTGTAACCTGAGGACTTAAGACTAAAAATTCATAGAGTTTAAAGAAACAGGAGAAAGTTATACCAAGAGTATTGAACTGTCAGTAGGCAGACAATCATTTACTTATTACTTCAATGCCCTATATGCTGTATTAAGATGTATATTATTCCAGCCAACCTGTGGCTGACATTCTCAGTGAATATTATTGTCAATTCCCCCTGACAACTAACTTCTATTGTTTGTGTAAATACCATCCCTCCATAAAAGGATTTATTCTGTACAAGTGAATAATTCAAGTATTGCAATACAGAGTTAGCCTACATTGACCCAATATCCCTCTCTCAACAGTGTTTTTAAAAATTAGTACCACAGACTAATCATTGACAATATTAATGGAAGATCTTTATGCTCTGGGGAGATGGTCAATAAGACTCAATACCATAAATTAACAAGGAGGTCTCTGAAGGGAGCCAAAGGCAGATTTTTTTTCAATAAGATCCAGGAATGGGTTGGGGCTTGCCCTAAATTCCAGCACCGATTTAAGAAAAGTTAGTTCTTACATCATGGCCCTGGCTTGATAGTCGTCCTCAGGAAGGGAACACAGAAGATATGGGTACTAAATCAAAGTATGGAGGAGAACATAGATAGTACTTGGCTATCTGATAAAATAGCATCAGGGGTCTTAAAGGCTTATTCCAAACAAGCAGCCATCTAAGTGAAATGTCAACTAAATCCACATGGAAGAAGCACAACAATATCAGTGACTGAAGGATTGTAAATCATATAATCTGAAACTGAAGGAGGGAATAATAGCAGAGCCTACATTGTGAGATTCTTGCTCACAGAAGGTTGTAGCTGACAGTGGGCACCCAGATCCATTTGTGAGATCTACATAAGAAATAAACATCTGGTGATTTCTCTCTATTCAAATAGAGGGATGGAAAGAAGCTGGTTACCAAACAGAGTGCATTGGAGAGATGACTATAGAAGATCACAATGATAAAGCTAACTCAAACAGTTAAAACCTTGTCAGTTTATACCCCCCACTGATGCATATTGGTCCTGAGCTGGCTTTCAACATTCTCTGTGTTTTCCCCCTTTTTTTCTTGTTTTCATATTGGGGTTTATTGAAGATATATTTTGTCCTTGAGGGCAACCCTCTTGAATTTTGGTTACTATATGTTTTTCAGTACAGGAAACCCAGGATTGATGAATCTATAGGGACAACACGCAGAATAAGAGTTCCTGGGGGCAGGGTACAGTAGGGGAGGGATAAAGGGGAACTGATATCAAGGAGTTCAAGAAGGAAGAGTATGTTTTAAAACTGATTATAGTAGCAGTTGTACAATTCTGCTTGATGTGATTGAACTATGGAAAGATGATATCTGTATTAGCTCCCTATAAAATTTTTTTAAAAAGCAAAACAAAAAACGCTGTCTCTGGATATTGTTCATCAACTTTACTCTGTCTCTGAGACTTTATCTGAAGTTACTATAAAGAAGAGACAATAATTATTGTTGGATTTTGTAATTTTTAAAAAGTTTTCTATCACATACACTGCCTCAATTGAGAACCATTTTCTGTTCCCAGTTGGTCTCCAATGGTCCTCACTTCCCATTGATTTCCTGCACCCCTGTAGTGGAATCATATTTCAGAATGAGTAGCACCAGTTTACTAAGTTGAACCCATAGTTAGAAAGCATTAGGAAAGGAAATCCAGTCAATGCAACTATTATTCAAATTTATGCACCAGACACTAAAGCCAGTGATGAAGAAATTAGAAAATTTTATCAGCATCTGCAGTCTGAAATGGATCAAACATGAAATCAATATGTATTGATAATTATTGGCAATTGAAATGCAAAAGGTGTAAATAAAGAGGAAGGAACAATAGTTGGAAAGTATGGTCTTGGATTTAGAAATGAAGTAGAGATAACATGATAGAATTTTGCAGAACAAACGACTTGTTCCTAGCAAATACCATTTTCCAACAACACAAAGGACAACTGTATGCACAAACTTCTTTAGATGGAGGTCACACATAAGTCAAATTGACTATATCATGGGAAGAGATAATAGAGAAGCTTACTATCAGCAGCTAAAATCAGGACACAGCACATTCAGATTGAAGTTGAAGAAAATTGAAACAAGTCCACGAGAGACAAAAAATAGCCTTGAGCCCACCCCTCTTTAATTGTGAGGACGTTTCAGGAGCAGATTTGACACCCTGGACATGAGTGACAGAAGACGTGATGAGCTGTGGGAGGACGTGAAGAACCTCACACAGGAAGAAAGTTAAAGGTCATTCCAAAGACAGGAAAGAAAGAGAAGATCAAAGTGGAGGTCAGAAGAGACTCTGAAAGTTGATGTTAAGGCAAATGAAAGAAATTATGAAGTCTGAGCCCTGAACAGAACATTTCAAAGGGCAGCTCAAGAAGGCAAAATAAAGTATTATAATGAAATATGAAAAGATCTAGACTTATAAAATCAAAAAGGAAGAATACACTCAGTATAACTGAAACTGAAAGAATTAAAGAAAATAATTCAAGGCTTAATTTGAAATACTGAGAAATTCTATGGGCAAGATATTGAATGACGCAGGAAGCATCTTCTTTAGATTGAGTTATAATCCATACTGAAGACTGCAATCCTTGTGCTTCAGCAAACGCTTCAGGTCTTGGTCACTTTCAGTAAGCAATATTATGTCTTCTGTATAGCCCAGATTGTTAATAAGCCTTCTTCCATTCCTGATGCCACATTCTTCTTCAAATAGTTCAGCTTCATGGGTTATTTGCACAGCATACAGATTGAATAAGTTTAGTGAGAGGATACAACCTGGATGCACCCTTGTCCTGACTTTAAACCATGCCGTATTCCCTTGTTTTATTCATAAAACTGCCTCTTGCTTAATGTACAGGTTCTGCATGAGCACAAAAAAATATTCTGGAATAAAATTTTTTTTAAGTTAGCATTAGGAAAGTTTCTCAAGACACATTAGGCCCTAAAGTTCTATGTGACTCATGAACTCTGTGATCAATGAGAGCAGAAAAATATTGTAAGAGAAGATATCACACCACAAATGCATTTTTCCCTGAGATGCCAGCATGAGAAATATCATCATTGAATATGATGTAATTCAAAGAACAATCATTGCAAAGGTTCAAAGACATGGCAGATTGCTTAACAGCTGGCAAGGGGTTGCTAGGGAACTTATTACAACAGTAATCCACATAAACAATATGTCTCTCTCTTGCACGTGCGCGCGCAAGGTGACCAATATATACTATTTCAATTACCTAGGAGAATTCAGAAGCAAAGATTAAGATTATTTAAAATAACTCCTTATTGATCAGGTTTCAGGCATTAAAGACCCAGAACATACATATAGATATAGATGTACATATAGATTAGATATAGATACAGATATAGATATATTTCAAAGTAAATGAGGGAGAGCACAGAGTAGAGACCCAAAGCTCATCTGTAGAAAATTGGACATCCCCTTACAGAAGGGTCACAAGGAAGAGATGATCCAGTCACAATGCTGTTTAGCACCAATGAAGCACACAACTTTCCTCTAGTTCTTTAATGCTTCCTCCCCCCTCCATTATCGTGACCCTGATTCTACCTTACAAATCTGGCTACACCAGAGCATGTAAATGGGTACAGATATGAGCTGGAGACACAGGGAATCCAGGATAGATAAACCCCTCAGGACCAATAATGAGAGTAGTGATACCAGGAGGGGAAGGGAAAAGGGTATGGTTGAAAGGAGGTACCAATCACAATGATCTACATCTGTCAGCATAAGACATGAAAAAAAATTATAAAGGGTTCATGAGGGAAGGAGGGTGGGGGAGGGAAGAAAAATGAGGAGCTGATACCAAGGGCAAGAGTAGAAAGAAAATGTTTTGTGAATGATGATGGCAACATATGTATAAATGTTGGATGTATGTATGGATTGTTATAAGAGCTGTATGAGCCCCCAATAAAATGATAAACATAAATAAATAATATAACCCTTATTAGCAATTCTTACTTAGTCTACATAAGAATCACTGAAAAATCTTGTTTAAAAAAATTGATATCCCTACACTCTGGTCCCAGAGATGTTGGCCAGATACAGATTCAGGTAGAGATGGGCTGGGGGCTGCTGGGGTGGATTTTTTAATGGCCATCCCATAGACTCTTGATGCAATTGTTCCATGGGCCCTACTTTGACCAACTTAGTTCTACATGAAAAATGGTGATTCAATCTATATCTAACCTAACTAGCTACGTTATTAGCACTGCCTGTGCAAAATAATTTTTAAAAGCATTTCATGATTTATGGCTAGGTTAGAAACAAGTCTCATATGAAAGAGATAGTTCTACCATTCAACCCTTCCTTCCTTCTTACATACATTTTCCTGCAAGTATCTTTAAAATAGTTATTGAACTAGATACCAAGAGTTAAATGTTTAAGAGACACGATTTCTTCCTTTATGGATATTATAATACAGCAAATGAATTAATAAGAGAGAATGTAAAATAAAATAAATGAATGAATTATTCCAGTTAGAGGAGAAGACTCTTGTGGCTACACGTAGTAGTCAGGGCACCAATGCTACTATGTATTAGGAAAGGCTCATTCATTTTTTTATCCCACAAATATTTATTATGATGTGCTCGACACTGTGCAACAGAAGGTCTTTGACTTCTTAGAGCAGGGGTTCTCAATCTGTGGGTTACGACCCTGTGGGGTTCAATTGACCTTTTCACAGGGGTTGCCTGATGGTCTTAGGAACCCAGACACTGCTCCTCTATCTGTCTCCAGGCAGGTCCGCCCACATGCAGATCTGCCCACATATGAGTACCTGGCATGAAGACTGTGACCCATGCTATACCATGCTTCAAGACAACATTTCATTTATTTGTCATTAGAAATAAATATTTCACAACATATAATGACATATTGTTTTGTGATTAATCGCTAAACTTTAATTATGTTCAATTTGTAACAATGAAAATACATCCTGCATATCAGATATCTACATTATGATTCACAACATTAGCAAAATTGCAGTTATGAAGTAGCAGCAAAAATAATTTTATGGTTGGGGTCACCAAAACATGGGGAGCTGTATTAAAGGGTAATGGCATTAGGAAAGTTGAGAACCACTATCTTAGAGGATCATTTCTTCTGAGGTGACAAACAAATAAGTAAATAACAATTAAGCCACATAAGTTAATATACTAAGAAAAATATTCCAAAGAAAATTAATATGGCAATGAAACAGAGTAAGAGGAGGAAGATATTGGCGTAGTATCAATATGAAACAAAAGAAAGCCACTGTGGGGATATTTTATATGATATTATTTGTATATTGCATATTATATATCACATATTATCTGACATCTATAAGATACAACCACCACTCCTCTGTTTGTTCTGTTGTGATATCTTGTATGTTGCTATATGTGGAAGCTATGACATTGGTATTCCTCTTTTTTCCAGTCATATCAAAAATTTTGTTAAAAGTTCATGGAGAAACATTTAAAATGCAGAATTTGATAGTATAGATTAAAAGACCCTAAAAGAGAGAGAGAGGAATGCTGTGGGAAGAATGGTTGGTGTCATTCGGTTTAACTCTGTGAGTCAGGAAACCCAGCTCCTGTAAATAAGTGTCCGAGGTGCTCCGCTCCAGTAAGCCTCAGCCCAGATGCACTTCCATGGGTCAGCAAGCCCGACTTCCCCAATTAAGTGACTAGAGTCACCCCAATCCAAAAGCCAGCCTCCTCCACAAAAGCACTCACCAAAGCACTTGCTCCATGAGTTATGAAGCCCATCACTCTGTTCCATGATCTGGCTCCTGGTTCTGCGGCTTCAGCTGATGGTACAGCTGTCATCTGGGTCCAGGAGGTTCACTGTGCAGGGATCTCGCTTTTAGAGAACATGCTCCACTCCAGATTCTTGTTGAGTGAGGTTCCTCATTCAGACATATAGGCTGCACAATTCCCAATGGCCACAATCTCAGCAGCCGGATCCATGCAGAGACATTGGTATTTCAATTCTCGCAGTGTTACCCATAGTGGACAGCTTTTAGCAGAGAATCTAGAAAGCATACGTAGGCTGTCCATTTATGAGGGATTGGCCACTGAGAACTTTATGAATAGTAGTAAAACATTATAAGATGAGCCCCTCAGATTGAAAGGTACTCAAAATACAACAGCTGAAGAGCTGCCACCTCAATGTGGAGTCAACCTAAATCATGTAAATGTAGCCAAGTGTTCAAGATCTTCATTTGCTGATGAGGTGTAACTCAAGTGGAGAAGCAACTCTAAACAGTAATAATCAGAATATGGAGTACAAAGTAGGAATCTAGAAAAATTGAGTCAGAAAAGGTGAAATGATGGTGATTTCATCTTTGATTGATATCCTAGGCATTAGGAAGAGGAGATGGACTGGCATTGGACATTTGGAAGCAAAATGATATGGTTTACTATGCTGAGCATAACAAAATGAATAGGGATAATATAATCTTCATAAGCCCAAATAATATTTCTAGAACTACATTGAAGAACAATGCTATCTGTGACAGGATAGTTATCCATAGCCTACAAGGAAGCATGTGAGCAAGTACCAATGGTACTGAGGAAAGAAGTCCAAGCTGCACTGAAAGCATTAGCAAAAACTAAGGCTCCGTGAATTGATGGAATACCAGTTTCAACAAGGTGATAAAGCACTGGAAGCGCTCTCTTGTCTATGCCAAGAAACTTGGAGGACAATTATTTGGCCAAGTGAACGGAAAAGATTCATATATATACCTATTCCCAAAAAAGGTGGCCCAACAGAATGCTATACTTATAGAATCTTATCATTAATAACACATGCAAGTAAAATTTTGCTGAAGATAATTCCAAAATGACTTTAGTAGGACATTGACAGTGAGCTGCCAGAGGTTCAGGCCAAATTCAGAGGAGGACATGGAACAAGGGATATCCTTCCTGGAGTTAGATGGATCTTGGCTGAAAGCAGGGAATACCAGAAAGCTGTTCACTTGTGATTCATTGGCTATGCCAGGACATTCAACTGTGTGGGCCATAACAAATGAGCTTTAGATACCCTTGAGAGGACTTCTTGGATAAGCTTGAGATGACTGGGAGTTCTGGAGATGAAACAACCTTGCTTGTTGAAAGTGAGGGTATCTGGAGGAGATGAGCCAGCCAGGATGCAGGATAACACCAATGAAACATACAACTTTCCGCTAGTTCTTTAATGCCCCTTCCCCCACAATCATGACCCCAATTTTACCTTATAAATCCAGCTATAACATAGCATGTACATGGATACGGATAAGAGATGGAAACACAGAGAATCCAGGACAGATCAACCCCTCAGAACCAATTTTGAGAGTAGCCATACCAGGAGGGTAAGGGGGAGGTGGGGAGAAAAAGGGGGAACTGATCACTATGATCTACATATAACCCCCTCCCAGGGGGATGGAAAACAAAAAATTAGGTGAAGGGAAACATTGGTAAGTGTAAGATATGAAAGTTTTTAAATAAATTATCACAGGTTCATGAGGGAGGAGAGAAAATAAGAAGCTGATACCAAGGGCTCAAGTAGAAAGAAAATGTTTTGAAAATGATGATGGCAACAAATGTACAAATGTGCCTGAGTATGTATGGATTGTGATGAGTTGTATAAGGCCCCAAATAAAATGATTTTTTAAAAAAGAATAATAAGAATCACCTGGAGCTCTACAAGATTTACCTGGTGACCTTGTTAACATGTCGGTTCAGGTTCAGTGTATCTGGGGTGGAAAAAGACATGTCAGCAGTGAGAGTCCCAGCAGAAATGTCACACCAGAAGTTCAAAGCTCTACCTTGAAATGTTTGAAGCAACAACTGCTAATAACGAATTATCTTCAGAATGACCTTCATTTGCCGCATGAGCAGACAGCTTCTAAATCAGTGAAAGGGCTTCAAGTCTTTTCTTGCACTAAAGTTAAATAAGAAGAGCATGAACCTGCGCTTACTTACTGATAAAATGGACGATAGAAATCTCAGCTGGAAACAATATTTTCATAGTCATAACGATGCAAACAGGCGCTCTGGTCGCATAGTGGTTAAGGGTTGGACTGCTCACCACCATGTCAGCAGTGTGAAACCACCAGCCGCTTCTTGGGAGAAAGAAGAGCCTTTCCGCTCTCATAAAGAGTCTCAGAAACACACAGGGGCGGATCTGCCATGCCTTAGAGTCGCTGTGAGTCAGAACTACCCAGTGGCGATGAGTTTGATTTGAGTTTGAAATGGTGTAAATAAGGATACCAGGTACCACAACAATTCAGCCCTCAGTTGCTAACTGAAAGATAGGTGGTTCAAACTCACCAGCCAACTCAGCAAGAGACAAAGCCCAATGGTCTGTTCCTGCAGAGGAAAAAGCCTGTAAAACGAGATTATCCGAGTCTATTTGGTCACATGAGCTCACTATGAGTAAAACAAAGCGACTCAACAGCTCCCAGCAACAGGGACTTCAGCCCTGATTGTGATAGAATTGCATTATGTGTATGGGGAGGCACCGGTTTGCTGCAAAGAGAGCTAAATCTTAGATCTCTCTAGATCAAGAAATGATCTATAAAATTTCTTTTAAAAATCAAGAAACAGCAAAATAAGCATATTAGTTGCATAGAAATAAAAAAACTAAAGCTAAAAGCATCAGTTTAAAGAAAAAGAATACATCAGGGACAAAGAATGGGATGAAGAGGAAAGGGGGTAACAAATATGTTTTATGACTTAATTTTTTTTAAAACTTTGATTTACAAACTATTAAGACCATTCTTCTGCTGATCTCCCTATATAAATAAGACAGCAAAGTCCAAGGAATACATTTCATCATGAGGATACAATACAATTTGCAAAATGGTGATTTGTTGCTGTGACACACATACAAAAACAAAGACTTTGATGGTTTGGGACAGTTTTTGTATAATTTAGAGCCTTAGGAAAGCCCATTTTGAGTGCATGAATTATTTTCTTACTCAAAACATTCATGCTATTTATCTAGACCACAATCTTAGGCTGGATTTAGTAGAGAAGCAAAACCAGTGAACACAAATAACACAGACACACCGGCACACAGATGCATTGTTTAACACTTACAATACATTCTATTAAATAGGATGTATGGTTTGGAAATTGTGTGACTATCATATTAAGATCTTATAGACCCACTCCCAGTTGTCCTCGTTACTATAGCTGCTACTACTGTGGGAACTACTGGTTCTGCTGGTGGGAGCTGAAGGAAGTGGTGGTGGCAGCAGTGACAAAGTGAGGGGGAGTCAGCAGGAAGGAAGCAGAGCACATCTTCCTGGACCTGCGCTTCCACTTGCATGAGCGGCAACAACAGCCATTGCTGCCGCTATTTCTGCTGCCTGCCACCAGATAAAGCCTTAGAGCCCATGGCCAGAGCCATGATGTCTGCCTCACCTGTTCCTATCCCATCTGCGGTTCATTGCTGTAAGAGTCTGGATTTGGAGGTTTGAAAAACATTAGAGGGAAATGATTTTTTTTTAATGAGAGTAGCTTTCTGTTTGGAGGGAAATAATGCATATTCTAGGACCACACACGTATATGTGGTTGGTTACACTCTGAACACACAATAAGAAATACATGTCGATATCTGTATTTGCATGTGTATGTGTACTTGCTTCTATATCTATCTTTCTAGAGAGCTGCTCCTCTAGTAAATTGTGCATATGTTTATGAAGGGTGGAAAGTCCCAAATCTATTGTTCAGTTATTAGACAATAGGCTTCTCCTGACTCACACAGTTCACAGTGGCAAATCAGAAGACTGGCTATTAGATCCCTGGGCTACCAACACTAGTGAATACTAAAATTCAAAGATCACATGGCATGCTACTTGCTCAAGTCCCAAGATCCAAAGGTGAGATGATGACCAGCTGGCTGCAGAATCCAGAGCAAAGTAAGGACTTTGTAGAACATCCATGTGTACACATTGGGTGTAGGTCATGCTCTCAAGGGAACTCTCTGTACATCAGTTACGATGTGATGTGTGTGAATTAGAGGAACCAAGAAAAGACAGTAGAGATGAATTAGGAATCATATTAACATCTCAACTAAGAGTTGATGGTGAGCAAAACTAGGGTGGTGGCAATGGAGATGGAGAGAAGTATATGAATTGGCAACATATTGTGGATCCAAGGAGGATAAAATCTTTCACAACTTCAGTTTTCTCCATTTATCATTTTACCTGTTGGTCTAGTTGTGAGAAATTTTGCTTTCTTTACATGGAGTTGAAATTCATATAGAAGGCTACAACCCTTGATTTTCATCAGCAAATGCTTCAAGTCCTCCTCATTTTCGGCAAGCAAGACTGTATCATTTGTATATCTCAGATTGTTAACAAGCCTTCCTCAAACCTAATGCCACATTCTTCTTCAAATAGTCCAGCTTCTCAGATTTTTTGCTAAACACAGAAATTGAAGAAATGTTGTATGATACACATGTTTCTTGATTTTAGACAGGCAGTACTCCCTTGTTCTGTTTGAACAAATGCTGTTTCATTCATGCACAGGTTTCCATAAGTACAATGGAGTGTTCTTGCCTTCCCTTTCTTTTCAGTGTTATGATCCATACAGTCAAATTCCTTTCCACAGTCAATGAAACACAAACAAACCCCTTTCTAGTGTTATCTACTTTCAGACAATATGCAGCTAATAACAATATACAAGTCATCAGAACATGAGAAACTAACATACATTTGGTAGTGTTCCACTACTATCCATGGGGTTTTCAGTGGCTAATTCTTCCGAGAAAGCCTGGGTTTTCTGCTTCTGTAAACCTCTACAGTCTCAGAAACCCACAGGGATTTGCTCTGTATGGGTCAGCACTGATTCAATGACAAAGAGTTTGTTTTGCCTTGTGTTTTAATTCTTCTGTAGTAGACAGGCTATTCCTTCTTTGTATTCTGTGCTTAGTCTGGAACCTGTGCTGAGACGATTTCAGTGTAGCTTCCAGAGTTGAAACAGAATACAAAGGACTAGGCTGTCCACTCCAGAGGAATTAAACTCTGGAGACTTTATGGATAACAGCATAACATTGTCAAGTCAGGAAACCGATGGAACATTGTTAGAGATGAAGCCATAAGATGAGGCCCTCGGGTCAGGGGCGCTGAGGAAAAGCTGTCTTCCCAAAATAGAGTCAAGCCTAATGATGTGGATGGAGTAAAAATTCAGAGGCTTCCTTATGCTGATGGGATACAATGCAAAATGAGAAGAAAGAGCTGAAAGTATCTACTGATAATTGGAACTTGGAATGTATGAAGTAAGATTCTAGAAAAATTGGAAGTCATCAAAATGACGTGGAGTGCATAAAGATTGATACACTAGGCATTAGTGGCTGAAATGAACTGCTATCAGTGATTTTTAATCAGAATGTCATACAGTTTACTATGCCAAGAAAAACAGATTCAAGAGGAATGGTGTCACTTTCACCACCAAAAAAAGATACTTCAAAATCTATCTTGAAGTACAATACTGTCTGTAACAGAATAATATCTATCCATTTACAAGGAAATCCAGTCAACACAATTATTATTCAAATTTATGCATCAACTACTAAAACTTATGTTGAAGAAATTGAAGTATTTTATCAACCTCTTCAGGCTCCAGGGATGCAATCAAGATAATCAAATACACAATCAAGAAACACTGATAATTACTGGCAATTGGGCTGCAAAAGTTGGAAACAAAGAGGAAAATATGGCCAAAGTGATAAAAATGAAGCGGATATTGCATGATAGAATTTTGAAGCCCAATGATTCCTCATTGCAAATGCCTTTTATTTTTGCAAGTGCCTTTTTATCAACAACAGCAAGAGCAATTGTACACATGGACTTCTTCAGATGGAATACACAAATAAAACTGACTGCATCTGTGGGAAGAGACCATGGAGAAGCTCAATATTAGCAGCTAAAAGAAGGCTGGAAATGACTGTATAACAGAACTTCAATTACTCATATGTAAATTCAGGTTGAAATTGAAGAAAATAAAAACAGGTCCATGAAAGCCAAAGCACGACCTTCCGTATAGGCCACCTTAATTTCAAGAAAGTCTCAAGAACAGATTCAAAACATGGAACACTACAGACAGAAGACCTGATGAGCTATGGGATGACAGAGCAGAAAACATAAGAAAAACAAAAGGTCATTAAAAAGACAGGAAAGAAAGAAAAGATAAAATTGTATGTCAGAAGAGATTTTGAAACTTGCTCTTCATCACAAAGTAGTTTAGGCAAATGGAAGAAATGATGAAATAAAAGAGTCAAAAGGAAAATTCCAAAGGGACGCTCAAGAAAACAAGCTAAAATATTATAGTAAAATGGGGAAAGACCTAGAGTTAGAAAACTAAAAAGGAAGAATGTGCTCATTGTATCTTAAACTCAAAGAATTCAAGAAAAAAAAAAAAGGTCAAACCTAAAGTTTCAGTGTGAAAGATTCAATGGCTGAATACACAATGATGCCGGAAGCAAGTGGATAGACCTGAACTGAATGGTTAGAACCTTGTCAGTTGATTCCCCCTCTGATGCATGATAGGCCTAAACTGGTTTTCTACATTTTCTGTATTTTCTTGTTTTTTGTTTGTTCATATTGGGGTTTATCTCAGATGTATTACATCATTGGGGTGTCACCCTCTTGAATTTTTGTTATAGATTTTTCAGTATATGAACCCCAGGATTGATGAATCTATAGGGATGGCATGTAAACTAAGGTTTCTGGGTGGGGGAGGGGTGGGAGAAAGCTGATCTCAAGGATTTCAGGAAGGAAAAGAAAGTTTTGAAACTGGTCGTTGAAGCAATTGGACACACTTTTTAATGTGATTGAACTATGGAATGATATGATAGCTGTATATACCCCCAATAAAATGGTTTTGATAAAAAGATGGAAAAATGCATAGTCACTGTACAAAAAGAACTAGTCTATTTTCATCTATTTCAAGAAGTCGCATATGAACCAGAATCAATGGCACGAAATGATGAAATCCAAGTTGCCCTGAAGGGATTAGGCAAGACAAAGTCCAGGAACTGGCAGAATACCAATGGAAGTGTTTCAACAAGAAATTTGGAGGACAGCCACTGGGCCAAGTGACTGGAAGAGATGCGCATCTCAAAGAACAAAGACGAAGCTGCATGAGTAAATTATGGAGCAAGAGCATTAATAGCACATACAAGTAAACATTTGAAAAAGATTATTCAGTAGTAGTTGTAGCAGTACATTTATAGGGTGCTGACAGATACTGAGGCCAGATTCAGAAGGGGAGGTGGGTTTTGGCTGAAAGCAGAGAGTACCAGAAAGAGGTTTGCTTGTGTTTTATCGACTATGAAAATCATTCAACTGGGTACATCGTACTAAACGATGGATAGTCTTGGGAAGTACGGGAATTCCAGGACACGGCATTGCACTCCTGCAGAACCCGTACATGGATAAGAGGCTGTTGTCAGAAGAGAGCAGGGACTACTGCCTGGTTTAACACTAATAAAGTGCGCATCAGGCTCGGATCTTCTCATTATATTTATTCAATCCGATGCTGAGCAAGTCATCAGAGGAGCTGGATTATATGAAGGAGAATGTGGCATCAGGATTGGAGGGAGGTTTATTACCAACTGTGATGTGCAGGTGGGACAACCTTGCTTGCCGAACATGAGGAGGGCTTAAAGTACTTGCGATGAATATCAAGGATTGTAGTCTTCAGTGTGGATTATTGCTCAATGTAAAGAAGATCAAAATCCTCACAACTGGACCAAAGATGTCATTATGATAAACAGAAAATATTGACATCTACAATCATTTTTTTCTTGGTTGAACCCACAGTCATGGTACACACAGAAGTGGCAGTCAAGAGATCAAAACACACATGGCATTGGGTAAACCTGCTGTACAAGACCTCTTTAAAGTGTTGAATAGCAAGGATGTTACTTTGAGGACTTAGGTAGCCTGACCCAAGCAATGGTCTTTTTTTTTTTTTTCTTGGGGTGGTGGTGGTGGTGGTGGTGGTGAGCAATGATATTTTCAATCACCTCGTATGCATATGAAAGTTGGGCATTGAATAAGGAAGAGTGAAGAAGAATCAATGCATTTGGAGTGTGGTGCTGGTGAACAATAGTGAAAGTCATGCGAAGCTAGTCCCTGGGAAGGACATCATGCTCGGTAAAGTAGTGGGCTGCAGCAATGGGTTAAACATAGGAACAGTGGTGGAGATGGCCCAGGACCGGGCGGTGTTTCATCATAGTGTTGCTGTGGTTTGAACCGATTTGAAGGCACCTAACAACAATTTTCATTGTTTCTGTGTGTGTGTCAGTCTGGGTAGACTAAGAAACAATTTCATGGACACTCATATGTGTAAAAGAAAGAGCTTTATACACAAGAATAATTGGATATTTAGAAAATATCCCAGCCCAGTCCAGATCAAGTCCATAAAGTCCGATATTAGCCCATATGTCAGATACCAATCTATAAAGGCCTTTTCAGACTCAAGAAACACATGCAATCACGCTGAATGCAGGAAGATCACAGGCCAGTGTGTGGAAGGTCTTTTGGATTCAGTGGCAGTGTAAGCATCTCAGCACTGGCAGGGGTCTTTGTGTGGCTCCATGTATCTTCAGCTGCAATGTCTCCCAGGGAGGGGCCTGTGTCCCGTCTCAAGTGAGCTATTTATCTCATTAGCACGTCCAAATGAGGTCATCAAACTGCTACATGATTGACAGGCTAAACTCCACCCTTTGACTCTTAATCCTCTCAAATTGACAACAGATTATGTAACTACCACACTTTGTCAATTTGTATAATAATTGTATTAACTGAATTTTCATGCTATCTGTATAGATATTATCCAATCACAGACATTTTACTTCAAAATGGATCTTGAAATATCCTTTTTGACAATGAATGCAACCCCATTCCTCTTGAATTTGTCATTAGTGGCAGAGTAAGCCATACATTTTAGCTCACTCATGCTTAGTATATAGATTTTTATGCATTCCATTTCACTTTTGATGACTTCCAATTGTCCATATTTTGTATATTCCAAGTTTCAATTCCTACTAGTTTTTACAGCTATTTCTTCTCATTTTGTCTCGCCTGATCAGCAAATGAAGGTCCTGAACGCTTTACTACAATTGTGTCATTGCAGTAGACTCCACTTTGAGAAGCAGCTTGTGCTCAGGCATATTTGAACGTCTTCCAATGTGCAGGGCTCATCTTCTGGCACTTTCTCTGATAATGTTCTGCTATTCATAAGGCTTTCACTGGCCAGCTCCTCAGAAATGGCAGACTCTTCCTTCTTCATAATCTGTTCTTAGTCAGGCAGCTCTACCTTGGGTGACCTGCTGGTATTTGAAGTCCTGGTGAAATAGCTTACAGCAATACAGCAACATGCAAGCTGCCACCATGCTACAAACTGACAGAGAAGCGTTAGAAGACAGTTGCTTGAAGAGCCATATCCAATAATACACTGCACATCATCAACAGCATCCTTCGAACCCAAATGCAAATCAGGACCATGTGAACAAATATAACCATTGATATATTGTGATGTTAATAATGACAATGGGATAATGAGTCATATGAACATTAGGGAATTTCCCAGAGCCTCCAAATGAGCCCGTTCTGTGGTTTATCATATCCAAGGTCCACTAGAACAGGAATGTAAAGAACATCATGCTGCCATTCCGCCCCTCCTGTGTCCATGGCAAATTTAGATAATTGGTGAGTAACCTTCTCCAAAGGACTAAACAGAACCTCAAATTTCTTTGTTGAACTCGACTGCAGGCAGGTACTGTCAATCTGTAATGGTTGTGTATTGCTGTGTAACAAATTACTTAAAATTGAGTGCCTTAAAGCAAATGTATTGTCTCACAATGTTTGAGGGATATGGCATGGCTTAGTCAAGTACCTCTGCTTCAAGATCTCACACATATTTTCAATCAAGGCATTGCCCAGAGTTCTAACCATCACATAGCTCACCTAAGTAGCTGCTGACAAATCTCAGATTCTCCTTGGCTGTTGGCCAGAAAACCAGGTTCTTATACCAGGGGCATGTTCATAGGAGAGCTCACTGCACGGTTACTTGAATTCCCTACAAGCTTGCAAAAACAGAGAAAGAGGAGAAGAGAGAAGCTACAGACCCCTTGCTACCGAATCTCAAAAGTGCTGGTGTATTACTTATGCCACACTATATCCATTAGAAGCAAGTTATAAGGCCAGTCCGCTTTCTTTCTGCTTTTTAAAATACTTTTATTGGGTGCTCTTTCATCTCTTATCACAATCCATACATTCCTCCGATGTGTCAAGCACATTTGCACATATGCTGTCATCATCATTTTCAAAGCATTCTCTTCCCACTTGAGCCCCTGATAGCCGTTCCCATTTCTTCCCCTCCCTCCCCTGACCCCCCTCCCTCCCCTCCCCTGACCCCCCTCCCTCACAAACCCTTGATAAGTTATACATTATTTTTCCATATCTTACATCATCCTCTGTCACTCCTTATCCACTTTTCTGTTATTTGTTCCCCTGGGAGAGGTTTTCTAGGTTGATCCTTGTGATTGACTCCACCTTTCTCCCCCCACCCTCCCCTAATCCTCAGGGTATCTCTATTCACCTTGTTGGCCCTGAGGGGTTTATCGATCCTGGATTCCCTGTGTTATTGGCTCTTGTCTGTAGCATTGTGCATCTTCTGGTCTTATCTGATTTGTAAGGTAGAATTGAGGTCATGATAGTGGGGGGAAGGAAGCACCAAAGAGCTAGAGGAAAGTTGTGTGTTTCAGCAGTGCTATACTGCACCCTGTCTGGCTCATCTCTTCCCTGTGACCCCTCTGTGAGGGAATGTCCAATTGTCTATAGATGGACATTGGGTCTTCATTCCATTATTCCCCCCTTTCACCTTGGGTATGGTTTTATTCTGGGTCTTAGATGCCTGATACCTGATCCCATTGACATCTCATGATCACACAAGCTGGTGTGCTTCTCCCATGTGGGTTTTGTTGCTTCTCAGCTAAATAGCTACTTGTTTATCTTCAAGCCTTAAGACCCCAGACGCTATGTCTTTTGATACTGGGCACCATCAGCTTTCTTCACCACATTTACTTATGCACACATTTGCGTTCAGCAATTGTGTCGGGAAGGTAAGCATCATGAAATACTGGTGTTTTAGAACAAAGTGTTCTTGTGTTGAGGGAATACTTAAGTCGAGGCCCAATGTCCATTTGCAACCTTAATCCTTAACATATAGATAGGAGTACATAGTTCTATTCCATATATATATATTTACTTATGTACACACCTATATTTAGGCCTCTGTAAATGACCATTGACTCCTGGTCCTTTCCTCTATTTCCTTTTTACTTCCCTCTTGTCTCATTATCATGTTCGGCCTTCATACGGGTTTAGTAATTCCTTGCTGCTACATTGCCCTTGATTGAGCCCCACTAGGCATACTATGACCTTCCTTCCACTGATTTTAGTTCACTTGTTGTTCCCTTGTCCCTGAGTTGGTCCCCCATCCCCTTCCTTTCTCCCACCTCCCCTTCCCCCGTATCCCCCCAGAACCATTGGTCCCATTCTTTTCATATCTGAATTATTTATCCCACCTATATTATCTAGATAGACATGCAGATACATCAATAAGTACAAAACCTAGGCTAAGCCAAATGAAACAACAAAGGAAGTCAAAACCAAACAAACAATAACAACAATAGCAAAAAACAAATACAAAAAAACAATAACAAAATGAAAGCCACTGACACAAATGGAAAAGCCAATAAATAGTTCAAGGTCTGATGTTGGCCTTTACAAGTGTTTATCATAGAGTTTGATGGGGAACCATACTCTGTCTCCCAAGCTTATTTTTGGTATCCCCGGGGGTTTCATCAGTCTGCTTCCCCTGCTGCATGCCCTCAGTGCCTCGCCCCAGCGTGATGGGGCCAGACCATGCACTCTTCCTGCACTGTGTCTCCTCTACTGTCCCCTGCAGCATCAGGGTTCAGTGCGGGATGCCAGGTCCTGTGGTGGAGCCAGCCCCACAGTCTTCCCCGTGCCTTGTCTGCTCAGAGCAGGAGCATCATCCCTGGGACTTGGTGGGCCAAGATGTCCTCTCCTCCCTCTCCACCCCTTTGCATTTCTCCCGTGTGCTCCAATCCGACACGCCCCTCTCCCCAAGCTGTAGCCCTAGTGCTGTCCTCTGAAGTGCATTCTTCTAAGGGTGGGAGGGTTATCCAATTAGTTGGGGTTGGGGTCAGCCCTGCAGACCTCTCTGTTGATTTGTTGGTACATGCTGGTATGTTGTATTCATGTCTTGGCGCATCAGGTTGAAGCCTGGTCTCTCTCTCCCTCTCCAGTGGAAATACAAAGAATACCCTCCCCTTGGGTGGGTTAGTGCCCTGCTCCCCGCCCCTACCCATGGCTTTTTCTTCCCCCTCTCTTTCCCCTTCTTATTTAGTTGACTGCCGTACGTGTCCCTGGATTGGGTTTGGCCCCTGCCATAGTTGCAGTCAGTCCACTTCAAAAGAGAAGGATTACTCTCTCTCTCTCTCTCTCTCTCTCTCTCTATATATATATATATATATATATATATATATATATAAACACTGGGAGGTAGGGATTATTGAGTGCCGTCTTAGACACAGTTAAGTGCACCCTGTGTCAATCAGATTGCATACAACACATGACACTAATTTTTCCCATGCTAAAATTCCATGAGCACACTAAATAATTTCAACTAAAAATCTTGAATTCATAAGTGAGAAAAACTCTAAACTAATGCTTCTTCTTGAAGTCATTATTTTTTTTTTCACAAAAGAAAAGCTTGTAGTTAGTTCAAGGATCATTTGCTGGCTCTTAGGAGCGTTTTCCAGTCCAGTCTGTTGGGGCACCACGCCCTGGCCCCAAAGTCCACTTTCAGCATTCCCTGGGGACCTTGCCACTCCATTCCCTTGCTGTTCTGCTGCACTCCCCCAGTGCTTTTCCTCGGTGTGGTGGGATCAGGTCAGGTGCAATTCCCACACTGTGTCTCCGGTGCTGTCCCCTGCATCGCCCTTAGTCACTGAGGGGCATCATTTCTCATAGTGGGGCCAACCATGTTGTTCTCTCTGCGGACTGGCTGCTCTACTCAGGAACATCATCATCATGGCCTGGTGGGCCAGGCTGTGCTCCACTCTCTCCTCCTGCCCCTTCATCTGCTCCCGTGTGCTCTGATCAGATATGTCCATCTCCCGGAGCTGCAGAATCAATGTTGTCCTTTGAAACAAATTCTTTTGGGGAGAGGGGCAGGAATCCACTTAATTTTTGGTGCTGGGGCCAGCTTGAAGTCATTATTTTAGGTGGATGAGTTTCTTTGGCTTTTTATAGAAACAGGCCACCTAGTTCTGTAAAATATTAACTTCTTTCAGGGTTTCAGAAAAACAATAACAGCAGTATATCTTATGAATGGTATTTATGCTTTTTGATAGCAAAAATATAATAAAGGTCATATAAAACTTATAAAACCTAGAAAAACATAATTAAAATAAAATTTACCTATAGCTCTCAAATTATTTTTTATTGTAAATTATTTTATCGGGGGATCTTACAGCTCTTATAACAATCCATACATCAATTATATCAAGCACATTTATACATCTGTTGCCATCAATTTCAAAATATTTTCTTTCTGTTTAAGCTATTAGTATCAGCTCCTCTTTTTTTCCCTCCCTCCCTACCTTCCCACCCACATAGACCCCTGATAAATTATTATTATTTTTGTATTTTACACCACCTGCTGTCTCCCTTAATCCACGTTACTGTTGTTTATTCCCCTAGGGGGGCGGGAGGGGGGCAGAGGGGGGTAGTTATATGTAATTGTAGTCAGTTCCCCATTTCTCCCTCTTCTCCACCCACCTTCCCCCTAACCTCATGGGATCACCAGTCCCACTGCTGTTCCTAAGTTGTTTATCCATCCTGGATTCTGTGTGTTGAGAGCTCTTATCTGTACCAGTGTACATGCTCCAGTCTAGTCAGATGTGTAAGGTAGATCTGGGGTCATGATAGTGGGGGTGGGAGGAAGCATTAAAGAACTAGAGGAATGTTGTGTGTTCCATCAGTGTCGTGCTGCACCCTGGCTGTCGCATTCTTTCCTTATAACCCTTCCGTGAGGGAATGTTCAGTTACCTACAGATGGGCTTTACGTCTCCAATCCTACCCCCATCATTTGTGTACATATATTTGTTTGTTTTGTGTCTTTTGATGCCTGATACCTTATCCCGTCAACCCCTCACTATCCCACAGACTGGTGTGCTTTCTCCATGTGTTGCTTCCCTGCTAGATGGCCACTTGTTTAGCTTAGTTTTAAGTTTTTACGACCCCAACTGCTATATCTTTTAATAGCTGGGCACCATCAGCTTTCTTCACCATATTTGCTTATGCACCTATTTTGTCTTCAGCAATCATGAAGGGAAGGTGAGCATCACAGAATGCTAGGTTATTAGAACAAAGTGTTCTTGTATTGAGGGAGTACTTGAGTAGAGACCAATGTCCATGCTACCTTCTACTTAACACTTAAATATATATACATAGGCCTATATTCCTATTATTTTATGTTAATGTATTTATATATATGGATGCCTAAATTTATGCCTCTAAAAATGCCTTTTGCCTCCTACTTCTTTCCTATTTGGGGGATTCCTAGGTACTTCATTGTTTTGCTCCCCTTGTTGTTCTGCTGCACTCCCTTCATGTTTTCTCCAGTGTGTGTGTGTGTTTGAGAATGCGAGGGTGTTAGACAGGGCACAGTTCCTACTCTGTGTCTTCAATGCTTTCCCCTGTAGCCTTGTGTGTCCATGAGGGGGTGCCCTGTCTCATGGTGGGGCCAGCCCTGCAGTCCTCTGTGTGCATTGGCTGCTCTGAGCAGGAATGTCATCCTCAAGGCTTGGTGGGCCAGGTTGTAGTTCTCTCTCTCTCTTCCTTTCCCTCTGAATTTGCTCCTGTGTGGTCTCGGCAGATCTGCCACCACTCTCCCTGGGCTGTCTCTTCAGTGCTGTCCTCTGTACTGCATTCTTCTCTCATTCTTAAATAATCACTTTTAACCATTAACTTTTTTTTAATTAGTGAAAATTGGGTTGGGACAAATGGTTAAGCATTCAACTATTAACCATCAGGTTGGCATTTCAAATGTACCCACACATTCCTCAAAAGAAAAACTAGGAAATCTGCTTCCAAAAGTCCATGGCCTTGCAAACCCAACTGAATGGTATTGACAGGAAATGAAATCAATTCAATGACATGGAGTATTTTTTATTCTATATTTATTTCACATGCACTACGGACAATGTTGGCAGTTCAAACCTACCTTTGTGGGATAAAAATGAGGCCATCTGCTCTCCTAAATATGTAAGTATCAGAATGGCCAATAAGCATATGAGAAAATGTTCCCGATCATTAGCCATCTGGGAAATGCAAATCAAAGTAATTAGGAGATACAACCTAATATCCACAAGGATAGACCAATTCAAAAAAACAGAAAGTAACAAATGTTGGAGGGGGTGTGCTGAGATAGGAACTCGCATGCACTGCTGGTGGTCTTGTACATATATACAGTCACTGTGGAAAGTGACCTGGCAATACCTAAAATAGATGAAAATTGAATTACCTTACAACCCAATGACTCCACTACTGAGCATATACCCAGGAGAAATAAGAAACAGGCCATGACTAGACATCTGTGCTCCAATGTTCATCGCTACACAGTTCACAATTGCAAGGAATTGGAAACTGCCTAAATGTCTATCAAGAGATGGATTTTAAAACTTTGGTATATACACACAATGAAGTACTGTGCATCTCTGAAAAACAATGAAGCACCTCTTATGGTGGAAAGAGTTAGCAGATATTATACTGAGCAAAGTAAGCCAAGCACAAAAGAACAAGTACAACAGAGTTCCACTGAGGTAAGTTCAAACAACAAAACAGGCATCAGGGAAAATGTACATATCACACAGTTCCCAGGCTGAGGACCAAATACTCTGGCAAGAGCCAGACTAAACACAATGATACATATGTCATTTTAAAAAAAAAGAAGGAAGAGGAGGAGGAGGAGGAGGAGGAGGAGGAGGAGGAGGAGGAGGAGGAGAAGAAGAAGAAGAAGAAGAAGAAGAAGAAGAAGAAGAAGAAGAAGAAGAAGAAGAAGAAGATAATAAAGATGCAGATAGTACCTACCTGTGCACGAAGACAACTCCACATCCCTGGCCCATATGCCTTAAAGGTCCACAGAGGGGTAGGGGAAGAAAAAGGATGGAACAGGGCAGTAATCCACCCAAGGGGAGGGCATTGTTTATGTCTCCACAAGAGAGGGAGAGGGAGCAGAGTTCATTCCAGTGCGCCAAGCTTTGAGGGCAACATCTCCTTCACAGAGAGCACTGCAGGGCCAGCCTCAGCCCCAGACGTGATGTCCCCGCCCTAGATGACAGCACCACAGAGGACAGCACGATATAGGTTCAGTTCGGCGAGTGCAGATGGTCTGACCCACACACATGGGGCAAACCAAGCGGGGAGTGCCATAGACCAGCAATAGGAGCAAAGTCACGAAGTCCCTGAGGAATCTTAACTGGAGACTTCTGACGGGTCGGGGCAGTGCTTGGCACCTCATTTGAACTAGCTGGGGATATTCACAAAGGGGTCACACTGAAAGTCTAAAGGTGTACTGGGGTGTGGGCGGGCACCAGACTGCTCCATCCCTTTCTGCCGGAAGAGCAATGAAGTCTTATAGAAGGCATTCCCTTTGGTCATGAACGCTGAGGACTAAAAGGGTATAAGTGCTGTTAGATAAGCGGGTCTTGGGACATGGATGCCAGAAGAAAAGGGGATTAGACTGATGGATTATAACAGGGGCTGCTTGCTCTTTAACAGAGGGATACTCATCTACTCTGGCTCAGGACAACAATTAGACTTGGAATTATTTGTATGCTCTCTCTCTCTCTCTCTCTCTCTCTCTCTCTCTCTCTCTCTCTCTCTCTCTCTCTCTCTCTCTCTCTCTCTCTCTCTTTTGTGTGTCTATCTATATAAGATAGGCAGAATAAGCAATCCCAAAGAGGCAGCAACAGGGGCATGGGAGGCAAGGAGGCAGGGGGAGGGGAGTGATGAGTCAGTGACCGAGACAGGGGGATAGGAAGGGATCTAAAATTGACAGTGAGGATCGTTTAGTGTTCCTGGTCATGTTTGTTCCATTGAAATGCATCTGAGAACAGTTACTGAGAAGTGAATGATGGGTAACCATGAGAGTGGGGCAGGAGGAAAGACAGAAGAAAAAGAGGAAAGAATAAGAAGTAAAAATTATACACAGGTATAAATATATATGTGTAAATATATAGATAGGTGTATGTGTCTCTATATATATGTGGGGGGGGGGTGTAAATACAATAAGGAAGCAGATGAACTTTGGGCCTCTACTTAAACCTTACCGCAGTATAAGAACAGTTTGTTCTAATAATGTGGCAATGTATGATGTTCACCTTCCCAGCACAATTGCTGAAGACAAAATGAGTGCATAAGCAAATGTCAAGAAAAGTGATGGTGCCCAGGTATTAAAAGATATACCATCTTGGGTCTTAAAGGCTTGAAGTTAAACAAGTGGTCATCTAGCAGGGAAGCAACAATGTCCACATGGAAGAAGTACACCAGCCTGTGCGATCATGAGGTGTCAATAGGAATAGGTATCAGAAGTTCAAAAACAAGCAACCAAATTGACATAAAGGAACATAGGGAATGTGGAGACCCAAAACCTACCTGTAAGATAATTGGACAGTCCCTTACAGAAGGGCCACATGAAAGAGATGATAAATCCAGGGTGTAGTTTAGCCCTGATGAAACAAATAACTATCCTCTAATTCTTTAATGTTTCCTCCCTTTACTATAATGGCCTTAGTTTTACTTCCTTAATCTTGTGAGACCAGTGTATGTTCAAAATAGATAAATGCTTCAGAAATAGTAAGTGGAGTAATGATTCCCTGAGGGTACAGGAAAGGGGGGAAGAAAGGGGGGAAAGGAAAGGGATAGCAATGATGACTGTATAACCCCACTCAAGGGGAATGAATGCCAGAATTGTAGGTGAATGGATACATTAGATGGTGTAAGATGTGGCAAATAATAATAATATAATGTAATAATAAGAGTTCCTGGGGCATATGGTGGGGGAGGGGGGATAAAGGGGAGCTGATATCAAAGAGTTCAAGAAGAAAGAAAATGTTTTGAAAGTGATGGTGGCAGCAATTGTACAATTATTCTTGATCTAATTGAATTATGGATTGTTACAATATCTGTAAGAGCTCCCAATAAAATTGTATATATATGTATGTATGTATGTATTTAAGTTTCAGAAAACCAAAGGGGGCAGTAGTTCTAGTGTCCATTAGGGTCATTGAGTCAAAATGGACCCAATGGCAGTGGGTGGTCCCTATTTCACATGTGGTGTGAGCAATTGAGCACTCAGCCCAGGGGAAAATCAACTGGGAGTTGTACTTTGTTTAGTACGTGTAATGGGGCATATAGACATATAGACGTCTAAGGAAAGGTTGTAAAAACCCGTTGTGTCATAACTAGTTCTGTCGGTGGAATGCAAGAAGTGGTGTGTCATGTCTGCGTCGGGATGACTAAAAGGAAAAGAGGAAGCCAAAGCAGAGGGATAGAGCCAGTCTGGGTCCCTGAATTATTAAGTGATTACATAAATGGTTACCTTCCATACACAAACATTGGATGTCCTATGTGTGAGAATACTTTATACATATACTTATTGACCTGTTTGTCTCGACAGCTATCATCCTAGCTGGTAATCACCCAACTATGGACTGACGACCTACAGGGCACCTCTGACTCAGGCAATTTCTTCTCAGCTGCACGTACTAAGATGCTTGGAACTTTACACAGTTACCTAGTTAAGGTATTGAATCCCCTTATTCCTCTAGACCACACATGCCTTGCAAGAGAGAAAATAATGTGTTTACATATAGCTAGTGTCTGTGTCTTCTTGGCATTTCATTGTCTGGCCCCCAAGTCCAATTAGGGAATCATTGTTATGAAATGGAAACTCTTTCATGGATTTTCAAATGAGAGGCACAACTTCACTGGGAAAGCACCGCTAACCTAATTGTTATATCAGGCAGCATGGGACATGCCTAAATAGTCTTCTGGGTGCTGGTTGTCAAGTCAATTTCAACTCTTTCTGACCCCATCTAGCGCTGGGACTTTTGAAAGTAGTTTATCAGGTTTGTCTTCCAGGGCTTCTCGGGACAGTCCGCACTGCCAACATGTTGATTAGTAACCAAGCGCTGAACTGCTTGTACCACAGCTCAGGGCTGCGGAATCAAATATGACTTAGTATCAATCGTTGAGTATCTGCTTTAAAGAACCTGGAGCCATTCTCCTTGGATGTCAGTGACGAGGCATCGATGACTTTATGGGGGAATCATTAAACCCCAAGCAGCTGCCTGTCTGTACAACTAATAGAATCTGCTGTAGAAGAACGTAGGTCTCCAGTGCCTCCTGGGATGATAGTGGTCAGCGTCACTCTGTCCAGTATTCACTGATTGACTTTCTAGAGCTTTCCACTGTCACCGCAGAGTTGTATGATTGTGTCTGATAGGGTGGAGGCCAGCAGAAGCGACCCCAAGCCATTCTCCTGCTCATACAAATTCTCTCATGGACAGCACACAAGGAAAACAGATCCTCTGATTAAAACACAGATTCAAAAAGAGTACCTACCAAAAGTGAAGCAACCCAAGCCCAACCCCTTTGCCATTGAGTCCATTCTGACTTAGAGCACCCCTATGGGGCAGGATTGAGAGAAAGGGGATGCTTTGGGCTCCTGTGAAGGTGCTGGAGCCTTGGAAACCCTCAGAGGCAGTTCTACCCTGTCCTCCAGGGTCACTATGAATCTGATGGTGTCAATGGCAGCGAATCTGGTTTGGGATAGGACAGAGTAGAACTATCCCAGAGCGTTTTCCTTACGGCTGCGAATCTTTACGGAAGCACGCTGCCACATCTTTCTCCCATGGAGTCACTCCTATGGAATCCACAGATTGATTAGCAGCTGAGCACTTAACCCCTGCATCACCAGGGCTCCTCAAAGGGAAGTGAGAGATACTCCAATCAAGATACCGAGCAGACTTAAGAGTAAATAGCAAAGTAAGCTAAGGGAATAATTTTAAGGCCCTTGCCAGGTCTGTTTGAAAAAAAATTATCATTTGATATTGACAAACATTAAAACTGATTGAACTCTTGGTCTTACATTAGATTTAGAAAAATAATGAAATATTTTTCTATTGTCATCTCTTGCAGTAAATCTAAGCCCTGGACTATGGAAGCCATATTTCTGGAACATACGTGGACATTGGTTCTTGGTGCCTCTCTGAACCAAAGTAGCCCTCTGCTAGTTCTATTCTGAGACCTGGGTCACCAAGTCCAGTTTAACTGTTTAGATCCTGACGAATCACCGAGGAAATAGGCTTTCTGCAATAGAACAGCAATAGGGACGGGCTGCAATCGGTATGGAGCCAATGCCAAACAGATTGCTTCCGCCATGCTTTTTTCCAAGCCTGTGCTCTCCTGTTTGCTAGCCTTCCCCCCTGGCTCTCGCTCTCCCCACAACCCCACCCTCATGTCCCATCAAGAACGCTCATAATGGGGGAAGTGATTTAAACAGCCCAAGTCTCATTGTCTTCATCTGTAAGATTGAACTGACAGTTTCTACCTCATGGTGATACCATAATGACGATGTAGAAGCATTGCCATGTCTGTCTGTCTGCCTACTTTCCCAATATTTGACACCGAAGACAAGTTCACAAGGTTTCAATTGTCCTCTTTGCTCACCTCCTGCTCTTCCTATGTACGAGGCCTATGTAATAAATTACCATCTTAGGCAGAAATGCATCGTGACTTGAGGTTAGCAAATAGTCATTAGTAAAAACAAGCTAACCGGATTTATCTAACTCAGGAAAATAAACATATGGACCATGGTAAAAGTCTATTAATAATGTTACAAAGAACAGAATCTTCAGTTCCGCTAATGGGCAGGTCCAGTCATGAAGTCTCTATCAACTGATCCCATGGTTCAAGTCATGTTCTGTGCAAACATGAACTACATTTCCCACTTGTAAATTGATCTAGAAATGATGCATTTGAATTCTGCATAATCCGTCGACTAGGACAGTTTTCAAAGTAGTTTAGGCCAGGGGTTGGTAAGCTTTTCCTGTAAAGGGGCAGATAGTAACTAGCTGGAGGGTTGAAAAATAAATGAGATGTGGCAAGGATCCTTTTATATTTGGAATTGATACACTGATCAGGAGTATTCTCTACAAAGTTGTTGTTTGAACATATAAAATAAAAGTGAAGCATTTTTCTTCCAAACTCTAATCATTTGAGTTCTATCTCAAATAACTGGCTCCAAGCAACAAGTGTCTTGATTATGATGGTGTTCCCAGAAGTTGCCCTTCTACAGTCCCTGAAAATTGAACCACTCAATGGCCAACAGACTACTTCTTTGAAGGAAAACATGCCTGGGTAGTAAATGAGCTTGGATTTTCATCAGAGGTGGAAATTATCCTGCTGATAAGTTTTCAGTTCTGATGAACATCTTGCTCCAATCTCTAACACAATGCTGAGGACCAAAAAGGCACCCGGTATACGCCTTCCAATTGCTTTATTGCCAAGGAGGTCTCCGCCCGCCTTTCTCAAGCCCACTCAGGAAGCTAAACTACAGAAACACTGGACGTGGTTGTTACAGAAATTACCATTTGGAAGGATATTAAGTTCGCTCCTCTAAGGATCGTTCTGGTTGTTTTCCAAAATGAGATGCCAGTTCACTCTGAACTGTATTTTATCTCCGCCAGCGACAGCGCTTTCTGCAGTGATTGCGCTTCGTTATTATTTAGTTCTCCATCAACATCAACAACAAGGAATGTTTTCCTTTGTCTTCTTTCAGAATCTCACTATATATAATGGGTAGTCGTTGCAGTTACGCCGCCAGGCCTCACGGTCTTACATGCACCCCATTTCTCACGCACCTGAGGACACCCTTTTTCCTAGTCGTGGTGGGTAAATCGATGCTATTCTGTGTAATTTCTTCCAGAAAAGCTGCACCCCTTAACTTTCCACATCAAAGTCCCGAGTTATGCTTAAAGCGAGCCCAGCTTCAATAGAGCGATTTCCCAGAACAGAGAATTCAACTCTAATTAAACACATCACTTCCCCATCAATGCCATCTCTGTCCCCAAATTGTTCCTTAAGAAGGAGGGAGGAAATCAGGCCTGGAAATAATTTTTAGGTTCTGGGTGGACATTAATAAAGTAAAGAGCTTACTGAAGCATTCTATAGTTATGAGTGAGCTGAAAACATTTTTATAGAACAGAGATTTTTTTAAGCTATAATTTAGAACTTTTTAAATCTCCTTCTGCTTCACTGCCTTTTCATCATATTTTGGGTAGGGGTTCCTTCCTATGTTAAATTCAAAATTGAAAGGGATTTTATTTTAGAATAATCGTGTACTCTCATGTTGGAGTTTGTTATGCAGGGGCTGCTAACCTCAAGGTAAGAGTTCAAATCTACTAACTTCTCTGTGTGAGACAGAGAAGGCTTTCTGCTCCTAGAAGCATTTACAACCCTAGAAACTCAAGGGACATGGTTACCCTGCACTGTAGAGACTCAGAATCAAGTAAATGACAGTGGGTTTGGGACACTTGATCAAGGAGTCTGTTGGTGCTATGAGTTAGGCATTGGACACGAACTGTTAGATCAGCAACTGAATAAATCCAGGCACTTGATGGGAGAAAAATGAAGCTGTCTGTTTCCAGAGAGACATACAGTCTCAGAAACCCCATAGAAAGTAGATATGATAAAAAAAGAAAATGGCTATCAAAAGATACAGCATCTGGGGTCTTAAAGGCTCGAAGGTAAACAAGTGGCCATCTAGCTGAGAAGCATCAAAGCCCACATGGACGAAGCACACCAGCCTGTGTGATCACGAGCTGTCCAAGGGATCAGGTATCAAGCATCAAAGAACAAAATATGATATCATTGTAAATGTGGGTGAGTGCAGAGTGGAGACTCAAAGCCCATCGGTAGGCAACTGGACACCCCTTACTGAAGGGTTGTGGGGAGTTGATGAGCCAGTCAGGGTGCAGGGTGGCAACGATGAAACATATAACTTTCCTCTAGTTCTTAAATGCTTCATCCCCCCCTCTCCCGCACTATCATGATCCCAATTCTACCTTACAAATCTGGCTAGTCCAGAGGATGTACATTGGTAAGATAGCAATAGGAAACACGGGGAATTCAGGACAGACGACTCCTTCAGGATCAGTGGTGACAGTGGCAATGCCTGGAGGGTGGAGGGAATGTGGGGTAGAAAGAGGGAACCAATTACAAGAATCTACCTATAGCCTCCTCCCTGAAGGAGGGACAGCAGAGAAGAGGGCGGGGGAGACGTCGGACAGTGTAACATATGACAAAATAATAATAATTTATGAATGATGAAGGGTTCATGAGGGTGGGGAGAATGGGGAGGGGGAGGGAGGGGGCAAATGAGCAGCCGATATTAAGGGCTCAAGTAGAAGGCAAAAGTTTTGAGAATGATGATGGCAACAAATATACATATGTGCTTGACACAATGGATGGATGGATGGATTGCGGTAAGAATTGTACAAGCCCCCAATAAAATTAGTTTTTTAAAGAAAATGGATATGAGTGAGAACTGACTTGAGAGTCATGGCTTTGTTTTGTTTTGTGGGATTACCATTTATCAAGTGCCTACTGTATGGCAGGGTATATATTTTATTTCTAATCTTCACAACCCCTAAAATGAAAGTATTACCGACCTATAATTACTTATCCCAAACCACTGGAGCTATAAGTGTTGCAGAATTCAGAAATGTTTAGATTTTTCAAAGTAATCAGAACCATCCAAACCAGTGATCCTCCTCCTGGGTATTCACTCAAGGGAATGCATCCACCCAAAAGCCTGCACGTGAAGATTTAGAGCAGCTTTATTTATAACGGCAACAATTTTAAAACAACTGACTCGTTTTTTCTTGTGCTGGTGAATAACGAAACTATTCATTCGATAGAGTGTTATTCACTGATAAAAAGGAAAGAGCTAGGAAACAACAAAAAAGACACAGAGCAAACTTAAAGGCACGCTGATAAGTGAAAGAAATAAATCTGGAAAAGCTGCAGGCTGTTTGATCCCAACTATAAGATATCCTTGGAAAAGGCAAAACTGTGGAAAAAACAAACGTCCAATAATTGCCAGGGGCTCAGAGAAAGGAGAGAGATGAGTAAGTGAAGCGTATGGCATTGGAAAGGCAGTGTGGTCATTGAAGGATTTATCTGCTGCATACTCCTGGCTAAGAAGTCAAACATGTGGATCAAGTGGTAGCTAGATGTCACCTCCTGGGCGATGTGACCTTTTGTGTGAGAGAGAGGGCCTTTGGGACGGCCTCTGCCTCTCCGTCTTGCTGCCTGCTGGAATTCTCCCCACTTCCAGGGGCAGCCCCATGTGGGCCAGCCAGGCAGCGCTGAGAGCAGTCGATGCCCTGTCATGTTTCCACCTGCCTTGGATCCATGTTACACTGTACCCTCTGATCTGTGATCTCCCTGCGTCCCGCCTCACTTTTCTGCATCCCTGGCCTGCTGCTCCTTGGGTCTGAAAAGGAGCTTATGCACTAGCATTAGACTTATAGACTTTTGGAGTGCACTGGTATGTTTTCCTGATATATGAATATTTCTGTATATTAAGTTATTTCTCACACATGTATGAGTGCCACTGGACGTGTTTCTCTAGACAGCCCTGTCTAACCCACAGTGAAACCACTAGGGAACTCCAAAATGTTTGTGGGAAAATGGATGTAGAAGATTGTGGAATTATCCCACAAACTCTTTGAAGCTCTTTATGTTTTTCATATGGAACAAGTTCACGTGTCTCAAAAACCATAGGGATGTACCACAAGAAGAGTAAATCCGAATGTAAAACAGACTTTATTACAACAAATCAATATTGGTCCATCAACTGTTACAGATGTAACCAACTAGCAAAATGTTAATAATAGAGAAAGTTGGGAGACAGGAGGAGAGGTTTTAGGGAAGTCTATACTAACTGTATAATTTTTTTTGCAAACCTAAAACAAGTCTAAAAATTAAGTGTATTAAAAAGATAAGGCAAATGTAAATGGTAATAAGGTAAAGAAGTAATAGGGATGTACTACATGTTACAGAACATTTTGGCATATGCTACAGCAGTTTGAAAGTCAATAAAATAATGGAAGTGAAACACGTGAGTAATCTTACCAAAACCCGCACAAAAAACAAATACCATACAGTCAATTCCAACTCCTAGTTCGTGACGCTGTAAGAGAGGAAAGATGGTCTCCTGTAGGGTGTCTAAGGCTGGAACCTTTATGTAAGCAGTTTGTCACTTCTCCTGCCAATGGAGCAGCTGATGGCTTAAACTCACTTAGTATGTCTTTAAACTTTAACTGGGGCACCACCAGGCCTCCTTAGACCTATGAAACAGTATCTTCTGTTTTGTTTTTGAAAGAAAATGGCTGCAGAGGACTTTAGATAGGATTTTGCCACCAAATCCATTTCCCATACATTAAAAGAAAGAAAGAGCTTCCCAAGGGTTTTAGAACTTCATTCTTGTGGATTAGGAATTATAGATGTTTCACAGTTATTCAGAAAGGCTAAATAACAGTTCAAAATTGACCATGAAGGGAAAGCAGAAGAAAAATAGAGGTGAGACAGGAGAGGAATATGACAGACTACATTAAGACAGTGTTTAGAATGAATAAAGAAGGAAATTGTTGTTACTTGAACCACCCAAAAGAAGGATGAAAGACAGTGGAACGTGATCAGCTGAAAGGGAAGGCTGACGTGGGGAATGGTGCTCTGAGGGAAATGATCAGACTGTTTGAATTCTGTATGGGTTTCATGGGAATTTTATGGGAATTCTTCAAGGAACTTCTATGGGGTTGACATATACCTGTGCAGTGCCCCCCAATTATTATCCAATCCCTATAGCTCAAGGATATGTATTCAATGTATACTTATTGCCTGCTAGGTACTAAACACACTACACTTACTACACTAACTCAACCACTTTATGCTAAACTTAGTCCCTTTGCAAAAGAGGTAATAATTCTACCTCAAAGAGAATAAATGAAGAGAATCAAATTTGCATAGTATTCATAAAGAACTTATATTTTAAAAGACTGAAGGTGAATCAATGCTTTTGAATTTTGGTGCTAGAGAAGAATATTGACAGTACCATAAATTTCCAAAAGAACAAACAAATCAGTCTTGGAAGAAGTACAGCCAGAATGATACTTAGAAGCGAGGATGGTGAGACGTCATCTCATGTGCTTTGGAGGTTATCAGGAAAGCCCAGTCCCTGGAGAAGGACATCATACTTTATAAACTACAATAGAAAGGCAGAAAGAAAGAGGAAGACTCTCGATGAGATGGATGGATAGTGACTACAACAATAGGCTCAAACATAAGAACAATTATGAGGATGGCATAGGACTGGACGGGGTTTCCTTCAGTTGTACATTGAGTCGTCCTGAGTGCAAACCGACTCCACAGCACCTAATAACAGCACGTACTTAGCTCAGCGCAGTGCCTTGCCCAAAGCAAATAGTCAGTACTTATTTTCATTCACTGCCATCGAGTTCCGGCCGACACAGTGACCCTCCAGGGTAGAACTGCCCCTGCAAGTTTCCAAGACTATAACTCTTAACAGAAAGCCCTGGCTTTCTCCTGCTGAGCAGCTGGTGGTTTCAAACTGCTGACCTATACAACCGGACTCCTTAGTCATCATTATTACAAGTATTTTAACCTTTGGGACAATTGGCCTCTCCAACCAAAGAAAGCTGTCCTCCAGATTCTAGTCCTATTTGCAGATAGGAAACCAGGATATGAAGTACCAATTTCTGGTAAATATGATTGCTGTTCAATCAGCAATCCTGCTGTTTGCTCTATTTTTAGCTTCAGTGCTAACTTATGGTGCTACCCTGAATATGTCATTTAAGAGAATCTGCTCCCTGCCTCCCATGCACATACACACACACACACACACACGCACGCACACACACCTGTGAATTGAATTCTGCTCTTTAACTCAAATGTATTGGAGGAGGCTTTGGGAGATAAAGGAAGAAGAGACCACTGCTTTAGCTAATATGTTCATCGAAAATATGTGTCTTGAAAGAACTCCCCTGAACATGTCGATAGGAAATCTGGGAAAACCACACAATGAGGTAAAGAAAGCATCTTGTCTACACTTATGCCTGAATGACTGGAACATGTATGACTGATCCAAGCGTTAGCAGAAGGATCCTAAACAAACAATTCCCGATTGCACCATAATAACCCGGTTCAGGTTTATTTGGGACAAAATGATTGTTAGTTTCTCCGAAGCCAGAAATTTGACAATTAAAGGAATTGATCAATTTCAGATGGGGGTTTTTTTGTTTTGCTTTTTAATCGTTTTATTAGGGACTCATACAATTTTTATCACAGTCCATCTATACATCAATTATGTAAAGCACATTTGTACATTCATTGCCCTCATCATTCTCAAAACATTTGCTCTCCACTTCAGCCCCTAGTATCAGGTCCTCATTTTTCCCCTTCCCTCCCCAATACACCCTCCCTCATGAACCCTTGATAATTTATAAATTATTATTTTGTCATATCTTGCCCTGTCAGACCCACTTTCCTGTTGCCCATCCCTCAGGGAGGATATAACATGCAGATTCTTGTAATTGGTTCCCCCTTTCTAACCTACCCTCCCAGTATCGCCACTCATACCACTGGTCCTGAAGGGATCATCCGGTCTGGATTCCCTCCCTGCATTTCAAGTTCCTATCTGTACCAGTGTACATCCTCTGGTCTAGACAGACTTGCAAGGTAGAATTCAGATCATGATAGTGGGGGTGGGGGAGGGGAGGAAGCATTTAGGAATTAGAGGAAAGTTGTATATTTCATTCTTGCTACATCACATGCTAAATGGCTTGTGTCCTCCCAGCTACCCTTTTGTAAGGTGATGTCCAGTGGCCTACAAATGGACTTTGGGTCTCCACTTCGCACTCCCCCCCCATTCACTATGATATGATTTTTTGTTCTAATGATGTCTGATGCCTGATCTCTTCGACACCTCGTGATCGCACAAGCTGGTGTGCTTCTTCCATATGGGCTTTTTGCTTCTGACCTAGATGGCCACTTGATAACCTTGAAGTCTTTAAGACCCCAGATGCTACATCTTTTGATAGCCGGGCACCATCAGTTTTCTTCGCCACATTTGCTTATGCACCCATTTGTCTTCAGAGATTGTATCAGAGATGTGAGCACACAATGATATGATTTTTCACCCGCTTTGTCTTCAGCGGTTGTGTTGGCAAGGTAAGCATCATAGAATGCCAATTTAATAGAAGAACGTACTCTTGCATTGAGGGAGTACTTGAGTGGAGGCCCAATGTCCATCTGCCACCTTAACACTAAACCTATAAATATATGTACATAGATCTATTTCGCCATCCTCATATATAAATATATTTGCATATGTACATGCCTTTATTTAGACCTCTATAAGTGCTTTTTGCCTCCGAGCTCTTTCCTCTATTTCCTTTAATTTTCCTCTTGTCCCACTATCATGCTCAGCCTTCATTTGGGTTTCAGTAATTCCTCTTAGTTACATTACTCTTGATCATGCCGTACTAGGCCTCCTACATCCTCCTCGCTACTGACTTGCATCACTTGTTGTTCCCTTGTCCCTGGGTTTGTTAACACCACTACCTTTCCCTCCACCTCTTCCTCTCCCATGTCCCCGCCCCCCAGACTGTCAGTCCCGTTGTTTTCTCCTCCAGATTGTTCATCCAGCCTGTCTTATTTAGATAGACCTGTGGAGATAATAACAAGTACAGAAACAAGACAGAGCAAAACCAAGCAACAATATACAACAAACCAACAACAACAACAAACCAATGACCAAAAAAACAAACAAAACACAACAAGAAAGAAAAGCTTGTAGTTAGTTCAAGGACTCTTTGTTGGCCTTTAGTAGTGTTTTCCAGTCCAGTCTTTTCGGGCACCATACCCTGGCCCCAAAGTCCACCTTCAGCATTCCCTGGGGACCTTGCCGCTCCATTCCCTTGCTGTTCTGTTGCACCCCTTAGTGTTTTGCCTCAGTGTGGCGGGATAAGATCAGGCCACATTATGTCTCCGGTGAATCAATAATGTATTTTATTGGCAATTCAGTTAACTAGAAATCACTCATTTTTCTTTGCCTACATTATAATGCAATTCTGCAAAGGAATCAGGTCAAGACCTACGAGGTTATCTAATTATTTGACTGCATAATTGAGAATGTAATTGGTACGAGATAATTAACTTTTAGCATCATATTTATTTACTTACACATTGGCTGTGAATGAGATGTGGAGAATCTGTGTGCATTTCAAGAAGAAAACTGCCATCTTGGAGACAAGAAATATGTATATATAGAGAGAACATCTTGGACTACATGACCACAGAATTCTCTTACCGCATTGCTTGTTGTTTCTGTTTGATGTTATCCATAAGCTCCAATTGTCATAGCAACCCTATTTTCCACAGAACAAAGCAATGCCTAGCCCTGCACCATCCTCACAATTGTTGGTGTATTGGAGCCCATTGTTGCAGCCACAGTGTGAATGTATCGTGTTGGGGTTGTCTTCTTTCTCGCTGACTCTCTGCTTTACTAAGCATGCTGCCCATGTCCTCCCAATAAGCTGTCCTAAGTACTTGATAGGAAGTCTCACTTCTAAGGAGAATTCTGGCTGTACTTCTTCCAAGACAGATTTCTTTGCTCACCAACCCCAAAATTCACATACAATTCTTCTCCAGACTCATGTATTCATTATTTATCTTTCACACACATAGAAAGTGATTGAAAATACGATGGTTGGAGCCAGGTGTACCTTATTCCTCAAAATGACATATTTGCTCTTAAACACTTAGAACCCTGTCTAACACACGAAGTCATTTTGTAGAATTTGCTAATGGATATATGACTTTCATTTCTTAACTGCCACTTCTATCAGTGTTGATTATGGATCCATGTAAAATGCAGTCCTTGGCGATGTTAACCCTTTCATTGTTTATCACCAGCTGTTTATTGTCCAGTTGTGAGGATTTCTGTTTTCTTTATATTGACTTGTGATCCATAACAAAGGCTGTACTATTTATTCTACATCAGGAAACCCTTCACATTCTGCAGATGATCATCCCGATGCCACAGTCTTCCTCACACAGTCCAATTTCTTGGATTATTAAGTATGGTGAAATGGTACAACAATAATGCACAACTCTCCTGATTTTAGACAACAGCAGTATCCTTTTTGTCCTTATGCAGGTTCTACATGAGCATACTTAAGTGTTCTGGAATCCCAATTATTGGAAATGTTGTTCATAATTTGTTATGTTCAGTCAAATGCCTTTTCCTGGTCAAGAAAACGCAAGTAAATGGCTTTCTGACAGCCTGTACTTTCAGCCAAGATCTATTGGATGGCAGCCATGATGCCCTTTATTCATTAGATTCTTTTGAATCTGACTTGAATAGCTGGCAGCTCCTGGTTGATACATTGATGCAAGCTTTTTAAAATGATCTTCAGTGAAACTTTATTTGCATGTGATATTACTGATACTGTTTGAAAATTTTAGGGCACTAATTAAAAGGATAAAACACATTCTCTTCTGCCTGAATAGAAAGCAAAAATCATGAAACAGTAGCTCAGTGACTTGACTTGCCTTCAGGAGCACATAATGTTGTTGTTGTTGTTAGGTGCCATCCAGTCAGTTCTGACCTATAGCGACCCAATACACAACAGAACAAAACACTGCAAGGTCCTGTGTCACCCTTGCAATTGCTCTCATGCCTGAGCCCCTCTTTGCAACCATACTGTCACTCCATCTGGTTGACAGGCTCCCTCTTTTTCAGTGCCCCTCCACTTTACCAAGCATGACGTTCTTCTCCAGGTATTGGCATCTCCTGACAAGATGTCCAAAGTATCTAAGACAGTCTTGCCATCCTTGCCTTTAAGGAGCACTCAAGCTGCTCATCTTCCAAGACAGTTCAATTTGTCTTTTTTGCAGACCTTGGTACTTTCAGTATTCTTCTCCAGAACCATACAAATAGGCACTCTGAATTCTTTCGTTCTCCTGTAAGCCTGCGGAGTCAACCACTTACAGTTCCCTGGCCCTGTTATAAATTTTTGTCCTTCTAAATCTTGTTCTCTTTCCTGAAAATATTTCTCATTTTCCATTTCACTTATTTCCCAGTTATCTCATATTTCTTACTTCAGATTACCGCTTTGTTTAAGAAGACTTCCTAAGTTAGTTAACATCTCTCCTTTGGGTTCACATGGCACTTGTTTGTCTGCATAGTAAGCATTTCTCTTGTCTGTGTCTATTATTGAACAACAAACAAATTGAGGACAGGGGTTTTAAGATACTCACAATCAGATTCCTAGAAAGTAGCTCAGTAGACGCCATACAGCATATACTTATAAAATATCTGTAAAATGATTAAGTGACTGAAAACTGAATAAATGAAGCTACATGGGTAAAATTAATCAAAGAATTGTTGACTTACCAATCCATTGTACTTTTTTCTGTGCCAACGGCACAACAAAAATGTAACATATGCTGTTTAGGAATAAGTGCTTAACCCCATTACTGTCAAGTTTATACTGATTCTTAGCAAACTCTACTCTAAAACAGAAATGCTCCATAAATCTTTGTAGATACGGGCTACCATGTCTTTCTTCTGTGAGGCTGCTGGTAATTGCTAACCACCAAATTTTGGGTTAGATATCAAGCATTGTGCCATGAAAGCCAAACTGAACCCACCGCTGTTGTGTGAATTCTGGCTCAAAATGACCCTCTGGGGCAGGCTAGAGCTCTATAGGATTTCTAAGACTGTAAACACTTAGAGAAGCACACTGCCTCATCTTTCTAGTGACTCCAAACTGCTGAATTTTCAGTGAGCAGCTTAATGCTTAACCTTTGTGCCACCACAGCCAAAAACTTAAGATTTAGAAGAATTTTAAATGACCCAAAGACTTAGCATTTTAAAATCATCATCCGGTTCTGATTCTAATTTGGAGTGTAAGTAGTTTTACTGATAACCTCAGTGAAAGAAAGATAAAACATGTCTTGGCAACCCATATGTGGTTAAACTTGAAAGTATTTTTAGCTGGAAAACATTGACATCGGGCTGTCAAGAACAAAATGGAAAGGGACATTGAGGAAGAGTACAATAAGTTAGTAAAAGTGGTCAAGTGGGATCACGACTCAAAGAATTGTCTACAATTTCTACTAAATCACAGCCTAGTTGCTAAGCAACTACCCTACATAGGAACTGTGCAAGCCCAGGTTGACTAGAGAAATAAATTCATACAAACTCATATATGCATCAAGAGAGTGCTATATCAAAGAGTAATTGTACACAAGAAAGCATCCCAGCCCAGTTCAGGTCAAGTCCATAAGTCCAATATTACCAATCTGTGAATTCTTCTTCAGATTCACACAACACATGCAATGACACCAAATGCAGGAAGATCACAGGCCAGTGGGTGGAAAGTCTTGTGGATCCAGTGGCAGTGCAAGCATTTTAATGCTGGCAGGGGTCTCCATATGGCTTCTTCAGTTCCAGGGCGCTAGCATAGCTCCATATATCTTGTCAGCAGGAAGATAAAGCAGAAAGTCTGTTTGTATCTGGCCTCCAGTGAGCTATTTATCTCTGTGGCACCTCCAAATGAGGTCATCAAGCTGTGACCTGATTGACAGGCAAGACTCCACCTCTTCTCAAGTTGACACCAGATTATGTAACTACCAAAGACCATCCCTCATCAACTTGACACTTTTACACAACTCTTTATCTGATTTCTATACTGCCCACTTACATCAACCCAGTCTTCTGAGGAGACAATCATATTCTTTGATGTAAAGAATCCTCTTTCCAGTTGGAACCTTCTGAAATCCGCATCCATAAGCAAAGTCAAATCAGAACAGGCCATCCATAAAGTCAGCAGCAATATGTACCCATTCATAGGCTCAAAAATCTTCTCTTTATCTGGTCAAGTTCTGGGCAACTCATTGTGGGCTGCCTTACTTAACCTCGCAAGGATGTCCATTGGCTGCCTCGCCTTTACACCATGGGCACTGCCACAAATTCTCAACAACTCTAGCCCTCTTATGTTAGGCCATGAACTTCAGACCAGTCAACCTGTTCTCATCTTCTCCTCTAGTCGCTGTGAACCAGCTCCATGGGTATCAGTGGCCAGACTCACCCCATCTCTTTATTGCTGTATTTCTCTCACTTCCACTCAACAAGTGGATCCAGGTGGTTACCTAACAAGCATTTAAGTCTGCCTACAGGCTCCCTTTAACTTTCAGTCCTAGAGAGGAGAGTTTCTTTATGGTGCCACGTTTTTCCAGCCTGAAGTGGCTCCTCCAGTTCCAGGTTCTAGCATAGCTCCATATGTCTTGTCAGCAGGAAGATGAAGCAAATAACGTCTGTATCTGGCCTCCAAGGAACTATTTATCTCCATGGCCCCTCCAAACAAGGTCATCAAGCTGCGACCTGCTTGACAGGCAAGTCTCCACCTGTTCGCAACTTGACACCAGATTATTTAACCACAACAGGAACTGTATGGTATGATAACTTAAAAGAGCTTGTCTGAGAAGTATATTGCCAAGCCAGAACCATTAACTGCTATGGACTGACTCATATTAGCCTGATAGCCTGATTAAATTATGAGTAATCCTTATTGTGTATGGAGAATTTTATTTGCCTAGTCCTTGCCAATCCCAAGACCCTTCATGTATAGAAATACCATATGCAGTAATTCATAATACCTCACCTGTGTTGTCTAGGACTCTGCCTGCTACACTAGTTCATTTACTATTGATGGGAAATGATATATAGGATGAACCAGACAAAAAGAGAAAGAAGAGGAACAATGGAACAAAACTGCATGATAGAATATGAATCAATAAATACAATGAAGTTAACATTGTGAAACCAAAAAAACCAAACCCATTGTGACCTAGTCAATTTCAACTCAAAGAGGTTCTAATAGGGTTTCTGAGGCTATAAATCTCTATGGTAGCAGACAGTCTCAACTTTCTTCCATGAGCTGGTTAATGAGTTTGAACCACTAACCTTGCGGTTAGTAGTCCCAATACCACCACCAGGTCTGCAAATGTTTGGTTTCATGTCCATATGTCAGGGTCAAGATTCTCAGTAGTTTGGCAATTGAGGCCTTCCTCATGATATGACCAAAAATAACGTAAACAACTCCATGATGGGAGCTATTGTGAGCATCCAAGCAATTATGGGAAGATTAGGGTTGAATACAACCCCTTTCTCAAGGTGCAGCATACTTCATATATATATAAAAGGTACTGTGAAGAACTTCTCTTCTTGCTGGTCTGGATCCTGCATTTGTCTCATCGACCTCCAGTTCTTTCAACTTGAGTCAAAAATATGTCATATTGCCTATTGATCCCAGGAGTTATATCCATCTAGCTATACCCAACGATCTGCTGTATTGCCTTTGGAGCCACATGACTCTGCAGCCTCACACCAGAGCTGCTGATCTTGCATTCATTTGCCTTTTCTTCTACCAGTCTGTGGCCTTACTGTGTTGAGGTTCACCTTCCTATTACCTGGTTCACTGGCCCTAGCAGCTATGTGGGTTAGGAAAAGTCTCCAGCTTAACATCTGGTGCACAGACTGGACCAGGACTGTACTTACCTGCTTGTATAACTGAGTGAGCCACTTTCTTGATATAAATTTCTTTATTTATATACATATATAAACATAACTGGCTTTGCTTCTCTAGAAAATGCAAACTAACACAAGACCATCTGTAAAGTTTCTGTTATATTCCAGACATTCTTATATGTACTTAGATTAAGGTACTGAGTACTCCTTTGGTTTAATTCTCTGAAGTCAGTAGTATGACTATTATCCTCTCATGTTAAATGAGGAAACATGGAACATCAGTGACTTATTCTAGGTCAAATATCTAGCAAGTGCCCAAATCCAACAGAAAGCCTCCAGTGGTGATTCTCTCTTCACCAGGAAGTGCTATGCTGCCTTTAATGGTGAAATGGGAAGAACAATGGACGTGCTGTGGAAGCTCGTATCATAAGCACGCAAAGAATTAAAAATCCAACCAAACAGTAACCTGCTATCCAACCATTCAGCTGTGACTTAAAACAATGACGTAATTCAGTGTAGGTAGTGTTTGTGTAACCAATCACTACATCACTCCCAACTTTTTGCTTAGTTGCTTTGACTGTGGATTAACAATAACAACAACAAAAAGGTATGATTCTCCATATTAATAATCACTTATTTGCATACTTTAATCAATGTACATGCTTTTCATCTAATCATTATTATATTTATTGAAGGTAATTTTCTGCTCATTTAATCATTTTAAAATATTGAATTTGCCTTAAAATATTTTAGTGTAGAAAACGTTAAAATGAAAGTGGTACCTTCATAAACTGCTGATGGGAATAGTAATTGGTATAAAGTTTCTACAGTGCAACTAAGCATTATGCACCAGAGCAGTGGTTCCCCACCTTCCTCATGCCGCAGCCCTTTCCTACAGTTCCTCGTGTTGCAGTGATCCCCCAACCATAACATTATTGTCATTGCTACTTCATCACTGTCATTTTGCTACTGTTATGAATCAGGCGACCCCTTTGAGAGGGTTGTTTGACCCCCAAAGGGTCGCCACCCACAGGTTGAGAAGTGCTGCACTAGAGTCTTTTGAAAAACATGCTCTTTGACGTACCCCAAAAACACTATCCTAAATAAATGATCCTAATTTCAGACAATGATAAAGATAAGAAAGCATCATTTAATGATTTATAAAACTGGAACTGTTCCAAAGTCCAAATTAAGAGACCACCGTGTAGCCTAGAGAATTAAAAACAATATCTAAAAAGTCAATGTAATGGGAAAATAAATCAGCAAAACACATGTGGAATATCTGTGTGACATAGTTAAGCACTAGATAACTAGCTAAAAAATAGGCAGTTCAAACCCACCCAGAGTCACCTTGGGAGATGGGTCTAGCAATCTGCTTCTCAAAGGAGTTCAAATATCTATGGAACAGTTTAACTCTGTACACCATGGTTGCCGCAAGTCAGAATTGAGTTGATGGCAACTTATAACTCTAAAAAGTTGTATATCTTGCATGTCCCCCTGTGGTAGTTACATAATCCGTTGTCAATTTGAGTATTAAGAGTGAATGGGGTGGAGTTTAGTCTGTCAATCAGGTCACAGCCTGATGACCTCATTTGGAGGTGCTAAGGAGATAAATAGCTCACTGGAGAAGGGACACATGCTCACTCCCTGGGAGATATTGTAGCTGACATGGAGCTACAGCTTGTGCCCTGACCTGGAGGAGCCATGTGGAGACCCCTGCCAACACTAAGATGCTTGCACCGCCACTGGGTCCACAAGACTTCCCACCCAGTGGCCTGTGATCTTCCTGCATTTGGCATAATTACATGTTTTCCATGAGTGAAGAGGCCGTTATAGATTGGTATTGGACATATAGACTAATATTGGACTTATGGACTTGATCTGGACTGGAATGGGATGTTTTCTCAATATACAATTACTTTGTATAAAGCTCTTTCTTATGCACATATGAGTCTCCCTGGATTTGCTTCTCTAGTCTACCTGGATTAACACACCTCCCTCACCATTACAAATTCTGTCTCTGAAACCTATATACACACAAATACAATGCACACAAATTATTTTTCAAGGAGAGAAAGAAAGAAGGAAACAGAAAAAGAATATGTATGTGAAATACACAAATGAGATAGAAGTAATTACTTTAGATAAGGAAAAAGTGATTTCTGTTTTTTCTTAACATTTATTCTTAAGATTTCTTAGTATTCTTGGTGGAAAAGGGAAAAAAACTAAACTAAAACCTGTGCAATACTATAATAATTTGAGAATAATTTATATAACCAGAAAACTAATCTATTCATGAAGAATATTCCATTGTTAATGCTATTTAGTGTCTCAATAAGTTTACCATTCCCACTTGCCATCTTAAATTAACTACAAGGAGCCTTCGGAGAGTTTCAATAAACTTTTTGAAGCCCTATTCTACATGCAGAGCAGAGACTGTTGTGAGAATTTCAGTTAAAAATAAAATTCCAAAAATTAACCAAGAGCTCTACCTCAAACTACAAACTACACACAACAAAACTAACTCAAAATGAATCAAAGAGCGAAATATGAAATCTAAAACCAAAAATGATTAGAAAAATAAAGAAACAAAGCATTGGGACCTACTATTTTATTTTCAATGATAAACTATCAGACACAAATGAATGCACAAGCCACAGAAAACACAATAGATATCTGAGATGTCATAAAAGGTAAATACTTATGTTCACCAAAATCCTTTAACAAGAGAGTAAAGGGACAAACTACAAACTGGTAGAAACAGTTTGGAGAATATTAGCAAAAGGGGTCTGACATCTAAAACATACAAAAAATATAGAATATATAGAAAAATATGTACAAATCTAAAATATATAAAGAAACTTCTAAAGCTAAAAATCCAAAAGACAAATAACCCAATCAAAAACTGGACAAAGAACAAGAACAGAGACTTCATCAAAGAGGATAGAAAAATGGCCAAGAGACACATGAGAGAGATATTCAAGGACATTAGCTGTGAGATAAATGCAATTAATAGCACAATGAAATACCATTTTCCTCCCATGATGTCCAGTAAGCACTGGCAACCAAACCACAAGGTTAGTGGTTCAAACCAACAAGAGATGAAGCTATTTATTCCACAAAGATTTATAGCCAAAGAAACCTTATATAGGGTCTCTATAAATTGGCAGAGATTATGCCAGCTTTTTTTTTTTTTTGAGAGTGGCCAAGGAGGAGACCTGGTGGTGCTGTCAGGTAAGTGTTGGGCAGCTGACTGTGAGGCTGGTGGTTCAAACCCACCAAACATGCCCCGGGAGGAAGATGAGACTATTTCTTCCTTGCTCCTATGACTATTTATAGGTTCAGAAACCCCCTGTTGGGGTTGACATGAATCAGAATCAACTCTAAGATAGTGGCAAGGGGAGGCTACCTAAAAAAATACACTCTGCCAAGAGTCAGTGCCCACTCACAGTGACTCTAGAGGACAAGGCAGAGCTGGCCTTATGAGTGTCTGAGACTGTCACGCTCTTCTTTGGGGGAGTAGAAAGCCCGATCTTTCTCCTGCTGAGCTGCTGCTTAACGGGTGGTTAGTAACCCAATGCATAACCACTGGCACCCCCAGGGCAGCCTCTAAAGTAAAAAATCAAACTCGATGCCATGTAGTCATTGTCAACTCATAGCAACCGTACAGGACAAGGTTGAACTGCCCAGTGACTTTCTGAGATTATAACGGCAGGATGGCTAAAATTTGTTTTGCATTGTTTCTCTTGGTCAGAGGGGGGAAAGCAAAACAAACGTAAGGCCTATATTATAAAAAATGATGGAGGAGATATGGAGAAATTGAAACCCTTATCTATTGCTGGTAAGAATGAAAAATTATATAGCTCTTTTGGAAAGCGGTCTGGAGGTTTCAAAAAACAAAACTAAACATACAGTTCCCATAAAACCAAATCAAACCAAACCTATTGCCTTTGAGCTTTTTCCGACTCATTGCACTCCTAAGTATATATCCTAAGGCTTTAATCGAAACATAAATATACATAAGCACATCTATGTTTATTGCAGCAACATTTCCAATAGCAAAATAATGAAAGCAACTTAAGTGTCCATCAATACATGAACAGATAAGTGAACGATAGTACGTCCGTACTAATGTTCATGAGTGGTTATCAGTGATGGGGGCAGAGGGAGAAGTACACACACACACACACACACACACACACAGGAAAAAGTACGGTCAAAGAATACTGCTTGGAGGCAAAGATAATGAGACCCTGCCTTATATAGCTCAGAGATGTCAGGACAGGGCAGCTCCAAGAGAAGGCATCCTGCCCGGCAGAGGGACAGAGAAAAAGAGGAAGGCCCTCAAGGAGGTGGGTCTACACTGGCTGCAACAACGGGCGAAGTCGGGGAACAAATGTGAGAATGGCACAGGGGTGGGCTGTGTTTCCTCCAATGGCACTGAACAACAACAACATACACACATATATATATGAGAGGTGGAATCGACTGTAGGTGAAGTTTACACAGAATGACTGATGTAAATACCCTATGCTGTTGTGTCTGTACAACAACATAGGTGCAGTCAAGTCCGTTCATAGGGGCCCTATGTGCAAGAGAACAAAATACTGCTCTCTCTGTCCCCCACCATTCCCACAATTGCTACTATGTCTGAGCTCCTTGCTGCAGCCACTGTGTCAATCCATCTTGGTGCAGGCCTTCCTATTCCATTGACTCTCTCTACCATGCATGATGTCTTTCTTCAAAGACTGGTTTCTCCTGACCATCCTTACATCCAAGGGACATTATGATTGTACAACTTTGAAAACAGATCTATTGATTTAGGGCAGTCCATGGTACTTTTTAAATCATTTTTAGGAGTTCTTACAAATACCATAACATTCCATAGTTCAATCCCATCAAGCAGTATTGTACAATTGCTCCCACAGTTTCAAAACATTTTCTTTCTTCTTGAACTCCTTGATATCAGCTCCCCTTCACACACACACACACACACACACACACACACACACACACACACACACCAGGAACCCTTATTTAGTTATCTATGTATGTATTTATTTATTTATTTTGGCCACTTCTTACACCATCCAATATATCCATTCACATACAATTCTGTTGTTCGCTGCCCTTGAGTGGAGTTATACAGTCATTAGTGTTGTCAGCTCCCCCTTCCCTGCCTTCCCACCCTCACTTCTAGTTCCTGCAGGAACATTATTCTTGTTACTGTTTCTGAAGGGTTATCTATCTTGACTTACACAAATCGAACAATCTTAATTATACACATGAACACATGCAAATCTAATCTACTTAATGAGGTAAAACAAATAAAAACCATAACAGTAAGGGGAGGAAATATTCAAGAACTAGAAGATAGTTATGCATTTCATTAGTGCTATGCCGCACCCTGGATTTATCATCCCTTCCGTGTGCTTCTTCTGAGAGGGACTGTTCGATTATCCTGCCGGTGAGTTTTGGGTCTCCACTACCTCCTCACCCCTTCATGTGGATTTGGTTGCTTATTTTTGAACTTCTGATACCTTTCCCTGTTGACACCTCATGATCACACAGGCTGGTGTGCTTCTTCCATGTGGGCTTTGTTGTTTCCCTGCTAGATGGCCACTTCTTTGACTACAAGCCTTTAAAACCCCAGAAACGATATATTTTAATATCTGTACACCATCAGCTATCTTCGCCACATTTGCTTATGCCCCTTATGTCTTCAGTGATTGTGTCAGGAAGGTACATGTCATCCAGTGCCACATCATTGGTGAGATTTAAGAAGAAGCCCAAAGTCCACCTGCTTCCTGACCAGCACCATCATTGAAGTACATCCATTTCTCTTCAGCTTTCCTTTTTCAGTGCCCAACTTCATATGCATAGAAGGATATTGAAAATACTATGGTTTGGGTCAGTTAGTCCTCAAAGTTATATAATTGCTTTTCAACATTTCAAAGAGCTCTTGTACAGCAGATTCACCCAATGCAATATGTCCTTTGATCTCTTACCTGCTGCTTCCATGAACACCGAATGTGGCTCCAAGCGAGACTAATTCTTGGCAACTTCAACTTTTTCTCCATTTATCATATTACCTATTGGTCCAATTGTGAGATTTTGATTTCTTGATATTGATTTATAATCCATACTGAAGGCTGTGATTTTTTATCTTCATCAGTAAGTGACTCGAGTCCTCCTTACTTACAACAGACAAAGTTGTGTCATCTGCATATCTCAGGTTGTTAATAAGCCTTCCTCCAATCATGATGCCTCATTTTTATTCACATAGTCCAGCTTCTCTGTTTATTTTCTCAGCATAAAGACTAAGTAAATGAGAATGGGGGAGAGAAGAGGGAAATGAGGAGCCAATACCAAGGGCTCAAATAGAAAGAAAATGTTTTGAAAATGTTGATGGCAACAAATATGCAAATTGTGCTTGACACAATGGATGGATGTATGGATTGTGATAAGAGCCATAAGAGCCCTCAATAAAATAATTTAAACATAAACAAACAAAGACTGAATAAGTATGGTAAAAGGATGCAACCTTTCCTGATTTTATACCACGGTGCCCTTGTTCTATTCACACAACTACCTCTTGACCCAAGGGGTAGTTTCAAGGGGACAATATGTATGTTCCCTTTGTAGGGAATATGTATGCCTTCCTATATGTAGGGAAAGGGATGGATGAGAAAATTCTAGGTTACATATGGTTTGGAAACAATAAAACAACCAATATAGAGAAAAGTAACCCAAAAGCCAACCAACCAACAAACCCACTTCCATTGAGTCAGTTCTGCCTCATGGTGACCCTATAAGGGATTACTGCGGTTGTAATCTTGATGAGAGCAGATAGCTTTATTTTCTCCCCAAAGAGCTGATGGTGGATTTGAACTCTTGACATTATTGTTAGCAGCCCATCACTTACCTGAGAGGGCCACCAGGACTCAGATGCTAATATTAATTAGACATAAACATAATTCCTCCTGGAATTAATTCTCTGCTTTGGGGGTGGTGGGGGTGTTTAGGGTCATGGTTTTATGAGATAATCCAGTCAATCAACATAGTATATTTCTTATAGTTTATATTGTTCCTCTCAGTATAGGAAGTGATAATGGTGATCTTAAAAGCTTATGAGCAGTCATCTACAACATAATGATTGGTCTTTACTCATCTAAAACTGAAGAAAAGGAAGGAAATTCAACAACCAGAGAAACAATAGAATGGTAGAACTTATTGTTGATGTAACTACCATATATACTTGTGTATAAGCCAAGTTTTTCAGCACAAAAAATGTGCTGAAAAACTGGGTTCGGCTTATACACGGGTCAGTGGTACCCCAGCAAGGTATAACATCTCGCTGTCCCCTCCCCAAAAGTAACGGGACGAGCACCTGACATAGAGTTAATAGCAAAGTGGGTTCGAGATGCATGGGAAGACATTCCAGAAGACATGGTGCGACGTGCCTTCAGGAAATGTAGTATTAGTAATGCTATGGATGGCAGTAAAGACTGCGCTTTGTATGAAAATGACAGCAGTGATGGTGATGACGGATCTCAGTGAGGACAGCATCTATGATGACCTCACACCAGCTGAAGCTCTGCATTGGGATACGGATGATGATGAGGAATCCAGTTTTGAAGGATTTTAACTCTTTACATTTTAGCTTGGTGGTTGATTGAGCCGAGGGAATAGTACTCTTAAGGTATCATTGTTGATACCTTATTGTTTTTTTAACCTATTTTCCACTTACTGTGCTGGTTTACTAATGTTAAATGACTTGTCCTTTTATTTTTTTATTTAAAATAAATATTTAAATACATTACCCCACTGATGTCTCAATTTTTAGTAAATTTATTTTCATTTGTTTTGATTATTGAAACTCACCAATAGCTTCTGCATATTCCACCCTAGGCTTATACTCAAGTCAATCAGTTTTTCTGGTTTCCCAGGTAATAATTAGGTGCCTCGGCTTATACTCGGGTCAGCTTATATTCCAGTATATACAGTACTTCTGCCATCTGAGATCAGAAGAGTTAGATGTTGCCTGCCTACCACTATTGAGCACTCTGATCAGAAACACAAGAGCTGAATCTTGATTTTTAAAAAGTAGAAATATGTGAAACTAGAACTTCTGATTCATAAAGAAGGTAGGGTTACTGCACCTCCTGAGTCAGTGTTCGGAATAGTCCCCAAAACTTTCTCCCTGGAAGCAAAGTTAAGAAAGTTTCTTAGCTATAACTACACACAAGGAAGGAAAGAATCACTAGGCCCAGGGGTTCAGAACCATCATTGTAGAGCAATAAATAGTCCCCAAAAGACAATGTTCGACCTTTGCTTTGGTGAGTAGCGCCTGGAGTGTTCAAAAGCTGTGAGAAACTATCTAAGGTACAACCATTGTCTCTCTCCATCAGGAGCAAAAAATTAGTGAAGAAAATAAAAGAGGCATGAATAATATTGGTTGAGATAACTATTTCCCATATGAATCCCAACCTCTACAACTCTGAGATCAGAACTTGATGGTGCATGCTGCCCCCATACCATCACTGACTGTTCAGCATGGCATCACTGTGGATAGAATAATGAGAAAATGTGAAACAAAACTCAAAGTAATTCAAAAAAGACATTGCTTACTGATTGGATAGCTATATGGAAACCCCCTAGACTCGGAGACATTCTTCAGGCCTTGAACTGAGCTCATCCTCCACACTCAAATTTCAGGCAAACAATAAGCCCATAAGATGCACAACTAGCAGGCAGGCACACCTTAGAACTATCAACCACACAAGATCAAAAGGGAAACATCTGCCCAGAGTTAAAGCCCTGTAAGCAGGAAGGGTTAGGAAAGAAACAGACGGAAACAGCAAACCAAGTGCAGAGTTGAAGTGCTGTCACATTGTGGGGACTCAAATCAGTGTGACAAACGAATGTGAATGTCAAATGGAAAATAAATTTGCTTGTAAATCTTTCCACTCCCATCCAAAAAAGATTTTCAAAAAAATAATCCCTTGAGTTGCTTTTCAGACCATGAATTGAAACTATTCCATGAAGTCACCTTTCAACTGTAAGTTGCAGCTTACCAAAGAGTAAAGATTGTCAGTCTAGAGAAATGTATCACATACACACACACCTTAAATATTTGTAACCCTAGAAATCCTATATCATAGATCCCTTTTCTATATTGGAATCAATTTGATGTCAGTAGGTTTTGTTTTACATGAAACAAAACTATGCACAGATATTTTAAAGTGTAGATGAGAATGTTGGGGGAGCAGGGAGATTAAGTAATTGGGAGTGAAATAATATGACCAGAAATAAGGAGAACATTGACACAGTGTGAACAATGAAACCAATGTTACTGATCATGATGTGTAGTAAACAAGTTCTAATATTAAAAATTAACAAATGGAGAGGTAGGCCCATAAAAGCATTATAATGTCTGGCCTATGACCTTCTAGACACCCAGTATTTATTTGAATGTGCCGGTTTAACTGATCAGTCATATAGTTGGGTCTGTAGTAGCGTCAAGGCCCAGACTTAGGACTTTTTATTCTAGCATTCTTTCCACTAAACTATCAGAATAATGACCAGGTCATTTTGTGTGGGAGTGTAGGTGTAAGAGAGGATTTCCGTGTAACTAAGATCCTTCAATAGACATATCTAGAAAAGCAGCATGGAATTTTAAATAAACTAAACCTGGGTTCAAATGTTCAGCCGTGTGTTTGCTATGTGGCCTTTGTAAAACAGTTACCTTTACTAAACTTTAGTCATCTCATCCCTAAAATAAGAATATCAATGCTCACAATTATTATAGAGAATAAATAAGACAATATATGTATTTGGTACCACAAGAACTTGGGCATAACAGCTATTCTCCCTCCTCATCAGGTCATGGGGACAACTGTGACATATGCCTGCTGATCTGATTGCATTTGATACAAAACTAAGTTATACATCTTCTTGAAAAACGTAGAATAGAACATAACAGGTTTAGTTTTTTAAGCGCTCACTTTCTTTGCTCTACTTTTGTATCTCTATCCATTTCCTAAATAGAGGGTTCAAGCTACTATTTCCAAAAAATCTTTTTTGATCTAAAAATATGAAGCTACTTGGATAATGTAACATTCAATCCTATAGCATTTATTCTGATTACAGAATGTTAAGTGAATTAAATGCAATTTTAACTGCATATGACAAGGTTCTTCTTAAAATTTTCATTTTTATTATTTTTTTCTCAAATATGAAAAACCCAGCTTGAAGATATGCAATGCACATACATTGCTTCTTGTCATACAGGGAGCTTTAACTAAAATCTAAGTGGCTTGGGCTAAATGCAAAAAGTCTAGGAGTCATTTGAATAGCAAGAGAAATTGAAAGGATTTCAATTCATCCGTCATTCCAGTGGTTGAATAAAGGTACCTTGAAAATCAATTATTTAAAAGTTAATGAAATGAAACTTCAAAACCAAACTGACTACCATCAAGTCAATTCTGACTCATGTTGACCCTAGAGGACAGGGCAGAAATGCTCTTGGGAGGTTCCAAGACTCTAACTGTTGATGGAAGTAGAAAGCCCAGTCTTTTTCCCATGGAGCTCCTTGGGGGTCAAACTTCAGATCTTGTGAATTGCAGCTCAAGACATAACCACTATGCCACCTGGGATCCTTAACAGACTGGAGGTTTCAATATTTCAGAGATATGGCCAAGTCTTAACTGCTTATAGAGAGAGGGGAAACCAAAGGAAGGCATCATTTGAACATCTTCCTGCTGCAATATTTTTTCTAGCAATTCTTTCTAGTTTCTATGAAACTAGGTTCTTCCGATTTCTCCTTCTCTGCTCATATTCATTAGTCTTGTAGTAGGGATGTTAGAATGAAAGTTCAAGGGTCTCCCATATCTCAGAGACACTAATTCTATTAATATTGAGGCCGTTGCTAAGTCAGGATACCTGCAGTCAGCATGACTAGGCTCACCTTTGGGGACCTTGGCATGCATCTTTCCAAATAAACATTTTAAATCGTAAGACTAAATTTTATGATGTTCAACAAAGCTCTCATTTACCCTTAAGGTAATATTTTCCATTTATTAAATATGTGAAATATCAAACTCTAGTTGTTTGTGTGGTTATCCTGCTTTGTTGGTGTCCTGAGAACTGCATAAGTGTAGTCTATGTATTATATCTCAAATATTAAAAAAAAGACAGCTATTTTCAATAACTCCAGCATTGCTATATCATATATGTTCCCACAAAACCACTACCACCAGGTTGAGGTTATAGTGACACAATAGCACTGGGTGGAACTGTCCTTTGGGGTTTCTGAGACTAACTCTTTACAGGAGTAGAAAGCTTCCTCTTTCTCCCTCAGAACCACTAGTGGTTTTGAACTGAAGACCTTGTGGCTAGAAGTCCACCATGTAACCACTGTGCTACCAGAATTTCTCATATATGTCCTAGGAAAATACAATTTTCTAATTTATGAACAATTAGTAGCTTTTCACCTTCCTCTACAATTCTTTGCATCTCAGAGAACTAGACAAAATATTTTATATAAAAGCATAGAAAAACAAATAACATTATATAAAATGATAGGTTTTATACTGTATTGTGTTTGCCTGCTTACATTTTAATTCCTTGAAGGAGGAGATACGCTTCATTCGTTCTTATAATTTTAACCTATGACAGTGCGTAGTAAACACCAGGCTCTCACTCAATGCCTCAGAAATTACCTTATAGATAAGCAAGATTTGAATAACTATTCTCCTATTGGTGCCTGATTGCTCCTCTCACTTAATGAGAATGAAGATTCCAAGAACTTCAAAATTGCTCAAGGCAGAATTGGAGCAAGATTCTAGATGACTGTTCTTCTGTCCAGAGAGTCTTCCTTCTGTTACACCACGCTGCCTGCCAATAACCAGTTGTCTTCACTTCCTCTAGGCCAGCTGAAATAACTGCGACGGGTGCAAACAATGGATTAGGTCTGTGATATGTGCTTATATTGGATATAGTTAAAAAACAATAACTCCTGCCTTCAATAAACTTAACCACCAAAATTAGCTATCTCAAAACTCAAATAAACTCACTGCCATTGAATCGATTCCCCCTCATAGGGACCGGGAAGAACAGAGCAGTACTGCTCCTTTGGGTGTCCAAGGCTGAAAATCTTGATGGGATCGTTTCCTGTGGAGCAGTTGATGGATTTGAACTGCTAACATTGTGACTAGCAGATAGAAACTTTTGATTGTCATAGCAAATGTTGCTAATTTTCCTAGGCAGGAAATCATGGACTTTGGTCTAGGAGAGAATTCTCCTTCCAGCTTCTCCTGGGACCTCAGCTACTTCATTCAAATCCTGTAATCTTCAATAAGTCTAAGACTTTGAAGGGAATGAGAGAAGGAAGACATGGGGCGGTGGGGGGGGGGGGGAGAAATAAACCGATTGCCATTTCATCGCTTCAGGCTCAGAGCCACCCTATATAGGGTTTCTGAGGTTCTAAAGCCACACAAGAGCCAATAGCCTGATCTTTCAATCCTGAAACAACTGGTGAAGTTGAAGTCTGATCTTATGGTTAGCCGTCTAACGCTTACCCCTCAGCCCACGTTACTTGTGGTTTCCACATCTCATATCTCCTCTGAGTGAACAAAGCGCAGCATCATGCAGCTACGTAAATAAGAGTAGTGATGAATGAGAAGGTAGACATGAAAGCAAGAGGGTACAGGAAGGAAAAAATCCATAAAATTTGTATGCAAAACATCCACTAATAAATAAAAATACATTTAAAAATCAGTAAGAAAAAATACAATTTAGAAAATGAACAATTAAAATATGAAATATTTTCAATATTTATAATGATTAACTTTACTAGTAATTAAATGAATGCAAATGGAACCACTTCTAATTCTCCAACATGCAAAGACTAAGAAGCTTGATAATATCCTGCCTTGAAGAAAATACATAGATATTCTTGTAATAGAGATGTAATTAGGAAGAGACTTCCCAAGGAAATACTCAAAATGACTGAAAGGCATGTTTTAAAATGTGCATAGTTTTAGATCCAGAAATACCCTGTCTATGAATTTATCCATTGCAAATAATTATCCAAATTGGCAAAGATATTTGTATAGGGATGTTTATTACAACATCTGAATGCCCAGTGATAGGAAATTGGTTTAAACATGGTCGACAGCATGAAAGGCCATCCTCTGCTACTGCCAGAAGTGCTATTAAAGCACAGCTGGATAAAACGGTTTTAAAATAGGCTTCCTATAAAATCACACAATCAGGTTCCTATTTACCAAATGAAGTAAAAGTACACGCAGAGAGAAAATTCTGCTCAGAAACCCTAGCAATATTACACAAAACTGCAAAAACACCGACATCAACCAAGATGTCCTTCAGAAGGTGAATGAAAATCCAATTATGATATATTTATACAATGGAATATTGTTTGCAACCTAAACAAACAAACAAACAAACCCGAGCTATCAAGCTATGAACAGGCAGGAAGCAATCTTAATTGCATACTACAAAGTCAACACAGACTCACACTCGTGGCTATTGAGGGTGTTCTAACGCATTACAACCCTATGCAATAAAGTAGAACTGTCCCTGTGGGTTTCTGGGAGTTACTTTATGAGAGCAGAAAGCCTCATCTTTCTCCCATGTAGTAACTGGTGGTTTTGAACTTCCAACCTTGTAGTTAGCAGTCTATCACATAACCCACTATGCCACCAGTACTATGGATAGCCTGGAGAAAAATGGGAAGTCCAGAACCCTTCATTGCACTATTGTAGAATCTGCACATGGATTAAAAGGCAGTTTGGGGAGCAGAAGGGCATATACAACAGGGTTTGAAATCAGGCCAGGTGTGCATCAGGGTTGTATCGTTTCACCATACTAATTCAATCTGTACGCTGAGCAAATCATCTGAGAAACTGGATTATACAAAGAAGAATGTGGTATCTGGATTAGAAGAAGGTTTATTAACAACCTGTGATATGTCTATGTATATGTGATATGTCTATGTATATATAGACATATGTATATGATACAACCTTGCTAGCTGAAATGGGGAACACTTGAAGGATTGCAGCCTTCAGTATAGATTTCAATTCAATGTAAAAAATATAGAATCCTCATAACCTGACCAATATGTAACATCATGATAAATGAAAACAAGATTGAAGTTGTCGAGTATTTAATCTTGCTTGCATTCAGAATCAATGAGCATGGAAGCAGCAGTCGGGAGATCAAACTATGCCTTTCATTGCACAAAACTGCTTTAAAGTGTTGAAAAACAAGGATGTTACTCTGAGAACTAACGCTTGATCCAAGCCATGGTATTTTCACTCACCTCATATGCATGTGGAAGTTGGATATGGAATAAGGAAGACTAAAGGAAAATGGATGCATTTGAATTATAATTCTGGTAAAAACTATATTGGAAATACCATGGACTGCCCAAAAGAACCAATAAATCTGTCTTGCAAGAAGTACAGCCAGAATGCTCCTTAGAAGCATGGATGGCTCATACTTTGGACATCGTATGAGCAAAGACCAATCCCTGGAAAAAGACATTGTGCTTGGGGAAGTGAAGGGTCAATGACAAAGAGGAAGTCCTGCAACAAGATGGACTGACACAGTGGCTGCAACAAAATGGACTGACACAGTGGCTGCTACAAGATGGACTGACACAGTGGCTGCTACAAGATGGACTGACACAGTGGCTGCTACAAGATGGACTGACACAGTGGCTGCTACAAGATGGACTGACACAGTGGCTGCTACAAGATGGACTGACACAGTGGCTGCTACAAGATGGACTGACACAGTGGCTGCAACAAAGGGTTCAACACAGAAAAAATGGTCAGGACAGTGCAGGACCAGGGGCTTTCTTTCTGCTGTGAGTAGGATTGATTGCTAGGAGTCAGAACTGACTTGATAGTATGCAACAACTGAAAAAAGAAAATCTGAAAAAGTATGTACTGCATAATTCCAACTATAGGACATTTTGGAAAATGCAAATGTATAGAGACAGTAAAAAGATCAGCTGTTGCCAGTGGTAGGGAAGGGAAGAAGGAATGAAGAGGCGCAGCATGGGACTTAGTATGGACAATGAAACTATCCCACAAGATACAAAATAGATACGAGGACACTTGGCAGCTTGTACTTGTCAGAAATCCATAGTGATATACAACACAAAGAGTGAACCTTAATGTAAACAATGGATTTTAGGTCATAAGAAAGTATCAACATTTGTTCATTAGAATTTGTTCATAAATTGTAACAAATGTACTCATGAATACGTTGTTGTTGTTGTTAGATGTCTGCACTTGAGTCAATTCCCACTCATAGCTACCCATTGTGCACCAGGGAAACACTACATACTCCTTGCTGCCCTCGTTACCACTGCCCTGTTTGACCCTACTGTAGTGACTGAGAATTCATTTCATTAAGGCTCTTTCTCGTTTTCACTTACTCTCTCCTTTGTCAAGAATGCTCTCTCCTGCTAATTTATCCAAATTATATTCAACAACACTTTGCCAACTTGCTTCTAGAGCATTCTGACTATATTTCTTCCAAAACAGATGATTCTATGGTCCATGGCCTATTCTATATTCTTTGCCAAAACCATAACTCAAATTCATCAATTCTACTTTAGTCTTCCTTATTCGTTGCGGATCTTTCCCATGTTTATGAGGCCATTGTAGCCACTGTGGTGTGGGTCAAGTCCATATTAGTCTGAAAGTGACAGCTTTGCTGTGGGATGCTTGAAGGGGGTCTCTAAAGCAGATAGTCCAGTGCAATAAGTCAGTTGATTTCTTGACTGCTGCTTCCACGAGCATTGTTCGTGGACACAAGTCAAAGAAAATCCTTGACAGCTTCGATATGTGCTTCATGTATTGTGTGGTTGTCTATTGGTCTGGTTAGAAGGATTTGGGTTTTCTTGATGTTAATTGTAAGTTGCCTTTGAATGTCATCAGTGAGTGCTTCGTTTAGTCTTCTTCCCTTTTAACAAGCAAGGTCGTGTCATCTACACATCGTTGGTTGTTACCGAGTCTTCCCTCAGAGGCTACTGCAACCAAAAAGCAAGGAGAGCTCAAATAAAGGCCCCCAAATCCTGCTCTCCAGTTTCTGCGTTTCGGATTGATAGGGATTTTTTACAAAATTCCTTTTGGTAAGAAATTATCTTTCCTTTTTTGGTTCTGTACACTGTGGTGGATGAAATGACTCATTTTGAGGATCATTGGCCGTTCCCTTTACCAGAAACACTGAAAACAAACAAACAAACAAAAGCACATTTTCTATTCTATGTATGTGTGAATCTAACAATGAATGAGGCTGCCATATTTTCATACTCTTTTCTCAAATTGCCCTGAATTTTTGCCACTTAGAAATAATGTGATGAATAGTCTAAGCAATCAAAAATCATTATTCAAGAATGTTTCTGGTGAGTGAGCTGATTTATTATAATTCATTATGTCTCTTTTAGTTCATTTCATACCACTTTGGGAAATAAAAAGAAACAAAAACATCTTCCTTTAAAAAAATGTTGGCATGAGGTCATTCCTACTAAAATGCCAACTTATCAGATCCTTATTGCTTTTTTTTAAGTATCTTGATCAGAAAGATATGAGAAGGCATCAAGGTTGCAATATATGTCTTTCCAGATCCATTGTGGTTTTCAGTTGTGCAGTGAGTTGCAAGTTTTCTGTTTGGAAAGAGATTTGGACTCTCCAATTCACAACCCCTTTGTAAGTGACAGGTAACGTCCGGTGTTGCTCCCCTCCCCCTCCAGCCCTCCAGGACAAGCCTGATTTAGGGCCTATGTTAGCAATGGCTCTGTCTCAGCCCTTAGAGATGATGTGTTCTGGAGAGGTAGGGACCTAATCATTAGCCAAGTAACAACCAAGAGGGAGGCTGATGTGAACTAAAAGGAGTAAAAAAATATATCTATAACAAAAGGAAAATCTTTGGCAATCCTCTGTACATTTCTGAATGTTTTCCCTATAAACTTAAAACTGCTTTAAAAGTAAAATGTATTCAAATATAATTAAATTCTAACCTGTAAATTTTGGACACGTTAACAGTCTGACATGCCATATAATTGTGTCATTATAGTTGTTAGGTGTGTTCATGCTGGCTTTAACTAATAGGAACATTATCACAAGAAAACTGTGCCCGGGTCTACTCTAGATTCACAATTCCTATTGTATTTAAATCCAGTCTTACAGCCATTGGGTCACTTCACCTCCTTCTGGGTCTTCCTTTTTCTTATTGACCCTCTGTTCTACCAAGGCCTACAAGGGACCGATCTTTCCTAAAAACATGTCCAAATAATAATAATTTATAAATTATCAAGGATGCATGAGGGAGCAGGGAGTGGGGATGGAGAGAGGAGAAATGAGGAGCTGATACCAAGCGCTCAAGAAGAAAGCAAATGTTTTGAGAATGGTGATGGCAACAAATGTGCAAATGTGCTTCACACAGTGGATGGATATATGGAAGAGTTGTACAAGCCCCCAGTAAAATGATTTAAAAAAAACCATGTCCAAAGTACCATCCTCTCAGCTTCTAAGAAACATTCTGAGTATGCTTCCCCTACTACAGTTTGTTAATCTATTAGTTTACTAACCTGCACTTTGTTAATCAATTAGTTTGCTAATCTGCAAATCTATGGGACTTTGAATATTTTTATTACATTGAATTCGTATTGTCTTTTAAGTGGCTTTTTGGTTTCTTCAAGTATCGTGTTCTTGATGTCATCCCACAACTCATCTGGTCTTCCATCTTTTGTATTCAGAGGGTCAGATCTGTTCTTCAGATAGTCTCTGTTGGTTCTCATAGTCTAGTTTTAATTTTCTTCACCTTCAATCTGAACTTGAATCGAAGCAACAAATGGTTTTGCCATAGTCAGCCCCAGGCCTTGTTTTGGCAGATGATATTGAGATTCTCCATAGTTTTTTCCACAAATGTAATCAATTTGATTCCTCTGTATTCTTTCCACTGAGATATACTCATTATGTGTATAGTCCTCCTTCATTATAGTGACGTCATGGTCTTGTAAAATTCTATCGTGTGATTCCCAGCTTCATTTTTATGACCAAAGTCAGAATATTCAACTATTGATACTTCCTCCTAGTTTCCAAGTTTCACATTCCAATCACCAGTAATTATCAATGTATCGTGATTGCATGTTTGATCAACTTCAGACTGAAGAAATTGATAGAATTCTTCAATTTCTCTATCATTGGCCTCAGTGGTTGGCGGGTAAATTTCAATAGTAGTTGTACTGGTTGGTCTTACTTGTAGTTTATAGTCTCCTATAACAAACTGCATTGCACGTGAGGATAGATCTTGAATTTTTGTTTTCTGCCTATGAATGTAACATCATTCCTTTTGAATTCGTCATTCCCATCCTAGTTAAGATCATCCTATTCACAATAGCCATACCTGTCTGCTTCAGTTTATTATTGCTGGGGATAGCAATCTTTATGTGTTCCTTTTCAGAGCACAGACATCAGCTGTGTCATAGAAGAAAGTTGGGGCTTCCTACCCCTGTGAACAATTGCTGTCTCAGAAACTCCCGGGGAAGTTCTACCCTGTCTTAGAGCGCACTGTGAGTTGGCATTGATTTGATGGCTGTGAGCTGGGTTTGGGTTTCTCATTTTTTATGAATTTCAATTTTCTTATATTCATACAGCATATATTTTACTTTCTAATTATGATGGACACTTGCAGATCTTTCTTTTCATCTTGGATTCATGCCCCAGAAGCAAATGAACATCCTCTGAGTTGTGCTTCAACACCCTATCATTAAGTTTTCCTCTATGGGGAAGAGGCAGCTCTTCCCCCACTCATATTTTTAATTCCTTCCAACTGAAGGGCACATCTCCCAGACTGTTTCTGGTGCCTAGACCCTCATAAGTAAGCCACTATTCCTTCTTCCTAACCTGGACTTACTCTAAAGTTCCATTGACGCTGTTTGCCATAGGCAACTCTGCTGGTGTTTGAAATACTGGTGGCATAGCTTTTCTTATGAGGAATGGCTAGTGGTTTTGAACTTCTGCCCTTGCAGTTAGCAGCCCAATGTATAACCACTATGCCACCACTGCCCCTTGGTGACATAGCTTTTATCAACCCAGCAATAGGCTAGCCACCATCATGTGACAAATTTACCAATGAGTTGGGTGATGTAACATTAATTTTGGTTATTTCTTTTTATTCTTTTCTTTCATAATTTATTGTTTTCTGTTATTTATGAGTTCACATTGACTGCATAATTAGGTAAACATTATAGTTATTTCCATTTTCTAAGGAAAAAGAGGCAAAATTTCCTTCTTTCTTTCTTTCATGTGGCACAGACAGTCTTTACTAGTGGCAGTGGGATGTGAGACAAGACGGGGATGATAACTCCTGCTCCTGTGGCTATATTCATAGGCCAAGTCGCTGCCTCACAGGAAGATATAAAATTATTTTAAGGACATGGACAATCTCTTAAGCTGGATTTTGGCTTTTTAAAAGATCTAGTTCAAGGTGTGTAAAAGAATAAAATGTATCATTTATTTAGAAAGGTCCTATCTTTCTAGTTGGATATGATGGTAGCTCTACTGACAGTCTACAAGAGATCATCAAAGTGGAGGCATTTCCAGAAGACTGGAGATTTACAGAAATCATGTTAATCTTCAGAAAAATGTTTGACAAGTTATAGATTTTGAGTTTGCAATTGAATCCCACAATCCTCAAGTTGCTATGTATTAGGAGATTTATTGGCCTTGAAAACAATCATCTCATATTAGTTCACTACAAGTAAATTTACTGTAAATGTGGGAAAGCTTTGCAGACTTATTGTATAAAGACGATTTGAATGAGCAATAATATTTTTCTGTTCATTTAACATTTATTGATTTCCAAGACATTGTCACAGTATTTCTTCTAGTCTCAAAACAAGCAGTAAGATATGGGCTTTTGTCCTAAATGGTTAAGTGTCACGTGGAAGCAAAACCATTGTATGGATGTGCTAGATTATTAGTCTAAATTTGGTAACTGCTGATCCAGCATCTTGGTCACTACTATTGTACTTCTTCTCCCATGGTTAAATGTACAGACTCGATGATCTTTGTAAGAACATTTCTTTTGTAAAGTTTCAACTGTGGAACAAAGGAATGCTTTGTTTTACAGAAAGTAAAGTTCCTATCAGCAAAACATGCCAAACTAACAACTAGGTGGCCGATATATAGGGCAGATAATTCTTATATTGGCAGACACTCAAGTCCCTTGATTGCTAAATCTTAAATTAAAATTTTCTAGAATACTTGAATGAGCCAAAGAAACCAGATTTCCCCAGAGAATTTGCTTTATGCCATAAATTGTCTAATTGAACCATTGTTATATGAATTGGCATTGGAATGACTTCAATTTGAGTCATCATTGACAATTTGTATATAAATATAAAGCTTTTTTTACATGTTTAATTGCTTCTTTTTTTACTTTGATCATGCTGTAGGTCATAATTTTAATGATTGGCCATTATAGTCTTGCATTTTTTAATGCCTCTGATTATAATGTAAAATGATAGAAGGTCAGTCATTCAAAATATCAGTGTCTATTTTACCATTGTATCACTTCACAAATATACAAACCTTTGACTTAAAGTTGTTATTTCTTTAATTGGTATGATGTATTTCTCTAAATGCATATAACCAGCAAACACAACATTTATTTTTTCTTTGGAATCCCACTGAAAATACTGATCAAAAAATTCCTTTGATGTTATTTTCCCAATCAGCCTTACATCTCCATTACCATCACTGCAATGTTTTGCTTAAATGAACATAAATATAGTCACCTAATTACATTTGAAGAAGCTTGAAGATTCCCCACGAATGCATTTAAGGTTATATGGATGTGTTAGACAGTGGCAATTATAACTCTATATAAAGGGAGAACTTTATATCAAGAAAAAATGGCTTTCACAGGTTCAAAAGCAACTAAGCCCAGTTGTATTGTCAGTTATTATGCTGGAAGCCTTTCCTGACTTGCTTGGCTGCCTGGGGCAGGAAAGCTGGGAGGTCAAGAGAACAAGACGCTAGTAGAGGCAAAGATAGATCAGTAGATCAGATGTTACGTCAGGCCACAGAGAGCTCTCAGGATTGGAAGATAATATTTCAGGCTACCAACACATGTCCCAAGAGATTAGATGCAGGAGCCAGGCCAGCAGGAAGAAGAAAGAGCCAGTTCTCCTCAGTATCTTTTGTAGGTATCAAGTAGGTCACATTTCCAAGGGGATGTCCTCAAACCACAACCTGAACCTTACAGAGGAGGGTCAAACCATAGAGAAACCTGGGCAGGCCAAGTTGACATAAAGCCTAATTATTACATATTAGATTTAATCTTGATTATCTAAATTGGACTAAGCCACAAACTGCAACATTAAACACACTAGCTCAACATATAAAAATAAAAACGTTCTCACAACTGAATCAATAAGCAACATCATGATAAATAGAGAAAATAGTGAGGTTGTCAACAACTTCATTTTACTTGGACCTAGAGTCTACACCCATGGAAACAGCAGTCAAGCACTCAAACAAGGTCCGACTGCATTGGGCAAATCGGCTGCAAGAGATCTCTTTAAACTGTTAACGAGTCAAAGCACTTTATGGACTAGGATGTGATTGAGCTAAGGCATGGTATATCCAATCATCTCATATGCGTGACCTGCACAGTGAATAAGGAAGATCAAGGAAGAATTGATACCTTTGAATTATGATGTTGGCAGAGAATATTGAATAAAGCAACCTTGTCTTAGAAAAAGTATACTTGGAATGTTCCAACGATAGAAGGCAGGCTGTCAAGACTTTATCTTACATAATTTGGAAGTGGTATCAAGAGGGACCATTCTCCAGAGAAGGCTTCAGATTTGGTAAAGTGAGGGGCAGCAAAAAATAAAAGAGAGGAAAACCAGCAAGATGGATTAATACAGTGGCTGTATTGATGGACTCAAACATAAGAACAATTGTGTAGATGAGACAGGACCAGACTGGGTTTTGTTGTGTTGTACCTAGATTGGTTTAGAACTGACTCAAGGCAGCTAACAAAAACAAAGGCACATCAACAGCGAATGAAAATATGTTTTAATCCTCTTAGCCTTATTCCTGCAAATTTGCTTATATTTTCCCCTTTGATTCTCTCCCATCTCATTTCAATGGGTACATGGTTTTGAATGATAATGGTTTTGTTACATGTGACAAGAAGTCCACTTACCTACTTCCGACTCCCAGTGATTTCTAGGACATTGATATTTTGCCTCAGCCTTTATGTACATAGTTGTTCTATTACCACCAATACATGTCCTCTTAAACCCACCAGAGCCTGTGATGAGCGAATCTCTTTGAAAACAGGAAGGGGATGTTTAAAGACGGATGACAACAGTGCTCCCAAGCAAAGAATGCTAGTGTGCCAAGTCTTTCATGCCCAAGGTATGCACACACTACCCTCCAAGAGAAGCAGAGGAGGTGACAGGATTAGGAACGCTTCTGCTCTGTGGTTCATGGACTTCTGCCTATCAGTTTTGAAAATTTAACTGGGACAAGATTTTCCATGGACATTATATTGCAATAATTTTTCAGTGCCTTATTTCCCCTGAGAAAGCAAGTAAGGGAGAAAAGTTGCTAATGTTCAACTAATATGTCTATTTAATAGTCAGTGAAATGAAATAGTAATTTGCTATGAGCCAAGAATATTCATTAAAATTGCTGATTTACAACCATTCTGTAGCAGTACTATTTGCCCAACAAAAATAACTTGGTTTGAAAAATGTCTCTCCAATGCTGCTGTCTATAGACACAACTAAAGAAGATGCATTAAATCTGAACATAAGATACTGATTCATATCCTAAGTTCCTTGAAGTTCAAGTAGGATCAAAAAGGAATATGTTTAAGTAACCAAAAGAAAAAATTGTTGTACACAAAATCCACCTTAAGGGGCCTTCCGTGATGCTACCAATTGAAGCACTTCTAATTTGTTTTTTTGGCTTAATAAACTCTTATCTGATAAAATGAGAATAAGGCCAGGTTGTATACTGAGTCAGATTTAATCATTAATTTCATAAATTGAATCAATTCATCAGATATTTTATTTTTATTTTAAATCATTTTATTGGGGACTTGTACAACTCTTATCACAATCCATTCATTCATCCATTGTGTCAAGCACATTTGTACAATTGTTGCCCTCATCATTCTCAAAACATGTGCTTTCTACTTGAGCCCCTGGTATCAGCTCCTCATTTTCCCCCTCCCTCCCCATTCCGTCCTCCCTCATGAACCATTGATAGTTTATAAATTATTACTATTTTGTCATATCTTACACAGTCTGATTTCTCCCCTCCCCCACTTTTCTGTTGTCCATTCCCCAGGGAGGAGGTTATATGTAGATCCTTAAAGATAGAAGAACTTTGTATATATAAATTCTGTTGTAGTTCCGTTGGAAGAATGATAATAAAGAATGGTGCAGAATATATATTTATTCCTTGATGGCCCTCTTGCATTGATATGACAGGTTTTGACCTGTGGGGCAAGGATCTACCTTGTAAGAATTGATCCAGGACATTTTCCCCTGGCAATAACCCCAGGCTTAGGGTAATCAGAGCTCAGTCGAATGGGACATGGATCTGTGCAGGCCAGCACCTCATGGTGGAACCGAGCTCACACAGACTCCTCCTAACAAAAGTGTCCAGAGTGCCTGGTGGATGGAAACAAATGCTAATGTTCTCAGTGCAATGGCCTTATGACCCAGGGGATGGCAATGCTTTGCTTTTTTTGTTTCTATTGGTTTTTGTTTTCCTGCCTTTTGATCATTTGTTATAATTTTGTTTTGTTTGTTTGTTGCTTAGTTTGCTGCTGTTGTTGGTGTAGTTGGTCTTATGAGGTTTTGATTTTGTCTTAATACAACGCCCAAGTAAACCAGAGTCGTGCATTACCCCTGAACAAGCAAATGGATTCTGGGTGCCTATGTACCTCTAACCCCAATCCCAAAACAATTCGTTCTGATAACATGCCCCTGCTTGATGCTTACCTGCATGAAATGATCACTGAAGATCACCAGGCTACAGCAAAATGCAGCACAGAAAGCAGAGGGTGCCCGGCTATCAATCAGAATAGTGTCTGGGGTCAAAAAAGCATATCTCTAAGTGAGACGTCAACTAAGTCCACATGGAAGAAGCACACCAGCTTGTGTGATCCAAAGATGACAGTAACAAAATCCAAATATGACAAGGGAAAAGTATCAAAGCTTAATTGTGAACACCCAATTTGTAGAAGGCTATGGAGGACAGTGGGAGCCCAAAACCCATCTGCAGAATGTCTAGTCCGGTGGCTCTCAACCTTCCTAATGCCGCGACTCTTTAATAGAGTTCCTCATGTTGTGGTGACCCCCGACCATAAAATTATTTTCGTTGCTACTTCATAACTGTAATTGTGCTACTGTTATGCATTGTAATGTAAATATCTGATATGAAGGATGTATTAGGCAATCCCTGTGAAAGGGTCGTTTGACCCCCAAAGCAGTCAGGATCCACAGGTTGAGAACTGCTGATTTAATCAGATTAAGCCTCTGGAGTTCCCCCTGGTCACAGGCAAGAGTCTCAAACAGTTTCACTATCAGATAGAGATTACTATCAGATAATCAAGTCATCATTGTACACTTGATTATACTGGATCAAACTGGATACTTGTCATATGACCACCCTCTTGACCAACCTGAGTTTTCTAGGCTCAAGTATTTCTTGCTTGATCCATGACAAAATGTCTTCCCTAGCCTTTTAAATATTGGTGGTGGTCTTTTCTTTCTGACTCATTATTTGTGTTTTTCTCTTTATATTATTATTATTTTATCCTTAAAAAAACCTTACTAAACAGTACCAGGAAAAGAAAGAAAGAAATGGTTCCATTTAACCCAATTCAAAAACACCAGAGAACAACAAATGCTAGAGAAAGTGCACAGAGAGAGAAATCTTATACACTGCTGGTGAGCTTGTAAATATATACAACCATTGTGAAAAAGCAATACAGTGCTATCTGAAACAACTGAAAATAGAAATACCATATGACCCAGCAATACCCCTGCTGGGGACATACCCCCCAAATAAAAGACAGAACATAAACAGCCATTTGCTCTCCCATGCTCACTGCAGCACAGTTTACAATAGCAAGAAGCTGGAAATAGTCCAAATGCCCATTCGTAGAAGAATGGATAAAGAAACTGCTGCATATATACAATGGACTATTATGCACCCCTAAAAAAGCATCAATGAAACCACGAAATACCACATGACATGGATGGATCTGGAAACCATTATGCTGAGTGAAGTTAGTGAACCACAAAAGGACAAATATTGTGTATGTCCACTACCAAAAGGGTAAACACGAAGACAAAGGCAGGCTTCTGTTCTCAGGTCATGAAATCTGCCAATCTGGTCTTCGAAGCAATGAGCTAGTGAGCCTGCCTTGTGTCCGTGAACCATATATCACTGTTTTATTTGTACATCTTAAAAACCACTTTCAGAGAGGAGACCTCCTCAGAGCTGGCATCAGTTTCTCAAAATGTGGAGAGAGGGAGAAGGCTAATCAGTTTCTGTTATGTAACCTCGTTTTATGGTCACTGCAAACCAACAGACACTCCTGAAAGTGTGATTACTGGAATTGATTGGAAATCCCAGCCAAGAGGTGCTGGGAGCAGGGACATGTATCTGGTGGAGAAGGTGGTGACATTCCTATGGCTGGGTAAACCTGGTGGGTGGGACAAACTGCCACTGGGGAAAAAGAAACACTTAGCATTACTTGTACCTACCACAGGGGGAGAAGACATCTGGGAGTAGGCTCCTAATTAGACCCTTTGACCTTGTCCCTATCCAGCCCTTGGTGACTAGGTCTTTTGAATCTGTCCCTCGAAGGCACCGACATCCTTCATAGGCCACACCAGAAGGATCCGACTTAGAAACTTCACCAAGCATACTAGATTTACCTTAAACTTACCTGTAGCCAGTGTAAGGAACTGAAATATTCCCCTGGACTTAAGTTTGAAATGCCTTAGTATGAGAAGAAGCATATGACTGACTGCTGTCCCAGAGATATGGAATTGGACTTTAGTTTGAGCCTCTTGCTTTGAGGATCCCCAATGAATACTGGCCTGGAATTACCATACATTTACTATTTTTCTGCTCTCTTTGACCTTTTTAGGACACGTGCCAATCTAGCAGGACTGGTCCTGCTTTAGAGAATAAGTGCTACCACAAGCTTTGCCCAATTCCCCACTCTCATCGTTCATGGGCACAGTGTCCAGTCACTTAAGAGTTCAATCTATGCAAGTTAACAATTCATGTGCTAGGATCTGAAAAGCCAGCCTAAACATATATAATTTCCTTTTCTCAATAACATTTAAGTTCCTAAATTAATGATACTATCAGTGGAAGTACCTTATGCCCCATGGGGGTGATTTATAATGTTCCACAGTAAAATGATAATGATTCCCCTAAGGGAAGAAGAGAGATATAAACCATAAATGTATAAATGGATTTAGAGCTGGCACTTAAGAGTAGATCTAATCTAAGAATAATTACTTCTCCTGACATGGCCCTACTCAATACTCACCCTCATGAAGAAATCACTGAAGATATGGGTGCTATAGAAAAGCGTGAAGCCCAGCTATCAGAAAGAACAGCATCTGGAGTCTTAAAGGTTTTTCTTAAATCAAGCAGCCATCTAAGTGAAGCACCAACTAAATCCACTTGGAAGTAGAACCCTAGCCGGTGTAATTCAAGGATTATAAATAATAAAATCCAAATTCAGGGCAGGAACGGTATCAGACTTTACATTTTGAGCCCTTGTGTTGCAGAAAGCTACAGTTAACAGTGGAAATTCATAATCCATTTGGACGGTCCTCAGGAGATTAGGACTCTCACCCAGGAATATGAATAGCTTTGTGCTCAGATAGAGAGAGTTGTAAAGTTCATTATGACCCAGTTAAAAGTTGTTTCAACTTGGAATATTTTCTATTTTCTTTTTGATTGAAGTTTTCCCCTGTTATTTTGATTGTTGGAATGGTTTTTTGTGTTGTTGTTTGTTCACTAACTTGTTGGCTTCCTGTAATTTGTGTTTTGTATACTCTTCTGTATATGAAATCCAGGATAGAAAAATCTCTAGAGATAGTAACTGGATTACTAATTACTTAGGGGCATAAAGGGAAATTGGGGGGTAATAGGGATCTAACAGGAAAAATAGGTTGCATCTGAGCAAGAAATCATGGTGCTGAAGAAAGAAATTCAAGCCACACTGCAAGCCTAGGCTCCCAGAATTGATGGGATACCAAATGAAACATTTCACCAAGCTGACGAAGCACTGGAAGCACTCACTCATCTCTGCCGGGAGCTTTGGAATCAGCCACTTGGCTGATTGACGGAAAGAGATCCATATTTGTACCCATTTCAAAGAAAGGTGAAAAGTATAGAACAATATCATTGACATTACATGCAAGTAAAATTTTGCTGAAGATCATCCAACAAAGATTGTAGCAGTACATTGGCCATGAGTTGCCAGAGGTTCAGGCTGGACTGAGAAGAGTACCCGTTGGCAGAACTAATATCCGATTTTTGGTTGCGTTCAGCTACCCAGTAGTTAAAATGACACTTGTAATCAGGATTCTTTCTCAGGGGAGCGACCTAGCTGCCCAATGTGGAAATCACAAATTTACATTCCCTACCCTTTTCGGCATTCATCTGCACCACAGGGTAATTCTAAGCACCTGTAGTAATGTTCATTTCATCCATAGGTATAAAAAATTAGGTGGGTTTATGCTTGTGATATATATGTATTCATTTCATAAAACTAGTTAAACTTTTGATGAAACGCTACACTTCATTTCTGTCTGGTTGGATCAGGCTGGCTCCTAGCAGCAAGTGACCTTGAATCTCCCCTACCTGTGTGGAGCTAATCAGAGCAGGCTGAAACAACTAGCAGCGAGTGACCTTGAGTCTCCCACACACACCTGCGAAGCTGACCAGAGCTGGCTAATGTAAAGCAGCATTGCAAGTTTTTTTTTCTTTCTTTTAGTCACGGACCATTTTGTTCACAGCCCATTTGGCTCAGTGCCCGCTTTGTTCTCAGCCGCTGCTCTGCACCCGGCATGAATACACCCGGAACCAGGAAGACACCTTACATTCCCGAAACCCAGACATACCTATATCTCCCAATCCCTGACTACTTTACCTTATATGGACTCAGGGTAGCCCAGTCACATGTTCCCCGGCTATATAAACACCACTCCTGTAGTCTGGAGTGTGACTCCATCAGCCTGGACACTGTGGACTGTGGAACTTCACCCAGGCTGGGGTTTTCTCCCCAATAAAGCCTGGTTGCTCAAGTTCGACTGATTTGGTCTCTGGCGCCTCTCACGACTACCTTACAATTTCCTTGAGTCTATTACTTCAGTAAACAATCATATATAATATAAAGAGGAAAAAGGGCCAATCACAGGGTGACATGCTGTCATTCATTTCAGTATTGTGTTATGCCCCAAAATCCAATGAGATATTATGAGTGAATTATGCAATTCTTTAAAGTGTTCAAAGAGCTATAAATATTATTGGAACTATTGCTGTAAGTTCAGCAGAAGCAGAAAGGAGTTTTGTTGTTGTTGTTGTTGTTTCAAAAATGACCGTAATATCTTCAGAGAACAGAAGACATTTGTTTCTAATATATCAAATACAATGTATAATTGGCCTAAGGAATGGTATCTTACTCCTACAATGAAAAGATGGTTAAGGATAAATCCCATAGACACTGATACTAGGATCAAAGAAAAGAATATTGTAAGTGAGGATGGCAATCAAGAAGTAATATGGAAATATCTTTAACAGTTTTATTGTTTTTTAATCAGGTATTATTTACTATTTTTTCATTAATATTTCAAACTGCTTTCTTATAGCATAATCCAGTTTTGTTTTGTTTTTTAACCTCCTTTATTGTTCTTATTTAAGTATTAACTGCACGAAGTAATAAATTGCCTTGCAGCATATCAGTTTTTTTATATTTAAAAGAGTCATTGGGGCAGCAAACCGATTGTTAAATTATTTGAATCCCAACACTGGCTGGAGTTCATTGTTGCAGCCATTGTGTCAATCCATCTCCTTGAGCACAGTCCTCTCTTTCACTGCCCTGTTACATCATGCCCTGAGCATGATGTCTGTGATTGGTCTGCCCCTGCCTCTAAGAAGAGGCTGTACTTCTTCCAAGAAAGACACTTTTAGCAGTCCATGACATTCTTAATATTTTTCACTGGTACCATAAGTCAAACACATCAATTCTTCTTCGGTCTTCCTTATCCAGTGTCTTACTTTCACAAGCATATGAAGTTAATGAAAATACCATGGCTTGGGTCATGTGCACCTTAGTATTCAAATGAACACCTTTGCTTTCAGAACTCTGTAGAGGTTTGTGCAGCTGATTTACTTAATGTGATATGACAGTTGATCGTGTTACTGCTGCTTCCCTGAGTTTTGCTTGTGGAAGACAAAATTCTTGACAACTTCAATCTTTTCTCTATCATGATGTTACCTACTGGCCAAGCTGTGAGGATTTTAGTCTTCTTTAGGTTAAATTGTAATCCATGCTGAAAAGTGCAATCCTTGATCTTTATCATCGGTGCTTCGAGTTCTCCTCCGTTTCAGCAAGCAAAGTTGTGCCATCTGTTTTTCCAAGGTGATTAATAAACCTTTCCCCAATTCCAATACTGAATTCTTCTTAATATAAAGCAAATTCTCAGATTATTTGCTCAGCATACACTTGCTCAGCATTGAATAAGTATGGTGAAATAATGCAACTTCCTTATTAGGGAAGAAAATTTTTCCTTTTTTCAAAAGAAAATTAATTGAAAGACCTTTAATGGGCATTTATTTTCAGCCTTTTATAAGTTAACAAGTTTCCTTGTCAGATTGTATACATCAATTGAAATATACCCAACCCAAATTCTTTGGGGATTTAAAATTTTTATTATTACTGAAATATTAATTATATCATGTGATTTTTTATATGGGTAACCTAGCTATCATAAAATATTTGGGGCAAGGAATGGTGTTAGTGTGGTTTGACTAGAGAAACAAATTCATAGATACTCATGTGTATAAGAAAGGGCTTTTTATAAAGATTGTCTATTAAGAAAACATTACAGCCAAGTCCATAAATCCGATATTAGCCCATGTGTCTGATACCAGTCTATACATTCCTCTTCAGACTCATGCAACACATGCAATGACACAGAATCCAGGAAGATCACAGGCCAGTGGATGAAAGGTCTTGTGGATCCAGTGGTAGTGGAAGCATCTCAATGCTGGCAGGCATCTCCACATGACTCCCTCAGCTCCAGGGCTCTGGCTCCATCAACATAGCCCATGTGGCTTGTCAACAGGAATATGTAGCAGAGAGACAGCAGAGAGTGTATCTGGCCTCCAGTGAACTATTTATCTCCATGGCACCTTGAAATGAGGTCATCAAGCTGCAACCTGATTGATAGGTAAGACTCCATCCCTTCACACGTTGACACCAGATTACGTAACTACCACAGGAATTAAATATATTAATATTAAATATATTAATTAATATAAAAATTGTTGAAAAGTCAAATTAGCTCTCATCAACTATATATTACAAAGTACATATCATTGGTTGTTTAGTAACATAGAGCTAATAAAATACACTGGATATAATTGGTTTGGATTGCTTACTGGTATGATAGGGACTGGTGAGACCTTCCTTCCCCTAAGACTATATGAACTTTAGGCACTCTTCAAGCCTGGAATTGAACTTACCCAGGTGGCTTAGTTTTCAATCAAACGGTAAAAAGGCCTAAAAGGTGAACAATCGGTGATGTATACACACTTTGAAGCAATCAACCATATGAGGTCAGAGGACAACATTTGCCCCTGTCAGAAGGCAGGAAGGGTTAGGAAAAAGGATGGAGGGAAAGGGAAGGAGGTCTGCTACATTGTGGGGATTGCAATCAATATCACAAAACAAAATATGTATACATTTTGTAAGGGAAACCAACTTGCTCTGTAAATGTCATGCAAATCTCTCTTTCTTTCTCTCTCTCTCTCTCTCTCTCTCTCTCTCTCTCTCTCTCTCTCTCTCTCTCACATACACACACAGAGTTGACCCCAAAGAAACCTAAGAATGCTAAAAAAAAAAAAAGGAAATAAAATAAATGGTTTCAGATTTTTATAAGTATTTAATATAGTTCTGGGTAATTGAACACTTAGAGAATTTTGTTAAGGACAAACCAAAAATATATATATAAACAAATGAGCTTTCTACCACTGAAAATGTTCAAGAAAGACCCAATAAGGTTAAATATTTTAAGACAATATTCCCATTGTATTCAAGTTTAGATTAACCAACCCGTGAGATAGTTTACAAGGAGCCCCAGTGAAATAGTAGAATAAGCACTGGATTGTTCACCCTAGGATAACGGTTCAAGCCCATCAATTTCTCCTAGGGAGAAAGGCGATACTGTCTGCTTCCGGAAAGATTGATGGCCTCCGAACCCCTGGGGATCCGATCTAGTCTCTCCTATAGGATTGCTATCAGGCAGAATCAACTTGAGAGCAACGTGTTTGAGGAAGTTATTTTATAGCTTAAAAGTTTCTAAAATGAAGGAAATTGTAAATTCTACTTCTTGAATATGTGAAATGAGGCATTTTAACATTCTCCTTTGTAGTCAGGATGCAGTAGAAAATGCTTAACAGATGCTGAGAGATGAATAGAAAAATAAATAGATACAAACCTTTTAATAGAGTGAGAAGACATTTTTACAGATTTTTACAGATGAGGAAACCAGCAGGCCCAGAGTCCTGACTCACCAACCCCATACAGCTGGTTATTGAGAGAGCTGAAACTAGAATCCATCCTTCTTAGTTTTTATTTTAGGGTTATTTTCCACACAGTTCCTCTATAAACAGAGAAAAGTAACATGGTAAAAAGAATAAAGCAGAATGTGGACACATCTTAAATTCTGCTCCATACACTGAAAATAAGGGTTTTTCTTCAAGATATACATAGAGTTAGACCACTCTGCCTTAAAGAAACAATTAGAAAGGAGGCGAAGGAAGACAGGGGATGCCAATCGTGCCAGGCAAAGGAAATGTTGCCATTAATTCTTGTAAACAAAGTTAACATGTAAGAGAGGAGAGAGCTTTTTTTTAAAATTAAAAAATCATTTTATTGGGGGCTCTTACAGCTCATGTAACAATCCATACATCAATTGTATCAAGCATATTTGTACATATGTTGCCATCATAATTTTCTAAATATTTACTTTCTGTTTGAGTCCTTGGTATCAGCTCCTCTTTTTAAAAAAAAATCATTTTATTGGGGACTCATACAACTCTTATCACAATCCATACATACATCAATTATATAACAGCTTCTCTTTTTTCCCTCCTCCCCACACTTGTGACCCCTTGATGAATTATAAATTATTATGTTCATATCTTACCAACCACTGTCTCCCTTCACCCACAGTTTCTGTTGTTCATCCCCCTGGGATTGTGGTGGTGATGGTTATGTGCGGATCTTTGCAATAGGTTCCCCCTTCCTCCCCTCCTCTCCCCACTTTCCCCTACCCTGTGGTTATCACTCCCATTCTGTACCTGTGCACATGCTCTGGTAACGGTGAACATGCTCCAGTCTAGCGGGCAGTGAAAGGCAGGACTGGGTTCATGATAGCGGGGGGTGAGGAATCCTCAAGGAACCAGAAGTATACTGTGTGTTTCATCCGTGCTATACTGGACAGCATTTTTATATAATCTCTTGAACAGGAAATAATTATTTTGGAAACAACAACAAAAATAAGAAATGGTCCAATCCATGGGAATGCAACTCAGTAAATATTTCTTAGTCATTCTACAATTCAGCAAATTTTTTAGTCCCTGTTATGTGGTGTTTGAAGTGCTGGGTCTTGTAAACATAAAAATAAACAAGAAAGATATGGTCCTAACTGTCCAGGAACATTCAACCAAGTAAAAAATAAACATCAGATGTTTGCCATGGCAAAATGTACAAGAACTATTTTAGAGAAAGAAAAGTGCCTGGGGAGTCAGTTGTCTAGTCAAAGAGTGGCAAGGAAAGACTTGGTGGAAGGAATGCCTTTTATCTGAGGCAAAGCTGCCCCATTGTAATTGAGGCATTCCCACCTATAGGGAGCCTATAGGATTTCTGAGGTGGAAGTCTTTATGGGAGCAGGTAACCTCATCTTTCTCTCCGGGAACAGCTGGTGGTTTGACCTTCATCCTTGCTGGCTGCATTCCAGAGGTTACCAACAGTGCAGCCAGGGCTTGCAGTCAAAGGGAGGAGTCAGTTGACTATGCAAAGTAACAAAAGAGAGCTTCAGGTGGAGGAAATCTTTCTGTTACAATTGAGAGACAGGGAGTGTAGGTGGGGTAAAAAAAGGGGTAGGGTTTCGAGGTGAACAGCACTGGGTGATCCTGTCAAAGGGTGACATTAAAAGAACTATAAAATTTTGTGGGTGGGGTGGGTAGATAAAGGGAAACTGAGGTCAAGGAGTTTAAGAAGGAAGAAAAGGTTTCCAAACTGATTGTGGTAGCAATTGTACAGCATTGCCTGATGTGACTGAACTATGGAATGATATGATGTCTGTATTCTCTCCCAATAAAATGGTTTCGGGGGAAAAATTGCGAGCTGTTTCAGCAGAAGTGTATTCTTTTTAAGACACTCTAGCAATAATCGACTCAAACATAGCCACAACTGTGAGGAGGGTACAGGACAAGGTGGTGTTCCATTCTGTCGTATTCAGGGTCCCCCCCGAGCGAGAACGTACTCCGTGGCACCTCACAACATCGTCTAGCTATAACAACAAAAGCATTTTTCATAAGCCCAGTTTGCATGAATCAATATCTTATAGGATTCAAACTATGCTACTTTACTTTTGAATCTTCGACTGCCTCCATTCAGAGCTGTCTTTATTCCCCAGTCACCAGGAGGCTTTCATTTCATGTGGTTTTGCCTTTCATGCTCCACAAGCAAGGGCGGCAGGTTTCGTTGGTGCCGGTGTTTTTATAGTCAAAGATTTTATCAACTTGTCTGTCGTTTTAACTACAATATTGTAGTAATTAATGTTTGTGAACTGATATCAAGAATTTTTGAGACGGAAGTAGGCATTGAATGAAAAGAAGAAAAGGTTGCTAATAATGCTGAACCAACAATGTTATAATTCAACATAGAATGATGTCACAAAACAATTTTGTTGTTAGTATCTATAGTCTCAGAACTATATTTAAGCTCTTCACATCTGTATTTATCAAATATTCTATAATTAAAATCGATGATAAAATTACTCGGGATTGCATAGTCTAGTAAAGGAGGGCTACGGGGTATGGGCAGGATGGTGTACTTGACACTGAGTTACCACATTGGCAGACACTAACTCAGATGAGGTCCCTGGTCATCACCCCTCTCGACTTTGCAGATACAACATAGCTGACAGATTTGTTTTCCTGGATTCCACTGGTCACACTTTTCCAATCTTCCATGTAGGTTTATCCTCTACCCTCCAAACATGATGCTTGGCTTCACCGTCTTCTAATACAGGCTCCTGTTTGATAAATTCTTCCCGACCACTGGTTATCTGTACGTCTGAGTTCTCCATCGACCCACAAAAGCATGTGTCCCACCAGCTATTTCACATCTCCACCTGGTCGTTAATTGGACTTAATCGACATCTGAAACGACAGGAATCCGGATTGCCACCACATGTGCTTTGCTAGCAGGAGATGCAGTCCCTGGGGAAGAACCTCGTGCTCAGCAAGGCAGAAGCTCAGCAATAAAGAACCCCACCAAGAGGAGGCCTGTTGGCTTAGTGGTTATGAGTTGGGGTATTAACCACATCAGCAGTTCGAAACCACTAGCCACTCTGCAGGAGAAAGATGTGGCTTTCACCTCCTATAGAGGTTAAAGAAAAGATGCACTGACACTGCGGCAACAATGAACTCAGGCAGAACAGTTCTGAGGCTCGCACAGGGCCAGGCAATGGCTCGTTCCGCCGCACACCGAGTCCCTGTGAATCAGAAACCACTCAATGGCACCTAATTCAACAACCACCACAATATGGTTTGGCTAGAGTAGCTTTTCTTCCAGCTTGTCTCTTTTCTACTGAATATATAAGGTCTCTTGAAACATATAACATTAGCAAGAGAAGCTAAGGTCGGAAAGGAGCAAAAGGGGGGAGAATTTATGCTGACACAAAGATTGAATAGTGCTTTGCTTTTTATAGAAGGAGATAAACAATGCAGCAATCCAAGGAAGACCTATTATAGATTTAGCTTCTTAATGATAGTTGTTTCTATTTTAAAAAGACTAAGGTTTCAAATGAGAAAGAAATTAAGGTTTTCACTAGCTAAATTTTTAAGCAATAGATTGCTAGATTCCTCTTCTCAATATGTCCTACTCTGGAAGCTCCATTGAAACATAACCGTCGCTGGTGACCCCAGTGGTATTTGAAATACTGGTGGTAGAGCTGGTAGAACTTCCAGAATCCTAGCAACATGGAAGCCACACACTGATGACAAACTGACAGATGAGAAGAACGAACAAACAACAAACCTGACTTAGAAGAGGTACCATTTAAAGTGCTCAGACGCACGGATGACAAGACTTCATCTCATGTGCTTTAGATTATCAGGCATGACCTGGCAGTAGTGGGTGAGCAGAAAAAAGGAATGCCCTTCATGAGATGGATTGACAGTGAAATTCAAGGTTTAGAAAAGAAACGTAACACAGTGCCTCATCCCGTGCACTTATTCCTGGAATGCACCCAGCCCCCAACACCCCTGCTCCCCGCCCACACCCACCCCCTCCCAACTTCCTCCTTTACTAAGACCAGGTCTGCACTTGAAATCCTTGCCTATTGCCCTTCTGCGACCTGGCTGCTAAATTTTATTTTCTTTTTTATTCCTCTGTGTTGCTCAAATTCTTACCAATATATTTATATAAACTGTATCATGCTCAGGAGTGAAGTGATATTCTAAAAGAAATGTTTATGAAATTGGATCACCAGGGAAATAGGACTGTTGCCCAGTGTTAGTTTTGGGGGACATGCTTAGAGACTGCATTTGTCTCCCTCATTTCTCCAATCCATCCAGCTGGACAGCCAGAGGCAGGAAAATCACGTTATACTTTGAGCAGACCTTACAAAAGTCAGACAACAAATAGCATTGCCCCACATCACCCTAAATGAATAAATATTCCAAAATGGAGATCAGTGAATTTCAATGGGAATTCATGATCAGAGAATGGGGATACACATATCTTGAGAAGACACTTTTGCTTCCATTGGTGGGGAAACCAAGGAGGGGCAGCCTGCCCTTGGGGAAAACACTTAGCACTCATTAGTAGACTCCCAACAGGAGAGCCCACCCAGTATTGTGTTGTTAATCAGGTAGTTTTTTTACCTGAGCTTCTCTTCCGCCCTCTGAGACACTGGTTGCAGGGTGCTGTGGGTTGGCTGGATTGTAGGTTTTGTCGGTACCGCACAGGTTTGGACCACATCAGATTCACATGACTGGGAAACTCCAATAGGGCACAGACTGTACCTTAAACATTCCCATCAAGGAACGAAGGAATTGAAATGCTCCTTTGGACTTGAAGCTGGAATGGCCTCCATAAGAAGCCGAGGGCTGCCGAGCCAAGGGCATGGATTTGGAAGTAAGTGGATTTTGGATGAAATCTCTTGGTTTTGAGTCAATAATTGGCCACTTAAGAATGCTATGTACTTCCTACTTTCTTTGCTTCGGGGGCCATGTTCTAGTTCTGCAGTGATACTTTACCTGAATGAATGAGCGTCGTTGGGATTTTCACCTTGTGTCTCCCCTACATTGCTTTCTTAAAAAGTGGTCAGTTACTTAAGTTTTAACCTGCATAAGTGAACACACCATGTATTTAAGTCTAAAAAGCTTTCTTATATATGTATGTATACATATATTTTCTCAATCCTTTAAGTTCTATATCATTGTCTATGTTAATGATACTATTATTAAAATTACCAAATGCCTCAGGACATTACTTAATTTATTTATCAACAAGTTGATAATGCTGCCTTTAAAGTGAACCCCCCAAATTAAATAAAAATAAATAAATAAAATAAACTCAAGATATACATAACCGTTAGATGTACGAAAGTATTTTGAGTTCACACTTATTTATAAGCCCTAACAATTTAAAAAATATTTATTTCCTTTTTTTTTGCTTTTAATTTTAAAAATTTTAAAACATTTAAATCATTTTATTAGGGGCCCATACAACTCTTATCACAATCCATACATACATCAATTGTGTTAAGCACATTTGTACATTCATTGCCTTCATCATTCTCAAAATATTTCCTCTCCACCTAATCCCCTGGCACCAGCTCCTCATTTTTTCCCCTCCCTTCCCGTTCCCCTCTCTCTCGTGAACCCTTGATAATTTATAAATTATTATTTTGATTATACCTTGCCCTGTCCGATGTCTCTCTTCACCCACTTTTCTCTTGTCCGTCCCCCAGGAAGGAAGTCACATGTAGATCCTTGTAATCGATTACCCCTTTCCAACCTATCCTCCCTCTACCCTCCCAGTATCGCCACTCACAGCACTGGTCCTGAAGGGATCATCTGCCCTGGATTCCCTGTGCATCTAGTTTTTGTCTGTACAAGTGTACATACTCTGGTCTAGCCAGACTTGCAAGATAGAATTGGGATCATAATAATGGGGGGGGGGGAAGTAAGCATTTAGGGACGACAGGGAAGTTGTATTTTTCATCTTTGCTATATCACACCCTGACTGGCTCGTCTCCTCCCTGAGACCCTTCTGTAAGGGGATGTCCAGTGGCCTACAAATGGGCTTTGGGTCTCCACTCCGCACTCCCCCCTCCCATACACTATGATATGATTTCTTGTTCTGATGATACCTGATATACCTGATTCCTTCAACACCTCATGATCGCACAGGCTGGTGCCCTTCTTCTATGTGGGCTTTGTTGCTTCTGAGCTAGATGGTCGCTTGTTTACCTTCAAACTTTTAAGAACCCCAGGCGCTATATCTTTTGATAGCCGGGCACCATCAGCTTTCTTCACAGCCCTAATAATTTTTAAGATGTGGCCCTGCTTAATACTTGCCTTCATGAAATGATCACTGAGGATACGGGTGCAACAGCATCATTAGATGGTGCTTGGCTATCAGAAAGAATATTGTCTGGGCTCTTAAAGTCTTCTTTCAAAACAGTGTCATCTACGTCCACATGGAAGGAGCACATCAGCCAGTGTGATCCAAGGACTAAATTTTTAAAAATCCAAGATCAGAGGACATATTGTAGTAGAACTTAAATTCTGAACACCTGGCTTGCAGAAGGCTCTGGATGATAGTGAAACCCCCAAATCCATCTGCAGAGTCCCCACGTCCATTGTCTCCCTTGAATGCTCCTAAAGCAGCGACCTTCCTCATGCAGCTACCGTGTACTACAGCTAGTCAGTTACTCACGGGGTGGTGACCTCCAACCACAAACTGATTTTCCTTGCTACTTCGTCACTGTCATTTTGCTACTGTGATGAATCGTAATGTAAACATCTGATGTGCAGGATGTATTTTCATTGTTATAAATTGAACATAATTAAGCATAGTTAAAGCATAGCGCTTAATCACAATACAGTATGTAATTATATATTGTGAAATATTTATGTGTTTTCTGATGGTCTTAGGAAACCTGTGAAAAAGGTCATTTGACCCCCAAAGGGGTCACGACCCGGAGGTTGAGAATCGCTGTCCTAGGCCATTGATTGACTGTGGATATGAATTGTACTCAGACAGAGTGCACTGGAAAACAGATAACTGAAGAAAGGCTTAGTCCAAATGTAACATATTATCATTTTGACCCATTTTTAATGTGTTCTAGTTTCTAGTGAAGTACCCTAAAGCTCATTTGCTAATCTGCAGACTCTCTTTTCTGTATGTTACCATTGCTTACGTTTGCTATTTTCCCACTAGTATTCCCGCCCAGAGCCACCAAATTTAAGAATCTGGGTGGGCCGCTGCCCATGTCCATAGGAATAGAGGAGGGCCGCTCCTTGGCTGTTCCCCTCTCACTCCCCCCCCCCCCAGTCCCACCAGGGTCGGTGTGCACAGCTGTGTTTGGGCGTGGAAAGCCTCCCGGCACTCGTGTCTGTGGCTTTGTAAACCCGAGTTTGAGGAGCGCTGGGGACCGAGAGACATGTAGTGTTCATTGACTCCGGGTTGCGGGCTTCTGGGAAAGCTTCTCCTTCGACCAGCCTGGGGTGGTCCCGATGGACTTGGAAACCGGATACAATACTGTTAGATTCTGCTCTCCCGTAAATTGACATTTTCTGGGTTTTATTTTGTTACCGTTGTGTTTTTTTGGTATGATTTTCTTTATATGAGATGCAGCATAGATCAATATAAAGCGATGGTAATTAGATGAATCGTTTCTTAGGGTTGTGGTGGGGAAGTGGGGAACAGAATAAAGGGTACAAGAGTGAAGAAAGTGTTCTAAAAATAATTGTGGTGGTGATTGCACAATCTTTAATATATTTAAGGCACCGAATGATACGATCCATGACTTGTATGTCAATGAAACTGTTACAAATAGTTACTGTATTAACTATTATTAGTCTAGTGATGATGCCACAACTGTTGTGGAGGTGACTGAATTGTGTGATAGGTGAATTATGTCAATAAAATTTTTTAATCTAGATATTTGGCCTCATTTCTCAATTGCTTTCTTCACTGACATTTTGTTACAAATACAATACTAAAAAGGATGAATAGTTCAAATTTCAGCTTGATTGAAAATGCCAGTTTCCTGGTACAGGGAAATGAAGAATTGAGCAGATCCTGTGAAGTGAAAGTTCCAATTATGTTGTTCCTTTCTATTAATGAAACAGGCACTAAGTAGTGTTCAGAATTCCACCTTGGAGACCGCTGTTGTGCAGAATTACTGACCGTTGTTAAATGTTATGCTCTGCTCAGTAGAAGCGTTAACACAAATCCTGAGCGAGCCTCTGTGAGGATCGAAGTACAAGTCCATTGGGACTCCCAAAAGGAGCTACTGACTAATCTGGAGGCACCTCTTATTTTTTACACCAAATTCCATTATTGTTTGTTAAGAAAAATAATGTGCTTTGGGGATTTTCAGTGTTCATCAAACGTGCTGCTGACGGAATTTTCTTTGAAAACCTTAACCAATTTCACCATTACCACAGGACTCCATCTCTCCCCAAAGAGAAAAACCACGTAAACACAGGAATCTGGCCATATTTTTTTCAGGGGAGAGCACGAACACAGTCCCCACTACCACAAATTATGCAATCGAGTTTCCTACATTTGGGGAAATTGCAGGGGTCAGCTCACCCGGAGTGAAATGGGTAAACCTCGTCCTGGGAAAACCACCTTCGTGATCATGGTATCTCCCCTAAGTATTGACCATATTTTTAACCCAGAATTTATGTATCCCAATAACTGGACTGTCACGTGTGTGTGCATGCCTTCAGCTAGTCTAAGTTGGTGACTTCAATATCTGAAGTTCGAAACTTCACTTCTGACCTCCAGGATCTGAAAATGTAGTCATGCGCTATTAGATCAATACCTTGATTCCTAAGACAGAACTTCTCGTGTTCGTAGAGGTAGTCTTCCATCTATAGGCTGTCTCCTGGAATGAGCATCCAGTTTCCTACATTAAGACCCAAAGTTCTCGTGGAGCCTTTCTTGTCCCTCATTCTTCATATTCAGTCCATCATAAAAGTTTCAATATGGCAAGAGATTTCCTATCTTCTCTATTTCCATCTGCACAAGTTATAGCGTATCATAAATAGTTGCTTTATTTCCAGACTTGTCCTCTTTCCATCAAATCAAATCTCCAATGCAAGTTGGATTTCTTTCTAATTCATGAATCTGATCATATCACTACCATCTTCAAAGTTCTTCAATGTCACCGTCGCTACAGATTACAAGATACTTTTTATTCCTAAAACAGAGCTATACTCATTTATACCTCCAGGTCTGTGAGAATGAAGTTACTTTCATTGAATCTTCTTGCTTATCCATCAAACTATCATAACTCAAGTTGTAACTCAAATAATGTCTGTTGCATAAACTTCACCTTACTCCTAAGACCTCAAAATATCTTTTCCTCTATTCTTAAAATGTTGAAAAATGAGTCATTTTCATATTGATATTGTTTGGTCCCAGGTCTGCCTACATTTTAAGTTCTTGGAAGTGTCACTATCTTTATTTCTATAACTTTATATAGTCATCACTCAGTGTAATGCCAAGATATATTCAGACTAAGTATCTTGCAGAAATTGACTTGTATGAGTGACTGAATAAATGAATATATGGAATATAAGTGAAGTTGACTTAAAATATTCTTACTTCATTAGTTTTATGCGATAGAATAACTTATGTTTCCAATAGCTTAGGCTTCCTTGAGCATTTGAAGTCTGAATCTTTCTCCTAAAGGAGTCCTAGCAACACTGTCTAGTAAGCATTGGACCCGCAGCTCTGCAGGGAGAAGACTGAAGCTAGGTACTCTGAGCAAGATTAACTATCTTGGATGCCTTACATAGTAGGGCCACAATGAGTTGCAATTGACTCACTCACAACAGGCTTTTGGTATTTAAATTTTTATTTTGCTTTTTGTTAAGTTCCTTAGAGCTTGCTTTATGGAGTTTTATATGAAAAGATTCAGATGTAAGTGGGAAGAACAGATTAAAAAATATAAAGATGGAGTTTTCCATGGTCACCTCCAAACTCCTTCTCCATGTTGCACTGTGTATTTCTGCAAAAGACTGAGGAAAATGTTATTACAAGTGCATTACTTCAGGGCACTTTCCAGGTAGACCAGTTGACTGCATTTCACAACCAATACAAAGAAGGTAAGACTAGAAATGGGAATGCGATATTAAGCAAACCATCCTCTTTCTGTTAAAGAACTAGCCCAGGTCTGTGTTGCATTAATATTAAAGACAGAGTGCTTCTTTGGCTGTTGTTACCCTGTAGATTTGCTCATCACTGATCCAAATTCAAGCTTAAAAGATATCAGCATATAAAGGCCTGGGAATAGGAAATGTTCTCTGTGAACTGATGCTTCCAATCTCTGACAAGCCAAAACAAAATGAAATAAAAACAGAGAAAAAAGTGAACCACACCCTTTATCTCACCAGTCTAGAATGTCTAACCACATGGATTACTACTTTGTATGTTTAACTTATTTATTTGGTTTGCTAAACCTTATTGCTTATGGTAAGTTTCCATATGTGGAGTTAGAAACTACTAGTGTTGGAAGAGACCTTGAAAATTATATACTCTGGAACAATTATGAGAGTAGCTATATCATGAGGGGAGGGGAAGAAAGGGAGAACCGATCATAATGATCGACATATAACACGCCCCCCTGTGGGGGATGAACAACAGAAGTGTGTGTGAAGGGAGACAGCGGACAGTGTAAGATATGAAAATAATTATAATTTATCAAGGGTAGGAGAGTTGGGGAGGGAGAGACAAAAGAGGAGCTGATACCAAGGGCTTAAAGTAGTAAGAAAATGGCTCTGAAAATGATGATGGCAACATGTACAAATATGATCGATTCAATTGATGTATGGATTGTTAAGAGTTGTAAGAGCCCTCAACAAAATGATTTATTAAAAAAAAGAAAAAGTATATACTCTGTTGCCATTAAGACTTTGACCCCCAATGCTCTTGGACCCTGTTAGGGCTATCTTAACCAAATTTGCGAGAGCAAAACCTTTCCCTGGATCCCTCACAAGTAGTCCTCCCTTTAAGTTAATCATGGCATATTGCCCAAGTTTTCATTTCATGGGGGATACGATTTTTTAACATTAAAAATTATTAAGATCTATCTATAAGCAATCAAGCTGCCAACAGCAACTCAAAAGGTTAGATGGGAAAGCATAAAAATATGACAAATCCGAGCAAATTTGAAATGGGTCCAAAGTGGAAAGCCTAAGCTAAAGTGTCAGTTTTTGACCTACTTGCATCGCAGTGATCTGCTTTCCCCTGCACCCTATGCCATAGCACGGCTCTTCACATCCCTGGTCGAGGGGGCCCTGCTGGTGCAATGCTTACACGTTGGGCTGCTATCCACCACATCAGCAGTTTGAAACCACCAGCTACTTGCTGGGAGAAAGCTGAGGTTTTCTTCTTCCTTGAAGAGGTACGATCCCTGACACCCACAGGGGCAGTTCTCTCCTGTCAGACAGGGTTGCTATGAGTTATAATCAAATCGATGGCAGTGAGTTTGGTTTGGTATTTTGGGAGTTCTGTGGTTAGAGCATATTCATCAGACATTTAATTCTATTAAGGTGGTGGAAGGACCTTGGGCCTCTACTCAAGCACTCCCTCAATGCATGAATACTTTCTTTTATTAAATTGGCACTCTATGATGCTCACCCTCCCGACACAACTGCTGAAGCCAAAGCGGGTGAACAAGTAAATGTGGTGAAGAAAGCTGATGGTGCCCGGCTATCAAAAGAGATAGTGACTGGGGTCTTAAAGGCTTGAAGATAAACAAGCGGCCATCTAGCTCAGAAGCAACAAAGCCCACATGGAAGAACACACCAGCCTGTGTGATCACGTGGTCCCGAAGGGATCAGTTATCAGGCATCAAAGAACAAAATATCATATCATTGGCTGCACACCTCCATGATACGATTGCCGAAGACAAACGGGTGCATAAGTAAATGTGGTGAAGAAAGCTGATGGTGCCCGGCAATCGAAAGAGATAGTGTCTGGGTCTTAAAGGCTTGAAGGTGAACAAGCAGCCATCTAGCTCAGAAGCAAATAAGCCCACATGGAAGAAGCACACCGGCCAGTGCGATCACGAGGTGCCCAAGGGACCAGGTATAAGGCATCATGCAAAAAAAAAAAAAAAGATATGTGTGTGTATGTATGTGTATATGTATATATGTATGTGTATATATATATATTAAATGAAGGGAAGTGCAGAGTGGAGACCCAAGGCCCAAGTGTCGACCAATGAAGATCCCCTCATAGAGGGGTTTAGGAGAGGAGATGGGTTAATTAGGGTGTGAGGTAGTATCGATGAAGAACACAGCTTTCCCCCAGATCCTGGATGCTTCCTCCCCCCAACTACCATGATCCGAATTCTACCTTGCAGGGCTTGATAGGACAGAGGCTGTACACTGGTGCATATGAGGGTTGGAGGTACAGGGAATCCAGGGTGGATGATACCTTCAGGACCAAGGGTATGAGGGACGATGCTGGGAGAGTGGAGGGTGAGTGGGTTGGAAAGGGGGAACTGATTACAAGGATCCACATGTGACCTCTTCCCTGGGAGAGGGACAGCAGAGAAGGGGGGAAGGGAGACTCCAGATAGGGCAAGATTTGACAAAATAACAATCGATAAATTATCAAGGGCTCATGAGGGAGGAGGGAGCGGGGAGAGCGGGGGGTGGGGGGGTGGGAAGAGGACCTGATGCAAAGGGCTTAAGTGGAGAGCAAATGCTTTGAAAATGATTAGGGCAAAGAATGTACAGATGTGTTTTATACAATTGATGTATGTATATGTATGGATTGTGATAACAGTTGTATGAGCCCCTAATAAAATGTAAAAAAAAAGAAAGAAATTTAATCCATGTGTAAACACTGCAAATGTATTTTTGCATGTTTTTCTCTATGGAACCCAGGGCAGGGAAAGCCACAGAGACAGTGACTGCCTTGATAGTTTCTTGGGGGTGTGGCAGGGGGCATGGGAAACAGATAGCAATGAGTACAAGAAGAAAAGATTCAGAAATTGATTGTGGCGATGACTGTACGATTCTTTTTAATGATGGAACTATTAAATTGTATGATGTGTGAGTCATATACCAATAAAACTGTTTGAAGAAAGAGTAGATAGGAATTTCAGGGAGCAGTGAGTTTGTATTAATTTAGAGGAATTGTTCAGAACAGGAGGGGGAAACTGGTTGACGACTTGAAGAATTTAATCAAGGTCACTGAATTATACATATAGAAACTTGAATACGTTTCACCATGTGTATTTTCATAATGAACAACAGCAAAAATCAATTGGCCGTTAAAAGAAGTTTAAAATGCATGATATATTCTAATTCCCTTGATTTATAGGTGAGGACTACAACCTGTCCAATCTTAGAAATATTGAAATGAATGTGTTCCTTGTCTGGTAGAACAAGGGCAGTCTGCTTCCATCAAGATTTCCTGGCCTTGGGAATACCATGGGGCCGTTCTCCTCTGCTGCACAGAGATGCTTTGAGTAGGAATCAACTCCACGGCCATCGTTTCTTGTTTGATTGTCTTTCAGCATGGCTGTGCATGAATTCTAGAGCCCAACTACCTGAATTCAAACCAGATCCCCGTCACCTTACTGTGAATGCTTTATGATCCTTTGAAAGCCTTAGTACTTAGCTGGAAAAATCGAGTATATATTGGTGCATGATGCTTAGGCCTTAGGTGATTAGGATTGTGTGCGTTAACATTTGCGAGTTGATATTTCAGGAACATAGGATGCACTCATTGACAGCTATATAATATTACTATAATTCTCTGCTCTATTAAACTCAAAAGACTTCGCGGTGGAATATATATTAGTTTCCTATTATGGCTGTGACAAATTACTATCATCTCAGTGACTTAGAACAACAAGATTTTTATTAGTTTACCAATCTGGAGGTCAGAAGTCTAAAATGAGTCTCACTAGAATAAAATCAAGGAGTTATAAAGTCTGCATTCTTCCTAGGGGTTTGAAGGGAGAATATGTTTCCTATTCTTTTTCCATCTTTTAAAAGACCATTTCCAGGCCTGGGACTTTGACTCCTTATCCATTGTGCGGAGCCAGCAGAGTAACATCTCTGACTCTCTCTGACACTTCTGCCTTCCTCTCTCATTTATAAATGTATATTTGGCACATTTGAACATTCCAGAATCACGTCTCTGTCTCTAGGTCCTTAGCTCAATGATATTTGAAAGTCCCTTTTGCCAATAAAAAGTAACACATTGACAGGTGCTGGAGACTAGAGCACAGGCATTTTTGAGGGACCATGATTCTGCTTACCGCAGCTTGGTAATGTAAATATGCAAAGCAGTTGGGATAAGAGAAGCAACAGAAGCGTACACTGCATATGTCTTACTGCAAAGCAATCGTACTTTAGTTTACAGACTAGACTAGCTGAATTACGACATGGAAGAGGTGGCAGCTGGGGTATAATCTTACCCTACGACATCCCATCGTTTGGTTCTGCCAGGTCTACATGAGAGAAAGCAAACAGGAAGAGTACTACTTGTGAGTTTTGCTTATGTAAGAACCCAAGATAATTCAAGGTATTTTTTCTCATGATGAAGCAAGTTGAAAATTTCCTATACAAATGCATGCAATCTCTCTCCCGTATGCTTTAAATACCTGGCCATGGGAACTGGCCCAGTTTTAATCTTCCTCTGTTGACTATTTCAAATATAAACTGAAGCAGACAGCAACACTGGGAGCCATATCAACAGGTGCTTCATCTTACACTCTTCTTTTACGCTTCTCGTTAGCCATTACACCTGGTTAATTTGGAGGTCCTCCAGGGATGGCATCAGTTATTGCCGTCTCCCTTGAAATCCAGGTCCATGGTTGTTGAGCTGCAAATTTGGGCAAAAACTCCAATTGCATTCATTTCTTTTACCTGGTGGTTTTGCCATAATATGTCAGATCAAATGATATTTCACAGTTGAGAGTTGAAGACAAAAAAGGAAGAAATATTCAATAAAACACACTTTCCTTGGCAAATGAAACATAAAACTTGACTTACCCCCTTTGTAAAAATTGAGTCTGATTATTATCCTTACTAACATGGAAAAGTTTTGGGTTTATTTTTTTTCCAATGATCACTAGTGTCTCCTTCCCTTGGCCCTACAGTTCCGTCTTTAAAGCCGAAGTTTGTCCTCCATGGGTGAGATGTTTGCAATGCAACGCAGTGCCCTTCAGGTGTTGATAGTAAAGATAATGTGAGCAAGAAATACTGAGTAGAGAAGAGAAATATCCAAAGTCGGAGATAAAATGGAGTTACCATCTCCATCCTTATTCCTTGTGTGTATAATAGTGTGGCTGTATGGAAAAACAACTAGGGTGTGTTTGTCAAAGGCCTTGAAGAAAGAAGGAAAAGGTTTATCTTAGTCCATCTGGCTGCTAACAAGGTGAGAGAGTACTAAGGATTAAACAAGCCGCAAGTGTTGGAGCCTGTACTTCACTGAGATTTAGTTGATCATAATCATTATTTATCTGATCTCATGTCATTGTGTCAATTCCAAGTTATAGCAACTGTATAGGACGAGGCAGAGCTTCCCCTGTGGGTTTCCAAGACTGTGCCTCTTTATAGGGGTAAAAAGCATCATCTTTCTCTCATGGAGCAGCTGGTGGTTTTGAACTGGTGACCTGGAGTTAGCAGCCCAACACATAACCACTAGGCCACCAAAGCTCTGAGGGCTCTAATGGAATTACTGTTAGTCATATTTTAGGGAAGAGGTCAACTTCTAGCCTTTTAATCTCAGTCCACTGAATCAGTTCTTTTGTCACTAAACTACACCAGCATGGCTACTAAGACCACCTGAGGGAAAAGCTGCTATAAATGCAAATTCGGTTTCCGAGTACTTTTTGGTTTTGGTTTTAGTTTTCAACTTTTTTTGTAAATTGGGTGAAGGTTTGGGGAGCAGATACATTTTCCATTCAACAATACATATTTTATTTCATCTCTGTATTCTGAATTCTCTAGAGAATTCAAACCAATGACTTGTGTGTCTATAAAATAATATATCAGAAAAAATGGCTCACCTTGTAGTAGAAATGGGTACGGCCAATCCATTACAAGTATGTGTTATGATGTTAAGTTAGAGGTTTCTCCTGGCTAGCATAGCTGCAGGGACTGATGATGGTAGAATTGGCAGGAACACCACAAGCTGCAGAGGCAGATGAATGCAAGGTCAGCAAGTCAGACCTGTGACTGGAGAGGTGAATGAAGCCCTCGTTGGCATGTTGACCACTAGGGCTACTGCAACTGGCAGGCAATATGGCAAACCAGTGGCTCCGTTCCAAAGAACCACAAGTCACATACAGAATCTAGACCCTATAAAAAACAAACAAGCATTTCCACAAGCTGTTTATATACAGTAGAACCCTGGTACTCGACCGCATCAGTACTTGACATAATCAGATTTTGACACGGAACGTCGAAAAACTTTTGCACCGAAGCTTGAATAAAACATTGGAATCTGACCTGACACACGTGATTTTTGTAAACAAGAGCAGTTCATGTTTTGGTCACTGGGCGTTAGTTAGTTGGCCTTGTTAGGATGTGTTGCTTAAACCTTTGCAGCTGTGTTCCAAGTGTTTTGCTACGATTTTCTTAGTTTTTGTGGCTTTTTGTACTGTTTTTAGATAAAAACAGGGGTCCTAAGAAAGGGTTTTTTGAAAAGAATCTTCATAATAAGGAACTGGTTAACCGTGTTTTCAATATGGTTGATGATAATGTAGTTAACCCTTTTAGAAAACAGTTAAGGAAACGCCAACAGCAGACCACATTAGGCAGATTTTTTTTTTTAAGAGAAAGCCAGCCAGGCCCTAGTGAGAAAAGGCAAAGAAGGGAGGCGGGGGAGGGGGGAAACCGGAAAAACAGCGACCAGTTGATTTTAAGAAAGGAGATTCTCCTTCCCAGTATTGACTCTCCGTACCTCCCCTCCACATGCGTGTCCACAGATCCTCATCAATCTCAAGGTATGGACCATACTGCCATCGTTAAAAGCATTTTTAATGTTGTTTCTTATTTAGATTATATTATTTCACTCTGAACTTACTTACTTTGAAATTTCTGTGTAATGTTTTGTATAAAAAGGTAAGGGTAGGGTAAAAACTTGGGATTAATCCATTTTCAGTTATTTCTTATGGGAAAAATTGATTCAGAACTTGACTGCATCACATCTCAGCACTCCCTCTAGAAGAGATTAGCATCAAGGTCTGGGGTTCTACTCTATGTCAGAAGTAGGCCACACCCCAAGGAAATCTACCAGCAATTGCATTGTGTCTGTGAGATTGTACTTTACCCCAATCTTTTTACAACTATTTGACTGCTCACAGCAGATCCTATCATGGAGTTAATTCCATTATGTTAGATCATGAGAGATTTCTAGACTTCAGCTGTAAAACCACTGAAAATCCTGGTCCAAACAAGTTGACACAAAACCCAACTATCACAATCTCATTTTTAGGGTGGGATTTAGGTGGGCTATTTGTTAGGTGGGATTTATAGTGTTAAAATCTTTTCTTGACTTCTCTACAAGAGGGTCTCATACATGTGTGTCTTTTTGTGGTAGACTCATTTTACTCAGTAAAATGTCATCCAGATTTGTCTACATTATAAGATGTTTCATACAGTCATCATTATTCGTAAATGTTGCATAGTATCCCATTGTGTATATGTACCAAAGTTCATCCCTTCTCCCAGTGAGAAGTGTTTCCACCCCTTTGCTACTGTGAATAGTGCTGTAAACATGGGGATGGACATGTCTATTTCCAGGCTCTATTTCTTTAGCACACATACCAAATAAAGGAATTGCAGGGCCATATGGTATTTCTATTTCCAAAGCAAGACCGAAAGCCAATGCAAGGAGACTAGGAGAGAGAGCAAACTGAGCAGTGCTGGAACTATGAAACGGTGAGCCCGAGAAAGGAGCAGGCTACCTAGCCCACAGAGGCAGAGGCTACGGGATCTGAGAAGCTGAGGCGAAGAAGCTAAGGACCAGAGACAGGTGTGGCTACTGACCTAGAAGAGATGTTGCTGTGAACCAGTGACAGCCTCCTTTATGCTTTCTGATCCCGGCTTGTGATTTTCCCCCACAAAACCCTCTTAATCATGAGTATTGTCCATGTTGGCCTCGCCATGCATTATCAAACCCAACAGAATAGAAGAGGGCGGTAGGAGGAATAGTTGGTCTCATGGGGTAAAAAGGAATTGAGGGTAGAGGCTGACCTCTGCCTCGTGGCAATAGCCCTTGGGCTGGTGAGAAACTGATTCCTCTTCTCCCTTGTGTAGCTAGAGGAGATCAGATATTGCTTCTAAACGGTTTTCTCATCAAGGCATTCAAAATTGAAATTATTTATGTATAATATTAGAGCTATATATGTGGTAAAAATATATTTGCAATTGCTGTGTGGGTTAAGTGAAAAGTATATTCAGTTCATGCTTACCTATTTGCAACCCTTGTTTTAAACCAAATATTTATTTTGAATAGCCCTCCTCAATTATGATAAGAGATGTTGTCTTTTAATATGGTCACGTGCACTCTGCAATGCACTGAAGAATGACTGGATATGTGTGTTAGTCCATGTTGACTAGAGAAATTAATCCAGAGACATTCATATATAAGAAAGAGCTTTATATCAAGAAGTAATTATATATCAAGAAAACATCCCAACCCAGTCCAACTCAAGTCCACAAGTCTGATACAAGTCCATAAGTCCCTCTTCAGATTCACACAATCACATGCAGCGATGCGATGCCGAATGCAGGAATATCACAGGCTGGTGGGTGCAACATTGTGTGGATCCAATATGGTGTAAGCATCACAGGGCTCTGGCAGGTCTCAGAGTGGCCTACCAACAAAAAGGTAAAAGCAGAGAGAGAGGGGAGGTTCCCAGGACCCTCATGAGAAGGCCACACCCACAATAAGGTACTCTCATGCTGCTACCTGATTGAAAAGTTGAATGCCACCCTACCCTTTTATATATCTTTAAGTTGACATGAAATTATGTAACTACCACAATATTTACAAGGCTAAACTATAAGTATGTACTATATAGAATGAGGTTTAGAAACGTGTCAACTCTGAGACCCACCAAAAACCAGGCCTCCAGAGGCCAGGAAAGAAGCTGGTCATGACAGGTAATACAGGATAAAGAGACTGTGAACCAAATCCCAGCAGAGTTCTTTAAGAAGCAGAGGACAAGAGCTAGATTCATGGTCTACGAGGATTGGTAGCTTATAATTTCTAAAAGTAGCAATGTGAAATCCTAGTACAAGTTCCTAGACTTTAGGCAAAGTAGAGCCAAGTCATGCTTCTGATAGACTTTATCATAGAGAATTTCTTCCAGTCCCTGGGGTTTTAAATATGTTATGAGCAAGGTCAAAGGGATGGAGAATAACTTGTGAGGTGTTGAATATTTAGCCACGGTGAGGATGGAATTCATCATTGTTTATGGAGTTCCAGGCTAGTTAGCCTCCTCTGAGATCTGTATAACCATCAGAATGTAACTCAAAGTGTTTTAGAGTTGTTGAACAAGGATCACCAGTTGATGTTCCCAAGAAATACCCACACCCTTGTTTACATAAATAGTAGAGAACAAAATGGTGCATATGGGATCAGAGGAACACACCCATGCATTAAGAAGAAGCAGGGTTTATTGAAAATTCCGTGGAAGCGGAGGCATGGTCTTATACTGAAAAACCAAATTAAACCAACAAAAAAACAATAAGGGACTTTTGATGCTGAAATGGAAAGCTCGAGGCTTGCAACAATTAGGAAGTTGACAGAGAAAACTAAATTCATTTGCACGTAAGCATAACAAGAACATGTGTATGTGAATTAACAAGAAAGAGAACAACAATGGGGAAAGAGGAAGGAATGAAGGGCAAGTGAGCTCAAGTTCAAACTCAAAACCCAAACTTGCTGCCGTCAAGCCCATTTCAACTCATAGTGACCCTAAAGGGCAGAGCAGCACTGCCCTTGTGGGGTTCGGAGGCTGTCAACCTTTATGGGGCAGATAACGGCTGGAGGGTTCAAAGTGCTGACTTAGCAGTTAGCAGACCAGCATGTAGCCCTCAAGGCCACACGTAATTCTCAAACATTTCTGAATAGGCTTGAAATGAGAAATTGGTTTTGGTTTCTTTCCCCCCCAACTCTTCTATGCTACTGTCTTCCAGTAAATTTCGCCAATCATGTCCTTTCCTCTGAATTAACTCACTCCCACAAAAACAACTGAGTTGTTTTTATTCCTAATATAAGATTCCCAACTTAGTACAGCCTAACATCTAAACCTGTTTCTCTGAAGTTAAACAGTCTTCTTTTTTAACTTAGGCTGATTTAGATTGGGAGAAATGAAAGAGGGGAGAGGAGTTTGATCCGTTTGTGAATGTTGCTCTGTATCCCTTCCTATTCTAGGCTGTCTGGTTTCTCCAGAGTTTAAGTAAAAAATAAAAGGAGATAGATGAAGCAGAAAAGTTTTTACTGACCTGATATGTTTACACATCACTGATGAAATGATAGATGGAAATTCTCAATGACTGAGCTGAATTACGAGGCTATAGAAAAACTGTAGAACAGTATTGGCACTGCCCGCTTCTTGGGAACCTGTGTTTGAAGGTTGGTTTGTTTTCCATGGGTTTAAATAAGAAGGGTAGACTATTAGAGACTTGGGCTATATATAGCTAATAAAGTATTCTCTGTTCTTTAAACTTTTTAATATAAATTTGTGACATGACTGCTAGATCAAACTTAAAAATTCCCCGAAATTGTGTAAAAATAAAATTGCAGTGATACAGAAATGTTCCACAGGATATTTGATAAAGATGACATGATTTGTGCAGATGCTATGGATCTTGCATATTCATTTCTTGCATAGTCTATTGACAGTAAGTTTTTAGGATTGGATTAGGTGTGTTCCCTCCCAAGTCCTTTGAACTTTGTACTTTTAAGGTTTTTACCCCCTGAACTCATTTCTCACGCCCCAGTGGAAGATCACTTGCTCCCAAATGATCGCATGGCCCTAAGGATGCAAACAGGATTGTAATCAGACAGAAACAGAGAACAGGATAGTAGTAAGTTTTCACAGTACTCCAAACATCTCTCAGAGATCTTGCTATGACCTAAAAGACTGTAAAGATGAATGTGTTCCTTAGTCATGATGCCCCATGTGGTGGTTGGCTGGGCTAGGCTGTGCTGCAAGACTTGCTTCCTGGAACCCAATTTCTTATACTTCCTGATATTCCAGAGCTTTAGAGATTGACACATTACAGCCACAGGGGAGTGACTGATACTGCTTAGGCTCGCCAAGGACTGATTTGTAGGCCATGAAATCAATGTACTAATTTACAACGATCCGCTGTAGCTCCCATTTGTTTTAAGTAGACTACATGCCAAGCATTGGCTTGAGGCTTTCTCCCCCATGAGCTCACTTAATCCTCCTGTCAGTGGTCACTGGAGTCCCCAAAGGGAACCTATTTGAGAAAATGAGTAAAGTTTACTTGGTCTTGGAAATATTGGATCTAGGCAAAGAGAATTGGATGATCTATGGGAATTTTTTTGAAATAGAAGTTTTCTCTCGACCCTTTATTTTACACATAAACCTGCCTGTGAAACCAGTCTTCCTGAGGTAACCTTTCCTGTGCCTTCGGGTATTTTCTGCTAATACATCACGCCTCCCCCGCATCTTATTCCTCACACATAGCCAGGTTTAAACATTCAAGCCATTTAGAGATCTAATTAAGGAGCCCTGGTGGCACAGAAGTTAAGTACTCAGCTGCTGATCAAAAGTTCAGTGATTTAAATTTGTGACCAGGAGAAAACAGATGGCAATTGTTCCTGTAGAGATCACAGCCTGGGAAGCTTGGGGAGCTATGTGGGGTTGCTGTTCCTCAGAATTGACTTGAGAACCCACAACAGACATTAGGTTGCAACCTGCTTTTGTGGACAAAGTCTACAGAAGATTCTAGGCACGACAATCATTCCTTATTATAAGTAGAAATGCTCCCATCCGATAAGCAGATGGAAACCCTTTCTCAAATCTGACTGATCTCACTTTCCACGCTAGCACCCTCAGAATTTTCCTTTGGAACCTGTCTATGCAAACAGGAATAGAGGCTCTTCTAGACCCTCTGTTGCTCTGGCATGGCATGGAGGAGTGGGCAGGAGGAGTTGTGTACATGGAAGAGATTCAAATTTGAAAAAGATTGCAATCTAAGGACGATGCCTCCAGAGAAAGAAGCTCAAAGGCTTTTCTAATCAATTTCTATAGATTTGTTATTTTTAAAATCAATTAATTTGCTTAAACAATTATGCTTTCCCACACAATTAGCAACTAGAGATAAATAGGTCACTCTCAAATAATTAATTGTACAATGGGGAGCACAGGCATGTAAGAAAATAATTTCAATACAGTGTGATGAAGTATAAACTGAAATTGGGGAAATTGTATCTATGTGACATCTGAGCAATTTAAAATGAAAGACAGAAACTCACTGGACAGGAGAAAGTGTGTGTGAGAGGTCATGCTGTGGGGCGGGGGGCAGCTATAGAGAGATGTTTTCGGGAGGACATTCCAAACAGAAGGTACAGAGGGATAAAGCAGCAGAGGAGCTTTTAAAATGTATGAGTTGCTTAGTATGACTACAATAATTTATATGAGACAGAATGAATCTAGACAGTTATCAGGTTCAAATGGACTCTTATTATTGAGCAAGTTTGAAATGGGCTCGGTCACCGATGCATGCAGCGCCATGCGCACATTTGTGCTTCTTGTATTAGGACTTTAGAATTTATTTTGCTTTATAATTATTATGTGCGATTGATACATGAATGATAACATTCGCTCAGGGGAGTATAGTGTCTCATCACAACGTGTTTAAAATATCATTTTGATAATCTTGTAAAGAATTCATATTGGGCTGCTGCTGACTGCTAGGTCTGCAGTTCGAAACCACCAGCCGCTTCTTGGGTGAAAGATGACACTTTCTACTTCCATCATGAGTCACAGTCTCTGAAATGACAGGGGCAGTTCTCCTCTGGCCTCTAGGTAGCTATGAGTTAGAATGGACCTGCTGGCAGTGAGGTTTTGGTTTTGTAAAGAATTATTTGACATTGTATGTTCTTCCCTGGTGCAGTGGGAAGAGTGAAGTCTACAGGCAGAAAAAAACTTGGCTCTGACTCTGGGGTGGGACCTTGGTTAAGCCATTAACTCCTCTGATACTGACCAGTGAAAGGGGAAATGAATATTCACTTTTTAGTTTGTTGTGAAGATTAAATGATATTGGACACAGGAATATTTACATTGTAGCGTTTCTCCCAGGACTAATCCCCAGGGATTTCAATTCATGCAAATTGTAATTCGATTGGATGATATTTAACAGACTGTTGATCTATTCCAGTGAAGAGTTATAATCTAAGACACTCTCAGGATCAACTCCATGACAGGGAGTCTGTTTCTCTGCGGTTGATCAGATTGATCAGTTTAGATCACTGCCCTTTTTATCTTCGAATGACCGTCGAGGCTCAGGGAGGTGGTGACCAGCAATAGAGTGAGGACTTGAGTTTGGGCCTCTGGAAATAGGCACTTAGATGTTGCATAAGTGGTTTCAGAGACAGCTTTAAAAACAGCACATTGAAGCCACGGAACTTGAAACTTAAGTAAAAATGTGTTGAGACGTGTGGAAAGAGATCCCAAATGGTTGATCCAAATGTGATTGCTCTGCTGTTTAAATAAAAAAGAATGTCTTGATCGTTAGGAGAGGGTAGCCTACATTTTAACTACCCCCTCCCTTGAATGAAATAAATTAGACCTCTTTTTTTACACACCATCATTTTATTGTGAACTATAATAATTTCTGATGCCATCTACTGAATACGCTTTGATTTGCTTGAAGTGAAAACCTTTTCTTGAATGAACAATAATTCAGCTCAGGGGGATAATGTGAATTCCTGTGTTAACGCATATGCTTTGTGTGATGGAGTGTTCAGTAGCAGGACTCCAGATAAGTCTATAAATTACAAGCCAAGTAAAAGGAAGGGAGAACTTTTTAAAAAGTGAGCAGAATGTTGCTTATTAAAAATAGACTTCTTCAATTGATTAAAATTCTAAAATGAAAAGGATGGGATACATGACTTCAAATAGAGCCATTCAGTTGGAAAAAATCCGAATTTCTTTGTTAAAACCATAATAAAAATCCTGAAGTGCTATTTGAGAGAAAATAATGGGCTATATTATTAGAATAAATCTCTAAACCTCTTGCCTGAAGGAAAACAAAAAATACTGGTTGTATGTTTTTAAAACTCTTACAGAGTTTACATGAGTTGAAAAGGTTGCAAGGTATTGTTTGCTAGTGCTCCTAATTGGATTCCAACTCACCGGTCCCCATGTGGATGGCTCCACAGGATTTTCAAGTCTGACATTGAGGAAGGACATCACCAAGGTGTGGCACCAGAGGTGACTCTGGATGGATTCAAATCTCCCACCTTCCAACTAATAAACGAGCATTTAATCATTTGTGCTACCCTTTATGAAAGTTACTTTTTGAAGATTGAACTTAACTTAAAAAGTAACACTTTTTGATGATTTTAGCTCCTTCCAACGACATGATGGGGAATCAATAACATTTAACATTTTACAGATAAATGCAGTCTAGACACTCTGTACCAGATTAGAGCTTTGCCATGAATAATCATTTTCAAAACACAACATGCCTTCACATTTAATGGTTTGTATCTAATAAAATAGTGGCATAGACAGACATTAGTGTAATGTATACCCCTTGCTCTACCCATTTCCTGAATGAATTCCCAGTCCTTTCTGGAAACCGCGATTTAGTTGTCTTAGTCCTTTAATACGTTTGTTTTTTTTTTTAACTTGCTGCTTTCAGAAAACAGAAAAATCAATGCCATGCTTATTAATTCAGCGGATCAGTAAACTGATCAGGTCGCTTTTACATTGCAGTATAATGATCTGTTGCTTATTTTCTCTTTTGATATAAGGACCGCCTATATCTAGAAAAGGAATTGTGTGTAATCAGTCCAGTGTTATATTTTTAGTATGCACATTAAAATAAGCCAAAAATTTAAATTTAATGTCTTAAACATCAAAAATAGTTCTATTAGCTTGTATTTATTTGTTCAAGGTGCAGTGGGTAAGCACTGGGCCACTAACACAGGTAGGTCATGAAGCCACCATGCTACACCACCAGATGGATGTGCACAAAGATGTGGCAGTGTTCTCCCATGAAGATATGCTTGAAAAACCCACCGGACAGTTCTGTTCTGTCCTATGAGTGTCTGTGAGACAGAATCAACTAGTTGGCAACAATTCTTTGGCTTGTCTTTGGCCTTTATTTATCTGTTCCTAAATCAAACAAATATTTTAAAGTAATTCTATATTTTGTTTAAATTTATAAAATTAGCTATATAAGAAATAAAACTGGGCTCTGGGCTGGAAAAAATTAGCAATATAGCAATGGTACATTATACTGCACATTTTAAAAAGATGTCATGTTTCAATGTTCTTAGAATAAATTCACACACACTATATAATTCCTATCTTTTCACAACCTGCAAAAAATTATAAATAAACATACTTTAAATTTTGCATGCACATGAGACAAAATAGAACATTCAGTGTTTCCTAGTGTCGTTGTTCCTCACCATCAATTGGCTCCTACCCACGGCTGCCCTGCGCACACCGCCCGATCCTGCACCATCCCCACTGCCGCGTCAGTGGTGGATCCCATTATTGAAGCCACTGTGTGAATTCTTCACCTTGACATCCTTGATGTTTTTAATCTGTTTTCCTGACCTACTTCCCTGAGTATGATGTCTTTTCCAGGGACTGGTCTCTCCTAAAAATATGTCCAAAATAGATGAGTCTAAGCATTGCCATGTCACTTCTCAGGAGCATTCTGGCTGTACTTCTTCCAAGACAGTTTTGTTTGTTCTTCTAGCAGATTTCTTCTTCTTTTTTTAAAATCCTCACTTTATTTTCTTTTCATAACATTCTTCTTCACATGATCCATTTTCATGGGATAGTTTGCTAATGAAAATAATATATAACAATAACTTTAATAATACAAAAAATGTTACATGGCATAGTTCAGTCAATATAGTTCATTAAAGTTTCCTATGATTTACCATTCTCTGTTTTTGTTTTTTTTTACTCATTTTATTGGGGGCTCGTACAATTCTAATCACAATCCATCCATCCATCCATTGTGTCAAGCGCACTTGTACATTTGTTGCCATCATCATTCTCAAAACATTTGCCTTCTACTTGAGCCCTTAATATCGGCTGCTCATTTGCCCCCTCCCTCCCTACTCCCCCCTACCTCATAAACCCTTCATCAATCATAAATTATTATTGTCATATGTTACACTGTCCGACATCTTCCCCCACCCTCTTCTCTGCTGTCCATCCCCCAAGGAGGAGGCTATAGGTAGATTCTTGTCATTGGTTCCCTCTTTCCACCCCACATTCCGTCCACCCTCCAGGCATCGCCACTCTCACCACTGGTTCTAAAGGGGTCATGTGTCCTAGATTCCCTGTGTTTCAAGTTGCTATCTGTACCAATGTGCATCCTCTGCTCTAGCCAGATTTGTAAGGTAGAATTGGGATCATGATAGTGGTGGAGGAATCATTTAAGAACTAGAAGAATGTTATATGTTTCATCGTTGCTACCCTGCACCCTGACCGGCTCATCTCCTCTGCACAACCCTTCAGTAAGGGGGTGTCCAGTTGCCTACAAATGGGCTTTGAGTCTCCACTCTGCCCTCACCCACATTTACAATGATAGGATTTTTTGTTAGCAGATTTCTTCTTGACGTCTTTCAGTTTAGAATATGTTGAACACATTCTTCCTTTTTGGTTTTCTAACTCTAGTTCTTTGCACATTTCACTATGATGTTTTACTTCATCTTCTCAAGCTGCCCTTTGAAATTTCTATTCAGCTCTTTGACTTCATCATTTCTTCCATTTGCTTTCGCTTACTCCATGATCATAAATCATAGCAAGCTATGGACAGCCTTGAGAAGAACTGGAATTCCAGAACAGTTTATTGTACTCACATAGAACCTGTGCATAAATCAAGAGGTGATGTGTTTATTAGGGAAGTTAAGAGGTCAGAATCAGTAAAGAATACGAATACAGTCAGTCACTGGTCCGCATCAGTGCCTCCCCTCAGTCAGAAGCCAAGTGTGTGTCTGGTCTTCAATTGCTCAGCCCTGTGGTCCCTTTGCTTCTGCTTCCATGCATCAGGAAGCCTACTTGCTGCTCTGCCTCAGTCCCCATATTGCTCCTCTGTCTCATTCCACAGCCTCTGGTGCCTCTGTTCTTGGCCTGTGCCCCTTCAGACAGAGCCTGACGTGGTGACCCGTTAACTTCCCATACACAGCCCCATAATGGGAAGCATTATCTGTCAGTTCTGTGTGGCCATTGAACTTGAAAGAGATCTAGAATGTGCTCCACTTCCGATGGTCTTGAGATTTTTCTGTGTGCTTCCAAGATGGCTCTTCTACAGAGAGGAATGGCTTTGGAAGAATATATACACCATCTTATCATTTATAAATTGAGAGTGAAACTGAACAAATGAAACATCTATGCAAATGAATTCTTTATTTAAAGTCATTTATAAATCTTATCCCCATAGCAACATAGTGCTTTTATAGATTCTTGCCTTTGCACTTCATAATTTGCCAGGTCATGAATTTTCAAAGGAATACCTCAGACATTAATTTTGCAATTAAACCAATTGATTCATTGTTAACTCAGCTTTCACTCTCTGTCCTTTCATATAATCTGTAAACCACACTGACTAATATAAAAGTAAAACATAGTTGTAGAATTCGTTATTTACAAAAAAATAAAATCGACTGCTTGTGAAATTTCAACAATATACTATGCAAATAAACATGTTTCTAAGTTTAATTGTTAGCTTTTAGAAATTGCCCGTGAGTCTTTAGTGGTTGTAACAATAGTATGATTTGTTAGGTATGCTCCTTGAGTTAGACTAAAGACTTGACAGAAATCAGTCCTTTCAGACCAATATTCACTGTATAAAATAAATATTGACAGTGATTAGACATTGACAGTTTCTAAAATGTTCAAACACACATGTAAATAGAGAAGCGAGTTGCTGTAACTGGACCAGTAAATCACGCCACCTCACCTCAAGACAGTGTCTGCTTTCCCTTCTTCCCAGGGCTCTTAACTAACCCTTGGCTATAACGAATACATAAATAAATCAACAAGTGATTTCAACTAATTTTCTTTCCTGTTCCCTTCTAAACTTATTATTGTCATGACTCTGCTGATTCATAGCCCTTATAGCTACACATTTTAATGTATCCTGTTAATAGTTCTGACCCATAGCAACCCCATGTCTGATAGAACAAAACACTGCCAGGTCTTGACTCATACTCAGCATTGTTCTGTCCGAGTCCATTGTTGCAGCCACTGTGTCCATCCGTCTTATGGAGGGAGGGCAGCCCTTTACTTTGGCAAGCACAATGTCCTACTCCAGGGCCTGGTCTCTCCTGATGGCAGGTCACAGTATTCAAGATGAAGTCTGGCCATCCTTGCCTCTTAGGACCATTCTGGCCAGGCTTCTTCCAAGGTAGATTTGTTTTGTCTTTTTGACAGTCCATGATTCTTTCAATATTTTTTTCAATGTTCTTTGCATCAATATTCAAATGCATCAATTTTTAAGTGTTGGCTGGTCCTGGATGGTGTTAACCTGTTAGATTCCCTAGGAGCCCCCTCCTTCTTAATTGTGTTTGTGAGTTTTGTATGGCCACTGCAACAAATCATCGAATTCAGCAAAGAAGTAGAGTGCTGTGGGAGGAACAATTGGTGTGAGAACTGGTGAAGAAAGATGTTGGGTCGAGGCATTTCTGATCCCTGCCTCGTGGCAATAGGGAATCAAGGAGGTCTTGCTCACCTCCAAACCTTTTATGCAGTTTCACACACCCTGTTTGCATGGTCCCAGCCAATCATTTGGTGGGAGTTACAGAGACAATGGATAGAAGAAACATACGAAGAAATCACACTTCACCACAGCTTTGAATAAGGAGGATCCTCCAAACAGACACGTGAGCTACAATTTTGGGACTCGCCAGCCTCTACAACCACAGGCAATATTCCTTTGAGTGCCTGTGAGTTCCAGGAGCCATTGCAGAACCTGGAGGTGGAGGGGAGGACCCTGAGGGGAGCGTGGTGATTGAGATCACGGATGATGGAATGGGAGAGCATTGTGGAGAGGCCAGACATTTGGCATATCTGAACCAGCGAGGTGAAAGTTAAACTACTGATCCTTCGAGTGGAAATTATTATTTTTTTTTGCTGTAATGTAGGTGTAGATCCAGGTACAGGTATAAATAAAACATAGCCAAGCAGGACGCAGGAAATGTGAACATCCTTGAAATAAAGAAAGGATATGGTTTCAATTGGTAATATCTGTGAGAAGAATAATTCAAACCAGGGTTTCAAACCAATTCATTCCAGTTTAACCGACCACTGGGAATTTGCTTTTTACCCTAGAGAAAGGGAATCTACATTTTAACAAGACACATAAGAATCACCTGGTGATCTATAAGAACTACTCCAGAATCTTGATAAGTTGCAGAGTGTGATTCAGTATAACATCTGGAAATGGAAAAAAAATTAAAACAAACAAACAAAAAACAACTGGACATGCAAATTCTCAGCAGCTGGTCAAGCTGCAATAAACAGGTGTGAAGCCCTGCCTTGTCGTTAGGGCACCAACACCGTAAAGATACAAGTAGATCTCTAAATAAAATCTTAGATTGAAGAAATAAAAGTAAAACAGTATTTCAAAAAAGCATGAGGTCAAAATCATTAAAGAACTGAATTCAGTTCTACCTTGCATGACTGGATAGGGCAGAGGTTGTACACTGGTGCAGATAGGAGCTGGAGGCACAGGGACTCCAGGGCGGATGATACCTTCAGGACCAGGGGTGTGAGGGGCCATACTGGGAGAGTAGAGGGAGAGTGGGTTGGATAGGGGGAACTGATTACAAGGATCTACATGTGACCTCCTCCCTGGGGGACGGACAACAGAGAAGGGGGTGAAGGGAGACGCTGGATAGGGCAAGATATGACAAAATAATAATCTATAAATTATCAAGGGCTCATGATGGAGGGGGGAACGGGGAGAGAGGGGGGGAAAAGAGGACCTGATGCAAAGGGCTTAAGTGGAGAGCAAATGCTTTGAAAATGATTAGGGCAAAGAATGTACAGATTTGCTTTATACAATTGATGTATGTATATGTGTGGATTGTGATAAGAGTTGTTTGAGCCCCTAATACAATGTTTTTTTAAAAAAAGAACTGAATTCAGTAAAATGGGACCAGGCCTGTTCACCCTTACAATGTACAGCAGAGAAGCAAAAACAGAAGGGGCTTCAAAGATGTGGTGAAGCCTATGTGAAATTGCTCACCATGGATCAGTAAATAAGCTTAAGTAAGCTCACGCTTACCTTTCTTCCTGGGGCTCCTTTCCAGTCAGGGCCTGAGAGAGGTAGACACCTGCCTTATCTCGAAGTAGATTCTTGGATGTGGTCAACAAATGTGAAATTGTTCACTACCGATTAGTCAGTGAGAACAAGCAAGCCTGTGTTCACCTTGCTTATTTTGACTCCTGAGTAATAGATTACTTAATAATTAAGACTACTTTGGTACTCTTTACAATATCTTCTTTAAAATAATAATAATAAAATATATTGCTTTTGACACAAATAGATACAATGCTCTTTTACCTTTTATTCAAAAAACTTATTTGAGTTATTTTTGGCATCACCAACAAAGTAAATTGTTTGGGTTTGTTTTTTTTTATTTTGGGGAAAGTAATAATTCAACTGCAATGTGTTAAATATGCATGATTTTGATACATTCATGTGATTTTCAAAGTAAGGATTCTAATGATAGTCTATGCATAAGAGACTCAGAATAAGCAACTAAAGAAAAAGATTATGAAATTAAGATCCACAATCACTTTCATATTGGTTTGGCTCATAACACTGTTTCAAGATGGTCTTCTATGAAGGCATTTACTTCCCATATTTTAACACACATGATGTGTGTGTTACTCCCTGGCTGGCATGTTAGTTTCCTATGTTCTTTATATGTGTGCATGTTATTTATGCGGCTGTGTTATATTTGAGGAAGATGGTGCTTGCTTGGCTCTAGGTACAAGGAGGAAGAATGAAAGCGACAAGGACAGGAGGGCTTGTTCAAAGGAGAGAAAAGTCCTCTTCGTAGAATTAGTGTGTTTGCAGCCTGACTCTCCTATACACAGTCGCCAAGGCTAGAGTCAACATGCAAGGATTTTTTTTTTTTTTGTCTAAATAAATGCTTGTGAGAGAAAATGGGAACGGTTCCAGGAGAGACTGGGAGAGCGATCAAACCATAATGCAAGTCTGGCCCCGAGTGAAGAAGAGAAGGGAATTACATGGAAGTATCTTAAACTGCCACACACTCACAGAAAGGTTCAGAGAGGCCATTGATGGGTCCCCAATTAAATTACCACCAACAGCAGAGGCCGATGTTGCCCGCTAATGACCTGTGTTAGCACCATTTCCTGGACACTATGAATATGCAGACAAGGAAACTGAGATTCAAGTATGCCAAGCAATTCTCATGGTCCCATGTTGGTAGTGATGCCAGAGTTGAGATTGACCCACTGATTTCCAAAGTTCATGTGCTTATGAACTGGGCCAGTGGGTCTTAGCCTGGGAGCCTGTGGACCTTTGGAGTCAATTGTCTTTTTTCTCAAGGGTCTGCAGTTTTATTTATTTTTCTTTCATTTAGATAAATTCTAAAAGTAGATTCTCGGAATTGGTTAGATGAATAATTAGCAACTGATTACTGGTAAGGGGTCCACTGTCCATATTGGCGCTAATGTTGGCACTGAAGTCCACACCAAGTGAAGACCACATGAGGTGGAACCTTGATGACAGTGTGGTGCTGCCAACAGGAGACGTGAGTCATCCCCTGACAAATGGTAGTAAAGGCAAGCCAATCCCACAGAAGCTCCACTCTCGTGAAAGTTACCTTCAACATTTAACCATTGGTAAATTTGATGGATGACTATGTCCTTCAGTGTCCAGGCAGGAAACAGATGGTGCAATAAAGGGGGATAATGAAGGATAATTTAATAAAGAGACTGTTTACAAGCGTGTGAGCAAGGTTAAGAGAGATCTAAGCGAGCTGGCGTGCTGCCCTGGTAGCGGACTTCAGAGGGATTAGGGAGGACACGAGTATTGCAACCTGCAGAGAGATAAACTATAACCTTTCTTATGGAGACACTCAGAAGACAGCCCTCCCTCCTGTACCACAGAGTGTGACCCTCCTATGGGCGAGTCCACTGCTGGGCCCCAAACAGAAGCAGGTCACACAGGTGAGTCTCCCTGGGACCCAGCTCAGGGTATAGAACACAGAAGAGTGGATCTCATGAGCCAAATGAAGATGCCCAGACTAGTTATATTAGCAAATGCCATGATGTGATGCCTACACCAAAGAATAACATTGATGTTGTTGAGGGTTTTGTTTTGATGTTTGGTTCTTGGTTGTTGTGGTTGAATTTGTTTTTGAACATATAAATACTTATTTATTTTTACTACTGGCTGCTGAAAACATCCTAAGCACACATCTCTTCTTCCCATGGCCAGGAGGTAAGCTAAACTGACTCCAGTTTTATTTAGACAAAGAGTTTGAGAAGCTATGTTTCCCTTAAATTAACAAACATGACTTGTATCTACTTTGACACACCAAGTGGAACAAAATGGCAAAATGGCTCAAACATAACTGAAATTGTGAGGCTTCTGCAGGAACGAGCAGTGTTTGGTTCTGCGGTGCATGTGGTCCCTATGAGTCAGAATCACCTAAACACAGTTTTCACCTACTCGCACTCTTTTGTTAGTGGAAACTGAGAGAGTAACACATTAAGAGATTAACATGAAGGGAGGAGGGACTTGTATGTTTAAAAGATGTGCTTTCCTAGTTGATTGTTAGGAACCCTGGTGGTGTCTTATGCATTTGCCTGCAAATCACAAGGTCGGCAGTTTGAAACCACCAGTTGCTCCATGGTAGATAGATGTTTTCTACCCCTGTAAAGAACTATAGTCTTGGAACCCATGGGGCCAGTTCTACTCTACCCTATAGGTTTGCTATGAATCAGTATCGACTCAATGGCAGAGAGAATTAAGGATTTTGAATAAAGGTCTATAAACTGAAATGCCATGGCAAATAGTCCCGAAATGACCTCTATTTTCTGGGGTGAGGAATCTGAGTTTACAAAACAGTAATTATATCATTTATGCTTCAAAGTTTACATTTGTGGCAGCATAAGGAAAACCATGCCGAATAATAATTCTTCAGCAAAAGATGGACTTTTTTTAGATGAGCACAAAGCTTGGAATAAGGCAAAATGTGCCACAATTGACCAGGAAGCTCATGTAATCTTAGGCCAAAGGGAGGCTAAGGAACTGCAGAGCAAGGGACTGAATCAATCGGGGGTTTGCACAAACGATGCCCCACACACAGAATGTCAAACACCATTTACAGGGGTATTGGCAAAATAATGATCAAGCAATGGAGGATTTCAAAATTAGGATGTAAGAACAGTTAGAAACTAGGGATGCAAATCCTGGAGAAGATTTCAGGAAGATTTGCCAATTGTTTAAAAGGAGTTTGATTTGGTTTCCTGTGACTCCAGATGGCAAAATTAGGAGCATAGAGAAAAAGTGTCTATGACAGAAAACCTTGACCTTTGAAGTGGAAAACCTAAAAGGAAAGAATCTTACAACAAAGACAAAGTAGGATTGGGTGATCTCTAGCGTTCTGGGGTCTGATGACATCACTCACATTGAAACGGAGGCCACACAGGAATGGCCAGCATGGGGGAGGAACAAATTACATAAAGGGCTTAAGATATTTGTTTGAAAGGAGAAGGAACTCTATGAGTGGATCTGGTGGTGCTGAGAGAGGAAAGGAATTAGACACGAGTGGAATGGCCGCAGATCAGGAAGAAATACATGCATTCTGAAGATGAGGGGATGCAGTGAAGGGAGAAGACATGTTGTACCTTTTAGCATGAACTTTCCTCAGTGTGAACACAAAGCACTTCGTTATCCAACGCACTGATTTATCACTTATCTTTTAGTCTCTGACATCAGGGTAACTTCTTGGAGAATGTAATGCTTTTCCTATTTTTGTGATTCCAATGTGCTCGAAACAGCACTCAGGAGCAGAAAGAAAGATGTAATAAATGTTCCTGTCAATGTCGCAGAATCACTTATAAAAGTTGTCAAAAACCTAACTGGAAGTTTTAAACAGAACATTTTAGTGGTTTGGTATATTTTTCTCCTCAAATATGTAACAGTTATTATATGTAAAACATAATAAATGGGTAAAATATCCTCCTTCCTCAGCTATTTTATGTCTCTTTAAATTACAAAAATAATCCAAAGTTGTCCACCTCAGTGAATACTTTTATTGTATACACAATGGGCAATATTGATTTATAATCAAATCACAACTGCAACTTTCAAGAAAAATAAGGTGGACATTGATTAAAATGAGATCACGGAATAAGTGTTTTTGCTTTTTTAAAAGTATATCTTTAAGTAATGGGCTTTAAAGCTGGCTCTCTGTTGAGCTTCTATTTCAAAGAGGGGGCCTAAGGCTCAGCATCTCTTCTATGACTTTTGACATGAAAGACTGCAACCAGCAAGCTAGACGCAAAGTGAAGTGAAGTGGTCACTGGCCTTACATGCTCCAATTCTGTAGACATCCTTAGAATCATTTAAGGAGAGTGAATAGGGCAAAGAGGAAGGAGGAAGGCACAAAACCATTCCACACCTTCTAGCAATTCAAAGCCTTCTAAGAGATAACCGGCACAGTCGTTCTTTCTTCTCATACCGTGAGAAGAATAGTTATCCCAGCACACTACAGCTACAGACGACAACCGAGACCAGTGAGATCAAGCGACTTGAATTAAACACAAGTGAATCAGCTTGTCGACAGCTTTGAAATGTGCAAAGATGAATTTGACACGGTGGCTCCCTCAAGAGACATCTAGAGCAGAAGAATGGCATTTACTCTCATATGAGATCTTTAGAAAGGGAATTGCAAAATAAGAGACATTTAGTACAGGTGAATCAAGAAAAGAATTAATGTTGAATTAGCCCTGAAGGGTAGGTAGAATTGCAACTGATGGGAATAATGGAAAGGGGTAGAATACATTGCCAAGTAGAGACACAAGAATTTGAAATTTCTGATAAACTGGCTACGTGTTAGCCGCTCATCAGGGTCTCCACCCATTGTGATACTTCTCTATCTATTATAATCTTTGAATGATCTTGAATTTGAGAAAGTCCTTTTGCAAGAGAATGCCAGCAAGCTCCCTAGGCCAGCTGACTTAGAAGGAACCTTCTAGTAAATGTTTAAGCCAAAAGGGAAGTTGATGAGTGTGAAGGTCTGCATTGTCCCAACCCTTTGGGTGTCTCAGGGATCACAGCATAAAAAGAAGTGGCACAACCTCCTGGGAAAAGAGCTGAGCAAATAGCTAATTAAGCCCCACTGATTCTAAGTGAAGTGGCAGAGTACAGAGTTTTACTGAAACAAAGACAACTATGCCACAGAAACAAACAAAATAAAAGAGACAGATCTATCATCTGCATCCTTCCAGGCAAACTTCTGGAAGCCAATTACACCTGAATGCCCTCATTTAATCAAGCAGTGTGGAGACGCAGCAATCAATCAAAGGTAGTGGCTGTGACAAGCCTCAGGCCTGCAAAGTCAGACCACAAATTGGAATTTTTTGGTTCCTTCAAACACAATGAACTCCCAGACCAGAGGCCTGTTGGAGGTGATCTGGCAGAACAACTTTTTACAGCTTCTACCTTCGCTCTCAGCTGAAGGTAGCTGATACACACCATGGTAGTAATTCATTCCTTATTTTAAAAACAAAACTCAGACCCATAGCTATCATGTCAATTCAGGCCCAAACTGACTTCATTTCTTAGAGTGGAACTGCTTCATAGACTTTCTTGATTATATCTTTGTTGTTGGGTGTAGTTGGGAATTCAGTATTCATCTACAGAACCTTTGATCAAAATTTTAAATAATGGTAGCCAAGCACCACCTGGTTTCATAACAAAGGAAGCAGTTAGTTGTTCCCAGAGACCATGGGCCACACGTTCCATTTGCTCTTCCTACTCTGGACTCTCCTTCCTGAACTGCTCCAGGAAAATGGAGACTGATTTCTGTGCCTTGGATGGTCATTTTCAAGTTTATAAGATGTCTAGAACTATTCATCAAACTAGGATGTAACATCATAACTATATTAACAGGAGCAGAGCACCAGGCCTATCATCCGTGGTAACCCCTGGATGGGTTTGAACCTCCAACCTTTTTAGAGTAGTAATCAAGCACAAGCCATTTGCTCCATTCAGAAACCCGTTCCTTATTCAAGGCCTCAGAATATACGACCTGATATTTAGGAAGAGAAAACTGCTACTCCCATCTCCAGGAAGACAGAAGATGTGAGGTGTCTTTCTCCCAGAACGGATCATTATTTTATAGAGACGGTCTCCTACATGATGAGGACCTTTCTGTAGACTGAAGAAGGCTGGTAGGATGTGGCTGCCTGATGGGAAATGAGCGAGCTGTAAGCGTGATTAACTATTGAGCGCATACAACGTTCCAGGCACTATGCGAAGTATTTCATATACGTTGTAACATCCTTTCTTCCCAAGACCCTTAGGAGTTCCTGATGACAATTTACAAAGCTGAGAGTTAGAGAAGTTAATTAAACAAGCTGTGGGGTCACATCGTTACTAAAATGGAGTTTATAATCTAATAAGAGAAGAAAGATATAAATGTGTAATGTGTCGAGTATTAATTATTGCCAAGAAGAAAATCAAGCAGATAAGGAGACACAGGTGGCAGAGAAATTCCAACTTTTTCTAGCTACCTAGAGGTAAAGAAGTGTCTGATAAATATCTAGATAAATATAGGAGAATAACAAATTTAAATAATGGAAGGCAGAAGTTTGGCATGGATGAAGGCATAAGAAAATTCAATTAAATGCTGTCATTTGTGGATCAGAATAAGCTGTGAATAACATTTTAAAGAACGGGAATTCTAGAGGACCGTGCTCATGTGAAACCTGTCCATAGGCCAAGGAACGGTCATTTAAACAGAAGAAGAGGCTGCAGCATGGTTTAAATCAGGAAGCGTGTGTCAGTGTTGTAGCTTGTGCCACACTTCTTCCATCTTAACGCTGAGGAACTAATCTGAGCAGCTGGATGATGTTAAGAATTTGGGATCGGATTGGAGGATTGCTCAACAATCTTCACTATGCAAGTGATGCCACCTTGGCTTTCCAGATGTGAAGCACTAACTGCTGAAGACCAAAGAGCACAGTCCTCAGCATCCCCCCTTACAGAAGGGTCTCGGGGAGGAGACGAACCAGTCAGGTTGTGATGTAGCAACGATGAAACATACAACTTTTCTCTAGTTCCTAAATGCTTCCTCCCCACCCACTATCATGATCCCTATTGTATCTTACAAATCTGGCTAGACCAGAGGATGTACACTGGTACAGATAGGAACTGGAAACACAGGGAACCAGGATAGATCATCTCTTCAGGACTAGTGGTGTGAGTGGTGATACTGGGAAGGTAGGGAGAGAGTGGGTTGCAAAGGGGGAACCTATTACAAGGATCTACATAGGACCTCCTCCCTGGGGGATGGCCAAAAGAAAAGTAGGTGAAGGGAGACATCGGACAGTGACAAAATAATAATAACTTAAATTATCAAGGGTTCATGTGGGAGAGAGGAGCGGCGAGGGAGAAGGAAAAATGAGGAGCTGATGCCAGGGGCTTTTAGTGGAGAGCAAATGTTTTGAGAATGATGTGGGTAACGAATGTACAAATGTGCTTTATACAATTGATGTATGTATGATTTGCGATGAGTTGTATGAGTCTCCAATAAAATGATTAAAAAATGATGGCAACAAATGTGCTTGACACAATGGGAAAATGTATGTATTGTGATAAGAGCTGTATCAGCCCCCAATAAAAGGATATTTTTTAAAAAAGAGTAAAGTCCTCAGTATGGATTACAACTCAATATAAAGAAAACCAAAATCCTAATAGCTGGACCAGTAGGTAACATCATGATAAGCAGAAGGATTGAAGATGTCAAAGATTTCATTTTACTTGAATCCATAATCAATACTCACGGGCATATCTGATGATAAAGAGTAGATGTCACTTTGAGGGCCATGGTACACCCGACTCAAAGCCATGGTATTTTCAGTCACTTCATATGCATGTGAAAACTGGACCACAAGTAAGGAAGAGCAGAAAAGAATCAGTGTGTTCAAATGATGATGTTGGTGAAGAACATTGAAAGTACCATGGACTCCCAAACGAACAAACAGTTGTCTTGGATGCAGTACAATCTCAGAAGCAAGGATAGCAAGACTTAGTCTCAGGTACCATGGACATATGATCAGGAGAGACCAGTCCCTACAAGAGGACGCCATGCTTTGTCAAGGAAGGGTCGGCGAAAAAGAGGAAGACCCTCAGAAAGATTAACGGACAGAGTAACTAACTGCAACAGTGGGCTCAAACATAGCCATTTTAAGAACAGCCAGTCTTTCAGAACGATGTATATAATCATAACTCATAAGGGTTTATCTAAAAGGTAGCTTAGAGACACTCTAGTCAAAGGGATTTTAAAGCAATTTTGATACTAGAAGCTTGTTGTCTCAAATGAAATATTTCCCAGTACTTCTCAAATAGAAAAGATAAAAACACAATTTATTTGCTTGATGTAGGGTTATGGATCGCAAAGCATCATTTATCAGATGATTCTATCAACCTGGAAATAAAACGTAATCCCCCTCCAAAAAAAATACCCCAAGACTTGGCCATGTTTCTTTCTTTTTTTAATCATTTTATTAGGGGCTCATACAACTCTTATCACAATCCATATATCAATTGTGTAAAGCACATTTGTACATTCATTGCCCTCATCATTCTCAAAACATTTGCTCTCTACTTAGCCCCTGGCATCAGCTCCTCATTTTTCCCACTCCCCTCTCCCTCATGAACTCTTGATAATTTATAAATTATTATTTTGTCATATCTTTCTCCGTCAGATGTCTCCCTTCACCCACTTTTCTGTTGCCCGTCCCCCAGGGAGGAGGTCACTTGTAGACCCTTGTAATCATTTCCCCCCTTTCCAACCCACCCTCTCCCAACCCTCCCAGTATGGCCACTCACACCACTGGTCCTGAAGAAATCATCCGTCCTGGATTCCCTGTGTTTCCAGTTCCTATCTGTACCAGTGTACATCCTCTGTTCTAGCCAGATTTGTAAGGTAGAATTGGGATTATGATAGTGGGGGAGGAGGAAGCATTTAGGAACTAGAGGAAGGTTGTATGTTTCATCCTTGTTATATCACACCCTGACTGGCTCATCTCCTCCCAGAGACCATTCTGTAAGGGGATGTCCAGTGGCCTACAAATGGGCTTTGGGTCTCCACTCTGCACTCCTCACCTCATTCACTATGGTAAGATTTTTTGTTCTGATGATGCCTGATACCTGATACCTTCAACACCCATGATCGCACCGGCTGATGTGCTTCTTCCCTGGGGGCTTTGTTGCTTCTGAGATAGATGGCCACTTGTTTACCTTCAAGCCTTTAAGACCCCAGACGTATATCTTTTGGTAGCTGGGCACCATCAGCTTTCTTGGCCACATTTGCTTATGCACCTGTTTGTCTTCAGTGATCGTATTAGGGAGATGACCACATAATGATATGATTTTTTGTTCTTTGATGCCTGATAACTGATCCCGTCGGCACCTCGTTATCACACAGGCTGGTGTGCTTCTTCCATGTGGACATTGTTGCCTTTGAGCTAGATGGCTGCTTGCTTTCCTTCAAGCCTTTAAGACCCCAGACACTATCTCTTTTGATAGTCGGGCACCACCAGCTTTCTTCACCACATTTGCTTATTCACCTGCTCTTCTTCAGTATTTGTGTCGGAAAGGTGGGCATCATAGAATGCCAATTTAATAGAAGAAAATATTCTTGCATTGAGGGAGTACTTGAGTGGAGACTTGGCCATGTTTCATTCTGTTACACATAGGGTCACTCTGAGAAGGTGTCAACTCCATGGCACCTAACGATAGTAACATAACAGAAATATCATAGTGAGTTAAAAAATCTGCTTGGAATGAATCTGAGAGACCATCGGAAGAGGGGGCAAAGAGAGTAAAAATGGTAAATGAATGCACCAGTTCACACTTCCATGAATAGTTTTTAAATGACTTTTTATTTACAGAAAAACAAAAACAAAAAAACCCTCTATAAGACATAGTCTCATTGAAAATTTTCTACATGTTTCTGAATTCTGATTGATTGCCAACCCTTCCACCCAAAGCATACATGTCAACTTTAAATAATGTCCTGTTTTGCTCGGAGCCTTTGGTTTTTAATTACTTGTACCCAATTGCTCCCTAGCAGTAATCAAATCATTTTCCTTACTGGAGTTGGCCCTTTGACGTAGGCTGATTAATTTTATGTTTAACAGTAAGAAGCAGCTTTCTGCTGAGGTTATCTGGATTAAAATGTTAGCTATTGAATTGTTCAGTTTTCCCTAGTTCAGACATGGAAAATCAACCCCCAAACATTTACTTGTTGAAAAAGAGAGCCTAGTTCTTTTAGATTCCCATGGCCAGGCACACTTGTTGCTGGACATCCCCCTAACCAGGCACTTGCCTGTGGCTTCTTTGGATGCCTGAGAGCATTTGAGTCTGTTGGGCAGCTAATTCTTTAAATGTGAGTAAAGTCTTTCTGTAACGTCAAATGAAATGCATGAATTTAAAACAAAATTTATTTTAGTGCCTTCCAAACCTTATGCTCAGTCCTTCAGTTTCCTTTTCCATCAGGCCATATTACTGGTCTGCAGGTTTATAAAAGGAGAAAAAGTACCATTGAAACTCACTTCAATACTTTTGTAACACACAGACTAGTTACAAAACATTATGTTTAGTGGGGATTTTTTTCCCCCACATAGCGGAGAATTACTAACTGGAACTAGCTCTCAATTATTTATTTTGACTTTGTTTTACAAAGGAAACCAAGTTATATAAAGAGACACGGACAATGGTAGTGCAGCTCTGGGGACAAAATGCCCAGGTTCAATCTCTGGTTCTACTCTTCCTAGCTGTGTGGCTTGAATCTGCTCTCTTCTAATCCCTTGGGTTGACTAACAAATGGTAGTTTATAGTTTGGGGAAATTAAATGAAAGCATAGATGTAGAGCCCTTCGTATGCTGCTTGGAGAATGGGCTGCCGTGAATCAGAAGCAACTGGGTAGCAATAATGAATTTGGGTCTTTATTTTATTTTTATTCTTAAATCCTGGAGTGACAAATGGATCCAGCAGACATCTGTTGGTCATATGGTGGTGGCTTGCATGTTGTGTCATGTTGTGCTCCTGGTAATTCAAGTAACAGCAATGTTACTCGTGGTGAATAGATTTTGGTCACTGAAACTAACACAGTCTGGGAAGAAAGTTCTAGTGATCCCCATCTAAAATTTTAGCCAATGAAAACCTTGTGGATCACAATAGATTATTACCTTGAAATCATTCTGGACGGTGAGCCCCCTAGGTTGAAAGGCATAACACAATAGTCGTAACATCAGACTCAAATAGCAGCCAATATGGAGAAAGGACACTATTTGGTTGTTATACCTAAAGTTGTCATGAGTCAAGGCAGACATGATCCCACTGACAAGAACAGCATTCTTAAGTGGCCTGCCTAAAACCAGAATCCGTTGGCAGACCTTTCCTTTGTTGTGCTCTTTCTTCTGGGCCAGAAGACGTAACAATGGATTCTGTGCCTTGCCGGCCGAATCATGTCAGAGAAAGAAAACGAGAATTAGTGTGAAGTCCGTGTTCAGCCCAGTGATCATTTCATTTCAACACGCACGTTGTTTCTTTCACGCCCAGGTTAGTACTCATTGAGCAGCCCTGGTAGGGGCTTCAAAGGGCAGATGTCCCCGTGAGTCCGCTCTGAGGAGAATCACAGCTGCTTAGAAGGAGACAGCTGAGCATAACAGTGCTGATGGTATTGTTTTCTTGAACCTAGGTTATACTGGGGACACATCAGCAAGGGGCCACATTAAAGGGCATGGTGCCAGGTGGGGGCTTAAAGACTCGTAACTTCTCTCATGGGGCCCGTGGTCTGACCCTCTGTTCGCTTTGTTTGAACTTTCCCTTTAAGAATTCTTTCCTACAGATTTTCAGACTTGGTTTTTGTTACTGTCCTTAACTATTTTTAATTCAGACCAAACACTTGGGGGTGATTTTCCAGCCAGATTTTCAAGACTTTACTGTAAATGCTTATTTTAACCTAGTTTTATTTCATTTATTTTTAGCTCCTTCATCTCTCACTTTTTACGTGGAAAGGAGGAAGTACGAGAGCAAAGGAAATGGTTTTGAGGAAAATTCTTGGCAGAATGTATATATTTTTCTTTTTGATGTCTCCAGCTATCTCTGCATGGATTATTCCTATTTGGGGACACAAATTTTCCAGACCAAACTTTGAGAGAATCCTAACCTCAGCTGGCAAAAGCAGAATGCCACACACATCCAAAGCTTTGCTTCTTGAAAGGTATGAAGCACTGTCTGAACATTGAGAAATTCCTCAACCTAAAACACACTTCGAGTTTGTTTATATAAAATGTATTTACAGAAAAATTGCGAAGCTACTAGAGTGCCACCACCTCTCTGGTTGACATCTGACAGTAAAATGGCACATTACAATTAATGAACCAATACTGATACCTTGTAGATATTTTTGGAAGCCTAAGTTTCATTTTGTAAGCGTCTTATGAAGTGGCTCTTCCCTCTTTAATCCTCACCAACAATGCAGGAGAGCTCTTGTCTCTTCATCTCCTCCTCAGTATGTGGCAAACCATCAGGCGTGTTTTATTTGGCTTGAGGCATTGTGCTAGGTGTCCTAGACCTGGTAGTGTGATGGTTAAGGACACTCAGCTGCTGACCCAAAGGTCAGTGGTTGGAATCCATTATCTTTTCCATGGGAAGAGGATATGCTAGCCTGTTTCTGTAAAGATGTATAGCTTTGGAAACCCCGTGAAGGCAGTTCCCCTAACTCCCGAAGGGTTGTTCTGAATTAAAATGGACTGAATAGCAACGGGTCTGGTTTGGTTTATTAGGTATGTAGTCGTAAGGAGAGCTGGTGGCATAGTGGTTACATGTTGGGCTGCAGTTTGTGTGGTTGGCAGTTTGAAACCATCACCAGCGTCTCTGTGGGTGAAAGACGGGGCTTTCTACTCTGTGAATAGTTGCAGTCTAAGAAACCCACAGGGGGCTGTATGAGTCAGAACTGACTTGATGGCAGTGCGAATGGTTTGCTCGTTTTTATTTGCAATTCCCTCATGACAATTGATGTTGAGTATCTCCTGCATACTTTTTTGGGTCAGTTCAGATCTTTAGCACATTTAAAAATTTTAAATTATTTTAATCATTTTATTGGGGCCTTTTACAGCTCTTGTAACAATCCATGCATCAATTGTATCAAGCACATTTGTACATATGTTACCATCATCATTTGTTGCTTGTCATTTGGTTCCCCCTTTCTCCCTCTTCTCCCCACTGGCCCGAGCCCAGTTTTTTAATTGGTTGTTTTCTCGCTGTTAAGTTTCAAAAATTCTAGTATAGTTGACTATGAGTCCTTCATAAATATGTATTTTATAAATGTTCTCAGATGTTTTTCTTTTTCATAACAGTCTTTCACAGAGTCCACACTCACTGCCAACCTGTCGATAACAACTCATGTCAACTCTGCTTGGGTTTCTGAGGTCATAAATGTTTACAAAGCCAGAGATTCTCATTCATTAAGCCAAATTAATCATTTGCTTCCTTCTTTTTAAATTATTATTATTTTTAATCTTTTTATTGGGGCTCATAAGGCTCTTATCACAATCTGTACATACATCAATTGAGCAAAGCACCCTTATACATTCGTTGCACTCGTCACTCTCATAATTCACCTTCCACTTGGGTTCCTGGAATCAGCTCGGTTTCCCTTTTTTCCCCCCCACCCCCTTCCCTCCCCGATCCCACCCCTGGTCCCTTGATAGTTTATAAATAATTATTATATCTTATCTTACACTCCCCAGCGACTCCCCTCACCCGCCTCTCCCTTGCCAATCTCCCAGAGAGGAGGTTACACATAGATCTCCGAGATCGGTTCTCCCTTTCTACATGCCCTTCCCTCCTGGTGTCACCACTCCCACCGCTGATGTTGAGGGGTTCGTCTGTCCTAGATTCCCTGTGCCTCCAGATCCCCACTGCACCGCTGTATATCCTCTGGTATAACCAGGTCTTCCTTCTATGAATTATACTCTTGGTGTCAAAATATCATTGACAAACAGGGTCATCTAAATGTTCTCATATATAATCTTCTGTATATAGTTGTTTGAGAAATGTTTTTGTTGTTGCTGGGAGTGGCATGAGTTACAAATGGGCTGCAACCCACCAGATTCGGAACCACCAACCCCTCCCCACCCTCCCCCACAGCACCCTCTTGGGAGAAAGACAAGGCTTTCTCTTTGTAAAGATTCCCAGTCTCAGTCACCCGCAGGAATTCTACTTTGTCCTATGGAGTGGCTATGAGTCAAAATCAACTTGATAGCCATGAGTTTGTTTTGATGTAAGAGTCCACTTCTATCTATTCTGTATATGTTTGGTTAGATTTATATCTAAGTTTTTTGTTGTTGCTTTTATAAATGATATCTATGAAATGTTCAAAATTATTCATTGTTGATATATAACTTTAAAACCAGTTACCTTGCTATGCTCACTTGTTATTTCTAGGGCTTTTGGGTCAAATCATTAGGATTTTCAACATAAGCAATCACATTATCTGTAAACAAAGAGATTTTTAAATCCCTTCCCCATCTGTCAATGTATTATTTCCTTTTCTTGCCTTATTGCACTAGCTATGGAGCTTCACAGTGCAGAAATAAATAAGATTATGAGAGGGAGCTTCTTGCATTGTTTCTAATTATAAGGAGAAAATGTGCCATTTCTCTCCATTAAGTATAATGTTAGCTGTTGAGTTTGTTTTGTTTTGAGGTTTTTTTTTGCTTTTTGCTTTTAAACTCCTGTTTTTCAAACTTATTTGAACACAAGGGTATTTGTTTGGGGTATAATTATAATTATCACATTGTACACGGTGTCCCAAGAACACTAGTGTTTCATGCAACACAGTTTAATAAATACTATGTCACAATAATAATTGTTTGGGAGGACCACATCAAGTTTGCTCTTAGGGTAAAATTACCATATGTACTCTTGCATAAGCCGAGTTTTCCAGTACATTTTTTAATGCAGTTTTTATGGTAAAAGTAGGTGCCTTGGCTGATACTTGGTTCTGTTTATACTCTAGTATAGAGGGTACAGATTAGAGAGAAAACATTGAAATGCTGCTTGTTCCTGGTTACCAGGAAATTTGAGTGGGAATATGGATATCTGGGGTTACAAATGCATAGTCTCTAACACTTGCTCATTTATAAAATATGTGTTTTGTGTTTTTGGGACTAGGTCTATAGGTATGTAACGGAACTATGCTGTTACAGGTGTCCTCAAACTACAGCTCGGGGGCCACTTGTGGCCCACCAGGGACATTTATCTGGCCCGCCGGGTATTTTTGCCCCATTTGTTTTTTACTTCAAAATAAGATATGTGCAGTGTACATAGGAATTTGTTCATAGTTTTTATTTAAAATTATAGTCTGGCCCTCCAATGGGTCTGAGGGACAGTGAACTGGCCCCCTGTTTAAAAAGTTTGAGGACCCCTGCTAGTGTTTAAGAATTCACTGCTAACCTCAATGCTGGTGATTAGAACCTACCACCTGCGCTGTGGCAGGAAGATATAGCAATCTGCTTCTGTCATGGTGATAGTCCCAGACAGCCTGGCACACACACAATATAGGGATATGAATATAAATAATGGAGAAATTTACAGAATAATGGAGAACTAAGTAATGTGTCATCTCCAAGCAGACACCCCTTTGTAGGGAAAAGAAAGCAGCTAAAGAATTTCCCTCAGAAAATGTTCAGGATAAATAATTCTATGAATGTAACTCCAGTTTTTTTTTTAAATCAGGGGCGATTTTAACCTTAAATATTTTAGACAAATAAAAATGTAAGAGGGAACTTTAAAAAGTTCATGGAAATTTTTTATTAACAATCTATTCTATTTTTCCATGAACTGTCCAGACTGGCTGTACTTAAAAAAATAATTAAAATCTGTATGAGTTCCTATCTCTTCACGTTGCTAGGACTCTGACAATCTGAGCCAAAGGAGCCCTTGTGGTGCTGTGGGGTAACCCACCAGCAGCTCCATGGGGGAAAGAGGAGGCTCTCTGCTCTGGTAAAGATTTACGTCCTCAGACATCCTACATAGGGTTGGAATACACCATTTAATGACTAAATTTTCTAACACAAGGTCAGAGACTATAATCCAAAGATTGATTCTAATCTAATAACCTTTCTTCTAATTCCAGTATGACTTATTTACTTCAGACCAATAGTTTTGAGTATTAATTCCCATTTAAGACATTAGGCTTTCAATCCAACTACAATCCCTTGTGGCTTGATCGAGATAAAAACAAAGGATGGTATTGAAAGAAGCCCAAGCTGCGTTGAAGACATTGGTGATAAACAAGGTTCCAGGAATTGAAGGGAATGCCACAATGGAAATATTCTGTGACAAATTTAGGAGACCTATGTGGTCAACTGACTGGAAGAGATCTATATTTGTGCCCATATCAAAGAAAGCCATTCAATAAAATGGGGATATCCCTGAATACTATCATTTATATCACATGCAAGTAAAGCTTTGTTGAAAATTCAAAAACAGTTGCTGCAGTACAAAACAGGGGACTGTCAGAAATTCACGCCAGTTTCAGAAGAAGCTGTGGAGTCTGTAAAAAGCATTTCACTGAGTGGATGAATCAAATTCTGGATAACATTTCAGAACACTTAATTGTCCTCCTGCAGAACTATACATGGACTGAAAGCAGTCCTTCCTATTTAAACAGTCCGGAAAGGTGTGTGTCTGAGCCTTTCACCATCACCATACTTACTCAGTATGTATGCTGAGTAAATAATCTATGAAAAATAATGCAGGATTAGAATTGGAGGAGACTCACTAAGAACTGTGATATACGGATGACACAACATTGCTTGCATAAAGTGAAGAGGACTTGAAACACTTCTGATGAGAATCAAAGATTAAAATATTCAGTATGAATTCTATGCCCATGCAAAGGAAGCAAAAACCCTCACAATCAATAAGCAACATCATGATAAATGGAGAAGAAATTCACATTGTCAAAGATTTCTTTTTACTAGTATCTACCATCAAGGCCATTGATAGCAGTCAAGAAATCAATTGACGCATTTCATCAGGTCAATCTGCTTGAAGAGTGTAAGGAGTTAAGAAGTAAAAATGTCACCTTGACAGGTGTGCTTGACCCCAGCCATGGCATTTTGAATCACCTCATTTGCAAAGGCTGGCCAATTAATCAGAAAGACTGAAGAGGTATTGATGCCTGTGAATTATGATGTTGGAAGAATGTTGACAAGATCATGAATGCCAGAAGAGCAGGCACATTTGTCTGGAGGAAGTTTAGCCAGAGGTCTCCTTAGAATCGAGGCTGCTGAGATTTCATCTCCTGTACTCTGGAGTTGTTATAAAGAGGGACCAGTCCTTGAAAAAGAACATCACGCTTGGAAATGTGGGATATCAGTGAAAAAGTGGAAGCTCTTCAACAAGGTGAATTGACATAGTGGCTGCAACAATGGGCTCAAGCATCCCAATAACCGAGTTCCTGAAACATGCTTTCACTAAAGCTACCCCTCAGAGGTACACACATTTATTCTTCCTCATGGATCAGACTGGCTAAGGAGACAAGACCGAAATGTGCCACTGTTTATTCTGGCTGTTTGGTCATGTCCTGACTTTTGTTCTTCAAATGCTCCTGGGCTATGTGCTCATTCATGAACACCATCACTGAGATAGACGTGAATGCTAGAATTGTCAATGATGACATTGTATCTCTACATTTCTTTCCTCTCCTGATCATACCTTCTTATTTACTTCTGATAGGAAAAGCACAGGCGAAAAGATACCATAACAAACACACATTAGCATTTATTGGCCCTCCAGGAAGCCAACAAGCAAAATTGTTTGAGCATCTACAAAAACTATTGCCGTGACCTTTACTCCTAACTGGTCCACTTTTATTTCGACCGAACCCCTTCCTCCACTAACTTATGTGCAATGTCCATTGAAAGCTGCTCTTGTCTGAGCACATCTGCCTGAAACAATTCTGCACCCGTGCTGCAGAAAATATGCTCAATATTTTTAGTCAGAACTTTGTAAGCTGAACCCACTGAGCTGTGTAGCGTGTGGGCTACAGTTTCTGCTACGAACTGTCTTTGCTCGTCAAACAGGGCCAAACACATTCTTTCCTTGCAAAGTGATGTGGACGGTCTGCCACCGCAGCCTTCATCTTCAACCCAATCGTACCCTCCTTACAATGAGTTGTCCGCTTGTAAACTGCCCGCTGGGCAGGGTGCAGTAACTCCACAGACTTTTTATAAAGCAATTATGATTTCACCAAGCTTCTACCCATGATTCACACTCTCAATTTGAAGCTTTAATGAATTTTTGATGTTTGATTTTTGCCTCAACTTTAGCAGAAACCATGTTGTTCTGACGGGTGCTTTTCAAACTGATAACTTACTTTTCATCGTGACTCAAACTAGATCATATTTAGATACATTGTAATAGTTATTATGAATTTGTTTTGGTGCAACTTTAAAAATCCATGCATAGTTTTTCCTGAGTTTATAGACTGTGGGTCCACTAAAGGAAATCACAGAGCTCTCATTCTATGTATGAGTCACCAACCAGAAACAAGAAACTGTTCAAACTTTAAGAACTTTTGCAAATTGATTCCTATGCCAGGAGTCCACGCCAAGTCAAATCAGGAACCAAGGGTATTTTGCCCAGAGAATAAAGACTCTAATAATGTAGAAAAGTATAAAACATTTCAAAGATGCAGATTAAAAATGAATTTCCAGAAGAAACGCTATTATGACGCTCACATACTTTCAGATAGGAAGGGGTCTGCATGGTACATTGCATCAGAGTAGATATTAGAGTCAGTGACACTTTATTGATTCCTTCCATCTTGGTTTTCAATGCATCTGTGAAAATGTGTAAAGCGAAATAAAGGGCAACCAAGATGCTTCTCTGCAGTCAAAGACCATTGCACTGAATGTTCACATCGCCACTTTTCTCTGGTTTCAGATGGAAATGAAATGAAAGGAGATCCCCCTTCATTCTGACTAATTTGATTGATAGCTTGACTCTATTGGACACATGCGACTGAGATGTTCATATCTGCAAAACCTCAAGAGCACAATCATAGAAGGAGTTCCCATTCTTTATGATGAAGTCTGACGTCAAAGGTCCCAATCAGAAAGGATGTTTTGAAAGCAGGAGCTGTAGTGAGAACAGTGCATTATATGTATTTCTTCATTATCTGCTTTCTCTTCGAAGCCAGCGTAGAAGACTGTCTATAGTACCTCGGGACTGTAGCCTGAGAACCTTTGTATGAAAAGGGTAAAAGCAGCAGTACAGCCAATGGAAAGGCCCCGCAATTTTTGGACATATTTATTCAGTACGACATGACCATGGAAAATGTGAGATGTATGTTAGTGTCAAAACCACGGGAACCAAGAAAAGATCTGTGCCCACTTCCCTATTAAAAAGAGGCCGCACTGGAAAGCAAAGGCTCTGTGCATAGTCATTACCAAAGACAAAGTTCTGGGGGCCTGTGTGCGCCGGAGTGCAGAGAACGGTCACTGTCAACTAGCTGAACTTGCCGTTCAAGAATGCCACAGTCTTTTCATCTATGCAAAGCCACTGTAGGGCCTAGCTCTTAATCTGTCATTGCCCTAACCTATTTTAGTCACTGTCAATGTTAAAATTCTTCAATTTGTCAGTTTTTACTGGTGACAACCCAAGAAATCAGCTGCTAGTTATTTTCTGTGTGCCAGGAGACACTTCCAGAGAGGGTGCCTTCCTCATTATGCTAAATAAACATCCTTCGTTCTAAAAATAAATCTCCAAGCTTAGGGATGAGTAGAATTTTATCTATGGGGTATTACCCAAGTAAGAAAAGCTTTACTTTTTTGTGTTTGCATTGGTGTCCTTTCAAGTTACATACTCTAGGACACATTTTTTAAAGTTATGAGGGAATTTGGTAGTGACCGTGAACTCTTCCACATGATAGCATGTGGTTACGTGGCCAACTGCTACTTGAAATGTCAGCAGTTCAAACCCACCCAAAAAGATCCCTGGAAAGACAGGCTTGATGAAATGCTTCCAAAATGTCACAGCTTTGAAAACCCTGTAGAGCAATTCTACCTTATACATGGGGGTTTGCCATGAGTGGGAGTCAACTTAATGGTAGCTAACAAAATAACAGCACTTACTGCAATAAATGCAATAAACCTGAATATAAAATTATGTAAGTATAAGCAGAAACTTCAACCACATTTTACACTTTTGCAAAAGGTATACTTTTCATAATTTTAATATACACAGGAATGTCTAGGAATACCTCCACCATGAAAATAAGAAAACAGAATATGTGATTTTGTTCAGAGCATCTAAGCATTTAATCTCCATTTCTGTATCATACATTAATGACAACAACCTTCTTGGTAATCATTTTAATTTATACCTGGAAGTTCACTCTGATTATACCTATAATTGCAGGCATCTACTATATTTATGCAATGTGATACCTGTTTCATCTAGCCTTATTTTTCCTTTTGTGACAGCTAAGATGTAGTTTTCATTGCTTTTAGATATAAATCTTCTGTCGAAGAGACCCATTGCACTGGGCTCATTAAATGTGTGTTTGACAGCATGATACTTTTTGAAGTTCTTGAGACACTTCACTTTTATTTCAATTTAAGGCCCCTTTTGTGCTAATATTTGAATAGTTCTTGTGATATGTATTGAAGTTCATCCATCCTTTTTACTCCTCTATCCAATTTTTGGTACCATTCACTGATCTTTTAAATCATTTTTTAGGGGCTCATACAACTCCTATCACAATCCATACATACATCAATTGTGCAAAGCACATTTGTGCACTCATTGTCCTCATCATTCTCAAAACATTTGCTCTCCACCCAAGCCCCTGGCACCAACTCCACATTTTTTCCCTTCCCTCACGTTCCCCCCTCTCCCATGAACCCTTGATAATTTGCAAATTATTATTTTGTCATATCTTGCACTGTCCAACATCTCCCTTCACCCACTCCTCTGCCGTCTGTCCCCCAGGGAGGTCATACGTAGATCTTTGTAATCGGTTGCCCCCTTCTAACCTACCCTCCTTCCACCCTCCCAGTATAGCCACTCACACCACTGGTCCTGAAGGGATCATCCACCCTGGACTCCCTGTGTTTCCAGTTCCTATCTGTACCAGTGTACATCCTCTGGTCTAGCCAGATTTGTAAGGTAGAATTGGGATCATGATAATGGGAGGGGGATGTGGGGAGAGGGGTAGTAAGCATTTAGTAACTAGAGGAAAGTTGTATGTTTCATCCTTGCTACATCGTACCCTGACTGGCTTGTCTCCTCCTGGAGATGAGCCTGAAAGGGGATGTCGAATGGCCTACAAATGGGCTTTGGGTCTTCACTCTTCACTGCCCCCTTCATTCACAATGATATGATTTTTTGTTCTGATGATGCCTGATACCTGATCCCTTTGACACCTCGTGATCACATAGGCTGGTGTGCTTCTTCCATGTGGGCTTTGTTGCTTCCCTGCTAGATGGCCACTTGTTTACCTTAAATCCTTTAAGATCCCAGACACTATATCTTTCGATAACCGGTCACCATCAGCTTTCTTCGCCACATTTGCTTATTCACCCACTTTGTCTTCAGCAATTGTGTCAGGAAGGTGAGCATCATAGATTGTCAATTTAATAGAAGAAAGTATTCTTGCATTGAGGAAGTACTTGAGTGGAGGCCCAGTGTCCATCTGCTACCTTAGTACTAAATCTATAAGTATATGTACATAGCTCTATTTCCCCATCCTCATATATAAACATATTTACATATGTACATGCCTTTATTTAGACCTTTATAAATGCCCTTTGCCTCCTAGCTCTTTCCTTTGTTTCCTTTGACTTTCCTCTTGTCCCACTATCATGCTCAGTCTTCATTTGGGTTTCACCAATTTCTCTTGGTTACATTACCCTTGATCATGTCCTACCAGGCCTACTACACCCTCCTCACCACAGATTTGGATCACTGCTTATTCTTCTGTGCCTAGGATTGTTAACACCACTACCATTCCCCCCACCTCCCCCTCTCCCATGTTCCCCTGGAACTGTCGGTTCCGTTGTTTTCTCCTCCAGATTGTTCATCCAGCCTATCTTATTTAGACTGATTTTTTTAAAATATGGAACCCAGGTGGCACCGTGTGTTACACATTGGGCTGATTTCTACACCCAAGTTCAGCAGTTTGAATCCACCAACTGTCCCAGTGGGAGAGAGATGAAGCTTTCTGCTTCCACAAATATTTACAGCCTCAGAAGCCCTAGGCAACAGGTCTACTCTGTCTTATAGGGTTCCTGTGAGTCAGAATTGACCCAATGGTAGCAGGTTTGATTTGATTCTAATATGCTAAAGAATCTACAGGAAAATAGGCATATCATTAGTAAAGACATGGGGAACCTCAAGTGAAATTTACCAGCTGTAAAAGAAAACCCAAAATGCAGATTCTAACACTGAAAAATGTATGAAATAAGGTCAGTTTCTTCATCTATAATATGCAAATATTATAACCTGCATCATTATTTTGTGTGGAATAGCATGGTTCACTCTTTTGTGTGGCCTGATCATATTTCAGAAATTTCTAGAGAATTGTAAAAGTACCATACTAGGACCTAGTAGCCTGAAAATTTTCTTGTCCATTGGGTTTTCAGTGGGACCCAGAAACCAAATGCTTTAAAACTCCTGTGCTGATTCTGATGCACATTCAGGGAAGAGAAACTCAAAGAGATAATATATAAAAAATGTTTAAAAACTATACATTTTATTTGAATGTAAGCACTTAGGAACATAACCTTTTAAAATCATGCTTCCCTAGAAATTTAAAACTTTTGTGCAATAGCCATAATCCAAGATAAAATGTAGATATCTGTGTTTGCTACCCCGTTGCAAACACCCAAGGGAAATAGAACGCACTTTGGGAATACTGGTTTAATCCATTATCATTGCATTATTTTGTACCCTCAAGTCAATTTGACCCATCACAACCCCAAAGAATTTGCAGAAGTAGATCTTCAGGTTCTTTCTCCCACAGAGCAGATGGTGGGTTCAAACTGGAGACCTTTTGGTTAGCAGGTCAATGCTTGAGCAGCTGTGCCACCAAGCCTCTGTACCATTGCATTCATCCTTCAAGCTCATGATAGTGGTTTCCATGGGATGAAGGTTGAACTGAGCATTTACCGAATTTTAGAAAATATTTGATTGATGATTTTAAACAAAATCAAAGCATGGTTATTATTGCTTTTGAATTAGTACCTTCTTTTCATAAGGACAAGGCCATAGACATGAAATTCAATATGTGGCTCTAAACATAATCATGCAACATATTAACTGCATGTTAACCTAGGCAGAAATAAATCTACTAAAATGTTACTAATGCCAAGGACCAGGATTGAAATTTATCATCTGAAAGGGAATACTTTAGCTATAACAATAGATTTCAGTAGAGACTTGGAAGACTTCGAAAGCCACAGGGACATTCTACTGCACTGTACAGGGTCACTTGGAGTAAAAATTGACTTGGAGGCATTGAGTTTGAGTTTAAGTGATTCTTTGATTTATGTTGACCTCCTTCACTAAAAGGAGACAAAGCAGTGCAGTGGGTTTAACTCACTCAATGTTCTATAGGAGAAAGATGTGACAATTTACTTCCATAAAACTTATGGCCTCAAGGGAACAACATGGGACCCAAAATGGTAGTGAGGGGGGAGTGACAGGCCTGATGGGAAACGATCAAGGGTAAGGTTGCATAGAGAAGATGTATAGCTGTAGCCCAGGTGGGGACGGAGCATGGTGGTGGGGCAGGAGGAAAGTCAAGGGAGAGGGAGGAGGGAGCTGGGAGTCAAGGGGCATTTATGGAGGTCTAGACAAAGACGTGTACATGCAAACATATATATGAGGATGGGGAAATAGATCTAATTGTCTACATTTATAGGTTTAATATTAAGGTGGCGGAAGGACCTTGGGCCTCTACTCAAGCACTCCCTCAATGCATGAATACTTTCATTTATTAAATTGGTACTCTATGATGCTCACTCTCCCGACACAACTGCTGAAGCCAAAGTGGGTGAACAAGTAAATGTGGTGAAGAAAGCTGATGGTGCCCGGCTATCAAAAGAGATAGTGACTGGGGTCTTAAAGGCTTGAAGATAAACAAGCGGCCATCTAGCTCAGAAGCAACAAAGCCCACATGGAAGAACACACCAGCCTGAGTGAGCGAGTGATCCCAAAGGGATCAGTTATCAGGCATCAAAGAACAAAAAATCATCATATCATTGACTGCACACCTCCATGACAGGATCGCTGAAGACAAAGGGGTGCATAAGCAAATGTGGCGAAGAAAGCTGATGGTGTCCGGCTATCAAAAGAGATAGTGTCTGGGGTCTTAAAGGCTTGAAGATAAACAAGTGGCCATCTAGCTCAGAAGCAAAAAAGCCCACATGGAAGAAGCACACCAGCCAGTGCGATCACGAGGTGCCAAAGGGACCAGGTATAAGGCATCATGCAAAAAAAAAAAAAAAGAATATGTGTGTGTGTGTGTGTGTGTGTATATATATATATATATATATATATATACACATATATATATATATGCCACATTGAATGAAGGGGGAAGTGCAGAGTGGAGACCCAAGGCCCAAGTGTCAGCCACTGGAGATCCCCTCATGAGGGGTTTAGGAGAGGAGATGGGTCAGTCAGGGTGCAAGGTAGTACCGACGAAGAGCACAGCTTTCCCCCAGATCCTGGATGCTTCCTCCCCCCAACTACCATGATCCGAATTCTACCTTGCAGGACTGGATAGGACAGAGGCTGTACACTGGTACATATGAGGGCTGGAGGCACAGGGAATCCAGGGTGGATGATACCTTCAGGACCAAGGGTGTGAGGGGCGATGCTGGGAGAGTGTAGGGTGAGTGTGTTGGAAAGGGGGAACTGATTACAGGGATCCACATGTGACCTCTTCCCTGGGAGAGGGACGGCAGAGAAGAGGGGGAAGGGAGACTCCGGATAGAGCAAGATATGACAAAATAACGATGTATAAATTACCAAGGGCACATGAGGGAGGGGGGAGCAGGGAGGGAGGGGAAAAAAAAAGAGGACCTGATGCAAAGAGCTTAAGTGGAGAGCAAATGCTTTGAGAATGATTGGGGCGGGGAATGTATGGATGTGCTTTATACAATTGATGCATGTATATGTATGGATTGTGATAAGAGTTGTATACGTCCCTAATAAAATGTAAAAAAAGAAAAGGGAAAAGAAAGAAAGAAAAGAAAATGATTAGGGCAAAGAATGTACAGATGTGCTTTATACAATTGATGTATGTATATGTATGGACTGTGATAAGAGTTGTATGAGCCCCTAATAAAACGTTTAAAAAAAAAAAAAAAAACTTATGGCCTCGGTAGCTCTATGGGACAGCTTTATCCCGTAGGGTTCCAATGAGTCAGAATCAGCTCAATGGCAGTGGGTTTGCTGTTTGGTTTCCTCCACTACAACATGTTTATTTAAGGAACAAATTCTAATCTTATCTGCATTGCAATACCTGGTATACACTACCCACTGCCAGTGAGTCAATTCCAACTTAAAATGACCCTCTATAGCAGTGGTTCTCATCTGTGGGTCGTAACCACTTTGGGGGTCGAATGACCCTTTCACAGGGGTCGACTGACTCATAACAGTAGCAAAATTACAGTTATGAAGTAGCAACGAGAATCATGTTATGGGCTGGGGGGGGGGGCGGCGGGTCACCACAACATGAGGAACTGTATGAAAGGGTTGTAGCATTTGGAAGGAAGAGAACCACTGCTCTACAGTTTCCAAGGCTGCAAGTCCTTATAGAAACAAGTAGCCTCATCTTTCTCCTGAGAACAGTTGGTAGTTCTGAACCTCTGGCCTTGTGGTTCACCATCCAATGCTTACCTCATAGCTTCACTGGGGCCTCCATACATGTTCATCAAATGATTGATAAAATGAATGCATTGATGACATTATGTGTTATACCAAATAAGCATTTCTCCCACAGTTTCATTGAAAGTCTGTTTATTTTGAGATGAGATGAGAAAACAATTACTACTTCACATATGAATATTTGAAATAGAGGTGTTGAGAATTCTTGAAAATGCTTAGTTTGGGAAATTATTTACTTTTTCTACAATCTTGGCCAATTTGTACATTTTCTTGTCCTGTCAAGGAAAGAGTTGAGAATAGTGAATCCTACTGCCTAAGACCACAACAATGAACTTAGGCTTCCTGGATTCAAATGGCCATGTTGTCACTTATTATTTGCATGCTTCTAGAAACAATATCTTTCATAAACTTTGTTTTCCCGACATGTAGCCAGAATGTTTCTAAAATGTTGCTGAGAAGATTCAATTATTTCTATATCCAACTGATGAGTCAAAAAACGAAGTCTTGATTTTTTATGCCCTCAAAACAGGCTCCACCCACTTAGTCTCTGGGCTCATTAAATGACCATTTTACATACCAGAGACCTAGTGGTGTAGTGGGTGATGCATTGAACTGCTAATCACAAGGTAAGTGCTATGAACCCATCGGCCACTCAACAGGAGACAGATAAGGTTGTCTTATTCCATGGTGTTAGAAACACAGAGAGGCGATTCTACTCTGCCATATAAGCTTGCTATGACTTGGAACTGACCTTATGGCAATGGGTTTGGTTTTTAGGTTTGGGATAGATAAAAGTCTTTTGATTGTTCATGCTCTACAAAGATAATAGTTCACACCCACCAGCCACTCCACAGAAGAAAGCTAAGACTATCTGCTCTTGTAAAGATTTACAATCTCAGAAACCCTGAGGAGCAGCTAAATCCTGTCCTACAGGGTCACTCTGAGACAGATGGTAGTGGATTTGTATGGGTTAGGGAAAAAACCTTGTAGTTTCTCTGGCCAAAAGCCTTAGCTCGTTACTCTGACAGATTATCAAACTTGTAAGAAAATCCTATACTTTCTACCTTTAAAGATATTCAGAATCTAATCAGTTATTACCTCCTACTACCAAGTTGATCGTTTTTCCTCCACATTGCTCCTCAGCAGCCTATTCTCAGCATAGTACCTATTATAGTCTTGTGTACACTTGTCAGATAGTGGCCTCCTCTGTCTAGAGTCCTCTCGTCATCTCAAAGTCCATTTAGGTCCTTGAGAGTCCACTCTTACATGGCTACCATTTTCTCTGATCTTGTCTCCTACTAGAATCACCAGCCCATTTGTTGGACAAGCTGCACTGTTCTGTCAAATATTCCTTAATTATACCAGATATAGTGTCAATTTAGGATATTGGAAGCTGCTTTTTCCTTGGCCTGAAAATATGTTCCACTTGATATTTCCTTTGTTTGCTCCCTTATCTCCTTCACATTTAGATTTCAACATCAGCTTCCCATATGGGCTTTCTTCAGTCATCCTACTTAACAATGTATTTGTGCATACTCAAACATACAGCATTTTCCAGCTTTCCTGCTTCACTTTTCTTCCAGAATTTATCACCACTTGACATACTATATATTTGTGAGTATACACACACACACACACACACACATTTCTCTCTCCTCATCCCACTCATTAGATTATAAGCTAAATGCAGAAAGTGATTTTTACATTTGGTTCATTCCTGCGTTTGAAGAGCCAAGAATGGTAGATGGCAGTTGATGTTCAATTAATGTTGACTGAAGGCAAATACTGAATGAAGAAAACAAGATAACATGAAAAGCATTTAGTATAGTTCTTGGCATCCAGAAACTTCTCAATAAATGTTGACAATTATATTTTAACATTTCTATCTGCATCCAACGTTCCAAAACATGTTTGAAGCCTTGAAAAAGGCAGGGAAAGTGTTTTATCTTTCAATCATTGATAATAGCACTACTTGTGTTGACTTAACTTACGGGAAAAAATGACATAATCTCCACAGGGTTTATTGATTGCCCGGTGGGTTAAGCATTGGGCTACTAACTGAAAGATTGGCAGTTAGAATCCACTGGCAGCTCCGATGGAGAAAAATGAGCCAATATGCTTCTGTAAAGATGTGCAGTCTCAGAAACCCTGCAGAACAATTCTTGCATGTGTGTGTGTGTTCCCTCTCTTGTCTTCTTTCTTTCTTTCTTTCTAAATAATTTTTATGAGGGGCTCATACAACTCTTATCACCATCCATACATACATCAATTGTGTAAAGCACATTTGTACATTCATTACCCTCATCATTCTCAAAACATTTGCTCCCCACTTAAGTCCCTGGCATCAGCTCCTCATTTTTTCCCCTCCGTTCCCACTCCCCCCTCTCTCATGAGCACTTGATAATTTATAAATAATTATTTTGTCATATCTTGCAGTGTCTGACGTCTCCCTTCACTCACTTTTCTGTTGTCAGTTCCCCCTTTCCAGCCCACCCTCCCTCCACCATCCTAGTGTCGCCACTCACACCACTGGACCTGAAGGGATCATCCGTCCTGGATTCCTTGTGTTTCCACTTCCTATATGTACCAATGCACATCCTCTGGTCTAGTCACATTTGTATGGTAGAATTGTTCATGGGGGAGGAGGAAGCATTTAAAGGAAAGTTGTATATTTCTTTTTTTAAAAACATTTTATTAGGGACTCATACAACTCTGATCACAATCCATACATACATCAGTTGTGTAAAACACATCTCTACATTTAGCAACTAGAGGAAAGTTGTATATTTCATTGTTGCTACATCGCACCCTGACTTGCTAGTCTCCTACCTGAGACCCTTCTGTAAGGGATGTCGAGTGGCCTACAAATGGGCTTTGGGTCTCCACTCCACATTCCCCTCCTCATTCACTATGATATGATTTTTTGTTCTGATGATGCCTGATACCTGATCCCTTCGACATCTCGTGATCACATGGGCTAGTGTGCTTCTTCCATGTGGGCTTTGTTGCTTCTGAGCTTGATGGCCGCTTGTTTACCTGCAAGACTTTTAAGACCCCAGACGCTATATCTTTTGATAGCCGGGCACCACCAGCTTTCTTTGCAACCCTGAAGAACAATTCTACTCAGTCTTGTAATGTTGCTATGAGTCAAAATCAATTTGGCTGGTCCAGGCTCAAAAACATGTATTGCTAGAACTCTCCTTGATGTTATCTGGAGATAAGATGCTTTATACTTTTCTAATGTTGCTCCTCTCCTGGGTAGAAACTACTTCCAATTCCCAGTACTGTCTCCAGAATTCTTTCTGACCATTCATTCCTCCATTTCCCATGATCTCTCTAACGTTTGAAGGCCACATAGCAGTCTGCTGCTTTCCATGATCCACTTTTGTAAGGCAAATTTATTTCTACATGTAAGGGTATAGAGAACCAAGCACAAGTCTCACAAATAAGCACTTTTCCAAGCAGTAACTGAGCAACAACCTTTAAAAGGTCATTGTGGTGGCAGAAAGTCAACTGAGCAAGGAAATTATCTCCTTTTCCCCCCCAAATTATTTTATTGGGGGCTCACACAGCTCTTATCGCAATCCATACATCCATCTATTGTGTCAAGCACATTTGTACAATTGCCGACATCATTATTTTAAAAACATTTTCTTTCTACTTGAGATGCTTCGATAATTTATAAATTATTATTTTTTCATGTCTTACACTGACTGATGTCTCCCTTCACCCACTTTTCTGTTGTCTGTCCTCCTGGGAGGGGGTTATATGTAGATCATTGTGATCGGTTGCTCTTCTCTCCCCCACCTTCCCCCTACCCTCCTGATATCGCTTCTTTCATTGTTGGTCCTGAGGGGTTTATCTGTCCTGGATTCCCTGTGTTTCCAGCTCTTATCTGTACCCGTGTACATCCTCTGGTCTAGCTGGATTTAGAAGGTAGAATTGGTGTCATGATAGTGGTGGGGAGGAAGCATTAAAGCACTAGAGGGAAGTTGTATGTTTATTTGGTGCTATACTGCACCCTGACTGGCTCATCTCTTCCTTGTGACCCTTCTGTAAGGGAATGTCCAATTGTCTACAGATGGGCTTTGAGTCTCCATTCCACACTCCTCTTCATTCACATTGATATGATTTTTGTTCTGGGTCTTTGATGCCTGATACCTGATCCCATCAACACCTCGTGATCAGACAGGCTGGTATGTGTGTGCTTCTTCCATGTGGAGTTTGTTGCTTCTCAGCTAGATAGGCACTTGTTTATCTTCAATCCTTTAAGACCCCAGATGCTATATCTTTTGGTAGCCAGGCACTATCAGCTTTCTTCACCACATTTGCTTATTCACCCATTTTGTCTTCTGCAATCATGTTGGGAAGCTGAGCATCAAGGAATTCCAGTTTACTAGAACAAAGCATTCTTGTGTTGATAGAGTACTTGAGTAGAGGCCTAATGCCCATCTGCTACCTTAATACTTATCATATAAATATATGTACATAGATCTATTTCCCTATCATTATATATAGATATTTTACATATGTACATGCCTATGTTTAGACCACTATAAATGCCTTGTGTCTCCTAGTTCTTTCCTCTATTTCCTTTTACTTTCCTCTTGTCCCAATATCATGTTCGGCCTTCATTTAGGTTTCAGTCATTCCTCTCAGTTATATTGCCCTTGATCAAGCATCCCACACCCTCCTTGCCATCAATTTTAGAGGAAATAGTCTCTTAATTGAGCCAAAAATATTGTTTGTTTGTTTTAACTTGTGTGTAATAGATCCATATAGCTTTCTGCCATCAATTTCCTTTTATGACTTAGATACTTCTTTGGAAATTATAATTAAGGTAAAATGTGCATCTTCCCTGACATAAATATTCCCAAATCTAGGTACATTAGTTGTTTTCAGATAGCTGAGTCCCTTCCAGCACTCAGAAGTACAGAGATTTGAACTTATTCTTAATGGAATCCGTGTGGAAAGGCCTTACAACAGACACCCCATGATTTACATGCCTTCGTTCCTACCACGCGAACTTGAAAAAGTTTCATTCAGAGGTTTTCTGTCTACTCCAACTTTCTCATATTCTGTCAGCAGAAGTTGAGACGGCAAGGTGTATAAGAATTTGTTCAGTGTCACCAAACTATCATGCGGACCACGCATTGGAGTTTCTGGCTTCGTGTCGATACTGCTGACTCACTACCGTGAAGCTGAATTCCCCTTATTATAATTCCAGAATACAGAGCACTATAATTATACGAGGCTGTGGAATGTACCACTGATATGCTTAAAGGACAAACCAATGTGTATCGGAGAAACTAAGGCCAGCATGCTCCTTGGAGGCACAGATGGTGAGACTTCATCTGATGTGCTTTGGACATACTGTCGGGGGAGACCCGTCCCCGGAGGAAGGCATCATGTTTGGTAAAGTGAAGGGCAGCACAAACCCAGGAAGATGAGATGGGTTGACATACAGTGGCTGCAACCATCGTCTTTGGCGCAGGAACAATTGTGAGGGTGGCCCAGGACCGTGCGGCGTTTCCTTTTGCTGTGCAGAGCGTCAGGGTCACTGTGGGCCAAAGTCATTCTATGGCACCTAATAATAGCAACTTACTTATACAAACACATTTCTTTTCATAAAATCATTTTATTGGGGACGTGTAAAACTCTTTTCACAATCCACGCATCCATCCATGTGTCAACCACATTGCAAACACATAATTTTATCAGCCAAAGATCCAAGTAATTTAATTCAACCTGTTCAAAGAATTGCTGTGAACTTCCCCTCTACTTGAAGCCAGACAGAGAAATCATGGCTATAGAGTCTGTCTTGTATTTTCTGAATGTCTCCAAAAATTTAAAGATATTATTTAGTAATTTCATTACTAATTGTAGCAAAGGAAATATTTCCTTTGGTTGTGTCAGAAGAGTCATAAATCATCCACATCACAGCAGTATTAAGAAGTACCTTTCAAATAAAGGGAAAGAGTTGTTTGTGGTACATTCATATTATCGGTTAGGAGTATGAATAAATCCATAGAAATTGGCATACTATACTCACTGTGTTAATCTAATGCTCTCAATATAAAATGCATTAAGTGATTGAATTGTTATTATATATTATGCCTTACCTGGCAAATAGAGAGCTGTCTAATATCAAACAGCAATTTAGATGAGCCTTAAGCTTCTCAGTACCAAGGTCATTGCCGAGAGTCTACTGACTAACAATAATTTCACACAACCTGCCCACAATAGCTCTTAAAGGCTTCCTCTTTTACCTGACTTTTATGGAGCAAAGCAAGAATGATTTTACTGCCAAGGGAAAAGAGAACATTGAGCAAGATCTTTTGAAAATCATTTTTCAAATAAATATTGAAATTAAATAAGAGTTTGTCAAGGAAAAAAAATCTCAAAATCTGTTATGAATAGGAATGTAGACTTTATTGAGGAAGAGCAAGTGACTAGAATTGAAAAGCACAATGTGGGATATGCAGTGCTCCACCATTCTGAGAAGGGAAACGCTATTATACACAGGGTCAGCATGAACAACAACAGACCATTATTTCTTCACATTGCTTAACCAGTGTTTTAAATTATTAAATCATTTTATTGGCTCATACAACTCTTATCACAATCCACATATACATCCATTGTGTCAATCACATTTGTACATTTGTTTCCCTCATTATTCTCAAAACATGTGCTTTCTACTTGAGCCCCTAGTATCCACTCCTCATTTTCCCCTTCCCCCTACCGCTCTCCCTCCCCCTCCCCCATGAACTCTCAATAATTTATAAATTATTATTATTTTGTCACATCTGAGACTGTCTGACGTCTCCCCTCACCTACTTCTCTGTCATCCGTACCCCAGAGAGGAGGCCATATGCAGATCCCTATAGTCTGGTCCCCCTTTCTCCCCCTTCTTCCCTCCACCCTTGACCAATTTTTAACAAACATTTCCTGCTAGTGCAGCTTGGCTAAGTAATTTTCAGGGCAAGAAAACGTGTTCCTGGAATTTTCTTTGCGCATGCTCATATTTTCTCAGAACATCCACTTTTACTTTGTCCCAGGCTGTGCTTACCAAGAGTAGTTCCTACTGAGCGCCTGCTCTGAAGGCCTCTATGTCTGCATTGGCACTGATGGCACATATTTGAGTACCTTTTCTTATGCAAGCATTTTGCTTTCTGGAATATCTAAAATAATAAAAATTATTTTCTTCCCCTTGCAAAGCCAGTAAACCTCATCTTCAGGGAAAGTGAGTCTACGTGGGTCGAGGGCAGTCAACAAGGCCAATTTGGAAGAACAAATTCAGAATAAATTTATGGTAGTTACTTAATCTGGTGTCAATTTGAGGATTGAGAATGAAGGGGTGGAGTTTAGCCTGTCAATCAGGTCAAAACTTGATGACCTCATTTGGAGGTGCTTAGGAGAGAAATAGCTTGCTGAAGGCAGGATACATGCTCACTCCCAGAGAGACATTCATGTTGACAAGCCACATGGATATAGGCTGATGGCTGTCAGAGCTTGGAGCTGAAAGAACTGCGTAGAGACCCCTGCCAGAGCTGAGATGCCTCTACCACCACTGGATCCACAAGACTTTCCACCACTGGTCTGTGATCTTCCTGCATTCGATATCATTGCATGTGCTGTGTGAGACTGAAGAGGAATTTATAGACAGGTACTGGGCATATGGGCTAATATTGGACTTACAGACTTAGACTGGACTTGGGTGGGATGCTTTCTTAATTTACCATGTACCATTATTCTTTATATAAAGCTCTTTCTATATTATACCCATATAAGTGTCTATGAATCCGTTTATCTAGTCTACCCCGACTAACATAAAACTCAATCAACAAAAGGTCAACACAAGGTGGAAACAAGGTGGGTCCCCTTTATTAGGTGAGATGCTGGTAAGGTTTTTAAGAATAGAACTGAAATAAAAAGATTTTTTAAAAGGCACAGGGAATCCAGGACAGATGAACCCCTCAGGACCAGTGGTGAGAGTGGCGATACTTGGAAGGTGGGGGGCAGGTGGGGTAGAAAGGGGGCACCAATTACAAGGATCTACATATAACCTCCTCCCTGGGTGTCAAACAACAGAAAAATTGGCGAAGGGAGATGTTGGACAGTGTAAGATATGACAAAATAATAATTTATAAGTTATCAAGGGTTCATGAGGGAAGGGGATGGGGAGGGAGGGGAAAATTGATGAGCTGTTCTAAGGGCTCAAGTAGAAAGAAAATGTTTTGAGAATGATGATGGCAACAAATGTACAAATGTGCTTGATACAATGGATGGATGTATGGATTGTGAGAAGAGTTGTACGAGCCCCCAATAAAACGATTTATTTTTTTTTTTAAAAAGCTGATACCAAGGGCTCCAGTAGAAAGAGAATGTTTTGGAAAGAAAAGGAAAAAAAACAGAGAGAGAAGTCTGTCAGTGCTGGCTTGCTTCTTTGCTGGGTCTGGTTCCCGCAATTGGCGTGTTGACGTCCAGTTCTTTGGATTTGAACCAACAGCCTGCCATATTGATCCCAGAAGCCATCAGCAGTCTGCTGTCTGGCTTGCTGACCTTGGATTCATCCGCCTTTGCAGTCACCAGCCAGTGGTGTTCCTGCTGACCCTGGGTCCATTAGCACCTGGAGTTACACAAAGCTGAAAAAACCTCCAGCTTCACAGCAGACACACTGACTTGAAATTGAACTGTACTTACCTTCTCTTACAAGTGTGTGAGCCATGTTCTTGACACAAATTTATATATGTATATAAATATGTGTGTTATATAGCAACTATAAAACACATACATAGCAATCTTGAATAAATTATATATTATCTAAATATCTGGTTTTTCTTCTCTGAAGAACCTAGCTTGGCACACACAGAGTGGATTTTAATTTTAATTGCAGATATTAGATAAGCGTGTCATATAATGTTTGACTAATTCTGGATTAATGGTTTCTTGGGTGTGTGGAAGGGGAGGTTGGGGGGAAATGGGGAGCAAATAACGATGAAGACTTGAATAAAGAAAATGTTCTAAAATTGATTGTGATGATGATTGAACAACTCTTCTTAATGTGATTGAACTATATGATTTGGCAATAATATGCCAATAAAACTGTCTTAAAATATTTGATTAATCGTTCAATGATCAGTAAATAAATGAAAATAACTAAGCCAGTTTGTGATGGGCAATGCAGCCAAGAACCAATACCAATTAGTAACCAGCAAGAAATGTCGACAAAACGAGAGTCAGGCATAGGAGACACTGAATACAGCTAAGTCGCATTTTAGTGACATTTTCTAATTCTAGTTCTACACCTCTAGGGGCATTTATACAAGTGCAACAGAAGGTATTAGTGCCAATTCTTCTTTGCTGATCTGGGGAGAAATCAAGCACTATTTTATTTTCTTGTACCACCTTGGCAAGTAAGTGTAAAAATCTTTGTTGTGTAGCCATCTGTCTGCAATATCATCTGCGTTCCGATCCGGGGTATCTGATAAGTTATGAATGAAATGACTTCATCAAGCCTGAGAATATGATAATTGTATTACAGTGCTTGAAGGAATACTCATCTCAATCCAGGCTATCAGATACTTTGATGTCAAGTTCCTCTAAAGGTAAAGTGCTGGCTGTTCACCACAGGTGGAAGGTTCAGACCCTCCAGCCACTCCATAGGACAATGATGAAACGGTCTGTTCATGTAAATATTTGAAACCTATATTTAAATATCTCAGAAACTCAACCTAGAGTTGCTTTGAGTCTCAGTCAACTTGATGGCAGTGGGGAAGGCAAGCCTGAGGGATATGTGACCGGGTTGAAAACCTTCATAATTGGTTCCCAGAATCAAATCAATCATTTGTCTTTTTATTCAATTAAATCTCATTCTCCACCCCTAATCCATCTTCCTTGCAATGCCATCCAAAAAAAATAATTGAACAACTGTATTATAAATTCTTTGTTCCCTGGACAAGATGGTTTCTTTGTGGGAAGACCTTTAGTTCATCAGTTCTAATTTATGTGGATTAGTGTCTCCCTGTACTTAAATGTGACTTTATCTCTCTCTCTTTTTAATTATTTAAAACATTTTATTAAGGACTTATACAACTCTTATCATAATCTATACATACATCAATTGTATAAAGCACATCTGTACATTCTTTGCCCTCATCATTTTCAAAGAATTTGCTCTCCACTTAAGCCCTCTGCATCAAGTCCTATTTTTCCCCTCCTTTCCCACTACCCCTCCCTCATGAGCCCTTGATAATTTATAAATTATTATTTTGTCATATCTTGCCCCAATTCTCTTAATTTCATTTGAAGAAGTGAGTGGGATTTTTTTGTCTGCCTACAATGATTATAAGGGTTGATATTTATGGTGTCTGGCTATCAAATCATATAGCATCTGGGGTCTTAAAGGCTTGAAGGTAAACAAGCAGCCATCTAGCTTAGAAGCAATAAAGCCCACATGGAAGAAGCACACCAGCCTGTGTGATTATGAGGTGGTGATGGGATCAGGTATCAGGTACCAAAAAACAAAAAATCATATTATTGTGAATGAGAGGGAGTGTGGAGTAGGAACTCAAAACCCATCTGTAGGCAACTGGACATCCCCTTACAGAAGGGTCATGGGAAGGAAAAGAGCCAGTCAGGATGCAGTGTAGCAACAAGGAAACTTCCAACTTTCCTCTAGTTCTTTAATGCTTCCTCTCCCCAACTATCATGATCCCAATTCTACCTTACAAATCTGGCTTGACCAGAGGATGTACACTGGTACAGATAGGAACTGGAAACACAGGAAATCCAGGACAGATAAACTCCTCAGGACCATTGGTGAGAATGGCAATACTGGGAGGGTGGAGGGAAGGTGGGATAGTAAGGGGGAACTGAGCACAAGAATCTGTATATAACCCCCTACATGGGGAAAAGACAACAGAAAAGTGAATGAAGGGAGACATTTAACAGTGTAAGACATGACAAAACAATAATAATTTATAAATTATCAAGGGTTTGTGAAGGAGGGGGGACAAAGAGGGAGGGGGAAATGAGCTGATACCAAGGACTCAAGAAGAAAGCAAATTTTTTGAGAATGAAGATGGCAACAAATATACAGATGTGCTTAACACAATGTATGTATGCATGTATGGATTGTGATAAGAGTTGTACGAGCCACCAATAAAATTATTTTTTTAAAGAGTGGATCTTTAGGCAAACTAAGAGACCTAATGTAGCATCAAAGAACAAAAAAATCATTATCATTGTGTGCTTACCTCCCTGATATGATCGCTGAAGACAAATGGGTGCATAAGCAAATATGGCAAAAAAAAAGATGATGATGCCTGGCTATTAAAAGATATAGCATCTGTGGTCTTAAAGACTTGAAGGTAAACAAGTGGCCATCAAGCTCAGAAGCAACAAAGCCCACATGGAAGAAGCACACAAGCCTGTGTGATAACGAGGTGTCGAAGGGAACAGGTATAAGGCATCATCAGAACAAAAAAGTCTTACCATAGTGAATGAAAGGGGAAGTGCAGAGTGGAGACCCAAAGTCGTTTGTCAGCCACTGGAGATCCCATCAGGGAGGAGATGAGCCAGTCAGGGTGCGATGTAGCAAAGATGAAGCATACAACTTTCCTCTAGTTCCTAAATTCTTCCTCCTCCCCCATAATCATGATCCCAATTCTACCTTACAAACCTTGCTAAACCAGAGGATATACACTAGTACAGATAGGAACTGGAAACACAGGGAGTCCAGGGTGGATGATCCCTTCAGGACCATTGGTGTGAGTGGCGATACTTGGAGGGTGGGTTGGAAAGGGGGAACCAATTACAAGGATCTATGTATAGCCTCCTCCCTGGGGGGCGGACAACAGAAAAGTGGGTGAAGGGAGACGTCATACAGTGCAAGGTATGACAAAATAATAAATTATAAATTAGCAAGCATTCATGAGGGAGTGGGGAGCGAGGGGAGAGGTGAAAAAATGAGCTGATGCCAGGGGATTGGGTGCAGAGTGAGTGTTTTGAGAATGATGAGGGCAATGAATGTACAAATGTGCTTTATACAGTTGATGCATGTATGGATTGTGATATGAGTTGTATGAGCCCCTAATAAAATGATTTTTAAAAAAGAGAGAGAGAGACCTAATGCACTTTTCCTGTCAACATGCAACCATCCAAGCAGGATATTTCTCAAGCGTAGGTGCTATAATTGGTGCAGTGAATTGTTTAATGTTTTCTTCCTAGCCACAGTCTTTGTGATTATCATGCTTGGGTGTGAAACTTGCACTGGTTAAAATGGTGTCAATTGGGCTGGGTCATGACTCTCAGTAGATTGGCAGATATGTAATAGGAACTCTAGGGATGAAGTGTCTACGTGTTGGGAAGCTAGTTCAAAACCACCAGCTGATGCATGAAAGAAAGATGGAGCTTTCTACTCTCCTAAAGAGTTACAGTCTCGGAAAGCCACAGGGGCAGTTCCACCCTGTCCTAAGGGGTCACTGTGAATCAGCATCGATTGGATGGAGTGTGTGTTTTTGGTTTAAAGATGTAGTTACCTTCCATTTTTGGTTTGATGTAATTGTCCTTCATTTTATAATGTTCTGTATATTATAGTTTCTGCAGGCCTGTGGTTATGGTCCCCTTGGGCAGTGAGTTGTCCGTTATAATAAGAGGGCAGGATTAGTGTGAAAGGAATCTTATGTCTCAATAGCATATAAGAGTGTGACTCGTCATCCTTATCCCCGGTCACCACACTTGCTACCCTAATTCATGTCACCACCTTTGCTTGAGTCACACCATTTATATTACAAGAGGTACAAGTTTGGGAATATGCACATAGAGAGGGAAACTGACTACTCCCAAGAAAGAAGAGCGAGGAGTACACCTTTTGGATCGGGGATCCCCACCATGGGAACTTCCCTGGAGACACAGAGAGCCCTGTAACACTAGTGATAGTTAAGGATGATGAGAAGCAACAGCAGAAGCACTTGAGGCAACAGAACCAAGAGGTGAGCATAAGAAGTCAAGGTGAGCTTCCAACCCATGGGAATAAGAGGATCGAGCACCTGTAGGATGAGGCTGAATATCAGAGTGAACACTTGTTGGTAGAACTAAATAACTTTAAGACACTTGCATGAGTAAGGCAACAGCCAGATTTATCTCTTTGAAAGACCAAGGGACCAGGAAGAAGAATCTGCAAATGGCAAACATAATGGCCTCAGTCACAGGAGAAAGGGAAATAAACCCCGAGGTCTCAAAGTATGGGGCCATGGCTTCTGGGCTCCTGAGGGGGCTCACAGCCTTCCAGGTGCTGAGGAGTCAGATCTGCAATAACTCAGTTTCAGGGGATAGGACTGCTATTCACCAGTTGCAGGGAAATGGGACCAGATTAATTGTCAAAAGCTGAGGTTGTGCAGCTGCCATGCACGAGGGGCGAATGGTGCCTGCCAGGGCTAAGAAGGTGGGGTCTCTCTCTACTCAAGTGAACTAGAAGAATGGGTCACTCAAAACCAAGGGAGCAGATGTGCTGCACTAGTGGGCTCGGAAGGCAAAGCTGAAGCCAAAGTCAAGGGCCTCCACCCAGAATATAAAGAGCATGGCGAACATCCAGATCATTCTCAGCCTTGACAGCTAATGTACTTCTGCTGCTAATTATTTTACTTGGTTGGTGCTTGTGTCTCGTCTTTCCCTCTAATGTCTTCCAACGGTGATATAAATGCTCATATTGTACCTATTCCACCATTGTACTTTGGATGCAGCTAATGTGAATTCTGGACTCACCGATGACGAAGAATTTTGTCCAAAGATGGCAATCCGACTTGGAGTTGATTCGATTTAAAGCTGTTGAGATGGTATGATGTGGTGACTGTGCTTTACATGTGACAATGACATGTATGCTGGGTGGCCATGAGATGCAATGTCATGGTTTGATTTGTGTCCCTCCCAAAATTATGCAATGATAATTATGCAATTACATTTCATTTTATGATCTGGTATAATTTTCCTAACCTCTATGATGTTAATGAGATAGGATTAGAGGCAATTACATTAGTACAACAAAGTGTAATTAACATGACTAGTTTGGGTGTTAAGTCAATTTATTTTGAGACATAAAGAAGTTGAGCAAACAAGTAGAGAACAGGGGGACTTGCTATCACCAAGAAAGCTGGGAATGAAGCAGCCTACTAAACGCCTAGCCTCAAGGAACAATTGAGGATAGAATTTCCCCTAGTAATGACACAGAAGAAAAAAGTCCCCCCTTAGTGGCACTGGAATTCAAATTTCTAGCCTCCTCTATAAGACTGTATTCTATAAAGCAGCAAAGCTAGTGATGCTTCAGATATATTGACTAATCAATACATCCATTCATTATTAATTAATTAATTAATTAATATATATGTGATCATTAGGTACCATCTAGTTAGTTCCATCCCATAGTGACATCGAGAAAGTTTTAATTACATGCTCCTGGAACATTCTTTGTTCATATTTTCCCAGAATATTCACTTCTTCATTCTTTCTTTATTTGTCCAAGAGATATCCTTGTTAATCCTTTACTGAAAGCCTACTCCAAATGCCCGTGTTTGCTAGCACAAGATCACAGTTGGTAACATAAACCACATCAAATGTTTCTCTCTTCTTTTTCTAACATTCCTACTTGAGAAAGTTATCTTTAATTACTGTATGCACTGCCTTGTCTCTTTAGCTTACATTTGAAGAAAGGACGAGCCCTTTTAAATACCAAGAGGCTTCAAAAGTTCACGGGAGAAAAATTCCATTATCTTTTCATTCCATTTTCTGCAAGCTTTTTTTAAGGCCTTTCATAAATCTTCAACCTTTTCAGGCCAGGGAATAGCTGATAACCACATTCTGATGTTAGGCCTCTCATTTTCCTCCCTCTGCTGCTGTGGTTAGGAACTGTCAATTTGTCTCCAACTCACAGGGACCCTCTGTACAACTGAATGAAACTCTTCCTGCCAGTGTCCCACCCTCACAATCAATCACTGCTGTGTTTAAACTCCTTGTTGCAGCCGCTGTGTCAGTCCATCCCATCGAAGGTCTTCCTTTTCAGTTCTCTGGCACATTACCTAGCAGATAGGAATTGGCTGTTGCAGAAGTTACATAATCTGGTGTCAATTTGAGGGTTAAGAGTGTACTGGTGGTGTCTAGCCTGTCAATCAAGGCATAGCCAATGAGGCCTCTGTGTGGGCATGGCTTTCTCCTGAGGAGTCTGGGAACTCCTGTTTTTCCTCCTTGGAGGCAGGAGACTCTCTCAACTCACTCCCTGAGAGACCCTCTACTGGCAAAACGCATGGAACTATGCTACAGCCTCGCAGCTAGAGAAGCCACGTGGAGACCTGCTAGCGCTGAGAGGCTTGCAATGCCACTGAATCCACGAGACTTCCACCCACGGGCCTGTGGTCTTCCTGCATTCGGCATCATTGCCTGTGTTCCACGAGTCTGAAGAGGATTTTATCGATTAGTATTGGACATATGTATGGACAAATATTGGACTTCTGGACTTGATCTGGAGTGGACTGGGATGGTTCTCAAGATTCAACTGTTTTGTATACAAAGCCCTTTCTTATACACAAGAGTGTCTCTATGAATTTGTTTCTCTAGTCAACCTGGACTAACACCGCTGTGTTAGAAGTCAGCTTCACTGATATTGCCGGCAAGTGCACCCACCACAGTACTTTGCTGTGTGTTCAGTGACTGCTTCTTGAACCAGCCAACTTCTCGCCATTTATTGCACACAACAAATACACGCACGCTCTGTTTCCTCTGCCCAGAATGCTTCTTGTCCTTGTTTTTGTCTCATGAAATTCAATGAATCCTCTAGAACTCCAATGTATTTTTTTCTTTTAGACGTTTCTGCAAATTATTCCCCTCATGTTCTTTGAATATAGCAGCATATTCTAGGGCTATGTGTAGCACGTTGGGGTTTTATGTCAAGAAGCAATTAAATATTGAGAAAACATCGCAGCCTGGTCCAACTCAAGTCCATGCAGCCACATGCAGTTATGCAGAATGCTGAATATCACAGGCAGGTGGGCTCTCAGTCACGTGGATCCAACGAGAGTGGAAGCATCACAGGGTGCTGGCAGCATTGGGGGTTAGCCAGCCAGAGGGCGAAGGCACAGAAAGAATGGAGGTTCCCAGGGCCTCCTTATGTGAAGGTCAGGCCCCCGAGAAGGCACCATCATCAAGTTGTTATGAAACTGTATAACTCCCACAGTTACACATCTTGACACCCAAATGAATAAAGTTTCCCAGAAAAATGAAGGGCCTTCCGTACCTCTGAAGTCACAATCCTTTGAACACAAATGGGGCCAGAAATGACATTTTCTTTCTTGTAATAACGTAGCATTATGAAGACACACATAAGCTTCAGAAAAGTAACCGGGGACTGGTTTGTTTTACACTAATTATGAGAAGCAGAGACCTCTGACTCAGTGAGCTCAACTGAAACCTTTTATTAAACTCTGCAGGGCACTATTTGCTATGCATGGAAATACTGACTTAAGGCAAATACCGGAGTACAAGAAGAACAGCAACAATCCCCACCTTCCTCCTCCGGCCTCTCCCTCATTAATCACCTAACCTTTTATGCCTTGGCTAAAACCTCATTAGTAAAGAGGAAACCAGCCAACTAAGCATAATGGTAAGGATTTAATGGAACCTTGGAGATCATTTACATCTATGACTCAAAGCAGTGAAATACAAATGGTTTTATTCAAATATTTGAGAGCTTTAACTGAGCATTTTTAATGTTTTTCAATTGTCAGGATAAAATAGTTTTTCAGACAAATTTGAATTTTAACAAATATTAATGTGAATGAAGGAAAAAAGTAGCATGAATTTTGGTTTAAGCCAAGTTAGTTCTATAATATAACAAATATTTCTCTTGATATTAGAAATGCTGCCTTATTTATCTATCTATTTATTTATTGGTCATATCTTTGTGTTGTTTTAGTTGTTTAGGAAAGACCAGATATAGCTGCAAGAGAATCTTGGATAATAATTATCATAAAGTGTGAACCTTTCAGCATGGAATGACTTTGAATCTAATTTGGTTAACTGAGAAAACGGGTACTGGTTCATTAATTAGTAGTGTTAGCATTCAAGCTTCACCATGTTCAAACTCCTATGTTCCTTCTGGTGGAAATGCTGTTTTTCCACCTCTTTGCCTAGCCTGCCTCTGTTGATCACTCACTTATCATCCAGGTCTCAATTGCACTGAGAGATTCTCCTGGATGCCTAAGGACATGGTCAAAGGGCCCACCTCCGTCCCACTCCAGCACTTCTTACTTTTGCCCTCACCTTTGCATTTATTCGTCTCTTCTAGTATGTTGTCTTGATTAAGGGGGAAAAAAAGGTCATCCAGTCTGACTCAGGGAGACCTCATGTGTGATAGAGTAGGATTGCTTCATTGACTTTTCATGCTTTTAACTGTAACTGAAGTAGATCACCAGCCCTTTCTTCTTCAAGTAGCCCCAATAAAGCAATTAATAAATATTCTTGAGTGGATGAACCCAGAGTTAAATATTTGGTCACTCTGGTTGCCTTGGCTTCTGGTGTAAGGTGTGTGTGTGTGTGTGTGTGTGTGTGTGTGTGTGTAGATATGTTGCTGGCTAATATCATGGGATAGGACTCTAATGTAGAGATCAGTTTTGTGATGGTCGCATATTTACCTCATGGAATCTGGACTTCATCTCATGAGTTAGTGCTGGATGTGAAAAGCAGGCAAATATCACTTTAAAGGAGGGTGATACACATTTTAGTAACACTCAATGGTTGCTTCCTTGGTATGTAGGCATTCGTTAGTCGGCCTCTTCCCCTTTTCCCAAAGTTTCCAAATTGCCAAGCCAATAGGTTTAAGTGAATATGTTTCTATACACCACTCCAATTCCATCCACCCCTCTCCTACCACCATCCCCCACGGGCCCTGGTGACTGGTTCAAAGATGGCCCCAAACCAAGTAATTAGCAAATGCTCCTGTAGACTCAGTGCCTAGATAGTTTTCATTCACTGCCATGTGCTTTATGCTTACTCATGGCAACCCTAAAGCACAGCGTGCCCAGGTAGAATTCTTTCTTCTTAATGAATCATTTTATCAGGGTCTCTTACAGCTTTTATAACAATCCATACATCAATTGTATCAATCACATTTGTACATATGTTGCCATCATCATTTTCAAAACATTTTCTTACTACTTGTGCTCTTGGTATCAGCTCCCCCACCCTCCCACCCTTGTGATCCCTTGATAAATTATAAATTATTATTATTTTTATATCTTACACTGACCGCTGTCTCCCTTCACCCACATTTTTGTTGTTCATCCCCCTGGCGGGGGGGGGGGGGGAAGGGATGTTAATATATTGATCCTTGTGATCAGTTTCCCCTTTCACCCAGCCCACCTCCAGCTGGTGGTTTTGAAATGCTGACGTTCTGGTTCGCAACACAATATGTAGCAAACTATGCCACAGGGCTGCTGGAATTTTTGCTGGTTAGAAAAAGTGACTAGAGGCAGTTCCTGGGTTTCAAATGAAATCTGCTCTTGTGTCGTTCAGTCTTTAAGTTGAATTTGTAAGTCAAGCAGAATAAGTGTATATATTTTTCATTTAGCCTATTTTAATGCAAAAAAGGCTTGGTGCCTTTCCCACTATTTAAAACTACATGTAGAGCAAGTGGAGGTCACTGTGATGAAGGATATGAGTGAGCAAGGGTTGGTTCACTGGTTTCAAGGTGAGGATGAATTTATATGACATTGAACAGCAAGTAAAAGCTGTTTGTAAGCCAGCTGCTCATCACCGAGAAACTGCTTGTACACTCTTTCTATCGGGTACCAATGAGGAAATATGCAGCCCCTAGCCCCATATTGGGTTTAAAGAGCTTGTCTTAGAATGGAATCAAAACCAAGGAAAGTGAGTCAAAATTAGGGAGGAACAAATTTTTGTTCGAATCTTTACAACTAAAGCAAGAATCTATACCTGTATGTTTGTATGAGAGCTTCTGACACAGAAAATTAAGTGGGGTACCTCTCAAGGGTACTCCTATAATGCCCTTGGCAACATGTTCGAGTATTCCAGACAACATACTCTATCTAGTACTTTGCTTATATGCGTGCTTTTCTATAACCATAAGCACACAGGCATCAGTCATGTCGCATGTTGTTTTGCTACCTAGGGTGGCCATACACTACTTATGTGCTAATAGTAGTCAATAAATCCTTGTATTCAATAATTTACAAATGAATGCATAAGAGTTACAGTCAAGTCTAAGCCACTCACTGGCAATAAGTCGATGCTGACTCACAGCGAAGCCCTGTAGGTTTCCAAGACTGTTAGCTGTTCATGGGAGGGACAGCCCAGTCGTTGTCCTGCCATGTGGCTAGTGGTTTCAGATTGCTGCCCACGAGGTGCACAGCCCACTGTGTGACCACAACACCACCAAGTCTCCTCGGGGAATTATATTCCAGGTGAATACAAGTAATAATGTTTGTCCAGTTGTTGTTTGAAAATCAACTATATGCTAACATTTTTACTTTAAATTTGTAAGAGTATTTTTCAAGCACCTGTACTTAGGATATAAACTAATGGAGCATGATTCTCACTGAGTTACACATTGTCTTATTCCCAGAAATAAAGGGAAGTGAACATATAGATTAAAGTTCCATAAACCAAGCAAATTACTGCAGTTTTCTCTAGATTTATTAATATACCTTAGAGTAAGGAGATTTGGTCACCTTGCCTCTAGAGGCATGTTGTCTGTGAGCATGCCCTATGGGTACACATAAGTGAACATTAGGAAGCGTATTTCAATGCAGCATTACATTGCAAACATGTTGACAGGGTCCTAGCATTGACTGTGTGTGCTATTAGAGATTTTAATTTATTTTATGTGTAGTAAAAATATACATTTGTATTATATATATATTTCACTTCTTAAAGAAATTTGAGGATTGAACAAAGAAATAAATTCCCTAACACCATGATGTGTTCCCAGAAACCATGTTGGAAAGTAAAAATGATTAAAAATGAGTCTTCGTTTTTGCTTTCCTGCAATTTTCAGTTTAATACTATAGTTATCCATTCGCATAAGCAAATCACATTGATATACTATGAAAGTGGAATATTGACTATGATTTTGGAGTCAACAGAAAATATAAAAGCCAGACTGTGTAGCATAAACTAAATCTCTCCATAAGTAATCCAGAACAGAGACTACAAACTCAGCACATATGACAACTCTCTCCACTCCAAACTCTAGGCATGAGATGGATAGGACTATCTTGTCATGTGATCATTTCTTGCTTTGCTTAGATTCAATCGCTGTCTTTGTTCTGAGGTACTGTCAGGTTCATTCTGGCTCACGAAACCTTCATGTAACACAGTAAACTGTCCTGTATGTAGTTCTTGACTGTGGATCTTTATGGAAGTAAACCCACTGGATGAATTCAAATTAGCAACCAAGTAATTAACCATGGTGCCATCAGGACTACTAGATTCAGGATTAAAACTTTCCCAAACATTGAGCTACAAGTGGTCATCAGCATTAATTTGGATTTGCTCCCAAAATGAAATCTATTTTAGTCTTAGGCCTAACACTTCAGAGTTAGGGTGGTTGACTTATATGATTTCAGCCAAGAAATCCGCTGTCCCCTGGTGGGACCACTAAGCTCAGTCATAATCCCAGACGAAAGACGATATAAATATCTTCGTCCAAAAAAGTCATTTGTACAAATGGTAACAAATGTTATCCAAGGTATTACACTAAAATTTGTGATTTATACTAAAATTCAGTTTCAAGAAACGCCTCACTCATACCATCACAGGATAAATTAGTAATATCAAATTATATAGATTTGCAAATTCAGTTCCATTTACTTCAACTTGGATTTCCTGATATTCTATTGTACACATGGTGGGAAGTAAAATCTTTAGAACTAAAAAAGAAATATGGACCCCAGTCCTTTCTATAAATTTAGATTTAGTTTTAATATTTTTAAACTGTGGAAAATCCTGGTGCTTGTCATGGTGGAGTAACTTATAATGAACTAAATTTACAAATAATAAACTAGCACTTGTTGAGATTTGTGGTTATATGACTTTATCTATGGATACTTTCAAGATAATAAAGCATGGGAAATATTTAACTAGCAAAATTCCTTGAATTGTATGCTTCAGATTTGCATATTTCACTGAATGTGGATTTGAACTCAAAGAAAACTAAAGTCAAAAACTCAAAGTAAAAGAGTATTTTATAGGGGAAAAAGTTATTTATGTGACACAAATGAAAACAGAAAAAAATCAGCACAAGAATTTTAAAAAAATTCTTCATACAATTGTCTCAGCAACTCTGCCTCAGAGAACTTGCAGGCTGTTCTAATGGGTCCCTGACGCTGTTCACCTGGGACACCGGGCACTCTGAGCAGCACGAAGTAGTGTGTCCAGAAAATACAATATGGCAACCTTGTTCCGATGGTAAAGACTGAAACTAAGCTGACAGAAGGATCTTATATTTTATTTCCCCCTCAACTGCTCCTATATTTCAAATCATAGGGACTTGCTCTTAACAGCTTGTTAAAAGTACTAGAAAGTATCACAATTAAACAAGTATAAAAATATTAATAGTAATACTACATTCCTTAATTGGGTGGTGATATTTGTGAAATAAAGGGGCTCATATTCATATTATTTTTTAATTAATAGTCATCTTTCATGCGCACAAAGGTGCTGGAAAGGGTGTCTGGGGCATTGTCTTAGCCAGCCATGCTACAGTAAAAGTAGAAATGAGGCTGTCCTCATAAGGATCTTAATCTCAGACACTCTATAGAAGGTCACTGTGAGTAGGAGTTAACTCAATGGTCGTGGTTAGTTTTTGGTTTAATAACCCGGGTGTTGGAGGGAGCCCTGGTGGCGGAATGGTCACGGATTGGGCTGCTAACTGCAAGGTCCTAAATTCCAAGCCATCAGCTGCTCCTCAGGAGAAAGACAGGCTTTTTACTCCCACAAAGAGTCAGGTAGTCTTGGAAACCCACAGGGGCTGTTCTATTGAGCCCTACAGGGTCGCCGTGATTCAGCATTGACTCAACGGCCATGAGTTCGGTTATTTATTTATTTAGATCCAAAGTGTTAAGTAAAATCATCAGAATCTCCACAGTATCGAACCATCAGGACAAATTTGAGACCTACTGCCGCGTCACTCGGAACGGTAAAAGCAGTACTCATTGGCATGGATGTGATAAAGGAACGCATCTTGAAGAATATGGAAGTAAATTGAGTTTGTAAAGTGGAATTTCAGTCGTTGAAGAAATGGTAGGGAATTCCAGCTAAGACAGGAGTATTAAGGTTAGGAACCCAGACGGTGTGCAATGTTGTGATAAAAGATCAAATTCTGTCCTTGGTACTTACTAGCTATGTGAACTTGAGCATGCTTTTTAAAAAGTCATTCAATGCTCATTTTATCTCCCTTTGAAATGGAAAATAATGCCTATGCTCAGGATGGCTGTGATGAAATAATATTTATATAATGCTTAGCAAAAAAGGATAAAAAATCAGTAGTTATTTTTACAGTTATTATTAGAAGTGTGAGCCCAGCTAAAGATATTACAAATGAACAAAGCATTGAGGGATTCTGTGAGGTGACCAATATTTTTTCAAAGATTTATTTTCTTCTTGAAAATGAATGGTTGATAATACGGTTTGGTCATTAACATATAATAGAAGTAATTTATATTGCTCATATTTACATATAATGAAAGGAGTAATTTATAATAGGCATGGAAAGAGAGAGAAATCAGACTTTTACATATAAATCCCCCCAAATAAACTTGAATATCATTTATGGCAAAGGATATCATAACATTTCAATTGAACAAAGATGTGCTTTTTCAAAGTATATGGTATTGGGATAAACTCTAGACATTCACGTATGTGGACTCAAAGTTCTATAAAATAAATGAAAGAGTTTTATCCAATTATATCTTCTTGCTAATTTGCCAGAAAAAATTACTTATTTTCCAACCTGGCGCTGCCCATGGGAGATCTAAGCTAGCAGCAGTTTTCTTTTATTTGGTGTATTATTCCATTGACTGTATCATCCTGGACTTCATCATTAAAGGTGTTTGATTGCAAACACAGCAGCACCAGGAGAAAAAGCCTAATGCCTTTTCACACATTTACCTATCAGCTCAAGAAATAGCATCTGCTTTAATTATGTTCATGAAATTGTCCTGTAACTCACAATGGAGCCTGCTATAGCATTTCCTGCACCCTGAAAGGAAAAATAGCAAATTATGCGAACTTCAAACAAATGTTCACGCAGTGTCTCTCTTTTATGAAAAAGAGCGCCTACTGGGCTTGCTCAGTGACACCTACCTCACTTGTTCTCCTCATTTGTATAATGATTTCAGTGTGCGAAAGATAGCCATTAGGATGTTGTTTAAATAAAGCATCTTGATAGGGTAAAATGCCATAAAAGTATCTATTTTGTCAATAGGATGACTTACTTATATATTATCAAATTGCTGCTTGACCTGGGTTTATAAATATATATATTGTATATCAGATGAACCTAGGTTGACATATATCACACCTGGGTTTACATATTTCTGATATTTCCTTCATTTCTCCTCACCCCCGCCCCAGAAGTTATAAAAGCTTACAGGCCGTACCTTTTGCTTTAAGAAGTGAGGAGCTGATGCCAGGGGCTTAAGTGGAGAGCAAATGTTTTAAGAACGATGAGGGCAATGGATGGACAAATGTGCTTGACACAATTTTATGTATGGAATGTGATGAGTTGTATGAGCCCCTAATAAAATTATTTTAAAAAGAAAGAGATCAGAAATGCTTCAATGTACCAGAATTCCTTTAATGTTACCATTAACATATTTGTGGCTGTTTTCTCTAGTCACCAGCACATCAACTTAAAAAATGGCTATTTGTCGCAGTCCCCAAACCCATGTGTCTAAGTGCCTTTCCTCTCTCCTTTCCTCCGTTTCATGCTGTGGGAGCTCAAAGGCCATTTTGCATTTAACTAAGCCCCATCATTGGGTCCCTTACCCTGGGGAAGCTGAGATATCGTTCAGTTTAAGATTTGTGGAGTGTGTGTTTCCTTTTTGGTTTTCTAGGTCCTTGATCATTTCACTACAATATTTCACTTTGTCCTCTCCAGCTGCCCTGTGCAGCTCTTTGACTTCATCTATGTTGAACAATTTTATGGGATAAAATATTGAATGATGCCGAAGGCATCAAAAGAAGACTAGAATACACAGAGTCATTGTCCTCAAAGGAAGTAGTCGATACTCAACACTTTCACGATGCTCAGGAACCAATAGAACTGAAGTAAGAAGTCTAAGCTGCACTGAAAGGATTAGCCAAAAACGAGGTTCTAGAATTTGATGGGGACCAATCGAAATGCTCCAACAAGCACTGGAAGCACTCACTCATCCGTGCCAGGACATGCGGAAGACAGCTACTTGGCCAACTGACTGGAAAAGATCCATAGTTGTATCCATTCCAAAGAAAGGTGACCAAACAGAATGCACTAAAATAAAACAATGTAATTAATATCATATGCAAGTCAAATTTTGCTGAAGATCATCTAACAACAGTTATAACAGTACATCGACAGGGATTCCGGCATGATTCAGAAGTGGACATGGAGCAAGGGATATCATTGGTAATGTAAGGTGGAGATTGGCTAAAAGCACAGAATACCAGAAAGATGTTTACTTGTGTTTACATTGACTATGCAAAAGCGTTTGACTTGTGGATCCTAACAAACTGTGGATAAGTAGTCTTAAGAAGAATGAGAATCCTAGAACACCATTGTGCTCCTGCATAAGGGGCAGTTGTGCAGAGAACAAGTGAATACTTCATAATTCAAAATTAGACAGTGTGTACCAGGGTTGTATCTTCTCGTCAGTATTGAATCTGTGTGCTGAGCAAATAAACACAGAAGCTGAATTATGTGAAGAAGAATGTGGCATTAGGATTGGAGGAAGGCTTATGAAAAACCTGAGATGTATAGATGACACAGCCTTGCTTGGTAAAAGTGAGGAGGACTTGAAACACTTGCTGATGTAGCTCAAGGGCTGCAGCCTTCAGTGCGGATGACAAGTAAAGGTAACGAAAACCCAGACCCTCACAACTGGTCCAATAGGTAACGTCGTGGTAAATGTAGGCAAGATTGAAGTTGGCTAGGATTTCATATTGCTTAGATCCAATAAATGCTCACGAGAGCATCAGTCAAAAGATCTGCATTTGCTGCGCAAGAGCTCTTTGAGGTATTGAAAAGCAAGGATGTTACTTTGAAGACTAAAATGTGTCTGATATAAGCTATGGTGTTTTTAATTGCCTCATATGCATACAGAAGTTGGACGTTGAGTAAGGAAGTCCAAATAAAAATTAATGCATTTGAAATAGGGTGTTGGCAAAGAAAACGGAAACTGTCACGAACTGACAAAAGAACAAACAGATCTGTCTTTGAAGAAGCACATCCAGAGCGCTCCTTCATGGCAAGGATGGGGAGACTCCATCTCACATAACCTGGGCACGTTCTCAGGAAAGACCAGCCCTTGGAGAAGGACGTCTTTCTTGGTAAAATGGATGACAGTGGAAAAAGAAGAAGGGCCTCAATGAGATGGATTGACACAGTGGCTGCAGCAATGCGCTCAAGCATGAGAATAATTATAAGCCTGGTGCAGGACTGGGCGGTTTTTTGTTCTGTTCTACAGAGGGTCATTATGAGTCGGAACTGACTCTTGGCATCTCACAACAACGACAAGCACCGATGAGATTCTTGGTCCCAATAACCCAAAGTGGCCAAATATCTTATCCCTGTAATCTCTTTTCTCAAAATGACATGAAAAGTGAGTTGTTTTGTATAGAACACTCGTCGTTCTGAGCAAAGTAATATTTTGGAGCATTCCTGGGATTACAAGAGAATAGTGAGACTTCGAGGGTGAGAACTGGATGAGTCCATTGAACTTCATTATTGCTTCAGGTTAAACTTCATTTCATGTGTAATACAGGAGGTTCTTTGTCACTTAGGACCTTCCTACCATTTCAGACTTATCTCTCTCTCTTTCAAATCATTTTATTGTGGGCTTGTACAACTCTTATCACAATCCATACATACCAGGCTTGTCTCCTATGGTTCCCTTGCCCTCACTCTTAAGTTCCCGTGAAGGTGAGAAGAGTTGGCTTCTTATATCGTGCAATGTTCTCTTTTGCTTTTGTGCCTTCTGTTCATGCCACTCCGTTTTAGAACATTCCCTCCCAATATTTCCCCAGACCTTTATATATTTCCCAATTTTACCACAATAATTTCTGTCTACCCCTCAGACTGTCGATGCATTTGTTGTTGTCGACCCAGAGACAGTTTCTCTGCTCTAGCTTCTCCTCAAATTCGTGTGGGCCACGAGCAACCCCAAAGAAGCAAACCCACTGGCCTCGAGCCTGACTCCCGGTGACCCTCTAGGTGAAGGAGAACTGCCTCCAACATTTCCAAGGCTGGAGGTCTTGACACCTTTCTCCCTTGATGGTGCACATGCGCACTACTGCCCTTCCGGTGTGCAGCGCAGCACTTAACCACTCAGCTCTCTTGAGCTTTGATGAATTCATCAATAAACGAGGCCCCCGAAGGGGAAGGGAGGAGCCCGGGTGGCACCACAGCTCATTGGTCCACTGCTAACAGAGAGGTTGGTGGTTGGCACCCATCGAGCAGCTCCATGGGAGAAAGTTCTGGTGACTTGCTCTAGGAAAAATCACAGGCAAGAAACCCGTGGGGCAGTTCCACCCAGTCCACAGAGTCACCGTGAATCCATCTGAAGGCACCTAACACCAAAAGAGTTTTAAATTTGGGAAGTTCCATAAGAATAGAGCTCCTGGATTCCCTTGAAATAGCAGAATATTGGGCACTACTAAACCTATGTTTTGACGTGATATATGTTGCCTCACTCTGGGTTGCAACCAACCTTTGAGAAAGGAGCTTGCTCACTGCCACCAAGTTGATTTTGACTCGGAGCGGCCCTGGAGGATGGAGGAGAACTACTCCTATGGGTTTTGGTGGACAGTAAAACTTGATGGGAGAAGCGAGCCTCATCTTTCTCCCATGTAGTGGGCAGTAGTTTTGAACTGCTGACCTTGCAGTTAGCACCAAGCTTCAGTTCGACAGAATTCTCACCACTGTGTTGACTCACTTATCTCATTTGTGCTATGCCTATTGGACCCCTGCAATCATGTGAGTTTGCAACCCGGAATACACTCATGCTAAGGTTGAAAAACTGTTTAAAATGATAATATGATACCAAAAGCTCAAAAAGCAGTAATTTAAAAAAACGCTCATTGCCGTTAAGTCAATGCTGACTCCTAGTGACGCTATAGGACAGGATAGAAATGCTCCTGTGGGTTTCTGAGACTGGAACTGTTTATGGCAGTAGAAAGCTCCATCTTTCTCCTGAGCACCAGCTGGTGGTTTTGAGAATGTAAACATGTGGAAAACCTAGGCTTAGCTGCAAATTGCCAAAACCCGGGATCAAACCAGGGACCTTTAGATCTTCAGTCTAACACTCTCCCAACTGAGTTATTTCAGCCAGCTGCTACAGCTGGTGGTTTTGAACAGCTGACCTTGCAGTTAGTCACCCATGACATAACAGTGCAACCCCAGGTATCCTGTATGAAATCAAAGACAAAGAGAAAAGGGACATGTGCTAGGATAATTGAAATTAGAAGAAAATGAGGACCGATGAGAATAAGAAATTCAGGAAGTTCTCTGCCTTAGCAGATTTGTTTCTAACTAGCTTTGAGATAGTCTGGTCACCATCGGTCAGGGGACTAATTCACAATGATAAATAGCATGCATGAAATCATTTTTCCCTACACAAACAAAGTTATAACTGGAAATTAGTGTCCTGGAGTTAAACTTCAAATATAATAGCCACCATTCAAGGATGGTGCTTCAAATGCTACAGTTTGATGCTCTACAGTACCCTAATTTATGCTAATCTGCTCTCTCATACAGAGAGTAAGGCATACACCCTGTGAGGAAACCCCAAGTGGCTGGTCCACAGATAGCAATTCCTATACTTCCTTCATCATAGACTGGTGGTTTTTAAAAAGCTGGGGCATTCTTTATGATCTCATCTCTGGAGGCTAATGAAAATATATTATTTCTAGGTGATGCAAATTTTCACTTTAGTTTTATGAGCAAATGGGGACATTTTAGATCATTCAATGTGTTAGCTTATGCTTTGGGAAAACGGATTTTTAAACATGTCCTGCCATCCAAAAAAAATAAATAGCTTCATAAAACTGCCCTAGAGAAGATGCAAAGGTTGTGATTATAAGAACAAAATCCTCTGAGATACTTAGTGGCCAAGGAAATGCAATTATTGACCATGATATTTTGCTCTTTATGATACTTAAAGGCCCTCTAATATATTGTTGAACTAAAATGCAGGGAACTAAAATGCTTTGTACTAATCTTAATTTCCTATTACTACTGTAACAAAATGCCACTTACTTAGTAGGTTAAAACAACAGGCAAGTATTAGAGCCCTGGAAATCAAAAGCCCTGAAATCAAGATGTTGGTTGTATTTCTTCTAGAACCTCTAAGGCAGGGGTTCTCAACCTATGGGTTGCAACCCTTTTTGGAGTCAAAAAACCCACCCACAGGGGTCGCCTAAGGCCATCGGAATACACATATTTCCAGTCGTCTTAGGAACCAAGACACTGCTCCTCTATCCATCTCCAGGCGGGTCTGCCCACATGCAGATACACCCACAGATGAGTCCCTGGCATGAAGACTGTTACCCATGCTACACCATGCTTCAAGACAAAATTTCATTTATTTGCAATTAAAAATAAATATTTTGTAATGTATAATTCCATATTGTTTTTGTGATTAATCACTATGCTTTAATCGTGTTCAGTTTGTAACAGTGAAAGTACATCTTGTGGAGGGTGGGTTGGGGGAAAAAGAAAATACATCTTGCATATCAGAAATTTAATAACAAATACAGTGATGAAGTAGCAGTGAAAAATTCTGGTTGGGGGGGTCACCACAACATGCGGAACTGTGTGAAAGGGTCTCAGCATTAGGAAGGTCTCAGAGCCACTGCTCTGAGAGAAAAGCCATTCCCTCCCCTTTTCCAGCCACTGTAGGTCACCTCCACGCCTTGGGGCATGATGGAACGTCCTCCACCGTCAAAGCTCGTAGTGTAGCATCTTCAAACCTCGGACACTGCCTCTACCGCCTCCATCTTAAAAATACTCTGCTTATTACAGTTAGTCCACGCAGATTATTAAGTATAGTCCCCCTATCTCAAGATTCCTAATTTACCCTGTTTGTCATGGCCCTTTTGACAGTCATGTAACATGTTCCAAGGATTACAACATGGACATCTTTAGAGAGCCATTATTCTGTCTACCAAGCATGTTCATTGGTGTCTTTGGATACAGCCATAATAGCAAAGAAAGCAATGAGAATAAACAGAATACATGGAAGGAGCTCTCCAGGTTGCTGCCCATCATCCATCTGTCAGTTTGTCACCTGCTGATGAGCTGTGTGGCTGTGATGTCGGCAGCACAGATGTATGATGGACAAGTTTCAGCAGAGCTCCCAGACTAAAACAGACTAGGAAGAAGAACTAGGCCTTCTGATTAGTCACTGGAAATCTTATACATGGAAGCAGGGCATTATTTGATATAGTGCCAGCCAGCAGGTAAACACCTGAGAGTAGAGGCACTCAAAATAAAGAAAGAATTGCCTCCCCAAAGTAGAGACAACCTTGAGGACTGGATGGAGGAAAGCTTTGGGGACCTTCATTTGCTGATGTGGTACAACATAAAATGAGAAGAAACAGCTACAAACATCTGATCGTAATTGGAATATGAAATGTGAATGTAGGAAAATTAGAATGTACCAAAAATGAAATACAACATAGCAAGATAGATAGCCTAGGTATTTGTGAGCAGAAATAGAATGGTATTGGTCATTTTGAGTTGGCCAATCATATAGTTGGCTTTGCCAGGAATGAAAAATTCAAGAGAATGGTGACATCTGTATCTTCAGAAGAGCATTTCAAGCTCTTTGATGAAGTGCAATGCTGGTTGTGACAGGATCGTAGCTATTCAATTACAAGGAAGAGGAGCAACTTCTATTCAAATTCCAAACCAACTACAAAAGCGCCTGATGAAGAAATGGATAAATTCTACTAACTTCTTCAGTCTGAAATTGACCAAACATGCATGGATGGTTACTACTGAATGGAATGTAAAAGTTTAAAACAAAGAAAAAGGACCAGAAGTTGGAAAATAATGGCCTTGGTGAAAGAAATGAAGCTGATGATCCCATGACAGAATTTTGTAAGACCAAAGTTTTCTTTGCAAATATTTTATGCAATCACATAAATACTTAAGGACAAGAGCTGTTTAAAGTGCTAAAGAACAAAGACGTCCTCTAGAGGGCTGATGTGCACCAGACCCAAGCCATTCATGATATTTTCAACCACTTCATGTACATGGGAAAGCTGGAAAATAACGAAGGGAAATCAGAGGAGAATTGATATATTTGAATTAGAGTGTTTTCAGAGAATACTGGATACATGGTCTTTTAGAAAACCAACAAATCTGCTTTGGGGGAAGTATAGTCAGAATTTTCTTTAGCTACTAGGATTCTGGGAATATTTCTCATGTACTTTGGACATGTTATCAAGAGACACTGATTCCTGAAAGGGACAACATGCTTGGTAGGGGGACAGTGAACAAAGAGGAATACCAAGGAATAAAATTGGCTAGAACTTTGGGAAGAGACAAGGGAGACGTGCAATATCATCATCCAAAACAACTCCAAGCCCAACTGTGTGACAGATTTTCAATTGTTCTATGTAAGTTCACGTTGAACCTGAAGAAAATTCAAGTCAGTTCACGAGATGCAAAATACAACCTTGAGTATATCTCAACTGAATCAAGAGACCATCTCAAGAATAGATTTTAATCATTGAATATGAATGACCAATTGCAGAATGGCACCAAGAACGTCATGCATGAAAAAGCTAAGGGTCATTTAAAGGCAGGAAAGAAACAAAAAAACCCAAATAGATGTCAGAAGAGATTATGCAGCTTGCTCTTGAACAGAGTCGTTACAGTGAAAATAAGAACTGATGAAGTAAAGACCTCAACAGGAAACTTCAAAGGGCAGCGCAGGAAGACTTAGTGTTATAGTGAAATGAGCAAAGACCTGGAGCTAGAAAGTCAGACAGGATGAACAAGTGCAGAATTTCTCAAGTTGAAAGAATTTAATAAAAAATTCAAATCGTGAGCTACCATTTTGAAATATTCTAGAGGCAAAACGTTGGGTAGCATAGGAAGAATGAAAAGGCAGTGGAAGGGTGCACAGTTACTGTCCTCAAAAGAAACTGGTTGATGTTCAACGCTTTCAAGAATCAATGGCATTGAAGGATGAAGTTCAAATTTCATTGAAGGCATTAGTGAAAAATGAGACCTTAGGAATTTATGGAATACCAGTTGAAAGACTTTCAAAATCTGATGCAGCACTGATTCCATCCACTAATCTATGTGAGAAATTTTGAAGCCAGCTATCTAACCAACCACTAGAATCCAAAACACTAAACCCACTGCTATTTAGCCAATTATTTTTCTTTTTTTTAAAAAACATTTTTAGGGGCTCATACAACTCTTATCACAATCCATACATATACATACATCAGTTGTATAAAGCACATCCGTACATTCTTGCCCTAATCATTTTCAAAGCATTTGCTCTCCACTTAAGCCCTTTGCATCAGGTCCTCTTTTTCTAATTATTTTTCTTTTAATTAAAAAAAGACTTTTATTGGGGGCTCTTACATCTCTTATCACAATCCGTACATTCCTACACTGTGTCAAGCACATTTGCACATATGCCACCATCATAATTTTCAAAGCATTCTCTTCCTGCTTGAGCACCTGATGTCAGCTGCCCATTTCTCCTCCCTCCCTCCCCTGCCCACCCTCGCTCATGAACCCTTGATAAATTATAGATTATTTTTTCCATATCTTACATTGTCCTCCATTGCACCTCACCCACTTTTCTGTTATTTGTTCCCCTGGAAGGGGGGGGGGGTTCTAGGTTGATCCTTATGATCAATTTCCACTTTCTCCCCCCACCCTCCCCTAATCTTCCTGGTATCTCTACTCTCCTTATTGACCCCGAGGGGTTTATCTATCCTGGATACCCTGTGTTTTGGGTTCTTATCTGTAGCAGTGCACATGTTCTGGTCTAAACTGATTTTATAAGGTAGAATTGAGGTCATGATAGTGGGGGAAGGAATCACCAAAGAACTAGAGGAAAGTTGTGTGTTTCATCGGTGCTATACTGCACCCTGACTGGCTCATCTCCTCCCTGTGACCCCCTCTGTGAGGGGATGTCCAATTGTCTACAAATGGGAATTTGGTCTCCACTCCATGCCCCCACCCCCGATTCACCTTGGGTATGGTTTTATTCTGGGTCTTAGAATCCTGATACCTGATCCCATCAACACCTCATGATCACACAGGCTGGTGTGCTTCTTCCATGTGGGCTTTGTTGCTTCCGAGCTTGATGGCCGCTTGTTTATCTTCAAGCCTTTAAGATCCCAGATGCTCTATATTTTGATAGCCAGGCAACATCAGCTTTCTTCACCACATTTGCTTATGCTCCCTTTGTGTTCAGCGATCATGTTGGGAACATAAGCATCATGGAATGCCAGTTTAATAGAACAAAGTGTTCTTGCATTGAGGGAGTACTTGAGTGGAGGCCCAGTGTCCATCTGCTACCTTCATACTAAACCAATAAATATATGCACATAGATCTATTTCCCCATTGTCATATATAAATAAATTTACATATGTACATGCCTGTATTTAGACCTCTATAAATGCCCTTTGCCTCCTAGTTCTTTCCTCTAATTCCTTTTACTTTCCTCTTGTCATACTATCATGCTCAGCTTCCTTTAGAAACATCTTTCTTAGAACTTTGCAGAGATGAATGAGACAAAAGGATAAACTGATTGAACATTATAAAATAAAACCTGTAAAAGGCAGAATGTATGTAAAGCAGAAACTAGTCAGAGAAGCAAAACTCGAATAGTAAGAACAACAATAGGAAAGCTGCAAAACTGCACCCTGGAAAAGACATTGACTAAATGATGTTCCAGGCATTTTCATAACATTCCTCACAATAGCACGTATTATTATTCCTACACCAAACTTTATTTTACAGATGAGAAACTGAAGCACAGAGAATTGACTTGTCACAGAGTTCCTGATTTTGAACCAGATGACCTGAGTTCAGAGCCATAATTGGAAAAGGCTAAAAGTTTCTTTCATCTCTTTTAAGGAAACTGATTTCAAATAGGAGACAAAGAAAAAATAATATATGTTATGTAGTTTCTCCTGGGGAGATGAAGGAAAGACACGGCTTCAGACCTAAAAACCAACATTATTATCTGAAGTTGAAGTTGTTCTAATTTGGAATTGATAGACTTGGTTTTCAACTGATTTTTTTTCTTGATAATGTAGAAGAGTCTTTATTCAGCTGTAACCAGACTTCTAGAATCTAAAAATGATTCTTTAATTGCAGTCCCAAGTCCACATTTCAGTCCATCTTTTTTTTTTAATTAAAAGTACTTTTTATGTGCTGAGGGACGACAGAGGAAGGAGGAAATTTTTGGAGCGAACTTTCACACACAACATGTTAAAAATGAACAATCAAACAAATCTAGTTTTAAATTTTTGCTCTTTTAAAAAAATTAAAGACAAAACAATAATCAAGAAATATTATCTGCTAAGATATTTCTCTAATGCTCTCTAACTTTCTTAAGTGAATCCATGACCAAGAACAATCATATCTTACTGAAGTTCGCTAAAGAGAAAAACTCACTGAAGCTAAGCAAGTGGGAAAAATTACATGAAAAAGTTACTGAACCTTGAAATAAGGATCCTTTACCTCAAAATTCTTGCCATGACCAGGAGTGCTCAACTCTCACCTTCCACACAAACTTTACTAACTAATTAAAATATTTGTCTTTCTGTGTTACTTTAGTAAGAAATTGTTACCTTTCCAATCAATTTTTAGTGTTCCTCCCACTGTTTCTTATGACCAAAAGTAATGTCCCATTGTTGGTCAGGGATAGACTCATCCATTTATGTGTAACACACACGCACACACCCACACCGAAGAAATCAGTGCTGCCGAGGGAGGAAGCTCACCTCCACCAGTGCAAACTGCAAAATCAATAAACAGCAGTCAGTGGCTTGAACCCACCAGCCGAGTCACAGGAGAAAGACGGAGCTTGCTGCTCTACTTAAATTTACAGCCTCTGAAAATCTAAGGAGCAGTTCTAGGGGACCTGCTCGGATTGCGATGAGTAAGAATCAACTCAATGGCAGTGTGTAATGTTTATTGAACTTTTTTGATATGCTGGGCAGTTCATGGGAATTAGCTAATTGATAATCCTCAAATCCCTTTGGAGTCAAGTTTTATTAGTATCCCCACTTACTAAGTAAAGGAGCTACAACTCGGAAAGTTAAAGTAACTTGACTAGTAAATATTCAGTAAATGGCAATGCTGAGTTTAGAACTAAAGGTGATAGTAAGCTATGTGAAAACACCTTACATAAAATAGAGAGGCTCAGGCCTACACACACACACACACACACACACACACACACACAAACAAAAGCTAATGGCAAGTCATGCTTGGTTTCTTTTTTTTAACTTGCAATTTTGAGTTTGGCTCCTTTGCGGCATGCACTTTCCCTCCTCTTAATTCATATCTTTTTGCCATTTGCTTGGAATCTGAGAAACACGTCCCTTTTCCTGGCTGTAGCTGCTGGCTGTCTTCAATTAGCATGAATGGCAAACCCGATTTTAATGCTAGTTGTCGACATCTACATTATCTTTGCATCAGTGCTTTTTTATTGTTTTTTACTTTTTTAAAGTCTCAAAATTACTGGCTAAGTTAAAATTTTATAGCTCAGCAGTTATGATAGTGATCAAATCCATGTCAATAAACCATTGGAAGCCTTCAAATTGATAGAGTACTTACTATAAAAAGGGAGATCCAATGTTGTGGAGTAGATTCTAAATTACAAGAAAGTTTTCTAGAAAAAAATAATTTCCAAACTTGAGATGTAGTTCCAAATTATATATATATTTCCAATCTTAGAGAAAATATATATTTCATATATATATATGCACACACACATTTCAAACCACGACACATTATGTCATGGGGCGGCTGGTGCTTTCAAACTGCTGACCCTGTGGTTTGGAGCCCATCATGTGACCACTATGCCCCAAGACAACAAATAACCAAGATAACTAAAAGTGGAAAAACTGACCAGCTACCACGTCAGACACCAGAACCCAAACCAAATTCAAGATGATAAAAATAAGCATCTCATTTATTACTTCAATTTTTTCGAGCATAATATTCAGAGAGAAAAGGTAGGACTAGCACCGGAATAAGGATTTTGAAATCTAACCCAGATGAGAAAGCTATAAAAGCCTTTGCAGTAACTCTACATGAGGTCTGATGTAAACAATTCCATCACTGTTTCTAAGAGGACATCTGTTCGGGCTTCCACAACCCCCTAGGCTGCCTTGTTGTATTTTCATGCTTTCTTGTAATTACTTCCAGCTCCTAAAGAAGGTCAAGTCTGAGCAAGCGTCAACTGTTCACTCTTAAAGCTTCAGTGCTCATTTGGCACTGTCTTTGATAAATTCATGTTAATTAATGAACTGTAAGTCAAGGTTATAAAAACTTCAAAATTACTTTCTGATTAGTACAAGGGACTTTAAAAATCACAGAGGATTGAAGAGGTAACAAAAGGTAGCAAGAAGAAATTCTGATTGTACACAAGAACAAATATTTGGCAAGTCGCTCAACTGATGTGCTTTGTTGTTAAACGCAGACCAATCTCATAGTCAGCAGAGGCTTGGTAAGTACATCAAAAAGTAAATTGTGGATCTGTAGAGATGTTATGGGTTCAGCTAGATTAGTTTTACCAAGCCAGACAGATTTTCTTTTCTATTAGGACTACAAGAGAAACTCTTGTGGTGCAGTGACTTTATGTATGAGGCTAATAAACTGCAAAGTCAGCAGTTTGAAGCCACCAGCCACTCAGGAGAGAGACAGATGAGGCTTTCTGCTCCCATAAAAATGTACAACCTCAGAACCCCCTATTCAACCCCATCCAGTAGGGTCACAACACTGCAATCAACTCAATGGCAGGCATTGTAGAGGACTAATAGAAACTTTGGATTTCTGCAAGGCATTGAGCAAAGGCTTTTAATTTTAGTTATCTGATGACAGTACACACAATAAATACTTTATAAAACTCGCTATTGTAGCTGCTGTCCAGTCAGCACCCAACATGCAAAGTAAGACTTGCAAAGTAAGACTAGATCTAGAGTTTTCAATGGTTTATTTTTTCAGAAGTAGATCACAGACTTTATTTTCTCAGTGCGTCTCAGTCTGGAAGTTCCACTGAAATCTCTTGGCCATTGTAGCAACCTCCACTGACAGCTGAGTGACAGGCGTGCTTGTGGTGCATTGGCCAGGAATCAAACCTGGACTCCCCAGTGGAAGACTAGAATTCGCCACAGAACCTCCACTGTCCTTTGGTAAATGTAGACTAGAAAAATACTCCTACATTGCCTCGGTGAAACGATTGCCTTTCCATACAATTGGATAATTTCTCTTCCCTCTTTTCGTTCTTTATGCCCCTCTATATTAAGGTCGCCATTTCTTCGCATCTGGCAAGATTGTTTACCTCTTTCTGCTTTTCTTTCTTTTTGTTTAATAACACATTTTATTGTTGGCATTGTTGGTATTGTTGAGATTACGCACAGCAGAACATACACCATTTCAACAACTTCTGCATGTACGATTCGGTGACACTGATAACACTTTTAGGCTTCCATGCCATTATCCCCCTCCTGTATCTGAGGTTTTAAGTTCCCGAAGGTTTCTGTCTAATCTTTCAAGTTGCTGTTCTCAATTTTATCTCATATACATACGCTTCAAAAGAGTGCAATGCTGATGGCAGGTGTTCTTTGCTAGTTAACTAAACCACTCTTTGCTTTTCAGAAGAGCTCAGAAGATTTAGTTTAAGGTTTAAAGATTATCTTGGGGTAATAGTTTCTGGAGCTCTTCCAGCCTCTATGACTCCAGACTGTCTGGAGTCCATTAGAATTTGACATTCAGTTCTGCACCTTCCCCTTTGGAGTCAGTATTGTTCTAAAGACATTTTTTATCAGAATGTTTGTTAATCGTATCTGTATAAAATATAGTCTGGTCTCATGGCAAAAGTGATAGTTGTTCATGGAGGCAGTTAGCCACTCATTCCATTTTCTCTCCCCATTCTTGATTCTCCTTCCTCTGTTACTCCAGAAGAATAGAAGACCAATCATTGCATCTCAAACGGCTGATAATAAACCGATGTTATAATTCAGCCACTATGAAATGAACTAGGAGATAGAACAGAAGCACTAACCATGTAATTAGGCCAGTTAAATGAGCTGTTCCATAAAATAATGAACTCTAAGTCTTCAAATCAAGTGAGTAAACCCTACAAGATGTTTGTATATGTGCATCCTTAGCAGCTACTCTTTCTTTTTCTTGGGGGGGGTGTCATTGTTGTAAATATACCCATCATGCAATTTTTGCCAATATAACTTCTTATAGCTGTATAACTTATTGATATCATTTAACCATCGCTATAACTCAACTCTTAATCAATGCAATTTTTCCAATCATATAAATAGAAACTCCATACTCTATAAGCAAGAAATCTTTCTAAGCTTTTCTTGAAGAAATTATTCCACAGCCCACATATACTATGTAAGTCTATTTAATCATAAAAATGGATCATTTCCTTACACGGTACTGAACAGCATGGAAGTTTGCTTTTGTCTAGAACATTTGTCTTGGAGAATACTCTGCGGCAAGCCAATGGAAAACTAAGCAGAAGCAAGAGTCACTGGTAACCTTGTCTTTTCACAAGTTTTGTCTTTCATTTCTTTAGGATCCAATTCCAGCTATGTCCTCATCCTGCTTTTGCCACCCTGCCTCTTGTGTGGCTGATACCTTTTTTAAATCACAAAGATAAAAAACAAAAACCCTAGTGATTTCCAATATATATATATTTCAAAGTTTTCTGATGATACAAATGCTTATATAGAGGTTCTGGAAATGACAAACGGGCACATTAGCAATTCGTGCTGCATCCAGCAAGGCTAACAATTAAAAAGAAAACAATCCCCAGCCATCAAGTTGATGCAGACTCTTAGTGACAACTGTATAGGGTTTCTGAGCCTGTAGATCTTCAAGAGAGCAGGCACCTTAATTTTGTTGCTGTGGAGCAGCTGGTAGGTTTGAACCACAAAGTTGGAGCTTGCACTTAGCAGTTTAGTGCTGATTGGACAGCACCACCAAGGCTTGGTAAGGCTTTCTGCAGGAAAAGAGAAAGCATGAAAGAAAACTCCAAGTCTTGATACAGGAAAGAAAGCACAGCCAGGGAAAGGTTGTAACCCCATAGTAGGTATCATATCATAAAAAGGAGAAAAAGTAGACTACGAGGAAACAGTTGAGAATTAAAGAACTCTCCCCAACTGGCATATCTACTTTTTCACTCAAAGGAGATTAGCTGTGGATAAGCTCTTTATTATTGATTTCCTCTGAACCTTGAAGTTCCCTGAAGATTGAAAATATTGATAGGGTGAGTTCCATTGCAATTGTGAGATTAAGCAAAAGGCATTGGGTTGCCATAGTCAGCTCATTAAAAAGAAACGACCGGTAGAAGTAACAAACTGTGGAATATGACCCCCTCGTTCCCTACTGCCTAGAATTAATCTGTAAGGAAAGATAAAACATTAAAAATAATAACAAACCTTAAAAATGAATTTGGATCATGAACTCAGAGTTGGTCAGACCTTTAGACATACATGAATCGTTTTATAGGTGGGAAGCCAAATCCCAGGAAACACATGAGTGACCTTAACATTTCTGGTCTTAAACCATGAAACAATACTTGGTAAATACAACAATAGCAGTACTAGATAACTGCGACAATAGCTTTGAAATTATTGAAGCCATAAGTCACCAAATAGAACTTAATGAGAAATCAGTAACAAAGGCATATCTAGAAAATCTATTTGAAAAATTTTAAATACTGTCTGACTTTTAACAGCAATGGGTCAAATAAGAAATCATGAGGGAGATTAGAAACTATCTCCCTCTTAATGATAATAACACCACAACACATCCAAATTAGCGATATTCGGTGACAGCAGCAACTGATGGGAAATGTGTGTCATAAATGCTTATGAGAGAAAAGGAGGGTCAAACATCAGTTTACTGTAAGAATCAAGAAAAATAAAATAATATGCCAAGCTGAAATACAGAAGTGAGAACACAAATGTTAAAAGAAAGAAGTTGGTTTTTTAAACAAACCAATTTTTAAAAAGTCAGCAACGTATAAACATTAGTAAATTTGATAATTTATGAGTAGGCAAGTGAAAAATAAAGAAGAGACAACTAAAAATACCAAGAATAAATGAGAGGAAAATTTTAAATACGCTACAGACATTAAAATTTTAGTATGAAAATATATATGCTTTGCACATTCCCTGTTCTGATCATTAACGGATTTTTGCTTGAGTCCCTGTTTGGTAAAACAGTGGTGGGGTGGGGGCAGTGAGAAGAAGTCCTCAAGGAGATGAACTGACCCCACAGCTGCATCAATGGGCTCACAGGCCTGGGACAACTGTGAGAATGATGCCGGACGAGGCCATGTTTCCTTCTGTTGTGCATAAGGTTGCTCTAGGTGAGAGCCAATTCTATGGCCCCTAAAAACAAGAACAACATGAAACATTATGAACATAAATATGACTACATTGATAAAATGGACAAATTATTTGATATATACACTAAAGGAAAAATAAAGATCCCAAACAGTCTTACTTTTATTAAGGAAATTGATTTTGTAATGTCTAAACTTTCCACAGAGAAATTGTTCCAGATCAATTCACAGGCAAACTCTAACTTTTTTAAAGATAATATCAATTCAATAAAAATCCTAACAGAAAATAGATTGTTTAAAAGAGCTGGATATCATGTACAAAAGAATATTCTGTAACCTCATAACATGAACAAATATCAATTTAAACTATACTAAAAACTTAAACGTTAAGATCCAGAATACTATAAAACATGTAGAAAAATATCCATGAGACCCTGGGGTTAGGCAAAGAATTATTAGCTATGACATCAAAAGTACAATCTGAAACCAGAATATCTTTTAAAATCAGACTTCATCAAATAAAAAACGTGCTGTTAAAAAGACATTATTAAGAAAATTAAAAGACAAACCACAGACTGAAAGTATTTCAAACCTGCATATCAGATAATCTTGAATCCAGAATATATTAAGAACTCTTACAAATCAATACTAAGAAGAAACAAAAATGTATTAATGGAAAAAACATTTTAATACATATTCTACTAATTGATATATATGACTGGCATTAAGCCATCTGAAAAGATATTCAACATTATTAAATAGAAAAATGTAAATTAATCCAATGATCAGTTCAAAGCCCACTAGAATTATTATAAGCAAACTGTTAAATGCCAAATATTTCATGGACATTTACATACTAGAATTTTCAGACACTATTGGTGAGAACTTAAAATACAGTAGTGTGTCAACTTGGGAAAATAATTTAACAATACTTTTATAAAGTTAGACATGAAATCAGCAATTCTACACCTCGATATCTATCTAAGAGAAATGGAAACATACACATGTACAAAGACTTACACATAAATGGTTATGTATAAATGTTCCAATGACAGAATTTTCATAATAGGGAAATAATATTGAAAAATCATTTTTGAACTAGGACTACTTCTAATGTCCATGAATTATTGGATGAAATATGCATCTAATAGAATTATGAGTCACTGATTGTGATCAAGTACAATTGCTTAGAATGGCTCTTCTATCCATAGTCTTTGTAATTCCCACCCATGGTGTAGAACGGATCAGTTTTGTCATTCTTGGCTGGGCATCTCAGAAGCAGGAACCAGAAGAATCCTGGGAGCATCCAGAAAGAATTGCCGCTAGCAGACTGTGTGTGAGATCCCCGCATGACGTGGCTGAAGCCCCGCAGCAGCAGAACCACCAGACACAGCATCACAGAGGCCATGAGATGGAGCAGTGAACTTCCCGGCCCACCGATTCAGTGAAATCTGAGTGCCTTCTCACAGGAATCTGGCTTGCCGAGTGGGGTGTGCTTTGGGCAATTACCAGCAATTGGATTGAATAGGGCGGAGGCCCCCAAAAAGCACATAGCTGAGAGGTAGTGGATCAGATAAAGACCATGTCTGTTGGCTCAGCTTAGACAGGCACTGCTGTGGACAAAAGACGCATCCTTGTCACGCTTTTCTCTGCTGACTGTGGTAGCCTGCTGACGTCCTTAAACCCATGATCATGAATGCGAGCTGTGAATTCTATGTGGCCACTGCAACCCAGGAGGAAAGTAGAAGGCCTTAGAAGGACCACTGATGGCAGAATAGGATAAAGGGGGAATCTGAGTGGAGGCCTTTCTGACCTATGCCGCAGAGAAATCATTCTTTGAACAGATAGAGGTTTGGAGGTCCTGCTCCCGTTGTGTAGCCAGAAGAAGTCAGAAGTGGTTCTTACACCACACCCATTTCCTCACAGATATATGTGAAAACTGCAAAAATCCTTACAATATTGTTAGTGAAAGAAACTAGAGGCCATTTAGAGAAAGGACTGGAGGTGGAAGTGGAGATTGACTACAAATGAGTGTGAGGGAACATGGTATGGTGGTGAACAGGGTCCAGTGGGATTGGGCTCATGCTCGCTCCAGAGGTTCTTGGTGAAAGATAGGGCTGTGTACTCCTGTGAAGAGTTCCAATTTCAGACACCCCGAGGGGCAGTTCCACCCTGTCTTATAGGGTCTCTATAAGTCAGTTTTAGATTAAAAACGCTACTATATAAGGATGTATATATAAGGAAGCATATTGAGGCTTTGCTTGTAGCAAGAAAAGATGGAAATATAGTGAATTTGCATTCACAAGAAAATAGTTGAGCAATAGGTATCAGGTTTATATTTTGACATGGGATTTGACCATTATGACATGGATTTCCATGATAATCAAAGAAATTAAAGATTGCAATGGGTATACATTGCAAGTAGAGGGTGCTTCAAAAATTCATGAAAAAATACAATTAAAAGATAAAGGATTCCCCCCCACTAGCATGTTAAATAGTTTTTCTGGCATATAATTCACATTCATACACTTTAATTATTTGATAATATTAAGAAGAGTTGCACAATTATCACCATGATCAACTTCAGAACATTTTTTTCTCATACCCATTGCTGCTAGCTCCTTGTTTTCCCCAGCCTCTCCTGCCATGCTCTTCAAAACAAACAAGCAAACAGAACTCACTGCCATGAAGTTGATGCTGACTCACAGTGCACCCCCTCTGGGTTTCCAAGACAGTAACTACCGTATATACTGAAATATAAGCCAACGCGAGAATAAGCCGAGGCACCAAATTATTACCTGGGAAACCAGAAAAACTGATTGACTCAAGTATAAGTCTAGGGTGGAAAATGCAGAAGCTATTGGTGAGTTTCAATAATCAAAACAAATGAAAATAAAATTACTAAAAATTGAGACATCAGTGGGGTAATGTATTTAAATATTTATTTTTTTAAAAACATACATAAAAGGACAACAAGTCATTTAACATTAGTAAGCCAGCACAGTAAGTGGGAAATAGGTTCAACAAAAACAATAAGGTATCAACAATGAATGATACCTTAAGAGTACTATTCCCTGAGCTCAATTAGCAACCAAGCTAAAATGTAGAGTTAAAATCCTTCAAAACTGGATTCCTCATCATCATCCGTATCCCAATGCAGAGCTTCAGCTGGTGTGAGGTCATCATAAACGCTGTCCTCACTGAGATCACCGTCATCACCATCACTGCTATCATTTTCATACAAAGCGCACTCTTCACTGCCATCCATAGCATTACTAATACTACATTTCTGGAAGACACGTCGCACCATGTCTTCTGGAATGTCTTCCCATGCATCTCGAACCCACTTTGCTATTAACTCTATGTCAGGCTTCATGAGATTTCCTCCTTTTGTTAGTCAGGCTTGACCAGATGGCATCCATTCATGCCACATCCTTCGCACACGGTCTTTAAAAGGCTCATTCAGATACATCCAGAGGCTGCAGTACAGATGTAAACCCACCTGGAATAATGGCTAAAGTAACTTTACTAGATTTTGCCAATTTTTTTAGGTCAAACAATAGGTGGACTCCGAACATATCCCAAACAAGTAACGATGGCTTTTCTAGTCGGTTCCAAATTTCTTCCAGCCATTTGTTGTTCCATCTTCATCCATCCATCCTTTAACATGTGCACACACAATAATTCTTGGTGGGAAATTGATCTTTTTAGGCAAGGTCTTTCTTTTAAAAATAATGACAGGACACAGCTTAGTTCCACTAGCCAAACATGACAGAACAACTGTAAAGTGTTTGTTTTGTTTTTCATTTCCTATGGTTTTGAGAAAAATGTTTTTACTCCTAAACTTGCCACAGTTCTGTTGCTTGGAAGATCAAAACTCATATGGCAGTTTCATCCATATTCCCAATATTTGCCAGGTCATAATTATAAATCCTTCTTTGTTTTATAATAAATGACTGGAATGACATACGGTAATTTTTTCTTCAAGATCTTGTGGCAATTTCTGGGAAATATTTGTTCTTTGTCTCAAACATAGGCCAAACCTATTCATGAAGTGGGTACACCATCCTGCTTACACAACAAATTTTTCAATGTCTGGTGCTTTATATTTGTCATCCTTAGCCATTTGTAGAGCATGTATGCGGATTCCCATGAGTGTTACGCAGTAACCATTTTGATGACACTCCATAACCCATTTATGCAATTCACTCTCTAGAGCCCCATAAAAAGACGTTAAGCCACGACGAGCTTTTTTAGCTTTTGGAATCTGTTCCAAGTCAGCCTTCATTTTCCGCCACTCCACTTGCTTTTCTTCAATACAGAATTCCCTACTTGCAATACTGTTATTGCTCTCTTCTGCTCTTGACACAGCCTTCATTTTGAAACCAGACTCATGACTGGCGTTTTTGTTTTGGTTCAAGAGTATCCATTTCTAATAGGATAAAAAAACAAGACTTTGAAAGAGAACTTTCATGGTAATGCCCCCCCACCCCCCAACGAGACATGTTAGCCGGGAGAAGAGGGGGCAGTCTGCGCGGGTGGGGAATGCAGGATGTGAATCCACACAGAGACCAGAGGGGAGAGATGGAGCGCAGCCACAGACACATCCTTACCAGTTCGGCTACCGACGTAAGTGAATCACCATGGGTGCTTCTGTGAATTGTAGCCGTCCACGTCATAGGATGGCTCTGATTGGTTAGATGTGAGTAAACAGACATTCAAAGCCCTGCAGTGTCAGCAGGGCTTTGAATGAACAACAGAGAAACGGCAATCACCCGCGAGATAATGGGCGTTTGTCCCGTTACCTCATTGGTGGGTGGTGGGGGTGGGGGGCTGTGAGATGTTACACCTTGCTGGGGTACCACTGACCCGTGTATAAGCCGAACTCATTTTTCAGCACATTTTTTGTGCTGAAAAACTCGGCTTATACATGGGTATATATGATATTTACCAAAGTGGAAAGGCCCGTCTTTCTCCTGTGGAGCTGCAGGTAGTTTCGAACTGAGGACTTGTCCAGATTAAACACTTAAGTGAATGGACACTGTAAAAACAATGAAGGTTGCTACTAACTGCTTGCAATCCTCTCAATCATATTTTTAAAAACAACAACAAATTCACTGGTATTGAGTCGATGATTCCAATGCATAGCTGCCTTATAGAATCAATCAGAACATCTCTTTGGGGTTTTAAGTCTGTACATTTTTTATTGGTGCAAACAGTTGGAACCACTGAACCTGTGGTTTGCAGCCCAAACCTAACCTATATATCCACCAGGACACTTTCTACCCACACTCACATAAAGATATGCTAATAGGTTGTTAAGTGCCACCAAATAGTCTCTGACTCATAGCGACCCTGTGTACAACAAAAGGAAATACTGCCTAGGCCCTGTAGCATCCTCAAAATTATTATTTTGGGGCTTATTGTGGCAGCCATTGTGTTAATCCATCTCATTGGAGGGTCTTCTTTTTCACTGACCATTGAATTTGCTAAGGACAGTGACCTTTTCCAGGGACTGGTCTCTCCTGAAGGCACGCCTAAAGTACTTAGCTTCCCATCTTAGCTTCCAAGGAGCATCTGGTTGTAGTTTCTCCATTCGTGTGTGTGTTTGTGTGTGTATATATATATTCATAAATTCATATGAGCATATCTCAGTTTTGTCATATATTCAATAACTAAAACACTGATACTTAAAATTGCATAAACATTATAAGAATACAAAAATCAACATTTAGCATTCCAGTTATATAAAACAGTGTAAGAGTGTTTGTACATGTGTGTGACATGAAGGAAGGTATCCCCATAGTGATTCTCGTGGTGTTTACCTCAGGACCGGAGGACGTCAGGCTTTGCTTTTCTTCTTTCAATTTTTGTGTTCCATAATGAACTAATACATAATTACAAAAGCCATATGATCAAAAACTATATTCAGTGAACCAAAATGTTGGTATTATTATATTTACAAAAATATTGATATTAGAATCACAGGTGCCAAAAAAAGAATCACAGGTGCTATTCTTTCCCAGAAGATAGACAAAATGAAAGAATAAGGGTAGAATACTTAGGCTACTATTGATGCTGTCTAGCAAGACGTAATTGGAAAACTAATCTTTTTATCAAGAGGATTAAATCTTATCCCACACACTGATGAAGCCGCTAAGCATGGAGGCTAGGGAGACAACCCCGTGGTGCAGGGCACTGATAGGAGCCCCAAGTCCCTCGGCTCAACCTAAAATGCCGATGTCTGTGCGTAAACATGTTTCTCATGAGCTTATGCAGCCTGAAATACAAACTGTATGTATTCCTCAGTCATCCTAAAAGTGAAACTGCTATGATTGGTTTTTTAACATTCTTGGCTATTAAAAATAAGGATTGGTGCATCAATTATTGAGAATAAAGTTTATTTCCTTTTTAAGGCAGATTACTAAAATCTGTGACGTGTCTTTGCCTCAATTCTGAACTAGAAATGAACCTGGCCAATCAGAAGCCAGCGATGCCCTCATTATGCACTCTTCCCACCCAGAGATGTTTGTTTATACCAGCTCTCAGAACCAGGAGAGTACGCTGTTCTGGCACTTAATGAGGCACTTTATAAGCAACAGAAACCAATTGAAAAAAGTGAATTGCTAGTAATTACTGTGACTAATACTAATTAAAAATGTCTTTAAAGGGAAACATGACAAAGTCATAAAATTTGAATCAGATTATGCAAAATGCCAGACTCAGGCAACTTGGCAAGATTGCAACTTGCCTTATGTCAACTGGTGGTGAAAAGCCCACAAATTCTTAGGTTGCATTTGCCCTAAATCAATACCCAGAGGACACTTGAATAGAGAGACACCCAGCAAGCAACAACACCCACAATTGGTGAGGAGAGAGAGAGAGAGAGAGAGAGAGAGAGAGAGAGAGAGAGAGAGAGAGATATTGCATTCATGGCAATTATTATCAGTAGCTATTTCACTACACATCGGGGAGGGGAAGTGCCCTTCTTCACATCTACCCACAGGCATGTTTACAGACCTAATATTACTGAAAGTAATGGGTGCAGAATCAATGAAGACAGTCGTGAAATGCTGAACGTTGAGTAATTATAAGCAAAGATGCTGTCAACTCTGCACAGTAGCTATAGGCTCTGTTCGAAAGGTTGGCCCAGCACAGAAGAATCCATGATATAATGCAGTATGTAGGTTTTTCTTTTCTTCCTTCCTTTCTTTATATCTAGTATGATTTTCCATATTCTTCTTATAAGTAATCTCCACGTGGCTCTGGGAAAACACGTTCCTTGTAGTTGGTGCAGAATTGTCTTTGCCTCCACTTGCCTGCTACCTTCCTCTACCGGTCATCATTCATCCTGTCTGTCCAAAAAGTGTCCTTCACACATCTGACCACAGTCATCAGATCCCTGTGACCCTGTCAGATCAACTCGGAGGCTTGACATGTAGGGCATCACTCTTGCTCTTGCATTAATTGCTGTTAAGTGTGATGCCTTAAATTGATGATCACTACCATTCCTGCCATGGCAGGCAGTGGCAGGAGCTTATATAAATGAATTGCATACTGAGGAAAGAAAGCCAAGGTAAAGAGGGAGGGGGGAAGTGGGGGTGGGGGTGGGGGGGAGAAGAGAGAGCACGTATATCCTCTGACTATCCAGATCCAACCATGAGGAAGTTGTGCAGTCATAGACTTTCCAGCTGCATAAGCTGAAATAGTTCCTTTTTAATATTAAGCTAATTTGAGGTTGATTTCTATTACTTGAACCTGAGAGCCCTGGCTGATATAGCACGAGATACAAATATTAGTCTTGAATTACAAAACAGTTTGAACAGTCACGGTGGTGGGGGAGGGGGAGAGGAACACAATCAGAAAAGAGAAAATTAATTTGTCTATACTGCTCAGGTTATTACCCAGTTTCTTATTAAAAGGACTTGAAGTTAATGCCACAGTATAAAAGTCTAACACCGCACTGCATTTTATTTATGGTGGGTAGATTTTATTATATATGCAATTGTAGCTATTATAACTTTACAGAAAGCCAGATACAGCCCTGCAGCCCCACTCGTAGGTAAAAGACTACTCTGAGATTAGATTTAAAGCTGCAGTTTACTTAGCCAATAATACAGAAGTACATGTCGGGCAGCAACACGGGACTGGGGAAGGTGCAACACATCTCTTCATATGCGACCTTAGTCCTTGCTATTCTTACAAGGCAGCATCTATTTGTATGAAAGAAATTCATTTTTTTGCTACCCTACCACCATCTTATATTTTATTTTTTATTTTCTTTCTTTTCCAGTCTAACTATACAAGTCTACGTATTTTTTAGTAAGAGCATTAGAGTCTCCTCTCCTTATTCTTAAAATTCAGCATCATCAACTGTGTTCTCTTGTGAACAGAGAAACTAGAGTCATTCTGGAAATGCCCCCGATGGATGTGTCTTTCTTCTAGTTCTCAGTGCTCTGAGATGCCCATTTACCCTCCGTCCATGCCTTGACTCTGACTTAACACCCTTTTAATATTGAGTGTGTATGAAGGTGAAGATCACAAATCCAATTCCGTAAAATTTTAGATCTAAAAATGTAGGCTTCATTATTCTAAATCAATCATTGATTATTATGATTTTTAAAGTTTCAATTGGAGCATGGGGTATGTTTCTGATACTTTTAAAGATAGAGTTTCTAAATGGGCACCCCTGAAATACAAGTTTCAATTATGGTTTTAGTGCCCAAAGACCTAAATGAGCCTGACAAGTGTCAATATATTTTACACACAAATACAAGGCACTCTGGTGACGTAGTTGGTCAAACACTGGGCTGCTAACCAGAAGGTCAGCAATTGGAAAGTACCAACCACTGAGTGGGAAAAAATGCAGCTGTCCAGTTCTGTGAAGACTGACATCTCCGAAACCCAAAGAGGGAGTTTTACTCGGTCTAATGGGGTCACTAGGAATTAGAAGCAACTCCGTGGCAAGGAGTAAGATTTTACATACAAATATGGTCTTTTAAAAAACCATTTTAGTGAAAGCTAATACAGATATCATATCATTTCATAGTTCAGTCACTTCAAGCAGTAGTGCACCAATGCTGCCACAGTTTCAAAACATTCTCCTTAGACCTGAACTCCTTGCCATCAGTCCCCCGACTCCTCCTCCCCACTGTACCCCACAGGAACCCATATTCCACCTGCTGTCTCTATAGGTTCATCGATCCTGGGTTTCAAACATTGAAAAACATATAATAAAAATTCAAGATGGTTACCCCCAGTGACAAAATACATCAGAGATAAACCCCAATATGAAAAAAAAACCACAAATAGGTTGAAAACCAGATTGGGCCCCATGTGCATCAGAGGAGGGGGATCAGCTTACTAGGCTGTAATTGTTTAAGTCAGGTTTATCATTTTGATGTCCTATAATCGTCTCTCTAATGCGCTCTGTTTGGTAACCGGTTTCTTCCCATCCCTCTATTATGGATAGAGAGAAATGACCAGAGACTTATTTTATATGTAGATCTCACAAATATATCTTGGCCATCCACTGTCATCCATACCCTTCTGCAAACCAGAATCTCACAATTTAGGCTCTGATATTATTCTCGCCTTCCACTTCAGATGACATGATTTACAATCTTTGGCACCTGATTATGCTGTGCTTCTGCCACTTGGACTTAGTTGACATCTCACTCTGATGGCTACTTGTTTGGAAACAAGCTCGTAAGGCCCCAGATGCTGTTGTATCTGATAGCCAGGCACCATCTAATTTCTTCACCACACTGTGCCGTAGCACCCAGGTCTTCTCTTGTTCCTTCCTGGAAGAGAACACTGGGGCATCGAATCCTGGATCTTCAAGTTGCACAACATGCTCTGAAGACTACAGCAGGGAGATCGGACACTGAACCTCCACTAGGTGAACTAGACTGTACCTCAAATGCACATGTCACCTGAGGATTGAAGACCGAAAATTCATGGTGTTTGGGAAAGCAGAGACAGTGATATCAAGCTTATTGAACCATAGGTAGGTAGATAATCATTGATATCAAGATTATTGAACTATAGGTAGGTAGACAATCATTGCTTTAATACATAACTTTTCTATATGCTGTATTAAGATATATATTGCTCTGGCAAACTTGTGGTTGACATTGTCAGTGAATATTATTTATTGTAAATTACCCCTGACAACTAACTCCTATTGTTTGTGTAATACCATCCAGCAACAAAAGGATTTATTCTGTACAAGTGAATGATTCAGATATTGTGATATGGAGTTAGCCTATATTGGCCCAATATCCCTCTCTCAACGGTGTTTTTAAAAATTAGTACCAGGGCTAATCAATGACAATATTAATAGAAGATCTGTATGCCACAGGGAGATGATCAATAAGACTTCTACCATAAATTAACAAGGAGGTCTCTAAAAGGAGCCAAAGGCAGATATAAAGAAACAGTCAGGAATGAGTGTTTAGTCTTTCACTAAATCCTACCTCTAATTCAAGAACAATTAGTTCTTAAAGCATGGCCCTGCTCAATACAAATATGGTGTTTAATGTACTTTCTGTCAGAGTTTGATATATTATCAAAAATTGGAATTATGCATTAAAATTTTTTTTTATTTTGAAGTAGAGAGGAAGATTACTAATTCCACCTGCTTGGAGAAATAATATTTATCATGAACATCATTCAAATCATTATCTATATCATCATTGGAATATTTATCGAATGTTGAGAAATCTAGCTAGAGCTAAAGGTACAAGCAAGTTGCATGTAGAAGTGGTGCAAAGGCCTCCACTCCTGTCACAGTACAGCCTCCCCCCGATCTGTGCTTAAGTTTCACGGGGAGTTCCTGATGATCAGGTGACTAGTAAACAGAAAACTGTTGCTTGGTTTGCTGAGGGTTCTTCCCAATATGCAGGTACCACTCAAAAGTGGACAGCAACGGCACTCCCTCCCCTTCTGGGACCTCCTTGAAGGACGGTGGTGGAGGAGGGAAATCCTCTCAGTGGTCAGAAATTTGAGCATCACACCTGGTTGTTCAGTTTGCTTGGTAGGAGAACTAGCCAGAGATGCATGCACATGTATGTTAATTTATAGGCTGTGATCAATTACTTGGCTGGCTGATCAGGGAGCATGATCTTTTTTATCTTCTGTGTGTGCTTGCTTTGTGGCACTTTATAGTGTACCTGTCCCCTGCATTAGGGCCCATAAGTTTGTCCCTGTTTTCTTATAGATGGTCTTTATAGCTCAAGGATTTACATGTAGGCTTTGATCTATCATGAGTTGAGTTTTTGTATATGGCGTGAGGTATAGGTCAAATTTCATTCTTCTGCAGATGGAGATCCAATTTTGCCAAAACTTTTTATTGAAGAGACTATCTTTTCCCCATTTAATGTTTTTGATGGATTGGTGCAGTGACTTCATGAATGGGCTCAAGTGTGAAGATGGCACAGGACAAAGTAGTGCTTCATTCTGGTGTGTACAGGGTATCGGTGGGTCATAACCCACGCAATGGCCTCTAACAACAACAAGGTCCAGGAAAAGTTAAGTCAAAAAGTGTCAAAAGCCAACATAAAATCTTCTCTGGGAGATAAAATCTTCAACACAAGGCTCTTATGGCATAGATGGGTTGTGGGAGTTATTGAGTGTCTTTGAGTCTATACCAATTTACAGAAATTCTGAATGACAAAGAATTGCTTGTAAGATTTCCCTAGTGGTATTGAGAGTAAGCATTGGAACTAACAGCAAATTAGACAATTCAAACCTACCAACCATTCCAAAGGAGAAAAATGGCACTATCGGCTCCTATAAAGATTTACAGTTTCAGAGACCCGACATAGGTTGCTATGAGTCAGAATCAGCTCAATGGCCATGGCCTTTTTGTCATTCATTTGTTGTTGTTTTGTTGAATATTATTGCTTGGTTTTGCTCTGTCTTGTTTTTGTGCATGTTATTATCTCCAGCATGTCTGTCTAAATAAGATAGGCCGGATGAATAATCTGGAGAAGAAAACAATGGGACTGACAGTTCTGGGAGGACATGGGAAACGGGGAGGTAGGGGAAAGATAGTGGTAACAAACCCAGAGACAAAGGAACAACAAGGGATTCAAATAGGCAGTGAGGAGGGTGTGGGAGGCCTGGTAGGGTGTGATCAAGGGTAATGTAACCAAGAGGAACTGCTGAAACCCAGGTGGGGACTGAGCATGATAGTGGGACAGGAAGAAAGTCAAAGGATATGGGGGGAAGAGCTGGGGGGCAAAAGGCATTTATAGAGGGCTAGATAAAGGAATGTACATATGCAAATATATTTTATTTATGAGGATGGAGAAATAGATCTATGTGCATATATTTATAGGTTTAGTATTAAGGTATCAGAAGGACATTGGTCCTCCATTCAAGTACTCCCTCAATGCAAGAATACTTTCTTCTATTAAATTGGCATTCTATGATGCTTACCATCCCGACACAACCACTGAAGACAAAGTGGATAAATAAGCAAATGTGGTGAAGGAAGCTGATGGTGCCCGGCTATCAAAAGATATAGCATCTGGGGTCTTAAATGCTTGAAGGTAAACCAGCGGCCATCTAGCTCAGAAGCAACAAGGCCCACATGGAAGAAGCACACCAACCGGTGCAATCACGCAGTGTTGAAGGGATGAGGTATCAGGCATTATCAGAATAAAAAATCTTACCATAGTGAATGAGGGAGCCAGTGCGGGGTGGAGACCCAAAGTCCATTTGCAGGCCACTGGACATCCCTTTACAGAAGGGTCTTGGGAGCAGATGAGCCAGTCAGGGTGCAATGTAGCAATGATGAAAAATACAACTTTCCTCTAGTTCCTAAATGCTTCCTTGCCCCCCCCCACCCCCTCCATCGACTATCATAATCCCAATTCAACATTACAAATCTGGCTAGACCAGAAGGTGTAAACTTATATAGATAGGAACTGGAAATGCAGAGAATCCAGGGAGGATGATCCCTTCAGGACCAGTGGTGAGAGTGGTGATACCAGGAGGCTGAAGGGAGGGTGGGGTGGAAATGAGGACTGATTACAAGGATCTATATGTGACCTCCTCCCTGGGGGATGGACAACAGGAAAGGGGGTGAAGAGAGAGACATCTGACAGGGCAAGCTATGACAAAATAATAATTTATAAATTATCAGGGGTTCATGAGGGAGGGGGGAGCAGGGAAGGAGGGCAAAAATGAAGAGCTGATGCCAGGGGCCTAGGTGGGAAGCAAATGTTTTGAGAATGATGAGGACAATGAATGTACAAATGTGCTCTACACAATTGATGTATGCCTGGATTGTGATAAACTTTGTATGAGCCCCTAAGAAAATGATTTAAAAAAACAAACAGCATTCATGGAGGTCTAGACAAAGACATGTACATGCAAATATATATAGGAGGATGGGGAAATAGATCTATGTGTCTATATTTATAGGTCAAGTATTAAGGTGGCGGAAGGACCTTGGGCCTCTACTCAAACACTCCCTCAATGCATGAATACCTTCTTTTATTAAATTGGAACTCTATGATGCTCACTCTCCCGACACAACGGCTGGAGCCAAAGTGGGTGAACAAGTAAATGTGGTGAAGAAAGCTGATGGTGCCCGGCTATCAAAAGAGATAGTGACTGGGGTCTTAAAGGCTTGAAGATAAACAAGCGGCCATCTAGCTCAGAAGCAACAAAGCCCACATGGAAGAACACACCAGCCTGTGTGATCGAGTGGTCCCAAAGGGATCAGTTACCAGGCATCAAAGAACAAAAAATCATATCATTGACTGCACACCTCCATGATAGGATCGCTGAAGACAAATGGGTGCATAAGCAAATGTGGTGAAGAAAGCTGATGGTGCCCGGCTATCAAAAGAGATAGTGTCTGGGGTCTTAAAGGCTTGAAGGTGAACAAGCGGCCATCTAGCTCAAAAGCAAAAAAGCCCACATGGAAGAAGCACACTGGCCAGTGCGATCACGAGGTGCCCAAGGGACCAGATATAAGGCATCATGCAAAAAAAAAAAAAAGATATAAGTGTGTGTATGTATGTGTATATATGTGTATATGTATATATGTGTGTGTATATATGTATATATATCATATTAAATAAAGGGGGAAGTGCACAGTGGAGACCCAAGGCCCAAGTGTCTGCCAATGGAAATCCCCTCATAGAGGGGTTTAGGAGAGGAGATGGGTTAATTAGGGGGTGAGGTAGTATCGATGAAGAACACAGCTTTCCCCCAGATCCTGGATGCTTCCTCCCCCCAACTACCATGATCCGAATTCTACCTTGCAGGGCTGGATAGGACAGAGGCTGTACACTGGTACATATGAGGGTTGGAGGTACAGGGAATCCAGGGTGGATGATACCTTCAGGACCAAGGGTGTGAGGGACGATGCTGGGAGAGTGGAGGGTGAGTGGGTTGGAAAGGGGGAACTGATTACAAGGATCCACATGTGACCTCTTCCCTGGGAGAGGGACAGCAGAGAAGGGGGGAAGGGAGACTCCGGATAGGGCAAGATATGACAAAATAACGAGGTATAAATTACCAAGGGCATAGGAGGGAGGGGGGAATGGGGAGGGAGGGGGGGAAAAAAAGAGGACCTGATGCAAGGGGCTTAAGTGGAGAGCAAATGCCTTGAGAATGATTGGGGCAGGGAATGTATGGATGTGCTTTATACAATTGATGTATGTATATGTATGGATTGTGGTAAGAGTTGTTTGAGTCCCTAATAAAATGTAAAAAAAGAAAAGAGAAAAAAAATGATTAGGGCAAAGACTGTACAGATGTGCTTTATACAATTGATGTATGTATATGTATGAACTGTGAAAAGAATTGTATCAGCCCCAATAAATTGTTAAAATTAAAAAAAAAACAAATAAATAAATAAATCATCTTTAGAGAAGCAGGTAGGCAAATCTTTTCTCCCATGAAGGCACTGGTGGGATTTGACCAATGATCTTTCCATTAACAAGTGAGTGCTTAATCATTGAGATACCCAGACCTACCACAAACAGATTAAGATCAGGCAGAACTTAGTTTATGATATAATTTTACCCAATGCAAGAGAAAACAAGTCCCCATGGGTAAGAGTCAGGTGAAATCAAAATGATATCTTCAAAAAACTATGGATAAGGAAATTATCAGATGTGCACTGGAAATATTCATAGAGAACAGATTATTTTTAAATTATTCATAGAAAATAAAGGAGATAATTGAAAAGGCCACTGTTGGAAGACCTTCTCAAAAATGACTTTAATTATTGAATTGTATGCTATGTAGAATAAGTGCCAATAAACTGTAAAAAATTGTTTGAGAAACTTTATAAAAAGCTACCATAGTTATTAAAAATATCACTGTGACAGAGTAGAAAACTCAGAAATAGAACCACGCATACATGAAAATTCAATTTATAATAAACCTAGCACTGTAGAGCACCAACAAAAAGAAGAAAAATGACACAGTGGCTGTAATATTGGACTAAAGCTTAACAATAAGTTCAAGATGGCGCAGGACCAACTAGTGTTTCATTTTGTCACACATAGGGTGTCTCTGAATCAGAACTACCTGGACAGCGGATAACACCAACAAACAGGACTGTTAAAGTCGCCCCCTTTAACGTGCTTTATTCACCACACGTGTTCTCCCTCATGATTGCCTCTACCTGCATTCAGTATTTTTCTTTACTGAGTCATACACCTGGTATTAGGTTGGTTTTATTCTTTTTAAATTCTTTTCTTATTGAAAATCTAGGGTTACTTGTGAACATCAAATATCTTCAAATCTGTGTGCTAAAACAGTGCAATTAAAATAAATAAATAAATAAAAGCATGGCCCAGAAGGGAAGAAAGTTAGCCCAGGATGTTACACTAAGGATCATAAGCAGGCCTGTCTAGGGACTCACGGTTATCCAGAGCCCAGATTTGGAGGGCTACTTAGAAACACCGCCGTGTGGAAGAGAGAGTGGTGATCAATGGACAGAATTATGGAAATGGCTGTTGGCCTGGGTCTTTCCATGGGTCTTCCCAGAGACTAGATCCCTCTAGCAACTCTGGCTGCAAATCTAGTTCTCTTTCTCTCCAAAGATTAAAACGTATCAAATTTCAGTTGTCATATATCTGCTTTTATTCATCTTTAAGTTAAAATCTTATTCATAGGATTTCAGAAAGATGACCCATGTTCCTATGTGATTCCTGTACAATGATTCCGTAAAGGCCATGAAGTTCAAAAATGCCTTTTATAAGATGCCGTACGTTTCCATCTCATGAAAAAGAAAATAAACAGCCTCTGATATCAGAGAGCTCTTGCCTGACCCTTGCAGCTAGGCCTGACTCCATGTTGAAGAAGCTGTGTGGCACTCTTTCTTAAAAAAATTTTTTAATCATTTTATTAGGGGATCATACAACTCTTATAACAATCCATCCACCCATCCATTGTGTCGAGCACATTTGTACATTGGTTGCCCTCATCATTCTCCAGACATTTGCTTTGTACTTGAGCCCTTGACATCCGCTCCTCGTTTCTCCTGTTTGGCTCCCTTCGATTACTCTTCTCTTGGGCATAACCAGGCTCACAGAACACCGACATTAGACATGGCCACTCTGGGTTCATGTTCAGCTGAGGAAAAATAAGACCCCTTTAGAATTTTGACTAAGTACAGATAAAGGCAAAGTCACAAAATACTAAACAGTCCCCATAGGGAGCCCTGGTGGCCCAGTGGTTAAGTGCTCAGTGCTAGTGGGTCGGACTCATCACCAACTCTGTGGGAGAAAGACGTAGCCGTCTGCATCCATCAGGTGGGGCCTGGAAAACCTGGTGGCATATTTCTGTTATACTCTGAGTCTAAGGTCACTCTGAGTCCAATTTCAGGGCAGTGGATTTGGGTATCCTGGCGAGGGTCAGTGACTGCTGCTCCCAAGCACTTCTCCCGTCATCTTATTTCTACATAAGAATGAGACATCCCACACAGAATCGCCCCACATTCTGGCAGCTTCCAATAGAGCAGCCATTCTCAACCTGTAGGCTGCGACCCCTTTGGGGGTCAAACGACCCTTCCACCGGGGTCTCCCAATTCATAACAGTAGCAAAATGACAGTGATGAAGTAGCAACGAAAATAATGTAGTAGTTGGAGGTCACCACCACATGAGGCCCTGTATTAAAGTTTCGCGGCATTAGGAAGGTTGAGAACCACTGCAATAGAGAGCAAATCTCTACTTTCCTGTTAATGCCACCATCCAAAGCCCAAATCTTATGATACGTTCTTTATAACACCCTTTTATTTGTTCGATTACAGGAATGTTTGTGCCTGTTAGGCTATAAGCCAACTGCAACGGACCTGTTAGGGTGAAGTCACACCTGGCCCAAGCTTGTCAAATACGTACAACTGTCAGTTTGGTAGTGTGAAAATTAATGGGAACCTTAGATATGAATGCCTCTCCAAATTCTAACTTTTAGACACAGGCTCCATTACTCTCAATTTACTACTTCCTGATGATAACCATACAAATATAGTTGCCCCTATTTGCTTCTTTTTTTCTTCTGAGCAGAGTATAGGAACGCTATCTGTCACCAAGCGGGCAGAAAGAAGTAGCTCCTTCATAGTAGCTCTCAAGTGAGATACAAACTGGTGCCCAAGTGCAAAGCTGACTAATTTCGAAGCTGCACTTTAAGCTGAAACTTCAAGAGGATTTGAAGTTGGGATGCAGAAAAGAGAGGACACAGCCAACCACTGGAAACAGCCTGTGTGAAAGCCAAGATGCGGTCTCTGGCTTCAGGGCACAGCAGATGATGACTGGGGCTGAATGGGAAGCGGGTGCAGGGAAGCACGAGGTGGGGTGGTGCACAGCGGAAGAATAGTGTGAGGACGTTAAGTAGGGTCACGTGTGCTAGGCTTTAAGCCATCCCTGTAGGAAAGGATATGAGATGATCAAGACCATGTTTTTAAACATAACTGTCAGTGGAGTGAAAGTAAGATTACAGAAAAAGAAGATTTGATGTCCTCTAGCAATCTCCCTTTACAGCAGATTTGATGGCAGATTTTTCTATGTTTCTATGTCTCTTCACATCCAGGTGAGACAGCTTTATTATTTCAACACACTGGGTTTTTAAACAACCATAACGTGCTTTTCATAGCTCAGGGATTATGAATACAGCTGGGCTAAATTATGACTTATAAGTAGGATTTAATTAGAAATAGAATGTAGCAGAGTTAGACCATGGCTTCCAAGGACTTCCTCTGGATTCTTCTTAAATATTTTTAAAGCCCTTCGATGTACTGAACACTATGACAGGGACCAGTCCCTGGAAAGGACATCATGCCTGTTAAAGTAGAGGGTCAGTAAAAAAGAGGAAGGTCCTTGACAAGATGGACTGATACAGTGACTACAGCAATGGGCTCAGGCATCGCTTCCCACAACACACAGGGTGGCTGTGAATTGGAATCGATTCAATGGCACCTAATAAAAACAAGGTGAATGGGGCCTACAGGAGAATGATATTACATTTGCTGAGCCCTTTCATGAACCAGAACTCTAGATGCACCAAGCAGTGAAGAGCGCTAATGGCGCAAGGGCTCTGCTAGTCTTTTGAAGCACTTGTCCGCTACTGAAAGGACAGCAGTTCAAACCCACCCAGGGGCTCTGTGGGAGAAAGGCTTGGTGACCTGCCTTTATAAAGACTATGCTGAAATCGAGTTGGGCAGTGAGGTCGGGGGAATGAATAGGGCTGTTCTACTCTGTCATCCTGAATTGAAAACGACTACCGCACCTAACAACAATAACGTGTACTGGCTTAAGGAAGACCATTTCTCCGAGGAGTCTGTGAATCATTTGTAGGAATCATTGTAAAGAAATATCAGAGGAGAGCCTCTGAATTTGTATTTAAACTTCCCTTTCCAAACCTTTTTTAAAGCCTACAACCCATAAGAACTGGGTCTGTGGTAGATAATAGATTTAATCCTCCATATCAACACTGGTTCTGAACAGAATGGAATTTTGAACAGAGAAGTGTGCAAGATCTATCTAAGGGAAGCGTTTTAATAAATCAGGGGCAGAGTGGCGGAGTAGTGGCACAGAGGCTACGCAGAGAGAAGAAACAACAGAAAGTAGATTTTCCAAGCAAAAGACACAAAGATCTGAACAGGAGTTGCGCTGCGATCTTATGAATGCTTCCTTTAGTTATGCTGCCCGACATTATGTCTTAATTACCCCTCTTTGGAACTTTTCTATATGTGAATATGTATCTAGTGATCCTCCTTGTGGGTCAGAAACAGTTACGTTATCTGTGGGAGGATTACATTTCTTATAGCTTGGAAAGCAAGAGAACCCACAAATCTTGAGGTTTTGTACTCTGAAATAAGTTTCTTTAAGAGATGGAATAATTATGAAAGCCAAAACTTCTGAAATGCAATAGATGACTTTAGCTGAAAGCAGAAAGTCTCTTGATAATCAGCAGGAAAGCTCTGAAAGAGGTAAGGAACAATAGACTAGAAAGAGAGTTGAAGAGCTGCACTGCAGCGTAACCCTGAAACCAAAGCCAGCCAATGGCCTCCCAAGAAAGACAATGACAGGCCCACGTGCACCACGCGCACCATAGGTGCAACGCTTCTCAGCCAAATTCTAGCCGAGAACTCCACATCGCATAAAAAACCCCGCAAAAAACATTAAAATCAAGTGGGATTTATACCAGCAATAAAACAGTGTTTCGGTGTTAGAAAACCAAACAGTGTAATCTACCACTTAAATAAATAGAAGAAAAGAACTATATGCTCATACCAGTTAATGCAATAAAGGCGTTTTTCAAACTCTAAAAGCAATTCTTGATTTTAAAAAAACTAAAATAGAAATAAAAGGAGCATTTGTCAATAATTAAGGGCTTTTGTACAAAACATTATTGTCAACAGAGAGATATTTAAGGCATTAGTCTGGAAAATGAAACCAAGCAAACATGCCTTTTATCATCACTCTTGCTCAACATAGTATTGACGTCCCAGCCAGAGCATTAAGTCAAGAAACAGAAGTTAAAAAAAAAATCCAAGTTGGTAAAGTAAAACTGTCTCTATTTGCAGATGATTTGCTTCTCTATATAGAAAATCCCAAAGATGCAGCAAGAAAACTACTGGAACTAATGAAATGGTTTAAGCAAAGTGTCAGGGTCCTAAATCAACACGCAAAAATCAGATTCCTCTACAGCAGCAGTTCTCAACCTGTGGGTCGCGACCCTTTTGGGGGTCGAAAAACCCTTTCACAGGGGTCGTCCGATTCTCATCAGTAGCAAAATGACAGTGATGAAGTAGCAACAACAATAATGTTATGTTTGGGCGGTCATCACAACATGAGGAACTGCATTAAAGGGTCACAGGCATTAGGAAGGGTGACAACCACTCACTGCTCTGTAGTAACAAAGAGAACTCTGAAAATAAATCAGGAAGACAATACCATTTTCTGTAGCCATCCAATAGATAAAGTACTTAGGAATAAATCTAACCAGAGATATAAAATAAGGATAATACACAGAAAACTACAGACCCTACTGTAAGAAATCAAAATAGACCTACATAAAGGAGAAAATGGATAGGAAGATTAAAAATCTCAACATTACCCTATATGATCTAGAGATAGGACAAAACCTTGATCCAGATTCCAACGTCTTCCTTTAAAACAAACATCAACTTCACATGAAAAAGAGAGAGACCCAGATAAGCAAAGCACTACTAAAGAGCGATGGAGGCACGCTCACGTTTCCTAATCTGGAAATCTCCTTTAGCCACAGCGGTGAAAACAGCCTGACACAGACACTGAGGGGCAGAATCTATCTGTCGGACAGGTGATTATTTTAAGCAAAGGATTGAAACCCATGAAATGAAGAAAATATAATATTTTTAATAAATCGTAATGGGATAAGTGGATACCCAGTTCTAGAAAAGTGAAAATGGATTCATACCTCACATCATATACAAACACTAACTTATGTTAAAATATAACTATATTATAATTAAAATATAATTAAGTTCATTATTTAAATTAAGTCAAATTATTTAAATTACAATAAAATAGAATTAAAATATAAAAGTATAAAGATTATCTAAGGGAAAATTTAAACCCATTGCCGTCAAGTTGCTTCTGATTCATAGTGACCCAATATAGAGTCTCTGAGGCTTTGTTAAGCTTTACAAAAGCCTCATCTTTCTCTCACCGAGAAGACGGTGGGTTTAAACTGCCGATACTTTAAGGGGTCCAACCCTTACCTGACTGTAAGGCTTCTTATGGTATAGTCTAGCAAACAGTACTAAAAATATACACACTGCAGAAAACAAACTGGAGGACTGGGGCCTCCTAAAATGTAAGGACATATGCCCACCAAAAGACTTCCCCAAAAGAGTTCAAAGAGAATCCATAGACAAGGCCAACAAAATGGACAATAATATATATAAGAAGGGACTAAACTCTAAAATTTATAGAAATCTTCAGGAAAAGGAAAATCCACTCATAAAGTGAGCAGAAGACGAAAACAGATTTATCACCCAATATTACAAACAATCATTACCATTAAAAACCCACTGCCATTGACTCAATTCCAACTCATACATTTTGGAGGTGAGAATCTTTATTGGAGTAGACAACCTCATCCTTCTCCATAGTATCTGGTGGATTTGAATGGTTCACCTCGAAGTTAGCACCTACAAAGAAATACCTCCTCACCTCAGCATTAATAGTAATGGTAAAACTAAAACAAACAAGCAACCAAAACCAGAAAACAACAAATGCTGGTAAGCGTGTGAAGAGACTGGCAGCCGTATACACTGCTAGTCGGACTGTAAAATAGCACCACCACAGTGGAAAATGGTATAGCACATCCTGCATTTGGCTTCATTGCATGTGTTTCATGAGTCTGAAGAGGCTTTTATAGATATAGTATTGGACATATGGACTAATATCAGACTTATGGCCTTGGACTGGACTGGGCTAGGATGTTTTCTCAATATTCAATTGCTCTTATACACATATGTGTGTCTATGGATTTGTTTCTCTAGTCTACCCAGACTAACACACTGTATGAGACCACTGTGATAAAAAAATTTTTAATTTACATACAAATAGAAACACTCATTCAAGTTTACCAGAGATAACCCGGGAAGGGAGAGACAATTCACTAACTAATGCGTAGACATGTATTAACTTGGGTGAAGGGAAAGGCAATAGGCAATAAGGACATGAGGAAGGAAAGGGGGAGGAAGCCACCCTTTCCTATTTGTGCAACAGTCAAAGGCAACCACTGTAAACATTCCCAACGTTGCATAAAAATAGTAATACTCTCTGAGTGGTCGCTAACCACAAACCCACCAATCACTCGAAAGAAAGCTTCAGAAACCCTGTATAAGTCAGACTCAACTTGATGGTAGTGGTTGGACGATAAGTGGATATACAGACAGAGATGTCAATTGAACTGGTGTGGAAAAGTGAATGGGATTACACCCAGAGGCTAGTTGTTTGTGTGTATTTATATGTGCTGTGAATATATTTAATAGGACAGTGATGTGGTAAGTCGGGCTGCTAATCACAAGGGTAGCAGTTCAAAACAACCAGCCATTCTGCAGGAGAGAGATGAGGCTTTCGACCCCCGTAAAAGTTACAGTCTCTGAAACTCACTGGGTCAGTTCTACTCTGTCTGCTAGGGTCATGAGTTGGTTTTGTTTTTTTGGACAAATAATATTTACATACAGTAAGTGTTGATTAGTCTTAAAAGTTTTCAAGTTGCCATTTAAGGTAAAACTATTGGTCTTTCCCCATCCAGAACAAAGAAAAATGACAAAATCAAAAATTCAAGGGAAAAATTAGTCCAATGGACTAATGGATGACATGAACCCCAGTTTCCACTACACGGAGACCCAAGCCCTACGCAGTACCTGGCTACTGCTACCAATCTCTCTGATTAGGATCACCACCAAAGGTCCTGTATACAGTGGGAGACGAACATGCGACAAAACTCAAAAGCATACAAAACTATGAGACTTTCTGGTCTGATAGAGATCATTGGAATCCCTGAGGCTAAGACCCTGAGACATCTTTCAAACCCGAAAGTTAATTCCCTCTCATAGACCAGCTTTCAGACCAGCAACAGACAGAAAGCAAAGTTTTGGTAAAAACCAGGGAGTCGTGCGCTCAGAGCAATCAATCACAGGGTACGAACAAGGGGGCATTTCCCCAAACCAAAGGTCAGAGAGCAGGGGCGAAAGAAGAGTGGAAATCCAGGAAGCAGAAGGAATGCAGTTACGTTTCGGAGATGTCACAAAACAAGATGTGTACCAAATGTGGAACGGAGAGCTCATTTGCTCCCTAAACTTTCACTTCGGCCACAATTCAAGCAAGCAAACAAAAATGTTGAATGAAATTCTATTCCCAGATGGAATTATATCCACAAGAATAGGGCTTAGAATTTCAACAAGTATTTTGGGAGAGATGCAAGTGAATTAGTGACCCGAGGTAAAATGTGAAGACAGGAAAGTGAGGTCGAAGGGTCTTACATCCTCCTGGCCCTGAGAGTGGGCTGAGTCACCAACTCAGTTGGGATGTGGCCATGAAGAACACAAGTCCAGCTATCTAGACAAACATTATTGTGTTATAATGAATTTAGGGAAAAGCTATCTGAGCAGGGGAAAAATGGTGAAAGCATAAGGAGGTGACTCAACTGGACACCCTTCGACTGTGCTTGAAGACTATCGTGTACCAACATCTGCTTGTCATTCCTGTTAGCCTGGCCACAGCCAGTGCAAATGAGTATGTGCTTATGAATTCATGTTGTACTCCCTGTCTGCCTGTGGGCCTCACTGCTTGGAAAAAACTCCCAGAGCTGAGGTCATTCATTGGAATTGTCATCTATCATGTCATGAATTTGGTGGGTTTTTTTTTTTTTAATTTTAACAATTTATTGGGGCTCATACAATTCTTTTCACAGTTCATATATATACATACATCAATTGTATAAAGCACATCTGTACAGTCTTTGCCCTAATCATTTTTTTCTCTTTTCTTCTTTTACGTTTTATTAGGGACTCATACAACTTTTATCACAATCCATACATATACATACATCAATTGTATAAAGCACATCCATACATTCCCTGCCCCAATCATTCTCAAGGCATTTGCTCTCCACTTAAGCCCCTTGCATCAGGTCCTCTTTTTTTTCCCCTCCTCCCTCCCCCTTCCCCCCTCCCTCATATGCCCTTGGTAATTTATACATCGTTGTTTTGTCATATCTTGCCCTATCCGGAGTCTCCCTTCCCCCCTGGGGTTTTTTTTAAGGACATTTTAATACACCCAGAAAAGAAGATAATCTTTCAAGTTAAAATTAGCTTTATGAAATTCTCATTCTCTAGATAATCTTGGAATACCAAATTACATGATTGGTAAGAAAGTTGCCTTAACTTTTGGGAAGAGGTTTTCAGGGACATACCATCAAGGCCCGCAGCTGCAGGAGCGGGAGGAGGGGCAGCCGGCCACAAAGGTGAAGCTGAGCAGCAGGGCTGGTACAACTGAAGCTCCATGCCATCTGGCAGGAAGCTCCCAGGCTGGCGAGACCCTTCAAGTGACTCTCCATCGGCTCAGGGCTTCATGTCCCATTTCAATCAACCGTTGCACACAGGCCACCTTCGGGAGGCGGTAACCTTGAGTGAGACAAGTGAAGGTGGTCAGGGTTACAACCCTATTTCCGGCCCACATGAGACGAACCAGGTAAAGCATTCTGAAACACAAAACCTTAGAGACCACCTCCCACCCCCACCCCAACTGCGGGGGACGAACGTCAGAAGCGTGGGTAAAGGGAGACAGCGGTTGGTGTAAGATCTGAAAATAAGAGTAATTATTGTCTGCGAGTCGCAGAAGCAGGGATACTGGCATTCGAGGGTAGTAGTATTTGCGTCCTTATGGCAACGGATTCAGCCGCTAGACTCCAGAGGTGAACGTGAACGCTCAGTGGCTGTCTTCAAGCCAACGCTAAACTTGAAAGCTCACAAGATCATTTTTTAATAAAAAAAAAAACTTCCTTAAAAAAGTGATTCTTTCATTACACATCTCTATCGATTCACATATATCTTTTGATTTTTATTAATCTTCACTTTTCCTGGTGCTAGTGTTAGCTTTTAGAAACAGGATGTCTTTTATTGATAAACCATTTTTTAAGAGCGGAACACTATTTTTTTGGATAAACTATTTAGATAAGGTCCAGAAATTATGTCTGTTTCACTTTTACTTCTTTTTATAGTACCCTCTCCACATATCATAATATACTTAACAGTTCCTTACAAACATAACTCTTCTGTTTATCATATAAAGAATATTATCATTGCAGAAAACAAGTGGGATAAAAACCTTACCACCTAGATAAAACATTTTGATATACAGACTTTCAAACTTTTAAAAAAGATATTGTGAAAAATCTTCTGAGCAGTATTTCTTATTTAATAGTAGGTCATAAGCATCTTAGTTACCTTTAATTTCTTGCTATCAAAGAACTAAAATAAAAATATTTTTAGTTTTACCCTTTCTTATATTGAACATTTGCCCATTTATCTACTTAGGTGAAATTCCTAAGAAATAAAACTGATAAGTACAACTATAATAACAGTTTTAAATAACATTTTAATCTATTTATAAGATTTTAAGAATATTACATAAATATACACTTTATTCCAAAGTACCTAAAAACAGTCCACTTCCTAAACCTTTTCCAATTGTGAATATTACAAATTTTACTTGTCTAGTTTGAAAGAAAACAATTTGTTATTCCAATTATCATGTCTATTGATATTGAATACTATTGAAACTAGAGAATTTTCCATGACATTACTGATTATATTTTCCTACATATCTAACCTTTACTTATCTTTCTTTTTCTTTTTAAAAATCATTTTATTGGGGGCTCTAGCAGCTCTTACAATAATCCATACATCAATTGTATCGATCACATTTGTGCATATGTTGTGATCACCATTTTCAAAGCATTTTCTATTTGAGCCCGTGGTCCTTATCTTTCTATTGGTATGCTTATCTTTTTAAAAAAATTAATCCGTAACATTTAAATAGTCAAAATATATCCCTATATCACCAATTTTTAAAATCAATGTATGAGTTTTCTTCTATATTTAAAATGGGTAACATTTCTATAGTAAACAATATTGATCATATCAATACCTTTGTCATTATCTGGCTTTCATAAGAATTATTCTGGTTTTCCAGCTGCTAAGCATGTCTCAGGTTTGAGATTGAATTTTAAAATTTTAATTAATTTTTCTTTTAATCCTATTTTCCTCAACTTTAAAAAAAATCATTTTATTGGGGGCTCTAACAGCTCTTATACCAATCCATACAGCAATTGTACCAAACATATTTGTACATGTGTTGTTGCCATCTTTTCCAAAACATTTTCTTTTGACTGGAGCCCTTGGTATCAGCTCCTCATGAACCCTTGATAATTTATAAATTATTATTATTATTTGTATATCTTACACCATCTGCAGTCTCCCTTGACCCACATTTCTGTTGTTTGGCCCTCTGAGGGTTGGGGGGCTATACGTCAATCATCGACATCAGTTCCCCCTTTCACCCCACACCTTCTCTCTACCTTTATGGTATTGCCACTCCCATTTTTGCCCCCGAGGGGGTAATCTGTATGGAGAGCTCTTATCTATATCAGTGTATATGCTCTGGTCTAGCAGACTTGAAAGGTAGAATTGGGGTCATGATAGTGGGAGGGAGGAAGCTTTAAAGAACTAGAGGAAAGTTGTATGTTTCATCGATACTACACTGCACCCTGACTGGCTGGTCCCTTCCTTGTGATCCTTCTGTGAGGAGATGTCCAATTGTCTACAGATGGACTTTGGGTCTCCACTCCCCCGACCCTCATCCACATTGATATGATTGTTTTTCCTGGGTCTTATAATTTTTGCCAGATATTTTTATAGCATCTTTCAAGGACATATATTTCTTTCCTCTTGATTTATCAATAATACAAATTACATTTTTTCTAATATGAATTCTTGATATGTACCCTCCTTGTTATTCAATGTTTGAATCTGTTCCATCTGTTTTCATTTTATAAACACCAATTATGCATGTGTTGGACCTGTAGTTATTATTTATAATATTTCAAATATTTTATATGATTTCACCAGGCGCCAGTCCCATCTTGGCCAGTCCTCATTACTTTTCCTTCTACTTTTTTGGGCCTTATTTCTTTTTTTTTTTCTCAATCTTTCCAAATTGCTTGCAGATTTTTTTTAAAGATGTTTTTAGACTCTGTTATAATCTATTTCCTGAGATTTTCTTATTTTGAGGTATAACACATTGTAATTTTAGTGAGAACATCAAGAAATATTGAACTGAATCCTTCTCGTTTCTTTGAAAGATTTATTTCGTAATCTATATTGTTCATAAAATAACCGACTTTTCATAAAATAACTGATATTTCCCTCTATTTCTAGCCTTTATTTATCTTTTTATTGGTATACTTATGTCTTTTAAAAATTACTTTGTAATATTTTAAATCATCAAGATATTACTCCTAGATCACCAGTTTTTAAAATAAATGTATGAGTTTTCTTATTTAGTTCAATTGGTTATTTCAGAGTAAATGCAAACAATATTTATTATTCCTTTGTCATTATCCTGTCTTTTTTAAATGATTTTTAATCATTTTTGAATGATTCGTCGACCAGATTCTAGATGAAGAATGTGTTGAGGGAGTTGGGTGAGGGATGTGAGCTAGCAACCTCGGTCAGGCTTGCCTTCCCTTTCTGTCAAGCTAAATATTAGAATCATAGCAGAGTTGAGGTGGGGCTGGTGGAGGGGTAAGGTAGGACATTAGTTGAAAGTGTGGGTTCTGAAGACCCCCACTAAATTGAAATTCCAATACTTATTAGTTCTTGATTTTGAGCTATTATTTTTAATTTCCCGTGTCTTACTTTCTTCATCTATAAAATGGGGATCATGGGAGTAATAGCTTCTTCTAAGGCTGTTGTGAACATTTAAGAGTTAATATTTAACTTGAAACAATTCCTATGAACTACTAATTGTTCAATTAAAGTTAACATTATTGTTGGGTATTATTGGCCTGTGAATTTTCCATGGCACTCTCTGTAACTGATACATTTTGAAAGGGTTAGTTACAGACAGCAGAAATTATATGACCAGATAGGTCTCCTTCAGTTCTGTATCCTTGATATTTTGTTTTGGAGCTAAGTTGCTCACAATTATTCCTGTATTTCCCTGGCGGTGCAGTGGGTTAGGTTATAGGCTGCTAGCTGCAAAGTTGGTGGTTCACTCTTGCTTTTGTAAAAATGTACAACACACTTGGGAAGTTCAAAGAGCAGTTTTATTCTATCCTATGAGGCCACAGTGAGTGGGGATCGACTCCGGGGCAGTGAGTGTCGTGTAGGTTTTTGGTCCATGCCTCTCATTGCTGTCAGGTTCAATAGCTCCTCCTGTGAGAACGAAAAGGTCAAGAGTCCCTTTCACCTCTCTTCGAGCTCCTCTTCCTCTGAGGAGGCACCCTGTTTACCTGAAAATAAGACAGGGTCTTATATTAATTGTTGCTCTCATAGATGCGCTAGGTCTTATTTTCAGGGAATGTCTTATTTTTCCATGAAGAAGAAAACGGTACACATTTGTTGTTTATTGTTTTATTAAAGGAGACCTTGCATTTCTGTGGTGGTGGCCACTGCTACGGTCCAGAGTCGAGTTACGGTAGCTTTGGGGGGCCTTATTTTTGGGGAGGTCTTATTTTCAGGGAGATGCCTTATATTTCAGCGAGAGGCAAAACTGTGAGTAAGTCTTATTTTCAGGGGATGTCTTCACTTGTTTGGTGACAGCGTCACAGGTTGAGTTTACCATTTTCTTCTCATGGTAGATGGAGAATCAGGTTTTTGTGTTTGCCTGTTTTGTTTTTTTTTAAATGCTCATTCTGTAGGTTTTGAGAAATAGAATATGACTTAACTTCAAAAATTCTCATCAGAAATCTGGGATCGCTGTAAGAGCTGCACAATGATTTGTTCTGTAAAGATCTGAAATGGTTGTGAAGCACTCCCAGCTGAAGCCTGCTCAGTGACGAACTCTTCTAAACTCCAGCATGGTCTTTGGAGTCTGAATGTTTCTTCTGTGGCACTGTCATTCAGTGAAGCTGTCAAAATAATTCCCTTTACCAATCTGTCCTATTTTATTTGTCTTCTGAGTCTTATTTTAAAATAGCTTTAATGTCTGTGGTTATACCATCCTGTTGGGTTTGAGTACTTTGTGTTTTTCTCTCTTCCTCGTTAGCATTGCCAGAATTAGGGGATTTTATTGGTCTTTTTTGAAATCCTCTTCCAGGCTTTATTTCTGTTTTTATCTTTCTTGGCTCCCTTGTTGTTGTTGTTGTTGTTGCTAGGTGCCATGTGGTCAGCTACAACCCACAGTGACCCCTGCAAACAGGAGGAAACACTGCACGGTCCGGGGCCAGCCTCACAATTGTCCCTTATTCAGTGTCCAACTTTCACAGACCGAGGTCCTGTTTTCTTCAGCAGAATGTTTGCTTTGTTTATTTTTATTCTGCTTTGTTAATAGCAAGAACAATTACTAATCATTTGCTTTGCTTATAGCTGGGTGTTTTTTGTTGCCATTATCGTTGCATAAACATTCTTTCAGTGACAATGATACATTCTAGTGTTTAAAAGATTGCATACTTAACGATTCCCATATTTTGCTTATGAGTAAGTTCCATTCTTTGGTAATTATGAATCACTCAGCATGTTTAGAAATCAAAAATACAAAATGTTTTTGGTATTTTTGTGATGCATATTCATTTCAAAAACTTGGAAATTTCATAAAAGCTAAAAGTATACCTTTCAATAAAAGATCTATAATGTGTCAATCAGTATTCCACAACTTTGTATGGAATTAAGTGATATCATTATTGTTTATTTTTATAACACCAAAATATGTTTTTGTTAATTACCAAAAGAAAATAAGTCACCATCTGTTTAGCACCAATGACCTGCAACAGTAATCATGGTGGATGACAAACATAATCACGCACGGATCAGTCCTGATGCCTCTATGTGCTAGTATCCTGAGATGATGGTGGGCTTATTTTATTGAAGAAAGTCTCCTCTGCTCATTGAAAGTCACATTTATTGTGATTAGTAGATTAGTGAATAGGATGCTTGGCATTGTGTTTCATGATATAAATGGAGGAAGGAAAAGAGAGAAGGGGGAAGGAGGAAGGAAGGGGAAGGGGACAGAGGAAGAGATGAAGGAAGAAAGGGAGGGGGAAGGAAGAATGAAGGCAGAAGGAGACATGCATGAGGAGCTGTTGCCAGGGGCTTCCGTGGAGAGCAGATGCTTTGAGAACAATGAGGGCAATGAATGTACAGATGTGCTTTAAACAATTGGTGTATGTATGGATGGTGATAAGAGTTGTATGAGCCCCTAATAAAATCATGCAACTCTTACCATCATTCATACATAGTACATTCATTGCCCTCATAAAAGTGATTTTTCTAAAAGAAAAGGAATCCAACCATTTCATTAATTCAAGAACTGAAATTAATTCTAATTGTAAGAAAATGATGTGTATACCGTTTAGCAAATCAGAAACTGATCTCACGAATGTTAAGTATGTTTATAAATATTCAAAAGTAGGATTTAGAGCATTGATCAAACACTGGTACAGATTGCAGATTTCCACACTGGGTCCAATTAAACTATATTTACAGTTATCTGCAGGTGACACACTCTGGACAGTGTCATCTGAAATGGAAAGAGGTGGGTGAGTTTTAATGAACAAAAATATTTCCAATTTTTAATTAGGCGTGCCATATGTAGTAAATAGGGAAATCATAATCAAAGAATCTCAATTTACTACATCATCTCTAAAGCATATGATGTAGAATATCAATGAGCTGGGCAGCAGAGCTTTAATTTATAGTGAATGTTGCACATGTACTTGAGAACTCATTCAGAGGAAAAAAATGTGGTTTTTTTTAAATGGGACAGATTTTTCTTCCATAGCTTATTAACTTGGTCTAAAAATAATTCTCAAAAGGACCAATGAGGATATGAATTGGAATAACTATTTGGGCTCCCACAGTGAATAAATACTTTGAAGGATAAACATACCCATTTATACAGATAATATCAAAGTTGAAAAGGGTGAAAGATCCCATGGTAAAAAAGAGGGATTACTCCTGGGCTACCAGAAGAATCCAAAAAAACTTCTGTTCTTAAATCACTATCAGAAACAGTTATCAAATTAGTACTCGGAGAATAATGAAAGTACTAGAACATGTTCAGCAGTCCAGTAATTGTTTCATGTAATACCAGAAGACCATTTTCTGATGAACAAGAACTTTACTGAGGTGAGTGATGGAGTTGGAATTTTAAAGACTAAGTTGAAATCTTTCTTGTTTTGTGACCTTGGGCAAGTTACTTGAGACTGTGTGAAGAAAGGAGATAATACTTTCAGGCTTGTGGTGAGGATTAGACAAGATAAAGTATGTAATAGATACTCTGTAACTGGGAGTCATTTTTATCTCAAAGTAAATTGTGCCATTTTTTTTTCCAAGTAAATCTGATATAAGGAGCTGTCTGGTTTCTCTTAGGTTCTGTCACAACAGGCAGACATTCAGACGTATTTGAAAAATAGTCTTGGTGCCCCAATAGCTTGGTGCCCCAGAGAGTCAGCCCCCCACCCCCATGCTTAGCACCCAGCATTCTGCCCCCTGCAGGTTGCCTAGGAAGACCCAAACTCACCACACAGGAAACGTCATTAAACACGTAGGACTCAATGATAAAAAATAATGTAAACGGAGATGGGAATCGATTGACACGGGGCATCTGTGTTACCAGGAAGGATCCAAGGGTTAGCCTGGGACTGTTCCTAATTACAATCAAAGTCCCCCGGACTACCCAAAGAGCCAACAGATGTGTCTTGGAAGAAGGACAGGCAGCATGCTCCTTAGAGGCAAGGGTGGCTAGAATTACGTCACGAACTTGGGACACGTACTAGGGAAAACACATGACAGGGTTGTTGGGTATCTTCATTAAGATACTGAAGTAAAAAAGCACTTAATGCGATGCCTGAATTCACAGTGAGAGTCTTCAAAAAACCAGAACCGATTATTACAGTAGAGTCCCTTGGTTGTCTATACAGTTACGATTGAGAAAATGGTCTAGGGGCTACATCTGACTTAAAGTTTCAGTTGGGAGAAGGAAAATTCGATTCCTTCTTTCATTTGAAGAAAGAAAGACATAGAAGAGACCAGTCCGGGAAAAGGACATCAAAAGAAACGGACTGGCACAATGACCATGACAGGCCCAAACTAGGGACATTGTGAGGACAACGAATGAACAGGCCGGATGTTGTCCTGTTGGTCACAGGGTTGCTACTAGTAGGAACCAGCTTGACCGCTCCTAACAACATGAAAGGGAAAGTCCCTCAGCCTTGGGCCAATGACTCTCCTAGACTTGCGACCTTGTCTTAGATCAAGGCCAGCATAAACCCTGACCAGAGTCCCATTTCCCATAAGAAAGAAGAGCATGCCTGGGGTGAGGGCAGCCAGTCCTCGGCTTGTTTTCCTAGTCAATCAGAAATCTTCACTTCCTAAAACCGGAATGCTGTGGTAACCTGTTAACCTTCCCCATGACCTCTGATCATTGCCAGTGTTGCCTGTGAGTTCCACTGGCCATTGTAATGGATTAGGGAACCGGCAGAGAAGAATGGTGCTATAGGAGGAACAGTGGGTATTAGGATAGCATAAAGAAGCATGGAGGGTGGAGATGCCTTCGACAATCATCTGCCTCGTGGCAATTGTCCTTGGGCTGGTATGGAATTGAATTCTCCTCCCTACTGAAACTTGAAGTCAGTATTTTCTCAACTTAACTGTTTAGACCATCAAGGGCCTCTACTGTAATACTAGGTTTGGTTTTTTTGTTTGATTTTTTTTGTTTTTGTTTTGAGGATACTCACTGTGAATTCAGGTACAGCATTAAGTGCTTTTTTAACTTCAATATCTTACTTAAGATATCCAATAACCCTGTAATATAAGTGTTTTCTCTATTTCACATTTGAACAAATTTAAGCAACTTGACCAAGATTCAATTTGAAGCATTTTTTTTTTACTTCATGTTGCACATCTCTATTCTTAACCTGGAAGGAAAATAAATAAATAGATCACATTCTCTAGCCTCAAGAATTATAGAGGCGATAAACACATGCACAGGGGCTTCAAAATGTTGGTGGGGGTGGGGGGGAATCCATTAACTTTCCCTTCAATTTTTCCCAAACTTTTTGAAGCTCCTTTGTACATACAACTCATAACGAAATTACTTGGCAAACGCTCCAATGAAATGTACCTGAACCATGGACTTCGCAAACAGATTGATCATAATTCTGCCTGAGAGCCTGTCTGTATCTGGACTCCGAGGCCTTTCGGCCTGACGATGCTGGAACCTGTTGCCCAGGAGTGCTTGAGGAGCCCTCAGCAGACAATGAAGCAGGCCAGGAGAGCCCTGCAGGACGTAAGCAAGTACTCATAGAACTTGCTTCAAAGGCTCAGATGGGTAATGACTGTAAATGATCTTCCCTACAATATCAGAAGCTTCTAAGACTGCCCACAGCACAAGGTGAACAGCTCTCTGTAGGCCCTGGGGCTCAAGCTTCTTAGCTTGTGGTGATATCACAAAAATCATGTTTTAATTTCTCACAATGTTGACTTTGATGGGTCACTGGGCAACAAGGGCTCACTCTGAGCTCTGAGAATCATGGCCACAGGACCAAAGAACAGCCTTGGGTCTCGATTCTTTGTCACTGATATAAACGTGTGCTTCTTCTATCCCCACTTCTAGCCGAAACAAGAAAGACTTATGGAATGATAAATAAAGGGAGCTGATAGCCACCCAGGGGGAAAGGGCAAGGGCAAGAAATTAGGAAACTTGACCATGAACAGACATAAAATTGGAAGGTGTCTTTCAGGTTCAGATCAAATGTTTTTTTACTCTTCCATCCCAAGTTAGAATCAATCACTTGCTTCTCTGTTTCCTCAGAGCACATTTTATTGTTTTTATAGCATTTCTTTCACTCTACCTTGTAATATAGCCTCTTTTGTTGGATTAAGAGCTCCAAAGGGGGTGGTAATGGGTGATATGTATCTTAATAACCCCAGCTTCCCACACATGTGAGGCAGGCATATGTAACAGAGTTCTTCCTGCCTGGAGGGGGGAGCCTTCCACAATAAGTGGGTAGACTAGCTCAGGATGAAGAGGATAAGAGGCTAAGCTGGAGTTTCCACCCCAGTGTTCACTTACTGAGTCAGTTGCCAAGATCACAGCCACCAATTGCAAGTGTATAGATGAGTGTCAGCCTGCAGCCAGGGGAAGTGAACTAGGCTTGATGTTGCCGCTGTTGTTAGGTGCCATGGTGGTGATGCTGTTCACAGCAGCATGACAGTGTCCAATCCTACACCAGCCTCACAATTGCCCCCATGTCTGAGCGCACTGTGGCAGCCACTGGCTCAATTCATTGCATGAAGCGTCTTTGCTCTTTGATGCTTACCTTCACTGGACTTTGTTGGAAGAAATACACCCAGAAGGTTCATAAGATGTAAATAGAATGAGACTTCATCTCACATACACTGGCCGTGTTATCAGGAGATGTGAGGCTCTGGAGAAGAATATAATGCTTGGTAAAGTAGTTAGCCTTGATAACATCCTGCTTCTACTTCCTAGGCAAATATAACCTGGTGATCTTCAAAATATATTTTAAATCGAATCACTTCTTTGACTCCAGTCTGTCATCGTGTCTAACCTGGTCCTTTGTGCTAGTTTTCTGATTGGTCAGTTTGCTTCCACTGCCCATGACTTCATAATTTTTTATCAACACAGCGACAAGAGAGAACCGTTTACAATAGATGGAAACTTCCCATCAGACCTAAAATAAAACCCAAAGGACTTATAGTCTAGAAAGCTCTTTAGGGCTATTTCCATTTCTATTTCCCCAACTCCTTTTTACAAATCAAGACAGAGCTCCATCGTGGACTGGTAGTTAAAGCAGTCTGAAAGGTATGTTGTTCAAACCCACTGGCTACTTCCATAAAGTAGCTTCCAAAATTTGCTTCCATAAAGAGTCACAGTTTTAGAAATCCCAAGAGGAAGTTCTACTTTTTACTAGAGACTCACCATGAGTAAGAATCAACTTGATGACAGTGTTGATTTCCCCCCCTCTTTCTCTCTATCTTAAATAATACCCCCATTAGTTGTCATCTGCATATCATGTTTTGTTTATCCTCAAAGAGATTATCACCATCTGACATGATGCTACTTATTTATAAATTATTATACCTAAAAGAGCCCTCATGGTATAATGGGTTAAGTGTTGGCCTGCTAACGGCAAGGTCAGCAGTTCAAACCCACCAGCAAGCAGCAACATGGGAGAAATACGAGTCTTTCTACTCCCATAAGATTTTTAGCCTTGGAAACCCACAGAGGCAGTTCTACTCTGTCTCACAGGGTCTCTATGAGTCAGCATTGACTCAATGGCAGTGGGTATTGCTAAAATAGACTGGTGAGTGTGCTTTGTAGATTAACTTTCTCATCTGACCATGACAGTGTTAGATTTCAATCTATATGTTTTCCATTGTATTGAATGTCTCTAGCCAAGATTCTAAATTCCCCATACTCTGACCATCTTCTCAGTCACCACTATAGGTCTGGAGAAAGGGTGGCAAATAGTTGCTCATTAAGGCCACTTTGTTGCCCATCCACATCTGTGGAAGCCATTGCAAAAGAATCATTGCTTGTTTTCCGGTGAACCCTGACATTGTCTCCAAGTGTTCCTAGAAACTCTGCAATAAAGCTTGTTGAAACGTATGAAAAAATAATAGAACTCCTACCTTGAAGTACTGTTGAGATAGGAAAGTAGCAATTTTCTTATGAATCATCTTTGTAGACATTGTATTGTAATTGGATAGAGGTTTCCAGAGAAGATCAGTTATTCATTCAACAATTCATACCTTTTTTGTTTCATCTCACTAATTGCAATTCCCATAAGATACCATCGTTTATTCCACTTCCTCCTTGTTTCCATTCCTCCTCCTTGCCTAACGTTTTTGAACTTGATTCTTGAGTAAATGGTGCCCTTTCTTTTGTAAAAGTAATTCAGTGGTTTAATCATATTAAACTGTATGATCAAATGCTGCCCTTTTGATCTCAAATCATTTATTATTCTAAGGTATGATCTGTGTTCCCCTTCTGTGTGTCTTGTTTGACTGAAGCTTGAGTCATGGAGATTGTTCAGTTCCAGATGCAAAGGGTGACTGGGAGCAGAGTCTTGCTGGTTCCATTCATCTCGATCTGACAAGTCATCCTGGTCTTTTTGTGATTTTGGGTTTTGTTCCACATTCTTCTCCCACCCTACTCAGGACCTTCGATGTGATTCATTTCAGAACAGTTGGGAAGACAGCTGGACACACAGACATTTCTTCTGATAACAGTGTCTTGGAGACATATTTGCCCGGTCCATTCGTCCTTCGGACTGTTTCCATGGGTCTTCAATCTCTTCACTCTTCTTTCCTCTGGACACAAGAGAGATCAAAAATTGCACCTTCAATGGCTGCTCTTGAGCTTGAAAGAATGCAGTCAGTGCTTACCAAAATAGGATGTCCATGTGGGCCTAAGTCCCCAGGCCTCATGACTCCTTCCCTCGAGGTGTCTGATCATAGCTGAGAAGTCTTTATAGCTTTGTCTCTAGTATGCTCTACCACATTCAGGGCTATAGCTGCAGCACATATCCTTCTCGGTCAGATATATTTATATAATTTGTGGGGTAGCCCCACCCTCCCTCAACATCCACGCAGACTGTGCATCTATCCACGGAACTACTCAGAGATCGCCATTATTGCAGAATTGTGAATATAGCAATATTGGCCTCTGTTGCCTTTAAATCTTGCACTTAACCTAATGTCGTCCCAAGTCTCCATTTTTCTCTGACTTCCTTCTTGTTGTAAATTGCCTTTCCCTCAGCCAAGTGCTAATATGTCAGCCCTCTGGCCATCATTTACCTTCCCCCCACCTTGGAATCAACTGAAAAAGAAGGGTGTTTTGAACATAAAAACTTTCCTTTCCCTTGTTTTACGATAGTGTTCTTTATAATATTTGCCTTTTGGGGATCGAATGATTCCAATTGGCATAATGTTCTCCAGGTTTATCCACGTTATGGAGTGTTTTGCAGCTTCGTTTCTGTTTTTGAATAAGGCTTGGTGTTCTGCCGTGCTGTATTGTGAGCCTTCTCAGAGGCAGCAACAGAGGCCATCGACGCCACGAAGAAAGAAGAACCAGATGCAAAGTGTGTGCATTCTTTGGATCCAAGATTCCTTCGTGGTGACCTCAGTCAGGGAGACAGTAGTGACAGCAAAGGAACTAAGAGCCAGACCATGTGACAGAATGGTGGGCATCCTAGCCACGGAGCAAGTGAAGCTTATTACAGAGTCGGGTGCCTCCAAGCATGTAGCAGAGGAGGCTCGGTGCTTATCCATGGAGCTAGAATTGAGGCCTACGGCAGAGTAGAGAGCCATTGGGGTAATTATTAGCCATCCTGAAAGAATTGTGTAGCAGTGTCCAAACAGGGCAGAGGCAAAAGGACCAGAGAGAGGCGAGCCTGCAAGCGCACAGCTGAGAAGAGGTGACATTAGCCAAAGAACTGTATCTTGGTCATTTTTGATCCTGAATTTTAACTGGTTAAATTCTCTAATAAATCCTAAAGTGTGTGTGCTGATTGCAGTTGTAGAACTGAGCAGAGCTACAGGAACGTGAGAAGAACATTGGTGTCAGAATTATGAAGGGGGAAAGTGGAGGGAGGCGTGACCTGACCTGTACCTCATAGGAATCAGCATGGGGCTGATTCGAATTTGAGTTTCATCCTCTCTTATGAAGTGACAGGATGTCAGACGTCACCCTCACAACGTTGTTACATTTACAAAGTGACTTTTCTGGTGTCCTTGTTTGGGGCCGTAGGTTTGTTTTACTTTGTCACTTCTGTGTCTTGCTTGACTTCTGGATGATATTGTCGTGCACGGTGATCTCCGGTCATGCCATCCACTGTTGGTTCTCCGTCAAGGGGCTCGCTAACATTTCTGTAAGGCTGGTCCAGTTATCTCAAATCCCTTTAAATGCTGTTGTCCAAGGTTTGCCATCGTATAAGGGACACTTTTCCCCTGTATGTCATTCTCAGATGGTATTTTTTTTCTTTTCAGAGTTTTCTAGACACCACCGCATTGCCTTCGGGTCTGCATGATTTCTGAGGAATCAAGGCGTAGTCTCACTGATTCTCCCTTCGGAGTACCTTTTAGGATTTTTCAAGCTGCTGTTGGGATTCTACTTTTGTCTTTTGTTTTGGAAAGTTTGATTATATTATGTCTTAGTGATTTTATTTTGAAGATGGTATTCATGGAACTTCTTGAATGCATATCATCTTGTCTTTTATGCTATTAGGAATGTTTTCTTCCAAAAATTATGTGATACTTTTCTGTGTGTGTGGGGTGTGTGTGTGTGTGTTTCATACTTTCTGTTCTGGAACTCCTGTCACATGTAAATTCTTCCTTTGGGTGGTCTACTTCGCTTTGCGTTGTATTGTTCTTTGGCCTAATTGTTCCTCTGGTAGATGTCTATGGATAGATTTCTTTTCAGTTTCATTCATTTTTTTCATTCCTCTGTTTCAATTCTACACCTTTTCCCTTCATTGCATTATGTATTTCTGAAATCTTAATACTAATATACTGTACTTCTATTTGTTTTTGTACAGGTCCTAAATTCATTTTTATTTTGAAATTTCATTTAGTCAGTTTTTGCTGTATTTTCCTGAATTCCTCAAAGTCTTTGTGTTTTCCTTTGTATAATCTAAAGTGTATCTCTCTTACTCTGTTGAAGGCACCTAAATATCATTCTTCTGATTTCTTTGTCAGGTCATTCCAATACCATTTCTTGTCCAGAAACATTTTCTATCCTCTAGTTTGGCCTTTTTTTTTTTTTCAGCAACTCCATCCTGTTTCTTCACATGAACTTGAATGATCTGATCACTCCACAAACTTGTGATGTTATATTTATATTTAATTGGTGACTGTATGCTGGTGTATTCTGAGGAGCTGACCACCTATGTGCTAGTGGACATAACAGAGAGTATGTGGAGCAGTCTGTTCCTTGTTTGTGTAGTAAACTTGAAGTTGGATTTGGCTGGTTTGGGCCACTGTCTACTGTGGGTCAGGAGGTCAAGTCAGGAGGGGCCCTTTCCCACTTGGGCTGGACCGCAGGAGGTACGGGGGCAGCTGCGCTACTTGGACAGTGTTCCCACCTCTTGCTGAATGTAACTAGAAACAAAAAGCAACACAAAAATCAAACTATAAATGAAAGTCAAAATGCAGGAGAAGGCAAGCAAACAAAAGCAAGAAATTAATTTTTTAAAGGCAAGGTAAAAATAAACGAGAAAAAATAAAAATTATGGAACAGTACCGAAAAAATATAAAAAGAATAGAAAGGAAAAAAGAGAAATAAGAGGACAGAAAGAAAAGAGAAGGCAGAATAAGAGCCGGAACCAGGGGAGGGAAAGAAAGGCAGGGCGAAAGCTGAGGCATGGGAGCAGGGCACAGAAAGGCAAGGGGCCCGGTACAGCTCTCTCTGCAAGCCAAGGAGGTTATAGGGGAGGGGGACCTGGTCCTAAAGAAAGTTCATGCCAACCTAGAAGATGCCCGAGGTCAGAGCACCTTATCTGGAGGGAGTTCTCGTGGGACCAGAGGGTAGCTGGGAATAAGGCAACTTGTTCTGGAATGAATTCTTGCCAACTTATCAGTTCCTGGGGTTAGGGTGTCCATCCAGCTTTGCATACTCTGTGCTCTGAGGACCAAGAACATGCCTCTCCAGACCCAGGGTCAAGCATCTGATCCAGGAGCGCATGCCTATGACCTCTAGCAGAGCAGGCACTGTGCAGGGTGGAGAGGCTTTTACTCCCTGAGTGACTATAGGGGCTGGATCTGCCTCTGGCCACCAAGAGGATGTGGGGAACAAGGAAGGCCTTACCTTTCTAGTTGGAAGCCACCTCTGTGGGCACTTTAGTTGGCCCGGGCAAGAGGAGCTGATGCTCATGTCACTGCTGATCAAATGTTATGAACAAAAGCTCAGGGTCGCTTGCCTCCATCTAGTCCCTCTCCCTGTAGCTTCTACTGCTTGGTATTCACTCCACTTTCCCGGTCGTTCCTCAAATGCTTAGGGTCCCAGGATTGTCATCCATAGGTTTTTCATTCGCCTTTCATGTCTTTGGTGTAAAAGGTTTGACTAGCATGTCTGCCTAGTCTACCATCTTGCCAGAAACTGAGCCTATATTCATTGCCATGGTAGTGAATCAACAAGTTTTTTTTTAAAAGAAGCCATTCTTTTTTTCCTGTCTCCCCACTTCAACCTGCCCCTCTCACACGTTGGCCATTTAGAAACTGAATAAAGTATTCAATGGCGCCATTTAGTTAATTCGACAGGAGATTTTTTTATCTGCAGCTTACCCTTTGAAAGTACTAATAAAAACGTTTTCCTTTTTGTTCTTCGTTTACTTAAAATAAGAAAGAACAAGATACTAGTTTTTTTAAAGATAGAACAATCCTTCACAATTAAAGATGATTATTCACAGGTAAAGCTTTATCTCATTTTTAAAAATTGTTATTCTTTCAATAATTTTACATGAAAACTATCTCTGGAATTCTTTCCTATAATATCATGTTTTAAGACTAGAAATGTATCCATCTCATTAATTTTTATACATATATATATAAGATATTGGATACATTTAAAGACATATTATAAACAAATTCCATTCTACTTCAAATTATTAGTAGTAAAATTTTTCTATAAGAATTCTTAGCAATTTAATAGATCTTTAAAAAAAATTTATAAAATATGTTTTATCAGATTTATTTTATGATGTAATATTTTCTGTGTATAGTCCATTTTAAGTTACTTGCCATTTTTCATAATTTCAATTTCTTCTGGTAGCTTTAAAGATATTTTAAAGCTTTATAATTATTCATTTACATATATGATATCTTTGTGGATCTTTTAGGTATTTTTTTCTTTTTTTTTTAAAACATTTTATTAGGGGCTCATACAACTCTTATCACAATCCACACATATACATACATCAATTGTATAAGGCACATCTGTACATTCTTTGCCCTAATCATTTTCTTCTTTTTTTTTTCTTTTCTTTTTTTACATTTTATTAGGGGCTCATACAACTCTTATCACAATCCACACATATACATACATCAATTGTATAAAGCACATCTGTACATTCTTTGCCCTAATCACTCTCAAAGCCTTTTAAATTTTTTATAAGCTTTATTGGCATTTAACTCACAAACCGTACAATTCAATCCTTTAATCATATCAAGAAGAGTAGTATAATCATCACCACGATCAATTTTAGGACATTTTCTTCATTCTTGTACTCATTGTTATTCGCTCCCCATTTCCCTCCAACTTCTCCTGCCATACCCCCCAAGAAACCAAAAATCTAGTTAGTGTCTCCATTGCTTTACGGATCTTGGGTTGCTTATACAGCAAAACGGCAATGCACTTGAGTAGCGGTTCCGGAGAGGAATACTGAAAGTACCATAGATTGCTAAAAGGACAACCCAGTCTCTTTCCAAAGAAGGACGACCAGCGTGCTCCTTAGAGGCAAGGGTAGCAAGACTTCATCTCACATACTTTGAACACATTGTCAGGAGAGGCCACCTCCTGGAGAAGGACATGATGCTTGGTAGAGAGGCAATGAAACAAGAGGAAGGCTCTCAAAGATGAAGTGGCACAGTGGCTGCAATGATGGGGTCAGGCAGGACCAGGTTATACATGGGTTCACAGTGGGTAGGAATTGACTTGTTGGCACCTAACAACATAGATGAAGACCTGTGATCAGAGAAGTTACGTTACTTGCTAGATATGATACAGCTAAGTAACCCAGCTAAGTTTAAGAGTGTTTTGAATTTCAATTGAGAGTATTTTACCTGAGCAATTGAGAAGAATCAATATAATCTTCATCAGTTTATCTGCCTGGGGAATGAAATAGAAACAAATGAAGCATTTGTTGCAGAGGACCATCACATTCTAACAAGGAAATTATCTAGAACTAGATTTTAGACATTTTTTGGCAAAATTTAAGTTCTTTTATTTTGATTTGTTTTTATTGTTGCTGCAACAAATCTATTGGCCTCCACAAAACTTGGAAAACCTCAGGAAAAAGGGAAGCCACAAAGGAAGATATATGAACAATAAAAAGATTTACTTCATTGTTTTAAAGATACATTCCTTTGCATGAGAGAAATGGTGAGGTATATTCAACATCTGTTTCGGAAACCAAGAGCTCCTATAAATATAGGTGTGCCGGAATAGCAAGTTTTATTTTATTTTCCAGTTCTTACATATATGGGTTTATTCGAAACCAAATGTGTTTTTAAATGTCTCTTCAGTCAGAGTATGGCTACAGACAACTTCTCTCAGTAACACGTGTGTCTTAGTCTCCTAAGGGTACCTGGAAAAAAAAAAGTCCAATCAAAACAGTGACTTCCAAGAGGCTCTGCTGGGTTTATTAAACTCAGAGCATAAAGTGATGTCTAGAATTTCACGGTGACATTTTCTAAGGCTTCATGGTGATGTTTTATGGTATGTCAAAGGGGTGGTCTTGATAGGTTTTCCCAAAAGACATAGTACAATCACAAGGGTTTATTATGAATAAATTTTAGGAAAACTGGAACCTTTATTGATAATAAAGCAGCAAGGCAAGTGGCACAGAAGAACTTTGTCCACCACAATGCACCCCTCGTTCTTCATGGTTAGCAGTCCTATGAGCATTTCCTTGGGAAACCTTACTCCATCCATCCTATAACCCTGATCTTGCTGCTTGGCTTCTTGTTCCCCAAACTTGGTGAATATTGAAAAGGAATAAGATTTGGGTCCTTCAAAAATGTCAACATTGCCATTTTGATGTAGTGTGTAGATCTGGGTGGAAGATATGCTAAGGGCCTTACTCTTTCATATTTTTGTTAATAAAGGTTTGTATGACTTCATAAGAAGAATGGATGCCTTTGAATTGTGGTGCCGTAGAACACTTTAAGTACCACAGACTGCTAAAGCGACCAACCAATCTGTCTTGGAAGATGTACAGCAGAGTTCTCTGTGGAGGTAAGGATGGCGAGACATCATCTTACATACTTTAGACGTGTGTTGCCAAGAGAGACCAGACCCTGGAGATGGACATCATACTGGTAACGTGGAGGGGCAGCACAAAAGAGGAAGGGAAGGCCCTCTCTGAGATGGACTGACACTGTGGCTGTAATAATGGGCTCAGGCACACGGACAATTTTAAAGGTGGTGCAGGACCATGCAGTGTTCATTCTGTTGTGCAAAGGGTCGCTATGTGTCAGAACCAACTCAATGGCCCCTAACAACAATAACAACATGAGTTTCTAATACTACTACTTGACTTACCTTTGTAAGAGATAATGTTATAATAGAACGCATTGCCACAGAGTTGATTCTAAATCATAACAACCTCTTTTTTTTTTCATAACAACCTCTTATAAGGTTCCCCAGACTGGAAAAAAATTTTTAACCTTTGTTCCATTTATCTCTCTATCTATTTATTTATTTATTTAAATTTTCCCTTAAAAAAATCATTTATTGGGGGTTCGTACAACTCTTATCACAATCCATCCACGTGTAAAGCACATTTGTACATTTGTTGCCCTCATCATTCTCAAGACATTTGCTTTGTACTTGAGCCTTTGGTCAGAATAGCAAGTGTTTAAAAGCAAGCTACAGTGCCTGGCTTTTAAGTCTGTTTCTACCCCTTAAGTAACACAGTTGTTGTCAGACTGATTCCAACCCATGGTGATGTCGTGTGTGTCAGAGTTGGACTGTATTCGGTAGGGTTTCGGTGGCTGACTGCTGACACGTAGACCACCATAGCTTTCCTAAGACACACTCTGGCTGGACCACACCTACGAGACACACTCTGGCTGGCTAGCAGTCCAAGCATGTTCCTTCTTGGTATCAAAACTTAAAAAAAAAATCTTGCTCAGAGCAAACTTGTAGCGCAGGGCAGACCTGCCCGATGGAGCGTCTAGGGTGTAGGATCTATATGAGAGGAACCATGGTGACGTTGTGCTGGCTACTCACGCAAAAGTGGGCAGTTGGAGTCCACCAGCCACTTCTCAGAAGAAAGCTGTGGACGGTTGCTTCCATACAGATGTGCAGACTGGGAAACCCTACAGGGAAGTGGGACTCTGTCACACGGCCTCCATGAACTGGAATCCAGGGATGATGGCTTTGGGCTCCGCAGGAGCAGACTGCCATTTAGTGCTCTCTCCGCGCTGCTGGTAGGTTTGAACTGCCAACCTTAGCAGCTGAGCCTTTAACCACCGTGCCACCAGGACAGGTTATTTTTCTTTTCTTTCTTTTTGTTTTTGAATGCATCAATTCTTCTTCGGTATTTCTTTCTAAAAACAATCATTTTATTGGGGGCTCTTACAGCTCTTATAACTATCCATACATCAAGTTTATCACTCACACTTATGCATATGTTGCCATCATCATTTTCAAAACATTTTCTTTCTACTTGAGTCTTTGGTATCAGCTCCTTTTCCCCCTCCCTCCCTTCATGAACCTTGATAAATGATATATTATTCTCTGTATTTTCATACCTAACACCGCCTGCTGTCTTCCTTCACCCACATTTCTGTTATTTTTCCATCTGAGGTCGTTATATGTCAATCATTGTGATCGGTCCCCCATGTCTCCCTCTTCTCCCCTACCTTCCCCCTACCCTCATGATATTGCTACCCCATTATGGGGTTTGTCGGTCCAGGATTCCGTGTGTCAAGAGTCCTTATCTGTACAATGTACATACTCTGGTCTAGCCAGATTTTTAAGGTAGAACTGTGGTCATGATAATGGGGGTAAGGAAGCATTAAAGAACTAGAGGAATGTTGTGTGTTTTATTGGAGCTATATTGGACCCTGGCTGACTTGTCCCTTTCTTGTGACCCTCTTTTGAGGAGATGTCTAATAGTCCACAGATGGGCTTTGAGACTCTCCTCCACCCTGCCTCATTTGCATTGATATGATTGTTTATTTGGGGTTTTCTGATATTTGATACTGATGAAACCTTGTGATCACTCAGGATGGTGTACTTCTTACCTGTGGGTTTTGTTGCTTCCTGCTAGATGGCCACTTGTTTATCTTCAATCCTTTAAGACTCCATACACTATATCTTTTAATAGCTGGGTACCATCAGTTTTCTTCACCACATTTGCTTATGCACACATTTTGTCTTCACTGATCATGTCAGGAAAGTGTCATAGAATGCCAGGTTATTACCTTAATACTAAACACATAAATATGTATCCAGAGAGCTATATCCCTATCATTATATATTAACATATTAACATATTTACATATATACATGCCTATATTTTTACCTGTATAAATAACTTTTGCCTTCTAGCACTTTCCTCTATTTCCTTTTACTTTTCTCCTGTCCCACTATCATGTGGGACCTTCAATCAGCTCTCAGTAACTCCTCTTGGCTACATTGCTCCTTAAACAAACCCCACCAGACATTCTATGCCCTCCTTGCCTTCGACTTTAGATTCCTTGTTGTTCCCTTGTCCCCCTGGAACCATCGTCCCCATTGTTTTCTTCTCAGAATTCTTTATATCCTTCCTATCCTATGTAGATATACATGAAGAAGAAAAAAAAAACCCACAAAACCTATATATAGTTCCAGGTCTATCTGTTGACCCTTATGAATGTTTTCTGATCAGGTCTAATGAGGTGCCAAGCTCTGCCCCCTGAGTCAGAACTCTGATTCAGGACTCCTTGGGGACTTCTTTACTTTTTTGTCCCTGCCGCTGTTGCCCTCCGTTTGTTTCACCCTGGTGAGGGGGTGAGGTCAGACCGGGCACAATTCCCACATTGTGTCTCCAGTGTTGTCCCTGTAGCACTATGGGTCAGTGAGTGGACACTGTACCCTGCAATTCTCTCTGTGCATTGACTGCACCAAGCAGGAGGATTGGTGTGCCAGGATTCAGTCCACTAACGAGTTATTTTTCACTGTTCATCTGTCAGTTTGTTGTACAATGCAGAATTGTGTGTCGCTGTGATGCTGGAAGCGATGCCACCAGTATTTCTAATGCCAGCAAGGTCACCCATGGTGTACAGGTTTGATCAGAGCTGCTAGGCTAAGACAAACCAGGGAGAAGAACCTGTCTGTGTATTTGGGGGCAGGGGTGGGTGGGTGTGGGAATTGATCAATGCCAACCTTATGAAAAGCTTGATCTACAATCAACACTCAAGGCTGCAATAGTCAAGAAATCAAATGATGTATTGATTGGGTAAATATGTGGCAAAACAAACAAACCCCAAACGCCTTTTAAAGGGTTAAAAAGCAAAGACGTCACTTTGAAAACTAAGATATACATGACACATGGGACTTAGGGAAGGTTGAAGAAGAATTAATGCATTTGAATTATAGTACAGGCAAAGAATATTAAATATCTCGTGGGCTGCTGGGAAAATGAAACATCTCTGTTGGGAGAAGTACATCAGAACATTCCTTGGAAGTTAGTTACGGTGAGACTTTATCTCAAGGACTTTGGACATGTCATCAGGAGGGATTAGTCTCTGGAGAAGGATTCATGCTCAGTGAGTAAAAGGGGCACTGAGAAAGAGGAAGACTCTCAGCAAGATGCACGGACACGGTGGCTACAACAAGGGGCTCAAACGTAGCAACAGTTGTGAGCATGGCCCAGGACTGAGCAGTGTTTCACCCTATTTTACATGGATCATGAGGACTTGGAACCAATTTGATGGCAGTAACAAGCTCAGTTTCTCTGCCTGCAAACAGAGAGCCCTCCTACCTCATTGGATGTTAATGCATAGAAAACAGTTTATAGAAATTCCTGAGCACAGTATCTGACATATTTCAAACACTCAGGAAGTTAGCTACTATTATGTAATCATCATTCCATGGTAGGTAAGTAGAATTTATATAGTGAAAACTCTTTCCTTTTCGCGTCTCATCTTTCTAGCTGTGTGACCTTGAGCAAATCACGCAACTTCCTGGAGGTTGATTCAGAACTTCCTGGTTCAGATTCCTCTTCGGTACACAATAGCAGCCCCGACCACCGCACAAAGCCCGGAAGAGGGTCAAACAGTGGAGTGCTGAACCAACAGTGGCGTGCATCACTAGTCATCGATCTGTTTTAGGGTGCCAAAAAGATCCCAATCTCAAACATAACTTAAGATCACTTATTAAGTCTCAAAAGAAACAAAGACACAGACGTATACGGATGAGCATTCCATGAACAAAACGTCAGAATGGTGTCTGGGGATCTGATCGGGACTCTAGTTAAATGAGGCACGACATTGTTGTTATTAGGTGCCACGGAGTCCATTCTGACTCATAGCGACCCTGCGTACAGCAGAACAAAGCATATGCCAGATCACAATTGTTCTTATGTTTGAACTTGCTGCAGCCACTGTGTCAATATTTTTCGAGGACCTTCCTCTTTTTCGCTACTCCTTGACTTTCCCTAACATGATGTCCTTCTCCAGGGACTGGTCTCTCCTCACAACATGTCCAGAGTCCTAGGTCAGACGAAGTCTCACACCATCTTTGTCCTTTTGACTGTCCATGGTATTTTCAATATTCTTTGCCAGCACCACGATTCAAATGCATCAATCCTCCTTTGGTCTTCTTTATTCAATATCCAACTTTCATAGATATATATGAGGCAATGGAAAATATGGTTTTGGTTAGGAACACCTTATGCCTCAAAGTTATAGCCATGCTTTTCAACAATTTAAAGAGATCTTGTGCAGCAGATTCACCCAACACAATGTTAGGTCTCTTGACTGTTACTTCCATGAGCATCAGTTGTAGATCCATGCAAGATGAAATCCTTGCCAACTTCAAACTTTTCTCCATTTATCATGATGCTGCCTATTCATACGTTTGTGAGTATTTTGGTCTTTTTTATATTCAGTTGAAATCCACACTGAAGGCTGCAATCCTTGATCTTCATCAGCAAGTGCTTCAAGTCCTCCTCACTTTCAGCACGCAAATGTGTGCCACGTGCATATCGAAGGTTGTTAATAAGCCTTCCTCCGATCTCAATTCCACATTCTTCTTCATAATCCAGCTTCTCTGGTTATTTGCTCCACATACAGATTGAGTTAGATGAGCGGATATAACCCTGATGCGCATCATTCCTGATTGTAATCCATGCAGTATTCCATTGCTCCCGCCTCGGAAAGCGGATTGTACAATAAACTGACAGACAAGCGGTGGACGTCAGTCAGGGAACAAAGACAACTGTCACGGATTCATTATTGGCGGCAGATCGATACATCAAAGTTCCAAGTGGGACTACGGAAGCAAGAATAGGGCCACGGGCACTTCCCAAGAAGAGTCTGCCCCTCCCCTGAGCTGGTGGGAGAGGGGTGGCGGTCATCCACTCTCCAAGGCACTGTGCGTGAGCGCTAGATGATCTACTTCCCTGGTGAATGATCAGAAAGAATTCATCCGAAGTGGAATCTGTGTACGGGCCCTTCAAGCGGATTTTGAACTGTCACTGCTGCCCATAGGCTTTTGCACATTGGCGTGTTCCGAATTTAAGCTCTCATCCGCATGATAATTTTTCATATTCTGGCCTGGCATATTAAAAAGTGAATGGCGCTACTGAAGATTTCTAGGAGTGTAATAGTAGAGTCATCTTCTGACCAAGCAGATGAGATGTGTGCTTACATAAGAAAGAAGGTACAGGGGAGGGTGTGATGGTATTGGAACGCTTATCATTTCTTGTTCTTTTCCTCCTGTACAAGTATGCATGGAATACTTGGCATATGTTATGCCCTTGAGTTATAAAGGGGACATAACCTTAGTACAATAGGACCAGACTCCACCGTTCCGTTATTGTTGTTGAGCGTCACAGGGTAAACGCTAACTCTTGGTGAGGACATGTGACCGTGTTAGGTTCCTGGATCGGGGTACCTTAGTTCTTGCTTCGCAACGGTGGCGAAGCACTTTGTAAATCCAGGTGATATTTAAGAGGGAAAGGAAACTTTCAGTATTACACCCTACTTCTGGAAAGCGGACAAGGCTGCTCGGGAAAACACGCGGAAGGAATGCCGCAACAGGCGCATGGAGCCTGCTTGCGTTGCCAAGAGCAGGAAATCCCAAGGGAGTGGGTGGGTCGTGAGCGGGCACGAGCACTAGGAGAGAGCTCACCCTCCGCTGGGCGGAGCCTGCTTTTATCCCCGCCCAGCCCCACTGGCTGGGGAGGCCTTGGTCGAAGGGCTTGGCCACACTGACTGGCTGAATTTGGGCACACCTATGTGATGTCATATTGCTGGTACCTACGGTGGGTGTGGCCAGGTGGGCTCCCACCCGGGCCTAGGTGGCTTGGGTCTGAGCATGCTCAGTTCTGGATTTTCCCATAGGTGTGTAATTAGTCCGCCTGATTCCTCCCAGCTCCTTTATTGTGGCCCTGCCAGCCAATTTCTGCTAGGACAGGCATTCGGGAAGACGATGCCCTTTATCTCGAATCCAGTAGAGCGTCTCCATTGGTTTTCTTGGTAATCTGGATTGCCAGGTCTGCTACATGATTTAACATGGGAACCAGAACTTTAACCATTTGTGCCCCTCACCCCAGGACTCTTGCCAGACTTGAAGTTTTCTATAGCTTGTTGGAATATTGGAAGACAAGCTAGCTTGGAAAAGACAAACTAGAGGCTCATGGGAATGGCATTTTGAACAGAGATCTGAAGGATGAGGAATCATTAAGGGGGCGAAAGAACGGGGCCCAGGAAGCAGGAAGAGCTGGTACCAAGACCCTGAAGACAAGGAAGAATTGAAATACCCAAAGTATCATTGAATCTAACAGTGTTCCTGCCCAGTGTGCACAGAAATCTAATCTGAACACCAGTCTTTGGGAAAGAAAGTAGCTTTATTGAAAACATTGAGCAAGGAGCCAGGAGGACAGGTCCTAGGGTCTCAGTTGCTGAATAGCTGAGGTTTCATAACTTTATGAGGTAATGGACAAGAACAGTAGACATATTTCTAAAAAAGCAGTTGGTAAAGACTGGGGATTGGTTGAATTCATGTATACTTCAATGTAAAGGGCAACACAATTCTTAATTCACTACCGAGGCCTACAGGAATTCTGTGTGCAGAAAGGGGCGAGGGGAGAGAACTAGTCGGTTGGCTCCACTGACAGAACACATATAAACATATACACATATACACATTGGGCCCTGAACTAGTTGGGAGTGGAGTTTAGGCTGGTTATCCTCAGAGCCTAGCTGCTGGCTTCTGAAAATCAATGAAAAAGAAAGTTAGCTACCACAGGGAATTCGCAAAAGAATAAGGTAACATCAGCCCCTGATGAGGCTGTTTTGGCAGGGCTAAAGGAGACTACTGTAAAGAGCCCAGGAGGGAGAATCCCAAGGAGGAGAACTCACTGCCCTCCAGGCCTTGCTGAGCCATGCAGTCACAGCCCTAGCGACCCCCTGTGGGTGTCTGACACAGTAACTGTTGACGGGAACAGAAAACCCAGTTTTTCTCCCACAGAGCTGCTGGTGATTATGAACTGCCAACCATGGAGATCATAGCTGAATTGCTAACCACTGCACCACCAGGGCTCCTTAAAGAAGAGGTAACAGGGGTCAAGTCAAACATCTAAATCTTTGTTCTAAAAGCAGTATCACCACCCCAAAATTAAAATACACATATTAAAAAGATTACTATTCTGACACCAGGGAAAGAATGGAGTCAAAGAGCAGGAATGGAGGAGAACCGTGAACGAGGAATCCCTGACCTGGTCCTGAAGTTAACACGTTGAACTAGGATCGTGACAGTGGGTGAGGATGACAGTTTTAATTTTTATGGAATTCAGAATCTGGGTTCCATGGAGATTGGGGTGATCTTCTAAGCTGTCATCCTGAGATGATCTCTGAACCTTGAGACTTAAGAAAAGGTGTTTCCTAAAGCTCACCTTTAATCAAACAATACCAAACCCAATCCACTTCCATCGAGTCGATTCCACCCCATAGGAAGGGCAGAGTCGATCTGCCCCATAGGATTTCCAGCCACTAGAAAAGCAGATTAGTGCAGCTTTTTCCCATGTCGCAGGAGATGGGCTCCAGCCTCTTGGTTTGCAGGAGAGCATTTTAACCACTGCACCACCAGAGCGCCTTAGTGAAACAGTAAACCGAAAAAAAACCAACACTGCCATCAACTGGATTCTGACTTCCAGTGACCCGATAGAGTAAAACAGCTTCATAGCATTTCAGAGACTGCAAGTCTTTGTGGAAGCTGATAGCTTCGTTGCTTCACCTCTCGCCCTTGCTGACTAAACTTGTGGTGAACAGCTCGTTTGGAGTACAAACGAGACCCCATCTCAAATATATAATTTAAAGAGATTTAAAGAGAACATTTATTAAATGAGGTGAAGCTAACACAAAGACAGACACGTCATCCTGAGAAGGAGGCCAACACCACGAGGTCGAAATGGCATCCGAGGGCTCACAGTGACAATACCATTGAGATAAATAGGACCTGGGTGGGCAAAGGAACCCGTCACGAAAGCATGATTGGTGTCAGATCGTTATATCCAGCTACAGGTGGGACTGCAGAAGCAGGCACGAGACCACGATTGGGACATGCACATTGCTAGATTGATCCAGGACCTTCTGACCAGTCAGGGTGAGACTGCTAAAGAGAATGCCTTATGACTATGCAACCCCCTGTACCGTCCCTCTGGGCCACCCGCAGGAGGGTGACTGCCATCAAAGGCACACTTAGCAAGCCTCCAACACAGAGACTGCCCCATGCTGGGCTGGCCAGAGAAGGGTGGAGGCAATCCACGCTCCAAGGCGTTATGCCTTAGGGCAAGATTATCTACATCTTTGGTTAATGATCAGAAAGCATTCTGTGGAGTCTCAATCTCCTGGGGACTCTGCACATGAATGTTGGCCTCTCACTGCCATCTATAGCTTTTTGCAAACCAGGGTGCTCAGGATCCAAGCTGTAATCTACAGCCCAAGGCACAAGCCATTGCACCACCAAGTTTGCTTAGTGAAACTATAAAACTAAAAGACAAAACCTGCCATTGAGTTGCTACTGACTCAGAGTGACCTATACAGCAGCGGTTCTCAACCTGTGGGTCGTGACCCCTTTGGGGGTCCAATGACCCTTTCACAGGGGTCCCCTGATTCATAACAGTAGCAAAATGATGGTTATGAAGTAGCAGCGAAAATAATTTTATGGTTGGGGGTCACCACAACAGGAGGAACTGTATGAAAGGGTCGCGGCATTAGGAAGTTTGAGAACCACTGCCATATAGGGTTTCCACGACTGTAAGTCGTTACCTTCACAGGCAGCCTCATCTTTCTTTCCCAGAGTGACTAGAGGATTTGAACCATCTACTTTTCAGTTGTCAGTCCAGTATTTTTCTTTGAGCAATATGGTCCTTTAAGGAATTATCTATGTGTGGTTTCCATAATTCCAAAGATCAGGCGAAAACCTTTAGGGTCAATCTGAAATGAATTCTCCTCTAGTATAAAGCTAGGAAACAACTATAGATTTGGCACTTCCCTGCAAAGATTGCAATGCTAAGCAAAAGGCCAACTGCTCAAACCCAGAAGCCTCTCAGAGACAGATTCCACCAAGATTTACAGTCTCCAATGCATTAGGATCAACTCTGGGGCGTCTCTGTAGTTAATCTGTGACACTGGGCCTGTGTTAGACGATGAACAGGTTTCTTGACCCTGAATTATCCAGAAAGAAAACACAAGTAAGCATGTAGAGGAAGCAGAGATGCCCTGTAGGGCTGCCATGACCATACATATTTGCAGAAGCAAATACCCACGCTGGTTCCTCGGTGGGCTGGTGGGTTTTGAACTGCAGACCTTTCACTTAGCAGCCAAGCACTTAATCCCTGTGCCACCAGGGCTCCAGACCCGGCACACAGAGAGCCTTAAACTAAAACTGAGTTTTGATTACATTGGGCTAAAATGTTTATGGGTCAGGGGTGGTGGGTGGTGTGTGTGTGCATGTGTGTGTGTGTGTGTGTGTGTGTGTGTTCCTGCTGATGAGTCTCCACCACTAAAAAACAAGATCTCTTTCTCAGAGGCCCTGCCCCTCTCCAGTCACTACCCCAGGACAGCTCTGGCACCGCCCCCCTTCTCCCGCTGACATTTATAGTCACAAGGGGTAGTTTCTAGAGCTTGCAGAGCCTCCTTACTGGGAAAGGGTGCATTTCCCTCTCAGGACAGCAAGGGCCGGCATTTGATAGACGGCAGGAAAAAACACGGCCAAAAGCAGGGAGCTTTTTCTTGCAAGCAAGGCTGATGGGCCTAAGAATTTGCAGCACTAAGCAAACGTTCTGGCCACATCATCTCCCCGGAACCTTGCCCTGTCCAGGCCAGGCCGAGCCAGCAGCTGGGTTTCTCTCTGCTCCTCGGAGGGATCTACTCACTCACTGCCTTTGATCCCAGGACTAATGACCCTTAGATAGAAATTGGTATCCCAATAGAAAGCATGAAAAAGCTTAGGAAAGACGGTTTATAGCGAAGACCTTCCTTTGTCCCTAGTACCAAAACAAAACCAAACTCACTGCCATCAAGCCAATTCTAACTCATAGCAACCCTAAAGGACAGACTACAGCCACCCGGGGCCTGCTGACCACAAAGTCAGCAGTTTGAACCCACCAGCAGAGTTAAAGTCTCAGCAACTCACAGGAGAAGGTCTACATTAGCCTCTACTATGGGGTTGCTCTGAGTAGGCAGTGACTCAATGGCAGTGAATTTTGTTTTTGGTTCCTGGGAGCAGAAAGCCCCTTTCTCTCATGGAGCAGCTGGTGGATTTGAATTTCGGATGCGGTGGCTACAGCAGTCCAAGCCCCAACACGCACTACACCGCCAGCGCGTCTTTTGTCCCCAGCAATTCAGACAAATAAGGAGCTTTGCTATTTCACTAGTTAGTTGAGGGTTCTTGAACAAGTTCTTTATCTTAGTGGCTTTTAAGTGTTTAACGAAACACTTTGACTTTCCTCTTAGGGTCATTTGTAAGGCATTTGTAAGCACAATACTGTGGGATCGTCAACAGCAGATGTATGTAAGAAAATGCTGCTTTTCCATTCTAGAGGATTGTCCAAAGTAAACTGGAAAGACTCTCTCAATCATTATCCCCTGAGAGGCAGAGGTGCTGCATAAGAAAGGCCTGGCTAGCTGCTTCCTTCCAAATGACAGACAAGAAAACCCTCTGGAGCAGTTTGACTTTGACAAGCCTGGGGTCACCATGCATCAGACTCCACTCAATGGCAATGAGGCTGGGTTCTTTGCTTTCTTGCATTTGGGTGGGGTAGGGAGGCTTCTCTATAATCAGATCCCGGCGCCTCACTCCAGGGATGTGGACAGTGCGCGGAGAACCGTAATGTCCGTCAGTCTGAAAGGAATCCCTTTCCGCCTGTGTCCTCTTTTGGTCCTCGATGAGTAGTTCCCAACTTTGACTGCATGTTAGATTCACCTGGGGAAATTTTAATAGTTCTGATATACAATCCAGGGATCAGGCCCTGCTCCAAACCAACAAAATCCAAACCCCTATGGCCAGGGGCCAGGGAGTCCTGGTGGCCCAGTTAAAGCATCCTGTTGGAAAACCAGCAGTTTGAATCCAGCAGCCACTCCAAGAGAAAAGGAGGTGCCAGTCTGCTTCCTTAAAGATTTAGAAGCGCTTGGAATCGCTAGGGAATTGTTGTCCTCTGCCCTATATGTTTGCAATGAGCCATAACTGACTTCATGGCCATGGGTTTTAGTTTGTGTGTGGGACCCAAGCATTAGTTTTGCAAGAAGTATCATGTCATTCTGTAGCCTACTTGAGATAAGAATCATTGTTTTACATTTTACATGACTGTGGAGACTTCCTCCTCTTTCTCTAGCAACTATCCAACCTCCTTCCGTCTTGGATACTGGACTCTTCTCTGGTATTAGTTCCTGTGCAACAGAGAACTACACAATCACTTCTAGAAGAAAGAATCATTTATTCATATAAACAGCCCCATTCTACTGATTTGGAACAAAGAAGGCACTGAGACCACTGGGAAGAAGAGTTGGCGTGGGGAGATGGTATTGTCCAAACCTCAAAAGAAAATGAGGCACTCTCACAAGGCCAAACGGGTAGAGGGAGTGGTTCATCACTTTTGGGTTAACGGTCGTTAATTGTGGTCCACGGTGTAGTTGCCATCTAATGGGATAAGAACGGCCAACAATCAGAAGTAAGCTAATTGGTAGGGGGAAAGCAGCAAAACTGTTAAGCAGCAGATATTATTGGCTCATGGAAACCAGAAACGAACAGGGAGCCCACGAAAGCCTGGAGTGTGGAAACTGGAAAAGTCCCCGGTTCCCTGGATCTGAGAGAGGACACGTGCTCCTGGTGACGCAGTCAGCCTTGTCATTCAGTGTGATGACATGTATAAGTTTCTTTCTTGAGAGTAGAGTTTGGTAAAGATAGTCGAGAAAACACAGAGCAGCCTGAGCTTGCGAGAGATTGAGAGATTGGAGGCAACTAAGGAAGTATAAAGATTTTGTACACGATACTTTGTGCAAGAGCTTTTCTGCACGCTCACTATAGCACGAACACATGACATCTTCCTTTGCTCGAGTGCCAGCTCCCTGAATCGTGCTAATGGGTTGGCTGCTCACTAAGGTGGGGGTTTTGAGCTCGGCGAGAAACACCTTGGAGTGCACTTGGTTATCTCCTTCTTTTGTTTTTTGAACATTTTATTAGGGGCTCAGACAACTCTTATCACAATCCATACGTATACATACATCAATTGTGTAAAGCACATCCGTACATTCTTTGCCTTCATCATTTTCAAAACATCTGCTCTCCACTTAAGCCCTTTGCATCAAGTCCTCTTATGAAAGGGATTGCCATGAGTCAGAATCAACTCACTGGCATTTCATTTTACCCCAGAGCAAACCAGGAAGACCAGCACCCCACATCAAACATGGAAAGTAAGCAGGGAGATGGAAAGAAGATCCTTCCTGATCTGTGAGCTCAGCCCGGTCCCACTGACTTGCACTGAGATGCTGGCCAAGACGTTACTGGTTCAAACCCACGAGCTGCCTCCAGGGAGAAAGGTGAAGCTCTGTGCCTCTGTACAGAGTTACAGTCCTGGAAAGCCTAGGCAGGGTCAGTAGGAGTTGGAACGGACTCAGTGGCAGGGGGATCGTTTTAGTTAATTGACTATCACACTTGCTTGTAATACTTACATGCCTCTTTTACATCTTTTCCGCCTGTGCTTCCAAGCTTGAAAGTCACCACAAACTTCATTTCCATGCCGTGCAAACATGATATAGGTTTTCTAACCAATCACAGCCTTCAAACAGTTCACCTCTGAAGGACACTCTAAAACAATAAACCCCAATCTCCTCAATCAAGAGCCCTGGTTGGGAAGCTGAGATATTTACTTTGCCTAGAAGAGTAGAAGAGTCAGAACTTTCTATCCTATCTTTGACAACATCCAGGGGCAGGTAGCATGTCATCAGAGGAGGAATGAATGGAAGACCAAGTTCGTGTTAGGCGTGGCTGTGGAGTTGGCGCTAACTCATAGTGACCGCATCTGTCACAGCAGTCTGAAACTCTGCTGATCCATGTCAGTTTTAACACGAACATGCTTGAGTCCACCGTTGCCTTTCAACCAAGGGACTCCACATCTGGCACTATGTGGGAGAATATTCTGTTGTGGAGCATAAAGTTTTTTGTGTGGCTAATTTTTAGCATTTAACTGCCAGACCTTTCTTCCTTGTCTGTCGTAGTCTAGAACAGTGGTTCTCAACCTTCCTAATGCCGCGACCCTTTAATACAGTTCCTCATGGAGTGGTGACCCCCAATCATAAAATTAGTTTAGTTGCTACTTCATAACTGTAATTTTGCTAGTTATGAATCGGGCAGCCCCTGTGAAAGAGTCGTTTGACCCCAACAGGGGTAGCAACCTACAGGTTGAGAACTGCTGGAGAAACTGCTGGAACTTGGAAACCCTGCTAGTATTTCAAATGCCAGTGGCATCACTTCCCGTAGCACAGCAACATGCAAATCACCACAGAAGGACAAACTGACCCCCAGGAAATGATGATTACAGTTTACCTTTGTGCTAAGTCTTAGCTCTTTCTATTCTAATAGTAAATACTGTTTAAACTCATCTAATAAAAAGGCGGGCAAATCTCTTAACCCAGGTAGCTTACTTAACAGGAAGCGATGGACTGAAAACCCCAACTAGGTATTTATACCTGGAAAATAAACCTACTAGATAACTCTTTACCCTCTCAGTAAGCCAAAAGATCTTAACAGTTACCTGCTGCAGCCTTTTTCTTTGCAAATCAACAATAAGCAAAGGAGTGAAGAAGATTGTGTTGCGAAAAATCGTAGTGTGAAGTGAGAAATAGAGACTGCCCAGGAGAGGGCATAATAGTACCTCGCTCAGTAAGAGTGATGTCCACAGAGACCCAAATGAAACAGAGATTCTAAAATAAAGTGTTTGAAAAGATACTTCAGAAGCATAAGTGGAGGTTCCGAGAAAAAAAATCATTTTGATTAAGATTAACCAGCCTGGATGCGGCAAGAAATGCTGTTCTTAGTACCTGGTGCAGCCTTTGAAGTTGCCTCTTTATTCACATGACAATGAGCTCGCTAGGGAGGGCAATATACTCCTCTTTTTCAAAAACCTTTTGACAGGGTTTAACTTCTGGGTATAATAGCCAGAGCACATGTCCCAAGATAAAAGATAAAATAAAATTTTATGTAGAAAAATTGTAAGGCCAGGAGATTAAAGAGAGTCCCAGGTAACTCCAGGAATGAGCTAATGTGATTGGCTGATCCTATTTCTAACGGGGACAAGAAGAACATCAAATCAAGCCCTGTTAAAGGACAATTATTCTCCATAATCTCACTGAAATGGTCTTAAAAATGGTCCCTCCCTTTAGAAAGTGAGGTAATGAAAGTGATAGCTCTGCCCACTTTAAAACCATCTCGTTGCCGAAACAAGTAAACTCTGCAGCATGACCTGGTTTTCCGTCTCCATCACAAACGCTCTGCCCTGGGCCAGCCTTTCCCAGCTTCTACAATCGATCTCTGGAGCAGTCTCAAAGGCTAACTCTTGCCCCAAAGGGGGTAAATAAAGATCCAGTGGTTAGAGCTGAGGTCCCCACCAGCTCCAGCTCATCTTCCAAGTCGTCCTTTCATTCCCATCTTGCCCTATTCTTGCCACTGTGCACGTATCTCTGTGGTCATGCTCTGACACGCATGTTGCCTCTGACATGCATGTCACCTCTGGAAGAAGATGCCCATCCTTTTGAAGACCAACCCTTACTTTCCCTAACTGTCCCCCCATAAGGATAGACTTCTAGCTGTGATGTTTACTACCTGAGTCAGATCATCAGATCACCCCAGGCTAGATGGCCCAATCCTATATCTTCCTGCAGTAATTTGGAAATGTAAGCTGAAGGGTGCTCACACTCCAACCTTCTCTATGTCTGGATTGGATATATGAAAAAATGGTGCCAGTCATGTGAAGAGCCAGGGGTAGGGCATTCTAGAAAGAGAGAATAGTGTTGGGTGATGTTTCTTAGGAGGAAATGATTCGTGGACCAAACAACCTCCAAAGGAGGCCAACATGGCTGAAATACTGTAGTCTAAAGAAATATGAACCACAACCAATCACCATCCAGAGTCCATAGACCACTCTAGTTTGGTCTCTGGAATGGGAGATGATCTGGCTTTCATGAAGATCTCACATGTCAAAGAGAGCCCTATCATTGCTTTCCACGTCCCTCGAGACTGAGTCCCTATGCTCATGCATGTTCTACCATGTCCCTGGACTACAGGAATGGGCTGCATGGAAATGAAGATGGGCCCTGGCCATTGTCGTGACCAGAATGGTAATAGTAATTTGATGATTATAATCCACAATAGCTAACATTTGTGAATTTTGTGTCAGAATCTAGATAATTCAGATCTAGAAATGGTTTTTCTCAGGAACTTTCTCAAGCCCCCCCCCCCATGTAATAATTGTCCTACAGTCAGTTCTGACTCATGGAGACCCCAGGTGGGTCAGAGTAGAACCATGTTTCATCGGGGTTTCAATGGCCCAGTTTTGTCAGAACGACATCACCAGGCCCTTCTGAGGGCCTCTAGAAGAATTTGAACCTAACTTTCCGATGACCAGTCAAGTGAATTAACCATCTGCAGCACACAGTGACTCCATGTTATGTATATGTGTATATGCACAAATGTATATGTACATGTGTGTACATGCACATAATATACATGTCTTAAAAGAATTCATTGCCAACAAGTCAATTCTGACTCATAGCAACCTTTCAGGACAGAGTAGAACTGCCCTGTGAGTTTCCAAGACTGTAATTCTTTACAGAAGTAGAGAATCTCGTCTTGGTGGTTTCAACATGCTGACGCTGTGCATAGCAGCCCGATCGATGTGTCAGCACCGGCACATAGTATGCGTATGCACACACATATACAGACACATGATGCTCTTGGTGGCACAGGTGGTTGAGTGATACCTACTTCAGTGGTCCAGTCACATTTCTGATTTCATGTTTCCCCTTAAGAGTTTGACCTGAAAAATGTCTTACTAGAGTCCCAGAGTGGTACAAACAGTTAAGCACTGGACCACTAGTCAGAAGGTTGCCAGTTCAAATCCTCCCAGAGTGCCCCGGAAGAAAAAGTTTGGAAAATTTCCAAAAGTCACACACAGCCACAAAAATAAAAAGCCCAAATCCACTGCCATTGAGTCACTGTGACCCTATAGGACAGACTAGGAAGACAGAGTGGGGTTTCCAAAGCTGTAAATCCTGACAGGAGCAGACAGCCTCATCTTTCTCCGTCTGAACAGCTGGTGGGTTCAAACTGCTGACCTTGGGGTAGCAGCCCAACACATAACCCACTGTGCAACCAGGGCTCAATGTATGTGCTTTCCTCCTCATGAGCATATATACTTGTCAGAGTGAGCATCTGGAATATTGAGAGAATATTTGTGTGAGAGAATATTGTGAGAGAGTTTATGGAAAGTCATTTTCCCCTATAGTACATTCATCACAGAGACATCCTAAATTGGGTACTGAAGCATGTTGCAGTTACAAATCATTTTGTTAGAAATAAATACAGAGATGGTGGGCCTATCCTTGGACTGGGGTTAGGGATACATGGTTCACAAACCAAACATGCTGCTTCCCAGCATTCTCTAACCTGGAACCCTACATTCAGGCAGCTGATAGAAATGTTGTGATGAAGCAACTGGAACTTTCTTAAAGGGAAATGCTTGTAGCTACCACATCTCAAAAACAGAGAAAAAAGAGAAAGATTTTATTTCCTTCCCCATAGGGGGGAATGCCAAGTAGCCCTGGTTCTGCCAGAAGTAACTGGGCTGCTAACAACAAGGTCAGCCGTTTGAAGCCATCAGTTGCTCCCTGGGAGAAAGATGAGGCTTTCTGCTGCTGTAAAGATGTGAAGTCTCAGAAAACCAACGGGGACATTTCTACTCGGCCTGTAGGCTCACTAGGAGTCGGAAGTAACTTGATGGCAGTGAGTTTGAGCTTTTGAGCCCCTGAATGGCACAGACTGGTAAGCAATGGACACTAACAGAAAGATTGGCAGTTCAAACTCACCCAGGGTCCTTTAGGAAATAAACCCTCATGGTCTTCTTGGGAGCGGAAACAGCCATGGAACCCGGATAGAGCTGTTCTCTTCCGCATACTTGGTGTCACCATGAGTCAGAAAGAATAAACTTGACAGCGTCTAATCTTCACAGTCCCTGGGAGGGGCAAATGACAATTAACCGAAAGGTGGGTAGTTTGAACCCACTCAGAGATGCCTGAAGGAGCCCTGGTGGGGTCGTGGTTACGCACTGGACTGCTAACTGCAGAGTCAGCGGTTCAAAACCACCAGTTGCTCCGCTGAGAAAGATGGGGGCTTTCTATTCCTGGCAGGAGCTGCAGACTCAGAAACTCCCAGGGACAGATCTCCTCTGTCCTGCAGGGTCCCTGTGAGCCGGCATTGATGCAGTGGCAGGGTGAGGTGCCTGAGCAAAAAGGCTTGCTGCCATTGGTGGTGGCGCAGTTCTGCGCTTCATTACATGGGGTCGCCATGATTGGAATTGACTAGACGACTACTGGTCACTCACGCAATGGAATGGCACTGCAACCAGGATTTAAGGGGTTTTTTTTGTTTATTTGTTTCTGAAATAAAAGTCCAATTTCTTCTGTTTATATGGCTGTTTCGCTATAAAAAGCACATTATTCACCCTGCCTTCCTTATAGATCCTGGATTAGAAGGTACCACTTTGAGCCACTAGAGTCTGCTCTTCGCAAAGCGTCCCCAGGCAGCCCGGTGCCTGCGCAGCCCCTGGGAAGCACGTTAGCTGCCTGGCCTTTCTAACACACAGATTTCAGGATGCGCTCGACTCTCCTAACTGCGTCATTTCTTTAGCACTCGATTTCCCCCATATTTTCCGCCTTTGGTCTTCCTGCCAGGGGTCCCTGGGTGGCACAAACAATTCGCACTCTTGGATTCATGGAAAGGTTAGCGGTTTAAGCCCACGGCAGCAGTAGCATAGAAATTAGGCCTAGGGGTCTGCTTCTGTAAAGACTGGCGTTGTGGTTGTCGTTGTCGTCGGGAGCTGTGGAGCTAATTTCTACTCACAGTGACTCCCTGACCCCAGAGTGGGGTCCCCCCGGAGTCGAGCCACCACGTAAGGCTCTTCTGACAGGACGCAATGGTTCCAGCTAGGAAAGCCTCGTGGATCTTAATTCTGCTGTGTAACAGGGCTTCACCCAGACGGGTTCCTTCTGTTTCAAGCCCCTGCTGGGCACGAGCGTTTCCACCCCCCACAAAACCTGAACCAGAACCTCCATTTTCCCAAGCCCCCCTCCAGGTGATTTTGAAGTATGTGCAAGATACACGCCCCAATGTGTAGGAAGCAATCAGGGATCTTGTTAAAATATAGCTTCCAAATTGGTATATTTAGAATGCAAATGAGGAGCCTTGGTGGTGCTATGCGTTAGACACGAGGCTGTTAATCACAAGGTCAGCGATTCGAAACCAACCAGAGACAGACGAGGCTTTCCACTCCTGTAAAGATGTGCCGTCTCAGAAGCCCACAGGGGCAGCTCTACTCAGAGCGGACTGGTTGACAGTGAGAGAGGTGACGTGCACCTTCTAACGTGGGGCTTCCACTGAAATTAAACCGGCTCCGGCCGGGTCCGTGACAGAAGAGGTCCCCGTAAGTCACTCTTCTACCACAGCTCCACACCTGGCTGGTTCCATTTGGCCCCAGAGCTTCTGCAGATGTTCTCACTTGAGTGTTTTCAGTGAAAATGTTTCAACTTCAAGGTTGGTGGTTTGAACCCACCCAGCAGCACTTCAGAAACCCACAGGGGCAGTTCTCCTGTGTCCTGCAGGGACGTCCGAGGCTGCAGTCAGCTCGATGGTCATGAGTTTGGTGTTTGGGTTTGAGCCATACGGTGCACACAAGGTCGGCCTGGTGGTGTGCTTCGGGAAAGGACGCCCAGTGTAGTTCTGCTCTGTTAACACATGGGGTCACCGTGAATCTGAATAACCGACAGGACAGTTGGCTTGCGCTTACTGTTTGCTTCCACCCCTGCTCATTTCAGGGTTTTGCATTTGGCCCTAGTACTGGCACGGCAGTGACGAGCCGGTCCCTCCTTGCCGTTCACCGCGAGCTGTAAACGAGGCCCGATCAGGCAGACTCGGTTCGTTGATCTTTTGTCAGAAGGGAGCTTTGACATCGCCACCTTTGAGGCTTTTCAGGAAAGAGTCACTTTATTAGTGTAGAAAAACTAGCTAGTGCTCCCGGGATTCCCAGTGTCCTCTGACCTGATCTATGGCAACCTGTCCCTTTCTCGCTCTTACTGTGTCGTGTTGTCCTCTCAAGGTCCCGAGCCCTAGTCCACTTGGACACTTATCATGATCTAAGTGTGTTTAATCCATTAGATGATAAGACATGGGGCAGTGGTATTGATCACCCAAGTGATCACGTTCCTGGTCATTGGTTCCTGTGTCTTGATCCAGGAATACAAGCCACTTAGGAAATCTTGGAGCTGGAGGGTGGGTGAGTGGAGAAAGGGACACCGATTTTTGTTGCGTGCTTTCATTGGAACGAGGCACGTTGTGTGGGTGTGTTATACGGTGTATTTCCTAAGACTTGCTCAGGGTTTCCTCAGAAAAAGTATCCAGGGCTCTGTGGTCCCCCTGTAGAAATTCCCTTGAACAAAGCCTTCTCTACTAACTTCCTTGGGAGTGTGCTTGGCTATCCTACCCCCAATTCTAGACACATGTCAGTGCATTCATTGAAAGTATGTCTTTTTAAAAAAATCATTTAAACATGATTTTAAAAATCATTTAAACATGAGTTGCTCATACAACTCTCATCACAATCCACACATACATCAATTGTGTGAAGCACATCTGTACATTCATTGCCCTCATCATTCTCAAAACATTTGCTCTCCACCTAAGCCCCTGGCATTAGGTCCTCGAAAGTATGTCTTAAACGAACAGTTTTCTGATAACAGACCACTAAAGAGAGTCACTCACGCACTGCCTTCAAGTCAAGCTGGCCTCGTGGTGACCAAGATCGTAGGAAGTGTAAATGCCCCAGACTCGTGGGTAAATACCCCATTTCCTCAAAATGGTCCCTCACTGCCACAGGATAATCATGTTAGTGGCTGAGTGAATTCATTCTGATCATGCATACTGGCCACCGTCCACTCCTTGCTCTGACAGAAGTTGTGCTTTCTCTTACCTTTCCTGGCTCAGATTTTGTTATCACGCTTCCTTGTAGTGGGTATTGCTGGCGGGGGGCGGGGGGTTGCTTTGTTTTTGACTGTTTGCCACCACTATTTCCTTTGGAGAATTTTCCTCTTCCATCTGAATCACGCATTCTGGACTGAGGCTGCCAATCGTTGATGTGCACACACCGAAGCACAGTGACTGGACTAGATTCAGGTGCACGATTCTCTTTCGAGACATCTCCATGCCTTGGGGAGTGGAGAAATGGGACAAGGCAGGCCTGTGCCACATGGTCACCTTGTGCATATGTAGCGACAACCAACCAGAAACTTCCCAGCCAGAAACTCTATTTCCCACAAAACAGGGAGTGGCCCGTCTGGTTTTCAGTCCATGTTAAACGTACACTGCTTTAAGTCTGTTGGAATCTATCAATTATTTAAAGCCTCCAGAGAAAGAGACCAAAGAAATACATACCCTTCCCTGTGAGAGTTCATGTTTCTCAGACAAACAGACCCGGGCACCTTGGGTGCCGAGAGACAGATTGCCTCGCAGCACTTTCATTTTTCCATAATGACAAGTCCTCCTCATCCACAGGCATCTTATAGCACCATTCCACTTCCGTTCGGCTCTCCCGACAACTCTTTGGGGCTCTAGTAGACAAGTGTGGTCAGTGGCCATCAATAAGCCATGTCTGTTGCCTTGGTCACCAATCCCAATGCCTAACATTGACGTTCTGCTCTCAGGTATCAAACTGAACTCCCAAGCGATGGCCATCAAGTTCCTTGCAATAGATAGGGATGTGATGTATGCAAAGCTGGCCCGCGTCCTCTGAGGTTTTCAAGGCTGTGAACTTTCACGAGCAGATTGGCGGGCTTTGCTTTTGAAGCACCTCTGGGTGGATTTGAACTTCCAATCTATGGGTTAGTAGTTGAGCACCGAACCATGTGCACGACTCAGGAACTCCTGAGCCATTTAGCATCAGAGAGTCTCCTTGTCTGAGTGAGAAATCAAATGTACAAGCAATAAAGAAGTGGTTCGATGCCATAGCATTTCCAATGGCAGATTTTACTACTGATGTCAAATTATATTTTCTATCAAAAAAAGAAAGAAAACTTCCACGCATTCCCAAAATATTTGTTATTTATAAATAGGCTAGAACATCAGGAAATTAGAATTTGGGCCGGATTAAACTTTACGAGATTATCTGATTTAGAGCCCTGTCTTCAAAGAGCCAGGACAGTATTGTGCATTGAACGTTCTGTGCTTCCGGGGAAGCCAACTGATTGAAGGATTGAAAAATGTGGTCGTTCTATGTGGTGCAAGTTTCTGCTGCTGGCTCTTTTCCCACCTTTGGGTGGATTGGTTTGTACTCCGTATTGCACGGCTGTAAGGTAGAGAGATGGTGTCGTTGTTACACATTGGTCTCTGGGGAGCAGTTCAAAACCACCAGCTGCTCCGAGGAAGAAAGTCAGGGCTTTCTACTCCCATGGAGTGTTACCGTCTCGGAAACTCTCAGGAGCAGTTCGGCCCTGCCCTCTCGGGTCGCTTGACTACCTCGATGGCCGTGAGCTTGGCCTGCCCTTGGAAGGCAGGGAGAAGGAAGGGGCTTTCCACAATAATAGTGGGTACCAAGTTCTTGACTTCAATTCATTAAGGTTACGGTTAAACCCAAAGCACAGGGAGACAAAAAGGGTGAACACACGTACTCAGAATGTTAATATACGATTTCCATTTTATTGAAGAAACAGGTTCAAAATCAGGCTACTAGTAACTTTTTCTGACAACCTTTTTCAATAGGTAACTTTACTTCCCATTCAGAAGCGCTGTGATTAAAAGCCTGCCACTACTCGCTGTGAGCTGCTAGACCTTCCGCAACTTATATAACTGCCAACATCTGGGGCTTCCTTTCCAGGTTTCTGATAGTCCTGCTGACACAGGGGCCACGAGTTGGGTTGCTGACTGCACGATGAGCCTGAGCCACTGGAAATCACGTTGATCTGAGAAAGAGCCGGGGGTGGGTGGGTGGGGGGTCTACAGTCTTGGAAACGCACAGGGGCAGGTCTACTCTGCCTTATAAAATGGGTAGGAGTCGGCATTGACTCGATGGCAGTGAATTTTTGGTTTGGGGCTCTAATGCGCAGAGTAACCTAAGAAAGAAAAAATCAGAGAAAATTGATACCTGAAATCTTCCAAATCAAATTACCAGCCCCCATGATGCAAAGCAACTAGGAGTTGGGCCTTTAAGTTATTGAGCCTTTATTTTTCACCCAAATAATCTTTTTTATTTAAATGAAATGTTTTATGGGTAGGTCCTTTATATCAAGAAGGTCTTCAAAAACTAGTGTTTACTAAGTGTGCAGCTTCACATGCTTCACAGGAAACAAGCTTCCTTCCAGAGCCACTTGTCTGTCTCTTACCTTGTCCCACTGCTTCCATCTCTCCGCATACATCTCACCCTCCTGCTGTCGCTCTCGAGGGTCCCAGCTCCAAAACGACGACGACGGTGATGACTGTGCAGGTGAAGCCCTTTCCACCATGAAGCCCTAATTAGAAGTTCCATAGCAGTTTACAGGGCAAACTTCCTTTTAGTTGCATTATTTTCATTACACATGGTTTGGAGAAAAGCAAAGTAATGCAAAAAATAAAATAGTGGTAAATGCTGTAAGCATTAAATGGACTAATGCATGTAAAATAATGCTTAGCAAATAGGAAACACTATATGTGTTGGCAATTATTACATGCATGATTTAAATTAGTCTGTCATATTCTGAGTAAATAAATCTATGTTTAGCTAAAATTAAAGCAATTATTCCTTTGAAATGTTTACTACTGGATGCAAGTTTTTGCCCCTAAGGAAATGTAAATCGTTTGAACACAATTACACTTTAGAGAACAAATAAACTGCTGAAATAGTAAACTGTTGACTTACTTTTCCCAGACAATCTGCTTATTTTTTCACCCCCATCATTCTGCAAGTGCTTGCTTGAGGGTCGTATGCTCCAGGCTGTGGGCGAGGCTTCTACAGAAGGATGTTGTTGTTAGGTACCATCGCGTCAGCACCAACCCACAGCGACCTTAGCCCAAAAGAAGGAAACGCAACATGGTGCTGTGCCATCCCCGCAGTTGTTCCTATGCCGAGTCCCTTGATGCCGCCACCATGTCAATCCCGCTCCTAGAGGGCCTTCCTCTTTTTCGCCACTCCTCCACCTTCCCAAGCATGATGTCCTTCAAGGACTGATCTCTCCTGACATGCCCAAAGCAGGTAAGATGAAGTCTTGCCAGCCTTGCCTCTGAGGAGCACTCCAGCTGTACTTTTTCCAATACAGATGGGTTTGTCCTTTCAGCAGCCCATGGTACTTCTTCTCCAACCCCACCATCCGTCAGGTTGATCGGGGTTTAAAATTCGATTCTACCTTGTTAGCTATACAATTTATGCATTTTATTTTATATCTTTAAACCGACAGGGCTGGAGGCCAAGCTGCTTGATTCACATCTCAGTTTCTTCTACTAACTCCATGGCCTTTGACAAGTTTATTTACCCCTTTTGAGCTTGAAATGGATATAATAATAGTGCCTATGTCACTGGGCTGCCATAGGGGTTAAAGGAGACTATATGTAAATATTTTATGACTGCCTAGCACACAGCACATACTTAGCAAACAGCCAGCAGCATAGTAACAGAAGGGGGTGATGATTCCACCACAGCTGTTCCAATGATCTAGCTGCAGAAATGTCTGAGCACGTATGTCCGACAGGTACAAAAGCTTAATGCGCCTCAGTTCTTTATCCTGATCCTGTCACTAAACTTCCTTTGGTTCAGACATTTCTTCCATGTGGAATATGGATTTTCCTAGGTTTCAGCTAATCAAACTCCTGTTTATTGCTCAAGGATTAACTTAGGTAAGACTTTCTTTTTTAACAAGCTTCCTATACATTAAACTACTTGCAATATTGCATCTTTAATGACTTTAAGCATATTGCAAGCAGGAAAGCAAATTACACTTCTTTGTTTCGAATACAGTACCTGAAATGGAACTGACACGGATACCGAGGACAATATCAAATTCCCCTAAAGCATCCTCAGTTGGCAGTTTAATGCTTATCTCGAAGGGATTCCTAATGAGTGGGTATTTGGGTAAATTGCCACAGAGTCCTGCGCTTCAATGACAGCATATCTGGTGATCGGCAGTAGCATTTTATATGTGAGAACAGGCCCGCGTGAAAGTTCTTGAGATTAACTCTCTGACGAGAGGTAACCGTGAAAAGGTCTGGAGGCTGCGATTGGGTCGGATCTATACAATCCTGACATCCAGGATCGTTCACCAGATGCAGTGCCTCCCCAAACCAAAATGGGATAATGCAAGTGGGGAAAAGGGTGGCTTGATTTTGCCCTCCTACACTCTGCCTGGGTTGTAGAGAGGAAGTCCCACCTAACTTCTGTTTTCCTCCCCTGGTTTACTTGGACACTAAGACAAGGTAACACTTGCTTTTTGCTGTGGTTAGGTGGCCCCCGAGTTGCTTCCAATTCACAAAATCCCTATGCACAACACAATTGTTATGTCTGAGCCCATTGTTGCAGCCACTGTCAATCCATCTTGTCGTAAGTCTTTATCGTCTTTTAATTATTCTTTCCCTAGCATGATGTCCTTTTTTAGGAACTGGTCTCTTTCAAGAGGCACAGTGGTGTTGTTGGTATGCACTTGGCTGTGATCAGCATAGTTGGCAGTTTAAAACCACCAGCAGCTCTGCTGGGGAAAACCCGAGCTTCCTCTACTCACTAAAACAGTTACAGCCTCGGAAACCCACAGGGGCGGGGTCCACTGACTCGACTGGCCATACGCGGTCTCTGCAGGAAACATGTCCGAAGTATATGAGAGGAAGTCTCACCATCCCCGCCTCTAAAGAGCATTCTAATTGTACTCCTTCCAGGACAGATTGGTTTGTTCTTCTGTAACCCTACTGAGCATGAAATTCGAAGTATTTCTCTGCCTCGCCTCGAGTCCTATTTCCTTCATTGCTAGTTCAGTGGAAAGATATCAGCAAGTCATAAAACAGTTGGATTGCCTAATTTTATGAGTGGAACTAGACGAAGATATTTTAACCATCAAGGTTATTTTCTAGTTTGTATGTCAAAGTTTCCCATTTAAAAAGCACAAAAAGATGGAGGCAATAATGTCATTTTAACTTGTGTTATAAAAAAATTCATCTGACCATCTCTAATTTTGTAGGAGACACAATTCTCATCATAAATGAGTGAAATAATTTAAATCCGTTGTCTGGTAGAGCAAGCTATGTGATGTGTCTACAAAAAATAGCCTTTGGACTACATATAGGAGACTATCAAAAGCTGACAAAATATTTATGCACTGATCAGAATACCTACAGAATGTGTCTGTCCTGGGAATTACATATTTTAAAAGACACAGAAAAACTAAGGTCTTCTCCCTTTAGATTCCCCGGAGAGGATCACTGAAAAAGATTTAGAGATGACAAAGAAACCTCAGAAGAAACATGGCTCCTGTCTGCAATATTTGATGGGCGTGATCAGACGTACTTTGTCACCTGGAAGGGAGAGATGAGAGCAGCCCTAAGTCTCAAGGGAAGCTGATCATTATGAGTCGTGCCAGATTTTAAAGCCTTCCAATTAACAGAAAATCTCTAACCATAAGATCTAACAAAATATAAGAATCTAAGTAGTGAGCTGCTTGGATTGTTCAAGTCATTTTTCTAGAATATTACAGAACAGAATCCTTGAACCAACTGTCTTCTAAGGTACCTTCTAACACACATAATCTTTAATGCTTGGTTTCCTCGCTGCTTCTGATCATGGCTAGAGAGAGTGATAAACACCGGGAAAGGGTAAGCAGAAGCCCAGCAGAGACAGCGTCTCCCCACAGTCTAATGGGTCCTGACAAAAGTTCTCTTGGCCTTTGTTCTTACCAAATGCTGTTACCAAGACAACTGCTTGTGACTGTGAAAGGTGACCACCCTACATGAAATTATGGCCACTTTGCTTTAAGAACAAAGCGAATGATCAGTGTTCAGAACTTATTTACCACAAAATGAGACACCGGCTAAGTGATTTCTCTCAAGAAAAGAGAAGGGTGCGCGTAGGAGGATGTGCGTGGGCGGGTGTGCGTGGGCGGGTGTCGCAAGAGGGCCACTGTGTGCGTCAAAGGATGTCGCGGAAAAGAGGTGCTCATTGGTGGACAGGTGTCGCAAGAAGGAGGCGCGCTTCGTGGGAGGAGGGATGCTCCCAAGAGGGTGGTGTGCAAACATTAGGTTAATAACACCGGAGAAAAGGATGCACGCGTGGGCGGGTGTCAAAGGAGGGAGGGCCATATCCCTCAACTGATGTCACAGGAAAAGAGCGCGCATGCGTTAGCGGGTATTTTCTTAGGGGCGGGGGGTGATGTTCACGCATGCGTACAGTGGGTGTCGCAGGAAGACAATACGCATGCGTACAGTGGGGGGCACGGGAGGATAGCGCGCATGCGTCAGGTGAATGACTCAGGAGAATCTCATGCACATGCGTAGAACGGATGTCGCAGAAGAGAAGTGCGCATGCGTTGGGCGGGTGTCGCAGGCCAAAACTGCGCATGTGTCAGGCAGGTGTCGCAGCAAAGAAGTGCGCATGCGTTAGCGTGTGTCGCAGGAAGGAGGTGCGCATGCGTTGGGGGGCGGTGAGTCACAAGCGGGTGGGGCCGGAGAGTCGTGCACCCGCGAAGGCGGTGGCGCGCCCGTAAGTGGAGGTGGTGGCGCGCCCGTAAGCGGGGCGGTAGGCGTATTCATGTGGGGGCGGGTGGCGCATGCGTAGGTGGGTATTCAGAAAATGTCGAGTCACTGCGGTTAAAATGGTACCCTTAGAAATATATTACATCATACTATGTTAATATTTTCTAGAACAATGAATAGTCCACTAAAAAGATACAAATTTTGGTTAGAAAAAGCATAATGAGACTGAGTTTATCTTGCCTTTTCTATTGTGAGTAAAAGCAAAATAAGTCAGATAATTGATCTTATAAGTGAGATTGCTTTGTTTCAAACCTAGCCTTTGCTGCTTACCAGCTATATGACCTTCAGCAAGTTACTAAACTGAACCTGTCTGCTACCCAAGTTAATAATTTATAAAGATGTATAATAAAAGTGAAAACAATACCTAATTCGACTGCTCAATAAATAAATGTATTCATATATGCACGTATATGTCAGGGCTCAGCCTGGCATATAATACGTGACACAGCAGCTGCAACAATAGGTTCAAACAAAGGAAGGTTGTGAAGATGCCACAGAACGAAGCAGTGTTTCCTTCTGCTTTACATAGGCTGATACCTCACAACAGAAATGTTTGAGAGTAATGGTTGTTAACTGTAAGGTCTCTTTCCCCTTAATCTTGTTCGATTCCAATTAATTAACCACCTGTATAGCATGGGAAGTAAGGAGATAAAGGAGAAATCAGCTTTGCACGAAATTATCCCCTTCCTTCAGTCTTTACCTTGCATACACTTGGTATCTGCTGCCTCAGAAGGATCTCGACTTTCTAAGTATCTTGGGATTTTCAGGAAACCAGATCAGATGAAATGTATAGCAATTGTGTAGCTCCTATAGATAAATATTTATCAATTAGAAATGCCAATTAGCACCTGGTGACTGATAAAGCAGAAAATGCAGGATAGGGGTTGTTAAAATCCTCAATCCTAGAATACATTTTACTTCCAATCCCAACTGCAGAATTTATTTTCTCTCCCAAATACAAACCAAGGCTTTTTACCTTGTTACTCAGTTTTCCCTTATCAACTGTCAGCCGTCCTGTAAACTGAAGGTTATTCAAGTCAGTCGGCTCTATGCTGGATGGTAGAATTTCTAGTATTCACTAAGAACATAAAAATTTTTGTCACAATAGGCTTTTGTTTGTATTTTTACCCCCAAAGAGCAAAAATGTGTGTGTGTGTCTGTGTGTACATACATTTATACATATCGTTTCCTCTGTTGTACTTGGGATTACTCTGAGTCAGAGCTGGGTCATTCTGTTGTACTAAGAGTCTGAACTAACATGTGCATGTGTGTATATATGTGTTTATACATGTAGATATGTCCACACACCAAGGAACAAGAGAAAAATAGGTGGCATTGAGCTTTCACCCTTCATATTTAGGACTGCCTCAAGTTTGTCAAAGTGAAATAACCACTCCCTTCTCTTCACTCTGGTTATGCATTCATCCCTTTTTATAAGAACATCCTAAAGATTTACACTTTTATCAATATTGTATATCCCTTTAAAGAGTGAAACTAACTGTTTCGGGGGGGAGGAGGTTTAGATAATTTGTATCCCTTATCTATATATTCACAATATACACCACAATGCTTGCAAATACAGATTATTGATAAACACCTGTTGGATTAAATGTGTTTGCTTCATGAAGAACATTTCAGGAAAGATTAAGAAAAACATAATTGCCACTAGTTCTTATAGAATACTGATATAAAAATAACTCGTTTACTTTTGGGGCTTTCAAAAAGGTAAAGGAAAAATTAAATATATAAAAATCCAAAGTGAGTAGAATCTACTCTTAACTCTTGCATTCATTCAACGAACATGATAAGCACCTGCTGTGTACCAGATGAGAGGAGTCCTTGTGCCCAAGAACGCAGTGGATTGAACGCACCAACCACTCCACAGGAGGAGACATGGCACTCTGTAAAGGTGACAGCAGCTCCAGTCTGCGCTATCCGGTTGCCATGGCTCAGAATCTTCTAGATGGCTGTGGTGTAGGGATGTACCAGGCAGAGGCCCTAGGTGGTGCAACCGGTTAATATACTTGCTGCTAATGGCCAGACTGAAGCTTGCGTCTATCCGCCAGCTTTTCAGACGCAAGGTGGGGTCGTCTATTTCTCCAAAAAGCAGCCATTTTAAAGCCTGTGGAACACAGTTCCACTCTGACACGCACAGGGCCTCCGTGAGTCACAGCGACTTGATGGTGACTGGTTGTGTACCAAGTATTAGAGGACTGTGTCGCCCACACCTCTCTCATCTCGCAGAGGGCCTTGCTGCTTCCTGCCCAGATGGGGGCATCTATGATGCAGAAGAGCCCTGTGAGCCGGAGCTGGGCAGGCACGATCTGGAAATAACCAGAATGTAAGCCTCTCAGCCCCTCCCCTCAGCCGCAATGCAGGCCTCCACTCAGGGCTTCATTTCTAGGCAATGCTGCTAGGGAAAAATTGCCTGTTTTCCCAGAGAAATCAAAGGAAGGATTGCTTGGGATGATTCACACGAAGGTTCTCAAACTTGGCCGTCCTTTTAAAATCATCTAGGGAGCATTTAAAAGGGCACTTATGCTTGAGCGCCAATTAAATCAGAACATCTGGGGGAGGGGCCAAGGCATTAATAGTTTTTAAAGCTCCCAAGGTGATTGTAATATGTGGCTAGGGTTGAGTGTCACTGATTTACACAATCCTGATCTTCACTGTACAGGTTGGGCTCATGATTTTAATTATTCAACTGCTCACCTGTTGGCAGTAACCTATAAACTAGCATGCTTTGTGGCGGGGACAGCAATGTGGCAGGGTCCTATTCCTGTTAATGGACACTCGGTTCTGTTATGTCCAATAGGTCAACAGGAAATCAGTCCCGGGTCGATATTAACCAGCTTTGGTGTGAGCTTTCCACAGCTCGAGCCTCTGCGGTAACCTCCTTCCAGAACGATTCTCTCTTGATCTTTTCTTCATCAATCTTGATGCCGCTGTTGCTTTTCAATGACGGAGCTGAATACCAATGTCAGATCCAATTGCTCAGACTCTCCCCTGCAATTGTCACCAGCGTTTCAAAGGGCCGGGTAACACTGCGCAGCTTTTTTACTGCATTGTGATCGCATTTCAGAGATTCTGTGCGCTAAGACGCAGTGGACTCTGCTTCTGGTACAGCAACTCGGGTATGAAAAAGAAACAGTTTAACTCTTTAGGCCGAGCGGGCTACCATAAAGATGTGGGGAAAGAGGGCAACATTTTTCCTGGGCCCTAAGGAGATGGGTAGGGGCATAGCAACACACTAGCTCAGCTATCGGCTGCTACCCCAAAAGTAGACGGCCCATTTGAACCCACACAATCACTCCAGGGGAGAAGACCTGAAGATCTGCTTCCATAGAGATTAGAGCCAAGAAACCCTGTGAGGCAAGTCTCTGTCGCATGAGACTGCTGTACGTCAGAACTGATTAGACGGGACACAGCAACAAGGAGATGGGAAGGCTCCCAGGGGGATACAAACAGTTAAACTCATGACCAGTACTTAAAAGGCGGGTGGTTAGAAGCCACATAGAGGCACCTGGGAAAGTTCTGTATGCAGGTCACTCAGCATTAGAATCTACGTGATGGTACATAATTACAAATGATGGCAGTGGATTCCCTTCTGCTAGGCCAGTGAAATGTAGTCAACCAATAAGGCCCGTCTAGCCATAATCCCTTATGTCCGCGCTTCTCAACCTGTGGGTCGCGAACCCTTTGGGGGTTGAATAACCCTTTCACGGGAGTCACCCAATTCATAACAGTAGCAAAATTACAGTTAGGAAGTAGCAACAAAAACAATTTTATGGTTGGGGGGAGAGTATCACCACAAAATGAGGAACTGTATCGAAGGGTTGCAGCCTTAGAAAGGTTGAGAACCACTGTCTTGTGTGATGTCGTGTAAATGGTAGCCTCTCTGGCCTGCGATGCTAGTCCTGTTTTGGAGGGAGTCATCTGATATGCTAATGGGCAAGATTAAGAAGGGATGTATTCTGAGTCGCCATCGAGGGTATGCACTAAGTCACCCTCCCTTGTTTTCTTGAGAATATGGTCTACTGAAGACCAAAACCATATCTCCACCAAAAACCATCTCGGTTACAGCCACCAGCTCTCGGTCTGAAGTGGCAGTGGCCATGACCAGAGGCATCGGCGGCTGAAGCACAGAGAGAGTGGGAGAGCGCAAAGGAGCCAGGCTGAGACAAAAGGCTGAAGGAGACCGCGAGCTAGAGCAGAGGAGCAGCTCTGAGACCAGGAGACTGTAAACAGAGCAATGGGCTGACTTCTTGGCTCGACAACCTGTTCTTTTCCCTAATAGCCCCCACAATTGTGAGTAGTATCTGTGAGTTTTTTTTGTGACTATCACAACAGATTACAGAGCCCAGGAGGAGAGTTGAGTGTCAAGGATGGAACAGTTAATATACGAATAGGGTAAGAAAGATGAAGGGCATGCCAGATTCTCCTCCCTCCTGAAGCCCAAGGAGGGTAGATATGGCCTCCACACCATTTTTGCAGTCAGGAAGGGACATTTCACAATGGGAGGCAGTCAGCCCAAAGCCGTCCTCTATCCCAATTACCGGCTCCCACACTCTTAAGGTCAAGTCTGCGCATCTTGGGCATACAGAGATGTCATAGCTGAGTGCTTTAAAATTAAACAATGGAAGTAAACCAAGTGCGATGTAGCAACAATGAAACACAACTTTCCTCTAGTTCCTAAATGCTTCCTCCTCACCCCCCCTCTCCTCCCCTGCCCGCCTCCCCCCCCCCCCCGGACTATCATGATCCCAATTCTACCTTGCAAGTCTGGCTAGACGAGAGGATGGACACTGGTACAGATAGGAACCAGAAACACAGGGAATCCAGGGTGGATTATCCTTTCAGGACCAGTGGTGTGAGTGGCAATACTGGGAACATAGAGGGAGGGTGGGTTGGAAAGGGGACCCGATTACAAGGATCTACATGTGACCTCCTCCCTGGGGGACAGACAACAGAAAAGTGGGTGAAGGGAGACATCGGACAGTACAAGATATAACAAAGTAATAATTTCAAAATTATCAAGTGTTCATGAGGGATTGGGGAGCAGGGACAGAGGGGGAAAATGAGGTGCTGATGCCAGGGGCTTAAGTGGAGAGCAAATGTTTTGAGAATGATGAGGACAATGAATATACACATATGCTTTACACAATTGACGTATGTATGGATTGTGATAAGAGTTGTATGAGCCCCTAATAAAGCTATTTTTTAAAAGTTGGATTTGAATCTGGACTTTGCCATTTATTTCAGTTGCATGACTTTAAGCAAGTTACTTAACCCTGATTTTCCTCACACTTAGATGTTATAATTGCATGGCAGAGGATGCATGGAGGTGGTTAGCCCAATGTTCAGTCACTAGTACTGCTGAAGTGACGTAACATTTGCTTCCTACAGCTGCACCTCTCAGAGGACTGGCCTTTTAAATCATGCAAGTTGTGTTAATCTGGGCTGAGTAGAGAAGCAAATTCATAAGCACTCAGATGTGTGTAACAGAGAACCTTATATCAAAGGGAAATTACACTCTATATCAGAGTACATTAAGAAAACATCCCAGCCCAGTGTAGATCATGTTTATAAATCTGATCTTACCCCATATGTCAATACTAGTCCAAATTCCAGATTAAGTCCATAAATCTGATTTACCCCATATATCACTACTAGTCCATAAATTCCTCTTTAGATTCATGCAGCCATGCAATGATGTTGAATGTAGGAAAATCACAGGCCAATGGGTGGACAGGCTTGTGGATCCAGTGGTGGTGGAAGCATCTCAGCACTGGCATGGGTCCCCATGTGGCTCCTCCAGCTCCAGGGCTCTGACTCTCTCAGTGTAGCTCCATGTGGCTTGTCAAAAGGAACGCTCACACAGAGTGAGCGTGTGTCCCACTTCCAGCAAGATGTTTATCTCTGTGGTGCCTCTAAATGAGGTGATCAACCTACGACCTGGTTGACAGGCTAAACCCCAACCCTTCACTCTTAATAATCTCGAATTGACAACAGATTATGTAGCTACCAGTCTAGTGACTCTCAGAAATTGTCATGACCCCTCTCAGCCTTGACTGCTTATAATTACCTCCTATTGTGTTGGTCATGGAGTCCTGGTAGCACTGTGTGAGTGTTGGCCTGCTATGCTGGGTGTGCTGTATCTCCTTTTATTTGTTTGTTTGTTTTTAAAAAGCCAAAAGCAACTGTCTTGGAGATGACTGTGACTGTTGAAGTAGAATTGAGCTCCATAGCGCTTTAAGTGGCTAATTTTTTCAGATATAAGTTGTTGTTTTCAGACCTTTTTGAAGGCACTTCTGGGTGAACTTGAAATTACAACCTTTCCACTAACAGCCAACTGCACTGTCTGTGCCATCTGGCAGTTCCTTTCTCGGGTTCATCACCGAGACTACAAGGCGACCCTAAGCCCCTGGAAGCCAGTCCCTTGGAAACTTTGAACCTTCTATCTAGTTCATGCAGACTTCTTTCCCCTCAAGTCCAGATCTATATCCAACAGCATCCATCTTCCAACCTCTGAGCCACAACTGGCACCAATCTCCCATTACCCATTCTTTCCAGCTTACATCTCACAGGCTAGGTTTTGAATTGCAGACACCTATGAGTCGGTTCTCTAAGATATATTCTCACGTTGCTTGCAAGGATCTGTTTATAGACAATCCCAGCCAGCTCCCTCCTCTCCAGTAAGAGATGATGAGGGTGCCGCATCATCAAACTCATACCATTTATTGCATTTGTCTTTATTTCCACAACAGCCACGCATCTGCTGGCTGACCAAGCCTTGCCTGCTCTTCTTGCCTGTACACACTCATTTCCTTCTCTAGTGCCCATCTCTCCTTCCCTACCTCTCACACCTTGGATGTTTCTGTCTAACCTAAGGATAGTTTAAAGGCACTTTCTGGTGTATGCTTGTCAAATGCCAATTCGCCTCACCTGTGGTAGCTTACTAGCAGGAAGAAAGCAATTTCAGTTAAGGGGCATCATCCAACAAAATATCTTTATCTTCCTGTTTCTATATTTCTTTTTGTCTTTATATCGCATTAAGGGTTATACGTATGTAGTATCATAATGAAAATAATTCAAGTCGACAGAGGTTTGCAAAACTTTTTCACATAGCTAGTGCCTCTATCCAGGATCAAGGCAATGTTTCCCGACTACATCACACCGAGACAAGCAACAGCTCTCGCTGAGAAAATGCTCACCATCGGCCTTAAGAACTTCTCTACCGACTACTTCCTTTCCACCTGAGAATATTTGTCTTTTATGTATGACTTGACCACAATTGGGGGGGGGGTTGGAATTTTTTTCCATTGTGGCAGAAAGCATAACAGAATGTTGGCTTTTAGAAAGGACCATTGAAATAATCATAATTGAGTGATTTCCAAAGCACAGGATATACACCACTCGTGGATTATTTTAAGAAGGACTCAGAACAAGCAATAAAATAGCACTGAGTCACATGTTGTTTTTGTTGGGATGGGCTGTCGATGCTGCTCCTACTCAGAATGACCGCATGTCACTTGTACCACACGACGAAACATTGCTGGGCCCTGGGCCATCCACACACTTGTTATTTCTGAGCCCATTGTTTCAGCCATTGAATCACATCTTCAGGTATACTCACGTTTCATTTCTCTTTTAATCTTTCTTGTTCATTGAGAAAGTTGTGTGCTGTCTTCAAGCACCTTGCTGGCATTTCCTAGCTCACCTTTCTAGAGAGGAGTCTGCATTTCCACCTTCAACAATCAACATCATCTAGCTTACAACGAACAAGGTGCGCTCGCTTATATTTTCCCGTATTCAGTTTTGAGGCGATCTATCATGGGTGATACCAATTTTCTATTTGATCTTATGACAAGAGTATTTCCTTTAAATTTGCTTTTATTTTTAAGTGAGTCACTTCCAAAGACAAATATTTTACAAGTCAGATCCATTCACACGGTAAGGTGTGTGAATGCAATCCACAAATTACTGAAGTGCAGCCCCTGGTTCTACGGATGCATGGAGAACTAGCCGGTGAGGAAACTGCTGTTGCCAGTCACATTTTTAGTTGATGGCAAAACTTGGACAACCCAGGCCTCTGAATCCTGATTCAGTGGCATTCTATAACACCAACAGGAGGAAAGGCAATGAGATTTCGAGTGTTCAATGTCCTGCTCAGAAGCGCGTCAGCTTCACGTGGTGAGATACTCCTGACAGACAGTATTTTATAAGCACCCTCTCTTCCGTGGTCCAGGGCCCTGGTGACAGAGTGGGCTACTTGTGGATGGCAAGGTCAGCAGTATGACACCGCCAGCTGCTCTGTGGGCGAAAGAGGAGGCTTCCCACGCCGGCAAAGCGTTTTGGTTTTGGAAATCCACATGGGAGCTTCTGCGCTGTCCTATAGGATTGCCATGAGTCACAACTGACGTGATGGCAGTGAGCTCTTTTGTTTTCTCATCTGTAAACCTTCTCGCTAGATTGTATGTGAATATGTATGCCCACATTTCAAAAGTGAGCACACTAAGTGATTTACTCTGATATTTCAAATACGAGATAAAAGGTTTTAAAAACATTTTCTTTAAAAATTTTTTAATGCTTTTGGACTTAGTGACATTTAATTAGTAAACAGCATAATTATATCTAACATTGTCTAGCATAATTATATATATACATTTTTCACATGACAACTTCCTAGTTATTTGATTTTCTAATAACTCAGGCTGAAAGCTATCTTTTGCTAGATTAATAAAGACATAAGAAAGAATTACCTCCCACACATTAAACGCATCTCAGCACATTGTGCAGTGTTTGTGTGTGTGTATTTTGTTTTTTGTCATACATAGAACCAAAATGTGTATACATTTCATTCCCAGGAGAATACTGTTTTTCAAGTGAGAATAAATGCTCGTATGATATGACTTCACTCCACATTTAAACCTAGTACTCTCAGCTGGGGGACTGATCAAGCAAATGGCTACCAGAGGTTTTTGCCATGGCAGAATGCTGTATGTGGCTCACATATAATCATAATGAACAAATATCAGTGTACCCCGCCCAAGTCTAGATGCCAGGAGTCTCTATAAGTCCCTGCGTGATTCAAGCAGTTAATTGCTCAACTGTTAGTCAAATGATTGGCAGTTTAAAGCCACCCAGAGGCCCCTCATGAAAGCTGCTTGGTACTATGATTCAGAAAGCCCATAGCCTTATCGGGAGCAATACCACTCTGCATGCATGGCCATCAGGGCAAGGGCAACCAACAACCACTGCCACCGGAGCTAGCACGGCGAAGGAGCTGTGCTGAGTCCTTTAAATGAATTATTCCTTCATAACCGCTTTATGGCTTCTGTTTTACATATAAGAAATCCAAAGCTTAGAAAAGTTCGATTTTTCCCTAACATCACAAATGAATCAATGGTAGAATTAGGAATTGAAGTGATATTTTCCCGACTCCCCAAATTAGATGGTTAACACCCTCCCCAACTGAGAAATTATCATGCATATATAATGCTCTGTGACAGACGTGCAGCTGTATTATAACCTAGCCCTATGCGTCAGAATTTATTGGTAGCAGTGAGTTCGGTTTGGAACCCTTAAAGATTGGTTATTTCTTTCTAAATCTTCTAAACCACAGTGATTGTATTGGTACTGGTTATGGTAGTGAACAAAACATTTTTTAAATTACTTTTTTCCCAGGCAAGTTAAACAAGATTTTGACAGTCATATTCAAGATGTAGCTATTTGTATTAAAATGCAATAATATAAAGTTATAGGTCAAAGGCTCAATAAAGAATTTAGTGGCTTGAAACAATGTAAGTTTATTCTTACACTTCTGGAGATCAAAAGTCCAAAATTGGTTTCACTGGGCCAAAGTAGAGATGTTGAAAGGACGGGATCCCTCTGGCGATTCCAGGGAAGAAAGAATTTCTTTCCTTACCAAGCTCAGCATCTAAAGACTGCTTTCATAAAATAATAATAAAATGAAGACTGCTTACATGCCTTGGCTTGTGGTCCTTTCTTATCTATAACCCTTAGAATGTCTTGCTTCCATAGTCCCATCTCCTGCTACCTTTAATCTTCCTTCTTTTCTTCTTAAAAGAACCCTTATGATTAGATCAGGCCCACCTGAACAAACCAGGCGACTCTTACCATCTCAAGAGCCTTACCTTAATCAAAAAAGCTCCTTTACCAAGTAAACATATTCACAGGTTCTAGGGATTGACAGGAAAACATCTTTGGGAGTCAGTATTCTGTCTACCACAATTGCTAACACTTTTATTTTGTAAACAGAAATAATACATAAAAATTAATGGAAAGGCCAGCAGAGAAGGGGGGAAGGGAGACTCCGGATAGGGCAAGATATGACAAAATAACGAGGTATAAATTACCAAGGGCATATGAGGGAGCGGGGATTGAGGAGGGAGGGAGGATTGGGGAGGGAGGGGGGATTGGGGAGGGAGGGGAGATTGGGGAGGGAGGGGGGGAAAAAGAGGACCTGATGCAAGGGGCTTAAGTGGAGAGCAAATGCCTTGAGAATGATTGGGGCAGGGAATGTATGGATGTGCTTTATACAATTGATGTATGTATATGTATGGATTGTGGTAAGAGTTGTTTGAGTCCCTAATAAAATGTAAAAGTGGAAAAGAGAAAAAAAATGATTAGGGCAAAGACTGTACAGATGTGCTTTATACAATTGATGTATGTATATGTATGAACTGTGAAAAGAATTGTATCAGCCCCAATAGATTGTTAAAATAAAAAAAAAATTAAGAACATAAAAAAAAAATAATGGAAAGGCATCAGCCCTTGAGTATAATCCCCTATGTTCAATCTCAGAGTAATTTGTGCTATTCTGGGGTCTCATGATTAAGTAAAGATTTTCCCCCCTCTGGGTAGTAAACTTTCTGGAACAGGTGGGTAGAGTGACTGCAGTATTGCTCTGGGCTACAGAGCAGCTTGGATGAGCATCTGCAAAGGAGCCACTGTGGTGGGTTATATTTAAGAATTGTTTCTACCAAATGTTCACGAAAGGAAAGAGCCAGGTGCCTCGTTAGAAGCAGCTTTGAATCTGCTGCAGGAAGAAGGGGGGATTATAATAAATTCAGAGAGCTTAGATCATAATACTAGTTTTGACTAAAAAGTGAGTGAGGGATCAGGGAGCATTAGAGGGGAAAGCCGAGGGACGACTGCAGCTCATTGACTGATCATTAAACTACTTAATCATATTCTGATTGGAAGGATGTGTAGCCAGAAAACATATGCCTCATATTCCTGGGTGAGCATGCTCTTTGAAAAAGGTTGAAGAGGATGAAAAAGAAAGAAAAGCCCAAACAGAACCAAATTGGGGCACGAGGGAAGGGGTTGTTCCTTTTAATTGGTAATTGGGTGGCACTACTAACTCAATGCTGTGGGGCGGGATGAACAGTCTTCTAGTATATCAAGTCTGTAAGTAGATATACCTACTCTTAGTAGAGCTCTGCTCTTGGAAACTTCCAGCTGTTTCTTCTAGGAACCTAGGGCAAGCATTGGAACCAAACTTCCAGACTTTTAATTAGAAGCCATACACGTAATCATTTGCCCACCTAGGGAGTCCAGCAAATCTAGTTGTAACAAGTCACTGTTGATGATATCTACTCCACTAACTAACCTTTACACTTAGTGAATCGTGTTGGCACAATGATTACAAACTCATATGTCTTTGGGGTCATGAAATCACTGCCATCAAGCAGATTCTGACTCATAGAGACCCTAGAGAAGAAAGCAGAACTGCCCCTGTGGGTTTGTGACAGTGTAAATCTTTACTGTGTGCTAGTGGTTTTGAACCCCTGACCTTGCAGTTAGCAGCCCAATGCATAATCTACTACACCATCGGAGCTACTTAGGGAGCATAAGATTGCCTAAATGTTTGTTCCTTGTTGTCAAGTGGGTTCTAACTCAGAGGGACCATATGTACAACAGACAAAACACTGTCCAGCCCTTCACTCTCCTCACACAGTTTGAGCCCATTCATGCCGCCACTATGTCAGCTCATCTCCTTAAACATTGATCCTTTTCTGCTGACCTTACACTTTACCAAGCATGATATCTTTTTCCAGGGACTACTCTCTCTTTCTCACTTTATATTAAAAACAGTTTTATTGACACTTAATCCACATAGCACACAATTCAGTGGTTCAATCATGACCACAATTCAATCAACTTCAGAACATCCCCCCCCCACCACCATGATTAGATCATCTTTAAAATTAGTTGTGTAAGTGTTCACCTCCCATACCATCTTCATTGTTTACTACCGAAATCCCCTCTCCCTCATCCACATCCCCTCCCCCTACACCCCTTGCATCAGTTACTATCTCTGTGCATCCACTCCTTCTGTGCCTCACAATCTGGTAAACCCAACAGACACAATAAAAAACAAAAACTCAATGACGTGGTAAAGATAAAACATATGAAAGATAAACATACAAACAGCAGGAATGCGCTCATTTGATAACCTGTCCAAAGCACTTGAAACAAAGCCTTGCCATTCTCACTCCTAAGAAGCATACTGGTTGTACATCTTCTAAGACAGATTTGTTCGTTCTTCTGGCAGTCAGTGATGTTTTTAATATTCTTCACTGAGGTAGTTAGTTTATTGTGCCAACCTGGCCTATAAACACATGTGGGGTTAATTGAAGGGCGGAGGGATAAATGGCTCAGTGAGCCTCACTTTTCTAGTTCTCAGGTCTCTTGCTTTCTGATGGTCGGACCAGGATGCAGCTGCCTTAGCAGTTCCCTGCTTCAGCTGGCAAGGTTCACATCCTGCAAGACATCCCTGAGGAGAAACTGCATGGACCTACCCCAATGCAGCCCTGGGTGCTGGGGAAGCCATGTGGAGATCCCTGCCAGTGCTGAGATGCTTACACATTCACTGATTCAGCTTTCTTCCTGCAGTCGGCATCATAGTGTATGTTTTGGGAGATGGAGGAAGACATTGTAATCAGTGTTGGACATATGGGCTAATGTTGGACTTGTGGGCTTGGGCAGCACTGGGTTGGGATGTTTTCTTGATGTGCACTTACCCTTTATATAAAAATCTCTTATACATGAATTTCTGTGAATTTGTTTCTCTAAAGTTCCCAGACTGACACATTTGTCAACACTATAATTCAAGAAACCTATTCTTCTCGAGTTTTCTTTATACATTGTCCAACTTTGATATGTGGTGATTGAGAACACCATTGCATGGGTACTGTTCACCTTAATTTTGAACGTGACATCCTTGCTTTTCAAGACTTTAAAGAGGTCTTGTGCATCAGATTTACCTAATGCCTTAAATCATTTGATTCTTTGACTACTGCTTCTATGAGCATTACTGTGGATCCAAGCAAAATGAAATTCTTGACATCAGTCTTTTTCCATCTACCATGATGTTGCCTACTGGTCCATTTATAATGATTTGGTTTTCCTTACATTGAGTTGTCATCCATACTGAAGGCTACAGTCAGGGATCTTTATTAGTAAGTGCTTCAAGTTCTCCTAGATTTCAGCAAACTTGATGTCATCTATTTAACACAGGTTTTCGTGAATCTTCTTCCCATCCTGATACCATGCTTTCCATACAGAGCAGCATCTTGGATTCCTTGGCTCAGTGCAGATTACATACGTCTGGTGAAAGGACACAGCCCTGACACACACCTTCCCTAACTTCAAACCATGTAGTATTCCCTTGTTCTACTTGAATGCAGTGTCCCATAATTCCCATTCCTCTCAATGTGACCCCTAGTTATGACCCATGCAGTCGAATGCCTTAGCATGGTCATTAAAGCACAAGTAAACATCTTTCTGGTGTTCCCTACTTTTAGCCAAGATGCAACTGACATCAGAAATGAGATGCCTTGTGCCGTGTCCCCCTCTGGATCCAGCTTGAAGTTCTGGCAGCTCCCTGTTGATATGCTGCTCCAGCCATTGTTGAATAATCTCCCGCAAAATTTTACTCGTGTGTGATACTAATGATATTCTATAATTTTCACATTCTGTTGGGTCACCTTTCTTTGCTTAAAGTAGATTTATTTTCAATAGGTGCTAAGCTATTGGGTCTGCAAGGAGAGAGCAGATCAATCTTACTTACATACCTTTAAAAGTGCTTTAAAGTTTTAACAGGGGTCCCACAGATGGTATCTTCTTGCAACACACAGCCTACCAGTTTGTAATCTCTGAGGTCAAAAAAATAATTAGCAGGGGAGAGAATTAATGCTCGTTCAGCTTTAAGACTGCTTTCTCTAATCAGAATCATTATTACTTGAGAGATTATTTTGTTCATCATTTAGTGCTTTGCCTTCTTTTTCCTTAAATACCTTTAGTGTGCAAGCTAAGGTCTTATGCTGCTTGTCATTGGAGTTTCATTTATTTAAGAATCCATTTACGTCACAGGGGAAGATGAGGCAGTCAGCTTATATAAGATGTACAGCTTGGGAAACCCTATGATCTGCTCTGTAAAGTTGTTCTGAAGCAGAACTGACTGCATGGCAATGTGTAACATAAAAAGGAAGTCAAATAGAGTCAAACGTGAAAGGCTAACACGAACACATATTACAGAGGAGAGTTTTGACATTACATGGCTGTTCATTTTAATTTTTTATCATCTATTACTGTACATTTTCTTAGAGATGTGTCTTTTATAATGCTTTATACACTGCAACAATGGAGAGTTAAAGAATTGAGAATGAATACTAAGCTGCAACATGTTATTTATTGAAAGGTTTTTATTACCATTTATTATCATTTAAAGAGATCACAAGTAGCTTATAAGGAGGCAAGATTAAGAAATATCAACAAATTTTAGGATTTCCTTTATTGTCAAATGAGAACATTTTAACTAAAAAGTAAAGAGGGAGTTCTGTAGAATTAACCACATAACAATTTGATATTTCCTTATCTACATAAACATAAGCTAGACTCTAATTAGCTACCAACTCTCCTGTTTTACATTGTGCAGAAGAGAATTTAGAATTCAAGAAAGTATTGGTTTATTGGACTATAAACCTCCCTCTTGATAAATACAGAATACAGAATACAGAATACAGAATGAGGCTCTTCCAAGCCACTTGGAAATAATGCAAATTTGTTTGACCTCTGTGAGTGAAGTTTGAAATCAGCACAGATGTGATCAAAGCAAAATTGTACAAACTCAAACCCACTAAGAAAAAATTGGTCTCATGAATATATAACTTACCTGAGGCCTGCCTGAATGTAATACATGTGCAAAGTAAAATCGGGACATTTATCAATGGATAGATGAGTCAAAAGAGCATTTTTAAGAAGGCTTTTCAAAATCTAATGTAATATGCAGTTAGGATTTTTGAAGTTTTACTCAATGAACTTTAATTAGTATTCTGATTATTGGCTCAGGAATCCCTGTTATTGCACGTTGTTGCGGCTAGGTCCCATTGAATCAGTCCGTATTGATAGTGAGCTCGTGTATAACAGACTGAAACACTGCCTATACCTGCGCCATCCTCACAATTGTTGTATCTGAACCCACTGTGACGGTCATTGTGATAATCCATTTCATGAATGGTCTTTGTTTTTGCTGACTATACTTTATTGCATATAAACCAAACCCACTGTCATCTGTCAGTACTAACCCATAGCAACCCTAAATAGGGTTTCCAAGGCTAGAAATAGGTTTTTCAAATGTAATCTTAATTTTATTATTAAGTAAATTGTATAAATATGGGTAGGTTGTCAGAATGAATTCACTCACACAACTATTCTACAAATAGAAATAGTTATATTTTCTGCACAGAGACATGCAGAGACTTTTAGGGATATATATATATATATTGTTAGGAATAAAAATAACAATTTACATCAAGTTAATGAGAAGATTCTTAAGCCCCCAAAATGAACTATGAAAGCTCTTAACGGAAAAAAAGAAGTCAGGAGTTTGGAATAAACTTACATGTTTGCTCCTTGAATTATGCATACTTTAAAAATCTATCAACATAACTTTACCAAATCCTAAATGGTTAATAATGTCTAAATTTTAAAAATATATTTCTGGTAGAATTAAGTTACATAGCTAAATTTCTGTTACTCTTGCATGAATTTGTAGTGGATAGATGTTTGTGTGCTGACCACACAACTGCTTCTTGATACATCTTTTTGGAGGGGAGATAGCCTCATCCCTCTCCCGTGGAACACTAGAGGGTCTCCGGCATCACGGGGAGTTTAACTACAGACCTTGTGGGTAGCAGCACTATGGTCACCTGATAGTGCCACCGGGGCTCCTAAGGGTAAATAATTAACTCTATTCCATAGGTGATTGTGTTTGTCAGGTGCCATCGAATCCGTTCCAACTCATGGTGACCTTCTGCATAGCAGAAACGCTACCCTATCTTGCTCCATCCTCACAGTTGTTATACTTGAGCCCATTTTTGCAGCTACTATGCCAATTTCATATTGGGAGACTTCCTGATTTGGGGTCACCCTCTACTTTACCCAACATAATGTCCATCTCCGGGGACTGGAGACAACAAATCACAAGTATGTGAGCCCAAGTGTCACCATCCTGCCTTCGAGGAAGCCTCTACAGGATCCCAGGATGGCACAGTTAATGTACGTGGCTGCTGATTGAAAAGTTGGTGACCTGAGTCTACCTAGAAGTGCCTTAGAAAAGCCACATGAGCTAATCTGGGAAACCAGTCACGGAAAACTCCAGAGCACACAGATCAACCTGGTCACGTTGTGTTGCCATCAGGTGGACTTAACTCGATGGCCTGGCAACTTTCACCTGGTTTTATTAGCTGGAACGCTCAGCCTAGCTTAGACTGATTCCCTTATATTTTTGACCATGTGACTTTTACCCCCATGAATCCCATCTCCTTCATCTCCTTTTCTATTGCAATGGCACTATAAATTTACTAGCATAAAACAACATAAATTCTCATATTTCTAGACATCAGAAGTCCAAAGTAAGGCTAAAATCAAGGTGTCGGCGTACCGGGTGCTTCTGTAGCTCCAAGGAGTTATCACGTCATTGTTTTCTCTGGTTTGTACTGGCTGCTGCCAGTCCTTGCTTTGTGGTTGGATCACTCCAACTTATGTTTTTTTGGTCATACTCACAAGCCCTGGTGGTGATGTCAGGTAAGCACTGCGCTGCTACCTTACGTGTCTAACGTCTAACCTGACGTGTCTAATGTCTAACGTGCAAATCCATTAGCTGTCCCTTGAGAGGAAGATGAAGCTATGTGTTCCCATGGAAATCTCTAGCTGTGGAAACCGTGTAAGGTTGCTATCAGTCAGGATCAATTTTGAGACACAGTGGGTTTGGTTTAGGTTTATTATCACATCTGATCTCCTGCTTCCCTTCTATCAGAACCTATGTTCATTAGACCCACTTGGAGGCCCAAGATAAAAATCTCATACCAAGGATAGGTAGTAGATTTGAGGTTGGGAAAGGAGAGCCTGCCTACTTTGTTTTTCTTTTGGGGGTTTTAAAAAATTATTATTTATTGATTTTCTTACTTTGTTTTTCTTTTGTAGTAACACTTTACTTATAGCTCTTTCTTTTCCATGTACAGCAGTTGGTAATTATTTTTTCTCCCTGAAGAATAATGCATGGTTCTAGGTTAGGATTACATTATATTTATAGATCACTTTAGGTAGTTACATTTTTACAATGTTTTATCTTCCTATCCAGAACCTGGCATCTTCTTCCATATATTTAGGTGTCATTTGGCTTCTTGTAGTAGTGTTTTGTAATTTCTTCGTATAATTGTTTTGTTTCTCTGGTCAGGTTAATTCCTAAGTAGTTCAACTTTGGGGTGGTGTGTTAGGCTAGGTTCTTTAGAGAAGTAAAATCAGTGGCACTTATATGTGTATGCATATAGAAAGAGATGTAGAACAGAAATGGCTCATGCAGTTGTCGAAACCTATAAGGTCACTCCAGTTCAAGTGTCTAGGTCAGAAGGTCAGGTAGAGGCTTCTCCTGACTGACGTAACTGCAAGGGATAACAAACTAGGAAGCAAATACTGGTGGACACAGAGTCCAGTAAATCCAGGGTCATCAGGCCATTGATGGCCCCTGGAATAGGCAGATAATATCACCGAATGTTGATAAAGCTGGTGCAGGACAGAATTCCAGCAGAAGTGAGCCTTTCTTCGAAAGAAGCAGGCCACAGTTCTAAGGGCTCTTCTTCAGGGAGGCCCTTTGGCTGCATATATCGATCATTGTTTATGCCTTTATGCTTTGCTTCTTCGTATGAATTGTAATTGTCTCTTGTCACTGAGACATCGTGATATTGTCAGATTCACATTTATTTGCTGACCAGGTGGTACTGGAATGAGCAGTGCTCCTCCATCACTAGAAACAGGGGTTTGAGGTCCAAGGGTATTAGGATTAGCTAGGATTTGCAGGAGAGCTGTTTCCTCAGGTGTAGCAGGGTAAGAATCACTTTAAAATTAAGACAAATCTACAACAGCAAGTCAACACACACACATTAAATAAAAACACTTGCCAGAGCCCATAGCTGAAAACAAAGGGGAAATGAAGTAAAAGGGAAAAAACATTTGTGCTCCTGGGGAATAAGAGTTAGTCATTTACAAAGAGCAAGGTGATACAGCTTGACATAAAATCAGAAAAAGCCTGTGTCAAGATTATATCCTCTCACCAACCTTCTTGAATCTGTATGCTAAGCAAATGATACGGGAACCTGAAGAAGATTCTCTATGAAGAAGAGCATTGCGTCAGGGTTAACGGAAGGACCATGAACCACCGGAGATTTACTGATAACTTGCTGGGTGTCGCTAACTTGCTTAAAGCGAAGAGGACTTGAAGCACTGACTGATGAAGATCAAAGACTACAGCTTTCAGTGTAAATTACAACTCAGTATCAAGGAAACAAAAATCCTCACACCTCGACCAATGCCCAGCGTCAAAATAAACATAGGAATGACTGAAGCTGTAATGGATTTCATTTACTTGGGTACACATGTAATTCTCATAGAAAGGGCAGTCAAGAAAACAAGACATATCACACTGGGAAAATCTACTGCACAAGACCTATTTAAGGAGTTACAGAGTGAAAATGTCACGTTGAGGCTTAAGGTGCACCTGTCCCAAGTCATGTACTTTTGTTGCCTGTGTCCATGTGTAAACTGGGAAAATGAGTGAGGAAAGGAGAAGAGGTGATGCGTTTGAGTCATGGTATTGACAGCAATGTTAAAAGTTTCATGAGCTGCCGCAAGAAGACGCAAACCTGTCCTGAAGGAAGTGCCGTTGGATTGCTCCTTGGAAGCGAGCACGGGGCTGCTTCCTGTCATGTACGTTCAGCATGTCAGGAGGGCTCAGTCTCTGGGGCAAAACAAAAAACAAAACCATCGTGCTTAATAAAGTAGAGGGGCATCGAAACAGGAGAAGATGGATTGAAAGAGTGGCTGCAGCAGTGGGCTGAGCCATACGCATTGCGAGGCTGTCACAAGCCTGGACAGCATTTCCTTAGAGTGCATGTGCTACAGTTTCTACGCGCTGTGGCAACTCTGTGGCTCCTAACTCCAACCAAGGGCTACAGACGTGCTTACCGTGTAATACCGTTCTTCGGCCCCCAGATTTACTCAAGAGATGTCTATAATTGCGCATTCTCACAAAAATGTATGCAAAATGGTCATAGTAGCTTTATTCATAATAATTGAAAACTAGAAACATCTCAAAAGTCCATCAAAAGTTAATGAGAAAACTAATCATGAATTAACCATAGAATTAATAATAGTCACCAATAAAAAGGTATAGGTTACTTGTAGACATTTGGAAGACCCTCAAAATCACCACACTAAGTAAAAAAACAGTATAAAAAGAAAGTACAAAATAAAAGAGTACAGCTATAAGCCCTGTTTTCTACAATTAAACTTATTAGTAGAATTACTTGCTTTCTATAGTCTGTGTCTTTAGGGACATCAACTCCTAACACTGGACTGTACAGGACCCTCATCCTCAGCTATATCAGTGAGATACAGTGTGGAAACTCCGCGGGGTGAATTGTACTCTACCCAGACACACTGTAACCCGAGGACTGAGGATGCAGAAGACAGCTGTACCAAGATTGGTGAACGGATGGTAGGAGGACAAACATGGTCTCTTTATGTGCAGTGCCCTGTGTACTGTATTAATATAGGTATTATTCTAGAAAATCTGTGACCGATCTTCTCTGTGCTTATTATTGTAAAATTTCCCTGGCAATTAAGCCCTATTGTTGTGTAAATAGCATCCAGCCACAGAAGGATTGATCTGTACAGTGAATAATTCAAGTACTGTGATATGGAGTTAGCCCAGGATCCCTTTCTCAACAGGGCTTTGAAAAATTAGTACCAGGGCCTAATCAAAGACAATATTAACATAAGATCATTATGTCCCAATTCACAATATTTTGAAAGGGAGCTAAAGGCAGATTTTTTAAAAAGATAGAAAGAAAGAAACATAGATTCAAAAATGGGTATGGGGCTTGCACTAAATCCTAGCTCCAATTCAAGAACAATTAGTTTAGCTCTTATATCATGGGCCTGCTCGATACTCGCCCCCAGGAAGGGAACAGAGGAGATACGGGCGCCATAGCAAAGTGTGGTGGAGAAATTAGATGGTGCTCAGCTATCAGATAAAATGGTGTCTGGGGTCTTACAGGCTTGTCTCCAAACAAGCAGTCATTCAAGTGAGATGTCAACTAAGTCCAGATGGAAGAAGCTTACCAACATCAGTCACCAGAGAATTGTAAAATATATAAATCAAAGGAGGGAATAGTATCAGAGACTAAATTGTGATCATCGTGTACAGGAGGTGATGGATGGCAGTGGGAGCCCCAGGTACATTTGGGGAACTACATAGGAAATAAGCCTCCCGTGATCTCCCTCTGTCCATAATAGGGGGTGGGAGGAGAGGGTCACTGACGGAGGGCCTTGGAGTGACGAGTGTAGATCAAAAGGATACCCCGACTTGAATGGTTAAAACCTTGTCAGTTGATCCCCCTTTTGATACACGCTGGACCTGATCTGGTTTTCAATATTTTCTGTGTTTTTTGTTTTATTTTTATTGTTTGTTCATATTCGGGTTTATTTCAGATGGGTTATGTCATTGGGGATCACCCTCTTGAATTTATGTTATATGTTTTTCAGTCTATGAAACTCAGGATTGATGAACCTCTAGGGAGGCAGCAAGTAGAATAAGGGTTTGGGGGGTTGGGAAGAGGGTGTTACAGTGATTGGTGGGGGGGTGTAAAAGGGAGATGATATCAAGGAGTCCAGTAGGAAAAAGAATGTTTGGAAACTGATTGTGGTAGCAATTGTACAGTACTGCTTGGCATGATTGAACTATAGAATGATATGATATATTTGTTAACTCCCAATTAAACCAAAAAAAGGAAAAAAAAATAGCTAGATAGCACCATTGCCTTTACTGCCACTAGTAGGAGCCAGAGAACACCATACGCCTCCTGGCTGGCATCTAATGATAATGAAGCACTGTCTGTTGAGGCAGCATTTGTTTGCTGTAAATGCTAAACGTACCTCTCTCTCTCTCTCTCTCTCTCTCTCTCTCTCTCTCTCTCTCACACACACACACACACACACACACACACACACACACACACACACACACTACAGTCGCCACTACCCCTGCCGTAGAGAAGGAAAATTATTTTGTAACCATGAGAAGTAGCATTCTTAGGAGTTTGTCTGTTTTCCTTTCTTCTGACCATCATGAAGATTATCCTGGTATTCCTTTAGCCAACAGTTGCCTTTTGAACAATCCTAATTGACAAATGCATTTGCAATTTTAACCCATGTCCAGCTGGTATATTTTATTCCAAATGTGAAACAAACATTTGCCTCTCCAGGTCAAATTCTGACAAAACCAGAACAGGCTCTGATAAAAGCTGTGTCTTAATCCTAGGATTCCTGTCCAAGGAAAATTAACTACTGGAGAGCCAGCATTCTCTTCCAAGCAAGCCACCCTGCCCCTACTTGTGGGGTGGGGGTGGGGCCATCTGGAGACCACCTCAGATCCCACATGCAGTGTCCAAAAGTTCAGACTGAAATTCAAAAGAGGGCGAGACTCCCTGTATGTAAATGCCAAGAGATTTTTAAAACTGACCAGAAACCAATCTGAGAGAAATCCGTTTATTTGCAGTGTGCAGACTCATTTCAATAGGAAGCCAGCCAGACAGGAAATGAGCCACTTTGGGAGATGTGCTCGCCCAGCTTGACTAGAGAAACAAATTCAGTGACACTCGTATATGAGTAAAAGAGAGCTTTGTATCAAGCAGTAAGCATATATTAAGTAAACGTCCCAGCCCAATCCAGATCAAGTCCATAAGTCCCTCTTCAGATTCACGCAGCCACATGCAATAAAGCAAAATGTAGGAAGATCATAAGCTGGTGGGTGAAAAGTCTTGTGGATCCAAAGGTGGTGGAAGGATCGTTGGCTCGTCAACAAGGTGAAGGCAAAGAGGGAGTTTCCCAAGACCCTCCTTATGAGAAGGCCACATGCAGAAGGAGGTACCATCAGGCTATAACCTGATTGACAGGCCAGACTCCACCCCTCCACTTTCACATCTTCAAGTTTACATGAAATGATGTAACTACCACAGGGGAAGTGTAGATTGTAGGGGCTCTTTTTATATTGGTCACATAACTGAGTGAGATGAATTCATTAGCACCATGATGATAAAGTTCAAACGAAACTCACTGCTGTCTAGTCAATTCTGGTGGCTAGCCACAAGACCAGTAGTTTGAAACCACCAGCCACTCTGAGTGAAAAGATGAGGTTTTCTACTCGTTAGATGTATAGTCTCAGAAATCCATAGGGGACAATTCTATTCTGTCCTATATGGTCACATGAAAAAAGTCCTGAAATTCATGATTAGGTCAGTGCCATTATGTGTATTGGACTGTATCTCTCTGGTAAGGGAGGAAGCAGGAAGAAGCATTCGCAGTGCTTCTGGTTGTGCTCTACCTTGGCTACCTGAGTAAGGAGGGTTTCCTTCAGGGGGGGCCCAAGACACACAGACATTGCCTGCTTCCTTGAAGTGCAGCCACTTCAGAGCAGTAACTAGTGTTCCTACAGAAGACATTTGAAGTTATGGTAGATTGGTTTTTTTATTGGCCCAAATTATGTCCCTTCTGTAACCAAGTCACTTAAAAATACAACTCTCTAGCTCATCCAATCAAAATGAGCATTCTCTTTTGCCATCCTTTGAATGTAGGCCTGTCTCACGACTTTTTATACCTAATAAAATATGGAGGAAGTGATGACATACAGGTTCCAAATCTAAGTCTCAAGAGGCACGGTGAACTCTCTTCTTTCTTCGAACCAACACCCATCATATGGGCAAACCCAGGCTGCCCTGCCGGCGGAAGTGGGTATCACATGGACTTGCCAAGACCTTCCTAGACCTCCCTACCACCAGTGGTAGACGTGTAAACTAGTTCACCACGATCTGCTTATTCAACCTCTACTGATCATAGACAAAAATGAGACCAGAACTGCCTCATTGACCTACAAACTTGTGAAAATTAAATAAATGTATATCCTTTAAGCCAGTAAGATTTGAGATGGTTTGTTATATAATAGCTATATAATATAAGGGAAACAAAAATAGACGAGGGTATCCCTACTTCCATAATCAGAGATCTAGACTTATAGGAAGAATAGTGGTTCCAATTTCTTCATCTCATGAATAAAAGCCAAGATAAGCATGTTGCATCACATCTTTTGTTGGACAATTCCATTATAATAACTATGCTAACATAGAACATTAAACACTTAAAATATTCAGGAAATTATACATTTTATGTGGCTCTTTTCCCACAACCTGCAGAAATGATGATTGCTCAAATGTATACATGGAACTGAGATGCTGATGGTCAATTTTCTGGCACCAAATGTTGTTTCATTATATGCTAAGGAATGAAGCTGCAACTTGCATGCGGCTGAAATTCCACATTCAGCACACTGAACAAATACAAACTGTAATCCAAATGATCCTCAACAATGTTTTTAACCATGAAGAAGAACACCATCTCTCAGGAATTCCACCAGTCAGTTTTTCCTCCAATATTGAACACAATTTGGAAAGGAGTTATTGGTGGAAGGAGATTTATGCCGAATTAAACTTTAAAAAGGAATAACATGCATCTATAAAATTCATGGTCACTCAGCATCTCTAGATGCTCACATTGTAGGAGAAGTATGGGAACCCCAAACCTATTGAGTAGTTTTCTCACTCTCCTTGCCCATCTCACGATCATTTGGGTTATAAACCAGACTGGCAGATGGAATCACCTGCAATATTAAAATTCTCTGTGTGTCCCCTTTTCCTTATTGCCTTGCATTGCTAAGTGTTTAAATACCAAAATTTTAAAAGTCAAATGTCTATCTCTCTGGTTTGCTTCCACTGTATTGTTTAGGAAAGGCATAACGTGTCATCATTTCAAGAAGTAATCAAGGAAATCAGTTCTAGAAGGCAGGAACCCTAGGTTCTTATTTTTGATCTGGCACTAAATCGCTGTAACCATGGGCAATCCATTTGACATCTCCAGACCTCAGTACCTTCACCTGTAACATTATTTTTCACTCAGAGAAACATGCCTTAACCCTTTCATACTGAGAAGTAAAGTCTAACAGATAAATATGACAAGAAATTAAAGTCATGTAGCAGTGATGCTAAAGTGTTTTTTTTTATGGTGGTCTCCTCCCTGTGTCCTAAAACCCCCAACTTTTGGAGCCTATTGTCAGTCGTTCTTTGCCCTCATGAGGTGCTATAGTGTCAGGGATCCAAGGTGAGGCAATGCAAGGTAAGGCTCCAATCTTAGCTCTTTCCCTTACTACCTGCATCAACTTTGGAAAATTACCTAAATTCTCCCTGAGTAAGGATGGGATTTTTAGAGCAGTGAAGCTAGTGAAGCTTTTATATGTATGTATATAGAAAAAGAATTGTATCAAGAAATGGCTCACACTCTTGTAGAAGTGGGCCAGTGTAGTCCCGTTCAAGTTCCTGGGTCAGGTGTAAGTTGAAGTCTTCTTCTATAGCTGCAGGGACTGATGAACAGGAAGTGGGAAGATGGAGCAGGAAGACCACAGGTTGGTGGATGCAAAGCTGAGTGAATGCAGAATGGATCGAATGAATCCAAGGCTCCCGGGATTAGCAGGTGATTTGACAGAAGTTGACGGCTCTGGTGTCAGCTCCAAATCCAGCAACAGAAGTGAACTAGCTTCTACATACTGTTAATGTACACTGAGTAGGCTACACAATGAATGAAACCTCACTCAATAGGGTCAAAACAGTGACCAGATGGAGAGTTTTGCCAGATTAAGGAGGTCTGTTTTCCACCATTTGTCAACCAATATGTTGTACTGTGGCGGCTTGTGTGTCGTTGCAATGCTGGAAGTTATGTCAGCAATATTTCAATTGGGCAGCAGAATCGCCCCACGTGAGCAGGTTTCAGCCGAGCTTCCTTACTGAGAACAGACAATGCATAAAGAATAGGCTGTCTGCTTCTGAGGAATTAGTTCCTGAAAGCCTTGCAAGATCCTGAACACCACATGGGAAGCAGCATAACATTGTCAGAGGTGAGCTCCTCGTGTTGGAAAGCACTCAAAATATGACTGAGGAAGGGCTCAATGGCGTAAAGACTATCAGAGGAAAGCCTTGGGGACCTTCATTTGCCGATGAGGCAGCACTCAAAAAGAAACAGCTGCAACCATCAATTTATAACTGGAACTTGCACAAAGTATGAAAACTTGAAGTTGTAAAAAGTGAAATGTAGTGCATGAAATCAACATTCTAGGCATTAGTGAACTGAAATCATGACTGGTATTGGCCATTTTGAATCAGAAAATCATATGATTTATTATGCTGGGAATGAAACAGTCCAGAGCCAAACTACAAGTGGAATGGCATTGCATTCATCCTCTGAAAGGACATTTTAAGATCTATCTTGAAATATAGTGCTGCTTGTGATAGAATTATATCTATCCACATTCAAGGAAATCCAATCATTCAACTGTAATTCAAATTTATACATAACCACCAAAGCTAATGAAGAAGAGGTTGATGAATTCTAGTAATGTCTTCAATCTCCCTGGATTTGTTTCTCTAATCAACCCTGAGTGACACAGTGAGGCTGCAAGAATGCCCAATGGAAGGACATCGCTTACGACAGAAGAGAAGAATCTAGACAGAAGCCAGGTTCCGTGCCCATTCTGATGGCACATGTTCATGTCCTCCAAAGATGGCACCTTCTAAAAGTCACTGGATAAAAAACTAAAACTTCCGTGTCCGGTCATATTAATGCTTTAGTCGAAATCATAAGAAGTGCTGGTGCTGTAGGCAGCGAAGCATTGGACTACTAACGGCAAGGGCCCAACAACCAGCCTGGGGAGAAGCCTGACCCTGCCTGATTCTATAAAGGCTTACGGCCTCAGAGACCCCATCAGCGTGGCTCTGGATTGGAAAAGACTCTGTGACAGTGGGTTTGATTGTGTGGTTTGTGCCATGTTCCTCATCCTTTCTGTTAATCTGACTTCCCATTGGACTTTGTGTTCCAGCCCAGGTTTTCCACTGAGAACCTTGCTAATCATCATTAAATTTGTGAGCAATATTCTTTATGCAGGTTAATTTTGACCATAAAAACGCAATAGATTCAGTTAGATCCTCCAAACAGAAAGCTTTTTTTTAATGCATTTTATTGGGTTCTTGTACAACTCTTATCACAATCCATCCATCCATCCATTGTGTCAAGCACATTTGTACATTTGTTGCCATCATCATTTTGAAAACATTTTCTTTCTACTTGAGACCTTGGTATCAGCTCTTCATCTTTTCCCTACCCTCCCCCGCCCTCCCTCCCTCATGAACCCTTGAAAATTTATAATTTTTTTTCATGTCTTACACTGACCAATGTCTCCCTTCACCCACTTTTCTGTTGTCCGTCCCCCAAGGAGGGGGTTAAATGTCAGACATTGTGATCTCTTCCTCCTTTCTCCCGCCAACTTCCCCTTCCCCTCCTGATATCATTACTCTCATTATTGGTCCTGAGGGGGTTTATCTATCCTGGATTCCCTGTATTTCCAGCTCTCATCTGTACCCATGTACATGCTCTGGTCTATCTGGATTTATAAGGTAGAATTGGGATCATGATAGTGGGGTGGGGGAGGGGGAGGAAGCATTAAAGAACTAGAGGAAAGTTGTATGTTTCAACGCTGCTACACTGCACCCTGACTGGTTCATCTCCTCCCCGCGACCCTTCTGTAAGGGGATATCCAGTTGCCTATAGATGGGCTTTGGGTCTATACTTTGCAATACCCCTAATTCACAATGATGTGATTTTTTTTGTTCTTTGATGCCTGATACCTGATTCTATCAACACCTCATGATCACACAGGCTGGTGTGCTTCCTCCATGTATACTTTGTTGCTTCTCAGCTAGATGGTTGCTTGTTTATCTTCAAGCCTTTAAGACCCCAGACACTATATCTTTTGATAACCAGAAATCATCAGTTTTCTTTACCACATTTGCTTATGCACCCATTTTGTCTTCAGAGATCATGTAGGAAAGGTGAGCATCACAGAATGCCAGGTTATTAGAACAAAGTTTTCTTGCTTCGAGGGAGTACTTAAGCAGAGGTCCAATATCCATTTGCTACCATACCATAATACTAAATCTATAAACATATATACATAGGTCTATTTCCCTATCCTTACATATAAATATATTTACATATGTATATGCCTATATTTAGACCTCTATAAATATCCTTTGCCTCCTAGTTCTTTCCCCTATTGTCTTTTACTTTCGTCTTGTCCGACTATCATGTTCAGCCTTCATTCAGGTGTCAGTAATCCCTCTCGGTTACATAGCCCTTGATCAAACCCTACCAAGCATACTATGCCCTCCCCTCCATTGGTTTTAAATCACTGTTGTTCCCTTGCCCCTGGGTTCCTTAACACCCACTTTCTTTCCCCCTCCTCCCTCTCTCTCCCATGTCCATCCGGAACCATCGGCCCTGTTGTTTTCTCTTCCAGATTATTTAACCCACCTATCTTATCTAGGTAGATATGCAGAGACAATAATAAGCACACACGCACGTGCGCGCACACACACACACACACACACACACAAAGACAGGGCAAAACAAAACAACAACAACACAAAAGTGACAAATAAAGAAAAGCCTATAATTAGTTCAAGGTCTGTTTGCTGACCTTTCCTTTAAGAGTGTTTTCCAGTCAAGTCTGGTGGGGTGCCATGTTCTGGTCCCAAATTCTATTTTTGGTATTCCCTGGGGACTTCATTGCTTTGCTCCTCTTGCTGCTCTGTTGCATGCCCTTAGCGTTTCCCCCCAGAGTGGTGGGATCAGACCAGGTACAATTCCAACATTGTACCTCCAGTGTTGTCCCCCTAGTGCTATGGGTCAGTGAGGGACATCGTATTTCATCATGGGGCCAGCCCTACGGTCCTCTCTGTGCATTGGCTGCTCCAAGCAGGAATAGTGTCCTTGGGGCTCGGTCAAACACAAAACTTTTTATCTTTCTCTCTCACGTACAAAATAGCACCTATATAAGCTTCATGTAATTGCTGAATCAATAAATTAGAAAAACAACTCTGATCAGACAATACTAAGATATGCAGAAACCAGAGCAGGAAATTAGTCTTTCCCTCCACAAGTTCTCTCCCGCTGTTAATTCATTCATGCTGTTTGAATGGCTGTCATGGCATGTCTTGGTCTTCTGAAACCTCTAAGCCATCAGGTCAGACAGTAGCATCAACACTATTCTTAATCCTGAGTGAAACAAAAAATGGAGAAATTCAGAAGCAAAAGAGACTGAGATGAATAGTACAGTCTGTGTTCCATTCAGAATTTTTCTTCACAGAACAATAAGATGTATGTTTACACTCCAGAGTCATAAATCCTAACAAGAGCTTTCTGGATGATATCTTGTAGTTCGTTAATCTTTCTGTGGCCTTTTCATACCCAACACACACACATACAAAACAAACTGAAAATTCACACCTCTGTTCATAAGGAAGTAATGGAATTCAGTCTCATTCAGTGTTTAGTGTGATATACCCATTAGGAGTTAGGATGCCTGGACTCTAATCTATTGACCTAACTAGAGGAAACAGTTTTCCCTCTGTATGCCTCAGTGTTCTTCTCTCTTGAATAAATATGCGGAGTGGCAAGTTGCCTTCCATCTCTTTCCTTCCTGTTTTGATAGTCTATGCAAAAGCATTTGACTGTGTAGATATGGATTGTCTTGTGAAGAATGGGAATTGTAGAATACTTAATTGTGCTCATAAAGAAACTTTACAGGAATAAGAGGTAGCTGTGTGACTAGAACAAGGGCACACTGGGTGGTTTGAAATTTTAAAAAGGTTTTCATCAAGGCTGTATCCTCTCACCATACACATTCTGTTTGCTGGGAAAATAATCAAAGAAGCTGGATTATATGGAGAAGAATTTGACATCAGGATGTCAAATTTATCAACATAGGAAAAAATTTATTAACAACCCTTAAGGTGTAGATGATGCAACTTTGATTGATGAAAAATGTGGAGGACTTGTAGCACTTACTGATGAAGATCAAGAATTACAGGTCTCTGTATGACTTCCAACTAATTATGAAGAAAACTGAAGTCCTCATTACTGGAACAGTAAGTAATACGATAATTGGAGAAAATATTGAAGTTGTCAAGAATTTCAACTTATAGACATCCACAATCAATGCACAATCAAAGCAACAGTCAAGAGATCAGACAATGCATTACCTTGGGTAAATCTGCTGCAAATTATCTCTTTAGAGTGTTGGAAACCAAAGATATTACTTTGAGGACTAAGGCGCTCCTGACCCAAGCCATGGTATTTTCCATTGCCCAATATGCATGTGAGAGTTGGACACTGAATAAGGAAAACCAAAGAAGAATTGATGCATTTGAATTATGGTGCTGGCAAAGAATATTGAAAGTACCAATATACTACTACAAAAAAAAACATACAAACCTGTCCTGGTAGAAGTACAGACAGAATGCTGCTTGACAAAGTGCTTTGGACATGTTGTCAGGAAAGATCCATCTTAGGAAAAGGACAGCAGACTCGGTGAAGCAATGGGGCAGTGAGAAAGAAGAAGACCTTCGATCGACACAGTGGCTGCATCAATGGGCTCAAATATAAGAACAATTGCAATGATGGCATAAGACTGGGCGGTGATTTATTCTGTTCTACCTAGAGTCACTATGAATCAGAATCTACTAGACCATACCTACCAACAAAACAATGTACGGGAAATTAAAATAATTCCTATGGAGAAATATAAAATAATTTACGGGTTTCTACATGGCAGAGGAGGAGCTCTGGTGGAGTAGTGGCTATACATTGAGCTGCCAGCCAGAAGGTTCCAAGTTTCAAAGCACCAGCGATACTACAGGAGAAAGACAGGGATTTCTACTCCCTCAAACAGTTACAGTCTCCAAAACCCACCAAGACATTCTACCCTGCCCTGTAGGGTTGTTATGAGTTGGCATTGATTCAGTGGTAGTGCCTTTAGATCTGGAGATCATTATTAATAAACTAGAGCTCACGTTGTGAAGCACTACTGTCTGTCTGCGTGTTGAACAGTGCTGGCTTGTTTGTTGCTGGGTGGTGGAAGATCTGACACGGGTATTTCGAATGCCACGTAACATCACCTAAAGTGAATAGATATCAGCAGATCTTCCAGACTAAGAACAGATTATGAAGAAAAAGAGACTATCTACTTCTGCAGAATTAACCAGTGTAAACCTTATGGGCAGACTAGAACCATTGCAAGATACTGAAAACCTCATGATAAGAAGCAGAACATTGTCAGAGAGAGTGCCAGAAGATGAGCCTCGCAGCTTGCAAGGAACTCAAAATATGACTGAGGCAGAGCTGCCTCCTCAAAGTAGAGCTGACCTTAATGACGTGGGTAGGACCTGTGGGAGTAATGCCTTTGGGACCTTCATTTGCTAATGGAGCATGACTCAAAATAAGAAGCAGCGGCAAACACCAGTTAAACCAGAACTTGGAATGTACAAACTATGAATCTAGGAAAACTGGAAGTTTTGAGAAATGGACTGGGATGCATAAAAATCAACATTCTATACATTAGTGAACTGAAATGGACTCGTATTGGCCATGTTGAATGAGAAAAATCCTATCATTTACTATGCTGGGGATGAAACAATCCAGAGGAATGTATTAAATACATCCTCACAAAGAACATTACAAGATCTATCTTGAAGCACAAGTTTCTCTGTGATAGGATTATATCTATCCACATTCAATAAAATTCAACCAATACAACTATTATTCAAATTTATGCACCAACCACCAAAGCTAGTGTTGAAGAAGTTGATGAATTCTACTGTCTTCAATCTGAAATTCATCAGACATGCAATCAAGACACACAGATACTTATTAGAAATTGGAATGCAAATGTTGGAAACAAAGAGGAAATAATCGTAGTTGGAAAATATGGTGTTGGTGATAGAAATTGTGTTAGACAGGGTTCTCTAGGGAGATAAAACCAGATTGCTGATAATTATAGATAGATAGATAGATAGATAGATAGCTAACACAAGAAATGAACAGTTAAATTATAAACAGATATGTAATACAAGAAATGAACAGTTAAATTATAAAGCAGTACAAGTGACTCAGTGCGACTCACTACCGTGAGAGAGTTGTGAGACACTGGCAGTCCTCTGTAGAGAGAGCTAGGCTATCCCAGCACAGGCATCAAACAGCAAGGCAGGTCAACCGTCAATCAGGTCACCAACTGTCAGTCCTCAGCTCTGGAGGTGTAAATTTCACTCATGTGGTCTTAAAGGGACCTCAATTTACAGCGACACAGTCCACCGGCTAGGCGTCCCGCAGGTAGCCCTTTAAATTGAGGCACAGAACAAGCAAGGCAGCTGCACACTGGTCCAATGATTAAAGAGTGAGAGACAAGAAAGGCGAGGCTCATGGAGCCACTTATCTCTCCACCCTTCAATTAATCCCACTTGTGTTTATCGGCCAGGCTGGCACAATAAAACTACCTCAGAAATGAAGCTGAAGATCACATGAGAGAATTTTGCAAGGCCAACAACTTCTTCATCAAAAACACCTTTTTTTCAACAAAAAAAGCAACTATGCACATGGCCTTTTCCAGATGGAATACACAGAAATGAAATAGACTACATCTATGGGAAGAGACAATGGGGAAGCTCAAAGTTAGCAGCTAAACCCAAGCTAAGGGTTGACTGTGAGACAGACCATCAATTGCTCATATGGAAGTGGAAGTGAAAGTAGAGAAAAGTTAAAACAAGTCCACAAGAGGCAAAATGCCACCTTGATTCGATCCCATCTGAATTTCTGAACATCCCAAGAACAGATTTGGTGCATTGAAAACTAATGAGAGAAGGCCTGGTGAGCTGTGGGAAGAATATCATGTGAAAAAAGCAAATGATAATTAAAAAGACAAGAAAGAAAGAAAAGAGCAAAGTGAATTTAAGAAAAAACTCTTAATCGTACTTGCTCTTAAGTCATATACTTGCTGTTCATTGTAGAGTAGCTAAGACACATGGAAGAAAGGATGAAGTCAAAGAGCTGAGCAAAAAATTTCAATGCAGCACAAGAAGATATGTAAAATATAATAATGAAAATGTGCAAAGACCTAGAGTTAGAAAACCAAAACAACTCAGCAAATCTTAAATGAAGGAACTAAAGAAAAATATTGAAAGATTCTATGGGCAAAATGTGAGCTAAAAATTTCTGTGGGGGTAGAAGTATCAAAAGATGGTAGGAAAAATACAGAGTCACTGTACCGCACAGAGCTAGTCAATATTCAACCAATTCAAGAGGTAGCAATGCAATGTAAAGGGGAAATAAAGTTATGTGTGTGTGTGTATACATACATACATACATGTATACATACATACATGCATACATACATAACTGGACCAAGAAACAGCACCACAGTGTACAGAGAAAAGGTGGAAGTGTTCGAGGATTCTTTTTAATGGAATCTATAGTCAACTACCATGGAAGCAGCAGTTAAGAAATCAAGTAACATAGTTCATTAGGCAAATCTGCTGCACAAGACCTCTTTTAAAATGCTAAAGAACCAAAAATATCACTTTTTGGATTTACGTGAGCCTGACTCAAACAATGGTATTTTCAGGTGCTTCCTACACATTTGAAATCTAGATGATGAAAAATGACAGCCAACTAAAAAGGAGGGGAAAAGAAAAGAGAGAAAAAGGGACATGGATAGTGGGGGAACAGGGCAGTAAGCACCCACAGGGAGGGTATTGTTTATGTCCCTATAGGAAAGGGAGAGACGGACCAGACCTCAACCTGCTGCTAGACCGGCATGAAGCAGCTAACGGACAGAAAGGTCTGCGGGGCTGGCCCCACTCCCAGCTACATTGACCCCTCCCCAGATGATTGCACTGCAAAGAGCGGCACTGAAGATGCAGCCCTGGGAGAGTGGTGGGGCTGCTCGGACCACACTAAGAGGGGGAGAGAGAAGAACGAACTGCATCCTGGCTCACCATGCTCCAAGGACAACACTCATTGGAGCAACCAAAGCACAGAGAGTACAGTAGGGCCAGCCCCACCAGGAGACACAACATCCACTCACTGACGCACAGCACTTCAGGGGACAGCACTGGAGACACAGTGTGGGAATTGTGCCTGGTCTGATACCCCTCCAACCACCACCACACACACATACCATGGCGAAATATGAAGGGGTACAACAAAGCAGCAAGGGGAGCAAGGCAAAGAGGTTCCAGAGGAATCCTGACAATAGACTTCAAATTCAGAGGGCAGGACTTGGCACCTCATCAGACTCGATCGGAAAACATACATAAGGGTCATCAGACAGACCTAGATCTTTTTATAGGCCCTCACTTTTCTTCTTCTTCTGATTCTTCTTCCATGTCTATCTATATAAGAGATGCAAGATAAACAATCCCAAGGAGAAAACAACTGGACTGATGGTTCCAGGGGGTCTGGGGAGAGGGGGAGATGGTAAAAAGAAAGGGAGGGAACCAACAAACACAGGAGCAAAAGAGCAACAGCAAGAGATCTAAAATTGATAGTGAGGAGAGTGTAGAATGCCTGGTGGGGGTTGATCAAGTGTAATGTAGTTGAGAGGAATTACTGAGAGCCGAATGAACGTTGAACATGATAATGGAACAGGAGGAAAGTAAGAGGAAATAGAGGAAAGAACTATGAGGCAGAAAACACTTATAGAGGTATGTATATATGTAAATATATTAATTTATAACAATAGAAATATAGGTCTACATACATATATTTATATGTTAAGTATCATGGTAGCAGACAGACATAGGGTGTCTACTCAAGTCCTCCATCAAAGCAAGAACACTTTAATGACCTGGCACCCTGTGATGCTCACCTTCCCAACATGATTGCTGAAAATAAAAAGAGTACATAAGCGAATGTGGTAAAGAAAGCCCGGCTATTACAAGATGTAGCACCTGGGTCTGAAGGGCTTGAAGCTAAACAAGCGGCCATCCTGCAGGGAAGCACCAAGGTCCACATGGAAGAAGCACATCAGCCTATGTGAATACAAGGTGTTGATGGAATTAGGTTTCAGGCATCAAAAGACCCAAAAGAAACAACCATATCAATGGGAATGAGGGGTTTCAGAGTGGAGACCCAAAGCCCAACTGTAGACAATTGGACATTCCCTCACAGAAGGGTCACAAGGAAGGGACGAGTCAGCCAGGGTGCAGTGTAGCACCGACAAAACATAATACATCCTACTAGTTCTTCAGTACTCCTCTCCTCCCACTATCACAACCCTGGATCTACCTTACAAATCCAGATAGAACAGAACATGTACACTGGTACAGATAAGAGCTCTCGGCACTCGGGATCCAGAACAGATATATCCCTCAGGGACAACAATAGGAGTAGTGATACCATGAGGGTAGTAGGAAAGTGGGAGGAGACGGGAGAGAAAGGGGGAACCGATCATAATGATTGACATATAAGTCCACCCACCCACCCAAGGGGGACAAACAACAGAAACATGGGTGTTGAGAGAGAGTGGATGGTGTAAGATATAAAGATAATCATTTATAATATATCAAGGGTTCACGGAGGTGAGAGGGTGGGGAACGGAGGAGGGGAAAGAGGAGCTGATACCAAGGGTTCAAGTAGAAAGAAAATGTTTTGAAAATGATGATGGCAACATATGTACAAATGTGCTGATACCATTGATGCGTGGATTTTTATAATATCTGTAAGAGCCCACAATAAAGTGATTTATAAAAAAAGAAAAAGGATGATCAGGGAAGGATGTTTGCATTTGTGTTACGGTGTTCGTGAAGAGTATTTAATATGTGGCATGGATTGCCAGAAAATGAACAAGTCTGTCTGAGAAGAAGTTCAACCAGAATGGTCCTCAGCAGTGAGGATGATGGGGCTCTGTCTCCTGAACTTGGAACATGTTCTCAGGGGGCAGTGGCATCACAAGAGTCAATGTCACCCCCCTCCCTTCATGGACCTCCTCCCATGTCAGGACACAGAAAATCCTTAGAGAAGTTCACGATCAATTGTAATCATAGGGTAATGTGCAATATATATATATAGTTGTAAATTGTTTAAACAGAAAACTTTTTAGATGATGTGATTACTAGTCATAGAATTGGTTTGTAAAAACCTTTGTACAGTGAATTAGATTATTAACTACATTTCTTGGGAGTGGAAGCCTTTTTAGTTTTTCTATTTTTTTCCTTTACTTATTATTTCATCCTCTAAAATGTCTTGACTTGAGTTCAAAATACCAATTACCACAATATTGTAGCTAAAACACCAGAAAAAAAGAAAACAAGAAAAACCAAATTCACTGCTGCAGCGTCGTTGTCGACGCACAGTGACCCTCTAGAACAGGGTAGAACTGCCCCTCTGGGTTTTGGAGACTGTACGTCTTTATGGGAGTAGAAAGCCTGTCTTCTTCCCTCAGACCAACTGATGCTTCTAACTGACCTAGTGGACCGCAACCCAACAGTCACCACTATGTTGTAGACAAGGTAAGTGACTACAAAACACTGGCAGCATCAAAAACAACTGTGCATCCTTGTGGCGCATGCAGATGAAAGCACACCGTTCGAAGCATCACTGTAATTGTGCAATCATGACAGCTCTGACTGGAGTCCCTTAAGAGGCTCAACAAGTAAATGAGTAATGAGTTTTAACGTATTAAGTGTATTGATACTTCTAAACTTGGCTTATGAAAGACAACTATAAATAAATAAATACATTTCTGAAAAAGCGCAAAAAATTTACAGACAATTATTTTAGTGTCACCCTCTGCAGTCTGCACCCCTGTACCTGCCTAGTCAGGCCACTGTCAGAAGGCATCAATCCTTGGAGAAGGACACCATATTTGTAAAATAGTTTGCAAGTGAAAAATTAGAAGACGCGTCAGCAAGGCAGAGAGACACTGGCTGCAAAAATGGATTCAAATACACATACTATCGTTACACACACCATCTAAGGCTGGTGCTGGAGTAAGCAGTTTTCCTCTGTTGGATAGAGGGTTTCTACGAGTCAAAATCAGCCCCACAGCATCTTGCAGCAACAACTTAACAAGTGTTTTCATTGAGCATGTTGGTTATGTGGCAACACAGATCCAAGCATGGTTTCCATCTGTGCCAATTAGATGTGAAGTGGGTGGGGAGGAGGGTTGTTAGCAAACTCTGGCATCTTCCATTTCCCAACACTCCCGCAGGAGAGAAGGCTGTGAGGATCCTTGCCTTATCAGTCTGTGCAAGGAGAAGGATGACAGGTACATAGAAAGTATCTTCCTACACTTTAAATTGGATGATCAGGCTTAAAGACATATACAGCTTGTCATTTCCAACTGCTTGAAATCATTCCAACACATTACCTTAAAACATTTTACATTTCTAAGGAGCAAAGAGCATGGTTGTTAAGATCTCCTTTACAGAAGCCGGACACAGTGTAATTTAGTACCCACATCTTTTCTTTTTCTGTCTTTTGACATGTATTCTTCTGCTATTAATGGAAGCATAGGCTTACTTTAGGAAAATATGAAAAATAGGTGAGGAAAAGAGAAAGCCGTAATTCTGGAAGGTAAAATCCTGAATGTGGTCGATTGCTTTCAAAGATGATCCATACAATTTCTCTCACCATGCATGTTGCTCTGCAATGTGACTTTGCCATTCCTCTACTCCACAATCTAGAGGTAGAATCTGATTTTCCCTCCTCTTGATTCAGGGTGACTGAGATTTGCTTTGACTACTAGGATGTGACAGAGACGATATTGTGTAAATAATGATGATAGGTTTCAAGAGATGATATTGTGTAAATAATGATGATAGGTTTCAGGAATTCTAGCAACTTTTCTTTCCCACCTAGCTCCTTATTTAACTCCATGGTTTTTTTTTTTTTAAAAAAAACAGCTGGGTAAAAGATGATATTTAAATTTATATATAACCCAAATTCTTATAATACAATATGCAAAAGCCCAAGTTTCATTTAGAGTGGTCTAAATACAGGCATGTATATACACATGTACATTTATTTATATGTTAAGTATTAAGGTAGCAGGTGGACACTGGACCTCTACCCAAGTACTTCCTCAACACAAGAAAACTTTGTTCTAATAACCTGGCATTCTGTGATACCATCTTCCCAACACAATTGCTGAAGACAAAATGGGTGCATAAGCAAATGTGGTGAAGAAAGCTGATGGTGCCAGGCTATCAAAAGAGATAGTGTCTGGGGTCTTAAAGGCTTGAAGGTGAACAAGCGGCCATCTAGCTCAGAAGCAAATAAGCCCACATGGAAGAAGCACACCAGCCTGTGTGATAATGAGGTGTCGATGGGATCATGTATCAGGCATCATGCAAAAAAAAAAGATATAAGTGTGTGTATGTATGTGTATATATGTGTATATGTATATATGTATGTGTATATATGTATATATATATATATCATATTAAATGAAGGGGGAAGTGCAGAGTGGAGACCCAAGGCCCAAGTGTCGGCCAATGGAGATCCCCTCATAGAGGGGTTTAGGAGAGGAATGGGTTAATTAGGGTGTGAGGTAGTATCGATGAAGAACACAGCTTTCCCCCAGATCCTGGATGCTTCCTCCCCCCAACTACCATGATCCGAATTCTACCTTGCAGGGCTGGATAGGACAGAGGCTGTACACTGGTACATATGAGGGTTGGAGGTACAGGGAATCCAGGGTGGATGATACCTTCAGGACCAAGGGTGTGAGGGACGATGCTGGGAGAGTGGAGGGTGAGTGGGTTGGAAAGGGGGAACTGATTACAAGGATCCACATGTGACCTCTTCCCCGGGAGAGGGACAGCAGAGAAGGGGGGAAGGGAGACTCCGGATAGGGCAAGATATGACAAAATAACGAGGTATAAATTACCAAGGGCATATGAGGGAGGGGGGAATGGGGAGGGAGGGGGGGGGAAAAAGAGGACCTGATGCAAGGGGCTTAAGTGGAGAGCAAATGCCTTGAGAATGATTGGGGCAGGGAATGTATGGATGTGCTTTATACAATTGATGTATGTATATGTATGGATTGTGGTAAGAGTTGTTTGAGTCCCTAATAAAATGTAAAAGAAGAAGAGAGAAAAAAATGATTAGGGCAAAGACTGTACAGATGTGCTTTATACAATTGATGTATGTATATGTATGAACTGTGAAAAGAATTTTATCAGCCCCAATAAATTGTTAAAATAAAAAAATTAAAAAAAAATCAGAACAAAAAATCATATCACTGTCAATGAGGGGGAGTGTGGAGTGGAGATCCAAAGTCCATCTGTAAACAACTGGACATCCCCTTACATAGGGTCACAAGGAAAAGATGAGCCAGTCAGGGTACAGCACCAATGAGACATACAACTTTCCTCTAGTTCTTTAATGCTTCCTCCTCCCCACTATCATGACCCCAATTCTACCTTACAACTGGCTGGACCACAGCATGTACACTGGTACAGATAAGAGCTGGAAACACAGGGAATCCAGGATAGATAAACCCCTCAGGACCAATAATGAGAGTAGCTATACCAGGAGGGTAAGGGAAAGCTGTGGGGAGTAAGGGGGAACAGATCGCAGTGTCCGACATATAACCCCCTCCCAGGGGGATGGACAACAGAAAAGTGAAGGAAAACAGTGGTCAGTGTAAGACATGAAAAAAAAAATTTTAATAAATTGTCAAGGGTTTAGGAGGGAGTGAGGGGGAGGGGAAATAAGCTGATACCACGTGCTCAAGTAGAAAGAAAATGCTTTGAAAATGATGATGGCAACATATGTACAAGTGTCCTTGACACGTGGATATATGTGTGGATGGAGGAAAAGACAATGGGACCTAGAGTTCTAGGGTGACATGGAAGAGGGGGAGGTTGGGGGAAAGGAAGTGGGTGTTAACAAACCCAGGGACAAGGGAACAACAAGTGATCCAAAATCATTGACAAGGAGGATGTAGGACTTCTGAAACCTAAAGGAATTGCTGAAACCCAAATGAAGGCTGAGCATGAGAGTGGGACAAGAGGAAAGTAAAATGAAATAGAGGAAAGAACTAGGAGGCAAAGGGCATTTATAGAGGTCTAAATACAAGAATAAAATTATTTTTTAAGCGACACGTTTAAATGAACAGATTTTTCATCAGAATCACAAAGGCCAGAAGGAAGTTGAATGACATCTTTCAAATGCTGTAAAAAGGGAACTGTCATTCGAAAATTGAACAATTAGCCACAATACCCTCTGAAAACAAAGGGGAAATCGGAACATTCTAAGATGAAAGGCAACTGAACCTTTGTCAGTAAGGGATCAACCATAAAAGAATGGCTGAAGTTACATTCTCTAAAGAGGAAGGGGCGGGGGGGGGGGAATCTGGACATTCGAAAGAGAACGCGCAAACACATATGAGTATGTGTAAAATGTCGGGCACCTTACTCTCCAGGTCTCAGTTACTCTTCTGCTGAAGGAAAACGTAGAACAAAATGACCGCAAGACCTCTCTCATTCTTTCCCGTAGGCTCAGTGACACGGAACATGGCTCATTCCAACATTCATGTGGCCCCACCCGTATCTTAGCCCACCAGCATCTTTTTATTCCCAAGTTTATTTCCCCACAGCTTTATAACATGAAGTCTTCTCTACCTCTGACTTATAAGAATAGTTTGACGTGATATGCTGGATACTCTAATATCGCCTTCTTTCTGTATGAAGTCAAATTCATTTGCAAGTAGATTACATGTAAAACTTTTACTTCTTCACCACTATCAGTTTTTGCCATTCTTTTTTTAGATCCCAGCACTACTTTAATTGCTTCCTATTAATGCCTTCTAATGACTGTACAACTCTTTTTATATTTTTAAATCATTTTGTTTGGGGCTCGTACAACTCTTCACAATCCATCCATCCATCCACTGTGTCAAGCATATTTGTACATTTGTTGCCATCATCATTCTTAAAACATTTGCTTTCTGCTTGAATCCTTTGTATCAGCTCCTCATTTTTAACCTCTCCCTCTCCGCTCCCCCCTCCCTCATGAACCCTAGATAATTTATAAATTATTTTGTCATATCTTACACTGTACAACATTTCCCTTTACACACTTTTCTGTTGTCTGTCCCCCAGGGAGGAGGTTGTATGTAGATCCTTATAATTGGTTCTCACTTTCCACCCAACCTTCCCTCCACCCTCCTGGTATCGCCACTCTCAGCACTGGTCCTAAAGGGATCATCTATCCTGGATTCCCTGTGTTTCCAGTTCCTATCTGTACCAGTGTACATCATCAGGTCTAACCAGATTTGTAAGGTAGAGTTGGGATCATGATAGTGAGGGGTGGGGAGGAAGCATTTAGGAACTAGAGGAAAGGTATATGTTTCATTGTTGCTACACTGCACCCTGACTGGTTGATCTCTGCAACCTTTCTGTAAGAGATGTTCAGTTGCTTACAGATGGGTATTGGGTCTCCACTCCACACTCCCCCTCATTGACAGTGATATGAATTTTTTGTTCTTTGATGCCTGATAACTGATCTCTTCGGCACCTCATGATCACACAGGCCTGCGTACTTCTTCCATGTGGGCTTTGTTGCTTCTGAACTAGATGGCCACTTCTTTACCTTCAAGCCTTTAAGACCCCAGACACTATATCTTTTGATAGCCGGGAACCATCAGCTTTCTTCACCACTTTTGTTTATACACCCATTTGTCTTCAGTGATCCTGTCACGAAGGTGAACATCATGAAATGCCAGTTTAGCAGAACAAAGTATTCTTACATTGAGGGACTACTTGAGTGGAGGCCCAATGTCCATCTGCTACCTTAGTACTAAACCTATAAATATATGCACATAGATCTATTTCTCCATCCTCATATATAAATATATTTACATATATACACGCCTCTTTTTAGACCTCTATAAATGCCCTTTGTCTCCTAGCTCTTTCCTCTATTTCCTTTTACTTTCTTCTTATCCCACTATCATGCTCAGCCTTCATTTGGGTTTCAATAATTCCTCTGGGTTACATTACCCTTGATCACTCCCTACCAGGCCTCCTACACACTCCTCACCACCGATTTGGATCACTAGTTGTTCCCTTGTCCCTGGGTTTGTTAACACCATTTCCTTTCCCCCTCCTCTCCCTCTCCCATGTCCCCCTAGAACCATCAGCCCCATTGTTTTTTCCTCCAGAGTGTTCATGCAGTCTATCTTATTTAGACAAACCTGCGGAGATAATAACTTGCACAAAAACAAGACTGAGCAAAACAAAACACCAATATACCACAAAAATCCAATGACAAAAAAAATCCCAACAACAAAAAAGAAAAGCTTGTAGTTAGTTCAAGGACTGTTTGTTGGTCTTTAGGAGTGTTTTCTGGTCGAGTCTGATGGGGTGCCAAGCCCTGGCCCCAAATTTTATTTTTGGTATCCCTGAGGACTTCATTGCTCTGCTCTCCTTGCTGTTCTGTTGCACACCCTTAGCGTTTTCCCTTGGTGTGGTGGTATCAGATTGGGTGCAATTCCCACACTGTGTCTTCAGTGTTGTCCCCTGTAGGGCTATGGATCAATAAGGGATGTTATGTCTCAGAGTTGGGCTGGCCATATGGTGTTCTTTGAGTGGGAATATCATCCTCAAAGTTTGGTGGGCCAGGATATGTTCCACGTTCTCCTCTTTCCCCCTCATTTGCTTCCGTGTGCTTTGATCAGATATGTCCCCCTCCCTGAGCTGCAGCTTCAGTACCTTCCTCTGCAGCTTCAGTACCTTCCTCTGGGTGGAGGGGCAGGTGTCCACGTGGTTGGGTTTGGGGTTGCCCCCCAGACCTCTCCACTGGTTCCCTGCTCCATGCTGGTATGTTGCATCCACATCTTGGGGCACCGGTGTACGACTCTTTTTAATATACTAAGTGAATTGTATGGAACATGAATTATATGTCAATAAAACTGTTAAAAGAAAATATATCTCCTTGAAGAAGCCCTAAAGCACTACGGTGAAGCTCTTGACTGCTAACTGAAATATGTGTGGCTCAAACCCACCACATTTCAGGAGAAAAGACATGACAATCTCTTCTCATGAAGATTGTCAAGTCCCATCAGATTCATAAGCAACTCCAGACAAGTGTTATTGAACTTGAACTCATTTTTATAGCCACTGTGTCCATTCATCTTGTGGAGGGTTTTCCTCTTTTTTGTTTTAACTGACCCTCTATGTTATAAGCATGGACGTCTTTTTCGAGGGAATGGTCTTTCCTGATAACATGAGACCCAGGAAACCTTGTGGGTCAGTTCTACTCTGTCCTACATGGTCTCTGTGAACTGTAACTGACACTGCAACACAGTAGGAGCACGAATAAATATGATAGATTTTTCTTACCCTAATTTGTCTAAATTATATTCGATGGTTGCAGTAAAAATTATAATAGCATTTCACCTGTGATTCTCAGTATGTGTGGAATAAAAATGCAAGTCAGTTATACAATAATAGAGAGGAAGTAAGGAATAAGGGAAAGTAAGGATTCTATACTTCACTCAAGCTGGTAAATTATGACACCAGCAGACCTAGGTAAGTTCTGAATATATAATGCAATATGTAGAACAACCCTTAAAACTCCACTCAAAGAAACCCACTAAAAATTATAACCAGTGCCACTAATTGGATTTCGAGTCATGGTGGGTGGCCCTGTGTACAGCAGAACTGTGCTACAGAGGGCTTTTAATGTTTGTTTTTCCCAAATCAAACATTTCTTTCTAGGTGCCTTTGGATTGACTAGAACCTCCAACCTTTCAGTTAAGAGCCATATGCATTAAACATTTACTCCACTCAGGAAGTCAAAAAACAAACAAATAAAACTATGTTATATATAAATAAAAATCAAATTGGAGTTGATTTTCAAGTACCCCACAGGAAGGTATGAGTTAACGACAACAACGAAAAAGAGAACAAACAAAAAGTTCCCTGACCAATTACCGTGACCTAAAAATAGTGGCTAAAGGCCATACTCTGGAGGCAGCTTGCCTGGGCTTCAATTTTGGCTTCCTCACAAGTTGCCTAACTTCTCAGTCCTTCAGTTATTGCATATTATATTGTATACTATATACGTTACATATTCTAATATATTATAAAACCCACTTCACAGGATTTTGATGAGATTTCCATAAATTTTTGCTTTTAAAAAATCATTTTATTGGGGGCTCTTACAACTCTTGTTATATCCATACATCAATTGTATCTGACATATTTGTACATATATTCCATTGTTCTTTTCTAGATATTTACTTTCCATTGAGCCCTTGGGATCAGCTCCTTTTTTTCCCTCCACACCCCCAGCGAACCCTCAGGGCCCCTTGATAGATTGTAGTTTCGATAATTTTCAAATCTCACACCGATCACTGTCTCCCTACCGCTCTGGGTTCTGTTGTTCTTCCCCCTGGATGGGGGTGAGTGATTATGTGGCATTTATTGTGATTGGTGCCCCCCTCCCTCCCCACCTCTCCCCTGCTTCCCATTACACTTTTGTTATCTCTATTCCCATTCCATTGGCATACATACATATATATGTCAATACCACTATTGTTATGGATTAATGTATAAGTGCACACCTCTGTTAATCTCCCTAATCTATTCCTTTGCTTCATAAAGCTTGCCTGTTTCTTTTTGCCTCCTCCTGCCCCGCCATCACTGTCCCTCTTCTTCTACCTCTTAGTGCTTCCTCTCCACTAGCTTGCTGCTGCTCTAAAACTCGCAGGATCTCCACCTTCTCCTAGATGCTGGTTCTGCTTCCCTAGTTGTTCCCCCTTCTCCCCAGCTCCTTCCCCCTCTACCTTCCAGAGCCATTGGCCCCATTGCTTTCTCCCTGAGCTTCCCTCCCATGTCCAACCCATATAATTAGGCAAACCATCAATGACCTAGTCCAAACAATATGAAAACATACAGTTGAAGAAAGAAAAGGAAAGAAAAAGATTAGAGAAAAACAAGAAAAAAACATACATAGGTTCAGATCTGTTTTCTGGTCCCCATGACACCCTCCCCCCGGCTCTTCAGGAAGATCTGGGCGCTGCCCCTACATGCCCGAAGTCCATTCTTGGGGCTCTTCAGGAGCTCTGTGGCTTGGCTTTAGTTCAATTGCTGATCTGTTATGCTCCATTCCCATACTGTCTCCCTGCCATGGGTCCCCATTATTTTCCCGTCTCCATATGCTCTAGTTAGGAGACAACATGTCTTGGTTGTTGGCAGTCCCACAGTCCTCTCTGTGCCTTAGCAGCTCCATGCAGGGACCTCATCCTCTGGGCTTGGTGTGCCCATGTGGAGTCTAGGCCGACTGCTCCTTTCTCTTTTTCCTTCTTGGTTTGCTTCCATCTGGGTATGGTACTGCCCCACCCCCCTGCAGGTCTAGTGTTCGGTTTAGCACATACTTCCAGGGTGGGAGTCTGGCTAGCTCTGGTTGGGGCCGGCCCTGTAGTCCACTCTTGTCATGCATTCCTCCACATGTTACATTGCCTTCCTGATTTGGCACGCCTTGGTGGGGTCTATATGCATGTTCCAATTCTGTGGAGACACAACCAATACTCTGCTCCTGGGTGGGTTAGTGGACTGTTCCCCCCATGTCATCATCTCAATTTCTCCCCACTTCCATTCTCCCTCCTCCCTTCCCCCTTCTTTATGTTGGAATCACAAGTCCTTCCCTGAGTTTGGTCTGACCTCTCCCTGACTGCCTATGCTTCCACCTTTTATTATGACACAAGTGTCTTTTCTTCTATTCCTGCTGTGCAGATTATAATTACCTCAGGGGACTCATGTTACACTTGTCCTTTTGAGATTGGCTTACATCGCTTAATATAATTCCTTCCCAACTCTTCCCATGAAACGATGTGTTTCATGTGATCATCCGTGCTTTTTAGTGCTGCATAATTCTCCATTGTGTGTATGTGCTAGAGTTTACTAATCCACTGGTCTATAAATGGAAATTTTGGTAGTTTCAAATTTGGAAATTGTGAATTGTGCCGCAATAAACATTGGAGTGCAGATGACTGGTTGTGTTTTACTTCTTACCTCTTCTGGGTATATGCCCAGTAGCGGGATGGCTGGGTCATAAGGTAGATCAATTTCCATTTTGCTTTGCACAGTGTCTGTACGTATCTACACGACCACCCGCAGTGGAGGAGGGTTCCTATTTCACCACATTCACTCCAACATCTGTTGCTCTCTAATTGTTTGATTTGGACTAACCTCAAGGGTGTTAGATGGTATATCATGATTGTTTTTATTTGCATTACTCTTATGGCTAATAAACAGAAACACGTTTGCATGTATTTGTTGGCCATATGGGTCCCCTCCCTAGTAAAGTTGCTTTTCAGTTCTTTCGCCCACTTCCTTAGGGGGTTAACAGTTTTCCTCTTTTTGCAGGCCATGAGGGTGTTGTAGATATTAGTAATAAACCTTTTGTTTGATGTGTTATTACTAAAAATCCTCTCCCAGTCGGTGGGTTGCCTTGTCACCCTCTTGGTGAAATCTTTCGAGGCACACAGGTGTTTTATTCTTATTAAATCCCATATGTCGATTTCCAATTCACCTGCGTGTGTACCTTTCCCTATTGCAGTGAGCCTATGAATTCCCTGGCCAATGATCCTAGAGTAGTCCTGATTCCTTCCTTGTTAGTCCTGATGGTTTAAGGTTTTACTTCTAGGTCTGTGATCCACCTTGAGTTTGTTCTTGTGTGTGGGGTGAAGTAAACACCTTGTTTCATTTTTCTACATGTGGATATCCATTGTTTCTAGCACCACTTGTTAAAAAGGACATCCTTTTCCCACTTGATGTTTTTGGGACCCTTATTGAAGATCAGTTGTCTATATGCTGATGGTATTACTTCTGGGCTTTCTATTCTTTTCCCCTAGTCTGAGTATCTGTCTTTATGTCAGTACCAAACTGTTTTGACCACGATAGCTGTGTAGTAGGGTTAAAATCAGGTAAAGCGAGTCCTCTGACTTTGTTCTTCTTCTTGAGGAGTCTCTGCTAATTCTGGGCTTCTTCCCTCTCCATATGAAATTGGTGGTCAGTTTTTCCAATTCTTTGAAGAAGGTTGTTGGTATTTGAATTAGAATAGTATTAAACTTATAAAGTGCTTTGGGTAAGAATGTCATCTTTACTATGTTGGGCCTTCCAATCCACGAGCAAGGACCGTTCTTCCATTTGTGGAAGTCGCTTTTGATTTCCTGTAGTAGTTTTCTTTATATAGGTCTTTAGGGTTTTCTTAATAAATATACTCCTAGGTATTTCAGTTTGTTCTTGGCTACTGTAAAGGGCACTGCCTTCTTGATCTCGTCTTCCATGGTCCTGTCCAATGTATAGCAAACTTATCTACTTCTGTTTGTTGGTCTTGTGTCCTGCCACTCTTTCATATTCCTACATTGCTGTAAGTAATCCTGTTGTGGAGCATTTGGGGTTTTCAATGTACAGTATTATGTCATCTGCAAATAGCAATAGTTTCACCTCCTCCTCTCCCATGTGAATACCTTTAATGTTGTACCACTGTCTTATGTTGTTATCTAGGACCTCCAATATGATATTGTATAGAAGTGGGGACAAGGCACATCCCTGTCTTGTGCCCTTTTTCAGTGGAATTATTTTTGTCTTTTCTCCATTGACTATGATGTTGACTGTTGGCTTTTTGTAGATAGCTTGTATTAGCTTTAGGAATCTTCCTTCCATTCCTATCTTCATGAGTGTCTGAATTAGGAATTGGTGTTGGATGTTGTCAAATGTTCTTTCTGCATCTATTGACAGTATCATGTGGTCTTCATACTTTTTTTTATCATTGTGATTGATCGGTTTTCGTGTGGTAAACCATCCCTGCATCCCTGGAATGAATCCTACCTGGTCGTGGTGGATGATATGTTTCATAAACTTTTGTGTTCTATTGGCCACTATTTTGTTAAGAATTTTTGCATCTATGTTCATTAGAGATATCGGTCTGTAGTTCTCTATGCCTGTGGGGTCTTTGCCCTGTTTGGGTATCAAAGTTACACTGGCTTCATAGAATGAGTTTGGGAGTTTGCCATCCTTTTCTATGCTCTGGAATACTTTGTGGAGGATCAGTGTCAACTCTTCCCTGAATTCTTGGTAGAATTCCACTATGAAGCCATCTGTTCCGGTGGCTTTTTTTATTGGTAGCTTCTTGATAACCCTATCTTTTTCTTGTTTCGCTATGGTTTTGTTGAGGTTCTTGAGCTCTATCTGAGACAATCTAGGGAGGGACTGTTTTTCCAAGTATTTATCCATGTCTTCCACATTTCTGAATTCATTAGAATACAGTCCTTCATAGTACCATGTGATTATCCTTTTCATTTCATTGGGGTCTGTTTGCAATTTCCCATTTCATCCCTCATCCTGGCTATTGATGTTTGTTCCTTCCTTTCCTTGGTTAGGTTCTACCAGCAGTCTGTCAATTCTGTTGATCCTTTCACAGAATCAGCTTTTTACTGTATTTATCTTTTGCATTGTTCACTTGTTTTCTCACTGGTTTAACTCTTCCCTGATTTTTATCACCTATATACTCGAATGTAAGCTGGCCCTAGTATAAGTTGAAGTACCTAATTATTACCTGGGAAACCAGAAAAACTGATTGACTCGAGTATAAGCCTAGGGTGGGAAATGCAGGATGTCAATTAACACAGAAACCAGAGGGGAGAGACAGAATGCAGCCACAGACACATCCTTACCAGTTCGGCTGCCGGCGTAAGTGAATCACTACAGGTGCTTCTGCAAATTGGAGCCGTCCACATCATAAGATGGCTCTGATTGGTTAGATGTGAGTAAACAAACATTCAAAGCCCTGCAGTATCAGCGGGGCTTTGAATGAACAGCGGAGAAACAGCAATCACCCACGAGATGTTAGACCTCACTGGGTTACCACTGACCCGTGTATAAGCTGAACCCCAGTTTTTCAGCACATTTTTTGGTATTTCTTTTCTTTTGCTATTGGAGGGGTTGTTCTGTTGACTCTATTCTAGTTGTTGGAGGTTTTGTGATAACATCAGTCATAAACCTCTCTTCTTTTTTCATATGTGTATTTATTGATGTCAAGCCACCTCTGGTAACTGTCTTTGCAGTATCCCATAAGTTTTGATTAGTTCTCATTAGTTTCTAGAAACTTCGTAACTTCCTCTCTAATCTGGGCCTGTACCCATTCATGTCACAGAAGATCATTGTTCATTCTCCAATCATTTGCCTTTGCTTTTCTGGATATCTTTTATCAATCTCCAGCTTTATGGCATGATGATCCAAGAAAGACATCTGAATAATCTCTATGTGTTTGAATTTACTCAGGCTTGACTTGTGTCCCAGCATGTGGTCTATTCTTAAAAATGAGCCATGTGGACTTGAGAAGAATGTGGATTTTTTGCATTTGGGGGAACCTCTATAAATGTCTATCAGGCCCAGTTGTCTAATTGCATTGTTTAGCGCTATTATAATGTATACAACATACATTACGTATTATAATATATAATAATACCCAGTTCACAGGATTTTGATGAGGTTTCTATACATTTTTACTTTTAACAGTGCCTGGCTCATGGTAAACATAGCTACATGTTTACCAATCTGATAAAATAATAAAATGTGTTTCTTTACTAGGAGCATGGGACATTCAGTTGTTCCTATTTTTTACTATCATAAATTACACTGCACTGAACATCCTTGTACTTTCTCCGTATTCTATGTCACTGAGTATGTTTTAGGATATAGGAATTTTCTGAAATACATTTTAATGTTAATAGATAATCCCCACTCTTCCCTATACAGGATATACATATTTCTCTTAAACAACAACATCTACTTCGATTGAGTTGATTCAGAACTATAGCAGTTCACATATAGGATTTTGGAGACTGTAAATCTTTACAGGAGGAGACAGCCTCATTGGTCTCCCAAGGAGTGATTGGTAGCTTTGAACTACAAACCTTGCAGCTAATAGCCATACATATAAATGGTAGTTCATAACACAGAGCTTAAGAAACTGGAGTAGCTGGAGTTCTCACCAACGTGATCATTGTTTTGTCAGTACAAAGAATGCCACATAGAAGTCTTTATGGCAGATATTATAAAGATGTCCTAATTGTTCAGGACTTTATACCAACAACTTCCCAAATGCACCAAGGTATCCTGGTTAAAAGATAGAATTTTAAGCTCGATTTCTGGGATTCAAATTCCAGCTCCACCTCTTAGAAGCTGTGCAACCTTAAAGATGTTGCTTAACTCTCCATGCTTCGATTTCCTCAAAGGGGCAAAATGAGTTAATACTCTGAAGGTACTCAGAGGTGTGCCTGGCATAAAGACTGTTTATTACTACCTTAAACCAAACAGAAAAGCTAACTGAAATCCCTATCATAATGCCCTAAATACATTCTGAAAGCATGCAGATAACAAAATGTTATGAACTTAAATGTGAAATAGGCAAGCAAAGATAGAAAACGTCTCCCTCTCTCATTTATTTAGCAATATTAGCTGCCAAGAGCACTGTAATTCAGCTACCACTTCTGTGTCACCACTATCTGCAGCCTGTTCAACACTGCCTTCACAATAAATCATCTGAAAAGGGTGAGGGAAAATTTACACAGTAAATTCTGCATAAGTTCTTTTTTTAACCTCTGAGCCAATCCTAACATACACATGTGGGAGCACAGCGCATTTATTTGATGACAAACAGCTTGTTCTGTTCCATAGGGGCATCAGGAAAACTCAACACATGCTTTTAAGTCTTTGTTATTCTTGGTGAAAAGGACCTTCATGACTAAAGGAGTTTATTCTTAGATTTCTTAGGACTGTAAGTCAAAATATAAGATCATGCTTTGGGTATATATTGTTTGTTGTGTCTTTAAAGAGAGTTAAAATAAGCTGTTAGGATTACTCTTTTAAGCTCTGCATTTAGAGTCGATTCTATTTTAGAGTATTTTTACTCAGTATAGAAACAAACTAAAGCAAGATAAAGTATACAAGATTACATAATTCCTTGCTACGAAAGACTAGCAGCTGGCTGCTACCAAAATTGCAGCTATCTGTCTATCTTTAGTTTTTCCTCTCCTTATTTACAATGAATAGTTTCACTCTGGAATCAGACACGGAAGAAACTATCAAAACTAAATGTAAATGTATCCATTTTATTCAACTTGGTAGTGAAATACTAAAGTCAAATGAATTACTCTACAACAACTAGGTTTTATGCATCATAGAACATGTACACAATGTGTGGTGGTAAGACATCTACCCTCAATTCATACCTAGTTTGAATGTGGACCATATATCCCTGACTTGCTGCCTGTTTCAATGCCCACTACTCCAGTCTGTTTTCAGCATAAATAATCAAATATTAATATTTCCATTTGATAAGCATACGTATTACATGCCCAGGATCCCCAATAACCAATAGAAGAGCCTTGCATCCTAATTTAAGTTTTGGAAATGTTGGCTCCTCCTATTTATAACCAGGTCACCAGGCTTGGTCCTTGGACCCATAACTTGAAGAACTTGATTGATTACTGTTTCAAAGGAAGTTTCAGAAGGGAGGGCTCTTAAGTATTCCTAAGAACTTCTGATCCATTGTTCCTTAAAATCATCGGAGGTTTGCAAGACCTAGTATAAACAAGAAGACTCTGCTAGATACACAGTAATTTATCCTGACTTCCATTTCACTATTGAAACCTGTAATCATATGGACTGACTTCAATGAACCAAACTCAAGGTAATTGGAATATAGACTAAAGAAGCACTCAACTCTCCATACCATTAAGAATGTGAACTATGGAATTATATAGCAAGACGTTGAATATTGTCTGCCCCACTTATTAGCTGTGTGAACTTAAGTTAAAACTTACTTTGCTCTGATTGACATTGGGCCTCTACTCAAGTACTCTCTCAATGCAAGAAGAGTTTGTTCTATTAAACTGGCATTCCATGATGCTCACCTTCCCAGCGCATAATGCTCACCTTCCTGACACAATCTCCAAAGACAAAGTGGATGCAAATGTGGTGCAGAAAGCTGATACTATATCAAAAGATATAGCATCTGGGGTCTTAAAGGCTTGAAGATAAACAAGTGACCATCTAACTGAGAAGCAACAAAGCCCATATGGAAGAAGCACACCAGCCTGTGTGATCACGAGGTATCTCTGGAATCAGGTATCACACATCAAAGAAAAAAAATCATATCATTGTGAATGATGGGGAGTATGGAATGGAGACCCAAAGCCCATCTGTAGGCAACTGGACATCCCTTACAGGAGGGTTTCGGGGAGGAGACAAGCCAGTCAGGGTGAGATGTAGCAAGGATGAAACAACTTTCCTCTAGTTCTTCAATGCTACCTCCCCACCAACTATCATGATCGCAATTGTACCTTACAAACATGGTGAGACCAGAGAATGTACACTGGTATAGATAAGAGCTGGAAACACAGGGATTCCAGACCAGATAAACTCCTCAGGGCCAATAATGATATTAGCGATACCAGGAAGGTAAGGGAGAGGTGGGGGAGAAAGGGGGAACCAACACGAGGATCTACATATAACCTCCTCCCTGGGGGACAGTAGGTGAAGGGAGACATCGGAGTATGTAAAACTTGACAAAAATAATTCCTTATAGATTATCAAGGTTTCGTGAGGGAGGGGGAAATGAGGAGCTGATACTAAGGGCTCAAGTAGAAACAAAATGTTTTGAGAATGATGATGGCAACAAATGCACAAATGTGCTTGACATAATGGATGGATGGATGGATTGTGATAAGAATTGTATGAGCCCCCAATAAAATAATCTTTGCTTCAACTTTCTCGTCTGTAAAATAGTGGTAATAAGCATCATCCTTATAGTATTATTATGTGGATTAAATGAGCTGATAGTATTTTATTTTTAACTCATCATTTATTTGGTGTTCTTACAGATGTCATAACATTGCATAATTCAACTAGATCAAACATAATTATACAATTGCTACTACAATTAGTTTCAAACATTGTCTTCCTTCTTGACTTCTTTGATATCAGCTCCCCTTTATTCCCTCCAGCCCACACCTTTCCCCCCAGGACCCTTTGTTGTCATTGTTATATATTATTATTCATACATGTGTGTGAATATATATATTAGCTGTAACATTCCATCCAATATATATATTCACCTACAATTCTCTTATTTCCTCCCCTCACATGGGGTTATACAGTCATCATTGCTGAGCTGACAGTATTTTTTAAAATCATTTTTACTGGCGGCTCTTACAGCTCTTATAACATTCCGTACAACAATTTTATCAAGCATGTTTGTACATATGTTGCCACCTCATTTCTGAAACATTTTCTACTTGAGCCCATGGTATAAGCTCCTCTCTTTTCCTCTCCCTCCCCCACCCTCGTACCCTCGTGAATCCTTGATCAATTACATATTGAATTATATATCATTTAAATTATGTCCATTGCCTCTTCACTCACGTTGCTGTTATTCATCCCCTTCGGGTGGGGGGAGCTATATATCCAACCTTATGATGAGTCCCCCCTTTCTCTCCTTCCTCCTCCCCGCCATCCCCCTACCCACTACTGTTCCTAAGGGGGTTATCTGTCCTGAATTCCATATGCCAAGAGCTCTTATCTCTACCAATGTGTGTTCACTGTTCTAGCCAGATCTGTAAGGTAGATCTGGGTCATGGTAGTTGGGGGGAGGAAGCCTTCAGGAATGATGTGTGATTCATCACTAAAGGAATGATGTGTGATTCATCAGTGCTATACTACACCTTGGTTGAATCATCGCTTTCTCATAACCCTTCTGTGGAGGGACATCCAATTTTCTACAGATGGGCTTTGGGTCTCCACAAAAAACCCACTAGTTTGCATCATAGAGTAGTTTGTTTGGGATCTTTGATATCTGATACCTGATCTCATCAAGACCTCATGATCACACAAGCTGGTGTGCTTTTCCATGTGGGCTTATTTGCTTCCCTTCTAGATGATTGCTTGTTTAACCTCAAGCCTTTAAGGCCCCAGAGGCTATATCTTTTTATAGCTGGGCACCATCCACTCTCTTCACCACATTTACTTATACACTCATTTTGTCTTCAGCAATTGTGTTGGGAAGATGATTATCAAAGAGTGGCAGGTTATCAGAACATAGTGTTCTTGTGTTAAGAGCGTCCTTGAGTAAAGGCCCAAAGTCCATCTACTCTCTTAATACTTAACATATAAATATATGCACATTGGTCTCTATCCCTTTCATTATAAATTAATATATTTACATATATACATGCCTATAGCTATACCTCTATAAATAGTTTCTGCATCCCATTTCTTTTCTCTATTTCCTTTCACCTTCCTCCTATCCCACTATCACGTTCACCTTCCATTCAGTTCTCAATAATTCCTCTTGATTAAACCCCACCAAGCATTATACACCTTCCTGGTTACCAATTTTATATCTCTTGTTGTTCCTTTATCTTGTTGTTGACTCCCCACTCCCCTTTTCTGCCCCCTTGATAGTATTTTTTATCTTAGTATGTTTATTTACATCATTAGGTTTTTTGTTAGTATCATTAGTTCTGTATGGAGAGAGATTTACAACGAATGTCTAGAAAATAATCATCAAAATGTATTGTTTGGTGTACAACATCCTTCATAAGACACACCAGAAGGGTCTGATTTGGAAATCTCACTAAGCAAACTGGACTTTACCTTAAACAGACCTATAGCAAATTAAAGGAACTGAAATATTCTCTTGACGTTAAAGCTGAACTAGCCTAGTGTGGGAAGCATCAGATGACTAACTATGATCCCACGGGTGGACATCGTTGGTCTTTGGTTTAAATCTCTTGCTTAGAAGGTGCCTAATAAAAGACAACTCAAGACTACATATATTTGCTGTTTTTATACTTTCTTTGGTTTTCTGTTTGTTTGTTTGTTTTTATGGCATGTCTTAACCCAGCAGGCATAGTTTTACCTGTGTGAATAAGCATTATTGAAAGTTTTGAAAACAATTTTATTGTTATAATTCACATGTCATAAAAACCAACACTTCAACTATATTTTTTTAAATTGTGCAGTTACCACCAAAATTGATTTTAGCACATTTTCTTCTTTTTTTTTTTTAAATTTTAACAATTTATTAGGGGCTCATACAATTCTTACAACAGTTCATACATATACATACATCAATTGTATAAAGCACATCTGTACAGTCTTTGCCCTAATCATTTTTTTCTCTTTTATTTTTTTACATTTTATTAGGGACTCATACAACTCTTATCACCATCGATACATATACATACATCAATTGTATAAAGCACATCCATACATTCCCTGCCCCAATCATTCTCAAGGCATTTGCTCTCCACTTAAGCCCCTTGCATCAGGTCCTCTTTTTTTTCCCCCCTCCCTCCCCTTTCCCCCCTTCCTCATGTGCCCTTGGTAATTTATACCTTGTTATTTTGTCATATCTTGCCCTATCCGGAGTCTCCCTTCCCCCCTTCTCTGCTGTCCCTCTCCCAGGGAAGAGGTCACATGTGGATCCTTGTAATCAGTTCCCCCTTTCCAACCCACTCACCCTCCACTCTCCCAGCATCGTCCCTCACACCCTTGGTCCTGAAGGTATCATCCACCCTGAATTCCCTGTACCTTCAGCCCTCATATGTACCAGTGTACAGCCTCTGTCCTATCCAGGCCTGCAAGGTAGAATTCGGATCATGGTAGTTGGGGGGAGGAAGCATCCAGGATCTGGGGGAAAGCTGTGTTCTTCATCGGTACTACCTCGCACCCTAATTAACCCATCTCCTCTCCTAAACGCCTCTATGAGGGGATCTCCATTGGCCGACACTTGGGCCTTGGGTCTCCACTCTGCACTTCCCCCTTCATTTAATATGGTATATATATACATATACATACACATACATACACACACTTATATCGTTGTGTTTTTTTTTTTGCATGATGCCTTATACCTGGTCCCTTGGCACCTCGTGATCACACTGGCCGGTGTGCTTCTTCCATGTGGGCTTTTTTGCTTCTGAGCTTGATGGCCGCTTGTTCACCTTCAAGCCTTTAAGACCCCAGACACTATCTCTTTTGATAGCCGGGCACCATCAGCTTTCTTCACCACATTTGCTTATGCACCCATTTGTCTTCAGCGATCCTATCATGGAGGTGTGCAGTCAATGATATGATTTTTTGTTCTTTGATGCCTGGTAACTGATCCCTTTGGGACCACTCGATCACACAGGCTGGTGTGTTCTTCCATGTGGGCTTTGTTGCTTCTGAGCTAGATGGCCGCTTGTTTATCTTCAAGCCTTTAAGACCCCAGTCACTATCTCTTTTGATAGCCGGGCACCATCAGCTTTCTTCACCACATTTACTTGTTCACCCACTTTGGCTCCAGCCGTTGTGTCGGGAGAGTGAGCATCATAGAGTTCCAATTTAATAAAAGAAGGTATTCATGCATTGAGGGAGTGTTTGAGTAGAGGCCCAAGGTCCTTCCGCCACCTTAATACTTGACCTATAAATATAGACACATAGATCTATTTCCCCAACCTCCTATATATATTTGCATGTACATGTCTTTGTCTAGACCTCCATGAATGCCCTTTGACTCCTAGCTCTTTCCTCCATCTCCCTTGACTTTCCTCCTGCCCTACTACCATGCTTCGTCGCCACCTGGGCTAGAGTATACCTCTTCTCTAAGCAACCTTACCCTTGATCTTTTCCCACCATGCCTGCCACTCCCCCTTCTCTACCACTTGGGGGTCCCATGTTTTTCCCTTGTCCCTGGGTTTGTTAACACCACTTCCTTACCCCCCCTACCCCCCCACCCCAAGTCACCCCGGAACTGTCGGTCCCGTTGTTTTTTCTCCAGATAGTTCATCCAGCCTGTCCTATTCAGACAGACCTGTGGAGTCACTAACATGCACGAAAACTAGACAGAGGAAAACAAAGCAACAGTATACAACCAGACAACAAAACAACAAAAACAAACCACTGACAAAGAACAGAACAAAACAGTTCACAAGAGAAAAGCTTGTAGTTAGTTGAGGGATCGTTTGCTGGCCCTTAGGAGCGTTTTCCAGTCCAGTCTGTTGGGGCACCACGCCCTGGCCCCAAAGTCCACTTTCAGCATTCCCTGGGGATCTTGCCACTCCATTCCCTTGCTGTTCCACTGCACTCCCCCAGTGATTTGCCTCGGTGTGGTGGTATCAGGTCAGGTGCAATTCCCACACTGTGTCTCCGGTGCTGTCCCCTGTATTGCCCTTAGTCACTGAGGGGCATCATGTCTCATAGTAGGGCCAGATATGTTGTCCTCTCTGTGGACTGGCTGCTCTACTCAGGAACATCATCATCACGGCCTGGTGGGCCAGGCTGTGCTCCACTCTCTCCTCCTGCCCCTTCGTCTGCTCCCGTGTGCTCTTATCAGATATGTCCATCTCCCGGAGCTGCAGAGTCAATGTCGTCCTTTGGAACAAATTCTTTTCGGGGGAGGGGCAGGAATCCACTTAATTTATGGTGCTGGGGCCAGCCTCCCAGACCTCTCCACTGGTTCCCTCCTTCACGCCGGGATATTGCATTCACACCTTGTGACACTGGGTTGAAGTCTGGTCCCACTTTCCCTGTGGAGATATAAACAATACCCTCCCCTTGGGTGGATTAGTGCCCCATGCCCCCACTACCCTTTTCTTCCTTATATTCATCCTCATTGTTAGGTCCCGTTCTCTACTACTATACCCCTCAAAAAACCCAAACTTGCTGCTGTCCAGTCGATTCTGAAAGGACAGTGTACGACTGTCCCTGTGAGTTTCTGACACCAAACCCTTTGCAGGAATAGTAACCCACAACACCACCACGGCTCCTAGGAAACTATAATCCAGTTACTGTCCCTATAGATGTGCCTGTCCTGGACTTCATAGACAGAACCAAACCAAAATAAACAACAACAAACTAAAGCAGACACAAACTTCAATTTTAATGAAAGCAGAAAATATTATAAACTGGAACAAATATACAGTGGGTCAAAAGGGAAATCAAACTGGCAAGGTGTCACATTTTAACCTAACTACAATTGCAGTAACACACACTAAAATGCACTGTATCTGATATCAAGGCCTGTCACATCCCTGGCTCACAGTCAGAGAAAATTCATCAGAGGCTTAATCCATGAGAGGAGAATGCTTTGGGGGCTTTTACTTATGCAAAACTGGGTGTTCAGAATTTAAGTCCTAATACCATTCCCTCCTCTGGATTTGAATTTTCTTATTTGCAATCCTTAGATCACACATCCTTTTTATATGTAGAATTAGCTGACACCTCACATAGATGCTTGTTTTAGACAAGCCTTTAAGATCTCAGATGCTGATACTTGGTACTATCTGATTTCTTTACCACTCATTGCTATAGCCCCAATAACTTCATTTATCTCCTTTTGAGGGCAAGTATCAAGTATGACCACATCATTTTTTTTAAAGTATGACCACATCATAAGCACTTTCAAATTCATATGAAACAACTGAAAATGCCATGGCTAGATCAGATGCACTTTAGCCATCCTTGTTTTTTAAATACTGTAAAGAGGTCTTGTGCACCAGATTGCCCATTGCAATGTGCTATTTGAGCATCTTGTAGGGTCACCCTTCTTGATAATGAATCTCTTCCACTCAGTTGGCCAAGTATCTGACTTTCAAATTTCCTGGCACAGATGAAAACTAGTTCTATTGGTATTCTATCAATTCCTGGAGCCTGGTTTTTGACAAATGCTTGCTTTTCAGCTGGAACTTCTTCAGTAGCATTGGTTCTTGTTCGTATGCTACCTCCTACCATGATTGGATCTTGACTGATATTTTCTTATATCTACTCTATCTACTTTCCATGTTCTTTTGATACTTCCTGATTCATTCAATGTTTTGCCCATTGAATCTTTCCATATTGTAACTCTAGGCTTGAATTTTTTCTTAAATTCTTTCAGTTTAAGATATGCTGACTGTTTTCTTCCTTTTGGGTTTTCTAATTCTGGGTATTTACACATTTAATTATAATATTTAATTCTGTCTTCTTGAGTTGCCCTTTGAAAATTTCTGTTCTGTTCTTTGATGTCATCGTTTCTTCCATTTGTCTTAGTTACTCTAAAATCAATAGCAAGTCTCAGAGTCTCTTCTGACACGCGCTCTGATCTTTTCTTTCCTGTCTTTTTAATGACCTTTTGCTTTCTTCATGAACGATGTTACTTATGTCATCCTATAGCTCATCAGGTCTTCTATCATTAATGTTCAATGCAACAAATCTGTTCTTGAGATTTTCTCAAAATTCAGGTGGGATAGAGTCAGAGTCGTATCTAAACTCTTGTGGAACTTTCAGCTTCCATATGAAATTGTATATGAGCAATATGTGGTCTCTTCACCAGTCAGCCCCTGACCTGGTTTTAGCTTATAATATTTTGCGTCTCCATTGACCTTTCCACAGATGTAGTCAATTTGATGTCTGTGTATTCCATCTGGAGTAGTTCTTACATGTAGTTGCCATTTGCTTTGGTTAAAAAAAAAAGTCTTCACTATGCACAAGTCACTGGTCTTGCAAAATTCTATCATGTGATCTCCAACTTCATTTCTATCACCAAGACCATATCTTTCTATTACTGTTAATTCCTGTTTACAACTTTTGCATTCTAATTGCCAATAATTATCAGTGCATCGTGGTTGCAGTTGATTGATCAATCTTCACCTGAAGAAGTTTGTAGAATTCTTCAGTTTCCTCATCACTAGCTTTGGTTGTTGATGCATTAATTTGAATAACAGTTTTATTGATTGATTTCTTTAAATGTAGATAGATGTAATCCTTTCACTCTCAGTGTAATGGGGAATTGAACAACTAATTAATTAAAAATTATAATGTGGGATAGTACGAGTAACAGTGGAAGCCTGTAAAATGTAAAGAACCAGCAGAGAATCTAGAGGGATTAACATTGTTGCCAGGTGTGGTTAAGTAAGGCTTTAGTAGGCAGCCATTGTCTGCCCCGTTTCCAGCAGTGAATCAAGAACTGAAGGAATGCCTGGTAAAAATGGGAAATATTTAACCTAGTAAGTGCTGGGAGGGCATTAGGATGGGGGGAAACCTGGCAGGACAGGAGACTGAAAAAGGAGGGGGACAGGATCACGGAAAGATTAGAGGCTGGTCCAAGGATTAGACCTTCCCTGGCTAGATGGAGACCCAAGCCATTTCCAAAAGGGAATCTAGGACACACTCTGCCGTGGCATCAGTGCTGATGTATAGCGACCCTATAGGACAGGGTAGAGTTGCCCTGTGCGTTTCTGAGACTGTAACTGGTTACAGGAGTAGAAAGCCCTGGAGTAGAAAACTCCAATGTCTGCTTCTTTGACCTTGGACCAGCTGCTGCAGTGAGTTGAAGGACCTTCAGTCAATTAACTGTTCCATGAAAGCGAGTTGAACTGAGGCCACTGTACTGCTGTGTGGACTAAGTAGCCATTCTATTCCTTCTTGCTGTATAAACCTGTGCATACAGAAATATAGAGATACATAGATGATAGATAGATAGATAGATGGATAGATAGACAGACAGACATGGAGGACCTTGAGTATCTCAGCCCAATGTGCAGCCACCATGCCACCAGAGCTCCAAAAGTATTGTGAGCAGTTTTCTTATTCCCTTTAAAGTACAACGCTTGATGTTCTTCCACTGCTGGGAATGATGGCTGAAATGTCCTGGACCTGACCTACTTTGAATCCCATTTAGCTGCTAATGCCATTGGACTCAATCTATTGATGCCTAATAGTTTCTTTCGAGAGAAAGGTTTGTGACCGGAGCAAGGGAACTTACACATTAGAAGTCAGAAAGCATCTCCCTGCATGAGAGAACAAACCCCGGGTGGGTTCAGTCCTAAAGGTATTGGCTGGGTCACAGCTAACACACAGTGTCATAGGAAGTTCTCTGCTAAGAGCCATGGTGGTGTAGTGGTTATCTGTCGGACTACCAACTGCAAAGTTCCCATGCAAAACTTCCAGCCACTCTACGGCAGAAAGACAAGGCGCTGTACTCTGGTAAAGAATGACAGTCTCAGAAACCCACCGGGGTGTAGTTCTGCGCTTTCCTCTACGGTTGAGATGAGTGGGAATTGCCTGGATCGCCAGCTCCTCCTCACTAAACCATGCGGGGACACTCTTCCACCGATATCACTAGGGAACTGGTTCCAATCTAGCCTGGCTCCTCCTGTGTGTCCCACATTGTTGTTGACCAACACAGACTCTGAATTTGAATTCTTGTATCTGGTTGGGGTACAGAGTTCGTTGAAAAGATATCTACCACAATCTCCCACTGGCGGTTCAGAAAGAAATGTCCTTGGTGGGGGATACCTGTTTCAGAAGATTCTGGGCATTGGGATCAGAGGTTCAAATAAAACTGCTCAGGGTGCTCATGGGTTTCCTCATTTGTCATCTATAGTATTATCCTTCCAAATCACCCAGAGTCTTGTTTCATTAAGTGTGCATAAGCAAGTGTGGTAAAGGCTGATGGTGCCCGGCTACTGAGAGATATAGCGTCTGGGGACTTAAAGGCTTGAAAGCAAACAAGCGGCCATCTAGCCCAGAAGCAACAAAGTCCACATGGAAACAGCACACCAACATAGGTGATCGTGAAGGGCAGAGGAGACCAGGTCTCAAACAACAAAGGCTGGGGCAGGGGGGAGGGGGCAGAAATCACATCACCGTGAATGAAGGGGAGTGCATGATGGGGACCCAATGCCCATCTGTAGACAGCTGGACATCCAGAGGGGTAGTGGGGAGGAGATGAGTCACTCAGGGTTCAGTGTAGCAACAATGAAACTCAAAACCTTCCTCTAGTTCCTGAATGCTTCCTCCCCTCCCAATTATCATGACCCCAATTCTACCTTGCGGACCTGCTTAGACCAGAGGATGTACAGTGGTGCAGTAGGGATCTGGAAACACAGGGAATCTAGGACGGACGAACGCCTCAACACCCACGGTAGGAGTGGCGACACCAGGAGGGAAGGGGATGTAGAAAGGGAGAACCGATCTCGGAGATCTATGTGTAACCTCCTCTCTGGGAGATAGGCAATGTGGAGGTGGGTGAGGGGAGATGCCGGGCAGTGTAAGATAAGATATAATAATTATTTATAAACTATTAAGGGACCAGGGGGAAGCGGGGAGGGGGTGGAGGGAAACCGAGCTGATTCCGGGAACTCAAGTGGAAGATGAATTTTGAGAATGACAAGTGCAATGAATATATGTATGGATTGTGATAAGAGTTGTATGAGCCCCAATAAAAAGATTTATTAATAAAAAATAAAATAAAAACCTTGTCATTTCTCTGGGGGAATGCTAAAAGGCCAGTACTTAAACTGGCTGAGGAAATCCATGCTGTACCAAAGAGCGGCCTACTAAACCCAGTGTAAAGGATAACTTTCAATAAAAGCACTTCCCCAGGAACCCACATGGCTCACAGCACCAACAGTTATTTGCAGGAAGAGCTATAGGTGAGCTGTTTATCTCTTAGAATTCTGAATTTTTACAGCAGTTTCAGAAATTTTTTTCCTTTGAATACATTATATAAAACAACAAAACTTAAAACAGTGCCACTAATAAAGTACTGTTCATTGGGTTCTAACTATATTATAATCAGCACCCATGGAAGCAGCCATAAAGAAATCAAAAGTCCTGCTGTATTGGGTAAATCTGCTGCACAAGGTCTCTGTAGATGTTAAATAGCAAAGATGCCATTTTGAAGATTAAGGTGCACCTCACCCAAACCATTATATTTTCAGTTGCCTCATCTGCATGTGAAAGCAGAAGACTATTTGAGAAGAACTGCTGCCTTTGCATATGTTGCTGCTGAGAATATGCCATGACCGTACCATGGATTGTCCGGGAACACACCCGTCTGACTTGGAAGCATTACAGCTGGCATGCTCACGAGAGGTAAGGATGATGAGACTTCACCTCACACACTTTGGACATGGTAACAGATGACACTAGTCCCTGGATAGGGGCTTCCTGTATGGCAGAGGGTTCGTGAAACAAAGATTCTCAACGAGATGAATTGACATATGGCTGCAACAACAGGCTCAAGCAAAGCCATGCAGGACTGGACATTGTTTCATTCTCGTGCATAGAGGGTTCCTATGAATCAAAACCATCTCATTGGCACCAGCAACAAGTACTACATTTCAAAGGCGCTCCCGTGGTGCAATGGTTACTCAATTGGCTGCTAACTGACCAGCAATGCGAATCTACCAGCCACTCTTGGGGGGAGAAAGGTATGGCAGTTTGCTTCCATAAAGATTACAGCCTTGGAAACTCTGTAATCCTATAAGATTATGTGTAATCCTATATGTGAACCAACTCAAGGGCAATGGGTAGAACTACATTTCAAGGAGTCCCGTGTCTCAGTGGTTTGGTGCTCAGCAACCAACAGAAAGGTTGGTGTTTCAAACCCACCTAGATGTTCTGTGGGTAAAAAAGACCTGATTGTCTGTTTTCTTAATGATTACAGTTTAGGAAACCCTAGTGGGAAAGTTTCATTCTGCTATATAGGATTAATGTGAGTTAGAATCAACTCAATGGCCCATTACAAAAGCTGTATTTCAGTCATGTTCCTTATGTCTGAAACATGGTTTATTTCTATTTACTTAATCCAGTTTATTCCTCAAGATAGAAGAATTATCATCCCTAGTTTTCAAACAAACTAAAGTCCAAGTTTGTTCACTAACTTCTCCAAAGAGCTAGAAAGCATATTTTAATTTAGGCCCACCTAATTCCATTGCCCTGCTCTTCAGTCCTCTCCCCCGAGAGGTGGCGTGGGCCCTGGACGCTGTGTGTGGACTCAGTGTCAGACAGGGACTGAGCCACTCATTGTGTACTCTGAAATGCAATTCTTCAACACTCTTTATGAAGTGAAGTATTAATAACACCAAATGCATGGTTAGGTTGTGGAGGAATAAAGGAAATAATATGTGAAAAGAAGCAGTTGAGCTAGTCCTGTGTAGAACTGTGCCACTCCCCCCAAATAGATGTAGGCTTCTCTGTATTACACAATTATCCTTCATTGTATGATCTGATATAATTATCCTATACGTTGTAAGTCCAACCTCTATGAGATTAGTGAGCCAGGGTTAGAGGCAATGGTGTGAGTGAGTCAGGATGCAATCTAAAAGTTTATGTGGTATCCTCAATCTATTTTGAGGTATAAAATGTTTTGATCAAGTGAGTAGAAATCAAAACAACCTATTGCCACCAAGAAAGACGATCCACAAATGGAACATGTCCTTTGGACCTTGGGTCTTATTTTAAAAGCAGCATGAAGGCTACATTTGACTGCCTTATTTCCTTATTGCCAGGAAGCAGGGTCAGACATGCCTTCATCCTCCATCTTTTCTTTACCCTATTCTGACACCAACCATTCCTCCCTTGACACTCTATTCTTCTGCTGGGTTTGATCATCTCTTGCTATGGCTGCGCAAAAATCACAGACAATGCTCACAATTATGAGGGCTTCCTAAGTAACCTAGCAGGTTATCACAAGTCAGGGTCAGTACGCAATAGAGATACAATCATTGGTCCACAGCAACACCTCTTCTCAACCAGCAGCCAAGTCTCGCTCACTGGTCCTCAACCCATGGGCCACATGGTTCTTGGCTTCTGCCTCTGAGGGCAAGGAAATTAGCTTGCTGTTCTGCCTCAGAGTCTCAGAGTCTCAGCACTGCTCTTCTGTTTGGTTTCATGGTCTCCTTGCTTCAGCCTTTGGTCTACGCCTGGCTCCTTTACTCAGTCCCATGGTCTCCTTGCCACAGCGTCTGGTGCCCCTGGTCTCAGGCTCTGCCACTTCAGACAGAGATCTCAAGCATGCTCCCGGATGGCTCTTCTTTGGTGGGTTCTGGGGTTTCTCTGTGTCCCTGAGGCGACTTTGATCCCAGAGGAGTGGTTTTGAGAGATGTGTTCCTTCTGTCCTTCAGCAGACCTGACCCACAAGGAGACAGAAGGTGGTGGGCTGGTTCACACTCTGTCATGAAATGGAGGCTTCATCCCACCTCAGCCCTGTCGCGTGAGCATAGGCGAGAACTCCCTACAAAGTGCGAGCGCACAGCAGAGACCAGAAGGGACCATGTGCCATGAGTTGGTTCCAACCCATGGTACCCCTATGCACAACAGAACAAAGCACTGTCTGGTCCTGCACCCTCCTCTCAATTGTTCCTATACTTGATCCCATTGTTGCATCCATTGTGTCAATCCCCATGTGTCCATCCATCTCCTCAAGGGTCTGCCTCGCTTGCGTTGCCCTTTTACTTTACCAAGCACATGGCTTCTCCAGGGATTGGTCTCTCCTGACATGTACAAAATATGAAAGATGACATCTTGTTAAGCTTGCTTCCAAGGGGCACTCTGGCCATACTGCTTCCAAACCAGGTCTGTTTGTTCTTTTGGCAGTGCCTGGTCCTTTGAATATTCCTCACCACCACCACAATTCAAACGAATCAAGTTTTCTTCGGTTTTCCTTTATTCAGTGTCCAACTTTCACATGTATATGGGGCAACAAAACATATCATGGCCTAGGTCAGGAGCACCATAGTCCTCAAAATAAGTTCCCTGCTTTCCAACGCTTTAAAGAGGTCTTGTGCAGTAGAGATACCCAATGCAATGCATCATTTGATCTCTTGACTGCTGTATCCATGAACATTGTGGATAAAAGCTAGACAAAATCCTTGAAAACGCTGATCTTTTCTCCATTTTTCATGAGGTTGCCTAGTGGTCCAGCTGTGAGGATGTGGGGTCTCTTTACATTGAGTTGTCATCCACACTGAAGACTGCAATCCTTGACCGCTACCAGCAAGTGCTTAAAGTCTTCTTCACTTTCAGCAAGCAAGTTTGTGTCATCTGCATTTCAAAGATTGTTAATAAGCCTTCCTCCTCTGACCTAGATCTCAGGTCCCTATACTGAAAAAGGAGCCCTGGTGGAGTAGTGGCTACCTGCCAGGCTGCCATCTTCAAGGTCACCAGTTCAAAACTACCAGCTTCTTTGAGGGAGAAAGGAGGTTTCCTACTGCTAAAAAGAGTTACAGTCTTGGAAACCCACAGAGGCAGTTCTGCCCTGTTCTATAGGGTCCCTATGAGTTGGGTTTATTGTTTGTTTTTGGTTTTGTTTTGAATGCTGACAAACTCCTTGTTCCAAGGGAAGATTGATAACATGAGCCTTCCACGAGGTTCCACAAGGTTCCACAAGGCAGAACCTTCTACAGAGGCAGAAATCTTCCCCCTTGTAGCTGGTGCCCTGGGTTTGAATTTTGACCCTCCCAAACTGTGAGGAAAAAAAAACAACAACATTCCTGTTAGTTAAAAGCCGTCCATTTGTGGTATTTCTATTACAGCAGCTCTAGATAAAATAAACAGACTTGATACCAGGAGAGGAGGATGTTCCTCACCTAAAGTGTGAACGTAGTTTTGGAACTGGATAACGAATAGGGGCTGCAAGAATTTTAAGGGACCACCTTGAAGAGAGTATTGGTAGAATTCTGCATGTCAAAGGCAATTCTGGGGAGGACCCAGAAGTAAAGAGAGTATAGCCCTAGAAAAAGCACAGATAGTGAAAAGCGAGCAAAGAGAAATGATAGCAGTAGACTTCAAGAGCCCAGTGTGAGAAGGCAGCCACCTACAGAACAAGAGAACTGAGTGCCTTTGGGCAGGAGGCTCCCTCAAGCTGGACAGAATGGTAACTCCAGGCACTTGTCAGCATCATCAAGCCCGTTGGTCTGCAGAGTGAGGGAGCAGAGTACCTTCAAGGCAAGCCAGACTGGAAGGTGGAACACTTGCACAAGCAGGACAGAAGCCTGACTGAACCCTGCAGAAGACTTCTGGGGCTTCTAAAGATGGAGTCACCACCTTCTAGGCTGTGAAGAGTCAGATTTGTATGCACTTGGTTTCAGAATTATGGCAGCCATAGACTAGCATCAGGGACATGGATGAAACATGATGGACAAAGCTGTGGGGGTGAGACTGCCATGGCCAAGAAGCAGAACCATGCCTGCCAGGGCCAAGGAAGTAGGGTAGACTAGAACATAGGCTAGAAGAGTGTGGCGACTGAAGTCAAAACTGCCAAGTTGCTGACCTGGTGGGCTTAGACAGCAGAGCTGAAGCCCAGGCCACAGACCTGCTACCTAGAATCCAAAGAGCGTAGGAAGATACCCAGAAACCAGACCGCAGGGTCATTGACTAAATGATCTCAAAGAACAGAGAATTCTTCTCAGCCCTTGAGAGCTAATGTAAATTGTTCTGCTGGGTTTTGTTTTCTTTTTGCTTGATGCTTTCTTTCTCTCCGATGTTTACCATCTGTAATGCACATATCTACCTGCGCCTGTTCCACTACTGTCCTTTGAAGGCAGGTATCATATATACTAGAATCACAAAGGAAGAAGAATTTTGCCTCAGGGTAAATTTGAACTTGGACTTCATTTAAGATGTTAAGGAGAAGAACATGAATCTTGGAGGGTATACATTGGGCTGGACCATGATTCTCAGTATTATGTAAATATCCTTCATTTTTATAATCTGATGTTATTATTCTATGTGTTACAAATCCTAAGCTCTATAATGTTAGTAAAGTAGATTAGAGGCAGTTATACTAGTGAGACAGGATTCAATATGCATGATAAAAGTTTTCTCCTTGTTAACAAGCCCAGGGACAAGGGAACAACAAGTGATCCAAAGCAGTGGTGAGGAGGGTGTAGGAGACCTGGAAGGGAATGATCAAGGGCAATGTAACCGAGAGGAATTACTGTAACCCATATGGAGGCTGAGCATGACAGTGGGACAAGAGGAAAGTAAAAGGAAATAGAGGAAAGAGCTAGGAGGCAAAGGGAATTTATAGAGGTCTGAATAAAGGCATGTACAAGTGTAAATATATTTATATATGAGGATGGGGGAATAGATTTATGTGCATTTATTTATAGGTTTAGTATTAAGGTAGCAGATAGACATTGGGCCTGCACTCAAGTACTCCCTCAATGCAAGAATACTTTGTTCTTTTAAACTGGCCTTCCATAATGCTCACCTTCCTGACATAACTGCTGAAGACAAAGCGGGTGCATAAGCAAATGTGGTGAAGAAAGCTGAAGGTGCCCAGCTATCAAAAGATATAGCGTCTGGAGTCTTAAAGGCTTGAAGGTAAACAAGTGGCCATCTATTTCAGAAGAAACAGGCCCACGTGGAAGAAGCACACCAGCCTGTGTGATCACAAGGTGTCAAAGGGATGAGGCATCAGGCATCAAAGAACAAAAACATCATATCATTGTGAATGAGGGGGAGTGCGGAATGGGCACCCAAAGCTCATCTGTAGGCAACTGGACATCATCCCCTTACAGAAGGGTCATGGGAAGGAGATGAACCAGTCAGGGTGCAGTGTAGCAATGATGAAACATACACATTTCTACTAGTTCCAAAATGCTTCCTCCCCACCCACTATCATGATCTCAATTCTACCTTAAAAATCTGGCCAGACCAGAGGATTTAGAGTGGTAGAGATAGGAACTGGAAACACAGGGAATCCAGACAGATGATCCCTTCAGGACCAGTGGTGAGAGTGGCGATACCTGGAGGGTGGAGGGAGTGTGAGGTAGAGAGGGGGAACCGATTACAAGGATCTACATATAACCTCCTCCCTGGGGGACAGACAACAGAAAAATGGGTGAAGAGAGATGTTGTACAGCGTAAAATATGACAAAATAATAATTTATAAATTATCAAGGGTTCAGGAGGGAGGGGGGAAACGAGGAGCTGATGCCAGGGGCTTACGTGGAAAGCAAATGTTTTGATAATGATAAGGGTAATGAATGTACAAATGTGCTTTACACAATTGATGTATGTATGGATTGTGATAAGAGTTGTATGAGCCCCCAATAAATTGATTTTTAAAAAAGTTTTCTCTTTAGTCAATGTCTTTTGAGATATAGAAGAGACTGACCAAGTGGACAGAGACTAGAAGAACCTCTAACCACCAACAAAGAAGAGCTGGGATTGGTTTATCCTTGGAATCCAGGATTCTTGTGCTGCAAAGTTCCTGAAGACTGAAAGCAAGAATGTTCCCCCGGAGCCAATAGAGAGAAAGACGTCCTCTCTATCTGGCATTCTTAACTCAGACTTATATACAACCGCCTAAACTGTGGGAGAATATGTTCCTACTGCTTAAATCATCCACTTGGATCTCTGTTACAGCGGCACTAGATAAATGAGGAAAAAATAAACAACAAACTCACTGCCCTCAAGTTCAATTCAACTCACAGTAACCCCGTAAGACAGAGGAGAACTGCTCAGTGGTTTTCCAAGACTGTCACTCTTTACGGGAGTAGAAAGCCTCATTTTTCTCCCAGAGTGGGCGATTTCGAACTGATGACCTTGTGCTTAGCAGTCCCATGCACTCTGTCACTAGGGCTCCTTGATAACTAAGATAGAAGTGAAGATTCCACAAGCTAATTGAATGGGTCCACTGGAGGACAGCAGAGATGGGTTGGGCCAGTTGGCTTAAGCCATTTATTCTCTGAAGTAGTTGCAGAAGCCAGCTGAAAGGACGTGTAGTGTATTCTGCAAATTCACACGGCTGGGAAAGCTAGACGCCTACTTGAAGAATAGTGGGTGTTACTGTTTCACGGATTTTCACGTGCAAAGCTCAGTGCTTTTGAAGCTGTTCCATCATATTCGGTCCCTTTCCATGAGGTGGAGGCAATATTCTCTGGTCTGTTTTCTTTTTTGCTGTCTGGAGAATTGGTAACTATTCCTATTTTGATCCAGCTGCGGTGATTACCACGCTCTACTAGATTGTGAAGCAAGCAGGTGCTGGAAACTTCCCTGACTGAGCAGTCCAGCTACCACTTTTGGACTTGTGGGAATCAAAAGGAAAGGAAAAAGTATCGGAGCTCAATTACTTGTTGTTTGTAAACAGAAATTAAAACTTACATATCCAAACAAACACTGTATCACATGACTATTAATAGATGCAATGAACATAAAATACCCAGAAAAATAAATTTTTAAATAATATGAGTTTTATCTAATCATAGTTCTAGAGAGAAAACATGGTAACAAGAGCACAGCTCTCCCAAAGTTCTGCCACCAACTAACTCTGTGAACCCTGGACACTGAAATCTGTAACAAGATCAGGTAGCATGCTTTGTGGAGTAGCATGACATTGATTTGCACAATTAAACGATATAATCCAGATGTGCAACAACAAAAACACAAATTGTCAAGGAAGCACCGTGCCATTTTCCACAGTGGTTTCACCATGTGTTAGGCTGGGTTCTCTAGAGAAGGAAAACCAGTGAGTTCTTGTATGTGTATGGATAAGAAGAGATGTATAACAAGAAATGGCTCACACAGTGGTAGAAGTGGGTAAGTCCAGTCCAGTTCAAGCCCACGGGTCAGATGTGAGCTAGAGGCTTCTCCTGACTCCTGTAGCTGCAGGGGCTGAGGAACAGGAGGTAGGAAGATGAAGCAGGAAGACCAGAGGCTGGAAGATGAAAAGTAGAATGAATCTGAAACAGTCAAGTGTATGTAAGGTCCCCAGCCCCACGATGGCTCCTCAGATTGGCAGGCCAGATAACAGAAAGCTAACAAACCAGATGCAAGAGAAATGAGCTAGCCTTTCTGCCAAGTATTGATCTGTACTAGGAGTAGGCTACCCCCCAAATAAAACCTTCCTCAATTGTGTCAGGCTATAGCCCGGTTAAGGAGGTGATTCTCTACCCTGTTCTTCCCACGGATGCTTAGCTGTTTCAAAGAAGAACCCATCATACAGTTGACCACATTATATTAGATCATATCATAAGAGAACCCTGGCCCACTCAAGCTGACATAAATCCTAATTATTATTCACCATCTTACAATTCAACCAACTGTGTGAGAATTTCATTCTCTCTAGACCCTCATCTGCATTTGTTATTTCTGCTTGCATGTACTTTACTGTGAATGCTGCCAGAGGTTCAGCCTGGATTCAGAAGAGGTTGTGGAATGAGAAATGTCATTGCTAAAATCAGATGGATTTCGGCTGGAAGCAGAGAATACCATAAAGGTGTTTACTTGTGTTTTATTGACAATACTATAGCATATTCGAATGTATGGACCACAACAAACTATGGTTAGCTTTGAGAAGATTGGGAATTCCAGAACATGGCATTGTGGTGCTCATGCTGAACTTGCACTTGGATCAAGAGGCAATTGTGCAAACAGAACCAGGTAATGCTGCCTGGTTTAAAATCAAGAAAAGTATGTTCCAGGGTTATATCTTCTTACCAAATTTATTTAGTCTCTCTGCTAAGCAAAGAATCAAAGAAGCTGGATGATATGAACAAAAACGTGGCATCAGGAGTAGAGGAAAGCTTTCTAACAACCAGTGATAGACAGATGACACAACCTTGCTTACTGAAAGTAAAGAGGACCTGAAACACTTGCTCATGAAGATCAAGAATTGCAGCCTTCAGTATGGATTGCACCTGAATGTAAAGAAAACACAAATTTTCACAGCTGCACCAGTAGGTAACATCTGATAAACTGAGAAAAGATTCAAGTTGCCAAGGATTTTGTCTTGTTTGGCTCCACATTCAATTCTCATGGAAGCCGCAGTCAAGAGATCCAACGACAAGTTGTATCATCTGCTGACCAAGACCTCTTTAGAGCTGAGAAGTCCTGAGTTCACTTAAGGTATGCTTGACCCACGCCGTGGTATTTTCAATCAACGCATGTGAGTATGAAACATGGACGTTGAATAAGGAAGAATCAAATTTTGATACTGGTGAAGAATACTTAAAGTACCATGCACGGCCAGAAGAACAAACAAATCCACCTTGGAAGAAATAGTTAGAATGCTCCTTTAAAGCAAGGATGGTGAGACTTGATCTCACACACTCTGGATACGTTATCAGTAGAGACCAGTCCCTGGAGAAGGACATCGTGTTTGCTCAAGTAGAGGCACAGCAAAAAAGAAAATGACCCTGGACTGGATAGATCGACACCATGGTTGCAATGTTGGGCTCACCCAGCATCAATTACAGGGAGGGTGCAGGACCAGGCAGTGGTTTTTCCTGCTGTGCATGGCGCAGCTAAGAGTTGGATCAAACTTGACAGCACCTAACCACAACCACCACAACAAGACAACACCTGTGGTTTGGGATTACATTATACCCGTGTCTCGCTTTAGACAGTATAAATATTTCACAATGTTAAGTCATTCGATCATGGTATATTCATCCTTTAATACAGACTTCTTTTGGTTTCTTGTACTAGTGTTTTGTAGTTTGCTTTGTATAGGTCTTTTGTGTCTCTGTTTAGATTGAATCCTAAATACAACAGTCAAAATCAACTCAACAGTGGGATTTTTTGTTTGTTTTGTTTTTACCTGATTTTTTGGGGGTGGCTTTTGAAAATGGTATTAGTTTTCTGATTTCCTTTTTTAGAGGTAACCTTAGTGTAAAGCCATCTGCTGGATTTCTGTGTGTTTTCTGATGTGCTGCCACTCTGTGTCTTCGTTTTGTTAGTTCCAGTACTTTCCTTGTTGAGTCTCAGACATTCTGTGGATATGATCATGTCATCCGAAAATAGAGATTGTTTTACTTGTTCTTTGACAATCTGGGAAATCCTGTGATAACAATGGTAACCGTAAGCCACACATGGGTATATAGATAGCCATCCAAGCTGACTAGGATTGGTAAAGTGAACAAGTCTGCACACAATAATTTATGTAGGTTTGAGAGAGGCTGTTTTTGCATATGCATTTATATTGCAGCAAACATATCCATAAATGTAGTAGAACCTACAGGACATCATGCTTGGTCAAGTAGAGGTGCAGCAAAAAAGAGGAAGGCCCTGGACTAGACAGATCAACACCATGATTGCAAAGTTTGGCTCACACAGCATCAATTATAGGGATGGTGCAGGACCAGGCAGTGGTTTTTCCTGCTGTGCATGGCGTAGCTAAGAGTTGGAACTACCTTGGAAGCACCTGCCCACAACCTCTCAGCCATAACCGTACACCTTTTGGAATGAGTCACTGGGCCGGGGAACTCAGGACCATAGCCTTGGGGGACACCAAGCTCCATTGGCATAACATAGTCCACCAAGACAATACTCGACAGCCTACTTTGGGCAACAGGGATTTAAATGCTTCCAAATGGTCATCTAAGGTCATCCAATTACTTGTCTCTTTCAATATGGATCCATGAAGAATGGAAAATTTCAAAGGCACATGGAAATCATTGGTCCACCTTAACCTCAGCAACCTTCCACCCAGAAGAACTCAACCGTGCCCTATTGCCACTGGCAACTACTCTGAAAGGGATCACAAGAGGAAGCTCCAAATCAAGTGGGATAAAAATGTGGAGACATACTGGAGATGGTAAAAGTGTAGACTTATCGGCTTGGTAGAGATTGGTGAAACTCACCAGTGTACGGCTTTAAACACCCTTCAGGCCTTGGACTAAAACTCATCTCTGTGGCTCAACTGTCATCCAAACGGGAGACAGGCCAACAGGGTGAACAGTGACATCAGGGAAGTATCAACTCCTTAGAACATCAGCGATGCAAAGTCAAAAGAACAGCATTTGCCTGGGAATAAGTCTCCAACAGGAAAAGACAGGGAAGAAGGACGAGTAGAAATGACTAACCCGAAGTAGAAGTAGCAGCAGTGCTCTTACAGCGTGGGCATTGCGGTCAATATCACTCAGCACAGTGTTGAGGAAGTGTTTGGTGGAAAATCAGGTTGCTCTCTAAACTTCCAACCAAATTCACAATACAAAGTTTGTTGGTTTTTTTTTAAAGAATTAAAACACACAAAAACTGTCTTTCACATACTTACTTGATTTCAACCTTTTGGAACTCTTCATTTCTCCTAAGGGGTATGGGGAATCTTAAATTTGACAAGTCTAGGTAATTTACTTTTGAATTTAAAAAAGTCCCATTTGGTATAACAATGGCTTTTGAATAAATATTCAATATAGAATTAAAATTCCATGTCAGAGCTGTCTTATACCCCACCTGCACCCCTGCAGCGTCACACAGCATAGTTAGTATGTAGCTGGAAAAGAAACAGGACACATATTCTCCCTTTGGCAGGGATAGGCTATCTAGTCTACCTTCTCTTCACGCTTTCGCTAGTGTACCGTGTCAGTGTAATTGGTGCACAAACCTCTGGTCATCAGCTTGTGTCTGCTGAAAGGCAGCTACTAATCCTGCTATTTTTTCCCCAACAAAATTCTGATATGTTTTGTCAACATAGCCCTAATATGTTTTGTCAACATAATTCTGAATGTTAAACTCGGCTCCTAAATCTCCCAAATACAATGGTCAAAGGAACTGAAGAAAGAAATGTCGGCGGCAGTAATAGAAAATCTTATTTACCATCTCAACTACATCCACGACATCAATAACTATGTATAGGTTTATGGCTTAACAAATTTTATCACCAGGGCAGATTATTCCATGAGCAGCTGATATATTAGCTAACTACTGTTTCACTTCTGCATTTTAGTGTCTGAAGGTACTCCAAATTTATTGTGTTAAATTAAATGCATAATCTTAAAGCTTCTCAAATATGGATTTCTCTCAGTATTCCCTAAGTTAATAAGTGGATCCATATGCCGTATACACTCAAGTATAAATGCCCTGAATATCAGCCAAGGCACCTAATTTTACCACAAAAACTGCATTTAAAATGTGCTGGAAAATCAGCTTATACTTGAGTATGTATGGTAGTTAGTCAAGCTAGAAATTTGGAGTTCATCTTTAAACCCCCTCTCCCTCATCCTCCACAGATGTTATATTGTGAAGTCCTGTTGGTCTGACTCCTAACGACTTCACAAGTGTGTCCCTTCTTTTCTGTCTTTCTACACATCATCACCCTCCAAGCCCCCATCATCTCATTTCTCATCTGAACTTCAACAGCCTTCGGACTCATTGACTTGTATACACTCCACCTTCTAATCTAGTCACTGCACCTCAGTCAGGGTGCCATCCACACATACAAACTCCCCTCTTAAAATTCTTAAGAGATCCATTAAGGTTATGCGATAGAGGACTGGAACGGAGGGAGTCGATCTTAGCTGCAAACTGTTTGACTCTATGACCCTGGAACTATGGGTATCTTCTAGATTTTCCCTTTCACGTCGTTTACTGAAGACCACCTAAAGGGCATGAAAGGGATGTTGACAGGGACCATGATGCTTCCCTCCTCTAGAGAAATATCGACGTAGACACTCTAAGAAGCCCTGGCACTCTCTCTAGGACATATTTATAGCTTGCAGAATAACCTCCAGACACCCAAGACGCCTATAGCCAAAGGGAAGAGGCTCACTGTGGGTATCAAAAGCTATGGCCTAGTCTCCTTTGAAGGCACTCAGAGAGAGTCAGCCTGTGATGACTCCAAAAGAAGCTTACTAACTATTTAATTTCCAACGGTACTGCATTGTCTCCAGACGGCCAAAATGCCTTGCATTTATTAGGACTGTGTTTATGTGTAAACTAATCTGAAGAGTGAAAGCAGCTTCATTCAGCCAAAAACACTTTTGTAAATTGTATCTGAATATAGTGTATTGGCAGAAGGTCAAAGAATGGCCATCACCTAGTCAAAGCCCATGGCATTCTGCTTCTCAAAGTGCGGTGCCTTTGGCACTTTTGCATTATATTTGTATATTATGTTACTACCAGTTGTCTGGTCTCTTATTAGATGATATAGTATGTTTTTGTAATTGAACCTATGATATAGGGAAGATTCTTCATTATAAAATAAAATTGAGGAAGGGTTGGGCAGTTATTTGGGTTGGTGATCATCAGAAACTAAACATTCATAGCCATAGCTGGTAAGTTACAATTATTAATGAAAAGTGCTATTTTCTTATACATGGTGTGACAGCTTGGGTCCACGTGGCTGGACCAGGATCAGTGTGGCAGTAAGGCCCGCCCCATAAAGTGCAGGTCACAGCTTGTTGGCATTTCTTTGGGGGTCTGGCCTATTTCCAATCTAGAGGCACTCTCTTCTTCCCCCACCCCCCACCCCGAGTACCTGAACACTCCATCTGTTTCCCTAAAACAGTGGTTCTCAACCTGTGGGTCACGACCGCTTTGGGGGCCGAATAACCCTTTCACAGGGATTGCCCAATTCATAACAGTCACAAAATTACAATTATGAAATAGCAATGAAAAGAGTGTCATGGTTGGGGTGTCACCACAACATGAGGAACTGTATAAAAGGGTTGTGGCATGAGGAAGGTGGAGAACCACTGCTAAACGTAGGTCAATAGCACACCCTGTGTGCTGTTAGCCCTGGGAGCTGCCAGTGGCCTCCCATGTTGCCTGGCTTGGACCTATTCAATTCTGCCTCCACCGACCTGTGGACTTCCTGCTTCATTTTCCTCCCTCCTGGTTCATCGTCTGACTTCCTGGGTCCCGACACTGGGACCTGAGTCAAGAGGGCACCTGACTCCCAGACTGGAGCTGAACAGGACTAACTCCTCTGTGACTGTGTGGGCCAGTTTCTTGATAATAAATTTTTCTGAATATCAATTTATTTCTGGATAGCTGAGTGCCACTCGTTTTGTTTCTCTAGAAAACCCAGCCTAAGACACACAGGGATGGTCTTCTGGACTCAGATCCATCAGAGGCAACAGCTGAGGGGTTTTCACAATAGTAAGAATGAACTTGCCCCAGTATATCCATGTCACTCACCTGGAACCCACTAACAAACGCCTAAAACAAACAAATTCACTGCCATGGAGTAGATTCTGACTCATAGGGACCCTACAGGATAGGGTAGAACTTCTGCTGTGGGTTTCCAGCACTGTCACTCTTAATGGGAATAGAAAACCTCATCTTTGTCCAGGGCTCCTAAGGACCCATTGCAAGCAGGCCTAGTATATCATATAGTTTGAGATCCCGGTAAAACTTCCAGAACCTTTTACAAAACTGACAATCAAATGGGCAAATTTAGTTTCATAAACTATAAGTTCATTTTGTAAAGACTCACTTGAGATGCATTCTTTCCAGCTCCATTGGAGATAATCCAGTTTCTCAAAGCCTCTAGTATAATGTGAAGTCCTAGTGAAAAATTACCCAGAGAGCCAGGTTTCCAAAATAGATTCTGTTATAGCCCCATAGTTAATGCTAAAAGCATAATCTAATTTTTATAAAGATGGGTGTGAGTATCAGCATAAAATAACCCATAATTAGATAGAAGTCAAAGAAATTTATGGAATTTCACCCTTTTCTGTTTTGCTTTATAGCAGAACATTGGAAGAACCAATGAATCAAATAAGTGTGTATGGTCAATGTTCCTCTCCTCAGCTTCCAGCTCTTTTTGTTTTGTTTTAAGACAGATGGGAGTGGGGGAGAGTGGTGCATGGTCACGGTTTCTTTTCAGATCTCTCAGGTCTCATCAAAGTAGTAGAACTCTAGAAATGATTAACATGTCTCTTATATCTCAATCTAGAGAGAGCATAAGAGAAAAGAACTAAATAGCCTAGTAAAATAGCAAGTTGTTTATCCAGAAATTGTGCTTTCATTTACATAATTTCCACCAGATTAGTAAATCCATATTTTTGTTCTAAAATAAATTCTGTAAATTTCAAAATCATTGCTTCATGCACATGTCATAAACCATTTGGAAGTCAATAAGAAATTCTTTCAAGAATAAGCTTTAGATTTGCTTAAAAGAAAATCTCTAAAACATTGCAATGTCTTTCTTGATAAATGCAGAAATAAGTCAATACCGTGTCATCACAGTAGTATGTGACAGGAATTAAAGTAACAGAGCCAAAATCAGCAAACGTACAGTACTCTTTATGCCATAAATTCGAGGATAATTTTTCACCTTTATGGAAAAAAGAAATACAACTTTTCTCAAGAGCTAACATCCCCTATGTTTGCTCTGGTTTCAACAAATAAGAGCAAGAAAAATAAAATGAAAGTGTTTTATTATTGCCAACAATTCAACAGTAAATAGAGAAAATGTGGAGCCAATTTATTTTATGACTATCGTAAATTTAACTTCCTCTGGTTCTAAAATTTGCACTCATTCATTAATGTTCCACATTTTTATTGCGTGCCTTCCATGTCCCAGGCTTTCTCCTGTGTACTGAAAATACAGTGATTCCAAGCGCCAAGGCAAGGCCTTCCCGAAAGAATTGGTTGTGTTTATAAAATATAGGTGAGGCTGAGAGATATCATTTTTTATCCTGGGATAAATGTTGCCTGAATGACTACTCCCACCTGCCAGACAGGTGCATCAGCCAAGCTGAGTCAATGTTTGTTTGTGCTTAGCAGAATCAGTGGCTCAGATTGGCAACAAGGCAGCAAGCCTACTTCCCAGTACTCTCACATCCACACTCCCAAACCTGTCATTTTTCTTTTCCTCTCATCCCCGTAGGTTTCCCCCCGTCAACCTAGCGCTGGTCATCACTTAATTGCTCTTATCTGTTTCTTGTTAACTTTCATATCCTCTGCTTTTGCTCTAGACTAGGACAAGAGATAAATAGATAGCTGTTGAGTGAGTGAACGAATGAATGCATCATTGTGAATTTACGCACAGATATTCCCAACTGTGTTTTATCTACACTATTACCTCTACCCTGGAAACATGCACCGCCAATAGCAATGGAGACCTTTTCTTAACCTGAAAGAATGAAATTCTATTGTCCTAAACCCTCCGTGGTAGGTCATGAGTTAACTTTTCTCTTATGTCTCTACAATGTTCTGCGTCATCTTAGAAAAACGCCACCCAAGTCATTTTCTATGCCATGGTCCAGAAGAGGAAGCCTGCTTGAGAAAGACTGAGTGGGAGTATTCGCACAATAGAAATATAATTAAGCTGAGTAACCGTAACTAAATACTCTTCACTCTTGACTAGTCTCCATTTCCCTCTGTTCTGTAATCCCTGACCAGTATAACTCTGTGTGGATGGAAATCTACACTTTAACTCTGGGATTTTTAACTCACTTTACATCATTATGAAGTAACAGTTCTTTTAAGACGGAAACCTTGGGGTCAGAGTTTCTGCTGCATTGTTACAGGCTCCTGCAGTGGCAGTGGGGGTACATTGCCATAAAGCCAATTCCAACCCCTGGTGATTTCACAGATAACAGAAGAAAACTTGGCCCGTGGTGCGCTTTCTGATCATTAGTATGTTCTGAGCACTTGTTGTGGCTATGATGTGTGCCTTCCAGGTGAGCGCTCACCTCCGAGCACCAGATCAGGCACCATTCTGTTATAATCCCTCAAGTTTTCATTGGCTAATTCTCAGAAGTAGATGCCAGGGCTTTCTTCCTTGCCTTTGTCTGGAAGCTCCCCTGAAACATTTCCTCGGTAGGTGACCTGGCTGATATTTGAAATACCAGTGGAATGATAACATCTAGCACCAGAGGTACATGCAAGCCACAACAGCGTGCCAAACTCACAGACAGATGTTAGCACGGGGCCCTGTTACTGCTGTCAGCTGCCTTGGAGTGCACTCCAGCCCTGGCCGTCTTATCTATCAAACCAAATAAAAGGCCACCCAGGTGTGCACCACCTCACGGACATTGGCTGGCGTGGTTAATGCTGTTGTTGGGGCTCTTGTATTAACCTATTTCCTTGAGGACTTCCTTCCTCTTCTCGGTCTCTGCTTGACCGCCCATAACGGACTTTTCTAGAGATTTTCCTACTGATGTGGCCAAAGGAAGTTAACCCAAGTACCAACTTCCTTTCTTCGAAGGCACATTCTGGATGTGCTTCCTCCAAGACCGGTTTGTGTGTCTGGCAGCCCAAGAGACCCTCGATGTTCCTTCTCATTTATTGTCAAACTTGCACATGCCTATGGAGCCAAGAAAAGTGCCACGTCTTGAGTCCGGTGCATTTTTATCTTCCGGTGCCGTTCATAAAGGTTTCCATAGCTGAGCCCTCAGAATGGTTTCTTCCTGTTGTCCGGAAGCTGCCGTGACACCTGGGTGACCCTGGTGGGTTCTGACATACCAAGGACATAGATCTTAGCATCACAGCAAAACAGAGGCCACCACCGTGTGACCAGCTGACAGACAGGTGCTGTGATGGGGGCCCTCGGCAAGGATAATTCCACGCTTTGGAGTAGTAATGGACTTCATGCGATTTCTGATAGCTTGTCATTGAAAAGATGCCAGAGGCCTCGAGCGACTGGACGGAAGGATCTTTAAAACCGCTATATCAAGCCTGTTATGGTGTATGTACAATAGAAGTCAAGCCAGAGGCATCCAGAATACAAGGTAGAAAAGAGAAAAAGGAGAACTCAGGGTTCAGCGTATGGTGAAAGTGTGCAGACAGGGCTGTCCTCACCCCAAGTTTGAATACTTTTGGTAGGGACCCGAACCCTCGAAGCATAGAGAAAGGCGAAAGCAAAGCTGGCTGATCCCTTTATGGAAGGCCTAGCTATGGCCCATCAGTTTGCTTAATCAGAACACATCTTGATTATGTTTTCTGCTATTTTACCACCTTAGTATGCCCACTACATTCAAGATAGAGGTGACAGGACAGGGCAATCTGCGTGTCTCTCCAGAAACAATAAGTGGAGAATTAGTATAGGTGTGGGAGGAATGATTTTCAGATATCCCTCTGGTGCGATTGAATTTCCAGAGTTAAGGTTCTCAACTGAAATCCCAAGCAGTAGATGTAACAACCCAGAGTCATTGTCAAAGGCCACTCCAAGTCCTTGTGGGGATAAGTGATGCGGAGGAATGAAACCAATCCTTCAGTGTGAGGTTTGCTTCGTGTGAGAGATGTTCGCCATCACTTAATACATGTACAAATAAAAGACCAGCCGTACACAGACTGCTCACTTCCCCAAGCCTACTGGGAATAGATGGGCCAGACCAAAGAGGTTCTGATTTGGCATTGGTAACTGAGTAGAATGGAATAAGGCATGTTTGCACACATCTTGATAACTTTCTCTTTGCAAAAACAATTACAATTATAATCTATTAGGTCATGTAAGTATGGTAATTAGTAAACATCGATATAGCACATTGAGGTTTATATTATATTTAATAAAATCAATAAAACCAAGCACTTCTAGACAACTCACTATGAATGAGCAGATATTTTAATTTGCACGTATTAGTTCATTTAATCCTCACAATAGAACCCATGCAGTAGATCCTATTACTGGTCTCATTTTACAGATGAGGAAACTGAGGCACGGAGATATTAAATAACTTGCCCAAAGAGCCACAGAGAGTAAGTGTATTGGAACAATATTGACAGAAAGATAGGTAGATACAGAAGAGTACCTCTGGCTCCTGAATTTTGTTTTATCATTTCATCATTTAATTATATCATGGCTCAGGAAAGCTTATTTTCTAAAAAAAAGAAAGTAAAAGTAAATCACTTGTGTTTAGACCCAGCCTTCCCTCCTAGCTACTTGCTAGAACACATGGTGTGTCCTCCTGCTGGCAAAGGTAAACTGAGGCTAGTTCTCACTACATGTTCACACTGTGGGGAAGGAGAACTGTGATCTGTTCCGTGTGCATACTGCTCCCTGTTGCGACTCCACACTCTTCTTGCTGCATCAGCACCGGAAAAATTAGAAGACTTCTGAAATCCCTAAGAGTATCTCCAACACGGTCATTCGTCATTTTTGTTTCCCAACTAGAGAGCTGGTGCTACCTGTTGTATCTTTACCTTCCATTTTGTCACGTGAATCTTATCGTTTCCAGTAACCAAGCTTATGGCTCATTCAATTATCCAACCCCCTCTTAACCGAGGCGTTTTCTTCAGCTCTCGGCTGTCTCTGGCGAACCTGTGCTTAGCAAATACTACTTTCTATTAGGGCCTTGCCCCTGGAACATCTCAGAAAGCACACTTTAGAAAGAGCAGTAGCCGTTAAGTAAGGGTTACATACTGTTTCCCTCACGAGGCTCAGGAGTCTTGTGAATTTTAAATGAGCCTTTTACCTAAAACCAATTATACAAACCAAGGACTCCAAAATGAAATTTGGTGTACTTTAAATGCTAGGTAAATTCAAGGTAACAAATGGCCTTGGGGTCCATTATGTGAAACAAGGAAAATGTATGGCTCCTTAGCTTGTGTTCTGCTTCCAAGTGTCCTTCTCAAATAACAATGAGCCTAATTTAATTAAGGATTCAAAGCTTTGAAAGCACCTGCCCATTTAGTGATCTCGCAAGAAACAACACATACTATCTTTCTCCCTTGCCCGTCTTCCATCTCTTCATTTGCCGTTAGGGATGAGAACATCAGACAGACAAGGAACTGCAAATGTATATAAAAGAGCAGGTCATAGAATATTCTCAGACTAATCCTCAATGCAAAGCTCCTAGTAAGATACCAGTTACTTGTTTAGGAATACACATGAAACAGAAAAGCGAGGGTTTTCTCCATGGCCCCATCATCAACAGTAGTCAACTTTGACAGGATACCCGCTGTGTACCACGCACCTTTCTCAATATTTTACTTGGGGCTCGTACAACTCTTATCACAATCCATCCATCCATCCACGGTGTCAAACACATTTGTACATTTGTTGCCATCATCATTCTCAAAACATTTGCTTTCTGCTTGAACCCTTGGTATCAGCTCCTCATTTCCCCTCCCTCATGAACCCTTGATAATTTATAAAGTATTATTTTGTCATGTCTTACACTGTCCAATGTCTCCCTTCACCCACGTTTCAATCTACATATTACAGATAAGAACATTGAAGCGCACAGAGAAGTTAAGTACCTGGCCAAGGTCACACAGCTATCTAAATGCGGAGCCAAGCACTTGATCCAAATATTCTGGTTCCAGGATCCTTTAACCCTGTTATGCTTCAGCTGTCTCTAAGGAGGGACTTTTAGATATGTTCATTGCCCACCTCTTAAAGTGGTAGTGCCATGACTAATGTGCTCAGCTGATAACCCAAAGGCCAGGAATTCAAAACCATCAGCCACTCCATAGGAGAAAAACGTGGCAGTCAGCTTCCACTGAGATTCATAGCCTTGGACACCCTATGGAGCTGTTTTATTCTGTCCTATAGGGTAGTTATGAATCAGAATCAACTCAGCAGCAGGGGATTTGGTTTCCTGGCCTCAGCCATAAAGCCATTGACCACGACTTACCTGGGAATTTGAGGAAGGGGCAGATTGACATTGTTTTTGCCACCTTCTTATATACCAAATAAAAGACTCCTTATTTTTCTCACCATATTTTTTCTTTGTTCGTTTGTTTTTATTGTTTTATTAGGGTCTAATACAAGTCTTATCACAATCCATACATACATCAACTGTGTAAAGCACATTTGTACATTCATTGTCCTCATCATTCTCAAAACATTTGCTCTCCACTTAAGCCCATGGCATCAGGTCTTCATTTTTTCCCCTCCCTCCCTGCTCTTCCCTCCCTCATAAACCCTTGATAATTTATAAATTATTATTTTGTCATATTTTGCCCTGTCTGATGTCTTCCTTCACCCACTTTTCTGTTGTCCGTCCCCCAGGGAGGAGGTCACATGTAGATCCTGATAATCAGTTCCCCTTTTCCAACCCACCCTCCCTCTATGCTCCCAGTATCACCCCTCACACCACTGGTCCTGAGGGGATCATCCACCCTGGATTCCCTGTGCTTACAGTTCCTATCTGTACCAGTGTACATCCTCTTGTCTATCCAGACTTGCAAGAGAGAATTGGGATCATGCTAGTGGTGGGGGAGGAAGCATTTAGGAACTAGAGAAAAGTTGTATGCTTCATGGTTGCTACATCGCACCCTGTCTGGCTTGTCTCCTCCCCGAGACCCCTCTGCAAGGGGATGTCCAGTGGCCTCCAAATAGGCTTTGGGTCTCTACTCTGCATCCCCAGCCCCCTTATTCACTATGGTAAGATTTTTTGTTCTGATGATGCCTGATACCTGATACCTTTGACACCTCATGATCACAGAGGCTGGTGTGCTTCTTCAATGTGGACTTTGTTGCTTCTGAGCTAGATGGCCACTTGTTTACCTTCAAGCCTTTAAGACCCCAAATGCTATATCTTTTGAGAGCCGAGCACCATCAGCTTTCTTCGCCACATTTGCTTATGTACCCATTTGCCTTCAGCGATCGTATCATGGAGATGAACACACAATGATATGATTTTTCTTTCTTTGATGCCTGATAACTGATCCCTTCAGCACCTCATGATCACACAGGCTGGTGTGCTTCTTCCAAGTGAGCTTTGTTGCTTCTGAGCTAGATGGCGCTTGTTTACCCTCAAGCTTTTCATACCCCAGACACTATCTTTTTTTTCCCCCCCAGACACTGTCTTTTGATAGCCAGCCACCATCAGCTTTCTTCACCACATTTGCTTATTGACCCACTTTGCCTTCAGCGGTTGTGTCAGGAAGGTGAGCATCATAGAATGCCAATTTAATAGAGGGAGGGAGTACTTGAGTGGAGGCCAAATGTCCTAATGCTACCTTAATACTAAATCTATAAATATATGCACATTGATCTATTTCCCCATCCTCATACATAAATATATTTGTATATGTGCATGTCTTTTTCTAGACCTCTATAAATGCCCTTTGCCTCCAAGCTCTTTCCTCTATTTCCCTTGACCTTCCTCCTGCCCCACTATCATGATCAGTCCCCACCTGGGTTTCAGCTATTCCTCTTGGTTACATTACCCTTGATCATGCCTTACCAGGACGCCCACACCCACCTCACCACCAATTTAGATCCCTTGTTGTTCCCTTGTCCCTAGGCTTGTTAACACCACTTCCTTGCCCTCCCTCCCCTTCTCCCATATCCCCTCAGAACTGTTGGTCCCATTGTTTTCCCCTCCAGATTGTTCATCCAGCCTATCTTATTTAGACAGACCTGTGGAGATAATAACATGTACAAAAACAAGACAGAGCAAAACCAAGCAACAATATACAACAAAGCAACAACAAAACAATGAAAAAACAACAAAACACAACAAGAAAGAAAAGCTTGTAGTTAATTCAAGGATCGTTTGTTGGCCTTTAGGAGTGCTTTCCAGTCCAGTCTGTTGGGGCACCACACCCTGGCCCCAAAGTCCACCTTCAGCATTCCCTGGGGACCTCACCACTCCATTCCCTTGCTGTTCTCTTGCACCCCCTTAGTGTTTTGCCTCGGTATGGCGCGATCAGATTGGGTGCAATTCCCACATTGTGTCTCCAGTGTTGTCCTCTGTAGGGCTATGGGTCAGTGAGGGGCATCATGTGGTCCTCTGTGGACTGGCTGTTCTAATTAGGATCATCATCCTCAAGGCCTGATGGGCCAGGATGTGCTCCACTCTCTCCTTCTCCCCTTTCATTTGCTCCTGTGTGCTTCAATCAGATATGTCCCTCTTCCGGAGCTGCAGATTCAATGCCGTCTTTTGAAATAAATTCTTCTGGGGGGAGGGGTAGGTGTCCACTTAGTAGTTGGGATTGGGACCAGCCCCCCAGACCTCTCCACTGGTTCCCTAGCTCATTGTTTATCTAGCAGAGAATGATTGGGTTAATATAAATGCCATGCCAGATCAAAAATCAGCAATCATTAGCATTTTACTAAATGTCCCCAATGTGCATTTGTGTCTGTGATCCTTGGAGGATCCAAGGACTACCAACAGCATCCACGTAGACTACAAATACTACAAGCAATGAGATATCCCTAGAGGATGAGTGATTTCTAAACTGGTTTCATCCCATTACATCCAACCAGTATGAATGCGCTGATAGAACATGTTGGTTTCATCCTTGTCAGTATTCCTGACATTGATTTAAGCTAAAGGAACAAAAAGGAAATGTCACTGTAGCTACTAAAGCAATCAAGTCATCGAACAACTCCACGGCAGCCTTTTACAGTGGCAAACTCCTCCCCTTTCTAGAAACCCGGAAGGGTTCTGAAGTTTCCAGAGGTTGGAATATGAGCTAGAATATGGAAGGGGGGCAGGGCCTTGTTTGACTTGCTCAAACGCGTTGCAGGCGCCTAGCAATGTGCCTGGCAGATGGTAGGCACTGAACACATTTGTGAATGAATTGCGACCGTAGAGTTCTCGCTGAGCCTGGTTCCATTCCTGGTTTGAAGGAACCAGGTAGGATTTGTTTACGTACTACCAGGTAGGATTAATTTATTTTAGAACTTTGAGTCAGTGTTGACTCATAGAAACCCCCTTGTGAGTTTCTGATTCTGTACTTGTTTCCTGGAGTGGAAAGCCCAGTCTTGCTCCTTCAGAGGTGCTGTTGGTTTTGAACGGCCAACCATGTGGATTTCAGGCCAACTCCTAACCACGACACCAGGGGTCCTTCTAAGCAACTCTCCAAAGCAAAAGCCCGCTGCCTTTGAGTTAATTCCAACTTATACTGACCCTATAGAACTGAGAAGGATGGCTCCATGGGGCTTCTGGGGCTGCAAATCTTTAGGGGAGCAGACAGCTTCATCCTTCTGCTGTGGAGTCACTCTGGAGGGTTAGAACTGCCCATCTTTCCATTAACAAGTCAACATTTAACCTAAGACTGCACAGGACTCTTTTAAATAATCCTACTTGCCCTTTAATGTTATGTAAATTTACCCTTAATTTGAAATGATTGAACCAACACCCTCCAAAATAAAAAAAACAACCAAACTCACTATCATCCACTCTGGATTCTGACTCATTGTGACGCCAGGGTGGAGTGGCCCGTGGGTTTCCGAGACTGTAAATCTCAATGGGAGTAGAAAGTCTTCTCTTTCTCAGCAGTTTTAAACTGCTGACCTGTAGTTAGCAGCCCAATGTCTAACCACCACGCTAGCAGGGCACTTGAACTAACCCTCTATGAACAACATGTCCTCCATAATAATCACACTTGAGCTTCTCTTCTTGCATGAAAGTAGAACTGAATAAAAGCCATATATTCCTAACTCACCTACAAATTCTGAAAATCAGTGAGGAATGCATCTTGTCTATAACCCCAGGTAATGCCTGTAATGGGTTAAAACCTTGGTCTCTGGAATCAAACCTCAGCTCTAATTCAAACTCCTCTATTTATTAGTTCCATTTTGGAACTCTTTCTACCTCAGTGTCCTCTTCTTTAACAATCAATTTCATAAAGGTTGTATCGCAACATTTGGTAAGAATTAAATTATCATATATACTTCAGTATAAGCTGACTCAGATATCAGTCAAGGCACCTAATTTTACCACAAAAACTGCATTTAAAATGTGCTGAAAAGCTCAGCTTATACATGAGTATATATGGTAGATATTATTTTTAAAGGGCTAGTTAGTACAGGAACTGGCATATAGAACATGCCCAGTAGAGAATATTTATTCTTGTAGTCTTAAGAGACAATCTTTGTGAAATTTTCCAAAACTTCACTTTTATCACTAAAAGCATATTGTTTGGAAAATTAGAGATTTTCTTGCAGTCTGCTTGGATGTCCCACAAATCGCTGCCCCTCTCATAGGAAAATTGTGACATTTCATAGCTACATGTCATCAGTTCCAAAGGGAGCCTGGCAAGGGTGGCAAATCACCATGGCATTGGGAAGTCAGCAGTATTATCCTAATAAGAATATATTTTACTAAGTGAAAACAAGGCATGTGGCTCCCAGAAATCCTTGGCTTGTTTCTAGGCCATGGATCCTCATTTTGTGTTACTCGCCAGCTGCAATTTCAAATAACTTTAATAAAGAGAGCCCTTGACTCTTCAATATCTTGAAGATTCCAATCTAACACGGGATTTTAATATCAACATGTGGAGAAGCCTGTTAGACTCTCATGATTCCAGTCAGGAATTTCACTGCCTGTTAGAAGGAAATGTGACTTTGTCACTGAAAATATTTGAGGCTATGAGCTATAAAATTAAAAATACACATGTTGCCTATAAAAACATTTGATTCACTGAAAATGGTTATTGCTATCACTAGTAATACCATCCTAAGAACAGTGGATTGTTCGATTGCAGCGGGGAGGTAAAGGAACCAAGGCAATATTTTAAAATCTGTACAATGTACCAGCAGCGATGCTATTTAACATTGAGTGTGGGCCAACCTCTAGGCTCAGCACTTTTATTTGGCCCCTGCACTCTCATTGAGTCATCACACCAGTTCTTCCGGGTGGGTAAACCGGATCCTCATTTTCCAGGTGGAAAATGCTGTCGGATGAAAGGATGACCTTGTCCAGCGTTCTGTTCTAGGAAGTGGGGAATTCAGAACTTACGGGTAGAAGTGCATCTGTCAGTTGGCCGTCGGGCTGTGACCTGGGTGTTGCGATGGTGCTGGAAGCTACACTGCTGTACCCAGTTTCCAAGTCGAGCAGGACCACGCCGTATCGGTCAAAGGAGAAGCTTTCTGGGAGCCGGAGACCGGCTCAACCATCACTCGGCATCTTCCAGTCCAGAGCGCTTCTCAAACTCCGCTTACAAGGCAACAAACCACGAATGGGCGGGGGGACTCCGCGTCCAATCACATCTGCCCACGCGGACTAGGGGGATGAACAGCTAGGGACTTTCCCCTGGTATTCGTTGTGGTCATGGGCAGCAACCCACCAACATTTTAAATCCAGTGGCTCATGGGCGGGAAAACTATTACGGAAGATGCAAGCTTAAGCAAAGGCAAAACAGAAGCAAGAGCCAGCAGGTTAGTAAGTGAGCCTTCGCGTTCTCCGATGCCGCTGCCATTCGTATCCAGGGTCACCGATGGTGGACAGCTTTCAGAGGAGCTTCCAAAGGAAGACACGCTAGGAAGAAAGGCCTTGGGATCTACTTCTGGAATTTGGCATTATTAGGCGCCATGAGTCACTTCTGATTCACGATGACCCAAAGCACGACAGAACAAAATGCTTTCCAGACCTGCTCCATCCTTAGCGTTGTTACTGGCTTCGAGCCCGTTGTCACAAGCACCATGTCAATCCGGCTCACCGAGGGTCTCCCTCTTTTTCATTGACCCTCTGTGTTGCCAACCTCGATGCCCTTTACTGGGGGTATCTTTTTGGGTAACATGTCCAAAGCACGTGACACAAAGTCCAGCCATCTTTGCTTTTAAGGCCTTCCTCAAAGATCTGTTTGTTCTTCTGGTACTTAATGGTACTTTCAATATTCTTTACCAACATTATAATTCAAATGCATCAATTCTGCTCCAGTCTTGCTTATGCATGGTTCAGCTTTCACATGCACATAAAGCAATAGAAAATACCATGACTTGGATCAGACACGCCTCACTTGCGCTTCAACACTTTAAAAACATCTTTGTCCAATGTAATATGCCGCTTGCGTTCCGGGCAGCTGTTGCCATGGGCATTGAATTTGGATCACTGAAACGAAATGTGAATCACTAAAATGACATTCTATTTTACTTCTGAAAATTAGCCAGTGAAAACTTGTGGGTATTACAGAATATTGTTTGGTGCAGTGATGGAAGATAAACCCCATGAGGTTGGAAAGCATCACACAAGAGCAGAAACAATGGACTCAAGCATGTCAAGCATCATGAAGCTGGCCTACAACCAGACAACAGGTCCTTCTGCTGTCCGTAAGGTCTCTGTGAGTCAGAGCTGACTCAGCAGTCAGTGTCTACTGTAACTAACAATAGCAATAACAACCACAACAGGGACGTAGCCAAATTCTTTACAATTGTGCAGCAGCAGATGCTATGATCTAAAATGATAGCTTCATTGCCTGTCTCTTTATACCAATAACCTGATGTGCATCCTAAATCCTCTCTCAAATATGGAACGAGATCTGGATCATTCTACAACCCAACGAGTTCTAATTGAATTCTGCAGTTCTATCCCCTCCATTTATTATAATTTAATTGTGCTTGTATCATGGATTTCAGATCAACTGTGCATATTCAGTAACGTTTCCTCACTCAGTCACCAAATTTTCCCAGCTCATTGCTTTTCTTCCCAAGCCTTTTTCTGGGTATTTTCATAAATAGATTTCATAATCAGAAGTCTAAAGTGAATCACAGCAAGGCCAATTCCACCCTGCTGACATGGTTCTTGAAGGCAAGCTTCAGAAACTTCACTTGCTTTTCAGACAAGAGTGAAAATAATTGGGCTGTGATAGGCCTATTTTTATGAAATTATTCTGAAGAGCAGTCATGATATTGGAAAGATTCTCCTTTCTCTATCTCTGTGGGTTTGCTCAATGACGACAGAGGTTGGCACAAGGCAGTTGTAAGCTCTGACAACCACCACACCTCACAGAGTCGGTTTGGTTTCTTACATATTTCAATAGGCTTAGCCTTGAAGTCCAATCTTCAAAGACAAATCTCCATCATTATCTCCAATTTAAAAACAATTCTTCCCCACAGTGTCCAGCTCAGTGTGATGTGTTCAGGGGATTTAAAAAGGGCTTTATAAGCACCTAAATTCACACCATACGATCAATTGCATGATAATTAGACTGTGGGGTATTCTGTTGATTTGAATATTTGATTTTATGGTCAGTTTCTAAAATGCGTTCCTGAGGAGTTGGTGACCTTTGCCTCTAATTCTGTTCTGCTGCTAGAAATTACTTCATTTAAAGTAATTTCCTTATCTCGAAAATGTGTGGATTGAGCTAAATAATTTAAGCATCCCCAGAAGCCTCAAGGGAAAAGAGCCTCCTTTCTTATTCTCCACTCCACTCAGATCCCTACTGCTAACCCCATCGCCACACAGAGGGATTTTCCTTCTCACTCTTCCTGCTGCAAGCACCACCTGGAAGGGACTTACTCTGCAGATCCACCTGATGGCTCAGCCTCCAGAACGCAGTTGGAATCGCGGGAGCAGTCTAGGGAGTGGCTACCTTTGCTACTCTTGATGTAGATGGAGTAGTTAGGCCGATGCTTGTTTTCATTTCTTTCTTATAAATCATTTTATTGGGGGCTCACACAACTCTTCTCACAATCCACACATGCATCCATCGTGTCAAGCACATTTGCACATTTGTTGCCATCATCATTCCTTTCTACTTGAGCCCTTGGTATCAGCTCCTCATTTTTTCCCTTCCTCCCCTCCCCCGTTATGAACCCTTGATAATTTATAATAAAAAAATTTCTGGCAGTCAAAGTAATTTAATCAATTGAAAATAAGTAAATTGAATATCAATCAATAGAAAATTTTCTCCAAATGACAAGATTCTGAGATGCCTGTGTGGGTGTGAACTGCCAACCTTCTGATTAACATTTGAAAACTTAAATGTTTATACCACCCTCACGTTTACACACACACCCTCTGTGTGTGTGTGTATGTGTGTGTTAATTTTTTTAATAGTACAGAGGGAAAGACTTTACAACTAAATTATCTTTTTTTTTTTTTTTGCCACTTAACACCAAAGTAGATTTCCCTGTAAGATGAGAGTTTCCACCAGAAAGAGCATGGAAAGGTTGGCCCATGGACAAAATCTGGGGCAAATGAACTTGAGCAGGGCCTCAGAGCCTCACGATGGTCTGCACAAACTGAAAGGAAGGTGGATTCACCTCTGAGAGCTGCCCAAACGCAGGACCACAAACCTGGTGGCTTTTTTTTTTTCAGTTGTTTAATAAGGGCTCATACAACTCTTATCACAATCCATACATCCATACATACATCAATTGTGTAAAGCACATTTGTACATTCATTGCCCTCATCATTCCCAAAATATTTGCTCTTCACCTAAGCCCCTGGTATCAGCTCCTCATCTTTTCCCTTCCTCCCCACTCCCCCTTCCCTCATGAACCCTTGATAATTTATAAATTATTATTTTTGTCATATCTTGTCCTGTCGGATGTCTCCCTTCACCCACTTTTTATTGTCCATTCCCCAGGCAGGAAGTCACTTGTAGATCCTTGTAATCGGTTCCCCCTGTCCAACCCACCCTCCCTGTGCCCTCCCAGTATCACCACTCACACCACTGATCCTGAAGGGATCATCCACCTTGGATTCCCTGTGTTTCCAGCTCCTATCTGTAGCAGTGTACATCCTCTGGTCTAGCCAGATTTGGAAGATAGAATTGGGATCATGATAGTGGGGGTGGGGGGGAGAAAGCATTTCGGACCTAGAGGAAAGTTGTATGTTTCATTGTTGCCACATAGCACCCTGACTGGCTCGTCTCATCTCCGAGACCCTCTGTAAGGGGATGTCCAGTTGCCTACAGATGGGCTTTGGGTTCCCACTCCACACTCCCCCTCATTCACAATGATTTGATTTTTTTGTTCTGGGTCTTTGATGCCTGATACCTGATCCTTTTGATACCTCGTGATCACACAGACTGGTGTGCTTCTTCCATGTGGGCTTTATTTTCAAACCAAGGTTTGTTTTCTGTATGTGCTCTCTTCTCTGTCCACAGGTAAACCTGGGGTCATGGCACCAAGTTGAAAACAAATACTCTTCTCTCTCTTTCCTGCTTCTCTGTATTTCCATTCTTTGGCAACTGGCAAGTTTGATGCATTTGATATAACTAGTTTCAGAAACGTAAAACATTGTTTATATGATCCAGTTTGCTTCCTCAGACACTTCAGGACTAAGAATGCCAGCCCAAATCTGGTGTTCATTGTGAAACTTGCTTAATATACTGTGTGTTCCATGTCAGTGAATCTTCCTTGAGACCCTTCCAGAGTGATGAGGAAGCTGAGCTTAGGTGGGAAACATATGGACTCAATCCTTCAGGCTTTACACATCTTTGTCATAAATCATATTATACCAATGAGATGACTTGTAGAGCATGTTAGAAATAAATGTAGCTATCCAGTGCTTCTATAAGAGAAATTCTCTGAGCAGGTGGCTTCAACAAACAGAAATTTATTCTCACAGTTCAAAAGGCTAGGTGTTCAAATGCAGGGTACCAGCTCTATGGGCTAGGCCTTCTCTTTCAACATCTGTGGGCCAATGTTCCTCGCAGGTCTCCATGTACATTGGCATTAACCTTTCCGTAGGTATAGGAGGTTTTCAGTGTAGGGTGGCCCAGGACCTGCTTCCACTCCACCTTTTTGTTCATTGACAGTAGCCAGGTCTTTCCATCCCTTCTTTCTTATGTGGTCACTTTGGATCTTAAAAGAGATTGATTCAAGATACAACCCAAACCTGTAGATTGTACCCTGGCTCTTTAACAAAACTGCCATTAGTCATGCCTCTTAGAGGATAGAATTTAGAATGCATTGGATAATTGCATCATATATAAAATGGAGGATGATTATATCAGATCACAAAATATAATAATTGCATAATACTGGGAATCATGGTCTAGAAAAGTTGACATATATTGGGGAGGAGCACACTTTGATCTGTACACAAATAGATACAAGTTTATCAGATTAGTAGATGATCTAATAGAGAGTTGCATAAAATAAAATCTTTTATCTGAAAAAAATACATAGCAAAAATCTATTTATTGGAGGGAGGGGGAAAAAAAAGAGGACCTGATGTAAAGGGCTTAAGCGGAGAGCAAATGCTTTGAAAATGATTAGGGCAAAGAATGTATGGATGTGCTTTATACAATTGATGTATGTATATGTATGGATTGTGATAAGAGTTGTATGAGCCCCGAATAAAATGTTTTTTAAAAATCTATTTATCTGAATTGGATGTAACCTAACACTCTTTCTCAGTTTCTCTTTATGTATGTGTGTCTCACTTCTCTCTCGTTCTCTCTCTCTTCTCTCTCTCTCTCTCTCTCTCTCTCCCCCTCCCTCCCTCCCACCCTCCTCCCCTCTCTCTCACACACACACACCAATGTGACCCTGTAGGTGTATCACAGCATAACACCAGGAGAGAGTGGTGAAAGCCTATTCTTCAGGCATATCTTCTAAACCAGAAACATCCCTTAATGGTCCATGAAGAATTTTACAATTGGTCCTGGATTTTACGATCCACAGTCCACCCACACCCTCTATATACACAGCACCAGCTTCTGGTTTGTGTGCTTAGCAAGTTCCCAACCACCTGCGAGCCATGCAACCTACACAAAAGTTACTACAACTTTGCAGAACAGCTTGTCAAGGACGTATTGCTGGGCTGAGAAAGTCTGCAATCAGGAGGAAGCTGCCCTGAAGCACGGTGGGCTGACAGTGCCCTCTTCAATCAACAATTGAGAACTAAGTTCCCTCCCAGCTTTTCCTTGAGGGCAGTGACTTGTCAATAATGAATCTTTCTAGGTCCTTACCCTCCTGTCCTGTCATGAGAATCCTATCATTTCCACACCGTTGCCTGACGTGCTTTGGTGGCGCAGAAGAGGAAATAAAACTGCAAGAATATTCCGCAGTCAGCTCCAGAGGCAGTTATGAGAATTCAGCATAAAGGATCATGTCTGGCTTCCCAGAGAAGAAATGAGGAGAAAAGACAAAAATATTCAAGTTGTCACATTCCAATATTCTTTCGGTACATGCTTTTTTCTATGACAATAGCAAATGCAAGCTAAATCAAAGACTTTTGGTTTTCCCTAACATTCCGTGAGAAATTCTCAAATGGCTGTTATTAAGGGTTTATGAGCTTTTCTGACACTCGAGAGCATTTATAGTAACTGGACATGGTATGCGTCTTGCTATTTTGCAACTTAGTGTTGTAGGACCAGAGGAGGAGGATTAGGGTGCATGTTATCACTTACAATGGCTGCTTTCTCCACCACTGTTGTCTCAAAGGGAGGTGGGCTTGGGGGCTGGGGTGTGCAAGGACAACCTGACGCAAAATTTAGAGCAGAGCTACCTCTCCCAGAGCCCCAGAGACGGAGACTATTCCGGAGCCACTGTCGAACTGCACAAAAGCAAAGGAAAGCTAAGGCAAGGAAAGAAGGCAAGAGGGACATCATTTTCTTTCGAGCAGCAGTTCTCAACCTGTGGGTCGTGACCCCCTTGGGGGGTCAAACGACCCTTTCACAGGGGTCGTCCGATTCATAACAGTAGCAAAATTACAGTTAGGGAGTAGCAATGAATAGGGGGGTGGCGTCACCATAACATGAGGAACTGTATTAAAGGGTCGCGGCATTAGGAAGGTTGAGAACCACGCTACAGAGGCTCTATCTTGTCTCCTCAATGCTGAGCAGCAATGAAGAAACAGAGTCAGAGACCTGTTGATAACAAAATCCTGGCATCTTCTCTCCTTGTGCAGAGGTAGGAAATAACAGGAGAGGTCCTTGGTGGCACATTCCCTGGGGTAGTATGCAGTCCTATATTTTTAGTACTGCTCATTCATCTGGCTTCCTCACCTTGAGGGAAACCCAACTACTTCCACTTCCCACATGCTCATATAGTACATTGTTTTAGCCAAGAGTAGACCCAAGGATTAAAGATATATATCATCACAAGTGTTCCATGCTAACAGTAAACTTTTCAGTGATGGTGAATGGTATGCAACAAGCTGTTCATCCCTATTGTGTCAGTTTGAGTTGGCTCGAGAAAACAATTCATAGACACTCAAGTGTGTCAGAAAGAGCTTTATATAAAGAGTAATTGAGCATTAAGAAAGCATCGCAGCTCAGTCCAGATCAAGGCCATAAGTCCGATATCAGCCCATATGTCTGATACCAATCTATAAAGTCCTCTTTGGACTCATGAAACACATGCAATGGGTGCCGAATGCAGGAAGATCACAGGCCAGTGGGTGGGAAGTCTTGTGGATCCAGTGGTGTTGTAAGCACCTCAGTGCTAGCAGGGGTCTCCATGAGGTTCCTCCAGCTCCCAGGACACTGGCTGCATCAGCATAACTCCATCAGGCTCGTTGTCTGTAATGTCTCACAAGAAGTGAGCCTGTGTCCCGCCTCTAGTGAGCTATTTATCTCCTTAGTGTCCCCAAATGAGGTCATCAAGCTGCGACCTGATTCATAGGCTAAACTCCACCCCTTCACTTCTGAGACTCGCAAATTGGCAACAGATTATATAACTACCATACCTATCATCTCACTCACATATCCTTACCAGAGGTAACCACAGTTTAAAGTTCAGTTTGAATCTATCTTCTAAGGAGTGGTTTATACATATGCAAGTGCATCTCTCTATATATAATACTTTAAAATATTAAAATGAAAATCGCACAAGGAATACTGTTCTGTCACTTGCTTTTTTAACTTCATGTATCTTAGCCATCTTTCCATACCCACATATTCAGATATAATTTATTCCTTTTAAGGACTGAATAGTGTTTGCACAAACCATATTTTAATGGATCCTCTTTGCAAGCTGTGCTGCAGTTATATTATTTGTACATACATCTTTGTGTACCTGTGTAAATAGATGCAAGCAGTCGAACCCCTGGCTTAAACCCATGCACATTTTAAAACTTAATAGATGAAGGCAAGTTGCTCTCAGCAACACTCTTTGAAAGTGCTTGCTTTCCCACTTCGTTGCCAACACCCAATGCTAACCAACTGGTAGAAATTGGGTTTCATTGATTTAATTTACATTTTAAAATTTTCCAAATAAAATCAAGGAGGTGTACATCTGTGATAAGCCTAAGTGTGGATTTACGACTCCCTGCTCATGTACAGAAGATGCCCTAATGGTGCAGTGGTCAAGAGCTCAGCATCTGAGCAAGAGGTTAACCTTTCAGACCCACCTGCCCCTCCACGGGAGAAGCACATGCTTTCTGCTTCTTCACCTAGGTGGAGGCCATGCTCACAAACAAGAGTCTCATATTTTGACATTCTTGTTTTTCAAATGGTGTCTATGATGTTGAAGCAGTGCGTTTTGACATAAAGAAGTACACTGCTGTAAGCCCAGACTTCTGTAAACGTGTTGTTAAGTTTCGAGGATTTGACAAGATGTCCTCTTGAGTTTTGTGTAAAATAGTGTATTAGCCCTGAAATCAGAATAGGTTTTGTTTTCATTTTCCAGGCCACAAAGTATTCTTTTTTTAAAGGTTTCTGAATGAGACAAAGACAAATATATAACTGAGAAAAGTTGTATGTGACCATCCACCGATAGCAGAGGCATGTTTAAACATGTTTTGTTTGGAATAAACCCATGACAGTATAACGTGAAGAATAAATTTAGCATTGGGTCACTAACAGAAAGGTTAACAGTTGAAACCAGTCAGCCAATTTCAGGGTGTCTGATCCCACAAAGGTTTACAGTCTTGGAAACCTGATGGAACAGGTCTACGCTGTCTCACGCTGAGTCAAAACTGACTTGACGTTATTGGGTTTAGTTTGGGGTTTGGTACGAACAGCGAAACTGTTGAACATATTATGTGTGTGTTTGTGTCTGTGTGTGTCAACCATATTAGTTTGTTTTCTTAGGTGTTGTCAAGTCAATTTCAACTAACCATGACCATAGGTGCTACAGGGAAAAAGACCATTGTGAGTCCTGTGTCACCCTCACTATCATTTTCATATTTGATTCAATCCTTGAAGCCACTGTGTCAATCCATTTCATTGAAGGACTTCCTCTCTTTCTCCAACCCTCTACTTTACCAAGTATGATGTCTTTCTTCAGTGACTGGTCTCTCCTGATAGCATGACCAACATATGTGAATCAAAAACCTTGTCATCATCATTTCTAAGGACCATTTCCATTGTACTTCTTTCAAAAGACTTGTTCAGTCTTAGTATTCTCATGGTGTTCAGTCATGGTTCAGTCATGATATTCTCCATGTGCAGCAGTTCCTATTTGGTCTTCCTTACTCATTGTCCAGCTATCACATGACTCTTCGGTGAAAGCCCCATGAAAACATCAGGACTCAATATGATCACTAAAGACAAATGGGTGTATAAGCAAATGTGGTGAAGAAAGCTGATGGTTCCCAGCTATCAAAAGAGACAGTGTTGTGGGGGGGGGAGGGTCATGAAGGCTTAAAGGTAAACAAGCGGCCATCTATCTTGGAAGCAACAAAGTCCACATGGAAGAAGCACACCAGTCTGTGTGATCAGAGGTGTCGAAAGGATCAGGTATCAAGCGTGAAAGCCCCAGAACATAAAAATCATATCATTGTGAATGAGGGGGAATATGGAGTGGGGACCCAAAGCCCATCTGTAGGCAACTGGACATCCCTTACAGAAGGGTCACGGGGAGGAGACAAGCTAGTCAGGGTGCAGTGTAGCAACGATGAAACATACAACTTTCCTCTAGTTCCTAAATGCATCCTCCCCGCCACCCCTCCCAAGCCCCACTATCATGATCCCAATTCTATCTTCAAAATCTGCCTAGACCAGAGGATGTACAGTGGTATAGATAGGAACTGTAAACAGTGAATCCAGGATGGATGATCCCTTCAGGACCAATGGTGAGAGTGGCAATACCAGGAGGGTAGAGGGAGGGTGGAGTGGAAAGGTGGAACTGATTACAAGTATCTACATATAACCCCCTCCCTGGGGGACAGACAACAGAAAAGTGGGTGAAGGGAGATGTCGGACAGTGTAAGATATGACAAAATAATAATTTATAAATTATCAAGGGTTCATGAGGAAGGAGGGGGGAAATGAGGAGCTGCTGCCTGGGGCTTAGGTGGAGAGCAAATATTTTCAGAATGATGAGGGAAATGATGTGCTTTACACCATTGATGTATGTATGGATTGTGATAAGAGTTGTATGAGCCCCCAGTAAAATGATTTTTTTTTAAATAAAACATCAGGGCTTGGATCAGGTGCACCGTAGTCTTCAGTGATGTACTTGTTCCTTACCTTTTTTAAAGAGGGTTTTTGGAGCATGTTGCTAATGCAATGTGTCATTTAATTTCTTGAATGCTGCTTCCATGGTCATTGTGGATCCAAATAAAATGAAATTTTGACAAGTTTAATATTTTCTCAGTTTATCATAATGTTGCTTTTTGGTTCAGTTGTAAGGATTTTCCTTTTCTTTACATTGAGCTCTAATCAATACTCAAGGCTCTAGTCTTTGATGGTCATCAGTAAATGAATCAAATGCTCCTTGCTTTTGGCAAGCAATGAATGTTGTGTCATCTGTATAGTGCAGGGAGTTAGCGAGTCTTTCTGCAAGTCCCGTTGCTGCATTCTTCTTCAGAGTCCAGATTATTGTATTGTTTATTCAACAAACAGAAGGAATGAGTTTGGTGAAAATTATGACCCCGATGCACACCTGACTCTGAAACATGCCATATCCTGTTGTGCTGTTCTGCCAACTCCCTCTTGCTCTGTGTACCTGTCCACATGAGCACAATGAGGTGTTCTCGGATTGCCGTTCTTCACAACGTTAGCCAACATTCGTTATCATCCATAGAGCCGAATGTAGTCATAATCAATAAAATACAGAAATTCTTCTAGTATTCTTTGCTTTCAGCCACCGTTCATCTGGCATTACAAGCGATTGTTCTTGTTCCAGGTTGTCTCATGAATTCTAGTTTAATCTTTGGTAGTTCCTTTCCTGCATTCTGATGCAATCATTTTTAAAATATTGTCATCAAAACTTTAGTCATATGTGATATAATAATATTATCAAACATTTCCACATTCTATTGGATCTCCTTCTTTGAGATAGGCACAAATGTTGATCTCTTCCGGTTGGTCAAGTGGCTGTTTTCCAAATATTAACAAGTGAGAACTTCCAGTGTGGTATTCATTTGTTTAAATATCTCGATGAAAATCCTGTCATGACCCAGATCCTTGTCTTTCACCAATGACGTCTGTGTAAGTTAGACTTGTTGGACTCTCAGTTCTTGAGACTACCTGCTGAAATCGTTAAGCTTCTAGGAATTATTTTTGATATAGTGACTGCATATTCCTTCCCTTCTTTTGATGCTAACCTACATCGTTCAATATTTTACCCACAGCATTCTTCAATATTCAAGTCTTGATTTTATTTCTTCAGTTTTTCAGCCTGAAAAATATCAAGCATGTTCTTCTAAATCCAGGTCTTTGCACACTTCATCCTTGGTATTATCTTCAATGTAACTCCTTCATTATTGGGTCATCCAGTCTCTTAATTGAAGTGTAATATATTCAAGGACATATTTTAACTCACAAGAACACATTTTCATTTTCTCCATCTGTAACTTGAACTTGCATGTGAGTAATCAATGGTCTGTTCCACAGTCCACCCCTGGCCTTGTTCTGATTGATGATACTGAGTTTCTCCATTCTCCCTTCTCACAGACAAAGTTGATTTGATTACTATGAAGTCCATGTGTATAGCTGTTCATTTTGTTGAAAAAAAGATATCTGCAATGAATAAGTTGTTGGTCTTGCAAAAATTCTACCATGTGATTCCCTGGCATAATTTCTTCCACAATTAACACAATATTTTCTAATGATTGCTCTTTCTTGTTTCCATCTCTCACATTCAAATCACCAGTAATTACCAGTGCATCTTGATTGCATATTAGATCAATTTCAAGCCTTAGAACTTGGTAAAACTCTTCAATGTTTGCATCTTAGCTCTAGTGGGTGGTGTGTGAGTTTGAGGGATCTTCGTACTAATTGTTATTCTTAGTATTCGTGTGGCCATTATTCTGTCACTGCCAGCATTATGCCTGAGGGCAGATCTTGAAATGTTCTTTTTGATTCGAGAGCAATCCTATTCCTCTTCAGTTTGTCATTTAAAGAATAGCAGAACATGTTTGTCCAACTCAAAACGGCCAACACTTGTCTAATTCAGCCCATTATTGCCAGGGATATCCATCCTTATACATGCTATTTCTTTTATGAAAACTCGCCTAGATTCCAAGTACCAGATGTTGACAAGTGCTTCTTCTCATTTTGGGTTGTGCTCCATCAGCAAACAGAAGCCCTGAAAAGCTCTACTCCATCCATGGTCGAAGGCTTGCTCCACTTGGAGGAGGGAGCTCTTTCCCAGGGATATTTCCAGAGCCTTCTAATCTGCAGGGTTAATTTTCCACCACAATATCAATGTCCTCCCGATTCTCATCAGGTTGTCACGGGCTCATTTTCTTTTAGCTATAGATAATCGGACCTCTTTCTAGTCTGTCTTAGTTTGAAATCGGCACTGAAGCTTCTTTCATGCGTGACCTTTCTAGTATTTGAAATGCCATTGGCATAGCAGCATCACAGACACATGAAAGCCACCATGGTATGACAAACTGACATCCAAGTGGTAGAGAAACCACTTGGGTGTGTGGATGTTTATGTACATGGATATATGAATATGTGTGAAATTTACATAGCTTTATTATATGTTCAAATTTTTCATATTTTCTTCTCATGATTTTGCATTTATAACTCTGTTTTTAGTATTGTGATGCTAACAAAAAATCCTTCTTATTTTCAACCTTGCTCTTTATGGTTTCTAAGGATTATGTCTAGCCCCTAGACTGTCCCTAATTCAAAATAATATTTAAAGTCATTGATAACACTCTTCCACTAATTCTAAATATAGAATTTTTAATTAACTGAAATTTATCTCAGTGTAGAACACGAGGTAGGGATCTATCTCTCTGTCTCATATTTTCTTTGTCTAACATAATTAGGAGTGTGAAAGTGCTCTGTGTTAGGCATTAAGCTGGTAACCACCGGGTCAATAATTCAAACCCACCAGCTGCTCCACAGAAAAAGATGAGGCTGTCTGCCCCCATGCATATTTACAGATTCAAAAGCCCTATATAATGCCTGTTTGACTTGGAATCAATGAGATGGTAATAGGTTGGTTCGGCAAATGTAATCTATTACGTAATATGGTTTTGCCTCACTGATTTCCAGTGTTATCTTTGCCGAACTCCAGAGCGCATGCTATTTCTGGACTGTGTAAACTTATTTGTCCCGTTGTGGAGCTTCGTGGTTTCTTTACAATGGGGTGTGATTCACACTGAAGGCTGTAGTCTTCATCAGTAAGCTTTCAAGTCCTCCGAGCCTTCCACCAGCAAAGTGTGGCAAGTGGATGTAGCAGGCTGTTGGCGAGCTTCCCTTCCAGCCTGATGCTGCGTCTTCATGAGTCCGCCTTCTCGTTTGCGAGTTAGGCATGCAAGTTCAGTAGGCATGGTGAAGGGACACAATGTTCACACACACATTTCCTGGTTCCAAACACGCAGGTCCCCCTTTCTCTGTTTGAACAACTGCTCCTTAGTCTATGACACACCGTTCCAAAGAGCACAATGACGTGTTCTGGAATTCCCATTCTTCTCAAGGTTATCTATAGCTTCTTATGACCCGCAGAGTGAAAGGCCTTTGTGTAGTCAATAAAACACAAGTAATTGTCTCTCTGCTGTGCTCTCCTTTCAACCCAGACCTGTCTGACCGCTGCAGCGGCATTCACCTTACCACATCCTCTTGTGACTCTGGCTTGAATGGCCAGCAGTTCTCTGTTGATGTATTATTCCATTTTTTGCATTATCTTCAACAAAATTTTGCTTTAAAATGATATGAATTGTAATTCACACATTCTGTTGGCTCACCTTTCTTTGGAATGGGGGCCCACAGTAAGCTTTACTTTCAAGCTAGGAAAATGATAAGCAGTTCTATGTTCCAGGATGGAGACTTGTATTTGCTTGGAGCTGCGATTATTCCTCACTCTTTGACAAGCCACTTGAGTGGGCCCTTTGCTTATGCAATACCCACCCACAGCTCTGGGGAAGACCTAAATGTAAGCCAGATGCAATCTGTTCAGAGGGAGAGCCTAGGATTCTGCTTGTAAATGTAAATTGGGTAGCTCTTTTAACTGATCTCTATTTTTACAGTTAAACTGTCAATAAAGAAATGTTATTCAGTTTGTTGTAATAATGTGGCATTGTATGTTACTCACTTTCCTGACACGATTGCTGAAGACATAGCAAATGTGGTAAAGAAAGCTGATGGAGCCCGGGTATTAAAAGATATGGTATCTGGGGTCTTAAAGGCTTGAAGATAAACAAGTGGATATCTAGCAGAGAAGCAACCAAGCCCACATGGAAGAAGCACACCACTGTGTGATCATGAGGTTTCAATGGGAAGAAGTATCATAAGTTCAAAAACAAGCAACCAAATCGATGTGAAGGGGTGTGGATGTAGTGGAGACCCCAAACCCCACGATAATTGGGCATGCCCTCTCAGAAGGTCCACACAGAAGGGCTGGCAAAGCCAGGGTGTAGTATAACACTGATGAACCACATAACTAGCCTCTAGTTCTTTAATATTTCCTCCCCTTACTATTTTGGATTTTTTTTACCTCATTAGTCATATCAGGTTTGCATAAGCATATGTTCGTTTGTATATTTAAGATCCTTCGACACATGAAAGACCAGATAGATGACCCTTCAGAAACAGTAACAACAGTAGTGTTCTTTGAGGATGTAGGAAGAGGAGAGGTGCAATAGGGAACTGGTCGCACTGATGACTGTTACCCCATTCGATAGGATCAAACGACAGAATTGTATGTGAATGGATATACTGGACTGTGTAAGATATGGAGAGAAAAAAACTTTTTTTGAAAAAAGAATTATTATAGGGGGAAAATAAGGGTTCCTGGGGGATATGGTGTGGGAGGGAGGGACAATGGGGAGCTGATATCAAGGAGTTCAAAAAGAAGAAAAATGTTTTGAAACTGATAGTGGTAACAATTGAACAACGCTGTTTGATGTGATTGAACTATGGAATGTTATGATATGTGTAAGCGCTCCCAATAAAATGATTTAAAATTTTCACAAAGAAAAATGTTCTCATCCAAAGTATAGCTTCAGAATGCCGTATTCTCCCACACAAAGGACCCCAGTGGCACAACGCTCAAGCACTCAGCTGCTGTGAACTCAAAGCATTTCTGCGAGTGAGCAAGCCCAGCGATCTGCCCCTGTAAATATTATTGGTATTTTGAGGTGCTGTCCACTTGATTCAGACTCACAACGACCCTGTGTCTTATAGATGAGCACATTGCCTGGTCCTGCACTTGACTCCACCCTTTTCTCTGGATCTGAGCATTTGTGGCAGCCACTGTGTCCATGTACTTCAGTCAGTGTGTTCCTCCTTCTCACCAACCCTCTACGCCACCCTACAGGGCATCCTACTCCATGGACGCGTCCTTTCTGACAACGTCTCCTGTGTTCTTGACAATGGGTGGGATGTTCGATATTCTTCGCCAGCATCACAGTTCAAAGGCATCAATGCTCCTTCAGTCTTGCACTTGAAAGCCTGGAAAGCACTGTGTTCACCTCTACTCTTTCCTGTATGTCACTATAAGTCGCAGCCACCTTGGGAGCAAGCAGCAACAACGTTCTTCCTCATAATCACATGGGACAGAGCAGTGGCTTTTTCTGTCGGGAGGTATTTCCTGGAGTTGTGAACTGAGGCTGGAACAGCCAGCAGCAGTGAAGGATCTATGTGAAGTCCCCAGCGGGTCTATAAGAAAAGGCTTGGACTAGAGCCGCCCACCTGGGTCCACTGTTCTATACTTGCTGTCATAAAGTATCGAGTCACCTGGAGCTAGAAAAATGTATGTTGGTAAATTGGTTGGTTATTCTAGGGTGGCCATGGTTGGTACCATGGAGTGCATGGTTGGTACCATGGTTGGTACCATGACTTGGTGCCTTCTCTTGTAGGTGGTGCCAGTCTGTGGGCAGCGTTCCTTGGTCCCCATACCTCACCCCCTCCATGCAAGACCAACTACTATTCTCTGCCTCACACCATACCATAGCTCCTCCCCTCTGCCACTGGTTCAGGTGGAGACCACCCCATCTGCCCAATCGTGGGTTCTATGGCCTGGAAATGGTGATAAGGTACACTCGGTGATGGGTGTAACCCACCCAGTGACTTCACTGTCTTAGTGGCCTTTTCCCAGCAATACTGGCTTACTTGCCCATGCCAAACCGCCAGACCTCGGGTCATTTTGGTGTCAATACTTCTGACAGTTTCAGGAGATGCAGTTGGTACCTCCTACATGTCCCTAGTGACACCACTGGAGGTAGAGGAGCTACTGAGATAGGAAATGTAGATATTGGGAATTGGGAATAGACCTTTAGGGTTTAGAGGTCTGACTTACCAGTTGTCATTGAGTCAACTGTGCCTCGTGGCAGTCCCATATGTGTGTCAGAGCTCTATCGGGCTCTCAGCGTTTGACTTTTTAGAAGTACAACTCAGATCTTTCATCTGAGGCCCCTCTGGGTGGCACCACCAACCTTTCAGCTTCTAACCAAGTGTGTTGACCATTTATTAAACAAGAAGTACACAGAAAAGAGAAGTTATTGGAAAGCATTCCCAATGAGGGGGGAAGTAACAGGATGGGAGTTATACTGCAGGGTGGTAGGAACTAGGATAATGGTAGACCCTGCTGACGGGGTTTTGAGACTTACTATCTCTGGAATGTTTTTAACATTCTCTGTGCTATGATTCCCTTCTGAAACCTCCATGCTTTCAATAGATCCTTGATACAACTAACAGACAATTGTGGGGAACGGGGGATTGAAGGTACATGCATAAGGGTAAAGGGGCAAAGATGTATGCAAATGTAGATTAAAGACTTGACTAACTAACAGGCCAGGGGCAAGTCAGACAGATGTGAACAGGCAGAGGGTAGGACAAAACCTATGAGTCCCCCAGTATATGTAACTTATGGGTATTTGATAGGGTTTCCAGAAATGCTTGGGCAAGGCAACTGGATATACTAGAATTTCCACTATTAAGCAGCAAATGTTCTTAAAGGGAAGTATGACTTCACAGATTGTTTAAGGAGGGTCATTTTATGCTTCACTTTTTAGAAGCGAGTTTTATCGCTGAGGAGTCCTGTTGGCATAACGGGTTGCACTGCGCATTGGGCAAACCTCAAGGTCAGCAGTTCAAAGTCATCAGCCACTCCATGGGGATAAAATGAAGCTTTCTACTCCTGTAAAAAATTACAACATCAGAAACCAACAGTGGCAGTTCTAGTCTGTCCTATAGGGTGGCTATGAGTCAGAATTAACTCCATGACAATGAGTTTGGGAGTTGCATTCTTTAAAGTCACAGTACTCTTCTGCTCATCCAACTATTAGTTGTTTTTTGCTGTTGTTGTTGTTCAGCCCTTAAGTCGTGTTAACCCCACACACACTGGAAAGAACCTAGACTCCCACCATCCCTGTATCAGTTGAGGATCAGACCATTCTAATTCATGGAGTTTTTCTTGGTTGATGTAAAAAGTTAATCTCCAGCCCTTTCTTCCTCGTCCACTGTAGTCTGGAAGTACTGCAGAGCAATGCACAGGCCCCACTTTAGACAGGAGGTGGTGCGTTGGCTGGGAACTGAATCTGGATCTCCTACAAGAAAGGTGAGACTTGTCTTATGCCTCCACTACCTCATCATTAAGCAACTTACGTCTCTCAGATTGACTAGCTTTTATCTTAGGCCTCACCCAACAGTTTTTCATGGAGTCCAGTGAATTTTGTCAGGGCAGGAAGAATCTTTATCCTTTGAAAGGTATCTTGGATAAATAAGCTTATCCAAGCCATCAACTCTCCTCTCATCAGACTGACAAGTCCCAAATCAATCTCTGTGGCAGCCTTTTCTGGTGAACAAGGAGAGACTGCCAATGATGGACACCTGGCATTTCCTCATGAAACAGCTTGTAAAGGACGTTGCCCTTCCAGGTATTGGTGGTAAAAATAGTAAGAGTTGAGGTTCCTATTAACCCACACTATCCCTCCTCAACATTACCTAGATGGGTAGAGCTAATCTCCCAGCCCTCCACACTGCCCTGCAGACTGTCCTTTGTGTCCTTTTTAATACTAGCTTCCTTTGCTATTCTGTTGAACTCAATTTAAACTGGTCATAAACTTGGATTTGGGGAGAGCCTTGTATCTCCCTACAGACGACTTTGTAATACAACTTTCATTAAGGTCACCCAGTCCCTAAGCAGTCATGAAAGAACATCTCTTCATGCGTGTACCATTATTCCTTATGAGATCATTCATCCATTTAACAAGCATTTATTGAGCATGTGTCTACTGTTTTCACAACTCTATACTGTGAGTAATAGAGATGTCGATGAGAATATTAGTTGGGTGGTTTCTTTTATATCTTTTATTTTAAAACCATCCTAAAGGTATTACCTCATCTAATCTCAAATAGAATACTATATATATATTACTACATATATACTATATATAGTATTATATACTATATTACTTTATATACTATATTACTGTATATAGTACTGTATTACTATATATACTATATTACTATATATACTATGTATAGTAATATATACTATCTATAGTATATATATATCCACAGAGATATATATATATATATCTATGGAAACTTATGAAAAGCATCAGCCCACTTTCTAATATATGAAATGAAAAAGTAGTCCCTCAAGTCAGAGGTGCTCAAAATATAATTGGGAAAGAGTTAGCTGCCCCTCCAAAATAGAGTTGGAATTAATGATATGGATGTAATAAAGCTCTTGGGATTTTCATTTGCTGATGGGGCATGATTCAGAAGAGAAGATACAGCTGCAAGCATCCATTGATAATCAGAGGATGGAATGTATGAAATATGAATCTAGGAATGGAAAAATCATCAAAAGTGGAATGGAATGCATAAAATATCTTAGACATAGCTGAAATGGACTGGTATTGATCATTTAAAATTAAATAATCATATGGTTTACTATGCTGGGGATAAAATTTTCAAGGGGAATGGCATTCCACCTGTCTTAGGCAGGATTCTCTAGAGAAACAAAACCAGGATATCTATCTATCTATCTATCTATCTATCTATCTATCTATCTGGGTAGGTTTATAGAGCGAGGAGGCATATAACACTAATTAGTCCACACAGCAGTACAAAGAGCTCAGTTCAACTCACTTCCATGGAATAGTTAATATACTGGAAGTCCTTCAATTCACTAGGGCTGGTGGGTCCAAGGTCAAGGAAGCAAACAGCTGACTCTTTCCTCAGGCAATGCAGGAAAGAAATCCAGGCCACACTGAATTCATTAGCAAAAATCAAAACTTCAAGAATTGATGGAATACAAATGAAAATGTTTCCAAAGGGGGGAAAAAATGCAGTGCTGAAAGCATTCACTAGTCTATACTAAGAAATTTCTAAGACATCTACGTGGCTCACTGACAGGAAGTTACCCATATTTGTGCCTATTCTAAAGAAAAGTGACCCAACAGAATGTGGATATTGTCTAACAATTTCATTAATTTTGCTGCAGAGTCGTTAAAAAAAAAAGTGGTTACATCAGGGCAAAAACAAGGAAGGAGCTGTGAAAAATTCAAGCCAGATTCACAAGAAGTTATAGAATAAGAGATATCATTGCTGATGTCTGATGGGTCCAGGCTGAATGTAGAGAATACCAGAAAGATGTTTACTTGTATTTTATTAAAGATGCAATGCCATTCAACCTTGTTTATCTTAATAATATTATGAAGGATAGGAATTCCATAATAGTTACTTATGCTTCTGGAGAACCTGTAAAAAGACCGGGGGGGGGGGCCATTCCAACAGAAGAAGGGGACACTGCGTTGAAAGTACCGTGGACTGTCAGAAGAACAAACAGCATTGGAGGAAGTGTAGCCAGAATGTTCCATAGACAGGAGAATGGGAGGCTTCATCTCATGTGCTTTTGACATGTGTGTTATCAGGAGAGACCAGCCCCTAGGAAATGACATCATGCTAGGTCAAGTAAAAGGTCCTTGTAAATGAGGAAGGCTCTCAGTGAGATAAACTGGTACCGTGGCTGCAGCGAAAGGCTCAAGCAGAATAATTTCGGTGGTGGTGCCAGACCTGGGAGTGTTTTGTTCTACTGTGCTTAGGATTGTAGGCGCTGACTCGTGGCGCCTAACAGTGGTGTTCATAACCATCATTTTCATATTTGTGTCATACTGAAGAAGTGATTTACCATGATTCATGTAACTATTGTTGTTTATTGGAGATACGGGTTATTTTTTTTAGCTTTTCTGCTGCTATTTTGCATGAAATAGTCTTTTATACAGCCGTTATTATTTACTTTTGGTAGTTACTGGTAGGCGATCTATTTTAAATGATCCATCTTCTTCTGAGTTTCGACCTCCTTGTTCAAATTATGGTAAATCATGGCAAAATTAAGATGAATATAATTTTAGTAAAGAGTTGCATTCGATTTTTCACTGATTTAAATTATACATGCATTGTTGAGTCACTGATCCTTCACCAACAAATTTTTCCTGATTTTTTTTTTCCTCTGCAAGGTAGATCTCATATCATAGATTTCTGTCCAATTTTTGTTGCTCGGGAGTGTAATGAGTAGCCTCAGCAAAACACTCCAATTAAAATGAAAGCCGTGGTTTCTTTCAGAACGAAACGTAAAAAAATGAACCCATAGCAGCATTAAGTGTTTTCTCTGGGCTGAATTAAGCAGTGAAATACTTTGGACCTGTGGAATCACTCCTATGCATTGAAGACAGATTTAGTAACACGTTTTCCTGAATAATACTGCGGGGTTTTTTTCTGCTTCTATTTATTATCTCCTTTTTCCCTAAGCCTGTGTGCTTGAAAACAAGCAATGTTCCTGATTTCCTACCTACATAACACCACTCTGCTACTCCTTTAATTAATCAGTCCTCTGGCAATCACCTTTTATATGCCTCCCACATTGTTCTAAATCTGTCCAGAGATCCCATAGGTGAGCCATTCAGGATGCTTGCAAACATCTCATTGGTGGTAGATTTTATTAGAGAAAGAAGAGCAGCACCCCTGTTACATTTTAAATTCCACAGCCGGAGATGTTTACTGTGGAATCCCTGCAATAATTCCTAGACATTTTTTTTCCTTTCAGTGAATTTCAGTGCACATCATTTAGAAAGTAGAGAAATGTGCAATTATTGTAGAAACAAAAGCCGCAGGATGAAATTCATCCTGCCAAGAAAATCAAAGGTTCTAAAGGATACATGCATTTGGAAGTACTTCTATATAAGTTTCAGAATGACCAATATGACTGGAGGCAATTCACGAGATTGGTTAGCTGTTTAAGCACTAGATGGAAGTAATATGGGATAAAAAACTACAACAAAAAATATGTAAAAGTCTTTTTTATCTTTATGAAATTCATTTTCACTGTAGAAAATCCATGATTTTCAGAAAAAGCACCAGGAAGGAAAGAAGATAAAATCCACCAGACCCTCGTTTATTCTTTATGTAGAAAGAACACCAATAATGCTATGCATATTTTTATCGTTTTGTGATAGTTTTCCTTTAAAAATAATTTAGATTCTCTCTGCATGCTTTGCAACTCAGTTTTTATTATACACTGAAGCAGATGACATGCTGCTAGTCTTCTAAAACATGATTTTGCATCATACTCCATATATGATTTTGGATCATATTCTACGTATGATTTGATAATTTGCTTTTTAACAGTGTGGCATTTTCTTTTTTCCTATTACAAGTTACCTGTAACTGTGACTTTACATGATGTTTTTGGGGAGGTTTTTGGTACATCTCTTATTATATCTTTAGGAGAAATTTGTGGGAGGAATTTTTGTAAGAATAGAGAGTATGAGCAATTTTAGAACATTTTTTAATAAGCATTGAGTGGTCCATAAAGGACATGTCACTCTTTTCCTCAATAAAAATGTATTACATATGTTCCTGCTTACATTAATTTTTTTAATCCAGTGTGATTTGGAGAACCAACTTCTAAAATATTCTGAAAGTACAGGCTTTTTATTTTTCCAAAACCATTTTATTGGGAGCTAACACAAATATCTTGTCATTCCATAGTTCAATTACATCAAGTAGTAATGTACAATTGCTACCACAATCAGTTTCAGAACACTCTTTTCCTTCTTGAACTCCTTGACATCGGCTCCCTTTTATACCTCCCAATCCACGGTGCCTCCCAGAAACCTTTCTTCTACTTGCTGTCCCTATAAGCTCATCAGTCATGGGTTAAGAGGACATGTTGTGCTATCTTTCATGTACTGTGCATTTAATCTTTATGCTTTGGTAAAATTTACAGGAAAATGGCATTTTGTCCCATCATGCATATATCTGGAAGAGGCTCATGGATTGCTTAATCCCTTCAACCAAAGACTCTTGCTCTCCAAAGAAGGCAATCTTTAAGATTAAAATAGAAATTCATTCCTTCTGATTGGGAAAAAGGGCCATAAAGACAATACACTCTCTGATCGGCCCCGAGAATTGTCTCTTCCCAGAATGACTTCCCATCTTGTATTTATTTATTAGGTGGGAGGAGTGATGGTGTGTAACCCCTGCTCCATTTAGCACCTATTTTGTGCCACGTGCCAGTCTAGGTGTTTTGTGTTCAGCAGTGAACAAAGAGAAAAACCTTCCTGCTCCCTTTCGAGAAGATGGCCAAAATCCTTGCGGTTCTTTCCTAGAGTATCATGTGCACACACGGCGGTGGGACCCTCTTTCTGTGGCCTTGGGTTTCCACATATAAGCCTACTTTTTTAGAGCCCTCGATGACCATGTTCTCAACCATGTGGAGACACCAGAAACAATGAGCTCAAGGCATCTTAGACACTGAGGAAATGGTGCTAACACTGCAGAGAGCTACAACTGAGCTGTTTTGCAGTCCTAGGCTCACCCCGTGTTTCCCAGTTACAAGAGGTAGCATAGCTCCTTGACTTTGATGCTCTATATTTGCCTGTCATGGGCTCTTTCTGGCCCCACACTGGTAACAACCTTACCTTCTCTTCTTCGCTAAACAGGAGACAAGCGACAAGAGGCCAAGCTATCCTTAAGCTTTAATTTTCCTTCCTTTGGATTCTTCCATTTATTCATTCATTCAATTTGATGGGGGAGAAAAACCTTCATTGAGCAACCGCTTCACCCCATGATGTCTTTTGAGTGTTGCAAACATGACAAGGAACCAAGTGAGACCAAACCAAACTGAACTCACTGCCATAGAGCCGATGCTGACTCATATCGACCCCCTGTGGGTTTCTGAAATTTTAACTACTCTTTCTCCCATGGAGATGTTGGTGGTTTTGAACTGCCAACCATGGGGATCGCAGCCCTACGAGTGACCACTACACCACCAGGACTCCTCTAGTGAGACCAGATAGACAATAAACAAACTAGTAGGCACTGATAAGGAAAATCAAGTGGCAAAAAAGAATAAGAAGCTTCATTAAGAGGCTGTTTATAAAGAACAGTCAAGGAAGAGCTTGCTTTTCTTCTTCTTTTTTTTAGATGAACTTATCACTACAGACTCCAAGTCCAGTTCCACTTTACCTTTTCAGTCAAGGAAGGGCTTGCTGTTTGAAGGGAACAGGTGAATAGAGACTGAAAGCAGAGGAGGAGGTTAAGGGAGTGAGATCCGAACTTAAGGATGAGCCGCTCTGGGGTGCTGACACTGCAATTAAGCAGCACTTGGTGTCTAGCCCCTATGAGGAGTCTTTGCGCCTAGGTCAAGCACTCATAGCAAAATAAGAAGGAAGCATGTAAGAAACACTAGAAAAAAACAAAAGCAATCCTAGACTTGCTGTTACTTTCCAGCACATCAGCCCCAACTCGGGTGATTTGCAATATGCAACAGAACAAAATGTTGCCCTTTTCTGTACCATCTTCACAATCATTCATAAGGTCACCTCCATTGTTGGAAGCACAGTGTATTTGGAGTTCATCTTCCCACATCATATTGGGTAATTTTCTCTTGTGATCCATAAGGTTTTCATTGGCTGATGTTTGGAAGCCAATTGCCAGGATTTTCTTCCTAATCTGTCTTAGTCTGAAAAGTCATTGCTATTTCAATACACCTATAGGCCTTTCTGATTTCGTTTGAGACTAAGTTTAGTTCTGGTAGTTAGATTTAGTTTATCTGAAAATGGCGGGGGGGGCAGTGTTGGTGGAGCAGGTCATTCTTTTACTATAATCTTTAAAGATGATTTGTGCCCTGTTATTTGCATTCCTACTCTTGTAATAAAAAGATAACTTTTTGTAGTTTACGTGGCACTAAAAGGAATTCTTAAATGATGGAAAACTAACTTTTCTTCACCCTTGTCCTTCCCTAAAAGGTCAGCTGAATTGTCAGAGACAGAGTCCAGGTACCCCGGGATCAAAATCTGGAGTGGGGAGTCCTCAGCTGAGACAACCAGAGATACCAAACAAGCAGACATCGTCAAAAAGTTTAGACAGATGCTGAGGTCCAAATTGTCAGGTAAGCCATCAGGAAATTCACCGCATCTCCTAGCCCAGGAGTAAGTTCACGATAACACAGTTAGCAGCCCAGGGTAATGAGAGGGCCAGGGAAAGGACTAGGTGCTCCATACCTGGCCTACCACTTCTCATTCTTCACGGCAGACAGCTCACAATTCTAGTTAACTTTCCCGCTGAGCCCGGGCATTTGGGAATCTTTCTCAAGAAGTGTATCTGGCAGCTATGACAAAGTTGATTGAAATTTGCACTAGAGATAATTTGACAAACTAATCCAGACATGCACGTATTTGTTTCTTAATTCTAGGGAGACGTGGCTTACAAGCCTTGGTGTAGTGAACAAAGAACATCGCTACAAGGGCTTTTTGCCCTCTGTTTTGTTTTGGTTTTGAAGGAGTAATTAGCTCTTCTGAAGTGGCATTTGCAGAACTTCAGGACTGGAGAGAAAGTAAATGTCAGCACGGTGCACTACACATCTCTTCAGCCCCAAACTCGGGAATTCAGTCTGTCGTTCTGGAGGAGACTTGAAAGTGCCGGAGGCTAGATTAGTCCTCCTTCCAGATAGGATCAAACATGTAACATCATTCCCCCAGCTAAGGCTCCTAAAGATTCCGTTTTATATGCCCTGCCAAGTATAGAGTTCTTGTCCAATTTTCCTGGGCCTAAATCCTTTGGTAATCTGTTGCTGTTGTTTTTATTTGTCACCTATAAGAAATACACACACAGGAAAATAAAACTAAGTAGATTTACCAAGATCAGTATCAAAGAAAATGGACAAACTCTTATTGTATTTTTATAGGCCAACAAGAAACTATTGGAAAATTAAATTTAGAACATTAAATTTACAATAGCATGAATCGTTAAAGACCTAGGAAGGAGATCAATGAAATGCGTGCTGGGACTCGGTACAGAAAGATAGGTTTCAGTGCTCTTGGAAAATAAAGACTACACAGCTAAGGTTGAGCTACAGGATACAGATTAGACAATCAGTTGTCATAAGAAAAGAATAGATCCTTCTCACATTGATGTACAACTTCAAGATAACACCAATATTCTGTATCTTGATTTATCTGTTAAGTATAAAAAAGTAAGATGTGTAAATAAAAACCAAGGAACCTTGAAGTGGAAAAATCATTTAGAAGCTTCTGATTATTTGCTCTGGAGTAAGGTGAATAGTCTTCCTCGTAATCAACCATTGCATCTGTTTGTAAAAGGTACAGAAGACTTCCTTCTGCCTCCAGTCCAGACAGAGCAGCACAGACTGAATTTTCCCTCCCACTGAACCAGTTAGAAAACCAGACAAACCATACGAACCAGTGGTTGGTAGACATTGGCCTTGCTGCCTGAAAGAATGTCCTGTTTGTGGTGCAGGGAGTGGGAATCCAGACAGTTGAAGAAATCGAGTTAGAACTCAAAAATCAGAATTTTAAAAAGCCAAGGTAGCGAGAGCAGACAGAATAGCTGCCGAAAGAGTCACACAGCAGACCGCTGTGTTGTGGGAAAGGTTCTCCATGAGTCCTCGGCTGAGGCTCCATCAGTGCAGTTTCAGGAGGAAACACCAAGGCTAGTGGGAAAAACTTCTGCTAAAGTGCAGAGGAATAATTCTTGATGCTCGTGCACCAGACTATTGGCAAAGTCGGCGTTAAATAGAGGTTTCCCCCTTATCTGAAAGTAGACCACTCCTTTAAAACCTTTCATAGGCTGAAATGCTATAAAGTGAAGAAGCTAGTACCAATAACTTATATGGGAAAAAATTTTAGCGACCCCCAAATAATCTACCAAACCATACCAAATAGCACATGAAACTCAAAACAGTTTTAACAGAGTGTCCACAGACACAGTTCCCCTCTATGGTGATGCTGGGTGTAGTTCCTAGGGAAATAGCTTGGCGGTGCCACTGAGCTGCCTGGGGTGGCTGCCTCTTTAATAGCTTCCTTCAAAACAAACACTTGATTGCCAGTTTTGCTTTTGGCCTTTTATCCTAAAAGCAAAAAATTCTCTTCGGATTTCTTTCCACTGGTGAGAACAGGTCTTTCAAAACAGTGAAGTGGCATGAAGTAAACTTTCCTGCATGTTGGAAAACAGTGTTTCCGTGATATCAGCCTTTCTTAATTCTGAGGATTTCCTGAACAGGGATCACTGCCAATTTTCATATAGAGGATTAAAACTCGGTTGTTAATGACTAAACCGAAAGATTTGCATCTTCCTTTTATAGTTTCTATCTTTACCATTTACTAGGTTTTATTGTTTGCTTATCTATAGTGATTCTTCATCGTGCACCGTAAATATTCTAAAATCAGACAGGATGTTAAAAATGTAATTAATTGTAAAATGTAGAATTATGACATTTGTCCCGCCTGGAGGAACTGAGCTAATTCTCTCTGGAAATTGGGCACCAAGTTAAACTCTTCGAAGACATTGGCTATTTTAATGCTAGGTGTTCTTCTTGGCCCTGAAAAATCTTTTTGTATTTCTCATGCCAGCTACTCTGGTCCTCTCACCTCAGCTTCTCTTCTCTCTTGTCCCTTACTCAACTTTGAAAGTTATGATTTAAATTCGTATTCTCATTTTTCTCCTTAATCCCATTTCGCAGTCATTCTGCCTTAGACATTCTTATTTCTTTCCCTGCCCCCCTCTCTTAGTCTAGTGTAGTAGGAACCAGTTGATTCTCCTTCCTCCTTTCCGTTGCCGTAGGACTGCCCTGCCATCTAATTGGGGGAGACAAGATGTACCTGTCATGCTGTATTTACACAGTCAGGTCCTCTCTCAAATTAAATGGAAATGATCACAGACATTTACAAGAATGGCTGGCAAGGAAAAGTCTACAACTGTTCCAGTCCTGCCGGAATTCATGTTTTCCTAAGACCGTGAAAAGGGGAAAGGAGCATGGGAGAATGCTGCTGTGTAGGAAAATCAGAATGGTGTGTATCAGATGTGGATCCCAAATCAGCTAAGATGAAGCACACTATTAGCAGATGTTCGCTCATGAAAGGCTAGAGAAATTCTTATCACTACACTGCTCTGCATCCTGAGAGAGAGCCCCAGACATTGAACCTGTCTTGCATTGGCTAGGGCAGAAGAACCAACCAGCTGCTGTCAATTTGTTCAATCCCACAGCAACCTCACAAGCTTCAGAGTTCCGTGGCTGGTTTTTTTTCCCCAGAAGTTGATTGCTAGACTTTTCTATTGAGGCACTTGTGGGTGGCCATGAACTTCCATGTTTTCAGTTAGCAGCTGAGCACATTCCCCTTTTGGACCACTGTGGCACTACAAGCAGGAAAAATAGGTCCTTGCCTAGTAGGCACTACTTAGAAGAATAGTCACCCCTAGTATCCTGTTTACAACAGGAAAAGAGGCAAACAACTTCTCTTTTATGAAGTTAAAAAAGTCTCCCTTTCTCCAAGTGTTGTTTTCTTTATCTACTTTAGCAGCTAGACGCGTTGCCAGCATGAGCACAAAACTGTTAGGATGTGTATGCTGTTGTTGTTTTTGTTGGGTGTCATTGAGTTGATTTCGACTCTTAGCAACCTATGTAATGGAGGAGAGCTGTCCCATGGCGTTTTCTAGGCTGTGATCTTCCTGGGAACAGATCACCAGACTTTTTCTCCTTGAAGATGCCTCAGCTATCTCATGATGCCGAAACTAAAATGCCACCCATGAATGGCTTCAACAAGTAAAATTTGATGTCCTTGCAAATTATGATGCTACCCATCTGAATCCAGGGTATGCCAGGGGAAGCCAGCCCCTAATACATCATTACGGGTCTGGTGGGCGCAATTTTACAGCAATAATAAGTAAAGATTATAGTAAAGTTATAGAGAGCATGAGAGGTAGAAGAAAGTCAGATAATGGAGTCGGACATTTTTCATGGTAGCATGCTCCCCTCAGCCCCGCTTGGTGGTGCGTATGGAGAGAGAGAGGGGATCTTTAATGCTAACCAAGGCTTTTATGTTCTCTGGGGACATGCAAGCCCCCTAATTACAGTTGAAGACATACATCACAGGAAGGGGTTGTGCTACATGGAAGAGGGTGATTTAGGGGGATCCATGCAATAGGAAGAGGAGGGATTGGAGGTATACACGTGGCAAGATGGGCAGATCCTAGATTTAGGATGGCAACTTAACTTTGGTTGTCACAGAACGGGCTTGACTTCTTCCCTGGACCATTATCGGTAGGGTGTAAACTCCACCTACATAACCAAGCTAATGGTCGCAAGCCTCAGGTAGAAATGGTTTATTGTCCCCAGCAGCAGGGAGCAGGGCCTACCCTGCAGTCTGGGGACTAACTGCCTTCAGGGAGGATGTCTGTAAGCATCTGACCTCCCCCCACAAGGGCGCATCTCTAGAGCAGGATTTTCTCTCTGTGTTGACTCTTGAGGAAGAGCGTTGTCTTTTTTGAGCTTCTGCAGCTTTATGTGACTCAGTATCTCACTCTCCCCATCTCTGCTTCTCTCAATTGCTGGTTCAGACTCCTTGATACCTGAAAAGAGATTCATTTAAGACACACCTTGCACTAAAGCAAGTCAATAGCATAACAAAGACATAGAATTATAACTATAGGCAAAGACATTAAGATTTCCACACATACCTTAAATGACACAATTAAATCTGTAATAGAGGTTAAGCGAAATTCTTAAGCCAGGGGCCCCTTATGTAAGGTCCACTCTATCCTGGACTTTAAAAAATAATCCCCTCAGGCCTCACTCAGTAAGTCACGTCCTGAGTGTGGGGAAACAGTGTTCCATGAATATCTTTACATTTCTTAATGCTGAGCAGGGGTTGCTACCAATCTGTGTATTAGTGTCCTAGTGCTGCTATAATAAGTTATGTGGTTTAGTCACAGAACTATGTGGCTTAAGACACCCAAAATTTATTGTCTCATAGTCCTGGATGCTAGAATTCAGAGTGACGTCAGGGCCATGCTCTCACCAAGAGCTCTCAGGAGGGGATGATCCTTTCTTGTCTCTTGTGGTTTCTGGTAGCCCCAGACATCCTTCAGTTTGTGGTTGTGTAGCTCTAATTTCTGTCTTACTAGCCACATGGCTGGCTTCTGTGTGTGTGTGTGTGTGTGTGTGTGTGTGTGTGTGTGTGTGTGTGTGTCTTTACATCTCTGCTCCTCCTTTTATAAAGATACTGGTCATATAGAATTAAGGCTCGCCTAACCCCAGAATGACCTTATGCTAGTTGAGTACATCTGCAAAGACCCTCTTTTCCTATAAAATCACATTTACAGGCACTAGAGATGAGGTCTTCAGCATCCTCCATCCCCACCACCACCCCCCAATATACAAAGCAATCTATAAAACCAAACCAATTGTGGTCAAGTGGAACCCAGCTCACAATGACTGCAGGCAGAATGCAATGGCCTCGGGGGGCTTCCACGATGAAGCTGTACTGAAGGAAACCATCACAGCTTTGTCCCGCAGAGCAGTTAGTGGGCTCAGACACTTCCTTCTTTGATTAGCAGCCAAATGCTTAACCACTGGACTACCAGGTCTTCTGAGAGCTGTCACACTGGGTGAAAGAATATTTGAATAGCAGGCACGCCTTGAAAGCTGGACATGGTGAAGCACTCCAAAGAGTTTTATTCCCCCAGGAGACCATTGTTCAGATTCTAGCCTAAGTGTCTTTTCTCCCCAAGCCAATTGTTTATATGATGGGTCGTGAACCCCACCTCTCCCGAAATAAGATAGGTTTACACTCTGAAATAAAATATAAGATCTCGGTCTCTCTGTGTAGGTGAGGAGAGGCAGGCAGCTGGGGCAGATTTTAATTATAAGCTCTGAATAGAATAAGGTCTATGTGCTCTTCCTGTAGTGAAAACCCTATCCTACACATAACCCTGTAGGGAATCAAGGCAATGGGCACCGAGAATTCTCTGTCTCCATATATTTTTGAATGCCTGATCTTTCATTTAGAAATATACTGAACCATCAGCAACCAACTAGTTGCCTTCATGTCAACTTCAACTCATGGCAACCCAACATATGTCAGAGTAGCACTATGCTCCATTAGGTACTCTTTGGATGATGCTGCAGAAGCGGATCACAAGGTATTTTGGGGAGGTACCTCTGAGTGAACTCAAATACCAGATCTTTCAGTTAACCGTTGGGTGTTGCATTGTCTGGACCATCCAAGGACACACATAAACACACACATTCATCTATAGATTGTGTGTGAGTGTATATATCATATATACATATGTTATAATATACACTGATATATATGTAGTGTATGCATAGTATGTGCATATGTATGATTACCCCCTCTGTACCTCCCATCTGATAGATGATTGCTTTGTGCATTAACGGAAAAGATGCGGCAGTAAAGAAAGCCAAGTCATAAAGGGCAAGTAAGGATGGCTATTATATTAAGGTTGAAGTCAACTTGATCCCTGATTTTCAGTGGGTTGGCAGGTATGTAACGGTGTGACTATAATGTAAGGGTGTGTTTTGTAAGGCTATGATTTGGCAGGGCTGTAATGATACAGTCACCCTCCATTTTGTGATCTGATGTGGTCATCTTCCATTTCCATGCAAGGATCAGGTCTCTAGAACCTTACCATGTTGATAAGTAAAGTGTGAGTGTACAGAAATAGTATCAAGAATGGCTCTCTATTGGGAACAAATAATCCATTATTAGCTGAAACCCCGGCCTTCTCTTTCAAAAGGAGAGCTGAGTTACAGAATTAGAGAATGTGCCAGAAATGCTGTCCTAAATCAAGGACAATCCCCTTCCTTGCATCACAGTTTATGAACCAAAGGGAGACCAAATTAAGATGCTTGAAAGGCCATCATGATGCTGCCTGAATGTAAAGCCCTTTAAGATCTTAGTATCAACCTGTCCAATGATGTGGTCATTGAAGACTACAGGCCCAATGAAGACAAGTCTGTGAGGATGGTTAACCACAGAAATACAAATACATTTTGATGCCCAATTCCTCATAACTTCTCTTTATTGGGATTCCCCTCTATTCATATGTACCCAGTACCCTCAGAATCTGCCATCTCACGCCTGTCCTTCTTGTCCTCGTTGGTGATGGTGGAGTCAGGTTTTATTTAAGATCTCTTCTTTTTGAATATCAAAACATTCACCAAAAAAGCAGATTATGAATCCATTCACACTTAAATGGTTACTAACTAGATGATCACTCATATGGGGAAAGCTACATTCCACAAGCATTCCCTGAAGACTTCGTCTGCCCAGCATTGATCCCGAGGGAGCAAGATGGCATACAACAAAGTCTCTGACTCCCTGGTGCTCTCTCTAGACTATAAGCAATACATTTTTTTTTGGCAGCGCTTGGTACTTAATCTGAAAGTATTCTGTGTTAAATGAAAACAGTCTGTCTCCTTTAAGGGAGGAGGGATAAAAACAACACAAAAAACAGGCTAGTTAAAAGTAAGATGAACTCTTTTATAACAGTGTCAGGAAATTCTGAGGTAAGATTAAAAATCCACTGGTAAATAATAAGGTATCACCACCTTTTTTCTATGAGCATTCTGAATAAAATACCACGAAATCAAGAGACAGGCTAAAAATAGTCAATGTTCAGACCAAACCACAGAGGCTTGGAAAATGATCAACATCTGCACTCCATAATGAGACCAACTGCGATTGGCCCTGAGTGAATGTCTGAGAGCCGTGCATAAGAATGATACCACCTGGTTTCTGGACAACCGAGCAGTAGTTGTGCCAGGACATTTGTGTGCTGTTCCACTTACAGTAGCTGTTTCTAAGTAGGAGGTATTTCATAGGCTAATTGTGTACTTATTTTCTAAATAAACAAATACATTTTATATAAAAAGCACAACTAAGTAAATTATATCCCTACCCCTCTGAAATATTTTCATCTAATGTAAGCCTAACTGACAGGCCTCAGTTACACAATGAATACACATGGGTCCTAAAAGCAAATTCCCTTGAGAAGGGACGTACTACTTGAAGGAAGGGTCTTTATCTCTCACCTGCATCGAATTACCCAGAAGGTGGCTTACAATGGAGAATCCCAAGACCCTTCTTAGACCTGCTAACTCAGAATTATTGAGCACATACCAAGGCATCTGCATTCCATCAAGTTCATCAGTGGATTCGTACACACGTGTCAAACTGAGAATTGCTGCCTTACCTAACAACAGACTCACACCAAAGAACCACCCGAATAGACGGCCAGGAGGACATTTGGCTTCCAGCCCAAATGTCACTAATAGCTATGTGACCTCAAGAAAATCACCTTTTTTTTTTTTTAATTTTAACAATTTATTGGGGCTCATACAATTCTTTTCACAGTTAAGAAAATCACCTTTTAAGAAAAGTGTTGGTTACGTTTTTGAAACAATTGGTTTAAATACACTTAGGGTCACTTATACTTTTGTTATATTTGGCATTCAAAAATGAAATATTAAAAGGCCACTTGCCCATCATGGGAAAATATTATATTCATGGCACAGGTTCAGGCATGTAGAGCTTGCAGAATAGAGAAACGCTTCTTTTTCCAAAGCACATCATTTGGGCAGCTTGGCATGACTGGCAGAAGCTAAGCAAATTGCCTGGCCCACATGATCATATTAACTTTGATTGTCTAAAAGTTCTAGCAACAGCCCGGCATCTGGGTATATACTTTGATTGCCTCTGACAAAGAATAATTAGAGTAACTTGTTTGGATATCTTTGAGGTCATTTTTCACTCATTCATCCAAATTTTGCTGGTCTGGTATATGAAGGGGAAAAGCCCATGAGAGGTATTGGAGATACCAAGTTGAATAAGCTCTATTCCTTTTCTCAAAAATCTACAATTGCGTGGAAAGGATAATCAAGTTCACAGGTGATTGTGTACCGCTTGGCAGGTACTGTGGGCTAGGATGGCATGCAAGGCTCAGTGAAGTAGCACTTGCCACCCTCAGGGGGGGAGCAATTGGGAAAGTTTCCTTGGAAAGACATGCTTCTTCTGAGTGGTGAGGTTGTAAAGGAGTTCTCCATGGGAATAAGGTCGATAAAAAGGTCAGGTACATGGGCCTGCATGTGTATGAAGGTCAGAGTCAGCAAATAGCCTGACATCTCAGACAACTGCAAGTGACTGGGTTTGGCTGGACAAAGGGCAACTGAATGAGAAATGAGGCTGAGACAAAGGTAGGAACTCACTTAAAGAAGTCTTACCAGCTAGCGAGTGAAAATTATGTGGAGGCAGTGAAGGAATTTCACAGGAGAGCCATCATCAGAATTGCATTTTAGAATAATCCCACTACTCTGCCAAGTAGTGTGGAGAGTGAGTGAGAGGGAGACCAGAGGGATCAAAGAGATTACTTAGAGTATTGCTGTTTGATCTGATGAGAACCGTGTGAGCTTGAACCAGAGAAATGACAGTGTGATCTCTGAGAGAAGACTGATTGGAAAGGCAGGCGGATGATGTAGAGCTTGTAACAGGTTGAACACAAGAGTTGAACAAGAGAACTGCACGTGGATGATTTTTAAAAAGCCAGCCAAAGTTCAATAAAACTTAATGATAAATAACTGGGCTTTCGACTCCGGTTCACAGTTACAGTCTCTGACACCCACAGGGTCACTATGAGTCATCCCCGACTCCATAGCAGTAGTTTAATTTCTGAGACACACTTGGTTTAAGCATGCCAACGGAACAACCACCTGATCGTTCTCATGCAGCTCGCAGCTGCTACTCTGAGCCTCTCTGGTGGGCACTTCCTAAATTCACGTTTCAGATGAGGAGCTATTAGGAAGAGACTAGGAAACTAATCTCTTCTTGGACATAGACCATCAATGCAAAACCCAGGCAGGTCCTGGAGAAGCAACTCGTGGGAGGTCTCAAGTCGTCACTGAAGTGTTAGAAAAGCTGTCAGGCACTCATGTCACTTTCCTCGGGATACTGAGAGAACAGCTGTTTGTCACTTCACCTTGTCCTGCGCCTAAGGCAGCCACAAAGAGAATCTGAAATGACGCTCACCATTCTATAAGCCACCTCCATTCATCTCTATCTGAGAACAAGACAGGAGAGCAGACGAGAAAATAACACGGGAGGAGGAATCCAAAGAACTTTGTACCCACTGAGAGGCAGGGAAGCAAAAGTAACTTTATTAATAAGTAATCGAAATAAACACAAAACATTGTTTAAAAAAATGAAGTCTCCAAATGTTACTTCCTTTGTTCAATCTCACCATTCTATTTCCCCATCGTCACATATAAATATATTTATATATGTACATGTTTTAGTTTGACCTTCGTAAATGCCCTTTGGGTCCTAGTTCTTTCTTCTATTTCTTTCAGTTTCCTCTTGTCCCACACTGCTCAGCCTTCATTTGGGTTTCAGTGATTCCTCTTCATTACATTTCCCTTGATCAAGCCCTACCAGGCCTTCTACACCCTCCTTGCCATCGATTTTGGATCACTTATTGTTCCCTTAGCCCTGGGTTTGTTAACACCCACTTCCTTTCCCCCACCTCCCCCTCTCCCATGTTCCCCTGGAACCATTGGTCCCGTTGTTTCCTCCTCCAGATTGTTTATCCCACCTACCTTATCTAGAAAGACCCAGGCACCAAATCTTTACAAACACGGACATCCTCATCTTGCTCCTATGGAACCCTGTGTGGATTTAAACTACAAATCTTATAGTTAGTAGTCAGATGCCTAACTCACAGCACCAGTAGAGCCCCAGAAACAATAGTCCTGAAAAATAACTAAACTTGTGCAGGAAAGTAACCCTTACTTTAGAGTCAGGATGTTTGTATTTCATGGTAGTGGTACCATGCAACCTCCCTAAGCCTTAGCTTCTTCCTCTAAAATAAACTTTTTAAAAATCAAGAGTCCAATCTGACTCATCACAACTCGATAGGAGAGAGAACTGTATCTTTGTGCAGACACTCATCATTCTCCCTCAAAAAGGCTGGTGACTTTGAACCCCAGATCTGATGGTTAGTGTTCAAGTGCTTACCCAAAGGAGGAATCACTAACCCTTGCCTTGAAAACTGGGTTCAATTATTGCAAACTAGTTTCCAAAAATGTTAAAGATCTTAAAGAACTCTTGGGAAGAGGATAGTAAGATAAGTGAAAAAATCTTTGTAAAAGATAAAATTTTACAGGAGAAAAACTTACCTATGATTGATTTCATTATTTTCATCTCACTTGTGGTTGGCCATGCTCAACTTGATAGTGGGTTTTGTGTCAACTGGGCTGAGACAGGAATTTCAGTGGTCTGAAAATTGAGGCCTAGTAATCCCCCATGATGTCACTTAGCATAATGTAATTAACTCTATCATAGGATCTACTCACTGAGGAGATTAGGGAAGAGTGCAACCCGCTTAACTAAGGTCACATCCCTGATAAAGTTGAAAGACAATTTCTGGATGATGTGGGTTTATTTCCTGAATAAGTAGATGCAATGGAAAGCTCGATTGCTTCTTCCTGGGTCTGAATCCTGCATCTGGTTCAGTAGCCCCTAGCTCTTTATACTGGAGCCAACAGTCTGCCATATTGCTTGCCTACCATGGGAGTCTTCACTGGTCTGCCATCTCACCTGCCAAACTTGAATTCTTTTGCTTCTGCAATCACCAGGCTGTCACCTTCCTCCTGGTGAGCTTGGGCTCATTAGCTCCCACAGCTATGTGAGCCAATGGAAATCTTCAGTCTCATGGTGGACCCATCAACCCATTGACTGCTTTAGTCATTTTCATGATATAAATATATACGTGCCACTGGTTTTACTTCTCTATTGAACTCAGACTTAACACAAGCGCCATGTGAGGTTGGCTCTCCACGTGAGTTAATTATCTTCACCCCATTTCCCAACAACAGTCAATCTGCAGCATCTAAAAATTAGTCCATATCGGCTAGTTCTTAGTGACATCTTTATTCCTGAAATCAAAGCACAAACCTTCGTTTGACTATAAAGTGAATTTTTATTGTCTGGCATTCTCATAAAAGATGTGTAATATATATGGAAGCCAGTAATATCTTAGAACAAGAAATTTTGTTTTCCAGTGCTCATTGTACACTGTTTACCTCAGATGGATGTTACTGAATGTGCTTCAATTTTATTTCAATGTGTAGAACTAATGAAACAATAAATATAATGGGCCCCACCCCTGTAAACTAGGCACATCTAATTATTTTGGCAACTGAACAATAATCGAGGAATAAGTTGGATGCATCTATATGGATTAATGTGCTTGCTTCTATTTTCTCCTAGCTTACATAACATCTCATTAAGTCATCTGATTAGCTGTAGCGATTACCAGTATACAATTCCTTGTGGATAAAATGGATCAATAAATTTTAACAGCAATCACACAATTGGTAAACTCCCTAACAACTCCATTTGGATTCTGAATGGTTATTAATGCCTTCAGTGTTATAATAAGTGGTTATAGTAACATCCTTTGCTATGTAATTCCTTTTCAAGAGAGTGTACCAAGGAAGGAATTGATTATAAACAGAATTACATGCCACCATTGCATAACCCTCCCTTCTGCTCATCTCTAGTTGTAAGGTAATGCCTACTAGCTTTTAAACATGGGACTTTTTAAAGCAAAAGATGGAGCATCAATAATATGACAGGATGAGCCTTCACTACGGCACATGAATTATTCTTATACTAAAAAATAATACTAAAAATAATAGCAGCAAATTAAACACTCAGACAAAGATGTGTCTAAAAGCATTGCACTATTTTAGTGATAAAAATTATAAAGCCACTTAAATGTTTGATGTGAAAGTGGCAGAGCCAGCTAAGCCCTGCTCAGACAACAGACCCACAGAAACTGTAAGATCTGTATTGTTTTAAGAATTAAACTTGTGATAGTATTGTTGCACAGTAATAGGTAATAATACATGTATTTTCCCATTTGGATGTTATGTTATACTTAAAAACATTTTTAAAAGAAAAACAGTTTATGGGTATATACGCCATATATAAATATATAAACCCTATATATTTGCCACATATATAGCTTATATAAATATATAATTATCCAATGAAATATATATTACTATGTGTGAGTATATATTTCTTAGATTTTTTAAAGTTCATTTTACAATGAGCTTTTAGATCTAAAAATGTATATATATCTCAAAGTTTATGGTAAAATGGACTTGAAAGATAAAGGAATTTTTTGTAAACGTTTAGAAACTCCTGTATGTGTGTGTGGGGGGTGGGGGGGTGTAAATCAGAAAGTAACATAGAAATTCCATATTCAGGTTGGACAATAAATTAGAGTGTGAAGAAAGTATTAGTGACCAAACAATGGATGTGAAGGAAGTATCTGAAATACAGTACAGAGAGATTTAATACAATAATAACTTCCCTCATGCCCATTCTAACTCATAGCCACCCTGTAAAATGAGGTAGAACTTACCCTGTGAGCTTTTAAGCCTATAAATCTTTTTTTTAAATAAATCATTTTATTGGGGCTCATACAACTCATCACAATCCATACATACATCAATTAAATAAAGCACCCTTATACAGTCATTGCCCTCATCATTCTCAAAATTCGCCTTCTCCTTGGGTTCCTGGAATCAGCTCATTTTTCTTTTTCCCTCCCCCTCCCTCCCCACTCCCCCCTCCCTCACGGACTCTTAATAACTTATGAATTATTACTCTATCCTATTTACACTGCCTGGTGTCTCCCCTCACCCACTTTCCTGCTGCCCATCCCCCAGAGAGGAGGTTACATGTAGATCCCCAAGATTGGTTCCCCCTTTCTACCCCCCCTTCCCTCCCTGTGTCGCCACTCTCACCGTTGGTCCTGAGGGGTTCATCCATCCTAGATTCCCTGTGTTTCCAGATCCCTACTGCACCGCTGTACATCCTCTGGTCTAACCAGGTTCCCAAAGTAGAATTGGGGTCATGATAATTGGGGGGAAGGAAGCGTTCAAGAACTAGAAGAAGGTTTTGAGTTTTATTTTTGCTACACTGAACCCTGAATGACCCATCTCCTCCTCACTACCCCTGTGCAAGGGATGTCCAGCTGTCTACAGATGGGCATTGGGTCCCCATCATGCACTCCCCTCATTCACGATATGATTTTTCACCCTGCCTTTGTTGCTTGAAACCTGGTCCCCTCGGCCCTTCATGATCACCCATGTTGGTGTGCTGCTTCCATGTGGGCTTTGTTGTCAAGCCTATAAATCTTTGCAGGAGTAGAAAGTCCCAACACCTTTCCCACAGAGGTGTTGCCAGTTTTGAACTGCTGACCTTGCAGTTAGCAAGCCCAATACATAATCACTAAGCTACCAGTTCAAACAGAAATAGAGATAAAAATGTAGATTTTTTTTTTAAGGTAAGAATGATCCAGTGAGATCCAAACCAGGTCTGTTTGGAACTCCTGAAACAGTAGCAAAAAGGAAGGGAGACGGGATGGCTAATTTTGTGTCAACTTGCCTAGACTGTGGGGCTCAGTCCTTTGGTCAAACACTAGCCTCCATGCTGCTATAGAGGTATTTTTGTAAATGTGACTGACATTTGAGATCAGTTCTCTTTTAGGAAGTTACCCTCAATAATGTAGGTGAGCCTCATCCAATCCATTGAAGGCTCGAAGAGCAAATACTGAGTTTGCACAAGAAAGACTTCTGACTTCAGACTGTAACATTGAATCCTGCCTGACTTTCCAGCTTACTGGCCTGGCTTTGCAAATTTCAGACTTGCCAGATACCACAATCATGTTAGTCAATCCATTAAATCAAGCAAAGTCTTTACCTATATCTATATGCTTTGTGGTTCTGTTTCACTAGGACACCCTGACTGACACAGGAGCAACAGTAATAAAGGCATAATGTGTGTGCATTTCCCAGAAGAAACACCAAGCTTCAGATTCAGAAAGCCTACAAATAGTCACATGTCAACACAGCATGAACAAACTGCATTGTCCTAATAACAAAGCGATCTTAAAACCTTCAGGAGAAAAACTGCCTGTAAAGGACTTAACAATTAGATGAATAGATTACATTTTAATGGCAAAAATAGAGGTCAGCTGGCTGTAGAATAATATGTATTTTCAAAGTACTGAAAACATACTATCAACCTAGGATCCCATGCTCAAATAAATTATTTCTCAATAATGAGGGTGAAACCAAGATTTCTAAGCAAACGAAAACTACAAGTTTTCCTGCAGTTCATTCAATTACTCACGCACACCACCGCTCACACAATTTCTAAAAATAAAAATGAATAAAGGAAACGCAGGCAAAACAATTGAGGCCTCATTGCGCTACTTTGTTGCTGCTGTTGTTCGGGTGGCCTGTACTTCAGGGTTTGCACCTCTTTAAAGTCATCAGAGCAGGAGAGATAAGCATTGTCTTCCAGGTCAGGCAGACCCAGAGACTGTTATTGCTTTTCTAAAGGGTTTGGGTGTAATTTATAGCATTTGACTCCCTCTGTTAGGGGGTAATATACAGCATTTGACTTCCTTTCCCTGGAGACCATTTCAGGCATAGGGTCTAAGCAGGAAATCCACCCAGCTGGCACATCTATCACATCAAATGACCGAGTGGGTGGCTCCCCTGCACTGATTTGCATAAGGGAGATTGGTTTGCTTCTTCTCACTGAAGGGGACCCAGGAAGGGGATCTCTGTGAAGGTACCTAATTGAGCGGACTTGGAAAATAGGGCCGCAGCCTGCTGTACCCGCAAAGCGGGTCCTCTTTGCCGCAAACTGGCTGCGTCAGGGGTCGAGCTGCGTGACAGTCCTTGCAGGGACACTGCTTGCCGTTCCTCTTTGCGCAGAGGGACGGCCAGTGCCGGTCGTGAAACCCCTCTCTCCAGGGGCTTCTTGGGAAGCAAACACTTAATGAGAGTCCAAAACGGAAGAACAGCAGAGCGAGTTATGAGCACACATGAGACCACCCTTGGGGAATCTCGACAATAACAGTCAGAGGACTGTGTCAGCAGCGGGCGGAGATGAAACCTTAGAGAGAGGGCCTGCAGGAACATCTCTGCAAATGCACTTGCACAGAGTGGGCGAACGGCGTGTCCTCTAGGGGATTCCTGCTGGCCACTGTGCTGCCACGGTCATTGGAGCCGCTTTCCTTGGTTCCTGTGTCCTATGCCATCCCCCTGAAAATGCTTTCCGTTTGTCTTCGCAACGAGGCTAGAGAGTGTGTTTTTCAGGAGGCCAACTCTAGTAACACAAACACTAAATCATGCTTTCGTTAGCAAAATGACAGACTTCCCTAAGAGTCTAACAAATGGCCCAACCCCAGGAGAGAGGAACTAGAGAAGAAAGTCCACTAAGGAAGTCCACTCAGGGTCAGAACACGATACTCAGACGTGCAAGGCACCACAGAGAGAGCAGGGCGTGGGGGGACACGTGGGGGGGGGGGGAGCACAGAACACCTCACATCAAAGCAAAGAGGAAGGAAGAAACAAGAGATCAAATAAGGGGAAAGCTGATCGTGACAGGTAGACAGTCAGTATTCTCTACTGGGACTTGGTCCCCTTCAGGACTGCAGCAGAGCAGAAACAGAAGCTGCGAATATCTGGGGAAATGATAGGCTAGCCCAACAGGAGAAGCTAACAGAGATGTGTGAGCAAGACGAAGTGCAGGGAAAGGAATGTGAGACGAATGTTCCTACTGGTCTGTGTGGTCAATTCCTTGCTGTTTCAACAAAAAAATTGTGCTTTGTTAGCAAGTCTTCGTGTAGATACAATACCATAGCGCATTAGGGATTCATTTGCATAATTGTTTATGTGTGGCCAGTAGGAAATGATGACTATTACTGTTGTAAAATGATCCATGATCATAAAATAGTCACAGCAATACAGAAATAGCAAAGAAGACAGTTTTAAAATATCGATACCTGTGAGAGTTGGCTTTTGTGTCAACTTGACTGGGCCAGGATCCTCAGGGGTTTAGCACTTGAGGTCTAGTACTCCCCCATGGTGTGACCTAACATGTAATCATGATGTGATTTGCTGTCGGCAGTCGAGCAGTTGTAAGAGTAAGAAGGAGTGCAATACCTTTACCCAGATCAGAGTCCTGATGCAATTGAAGTGAGGTTTCTTCCAGGGTGTGGTCTATTACTTCCATAAGTAGATGCTGTGGGAAAATGCGCTTGCTTTTGCTGTGCCTGTACTCTGAACCTGGATCATCAACCCCTGGTTCTTTGGAATGTATTCAATGATCTGCCATATTATCTTCCTATCCTGGGAGTTTTGGGTGGTCTGCCATCTCACCTGCTAATCTTGGATTGATTTGTGTCTACTAATACCAGCCTGTCACCTTTCTGCCAATCTTGGGTTCAACAGCTACACAAACTAGGAGAAGATTTCAACCTCACATCTGATCCATCAATCTGGCACCTGTTAGAACAAGGACTTGATTATTTCTACAACTGTGCGAGTCTTTTCTTGACAGAAATTTTTTTCTGTATATACATAGGTCACTGGTTTTGTTTCTCTAGAGAACCCAGCCTAACACAATACTCTACTTGTCCTACCTACTGGAAATTATTATTCTTAATACATGGTGAACATGATTTCAGAAATTAGATCACTATCTCTATCAATATGCACACAAACCTCTCTAAACGTAACATACATGTAGATTTATAACAAACTATGCACAGCCTTGAGAATGGAAATTCCAGACCACTTCATTATGCTCATGCAAAATTTGTACGTGGAATAAGAGGCAGTTGTGAGAAGAGAACACGGGAATAGTGCAAGGGTTAAATTCAGGAAAGCTGTGCAGCAGGCCTGCATCCTCTCACCAGACTTATTGAATCTGTCTGCTGAGCGAGTCATCAGAGAAGCTGGGTTATATGAAGAAGAAAGTGGCATCAGGACGGGAGCAAGGATTATTAACCTTTGATATGCAGATGCGACAACTTTGCTTGCTAAAAGTGAGGAAACCCTGAAGGTTAAGGATTGCAGCCTCTTCGGCATGGATTCCAACTTAACTAAAGAAGAACAAAACCCTCCCAACCGGACCAGTAGGTGACGTCATGGTAAAAGGGGAAAGGGTTGAAATTGTCAACATTTTTGTCTCGCTTGGATCCATAATCAATGCTCATGGAAGCAGCAGTCAAGAGGTCAAAGGATGGGTTGCCTTGGGTAATTCTGTTGCACAAGATCTTTTTAGAGTGTTGAAAAGCAAGGGTGCTACTTTGAAGACTAAGGTACGCCTGACACAAGTCATGATATTTCCATCGTCTCATTCATATATATATACATGTATATATATATACATATATATATATATATGTATGTGAAAGGTGGACATTGAATAAGGAAGACCAAAGAAGAGTTGATGTGTTTTAATTGTGGGGCTGGCAAAATATTGAATGAGCCATGGACTACACAGTCTGTCTTGGAAGAAGTATGTCCAGAGTGCTCCTTAGAGGCAAAGGTGGCGTGATTTTGTCTTATGTGCTTTGGGCATGTTGTCAGGCGAGATAAGTCCTGGGAGAAGAACAGCATGCTTGGTAAAGTGGAGGGACAGCAAAAAAGAGGAAGGACCCCAAGGGGATGGACTGACAACGTGGCAGCAACGATGGACTCAAGCGTGGGGACAATCGTGAAGAAGGATGCAGGACCAGACATTGTTTCATTCTGTTGTGCACGTGTGAGTGTGTGTTCTTGCTCTGTTTTGTGCTGTCAGGTGGATTCTGGCTCATAGCAATGTTATGTGACAGAATTAAATTGTCCTAACGTTTTTTGTGTAGAGGCCTGGTGGGTGATGTTTGGGGCTGCTAATTGCAAGGCCAGCAGTTAGAAACCACCAGTCGCTCCATGGGAGAAAGATGAGGCTTTCTACTCCTGGAAAGAGTTACAGTGTCAGAAACTCGCTGCGGAAGTTCTGCTCTGTCCCATAGGACTGCTGAGTTGCCATCACCTCAATGGCAGTGAGTTCGTTTTTTTATAGTGTTTCCTAGACTGTAATCATTACAGGAGCGGAGTCACCATATCTTTTCATCTGCTGGGTCACTGGACAATCTTTGGGTTAACTTAACCTCATACATTCATATCTCTCTCCATATTTACTTATTTGTTAATATATTTTTATATATGAAACCAACACATAATATAAATACATATATGTGTGTGTATTTATATATACATATATACACAAACACAAATATATATATATCTGAGTATATATATATATATATATATATATTCCAGTTTATGCATACATAGATTTATTCCAAAGAAAACATGTTCAAATGTGTCTGCAATCAGTGGCTGAGCGCAGATACCTTCTCAGTAACACATTTAGTGATAGAATCAAAGCAGTGGCCTCCAAGGGCCTCTGCAAGGCTGGTTCAATTCAAGACCAAGAAGTCAGCTCAGACGGTTATGGCATCTGTTCTTTGGGATTCTGAAGGCATGATATTGATAGATTTCCTCAAAGGAGAGGATTATCCTGGGGGTTTATTTTGAAAAGGATGTAAGAAAATGGAAGCCACATCGGCGAGATAAAGGACAGCAGGGTTGTGTTTAATAAAATTTTCCAACACTTCAGTGCATCTGCTCATCCGTCAAAAGCAGCAAGGGCTCTCCTAAGAGAATTGTATTGGGAAACCTTACCCCCTCCGCCCTACAGTCCTGACCTGGCCCACTGTTGCTTCTTTTGTTTTTAAAACTCAAAGAAAAATGAACGCAAACACAACCGGAAGCCCTGGAGATTGTCGAAACCGCCATTGTTAGGTCGTAAAAATCAAAGAGCACAGATTTCTTTGGGTGAATATTAGAGAGATAGAATTCTAACTTCCTTCATAAGTGCATAAATCTAGATGAAAGAGATATCGAGAAACAATAGCTTCACATTTTTATAGTTTTGTTTAAAAGAGATGCCTATGCGTGTAGCCGTACTTTTTGACTGGCTTTTTTTGGACTCATCTGTATGTGGGGGTACTTCAAAAGTTAGAGGGAAAAATTGATTATATATTTATTCCCGTTTTTCTTGGACACCTTTTATTATTATTTGTATACATATATGCCATACACATACATAAAAGAATATGTGGATGGATGAGGAGGATGGATATCTGGGAATATATACAAAGAAAAAAATGATAGATACATAGATCATAGGGTTTTACAAGGACCATACCTGCTATTTTTAATAAAATTTCTCAGTGAGATCACAATATTTAAGCATTTATGTAATTTACACATTGGCAGTTATATATACCTAGCCTGCTTAGAAAAAGACAAAGAAAAAAGCAAAAAAATTATAGAATGCAGGCATTCAGCTTACTATTCTCCTCACAAAGCGAGCATGAGAGGGATTTCAATCTGTTACCCCTCGCTCACTTTCAAGGACAATGTACCTTTCATGGTGCAAAGATCTCCCTGCGTGTGCCGTGCGGGTTACACTGAGTCAAAACCATCCCACCAGCCCCGAGCAGCAGCAGCAGCAGGTCACTGCAGTGCCTAGGTCATGAGCAAGATGCAGTTCTCCTCTGTGGATTTTAGTCATTCATTTTACCAGAAGGTCTTGAAGAGCAATTGTAAAATTATCAAATCTCAAAGTAATATTTATGTACAAGAGATTTCATTTGTAGTGTGTTCCCAAAATGAAGAACATATGGTTATTTTATTTAATTGTGCTTAGAATTATTTTCTACTTACATGAATAGTTAATATTTATTATTTCTCTGCTTTGAAAAATATGGAAATTAACATGCTTATCCTTCTTCCCACCCTCTCTCCCTCATTCACACTCTGTATCACTGACACTGTTATTTTTACACGCCAAGTAGAAATCATTCTAATCTACTTGAGAGTCATAATCTCCCATTATTTTAGTTTGCTGCTGCTTTGATAGAAATTCCACAAGTGGCTGGCTTTCACAAACAGAAATTTATTTTCTCACAGCCAAAGTGGACAGAAGTCTACATCCCATATGCCAGATCTAGGGAAAGATTCTCTATCCACTCTGGGGGAAATTCTCTTTTTATATCTCAAAAGTGATTGTTTAAAGACACTCAGCACTGATATGGTCTCATAAACATAGCAAAGAAAACACTGTTCTGGAAATTGGACTATATGCACAAGTTATAAAATTAACCACATTTCCTTTTCGACATAATGACCCCATAAGACAGAGACCAGGCTCTTGGGGTTTCCAAGCCTGAACTCTTTACTGAAGCAGACTGCTGCATCGTTTTCCTGCGGAGCTCCCTGGTGAGTGCGAATTACCAACTTTATAGTTTGCAGCTGAGCACATCACGGGGCCACCAGGACGCTTTCATTTATAAATATAGGGGTTAGGATTTACAGCGTGCGTATTTGGGATATAGCTACCACCAGCACTTTACACCAAGACACTGTCATTAAATTTTTTGATGTGATTGATTTTGTCCAGTAAGCTGATCTTTTTCAATTTGGGCTGAAAGAGATCATATAATTGAGACTGCCTGTTTTTAAATTTCTATTTGATTAAGATGGCCATACATTCTTTCAAGAAGATACTGGTAGATACTCTCTAATTTTTTCAGGCACTGAATTGTGCTATTAAGAAGCAGAAGTCCAAATATATTTTACCCATTGTATAAAATTTGCGTTTTCTGCTTATTAAAATTTTCTTCATGGCTAAAATTTGCTTACATAGCAGTCTTCTATGCTTATTTGGTGCTTTAAGTATTGCTATGATACAGGAAAAAACTATACTATTGGTATTTCATATAGCACAATTTCAGTAGAGCACCCAGACTAAGGCGGACTAGGAAGAAAAGCCTAGTAATCCACTGGATTTTTTTCTTCTAGCAATCTAATTCTGAAAAATGACCCAATTAAATGCCTATTGATTACAACAGTACATTGTTCAATAGCAGGTTGGAAGATGAGCCTCCTAAATTAGAAAGCACTCAAAACGTCTACAGGTCACAACAGCCTTGACCATACCAATGGCAATGAGGATAAAATAGACCCGGGGCACATTTTTAATGTATAACACAAACATTGATAGAGTTTTAGCTGCTAATATTGAGCCTCTCCCTTGTCTCTTCACAAAGATGTAGTCTATTTCATGTCTGTGTATTCCCTCTGAAGAAGTCTATATATATATTTGTCTTTTGTGTTATTCCAAAAGGTATTTGTTATGAACAAATAAGTCATTCATCTTAACAAAATTCTAGCATAAGATTTCCAGCTTCATTTCTATCACTAAGATCACATTTTCCGATTATTATTCCTTCCTCTTTGTTTCCAACTTTTGCATTCCAATCACCAATCATTATCGATGTATCTTGATTACAAGTGTGATCAATTTCTGACCGATGACATTGGTAGATTTCTTCAATTTCTTCCTCACTAGCCTTAGTGGTTGGTCCATATATTGGAATAATAATTGACCACATTTCCTTGAAGGCAGATAGACATTTTCCTGTCACAGATACATTGTACTTCATAATAGATCTTTCTTTTTAAAAAAATTATTTTATTGGGGACTCATACAACTCTTATCACAATCCATCCATCCATCCATCCATCCATCCATCCATCCATCCATCCATCCATCCATCCATTGTGTCGAGCACATCTGTACATTGGTTGCCATCATCATTCTCCGTAACAGATCTTGAAATGTCCTTTTAACACTAGAAACTCAATGTCATTCCTCTTGATTGTGTCATTGCCAGCAGAGTAAACCGTATGATTTTCTGATTCCAAATGGCCGAGACCAGACCTTTTCAACTCACTAATACCTGGGACATTCGTCTCTACGTGTTCCCTTTCATTTTTGACGACTTCCAATTTTCTGAGATTTATACTTAGTACATTCATGTTTGGATTTTTCATCGACTTTTGAAGCTGTGTCTTCGCATTTTGAGTTGGGCCCCATTGGCAGATGAAGGCTTCCTCACACGGGCTCTTTTCTCGTCCCTTCATTATGGGCAACTCTGCTTTGAGAATGCACCTCTTCCTCAGTCATATCTGGGGTGCCTTTCAACCTGAGGGGCTCGTAGTCCGGCACTATCTCAGACAGCATCCTGCTTGTGTTCATTAGGTTTTGGTGACTGACAATGTTCCAGTGGTCTTCATAATGTTTTCAGTGGCTAATTCCCCTGACGTGGACAGCCTGTTCCTTCTTCTTAGTCTCATTGTTGTTATTGTTATTAGATGCCATAGAGTTGGGGTTTTTTTAAATCATTTTAGACAACTCTTATCACAATCCATACATACACCCATTGTGTAAAGCACGTTTGTACATTCCATAGAGTTGTTTCAGACCATGAAGGAAATGGCTGACACACTGCCAAGTCAAGTCCTGGCCCATCCTCACCATTGTTCCAGTGCTTGAGCCCCTTGTTGCACTTCCTTGAGCATTCAACTCACTTCCTTGAGGACCTTCCTCTTTCCCTGCCCCTTTACTTTCCCAGTCATGATGTCCTTCTCCAGGGACTGGTCTCTCCTGACAACATATTCAAAGTATGGAAGACGAAGTCTCACCACCCTTGCCTCTGAGGAGCACTCGGGCTTTCTTCTCTCAAGACAGATTCGATTTCCTGTAGCAATCCATTATACTTCCAATACTGTTCTTCAGCCTACAGTACACATGCTTCCATTCTCCCTCAGTCTTCCTTATTCAATGTCCAAGTGAGAGAGTTAAGGTTTATTGTGCCAACCTGACTGATAAAGACATGTGGGTTAATTGGAGGGTGGGGGGATAAATGGCTTGGTGAGCCTTGCCTTTCTAGTTCTAGGGTCTCTTGCTTTCTGATGGTCGAACCAGGATGCCTGCTTCAGTTGGCAAAGCTGACTTCCTGCAAAACATCCCTGAGGAGAAGCCACATGGGCCTACCCGATGTACCCTGGGTGCAGGAGCAGCCTTGTGGGGGGACCCCTGCCAGCGCTGAGATGCTTACATGTTCACTGATGTGGCTTTCCTCCTACAGTTGGCATCATTGCGTGTGTTCTGTGAGATAGAGGAGGACTTTGTAGATCGGTGTCAGACATATGGGTTAATGTTGGATTTATGGACTTGGAGAGCACTGGGTTGGGATGTTTTCTTAATTTACACTTAGCCTTTATATAAAACTCTCTCTTATACATGTGAGTTTCTATGGATTTGTTTCTCTAGTTTACCCAGACTAACACACCATGTTTTACATGCATATGAGGTGAATGAAAGTACCATGGCTGGGGCTAGGTGAACTTTAGGCCTCAAATAACATTCTTGCTTGTCAATACTTTAAAGAGGTCTTATGTAGCAGATTTACCTAATTCAACTTCTATTTGTATCTCTGGACTGCTGCTTATGGCCAATGATTGTTGATCCAAGCAAAACAAAATCCTGGACAACCTCCAACTTTTCTCCATTTATCATGATGTTACCGATTGATCCAGTTGTGAGGATTTTGGTCTTCTTTACATTTAGTTGTAATCCATCATGAGGGCTGAAATCCTTGACCTTCGTCAATTAGTGTTTCTCATCCCCCTAATTTTCATCTGTACATCACAGGTTGTTTAAAAAGCCTTCCTCTAAGAAAGATAATGTATGGAACTTGTTGATGCCAATAGCTGTACATATCCGCTTGAGATAATGGAAGTATGGTTTGTTATAATATCTGTAAGAGCCCTCAATAAAATGAGTCATTAAAAAAAAAAAACCTTCCTCAAATCCTAATGCCACACTTTCTTCATATCATCCAGCTTCTCTGATGATTTGTTTCGTATTCAGATTAAAAAGTATGGTCATAGGACAAATCTTTCCTTGTTTTAAACCATAAAGCATTCTCTAGTTCTGTTCTCACAATTACCTCTTAATCCAGGTACAAGTTCCACATGAGCACACTTGTTCTGAAATTCCCACTCTTTTCAAAGTTATCCATACTTTGTTAGGATCCAAACAGTCCAATACCTTGGCTTAGTCAATAAAACACAAGTAAACATCTTTCTGGTATTCTCTGTTTTCAGTCAAGATCCATCCCACATCAGAATGCTACTCCTTGATCCGCTTCCTCTCCTGAATCTACCCTGAACTCTGGCAGCTCTTTCTCAATGTACTGCTGCAACCACTGTTGGGTGATCTTCAACAAAATTTTACTGGTACGTGATATGAGCAATATAATTTGTATATTGTTCTATAATTTGAGCATTCGGTTGGGTCACCTTTCTTTGGAATGGGCACACATATGAATCTCTTCCAGTCAGTTGGCCAAATAGCTCTCTTCCAAGTTTCTTCATCATCTCATTGAAACATTTCAGCTGGTAGTCCATCAATTCCTGGAGTCTTGTTTTTGGTTAATGCTTTCAATCCACCTTGAACTTCTTCTTTCATTGGTTCTTGCTCAGATGGTACCTCCTGAAACGGTGAAATCTACAGTGATTCTGTGTGTTCTTTCCATCTTCTTTTGACATCTTCTGCATCATTCAATATTTTACCCATTGAATCTTTCAATATTGCAACTCAAGGCTAGAATTGTTTCTTAAATTCTTTCAGTGTCAGAGATGCTGAGCATGTTTTGGTTTTCTAAGTCTCTACACATTTCATTAGAGCATTTGATTTTGTCTTCAACTCCGACTTCATCATTTCTTCCATTTGCTTTAGTTAGCCTACGATTAAGAACAAGTTTCAGTCTCTTCTCACATCATTTTTATCTTTTCATTCCTTCTTGTCTTTTTAGTGATGTTTTGTCTTCTTCATTGATGTCTTTCACCAGCTCATCATGTCTTCTGTCATTAATGTTCAGTGTGTTAGATCTGTTCTTGAGATGTTCTCAAAATTCAGGTGGTGTACACTCAAGGTTGGAGTTGAGATTTAATGGGTTTGTTTTCATTTTCCTCAGCTCTGTCCTGAACTTACATATATGCGCAACTGGTGGTTTGTTCCACCATCAGCAACAGCCTAGTTTTAGGTGCTTCTTTTCCCACAAAGTAGTCGATTTGATTTCAGTATATTCCTTCTGGAGAAGTCCACTTACAGGTTCACCGTTTGTGTTGTTGAAAAAATGTATTTGCTATGAACAAGTCGTTGGGTTTGCAAAATTCTTTCATGTGATTTCCAGCTTTGCTTCTATCGCCGAGCCCTTATTTTTCCAATGATTCTTTCTCTTTGTTTTCAACTTTTGCATTCCATAGCCAATAATTATCAATTCATCTTGATTGCATTTTTCATCAGTATCTGACTAAATTCGTTGGTAGAAATCTTCCATTGCTTCACCACTAGCTTTTGTGGATGGCACATAAATTTGAATAATTGTATTGATTAGACTGCTGAAGGCAGATAGTTGCTATCCTATCACAGACAGCATTGATTTTGCAATATCTTTTTTAACAATGAATGCTACACCATCGTCCTTGATTTTGTTGTTCCAGGCATAGAAAATCATATGTTTTTCTGACTCAAAATCACCAATACCTGTCTATTTCAGATCATAAATGCCCAGGATATTGATCTTTATGCATTTTATTTCATTTTTAATGACTTCCAATTTTCCTAGATTCATACAATACCAAGTTCCAATTTTAGCAGAGTTTTGCAGCTGTCTGCTTTTTTCCCTATTATTATTATTATTTTAATCATTTTATTGGGGGCTTGTACAGCTCTTAACACAATCCATACATGCATCCATTGTGTCAAGCACATTTGTACATTTGTTGCCATCATCATTCTCAAAACATTTGCTTTCTACTTAAACCCTTAGTATCAGCTCCTTGTTTTTTCCCTCCTTCCCTCATAAACCCTTGATAATTTATAAATGATTATTATTTTTTCATGTCTTACACTGACTGATGTCTCCCTTCACCCACTTTTCTGTTGTTCGTTCCCCTTGGAGGGGGGTCATATATAGATGATTGTGACCAGTTCCCCACAGCTATTTCTCCTTAACTTGAGCTGTGCCCCATCAGCAAATGAAGATTCAGAAAGCCCCACTCCCAGTGGCGTTGCCCGCCCCCCATGCCACCATGATCAGCTCCACTCTAATACATCAGCTCCTCCTCAGTCGCATCTTAAGTACCCTCAGACTGGAGGGGCCCCTCCCTTGGCACTATCTCTGTCAATGTCCTCCTTCTTTTCACCAGGCCTTCCATGGCTGAAAATGTTTTGAAGCTATGCATGAAGTTTTCGGCAGCTACTTCCTCTGATGTGGGTCCTCAACTCCTTTGTTTTCTGCCTTAGACTGGAAGTTCCCCTCACTTTGGGTGACTCTTCTGACATGTGAAACACCGGTGGCATAGCTTCCAGCATCATAGCAACACACAGCAACCACGGTACTTTAAAACAAATTGCACAACAAATGGTGGACCAATAACGAGAGTCGTGATACCAGGAGGGGAAGGGGAAGGTGCAGGGGAGAAAGGGAAAACCAATCACAATGATTTACACATAACCCCCTCCCAGGGGAACAGACAACCGAAATGTGGGTGAAAGGAGACATCAGTCAGTGTAAGACATGAAATAATAATAAATAACTTATAAATTATCAAGGTTCATGATGGAGGGGGTAGGAGGAGGGAAATGAGGAGCTGATACCAAGGACTCAAGTAGAAGAAAATGTTTTGAGAATGATGATGGCAACAAATGTACTTGACACAATGGATGGATGGGTGGATTGTGATAAGAGCTGGACAAGCCCCCAATAAAAGGATGTTTTTTAAAAGCAGTGAAAATATTGAGACTTTGTCACACAAATATAGTATTCGTTATCAGGAGAGGCTAATCCTTGGAAAAGGTCCTAATGTTTGATAAAGAAGGTCAGTGATACAGGGGAAGAGGCTGGATGAGATGAATTGATACAGCGGCTGCAACAAAGGGTTCAAGCATAACAACTGTAGGAATGTGGAAGGACAAGGCAGTGCTCCTTCTGCTGTACCTAACATCGCTAGGAGAAGGAGCCTAATCCATAGCACCTAATCACCACAGAAATCATTGCTTGAACTTATCAGAGAGGCATTGTTTTAGGATACAAAAGAGATCCCTATCTCAAATACAAATTAAAGAGACCATTTATGAGGTCTTAAAAGGACAAAGACACACAGGTCATCCAGATGAGGAAGGCCATTAGTACAAGGTCATGGTGTCCAAGGATCCACAGCCAGGGTGCCAGTTAAAGAAAACATGGAACGAAAGAAACTCACGAATTAGTGAGTGATGGCAGAACAATAAATCAGTTAGAGGTGGGACTATAGGAATTGGCATCATGATAGTGGGGCGGGGGGGGGGGGGGGGGGAGTATTTAAGAACTAGAGGAAAGTTATGTTTCATCGTTGCTACCCTGCACCCTGCCTGGTTCATCTCCCTACAACCCCTCAGTAAGGGGTGTCCGGTTGACTACCATTGGGCTTTGAGTCGCCACTCTGCACTCACCCACATTTTCAATGATATGATTTTTTGTTCCTTGATGCTTGATACCTGATCCCTTCGACAGCTCATGGTCACACAGGCTGGTGTGTTTCTTCCATGTGGGCTTTGTTGATTCTGAGCTATATGGCCACTTGTTTATCTTCAAGCCTTTAAGACCCCAGAAACTACATCTTTTGATAGCTGGGCACCATCAGCTTTCTTCACCACATTTGCTTATGCACACATTTGACTTCATTGATCATATCAGGTAGGTGGGCACCCACTGATAAGGTTTTTAGCTCTTTGATGTCTGATAACTGGTCCCTTCTGCACCTTGTGGTCAGACAGGTGTGTTTGCTTCTTCCATGTGGGCTTTGTCTTCAAGCTTTTAAGACCCTAGATGTTTTATCTTTTGATAGTCGGGCACCATTAGCTTTCTTCACCACATTTGCTTATGCACATGTTTGTCTTCAGTGGTTGTGTCAGGAAGGTGAGCACCCACTGATATGGTTTTTAGCTCTTTGATGTCTGACAACTGGTCTCTTCTACACCTCGTGGTCAGCCAAGCTGGTGTGCTTCTTCCATGTGGGCTTTGATGCTTCTCAACTAGATGGCCTCTTGTTTATCTTCAAACCTTTAACACCCCAGACACTATATCTTTTGGTAGCCGGGCACTGTCAGCTTTCTTCACCACATTTGCTTATGCACACAATTTTCTTCAGCAATCATGTCGGAAGGTGTGCATCACGGAATGCCAATTTATTAGAACAAAGTGTTCTTGCATTGAGTAAGTGCTTGAGTGGAGGCCCAATGTCCATCTGCTACCTTAATACTAAGCCTCTAAATATATGTGCATAGATCTGTTTCCCCACACTCATATAAATATATTTACATATGTACATTCTAGTCTTTGGACCTCCATTATTTTTGTGATGTATTTTTTCATCTCCTTTCTTTAAAACAAAAACAGGCATTGTTCATTAAATGGGATCCACAATTTTCTAAAGAAGAGTCTTAGCTAGCGCATTCTCTAATATAAATTCAGAATTATTATTTTGTTCACACTCTCACCAACTCTGTCACCACTCACAGGGTGGACTAAAAGTACTCGTGCATGTGTTAAGCTCCCACTGTTAATCGGAATGAAAAGAAGAGCATGCATCTCAGTACCTCATTCACCCCCAATGTTGCCCATCTCCAACATTTCTTGCTGGCACAACATAGAGATAAAAAGAGAGACTAGAAAATATACAACATCTGCTATGATCCGACAACTCCTAAAAGCAAAAGCAAACAGACCCCTCTCAGTTTCCCTCGCTCCAGCTCTCCAAGCTGATGAGAGTTCATGGAAATAGCGTTTCTGCTCAGTGCTATTTGGCATCACCGTGGAATATTTCCTCCTCCCTAGTGAAATACTGAAATGGTAATGAAGGCAGTTAGTGAATAATAAACCCAGAGATAAACAGGGGCAAAATTAGTTAGAACCAAGAGATGTGTAATTGAAAGGCATGCCTGGGAGAAAGCGAATGAATCATACTCAGAATTATGCAGTAGGGAGCGTTAAGTGTATAAAGAATTCTAATATTGGGATTTGGAGTTTGAGTATTACAGACTTTCAGAACAAATCCGTGCCACTAGTCATACAATCAATTAAGCTGCTTATCCACATCCTTTCTTCTGACTCACACCTCCAATACCTAAATAGAGAAGTCTGAAGCAGAACAAGGATCCGAACCACATCCTTCGCTGCTCTGCTCCTTCTTCCCAGTCCTCCTGATTCCGCCCCTGCCTCTGTAGAGATTGAGACACTGCAATGCATTCTGACTAGGAGATGAGGAACCAGACAAGGACAATGTCCTGATATAGAGGGAGAGCATGTCAGCTAAAATCTGCCAGAGGGTAAGTTCAGAGGTGGGCTGATCTAACTTTTTACAATTAATTGTCTCCCCTTTGTCTCTGACATTTAGTGCAGCTGACAGTCAAGCCCGCTCTATATTGTGATTTACTGAACATTGCTCCTTTGCTCCTCCTCCCACTGCCTGCCCTTCACCTGCCAGTCTGGCTAGCAAGCTGGATCTTAGATGAGGAGTGTCCATGAGATCCCTCATTTAGAAGTGCCACCCTTGCCTTTGAACACTGTGAAACAGGAGTTCTCGTGAAGGACGTCCCTCACGTAATGTGTGCTGTGTCCTGTCACACCTGCAGATGTCTTAAAATTGTAGGAGAGGTCTCCAGAATTGTGAGATTTCAGGGAAAGCTGTTTGCCTCAGCTGTAAGGACCCACCTTTTTTGGGGGGGGGGTGGTGTCCAAAACAGAGTGTGGGGCAGGAATACCTCCTAAATTCTAGATTGGAGTGGTGATTATTTTGCTGTTTCATTGAATATGCAGATTTTTGGCTTTCCACGCCCTCTCCTGGTGCTCATGGTTAAGATTGCTTCTGATGTGCTTTAATGGAGGGAAGAAGGTTAAAGGGCCTTTAGAAGGACATGAAACCAGAAATGCTAAGCTTTTTTTCAAAGGGTTAACACGTGTTGATTATAATCCAAAGGAGATGCAGAAAAGAAGTTTGGTGTGTTTGTGCATGGAGCCTCAAGTCGATTTAAACCCTGCTCCTATCAATCATGATATCCTGGACCAGGGATCTCCTCCCTCCAGGCCTCCTCCATGTGCCCCTCAGCAAAGAGTACAGATAATAGCTTCTTACTGACAAGTTCATTCCAGGCTTAACCAACATCCAAGCACAGAACAGGAGCCCCTCAGAAATGCTCGTCGCTGTTATTTTCACATAAGTGTCCCCGTTGGTTGGGAAGTGCCTGTTAACGAGAACAGCAGATTGTTGATGGGTCTGCCCTACACAAACTCTCATCTAGTGTTTAGACCTCTAACAAAGTTAGAAAGGAAAAGCATCCTTTTAACTAGCGGGATGAAGGGGGCGGGGGTTATGTGGCACTCCCCTATAGAACTGCTACACAAATGTAGTGGGATATGACAGCACCCTTTCCTAACAGTGTAGCAGAGCCCTTGCATATTGATGATCAACTGTAATACCTCAGAAACGATCTCAGGCAGACCTATCATCCCATTATCTAGATTAAAAAACAGAAGTAACTCTTCTGAGATCTCCAGGTAAGGGTTTATCTTCCTGTGCTCACTATGACGCATGGCCCCTGGTAAAAGGAAAGCAGAGTCACGGAACGGACCGTGAGTCATCCTCTGCCTCTTGAAGGCCTGGAGGAAATTACAAAGCAACATAGGCAGAGTCATCATTCTCCTCCTCCTTATAACCACGCAGCCTAGGAAAGCTTAGAGCCAGTTAATCAGAATTTTCTCAAATTCTGTATGGAATAAGACAAGGTGTGAATTAATGAATGGAAGAAAGAAAAAGCAGACAAACTCCCCCCCCCCTCTCTCTCTCTCACACACACAAAACAAAACAAAAAATCTGATAGCCAATCTCAGACTTCACAGAGCTGAATCATAGAAAGATTTTATTTCTTATAGTTCCTGTGAAAGTAATTTATAGTCATGCGTGACATTATTGATTGAGTTCATGCTTCCCTTTCCCTTTTGTTGCTGCTGTTGTTAAATGACACTGAGTCAGACTGGACTCATTGCAATCCTCACACAACAGAACAAAACGCAGCCCGGTTCCGTGCCCTCCTCACCATTGTTGTTAGGTTTGAGAGCATTGTTGCACTCACTGGATCAATCGCTCTTGCCCAGGGTCTTCCTCTTTTTCCCCGTCCCTCTTCTTTATCAGGCATGATGTCCTTTTCCAATCTCTCCTTATAGCATGTTGTACAGGGCTGGGTTGACCAGATAAACAAATCCAGGGATGCTCATTTATGTGTAAGAAAGAGCTTAATCACGGACTACGTGTGACACAGCCTTGCCGTGTCCTCTGTCCTCTCTAGGGGGCTTCTCTTCACTAAACACTTGACACGGCAGCCATAGCTGTAAATATTGTAAGTATGTACTATGTGGTATGTCATTAAAATGGACTCTAGTTGTCACCACAAGGGGAGAAAAAGAGCTTAATATCAAGAAGTAATTGTGTATTAGGAAGACAGCCACGCCCAGTCCAGATCAAGTCCATAGTCCATTATTAGTCCATAAATCCAATTATAGTCCATAAATCCCTCTTCAGACTCATGAAGACACATGTAATAATGAAGGCAGATCACAGATCAGTGGGTACAAAGTCTTGTGGATCCAGTGGCAGGGAACACATCTCCAGGGTTCAGTTTGGCTCACTGGTATGAAGGTGATGGTAGAGAAAACGAGTGGCCCAATTCCAGGGAGAAAGAGAAGAGGCCAGACTTGAAGAGCTATTTATCTCGGTTGCCTTGCAATCAAGTTGTGGCCTAACTGACAGGCTAACCTCTGCCCACATGTTTGTACAGGAGTCATATTGGCACACAAAAATCTAACTCTCTTAGCCCATTCCTTCACTCTTATGTAACTGCCACACATGTCAAAAATATGTGAGACAAAATCTCACCATCCTTATTTCTAAGGATCATTTTGGATATACTTTTCCCAAGACAGATTTGTTAGTTCTTGTGGCAGTCAAAATACTCCCCATTTTCTTTACCAGTATATCATCAGTGCATGGATCAATATTTCTACGGTCCTTTTTATTCATTGTCCAACTTTCACATGCATCAGAGATGACTGAAGGTATCATGACTTGGGTCAGGTGCACCTGACCCACTTAGCTGCCAGTTTATCCTACTGCAATGGTTTCTGTGACAGCAATGATGTTAGATACTATGTCACTGGTATTTCAAGTCCATCGAAGTCATCCGAAGTGAATAGGTTTCAGCATAAATTCCAGACTAAGAACAGAGTACAAAGAAGGAATAAGCTGTCAACTTAGGAGGCATTCCAAAACAAACTCACATACTAAAACAGACGAAGTCCATAGCAACTCAAGCCAACCCTATAGGACAGCATAGAACTGTCCCTAGGGGTTCTTGAGACTCTAACTGTTTACAGGAGTAGCAAACTCCAGCTTTTGGATTCGAACTGATGACCTTGTTGTTAGCAGCCTAATAGGTAACTGTACCACTAGAACTGACAACCTTACAGATAGCAGAGGAGCATTGTCAGACAACTTCCCCTCAAAGAAAACTCAAACTCACTGCCATAGAGCAGATGCAGACTTTTAACAATCCTAAAGAGCATGGTAGAATTTCCCCTGTGATTTCTGCGACTAATTTTTTATGGGAGTAGAAAGCCCTGTCTTCCTCAGGCAGAGCCACTGGTGGTTTCAAACTGCTGACCTTTCAGATGGGAGCCAGCACATAACCACGATGCCACCAGGGCTCCTAGTGACCCTATAGGGCAGGATAGCATTGACCCTGTGGGTTTCTGAGATTGTAACTATTAATGGGACTAGAAAGTGTCCTCTTTCTCCCAGGGAGCAGCTGGTGGGTTCGAACTGCTCACCTTGTGGTTAGTAGCCCAATGAAACTTGAAGAGATAACAAGAAACTACATTGAAACTTATTTTGCTCTTAAATTACAAATGGCATAATACCTGGCTATTTTTGGAAACTAAGGACTGTTAAGATAATAGGTAGCTATCCAGACATGTTAGGGCAGCACTGTTCATGAATTAAAGATCTTTTTAATGATCATTTTTCTTGGAATGCAAAAATATTAACTTAGACAGATAATTTCATCATGACCATGGCAGATAACTGACTGTCACAGTGAATGGAAAATTGTCTAACACAAGATTTTATGAAGATAATTTTATGAGACTGCTGATTCCAGCTTATAAGGAAATCTGTTTTGTAATACTAAAACCAAACTCACAGCCAACAAGTCGATACAGACTCATAGTGAGCCTATAAGACAGAGTAGACCTGGCCCTGTGAGTTTCTGAGATTGTAACTGTTTACAGCAGTATATAGCCTGGTCTTTCTCCCATGGAGTACCTTGTGGCTTTGAACTGCAGACGACCTTGCAGGTCACAGCCCAACTCATAACCACTACACCACCGTGGATCTTTTAGTATGACAATTAATTAAGCACATACTATTGCAGAAAATGCATAAATGGGTTTTCCTAAGAAAAGATACTCTCAGTGATTTCCCTGACCTAACTTGTTGGGTCTCGGAACCCACCCTGGAGCTCAAAATGCTCCTGGCCCTTTCTCTGCTCTCCCTTCCCTCCCGGGAGCTCTTTCCCTAACCTAATAAAGCCGCCCTTAACCTCCAAAAAGGAAAGAAAAGAAAAGATACTCTCTAATTCTTCTACCTCTGTTTGTTTCCATATTCCTGGTCTGAATGCTGTTTTCAGCAGAAAGATTTTAATTCTTAGCTTTAGGGCATGAATCATAGCTCCCCAATTGAATTTGAATTGAAAATAGTATTATCACTATTAAGCATGTTCCTGTGAGTCAGCCCTTTAAATGTGTGTCCACTAATTATTCATTAGTCAGGAAGGCTACCTAGGTGATTTTATTAAGAGCTGTAAACAAAGCGAAGTTTCAAGTTGTGTATCAATTTGGCTGGGCCATGAGTCACAGTGGTTCAATGGTTATGATATAATCATCCTTCATGATTAGATATGGCATAATGGAATCACTTCCATTTTTTAAATTTATGAATAGCCAACTAATTAAAATGTAGTTTCCTTTGGGGTGTGACTACTTCCAATATACATGATCTTTCTGGCAAACTCTTTATTTTTTTCTTCATCTGGATCCTGTATCTCGTTTATAATTTTCTGCCCTCCAGTTCTTCGGAGTTGAGCCAGTAGTCTGCCTATTGCCGACTGACCCTGGAAGTCCTGAACATCTACAACCCATAGCCTGCTGTCTGACCTACAGCCCTTGAGTTCATCAGCTGATACAGCACCTCACTCAGGAGATGCCTCCAAACTGACAGCTGACCCACAAACTTGGAGCCATGTCCTTGAAATAAATTTCTATATGTGTGTGTCAGGCTGGATTGTTTAGAGAAACAAAATCAGTGGCATTCATATATGTATAAGAAAGAACTTTATATCAAAAATTTTATATCAAGAAGGTGTCCCAACCCGATCCAATGCAAGTGCATGGGTTCAATGCTAGCTGATGCCTTTTTCAGATTCATAGAGCTACAGGCTGATTAAGTCAAAAGGTGAAGTAGAAAGCAGGGAAACCACAGGCTGATGGGTGCAGAATCACATGGATCCAGGTTTAGGGAACATGGCAGGGCGTGTACAGTGCCCAAGGTTGGCTGTCCACACGGGGCCACTCTTGGAGGTGGACACAACTAAGCACACTTCCAGTCTCTCTTATGAAATGGTCACACCCCAAGGAAACATCACCAGGCTACCACTTGATAGACAGATTGAACTCCACCCCTGCCTCCACACAAGTACTGTCAAGTTGACATAAAATCGAATGACCACCTTGAATCCATATGTAGATAAGCTTCAGTGATTTTGCTTCTCTGGAGAGCCGCTAAGACAGATGCCAAGAAGAACAGGAGAAAGTTTTTTTCTTCTAAACTTCAAGGCTGAAGCAATCAATAATTTGCTAAGGTAGAGGTTCCAGGATGGCCACGGCAGCCTCTGTCTCGCAGACCATGGTCAGTCACTCGAGAGAAGTACCAGCCCAGACCTTTGTCCAGCACACACTGATTCCCTGAGTCCACTCTCTTACAGATTCATATCAATCAGCTCTTCCAGAACCCTCTGGGTATTTGGGTTAAACCAGTCATGGAAAGGAAAAAGACAGGATCATCTAGCTAGTGGGTGTAGGTGGCTCTATAGATCCTGAAATTTCACTTATTAGAATTTTGAGCAAACTGCTGTTACTTGGCCCTGCTCTGTGAAGCTTTATATAAATGTAAAATATTAAAAGGAGAAGTTGCTGCCTTCGAGACAACTCCTCTTGAGATTTTATCATTGTCCTGTGCACTGCCTACCCGCCAAGTCCTTGTCGCCCAAGCATATCGGGCTCAGAAAGCAAAAGAAGTTCCACTTTATACAAACCTAAGGAACCCTGGAGCAGAATTGTAAGATAAGTTTTTTCAGTGAACACTGTATCCTCTTTTATATGTGGTAAATATGTACTAACATTTGACATTTCAACAATCTTCACATACACAGCTTAAAACTCACAGCCACCAAGTTGACTGACTCAGAGCAATCCTCTCGGATAGGGTAAAACTGCCCCTGTGATTTTCCAAGAAGTGATATCGATTATCTTTATCGGGTTGTTCTTCCAGCACTCCTCACTGCTCCCAGATTGTATCATCAACCTTCATAGGAGCGCTGTTCTTGACATCAATCACTTTCAACATCATGTGCGGGCTGCCCAACCCCGGGTGCTACCCATTTAGAGCAATATAAAAATAGCAATCAGTGGCATGTATAGCATTTGTTGCTGGATTGTTGTTGTGGCTGTGCCGTTGACTCGGTGCCTTCTTACAGCCACCGTCTGTAAAACACAATGAGACATTCCTCAGCCCACACCACCCCCACAATCATTCCTATCTGTCTTTGCGCCTGTACTGTCTTCACTGTAAACCACCCCCACGCTTGTCAGCTTGTCCTTCTGGGGTGGCTGGTGTGTGACTGTGAGGCTGAAGCCATGCCACTGGTATTTGCAATGCCAGCAGGGTTACCGGAAGTGAACAGGTTTCAGCTACATTTCCAGACTAAGAACAGACTATGAAGAAGGACCCAATTGCTCACGTCAAAGGAAGTTGCCACTGAAAACCTTATGCATCGCTTCTAAACTGTCAGATACTGATGGTCTAAAGTATGGAATCAGAATACAAGGTACCAAAATAAATCTGGAATATTTTTTTCCAAAGTTATGTATTTAACTTTTTTTTTTTTACAAACAACCTTTTCACTTTCAAAGTACTCTCCATTACAATTAATACGTTTGTCAAATCTGCAATTCCACTCTTGGAAACATTTTTCAAACTCATCCATTTGGATGACTGACAGCACCGCCCTCATTTTATTCTTCACCTCTTCTACATTGTCAAATCACTGTCCTTTCGTACCCCTCATCATTCACAGAAACAAAAAGAAGATGCACAGAGCAAGGTCTGGTGAATAAGGCACATGGAGGAAGAGAGGCATGATGTTTTTTGCCCAAAACTAGCACACTGAGATGGTTGCTTGAGCAGGTACATTGTCATGGTGTCAAAACCAGTCCCCTGAACTTTCTGTTGCAAATGCACTACTGCTATACAATCTTTCCAAAACATGTTACATAACGCTCTTCCTTATGCACAGCTGTGTGTCTATGAATTTGTTTCTCTAGTCAACCCAGATTGTGGTAGTTATATAATCTGGTATCAATTTGAGGATTAAAAGTGTAGGAGTGGAATCTACCCTCTCAATCATTTTATCACCAATGAGAGCTCTGTGTGGGCATGGCCTTCTCTTGAGGATTCTGGGAACTCCTGTATTTCCTCCTTGGAGGCAAGAGACACACTCTCTGTAGGCTGATTCCCTTATGGAATTATTCTAGTTCCCTGAGCTAGAAAAGCCATTCAGAGACCCCTCCCAGTGTGGAGATGCTTACAACGCCATTGGATCCACAAGACTTTCCACACAGTGGCACAATGGCCTGTGATCTTCCTGCATTTGGTGTCATTGCATGTGTTTCTTGAGTCTGAAGAGGACTTTATAGATTGGTGTTGGACATATGGGCTACTATCGGACTTTTGAACTTTATCTGGATTGGGTTGGGATGTTTTCTCAATATTCAACTGTTCTTGTACATAAAGCTTTTTCTTTTTAATCATTTTATTGAGGGCTCTTACAAGCCTTTTCATAATCCACACATATGTCCATTTTGTCACACGTATCTGTACACATGTTGTCATCATCTTTTACAAAACATTTTCTTTCTACTTAAGACCCTGACATCAGTGCCTCATTTTGCTCCTCCCTCCCTCCCCCGCTCTCGCCCATGCCCCCTTGATAATTTATAAATTCTTCTTTTTGTGTGTGTCTCACACTGACTGCTGTCTCATTTCACCCACTTTTCTGCTGCTTGTCCCCCTGGGATGGGACTATACATCAATCGTTGCGATTGGTTCCCCCTTGTTCCCCCCACCCCAACCCTTACACTCCTAGTATCACTGCTCCCCTTATTGGTCCTGAGGGGTTTATCTGTTCTGGACTTCCTGTGTTGCAAGCTCTTATCTGTACTAGCATTCCTGTTCAGGTAGCCAGGTTTTTAAGATAGAATTTGGGTCATGGTAGTGGGGGAGGGAGGGGTGGAAGCATCATTATAGAACCAAAGGAAAGTTGTGTGTTTCATCGGTACTGTGCCTTGACTGGCTCTTCTCTTTCTTGCGACCAATTGATTACTGATAGGCTTTGGGACTCCACTCTGTCCTCCCCCTTATTCCCATTGATATACTTTTTGTTGGGTTTGTTTTGGGTCTTTGATACCTGATCCCATTGACACCTCATGATCACACAGGCTGTTGTGCTTCTTCCTTGTGGGCTTTGTTGCTTCTCAGCAGATGGCTGCTTGTTTATATAAAGCTCTTTCTTATATCTATATGAGTGCCTATGAATTTATTCATATTTTATTGATTAAGCCAAGGCATTGACTGTATGGATCATAACAAACTATGGACAGCTTTGAAAAGAGTGGGCATTCCAGAACACTTCATTTTGCTTATGTGGAACTTGTACATGGTTCAACTTGTACATGTGCAAACAGAAAAAAAAAGAAATACGACATGGTTTAAAATCTGAAAAGGTATGAGATAGGTCTGTATACTCTCACCATACTTATGCAATTTGTATGCTGAGCACATCTTGAGAGCAGCTGGCTATATGAAGAAGAATATAGTATCAGAATTGGAAGAAGGCTATTAACAACCTGCTATGTACAGAAACATCCTTGCTTGCTGAAAATGAAGCACTTGCTGATGAGAAACAAAGATTGCAGCCTTCCGTATGGATTGTGACTCAATGAAAAGTAGACCAAACTCCTCACAATTGGACCAGTAGGTAACATCATGATACATGGAGGCAAGATTGAAGTTGTCAAGGATTTTGTCTTGCTTGGATCCACCATCAATGCTCATGGAAGCAGCAGTCAAGAGATCAATAAACTTACCTTGGGTAAATCTGCTACACATGATCTCCTTGGAGTACTGAAAAGCAAGGATGTTACTTCGAGGACTACGATATGCCTGATCCAAGCCATGGTTGTCTCATATCCATGTGAAAACTGGTCATTGAGTAAAAGAGACCAAAGAGGAATTGATGCACTTGAACTGACGTGCCAGAGAAGAATATTGAAAGTAACACGGACTTCCAAAAAAAAAGGACAAACAATTCTGTCTTGGAAGACGTAAGACCAGAGTGCTTGTTAGAAGCAAGGATGGTGAGACTTCATCTTATAGACTTTGGACAGGTTGTTAGGAGAGACCAGACCCTGGAAAAGGACAGCATGCTTGATGAAGGAGAGGTGCAGTGAAAAGGAGGAATGCCCTCAATGAGATGTATTGACACAGTGACTGCAGCAATGGACTCAGACATAAGAACAATAGCAGGGATGGGGTAAACAAGGCCGCACTTCCTTCTGTTGTACCTAGTGCCGCTGAGTCCAAACCAACTAGATAGCACCTGACATGTCCATCCATCGCATTGAGGTTCTTCCTCTACAAAGTGATGTCTTTCTCTGAAGTGCATCAGTTAGGTCAAATTCCACTTCAGTCTTCAAAATGACGCTTTTGCTTTTTAACATTTTAAGATCTTTTATAGCAGATTTTCCCATTGCGATATGTCATTTGATTCTTTGCTGCTTCCAGAGACATTGATTGTAGATTCAAGAAAAATGAAATCCTTGACCAATTAAATCTTTTCTCCATTTATAATATTAGTGGCTTTCTATATGCCAAATATTGCTATATTATACAGGTATTATCTGATTTAATCCTCACAGCATTCTTAAAAGATGGCATTATTGTCATCCATGATGTACACATGATGAAGTTAAACACAGGAAGATTAAATACAAGCACCATGTCACACAGCCAGTAATTGGTTGAGCCAGGCATTCCAACCCAGTTTGTTGAACTTCACACCTTGTACTCTTACCCATCATGCTTTGTTATGTTCCAGAGTTTAGACTTATATCATAAAATAAGTTTACAAAGATGGTTTTAATATTTTACACTAACATCATACTTGACATCTATGTTTCATTTTTAACTTCATGAAGCCCTTATATGTGGCTTTTCACTTTTGATCCTCCCAAATAAAAGTGGGAGATCCTGTCCAATTTCTCTCTCGGTTTCTCTGTCTCTGTCTGTCTCTCTGTTTCTCTCTCTCTCTCACACACAAATCCTTAAGAATTACAATAAATTGACTATTTTTTAGGATACAAAAGTGACCCAAATCTCAAATATAACTTAAGTAGAACATTTCTTAAATCTTAAACTAGGAAATATAAGAGGAAGGCAAGCACACATCATTTGGACAAGGGAGACCATTAGCACAATATGGTAAGGGCATCCAAGGGCTTGCAGAGATCCAGAGACTTTCAAAGGACATGGACAAAATATGACTGGAGGCAGACCAATACACCACAGTTACAGGTGGGACTGCAGAAGTGGGAGCAGAATTATGTTTGAGACATGTACATTATATTAAACAGAAAAGCTTACAGGATTGGTTCATGCCCTTCCAACCGAGGCAGTCAGGATGTGAACCATGACCACATGACCTTAGCACCCAATTTCCATTAAGGGCACACAGAGGCATGTCACCAAGGGCTATGCCACTTCCTTGGGGTCTAGCTAAGGAATGACAGTACTCTACTTTCTGAAGCACTCTGCCTGAAGGCAAAGCTGTCCTCTGTGAGAATAGACCAGAAAGAATGTGATGGAGGCTGAATTTATGGTGAAGGCTCATAAATGGATTTAGGGGTTTCACTGTAGACCACAGTATTTTGTAATCTTAATACTCAGAAACTTAAGCTTTAATCCACTATTTTAAAATTAATATATTTTGATAAATGAATAAAAATTAGTTAATAAATATATGGTTCTAGGTTTCAAATTAAACTCTTCCAAATACCAAATAAGCTGATTATTTTTACTAAATGAAGATATGAAGTGTTTCTTTACATAGAAAAATGTACAGGAATATTTAGTGATTTCTTTCCATTTAAAAATAGCAAATATCTGATAACACAAGCATTTGATTAATTAATAAACTTCCAAATATTAATAAAATTATAAAAATTCAGTGGTTGCTGAATTTTCTAGAGAAACAAACCCCAGGAGATTTAGATAGAGTGAGAGACAAAGATATAGACACAGATACAAATACAAACACAAATGTAGATATAAAGAACTTTATATCAGGAAAGAAATTTAAATCAAGGAAGTGGCCCAGCCCAGTCCAACTTCAGCCCATGAGTCAGATGCTAGCTGGAGCCCCTTCTAGACTCACATAGCTTCTGACTGATAAAGTAAGAGGTGAAACAAGAAACAAGGAGATCCCCGGCTGAGGGGTGCAGACTCTAACTCCCACGGTTTGACCTCCAGAGCTCGATACAGAATCCAAGGTAGACAGGAAGGTGAAGAGGGACCAGAGAAGAAAGCAAGCTGTCTCCAGTGTCTCTTTTATTAAAAAGCCATCCATTCCTCCAAAGGAGAATCACTAGGCTGGGACCTGCTTAATTGGTTGGACTCCACCCATACCTTCACATATATACAATAAGTTGATGTAAATTCTAACAATCACACTAAATAATGTGCATAATCAATAAGGTATTGACATTTAATAACTGCTGCATCCTCCGTGCCTTGATCCATGCTTAATAAATTCTTTGAATAAATGAATATAAAACATAGATGGGAAAATCATGGTATGGCTTTATATAAAATGCTCAAAGCAGCCCTGTTAGTCATGTGCCAAGAAAAAATTGATGAGCTTGGAAATGTGCTCCTGAATCAATCCAAGTCGAATGCACTGGAACATGACAGCATGATCATTGTTGTCTTGGGCTGTCAAGTTGATTCCTCCTCAGGAAAACCCTGTGTGCTACAGAGCACAATGATTTCATGAGGTTTTCTGGACAATAATCTCTACACAAGATTCTTCTGGTCTTTTTCTTCCTTGATGCCTACCTTTCCATTACCAACCAAGTGCAAACCATTGTGGACACCCAGGTGTCCAAGGAGTTACTTTGCTTAAACATCTATAAAGCAGCCTTCGACTTGCTCTTCCTTGCTATATGGCTTTGGAAATTTATGTAACCACTCAAAACCTCCGCTTTCTTCAATAAGATGAGACTTCAATGGAATTATATCTTGTGAATATTTAAATTCAAGAATTCAATCAACTCTTTAGATACAAAGGCTTTGGGGACAGAGGAAAATAACAATTTGAATGTACTGCCATTCCATTCAATGAGCATATGCCCTGGAGGGTCGACTTTTTTGTTATGACTTTGTCGTCCCATCTTAATTAAATTTTTTTTAACATTTCTCTTTGCCTACAAATTCTATAGTGCACATGATGGTACGATCTTCTTATTATGGTCTACATGTTTGCATACCTGAAACAATGTTTACTTTGTGGACCACTTAAAGGATTCAGAATGGCCTTAATTTTATGTACTGACTCTAAAGCTAAATTTTACAGAAAGCGTGACTCTACAAAACAATAAAGTTCTAGGGTTCCCGTGAAGGTTAAATGATATAAACTCTTTTTTAACACTCAAGTACTATTTTTTCCTACCCATTTCCTGAATCTGAGAACAAACAGACTAACTTCTCTGACAAAATTGTTTCTATATAGAAGCAGGTGCATAAGCAAATGTGGTGAAGGAAGCTGATGATGCCCGGCTATCGAAAGACATAGCATCTGGGGTCTTAAAGGCTTGAAGATAAACAGGCAGCGATCTAACTGAGAAACAACAAAGCCCACATGGAAGAAGCACACCAGCCTGTGATATCACAAGACATCGAAGGGATCAGGTATCAGGCATCAAAGACCAAAAAAATCATGGCATTGGGAATGAGGAGGAGTGCAGAGTGGGGACTCAGGGCCCATTTGTGGGCAATGGGGCATCCCCTTACAGAAGGGTTGCGAAGAGGAGATGAGGCAATCAGGGTGCAGTGTAACAATGATGAAACATACAATTTTCCTCTAGCTCTTGAGTTCTTCCTCCTCCTAAGCCCCACCCCACTATCATGATCACAACTCTACCTCACAAATCCAGCTGGACTGGAGGATGTACACTGGCACAGGTAGAAACTGGAAACACAGGGAATCCAGGACAGATGAACCCCTCAGGACCAGTAGTGAGAGTGGTGATATTGGGAGGGTGGAGGGAAGGTGAGGGAGAAAGGAGGAAGAGATTACAAGGATCTACATATGACCTCATGCCTGATGGATGGACAACAAAGAAGTGGGTGAAGGGAGATGTCAGACAGTGTAAGATATGACAAAATGATAATTTATAAATTATCAAGGGTTCATGCGGGAGGGGAGAGAGGGGAAGGAGGGGAAAAATGAAGAGCTGATACCAAGGGTTCAAGTAAAAAGCAAATGTTTTGAGAATGATGAGGGAAACAGACGTACAAATGTGCTTGGCACAATGGATGTATGTGTGGATTGTGTTAAGAGTTGTACAAGCCCCCAATAAAACAAATTATTTATTAAAAAAGAAGATGAAATTACAAGTCTGAGATAAATCTTATTTTAGGATTACTTTTCTGAAATACTTTCAGGGTGGCAGAGTGATTACATGTGGGCTGCTAACCTCAAGGTCAGCAGGTAAAAGACCACCAGCCACTGAGGGAGAAAGAGGAAGCTTTCTACTCCTGTAGAGACTTCCAGTCTCAGAAACCCACAGGAGTAGCTCTGTCCTGTCCTACAGAGTTATTATAATTCAGAATTGACTTGATGGCAGTGAGTTTGTTTAATGGTTTTGAGGGGGGTTTGTTTTGTTTCAAAGCCATTTTATATTGGCGCTAATACAGATATCATAGCATTCCATCGTTCAATCACATCAAGCAGTATTGTACAATTGCTACCACAATCACTTTCAAAACATTTTCTTTCTTCTTGAACTCTCTGATATTAACTCCTTTGTATTCTCTCCCTCTTCCACCCTACCCCCCAGGAACCCTTATATTATTTTTCCTCTATAATACAACCACCTAACTATCTTCTAGTTCTTTAATATTTCTCCCTTTACTATTATGGTTTTTATTTGTTTTATCTCATTAATTTAGTGAGACTTGCGTATGTTCATTTGTATAGTTAAGATGGTTTGATACATTCAAGCCAATATAGATAACCCTTCAGAAATAGAAATAGGAGTAATGGCTCCCTAAGGGTACGGGAACTGGGTAGGGGTGATTAGGGAGCTGAGCACATTGATGACTGCATAGCACTGCTTGATGGGATCAAACAACAGATTAATATGTAAATGGATATATTAGACTGTGAAAGGATGAGACATCTTTTATGGTAACACCTTTAGGGTTGCCCCTTAAGGGTGGGCGGGTGCATATTTTCAGCCTAAGAATACGTATTTGAAAACATTGCTATCTTGGGCCAATGGAGATCTTTATCAAAATCTAGCTAGTTTTCTATATTCTGTGGTTGCCAATGTAGATACAAGGCAAAATACACTCTACCATGCCCTTAGTTTACCACAACCCTCCCACTGGACCCCCCAGAATGGACATCTTTTCTAGGAAGCTTCATTAAAAGTTTTAGAGGAAATGGAGCTACTGACACTAGACTTTTAATATGCAGTTAGTCAAACTTTTCTATTAGTTAAATTTTCATATTTTTATATCTACCTTTTATTTCTTAAGCTACATAAGCAATGCTTCTAAAATAACTAGGGAAGATTTCCTAATTAATAGCATCATAAACAAAATGAAGTTACCTATTTTCAAAAGTTCAATCTAGCAACACACTATGATGTCAAAATCATTTCACTTGCTTAATTCCCTTCAGGTATCAATCGCTTAAACAATTAAAACAAATTTCAAAGTCAGAGCCTTCCCTATTTATTCATAATTATCCAATCAATTGAAGTATTTTCCTGTAGCTTCTACTATCATAAGTGCTTTAATCAGATAAGCTTAAAGTTTAATCAACTCAGACTTCTATGCCTATGGAAATGTTTTAATAATCTAAATTAAAATCACCTAAGATAATTCTTTCACTGCTCTCAATAGCATTTGGTAGTTCATGGAGAGGCTCATGCCATGGGGTTAATATTCAATAGTTTTCTATTGTATTAAGCAAAACTTGTTCCCTTTAAACACAAAATGAAGTACATCTTAGCACCGCTATGGGCTTGAGTAGTAACAGGGAGAGGGTAAGCCTAAAAGCTTCAAATGTTCTCAAGTCAGGTGAAAGAATTGGGGAGCCAACCTTTATTACCTGGAAACAAAAAGTAATAATGTAGACTACTTAGGAAGAATGTGTAAAAATCTAAGTAATTTATTCATGGAAAACAATGATTCATGACTACAATCATGTATAACTGACTGGAATCATGCATAACTAACTATACACAGTTGTGATCGTTACGGTTTTGTATCAATTTGGTTGGACTGGTATTTTCAGTAGTTTGGTATTGAAGACCTCAAAATCCCCCATGGCTCCAGGCATTGATGGAATAGCAACTGAATTGTTTCAACAAGCTGATGAAGCACTGGAAGCACTCACTCATCTCTGCCAGCAAGTTGGAAGATAGCCACTTGGCTAATTGACTGGGAAAAATCCATATTTTTGCCTATTTTAAAGAAAAGTGACTCAACAGAATATGCATATTATAAAGAAATATAATTGATATCCGATGCAAGTAGTATTTTACTTAAGATCACCCAATAATGGTTGTAGTAGTCCATTGACAGGGAGAGACAAGAGGTTCAGGCTGGATTCAGAAGAGGACTTGAAACAAGAGATATCATTGTTAATGTCAGATGGATCTTGGCTGAAAGCAGGGAGTACAAGAAATATATTTACTTGTGTTTTATTGACTAAGCCAAGGCAATCGACTGTGTGGATCCAAACAAACTATGGATAGCCATGAAAAGAATGGACAGTCCAGAACACTTCGTTGTGCTCATGTAGAACTTGTACATGGCTCCAAAGGCAGTACTGCAAACAGAACAAGGGAAGATTGCATGCTTTAAACTCAGAAGAGGTGTGCATCAGTGCTGTGTCCTCTCAGCATACTTATTCAATCTGTCTGCTGAACAAATCATGAGCGCAGCTGACTTATATGAAGAAGAAGGTGGTATAAGGATTGGACGAAGGCTTATTAATAACCTGCAATACACAGATAACACATGCTTGCTTGCTGAAAGTGAGGAAGACTTGAAGCACTTGCTGATGAAGATCAAGGATTGCAACCTTCAGTGTGGATTACAACTCAATGCAAAGAAAACCCAAATCCTTAAAGCTGAGCTAATACATAACATCATGATAAATGGAGAAAAGATGGAAGTTGTGAAGGAGTTTGTCTGATTTGGATCCATAATCCATGCTCAAAAGACTCATTGCCTTGGATAAATCTGCCCCACAAAACTCCTTTAGAGTATTTAAAAGTAAGAATGTTACTTTGATGACTAAGGTATGACTTACCTAAACCATGGTAATTTTCTGTTGTCTCATATGCATGTGAAAGTTGGGCGTTTTAAGATCAAAGAAAAATGGATGCGTTTGAATTTTAAAGCTGGAGAAGAAATATTGAAATCCCGTGGACTGTTAAAAAGACTAACACATCTGTCTTGAAAGAAGTGGGGCCAAAGTGCTCTTTTGAGGCAAGGACGGCAAGACTTCATCTGACATACTTTGGACATGTCAGGAGAGACCAGTCCCTGGAGAAGGGCATCACGCTTGGTCAAGTAGAAGGGCAGACAAAAGGAGGCAGGTCCTCAGGTAGATGTGTCGACAACCTGGCTATAACAATGGGCTCAAGCACAGGATCAATTGTGAGCAGGATGCAGGACTGAGCTGTATTTACTTCTATGGTGCATAAGGTCCTTCTGGATGGAAACGAACCCAATGGCACATAACAACAGTTCGTTATGGGAATAGGAAGCCCCCCCCCCCAACTGTGTGCTAGGGGGTGGGAAATTAGCCCAACAATAATTGAGACACTATCCATTGAGTGAAATTTCCAGAGGTCTACCAGTGGGTGGCATCTCAAGATATGCCCACTTAAGTGAAGGATAATTTATGGCATCTGGCCACTCCTACAGCTAACAAGGTGTCGCACTGCCAGGTAGGCCTCTCTGGATTTAGGGGGCAACCTATTTCGCAGGAGAGTGTGTTATGCAAAGCCATTTGTCGGTGGCCTGAAAAGCTGCTAGTTTTGAGTGGAGCTCAGAATGAGAAATGGCTCGGCGACAATTTCAGGCTGCCATACAAACAGCTCTGCCACTGAGGCCTTACGATCCAGCAGAGCCAGCGATGCGTGAAGTGTCCGCACCAGAGACAGATGCAGTTTGGAGTCTTTGGCAGGCCCTTATTGGTGCAGAGCCTTCGGATTTGGGGGCAAAGCATTCCTATCCTCTGTAGGTAATGATTCTCCTTTAGAAAACAATGTTTTTGATTTATTATGGGGCCTGAGTAAAGATGCTACTCACCACGGTCACCAAAGGACCATAAATCCTGAGCTGTCCATCATGAACTTAGTTTTGTCTGACCCAGAAATTCGTCAAGTTGTACACGCACAACAGCACAACATCATCAAAAAAGAAGTGTTATATAGGAGACTGGGGTTGAGCAAGACCCGAAGGTACAGGTAAATTACATGAGGAAGAGTCCAAATGCCCATAATCTCCGCTCCTGTCATTTAACCTCCCCTCTTCCAGCCTGCTGCGATGGCCTCCTGGGGAGCGCCTTATGATCAATTGACTGAGGGAGAGAAAACGCATGCTTTGTTTACAGATGGCTCTGCGGGATATGCAAGCACTACTGAGAAGTGGACAGCAGCGACGAACACCCCTGCCTGGGAGTCCCTGAAGGACAGTGGTGAAGGGAATTCCCCCCAATTGACAGAACTTGCTGCTATGCACCTGGTTTTTCATAGAAAAAGAAATGACCAACTACGTGACTATACATTGATTCATGAGCTGTGGCTAATGGTTTGGCTGCAGAGTCAGGAATTTGGAAGTATGATGAAAAATTAGTAACAAGGAAATGTGGAGAATATATGTGGAGGTATGTGGCTCTCAGAAATGGGCCAAACAAGGCCTATTTGCTCACCAAATGGTGAACTCTGCACAGGATGATTTTAACAGTTAAGGGGACAGGATGACAGATTGGGTGGAAATTAGTCATCCTCTTTCCCCAGCCACCCCTGGCATTACCCAATAGGCTCACGAACAAAGTGGCCATGGTGGCAAGAATCGAAGTTACGTTTAGGCTTGAACTTCTACTCCCTAAGGCTGACTCAGCTACTGCCACTGCTGAAATCCCAATCTACAAGCAGCAGAGACCAACAATGAATCCAAGATATGAGATGAGATCATTACTCAGGGGAGATCAATGAACAAATTGATGAAAAATTGACTACAGAGAACCACTTCCATTATGGAAAAGGTAGCATTTTGTATTTACTGGAATATGTACTCTGGAAATGAATTTGCTTTTCCTAAATATAATGTTTCTGCCCAAACTACCATCCACGGGCTCACTGGCAAGACATCCCACACAGCATCTCCTCAGATCAAGGGAGTCCCGGCAAATGAAGTGGAATGGGCTCATGCCATTCACCAGTTCCAAGTCATCCAGAAGCAACTGGCATTATAGAATTATAGAATGACCTTCTAAAGACCCAATCACAGAGCCAGCTGTGGCAAACTTTTCAGGGTTGCTTCAGTGTTCTTCAGGAAGCTGTGTATGCTCTAATCTCGATTCCAAGATTTAGTGCTCTTTCTTCAGTAGCCACATTCCTGGGCCCAGGAATGAAGGTGAAAATAGGGGTGACACTATTCACCAATACTCCCAGTGACCCACTCACAGAATGTTTAATTCTTACCCTGTGATCCTGTGTTCTTAGGAGGGGGAGGAATACTCCTACCTGGAGACGACACTGATTCCTTTGAACTGGAAATTAAGAACACCACCTAGCCACTTTGGACTCTTTATCCGACCAGTTCAAGATGGGAGTTGCTGCATTAGGGGGTGTGGTTGATCCTGATTAGCAAGGGAAATCAGGTTAATATTACATAATGAAGATAGAGGAAGCTATGTCTGGAATCCAAGAGATTCTTAGAACAATCTTAGTACTACCATGCTCTGTGAGTATAGATAATGGTGCAGCATAGAACTCCAATTATGACATGACTACTAATGGTCTAGACTCTTCAGGAATGCAGGTTTGGTCACCCCACCAGGCGAAGGACTGTGATGAACTGAGGTATTGCTGAAGGCAAAATGAATATAAATGGATGTGTGGGTAAAAAGACAAAACAACTCACTGCCATCAAGTCATTTCTGACATATAGAGACCTTATAGGACAAGGTAAAACTGCCCCTGTGTTTCCGAGATTTTTAAGTCTTTACAGAGTAGAAGGCCTCGTCTTTCTCTCACATAGCAACTTGTGGTTTCAAACTGCTGACCTTGCAGTCAGCAGCCCAACACAAAACCACTACACCACTTGGTTCCCATGGTGGAAGATGGTAATTCCAAATATCAGTGAGTTAGTTAGCTTATTGTGCCAACCTGGCCGATAAACACATGTGGGATTAATTGAAGGGTGGAGAGATAAATGGCTCAGGGAGCTTTGCCTTTCTAGTTCTCAGGTCTCTTGCTTTGTGATGGTCAGACCAGGGTGCAGTTGCCTTAGCAGTTCCCAGCTTCGGCTTGCAAGGCTGACTTTCTGCAAGACATCCCCAAGGAGAAGCCACATGGACCTACTGTGATGTAGCCCTGGGTGCTGGAGCAGCCATGTGGAGACCCCTGCCAGCACTGAGATGCTTACACTTTCACTGACTCAGCTTTCCTCCTGTAGTTGGCATCATTACATCTGTTTTGCGAGATGGAGGAGGACTTTGTGGACTGGTGTTGGACATATGGATTAATGGGTTAATGTTGGACTTGTGGACTTGGGCAACACTGGGTTGGGATGTTTTTATTTTGATATGCACTTAACCTTTTATAAAATTCCCTCTTATACATGAGTTTCTGTGGGTTTGTTTCTCCAAAGTACCCACACTAGCACAATCAGCTACAACCACATGATCTGTTGTGGAAACAAGGGCTGTAATTGTTACAAGAATTCCCTCCTTTTATGAGGCATCAAATAATTTTGGTTTTTCAATTATAAAATATAATATGTAAGGGGGGTTAATGCTTCTTTAGTGGTAACCATGTTAGGTGTATCACATTAGGTGCAAGTATGACTTTATGATTGTCTTTACTTATGTAAAGTTATGTATGGTTTAAGGAGATGTGTGCAGGTGCCATTTGACAGACGTTCGAAAATGACAGTTCAGATTTTGTGCTAACTTGCCTGGGCCATTACGAGACCGCTTCAGAGGTGTCATCTGCTTCCAATATACAGGGATGATGTGGAAGAGCTTGCTCGCTTTCTCTGGACCTAGATCCTGCATCATGGTCATCATCTAACCTCCGGTTCATTGGACTTGAGCAACCAGGCCGCTGTCTAACCTGCTGTTTCTAGGAGTTATCAGCAGCCTGATGTTTTACCTGCAAATCTTGCATCATCTTACCTGCGTGTCATAGATCAACATTTGACCTACCAATCGTCTCTGCAGACACAAGACAGCCATCTGACTTGCCAGTTGTCTGCTCTTCAGCCCCTGCAGCTGCACATAGCATAAGAAACCTCTAGCTTGACATCTGACCCACAGATTGGAACTTTTCTGCCTCTGTAACCCTATAAGCCATTTCTTTGATCTATGGTTCTTTATAAAAGTTTTGCTTCACAAGAGAATGCAGCTTAAGACATCCTATGTAACGGAATCCATTACCACCACCTACCATTCTAGTCAAGAGGATGAGGTTTACATTTCTTTGTTTCCTATGTATTCAGACCCCTCTCGATGATGGAGTGATGGAGGGCTTTGTATTTTTACTTATCACTGTCCAATGCAAGCCATTTTATACCTCTGTAAAATGTGTTTGCTTTTACTGCTAATGTTGAGCAAGTTTTTCTTCTTTGACATTGCTTGTGCCAGAAGTGGGACCTCTTTAAGCATTCATTATCTTTCATGATTCCAAGTGCAGCTGCTGAGCACAGGCATGGTACCTGGTGAGCTGCTTTGGACTCGCCATCTCCACAGATTTTCAGGAGCCATTGAAAGTAGAAAGAAAAATAAATTTAACTCCAACCTAAGCTCTGCTCCCTTGTTTGATAGGTCTTATAATTTAATTGTGGACTTTTTTTTCTCGCAAGTAAAAGTTTGTTATAACTGTTACACAGAATCACAAATGCTGTGTCTAAAGGAGATTCAGGGCCACCTCTGGGACTCCTGCTCCTCCTATATGAACTAATATTAGAGTTTCTTATTATGCATGTGTTTGTTTATCTGGCATAACTTTCCTTAAGACAGTTTGGAAAATCAGTGGCTGCTTTAGGGTACTTTTTAAGAGAGCAGTTTAGTATATTGAAGGTTTAATATGTCTCTAGTTGGCAGAATGATTAGATTCACGAGATCCAGTTTTTTATTGTTATTATCAAGGAACCCCAGAGTTTTTAAGCCACAAAAACATATATTCATGGACTGAGAATCTTAGATGCCATTGTACCCCTCAACACCAACAAAATGACACCAGCGTAAGACAGGCTAGAACATGAGATGTGCTGAGCACTAGGCTGCCAATCAGCTTCAAAAAGCTCTCGTACAACAGAGACACACTGTGAAACAAAGCACTAACGGAACAGGCAGCGGACACCCTGCTAGTAATTCTAGAAAAACAAAATTAAATCTAAGGGAATAGGATTCATAACATCCTTGATAAATAAGGCTGGATTTTTTTCCCGACTGAAATGCTGATTTGAGATGCATATTATAAAATGCTATAAGCTAAATATACTTGAAGTAATTCAGATGCTCGGTGATCAATTTGGGAAAAATTATTTTCCATTTGTATTTCGGGGAGGAGAGATCTTTTGTTTAATGCTAAGTTTTAATCAAAAGATCTGAAATAAAAATCCCTCTATGTACACCTCTGGTAGGATAATTTGTCTACTTTTATTTTTTTATTATTAAAAGATCATTTTATTGGGGGCTCTGACAGCTCTTATAACAATCCATACATCAATTGTATTAAGCATATTTGTACATATGTTGCCATCATTATTTTCTAGACATTTACTTTCTATTGAGCCCTTGGTATCAGCTCCTCTTTTTCCCTCCCTCCCTGCCCCCACCCTTGTGACCCCTTGATAAATTATAAATTATTATTATTTTCATATCTTACACTGACTGCAATCTCCCACGGTTTCTTTTGTTCTTCCCCCTGGAGGGGGACGTGTGGTTATGTGTCCATGATTGCGACCGGTTCCCCCTTCATCCCCCTCTTTCTCCACCTTTCCCCTACCCTTCTGGCTACTCCCATTCCTGTTTCTGATTCCCTGTGTCATGAGGTCCTATCTCTTATCTGTACCTGTGCACATGCTCCACTCTAGCCCAAAGTGAAAGGCAGTACTGAGATCATGATAGTGAGTGGTGAGGAAGCCTCAAAGAACCAGAGGAATATTATGTGTTTCATCAGTGCTTTACTGCACCCTGGTGACACTTCCCTTCCTTGTGACCCTTCTGTGAGGGGATGTCCCTTTGTCTACAGATGGGTTTTAGGTCTTTGCTCCGGTCCCCCTCATTCTCAACAGTATGCTTTGTTTGTCTGTTTGCTTGTTTGTGGTCTTCTGATGTCTGTATTCAGGTCCGATGATACCTCATGGTTGCCTAGGCTGGCGTGCTTCCTCCATGTGAACTTGTCACTTCTCTGCTAGATGGCAGCTTGTTTAACTTCAAGCATTTAGGACACCAAACTGCCAAGACCACTTCCAACCATAGGCCTTGACAAAGTCAGCACATGGAGGAGGAGCATTCAAAGAAGGCTCCACCAAGGAAGGTCTCTTCCGTGAACCCTTTGAAATTATTGGCCTGATATCATTATTGATCATTGTAGCTGCTCTCTGGTTCTTGATAATTTTGATCACTTCCCCTTTTAGGAAACAACTCATGTCAACTGAGGAATATTCCCCAGAAGTTGAGGTTACTCCCCTTCCTATGACTTTGAAAGATCCATGTCCTGATTACATGCAAGGTGTATTGTATAATAAAACTAGAAACTGGAAGCCAGAAACCCCCCTTAAGAAATTTATGTTAGATCTTAAGCAGGATGAACTATTGCAACCGAAACCCACGGAAATCTCAGAGGCTCGTTTGGAAGCTTTTGTGCAAGACTCTAAAAAAGTTTATCATCCTCTTCCCACGGTTTTCCCCCTCCTTATATTGGTTACCACATAGAGGGCAGATTATGGCATCCCCCTCCAGGAAATAACCCAAAGAGAAATAGAGTTCCTGGTCCTGATTTATCTTATACAGGGACTTGTAATGAAAATGGCATAAGAATAGTTAACAAAGCTGTACCAATTCCTTTGAGTAGTTTAAGTTTTATGGAACGGTTAGCAAGAAGAGGGCCTCCGTGATGTTTGAAGTCCACTGAAGCAAAGCTACCGATTGTGAAGCAACTTGAAGTCCACTGAAGCAAAGCTATCTATTGTGAGGCGACTCCTACCTTGGTACAGAAAAACTTTTGGGTGTTTAATTTATGGGAACTTCGTGGTAAATAAAGAACAAGAAATGAAAACCCTAGAGGAACAGCCCAAGACGGAACAGAAAGAACCACTAAAGCCTGTCAAGTAATTTTTGATAATGAAATGTATTAATGCTTTATAGATTTCATAGTTAGAACAATGCACCTTAGTTGGATGAAGTGTGCTCAGTTATTGTTAGAAGGTTTATGTCTATCACCTTTGTAGTTGAGAAAGTTTTAGTTTCAAGATGTACAAATTTTTAACCAAGAATCATGATGTGATTGATATAACTTGTTACGGTCTTGTGGCCTGAGAATTTCCTGATGTATGATCTCTGGCCATAAGCTTTAAGCCAAGAAAAAGAATGTATAAGTTGAAGCTTTGCATAAATAAAATTGGAACAGTCACCCGCAACCTTTGAGTTGGGTGGTTTCTGTCTCCCACTGGCCAATGCCGTGACCCACCTTGCAGGACCCCCGGAACTTGTTGAAACTGGACTGCGACACCAAACACTATATCTTTAGCTAGCCGAGCACCAACCACTTTCTTCACCACAATTATGCACCCAATTTGTCCTTAGAGATTGTGTTGGGAGGGTAAGCATCACAGAATGCCAGTTTGTTAGAACAAAGTGTTTTTTTGCATCGAGGGGAGGGTATGAGCAGAGGCCCAAAATCCGTCCACTACCTCAGTGTATTGCCCTGCAAATATATGTACCTAGGCAAGTACCTCTATTTTTGTGAATTAATACACTTACATGTGTACACGCCTATGCTTATACCTCTATCCACAGCTTTGCTTCCTAGATCCTTCCTCTGTTTCCTTTTACCTTCCTCTTGCCCCACCATCATGCTGGCCCTACTTCTGCTTCTTAGTACTTCCTCTCAGCTAGATTGCTGTTGCTCCAACACCCCCAGGATCTCTACGTCCTCTTTGTTGCTGATTTTAATTCCCTAGTTGTTCCCCTGTCTGTAAGACCTGCTTTTTTATTGAATGAGTTTATCTCATCCAAGAATGTTGTATACATTTTAAGAAATTGGGTTTCCCATATTAGTCTTATGTGTTGCTGAATATAAGTCCGGTTTTGATCTGGCCTCACAGACTGGTAAATTCATGTGCTTTTTCTGTCTCATTTTGTGTTGGAGTTTCTGTCTTGACTCCGGAAGCTGCGATGGGCAGTTTTGTGTTTTCCTTTCTTTTACTTTTTGTTTCCCTCATGAGTCAGTCTATCTTACTTTTTTCTCTTCCAAGGAAAACTGTTTCTGGCACCTGTTTTAATGAGTTGGACTTTCAGTCTTTACTTTTCAAAAAGTTGATGTAAATTGATCTATTTGAAAAATCCACGGAAAGGTGGGATTTCTTATTTTGATTGTTTTTAGATGCCATCTCGATGACTCTGAGCATAGTGACTTCCCACTGTCCTTTCCTGCGCCATCCTCACAATTGTTCTGTTTGAGTCCACTATTGAAACAACTCTGTCAAGCTGTCTCGTCCAGTGTCTTTGTTTTTGTCCTGATATTCTATTGGGATCATGTTCTTTTCCAGGGGCTAGTCTCTCCTGATTACATGTCCAAAGTATTTGAAATAAATTCTTATCATCCTCACTTTTAAGAAGAAATCTAGTTGTACATTCCAGTAAGATGAGTTTTCTTGTTATTCTGGCAGCCCATAAGACATAATATTCTTCACCAACACCATAATTCAAGTTCTTCCATTTTTCTTCCGTCTTCCTTAGTCATTATCCAGCTTTCATATGTTTATGAGGTGGTTGAAAATACCATGACTTGAATCAGCCACATCTTAGTCCTCAAAGGCACATCTCTACTCTTCACTACTTTAAAAAAATCTAGTGAAGCAGATTTGCCAAAAGATTGTGTCATTTGATTTCCTGACAGCTGCTGCTGTAAGTGTTGATTGTGCATCCTTGTAAAATAGGATCCTTGGCAATGTAAACCCTCCCTTTGTTCATAATGATGTGTTCTATTGGTTGTGAGCATTTTTGTTTTCTTTACATTGAGTTATAATCCATTTAGAAGACTGGAGTCATTGAGCTTTATCAGTAAGTGCTTCAAATCTTTGCTTTCAGCAAGCAAGGTGTTTTATCTGATGTCACAGATTACTAATGAGCTTTTCTCCAATGTTGATGTCACATTCATGTTCATAAAGTCCAAGTTCTTGGGGTTATTTGCAAAGCATACAGATTGAATAAGCATAATGAAAGGGTACAACTGTAATGCACACCTCTCATAATTTTAAACCATGCAATGTGCCCATGTGAATAGTCACCATTTGTGTTGTGTAAATAAGGTATTTGTAATGAAGAAGCCATTTAGGTTCTAAAATTCTCTCTTCATCTTTACAAATGACTGCATGTTGGTATATGTACAGGTATCACAGGAGCACAATGAAATTGTGGGCTGAATGGAATTCCCATTCATTGCATGTGATCCATGGTTTAATGTAGTCCACACAATTGGACACTTTTGCATAGTCGATAAAATACAAGTAATAAAACACAAGCAAACATCTTTCATCTATTCCCATGATTTCACTCAAGATACGTATGACATCAGCACTGATAACCCTCCTTTGACATCCTCTTCCAAATCCAACTTGAAATTCTGGAAGCTTCCTATTGATGTACTGCTGTAACTGTTTTAAACTTCAGTAAAATGTTATGTGCATGTAATATTTTTTGATAATTTCCTCTTCTGTTGGTTCACCTTTTCTTGGAAGGGACACACATATGTATCTCTTCCAAATGGTAGGCCAGGTAGCTGTTTTCTATTTCTTGTCATAGATTAACAAGTCCCTCCAGTGATGCATCGGTTTTGTGAAACATTTCTGTTGATATGCCATCAATTCATGGAGCCTTACTTTTGGCTTACTAATGCCTTCAGTGCAGCTTCAACTTATGTTTTCAAAGCTGCAAGTTCTTGATTTTTTTTTAACAATTTATTGGGGCTCATACAATTCTTATCACAGTTCATACATATACATACATCAATTATATAAAGCACATCTGTACAGTCTTTGCCCTAATCATTTTTTCTCCTCTTTTCTTTTTTTACATTTTATTAGGGACTCATACAACTCTTATCACCATCCATACATATACATACATCAATTATATAAAGCACTTCTATACATTCCCTGCCCCAATCATTCTCAAGGCATTTGCTCTCCACTTAAGCCCCTCGCATCAGGTCCTCTTTTTTTTTCCCCTCCCTCCCTTTTCCCCCCTCCCTCATGTGCCCTTGGTAATTTATACATCATTATTTTGTCATATCTTGCCCTATCCGGAGTCTCCCTTCACCCCCTTCTCTGCTGTCCCTCTCCCAGGGAAGAGGTCACATGTGGATCCTTGTAATCAGTTCCCCCTTTCCAACCCACTCACCCTCCACTCTCCCAGCATCGTCCCTCACACCCTTGGTCCTGAAGGTGTCATCCACCCTGGATTCCCTGTACCTCCAGCCCTCATATGTACCAGTGTACAGCCTCTGTCCTATCCAGCCCTGCAAGGTAGAATTCGGATCATGGTAGAAGGGGGGAGGAAGCATCCAGGATCTGGGGGAAAGCTGTGTTCTTCATTGGTACTACCTCGCACCCTAATTAACCCATCTCCTCTCCTAAACCCCTCTATGAGGGGATCTCCATTGGCCGACACTTGGGCCTTGGGTCTCCACTCTGCACTTCCCCCTTCATTTAATATGATATATATATATATACACATACATACACACACTTATATCGTTTTGTTTTTTTTTTTTGCATGATGCCTTATACCTGGTCCCTTGGCACCTCATGATCACACTGGCCGGTGTGCTTCTTCCATGTGGGCTTTTTTGCTTCTGAGTTAGATGGCCGCTTGTTCACCTTCAAGCCTTTAAGACCCCAGACACTATCTCTTTTGATAGCCGGGCACCATCAGCTTTCTTCACCACATTTGCTTATGCACCCATTTGTCTTCAGCGATGCAAGTTCTTGATCTTATGCTACCTCTTGAAGTGGTTGTATGTTTAACCAAATATTTTTGCTCAATATTTTGCCCATAGGAGCCTTAAGTATTGCAATTGGAGGTTTGGATTTTTTGCCTCAGTTTCGTCCATTTGAAATATATCCTGAGTATGTTATTTCTTCTTGCTTTTTACTCTTAGTCTTTGCACATTGTATTATAATGCTTTCCTTTATTTTCTCAAGTATCCTTTGAATTTTCTATTCAGCTCTTTGAATTCATCATTTCTTCCATGTGCCTTAGCTATTCTATGATTAAGAGCAAGTTTCAATCTTTTTAATGATCTTTTGCTTTGTTCCTGTATGATCCCCATGGTGTCCTCCATAGTTTGTCTGGTGTTCAACAATTACTGCTCAACACTTCTAATCTTCCCTTGACATGTTCACTCAATTCAAGTGGGCAATATTAAAGATCATATTTTGAGTCTCATGGACTTGTTTTATTGTTTTTGTCATTTTCAGTCTCGTCTTGTTTATGAACAATTGATGGTCTGTTTCAGAGTTGGTGCCTGACTTTTTGCCTGATGAAATTAAGTTCTCCATTCTTTCCAAAGATGTAGTCTATTCCATCTGGTGAGGTACATGTGTAGAGGCCCCATTTATGTTGTTGAAATAAGATATTTGCAATGAAGAAGACATTTATTTTCTAAAATGCTTTCATGATCTTCATCAAGGCCACATTGTCCATCTATTGGTTGTTCTTCCTCTAGGTTTCCAACTTTTACATTCCAGCCATCAGTCATCTTGATATCATGCTTGAGCAATATCTGAGTGAAGAAGGTGCTAGAGTCCTTCAATTTCTTCATGACTGGTTTTTGGGTTTGATGAATAAATTTGAATAGTTGTATTACCTAGTCTTCTTGCAGTCACTTAGATACTATCCTATGACACACAGCATTATAATAAAAGATAGATTGTGAATGTTCCTTCTAGATAATTAATGGGACACCTTTTCTCTTGAATTTGTCATTCCCAGTATAGTAAACCATACAATTGTCTGAGTCAAAATGGCCAATGCCAATCAATTTCAGCTCACTGACTCCTAAGATATTTTTCTATGTGCCTTGTTGGCTTTTTGAGGATTTTAATCTTTGTAGAATCATACATCATACATTCCACACTCTCATTATTAATAGATGCTTGCAGCTGCTTATTCCCATTGTTATTTGTGATCAATCAGCAAATGACGGTGCAAAGATCTTTAGTGCATCCACAGCACTGTGTCTGACTAGTGTACATCTCAGAGTACCTAAGAAAAATCGCCCCAGTTGTATCTTAAAGTGCTTCCAATGTGCAAGGCTCATCTTTGTGCACTATATCTGACAAAGCTAATCGCAAGGTTTTCAGTGGTTAACCCATCAGAAGTGGACTGCCTCTCCCTTCTTCTGTGTGGCTCTGTGGAAATTCCACTGAAACCTGTTTGCCTTGTATTTGAAATACCAGTGGCATTGCTTCCAGCATTACAAACACACACAAGTCAGCACTTTACTGGCATAAGAACACGCTAGAAGTAACAAATTATCCTAAATTGTTTCTCTAAAGTATTATATTAAAATATTCAAAAGATAAGTTTATGAGAGTTTAATAAATTCCTAGCTCCTGATGGTATTATTGAATTAAATTATAATAATCCTTAAAAATAACTTATTCTGATGAGTTTAATATAATATATCTGATATTGTCAAAGTTCTTATTTACTGTGGCTAAATTGTTTTTTAATCGTTTTATTAGGGGCTCATACAACTGTTATCACAATCCATACATATATCAGTTGTGTAAAGCACATTTGTACATTCATTTCTGTCATCATTCTCAAAACATTTGCTCTCCACCTAAGCTCCTGGCATCAGGTCCTCAATTTCTCTCTTCCCTCCCCGCTCCCTCCTCCCTCATTTACCCTTGATAATTTATAAATTATTATTTTGCCATATCTTGCCCTGTCCGATGTCTCCCTTCACGCACTTTTCTGTTGTCCATCCCCCAGAGAGGAGGTCACATGTAGACCCTGGTAATCGGGTCCCCCTTTCCTATCCATCCTCCCTCTACCCTCCCAGTATCATCACTCACACCACTGGTCCCGAAGAGACCATCCGTCCTGGATTCCCTGTGTTTCCAGTTCCTATCTGTACCAGTGTACATCCTCTGGTCTAGCCAGACCTGCAAGGTAGAATTGGGATCATGACAGTGGGGGATGGAGGGGAGGAAGCATTTAGGAACTAGAGGAAAGTTGTATTTTTCATTGTTGCTACATCGCACCCTGACTGGCTCATCTCCTCCCCAAGACTCCTCTGCCAGGGGATCTCCAGTGGCCTACAAATGGCCTTTGGGTCTCCACTCTGAACTCCCCCCATCATTCACTATGGTAAGATTTTTTGTTCTGATGATGCCTGATACCTGCTCACTTCGACACCTCGTGATTGCACAGGCTGGTGTGCTTCTTCCATGTCAGCTTTGTTGCTTCTGAGCTAGATGGCTGTGGCTAAATTTTTCTTGGAAAGGACATTATGCTTGACAACATAAAAAGTCAGTGAAAAAGAGGGAGACCGTTAAGCAGATGGGTTGACACAGCGGCTACAACAACGGGCTCAGACGCAAAAACAATTGTGAAGATGGTGTAGAATTGGGCAGGGTTTGTTCTGTAACTATGAGTTGGAACTGACTCGTGTAAGCTTGGGGGGTTTTTTGTGGTTTATTTTGTTAGTTTTTTTTCCCCACTTTTTACTCAATCTTTTGATTTGTTTGCCTATATAAGGTAGGCATAGGAAGCAAGCTTGAGGAGAAAGCAACAGGACAGATGGTTCTGGAGGGACCTGGGAGATGAAGAGGAATTACTAAGAGGCAGAAGAAAAGTAAGCACAATGGTGGGGCAGGAGGAAGGTAGAAGAAAGATCTAGGAAGCAAAGTTGTGGATAGAGTTATAAACATACGTGTGTAAATATGTAAATACAATTCATAAAAATAGAGGTACTGGCCTAGGTACATATATTGATATGGCAATACATTGAGGTAGTGTATGGACTTTGGGTTTCTACTCAAGCCCTTCCTCAATGCAAGAACACTTTGTTTTAACAACCTAGCATTCTGGTATGCTCACCCTCTCAGCATGATTGCTGAAGACAAATGGGTGCATGAGCAGAAGTGGTAAAGAAAGCAGATGTACCCAGCTATCAAAGATATAACATCTGGGGTCTTAAAGGATTGAAGTTAAACTAGCAGCCATCTAGCAGAGAAGCAACAAGCCCACATGGAAGAAGTACACCATCCTCTGTGATCATGAGGTGTCAAAGGGATCAGGTAAGAAGCATCAGAAGACCCCAAACAAACAAAGCATATCATTGGGAACAAGGTGTGTTGGAGCAGAGACCCAAAACCCATCTGGAAACCATGGGACCAGCCCCTCACAGAAGAGTCACAAGGAAATGATGAGTCAACCAAGGAACAGTATAGCACTGATTAAACAGACAATATTCCTCTGGTTCTTTGAGACTCCCTTACCACCACCACCACCCCCCACTATCATGACCCCAGTACTGCCCACTGCCGGCTACACCAGAGCATGTACACAGGTACAGATTAGAGCTCATGACACATGGAATCCAGGTCAAATAAACCCCTCGGGAATACAAATTGGATTAATAATAGCAGGAGGATATGGGGAAGGTGGTGAGAAGAGGTGAGGAAGGGGGAACTGATCCCAATGATGGATATATAAACACACACACACACACACACACCAGGGGGATGAACATCAGAAACCATGGGGGAAGGGAGACAGAAGTCGGTGTAAGATATGAAATAATAATAATTTATAATTTTAAAAAATAATTTTATTAGGGGCTCATTACAATTCTTATCACAATCCACACATACATCAATTGTGTAAAGCACTTTTGTACATTCATTTCCCTCATCATTCTCAAAACATTTGCTCTCCACCTAAGCCCCTGGCAGCAGGTCCTCATTTTTCCCCTCCCTCGCCATTCCCTCCTCCCTTATGAGCCCTTGATAATTTATAAATTATTATTTTGTCATATCTTTCCCTGTCCGACATCTCCCTTCACCCACTTTTCTGTTGTTAATCCCCCAGGGAGGAGGTCACATGTAGATCCTTGTATTCGGGTCTCTCTTTCCAACCCACCTTTCCTCTACCCTCCCAGTATTGCCACTCACACCACTGGTCCAGAGGGGATCATCTGCCCTGGATTCCCTGTGTTTCCAGTTCCTAGCTGTACCAGTGTACATCCTCTGGTTTAGCCAGACTTGCAAGGTAGAATTGGGATTATGATAGTGTGGGGGGAGGAAGTATTTAGGATCTAGAGGAAAGTTGTATTTTTCATCGTTGCTACATTGCACGCTGTCTGGTTCATCTCCTCTCCGAGACCCCTCTGCAAGAAGATCTCCAGTGGCCTACAAATGGCCTTTGAGTCTCCACTCTGCACTCCCCCATCATTCACTATGGTAAGATTTTTTGTTCTGATGATATCTGATACCTGATCCCTTTGACACTTTGTGATCACAGAGGCTGGTGTGCTTCTCCAATGTGGGCTTTGTTAATGCTGAGCTAGATGGCCACTTGTTTAGCTTCAAGCCTTTAAGACCCCAGATGCTGTATCTTTTGATAGCTGGGCACCAAAAGCTTTCTTCACCACATTTACTTATCCACCCACTTTGTCTTCCGAGGTTGTGTTGGGAGGGTGAGCATCATAGAATGCCAATTTTTTTTAAATGTGTCCTAGGCATGAAACAGCTCTGCCCACGATCAAGGTATCAAGCTAGGATGAACAAAGGGCTGTCAGTCTGCTCTGCCCCTGACTGATATAAGAGCACCACCACCAATCAGATGTCTCTTTGCCCATAGTCAGGGGTAGAATGCCAATTTAATAGAAGAAAGTATTCTTGCATTGAGGGAGTACTTGAGTAGAGGCCCAATGTCCTGCTAACTTAATATTAAACCCATAAATATATGCACATAGATCTATTTCCCCATCCTCATATATAAATATATTTGCATATATGCATGTCTTTATCTAGACATCTATAATGTCCTTTGCCTCCCAGCTCTTTCCTCTACTTCCCTTGACTTTCTTCTTGTCCCACTCTCCTGCTCAGTCCCCACCAGGGTATCAGCAGTTCCTCTTTGTTACATTACCCTTGATCATGCCCTACCAGGCCTCCCACACCCTCCTCACCACCCATTCGGATCACTTGTTGTTCCCTTGTCCCTGGGTTTGTTAACACCACTTCCTTTCCCCCAACCTCCCCCTCTCCCCTGTCCACCCGGAACTGTTGGTCCCGTTGTTTTCTCCTCCAGATTAATTTATAATTTATCTAGGGGGTCATAAGGGGGGAGTGTGGGGGAAAAGAGGAGCTAATACCAAGGGCTCAAATAGAAAGCAAATGCTTAGAAAATAATGATGGCAACATATGTACAAATATTCTTGATACAATTGATGTATGGATTGTTATAACAGTTGTAACAGCCCCTAAAAAAATGATCTTAAAAAAAATCACCTAGCAACAACGTTTGATAGGTTAAGTTATAGGAATTTTTAAAAAGCTTTAATGTAAAATGGCAGATAAAATTAGCTTTCTTTAATAACTAAGTGAAACAAATGTAATTACCCACTGTGTAATCTATCTCAAAGGCAAGAATTTAGTGTCTCAGAATAAACTCCTCTGTTCCCACTGAAGACATATAGCTTTGAAAATAAAATGCTAAGGTGAAATCTTTAAAAATTTTAAATTAAATGGATAAATATTATGTATCAGTATTCTGTGATAAAGTCCCGACAACTTTGAAGCTTCATGGAAAGCCACACAATATTTATTTCTATTTTATAAAAATAAAATACCTTTTTAAGGAAAGGTTATTATACGAAAGTTTGTCAAGACAGGAGAAATACCAAGTTTCTGTGGGGATAAATTTATGTCAGTGATTTGTGCCTGATATTAGAGAATGAGCACAAAATACTGTGTCAAAGTTTTATTATTTCAATTTCTCATTTGGTCACAACTTTGTTTCATGTGAATCTAGTATCATCAAAGCCAATCATTTTAACTGGGCAATTAACAGCACGGACTTATGGAGATTTTATTACTACTTAGTTGTTTAAACATTTGTTAATCTTACATGTTCTTGCTGTATGTAGAGACTATTTGGTATTATGTGTCAAGATTATTATGTTTTATATCTGAAACTAGCTGAAATAAGATTAATAATTATGTTTAAGGATATTTTTGGCTAAATTTTTGTTTTCAGTTGACTGCATTTAGCTTCGCATTACTTTTATAATTCCTGCCAGATCTTTTACTTTGAAGAATTATTATTATGAACTAACCATGCCATTTTTACATATTTGTCTTTAGATACGTTTTGTTTTGCTGATTTGTTGAAGGTGCCTGGCCAAAATATTTCAAGAGAACTAAACTATATCAGATGGTAAGGATGATAATATTTTGAGCATAGATACCATTGGACGGAATGAAAATTTCTAGAAACTGATGGAAGTTTTCATATTGTTGCTGATTCAGAATTATATGGAACCCAAATTAACCATAGTAAAAAACAAACACCTCATTGCCATCAAGTCAATGCTGACTCATAGCAACCCCAGTAGGTTTCTGAGACTTTAACTTGTTTATGGAGAAGAAAGCCCAGTCTTTCTCTCATGGAGCGACTGGTGGTTTCAATTTAACTATCTGAGGCTTAAAAAACCAAACCAAACTCACTGCCGTTGAGTTGATAGCAACTCATAGCAACTGCACCTGGGGTTTCTGAGACGGTAACTCTTACCAGAGTAGAAAGCCTCATCTTTCTCCTGTGGAGCCATTGGTGGTTTCAAACTGCTCACTTGTGGTTAGCCTCCCAAGTGTTCCAATTATACCATCAGGGCTCCTTCCTAGACTACAAAACTAAAATAATTACTATAAACTTTATATAAGAATATTGATGGTGTTCTATTTTACAGAAATAAGAAGTTTTTGTTTTCTTTCCCATGTTTAATGTAAGAATGAGCTATTGCAGTAACGAATAGCACCATGTCCTAGGCCTAGGGTAAGAATGTTTACTCCTCATTCTTGCTGTGACACAAACAGCACATCTTGTTTATGTGACTCCATACTTTGGTCTTGGCTCCCACCTAAAGCAATCAGCAGAAGTGAGATAGGATGGAATTTGACCTACAGTCAAATATTCAGGTACTTATCCCTCCCAGTTGAAATCCCCTTTAAAGTGTTCATTATTCCACATATGGGTTTCAATGGTATAATTGTTTAGCATCTAATTTTGTACTTTAAATGGAGTTGGATTTTATGGCACATGCTAAGTTTCTGACTAAAGACATTCAAAGTTTTTTGGGTAATTCTGCCCACGACATCCAAGAAATGGACCCTGAAATGACTATGGCAACAAAAGTAGTGCTTCAAAGCTGAATAGCCTCAAATTCCTTACTAGTTCGTAGAGGCTTTGTGCCATTATTCAAAATGAGTGTCATGTCTATAGGTCTGATAATAATAGTGCTAATATCACTCATGGTATTTCCCAGATGCCATGCAAATGTCAATGATCCTATGCATTCTTTAACTAGAAACATTGTAACGTTTCCCCTCTTGGGATGGGCAGTGAAAAATCTACTGCTTTGTTTTGGAAACTGTATGCCTTCTCATTTCTGTTATTGCAACTAAAATGTCTTACTTTAGGTCAAAGAATCTTAACCATGAAATGCTATACTACAAAATCATGTGACCCTTTACATTGGTTCCTGGTTGAATGTCACCTATTTCTTTTTGATTCAGTGACTCTGTGTATTCTTTCTATATTCGTTGATGCTTCCTATGCCACCCAGTATTTTTTCCATAGGCTTTTTGGGGTTTTGTTATGATTTCCTTTATATCAAATTCAGAGTCGGTAATTCACGACATTGACTATATTACTAGTTTCTTAGGACTATGAAATAGCACCCATTAATAGAATAGATAAAACAAAAAACTTTGGTACATACCCATGATGGAGTACTATGCATCCAAAAAAAAGTGATGAAACCACAAAGCACCACATGACATGAATCAACCTGGAAACCATTCCACTGAGCAAAAATGATCAATTACAAAAGGAGAAATATTGTACGAAACCACTACGTTAAGGAGAAATCCCAAGGCAAAGACAAGGAGCTAATCTCAGGTCCTAACATCTTCTAATATGGTTATTAGGCAATTCTAATACTGCTTAATGCTTATATTCCATATATCACTCCCTTATTTGTATGTCTTAAAAACCACTTCATCGGGGGAGGGGGGGAATTTGCCTCAGCTGAGGTCAGTTTCTCAGTTTGGGTGGGAGAAGGGAGAAGACAATCAGTTCCTACTATATAGGAGTGTTCCACGGTGATCCCAAGTCAATACACGCCTACAAGAACGATGTAAATTCAAGGTTGGGGAAGGAGGTGTTTTCTATCTCAGAGATGATTTCACTTCTGTTAGTGGGTACACCAGCCAGGGTAACCTGCCATTGAAGAAAACATTCCACATTACTTATGGCGTTGTTAGGTGCCAGTCAGTTCCAATCCACAGTGGCCTTATGCACAACAGAACAAAGCACTGCCTGGTCCTCCCCATCCTTACTATTGGTCCCACCCTTGATCCAATCATTGAAGCCATGAACAGTGTCAATCCAGCGTCTTCACTGCTCTTTCACTCTTCTGGTGGGTTCCAACTGCAGCCCAATGTGTAACCATTATATCACCAGGGCTCCAGATAAAAGAAACTGAAATACTCTTAAAATTAAGGCTGAGATGTCCTAATGTGAGGACCAGATGATTTGGAAGTCATTGGACTTTGGTCTAAAACTCTTGCTTTGAGGTTGGCAATTGGCAACTTAAGACTACCATATAGTTGTTATTTCTCACTCGCTTTGCTTTTGACATGCCTTAGTTCAGCAGGCATACTTTGTCTTTAGCTAATATGCATAACTGACAGCTTTGCCCTAGATCCAACCCCATTGTTGGTGTAAATGGCGTTCAGTCACTTGAGTTTTTAAATCTGTGCAAGTCAACTGTCCGCATATTTTACTCTAAAAAGCTGACCCATACATGTTTATTTTCCTTTTCTCAACAATATTAAACTGTATACCAAGCTGTGTATATTAAATTGTATACCATTAGCTAAAGTGATCATGCTATGAATAGAATTTTTAGCCTTGGTAGCATAGTCGTCATGCATTAGGCTGCATGACCATGAGATCCACAGTTACAACTGCCTCCTTGGCACCTGACAACAACCAGAGCCATAGATATTCAATCACAGGAAATAGAAAGTAAAGTAAAATGCTATCATTGAAAGTATTTTAACTAGCATGAACCTTATGCATTTATACTTCAAAAATGAAGTATGCTTTATTGATACTTGAAGCAAAGATATATGTTATAAATAAATACTTAGATATAAATGTATTTTTATCATAAACTCCAGATAGATTTGTATAAATAATAGAAATACTTAAGGAACATTGGTGACACTGTTGGTTAAGTATGGACTGATAACTTCAAGATCAATGGTTCAAATCCACCAGTTACTCTAAGAAAGATAGGGCTATCTGCTCCTATAAAGATTTAAAGCCTCAGAAATCCTTTATCAGGCCACTATGAGTTAGAATTGACTAGATGGCAGTGGATTTATGGATTATAAATATATTCTTCATATTAATTGCAAGTAATTTTGTTTTCACAGAAGCAAAGCAATGCAAATGTAAATGCAAATTTTAAAAAAAAAAGATCCACAGTTTGAAACCATCAGCCACTCTGTGGAAAAAAGAAGTGGCTTTCTACTCCCATAAACAATTACAGCCTCAAAACCTCACCAGGGCAGTCTGTCCTGCTTATAGCAGTTGATGCTATAAGTCAGCATCAACTTGATGGTAATGAGTTTGTATTTTAGTTTTTATTAATAGATATAGATGAATAGAATTAATAGATTTATTACATTAATACAATTAACATAGCTAGTAATTAATATAATAAATTACATTAATATAATAGAATCATATGCCCCATAGGGATTATTAATAATATTCACAGATAAAATGATAACACTGTATCAGGGACATATATGCCAAGGTAATAAGTAGATTTTGATTTTGAATTTAATCATAATCTGTAACTAAGAACAATCAATTCTTATGACATAGCTGTACTCGATATTTGCCCTCACAAAGACAGCATTGAAGATATGGGTGCTATAGCAAAGTGTAGTGAAGAAATCAAATGGTGCCTGGTTATCGAATAGAAAAATTTCTAGGGTATTAAAGGCATATCATAAAACAAGCAACCATCTATGTAAGGTCTCAGTTAAGACCTCACGGTAGAAGCTCATCGGCCTATGTGATCCAAGAAGTGTAAATAATAAAATCCAAGACCAGAGGAGGGAATAGTAGTAGAGCTAAAATTCAAAACACCCAGTTTTGAGAAGACTACAGATGATAGTAAAAGCCCAAAATCTATTTGCTGGATTCCCACCAAGATTAAGCGTCCGAAAATCTCCTTTGACCTTTGACCAGGGAAGTGAATAGCCTTGTTATCAGACAGAGGGCATTGGACAGTGAAGTAATACAGGTATAGTTAAGTCATATTTTCACACCTTATTATTTGCTTTCTCTTTTGACACATTTAACATTTTTTCTAGTTTTTATTATTTTCTACTTTCTTTTGTATTACAGTTTTTCTGAGTTTTATTTTGTTGTTGGAGAGTTTTTTTAATTTCTTTTTATGAAATTGAGGCTATGTAAATCTATAAAGAGAGCAACTGGATTAATAGTTTCTTAGGGTTATGGCAGGAGATGTTGGAGGAAAGTGGGAGCTGATAATAATGAGTGCAAAAATTAGAAAAATGTTTTAAAACTGATTGATTGTGATGATAATTGCACAACTCTTTTTAATATACTTATACCATCAAATTGGATGGTATGTTAAAATTTATATATATATTTCACCCTACTCACCTTAAAGATGAGATATATTGGCTCGGTGTGTTAGTCTGGGTTGACTAGAGAAACAAATTCATAGACACTCATATGTGTAAAAGAAAGAGCTTTATATGTAAAAGCAATTGAATATTGAGAATGCATCCTAGCCCAGTCCACATCAAGTCCACAAGTCTGGTGTTAGCCCATATGTCTGATGCCAATCTATAAATTCCTCTTTAGATTCACAAAACACATGCAATGATGCCAAATTCAGGGCGATGACAGGACAGTGGGTGGAAAGTTTTGTGGGTCCAGTGACGATTTAGGCATCTCAACACTGGCAGGGGTCTCCATGTGGCTTTTCCAGCTCTGAGGTTCTGGCTGACATCAGCCTGTCTCCATGTGGCTTGTCAACAAGAATGTCTAGCAGGGACTGAGCATGTGTCCTGCCTCCAACGAGTTATTTATCTCCTTAATACCTCCAAATGAGGTCATCAAGCTGTGATCTGTTTGACAGGCTAAACTCCACCCCTTCACTCATAAGTCTCAAATTGACAACAGATTATGTAACTACCACAGACCACCCCTTGTCAATTTGACACTGGCACACAACTCTTTAGCCATAAATAATTTTCAAAGAAACAATAATATAATCATATCTGTACCTGACAGGCTAAAACTAAAATGCATATAATTCAGTATGTGCCAAAGCTTCATTTAAACATAGCATTCTATACGTGAACAGCACAACAATACTCTATGCCTAACAGTTGCAGTTAAGTAACACCTACACCATAATCCTATGAATATATTACCCCACTTATGAAAGTTTGTAAGTCAGCCACTTCATGCCTTTATCCTCCCCATTTTGGGTATCCAATTTCTATACTGCCCACTTACATCAACCCACTGCTCTGAGGAGACAATCGTATTCTTTGATATGAAGGATCTTCATTCCAGTTGGAACCTTGTGAAGTCTGCATCTGTAAGCAAAGTCAAATCAGGACAGGCCATCCATAAAGTCTGTATCAATATGCACCAGTTCACAGGCTGAAAAATCTTCTCTTTATCTGGTCAGTTTCGGGTCAACTCAAGGTGGGCTGCCTCACTTAGCTTCACCAGGGTGCCCATTGGTTGCCTTGCCTTTACACCATGGGCACTGTCATAAATTCTCAACAAGCCTAGCCCCCTTATGCTAGTGGTCATGAACTTTAGACCAGTCAACTTGCTCTCCTCTTTACCTCTAGTTCCTTATAAACTAAGTCCGTGAGTGTCAGTGGCCATACTCAATCCATCTCTCTATTGCTGCTTTTATCCCACTTCCACTCCACAGTGGATCCAGGTGGTCACTTAGAAGTGTTTCAGCCTGCCAACAGTTTCCCTTTAACAGTTCAGTCCTAGAGTGGAGAGTTTCTTCAGGGCTCCAGATTTTTTCCAGCTTCTGACAAAAACCACTAGTTCAAGATTCAAGAAGCCAACAAGTTCCTTTTTCTTCAATCTGTCAACAGCCCCCTAGGCAAAGTCTCCTGGAATGCACATATCCTGAGTAATCCAAAACACTGCATGGGGCTTATCTATTCCGAGCCTTTTTTGCAGGTGAATCCTAAACCATTTAAAGAGTCTATTTTAATGGCTCAAGGCAAGTGGGCTTACAAACTCTCTAGTTTCATACTTCCTAATAATCCTTTCTATAAATCCTTATATCAACACTAATAAGCAGAAGAAATCTGTGTAAACAAAGTAGAATCAAATACAAATCTCAATTCTCAAAACAGTCAAATTAAATCTTTATTTAGCTTATCTTAATCCTTATCTAAACAATTTTATTGATACCAAATATGGGATTAGACCTCTAGTGAATCAAGCCAGAGCCAGGCTTTCTGTTAGTCATGTTGACCTTCAGGTCAGCCATTTTCACTACATGGCTCTGAGAAATTCAAATAGCAATTTCTACCCCTGACCTCAAAATATACATTAATCACATTCCTTTTCGCCATTTGAAACAGGAATAACCAAAGACAACAACTAAACAAAATAATCCAAACTTTAACTTTCCATTTTCTTTCCAGAAAACAACCCAGTAAACTGCATGGACATATCTGACCTCTGGCTAGCCAAAGAAGACACACTACCATGAAGGTGAGGTCAAATAAACCTTCACTCTCCACCATGATTTGTTTATCCAGTACTCCACTCCCAATGTACCATAATGTGTTTGTCTCAGTAGACTAGAGATACAAATGCAGGGAGACACCTATTTGTATAAGAAAGAGCTTTATATACAAGAGCAATTGAATATTGAGAACACATCCCAGCCCAGTTCAGATCAAGTACATAAGTCTGGTATTGGCACATATATCCAATACCAATCTACAAATTCATCTTTAGACTCACAAAGCACATGCAATGATGTCAAATGCAGGACGATGACAGGACAGTGGGTGGAAAGTCTTGTGGGTCCAGTAGCGATGTAGGCATCTCAACACTGACAGTGGTCTCCATGTGGTTTCTCCAGCTCTGAGGTTCTGGCGGCCATCAGCCTGCCTCCATGTGGCTTGTCAACAAGAATGTCTAGCAGAGACTGAGCATGTGTCCTGCCTCCAATGAGCTATTTTTCTCCTTAGTGCCTCCATATGAGGTCATCAAGCTTTGACCTGATTGATGGGCTAAACTCCACCCCTTCACTCATAAGTCTCAAATTCATAACAGATTATATGACTACCACACTTGGCAAGGTAATGAAAGTCATTTTTATTAGCCATAAATCCACAGTAAAACACCAAAGTCCTTGCATAAGAAAGGCTAATCCACTGTGAGTGACCAGTACCCCATAGAAGAGGCTTGCTAGAGGAAGCTTATCAAAAGGGGGAAATGTAAACAGAAAAATATCAACTAAAGTCAATGATGTGGCCAATACATTCTCAGAAAACAAAAAGTCAAGGTGTAATCCATCTAGGAAAATTATGTCAAGTTATAAACAATTCGTACCTAGAACAAAATGATCATGACCACAAACATGTGTAACCAATCCAGGTGATTCCACTGCACTAGGTGAAAGACAACTCACTCTTTCCTTGCCAAATAGTCACCATTTTCATTTCAAAGGACCTCAAGCTGAAATTCATTTTATCTGCAAACATTAATCTTCTACATTTCCTTTGTTCTCTATGTATCTAGATCCCTCTCTCCACTTTGGTGACGTACTTTTGCTTAGCATCAGCTGTATTATTCCTCAATAAAGTACAAGATATTTTTCTTTGGCAAAAACACAGGAAATTTTCTAAATAAATTTGAGCAGAATTACCCAGTGTTAATCATTTCAGCTCCATGTTTTAAGCATATGAATTTGCTTGCTTAAAAATCATTTGATGAAATTCTACTGCCTGCTTTTTGAAGCACAGGTAAGTTCAGTTTTCATTAGAATCCATGGCGACACATTCAAGATAAGCATATGCAAATTGCTTGTGCTTTGGGAGTAACACACTATTATAAAAATCCAATTGTGTGTGTGTGAGTGCCTGACATGTAACCTTAAAAGTGCTACAGAAAACCAAAAGAATATTATTAACTAGGTAAATAATTATAGCAGGTGGGTCAACTCAAGCCCACAGCATTAATTATGCGGACCAGAAGTGTACTAAACCAGGAAGCAAATGCTATAGACAGTCCCTTAGTACACTGTGATATCAAATATTATGAGTTGATGCTTGTTGCAAATGATAAAATCTATTAATATTTGAAAAATGTAGAAAACTATAAGGAAGGAAATAAGAATAATCTGTTACTCCCACTTACTATTAAATATATACTCTATTAAAATGTATTATAGTACAAAAGAAAATAAAAATAACCTGTAATCCAATATATAGAAATAACCACTTTTAACCATTATGTATATGTGTGTGTAATATGTATATATATTTTTTTAACTGAGATTGTGTATACTAATTATTATGGGTTAGAATCAACTCAAGGGTAGTAAGTTAGGTTTGGTTTGAATATTCTATCCATACTACTAACTTCTTATATACTTCATATATATGTATATATGATATGTAATTCTTTTTTTAAGTCATTTTATTGGGAGCGCATATAATTCCTATCATAATCCATACATACATACATTGTGTCAAGCACATATGTACATTTGATTTGTTGCCATCATCATTCTCAAAATATTTGCCTTCCACTTGAGCCCTTAATATGGGCCCCTCATTTATCCCCCTCCCTCCCAACTGCCCCCTCCCTCATGAACCCTACATAATTCATAAATAATTATTGTTTTGTCATATGTTGCACTGTCCGACATCTCCCCACTCCCCCCACCTCTTCTATGTTGTCCATCCCCCAGGGAAGAGGCTATGCGTAGATTCTTATAATCAGTTCTCCCTTTCAACCCCACATTCCCTCCACCCTCCAGGCATCGCCACTCTCATCACTGGTCCTGAAGGAGTCATCTGTCCTGGATTCCTTGTGTTTCCAGTTGCTGTCTGTACCAGTGTACATCCTCTGGTCTAGCCAGATTTGTAAGGTAGAATTGGGATCATGATAGTTGGAGGGAGGAAGCATTTAAGAACTAGAGGAAAGTTATATGTTTCATCATTGCTACCCTGCACACTGACTGGCTCATCTCCTCCCCACAACCCTTCAGTAAGGGGGTGCCCAGTATTCTACCGGTGGGCTTTGAGTCTCCACTCTGCACTCACCCTCATTTACAATGATATGATTTTTTGTTCTTTGATGCTTGATACCTGATAATGCCAATTTAATAGAACAATGTGTTCTTGCATTGAATAAGTATTGAGTGGAGGCCCAATGTCCATCTGCTGCCTTAATACTAAACCTATAAATATATGCACGTAGATCTATTTCCCTACCCTCCTATGTAAATATATTTACATATATACATGCCAGTATTTGGACCTCTATAAATACCCTTTGTCACCTAGTTCTTTCCTCTATTTTATTTTACTTTCCTCTTGTCACACTATCATGCATAACTTTCGTTTGGGTTTCAGGAATTTCTCTCGGTTACCTTGCCCTTGCTGGATCCCTACCAGGCCTCTCACATTCCTTTCCACTGATTTTGGATCACTTGTTGCTCCCCTGTCCCTGGAACCATTGGTCCCATTGTTTTCTCCTCCAGACTATTCATCCAACCTAACTTATCTAAATAGATCTGTTGAGATAATAATATGCACCTAAAATCAAGCCATAGCAAGATAGGCGATGAATTAGAACACAGTGATGACAACAAAAAGAAAACCAATGACCCATAAAAGAATAAATTAATTAAAAGAAAAAAATTTTTAAGAAAGAAAAACCTCTAAGTAGATCAAGGCCTGCTTTTTTCATTTCTAGGCGTGTCCTTCAGTCAGGTCCAATAGGGTTGCCACACTCTGGCCCCAGATACTTCCTCAGGGCCTCCCTGCTCTGCTCCCATGGTTGCTCTGCTGCACACCTTTAGTGGTTTGCCTCAGTGTTGTGGGGTCAGTCCAGGCCAATCCTGACACTGAGTCTCCAATGTTGTCCCCTTTAGGGCCATGGGTCAGCAAGGGACGTCGTGTCTCACAGTGGGATCAGCCATATGGTCCACTCTGTTCATTGGCTGTTCAGAGCAGGGATATTGTCTTCCAGGCCTGGTGGGCCAGAATGTGCTCCACTCTCTCTTCCTCCCCATTTATTTGCTCCATGTGCTCTAATCAGACATGCCCCTCTCCCCTAGCTGTAACTTCAGTGTCGACCTCTCAAATAATTTCTTCTGGGGTGAGGGGTAGTTGCCCATGTAGCTGGCTTGGGGGCCGAGCCCTCATGCCCCTCAACTGGCTCCCCACTCCTTGCCGGCATGCTCCATTCTTCTGGCACTGGCTTTAAGTCTGGTCCCTCTTTTCCTCCCAATTTTCTGATCTGACAGCAGGAGCTCCAGTCAGGTGAGTCCTATCGAGTCACCATTTTCCCCCGAGTCTGCAAAGTAATTCTTATTTGAAGTTTTTCACTCAAAATTTTGCCATTAAATTTATTTTCATATTATTAGCTCAATTTATAAAACACATTTGCTTATGTGAGCAAAATACCCCAGCTAGACTGTAAGATTCATGAGAATAGGGGCGACATTTGTCTTGTTTATATAGCCAATAGCAAGCATAATTCTTGGAGGCTGTATGGATATGCCAGCTTTATATTCCATAACCACTTTATATTCCATATTTATAACATATTTATATTCCATATTTAACCACTTTTTCTATTGTTTGACACTTAGGTAGAGGCTAAATTTTCAATACCAGACTGAAAGTATATTAATGTATTGGTTTCCCAGACTCTCCTATTTCCATGACCACTAGTTTCTGCTTCTCTCCTACTCGTGTGTGTGTATGTGTGTGTGTGTTTTAATGTATTATTATTATTTGGGAGCTAATATATAATATCATTCCATAGTTCAATCACATCAGGCAGTATTGTACAATTGCTACTAAGTTTCCAAACATTCTTTTCCTCCCTGGACTCCTTGACATCATCTACCTTTTACCCACCTGCACCACCATCACTGTATTTCCAAAAAAAACACATTATTCTACTAGCTGTACCTATAGGTTCATCTATCCTCCTTGCCTACTCTTGTAGGAGAGTTTGTTTGCCTGATAATTCTTTGAGGTTTTATAAGGTAGATTCAGAAGGGAAGAGGTATGTAAGCTAAGACTCAAAAATAATTTTCTGGAAGTTTCAAACAATAATATATGGGAAGATTCAGTAAGGGGATTAGATAGGAAAGCAATGAAAACGTTTGAAGTATTACACTTTTCTAGGCAATCATTTCCTGTTTAAAAAATTCAAGTACAGAAATTGAAGGGCAATCGGGATTTTATAGGGTCTTTCTTGAAACTAAATTAAGAAATGTTCGGTTTAGTCATGCACAACTCATTTAGTTTGTTTAAACGTACTAATGGTGAGGAATGAAAGTAAGACCTCAAAATATTAAATAGAACTAGAGAATCAGATTTAACAACCATGGCGTCAGTTCAATAGTTAGAGTCCAAACTTTAGACTTAAGAGGTTTTACTTCTAATGAGTCTTTAGCCTTGGGAGAAAGCCTTTCCTACTTCTTGAACTCAGAGGAGTGGCTTCCTCATGGCTAGGAACTGAGATCAATGTTTGTCCTTGACTGGTTTTTAAATAAAGAGAAAGCTAAACAGAGATCTTCTGCCACTGCCATGTCTTGACAAGAGAGCAGAAACCTGGGATTTCCATTTTATTTTCTCAGGGCACCATTATGTTTAATATAGACCCCATCACTATGTTTTATTGCTTCTTCAAGGTCAGAAATTAATCACATATTGCATTTTTCTAGATTAGCAATTCACAAGTTTGTTTATAATATGTTTACATCTCAGAGTAAGTTAAGATGATAGTTGTGTAGCATATTTACATCTCACAAATAATTTAGAGAGATTTAATTAATATTACCTTTCTTATCATATTGTGCAGGTGCACAACACATTTTAGGAAAATTACTTATGACATGCTGCTCACAGGACCATTCCATATTTCTGAAGTTGCTGTAACTTTCGAATGATGGAGAGTTATACAGGTTAGTGGTTTCTAATACTTACAGTTAATGCTTTGACAGCATCGTAGAAGCAAATATGTTCCTAAGTTCATAAATTCTGTTTCTCACCTTTCATCGTTGGTTCATACGTATTAGACTTGAAACTATTGTAAAAGTATATATTATAACTTCCACATAGGGATTTGAAAGCAGCACCAAAAGGCTTCGATAACAACCAGCCCTTCTCCCTTGCCATCGCTCACCTTAGGGGAACCCAACTGCTAAAACAAGTCATCCTCAAAGCTCAGTGGCTGAACTAAAATCGTCCAAGTTTACTCCACTCTCATGTCACAGCCCATGGGGTGCGCAGTGAATGACTTTGATTGATGAAGCGGGAACTCAGCTCCTTTTAGGTAGTGGAAGTGACACCATCGGGTTTGGCACCAGGGATCAGAATCTAGTTTATGGTCCCTGGTTTACACTTTAACTTCAGGGCTTCAACTCTTGTATTGGACCTTTCACATTTTGGACTCACAGATACGGAAACCGAGGGCATGAAGGATTCTATAGGAGTTTTAGTGGCTAGAGTTGAAGATAGTATATTTATTTTGCCCCATTTCATTGACCAGAACAAAGTCACATGACACCCCCACCTAGCTGCTAGGGAAATTCAAATCCTGCATCTCTGTTGTCTCTCTCTTTTCAATGACGTATGGGTGCCACTTTCCATCAAGGTAGATTTGTTTTCTTGCCAAATGGTGAACACAGCCCGAGTAAAGATATTTGACATCTCCTCCTAGACATTTGATCTTAAGAACGGGACAGAAGAAATGGAAGGTACACCAAAGCAAAACAATCAAAAATCATTGCCATCAAGTCGATTCTGACTTACAGGAACCATATTGGACAAGGTAGAACTGCTTCCATGGATTTCTGAGGCCATAATACTCTCTGAGAGAAGAAAGCCTAATCTCTCTCTGGGATTGGAAAGTATTTGGAGCAAATGTACCCTACTGTCCTCTGTCAATATTCCTACAACCCGGATCCTCATAGAAGCCTTGGCGTTGGCTGTTACTTCACACTCAGGGTCAACTGACATACCTCTCTCTATAGTCCCTTTTTGCCTGATGTTGCCAGTTAGTTTCTGTTGTTCATAGGCAAAGAACTATAACTGGCAGACCATCTAAATTATTTTGAAATTATTTTTATTGATCATAATTTCTTTACTGGCATTCCTATTCTTAGATGTTTGCAGTATAAAAGTTACAGGAAAATACTGGTATGTCCTTGTATACAAATCTTTATAATTCTTCTGATTATTTCCTTAGACTGAATTCCTGGTCAAATATGTTTAAATATCTTAACACTAATTAAGTATCTTAATTTAAAGAAATATTCATACACAATATTCATGTCACAAGACTTCCATTTCAGCTTTAGAAAATTATGCTTGAAATAGAAAGTAAATGTTTAGAAAAGAATGATGGCAACATGGATACAAACATTCTTGATACTATTGAGGTATGGATTGTTATAAGAGTTGTAAGAACCTCCAATAAAATGATCTTTTAATAAAATTTTTAAACAATAAACTATATGGTTAAGTTCTAAAATAAGAAAGAAAGAAAATTATGCATTAACCATTCATAGTAGTAGTAGTAAGCACAAGGAAGCATTGACTACCAAGTAACGTAGAAGTTAGTTAAGTTGTTATTGTTTTTGTTGTTGTTAGGGGCCATGAGTTGGCTCTGACCCAGCAGGAAACCCTGCCCAGTCCTGTGCCATCCTCACCATGTTCCTATGCCTGAGCCTATTGATGATCCTATGCCTGAGCCCTTTGATGCCTGAGCCCATTGATGTTCCTATGCCAGAGCCCACTGTGCCAATCTATCCCCTTGAGAGCCATCTGCTTTTTCGCTGTTCCTCCACTTTACCTTCTCCTGGGACTGGTCTCTCCGGACAACCTGTCCTAAATATGTAAGATGAACTTTGGTAATCTTTGCCTTTAAAGAGCACTCTGGCCTTACTTCTGCCAGTACAGATCGGTTTGTCTGTAAAAGAAAGATTCATTAATTTAGTCATGAGTTAGAAAATTCCTGGCTACACAGTGTGTGATTTCATCGAAAGCTGTATACTCAGTTACAAGAGGAAGTAGAAGAAAGTGTGATTTTATCATTAGTACAGCCTTCTGTTGCTTATTTTGTTTTGGTTGTTGTCAATAAAAATCATTTCAAAAGAAGCCAATTATTTTCCCCTCGCTCTCCTCTATGTCTGTTTCCCTCCAGATTGTGATGTCTCTGAGCCATCATAAGGCTCTGGAGCACTACAAGTCTGCCCACATAAATCAATCAAGTCTTATGAACTTCCTCATCAGGTATTGCCATTGCATTAAGGCAAATGATTTCAATAAGCTTCATTTATTTTCCTAGTCTAAAAAGGAAATGGGAAATTTGAGGATATACAAATTTATGATTGGTTCTGAGAGAAGAAAAGAAGCTTTACTGATTCCTATCTAATTACTCTGGACATATGATCTAGAGAGAACTGTTCTTGGAGAAGGAGTTTGTGACATGAGGGGCAGTCAAAAAAGAGGAAAGAATTTCATGAGACAGATTGACACAGCGCCACAAAAATGTCCTCAAATGTAAGAACAGTTGTGAAGGTGGTGTGGACTGGGCAGTGTTTCCTTCTGCTGTACACAGGGTTCAATATCAACAGTTGCCTACTAACAACAATACACCCAAAGAACTTTGCTGGCAATACTTGTAACAGTCAACAGAATATATGTAACATCTAACTGTGAAATTGAGGTGGCTGTCATCTTTTAAAATTATCTCTTGTGAAGCTCATTTAACCAAATATTTTGTTACCCTACTTGTTGAAGAGTATTTTAAAAACCACTTCACAATTGGACATCCCCTTACGGAAGGGTAGTGGGGAGGAGACAAGCCAGTCAGGGTGCGATGTAGCAACGATGAAACATACAACTTTCCTCGAGTTCCTAAATGCTTCCTCCCTCCCGCCCTCACTTTCATGATCCCAATTCTACCTTACAAATCTGGCTAGACCAGAGCATGTACACTGGTACAAATAGGAACTGGAAACACAGGGAATCCAGGACAGATGATCCCTTCAAGACCAGTGGTGAGACTGGAGATACCTGGAGGGTGGAAGGAAGATGGGGTGGAAAGGGAGAACCGATTACAGGGATCTACATGTGACCTCCTCTCTGGAGGACGGACAACAGAAAAGTGAGTGAAGGGAGATGTCGGACAGTGTAAGACAGGACAAAATAATAATTTATAAATTATCAAGGGCTTATGAGGAAAGGGGAGTGGGGAAAGAGGGAGGAAAAATGAGGAGCTGATGCCTGGGGCTTATGTGGAGAGCAAATGTTTTGAGAATGATGAGGGCAATGAATGTACAAATGTGCTTTACACAATTGATGTATGTATGGATTGTGATAAGAGTTGTATGAGCCCCCAATAAAATGATTTTTTAAAATTTCATTTATCAAATAGTTTCATTAATATCCAAATTAAATATAATATAGTTTAAAGAAACAAACACACAAATTGAAGATAGAAATGTTTAGCAGAGCAAATTGAAAGTTTGAACACCACACACACACAGAGTAAAATGCAGGAAAATGTTGTACTTATTGATAATTACATGCAACATAAATGATTAAATGCACCGTTCAAAAGACAGATAAGATAACATGACCCATAAATATGTAGCCTAGCCTAAAAGACACAAAGGGGAAAAAAAAAACCTAAAAATCAAAGGGTGAGAAATATATATATCAATTTAACAACAATCAAAGATCAGGAGTTATAATATTAATTTCTTATGAAATAGACCTTAAAAGCCAGCAGAAAGGACAAAGAAAAATGATGTATACTATTTTTATGTCATTGTAACAAGAGAACATAAGTATAATAAATATATACACACTCATTTAAAGAGCTCCAAAATACATAAATTCAAACTTTAACTGAATTGAAAAGAAAATGAAATGACTCCACAATAACAGTGGGAAGCTCCAAGACAACACTTCCGAGGGAAAACAACACGCGAGAAAGAAGTTGAACAGAGACAAAGAACTAAACAGCACAATCAACTTGATCTGAAAGCATTTCCCTTAAGAACAGGAAGAAAGACTAGGACATCCTGTGGCACCACTCCTAATCAGTATTGTGTTAGAACTTACAGAGCGATAAGGCAACAAACAGAAATAAGCGATATCCGAATTGGCAAAGAAGAAATACAATCATCTGTATTTATAGATTGTGTGATCCTACACACAGAAAACCTGAGACTTCACACAAAGCTAGTGTAATTAATAGAAGGATTTAGCAAAGTGGCAGGGCACAAGAGCAGCGTACAAAAATCAGTATATTGCAGTACATTAACAAAAAGAAAATCAGGAAAAACAAACATTTACAATAGCCACCCGAAAGAGAAAATCTGAAAGAATATAACCAGAGATATAAAAGACAGCTAACAAAAACAACCATTGTGACAAGAAACCAAGAGACATACATAAGTGGAAGGCTATCCCATGCTCATGGGTAGGAAGACAATGTTGTGGAACTGGCAGTAGAGTCAAAGAGCTGAAGGCACGGAAAATGTAATCCTGAACCAGATTCGATCGCCAATTACTTAACAAAAACCCAGGGCCAAGCTGTCTGTCATCCAGTCCATTCTGACTGTGAGTTTCTGAGATGGTAACCCTTGACCAGATTAGCTCTTTACCTCGTTTTACTCCTGTGGAGTGCCTGGTGGCTTCAAACGGCGGGCCTTGTAGTTAGCAGCCCAATGTTTAACCCACAATACCATCTGTGCTTCTACCATTATTTAAAGATTGGACAAACTATTCACCAGCTTTATGTGGGGAGGAAAAAGATCCTCGACAAGCAACTACTAAAAAGATGACAAAGTCCGAGGCTCACATTCGCTCGCCTCAAAACTTAAACCTGGCTGTAGTAGTCAAAAAAAAGCATGGCATAGTGACCAATGGAAAATTGAGAATTCAGAAGTAAATACATCCTTCAATGGATAGCTAATCTTTGTCAATGGGCCAAAACTCATAAAATGGGGGGGTGGGGAGGTGGAGGGAATAGGTTGTTTTTTTTTTAACAAATGGCATATCAAAATTGTATATCCCTATGAGGGTTAGACTTTGATGCATCTACGCAGTATGAGTGGAGTCTAATTTCTTTTTTTAATCATTTTATTGGGGGATTGTAGAACTCTTATCACAATCCATACATACATCCATTGTGTCAAGCACATTTGTACATTTGCTGCCCTCATCATTCTCAAAACATTTGCTTTCTGCTTGAGCCCTTAGTATCAGCTCCTCATTTTTTCCCTCCCTCCCCATCTGCCCGCTCCCTCATGAACCCTTGATAATTTATAAAATGTTATTATTTTGTCATATCTTACACTGTCCAACGTCTCCTTTCACCCACTTTTCTGTTGCCCGTCCCCCAGGGAGGGGGTTCTATGTAGATCCTTGTGATCGGTTCCCCCTTTCCACCCCACCCTTCCTCCACCCTCCCAGTACTGCCACTCTCACATTGGTCCTGAGGGGTTCATCAGTCCTGGGTTCGTGTATGCAGTTCTTATCTGTACCGGTGCACATCCTCTAGTCTAGCCAGACTTGTAAGGTAGAATTGGGATCGTGATAGTGGGTGAGGGGGAAGTATTAAAGAACAATCCTTGCCATTTGATTTTAGATCACTTGTTGTTTCCTTGTCCCTGGGTTTGTTAAAACCCCCTTCCTTTCCCCTGCCTCCCCCTCTCCCCTGTCCCTTCAACCCTGCACAGTCAGGACTATTATTTTCTCCTTGGGATTGTCTATCTTATCTAGATAGACATACAAAAACAATAACAAACACAAAAACATAACAATAACAACAAAGAAATGCCTGTAAATAGTTCCAGGTGCAGCTGTTGACCTTTATGAGTGTTTTCTAGTTGAGTCTGATGAGGTGCCAATGCCCTGCCCCTGAAGTGTACTTTGGGGGTTCCTCGGGAACTTCATTGCTTTGCTCCCCCTGCTGCTCTGCTGCATGCTCTTTCTTCGTGTTTTACCCTGGTGTGATGGGGTCAGATCTGGCACAATTCCCACATTGTGTCTCCAGTGTTGTCCCCTGTAGCACTATGGGTCAGTCATGGGATGTCATGTCTCATGGTGGGGCCAGCCCTATGGTCCTCTCTGTGTATTGGCTGCTCCGAGCAGGAATATCTCTTGGGACTTGGTGGACCAAGATACGTTCCACTCTCTTTCTCTCTCCTTCCCTCTTAGTTTGCTCCTGTGTGCTCTGAGAAGACACACTCCTTTCCCCAAGCTACAACGTCAGTGCTGTCCTCTGTAGTGTATTCTTCTGGGGAGGGGTTCCACGTAGTTGGGAGTGGATTGAGGTCCCACAGACCTCTCTATTGGTTTGTTGCATTCATGCCTTGGCACACCAGATTGAGGTCTGGTCCCTCCCTCCCTCCCTCTCCTGTGGAGATATAAACAATACCCTCTCTTTGGGTGGTTTAGTGCCCTGCTCCCTCATTACCCATGTCCGTTTTCTTTCTTTCTATCTTTCTTTCTTTTCTTCTCCTTTTTGGTTGACTGCCATATGTACCCCTGGATTGGGTCAGAACCCTGCCATAGTGCCTGGACCTCACCCCAGGAATGTATTTCTGCTTTCTTTTCTATTGAGGTTTCTCTCTGTTTTATTCTGCTATTGTTACTGGGGGATGGGGAGTGTTCTTTACAGGAAATCCAGGATAGATAAATCCATAGAGACAGTAACTGGATTAATGGTCTAGTAGGGCGATGGCAGAGGATATTGAGGGAAATGGGGAGCTAATAATAATAATACAAGAATGAAGAAAAGGTTCTAAACTTGTGGTGATGACTGCACAACTCTTTTTAATATGTTTAAATCATTGACATGCATGATACGTGAATTATATATGAATAAAACTGTTAAAAGTTAAAAATGGTCGAAAACTTAGAATTGAAAAAAACAAATAAAATCAACAACAGCAAAAAAGAAACTGTTTTACCTACAAGTTTAGAATCAGATGAAGGAAAAGGTTAAATTTTAATAAAAGAGGAAACTTTGGCATTTTCATTAACTGTCGGTGGGAATGTGAATGAACACAACCTTCTAGGAGGCATTTTTGTCACTCAGTCTCACAATTATAAATGTGCAGACCTTTCAATTCAGAAACCTCTGATCCAGAAATTCTTTACAAAAAGATAATTACACAGTAGGAGAAAGATATATGCATAAAAGGTAACTATTGTTTTAGCATTTGCAAAAGTAAAACTGAAAAGATAAGCTAAAACAAAATGTCCATCATTGGGTAATTTGTTAAGTAAAAGAAATGTTCTGCTATCATTAAAAAATAAGAATTGCAGCCTTTTATCTGTTCAGGTAGAAACATTATCTCCATGGATTTTTTAGTGAAAAATAAATAGCTTGTAATGTAGAATGACTTTATTTCTAAGCATACACATATATCTGCATGCTCATAAGAAATCAACATCTGGAAGATTATCTCTGGATGGTGATAGTTGGGTGATTTTTTGGTCATTTAAGAGGGTTGTGGGTTTTTTTATTTGATTGTCTTTAATCAATAAGCATTTGTCATCTCAGCTAACACATTAAACTATTTCGAAAATAAGTCTTATTATCAACCCGTTCACTCTTTTCATTATCCTTTTACATCCTTCTGCATCAAAACTACCACATTTCATCAATCGTATCCCCCCCATTTTCTTTTCACTCGGATGGCATTTAACAATGCTGTTGGCCAGCAGGCAGTAATGACTTAGTTGCCATGGCCTGTGAATGTGCAGACTTGGCCATGGTTATTTATATTGCTATCATTTCAATCAATTACATGCATTGCTAGTACTACATTTGTTGTCTATAATTGGCATTTAAAATTACTCTGGTTACTAATCACTCTGGTTACCGTGTAACTAATCACCTCAAAACTTGGTGCTTAAAACAACTGCTCTCGTTTTATTATACCTCCGTTTCTGTGGGCCAGGAATTCAGGAAGCGCTTGAATGAGTGCTGCTGGTTCTGGGATTCCTGAGATTGCAGATATAAATGGTTATCACTGAAGCATTAAGGATGAAGGGAACAGGGATATCTGGGAGCTGAAAAAGCATCTTTCCCTGTCTATATATTCTCAGGCTTTCTCCGGTGATCCTGTGAAATTAGGCTGATTTGGGCTTCCTCACTGCATGGCGGCCTCTGAGTAGTCAGAATCTGTCTCGAACTGGGGTCCTCAGAGCAAACATTCCTGTAAGCAAAGTAGAAGTTACATTGTCTTTTCAGCCCTAGCCTCGGAAATCATACAGCACCGCATTATGGTCGTTAGTCATCAGCAAATCACAAACTATCCTAGATTCAAAAGAAGAGAAATTAGACTTCATGCATGGGAGTAGTAAGATTTTAGCAACATATATGGGGCCAGAGCTATTATTGTGGTCATCTTTGGAAAATGGAATCTGCCACAAAATGTTTTCAAGGAGATCACACTATGAATCAGCATTGAAATCTATCTCTTTTAAATCTGCAAAGGTATTAGATTATTAAAAAAAACACAAGTCCATATTTTTATACATGGGTAAGCCAAAATGTATTGCTACTGAATTTCCAGTTCATACGTACATGGGTTTATCCCAAATGAAATGACACATGATCTCAGCAATAGCCTTGTCTTTGTCTCTTTCTCAGCTCATCACCACTGAGTTGGGGCCACTCACAGTGACCCTGTAGGGCAGGGTCCTTTAGTAACTTAGCTGTTTCAATGGAGTAGAAAGCCCCGTCTTTCTCTCGCAGAGCGGCTGTTCCTTAACTGAGGAACTTTCACCAGAGCGCCTTTTAGTCTCTGTAGGGCCTTTTTAAGAAAAGATTGAATCAAAAAAGTGGCTTCTGCAGGTGTCTGCTGGGTTAGTTCAATTTAAGAGTGAGTGGTCGGTGCAGACCTTATAGCAAACGCATTGGGGGATCCCACAGGGGTAATCTTGAAAGGTTTTCTTAAAAGAAATAGAGTCACCCACAGGGGCTCATATGGAACATGGGCTAAGAAAAGTGGAACCTTCACTAGTAAGGAAAAGGCCAGGAGAATGGCGCCGAGGAATTTGTTTCCATTACGCTCTCACCTGCTCATTCTGGGGAGAAAGAGGGCGGTTCTATGAGAATTTCATTAGCAAGCCTGACCCCATCCATGGCACAGCCCTGATTTGGCCCATCCAGCCTCTTGTTCCCCAGACTCAAAGAACATTCAGCAGGAACACAATTTGGGTCCCTCACGGATGCCCCAACAGCCATTGTGATGTGCTTGCTATGCATGAAAAACTCAGCATCCTTCAGGGAAATGTTAGAGAGGTAGAAACACTGCCTTCAGAAACAAATAGACCCCCTGGGGAACGAACAACAAAAGTGGGTGAAGGGAGATGTCAGACAGGGCAAGACATGACAAAATAATAATTTATAAATTATCAAGAGTTCTTGAGGGAGAGGAAAAATAAGGACCTGATGCCAGGGGCTTAAGTGGAGAACAAATGTTTTGAGAATGATGAGGGCCATGAATGTACAAATGTGCTTCATATAATTGATGTAAGTATGGATTGTGATAAGAGTTGTATCAGCCCCTAATAAAATGATTTTTTTAGAAAGATCATTTAGCGATAAGACTGCCTCTATTTAAAAATAAGATGGATTAAATGCTCCCCAAAAAATCTGTAAAATACACTTCAAAGCTAACTGTTAAATATGGAATTATTGTTTTGAGAATGATGATGGCAACAAATGTACAAATGTGCTTGATACAACGGATAGATGTATGGATTGTGATTAAGAGTTGTATGTGCCCCCAATAAAATGATTAAAATATAAAAAAACAAAGAAAGAAAAGAAACAAATAGACCTAAATGAAGGTTGTGGTGAGAAACAATAGTTCACATTCCGGTATTTTGTTTGTTTGTTTGTTTCATAAAGATTTCTACGATTTGGCAGCCATGCATTTTTGCTGCTTGTAAAATTAAAATTCTAAGTGATAAGGGTGCAGTGTTTTATAGTTTCACTGAAAGAGCTTTCTTTCTTTCATTCTTTCTGAGTGACTGTGCCAAAGGACAAAAGGAAGCCTGGTGAAGTAGCATATTTAAGGTTGACCATTACAATTACAGGCCAGCAGTTCAAAACCAGCAGCCACCATGGGGAAGAGAAAGGCTTTCTTCTCCCATACAGATGACAGCCTCCGGTACCCCAGGAGCAGTTCCACCCTTCCCGAGCTGCTCTAAGTCAGCACTGACTCCAGGCCAGTGACATCCCAGAGATGCCTGCCCTTTGCCCCTCCTGGGCTACTTCCCATACCTCTCCCTGGGAGGTAGATGGTCTAGATTATGGCAAGGTGCTGGCTTCACAATGGGAAAGTCTTAGGAGAGGTAGAAGGAGGCAGAAGAGTAGGAAATATTTTCTCTCCTCACCTCCTCACCCAGGTCCTACAGTCTCTCCCTCCTGGAGGGGGTGATAGCTTCTCTGGTGTTTGCCCCAAGTTCCTGCACTTGTCTTTCCATCTCCTTTGAAAATTAGCCCCTTTGTAAATACCGATAAAGAGGCAGAATAATCCTGTCTCTTTTACAACAAATGCATCTTAGAATAAATTAAATACAATCAGAGAATGGACTCGTTTTTCTTCATTTTATACATTAGGAAAATGGACAGAGCCTGGTCTTTCCGAGGTCTGCCCTCTGTGGGTGGGTAGGTTGGTGAGAGCTGGGCATTAGGAAGCAAGACTCGGACAGGTGACCGGTGGCAGAGAAGCATGAAGGAGCCCTAGTGCTGCAGTTGTTAAGGGCTGAACTGCTCCTAAAGGGCTGGCGATTTTAGCTCACGGGTCACGCCATGGTTGCTCCAGGCTCGGAAGTCCTTTGGGGCATGTCTACTGTGCCTTCGATGGTCTCTGTGAAGTGCAATGGACTTGATGGCAATGAGATTTGGGTTTGACAGGCATAGCCACTGGGCTCAGGAAGTGTTGGTCTAACTTAATATGTCCTGTGTTATAAATCCATTGTATTACAAGACACTTTCAGCTGTGTGTGCTCAGTTGCTCAGTGCCGCAACTTGATCTGATCATCTATGATATAAGCAAGACATAGCTTAGCTGTGTTGGGTAGCAGAAAGGGGGAAAAGAGAAGCAGCAGGAAAAACTAGTTACCAAACAGTAAGAAGTAACAGGGAGGGTGCCGACATTACAGAAACGTAAATGGTTGACTGAGGCAATATGTAACGGTAAAAATAAAATAATCACATGAATGCTTTCTTTACCGAGTATCAGGTACCTGGGGAGGGAACACTACTCTAGATAGTGACTCAGGCTGTCAAAGAAAACGGGTCACTGAAGACACCTCTATGTCCGACTCCTTTAAACTGACTTAGGTAAACTTCTTTCTTTTTTTCTTTCTTTCTCTCTTTCTTTCTTTCAACATAACATGGTGAACTGAATGAAAGGGCGAAAGGGAGCGGCTTGAAGAGGTGCAGGATATAACGGGCAGGATCTTGAGGAGGTGTGTTCAGAAAAGAGAAAAAAGTAACGTGCCAGCGTAGCAAAAAGCAGAATGGAGAAATATAATGTCGCGGTGGAAAAATAGAGCGAGGAAGACAAGAATGTATACGAATGATGCAGGAAAAAAACAAGCTTTCTGCAATAGGTAAAAGGAAAAAGCAAGTAAGACCCTTAGGATTCAGAGCCAGATGATAAAATATCCCTTAAGTAGGTTTTATAAGAAGAGAAAATACCAAACTCACTGCTATCGAAATCGTCTCCCATTTACAGGGATCTCCTGAGTCTGTAAACAATACTTCTGCCCTGCGTTTCTGAGTTGCAACCAAAAATTGGCAAAAGAACGCTAAAATACCTGTAACTTAGAGAGGTAATTTGCTTCCAGAAAAGTTATAAGGAAAATGCAACTTATTTTTTATACCAAATTACTCAGTCTCCGTGGAGACCATCAAAAATTGCCCGTGCCGACTCTATTTCAAGTCGTCATGGCGGGGTATTGGGAAAAGTTTTCAATTAGCAATAATCGAGCCTCCGGTAAACCCCATTGGCTATGATATTGCCACTGCGCAAAGCTAGGTAAACTTATGTCTTGATCAAGCAGCTTGAGTGCAATCTTAGCCACATCTATGTATGAGGGGGTTAACAACCTTCCCCCCCCCCCAAAAAAAAACCACTAACAGGAAACAGCTCTGCTGGGGAAAGCTGTCTAGTACACACTTTTCCTACTAGGAGAACATTGAGCAACTCACTCTAGTCAGTGCACCCAGTGGCATCACCTAAGAAAGTTCTCTCTGGTCACACTGAACTTTTTCATAAAAGCAGTTTCTCTGTAACCTCATTTTTTTTGTGATGGCCTATCTAAGAGAACAGCATACAGCTGTGAAATTTTGTTTCCTCTCTGGTAAAAAATACCACAGAAACTGTTGTGATATTGAACATAGTTTAAAAGCTATGGGAAAGCCTCAAGCGGACGAGTGGTTTTTCTTATTTCGAAAAAGGTGAAATATCAACCACTGACAAACCTCATTCTGGATGCCCATCCACTCCCCAAATACATGAAAATGTCTACTTGCAGTACATTTGGAATTCATTCCACAGGTCAGACTGTTCATCAAGCTTTCTATTTAGAGGTTCTGAAAAGATAGCCTAATGGTGTGTGACAAAAAAGACCTGCTTTGTGGCAGACGGGGGACTGGTTTTGTCACCACGACAATGCACCAGCTCACGCAGCCATCTGAGTGCACCAGAGTTATTTTTATTGTTATTATTTATTTATAAAAACAGCAAGCCTCTCTTTCCCCATGTACCTTACTCCATGTGACTTCTTTTTGTTTCCATGAATTAAGAGGGAAATGAAGGACAGCGATTTAATGACATAGAAGAGGTGAAGAAATAAATGAGGGAGGTGCTGTCAGCCATACAAACAAATGAATTTGAAAAATGTTTCCAAGAATGGCATTGCAGATCAATAAATGTATTGTTATGGAGAGTACTTTGAAGGTAATAAGGTTGTGTTGTTAAAAAAAAGAATTAAATACATAGCTTTGAAAAAAATTCAGTTTGGGGGGTACCCCCTTGTATTTTAGGAGTGGGAAACCAGCAAGAATTCCCCCAGATAATCTTGAAAGCTGCTGGTAAGTAGTTTAATCATTTTAATTAGGCCAGATCTACCAAAAAAAAAATGTTTTCACTGAAAATCAGGCATATTTTCCCCAGGTATGACGAGGTGAAGGAAATTCTTCTTGCTGTCCTCTGATAAATGACTGTTTCTTTTTAAAGGTGCACCAAAGAGATAAGAAGCATCAGGTTGGTTGTAAAAGACTATTGTTGTTGTTGCTGTTGTTGTTGTTAGGTGTCATTGAGTCAGTTCGCACCCATGCCAATTCTGTGCACAACAGAATGACACACTGCACCATCAGGAGTCATCCTCATAATTGCTCCTATGTTTGAGCCCATTGGGGCAGCCACGGTGTCAATTCATCTTACTGAAGGCCTTCCTCATCTTTCCTGCCCCTTCTCTTTCCCAAACACGATGGCCTTCTCCAGGGAATGGTGTCTCCTGACAATGTGTCTAAAGTATGTAAAAGGAAGTCTTACCATTCTTGTCTCTACGGAGTACTCTGGCTTTACTTCTTCAAAGGCAGATTGGTTTGTCCTTTAGGAGTCCATGATATTTTCAATATTCTCCTCCTGCACCACAATTCAAAAGCATCAATTCTTCTTCAGACTTCTTTATTCAATGTCCAACGTCCACATGCTTATAAGGTGATTGAAGATGCCATGGCATGGTCCTCAAAGTCGCATGCTTGCTTTTCAATACTCTAAAGAGATTTTGTGTAGCAGACCTACCCAGGGCAACATGTTTTTTGACCTCTTGCCTGCTACTTCCATGAGCATTGCTGACAGATTCAAACATGACAAAATCTTTGACAACTTCAATCCTTTCTCCATTTGTCATGATGCTCCAGGTGTGCGGATTTGGGGTCTTCCTTATATTGAGTTGTGATCCAAACTGAAGGCTGTAATCCTTGATTGTCATCAGCCAGTATTTCAAGCCCTCACTTTCAGCAAGCAGAGGGTATTATCTGCATATCACAGGTTGCTGATAAACCTTCCTCCAATTCTGATGCCACACTCTTCTTCGTGTAATCCAGTTTCCCTGATGATTTGCTCAGCATAGAGATTGAATAAGTCTGGTGAGAGGATGCAACCCTGTCACACACTTTCCTGATGTTTAGGCCAGGCAGCATCCCCTTGTTCTGCTCTCACAACTTCCTCTTGATCTATTACAAGTTCCTCGTGAGAACAATCAAGTGTTCTGGAATTCCCATTCTTCTCTGGGTTGTCCATATTTTATGATGATCCATCCGCACAAATGAATACCTTGGTGTAGTCAATGAAACACAAGTAAATATCCTGCTATTCTCTGCTTTGAGCCAAGAGCAATCTGACATCACCTATGATATCCCTGTGAAAGATTGGTTTACAAAAATTCAGTCAACACTTATTTTTTGGAATGAAAACGTTATTTCATTCCAATTTTAACAAAAATGATTATATTATTTCCAATTATTCTTATTACTGAACTCTGTCAAGAAAAATAATTAAATGGAATGACCCAAAAGAGCAATTCAAAAGATGTTGAGAAGCATCAGGATGTTGGAATGCCACTGCGCCGTACTAGAAATTGGACACAGGTGCCTCTACAGGAGCTCTTGCACTCCGGGCCTCCCTCTTTCTCTATTTTCCCCCTTTTTTCCACATTTGATTTCCCTTTCTCCCAACTCACATTATAAGAATTCCTTCTACAAGCAGTGATCTCCTGACTCCACAATTGTCATTATTGTTTATTTTTCTCAGCTGAGTATTTGTAGTGTCTCCTAAAGTTTACCTATCGAGATGCGTTTTATCCAAGTGTTCACTTCTTTGGTATTAACTTCTCCAGCATGAAAATCATTTGACCTTCCAAATTTCAAAATGAAATTTACTTAAAATCAGGGCTACCAGAAAAATAATACTGTTCTAGTAGGGGTTCTATTTACACAGGTTGGTGAATTTATAAACATGATTGTGGAAAATAATCAAATCGATGTATTGTTATCAATTTTGCCGCCATTGCCATGATTTGGAATCAACACAAGGACAATGTGTGACCACAGCTTTGATTGTTTAGCTTGTTTTCAAACCTTTCAAGTTCTCTTAGATAAACAAATATATAGAAAATGAACGTTACTCATGGTTACTCAGGGTGGAAGAAAGACCCCTGGTGATACAGTATTAAGTATTTGGATGATCTCTGAAAGGTTGGTGGTTCAAACCCACCAGCCCCTCCACAGGGGAAAAATGTGGCAATCTGCTTCCATGAAGACAAAAGCCCATGTCACTGTGTCAATTCCAACTCATAGTGACCCTACAGGACAACAGAACTGCTCCACAGCATTTCCAAGGCTGTAAACTTTATGGAAGCAGACTACCACAGACTTTCTCATGTCGAGTGGCTGGTGGCTTCTAACCACCATGTTTTCGGTCAGCAGCTGAGTTCTAAACCAATGTACCACCAGGACTGCTTTAATCTGGCCTTGGAAACCCTATGAAGCAGCATTGCTATTGAGAACACGTATCTATCTTGAGGAAGAAGAAGAAGGAAGAGGAGGATTAGGTAAAGGAGGAGAAGGAAGGGGAGGAGAACTCACTGCAATCAAGTCAACACTAACTCATAGCAATTCTATAGAACAAGGTAGAAGAGCCCTATGAGTTTCCGAGGCTGTAACTATTAATGGGAGTAGAAAGCCCCTCTTTCTCCCATGGAGCCTCTTGTGGTTTCAAACTGCCGATTTTGTGGACCGCAGCCCAGCGTGTAACCAGCACCCCAGCAGGGCCCCTGCTCTGACCTCCAGGGTAGCTGTAAGTCAGTATCCATTGCAACAGCAATAGGAAGGGCAGAGAAAAGGGTGAGTTTTCAGTTGGAGGCATTGAGTTTATGTTATTGGTGGACATTTTTTTAGGGGGGTGGGGATAAAGATAATGGTGGCAAATGATTTAAAAAAAACTAGCCAGTGTCACTAAATTGTAAACGTCATTGTAAATATGGAGGGTCTATTGGGAAATGTATGGGTGCGCATATCTTCACCACCATTTTTTTTTTAATCCTGTACTAGCAACCCTGGGAAAGTATTCCCAGGAATCCCAATTGTCCACATATGCCATTGTTCATGTATGCATTTTATGTCATCTCATGGGAAAAGTAGAGAATTTTATACAATGTTCACCATTCAAACGCTGAATTTTAAGAGAGTAGAGACAGAAAATACCGAGAACCATTTCAATGTTCTTTCAGGACTGTCCGTTAGGCAGAATTCTATCATAAACACAATTCAAACTAATCTAATGAAACTGAAATTTAATAGCTTTTTAACTGAGAAAAGTCAGGGCAAAGAAGGTCTTGGGCCCCAATGGTGCCATTAGAACTGTTAGCATCTCCCAGCGGTTACTCTGGCCTGAGTACCTGGCAAGGAAGAAATCAGTATGAAAGCTTCTCTTTTCTAGAATTTCCCATTCAAAGATTTTGAACAAATCCATGAACATCACATCAGCATTTATATTAAATGGCCTTTGGGTTTTTTTTAAATCATTTTATTGGCGGCTCTTACAACTCTTATCAAATCCATACATAGATCCATTGTGTCGAGCACATTTGTACATATGTTGCTGTCATCATTTTCTTAACATTTTATTTCTACATGAGTCCTTCATATCAGCTCCTTATTTTCCCTCTCCCTCCCTTATGAACTCTTAGTCATTTTTTTCCATGTCTTACACTGACTGCTGTCTCCCTTCACCTACACTTTTGTAGTTCATGTCCCTGGGGAGGGAGGTTATGTTTCAATCATTGTGATCAGTTCCCCCTTTCTCCTCCCACCTACCCTCCTGGTATCGCTACTCTCATTATTGGCCCTGAGGGGGTCTGTCTGTCCTGGGTTCTCTGAGTTGTGAGCTCTTCTCTGTACCTGGGTACATGCTTTGGGGTAGCCGGATTTATAAGGTAGAACTGGGATCATGATGCAGCCGTTCTCAACCTGTGGGTCACGACCCCTTTGGGGGTTGAACGACCCTTTCACAGGGGTCACCTGATTCACAACAATAGCAAAATTACAGTTAGGAAGCAGCAATGAAAATAATTTTATGGTTGGAGCATCACCACAACATGAGCTGTATTAAAGGGTCACGGCATTAAGAAGGTTGAGAACCACTGGCCCAACCACTGTGATTGGGCCTTTGTTTTTTGTCCGTTGCTTTTGAGAATGTATATCAGATTATGCAGCTTGGAAAATGATTTGACAATATCTACCACGCATGTGAAAGAGCCCTGGTGGCATAATGGGTTGTATGTTGGGCTGCTAACTACAAAGTCAGTAGTTCAAAACCAGCAGTCTTTCCGCAGAAGAAAGATAAGGCTTTCTGCTCCCGTAAAGATTCACTGCCTTTCAAGCAACATGGTGCAGTTCTACTATGTCCTACAGGGTCATTGTGAGTTCACTCGATTGCAGTAAGTTTGTTCTTTTGCTGTTTTATTTACTACGATGCAAAAATTGGACAATGGAAAGGGAAGACTGAAAGAGATTTAATGTCTTTGGATTATGGTGTTGGTGAGCAATATTGTATGTACCATGAACTACCAGAAGAATGAACAAATCTGTCTTGGAAGAAGTATAACCAAAATGCTACTTAGAAGGGAGGATGACACGATTAGGTCTCATGTGCTTCAGACATGCTTGATAAAGTAGAAGGGCAGTTAGAAAAGAAAGAAAGAGCTTCAATGACATGGATTGACATAATGACTCGCAACAGAGGCCTCAAACATAATGGCGATTGTGAGGATGGTACTGGCTGGACAGTGTATTGTTCTGATGTACATAGGGTTGCTGCGAGTCAGAAATGGCTCCTTGGCACTTATTGATAATGACAACCAAAAGCTAATGCATATTCTATGACCCAGCAGTTCCTCTCCAGAGTATATTTATAAGAGAACAGAGTACTTGCATCCACAAAAAACATGCAAAAGATCTCTCATAGGAGCATCGTATGTAATGGCTCCCAAAAGGAAACAACTCAAACAACCATCAGTAATAAAATAGATAAATAAATTATGGCATATCAGTGCAGTTTTAAAAAGGGAAGGTTAGCGTTGCACACAGCAGCATGGATAATTCTCACAGGCGTAATGCTGAGTGAAAGGAACAAGATAAAAAGGAGTACTTATCAGATAATTCCATGTGTATAAGGACCTGGATCAGACAAAATTAATCTCCACAAATAAGAGTCAGGATACTGGTCACCTTTGGGGACTGTTGAACAGTGGAGTTATAGTGAGATTTGTTTGTGTGTTGGAGTGGTCCAATAGTTGCAGAGTGGTATGTACATTGATCTATATTCATATGTAAGATTTTATCCATCAAACTTTAGAAAAGATGTACATTTTATTGAATTCAAATTATGCCTGAATAAAAGTTTTAACAATTTTTAAAATGAAGTTTTTTTCTTTCTTTTTTTTAAAATCATTTTACTTGGGGTTCATGCAACGCTTATCACAATCCATATATCCATCCATTGTGTTAAGTAAGCACATTTGTACATTTGTTACCATCATCATTTTCAAAACATTTTCTTTCTACTTGAGCCCTTGGTATCGGCTCATTTCCCCCCTCTCCCCGCTCCCTCCCTCATGAACCCTTGATAATTTATAAATTGTTATTTTTTCATGTTGTACACTGACCGATTTCTCCCTTCACCCACTCTTCAGTCGTCCATCCCCCTGGGAAGGGGTTATAGGTAGATCATTGTGAGCAGTTCCCCTCACCCACTTCCCCTTCCCTTTTGGTATGGCTACTCTCAATATAGGTCCTGAGCGTTTTATCTGTCCTAGATTCCCTGTGTTTCCAGTTCCTATCTGTACCGTGTACATCCTCTGGTCTAGCCAGATTTGTAAGGTAGAATTGGGATCATGACAGTGGGGAGGGGAGAAAGCTTTAAAGAACTAGAGGAAATTTATATGTTTCATTGGTGCTATACTGCACCCTGACTGGCTTGTCTCCTCCCCGTAACCCTTCTGTAAGTGGATGTCCAGTTGCCTACAGATGGGCTTTGGGGTCCCACTTCACACTCCCCCTCATTCACAATGATATGATTTTTTTGTTCTTGGTCTTTGAAGCCAGATACCTAGTCCTATCGACACCTCATGATCACACAGGCTGGTGTGCTTCTTCCATGTGGGCTTTGTTACTTCTCAGCTAGATAACCACTTGTTTATCTTCAAGCCTTTAAGACCCCAGATGCTATATCTTTTGGGAGCCGGGCACCATCACCTTTCTTCACCACATTTGCTTATGCACCCACTTTGTCTTCAGTAATCCTGTTGGGAAGGAGGGCATCATGGAATGCCAGTTTAATAGAACAAAATGTTCTTGCTCTGAGGGAGTACTTGAGTACTGGCCCAATATCCATCTGCTATCTTAATACTAAACCTATAAATATATAAATATACGAACATAGATCTATTCCCCCATCATCATATATAAATATATTTACATGACTGAACTTAGATTCTATATATGCCCTTTGCCTCCTAGTTCTTTCCTCTATTTCTTTTTACTTTCCTCTTGTCCCACTATCATGTTCAGCCTTCAAAATGAAGAATAACTGTTTGTATATTCTAGAATTAACCAGTAAAATAAGTTGTCCTTTGTCTATATACTCACCCTCTAAGAAGATTCTGCCTATTTCCCCAAAAGGGTACATACAATGGGACCCCCCCCAAAAAAATGGATAAAAGCTCCAGTAGGCAGAGTTTTTATAATACACATTTTTTCCTGCTAGGCAAGCATTGAGCAACTCTCTCTGGGTTAGTGCACCCAGTGGCATCGCTTGCAAAGGTTCTCTCTAGTCACAGTGATTATTATTATTTTTTTTTTGGTAAAAGCAGTTTCATTCAAACTTCATTTTTTTTGTGATGGCCAATTTCAGAGAGCAGTGTTTGGCTGTGAAATTTTGTTTTCTGTTCAGGAAAAAAATGCCACAGAAACTGTTGTGATGTTGAACACAGCTTACAAGGACAGCACATGGGAAAATCTCAAGTGTACCTTGTTCACCTGACTGTGCTCCATGCAACCTCCTTTTGCTTCCAAGAATGCAGAAGGACATGAAAGGACAGCAATTTGAGGATGTAGAAGAGGTGAAGAAACAGGGAGGTGCTGTCAGTCACCCAAATAGATGAGTCTGAAAAATGTTTCCAAGAATGGAATCACAGATTTGACAAATGTATTACGTGTAATAGAGAGTACTTTGGAAGTGATAAAGTTGTTTTGTAAAAAAATTTAAATACATACCTTTGGAAAAAAATAATTCCAGGGTTTGGGGAGGGGGTACTCCCTTGTATAGCAAGGTAAGTCAAAAAAGCATTGCTACAAAAACAGTTCTGAGGATGTCAGGAATAAGCAGAGTTACGTTCTGTTGTGCACACATAACAGTCGTTATGGGTCAGAACTGACTGCATGGCACTGAATAACAACAACAATAAAATCATGGAAACCTTCATTCAATAAAAATATCACAATGTGAAGATCATGCTTCTCAACGTATCTTCTGGTTTCCATCTCTTCAACCCTTCCTGAAGAATGCTGCACTCTTCAATTTACACCACATTAACATGATCCTCTCAAGGAATTAAATTACTTGCCTTTTTAATGTTATTTCAGTTTAGGAGGGAAAAATATATGTGAAATGGCAAGATCTAGGCTAGAGTATGCACAAGATAAGATTTCCCAACAGAATTTTTGTAGGATGTGCCTTGCTACCATCAAAGAATGTACAGCCTGTCCATTGTCATGATGGAAAAGTGTTCAGCATGACTTTCCTGGTCTTTTTCTCATCCATGCAGTTTTCAGTTTCCCTAAAACTTCTTCATAATGAGCCCTTATCATCATCCTATGTCCATTGGGAAAATCTATCAAGATTTTGGAATCCGTGTGAAGTTTCCCAAAGCAAAACAGTTGCCATAACTTTCTGAGCTGACTGCTCTGCCTTGAATTGAACCAGCCCTGCAGATCCCCTCTGAAGCCACAGTTGTGATTGTACCTTTTTTTTGGAAAGCATGCTACTGAGATTTAGACAAGTGTGTTACTGAGAGAAGATGTCTGCAGCCATTCGCTGGTTACAGAAATATATGCAAACATGTTTTGCTTGAGATAAACCCAGGGTTCCTAGAAGCAGTTATTTTTTACTTATCTTCAAATAATGTTATCTTGTAATGAAGTGTGAGGTAACTTGCAATGTCATGATCCCAAATCATGTCTGTGTAAAATGTGTAAAGTGTGACTTCAGCATTTATGCTAACTTTAAACATACCGAAACTGGAAATTTCTTTGTTATTTAAAACTACAACAACAATAACTCTGTTGTAAGCAACTGCTTTGCTGTGATATTGTGACATAACCATGTGTTTATTTGGGTGGGCATCCCGAAAGTGCATCTCTGATTTTGCACCTATGACATAGGTTTCACTGATGCAAAGTGAACTGTGCATCCCCCGATTTCCTTGCTGTGCAAACCCAGAGGGTCTAAACATAAAAGGCCTGGGCTTTTGCTCTTCCAATGAGCAAAATACAGGCACATCTATCTAGTTTCTGAACCTCTACAAATGAGACTCTGCTCTCAACCTGACTTGGACCCCAGTGACCAGGGACCTTTGCTGCCTCCCCCTCCCCAGACTACTCATTAAAAGCAATAGTCTGAAGGGTGAATTTTGAATTTAATCATTAAACTAATTTCTAGCTACCCTGATTCTGCAGGTCTAAATGAAGGTTTTATGGTCTTGTGCCATGACTGCCTTGCCATAAACTAAACGAGTTGTAGGATGACAAGCTTGAGCCTTTCTCTACTTACTTAAAAATAAAACCCAGTAAAGATGTAAAGTAGCTTGGTCTATGTGACTAATAAATAGCTGACAGCTGGTATGTTATAATTTTTACTTAATTACATTTTTTCTTTACAATCCGTGTCTTCAAATTCTAGTAATTATAAGGGTTAAGTGTCTACTTCTGTTTGGGGTTTTTTCCCCCTTACTGATTCTCAGTTATTCCCTCAAGCATTTGTTTCTTTTTAAAAAACATTGTACAGCTCATTGTGCTTGAAAAATATTAACAGGCACCCTTGAAAGCTAGAATTAATATGTCTTCCTCCAGAGATTTGATTCTTGGTGCAATTTGATGACAATAAATGAGTGTTTTCTTCTTGATACTTGAATAATGGATCTGTTTAACCAACCTCCCCCCGCCCAAAGAAAACCTGCTGTGAGTCAATCGTGACTCACAGTGTCCATACATAAGGGCAGCAGTGGCGGGGTCTTGAGATGCCTTTCTGAGTCCATCAGATGGCTATAGCTCCAGCGAAATGCTCACAATCAAGAAATGCTCACAGTCTCTAGCCATGCAGAAGATGTGAAACAGAACAATGAGGCGCTATCATCTTCCACCCACAACGAAAGCCCAATTAAAAAACAACAACAACAAATGCTGAAGAGGGTGTGGAGAGATTGGAACACCTAGGCACTGCAGGTGGGCTTGTCATATGTTCAGTCATTGTGGAGAGGAATGTGACGATACCTAAAAAACTGAGAGTAGAAATACCATCCCAGCAATACCTTTGTTGGAAATATACCCCAAAGAAATGAGGCAGAACACAAATAAACGTATGTTCTCCCATGTTCGTTGCAGCACATAAGCCAATAGCAAGAAGCTGGAAACAGCCCAAATGCCTATCAGAAGAATACATTTTTTTTAAACTCTGGCCCATACACACGAGAATACTATGCATCCCTTAAAAAACATGAATCATTTCATGTTATGGAAGCATCTAGAAACCATTATGCTAAGTGGAGTTAGTCAATCACAAAGGACAAATATTGTCTGAATCCACTACTGTAAGGATAAACACTGAGATGAAGGCAGGCTTCTGCTCCCAGGTCATGTAGTCTTCTAGCCAGTTCTGCCAACCAACACGATAGAGAGCCTACCCAGCATCTATGAGATAGGAGCCATATATCACCCTCTCTAAATATACCTCTTAAAAAATACTTTGTTAGAGGAGGCCTCACTTTACCTAGGGCCAGTTTTTCAAGATGTATGGATATAGAGATGGTCATTCAGATGCTTTCATTCGAAATTATGCTACGGTCTCTCCAAATCAATAGACACTTCTACCGGAATGATAAGCCAATCTTACTGGAAACTCAAGTCAAGAGGGGGAAAGGGAACATGTATGTCGCAGAGAAGGCTAGTACATTTCTCTTGGTTGGAAAAGGGGGAGGAACAAGCTCCCATAAGGGATAAAAACTTTTAACAAAACTTATACTGAACCCAAGGGGAGAATTAGTCCGGCACTATGTCCCTAAATGGAAACTTTTGACTTAGTTTCTAGTAGAAGTTGATGGTCCAGGCCGTGTACTATAGACTACTGGAACTATAGACACTTTTTGTTAGGTGCACAGCATCCTTCATAGGCCCACCAGAAGGACATGACGAAGAAACCACACTACGGGAACTGGGCTTTATCTCAAATTCATACGTAGCCCTTGGACTTCAGGTTGAACTACCCACATGATGTGTATGTAACCCTTGGACTTCAGGTTGAAAAAGCACATGGATTATGATCCTGAGGGTTTAGAACTGGATTTGGGTTTGGGTTTCTTGCCATGAGGGTGCCCAATGAATGTGGGATGAGACTATCATATACTTACTATTTTAATATTTCATATTAATATTTTACTATTTAGGACCCTCCTTGCTTTAGTGTGATATGTATTAATCTGGTAGGCGTGGTTCTGCCACAGTAAATGAGGATTATTGAGCGTTTTGCCCTATCACCAACCCCCGTTGTTTGTGTAAATAGTGTCCAGTCATGTAAGAGTTTAATCTGTACAAGTTAACAGTTCATGTATTGCAGTTCATAGCCACCCTATAATTGTATAATTTCCTTTTCACAGCTGTGTTTTAAATTCCATACTATTGACTAACTAATGGTCCTATCAATAGAATTATCTTATGTTCCAGGGAGATGATTGAAAATGTTCTCTAACTCAAAATGACAATGATGTCTCTAAGGTGAACCAGGGACATATACAAATCATAGATGTATTAGTGGAGTTGAGGCTTGCCCTTAACTGTGGCCCCAATCTAAGAATAATTAGCTCTTAAGACATGCTCAATGCTCACCCTTTTGAGATCACTGAAGCTATAGCGAAGTGTGGCAAAGAAAGTAGGAAATGCCCAGCTACCAGGAACATTAGTGTCTGGAGTCTTAAAGGCTTGTCTTTATATAATCAGTCATCTAAGTGATGCATCAACGAAATCCACATGGAAGAAACACACCAGACTATGTGACTCAAGGATTGTAAATACTAAAATCCAAATCTGAAGGAGGGAATGGTATCAGAGCTTAACTTGTGGAAACTCAGTTTGCAGAAGGTTATGGATGACTGTGGAAGCCCAAAATCCATTTGTGGGGTCCACATATAGGTGAAGACTCCGGTGAATCCCCTCTGACCATAGTCATGGAATGTGAATGTCCTTGTTATCAGACAGGGAGCGTTGTAAAGTAGAATATGGTAGATATAGTTAGATTAAAAGGTAATATCTTATCAACTAGTCTCCCTTTGACCCATTTAAAATTTGTTTTTGTTAAAAAACAAATGTGAGGAGAAATACAGGTGGGTTAAGCCTCCACTGAATTCCCTCTGACCAAAGACCAGGGATGTGAATAGTCTTGCTATTATGCAGAGCGCATTGGACAGTGGATTTGTGCAGGTTTGATTAGGTTAAAATTTAACACCTTATCATTTGCTCTCCCTTCCTTTGGATCCATTAAATTTTTTTTCTAGTTTTTAATGTTTTCTACTTCCTTTTTGATGGAGGTTTTTAATCTGTTTTACTTTGCTATTTTTGTTTAGTTTGGGGGGCGAGGAGGTTGTAGGTTCTCCTGTATATGAAATCCAGGATAGATAAATCTATAGATACAATAATTGGATTAATGGTTTCTTGGGGGTGTGGCAGGGGAGGCTGGGGACAAATGGGGAGCTAATAACGATGAGTACAAAAAAAGGTTAAAACATATTGTGGTGATGATTGTATGACCCTTCTTGATATTATTGAACTATTGAATTGTAGGGGTAGATTATGTGCTAATAAAACTGTTTTTATAAAAAAGCATTACCTCCAAAACCATCAATGTCAGACATCTGTCATGTCAAACTATACAAATTATAACAGTTAAGGAATAAAGGTTTTTGTCCTTTTTCTTCTAGTTTTCCTCTGTTTTCCTCTGGCCCTCCCTCCTTTCCCAACAGTGCAGGAAAAGAGAAAGGGTCTGATATGTGAGACATGCTTGTCTCACATATAATGATATAAAGTTAGAGCTGAAGAGACATGATTAGGACTGGCGTTGCGAAAAACGTTTTCAATGAAATTTAATTGGACTGTTTAATTATTAGAGTAATCTTCCTCACTAACATGAGACTTTCTCATCTTTGGAAGTGACGAGAAAGCTCTGGACTGTGCTCCGGTCCCAGAGATGAAGGGACCAGGGAGTGAGATTTGAGACCTACGCCCACATTACAACCCAGTCGTATCTTGGTGACTCAGTTCCTGATCATTTCTCTGGCCGATTGATTCGTAAGTCACGTTGTCTGATTTCTTTTTCCAAAGTAATCTCATGTTTAAAATAATCAGAACTTGTCAAACCAATCGGCATGACCCTATGTCTTTATTAGGGCAATAAGGTGCTATTATTTTCTGTTTTTATCCACTGTTTTCAAGTTGACTCTAGATCTAGCCATATAAAATATATAGCTCTGATCATCTCATTGGAAATGCCCAGACACTTTGTTGCTAATTGGAGGAAAAATCGGCAGTTGATTTCCATATAGGAAACCCACTAAGAAACAATTAAAACGATGACCATTGTATTAAAGAAAATATCTGTAGCTACTTAGGCGTAGGTTGAGAATTAGGATTTCCAAAACTGGAACCAAATGCATTGCCATGGTCATAGAGTCTGGTCCTATGCATAGTGACCTTGTGAGAGCAGTTCAGAGTAGAAATGTTCTCTAAGATGTCTGAGGGCGTAAATCTTTATAGGGGTAGACTATGTCATCTTTCCACAATGGAGTGACTGGTGGATTTGACCTGCTGATGTGGTTAACGGCCCCCAACGTAACCCACTACACCATCAGGGCGCCTGAGAATTAAGATAATACAAGAAACTTACAGGTATTTTCCCAAAATGAGCCACAAAAATCAACATATTATAAAATCCAATTCCCTACAGTACGAATACTAACCATTTAAAAATGGCAAAGATCTGACTAGAAATCTACTGAAGAGAAGATCACATTAATGAACATATGAAAAGAAGTTTGACCTCACTAATAATCAGGAAGTGCCAAGTTAAAACCACAAAGTGATACTATTTCATACACTTCGGATTGGAAAAAACTAACCATTTGAAAATCCTGAAGAATTTTATCTTAAGGATAAATAAAGAAACGATCAGGTTTGTCATGCATAAACTCATTTAGTTTATTGCAAAGTAATTGTGCAAGGAAGACCCCTAGACATTCTTTTACCATTGAAGGTCAGACTCAACTATCTCACTATTGGCTTAAAGTCCGAATCTTTGCACTTCAGACTCACACCCAAGAACCTTACAGACAAGATAGACTATGAGCCTGAGATAGAGGCGGGGGAGGGACAACAGTAATTATCAATTGGGCAGCAGTGCATTTTCAGTTCTTTATATTTTGACTCGTTTAATCCTCACAACATTTTACAGTTGAAGTAATTGAAGTCCAAAGTCACAAAACTCTAAGAACCCATGAGGGGTCTACTTTGTGTTTAAAATTGTCTTTTGTTTAAAAAGACCTGAATTAAGCATGACAAAATAATAACATAATACAGCAGATGAATGGATGCTCACTGCGCCTCATCTTCCACTTGGAAGTATTCAACTTCAAGCTTTGCTCTATTCTTTTAAACTCTCACACTTTTCTGTTTTCATCTTTCTAAAATTCTGGTTCTGATTTCATTTAAAGAAAAGACAGATCTTTTCCTTGAGCGTCCTCACCAATAGTAGAGAAGTTAAATGTGTCCTGTTTGCTATTGTGAGATAAAAATAAACCCACGTGCCTTCTGCCTATAGGAGACAGTATGATCAGAAAGCTGCATGCCCCTCTAGAATTCATGTTTAAGGGAGTCGATATTGAAGTGATTTTTCAAACCCCCAAATCTGTGCTATGCGTGATCCAGATGTGAATGAATGAGAATTGAGCCAAATTTCCCTTGGTTGATTTAATTAAGCAAATGTTTCAATTTATATGTATGTGCGCTAATATTTAAGAGTTTGCTGTAAATAAATTTTCAAGAACCAGAATAAGCAGTGTGCAGAGTAATCTTTGACTCATGTGGCCCCAAATAGTTTCATATGTCACTTTTATCTCCACTTCCAAAATAGAGTCTAAAATTTCTGATGAGGAAGTTGGTGGGGTACGGGGTCTGATCTAAGGATTCTTCCCTGGCCTTGCTCTCGTGCAGGGAGAGCAGACGCTGTCTCACAGAAGCGGATCTCCACAAAGTCTAGGATGCGGAGGCACTTGGCCAAACCTTCCAGACAAAAATCTCAGCTGCCACTTAATTACTCACATTCATTCTTGCTTTAAAAAACAAGGGAATTCCCCCAGTTCTCCTCTCCAATGCTGGCAGGAAAGGGACCTGGCCTAAGTCACATTTGAATAGCAGCATGTCCTGAGCTGCAGGCCCCCCACCCCCCGCCGAGATGGCTGTCACTAGGGCTTAGGGAATCCTGGTTGACGCGGGGAGCTTGTGCTGCATGATTTTAGCTGCTATCTCCACTACCAATTTGTCACATTGTCTGAAGTTTCTATCAACACTCTTTCTGGTTCAGACACCGATCCAAGAAGTGGCTCGTCTCAGTGTAACTCTACGCCTTATAAGGACATTTCCTCCAAAAGGATGCATGCATTTCATTAATTGCCTGAGGGTTAAGAGATAGCAAGAGACTGGAGAGTGAGACGTAAGACAGGTAAACTTTAATGAAGAAAATATGAAAGGTACACATGATGGGGCAGCAGCAGGGAGGGCAGACTCTTGTAGTGATGTGTAGAAACGCATCAGGAATCATCATTGCCGCCCAATTGATTCCGTCAATTGATTCCAGTCCATCAAGTGTTCAAGGTTTCAGCCGGTCCTGTCTCCGGAGCAGCCTCTGGGTGGGTTCGAACTGTCAACCTTTGGGGCCGAGCACTTTACCGTTGGTGCCACCCAGGTACCTAGAAATGAGAAATCAGGAATTTAAAACTAAACAGTAGGGTGTTATGTTGGATCCCCTGTGAAATTCTCTAGCTATAGGATTCTTCGTGGAGACCTTCAGATCTTGTTTTCTTACAGGTGGATTATGCACTTCATGAACTTGCCCTGACGAACTTGTATATTTACAGCTGATTTTCTGCTGCCTCTCAGCACAGCTTTCAACTACCTCTCCTACTGTGCGGCTGTGTGGGCTTAAAGAATAAAGAGCAGTTTAATAATAGCTCAATCAAAATGTAATTAAGAAAGTTAATTTGGCATGGAAAAAATTACATAATGCACATCAAAGAAAGAGAAATTCCAGCTCTTTCTTATTATGTTCTATTTTGCATTACCAATTTCTTCCTTCCACTAGCACAGGTAATGACATTGAACTATTTATATGAATTATATTGCGGAAGGCATTTTTTCCTGAACTCCCTCATGCTGGCTGTGTCATAGTCCACATATGGAATGACTACTATTACATATGGAATGCTCCCTTCCTTTGCCAGATTTTAGGTACACAAAAGTGGAAATCATGTCTGTTTTACTCACCAGTGGATCCTGTGCCTTAAGGCAGTGTCTAACACAGCAATGATTTTACATTTGAATGAAAGAGTGGATGAATCAATCAATGAATTGTTTTAAGGACAAATCATGGTTTGAGGTCTCATTTGTTCGCAGTCTCTTGACTATTTCTTGTCCATTACCTTCATCAATTTCTGTACCCTCTGACCATCAATTTTACAGTTTTTAAAAACAGAATTTTTTAAATGTCACATGTCCCTGTCTAGGGGACCATTACAAGATAGCTTAATTATTTCTACTGAGCTTCTTTTTTTTTTCCAATGCAGATTCAAAGTAACTATTATGTGTAAAGCTCTTTCTGACACTTGTCAGCCACTCTCTAGCTGTATCAGAATAGATGTAATAAAACTTTGTCTTCATATTTTTATTGGTGATCACATCGTATCACTGTGGCTTATGCTATATACACAAGATTCTGGATTCTTCTTTTGTACTATTTTATTTAGCTTAGCCAGAGCTTAAAGCACAAAATGTTTTAAGTTAAGAAACTATTTTCCTTTTCCAGGTAAATTACAGGCAACGCAAAGTTAAGAAGACATCTAATTAAATAAACTTCTATCTCTGGTACCTAGATCCCCTGAATAGGTCCTCAGTCTCCATGTTTCACAAGTAGTATCTACCGAAGTATTCTTTTTCAAGAAATTTAGTTACACACCTTAAAGTAAGTAAGTAATGACATCACAATACGCATTATTCTGACTGCTCTCAAAATGCGCTGACCCTCTGAAGGTTTCCAAATGGTGTCTTGTGTGCTGTTGGAGACCATCTGGCTAGCTGTAGATAAACAAGTTTCGACATATGGGCCATAAGACATACACAGCTCTGCTCCACTAGAGCAGAAAATTAAGAAAAGGTCGCTCTCTGATATGAGTAGCTGATGCAAAGCAAGCCGCCACTACGTCCCACTATGTACTGGTCTGCGGTCGGTCTACGGAGGAGAGTTTGAGTCTAGTTCATTCTCCCCACTCCCTGTGCACGGCCACTTGATCACATTGAGCTCCCAGATTGTCTCACCTGGCAGTGTCAAGGGATGCAAGCCTGCTCTAGAGGTCGAATGCTTACCTGCCATGGGAGCGACCCAGGTTTGATTCCAGCCAGTGCACCTCAACCCAGTTTCCTCCGGGGGCTTGAGTGTTGCCAGGATGTCCAACCAGCGTCCCGTTTCCAGACGAAGACAAACTGGAAGAAAGAGCTGGTGATTTGTTTCTGAAAATCAGCCCATGGAAACAACAGATCACAACAATCTGACCTGTTGTGGAGGTGGCACAGGGCCAGGGAATACTTTGTTTTCTCGTGGACTGGGTCCCCGTGAGTCAGGAGCAGCTCAATGGCAACCAAACACAAGCAATCAACTCCACCCTCTCCCCTTGCCCCCTTCCTCACTCCCTCCCACCCTTCACCCAATCCGCTCCCCCTCTTTCTTCACTTCTTCTCTCCCTTCATGGTTCTCCCTCCTTCCCTTTCTCTAAAGAAATATTTATTCCATGCCTACTCTGTATGTTCCAAACACAGTGCTAGTCACTAGACCTATATTGATGAGTAACACATACTCAGTCTCTGTCCTTGTCGAATTCACTGGGAACAAGAAGAACATTCCAGACCTAAGGGAGGTGGGGGGGGGGGGTAGGGAGAGGTAGGAAGGTCCTGAAATGGAAAGATGCAGGGAGTGAGTATTTTTTTAAATGCACAATTTGTAAACATTCTCACTCTTTCACTGAGGACTCAGCTGACAATCTCAAACTGCTGAGAGGAAATTCTCACCAACCCCAGTTGACAAGTCAGAAATTATTATATCAGCATAAACTATTCGAACAATTGCTCTCAATTTCTACTTCTATTGTTTATTTCATGCAGCTAACAAAATTGAATAAAAATAGATGATGAACCACCACAATAAATGGTTTAAGAATAATGAGACCATTTCCAGGATCTCTTTGAGTGGTTCCTGTTTTATGTTTACAGTTAAAACTGAACACTAAGGTGACAGTGACTCTGGTTTCCCTTACAACCAAGCCTCTTTTCCCAATCCTCAAACTTGCCAGAAGATGACAGCTGACAAAGTGAGAAGAGGGATTAGCCATAAGAATCATTCTTGCTTGAAGAGTTATAAAATATATTTTAAATATTTGCTTCCACTGTTTTCCCAGTTCTTAGTGAAAATAAAAGCTGTACCTTTGGCACAGATGGCAGATTGTGTCTCATATGAAGTGGCATTGATTAATGGTTGATGTTTTTATCATTACCTCTCAGTTTTTACCCTTTCTTTTTCATTTGATCACCATGTTTTTACAGCAAAGTGTAGAGCTGGTGTCTGTCTTCTGTGGTTGGAATAAAGCAGAGAGTTTAAACATCAGGCACTCAAATCAGGCAGAATAAAGTGCCAATTTGAACAACTAAAGCCCTAATAAAAAATTAAACAAACACACTTGAGAAGCTGAATCAATCCAGTTAATCATAATACTTTGTCTTGAACTACAGGAAAGAGACATGCCCCTACCTGTAAACTGCTGACAGCATCTACTACACCATTAATTAACTGCAACAATCTAGGCCATGTCTGCCTTCAACTTGACAGCGTGCTCTTTGAAAGCAGGGGTGGTGCCTTACTCATCTACGTTCCATCCACGCCTACTGTGGTGAATGTAACAGAAGCCCGATTAATGCTCATTCGTCAAATCAAAAAAGTTACAACTTGAATGAATCCTCACAGTGACATCAAATTAGTTACAGGGCTGTTTTTGCTACCTGTTAGGATTTTAGGAAACTAGATAAAGCCTGCTCTTCTCTCCTTCTAGATACACTTAGCATGATAATTAGACCTTCAATGAAAATGTAACCCTAGACTTGCTTTATTAAGGCTACAAAGAAACTTTCTTTATTTTTTATTTCTTTATTTGTTTCTTTATTTCTTTATTTCTTTATTTGTTTCTTTATTTCTTTATTTGTTACTTTATTTCTTTATTTGTTTCTTTATTTATTTATTGGTTCCTTTATTTATTTACTTACTTACTTACTTATTAGTATAATATAATAAAACATCTTCAAGTTATACAACATTTAGCTGATCATATTTAACCATTTAAGTTATAGAGTATAGGTACATACAGTCACTTTAGGAAATCTGCAGTTCAGGGATTTGCACAAGCTTTCTCTGAAAGGACAGTGTCCACCTCCCTTTTCAGGAAAGGCAGACACTTCCCAGAGTCTGGCAAGAAGCAATGTCAATGAAAGTTGAAATAAGTTCATAATCCACGTTGCAATTCCACATTGTCCCGTGAGGAACCTGCTTCATTTACTGTAGGAAAATAATAAATTCTCTCAGTTCTCTTTTATCAAATGAAGGCTTGCATTTAATTTTCCCCCTCCAAGTCCTCTTCTTTTCTGATCTACCATCTTTCTGTCTCCTTAGCTCCTAGCTTCCACACTTATGAAATCATGCCACCTTTTTTGTTTCCTTCTTTTTTTCTTATTCTTAATTACTATCAGCAAAGGGACCTTTCCTGTTTACCTGACCTTAACGTCTACCATCTTTGGGGGAGGAAAAAAAGCACAATTAACCAGGCACATATCTGATTTAGGATACAGAGAAACACAACAGTCAATTCTCTAGAACAGACAGAATGGTGTTCTACAGCACTGCCCAACAGTGGTCCCAGAAGCCTCTGCACCACGAAACTCTGCTTCATACAATGCTGCTCAACGAGAATTCACCTGTGAATGCTCATCCTCCCAAAAAAATCACAGTCTATCATGGAAACTTCACTGTTTCCCTGGTCATTCCAAATAACAAACTGTTGGGAACCAGCCAGTGGCCCCTCTGCACTCTTATGTATATGATAGTCAAAAGTTCTGTAGCGGTCACCATAGCAATATACATGGCGTACAATGCAGGTAGGTAGGCACTCACTCCCTATCCAAGTAAAACACCCCGCAGAAGGAATCCTCTCCACCTCTCAGGACCCCCTCATAAGAAGTGTGAACCCAAGAAAAACCTCTATTCTGGTTTTCATGAGTCTTTCTATCCTGAGAACGCTTCCTGAGTTATACCGTAACAATAAGTGAGTTGACAAGAAATTACACTGGCGGGGAAGTCACAGGGGCTCTGCAGGAAAGCTTTAAACACACACTGTTTGGGGACATTATTTGTAATAGTTAGGACTGGGTTCTGTTTTCTAACAGGACATGCAACTTATTCAACACTATATAGTTACTGTAGTTTGGGAGGGATAATCCCTTTGCCACACAACAAAATGAATTCTGCCTCATGGATGATTCCTGAATATTCACCACAATGTCTAGACTCAAAAGCATGGAAGTGTGCATTGGAATTTTCTTCCACATGCACGGACTTAAACATAAGCAAAGCACCAGAAACTGTATCCTTTCTAGAATCCAGCTCTGTCGTGCCTACTGCTGAGATGATCTAGCTGTCTTAAACTGAGCTTGATATTCATTTGCACATAATAGCACTGGTTCACAGGGGGGGGGGGGAGAGGTTGCCCCTCTCCCTCGTAATATACTTTGTACAACAGATCACTCTGCTTGTCATGTATTAGCCATGCCACGAAATGATAGGAGCTGCATTCCACTCTGCAATCTCAGCACGTGATGTTGGTCTGTTTCCGCCGATGTCTCGCCATGGTTATTTCCGCAATTCTTCTTTCTGATGATAAGTAGCGGCTGTAGGAGGTTATACCTCTGAGGGGGGAGGGGAGGGAGAGAGAGAGAGAGAGAGAGAGAGAGAGAGAGAGAGAGAGAGAGAGAGAGAGAAATGATTAGGGGAAGCATAAATATAAATTTTCTTTTGATGGTAGATTGCCTTTTTAGACCATTGTTTTAATTGGAATCACGTGTAGCCTCTAAGGAGGTCTGAGCATCTCTAATGGGGAAAGGAAAGGACTGCGACCCCTTTCAGACATTTCCTAGCTTCTGTAAGTTGCTTTTAACCATTGCAAATCACCCTGAAATAACCCACTGGAAATGATTTTTATAATACAACTGAAACCCACAGTGGCTTCCCTCTTTTAAAAAAAAAATGGTCTTCATAATACTGCCACCCCGGCCCTACTTGATGAGCATAACCATGGCCAGTAATGAGAAGTGTTCTCTCTCCAAACTGTAGCGATGGCATTATAGTAAGCTATGGGTGCAGAAACCAGAAAACCCCACCCACTTCTCCCCATCCCTGCCAGATTCACAGAAGTGGCAAGAACCATAGAGAAGACGTGGTCGATGGCTGGGAAGTCTCTTTCTACCTAGGTAGATCCCCTCTCGCTTGGCTACCTTAGACTGCCCCTTCTTCCTCTTCACCTGACTCCCACCTCTCAGCCGTGTTCTCCAGATGGGTGGCTCCGTGGATCGGTTTTCCTGATGACTGGACCGGTTTCCCCATATGACATCAAGTTTGCTTTGCTATCCAACCTCCCATATGTCTCTCTTGGTGTGGTCTTTCTGGGAGCAGATCGCCTTCTCTGTGTCTCTGTCTCGCTCCCACCCTCTCAGCTGCGGGGTGGTTTGCTACTGCTACCCTTTGGGTGGACACCCAAGTGCCTCGTCGGTAAGCCCTTAGGACTCCCTCCGGACAGGGGGCTTTCCCGTCTGCCTCGGTCTCCTTAACTCACTCCACCTCCCTCATTGGAAACTCTTCCCATACAAGGGGGCTTGAGAGAGCCTACGAGAAAAAGCTCCCAGAAAAGGAGAGTTTTGGCGAGGGGGGTCCAAACGTACAGCTGGAGACGACTAACCTTACAGCACATATTCAGGGCGCTCAGGCCTCTCCGCGAGCCTCAGGGCCTCATGCATGCCAGCAGCGGACAGCTTACGGTTGATGTTACGGTACTGGCACTTCAGCAGGCTGCGGTAGGTGGTCCTCAGGTCGCGGTTGAAGAAGGCGTAGATGAACGGGTTGATGAGCGAGTTGGCATAGCCCAGCCACAGGAAAGTTCGTTCCAGCCACATCGGGATGCAGCTACAGGTGGTGCCGCAGATGAAGGGACGGGCAGTGGACAGCACGAAGAAGGGCAGCCAGCAGATGGTGAACGCGCCAACGATGATCCCCAGGGTAGTAGCGGCCTTCTGCTCACGCTTGAAGATAGAGATGTTCTTCCTCTCTCGCCTTATCATGCGGGCCAGGTTGCTGCCCTCCTCCCCCTCCTTCAGGCGCATGGAGCCGTTGATGGAGATGACGGTCTCGGCCTCACCGTCTTCCACAGAGCGCTGGGGGAAGCCACGGAATCGGTGCTTGGCGGCGCTCTTCTTGGCGGCACGGTAGATCTGGAAGTACATGACCAGCATCACGGTCATGGGGATGTAGAACGCCACGGCAGTGGAGTAGATGGTGTAGCCGAAATCCTGGCTGATCAGGCACACTTTGTTGTCGTTCACGTTCTGGGCCCATCCGAACAGCGGGGGGAGAGTGATGGAGGCAGACAGTAGCCACACGCCCAGGATTATCTTCGCCATGCACTTTCCACTCTGTCTCACGGGGTAGGTGAGGGGCCGGGTGATTCCCAGGTACCTAAAGAGGGGACAGGGGAAGGTACCAGGTGAAGCTGGTCACCCTCTTGGGGATGGTGAGCTGAGAAAGAGCACCTGAGGCAGACCGGACATTTTGGGACAAGATAAAGTCAAGGTCGACTTCTCCCCCGTCGTGCTGGGGAGGGAGGCCTCTTGAGGCCCATTTGGCATCCCCGTAGACTGAGATGCTGCGGAATACGGGTCCCCAACCCACCCCTTCACACCCACAGCCGCCCACACCACAGGCAGCCAGGAGCAGGCAGCCATCCTGGAACGGGTGCATGCGCGCATCCTGGGGCATGAAGCACGCTCTTTTCTCGTCTGAAGTCTGGCCGGCCTGGCAGGAGGTTTCCTCTATCAGGATGGTGGATAGATTTCTTGAAGGTCATTGAGGTTTGTGAGATGTTCGAGAAATCCTGGGATTTGGGAATGGAAAGTCGCACTTATCCTCCCCCTCACCCCCACCCACCCCACGAATATTTTTTTTTGCAGAGAAACAAGTTATCCCACAACAGCCTTGAATTGACATCAAAAAAGAGTAATTCCGACTTGCTTAGTGGTCAAGGCTGTTTAGTCATTCGTTCGCCAACTACCATGGAGTTCCGTCTTCAAGGAAGGTGGTCTGCGACACGATGGAGATTGGGCAATGATGAAAAACGACAAAAATTCTTGAATGGGGGTGCATGGGTAATTTTTAAAGACAGAAATCGGAAGACTGAGATTCGTGGCAATTTTAAAGGGGCTATCTGCTCACACACACTGCAGGTATGAATGGTACTGGTCTTGATAACCTCTATCTTCTCTTTTCCTTGATTACGTTAACTCACAAGCACTATCACTGTAATTTAGATGATATACTTTTGTTCAAAACAGAAGAAAAAGGGACAGGGAAATTTTCCAGAGAGTGCAATGACAAGAGTTTTTAAGAGCTTAAGGGATTGGGTGGGGGTGGGGGGGAGGGATGGCAGGAGGAGGAAAGAGAAGACCACGGAGGAAGGAGGCGAGAGATTGGAGGGTGAACACAGGAATGTAAACTAGATATTACGAATATGGAATTACCTGAGCTTTGAGCTACAGAAAAATGATTTTTGGAAGAGCATTTAAAAGATAAAGGAAGAGGAGCGAACACCTTTTGCAAGGGGTGGGAATAGCTTGGAAGGCCCCGGTGAAGCATGTCCCCATGCCGAGGTTGAAAGTAGAAATTCAAATAAACAAAGTTTGGAATGGCTCGAGTCCAGAGGGTCTCTCCAAGTGCTTCTTGCTGGAACTTCTTTGTAAAATCTTCCTTCAGGATAGGGTCCTTGCACCCTCCCGGCTGCAGCAGATGTGGCCTTGAAAGCTCCTTCCTTGATTCCCTGCCTCCCATAGCAGTCTTTCCCAAGACCGAAAATCTGGTTTCCTTTCCCCCCCTTCGCCTTGTAATCACAATTCTAAATGGCTCACTGCCAAGTGTGGCTCTGGCTTCCAAGACACAAGCTTCTGGTTCACCAAGAGGAGGAGGAACAGGAAGAGGTTAGTTCGACAGTTCCTCACAGCACCAGCAGATGGCATTATCAGACCACCTTCCACCGGCTTGCTGGGGGTTTGGGAGTCAGGGTGGTTAAAGTAGGAGGTGTGTCTGGGAAGGAGGAAGGAAGAGTCACAACTAGAGAAGTTGTATTTTGTTTGTTGGGCTTTGAAACAGATTACCAAGTCAAGAATTCGCAACCTAGTCAACTCCTGTACTTGAGGAAGTTGGTTCAATTTCCCCTCCCATTCCTTCAGTTTTCTTTCTTAACCAGGGGCAATACCTTCAGGCTTAATTAAATGGCAAGCCTTTTGTCCTGCCCACAAACATTATGAGGGGTTTTTCAAAAGCCTGAGGCAAACTCCATTATCTTTGCATTTTTCCATGAACTTTTTGAAGCCCTTTCATCTTGACTACACAAAAAATAATTAGAAATGATTGACACGTTGCATATCAAACGGAACTGCCATTAAATCATTCCTGCTCACAATGACCCTGTAGGACAGAGTAGAACTACTGGGTGGGTCTTCAGAGGCTATACATCTTCATAGGAGTAGACAGTCTCATCTTTACCCCACAGTTGGGTTTGAACTGCCCACCTTGTGGTTAGCAGGCCAATGTTTAAACCAGGGTTCTTTATAAGACTATCTAAAAACCTAATTAAGAACAATATGTTCACCATCATTGAACTGTGTGATGTTGGAGAACACTGAGAATACTGCAGACTTCTAAAGAATGCGTTTTCTTAGAAATACGACCAGAATGTTCCTTTGAAGAAAGGATGGCAAGACTTTGGCATGCTGACTTTGAACATGTCATCAGGGAAGACCAATCACTAGAAAAAGGGCCTCGTGTTTAATCAGGAGGCAGTCAGAGGAAACAAGGGAAATCCCCAGGAAGACGCATTGACAGAATAGCCACGCCCTGGCCTCTTCCCAACAGTTGTGAAGAAGGCACAGGCCTGTGGCAACATTTTGTGCCTTTAAACATAAGGTCACCATGAATCAGTCAGCAGGACAGCAGCTAACAGTAACGAGGTCTAAAAATTATATTCTATAAGCTCTGTTTTACTTTAGGCTCCATTCCCTGAATAGCCCTAGACCATCTTCCACAAGAAAATAGTTAAAAAAAATGATAATAATAAGGGAGCCTTCAGGATGGCGTGGCTGCAGACGTCTTTCTACTTTTCTATGCTTCCTTATTATTATTTTTATCTGTATGCATGTTTTTTAAAATGCTGTTTTAATTAAAAACAAAATAAAAAATTTAACAGGATTCTGTGATTCCTAAATCTCTTAAGTGATTTTGGCACTAGAGAGTATCTGGTTCATCAAATCTTTAAAAAGCTGATAATTAAATCTAAGATTGTTTTATTTGATTACCTTGTCAAAAAATGTTTTATTACATTCATAAATTCACAAGAAGGAAACAGGACTCATTGGCATTTAAAATCCTATAATTACTATATAAAGTAATATTGGTATTCAGGGAAGTATTTTACCCAAATTATACATTCATTCTCCTGAACCCTGTAGAATATAAATTGTACCTTCAAGAGAGAGAAAGAAGCGGGAGGGGGGAGAGAGAACACAAAAACCTAGATTGATTCTGAATATTCCCTAATATGCATGGTTAATATTTATCATACTAACATTTTATGCTCACTGTTAATTAGGAAGTGGGAAGCTGATAAAGCCTTCAAATTTTAATTTTAAAATACCATACAAATGTTAAATACACTAAATCTTAGAGACAAAGGCACCAAAGTGCTAGGTGACTGAGGAATGTATGCAGCTCACATTAGGGTTTCCATTAAAATAGAGGTTCTGAGAAAAAGAGGATTAGAAAGTTATAATCTGCATAGAGAGGGATTGTAAAGCAAATTAACTCTGCTGCCTATCTTCCATTCTAATAGTACAGAAATTTTAGATAATGGTTTTTAATTAAATAGCTTCTCCTAAGTTTAATTCCTATAGAATAATAATGGACAATCTACTAAATATTTACTTGATCTATACAAGTGGAAGAATTCTAGCTCAAGTGAATGGCATTCTTTTTTTTTTTTTTTTTGTGAATGGCATTCTAAGTGGAATTGCCACACTAGAGGCCAGTCAATCTCTCCATAGACTTGAGTCCAGTTACAGACCCACAACCCCTTGTATGAAGAAGGGAAGTTTGAGTTCCCTTGAGGAAGAATCATACTTTCAATATCAAATTCTGTCTTAGTTATGTAGTGCTACTATGACAGAAATACCACAAGTAGATGGCTAAAGCAAACATAAATTTAATCTCTCACAGGTAGGGAAGTTAGAAGTCCAAATTTAGGGTGTCAGTGCTAGGGAAATACTATCAGCTCTTAGTGAAGGTCCTTGTATCCTTCCAACACCTGTGGGCCTGGCATTCCTTGAAGATCATCAAGTGTCTTGACATCAGTCGTCCCCTGGGTCTAGGAGGTTCTCAACACAGGGACCCTGGATCCAAGGGATGTGCTCCGCTCTCTATTCTCTGTTCACTTCCCTCTGCTTTTATCGCTTGTAGAACTCAGGCAAGGATGTGACTTGAGTAAGGGTGACTTGGATAAGGGACCTCCCCCAGACAAGTCCTGCCTCGGTAACATAGAAAGGTTGGGATTTATAACTCATCGCAAATTGAAGGCTAATTACATGAAATCACAACACAGAGGACAACCACACAATATTGTGAATCATGGCCTAGTCAAGTTGACACATATTTTCAGAAAACACAATTGAATCCATGACAGGGCAAACATTTAGCTAACATAATTCTTAAATACCTAGCCTGCTAGGTTTTTTAAGTGTTTGCATATTTAGCACAGTTCTTCCAGGAGGCGTTCACTGATGCTCATGTAGGTCCACCACCTATGTGTCAGTTTGTCAAATGTGTGACTATGATGCTGCCGGTTATCCCACTGAGAATACAGAGAGAGGCCTGGTCACCCATAGTGAACAGGTTTCAGCAGGGTTTTCAGATGAAAACAACCCTCTAAGAAAGACTTGGCAATCTACTTCCAAAAATAAACCAACAAAAACCCTTTGGTTTTGTCTGATGCAGTGCTGGATGGTGGGCTGCCTATAGGCTGAAAGGTCTGCAAATTACACAGTGGCTGAAACAATGGCTCCAGAAAGACAGACTCACAAGGGAAGCTACATGAGAACTGTCAATGTGGCTGATTAGGTAACGTTTAGTCTGTTGTACACGGGGTCACTACTGAGTCAGAATAACAGAATATTGGAAACAGATAACAACAATTTCCTATTTGATTTCTTAAAGAAAGTAAAAATCATTTACCTTCTCCTTGAGAAAGTAAATTAAAAATTAGACATGAACATTTCCCTTAGGGAGAGATTCAGAGTTAATTAAAATAAAGTAAATCACTTAAATCTAAAAGTACTTTTTAAAAATTCATTACTGTATTAGTGCGCTATTGCTATGTAACAAATCACCACAATTTAGTGGTTTCAAACACCATCTATCTATTATCTCACAGTGCTATCTGTCAAATTTCCAGGCACAGTCCAACTGAGTTCTGTGCTTAGGGTTCCAACCAGCTGCAATCACACTGCTGGCCAGACCCGAGCTTTCATCTGGGACTCAGAATCCTCTTCCAGGCAAACATGGTTACTGGCAGAACGGATTCCCTTGTGGCTCCGGAACTCATGCAAACCATTTCAAAGCCAGTCAGAGAACGTCTGCTGCCGTTTTGAGTCTCTCTAACCTCTTCCATCTCCGACACCTAACCCCCAAACCAAACTGTTTCCATCAAGTAGATTCTGATGCATAGCAATTCTACATAGGGTTTCTGAAGCCCCTGTGAACATGGTCTAGCCTTACTATCAGGCAGAGAGCGTTGTAAATTAGATCATGAGTGATGTAGTTAAGTTAAAATGTAGTACCTTATCAATTGCTCTCCCTTTAGACCCATGTTAAAGTTATCTCAGTTTTTAAATATTTTCTGCTTTCTTTTCTATTGAGTCTTTCTTAAGTTTTGTCCAGTCGTTGTTGTTGCTTGCTTGCTGTTTGTTTTGTATGACTTTCTGTATATGAAATCAAGGGTAAGTTAGTGTATGAAGACAATATGTGGATTAACAACTGCCTGTGAGCATGGCAGGGGTGGATGGAGAGCTAACAACAGTGAGCATGACCAGAAAATGTTCTTAAATGGATTGTGGTGATGATTGCATAAGTCTTCTTAATATGACTGAACTATTACATTATATGATGTGTGAAGTACCTCGCAAGAAGGCTATTTAAAAAAGAAAGAAAGAAAAACAGCAACCCATGAGCAGCCAGCTAAGCGCAACCATTGGTTTCTCTCCATCAGAGGAAAAATGGGTGGTGAAAATCAAACGGCATATGGACACAATTGGTCTAATGGAAACATCAATCTTTATAACCCTGAGGCCAGCAGCACTAGATGGTGCCCGGCTAGCCTATACCAACTGCTCTGAGAAGGATCACATTAGAAGGCCCCGGATAGAGTGGCAGATACTGTGGAACAAAACTCAAAATCATTTAAAAAATAAAATCAAGCTTACTGGTCCTCCCAGTGGAAACTCAAGTGCCACCCTGTAGGTCTGAAACAGAACTCATTCTGGCTGTAGAATAACCAACCGCTTAAGACGAAAAGGGAAGTACTTTCTCAATAACAAAGGTTCCGAGTGTTAAGAGGGCAGGCAGAACTGAAACGGGAAGACAGGAGGAAGAGGAAGAAGGGAAGGCACACTGAGATTGCCACGGATGAGGCGACACATGAGGTGTACGAATCGTTGAATGTCAGACTAGAGATCTGCTCTGGCAACCTTCACCTAATTAACAACAAAATGGTTGCAATTTTTGAAAATATTCTGCATGGCTGTGTAAAGCCACTGGCATTCTAGTTAAGAAATATATTTAAAATATGGCCCCTGTAGCTTTGGGTAAAACATTTGTCTCAATATTTCACACTTGGATCACCCTATTTATCTTCCTTAGGGAAGTTGTATGGAAAGCCACGGGCCAAATTTACTCTATACTCGTTTGCTATTCATTATTGTTGATAATTGTTCATTAATTGGTCCATTCCCACTAATCTTGCCCCAAAGCAATGAACTAACAAACATGCTTAATCTTGACATTCATATTATGCATATTGTCGATGTGTTTTCTTTCTAAACTAAATTGCTTATCTGATCTAAGTCTATAACAAATGTTCAAAGATTTCCACTAACATAGAGTAGAACATAGATGAATATATAGTTATCAAAATGCATTTTTCTAGTTTAACATTTTAATGTTAATAAACATTAGCACAACTAACTGTAAACAAACATATGTTTAAAAATAACCATGTGAAAAAATAGCCGTGAGTTTTCCATTAGAAAATCAGTGATCAATTCCAATGTGAAAAGTGAATTTGAAATATTATATTCTAAAAGCCAAATCAAAAATTAAAAAAGATTTGGAAACAGTAAAACTCTTGCCAAAATGTAGCAAGAGTAAGTTCTTTGGACAAATTGAATAAAACACAAAATCTCCTTAAAGAATAAGATGAAAAGAGAAAGAAATATCATGTAAAATGATCAGTAACTTTCTAAGTAATATAAAAGGTATAACAGAACCACAAATGATTACAAATGTTTTAAGAACAATATTTAAGAGGATATCTTAAATTAACACTGATTAATAAAATTACCATAAGCCTATCACTGAGTCAATCAGAGAAGCCATTTTCCATGTGTTCTGATTAAATTGCATATCCCACAATATGTCTTGACTATGGTTATAAATAGGTATGTCCTTCCTTTTGTAGTCTTAGTGAGGTCATGTAGAGTGGATCCTAAACCTCATTGCTTCTGAGTTATTCAAAGAGCAAATTAGACATAGAGACACACACAGGGGCAAGAAGTCTTATCAAGACGGCTATACCCAGAAGATGTAGCTATGAGTCTAAGAGTGCTGGCAGCTTCTAGAAACTGGCATGGCGCAAAGACCTGACGGTAGCCCTAGGTCGCTGATTTGAAGCTCTAGCGTTCTAAACTGGATGCAAGTACAACTCTGTTCTTTCATGGCACTCACGCTCATTTTTTGGTTCCAGGAGCACGAGATAGCACAGACACCCCACAACCTCCCACCTGGGATGACCCTCACTCCAGCCTAAGCAGGAACTATGAAGGAGTCGGGGCACCGTCCAGAGCAAAATCACCTCACCAGAGAATTGCGGTCAGTAAAAATGATCATTGTGGCAGGCATTCTCTATAGTCTCAATAGTTTGTCAGTGGTCTTGTTGCAATGGGATTCCATCATTGAGCCCAGAGTCGAAATGTGCCTGAATCAGCATCGATCACATGAAAGGAAGCAGCTGTTCTTCTTTATTTGGGGTTTATTTGGAATTCAAGTATTATGTAATTCTATTGATAACTCAAGGTATCTCTTCTTTGTTGAAGCTCTTCCTCCCTTCGGTATTAAGCACTTTGGGTGCTGTGTCAGCAGCCTGCTCCTTAGGGAGAAGTCCTCTTATGCCACTATCAGCACATCTATCCACCATGTTTGTATTTTGGAGCCTATTTTGCTTGAATTTTGTTAGAACATAGTGTGGCTTTCCTGGGGAGAATTTTTCAGAAAACCCAGCTTCGAATGGCCTAACCAAGAGGATGCTGTGTTCTCTCTCAAAATAGGGAGTTGTTAAATAGGACAGCCCTAAGATAGTTCATTTGGCAGTGCAACGTCATCATTGGGATGCCTGGTTGCCTTCCACCGTTTTGCTCTGCCATCCTCAGTGTTCTGGCTCAATACCTCCGTGGACATCACGTGGCTGTTGCCACTCCAAATATCACAGCCAAACCAAGACCCGCAGAGTGTTGACAAGCTGTTCCTTCATAAGCATCTCTTTTTAAGCAATTAAAGCGGTCACAGATGGCCTGCCCAGCGGAACTTCATTCACATCTCACAGTCAAGAAAACATGCCTGATTTCTGAATCTACATCTGATCTCGGGCAGGAATATGGAATAACCCCAGGTGCGTTTAGTAAAACACCCCCATGTGGTTGAGGGACCGCGTGTAGAAGAGGACTCTATGGACAAAACAAGGAAGAAGCTGGGGGGCGGGGGGAAGGGGGGAGGGTAAGGGGGGAGGGACATCCTGTCGAGTAGACAAAGCCGCTCATGCTTTCCTCACTCAGAAATACAGTTGTGAGGAACACTTGGGGGTCCTTTTTGGTTTTCAGGCTTAGTTTTCACTTCAAATTACTTCATACATTCATCCACTGGACACAGGGAGGCAGGGTCAAGTGCAGGGAAAGGAAGAGTGAATTGCACACGTTTGTTTCAACCAATGTTAGATGCTATGCGGAAGAACTTCGAAGGTCCATGGGCAGGAAACGAGGAAGGGGCAATGGAGTAAGACGAGAATGGAGTACGGAGGATGTTCGCTTCCACACGGGTTTATCTGACTTTTTTGATTCCTCCTATTTTAGTCTCGAAGAATTTCTCTTACTTCCTTGCCAGCTCAACCAGGCAATTAAAATAATGTACGAGGGGGCTTCAAAAAGTGTGTAGAAAAATGGGATTCCACAACCATGAAGTTTTTCCATGAATCTTTTGAAGCTCACTCATGCATAGACTTAAATATTTAGTTAGAATTGTTGACATTTTATACTAGGTGGCTTTTCCAGAATATCTCATCAAACTTAGGTTCCACTTGGATAGTGAAAAGACTCAGGATTTCTTTACTACATAATTTGAATGATTACCTTCACCTCTCCCTGTCACTTGCTTGAATAACTGTGGTGTTCTCACTGTTGTGAGTATGGAGACCCTGCTGGCTCAAAGCACCTCACCTCTACCTGGGTTCTCTTAATTTCCCCTCTCAATCCTGTCTCCATTAAGAGATGGCTCTTTACCATAAATATTTCCAACTAGGTCTACCCACAGAAAAAGGTCTATTTAATTATTGTTTTTACTCTATGATTTCAAGCAAGACTTCTAGAAAATTTAGTTCTTGACAAGGTAGAATACAATCACACAAAGAAAGGTGGAGATTAATTACATCCTGGCTAAGACAAGAGCCATGTGAAATAGATGATTTGCTATAATGCAGAATTTTACACATTATGATTATCTGTCATAAAATAAAACACATATGAAACTCTCTAATCAGGTTACCAGAGAGTTCAGGAAATATAGCTATCTACCCCTTGGTGATTCTTTCATGACCTTAAAATAAATTGCAGAGGAATATGAAAATAACCAACCAGAACCCCTGTATCAAGTGTTAAATAACCCCACACGATTCTTTCTTTGAAGGACTGGTGTGCTAAACCCAGCAGACAGTCTGGGTTTGATTCCCTCCTATAATCGTTACTAGGAAAGAGACAAAAGCGAGTCAAATCACCGCCCAGAGCCTCTGGCCATCATTTGCTCAATGAGAATGACAGCGCATCCCCTAAAAGAGTAAGCCAGGCATGTATTGCAAACACCGCTGACAGAGTTCTGATCATAGAGCTTGCCTTTAATACATGGCAGCTGTAACAAAGGATTCTATCGATAGCTAGTGGGTGTGTGTTTTTTTCGGTTCATCAAATAGTATTCTATATGCAGGAGTACATCTGATAAATGTTAGAGAGAAGCCTCAGTGAGATGATTGGCACAATACCACAACAATGAACTTGAGCGTGCCAGAGGTCCATCTCCATCCTCCACATCCACCTCCATTTGGTGATATATTTTTAAGGATACAATGATTCATTCTAATTGTTTACTTGGTTCTTAAAACTGTCTTGATTTCGTCCCCCAAAGCCACTCCCATGATATCTTAATGGCTCTCAAATCTGCACCATAGAATCTTATGACAAGGACTGATCCCCAAAAGTCAGGATTCATCAAATCCTACAGCCTTTGGTGCCACCTCCCTGGAGAGCTGGGAAGCAGTCACCTGTGAGGCCCATGGCATGAGCTATCTCCCCTAAATTCCTCATGCGACCCCTGGGACATGGCCTTTCTGCAAGGGTGCTTTCACACGCTGCGACTTCCATCCTACACAGTGCTCCTTCCAGGCCTGCTTGGGGGAGAACTACCTCAGCCCATTATTCCCAGGTTGATCTCTGACCTGAACCAACCAATAAGTTTTCAATGAAAATGAACCATTAAGAGAAGTCAGGTTAACACCTGGTCAATGCTCAAGACTATAAACTTCCACAACCCACAAGCAGGATAACCACCGCGGGGGCACTGATAAACTGCAAATGCCAAATGGCCAAGAGCAGGCCTGGACTGCAGACAGTTCATCCACTTCATCATCAGGAAAACGGCTTGTGCTACCTGCCTGCCTGCTGTTAGCTAGCTTTCTGTGGTTCTCTATGCAGATCAGCGCATATTCTACTACCCATATTCTCTTGGGGACATTGATGTTAAGGAGGAAGGCAGATAGACAGCTATACTTTACCAAGAATGTCCTTTTCTAAGGACTAGGGTCTCCTGACACTACCCAAACCAACAATGTTGAAAGCAACATGGACCGCCAGAAGGAAAAAACAAAACAAACCTCTGTTGGGGAGAAGCACATCTAGACAGTTGCCTAGACGTGCGATGGGTGACTTTGTCCTGCCCGCTTTGAACGAGTTCTCGGGAGAGTGCAGTCCCTGAAAAGGGACATTATGCTTGGTAAAGCAGAGCACCAGTGAAAAAGAGAAAGGTCCTCAACAAGCTAGAGGTCCAGGGGTTGCAACAATGGACTCAAGCAACACTATTGTGAAGATGGCGAGGGACCAAGCAGTTTTCATTCTGCTGTACCCAGCGCAGCTATGTGTCAAAACCAACCCAACAGCTTGGCCAAGCATGGTGCCCGGCATCAAGGATTGGTTCATCCTGATATTTCCAAACTGCACCAGACAAAGCCCCCCCATACTCACATCTAAAGAACCTTCTGGGACATCCAAAACACACTGGCTCATGCTCTTGAAGTCTATGGTAGTCAGTCTTCTTTGCCATATAATTCAAATGCATCAATTCATCTCTAGTCTTTCTCATCCATTGTAAAGCTTTCGCATGCATAGGAGGCAATTAAAAATACCCTGGGTTGAGTCAGGTGCCTTAGTTTTCAAGGTACCATCTCTATTTTGAATACTTTAAAAGGTCTTTCACAGCAGAGTTCTCTAACACAGTATGTCGCTAGATTTCTTGACTGTTGCTTCCCTGAGCATTGACTGTGGATCCACATAAAAGAAAATCCTTGTTGATGTCCACCTTTTCTCTGTTTATGATGATGTTGTTAATCGGTCCAATTGTGAGGACTTTTTTTTTTACTCTTAAGGACTAACTGGACGCGAAGCGCTTACTGATGAAGATCCAGTACTACAGCCTTCATTATGGATTACTCTTCAACATGAAGAAGAGATATCCTCACAATTGAACCATTAAGTCATATCATGAAACCTAGAGAAAATATTAAAGTTGTCTAAGACTTCGTCTTACAATCAGCTCCCATGGAAGAGTCAAAGGAACACTGAACCAGATGAAAAGGCCACGAGACAAGGAAAGGGTGATAAAACCTGACACGGTTTCATTTCCCCTCTTCTCCATTATCAGCTGACCTTTTATTTTTAAACTACAAAACTTGGAAATTCGTGAGTCATACAGGAAATCAGCAAAATGCCATATTTTCTGGAATAAGCAGGACATTACAATGAAAATTGCAGTTCCACACACAGCTGTAGTCAAGGGGACAAATTAGACTCTTATTCCTAATCTTGACACTTGCCTTCAAGAGGTTTGTTCAATGTAGGGAGAAAGAACAAAGGAGAAGCAGACAAGAAGAATGGCTACAACTTCTGGGAAGCCAGTCCCCTCCCCAAAAAGTGACAAAAAGGGCCATGTGGAAGAGACCTTGCTCTTCCAGCAGAATACATATGGAAAACCATCATCTCCATTATGGCATACCCTCCCTGCCCCCAGGAATGCTGTCATACCAAATGGCGCCCTTAAATGGTAAATTTTCCTTTTAAGAAATAACAGGGCAGAATTGGGGGTGGGGGAGAGTAAATTGGGAAGCTTATAATTCTTTATTGGATCCACAACTGCATTATTCACTCACTCAGCTAAGCTCATCAAACTCATACCCTAACCTTGCCACATCCATGCAAGAAGCAGGCCTACTCCATGCTAGGTGTGCTTAGGGTATATCTGTGAACAGTACAGACAGAGCCTATTGCCTTCACCGGGCTTACATTCTGGGAGGGGAGCTGGAGTTGGGGGACAAAGTGCTGTAGGTAATTGCCATTGAGTCAGTTCTGCCTCATGGTGAACCCATGTGTACAGAGTAGACCTGCTCCACAAGGTTTCCGAATTATGACCTCTCAGAAACTGCTCAGTAGACCGGACTGTCAAAGGGGTCCTCTATCTGCGTGGGTTCAACCCAACCACCTATGTTTTGGTTAGTAGTTGAACACTTTGCTTGTCAGTGTTTTCCACAGCTAACACACCACATTTCCACAGCAACCCCAGGAGGAAGTTACTATTATGATCCACATTTTACGGGAGGCGCTGAACAGTTCAGTAATTTAACGAGTAAGTTAGAAAGTGACTGAACCTGGGATTTGAACCCAGACCCTCTCACTCCAACATAGTCATGTGGGCTCATCTTATTACATTCTCTCCTCATTAAGCCCTCTTGTATTTGCTGCTTTGCTATCTGTGCCTGATACTGTATAAAGGTAAGATACTTGCTCTCTCTTAACAACCCACCGCTCACAGCCCTTCAAGGTCCGGCTCGTGGGTGCTCAGTAAATACTTACTAAATCCGTGATTGACCTCTTATTACTAAATTACCTGGGCTGGAGTTACAACAGCAAGTGTTAGCACCATCTAGTGGAGAGAGACCTGGCACTGGAACGGCTACCATTATGCCAAAAACAGGCAGGAATTACTGTTACCTGGATAAGGCAGGTAATGGTCTTCAGGTAGGTACTCAGCTGCCATTCCACAGATGACTAACACTGGATTGATAGCATTACCTTCAAGTTTACCAAAAACGACTCACCTGGTCTAGCGTATACAAGTAATCCAAACACAAAATAGTTCGAGTGTTCATATTCTTCAAGGATCAACAAAGCTGAATATTTCCAACTGATTTTTTCTCAAAAAACTATGATGGGCCATTATAGTACATTAGAGGAGATGTTAAATTTGTATAGCAAAGCCCTGCATATATGAATCCACAGACAGCTGCACTAATCTTGTTAAAGCAAATAAAGCCAATCATTTTGAGACCAGGGATTAAATTGGCTCCAGATAAAATGCCTGAAGAAAACGGTTGTCTCTGCTGTCTGTTTCTCCTGGAACTCGACACTCTGTGCTCCTTCTTTTAATAAGCATTAGCGAATCGTGATATCGATGTACAAATATTAGATAGAATAAAAGGATGGTCCCATCTTCGCAAGGTCCTAGAGAGGAAAACAGAAACAAACCGCGCTCACCACCCTTATGCTACATACAGCCCTCTTGTAATCTTAAAAGCAATTTTTTTCAGTTGGTCATTTGCAGCTGCTGTTCCCAATGGACATAAAGTGAAGAGAAAGAACAGAGAGAGAAATGTGCAGGAAACTAGAGTCACAGGTCAGAATGAGGAAGTCTGGGGCAGCGTTCACTTCCCTTCCCCACCTTGTAATCCGACCAACTCTTATTCATCTTTAAACACTTGCTCAACTGCCACCTCCACTGTGACTTCCTATCAGCACTCTACTCCCAGCTCCCTTCTCCTCCAGATCCTGTGGCAGTTGATAGATAACATACTATGATGTCATATCATTATCGTTATCCACTGATTTGTCCTTCTCCCACGAGACCGTGGCCTTCCTAATGAAGTTTCTCAGCACATCTGCCGGTTAAATAACTCTGACAGTACAAGGGAGTAATAATCATCTGAATCAAATATTGTTCTTCCCTAGCTATGCCTGGTCATTTTACACAACATAAAACTCTTGAAAGTACCATAAAGCATCCAGCATTTCTCAAGGTCCTTGCTTTCACCCTTCCCTGTGTAGTTTTTTTCCCTCCCTCATGGTGATCAAGAGGAATCCTCCCAAGCCACAAACTATGGAAATGTGAGGTGGGAAAAAATAACCCAGGGCTTCAGTTCCAAATGCTATTTTCATCTGCTCTGCCCACGATAAAACTGTGTTGGGAGGGATGCCGCACGCACACCAGTGTGCATCTGCCTGAACTGAAAAAGAATGTAGAAAGACTCACTGGGCACATCAACTCCTCTCTAAAGATCCAAGTGCCCAGACATGATCTGCTTCTCTGAATGCCATGGGCAAGTGTACTGCTGAAGGTTAACAGCCATCGAGGATCACAGGTAGTTTCCCCTAAAGTGATAAATGAACAGAAAGACCGGCCTTGTATGGTTGCAGGAAGTTGCTTACAAGTAAACAAAATAAGTCAGCAGGGAAAGAACTAGACTTGCTAAATGGGTCTTGTTGGCATGGGGTACTGGTGAAGCCTTTGGATTTGGAAAGATCATAGAGTCAAAATTCAAATCCCTGATCTGCAACCTTGGAAGGTGGAACTTAATCTCTTTGTGTCTCAAGTTTTCTTAACTAGCACAATGAGAAGACTGGAAGAGGTTTGTCAGGAACACGTAACAGGAGGGTTTGGTGAGCACTCAGTAAATATCAACAATGAATAATACTAGCCAGCTATTCTATTGTTTCCTAGTTTATGAATCTATTACTTGTAAAATGCATTCAGTGCACACGTGTGAAGCACGGTGCTGAAGAGCTTCACACACCTCCCTGAAGTTAGTTCCCATCTATAAGAATGGAAAGACTGTAGATAATGAATCTTTTTGAGGCCAATACTCATTTATCTTGGTCGTATGATATTTGAACAGCATGTCAAATGTTCTGCAATGATTTACTCAAATTTCATTGTTAAAATATACCAATTTTTATCAACCCTCACCACCCCCTTTTTTTTTTTAACTCACTGCCATCAAATCCATTCCGATTCATAGCAACCCTCTAGGACAGAGTAGAACTGCCCGGTAGGTTTCTGAGATTGCAGCTCTTCAAAGGAATAGAAAGCCAGGTCTTTCTCCTGGCTGCTATAAAAAGCCTCATGTAAATACGGGTGCCTTCCCTTCCAAATCTGCACCCCAAGGAGACCCCAAATTAGTGGACGTGTCCTTCTTGGTGTGGTTTGGCTTTCTCCCTTTTCAAGTTGTTTTCTCTGGAGCCTTCAGGATAGAACTTCTCAGTGGCTATAGTTAAACTCCCTGGAATTGTGACAAACCACTCAGAAGACCATGTTTTGTGGGGTTTGTTTTTAAATTCAGATTGACACACGTCTCCTCACATAAAAATATACAACCAAATATATTCCTACACCATTTGTGTACTTTACTCAATTAAATGACAAGACACATTCATATGGTACTTTCTGCCAACTGGTGACAAATTAAACTGGCTGAGGAACCCCTTAATTGGCTCTCTTTACACTGAGCATTTAACAATTAATGACTGCCTGCACTTGTTACTTGCTGTGATTCTAATTTGAAACAAGTATTTCCTACTCTGTTCAGCTACTGTATCAGTTCAACTAAAGAGGGAGCTATTAAAAAAATACTTTCATTTGCAACTACTCATCTGTGTGAATCTAGGTTTTCTTAATACCATGAAAAGAGGGAGAGAGAAGTGAAAATGAGAGCGCAAATGAAGTTGGATGCTTAAATAGATGTGACTGTGTCGCCCAAAATACAAATCCCACTCAGAAGTTTGTTAAATCGACTTCCCTGCTCTATTGGATGACTTAATCAAATGGCATGTTTTAAACAACAGGAAATTATACTCATACACCTCTTAGATCCCTCATTACATGTATCATTACATGATATTTCATTTACTGTGGTGGATTCATGAACCTTTTGTTCCATGGCATCCTCTCTAATGAATTAGTCCTCTTGGGCTAGTAAATGCCAGGTGGGACACACACACAAATGTCACTCACAGCTATTCCTTAGAAGGCTTAAATCTTAAAAACAAACAAACAAACAAAAAAAAACAGCAGACATGACCAACATGTCCCTACTTAGAGAAAGGAAATATGTGGGCCGCGCTGTGACAGTGAGTGGGAATGATCAATTTCAAAGGAGACGCTAAAGGAACACCAGTTACCCTACAGCAAAGGTGTGGTCCGCTCTCTGAGTATGTACAGAATGAAGGAGGGGGGTTAAACAGATCCAGAGATAGAAAATGATTCCATAAATGCTCAAGAGAGTTGAAAGGACTGGATGTATATGCTGACATTCTGGTGCATGTGCAATGAGAAGCGAGAGGGCAGGGCACAGGAGGAGGGACTGCTACTCCCATTCAAAGATTTTGATTTACCCATCGCTAATAAGTTCACAGCGAGGTATGTTCATTCCTTTGGGGTTCTCTCCCTGTTGTGTGTGTGTGTGTGTGTGTGTGTGTGTTCTCTCTCTTAGTTACAACACTATTACAGGGAAATTACAGTAAACGGGAGCTCAATAATTCTTGTTTCCCCTAATCTTTCTTAACAGTTTCTCACAACTGTGAAAGCTATTCCAGTAGCTGGCTGCGGGTGGGGCCAGGGAGGGGGGTAGGTTTTGGTTCCTCAACCATGACATATTCAGTTACAGCTGGTTCCTATAGCTCTTTGGCATTTCTGTCAGAAATGTCCCCAACCTTCTCTGGCTTTCTTCTTCTTTTCAGTAATGTACAAAGAGACAAAACTGATTTTTTTTTAATTGAAAAGGAAAGTAATCATAAAAATATTATGTTCCTCATATTCAAAGCTCTCTACCAGCCAGAGAGCTTATGGACATGGGTGATATGTGAACTCTTTTTAAGTCAAAGATGCTTTTTAAAAAGGGAGGGGGGTCACATAAATTCCTCCCCCCAGGTCTCAGTGAATGGAACCTAACCATAATGCAATTTTTCCAGTCTCTTAACTTCCAGTCAAGTATGACTTACATGCACAACACAATGGGGAGTTACATTTTTTTCAAGCAATTTTTCTTTTAATTTTCACTTAAGACTTTAAAAAGTTGAGAATGCCATTAGGGTTATAAAATAACCTTTAAAACTTATTAAAATATAAGTATATTTTGCTAATATATTTTAAATTTTTGATTAATTTTATGTGATATTTTAATATAGTCAAATCAATCCATTTGTTCGTTTATTATTTATATGGGTTTTCTTTTCCTTTTGTCAATAACCAAATTAACAAGTTAAGTATTTACTCTGATTTATTTTAGAATTTAATGAATCATTATTGCTATTATTTACATTTTAATGTGTTATTTTTATTCTTAATATATGAAGAGATTTTTCATATACTAAGATTTGTTTCTAGGACATTATCAGATCTGATTAATTACCAATTCTTATACCAAAACTCTTATAATATCCACTCATAGATATTTATCATGAAAAAAATCACAGCTGACAAATATGTTAATATTCTTAATAAAAATTCTTAACAGCATATATCTTGAATTCTCAAATGTAGGGGAACTGTTAAATAAAATACAGTAAATGAAGTTACTGAAAGTTGTCATTTTAAAAAATTATATAATGATATTATAATTGTTCTCAGTATAACTAAGTGAAAAACAACAAGGTAGTAAACTATATCTCTAGTATGTATAAATCCACTTTTGAAAGTTATATGTAACAGGAAAACAACTTTATTAGCTACCTCTACCACCACTATCTTCTAAAGAGGATAGAGATGAGCAAAAAAGTTAAGAGATTCCCTGAACAATAAAGAATGAAGGCATAAGGTGTTAGAAGTCTAGAAAAGAACTTGGCAGAAGATAGGAACTAGCAAGAAGGAAGAATAAAGTGAAAGGAAAACTGGAGGTTCTCTAAAACACAATTCCCAAAGAAAACATACAGTGTCAAAAGTTGCTTATCAGTTATTATGATCATTTCTAGACTGTTATGTAATATATTATATTACAATATATTATATAATAACTCTAAATTATCCAGATACCTAGGATTATTTCTTCCATCCTGTGTGCAGATTTCTAGAGTTTTTGTTTTTATGTTTGTTCCTCTTTTTCCATTTTTATGTGCCCCTCCCCAGTCTTCTTACAGGCTTATCTTCAGCACACTGAGTTGTGTAGCAGGCAGGCACTGAAAAGATTAACCAGTTCAACACACTCATTTTACAGAAGAGCAAACTATCTCCCTCCTCCACAGAGAGGCTCCTGGCTCCAACTGTTTACTGCTTTAATGAGCTACCGCGAGCAACTTTTCTCCCTTTTCTAATTTTCTGCTTCTAATCTGACAACTGGGAACCCAGATAAGTAGCCTTGTTAGAACTGTGCCAAAAATAACCAAATTTTAAATGAAAAATTATTCGAGGAACACAAATTAAGAGCGTTCACATTGTTCTCTGGGGCCACATCCTGTGGAAATGTGGAGGTCTCGTTTCGTGGTTTGGAAGTGTGTTTAAAATCCGATGCTAAAGATTTTTAGCACATTAACACACGGAATACTAATCCTCTGAGAAAGAGGGTCTCTTCCCCTCATGAATTCTCTGTGTAAATAGCTTAATTATTCTGAGACTGGACTTTCTCAAATGCACAATGGGGATGACCTCTACTTAGAAGACAGTTGGAGGAATTAAATGAGTCTTAGAATACCAGGGGATCTTGTTAAAATGTAGATTCCGATTCAACACACATGGGATAAAAATGCAAATTTTCAGAAGCACTGATAACTATATAAAACACTGACATCAGAATCCATTCTGACTCACTTCGACCCTATCGGACAAGGTAGAACTGTCCTTTAGAGTTTCTGAGATGGTCACTCTTTACAGAAGTAGAAAGTCTCTTTATTCTCCCAAGGAGCTGGCTGAGGGTTTGGAACTGTTGACCTTTTGGTTAACAGCCCAACTCAGTACCACGACACCACCAGGAATGCTGTAGAAGCCGTGATAGTAAGAGTTAACAAAATGGAAGTTGTTTCTCTTCACATTTCGTCAAGTAGCAGAAGCAGCAACATTGGCAAATCCTAACATAGCATCTTTACGTCATGTGGCTCATTCAAATCGAATAGAAATCTGGTAAAAGCAATACTGGGTTCTCCACAAGGATTTCCAGTCTGGATGACTCTACAGTCGCCTGCAGGCTTTTGTAACTTTTCGAGCTTAGTTATAAAACCAACTAACTGTTAGTTTTGTAACGCCCCACTTGAATGCATTCCAATTTAATTGGTTTGAATTGTGGCCCAGGTTGAGAACCACTAGAAAAATGCCTTAAATCTTGCTGATAAATGGCTATCACTTTTGTGACTCAGACAGAAACTGGAGTGGTAGGGATCCGCAGTGCCCAGACAATGTTTGAGCCTGAGAGACTAAGGCAATAAATTTGTCAGCATGGAAGAATTTTCAGATTTGTATTGCAAAGTTCAGAGACTCATCCTTAAGCCAAATATACAGAATGTACATTTCTTAAAATAAAATTCTGAAATATGGGCAGCTGAGTCAGACTGATGATGAATGGATTGTGGCATGCCATATAAGCCACCTCATATTTAATAGTAAATATTGATAACTCCCTTTAGGTGGATGGTTCTGTTCCAATGGAAAGAACCATTTGGAAGGAAGAATGGTACTCAGCTGCTTCTATTTTTGAAACACTGGAAAATATTATTAGAATGCCTAAGAATATAGAATGATCAGGAATTTGAATCAAAACAGAGGCCAAGATGAACCAGATCGCACAAATCTGCCAAGTGAGCAAAATTAGGCTCCTTCCACAGATGCACTAGAGACGCCCCCACAGGGCCACAGCTACGTGCCAGCAGTTCCTACTGCAAGCAAAAGACGGAGGAGTCTCCACTTACGTTTCACCTGGCAGCCACCATTGTACAACAGGCCTCAACGGAAATTCTCCCAAGACAGACAGACCTTCAAAATTAGTCTACCGAGTACCCTGATTTTTTTTGCTAGAAACAAACAACCCAGTTGTTTGCTTAAGTAACTCATAAACTCCTTCAAGCAGGGTCACATCACCCAGAGATTAATGATAAATACCTGTAACCTAATTTTTCAAAGTTCCAAAATGTCCCACATATGAAATAAACTAACTTAAGTTTGTCCTTAACGTGATATTAAAAATGAGGTTGTGTGTTTATTTAGTTTTGAAGCTGCTGCTGCTGGTGTGGCATGCTGTTGCATTGACTCTCCCTTACCGTGATATTATGTGACAGAGTAGAAGCGCCCTTAGAATTTCAAAGGTTATAAATCTTTACAGAAACTAACTGCCCCATCTTCCTCCCAAAAGACAACTGGTAGGTTTGAACTAATAACCTTTCCATTAGGAGCCAAGTGCTTAACCATTGCACTACCAAGGCTCCCTACAGTAAATACTTAGTAAGTAACCAAACAGTAAGGGTTTGCTTGCTAAAAAAATCTCCCTACCACTGCTTTCTCTAGCTTCTTCAAGGAGGCTTGTTCTCAATCCCTTTCCGTGCTTCCTCTCCTCTTCTTGCTTCTTCCCTCCACCTTCCGTTACATAAACGCACACTTGGCCTCTCTGTTAAAGCCTTCTGATCAGATTCTATCCTAAACCCATAAAGAGTAGATTTTGTCATTTCTACTTCATCTTAACCCTATTGTACAAGCTAACTGATGAGATGAGGTGACCGATGACTTAGAGGAATTGTGGAGAGGAAAAGAGAGGAGCGAAGGAGGAAGGTCACATGGCTCCTTCTTCCACTCTGCCCCTAAACATGGAGAAAAGCAGAAAGCCAAGGCACAAGTTTCCTGAACATCTTATACTTACAGCAGCCACCAAAATAAAGAGAAAGAAAACATGTGACAAAGGCATGAAGTTTTTCTTAATCTTTTTTTTTTCCTGTCAAAGTTCACTTTAATTCTGATAAATTTGTCATAATCTTTCAATTCTGGAAGTTTACCATTATAAGGGCTCGTAAGACTTTTCTCCAAAAGCGAGAATTAATTCACACCATTATCTCCTGAATGATTGTTATTGCTGTTTTTAGTTGCCATTGAGGCAGTTTTGAATCTTGGTGAACAGAATGAAGCGGTGCCTGAGCCTGCGCCACCTTCGTGAACAAATCCCGCTGAGCTTTATCCTTTGGCCAACGTTGCCCTTCTGATCTCCAATAGCTGATTACTACGACAGCATACTTCCCTAGTGTTATTGGTCACCTTTGTTGTCACAGGCTCTCGGGTCACATTGAGGATGGCTTACAAGGATGCGAAATGATTGAAAGGGAAAAGCAGGGCTGTATTTGGTGAGCCAAGCGAAGGAACCCCAGGGGACTTACATCACTAAGTGGTGCCCTCAGCAACAGGCTTTGAGTTGGTGCAGTAACTTGAAGCAGGCTCTCACTGGGGGAGAGACTCTGGAGTTGACTAGATGGATCAAAGGGGTGGTCTGAGGTTGGCTCTTGGTTTGCGCACGCCTTGGGGATTTTTATGGGGTTAAGACGGCCTCTTGGAGGACACAATGGCAGTCTCCCAGCCCTTGCAGCAACATAAATGTCAGCAATTGTTCACGAAAAGTTGCCCAGTCTGTTGGAAGTGGTTATTCTCCCACAGCCTCTTGGCTTTGGTTTGGTTTGGTTTTTTAGATAGATGAGAGAAAGAGAGAGAGATTTCCCAGAACTGTAAATATGGGAATACTACAAAGAAGGAAGTTATTATTGTCTCAAGCAATTATGCCATCTAGTGGTGTCATGTAATTTTAAGAACACGTGTCGCTTTATAACCCTGCCTTTTGTGTGTCTCTCCACTTGTTTGTCAGTTTGTCACACTACGGTGGCTTGTATGTTACTGTGATGCCTCAAATACCAGCAGTGTCACTCATGGTGAGCAGGTTTCAGCTGAGCTTCCAGACTAAGAACAGACTACGAAGAAGGAGTAGGTAGTCCACTTATGAAGGAGTAGCCACGGAAATCCTTCTGAACAGCAGAACATTGTCTGATACAGTGCCCCAAGATGGACCCCACAGATAGGAAGGCACACAAAATACCAACTGCAAAGAGCTGCCGCCCCAACGTAGTCTATTTTAATGACATGGATGGAGCAAAGGTTTCAGGATCTTCATTTGTTGATGGGCATGACTCGAAATGAAAATAGTTGAGACACTGGAGTGTGGAATGTATGAAGTATGGATCTAGAAAAATAGGAGTCCATGAAAGATGAACAAACACATATAGATACCCTAGACTAAGCATTAGTGAGCTGAAATTAGTGAGCTGATATTGACCATTTTAATCAGACAATCATAAAGTTTGTGGTGATACAATAACAAACTGAAGACGAATGATGCTGCATTCATTGTCAAAAAGACATTTCAAGATTTGTCTTGACATATAATGCTGTCTGTGATAAGATTATATCTATATGCCGACAAGGAATAGTTAATACAACTATTCAAAGTAAAGCACCACCTCTGATAACTATGATGAAGCAAATGAAGAATTCTTACCTACTTGGTCTGAAATTGATCAAATACGTGAATTGATAATTACTGGTAAATGGAATTAATAATTACTGGTGATTAATGCAAAAATGATCAACGGAGAGGAAGAATCAGTGGTTGGAAAACATGGCCCTGGTGGTCAAAGCAAACCTGAAGATCCCAAAAAAAGAATCTTGAACTTCTTGATGAAAAAAACCCTTTTTCAACAACTTACACACAGGCTATGCACATGGTCTTCCCCGAATGGAATACAAGGGAACGAAGTTGACTACATATGTAGAAACAGACAAGGGAGGAACTCAATATCATCGACCAAAATAAGACTGAGGACCAACGGTGGGAAAGACCATCAACAAGTTCAGGTTGCAGCTGGAGAAAATTAAAACAAGTCTAAGAGAAACAAAATAATCCTGATAACTCTACCTGAATTTGGAGCCCATTTCAAGAATGGATTTGATGCATTGAATATTTATGATTGAATACCAGATTAGTTGTGAGACACTTTCAAGAACATTATAAATTAAGAAATCAAAAAGTCATTTTAAAAGAAAGAAAACACCATAGTGATTGCCAGAAGAGACTCTAAATCTTGCTCTAATATGGAGAGTAGCTAAAATAAAAGAAATTATGAAGTAAGAGAATTGAACAAAAATTTTGAAAAGGCAGCTCAAAACAAAATAAAGCATTATAATGGCAGGAGCAAAGACCTGGACTTAGAAAAAGGAAAGAGAAGAAGACACTCAGCATGTCTCAGATTGAAGGAACTGAAGAAAAAATTCAAGCCTCCCACTGCAATATTAAAGAATTCTATGGGTAAAAATGTAATGCAGTTAGAATCAAAAGAATATAGAAGGAATACACAGAATCACTGTACCAAAAATAATGGGTTGATGCTCACTCACTTCAAGAGGTAGTGTATGATCAAGAATTGGTGGTATTGAAAAAAAGAAGTCCAACCTTTATTGAAAGGATTCATGAAAAACAAGGGTCCAGGCACAGATAGAATATAACAACATGAAGCATTCAACTCTATGGGTCATAACAAACTATGGATAGGGTTGCACTGGACGGGAATTCCAGAACACTTAATAGGGCTCATGCAGAACCTGTACGTAGATCAAGGAGCAGTCATTTGAAAAGAACAAGGGGGAAATGTATGGTTCAAAATCAAGGAAAGTGTGCATTTGGGTTATAATCTTTCACCATACATCGTTGATCTGTGTGCTGAATAAATATTTTGAAAAGCTGGACTGCAAGGAGAATATGAATAGCATCAGGATTGGGGAAAGGCTCATTAGTTGATATATGCAGATGCTGAAGGCAAAGAGGACTTAAAGCACTCTTACTAACGGAGATAAAAATATACGCAGCCTGCAGCATGGGTTACGACTCAGTGTAAGAGAAACAAAAATCCTTACAACCGGATCGATGGACAACATTATGATACAATGAGGATAGACTGAAATTGTCCAGGATTTCATTTTACTTGGATCCGTAATCAATGATCATGGAAGCAGCAGTCAAGAAATCAAATGGCAAGCTGCTTTGGAAAAATCTGCTGCAAAAGTCATCATTAAAGTAGTTAAAATGCAAAGATATCACTTTGAGAGCTAAAGTGCACCTGACTCAAACCAGAGTATTTTCAGTTGCCTCATATGTACACAAAATCTGGCCAACAAATAAAGAAAAGTGGGGAAAAATTTGATGGATTCACTTAAATAATGGTGTTGATAAAGAATATATAAGGTTCTATGGAATGTCAGAAGAATAAGCAAATCTTCTTGGAGAAAGTGGCCAATGTGCTTCTTAGAAAGTTCCTTCCACATACTTTGGCCACATTATCAAGAGAGGTCAGTCCCTAGAAAGGGACATCATGCTGGGGAAAGTACAGAATAGGCCAAGAAAGAGGAAGAGTCTCAAGAAGAAGCATTGACACAGTGGCTGTAACAATGGGCTCAAACTAAACAGCAGTTATGAAAATGGTACAGAGGACCAGGCCGCGTTTTGTAATGTTGTATACAGGTCACCAGTAGGAACTGACTCAATAGTACCTAACAATTTGGGGGCTGAAAATTGAACCATGGGGGCAAATTCATTTTCAGGTCTATAGAGTATTGAAAAATCATAGCCTAAGGGGTTCTATCAGTCTTTATACAATAAATAAGACCTGTTTCTTTTTATTTTTTACTCTGAATTTTATTCCACATTTCTCTCCAATCCTGTCTAGACCCTTCTTATGTGATCCCTTTCAGAGTAGTTCGTAGTGGTAGCCAGGCACTATCTCGTTTTCCTGGTCTCAGGGTTGTGGAGGCTGGCATTCAACTGGTCCATTGGACCAACTGTCTCCACAGGTTTTCAATTTTCTTCTCCCTTCTTTGCTCCAGAGGAGGAAAGACTAATAGTTACACCTTAGATGGCTACTTACAAGCTTTTAAGACCTCAACGTGAGATGTAGACTATTATTTATATGGAATATGCCAACTGACTTTGGTGTCCCCAAGACAATGATACTGAGCCCCCATGTCCATTGACTCATTCAAGATGCTTGGTTATTGCTAAGAAATTTTCATAACTTTTCCCTTTGCATGATCCACCACATACTTGGAGATGGATTGACCCAATGGCAACAATATTAAACTCAAAATAACAATAATTGTGAGGCAGGTGCAAGATTTCATTCTGTTGGGCACTGGTCATTGTGAAAACCAACTCCACAACGCCCAACAACATGACACAGTAAGCTGAATCCCTAATTGAATTAAAATAATCAATCCCATAATATAGCATCGTTTAGAACATGTATAATTTTTATACAAAATGCTGTTTACAGTAAAAATGTATCAGGCATACCAAGACACAAAACCCAGAGAAACAAATAGATCACATAAAAACAAAACAAAAAAAGAAACCCTATATGTGATCAAGATTATTGGAGTTAGTAGATAAACTATCGAACTATGATTAACGTACTCAAAAAGAATTCTAGTTCTTTTTTTCAGTCCAACATAAAGATACTAGATGAAGATGAATGGAATTTCACCAGAGAAAAAGAAGCAAACTCAAGTTCTATTACAGGAAAATACAATAAAAAAAATCCAAAAGATTGGACGTAGCATAAGAAACAATTGATAAGTTAGAAATCAGGTCAAAAATTTCAAATCTGAAGCTCAGAGTAAACAGTAAAATGGGAAACACCAAAAAAGGAATAAGCGAGCTGTAGGATATAGCCACTCACACGGACTCACTGCCATCGAGTCCGTTCCAACTCTTACAACCCTACAGGACAGAGTAGAACTGCCTATGTTGATTTACGAGACTCTTTGCAGGAGTAGAAAGCCTCATCTTTCTGTCGAGGAGTGGCTGATAGTTTTGAACTGCTGACCTTGTAGTTAGCAGCCCAATTCATAACCACTATGCTACCCGGGCTCGCATGTCCAAGGGAAAAGGCCTAATTATGTATATTTGAATATAATGAAGAGAAAAAAATTAAATAATTACAGTATTCAACAGATTAAACACATCAATACACAAACTAAATAATTACTAAAAATAACAACCTATCAAACCTTTCACCATTGAGTCAGTCCTGACTCACGGCAACTTTACGTGTTACAGAGCCACACTGTGCTCCGTAGGGGTTTTGGACTATAATCTTTACAGAAGCAGATTGCCAGGCATTTTTTCTTCAATGCCACTAGGCTTGGACCGCCAAACTTTAGGTTAGTGGTCAGTGCAAACCATTTGGGATACAACAGGAATGCAACAACACCAAAAAAGCCAGCCCAAGGACACTGTTGAAAAGCTGCTTAAAACGTAACAGGAACTGGAAACACTGGGAGTCCAGGGCAGATGGTCCCTTCAGGACCAGTGGTGTGAGTGGTGATACCGGGAGGGTGGGGTGGGAAGGGGGAACCAATTACAAGGATCTACATATAACCTCCTCGCTCAGGGATGGACAACAGAAGAGTGGGTGAAGGGAGATGTCGGACAGTGTAAGATATGACAAAATAATAATTTATAAATTATCGAGGGTTCGTGAGGGAGGGGGAAGTGGGAAGGAGGGGAAAATATGAGGAGCTGATGCCAGGGACTTGGGTGGAGAGCAAACGTCTTGAGAATGATGAGGGCAATGAATGTACAAATGTGCTTTACACAATTGATGTATGTATGGATTGTGATGAGTTGTATGAGCCCCTAATAAAATGATTTTTTTTTAATATTAGACAGAAAGGAAATCCTAAAAGCGGTCAGACAAGTAACTTCTGAAATAGTACTAATGATAGCTGGTAGCTGATTGCTGACTTTTCAACAGAAACAATGGAAGCTTGAAGACAATGGAATAGTGTTTTAAATATGGGAAATACATACACAAAACCCTGTAAACCTAGAAGTCTATATTGACATATATCTTGATATATAGGCTCTATCTAGAGCAATGGTTCTCAACCTTTCTAAGGTCACAACCCTGTAATACAGTTCCTCGTGTTGTGATGAACCCCAAACCATACATTATTTTCATTGCTACTTCATAACTGTAATTTTGCTACTGTTATGAATCAGGTGACCCCCATGAAAGTGTCATTTGAACCCCAAAGGGGTCGTGTCCCACAGATTGAGAACCACTGACCTAGAGAATTGAAGGCAAACAATGCATTTTCAGACAAGTAAAAAGTGAACTTGTCACCCATAGACCCTAGAAGTGAGATGGCGGGGAGGGGGATCTTAACAGGAGTCTAAATGGAAGAATAGTCCCAGATGAAAGCATTCAGAAGAAATAAGTAACAATACAAAAAGCAATCATGTAGGAAAATAAGAATGGATACGGAACATTCTCCACTGCTGGTAGGAATGTAAAATGATAAAGCCCTTTTGAAAAATGGTCTGGCAATTCCTCAAAAAATTAAAAGTAAAATTACCATATGATCCAGAAATTCCATATATATATTTAAATGCTACCAAATCATTAGACAGAGTAGAACTCATAGCAACCCCATAAGACAGAGTAGAACTGCCCCATAACTTTCCCAAGACTGTCTTCCTTCTGGAAACATTTTTTTCTCTAAAGCAGTGGTTGCTGGGTTCGCACCAACCTCTTGGTTAGCAGCTAAGCATCTAACCACTGCATCACAAGGACTATTTAGGTCTGTGCCTTAAGGGTGTGAAAACAGCCACACAAATCAAAATATGTAGGCTGATGTTCACTGAAGCATAACAAAATGGTGGAAATAGAGTGTCCACCGATAGATAAGTGAATAAATAAAATCTGGTATATACTGGTGACCCTTCAATTTTGTGGGTTATACTGCTGATTTTTTTAATGCTGTGATACTTATCATCTCTACTTAAACAGTTCATCTCTCTAGCAAATTGTGTATCATAGTTTTTTTTTAAGTGATCTCTTGCCGTTCTCAAGTATTTTCAATGGGTTTGGTACAATTCTGTAACCCTTGAATAACATCATAGGACCCATAAAAATTGCCACTAGTGATGTTGGTCATGCTTTGAAGCAGAGACCATCCACGACTATAAGAAAAAGTTGAATTACTTGATATGTACTCACAGATTGTGGCCCGCATTGTAAGATCATTGTTAAAATTAAAAAGAAAGAAAGAAAAGAAAAAGAAAATTCTTAAAGCCATTGCTATAGCTACTCCAACAAGCTTTGAGCTTTTTGCAGAAGCTTTTAATCTTGTATTAAAAACAGAGCTATTACATGACTGTACTATCATATAACATAAAAAACATGTGTTGATTGTTATTGGTAAGGCTTCGAGTCAATGATAGGCTATTAGTAGTTATGTTTTGGAAAGTCAAAATTTATAGCTGGATTTTCAGCTATGCAGGGGCCAGTTCCCCTAGCCCAGAACTGTTCAAGGCTCAAGTATACATAGAGTGTAATGCTACTCAACATTCAAGAAAAAGAAAGAAATGTTGTTACCTGCTAGTACATGAATAAACCTGAAAGACTATGCTGAGTGTGGGGACATTAACATCTAAGGCAGTGGTTGGTTACAAAAACAGACTGATGCATTTGTTACCACTCAGGAAAAAAAGAGGTGGGGGGGGGAGGGTGTTGGCATGAAACAGCAAATAATAATATGATTTTATATATTATAAAATTTTATATAATTTTACACCTACAGTAGCAGTCTAGCAACAACAACAAAATGTTTTTAATGTTATATTGTTGATGCTACTTAGGTACAACTAAACGCTTCATGGGATTCATTTTCTTGGTTAGAAGATTTATGGTCATGGCTTCATGAGTCTATCCAGTCAATTGGTCTAACAGTTTGAGAATTTCTGTTCTACCTCTCAGAGCCCTGGTGGCATAGTGGATTATGGGTTGAGCTGTTAACCATAAAGTTAGCAGTTTGAAACCTCCAGCCAACCAGAGGGAGAAAGATGGAGCTTTCGACTCTTCCACAGGGGCAGTTTTACTCTGTCCTATAGCACTGCCATGAGTCAATTGACTCAATGGCAAAGAGCTTGGTTTGAGTTTGACTCTACTTCCTAGTTTAACGAATAGCACCTTGGTCTTAAAAGCTTGTGAGTGTCCACTCAAGCTATTGCCATGGCATAGAACTCCACATTCATATGGAAACCACTTACCAAATCCATTGAGATTTGGGAGAATCCCCTAAGCCTAATGCCTCAAAGTACATTTTCAACCTTGAACCATTTCTCATAAGGCCAGCGTTAAAATAAACAGCAGTGGAGCACAATTTATTTTTTAACTTACCTTAAGCATAACACCCTTATAGATAATGAGGTATATGATCTTAATCTGGCAACAATCTAAAGCGCAGATGAGACCTTTAAAGGGCAGAATACCTAATTTATTGGAGAGAGATTAAGAATGGTTACACCGCGAAGTGCGCAACTAAATGTCATTGAACTGTTCGTGTAGAAATGATGAACAGATATGGTTGATTTTGTATGTTGCCACCAAAAATGAATACAATATTTTTAAAAGAATAAATACTGATTATTTAAAACAGCAATGCAAATATTGAGTGAGCTTTAAAGTATGTACTTAAAATGTGTGAAAACAGCAACACAAAAATTGCGAGGGGGTGGATGGAATCCACCATCCACCTTAAAATCTTCTAAAGCGCCCTATTAGCCATCACTGTATTTATTCAAAATAAATCCATGCTTTCCCACAAAAAGACTTGTGAATGAGTGTTGATAACACAGTTTATAGTAATACCTGGAAATAACTCAAAGGCCCATCTACCAAAGGAGATATAAGCATATTCATTGTATATTATAAGAGAGAATACAAAAAGTTGGGGGGAGGCAGACTAGTTGCCTTTGAGTCAATTCCAATCCATGGAAGCCTTATGTATGCAAGACAAACTGGTCCACGGTTTTTCAGGCTGTGAACTATGGGAAGCAAACCAGCAGGCCTTTCTTTCAAAATGTTTCTGGCTGGGTTTGAATGATCAACTTTTCAATTAATAGTTGAATATGGTTGGCCCAACCCAGGAACAACTACTCAACAATACAAATGAACTGCTGATAGGCTGCAAAATATGGAGACGTCTCACAGACATTACACTGAGCAAGAGGAGCAATTTCATCTAAATGAAGTGCTGGACTAAGCCAAACTAATTTATGTTGCTAAGTCAGAGCAGTGGTTACGCTGGCCAACACCTATCTTTCTGTCTCAAATATTAGACTGCTGTCTGGGTATATTTAATCGGCCGATTCAAAAATGGCACCAGTTTTACCCATCAGCTCTAGTTTTTCAGATACAGAACATATACCAATCTTGACTCCGATCATTCATAAAAAATAAAAATAGTTCAATATAGTTCCAATTTGGTATCTGAAAAGGGGGCTAGAAATAAGCATGATTGTACAATACGTAAGGACCCATGAGAGTGCAGTGGATTGTGTGCTTGACTGATAACCACGAGGTCAGCTATTCAAGCCTACCAGTGGCTCTGCAAGTGAAAGAAGAGACTTCCTGCTCCCATAGAGATTGACAGCCTCGAAACCCACAGGAGTTCTGCTCTGTCCTATGTGGTCACTATGATCGACCGATTGATAGTGAGACTGGTACAATAAATAGAGATTCAAATCTCCTGAAACCCCAAATTAGTCTGTCAGAGTTCAAACTCCTTTATTAAAGTTAAAATGTTCCAGCCTTGTTGTAAGATGGCACAACTTCTGTACCAGTGCACAGAAACTCTTAAAAGAAAATGTAGAGTTTCTCTTATAAAGAAGCTGGGAGTCAACCTCACCTGCGAAACATTTATGATGAATTATCCATTCATTCCTATATATTAAAATGTGTTCTGAAGTGCTTACTGCAGAATTTGAAAAAGAAAAATTTTGAACTTCAAAATATTTATAAAAAATCTAGATCTCAAAATATGTGTGAAAATTTATACAGAGCCTTACTTTTTGAACACTCTAAATTGCCCTCGCACCTTCCACATATGCGCCTTTTCAGTTTTCTTTTTTATTTTCCACTCTTCTCAAGCTGTCATCTGACTCTTTGCAATATTCAACTAGCAGTGTTTGTGTATAATTCACAACCTCCTATACCAAAAGGAAAAACTTGCTGCCATCTAATAAATTCTAACTCCTAGTGACCCTATAGGACAAGAAAAACTGCCCCTTTGGGTTTCCAAAGCTTTAAATCATTTAGAGGCTGTGGAGGAAAAGGTGGGTTAGAACCACTGACCTTATGATTGGCAGCTCAATGTATAATCAAATAGACACCATGGGTCCATATACGGCTTCCCTTGGAAGTCCTATAATACCTCATTCTTTTCCAAATATTTCTTACCTTTTAGTCTTAACTTGTGATCTGTGAGTCTGAATTCTTCTCCTATTTAAAACTAGAATGATAAATTAATAAGTTAGTATAACTTAAAAGCTGAAAATAGAATGGAAGCCCATATCTTAAAAAAAAGAAATCAAAGCTGATGTGGTCTATCCAAAAGTCCCACAAAATCCCAGGACAAGCCTAAAACCCAAGACCCCAACAAAATAAAATGTTTGTTGTTTGCAGGTCTGTGCTATCTTTGGGAGGTTTAGAAAGTGGAATGAAGCCGGAAGGGCCTCTGGGCTGTTGACAACACCTTAATATGATTGCTGATTACACATAAGCTCATTCCACGCACACTTGGGATTGTGTACTTGTGTATATGTCAACTGTATATCAATAAAAAATTAAAAATATATTTCAAGCATATAAAATTACACAAATAACAAGACTCTGATGGCCATCTATGTACAAATGTGCTCAATACAATTGATGTATGAATTTCTATAAGAGCTCTAAGAGCCCCCAAGAAAATGATTTATTTTTAAAAAATAATAAGACTGCACCCATGAAGATTAAGAAATAAAAAACTTACCAATATAGTTGATCTCTGTCCTACTCTCTGATTACATTCCCTCCCCTCATCCTACCAAGGGCTACCACTCTCTTGAAGTTGACCTTCATCATTTGTCTGCACTTTTTAAAATAATTTTTTCTTTATATACAAGTTAACCCAAACCAGTTGATGTGGAGTAAACTGTGACCATGGTGACCTCATGTGTAGAAAGCTGATCTATTTCATAGGGTATTCAAGGTTGTGACCTTTCAGAAGCAGATAGATCATCAAGCCTGTCTTTGGAGGCCTCTCCGAGTGGGCTCCATCCACCAACCTTGGCAGTGAATAGCTGATAGCTTAACCCTTTGCACCATTCCTGGTCTGCTGTTGATGTTGTTGCATGCCATCGTGTCCATTCCAAATCTCAGCAACTGGGGAAGACAGAATAGAACTGTCTCATAGGGATTCCTAGACTGTAATCTTCAAGGGAGCAAATTGACAGGTCTTTTCTCCCAATGACCTTTCAGTGAGCAGTCGAGCACTTCACCATTACACAACCGGGATATATATATAATTTATATAAGGAATACTTATGTATATATACTTATGTATTCCTTATATAAATTTCCAAAAAAAAACTATATGGAAAGAAACCCCAATGGCACAGCAGTTGAGTGATAGGCAGATAACCCAAAGGTTGGCAGTTAAAATCCAACAGCCACTTTCTTTTAGGAGAAAGGCATGGCGGTCGGCTCTTGGAAAGACCAGAAACAATTTCGGTAGTTCTACTCTGCCCTACAGGGTCACTATGAGTTCCAATGGACTCTAGCCCAACAGATTTGGTTGTATCGGGTTTAAGCAATGTATCGGAATCACTGGGTCATTCAAATGGCTACCCTGCTTAGCCATTCACTGAAAGATTGGAGGTTCAGGTCCACTCAGAGGTGTCTCAGGAGAAAGGGCTGGTGGTCTGCTTCCAAAAGATCAGCCTTGGAACCTCAGTAGCGCCCAGTGTCACGCGGACACACTTGGGGTCTCTACGGCTTGGATGTGTCTCGACGGCAACCGGAGACATCGGCAACGTGTCGAAGGTGGTCCGCTATTTCACGCCCCTAGGTTAGGGGTAGTTTGGTTTCTATTTTCTAAAAATCATTCCAAAAGAAGCTGGAGGGAACCTTCTGGAATGATGACAATATTCCATATTTTGATTGGCCGGTTGGTTATATGGCTATCAGGTATACACAGTGGTCAAAACTCATGAACTTGTGCATTTTAAGACCCGTGTATTTCATTGTATGGAAATTTCATCTCACTTTCAAAAAACTAAGAGATCATTCTAGCTTCTTGATAGGGAATGGATGGAGGTGGATAGACGTTGGAGCCGGAAGGTCAGCTAGCAGAGTACTGATGATCTGGTGACCAACGTGAGACAAATGGCATCCATCTGAGGAGCAAGGAAGTAGAACCTGGGTGTGGAAGGAAACACAGGTCTTTGAGCAGCTTACCTGTTAAGTAGTGCAGTAACTGAAGGGAGAAGAGGGGTCAAAGGAGGGCTTTTTAAATAGAGAAGATCAAGAGCTTATTTGTATGCTGTTGAGCTTGATGCATTACAAAAAGAAATGCAGGTAAGAAATGAGATATGTATGAAGGAGCTAAGTCCTTGAGAAGGTGAGATGGATAGGCTATGAGATACAGGTGGTTTGGCTTTTGCGGCAAAATAATGTCTTCTTGCTTTTTAACTAGAAAGAGGGGGGAAAATAAAAGTAAAGGAATAAAAATAAAAAGCAGGGAAAACTGTTTGGTGGTCAAAAGATATGAGAATCCCATCTAATGGCTGCTTCTTTTTCAATGCACATGAGTCATGCTCTGAAAAAAGGTGGGGGCGGTTGTTTTGGAGAGCGGAGACGGTTTTACATGGTATGACACTGCAGTGGTGCAGGCTGGAAAAGTAGCGCAGTATGGTGGGAGTGGCTAGAAAAAAAAAACACGGGTTCCATTTTGAACAGGTTAGATGCCCATCAGTATCTGATTTTTCACAAAAAATATTGAGCTAAAAAGCAAATATATTGTTAATTTTCTTTGATTATACAATATAAAGCACAACGTAACATATTAGATACTTAAGAGAATAAAAGAAAGAATGAGACGTACACGGTTTTTTCAAAGATTTTATTAGCACATTTCATCTTGTCTGCAGAAAACTCATTCTTTTCAGAATCTAATTCGTTATCAAAGACACCTTAAATTTCCTCACTTAGAAGAATAACAATCTGTGTCTTCCCATCCTACCAACTCTTCATTTCATGTGAAATAAGAATAATTATATGGTGGTCTTCTAAAATCATTTTTAAACTGAATTCACCAGGGGGGCAATTCTCATGGGAAACAGATACAATCCATATCCCTAGATTGTCACAATTGATGACAATTATAGGGCTATGACTGATGAAGCTTTAACCTCTTCTGTCTTTGAGACATTCTGTTAGTGCTAAATCACTCATGACCACTGAGTGAAAAATGCATTTAGCTCACAAAGAAGGATCCCAGGGAGGTCCTGGCTAAACCTTCATATGGCCAGAAGAACAGAAGCACTGGCTGCTTAAGAGTTAAATTAGCACAGTGTACTGTTTATCATTTATCACTTATCAGATGAAAAATGAAAGATTCCAATGCAGCAAAATAAATTACTAACGTCTTATTACCCTTCTTCCACTTAAAAGGACCCTATTCATGCCACCACAGAACTGGGTGGCTGAGAAGGCAGACTTCTAGGCTGCTAATTCATGTGTATGTTGAGGACAGTCTCCTAATTCCTGTTGCCATAGCCAGACTGTAAATGCATATGTTTTTGTCATTCTTAACTACAGTAATTAAGAACTGCAGCTGCCAACTTTGGGGCTAATATTCACACATATGCAGTTCATGTTCTACTCTTAAAATAATTCCTTGTTTTCCATCAGAAGCCCCAACACTAATATATAAAATGGCAGAATTCAATTTAAAAAATAATAATCTGGACTCTGGACCAAATGCAGTTATGATGTATCCCCCTCCCTCCCCCTCCCATTCCTCCTCCCTCCCCCTCCTCCTCCTCCTTGCCCCCTCCTTCCTCCCTCTCCTCCTCCCCCTTCCCTCTCCTCTTCCCCCTCCCCTTTCCTCCTCCCCCTCCCCTCTCCTCTTCCCCCTCCCCTCTCCTCTTCCCCCTCCCCTCTCCTCCTCCCCCTCCCCTCTCCTCTTCCCCCCTCCCCTCCTCCTCCCTCCCCCTCCTCCCTCCCCCTCCTCCTCCCTCCCCCTCCTTCTCCTTTTCCCCTCCTCCTCCCTTCCCCCTCCTCCTCCCTCCCTTTCTTCTCCCTCCCTGCTCCCCTCCTCCTCCTCTCCCCCCTCCCCTCTAGAAAAATGGCCCCTTTCCTTCATTTCCCCTTACTTAATACTGATAACCCATGGTCAAGCTGTAAAATGAAAGAGCATGTTAGATATCAATACATCCCAAATAGCCATGTTTATAAAGAGGAGGAAAAAAACCCTCATTTTTTGTTCTAGACCATCATCCTGTGATGAACTATCATTTTAAGTGTGGGGCACCACTTTTTTCTCCTACATTGACAGGTTGACGCATTCAGAATCTTTATGTCGCTGAGAAAATAAGCAACCCTTTCTCTGTGTCATTAAACACAACAGGACACCAGTCCTGAGAGAAAAGAGGTTTTCAAAAACACCTGCAGAATCCCGAGTGTGACCATTAGGCTTCATATTTCCATTATAAGGGACGCAGAGAAAAGTCATCCTGTGGCCAAAAGCGCATCAGGACCAGACTTCAAGTGGTCAATGGCACAAATATCTCTAGGGCCGCTCCACTGCAGATGTCTGTAATCCTAGAATCTGAAGCAATGGGGGCGGGGGGGGGGGGGGCTCCTACTCCTATCTGACCAGGCAGGGATTTTTCCCCCAAGCCATCTCTGAGAAATGGCTAGCCTCTCTTTCAATTACCCCAGTGGGGGAGTTTTCAAGAGAAGGTTCTCGAAAAAAATAGGAAAGGCTACGAACCAACCATTCAGACATCAAAAAAGATTCTATTCTGTAGGATACGAACGTCATTGCCAATTCCCAAAAACCAAACTTTTGAAAGAATGTGATTAGGAATTGGCAATGCTAACAATTAAACGTTTAAGACATATCCACCCCCACCCCACCCCCACCCCCACCCCAATTCCCGCTAGCTCTTTTCCTTGGCTTGAGGAAGGGTGATCCCTACAATTGGAAACGCAAAGTGGCTTTCCCGTCTCATTTCCTAAAGTAAGGAGGTAAAAAATAGACTCTTTCAGGCTCCAGGCAAGCCGAGAGAGTATCACATCCCTTCCTTACGAAAAATAAGCCAAGGAACCCCCTGCTGGAGCTGCTAAGGCTAAAACACTCTAACTTTCGTCCTCGAATGCCCACTACAGTCAATCGGCACATCCCGAGCTCCCCGGTCTCCAGGCTAAGCGGCCCCTGAAGTTAGCTGGGGTCCGGGAAAGGGTCGGGGCTGTTGTTTTCCGCGCAGCCCTTCAACCTGCCGGCGAAGGGCTGGCAGGAGACTCCCGGGCAAGGCGAGCGCGCCGGGCTGAGCAGCCCGCACATCTCCAGCCCGACCCCGGGACGGGGCGGCCCGGTGCTTACCTGTCGATGCTGATCACGCACAGAGTCATGATCGAGGCAGTGCAGCACATCACGTCCATGGCGATGAAGACATTGCAGAAGAAGTGGCCAAAGATCCACCTTCCCCCTATGAGGTCGGTGATACTAACAAACGGCATGACGGCCAAGGCGACCGAGAGGTCGGCCAGAGCTAGGGACACGATCAGGTAGTTGGAGGGCTGGCGGAGTTTCTTGACGAAGCATACCGAGATGACCACCAGGCAGTTGCCGGCGATGGTCAACAGGGTAATCAGCGTCAGGACCGAACAGATCAGAACTTTTTCGGCTTGTCCAAAGTCGACCTGTTCCACCACACAGCCCTGGGCACGGTCCGTAGCCGAGTCCAAGGTGGACGTCGGGCTGGACGTCGTCGCCACTTCGGTGGAGTCGTGCATCAGGTGCGGGGACCAGGAGCTGGAGGACGGCTCAGTGCCTCCGTCGGGCATCAGGTCTGATAGCCCTTGTCCCCCTTCGGGTCGGAGTAAAGACTCAAAGTGCCCGAAGAGGTCCGGAGGACCGCTGGTATTAACGTCCATATTCTGACTAAGAGCTCCTGTTCCCAACCTGCCTGCGCCCCAGCCGAGCGCGCACTGACTGGCGTCCCGGGGGCTTCACCTCGTCTGTACTGCTCTGCGCGGCCAAGCCAGGGGGCGCGCGCTCGTCGAGGGGGGGGGAGGAGGACGCCCCTGCTCGGCCTCGGGGCCCCGCACGTCCCGCGCCCCCCCAGCCCTTGCGGACACCACGGGAGCGCGGCCGCGCGGGAACTCCCAGCAAGAGGCGCTTCTGGTACCCGACGGGCGCTCGGGACGCGCGGGCTCGCGGGCTCGCGAGCGCGCTGGCCGAGCTCGACTCGCCGCCCCGCACGCAGCCCGCAGCCCGCCGCCCGCCGCCGCTGCTCGGCTCGGCCCGGAGCGCTCGGGAGGTGGCGGGAGAAGTTGTGGCGTGCGCCCCGCCCCTCGCGCCCGCCGCCGCCGCCGCCGCTCCCCTGCGGCAGCCGCGCCGCGTCCCCGCGGCCACCGCCTGCGCCCCCCGCGCCCCCGGGACGGGCTGGCCCGGCAGATGAGCCCACTCCCGCCCCGCCCCGGGACCCCCGGCCCGGGCAAAGGGGGTCTAGCGGCTGCCCTGGCTCCCCGGGGTCCCGAGCCCGTGCGTTCACTCGGGGGGGTCTCTCCTGGCGCTCGGAGACTCAGCCCCCCCGCCCCTCCAGCAGACTAGAACCTTCTCCCAGTAGTCAAGCACTGTTGGCGGGGCTGTCCCCTTGCGGGAGGACGACTTGGGGCGCCAACTCACTGCAACAGAAAGAACCCGGAGGGAGGTTTGGGGTTGTGTTTTGTTGTTTTTTTCCCCCTCCTTCTTCTTCTTTCCCCTAATTAAAGAATCCTACGACAGCCAGCAACAAATGGACACTTCCGTTTCCTACTTTGACCACTTATGGGTGAAAGCGAAGAGGGAAAGGGAGAAGCAGCCTGGCGGGGTGGGGGTGGAAGCTCAGAAGGAAGATGAAAGGCAGAGCCAGGAAAAGTGCGGAATGCCTGAAGTTCCTGGCAAAATGGAGGGTCTGGAGCTCCGCAGAGGAAGGGGGGGGGGGGTGTGGGGGGGTCCTTCAGAGGGTTAAGCCTATTTAACTAATACAAGCCTCTTAGCTCCTAAATTAGACCCTAGCTGTCTTTATATTAAGACTTCAAAGCCCAATATTGAAATGGGAACTAATTTCCCCATGACATTTTGGAAATGTTGCTCACAAGCGCAGAAATGGCCCACTGCACCGCTATGCAGAAGAATCCTGCAGGTGTCTGTTGATGTAATACCTCCCGCCTGAAATCCCTTTAGTATTCAAAACCTGTCAGAGTGGCTGGATTTTATTATTTGTGAGACTTGCTTCATTCCATTTTGTTTAAAGGGTTGTTATTGGAAGCCATTGTTGGTTTCTTTAGTTTAAGACTCGAAAAACCATCAAATCTGTTTTGTTTTTCCAGTTAGGTTGTAAAGGATGACAAAAAAGAAAAGGAACGGAGATCTCATAATGTGTTTATCTGAATGCTCTCATTTGGAGGGGGAAGGTGAGAAGGACGTTTAGTTGTAATTTTTCCAGATAAAGAAACCCAGTTGTTACTGTAACCAGCTAGTAAAGTAATAGCTAGCATTCAAACCAGGTTTATCTGATAGCTAGGCCTATATTCTTCCTTCTACACACTCAACAACATTTTATTTTTAAGTGGAGGAAGAGGGGAGGATTCCTAAATGGTGAGTCAATATTCACAGTTCATCGCTGTCAACATTTTAAAGGCTCGGCTGGGTGGGTTAGGCAAATGAATCCTGTGGGTCAGAAGAGGAGGGAGATGATCAGGCTCCACTGCAGTGGTATTTAATAGTTAAGTGGAGGGGACAGTTCCTCAACCTGACTTACCTCGGTATGGAACTCACCAGCAAATAAAGATTAGGAGTGTGGAGCTGGAAGCCATCTAAGAAATTATTTCACCCATCAATGTTGAGAAGAACTATCGGTGGGAAAGGTTTAATCAATTGTCCAGGATCACATCTGACTGTTGAAATGTCTCACTGTATGGTTTTGAGATTTTGAATTGTTTGGGGGTTCCTTTAAAATCCCTTAAGGTAGTATTTGTCACAAGAGACATTTGACTTTTCTTAATTCATTTTTTTCTTGAATACTCTCATTAATTCCATGTACACATTCTATCTGGGCTCTCTTAAATAGTCTTTCACATGCATTCATTACACAATTAATTTGAAAATTAATAGTTATAGTTTTATTTGAATCGACAGTCAATATAATTAACCACCTACACTCTTACCAGCCCACTTATTAACTCCTAGCAGCTTTTGATTTTTTACTTGTGGATGTATAATGTGCTTAATAATCATTAGAATACCTTCAAGATTACTTCCTCTTCCATTTTCAATGTAGCAACAGATCCAAATTCTCTCTTTAAAGAGCATTCACCTCTCCTGTAGTATCCCTTCTAATGGCTGAATATATGTCCTAAAACATTGCTAGGTTTTTAAATTCATAAACTGTCACAATGTATAAGCATGTTATTGAAATCTCCGTCTCTGCAGCATTATGTTGTTGGTGTTGAGTCTAGATTTCATCTGTCATTGGATTCTTCCAAAATTCTCACAGAACGATCTGGAATTCTTCCCATTTCCCTCTAACCTTGGCTAACTCACAATTGTTTCTATACAAAAGTGCTAAAATCTCATGTAGGATTTTCTCACAAAGAAAAGTAGCTTTATGATTATGAATAAACCTAAATATTTATCTGCATCTGTCATTTGGTTTTTCCCTTGGTTCCTTGGTGTTTCATAATCCTTATCAAAGCGATGCTGCCCCTCCTCCTCCTTCCTGCCCGTTCTTTGGAAGTTAGACTGGGAATCATAAGGAAGTATTGGCACATAAATCAAATGTTCGTGAGCTTTTATTGCTTATTTCTTGCATTTTTATCTTTTAAAATCCTCCTCTAAAAGGAGTATTTACTCCTTTATCTTTTATAACAACAGACTTTCATTGCTTATGACAACAGCCTCCTAAAATTGCTAGTCAGGTCACCCGAGAATAGAGATTTCTGATGTTCCAGATGGAAATTTCCGACTCTTAGAACTGCTTTGGGGGGATTGAGAAGAGCATTCGTAAAAGTCTTTTTTTTTTTTTTTAACACATCTACATTTCATGTGGGTACTTCTGTCTAGGCCAACTCACACATACCTATTGTCTTTGGTATCTAGTGCTGCTGGATCAGAAATACCACAAATGAAGGGTGTTAACAATCAAAATGAATCTCGACCAGATTAGGGGACTAGCAGTCCAAATTCAGGATGCCTACTCTAGGGAATAGTTGGACACATATTTTGGAGGAACACAATTCCATCCATGACATTCTGTCCCCACTCCCAACTCCAATATTTATATTTTTACAACAAGTAAAACATTTTCATTGTTCCATGTCATCCCCAAAGTCTTCAATCAACCCCAAGTCCAGATTCCATGCTGGAGCAAAATTCCTGTTAATTTTCAACTCAAGAACACAGATCATCTGCTTCTAAAGAACAATGTGGAACAGCCCCAAGGTAAACATTTCTAATACACATGGGAGGAAAAGAAGGGAGAACAGGCACCAAGCAGAAGAAAAGGGGAAAAAAGTAGGAAAATTCACATTCGCTCTCAAACTTGAAAATAATCCTCTTATTTTTAGACCTTCTAAGCAATGGCCCTTTCCTCTAGAACAGCGGTTCTCAGCCTTCCTCATGCCGCAACCCTTTCATACAGTTCCTCATGTTGTGGTGACCCCCCCAACCTTAAAATAATTTTCATTGCTACTTCATAACTCTAATTTTGCTACTGTTATGAATCAGGCGACCCCTGTGAAAGGGCCATCTGACCCCCAAAAGGGGTCACAACCCACAGGTTGAAAACCACTGCTCTAGAATCTAGATGTTGGGCGTCCTTTCTGGATCCTAGGTGGAGGCATCTTGCAGTCCTGCTGAGATCCACAGTATCTCTGCTCTCTCAGTGTTGGGGAGTCCCATGCTCCAACTGAGTGGCAACCCCACACCGGTGACCCTGGGTCTTAGCAGGCATCAATTTCCTTCCCAGCATGGCAACCCTGTCAGCTTGCCTCTGGTAAGCCTATCGACCCCCATTCTGCTTCTGGCGCTCCTGAACAGCAGCCCCATGCTTGGGAATCCAGTGGGTGACGATGTGACTCTTGGAAGTCATGACCCTACCCTTTGAGACTGATTGGGCTTTGGGGCCACCCTTTGAGACCCTAAAGATCATGGGACTACCCTTTGCTCCAGAGGCAGCTCTGCTTGCTGTGTTCCTTGTCTCCTCACATTTACCTTCTGTTTCTTTGGCCTCTTACCCATCAACCAAAGCTCTTTAGCTCTACCCATAAGTCCCCGAAATCACCCTGTCCTGCCAGGAAGCCTTGGATCGGCTCTTTTGCTCCATGAATCAGCAAGCCTAACTCCATCGACAAGTAGCCAGAGGTACCCTGCTTCAACAGGAAGCCTCCTACCTGAAGACACAAATGCTTGAACCTGTCGCACAGATTCTCTGTGTTCTGCCACCACTCCTTGCTGTTTAGGCCATAGCTGGTGTTGCCAACACTCCTCATTTCCTTCTGAGTCCTCGCCAGATTTGCCTTGGACACCCATAAGTTCACCAACAATCTCTAGAAGACAATCTAGGCTTTTACTACTAGGCACCTTCAAATTCATCCAACCTCTGCCTGCCAACCAGTTCCAAAACTGCTTCCCCACTTCAGGCATGTGTTAGACAAGCACAGCATTTCCAGTACCAAATTCAATGCTACTTATCTAGTACTGCCATAACTGCTGTAACAGAAATACCACAAAGGGGTAGCTCTAACAGAAAGTTATTCTCTCACACTGAGGAAGCTAGAAGCGCAAATTCAGAGTGCTGGCTGCAGGTGAAGGCCTCTTCCCAGTGTCAGATCTGGACAATTTTCATGTGGCTAGGCACCTCTGCTCCCCACCTCTACGACGTTCTCAGTCCAGGAGCCCTGGGTCCGAAGGACACATTGAGGTCCCTCTCTCTGGATCCTGTTCGCTCTTCTTTTCCGTCTTATAGGTTAAATGTTGATGCAGGCCCTACCCATGTGGCACTTCCCTTAAATCAAACCAGAACCAAGTCTTGAGTAAGAGTGGTGATTGAAGTAAAAATGATGCCTCTCACCGTAATCCTGCCTCCTTAACATGACCAATAGAACTAATCTTCTTTAATTTAACAACCTACAGGGGTGAGGAATGAAAGCACATCACAGAATGGAAGATGTCCCACAATACTGGGAATCATGGCCTAGTCACGTTGACACTTATTTTATCATGACACTCATCATGGAGCATAAAATCAAAGCCCTTTGACATCAAATTGATTCACAGCCATAGTCTTTATCAGACATGGGAGAACCTCCCACAGGGTTTCCACAAGTCTCTGATCCTTGTGGAAGCCAACGACCACATCTTCCTTCTGCCGAGTGGATGGTGGGTTTTAGCTGCTAATGCTGGTTTACGAGAAAATAAACTGTCCTGGATATAAGCTTATTTTCTCATAAACCAGTCAATTCTGAATCCAAAAAACTTCCAGAAGCACAAGTAAAATACAAGTAAAATGGGCTTTCTATGCCCCAGGAGTCATTGGCCACCCACTAATCAGTCAAGTATGCTAATGTCATGTGGCCTGGGGGTCCCAAAACTCCCCCTAGCCAACACAGCTGACTTCCTACGGGCTCCTTCACTCTCCAAATGTTGTCACTTTTGCATTTTTACACCTCATTGACTCCTCACTCAGCTGAATCAATTGTCTAGGGGTCCCTTAACCCGAGAATCGGGTGAGAAAACCCTAGGAAAATTAAAATATTAGATAGGTGATGTACTCAGATTACTGCAGACAAATAACAGAATACTACCCCAAGGCTTGTCCTATGACTGCAGAGCAGGTAACAGAGACAGGGCACAAAAGCTAGAGACCAAGGCTCACATCTGTCTACGTAGGTGTTTGTAGGCCCTATTTGCATAAGAGCAGTTGGTCTTGGACACAGGAATGTCACTTCCCCAGTCGTAACCCACCCTGACCATATCTATCCTTATTCTTTGCAGGCTCTTCCAAGAGCTCTAGTCATGTCTCTGTTACATCTGCTTTAGACTTTATTTGTACATGCATGTCTTCCCCCTTCAACTGTGAACTCCCCAAAGGCAGGAAAACTCTCTTATCCTTTCCATGGACTTAAAAAGTTCTGTGTTCTTGACACGTTCTTAAGAGGAGCAGAGCCAGACTAAATTCAAACTTCCCTCTGGTGCAGGCAAATCTTCTGCAACAGAAAACGCCAGGGCGACCAAAGGCGCTGCCGTGAAAGTATACTTATTCCTTCCACCGACTAGGTGTTCAGTAAACCTTGCGAACGAGCTGCGTGCGGAACAGTGCGTATAACTAAGAGTCAGTCGTCATTTAAAATAACCGCTCAGGCTTAAGACTGCGGCCACTTAACTCAGAAGAATTACCGTTGGATTGTGCCGGTTTCGGTTATATTATGTCTGAGCGCTCACCACAGAGCTGTACTTTTGTTCTTAAGTTCCTTCCAGGTAGAAACTTTTCATCTTTTGCAAGGAAAGCTCAACCTTTTAATAATACCCCCCCACACACACACACACAAAAGATGAATTAGAAAATCAAAGAGCAGACACGCTCAAGAGTTTTACTTTTTCAGTGACTCAACTTTTTGAAAGTTTTATTGAACCATAAATGGTGCATGCGCACCCCCTAGTGGACAACCTGGTCAGCATGGCAAACTCCAGAAAGACAGGACTTTGGTTAGAAGATTTTGTTGAGGAACAGATTAAACATTGCCATTTCCCCCAAGTCTGGATTTCAAAGGCATCTTTTAATATATGCAAAATAACGTTTCTTGGTTTAAAGAAAAACAGATAAAAGTCAGCACTCATCCACTGACTGAGTCGACAAATAGTTATTGACCGTCAATGTCAGGTATTGCTGTAGTTCTTTTTTGGACATGTTACGTTTTATATCCCAGTAGTGAGGGGAGGAAAATATCTTTAGATGAAGAAGTTATTGAGAGGAGCTTTGAGGATTTCAACTGGGAGGATCCAACAAGTTTAAACTAAGGAAAGGCAGAAGGCACGGCATACAAATCGCAGAGAGCACGGTCGCTACAAGGAGAACTGGGGACAAGTGGATGCCTAGAGCCAAGAGAAGGTGTTTTCAGGAGGAGGAAGTGATCAGTAGAGTTAAATTCCAATAAATAATTCAGTGGATGCAAGATGATTTGGGATAATTCAAGAGGGAATGGAAAGAGAGAAAATGGTGACTGACAGTGTAGATGACTTTGGGATGGAATTTTACTCAAAAGAAGGTCGGGGGGGGGGCTGGGGGGGGGATAGAAGGGACCAGAATTAGAGCAGAAGCTATTGGGACATGTGGTGCTCCATGAATCAAATTAGAAAGCAAAAAGAAAATCTTTCATTAAAGAGTTCATTAAAGTTAATAAGATATATTTTATTCTTTGATTTGTTGTTGTTGCTTTCTCGAATTTCAGGAATTTGTTTTAAATCATTTTATTAGAGGCTCATACAGCTCTATCACAATCCATACAGACATCAATTGGGTAAAGCACATTTGTACATTCATTGCCCTCATCATTCTTAAATCATTTGCTCTCCAGAATTTCAGGAATTTTATATTCTTTGAAATAACACCCAAACTAAAAGTCACCTTCATATTCCATGTCCTCACTTCCAAGCAAAACTATATTGGACCCATTTGTCCCAGTCATTCAGCTACATATTGTGGTACACGGCAAGGAAGTGGACGTATTCGACCTCTCTGGCTTTCCTATTACCATGAGTCATGGGTCAGACATGCTGCCATGCTCCAGACCTCTCAGGACACTCTACTTCCATGCTGCTTCCACCACTTGTTGCAGTGGTCACACAGGAGATGTAGACACGCCCACAATTAAGGGGGGCTGTTAGGGAATTGAATAGGTTAACACAAGTCAGGATCAACAAACAGTAAGTATACAGTTATTGGTCCCCAGCAATACCTCTCCTTAGAAAGTAGCCAAGTCTCTCATCAGTCTTCAGTCTCTCAGCCACTTGGTCCCTTAGCCTTTGCCTTCTTGGTCCAAGAAGCTTGCCAGCCTATCACTCTGTCTCACAGTTTCATTCGAGTAGTCTCAGTGTTGTCCTCTGAGTCTCCACCCTACAGTCTCTGTGCATCTGGTACTAGCAGCCTCTGCCACTTCAAACACTGCTGATTTTCTGTTTCCTAGATGGTTCTTTCATACTGAGGAATGGTTTTCATGAAAGTGTGGTTTGTCTTGTAGCTGAATGGACCCGTAGGAAACAAAGGATAACGTCTTAAGTCACATCCTTTAATAAAGTAGAAAGGTGCCCCTAAGGTAACATAGAGTATGGTTTGGTTCACATTTGCTAATCCTGTCCATTAGTAGAGTAAAGAATACTTTCCAAACTAGGATCATAGCCGGTGGCATAGAGTCCAGAATTATAAAACTTCACATAAGAAATTATGGTTAGAAGAACCATATTAATTGACTACAACTCACATATTAATAGGCACTGTGCTAAAGGACAGTGATGGATATATAAGGCTGGTCCATTGCCCTGCAAGTAGTTCATTGGTTCATTGTCTGTTATGAGAGAGAGAGAGAGAGAGAGAGAGAGAGAGAGAGAGAGAGAGAGAGAGAGAGAGAGAGAAGAAGAAGAAGAAGAAGAAGAAGAAGAAGAAGAAGAAGAAGAAGAAGAAGAAGAGAAGCTTCCAGAAGCTATATATCTCCATTGCACTTCCAAGTGAGGTCATCAGGCTAAACCTGATTGACGAGCTCCACCCCTGCACTTTCATATAACTTTAAGTGGACATGAAATTATGTAACCACCACAACTTGTAATTGCCATGCCATGCAGAATGCATTGGAAAGTGGTGCGTAGAGAATTGTCAGGGAAGCAGATCACAGACATATGTCTCATGGACGATAAGTAAGGACTTTAACTCTGTGCAACAAGTGTCATGCGACTTTGCTCAAAGCTCGATTCGACTCATGTGACAATAAATTCAACTCCAGTCATTCTTATGACTTCCTCTATACCCGGGCCCCTCACCCAGGCTCCATCATGAACCTAACATTGCACCCAAAATAGAAGATTCTGGGAGGCACCCGTAAGTTATGTTCTTCCTCACTGTTGTCTAAGTATGGGAGTTATGTTGTCCTCACATGAAGCAGTGCTGGAGTTACCTTGAGGAGGCTGCGCACTAAATATCCCAAATCTAGCCAGTCTAGGTAAATCAAGCATTCATTCCCTTAAGCACTTCTCTAAAGGTTCCTAAATTTTTGAGGAAAATCAAGCCACATTTTCTCAGTAGTTTTAGGACATTATTATTCTCTTTTCCTTTTCTTTTAACTTTCCCTCAAAAGCAAACAAACTAAAACCATTCTTCAATCATCTGCTTTGATACTTACCTGACACGAGCACATTAGTGTTACTGGGCAGACCCTACTGAAGATTTGCCCTCATAAAGATATCACTGGAGGCATGGATGCTAGAGCAAGTGTGGTGAAGATAGCAGATGGTGTCCGACTCTCAGAAAGATATCACCTGGGGTCATACAGGCTTGTCTTAAAACAAGCAGCTATCTAAGAGAGGTGTCAGCTAAGAAACACACATGCCTATGTGATCCAAGCACTGGAAACAATAAAATCCAAGACTGGAGGAGGGATTACTAGAGCTTAAATTCTGAGGACCCAATTTGCAGAAGGCAAATGAAAGCGAACACAAAAATCCCAAATCCATTGGCAGAGTCCCTGATCAGACGCTAAGTCTCTAGTGAATGCCCTCCGACCATTGACCATGAATGTGACTAGCTGTGCTAGTCAGACAAAGTATGTTGGAAAGCGTATTAATGCAAATGTAGTTAGGTTAAAATGTAGCATTTTTTTTATTTGTTTTTCCTTTTGACCTATTTTAAGTGTGTTCTGGATTTTGTTATTTTCTGCTTTCTTTTAAATTGAGGGTTTTTATGTTTTGTTTTGTGATCGGTGACTTTTTTGTTGTTGTTGTCTTGCGATTTCCTTTCTAAGAAATCCAGAATGAGTAAATCTGTAGAGGCAGTAACTAGATTAATAGTCTCTTAGGGTTATAGCAGGGGAGGCAGGAGGAAATGGGGAGCTAATACTAATAAGTACAAAAATGAAGGAAACTTTCTAACATTGTGGTGATCACACACTCTTTTTGACATAGTCAACCCATTGAACTGTATATATGGGAATTATATGTCAATAAAACTTAAATTTTTCTTTAAGTGTTATTGGCCTGGGTTTTTTGTCTCTCAGGGAAGAGTTGGCAATGACTGCAGACATTTTTGTTTGCTACAACTGAGGGGATGCTACAAGCATGTAGTGGGCAAAGGTCGATGACACTGCACACCAGCCTAGACACACAGGACAGCCTCTGCCCTCCACCAGAACAAATCACCTGATTGGAAAGGTCAATGGTACTGACTATGAGAAACCAATGCTGTGGGCTGTATCTTAAATGGAAAGTACTATCCAGCTTGAGACATGCAAATATTTAGCTGATTTAAAATTTTAAAGTCTTTGGTTTAGAATGAAACCAACACGTTTTTGTAACCAAAACAGCAAACTGAATGTGGCTAGATACTTTTCCCTGTGCATTTTGTATCCGGGGCAATGGTTAGTGCCAAGGGATGAGTTGTGCCCTCCACCCACCAAATGTGTGTCCAGTTGGCTGGCCCATGGTCCTCAATGTTGAAATTGTCCTCCATTGTGTGAATGGTCCTCCACTTTGTGGTATGTTGTCCATCCTAAACTATATATGGTTACTGAAGCAGGAGTGTGGGACGTGTCTGGAGTTACAGCTGGTGGTGCCCTTACTCTAGCCACGTGCTTGCTTGAACCACACCTTTTATTTTAAAACCCAATTAAGAAATCTCACTCCAGCGCTGCCGAGATACATCAAGGGGCCTAAGATGCAGATGCCACGGGACCGCGCGGCTGAAGGCCAGAGAGACAGTGGGCTGCTGACTGAGTAGAGGTGTCGCTGGGGACCAAGAACTGTGTCCTTACTGTTTACGGATCCTGGCTTGTGGTGACCTATTCACTTCCCTAACAAGCCCCCCTGATCTTGCATAATGTCTATGAATGTTGTGTGAACATTGCTACAAATTATCCAGCATACAGTAGAGTACCCAGAGAAGAAGGGTGGAGGTCAGAGTAGGGAAGAGGGATGGCGTGTGCAGACCTGTCTGACTCCTGTCTCTTGGCACAAGGGGAGCCCGCAGAGGTGCGATGTCCACCCTCCACCCCGACCCCAGTGCAGGACTGCATTTGTGAATGTGTCCAAACCATTTGCAATCCCATCTACATGATAAATTGGAACACACTTGAACAAACTTCACTTCAGGTTGCAATTAATTAGTGTATTCTCAATTTCTCTGAAAGTATTCTCTCCTTCGCCATCGCGACTGTATGGGCCAGGGTAGAACTGCCCCTCTGTATTTCTGAGACTGTAACTGTTTATGGTAGCAGAAAGCCCGGCCATTCTCCTTCAGGCAGCCTTATAGCCTCAAAGCCCTATTCGGGGCTGCTATGAATTGACAGCAGTGAGTTTTGCAGGTTTAAAGGGTTGTATTGTTAACCAAAAAGAGGCACCTCTTCTATTCTGTCTCCTTTAGTAAGTCCGGGTAGGGCTTTTCCCTTTGATGAAATTAATGAATAGCTTTCTTTTAGCAATTTGAAATTTCCACTACAGTTAAGACAACTATTGGAAGCACAAAGCTGTGTGGATCACGGTTAATTATCATGGCTATTTCTCTGGCTTTTAAGCTAAGAGCCCAAAGCAGTTTCCTGTCGATGGTACAATAAATTTACTTGAATTCTATGGTCTGACAAATGTGTTGTCACATTGTGCTTGTGACATGTTTCATAAGGGTACTGTTCACACTGACCTCTGTAGGGGGCCCATCTGTCGTCATGGTTACAAATTCTGACCAGTCTACTTTAAATGATCAAAACTCTTCCCATATACAAAAATAAGCTGCTTCCTAATGGTGAGCCTTTCTTGGACACCATTCCCAAGAGGTTTTTGTTCATTTCTAAATTCTCAACAGCACAAATAGCTTTTATGTATTTTCTCCCTCTTATCAGTTGCAATGGAAACCTCAGGAAACAGAGCATGCATTCCACCTCACATCACTTGTCCTTTAAGTTCTAAGTCATATTGTCAACATATCAAGCAATAGAATTTCTAGCATTACATTTTCAAATGCTATTTCCTTCTTATGACTTGTTCTATTTGCTGCCTATCTTAATAAACATTTATAAATTTTCCTTCTGTAAAGATATTGTGATTACATGGGGGATTTTCCCCCCACTAAATATTCAGTAGTTTCAAGACAAAGGCATTTATTTTATGTGTATTAGAAAATAAACTCTGTTGAAATTTCTGTCCTTTTCTTTGTAGGCATTAAATTTAACATCAAATGTATTTTTTTAAAGATCCATCACGTCTCTTTCCTTGATTTCTTTCATAATGGCTTCTTATGTTGTATTCTTTTGTCATAAGTATACTTGGATATCAAAGAGGTAGAATATTCCCTATTTTCCCAACCAAACACGGCCTCATGTTAATTTTATCATGTATAAGTCTTGCCTAACTTCTCCTTGCCCGCGCTTTTGCTAGAGACATCGGTATAGCTTTAGTTATCTAATTATGCTGTAACAGAAATACCACAAGGGAATGACTTTCAAAAATGGAAATTCATTTCCTCACAGTGTAGACATTAAGCTCTTGAAGCTGGAAGTCCAGGTAACAACTCTAGGGAAAGCCTTTCTCTGTGCCGGCCCGAGAAGGCCCTCCGTCTCTGCAGCGTCTGGGCTCTTGGGGCGCTGCAGGTGTTTGGCATCACAACTCGGTTGTTTTTTGAATTTCTTTTTAACCTCACTGAAAATACACCCCTCATCTTTCTCATTAACATAACAAAGAAACTCATTCCCAAATGGGATTATAATCACTGGTTTCGGATTAGGAATTACAATACATTTGGGGAAGGCATAGTTCCAGAGATTTTAAGCTTAGAAAATACCTCCACTTTTAACTGCACTGGAAAAATGGCAACAATACAAACTACCGTAATAGCGTAAGCAAAGATAAACTACCTAAATGCAACTGATGAACAACTTCTCATGACGTCACCTCGGCAATAGGGATTTTTGTGGGAAAAGATGAAGATGAAGAATGATTGAAGGCAGGCTTTCGATTGATGGTATCTCGTGGCCTTGCACCAGAGTTCCGGGTTGAGCAGTGAGCCCTTCCGCCAGGTCTTAGCATGACTCTTGGGAAAGGTTCAATGCTTAAGTTCCACAGATGAGTGACAATTTAAGTCAAATATAATACTTGCTTGTAGAATAGTTCCTAAAATGACTCCCAACATTTAGAATTTGAGAACGGGGTTCTGTTTGGAATGCCAGTACATCGTGCTAGTGCACTGTATACATGGTTCAGTGGCTTTCTGGCGATAATTGAATACAACTAACAGTGTTGCAGTTATGATGGGAACAAGGAGACATGATTATACGGATTCCATTGGAAAATGTTTAATGTCACCTACCTTGTGGTCGCTTTAGATGCAGCTCTGATCCTCTGCACCATGATACTTGCAGGTGTTTCAATACACTTGGATAGTTGTGTGCTTTCTTACTTTCTTGCCTGGTTCCTCCCCAACCCATAAGCTACAACAGGGCAGAGGGTGAGCAAGGAGCTCCACCCAGGAAGGGTGACCACAACGAAAAGAGGAGATTTCCAAAGACTAAACCAGCACACACTAAAATGTAGAGCCTGTCCAAGAGAAAACAACCTTCAGGAAAACAGAGAAGAGTCTAATTGTTTTCTTTGCATGTCTCACCTTCTTTGGAGGTAATTCACTTGCCCGGGCATCCTGCCTGAGGGCAAGATGCTGGCGTCCCCAGTTAATAATCAGAAGGGACTCAATGGCGGCTTCATCTACCTGTGGACTTTGCACATGGGTTTTCTCTGCCTTCCGTTGTCTTTTGTAAAGGGGGTGCTCAGAATTTAAGCTCCAATACAGTAATAGGAATCACAACTTCTCTGACTATTTTTGATGATCAAATCAGATAACACGTGAAGTATTTACTACAATATTCAGGTGTTATGTTCCAGTAGGAAATTGCTAGACTCTTCCTCTAAACTCCAGGCCATTGCTGCTGCTTCAGCATCTCTCCGGGCCAATTTCAGAGCTGTCCCTCTTCCCTGCTAATCTCCCCTAGCCCACGCTGTCTTTTCCTTCTTCCCTCTCCCCTCCCTGCTTCCCCTCTCTTCTTCCTCTTTTCTCCATCGCATCCTCCCCTTTTCCCTTTGCCCCCTTCCTCTTCCTCCTCTACTCTAGTTGTCCTTTTAAGAGACAAGGCAAGAACTGGGCCAAACCATGGGGCATCCACATATGTAACATATGGAGATTGATAAAAATCGATACTTAGCTTCCACAATTACTTCTGAAAATTAAATAGTATATGTAAATGATAGGTAGATAGATTAGGGGTAAAGGGGATTGTCTTCCCAAAATGCCTACCTGGAGGAAAGCAGCCGGCCAGGCCACATAAAGAAGTTGCAGGAAAGACAGGCATCCATCAGACACCTATGGGGAAATCCAAAGCGGGGGGCCCCCCCCCACAATGCTGGGCACCAGTAATATGACATCACACAGGTGCGCCTAGCCTGTAAGAATGGTCAGTACCCTCAACCACGCCTCCCCAGCCAGTGGGGATAGGAGGGGATAAATAACACAGGCTGAGGGCAGGCCACTCCCGAGTGTATTCTGCAAGCAGAGGATGGGACTCTCCGGAGTGTGCAGCAGTAAGTGCCTGCAGGCCCGGGCCCTTCTCCTGACTCTCGTGGGACTTCCTGCTGGTGGTTCCACACTCTGGATTCACGTTCCTGTTCCGGTCAGTATTCCTTCCTGAGTGTATTCATTCCCACCCTCCATTTCCCATGCCTCCTTCCCTCCCCCACTCGGCGGCCTTGCACATTTCTGAGAGAGGGTGTGCTGTCTGAGATCAAACCGAAACTTCCCTTTCCCTCACTAAAGTGACTTGGACTTGCAAAAGTGTTTCTGCTGCGTGATTTCTTTCAGCACTGAGAAGCAAGAACCAAGGTAAACCATCCCAGAAACCTAACACAAGTACTTGGAACCCTGGGGGCACAGGGGTTAAAGGCTCAGCTGCTAACCGAAAGGTCAGCAGTTAGAACCTACCAGCCACTCTTGGGAGCGAAATGTGGCAGTCTGCTTCTGAAAAACATTACATCCCGGGAAACCCTGCAGGGCAATTTTACTCTAGCCAATAAGCTCACTAAGCGGTGGAATGGGTTTGGATACACCAAATGCAAACCAAACACACTGTCCACAAATTGAGTCCTACTTACAACAACCTGTAAGACAAAGTAGAACTGTTTTATAAGGCTTCCCAGGCTGCAAATCATCACGAAAATAGACTGCTTCATCTTTCTCCTGCAGTGTGGCTGGCAAGTTTGAACTACCCCTTTCCAGTTTAGAGTCCAACACTTAATGCACTATGTGGACAGAGCTCCTAATTAGCAAATAGGCTGGCTTTCGGGGAAGGGCTGAATGCCTGTTATCTATTCATTTTCTTCCTCCTCCTTCCTCTTCCTCTAGGCTCAGGGTACAGAGGAGGAATGAACGGCATAGAGCATTAGCAGCATGATTTTCAAAAAAGAAGCCCCGGTTAAGTTTAATGCTATCATTGTCTCAGTTAATTAAACTGACATCTTATTTGCCATCAACACTCATCCATATTTATGACCAACCTAGGTTTCACAGATGTTGGAAACCTTAACACGATCCTGCAAATTTAACACGCGTTTCTAATAAAAAGTAAAAAATGTCCTTCTTATGAGCTTGTTCTATTTCCAAAAGGTGTATTTTCTTTTCTTCTCACTTAAGCAATATAAAGTATGGTGGTGGTGGTTGTTAAATGCCATCTAGTGGGCTCGAACTCATATTGCCCCTATGTACAACGGAAGGAAACACTACCTGAGACACCCTCGCAATTGTTCTAATGTTTGAGCCCCTTGTTGCAGCCACTGCATCCATCCACCTCATTGAGGGCCTTCCTCTTTTTCACTGCCCCTCCGCTTTACCAACATGATGTCCTTCTCCAGGGCCTGGTTTCTCCTGATAACATGTCCACAGTACATGCGACAAAGTAACCATTCTTGCCTCTAAGGGGTATTCTGGCTGTAGAATATTGGGAAAGAAAACATCGAGAAAGGAAAAAAAAAAGACCCCTTGAAAAAACGAAGAAAAAACTTGCACATGACTACAAGAAAGAGGTCCTTCTTTAAATCCCCTTCTGGGAACAAGAAAAAAATCAAGTAGAGGAGTCTGACGGAAGGAGAGGTCAGTGGCCAGAGACCTGGGCATAAAGGTTGAAAATGCGTAGGGACCTTGACCTCCCTGTGATAAGGGACTGAGTGTCAAGCCTTTGGTCAGCGGACTCTTCTTATTCAAGCCGAGCACAGAATACTTTGGCTGTGGTCAAACTGGTGAGCCTCCTGAGATCAGAGAAGCTGGTTGTATACTTTGGGCCGCAGACTGGACAGGGAAGGAAGGGATGGAGGGACAGGTGGGCAGCCACGATGGGAAACTAGAATCTCTGTGGGGAGTAAGACAGCAGACTTATTCGTGAACTCACTCAATGCGAAACTCCACGAAAGTGGGCTCCTTCACGTTTTAAACGCCAAATGCATTTCTCACCTGGAGAATTGCTAGAGCACCTGGCTCTGGCCCTCCCCGGTCGCCCGTTTTTGGCGCGAAAGGCTGAGAAAAGCCCGCCCTCTTGTGGTGGACGGCGGCGCTGCCACGGAGCGGCGGCGCGTTCTGATTGGAGGGCGACTGTTTGTTCCAGCTGTCGCCTTTTAACCTATCCCGTTAGGCGTATTTTAAACCACGACTTGACTCTGAGGAGGGAAAGAAAGACGCCTTCGGTTTTGTGTCAACGACCCTTTAGGGAGCACGCCCCATCCGCAGCGAAAGTGCTGGCTTCCCCGTAGCCCCCCAATAAGAGCCGCGTGCGTGCATTTTGAAAGGATCGCTTTAGTCTAAAGTCTTTAAACCTTATTTTGTAGAAGGAAACCTGTGGGACTTGATCCCTCCCACGGGAAACCCAAACAGCCTTATGCAGAAGATACAGAATGATTGAGGTGACGCTGCTGATTTCAACACACTAATATTTCTCGAACTTGATGCCGGGACAAGTCTCCTGGAAACGCCAAAATTCAACAGGAGGGTGGGCGGGACGGCGCGGTAAACTACAACTCCCAGCATGCTTCCGTAGAGGACAGGCCCGCGGCTGCGCAGAGCGGCGCGGCGGCCGGGCGAGCGGTCACGTGGTTCCAGCATGGCGGTGTTTGCCGACTTGGATCTGCGAGCGGGTCCCGATCCGAAGACCCTGGGCCGGCTGGTAGAGAATGCCGCTCACCGTGAGTAGGCGGCCTTTGCGGGCTGCGGGGACTTGTCAGCTCCGCTTCTCTTCAGACCATCGGGCTTGACTTAGGGGGCATCTGGCAAGACCTTACCAAAATCTCTTACGTCTCTGGGATAGCCTTGAACCTGATACCTGATATTGCCGTGTGGCTCTGACCCCGACCTCGCGTAGCTGGAAGGAACCCGGGTGGGGCCAAGGGGTCAATGTCTTTTCTCCCCGGAAATTCAAGAACCTGAGCTATTACAAGGGACTTGCGTAGGGTCCCGCAACTGATAGGTGGTTTAGATTCCCAAGTGTACAGTCTTAGTACTTTTTACATCCCCGCCCCGCCCCTGCCCCTGCCTCTCCCGACAAAGCCTCAGCAAACTGGGGGGCCTGGGGCACAGAGGAGGAGCGCTGTGGTGGCCCAGATAAGTGGCAGGACACCGGGCGAGAGAGGGAACAACTTTAGTTAGTCGGGGAGCAGATGGGAAGAAGTCAAAGCCAAAATGGGAAACTGATTTCTTCTGTTTGAGTTAAAGGGGGTGAAGGCCCCGAGAGAGGTGACCCCATTGTAATAGCTGGATTTGCTAATGGCTTCTGTGATCATTTGGCTGTAAAGTGAGGTTCCTGGAGGAAGACCTCTTTCTTAGAGAGTTCTCAGCTCCTTTTCAGAGATGGTGTCAGATAAACCCATCCCTTAGGACTGTGAATCAAGTTTTTTCTCTTTCTTTTTCTTTTTTTTTACCCCCTTGCATGAACTACTGCCGGAGTCTGTGCTGACTCATATCTATCCTACAAGACAGAGTAGAACTGTCCCTGTAGGTTTAACACTTTTATTTGGATATAATGCATATGTCCTACAATTCAGTATTACAGTCATATCGAGAAGAGTTGTACAATCATTACCACAATTTTAGAAAATTTTCTTCTTTCTGGCACTCACTATTATTTGCTCCCTGCTTCCCACCCATACTCCCAAGAAACCATTAATCCAGTTACTGCCATCTGTGTATGCACCCCAGATTTATATGAAAGCCCTGTCGTTCTCGTGGGGGGCAGCTGGGGCTGCGAACTGCTGATCTTGCCCAACATGAACTGCATGTGCACTGGCCATGGTGAAACAACTCTCTGTTGCAGCCACGGTGGCCTTGTGTCTCCAGGCACACTAGCTCATCTGTGGAAAGAGGGAGTTGGGCATGATGTTTAAGGATTTGTGAATTTTCTGAAGGAGGGGTGTGCATCAAGCATGACCTTCTCAGTGAAGTGCTTCCTAATGCTATCCCTTATAGAACCACAGTGAACATCCTTAAAGAGGGGCCAGGTCTTACTTGTTAATCATAATCATGTAGCAAGGGTGCGTGCCAGTTCTTCAGTTAATGCTTTGTTGTGTGTGTTGACTTTTTCTTTGCAGTTGGCTATTCGGTTGTTGCCATCAATCATGTCATTGACTTTAAGGAAAAGAAACAGGTAAAGTACACTTTCTGAAGTTAAACCAGTACTATTGTGTTTATATTGGTAATATTCAAAGTGTCGATGAACTTATTTCTTGAGTGCATTCCCTTTGCACATTATTATTTTCTTATGTTAGCAGTTGTGATTGAGTTTATGTTTGTACAAATGATAAAGACTTTTGTAAAGTACTAATCACTGCCATCGAGTCGGTGATGACTCATAGCAACCCAATAAGAGACGGTAGAACTGCTTCTGTGAGTGTCCTAGACTGTAACTCTTTACGGGAGTAGAAAGCCCATTCTTTCTCCCTTGGAGCGGCTGGAAAGTTCTGAACTGCTGATCTTGCAGTTCAACCTGTAACCACTATGCCGCCAGGAGGGTACGTACTACTACATGATCTAGTTCTTAACATTGAATGGATTTAATTAAGTTGTGTTCAATAGAATGCTTAAAGTACATGGTTATTGACTGAACTGTGATCACAATATAGGTTCTTTCTATTGTATTGTCATGGGCTCATTAACTAATTGATTTCGCTCTTAAACCTCAGGCAAATAGGTATATTTTCTCTTTAGGCCAGCAGCTTTATTGATCAGATTACCAAGTGCTGAATAGGTTATCGATAGTTTCTCCCACCCCCACCCCCAGCCTTAAAATGATATTTCATTCCTCCAATTTGCTGGTACTGTCAGTTGCTTCTTTGCCCTTGAGTTTTTATCAAGAAAGAAAAGATGGAATTTCTGAACACCAGAATTTCGTTGGCTTTTTCCCCCCTTGAAAACCTTGTATCCATAATGCTTTGCCCTATTAGCATGCACAATTCCTGTTAATTGTCTATCATTTGTTGTAGGAAATTGAAAAACCAATAGCCGTTTCAGAACTCTTCACAACTTTGCCAATTGTACAGGTAGGTGTTTGGGTGTTTACAGAGTGAAATGCCCTCTTCATTCAATTCAGAAACACTTGATTATCAGAGGAAACCAGCCTCTAACATTGTGTCCGTAGGAGCAATTGTACACTGATAATATATAAAGGCTACAGTAAAATCACGGAAGATAGGAGAGAGAATAAAATAAAGGAGTCAGACACATTTTATGATAGCATGCTCACCTCAACCCCTCTTGGTGGTCCACATGGAGGTGGGAGAAGAGAGAGTGTGTCTTTACTACTTTGGGATATTTATAGGTAGCCCTGAGACATGCATATTCAGTCGTTACATACATACATCACCAGGTGGGTGGTAACTGCAGTAAGGTGTCTGAGCTCACAGGTGAGGAAACCTAATATCTGCATTGGTGGAGGCATGAGGGGGTGGGACTGGGTGATACAGTGGGAGGAGATAACAAAAGGATGTCTGCTTCTATAGGGAGATACGGTCAACCATGTGCTCACTTTCAGGCAGCATTGCTGTTAGGGAGAATCTGTGGGAATGATATTTAAAGCAGGATAATGTACTTGGACTTTATCTCTAGCTTACCAAAGTGGTGGCTTTCCTACCATGGAATACTAGCTTTACAGGTTCCCCCTGTTATAAGTTAGGGAACATAATCCTCGTCATATTTCCCCAGTGTTCGTTTCCCACGCTTGGTTATGTGTGGCCTTCTCTGTCCTGGTCTGTACTTCCTTCCCTAGCAAGCCTCTACCTGCAGCAAGAGTCAGTTCTTCGTGAAACACTCTCTTTCTGCCTGGCACCTCTCAAATGATCTTCCCTTGAGTCTACAGGCTACAAAGGATCTCCCACAGTTTCATGCGTGCCCATCCTTTTCTTACCTGTTGGTTGTTGTTAGTTGTCCTCCAGGTGGTTCCGACTCACAGCATCCCTGTGCGCAACAGAATGAAACGCTGCCCTGTCCTCACAAGTGTTGCGTTATGTGTGAGTCCCTTGTTGCACCTGCTGTGCCAGTCCCTTGTGTTTAGTGCCTTCCTCGTTTTCCGCTGTCCCTCTGTCCAGCACGATGCCTTCTAGGCACTGCTCTCTCCTGATTATATGTTCGAAGTAGAGGAGATGAAGTCTCCCCACACGTGCTTTTGAGGAGCATTCTGACTAGTCCTTCCCAAACAGGTTTGTTTGTTCTTTTGAAGCCGTGATACTTTGAATAGCCTTCCACCAGCACCGTTCGTCTCCGGACTTCCTCACCCACTCCAACTCTCACATGCCTGTGAGGCGACTGGAAGTATCATGACTTGGGTCAGGCACACTTTAGTTCTCAAAGTGACACCCCAGCTCCTCGCTGTAAAGAGGTCTTGTGCAGCAGATTGACCTCATTCAGTGTGGTGTTTGATTTCTTCCGCTTTCTGAGTATTGCTTTTGGATCCAAGCAAGATGAATTGCTTGGCACCGTCAATCTTTTCTTCACTGATCATGATGTTACCTACTGGTCCAGTGATGAGAATGTTGGCTTTATTTACATTGTTGTGAAACATCAGTCAATCCATCAATAAAATAACACATTGAAGATTGCAATCCTTGATCTTCATCAGCAAGTGCTTGAAATCTTCCTCCCTTTCAGCAAGCAAGGTTGTGTCATCAGTTGTATGTAAACAGCTTACAATTCTGTATGTGGCATATTGGTAAGAAGCCTCCTGCAGTCTGGATGCCAAGGTCCTCGTGCTACTCTGATTATTTTCTTAACGTACACATTGAATATATGTGGCGAATAGATACACCTCTGACACCCACCTTTCCTGCTTTTAAATCATGGAGTATTCCCTTGTTCAGTTCAATCGACTGCCTCTTAGTATATGTACAGGTTCCACACGAGCACGGTGAAGTATTCTGGAATCCCATTCTTCTGAGTGCTACCAATAATTGGTTATGATCCACACAGTTGAATGCTTTGCATAGTCAACAGAACACAAGATGAATACCTTCACCTTACCGGTATTCTCTGCTCTCCGCTAAGATCCATGTGACATCAGCAATGAGATCCCTTGTTCTGTGGCCTCTTCTGAATCTGGCTTGGATTCTGGTAGCTCCCTGTCAATGGACTTCTTCAGTGTTATCGAATCTTGATCATAGGCTACTTCTTGAAATGGTGGATGCTGGCTAGTTCTGTGTTTGGTAACAGTGACTCTTTGTATTTCCTTTGTCTTCTTTTGATACTTCCTGCATCTTTCGATATTTTGCCCACAGAATCTTTAAGTATTGCAACTTGAGGCCTGAATTATTTTCTTCAGTCCTTTCAGGTTAATATATGCTGACGTGTCTTGTGGCTTTTTAACTTCAGACCTTTCCCTATTTTTTTAAAAAACATTTTATTAGGGGCTCATACAACTCTTATCACACCTTTCCATATTTTATTATCATACTTCAGTTTGTCTTCTCAACCTGTCCTTTGAAAATTTCTGTTCACCTCTTTTACATCATCATTTCTTTCATATGTTTTGGCGACTCTGTGATTCAGAGCAAGTTTCAGAGTCCCGTCTGACATCTATTTTGATTGATTTTTTTATATAAATAATTTTGGGGGGTGCGCTCTAAAGTATATGTATATAGACCAATATTCCTATTATTATATATTAATATATTTATATGTTTACATGCCTGTATTTATACCTCTATAAATGTCCTTTGCCTCCTAGTTCTTTCCTCTATTTCCTTTTACTTTCTTGCTGTCCCACTATCATGTTCAACCTTCATTCGGTTCTCAGTAATTCCTCTGGCTACAGTGCACTTGAACAAACCCCACCAGGCATTTTATGCCCTCCTCACCATCCATTTTGGATCTCTTGTCCCTGGGTTTGTTGGATTCCCCCCATGCTGTCCCCCATCTCCTCCTCTCCCATGTCCCCCATGGAACCATCCATCCAGTTGTTTTCTCCAGGGGATTGTAAACAATCTTGCCTATCTTATATAGAAAGACATGAAAAATAAATAAATAGATAGATAGAGGCCTATAAATAGTTCCAGGTCTGTCTGCTGACCCTTATGAATGTTTTCCTACTGGGTCTGATGAGGTACCAACCCCAGTCCGCCGAGTCAGAAGTCTGTTTGGGGGATTCCATGGGGACACCTTTGCTTTGCTCCCCTTGCTGCTCTGTTGTACACCCTTCGTGTTTTGCCCCCAGGTGTGTAGGGGGGTGGGGCTGGGGTGGAGTCAGACCAAGCACTATTCCTGCACAGTCTCCAGTGCTGTCCCCTGTAGCTCTGTGAAGGGATGTCTTGACTTGTGGTGAGACTAGCCCTACAGTCCTTTCTGTGCATTGGCTGCTCCAAGCAGCAATGTTGCCCGCGAGGCTTGATGGCCAGGATGGGGTCCTCTTGCTCTCTCTCTTTCCCTCTTAGTTTGCTCCCTGGTTGTTTCTTTCCTGCTTTTTAAATGACCGTTTGCTTTCTTCATGTATGATATGCTTGATGCTTTTTTTATGTTGTCTATTCTTGAGGTGTTCTTGAAATTCAAGTGGAATATACTCAATGTTGTCTGAATTTTCATTTTCTTTAAATTCACCTTCAACTTACATCTGAGCGAATTCATGGTTTGTTCCACAGTCAACACCTGTCCTCGTGTAAGCTACCGAGAGTGAGCTTCTCTTGTGTCCCGCACTTGTTGTCAATTTCATATCTGTTTATTTCATCTGGAGACGTCCATGTGTATAGTCGTGTTGTTGAAAAAGACATATATGCTGGGGAGCAAGGAGGAAGGGGTTGGAGGAAATGAGCTGATACCAAGGGCTCAAGTAGAAAGCAAATGTTTTGAGAATGATGATGGCAACAAATGTACAAATGTGCTTGACACAACGGATGTATGTATGGATTATGATAGGAGCTGTACGAGCCCCCAATAAAATTTTTTTTTTTAAATCAAAGTTAATAAGGTCCTTAAATATCCAAAAAAGCAAGCAAGAAAGGAAAAGACATTTGCAATGAAGAAGCCATCGGTTTTAAAAAATTCTGTGGGATCTCCAGCTTGGGTCTCTCATGAAAGACTGTGATTCCAACTATTGTTCCTTCCTCTGTGTTTCCAACTTTCCCGTCATAAATGCTAATAATTATCGATGCATCTTGATTGCAGGTTTGATTAGTGTCACTCTGAAGATGTTGGTAGAATTCGTCAGTGTCTTCACTGACGTTAGTGATTGGTGTGTAAGTTTGAATAATAGTTGTGTTTACTGGATTTCCTTTATATGGATAGGTATTACCACATCACAGACAGCATTGTACTTTAAGGTAGATCTTGAAATACCCTTTTTGACAATGTATGTTTTTGCCATGTTTCTGGAGTCTCATCGTTCTTGGCTTAGGTAAATCAGATAATGTCTTTTTCAAATGGCCAGTGCCAGTCTGTGTCAGCTCAGGAATGTCTAGTATATCAATCTTTATGCATTCCTTTTTGTTGCTGAAGACTTCCAATTTTTCTACATTCATGTTTTGTATATTGCAAGTTCCAGTGATTAATAAAGGCTTGCAGCCATTTCTTCTTTTGAGTCATGCCTTGTCGGCAAGTGACGGTCCCTAAAACTTCATCCACTTCCTTGTGCTTGACTCTACTTTGAGAAGGCAGCTCTTCCTGGTTGACGTTTGGAGTGCCTCCCGCCCTGCGTGGCTCAGCTTCCAGCACTGTATCTGACGGTTTCACCACAGTTCATGAAGTATGCAGCATTTGCCGTGTGCTGCTGCTGTTCATAAGGTTTTCTGTGGCTGATTTCTCTGACGTGGACAGCCAGTTCCTTCTTCATCATCTGTTCTGCTCCAGAAGCTCTGCCGAAACCGGTTCACTCTGGTGACTGCTCATATTAGAAATATCAGGGACTGCCTCCAACATGCAAAAACCCACATGACACCCTGACAGACACATGGCGGCTTGTTCTCCAGCTACGTTAGAAATGCCTTGAGGACAGGAATTAAGTTTTACTCTCAAGTCATTTATAGCTGGCACCTTTCCATGAATGCTTTCCACTGGTAAAGAGGAAAAACAATTTATTATATTTTGGAAAACATTGCTTGTTCATTTTGCTTACAGGGGAAGTCAAGACCAATCAAAATTCTAACTAGACTGACTATTATCATTTCGGATCCCTCTCACTGCAACGTTTTGGTAAGTTCATTGTTTTTCCTTCCTCTTTTGGGCCTGGAAGTTGTATTAATTGATGTTGAAAGGTGTTCTTTTTACCTTCTTACTACCCTTCCTTCCAGCCTTTCCATGACACCTGCACTAGTCTCCCTAGCCCCAAGATTTTCCCTTGTACAGCCTGTCTCTGTTCCTTCGTGCTGTGTGCATACTGATGCCACCCTTAAGAATCCTCTGGCAAGCGCTAGTCATCCAGTTCACACGTGCCAGTCCTCACTTAGCAATAATTACAAACGTGAGTTGTGCTTGAAAGGGGGAGAGGTGGTAAATGAAATAGTACTTCGGGGATGTATGGGGGCAGAGCCATCTAGCAGAAGTTGATGTGCAGCAACCATTCCCGAGGAAGTAGGACTTGCTAAGTAGAAAGAGTGGTCCCCTCCACTCCCCCTCCAGAGGACACAAAGTCTCCAGGCCCAGAAGTGCTCCAAAAGCGAAACAGTGCCACCAGGGCGAGCCTCGCGGGCAGAAACATTGTCAGTGGCAGATGGAAATGTGCAGTGATTGACTATAAATGTAGCTAGTTTATTTGGTGGAATTCCATATTTGAAGGGGCTTCGAAAAGTTTGGGGAAAAGTGAAATTAAAAAGTAATGGAAATTTCCATGACCTTTTGAGGCCCCTTGTTTCTGTTTTGTGTTTCTCTGTGGTTACTTTCTTCTCTCTATATCTCTAGAGATCTACTTCGTCCAGGGTCCGCCTCTATGATATTGTCGCAGTTTTCCCGAAGACAGAGAAACTGTTTCATGTAAGTAACAGTTAAGTGAAAGAACAGTGTTTGTTCCATCTTACAGGAAGTCTGAAAGCATTCCTTGTTGGTGACTTGTTTCCGATCCACACCTAGAACTGTTAGGATTTTGTCATTTATACTTAGAATTTCGAAGTTTCAAAGGGAAATATTTAAGCGGCAGCATATTTTTAAAAATTCATCTGGCTAGACATTTGGTCCCAGAATGATAAAGCCCATCAAGTTTTCTTTGGTTGTTTCTTGAACTTTTCTTAAGCAAATATTCTGTGTCCAACTCTTTCTAGCTCTAAAATCACTTCCGTTTCTGCGCTCCTGCCCTGTGAGGGAAGAGGGGCAAGGGTCTGCTGCGACAGAGCCCTCCTCTCTCATCGCTGTCTCTGCCTTACTCCAAGGGTGCACAGTATCTCATATGGTTGCATCCACGTTTAATCTTCCAGGCACTTTTCAAAATCAGCCTTGTGCCGGTACCATGCCCTTCCTGATCTGGACTTAGTTCCTTTTGTACTTTTCAAAAGGAGCCCTGGAGGTGCTGCGGGCTAGGTTTTGGGCTACTAACTGCCAGGTTGGCAGTTCAAACCCATCATCTGCTCCTTGAGAGGAAGATGAAGTTGTCTGTTCCAGTGAAGATAGTCAGTCTCAAACCTTCTATCTTCGGAATCCACTAGATCGCCGAGGTTGGGCACTTCAGACTTTTCTAATTCAGTGATTTTTCCAGGGGAGATGGATTTGACATGTCGTTTTTAATGATGGTGCAGTTGTCAGGGGCCATCAAGTCCATTTTTGACTCAGTGAGTCCACGTGACGGGGGAGCTGCGTGTCAGCTCTGCCGGAGGGGAGCACCAGGTAGCACCGGGCTTTTCTCCCACAGAGCCGCCTGCTGGGTTACTCTCCTAGTGAGCCACTGAACGCGTCCTGATAAAGGGGAGTTCTTCACAAATAGATTCACATAAAAAGATGGCAGTTCTTCATCAGTCGATTTTACTGTGTAAAGTCAGAACTTTTTGAAAGTTCTGTAACTTCTTTGTGTAGGTTCAGAGGAGTGTGCATCTGCCAAAAGAATATTGCAGAAGAAAAAAAATGAACACACCATCACATCACATCTTAATTTTACAGTGGAGTTTCTTTTTAGGGAGAATCTGTTCTCAAATTGTCAGAATTTTTTCCTCCAAGTTTATCCAGTAGATGGAGCTATTGACTACAGAAAGCTGATTGTGGTAAACTTCTTATTCACAGCATGTGTTCAACCCTCAATTATTTCTGTTCACGGGGAGGAGCAGCACAAAGCACCCTTGGAGGAGGACTACCTTCTTGGGGGGAGTTCCTGTGTAAAGCACACAGTGACAGCTCCTCCAAAGAAGGACATTTCAGAAAAAGGGATTCGTAGAAACAAGTGGCTTTGGATTTTTTCAAAGTCACACAGGGGCAGCCCATCCCACTGGATATTCTGATTAGTAGAAGTGCGGTTTGATTATTGGGAGGTTTCGAGTTCTGTCGGGGAGTGTGGCTCAGCGCTGAAACCACCAGGTAAAGTCTTAAGGAGTAACGGGCATTCCACACGTTGCTAATGACAGAACTTTAGTTTTTATCACTCCCTTGTGATGTAGACTAGTGTGTAATAGGCTAACATTTTTTGGCTAACATTTATTTGATGATTTTTGGAGTTGATTCTGAAGAACATACAACTTTCATTGCTATAGCCTTCTGCTTCAATCCCCCTGCCGTTGAGTGGATTCCAACTCACGTGGCTGTCTACACCGTGGAGTCTACAGGGTTTCTGAGACTGGCGGCCAGTGTAGACAAGCAGAGCACTCGAAAGGCCACACTGTGACTGAAAGATAGATGTTTAAGTGACCCTCCAAATAATTTTTCTTAGGTAGTTTATGGCGCCCTCACAAAATTCTGTGGGATACCTGAGGCACATTTTATGGAGGTGAAAACCGAGACTCGGGTTAAGTGATTTGCTCTCAGTCTCCCAGTTTTTAGATAAGAAACTTGTGTACTAGAGTTAGGATCTTGGGGTTTCAGAACACATCATTTCATAGGACAGCTTTATCTCAGTGCTTTGTTTCCTCAGACTATTCAGACGCTTGCATTTCCCCAATCTGTGCTGGTTGCGGGTGCGTGGAGCAGTGAGGAGGAGATAGCAGAAAGTGATACGTAATTCATGAAGTGCTGTCTGAAATTGGCTCCTGTACTCACGGAGACACAGATTCTCATGAGAAGACAGATTTTTTTAATTGGAGCATTTCCTTTCTTATCTGTGCACATTTGACTTACCCATTCTTTAAGACCCAGTGAAAGTTAGAATCTCCTTGTTTTCTATTTTAAAATATATTTTTTGAAGGTATCCTTATGTTAAACACTAAGGAGCTCTGGTGGTATAGTGGTTACATGTTGGGCTGCAGTCTGTGTGGTTGGCATTTCAAAACCACCAGCAGCTCTTCAGGAGAAGGACTGGGCTTTCTACTCAAGCAGTTATAGTCTCAGTCGGAAACCTACAGGGAATCTATTCAATGTTAAACGTAATCCAAAAACTCCACTGCTCTTGAGTTGGTTCCAACTCCCAGTGATCTTGTGATGCAGTGGTTCTCAGCGTTCCCAGTGCCGCCACCCTTTCATGCAGTTCCTCATGTGTGGTGACCCTCAACCTTAAAATTATTTTTGTTGCTATTTCATAACTGTAATTTTGCTACTGTTATGAATCAGATGACCCCTATGAAGAGATCATTGGACCCCACCCAAAAAAAGGTTGTTGGGCCCACCCCAATAAAAAGGGGGTCACGACCCACAGGTTGAGAACCCCTGCTGCTGTAAAGAATTTCCAAGGCTGTAAATCTTCACTGGAACAGATAGCCTCATTTTCCTCTTATAAAATATTTGAACCACTAGTGGGTTTGAACCTCTGACTTTGAAGTATATCATGATTTGGAATCAGGTCAAAAGCAAGCAGTCTGTTTCTTAACAGATTGCATTCTATGATTCCATTTATTTGGCCTATAAGTTGGTTAATTAGAATTTTAACAGGTGTCCCTATACATGTCATCTTCTAAAGCAGTGTCTCTCAGATAAGTCATAAGAGCAGTCATATCTACACGCACATTAACAATTAGTGTAAAATCAAACCACTTTATACCGTTTCTATGGGAGAAAGCATGCCGTCTTCCACTGGGAGTGTATGGAAGGTGTCTCAGAGATGAGAAACTCCCACCCAGGTGCACCATAGATAAGGCAAAGATTAGAGATGCAGGAGAGCCCACTGGCTGGGTGCCCTGGCAAGAGGCCTACTGTGGGATGGCAAAGAGACAATTCCATAGAGCAGCGGTTCTCAACCTGTGGGTCGTGACCCCTTTGGGGGTGGAATGATCCTTTCACAGGGGTTGCCCAATTCCTAACAGTAGCATAATTATAGTTATGAAGTAGCAACGAAAATAATTTTATGGTTGGGGGTTCACCACACATGAGGAACTGTATCAAAGGGCTGCAGCATTAAGAAGGTTGAGAACTACTGCTGTAGAACTTCTGAGTCAGTTCCCATTTAAGACTTAAACACATCAACAAATTAAATGATTTTAGTTAGCTTATTGGTCTCAATTGCTTTGATTGTGCATCTTGTCACGTTAAAGAAATTGACCTTGTTTCTCAAAATAATGTTTATTGCCATATAAATTATTTACATATTCTGTTAAACCGGTGTGTTTCATAAAACAACATACGCACAAATCGAAAATTATACTCATTACCACCAGGTCAATTCCGACTCCTAGTGACAGAGTAGACCTGACCCCTCGTCCTCCCCTGGGTGGACTGGTGGGTTCCAACTGCTGTTAGTGACTGAGCATCCTGTGACACCAGTGACCGCTGATGTGCTGGTGCAGGAGAAGAAGAAAACGCTTAAGAGGTGAATGAAAAATAAATGCAAATAGAAATTCTCTTTCTTTCCTGCTCCCGAACTCCCTGACCTATCCTTTAGAGAACACTATAACATGCCTCAGGCTTCTGATGAAAGAATGGATCTTTAAAAGCAGTGTCTTTCCAGGTGTGGCCTGGCTCCACGACCTCTGCATGACTCAGAGAAACCAAACTGCCATCCAGACAATTCCAACTCAGAGTGCCTTCCATGACAACGAGCTAGAACTGCGCTTGTGCGTTTCCGAGACTGTTAACTGTTCACGGGAGCCGAAACCTCATCTTTCGCCCTCTGAGTGGCTGGTGGTTTCTTCTCTAAATTACGGGGTGTTGTTAAAATGCCTGGGGCCTTACTTACTAAATGAGAATCAGTCCATGGGAAAGAGGCTTTTAAAAATTTTTATTAAGATTTATTTTTTAATCACTTTATTGGGAGCTCGTGCAATGCTTATCACAATCTGTACATACACCATTGTGTCAAGCACATTTGTACACTTGTTGCCCTCATCATTTTCAAAACATTTGCTGTCCACTTAAGCCCCTGGCATCATCGCCTCATTTTTCCCCTGCCTTCCCGCTCCCCATTCCCTCATGAACCCTTGATAACTTATTATTTTGTCATATCTTATACTGTCTGACGTCTCCCTTCACCCACTTTCTGTTGTCCGTCCCCCAGGGAGGAGGAGGTTATATGTAGATCCCTGTAATCGGTTCCCCCTTTCCACCCTACTCTCTCTCTACCCTCCCGGTATTGCCACTCTCGCCACTGGTCCTAAAGGGATCATCCACCCTAGATTCCCTGTGTTTCCAGTTCCTATCTGTACCAGTGTACATCCTCTGGTCTAGCCAGATTTGTAAGGTAGAATTTGTTAGGGGGAAGAAGCATTTAGGAACTAGAGGAAAATTGTATGTTTCATTGTTGCTACACTGCACCCTCACTGCCTCGTCTCGTCCTCACAAACCTTCTGTAAGGGGATGTCCAGTTGTCTAACAGATGGGTCTTGGGTTCCAAGTCTGCACTCCCCCTCATTCACAATGATGTGATTTCTTCTTTGATGCCTGATACCTCATCTCTTCAACACCTCATGATCACACAGGCTGGTGTGCTTCTTCCACATGGGCTTCGTTGCTTCCCAGCTAGATGACCTCTTGTTTATCTTCAAGCCTTTGAGATTCTAGATGGTATATCTTTTGATAGCCGGGCACCATCAGCTTTCTTCACTACTTTTGCTTATGCACTGATTTGTCCTCAGCGATCATATCAGAAAGGTGAGCACACAATGATAGGATTTTTTTGTTCTTTGATGCCTGATACCAGATCGCTTCAGCACCTCGTGATCATACAGGCTGGTGTGCTTCTTCCATGTGGACTTTGTTTCTTCTCAGCTAGATATCCACTTATTTATCTTCAAACCTTTAAATCCCCAAACGCTATATCTTTTGATAGCCAGGCACCATCAGCTTTCTTTACCACATTTGCTTATCCACCTGCTTTGTCTTCAGCAATCCTGTTGGGAAGGTGAGCTTCAGGAATGCCAGTTTAATAGAACAAAATATCCTTGCATTGGGGGAGTATTGAGTGGAGGCCCAATGTCCATCTGCTACCTTAATACTAAACCTATAAATATATGCACATAGATCTATTTCCCCATCCTCATATATAAATATATTTATATATGTACATGCCTGTATTTAGACCTCTATAAATGCCCTTTGCCTCCTAGTTCTTCCCTCTATTTCCTTTTACTTTCCTCTTGTCCCATTGTCATGCTTAGCCTTCATTTGGGTTTCAGTAATTCCTCTTGGTTACATTGCCCTTGATCTTGCCCTAATAGGTCTACACCCTCCTCACCACAGATTTGTTGGTTCCCTCATCCCAGGGTTTGTTAATACCTCTTCCTTTCCCCCACTTCCCACTCTCCCATGTCCCGCCTTTAGGTCCTATTGTTTTCTCCTCCAGATTGTTTATCCAGCCTATCTTATCTAGATAGACCTGGGGAAATAGTAACATGCAGGAAACCAAGACAGAGCAAAACAAAGAAAAGAAAAGAAAACAGCAATGACCAAAAAAACAAAAACAGGGGCCAAAAAAAGCCTGTGAATAGTTCAAGGACTGTGTGTTGGCCTTTAGGAGTGTTTTCAGGTGGAGTCTGATGGGGTGCCAAGCCCTGGTCCCAAAGGTAAGAGGCATTTTTAGCAGAGCCTTTAGAGGGGCTTTGATTGGACTTAAACCTGACTTCCTTTCATAATATGTCTTTAAAAATACTTCTGCTTCAACTTGATATCCATAAAAGGATCCCAGGTATGCAGTAGTTAAAGCACTGACCAGTTAGCCTTGTCAATCTGCCTGCATAAAGATCAAAACCAGCCTAGATTGGGTCTTCAGTGGCCTGGGTTTCTGGTTTTGAACTCAGTACCTGTATAACTTGCTGCCTTCATGTTGATTCTGATGCATAATGACTCAATGGGACAGAGTAGAACAGCTTCTGAGTTTCCAAGATGGTAACTCTTTATAGGATTACCAAGTCTCATCTGTGTTCTGCTTTAACTCAAACACCAGAGTGCCCGTGAGAGACCAGGGACCAGAAACTTCCTGAACCTAGGGGAGGGGTGCTCCATACTGTCTGTGTCCTCTCCAGGGCCAGGCACCCTGAGTGGGGTAACACATTGGGTGTCCTAACTGTCAGAAAGCCCTACAGCACAGATCTTGGGCTGCCCACCACAAAGCCCTGGGATAGGGATGGGTGGTTTAAGGTAAGGGGCCAAGGCGTGGCATTGTGCTCACTGCTCAAGGTCAGAGCTGATGCTATAGGCCATTATTAACCCCCCTTTACTGTCTTCCTTTTCCTTGGCCCATGCCACCAACGTGGATCTACTGCCGTAGCCACCTGGCAGGGTGAATCTGTTCCTCCAACCTGTTGAGTTTATTTTGAGCGTAGCGCAAAGTAGCCAGTTTTCTTTAGCCCTGTAAATCGGGTACTGGCAGCACCAGAGTCAGATGTGCATCTTCTCTCTGTGCTTCTGACCTCACCCTCAGACTATAACCTTTTCCTCGCCTCATTTTATTTTCTTTCCTGGCTTTTCTGTTTGCTTTCTGTTCGTCTTTTGTAAGCAGCTTCAAAAGCAAACCTCCTTTGGAAGCAAATGCGGATTATTGACCAAAGGTATTGCAAACATTAGAACAAAGGAGAGGGAAATTGAAAGTGGAAGAAGTGCATTTGGTGTCATTTGGTTCATAAGTGCTCTGGACCTTTAGTGAGGGTGAAACACTGACCATTCCCATTAGGATTATAACAGCTGATCCTGGGTGATGTCTCTCACTAGGCTGTTTGGGACCTCAGACCCGGGACCGTCCCTGCAGCTACGGTGCTCAGTAAAGAATTTGCAGACTACATGGACCATGTATGCATTCCTTTGGGTTTATTTTCTTCTTGGATTTCTGGAACACTCGGAAGTAACTTTCCAGCCAAGCTTCAGTGAGCATCCCATATTTGTGTGGTGGCTCATCCATATTACAGGTCTCTCTTCCCTGGTGGGTTGCCTGCTGGGCTGTTAGCCAGCTCTTCAATTAGAGAAAGATGAGGTTTTCTACTCCCCTAGGGTGAGTCTTGGAAACTCATAGGAGCAGTTTTATGCTGTCCTATATGGTCGCTCTCTGTTTGTTTGTTTGTTTGTTTGTTTATGCCATTTGGAGCCCGGGTGGCATAGTGGGTTACACTGTGGGCTACTAACCCACTTAGAAACCACCAACCACTTCAAGGAAGAAAGCTGAGGCTTTATATTCCTGTTACCGAGTTATAGGCTCAGAAACCCCACAGGGGCAGTTGTACCTAGTCTTCTACGGTGACTGTGGGTCACTGGCACTGAGTTTTCCACCCCTCTCTGTTGAGACGCTGTGTGGACAGACCACTCGGGTTCAGCTGGATTCCAATTAAACCGTTACAACCAAACCTGAAGGGATGGCTAAGCAGTTGCTGTTACTAAAGGTCAGAGGTATTTCAACGCAGAACCATCATAATACTTAGGGAGCGCGCTGTCTTTGTGTAATGTTTCTGTACATCAAGTTTGACCCCCTCCGTCTTCCATTTTTGTGCTAGGTTTCCTTTTGACCTAATCCTCTCCTCCCCCTTCTCTTCGCAGGTTGCTTGTACACATTTAGATGTGGATTTAGTCTGCATAACTGTGAAAGAAAAGCTACCATTTTACTTCAAAAGACCCCCTATTAATGTGGTAAGTGTTGCACTTCTAATTCTCTATCTGAATCAATAGGCACCTGTACAAACAAATTGCAAAGGGGGCGGCAGAAACCAGAGTGCACACAGGGAACAACAAAGGCTGGGCAATCAGAGGCAGTTTCAGAATGGGGCATTCGTTTTCTAAAGCTCTCTAAAAGGAGAATGAAGGCTTCAACTAAAAACAAAACCAAAACATTTAGTAAGTCTTCCAGCTACATAGAAAGGCCCAGGCTCCTGGAGGCATAGTGCGTTACACATTGCGCTGCCAATGCAAGGTCAGCAGTTCAAAATCACCAGCTGCTCCTCAGGAGAAAGAGAACGTGTTCTATTCCCGAAAAGTTTTATAGCCTCAGAGACCCACGGACACAGTTCTTTTGACTTAGGAAGTCTCCATGAGTTGGAATTGACTGGCTGGCAGTGAGTGAGTGCCTAAAATGTCTGGAGGGTGGCTGCTACCAGACCCTTGAAGTGTGAGCACAGGTGGAGGAGACAGAATGCAGAGGTTCCTGAGACAGCAGTGAGTTGGGCAGGACACCCGGGAGCCTTGCGGCACGCAGGGCACACACAGACCCAGAGCTAGTCCTGTAGCCTAAGAGGATAGCCACGCATCCCGAGAGCTCTTTCTCCCGCCATCTGTCCCTTGTTACCCTTTCACATAATTTTTCTCCTGTCACTTTCTAACTCATGCCATCTCTACAGACTCTTGCCCTCCCCTGGCGACCACAAAGGGGCTGCGATCTCCCATCAGTAACTATGTTGGTAACTGTGAGGTCAGCACAGCTGTTCCGTTGCGTCAGCGGCCTGACCGTCAGAGGCACTGCCTTGTGAGCTTGAAGAGTGGCTTCCACAGCTTCAGGCTCCCGTTTTCAAAGGCTGCTCTGCGCGGAGCAAAGGGCTGCTCACAGGCACAGACCACATAAATCTCATCCTGCCAGAACTGGGGCATTCTTGAACATGCACATTTTTTTTTCAAAGTTGGAAATTCCTTCCCTTTTGTCTCTTTAGGAGCGCAGCTTTGGCAATTTTTGTTTCTCTGTTTTGGCTGCTAGTACTTTTATTTGATGTTGCGAATTGGAGGAAACCACGTGAGGGGAGAACATGGTGTGGGAAAATGGAAGGTGGAAAAATTAAGTGGACTGACTCCCTACCTCTAAAAGTAACCTCCTAAAACTGGCTTCAAAAGTATGACAGTTTTCAAAATCATATAATTGAAGGAAAAACAGCTATTACCTATGCCCATACCCATATTGGTTACACTCAAATTGTGTTTTCCCACATTTTCGCCAATACTTGTAAACAAACAATCCAGTAATCCCAAGTCATGTTTCCGAGCGTGTGATCTGTCTTCAACAGCACAGATGCCGGAAAACAGTGGCTAGCAAGGGGAGATCAAAGTCGAACCCCACTGCTCTTGAGTTGATCTAACTCACAGCCTAACCACCCACCACACCTGTCTACACAGCATGTCCAAGACTTTAAATCTTCACAAAAGCAAGCAGCATCCTTTCGCCCACATGGAGCGGCGGGGGCTGGGGGTGGGGAGCCGTCAGCAGCTGCACACCTCACCAGGGATCCGGTCACAAGATTAGGGCAGTTCCGGTGCCCTGTGAGCTTAGATCTCTCATGTGCCCCAGTACCGGAGCTAAAAGCCGTACACCCTGCCTTCCACGGTGTCACCGTCTTGTTAACCTCGAGTGTTGGGCCTTTGCCGAGGTAGCGCTCTGTCTCTGGCAGTTAGCCTAAGCTTATAATTAGCCTCAAACTGCCTGTCAGGTTTTATTTCAATGGTGTCCCCTGAAGTTAGGCCGTGGGCTGCTGGGCAAATTGCTGGGAAACGAATGTAGTATCTCATGAACTGGAAAGGCCATAGTCTAGACAGCTCTGCCTCCGGAAACCCACATAGGATCCTGTGCTCTTGGTTGGGAGGAGATAGTGGCTTGTGATGGTAAGGACAGGTCCATGGAATGGACAGCAGTGTACAGCACGCTGTCTCCCGGGCCCCAGGCAATGGACAAACGCCCATGACTGACTGTCTTCATGTTCACATCAGACTGTAGGCTGCCCTGGTCTTTGTTTTCAAGATACTGTACTTGTGTGCCGCTGAGTTGCTTCTAACTCATAGCAAACCTATAGGGCAGAGTAGACCAGCCCAGTGGGGTTTCTTAGGCCAACATTTTTACGGCAGCTTATCACTGGGTTTTTTCTCCCGTGGAGTGACTTGGATTCAAACTGCTGACCTCAGGCAGCAGCTGGGTGCTTAAACCTCGCAGTACCACAACTCTAATGCCTATGATGAGTTATCCCCAAAGTCTGTGTTATGAATGACATGCACCTGTCTCCGCGTATCTGCGCACAGTTTGGGGAACCTGATCTAGTTCAGTGCCCCTCCCCATTCCCCTCAGCCCCCACCTCATTCCATCTGTAAGTTCAGGAAGACTGCTGTTATTTGATGGATATTTTTTGGCTTAATTCCTTCATTTCTTAATTTAAAAATTCGGAAAAGTAAAATTTGACAAGTGAGAAGGATATGCAGTATTTAGCACAGTGTCTGCATTTTTTTTAATCTTCTGGGTGTGAACATTTTACATATGTTAATAAAAACCAGATGATGCAGCAGGGGGGGAAGCTGAGCAGGAGTATTTATAGTCTGCCGCGTGAACTGGCCAGGAAGCAGGAAAGTCCCCATTCCTGCTCTCCGCGTTTTCATCGAAGAGAGAGTGTTGGAGCTGGACTGTGAGAAGGTTGCTCGTGTTCAGGTAGAGGATGGTTGTGTGGAAGAGCGCGAATGTGGTTGGTAGCAGTGTGTGCTGACACCAGTGGCCAACTGCATTCGCTGAGCTCAAATGCAGCCGAGCCCCGGTTCCACGGTGGGTGAGTGCTCAGCTGTGAACCAAGGGTCGGCGATTTAAACCCACTACCCCTTCTGTGGGAGAAAAACATGCTTCTGTCATGTAGGGATTAAGGGTAATCAGTAATTCAGGCTCAACTGGTGGGCCTCACCTGCTCCCTTGCGTGACCCTGAGGGTAAGCCAGTCTTGGCCGCAGGAAGCTGTCGGTGTGGGGTCTCCCGCTGCCGACTTGACCAACCCTGTGAGGCAGAGTGGAATGGCCACCAAGGGTATGAGTGTTGACTGAAGCAGACCGACCACTTCTGGTTTTCCTGCGGAGCTGCTGGCGGGCCGGACCTGCAAGCTCTCATTTCGCAGCCAGTGCATCCCCAGGACTCCCCTGGCGCTGCCAGGACCCCATGAGAAAGCCGCGTTGACTCTGCTCACTTGCTTAGGGCTTCCCCTTCCCCCTTCTCTTGGGGTGTGAGGAAAAGCAGGCATGTTGAGGTAAGTAGTTAATTACACTTTCATCAACAGGCCGGAAGCCAGACGAGGATTAGAGGCTTAAAAAGTTGGGAGGCAAAGCCTAGCTCCCCACTCTGCTCGGATTGGTCCTTTTGGCATCTTCTCCTCTGGCGGTGGGCACCGTAATTATGGTTACACGCTCCCCTCTGAAGACTCCTTCATCACTCTTCTGGGACCTCGGTACTTAGCTAGGAATCACGGCTCTATCATGGGCTGAATGTGTTGCTAAACACTGGGGTGCCAGCTCCTCCTCTCGGATAATCAAATGACTACTAATTATGTATCGCTTTACCATTTAGCACTTTCACACCTGCCGTAGCGCAGCAGCTTTGGGGTAAGGCACATGCTAATTACCCGCATTATGCAGGTGAGGGAATCGTGATTCAGGTAGTTTGCGGCTCACACACAGTTCCATGTCCTGGTGGTTCACATTCAAGCTGTCTGGCCGCAAATCCACCGCCACTTCCCGCACCGGGAAACGCTGTGCTTGAACTTGCTGTACAGCACACCTCTGTGTTAAACACAGAATCATCTTCCATCTTAAAATGCAAGCTTACCAACTCAGGTTTGAGGGAATTCTCTGAACGCAGAATGTATCTTATTACCTTCCTTTGATTGTTCCCAAGAAAGAAAAAATGTATTCTTCTGTGGCTTTGATTTGTGAATCTTATGACCCGACATATTCAAGGAAAGGAAGGGGGCGGGTGTGTGTGGGATGACAAACTTTGCCCAAAGGATGCCATCTTCTTGAATTCAGTAAAGAATTACATGTTAGGAAATGAAAAGGAATAGTTGTATTGCCCCAGTAATCATCTCCCCAATTTTGGACTTTTCTTTTTCTTTCTTGAAAGCTTTGCTTAGCCCCTGAAATTTTATCCTCAATGTCTCTTGATTCAAGTGTCACACACCTGCTCTTAGCTTGCTACATCTTTGTACCTGTTGTTGCTCTTTAGCCTTGAAATCTGATCAGCCGCCCATTCCAGAGCCTTTGGTCCAAGATGCAAACAAAAGCCAATCAGGCAGGCATTGTGACTCTTTGTGAAGAGGTCCTTATGAGCAATCATTTGATGGGTTAAGGTAATTTGCATAAAAATGGTCATAGATGTAGGAGTCTAGGTAATGAGTATATTTTAGCTATTTGAAAATTTATAATAAGGTCTGAGGAAATAAATGCTTGCAGCCTTCAATCACATAGACTGCTTTTAAATTTCTATTTCCTTTTTCTTAGCAAGGTGAAAGACAACTTGATTACTGTACCATAACTTTTAAAAAAACCAGTTTTATTGACATATAATTCACGTACCATACAATTCAGTGGTTTAAATATATTAAAAACAGTGGTGCAATCATAATCAATCTGGGAACATTTTCTTCATTCTTGGACCCATTATTGTTAGGAGCTCCAATTGTCCCCAGCCTTCCCTGCCATAACTAAGGAGCTATTAATCCTGCTTAAATCCTTATCCTGGATTTGATATAAAGAAGAGCATGCAAACAACAACAACAAACCAATGGCAACAGAATGAAGCGCAGAATAGCGTCAGTCCCAGAGAAAGCAGAAGTCCACACTGTCGTAGGGGCTATAAAGTGGGTTCCGACCCGTCGCGACCCTGCACCCCCTCACAGTGCTGTTGTGCTTGAGCCCATCGGTGGAGCCGCCGCGGCCATACGTCAGTGAACTGAAATTGACAGCTGTTGTCCATTGTGATTCCGAAACTAGAACAAATTAAAAATGGGTCAAAAGGGAAAGCAAATGGTAGTACGTGTCATATCTTTTTATGGTCAAAATGACATTTCTCAAGAATTAAGTCAATTCTTAATAACTTATTCTTAATAATCATAATTTTTTTCTCTTTCCTTCCCCCACCCCCTGCAATTAGAGGTTTTTTACATTTTGATTATCCCCCTACAAATGGTTAGAAATTTAGATTCATTCAACGAGGAATATTGGGGACTTGGCCAGTCAAACTCTATACATCATCCACAGCTTCTGTGTTTTCCTCTACACCCTCCTTACTGCCTGTTTTCATCCAGTAGCTAGAAGGATGAGAAAAAATACAAACCAGCTTTAGGTGAGGGAAATAGGGAAGATAAGTTGAGGATATGGCTAAATGGGTGTTTTCAAATTCACCCTAGTTCCTGGCAGAGATTCCACAGTGAACACATTCTTACATGATCTCTTTTCCATAAACTATTGATTTAATCAAAGTACAGACATTAAACACTTGTATAAAGACCTATATAGAAAAAAATGAGCTGATACCAAGGGCTCAAGCAGAAAGCAACTGTTTTGAGAATGATGAGGGCAACAAATGGATAAATGTGCTTGACACAATGGATTGATGTATGGATTGTGATAAGAGCTGTATGAGCCCCCAGTACAATGATTAAAAAAAAAACATATTATAAGGAGTTATCCTGTCATGAGCATCAAAAAATATATAAACTGGAAGTATGCATTTATCTAAAGCACAGAATATAATAGTGTCATTAGCAGAAAGAGCCCAAGTCAAAGAATTACAGGTAGGAAAGAGTCTCCAGACTGTAGGTGCAGCGACAGTGTGGAAATAGCACGGAAATTCTAAGGAAACAGCAGACACATAAGAAAGTCGAAAGTACTCACTTCGGCAGCACATACACTTAAAAGAGAAAATCTAAAACTGCCGATGCCATAGGCAGGAGCAAAAGGTAAAGCAAAGAATTGAGGGTGAAAGGAAGAATCTGTCCTGGAAAGGAAGGTGGAGGGGCTGCTGGCCGCACGGGAAGAGGATCCAGGCGGGCTTCAGTTTCTGGGCAAAGGCAAGCATTCCATTCCCTCTAAACAAGTGCATGCGAGTAGACCTTCCGCAGCCCCAGCTTGCCCTCCTCTGGGTAACACAAGCTCATTTGTCGGGCAGACCTGGGTCTGGTCAAGGCTTTGGCTGCCTTTCTCTGCTCATTCAAAACGAGAACTCAAGGATCTTTGTAATGTAAGGCAAGACATATATATATATATATATTTCCTCCCAACAGTTTTTTAATTGACATGTAAATTCACAAATTGTACAATTTAGTAGTTCAGTCATATCAAGAAGAGCGATCCAGTCATCACCAGTCAGTGGTAGAACAGCTTCATTCTTACACTCATCGATATTCGCTCCCCTTCCCCCCACTGCCAAGGAACCAGTCATCTCGCACTGTCTCTAGATTTACCCATCCTGCATGTCATAGACAGAAAGACATGAAAAACAAGCAAAAGAAGCAGTAAAACAGATGACAGCTTCAGTCAGAAAGAGAGCAGAAAATATTAGCAATCAGAACGAGTTTAAATGGATCATAGAGAAGATCAAATAAAGGCTAGGATGCTTGATTTTAACCTAACTGCATCTGCAGCAATTCACCCCCAATACATTTGCATGTCAGCAAGACTGTTTGCACCGTCGGTTCGTGGTCAGAGGGGACTCGACGCTGGCTTAATCCACTTGGCTCACCGCTTCACTTTTATTTTGGCACGGAAACAGCTTTCAAATGGGGCTAAGAGGCCATCAGATGTCAGGACATAGCATTTCGGCCAAACTACGTCTGCCACGATGCGCTCTGTCTGGTAACGGGCCTGTTCAGTTCCCCTGACTCTAACCAGGGGCTTCACTGGAGGCTCCGTGCATGTGTGGGGCCTGCAAGTGCGTTCAGAGCGTAAGGCTAGATAGCGCTCATTGCCGGTAGGATTGATCCTCATCCCCGGCTCTGACAGTCTACACAGTTGGCCCTTCTCAAGCTTTTTCGCCCTTGGTTCCCACCGGGCGGCTTAGCTTTGTTCTGTCCCTTCCAGCCTCCGGCCTTCTCTGTGTGCTCTGCAAAACACAGAACCTTCCCCCATCTGAGAATGCTCCTCCTCCTCTTCACCTCCTTAGTGCTCCCTCCGCCATCCTCCCCCAAACCGTTTCTTGACAGTACTCACACAATTGCAGTTTTTATTTGTGTCATATTTGACAGTCGTGTCCCCCTTCCCCGCGCCCTCCCACCAGACACACACACACCGAACTGGAAGCTGTAAGAAGGAAACTGGGAATCATGGTCCAAGCTCGCCATCCCCGTGCATGTTGACGTTAGGTACCACTGAGTCAGCTCCAACTCGTAGCCACCCTGTGGGCCACAGAAGGAAACCTTGTCAGCCACCTCGCCTCCCTGGTGGTCGTGCTCTGTGAGCACAGTCACGCAGGCACTCCTGTCAGCCTGCCTTGTTGAGGGTCTTTTTCAGTTTCACTGACCCCCTCGCTCCTCGACCCTGCAGGGTGGGCCTGAAACCTATCTGTCGGGAGTAAATGGAGATGCTCAGTCACTCACCAGGGAAGAAGATAGTCATCAGGATTCGTCTAGGTCCAATGTTTCTATCCCTTTCAGGCTGTGGTTTTTGGGGTTGTTGTTTTATCTGTAAAATGCCAACACTGATGCCATCCTATTTATTAAGAGTGTCTTGAAATAAGAAGGACATTTCTTTCTCTTTTGCAAAAAGTCAACTTCGGGTTGGGAATTCAGACAAGTTGTCGAGGGCCCAGGCTTCTTCCTGTTTTCCACCTAGCAGCCATGCTCTCAGCTGAGAATCAGGGGTCTGTTCCTAAAGAAGTGAGTCTCATTAGTTCTGCTCCCACTGGCCCAGTTGCCGGTCAGCTTCCAGGGTGGCCACAACCTTGAAAACCCTATGAAGCAATTCTACTCGGCACACGGGGTGTTGCTGAGTCCAAATCATCTGGACAACAAGGAGCAGCAACTACGAAAGGAAAATGAGAGAAACAATGCTGAAGGCACTTAGCAGTCTGCCACCGTTGCCTTTTCAAGGTATTTACGGGTCCGTAACACCTTAGACTCAACACAGCTCAGGCACAGCGTCCGCACTTCTCATGGCTGTTGCCAGCATAAGAGCCCGGTGGCCTAGTGGGTCACATGTCGGACCGCTAACCAGTTTGAATCCACTAGCTGTTCCGTCGGAGCGAGATGAGCTTTCTGCTCTTTGTCAGATTTACATCCTCACAGACCCAAAGGGGCAGCTCCCTTGGTCCTGTAGGATCACTGGGAGCTTGTGTTTTTGGTGTGTGTTATTTTTCTGGTTCTATTACTCCTTTATTCAGTATACTTGCAGTAAAATGAGAGAAAGACACAAAGTGTTTTTAAAAAATCAGAAACTTTTATTAAGACAAAGTGAGAATGTGAAGCAGTTATTTCTCTGATCTCCACGCGGGTCTGTACATTGTTGAAGACAGCGCTTCCGTCTCACTCACCTTTCCTCGAAGAGCTTTGGTTTACACCATATCAAAATTGCAGTTTGGGCTCCCTTGAGGGACTTAAATTGTGTTCCTTGGAAATGTACTTTCAAATTTGGGGGACACAAACACATCTTAGAGAGACAAGATAAAGGCCATAGGGTGGAGGGTAGTGTTTTGAAGTAAAATTCTCCTAAGACAGCTTTGTTCTTTTGGACTTTACTGGCCTTTTTCTCAATAGTACAATTACCAAGTTCCGTAAAACTTCTTCCTAATAAGCCCCCTTGATTACCATGCATCCTTTGAAAAAAATCTAGCATGATTACCGCTTGAAATTCAAAACTCAAACTCTGCTGTTGAGTAAATTCTGACCCATAGTGACCGTCTAGGACATTGTAGAACTGCCTCTGGGGTTTCCAAGACTAACTCTTTATGGAAGTAGAAAGCCTCATCGTTCTCCCATGGCACCAGTGCTTGTTTCAAACTGCTGGCCTCGCAGTTTGTGGCCCAACTTGTAACCACTAGGCCACCAGGGCTCCCACGTTACTCCTTAAGAATCCCTAAAAGAGGAAGATTCACTAGAATCTGAGCTGACCTCTCGGCCTCCAGTTGAACTGGATTGGACTTTTTGTTACGGCACCCTAACAAGAGTGAGACAAGTGTGTTGAGAGAGTTGTCTGTAGCCAGGACTGACAACAGAGACGTGCTTAGCCACGATTTGCTCGAAGTTAGTGGGTGTACGCATGAACTGAAGCCCTCACAGCAATACGTTTGGTGTGTTCTAGAACCTGACCTTCCGAGAGACCCTTCCTGACCTCCAGTCTGGGCGTTTCGAACTCCTGGTCTCTTTGTTCTTGGATTAAATGACGTGGTTGACGTGGTTGGCTTTATATTTGTATAGTTGACCCAAAGTGTCGGGGGCAACTCTTTTCCTTTTACCCCTGTCCCCCCCGCTGGGACTGTGCTCTGCTCAACCTCATGATAGATAATTCCAGTTGACATAAAGTCAGCTTCCCCACAGATAAGGCCGACTCTGGTGGTCAAGTGGAGCCACAGATGTCTTCCCTTCTTGTGGATGGCACCATTTGGGCGTGAACCCACCTTTATTTAAGGCTGTACCTTGGCAGGCAAGACATGGGCTGGGGAGTGGGGTGAAGCAGGTAGGAAACTCCCCCCAAAAATCCCAAACTCACTACCCTCGGTCACTGACTCATAGCGACCCCCTGTGGGTTTCTGAGAATGTAACTGTTCACGGGAGTAGAAAGCCCAGTCTTTGTCCCAAGGAGCTGCTTGTGGTTTTGAACTGCTGACCATTCGGATAACAGCCCAACCCTAACCATAGCACCACCAGGCTCCGTAGGGGGGAACTAGTGAGAATACAGTTGGACAGTGTGTATTTCCCTTGACCCTTTGTTTTGCTGCTTCTCCTGTAAAGGCAATTGAGCGAGGCATCTGCTTTGAACTTGCCTACAGCCCTGCCATCAGAGACTCCACAATGAGAAGGTACACGATCTCCAACGCCCTCAACCTGATGCAGATCTGCAAAGGAAAGGTGGGAGTCCGTACTTTCAGGGTATTTTTTAAGCCTAGCAGTTTATTAGTAATCTCCTGAAATTTCAGTTTGAATCCTTCTTAAAGCAGAAAGCTCTCAAGATACAGAAGCAGATTCTCTCGTATTAATGAGCTCTGCAAAAGAGAAAGAAAAATACGGAGGGAGGGAAGATTTTTTTCAACAAGGAATTTGCTGTTTACCTACTGTGAAAAGAATAAGTAGTCTAGATAACAACTGATTATCAGTAAGTTGAAGTGAATTTAAGTTGTTTGTTTTAATTTCCAATAAATTCTGACTCATAGGGACCCTCTAGGACAAATAGAACTGGCCCTGTGGATTTTTGAGGCTAGAAATCTCGTTCGGAACAGAAATCCTCATCCAGATCCTGTGGAGCAGCTGGTGATTTCGAACTGCTGCCTGGGGTTGGACGCCCAATTTGTAATCCACTGCTCCACTGGGGCTCCTTTTTAAATGAGTTTTTAAGGAATTCATCTTTTCTAAGGTTGATTCTTACTGTTAAAGGCAGCCTTCAATTTGATGTGTGATCCATCATCCGTTCACTTTATTTACCTTATGTTCCGAAGAAATTGATATTTGAGCGTTCCATGTTAAATGTGATTGTGGGTGATTTGTATTGTAAGACCCTTCAACTTTTTATTTTTTCATTTACTTAAGATTAATATTGATCACTTTCTATTTTGTAGAACGTAATTATATCTAGTGCTGCTGAAGGGGTAAGTCTGTCATTTTAATGCTTGGTTTTGCTTTTCACATTATAAAACAAGATTTTCTGGAAGAGAAATTAAAATAGCAATGTAATGAGTGTTTATTACATGTTTTCCATTTTAATTACAAATTTGACATTGAAATTTTGTTTCTCCTTCATACAGTTATAAAATGCTTTTCAGGGTCCTTTTACATTTCTTTTTTTTTTTCCCTTTTACATTTCTAAGCACGTAAGATTCCCATCAGAATTATGGCTTAAAATGTCTTCAATTGCTTTTCTTATTTTTGAATTCTTAAGTATCCTGTTACTTTACTCCAAATGAAGTCATCAAAATATTCTGATTAACTTGTCCTTTCATTTCTATCTTTTGTTCATTTTATTTTAGCCTTTAGAAATCAGAGGACCATATGACGTGGCAAACTTGTATCCTTTTCTGTGTTGAAAATTTCTTTTAGGAAATTTGGGCTTTATAGGGGTGTATTAGTTAATAAAATATTTTCTCAATATTTTACTTTGTGTCAACAATAGCTTATAAAAAATGCATCCGTTGTAGAGAGCATCTCTTTCTAATTTAAGGGTAAAGTAGAAAAAGAAAATGAGGGATTTCCTATATCTGTGTTTCCCAAAGCGGGCAGTACTACGCCCGGGAGGCACTGGAACCCCGGAGGACAGGGGTTGGCTTCAAAGTAGACACCTAGACTTTCTCCTGGCGTATGGGCTCCCGTACCAAAGTTGTTATGGGAGGGGGAAGCCCTGAGATGAGTGTTCCAGTGGAGCTAAGAACCTGTTGGCGGGCCAAGTCTCTCCCTCGCAGTTTGACCAGGTGAACTGGCACTCGTAGTTCTTAGTCTTGTTCGTGCCCTTGGCTGACTGGGTTGAAATCTTTAATGTGCCCACCAGAGGGCTGCTGTTTGGGCTGTCTGAACGCGATGCCAAGGCTGCGGTGTCCACCACCTGCAGAGCGGCGCTTCTGCACGGAGGTGAGCACAGCTTCCTTCCCGGAAGGGAAGCAGAGCACTGTCAATCAAACCGTGGCCCACCTCTGCTCCTACTGCCCCGTGCTGCTGAGGCCTTCTGATCCCCTCATTGCTTTCTCACTCTTTCCAGGCTTTGCTTTCTATTTTTTAGGGGTCAATAGAGCTTGTGCTTGCAGAAATGTAGGAGGGGGCTTCAGAATGATTGTGGCAACATTAACTTAAAAGGTGACTGGTTTCCCTCGAAACTTTTGAAGCCCTTTGGTGTTGATTGTGGACTTTCAGGTTCCACAGACACGGTGCCCTGGCTCACATTTTGAGGGTTCTCTAATCGGTGCTTTTCCGAGTGGAAACCGCGGTTTTCGAGAACTGAAATGCTAAAAAGGTAGGGTAAGCCATTTAGTAAGAAAACAAAAACAGGAAGTCCATTTTCTTAAGCCCAAGCAACAAACCAGACAGTTAGCTTGTTGCCTTTATCACAACATCATGACATTTTGCTTATTTTTTTCTCCTATTTACACGTTCAAGAATTTACATTTTTAATTTCACATGTGATCTGCCTCTTAACTGCACTACTGAAACTCACTTAATTTCTTATCAGATAAAAATTGAACCCAAATCATTTAATATACTGATTCTTTGGAAAATTGAAGTAAAGTTTGATTTTAAAGAAAACGCAAGATCGCCACATTAGATCTGCTCACTTATTTTCATTCTCTTAGTAATTTTTTATGAGTAGTGCTACTGGTCAAGAAGTTATTTAGTTGCTATTACCCAGATGTATTTTGTACTTCAGAATTCCTTCCATTGCCTCACAGAATAGGTTACTGAACATAGTTATTTAGCATATGAATGAATAGGTTTTTTTAAAACTTTGTGTGTTTTGTCTGCATTTTAATGATCTTATTTACATTTGGGAGACCTGCTTATGGTATTGACTTGAGTTAGATGATTTTAATTTTGCTTTCAACATTATCAGCTTGAATTAGTTAGGTTATACAGCCCAGGTCCCATCACTTAAACTTTGGGAATGACCACGTTAATTGGGATTATCAGGATTTTCTTGAAATTAGGGGACAGTTGGTTCATGCTTTGTCAGTTCAGTTTTTTTTATCTATCTTAAATGAATATAAGGCATCATCAAGGTTTGGATAGCGAAATAGGTTAAAACAAGAAAGGGAAAAAACTAAAATGTAACAGTTGAAACATACCAAAAATATATAATAGTGAAAAATGAAAATTCTGCATTAACTTAAAAAATTTAACTACTCAGCCTCAAATATATAAATCCAGGCTTTTTCCAGAAGCTAAGCTGGAAAAGGCTTGTGGGATTTTGATTAACTCAATCATTCACCCCCATGTGCCCAGTCCCATCAAGATTAGTTTCAATTCTGAGCACCCTGTTTGTAGTAGGCTGAGGAGACAGTGGAAACTCAAAACAGATATGCAGAGTTCTTATGTAGATTAAGCCTCCATTGCATTCCTTGTGAACATTAAGGAACTCTCACTGCCAGGAGTCAATGCTGACGCCTAGCAACCCCCTGTGGGTATCTGAGACTGTCACTGTTTATGGGAGTAGAAAGCCCAGTCCTTCTCTCAAGGAGCTGCTGATGGTTTCGAACTGTTGACCCTGGGGATCACAGCCCAAAGCATAACCACTATACCACCAGGGCTCCTGATCATTGACTAAGGATGTAGGTAATCTTGCCAGCCCTGGGAGGAGCAGTTTTTTTCTCATGGGGCTACCTGGGTTCGTCCTTGATGGAGATCTCTGTACCTGAGCTAGTAAAGGTGGTCAAATGTTCATGAGTCGTGCCCTGGCTGCCTTGGTGGGAAGACTCTGTAAGCTTTCCTGTCTAACATAATGTGTGTGTCCTAATCATGGGCTTGTTCCTCCTTCTGTAGTCCCACCTCTAACTCTGATGTATTGATCTGCCACCAATCATGAATCCGGGGTAGTATCCTTTTTTCTATGCTTTATTTAACTAGCATCCTGACATTGAATCCCAGAAGCCATTATGGGCACATGCTATTGGCCTCCCACATCTAGGTGATGTGTCTGTGTCTTATGTTGTTTTTGATCCTTTTAAGACTTAGTAACTGTTTTCCTTAAATTATAATTGAGATATAATTTGTCCCATAAAACACATCCCAGTTTATGTCTGTTGTCTCTACAGAGTTATTATACACGGAAGAGCATCCCAATGCAGATGATAAATGATGCAGTTAGTTACCTCGGTTTTTGTTGAATAGAAGGGTCAGAGTGATACAGTTCCGAAGTTTGCAGTCAGTCTTAGGCTAGACGATCCGAAATAAAGGATTCTGAGATAAGGGGGTTGAAATCCCCTTGTTTTGCTCTGCACTAAATCGGTGTTACCTGGAACCGTGTTAGTTCTGAGAGTTACATTTAGGGACCATGGGTTGTTGGTATACTTGATATCAGAAGGAAGTTAGTAGATCCTTGACAGGACTAGGAGCCTTATTGTGTAAGGGGGCGAAAGCAGCCCTGGAACACATGGAAACTCACTCGCTGACTGCTGACATTCACTGCCATTAAGTCGATTCTGACTCACTGCCCTGTGGGACAGACCTGTCCCTTGGGGTTTCCCAGGCTGTAGATCTTTAAGGGAGTAGAAGGCTTCACCATTTTCACATGGAGTAGCTGCTGGTGATGAACTGCTAACCTTGTGGGAAAGAGCCCAACATAGAAGCCTCCTACCAGGGACCCTCATGGACCACATGGTAGATGGTTTTCCATCGGAAGGTTTGCCTCGGGGAAATGAGAATTAGATGGTTTCTGTGGCCTTTCAGGGCACCTGGTAGTACAGGTGCTATGCATTGGGCTGCTCATTACCAGGTCCATAGTTAAAAACACCAGCCCTTTGGTGGGAGAAAGTTGAGGCTTTCTACTCCCGAAAAAAGTTACCGCCTCGGAAACCCACAGGGGCAGTTCAATTCTGTCCTGCCAGGTCGCTGTGGGTCAGAATTGACCCAGTGGCAGGGAATATGTTTCTTTGTTGGTTGGCGGAGTTTCAAAAGCCAGGCAGTAGCCAGTCTAAGGAGAGTCTAAGAAAGGAAAGAGGTCAGAGAATTGGACTCAGGATGGCGAGTTCGGTTCTCCAGTCTGCCACTGTGCCAGGATGCGCCTGTTTGGGATGCCTTCCTGTACTGCTCGTGAATCAAAACAGCATGCCACTATTAAGGAGCCTTGGCAATGTAATGGTTTAGTGCTTAGCTGCTTCAAGAAAAGGGGGTGGTTCTAAGTCACACAGCGGATCCTTCGAAAGACGAGCCGTTCTGTTTTCATAAAGGGTACAGCCTAGAACACCCTATGCAGGACTTCTGGGCTGTCATGTGGAGTTACTAGGAGTTAGAATGGATTCGACGACATTGGAGAGGTAGCTGAGGAGCCCTGGTGCCTCCGTGCTCAGCCGTTAGTGACAGGTCGATGATGCACACACGCGCCGGCCGCTCCACAGAAGAGGCAGGTGGCGGGCAGTGGCCTTTTATTAAGATTGCAGCCTTAGAAACCCTATGGGGTAAATTAAAGCTGCACACAGACATAACTTATTATTACAAGTGTGTGTGTGTGTGTGTGTGTGTGTGTGTTCAGCCTCCGCCACACACACACACACACACACACACACTGACATTCTGAATTCTGCGTTTTCACTTGCCAAATGGTTTTGTTGTTGTTTTTCTTGCTCTTTTTAAAAACTGTAGTTTCCTCTCTCGCCAGGTGACCATTAGTCTTTCACCTTGGATTTGCCTGTTCTAGAGATGTCAGATGAGTGGAATCATGCAGTGTTTGTCCTTGTGTGTCTGGCTTATTTCATTTCACATAGCTTATTCAGGGTTCATCCGTGTGGTGGAACTTCATTTCTTCTTATAGCCATCTATTTGCCACATTCATCTACCCGCTCATCGTGGATGGGCCCTTGTGGTGTTGCTGCCTCTGGGCATCTGGGAGCAGTGTGACAGGGAAGGTTGGTGTGCACAGTCTGTCTGAGTTGCTGCTTTCAGTCCTTCTGCGTAGATGCCGGGTGGAATGAACTCCATTCCTGAAAGAAGCATTTACATTAAGAGCTTTACTTTATTTGAAAATGTAAAGGATTCTGGCTTTTCAGTTGTTTATTTCGATTCAATTGTTCATATTAGGAGATTTCTGACCTAGAACTAAAATAATTTTGAAACCAGTGAATTTAGTTTTAAAGTGCTGTTTTTATTATTTAATCTATGCTATTTATTTATCTGAGATTAAGCAATTACTCAGGATCTTAATGATCTGAGTAAGCATATCTAAATACAATATTGTTCATTTGGTAAATGGGAATCATTGGCTAGTTCCATTTCTGTAGGTCTCTGTGTTGGCATTTTTGTGACCTTGAGAATAGTCTCTGTCCCTTGTTTGAAGTGCTTTGTAAAATATCTGGCAAAGTCTCAGTGGACTAGATGAATTAATTCTGATAAATGGGAAGGCAGTGCTTCTTAACTCTTTGGAACTGAGTGTGCTTGCCATAAGAAATCCCTCCTAACTGGTGGTCAGGTTCTCTTGGTTCCATGCCCTTCCTAACTAGGGACCTCTTTCGCCCTCGTTCGTCCCCAGAACAACCTTCTGTTCCCATGTCCTTGTCTTCACATAGGGCTCGTCTCCCCTGTGAGCTTTCTTCCCTGTTTCTGTTGTCACCTCATCTTACAATATGGGCCGTAATTGATTCAGAGAATGAATCCTTGTGGGTACCGCTGTCCCTGCTGTTTGCCTCTATGGTATTGTAGAGTGCCCCCTGGGGGGGAGTGTTAGTGTTGCCTCTGAAGCATCTGATTCTTCCGTATGTCACACCGTGCCTGGCCATGTTGCTAAGCCGATCTAAGCATTCCTCATTTTCTCCGTTTTGGGTCCATTTTCAGCCAGTTTATAAGGGGTCAATAAATATGCACATTTGATTGAGTTCATTCACGCATCAGGTATTTATTGAGCAAATATTACACACCAGGTGTAGCTGGATATTGGGGGTACGGTGTGATTCCTTCTGGAGAGATTATCTAGTAAGAGAGGCGGTTATCGCAGCCGTAGTGCAGTGAGGAAGTACACACATCACCGTCAATCCCCAAACCAAACCCACTGCCATCGAGTCAATTCTGACTCATGGTGACAAACTAGAACTGTTTCCGGGAGTAGAAAGCCTCATCTGTCTTCTGCAAAGCAGCTGGTGGTTTTGAACTGCTGACTTTGGGGTTTGCAGCATACCACATAGCCCACTATGCTACGAGGGCTCCACACACCACCACAGGAGCCAGAAATCCAGTCTTATACTTGTTCACCTGACTCAGCGGGGCTGGCTGGCGGCCTATGGGCACCACCATGTAGGATGTGAGTTCTGTCAGCAGCAGAGCATTACAGGCTGCCACGGCCTGCAGTTGTACACTCAGTGTCACCCCTTAGCACTGAATCAGGTGCTGATGAAATACTGAAATGCCTGTGCTTTGGGGGTGGGGGGTGGGGGTGTGTGTAATGGCAATAATTGACATCAGCTCCCATAGCAATTCATTATGATTTTCTCATTTGCTAGTGTTTGGAAGTGTTAGGGTAATACAGTCCTTGCTAAACTTGTTTGTTTTAATCACATGCTCACTTTTAAACACTATGCTCTCCTCTTTGCTTTCCAGAAACTAGAAAAACTGCTTTCGGAATTGTTTCTACAGTGAAGAAACCGCGGTCGTCAGAAGCAGATGATGAGCCCCTTCCAGCTTGCAAGAAAGCCAAGTGTGAGGGCTGAGGAGGCCCCCCTCGGCCCCCTCGGCTCCCCTCGGTGCCTCTCTCTGCCCTCTGAGAGAACTCAGTGGCTACCATGCAGCTAAAGCCTTTATGTAATTTACTGTGTTCATTTGGATCTAGCAATCAATAGTCTGTAAAAAACGGTGTTGTTTTCAACCTATTACAGTAACAAGCGAGATCTTCTGAAGCGTTTGTTAACGCTGTGAATTTAGATGTTAAGATGCTATCCTTTGTGTAAACGATAAATTATGGCAGGTACAAACTAATGAGAAAATGTCTTACTATTGTAAGAAACTATTTAAATTGTTTCTTGTTTCATGAAAAACTCATGTTTTCTACTCGTTATACAGAGGTTATTATTTTAATCTCAGTATTCAAGAAGTCGTGAGTTTGAGGACTATTAAAACTTTGTAAAGAGTTGACCTTTTAGTAGACTGGGCTGTTTTTTAAAAGCTGCATTTATGTGGACTCACCAAGGCAGAGTCCTTTCTGAAAGGAGTGGTGGCAACTGTGTAGTGGATCATCATGTCTTCCCTGAGGTCTCTGCTGCGTCTGACCTTTGTTCTGTCCTGGAAACAGAATGTCTGCCTTTTTCTTTAGGAACCCCTGACAACAATGTTGGCATTCCTAATAACTCTATTAAAAGTGTCTAAACGTTTAACTCGACTGGCTTTGGAAATAAGTGTTTTTGGTTTATCAGCTTCACCATGTTAAATAGATGTAGGTTTTTGTGTTTTTTTAAAAAAAAACACAGCATGTCTGCTGTATCAATACAAGCAGATCCAATCCTTGCAAGGCTCGGTGTTGGAGGATCTGTGTCCATGGGGCTTGCTTGGTGGTAGTCTGCACGGAGGTGGGTCTACGGGCTTCTTCCACTGTACTGCTGGCTAGATTCAGGTCATCAGCCTGTGGGATAGCAGTAGAAGGCAGATTGCTTGTGCTCCCAGAGCCCAAGAGTGACCAGGGCCCCAAATAAAAGTGAGCAGAGCAAGAGATGAAATTGAAGAGCAAAGTGTTTTAAAAGAGAAAAGTAACATTGTTGTGAGAGCCACAGAAAATAGACTTTTTCTAAAATGCTTTATACCCATCTCAAAAATATAAATGCTTAAATAAAAAGTACAATAAAAATTCTTGAAAAACACAAGTAGAACCGTTATACATACACGACCCAAAACAAACTCCCTGCGCGTCGATGGCGCCTCTCTAGGGCAGGGTAGAATTGCCCTGCGACCGTGGCTGTTGACCGGAGGAGGCCTGTCTTCTGTGGAGCAGCTAGTGGTTTTGAACTGCAGACCCTTTGGCTTGCAGCCCAGCTACTTCACTACCCAGGCTCCCCTGATAAGACATACAATGCCTTTTAAAAGTTCATGGAAAAACTCCATGATCTTTTCCATGAACTTTTCGTAGCCCACTCAGATATTCTGTGTAGTAAATGCGATGGTTTGATCAATTTTATTAACCTGCCTATTCTGTCCCTTGTTTTTGGACGCTAGCTAGTTCGCCCCTGTATGCTGGACCCCACACCAGCCGGCAGTCCGCCTCTGTGCTGTGCCACTGGCCGCTGCCCCCACTCCCCTCAGGCGGTTTGAACGGTGGGCTCGTGGTCTTTGTGCAGGTTCCGCAGGAGCGCAGTTCAGTTTTGGAAGTTTTTCGTAACACAACCCTTACTTTGTTAGGTTCCACAAAGCTGAATGCACGTCCCTAGTTGATGAAAGCCAGGTGAGCGTCTTTCTGGTGCTCTCTGCTTCCAAACAAGGCCCATCATCGTCAGCGGGGCTAGTGCTAATCGCATGGCCTTTCATGAGTCCCGCTGCAATTTTGGGCAGTTCCCTGACAACGTATTGTTGTAACTGCTTAAATTCTGCAAAATTCCACTCGTGCATGATAATGTAGTTGATCCGCTTCACGTTCTGTTGGATTCTCCCTCTGTGGTATCGGCACAAATAAAGATCTCTTCCTATTGGCTCACCTTATTGTCAATTAAAAGCGAAGATATATGGAATGTAAAAGAAAAATAATTTTCATGAACACTACGTTGCTGTGCTTAAAAGTTTTGAAAAATCAGTGAGTTGCTAGAAAGAACTATTGTCAGATTAGATGTGAACAGGAAAACCATGATTTGTGCGTGACTCTGGAAAAATTCAGAGCCCTCGTCTGGAGTCCTAAATTCTCTTTCTTTAAACATTAAGGAAACTGAAATGCAGCAAGAACAACTCAGCTCTCCCATCAGTGAATCCATTTAATCAAAGAGTAGCATTCCTTACCAGGTTGGCAAGTGAGTATATGTTCACATATTTTAAACTCAACTGTTTAAGGGATATAAGTTTAATTTTTATGACATCTCTCCTTATCTGCTTTTCCAATTGATTGATAGCTACTAGCTCCAGTTGGAGCATGTGTACGTGAAGATTTTCATGCTATGAATTGGAATTGGTCCAGTAGTAGTGAGTTTGGTTAGAAAGAAAGTAAAACAGTTACTTGATGTGCTTTGAACAGTTTTGCTGGCATATAATTCACATGTCATCCAATTCAATAGTTCAATCACATCGTGAAGAATTGTACAAACATCACCACAATCAATTTTAGACCGTTTTATTTTTTCTTATACTCATTGTTATTAGCTCCCCATGTCCCCAACCTCCCTGCCAAAGGAACTTTTAATCCAGTTATTGACTATAGGTTTTCCCACCCCCGGTTTCATATTCAAGAAAAAAAATTCTTTTACCAACAGTAACAAAATAGAGCAGATTAAAACTTCAACTGAAAAGAAAGAAAATATTAAAAACTAGAACAAAGTAAACGAAAAGGGAGATGCAATGATAAAGTGTTAAGTTTTAACCTAACTGCATCTGCCACAATCCGCTTTCCAGTGCATCCTGCATGACAGCAAGGCTGAAGTTCACACCCCTGGTCCAAGTCAGGATTCACCAGAGGCTTCAGCCATGTGTGGTTCTTTTTTTTTTTTTAACTGAAACAACTTTAATAGGGGGAATAAATTATAAGACACTACCTTTTAAAAAAATCATTTTATTGGGGACTCGTACAACTCTTAGGACAATCCACACATACATCCATAGTGTCAGCATATTTGTACATTTGTTGCCCTCACCATTCTCAAAACATTTGCTTTCCATTTGAGCCCTTGGTATCAGCTCCTCATTTTCTCCCCTCCCTCCCCCTCCATCATGAACCCTTGATAATTTATAAATTATTATTTTGTCATATCTTATACCGTCTGACGTCTCTGGTCACCCACTTTCCTGTTGTCCGTCCTCAGGGAGGAGGTTAAATGTAGATCCTTGTCATCAGTTCTTCCTTTTCCTCCACCTTCCCGAAGACACCACATTTTAACCTAACTGCCATAATCAATTTCACTCTGCTCTCTGTCAGATAACAGGGACATTCACATCTTTAAACTGTGGTTCGGAAGAGATTTCAACTGTGCAGACCACGTCCTCTGATCCCATTCCCTCCTTCCGATTTGATTCTGTTATTTATAATCCTTGGTTTACACAGACTGGTGTGCTTCTTCCATGAGGATTTAGTTGGTACCTCACTTAGACGGCTGCTTGTTTAAACACAAGCCTCTAAGACCCCAGTCACTATTCCGACAGCTGTACCCCATCTAGTTTCTTCACCACACTTTGCTGGAGCACCATATCTTCATTGACCTCTTGCTGATCAAGCAGGGCCATGCCATCAGAGCTAATTGTTGTTAGTTTGGGACTAGAATTAAGTGTATTTATATGTCTCTGTTTCACCTTAGAGACATCATTGCCATTTTATGTTAGAGAACACGTTCAGTCATACCCCAGCGTTGAACTGCGGTACATGAATCGTTGACTCATACATGCTAAACTATTGAATGACTGGACACCATTTCAGCTAACAGTGGGGGTTGGTGATAGGACAAAACTTTCAATAAGCTTTCACAGTGGTAGAGCCATACGTACTAGATTAATACGTGTCATAATGAAGCAAGGAGGGTATTACAGTAGCACGGTCTATGGTGGTTCCAAGCCACCGTTCACTGGGTCCCCGCAAAGAGATTCGAACCAGAGTCCCATGTCTGCAGTCCTATGCCCTTGAGACAGCAGTCATCTGCTTCTCACACTGGGGCGTTTCAGCCTAAGTTCAAGGGCTACAGGTGAGTTTGAGGTAAAGCCCAGTTCACTTAGTGGGGAAGGGGGCAGTGTTCCCACATTGAATCCTGGTACGGCCTATGAAGAAGGTGTGCCTCGAAAGAGTCTGAAGCATCAGTCGTCTACAGCACACAGCCTGGGTCATCCAGGGCTGCATGGAATCTAGGTTAGGAACTTCTTCCCCGGTAGTCTCCCCTTGGGTTCCACGTAAGTACTGGGAAGCACTTTTTCCTGGTGGGAGGTTGCTCCTCCCAGTTTTCCTGCCATCAAAGAAGCGCCTTCTCCGAGACATGCATGTCACGCGCCCCCCCCCACCCTGATTTGAGTTTCCAGTAGGGTTCCCTGATCACTGGTGGGAGCGTCTGTTGGATTAGCACAGTTTTGTACGGCAGCAACTGAGTGATCTTCTCCCTCTCCCTGCTCCTTCAAACCCTGGTCCCAGCTGAGGTGCAGTGCCTCTATGGAAGCGGCTTTTCAAATGCACACAGAGGGTGCGGTTTATGTTTCATGGGCGCTAGGGAGGTGCTCCACCTCATTGCTTAGGATACTGGACTAGAAGTTTACATGTCCTGGAAGCAGTGCCTGTCTTCATCTTCGTGTTTCTCTTGTAGTAGTAGACTCATACAGTATTTGTCCTTTGGGGACTGACTAACTTGATTCAGCACAATGGTTTCCAGGTCCCTCCATGTCATGAGGTGTTTCATGATCTCATTACTATTTTTAAGAGCTGCATAGTATTCCATTGTGCGTCTGTAGTGCCGTTTCTTAATCTCGTCAACTGATGGCCATTTAGGCTGTTTCCAGCTTCTTGCACTGTGAGCTGTGCTGTGGTAACCATGGAAGAGCACATGTGTGTCCATGATCGGTTGCTTATTTTGGGTATATGCCCAACAGAGGTGTTGCTGGGTTGAACGGTATCTCTATTGTCAGTTGTTTAAGGTCTTGCCATATCACTTTCTACAGTGGTTGTACCTATTTACAAGACTACCCACAGTGTGTAAGAGTTCCAATCTCTCCACATCCTCTCCAGCATTTGTTACTCTGTTTGTTTTTGAATTGGGCCTCATAGTGGTATACTGCATTTTTCCATGCCCTTTGTGAAGCCCCCTTGTATGCCGATCCCATTGCTCAGAAAAAGAGGGCATCATATTGGCAGCTCTCAGGCTTCCAGCTAATGGTCATCATTGTTTACAGCATCAGCCACTGCCAACTCCGTTACTACAAAAGTTCCTTACAGTGGCTAGTTTTTGTGTGACAAAAATGCACAAAAACTATTTTTTCTTTTTTAATTAATGCTAGTCTATTATATAATAATTTTAATGGGCCTATTCATGAACACATCAATGATGAAGAAAGGGCTGGGCCTTCTGTACGGAACAGCAATAGCAGAAGTGAGAGAAGACTGACGGACAAAGCTAAAGGCACCATACTTTGCCGGATGAAGAGGTGAAAGTGGTAAAACCACTTCTCAGGTTAGATCTGAGTGTAAAAAAAAAGTCAAAATAGAAAATGTTCAGATGTTTGTTTATCTGTTTGTTTGTTTTTATTTGGTAAAATTAAGAGTTTATCTGTAAAGCCCAAATCGAATAGGATGTTTCAGGGGAAAATATAATACAGCGGTTCTCAACCTGTGGCTCGCGACCCTTCTGGGGGTCGAACGACCCTTTCACAGGGGGTAGTCTAAGACCATCGGAAAACACATACTGTATTTCCAATGGCCGTAGGAACCAAGACACCGCTCCTCTGTCCGTCTCCAGGCAGTCCGCCCACATTGCAGATACACCCACCGACGAGTACCCGCGTGAAGACTGTTACCCATGCTATGCCATGCTTCAAGACATTTCATTGATCTGTCATTAGAAATAAGTATTTCACAATACACAATTATATATTGTTTTGTGATTCATCACTATGCTTTAATTATGTTCAACTTGTAACAATGAAAATACATCCTGCATATCAGATATTTATATTACAATTCATAACAGTAGCAAAATCAGTTATGAAGTATCAACAAAAATAATTGTATGGTTGGGGTCACCACAACGTGAGAAACTGTATGAAACGGGCCGAGGCTTTAGGAAGGTTGAGAAGCACTGCTATAGTAGGAGGGGCTTGTCCTGCTGAACATTACAGAATAAAACAAACCTCTACTACCTAAACGGCTTTATTGGTGCCGGACTTCAGAAAGATTAGTGAAACACTTTTGTTCATAAGATGAAACTACGGACTATTCACTAAGTGGTATTGGGACCACTGTCTACCTAGGTGGGGAAGGCAACACAGTGTCCTGCTGGTTACGTGCATGGCCTGGAAACAACCTACCTGCGCGAACATATGAACGCTGCTAGTTCTCACGACTGCGGTCTTGGTAAATGCTTTAACCCCTGGGCTTCACTTCCTTCACCTGCTCTTCTTTCTCATGCTGCTGCCGCCGTGTGCTATGGGCTGCTTACCACGGGGCCCGAGGTCCCATCCACAGCTGCTCTGTGGAGCAGCACGAGGCTTCCTGTTCCAATAGAGAGGTACAGTCTTGGAAACCCACCGAGGCTGCGCTACTGTCTTAAGTAGTTACTGGGAGTCAGAACTGACTCCGTAGCAATAAGTGTTTATTTTGTTTTCATTTCGGGGAGCCCTAAGGGGGCCTGGTGGCACAGTGGGTTACGAGTTGCGTTGCTAATTTGAGAGCCAGCAGTTGGAAAGCATCGGCTGCCCTGCTGGAGGAAGACAAGGCTTTCTACTCCCATAAAGATGTACAATCTCAGAGACTTATGGATGTAATTCTAGCCTGGTCAGTCGGGTCACTAGGAATTGGAATCGACTGAGGGCAGTGAGAAGGAAGCCCTGGTGGCGCTACTGGGTAATCGTTTGAATGGTAACTGAAAGGTGGGTGGTTCAAGCCCACCAGCCACTCCTAAAGGGACAGAGAAGACTAGCTGCCCTATGTAGACCTCCAGGCTTGGCGAGCCTATGTAGACTCACCAGGAATTGGAGTCGACTCAGTGGCAGCGGGTTTAGTTTAAATAAATTGTTTATGGGATTGTTGGAACTGTTGATTAGGTTAATATTTTGAGGGTTTGGGAGTATGGGCTGTGAACAAATGCACCAAGTCTCAGCTATTTCATTTGGGGGGAAAGAAGCAGGTGTCTATTTTTCAAAGCTATACTCACCACAATAAACTTAGGTCAATTAAAGTGGTTTTGTTTTTTTAACTTCTAAAGTAGGAAGAAACGTAGGCAAAAAGAATACATTTATATATTATAAATTTTGGTTGAGAAATACCTTTTGGAGCATGGTCATGAAAGCCCCACCACCACCGAGCAAGAAAAATAAGTCCATTTGTCTACAAAATATTAGAAAACACACAAACAACTAGGAACATGTATTTACAATGCGTGTTCCCAAGAGGTTTAACACCCAAGACATTGTTCGGAGCCCTGGTGGCATCATGGTTTCAATATTGGCTGCTAACTTCCAGGCCAGCAGTTCAAAACCACCGCGGGCTTGGTAGGAGAAAGATGAGACTTTTAGTCCTATAAAAGGTGAGACTAGAGTCTTCACCCACACAGGCAGCCTTACTCTGCTCTCTAGGGTCACTATGAACTCGACCTCGGTGATCATGAGTTTGCTTTGGCTTGAGAAGATGTTCAAGGAAAACAACTAAACTCCTCAGAGCTAACGAATGATGTTCGTGTCTGGGCAGATGCCCTGCTCCCTCCCGGGGTATAGGGGAGTAAGGACTTGTCCTCTCCCTTCTCCAGGAGCCGGCATTGTGCCGACAAAGGTCACCTCACCTGGAGATGCTGAGGGCTGCCTTCCTCTGAGGTTGGCGTGTGGCCAGTGCCTGACAAGAACTTCTAGCCCAGCCTGCTAGCTCCTGTGATTCCATTCAGGCTGCGGAGGGTAAACTTGTGAAACGACGTCTTTGCCTCTTTTTTTGCTCCTGTTCTGCCCTGTTCCCTCACTCCCTCACAAAGCAATCTACACCACTTGCAAGAAATCTCATTTCTGGCACTACTTCTGGGGAATCTAATAGAAAATAGATAATTAAGCCACAAAAGTGGACCCAAAAAACCCTTGAAGATGCTGAACTTTCCTAGTACTAGGTGAAAAGCCAGCAAGAGTGTCTTTTTCATGAGCTTGTCAGATGAAGAATAAAATGATAGAACACGAAGTGTTGCCAACGTCACGGGAAAGGCGATCTTACTGTGGACGGGGATATAATTTCCTACAACATAGTTCCTTCTGTACACATTTAGAAATGAATAGATCTAACAGGATAAGGGTACTCATTGCAACAATGCCTAAAGTAAGGGGCATAGAAGTGTTAGATTCCTCCGATGAGAAATAACAAGCGGCCATCTAGCGCAGAAGCAACAAAGTCCACATGGAAGAACACACCAGCCTGTGTGATCGAGGGGTCCCAAAAGGATCAGTTACCAGGCATCAAAGAACAAAAAATCATATCATTGACTGCACACGTCCATGATAGGATCACTGAAGACAAATGGGTGCATAAGCAAATGTGGTGAAGAAAGCTGATGGTGCCCGGCTATCAAAAGAGATAGTGTCTGGGGTCTTAAAGGCTTGAAGGTGAACAAGCGGCCATCTAGCTCAGAAGCAACAAAGCCCACATGGAAGAAGCACACCGGCCAGTGCGATCACGAGGTGCCAAGGGACCAGGTATAAGGCATCATGCAAAAAAAAGATATAAGTGTGTGTATGTATGTGTATATATGTGTATATGTATATATGTATATGTATATATGTATATATATACCATATTAAATGAAGGGAAGTGCAGAGTGGAGACCCAAGGCCCAAGTGTCGGCCAATGGAGATACCCTCATAGAGAGGTTTAGGCGAGGAGATGGGTTAATTAGGGTGTGAGGTAGTACCGATGAAGAACACAGCTTTCCCCCAGATCCTGGATGCTTCCTCCCCCCAACTACCATGATCCGAATTCTACCTTGCAGGGCTGGATAGGACAGAGGCTGTACACTGGTACATATGAGGGTTGGAGGTACAGGGAATCCAGGGTGGATGATACCTTCAGGACCAAGGGTGTGAGGGACGATGCTGGGAGAGTGGAGGGCGAGGTGGTTGGAAAGGGGGAACTGATTACAAGGATCCACATGTGACCTCTTCCCTGGGAAAGGGACAGCAGAGAAGGGGGAAGGGAGATTCCGGATAGGGCAAGATATGACAAAATAACGAGGTATAAATTACCAAGGGCACATGAGGGAGGGGGGAAAGGAGAGGGAGGGGGAAAAAAAAAGAGGACCTGATGCAAGGGGCTTAAGTGGAGAGCAAATGCCTTGAGAATGATTGGGGCAGGGAATGTATGGATGTGCTTTATACAATTGATGTATGTATATGTATGGATGGTGATAAGAGTTGTATGAGTCCCTAATAAAATGTAAAAAAAGAAAAGAGGAGAAAAAATGATTAGGGCAAAGACTGTACAGATGTGCTTTATATAATTGATGTATGTATATGTATGAACTGTGATAAGAATTGTATGAGCCCCAATAAATTGTTAAAAAAAATCAGAAAACAAAAATAAATAGTTGTAATTTTTTAAAAAAAAGAGAAATACTCGGTCCTTGGCTTTGCATGAGAAAGAATTCCCTCCAAGCCTGGTTTGTGATCCAAGTGGGTTTTTATAAAGGACACAAGTTTCAGGCTGTTGCAGTCTCTGAACACAGGCCCCCTCAGGGCACTGCACAACCACACGTGTGGCCTGGGGGCTTGGCGGGGAGAGAGGGAGTGCGAAAGCGAGAGAGATGGAGGATCAGCTAGCAAAAAGGAAGGTGGTCTCCAGGTTCCTGCTTTTCAAGGCCTTCAGCCAGTACTGGTGACCCCATTGGCTGAATTAAGCCCACCTGGCCTAGTTGGGCCCACCCAGGTGTACTACCCACCTGGCTCAAGGGCCTGGATTGGCTCCTGTCCTTTAACCTATATCGCCTTGCAACTTCCCCACGGCATGTAGAGGAACAACCCCTATCCTGCTTACCCAACAGAAGCAACCTAGAGGTTAGTCCATGATTCATTTCACATTCGAACAAAGGCATGCCATGTTTAGAAATGTCTAAGGGATCCAATTGAATTCAGTTACAACACTCACTGCGTATGTAAAGTGCACAGAAATAATCAAGAGGGGGGGGCATGTGATTAGGATTCTGGTTGACTTCATGTATATAACTAATGCTTATAACTAATATGTACTGCACAGACAAGAAAATAAAAGAGGGTGTTTTTTTGGGGGGGGTGAAGGGGCGGGTGATAGGAGGTATGTTGTGTGGGAGGAGGGCACACCTGCAGTGAACTAATAAACTAGGAAGGTTCCAGGAAGACGACCTGGAGGATTTGCAGCTGAAACTCCAGGGGAAGGAGGAGGAGAAATTATGCAGTGGGCGGGAGAGGCAGGAAGGCTCCCCTCCAGGGAGCAAAACAAGTGTCTGAATCATTTCAAGAACTGAAAACTCAGTAGAGTTAGAATCAATACTTCCAGCCAAAGTAGTCAGAGATAGAGAATAAGGACCATCAGCAGATTTTAAGGATTTGATTTACTATACTAAGCTTCCATTTAATCCTGAAGGAAAGGGGTGGGGGGAGTTAAAGAAGAGGGTGGCTGGATCCGATTTGTATTTTAGCAAAATCACTGGCATATTGGAACTTAACTTCTGAGCACTAGGCTCGCGGAGGCTACTGTTTACCGTGAAAGTCCTATATCCATTTTTGAGTCTCCACATACGGCTAGTCTCCACTGACTTTTTTCTGACCAGTAACCAGCAGGATGAACAGCTTTGCCCTCAGGCTGAGTGTGTTGGAAGGTGGACTGCTACCATCCCTAATCCATAGGGATTTACCTGGGTGTACCCTCAATGGAATTCAGGGGATTAAAGTTCAGAGAGTCAACCCGAATGACTTTATTGGAGGTCGCTGAACAAATCTCACTTCGTTCTTCTTCCTAGGAGAGTGTAGGTAGCCCCAGCTTGGTCTCTCTCCCACTTCCACCGTCGCGCCTGCATCTGTAACTTATTGCTCTCTTACCAGTCATGCTTTTGTGAGGGTTTCCCTTGTATCCCATGTGTATTTAAGTGACCACATTTCTGTAAATCCTTGGGTATCATTATGGCCTGATGTTGACGGTCTCCCTCACGGATGGTGTGTCTCTCAGTTTGTCTGTTAGTTCCAACTCACACTACCATCCAGTCTGTTCTGATTCATAGGACAGGGTGAAATTGCATCTCTAGGTTTCCAAGACTAAAATGCTTAATGTAGTAGAAAGCCTCATCTTTCTCCCGAGGAGTGGCTGGTGGTTTTCAACTGCTGACCTTCCAGTTAACAGCCCAACACGTGACCACTAAGCCACCAGGGCTCCTTTGTCTATTAATAGTATTAATAAATGGGTAGCAATAAAAATGTTTGCCATCTAGGGTCTCCCTTCTCCCCTAGAAGAGTTCCTGAAATATATATATATGACAGGAAGTGAGGCTGGAGTCCAGGAGCCTATTTATCCACAGCCATCTGTGTCACCCAGAGAGACGCCGTGGTGGTCTGCGATCGGTCGGGAAGGAGGAGGTGGAGAGGCTGAATAGCTGTCGAGGTGGGACACTTGGTACATAGACTTGGCAGTTGACTGAAGGGACAAGTAAGAGAAAGATATGATAAAGAATTGCTCCCGGCTTGGTTTCTCTTTCTCCTGTGGAGTACGGGGCACACAGTCAAAAGCATGCAAAACAGAGTTGCAAGCCCAACTCAGACCACTGACAATATCCCAGAAAGTGCCCACGGCGATGATGGCTCCCCACCAAACCTCCACAGCCACCTCCCTTCCTTCGTTTCCCTTCTTCACCCCTTCCGCCCCCCCCCCCCAATCGACTTCAACGTCTGCTTCTTTTGGTGTGAAAATCACTTTTCTTAGTTTTCTCTTTAATCATCCTGGTGCCATATTTGTATTATGAGATGGCCTACCTTCGCAGAGAATACTGTGCACATTCCTCCACGTCGTGATGTCTGACAATTTCACTGGTGTTGTTTAGAGAGCTGTCCTATTCCATTGCCTGTCTGGAGACCGATCGGGAGTGAAGAGCTGACTCAGATGTAAGGCGGGTTTATGAATGTGTGATGCAGACAAGATTTGGGCGCGAAATGTTTATCCTTTCGTTAGCAGAGATCACTCAAGTGGCTTTGCTCCATTGGGATCTATGTCATTTCTCATGACCTCTCTGTTGTAGTGCAAATATGTGACAACAGTTAAGTGTGTTTGGGGTTTTTTTTGGGGGGGGGGTGTAAACTCCTTTCTCTCCTTTACCTTCCCATATCTGTGGAGAGGGGGAGTTGAACTGACGTGCTAAAGAGCATTGGGGTGTGTAACACTACATCCAAGTTAAACCAAAGGAGGGGAGGCATCAACATTAGCAAATTATTTGCATAGCAGGTACTTTGATGAATCAGTAGAGTGAGAGGCTTAAGGATCTGACAGACTAGAGCCAGAATCTTGCAGGAAGGGCTGGCACAAGGGGACTGGAAGGGAGGGAGATGACACACGGTAACTTCCAATGCCTGTGGGAAGTAGACACAATGGATTGACAGGAGACTAGGTCAAAAAGTAACAATATACTTCAAACCATCCTCTGCTGGATCTGAGGTCATGGTCAGCTCCCTGAAAGACTTCCTACCTCACGCTCCCAAATGCTAGAGGCGTGTCTGAGAGGTTACGTGTATGGTCCAATCTGGAGCGAGTGTTTGCTATTCCATGTGGCCTACACGGAACTCTATCCATTTCCTCAAGCGTCAGACTTTCCCCAGACCCTGTCGCCTGGAACCCTCCGCTTTCATGCCACCTTCAGGCTCCGCTATCGGGACCGCTTCAGAGATTTTCTAAGATGTTTCCTTACCTCCCCTCCTTGAGGAGGTGCCTCCACATCGTGTACTGTCTCACAGCACTCTGAACTCGCCTTTGCCCGGCTTCGGATTGCAACCGTGATGATTTGAATTATTCTGCGATGATTCGTTTAATAATCATGTATTCCAAGGGACCAGGGTGGGGACCAGGGTTTCTAGCCACATGCCCGAGGCAACTGATAAGATATTTGGCAACAAAGTAACTGTGAGGGTTGGGGGGAAGAAATCATCGACCAGGTGTGTTTTTCCTCATGAGATGCCTTTGGTACTGTTTTGTGCACATAATCATTGTTAAACTTCCCAGCACTGGATTAATTTGCAGTAATAGCCACAACCACCAGGTGTCGCATTCCCCACATATTGGGCCTGAGAGGATTTTAACCTCTTACTGTACCTGCTCCTGATCACGGGCTTGACTTTAATCTCTACTGTACCTGCTCCTGCGCACGGGCTTGACTTTAATCTCTACTATACCTGCTCCTGCGCACGGGCTTGCTGCTCCAAGTGCCTTATGTCAAACCACAGCTCCCGCCTGGGAGGCATGGCTCTCAGGGCCCATCTCATGGGAAGCAGGGTTTCATTTTACACAAGATCCCCAGGTGATGTGGATACCTGCGCCCTGAAGTCTGACAAGAGCTGTTCTCTTGACCTTTCTGATGTGAGAAAATGGGGAAGATTGGAAACAGCACCCCCTCCCCAACTAAAGTTGTCTTCACACCGTCCTTTCCCATCACACTTCAGAGAAGGACGAAGAAAGGCTTGGCATTTGTTTTTATTATGAATATAAAATGTACAAACACGAATAGATATTCGAACCTTTACAGTTTGTCTTGACTTTCGTGGTTTGGGAGAGTGAATTCCTGTTGGCATGCCCCAGTTGCCAGCTCCCTCCACTGCCCGGGCTTCCCTTCAGGACCTTCCTCACCTGAGACCGCTCACCACTAAGGAACAAACACCTGGCCCAGGGCATCAGCGGCCGCCGCCTTTCCTATCCTTCCCCCCACCTTTCCTTCCATTCCGCTCCACTTCCCGTCCTGCCACTCTGTGCCTTCCCTCCTGGCTTCCCTGGAACTTCTGCATTAACTCCAGGAGAAAACAGGGCCACAGAGCCCCTCTGTCTTTGAAAGGCACCTTGCATAAAAGAGGCCCCAAGGGCCCCGCCCAGCATCACTCATTCTTCTACTTCTCCTGGGGAGGCTCCGAAAGTGTTCTGTACAAAGGAAGCGCCATCAATAAATAAAAATAAATAGGGGTGCGTATCACAAAACCAATGGCAAGGTGAATCTTTCTATGCCCGTGCTTTCTCAAGCTTCTTCACGACGTGTGGCGGCTCCCGGCGCTCCTTGTGCAAAGCCCTCGAATGCAGGGGCGCAGCTGCTTAGAACGTGGTGATGCTGGAGGCTTTGTAGGCGCTGGCTTTGAGGCTGTCGAATATGGCTTTGGTTCCGTTCTGCCAGTGCAGCACCAGGTCCATTGGGGTCTTTCCAGCCTGGTCACAAAATAGACGAGACACCTTGACTGGCAGGTGGGGGCATCATCAATTCACATTCTCTCTGTGTATGTGTTTAACAACGTGCACCTTATGGAAGCCTTTAATGTGTTCTATTACATGTCCTTTTGCAAGGAAGCCCTCAGGCTTATGAGGGTCCCAGGTCGACTCCTCTGACCCACTTATTTGCCCTTTATTGTTATACAAAGTTGCCTGCAGTTGACAGTTTGAACCAACCTCTACTCCCAATTCTTCACCATAATCGCCTTCACTTGGTGTACATGAGCTTCGAAGTAACTGAAATACTTCATGTCTTTCTCGCTCTAAAAGTCAGGCTGAATGAGCGCCATCTGCTCCTGTCCCAATTGACCCACACAGGCAGCTGACTTAACTGGACTTCAGTGTAACCAGAGGACAGCTTGTATCATCAAACCAATTGTTCCCCTCAAAGGCCCTTGATGTTTCCCTGTGAAATGATGACCAGGTGTCACAAAATCCCTGGTCTCTAAACACTAGGTGGCAACAGCACCCTCATAGGTCCTTTGAGATTTGAAAGTGCCTATAAGTATCTCCAGGAGCCCGGAAGGGCCTGTGACCTGCCATGTCGGCAGTTTGAAACCACCAGCTGCTCCACGGGAGGAAGACAGGGCTTTCTACTCCCACAGAGAGGCTCAGGTCTCGGAAAGTCACAGGGGAATTTCCTAGAAGGTCTCTGGGTGTCGGCACTGACTTGATGGCAGCGAGTTTGATTTGGGTTTTGATGTAGCTGCAGGACCTTGTAGGACAGTGTGGGAAGCCGGCGGTGCCCCTTTTCGTTGAAACCCCATTCCTATTCATTTGGAACATGATTTCTTGGTTGATAGAAACTGATGTTTCATAAGCTGCTTCAACTCCTCTGTTTAAATCTTCAGATCCTGAACAGGTACTATTATTGCCCCTGGAAGAGATTTCTCAAAACCCAGCTTTACAGTGGCCTCTCCTCAGAATGTTTTTTTAAGTTGGTGGCAAAGACACATGTGATTAAATGCCAACCTTTTCTTTCTCTTATTCATGTGCCTCAAGATATGCACAAACACTAAAGCCATGCCACTTCTCCGTTTTTGTCTATAGATATGGAAATCCTAAACTTTCCCACCTCTGTTTATTTTGAACTTGTTCCAACTCTTTCACCCAAAGGTTGCACACAGGTAGTTTGGAAATGTCAACCAGTCTGTACAGCTATTTCGTTTGACAAACAGGGCTTCCTTAAGGCTTAATTTTTAAAAAATGTTAGAGCTCATTAGAAAGATTCAGAAGTCAAGAGATTTCTCAATTGGGTTTGGAATCTCTATGCAAAATAAAATCAACACAGCCCCTCTGGTTCCACATAACTGTCATGCGCTGGTTCGGGGACCTGCCACTGTCTTTATAAGAGTTGGGTACACAGACCTTACCAGCTACCCATTTCCATTTTTTTGGGGCTGTGTCTACTTCCTGGAGGCACATGAGGTCAGAGTCCTGCTGAGAGCTCAGATGGCATAGTGGTTCTGAATTGGGCTATGAGTCACAAGGCTAGCAGTTCAAAACCCTGGCCTCCCTGAGGGAGGAATATGGGCGCTTTTACTCCCATAAAGCATCCAGTCTTGGTGACTCCCAGAAGTAGCTCTACACTGCCCCATAGGGTCACTATGAGTTGCCATGGACTCAATGGCAGTGACTGCGGTTGATTTTTTTTGTTTTGGTTTCAACCTTAATTTTAAAATGGCTGCAGTTCTGTTTGTCTTTCTTGAAGAACCCTTGTCAGTAGACATTAAGGCAGTTTGGGACAAAATAAAATAATGCAGTGTGCATTGTTTCCAATCACCTTTAAGATGGCATCTAATAGTTTATTTATTTTACTAATTTGTTGAGCCCATGAAGTTCATGGGCCCAGAATCCTCTTCAGGAGCCCTATTCATCTATTGAGAGCTATTTTCTCATAACTTCCTAGTGTGACTCGATTAAAATTCATCTCCTCATTTCCTACCTGCTTTACCATTTCCGTGAGTCTGTTACTAGTGCTCTGATCGTATCTCACTTCCTTAAAAAAGCTCATGTGTTCTGCAGTTTTGCAGATGTCATCAAAGCTACGTTGTCCCAGAGAGCTTTCAGGCACATGAGACAAGACCAGTCCTAGTGTTCAGCCTGAGGAATCCTGCTTTCAACGCTTTCCCGCCCCAAGCAGCTCCCACTTACTTTTGTTCCTGTCACCAAGCCAGTTACTTATTTTTTTTTAATGCTAGAATTTTCATCTCAGTCTCATAACACAAATCAGAGGAAGAAATTACTCACACTGTTCAATGACTGGATTTCTTTTTCCCCCCTCCTTCTTAGCAAGTGATTCACCAAAACATCTTTCAATATTTTTCTTCAGTAGTTTAAACCCTTTCCTCCAAGTGCTATTTTTAAAGCTTCTATTTGAGATATTTGACTAGGACTTGGGGCCACCAGAAAAAGCTGATCACATGCCCTGCTTCAAGGTGAATTGAAATGAACACTAGAACAAGGACTGCACACAACATTTTCAGGAACAGGAAACTATTTTGAAGGATGTGCAGACAAACAAAGTGGTAAATGGAGAGAAATGATATTTTAAATGTAGGCAAAAGTATGGCCGCCCTGTAAGAAAGTGACTGCTTTTCTTTTTGGTCTAAGGAGGAGAGGAGCATTCTGAATCACTCAGGAGGATGAGCACGGGTTAGTTTTCTCTCATTGGCCCATGGCTGCCTTGCCCACTGTCGAACTGCAGACCGTCCCTAACTACCTCAGCACAGCCAGGGGTGGCTGATGCAGATGACTTCCACAGGTGCCTGGGAAGGTGAGTAGTTTTGACCATCCTTTACTTTCAAGACCAGCTTTAAAAAGTGGTACCAGGTACTATATTATACACTAAGAATCTGTGGTAGTTACATAATTTCCTTTCAACTTGAAGATATATAAACGTGTAGGGGGTGGAGGTTAGCCTGTCAATCAAGTTACAGACTGATGGTGACTCCTTGCGGGTGGGTGTTGCCTTTTCATAAAGAGGGCCCTGGGGACCACTCCCCCCTCCCACCCCGCCTCTCTCTGCCTTCACCCTCCTGCTGGCTGACCCTGATTGCTGCCAGAGCCCTGTGATGCTGCCACTGCCATTGGATCCACATGACTTTGCACCCACTGTCCTGTGATCTTCCTGTGGTCTGCATCATTGCATGTGGCCGCCTGAGTCTGAAGAGGGACTGATGGACTAGTATCAGACTTACGGACTTGAGTGAGACTGGGCTGGGATGCTTTCTGGATATATATATAATTACTTCTTGATATAGAGCTCTTTCTTACACATATATGAGTGTCTCTGGATTTGATTCTCTAGTCAACCTGGCCTAACACAGAAGCCTTGGTGACTCGGTGGTTTAAGTGGTAGGCCGCTAACCAAAAAGTCAGTAGTTCAAACCCACTATCTGCTCTGCGTGAGGAAATACGTGCCCATCTACTCTTGTGGTGAGCACAGCCTAGGAAACCTTTGTGTATCTCTTCGACTCTGGTGAACCCGTGGCGAAACCAGGATGTCACAGGAGAACTGTGCTTGATAGGGTTTTCAGTGACCGATTTGGTGGAAATGGATTTCTAGGTCTTTCTTACGAAGCACCTCTGGCTAGTAGTCAAGAGGGTTAGCTACTTGTACCACCTAGGGACTCCGTGAAAGCCATCACAGCTACTAAATCTTCCCTTCCCCAACCAAGGCACTTGAGTTATTACCAAGGGTAACATGTCCTTGTGGAAACCGACATGGCCATGCGCATCATCACAATATCCACTCCCCCTCACTCCCCCACCCCCACCATCCAGTACTCCTGTTGGGGAAACATTTTCAAATATTCACGAAATGCTTCTGTCAAAGGGAAAGCCCAAAGACAGTACTTACACAGTTCTTGATGTTGAGATCTGCGCCGTACATAATCAACAGCCTGATCATTTTGTACCGATTCAACCTCACGGCATCGTGCAGAGGGGTATCCCCTTCCTAGAGAAGCAGAATAAACCGATTCCAGGCGGGTCTGGATCCAGGCAGAGGGCCCCTGGAGAGATCCCAGGTTGGGGATCAGGAACAATGGATGCTACTCACTCGATCCTTGGCGTTGAGGTCCGCCTCACAGGCGATGAGATGCTCCGCGCACTCATAGTGGCCTGTCCTCACAGCCACGTGCAGCGCTGTGCTGAGCAACTGAAAAATTGCCAACACTGCTGATGAGCTGGGAGGCAGGACAGCGACTTCCCAAAACCCCCAGGCATTAAGAGACACATCCACCGTGCCTGCATAAGGCCGGGTGACCGCTGACTACAGTGATGAGGCTGGGGGTCCGGGGGCGGGGGGGGGGGGGGGGGAGGGGAGGCGAAATACCTTATCACGGGCGCTGATTTTCGCTCCTTTGTTCAGCAGCAATTTTAAAGCCTCCAGCTTCCCCCCACGGCTTGCCCAATGGATGGCTGTCGATTCAAGCTATACGGGGAAGCAAGAAGGAACCGGGAGTGTCATTGAGAACCTGACAAGGGAGGGAATACTTGTTTTCTAAGGCCCAGGGATCGTGAGGCTTGCTCTGATTTCTCTGACTACACTGGGTTGTCTTCCCCTAGATTGTCAGTTCTTACTGTGATAGTCAGAAGCTCCAGTCAAAGCTGAACTCTGTGTGTGAGTGTGGATATTCATGTGTGGATTTGTGTGCGTGTATGCTTTTATCACTAGGACTTTCTTCGAAAATCTACCAGCTACGAAAAGATATCCTAGTATTACTTGAGAATTTATTACATCCCCTCACTGCCCTGCACACTCTAGATGAATCTAAACCCCACAGTAACACAATGAGGTAGACGGAACGGGCAAAAATCCCTGGCTCCCCAAAAAAGCTCCACTCGCTTTGCCCTCGGACCTGCAGCCCATCATTGAGAAGAGATACTCAAATCCACTTCTGCCCATAATTTTAAATCATATCTGCCAAATCTACTTAAACATATTAGACAAATGTATTGAACAATTTGAGCAGAATAAAAACAGTCCCTTTAAGAAGAACTTTCACCAGGATCTGACCTACCCTAGTGTAGCTCTTTCTCCATCTTGTGTTGATTCTCTGTTGTCTTTGATGCTGACACAGCTCTGCCCCAACTGCTGGGCGACCTGGGGTGACTGCACACGGCACTTGTTTCCCCTGGGACCCTTTATCGCTGCTCTATTTGGTATGCCCACACCTGGGCTTCCAAAGCTCACACCTAGGATGTTTTTGTGTGGCATAGTGGTTAATCACTTGGCTGCTAACAGAAAAGTCAGAGGTTCAAACCCACCAGGTGTTCCATGAGAGAAAGATGCAGTGGTCTGCTTTCCCTGAGGATTACAGGACAGTTCTGCTCTGTCCTCTAGGGCTCACTACAACTAGGGATCAGCTTGACCACAACGGGCCTTGCAGCAAGCATGTGTTCAAAGATTCCTTTACTTCTACTTTAAAACATACATGTGTTTGGACCTCCACTTAAGCCAGGTCCTTTGCAAGGTTTTGTGGGCCCCTTTTCACTTTGCTATGGTGTCTAATTGGGTTCGTGTAATTACACGAAGTCTTTTCTAAACCCAGTCTTTAGTTCATAAAGTATGTTGTCGGTCGGTCTTCATAGACGTCAACAGTGGCTGAATTACTGGAGTCTGCAAAGCAGCTACTTTCCACAGATGGCGAGTCATTTAGCATAGAGTCCAGCCTCAAATCTCGCCAACGGCAATGCACATCTATCCTGTAAAGGGTGCAGCTGGACAAGCTCGATCCCCTACTGCTGTCAGTCAGGGGGCCATGGGTAGGCTCCCTGGTAGAATGGAAGGACAGGGTGTGTTGAGAGGTAAGCACTGAATGGATTACTTCTTGGTAAGGCCACTGACTTGATTTAAAAAAAACCCACCTCTCTGATGAGGATATGAAATTCTGTCCAACAGTTTGTATTTTCTTCCTTTGCCTGGAACACTTCCTTCTTTTTAAGGATGTATGGAAAATACTTTCCACACGGCCTCGTCCCCTCTCCCAACTCTCCTTTGTACAGAGAAATGAGTTTCCACCCAGTTCTTTCAGATCCATTTTCAATCCCATCAGCCTGGCTTTTCATTGTAGGTTTTCTCCAGCTTCCTATAGTCAGTCGGCTTATTTTGGCTCATTTCCAAGCGAAGCAAGATATTTACCATATCACGGAATTCGATCTGGGCTCCGGCTTCCATTAACTTCTCCACAATCGCTAAATGTCCTTCCAAGCAAGCTCTGTGAAGAGCTGTCCGTTTATACTGTCAGAATAGAGATGGAAAAAGAGATAGCAATGCATTTGAAAGTGTGCAAAAGCCCCTTCCTTTACAAGGAACTGGCACGGGCTGGGGCTCTGATGACCTAAGCGACAGAAACTCGAGTGCGTATTTATGAATTAGAAATGCCAAACTGAATAACACTACAGAACCACTAGGGACAGTGTCCTGCAACTAAGTTCTGCGCTCCCTGCCATGCACCTCTCGAAATGCTCAGAGGTCTGTGTTGCAGGATGCAAACTTAAAGGTTCAAAACTACCCAAATGCGGACATTTCTCTTCCTTGAACTTTGCGTTTCCATTGTGTGGCATAGCTGCCCCACAGATCAGACAGCTTTCTTCCATCCAGGACCGTAGCGAGGCTGAGTATCATAAGGTACTCCTTCTTATGCCATTGCATAGAGACTCTAGTTCAGTCGAAGTTCTCAGGGGTTGGGGGAAGCAGGCAGCCTCCGCTTTCTCCCAGAGAGCAACTGTGGCCACCCCACCTTTCTCCTGCGGAGCCAGTGGTGGTTTCCAGCTGCTGACCGTGCACGTTCGCAGCCCAGTTGGCAAGCACTATGCCACCAGGACTCCTTCAAGTTCACAATTAGGGGATATTAATTACACTCACCAGTATGCGTAACTATCCCAACTATCCATTTCCAAGAATCTCACATCACCTCAAACAGAAACTCAGGATCTCTTCAACACTGCCTTCCTTCCTTCCTTCCTTCCTTCCTTCCTTCCTTCCTTCCTTCCTTCCTTCCTTCCTTCTTTCATTCTTTCCCCCAGCCCTTGATAAGAAAGCTGTCTGGTCTGCATGCACACTCGAGTATATATATACTCGAGATTTCTTCAGTTAAAATAGTATTCATTTTTAAGCGAATGCCTCGTTTCTATAGTACAACTTTAAAAGTGATCTCCAATTCAGTTTGTAGGAGAAAAAGGAAAGGGGACTTGTCATTTTGGATAAATTGAACGAGTGGATTGATTTTTCATTACTAAGGAATAGATCAATAGACCGTCAGAGCTGAACAGAAACCCTCCTGACACTACACAGCCAAGTATCTGATGGATGGCCTAGAGGTTGGCGGTTCAAACTCACACACTGACTCCACAGGAGGAAGACCTAGCGATCTGCTCTCGTAAAGGCTACAGCCCGGGAACCCCTGTCCCGTCACCCAGGGTCTGCTATGAGTTGGAACTGACTCAAGAGCATCAACCAACAACGATCAACTTTAGGCATCCTTTCATTCCAATAGCCTTTGTTTACAGATACAGGAAACTGTGACCCAGAGAATGTAGGCTCTGTACTAAAGATCCAATAGCCAGGCAGCAATGCAGCTGGGACTCGAGCTCCCAGATTCCTAGTCTAATACTGAGGGATTGAGATCCAGCCAAGCAAAAATGATGCTAAGGGTGTGCTTCCCCCAAAATGAGTGGGTTGTTGGCTCTGTCTTATTTAAAGTCGATTAAAGACCGACTGAGAAATCAGCCTGACAGATGGAGTATAGAAAACAGTGTGATTCTGATTTTTGCGGGGTGTACGGGGGGGGTGGGGACGGGGACCAGTGCACTCTCCTATTATGCTTCTTATGTGGCAACAGCTGGGGAAGCTGTTGCAGGTGGAATAATTCTGGCATCCCATTCACAAGGTTGCAGGAAAGAATTAGAAGCGCCCAATTAATGAGCTGGATTTTGCAGTGCTTTATCTAATACTTACCTCATCACAGACATCTGGATTGTTCTTGTCTGACAAGAATTTTTCTACTACTGGCAGTTTGTTCTCCAGGGCAGCCTTCAGAAACCTAGGCACATCCACAGGTTCTACCTGAGCCAAAAACACCGTATGAGCATTACTGTGATCTCTGTAACATCCAGTCAGATGATAATACCCACGCGACACAGCCCCACAGCAGCCCAGGGGGTGCAGTGACTGGCCAGCTCTCCGCTGATAACTGAAATATTGACTGGTGGTGCAAGCCCACCGCTGCTCTATAGGAGAAAGATAGGGCACTCTGCTTTGGTCAAGATCACACAGCACCCTGTAAGCCCTGTGGAGCAGCTTGACTTTATCCTCTGGGGTCAGTGTGAGTCAGCATCAACTTGACAGCAATGGGTTAATGGGTATACAGTGCAAAGCCAACACTTACAATGATTTCGGGTTCAGATTCCTTCACGATTGGAACTTTGGTCTTCCTGTATTTCTTTCTTTTCTTGAGCTGAATGATGGTTTCAAGGTCTTCTAAATTTTCAAGCTTTGACCTTTGCTCTAGTTTCTTCTTCTTGAGCTGAAATAGAAATTCAGATTTCATTATATGATGGCCTCTACGGGTAAGCATTCTGGTTGTGTCCAAAACTCTGGAAGGAAATATTTGAGCAGTTGAAATGAAATAATAATAATAATATAAAGATAATAATTCTAAAAATAGCCATTCGCTTTAATTGAGTGCTTCTTATTAAGGTATTCAAGTGCCTACTGTTTCCGTTAATTCCTTCAGTTTCATTTCTTTTGCTTACAGAATTGATCTTTCTCTAATTGAAGACAATCCTTCTTTAATCTTTTAAGTGATTATTTTATAATCACTAGCATCATAAACCCAAGAATTCTGCAGGATGTGTTCTTATCATCCTCAAAAGTTAAAGTTTTTCTTAACTCAAAAGAAGTCAATAGTTGTAAAGCTCTAAAATATTAATACCTCTCTCTTTAATACCTACCTCTCTTAAGTGGCCCACTAAGCAGGACGTGTGAAACAGACTGTCCTAACTAATGCATATTTTATCTGTGGCGAGTAAATAATAAATATTCACCAGCAACACAGATTGTGTCAGCACAAATATTGGGCATAGTCAAAACAATAATCCATGGACTATAAATCATGCCATGGAAGGGGAAACAAAACTCTCTCTTGGTTAGAATTAACTAGACATAGTGTAACCAACATAAAACATCAGAAATTCACTGGACATGTTTTTGTTTCCTAATCTATCTTGGTATCATATAGGGTTAAAAACATAACTGAAACTCACAGCCATTGAGTCCATTCTGACGCTTAGTGACCTTATAGGATAGAGTAGAACTGCCCCTGTGGGTTTCCGTGACTGTTGCTCTTCAGGAGTAGAAAGCCTCATCTTTATGCCACAGAGCTTCTGATGGTTTTGAACAGCTGACCTTGTGGCTAGCAACCCAATGTGTAGCCACTATACCATCAGGGCTGCAGCACATTGAATCACTGACTCAGAATCCAGAGGAAATAGAGTGGTCAAAGAATCATTTCCTACAACCTGCCCCATTGAAATCGCCTCTTTATGTGTTAGAATTAGGTAAGAAAAGTCTTTGGAATGGTTGTTTCTTCTGTTTCTTTCTTTGTTCTTCCTCCCTGCCTTCTCTGCTCCAGCCCCAACCTCCCAGTAGTGGCCCTTCAAGAAGATTCTTACCTCTGCTTCTCTCTGTTTCTCGCTTTTCCACTGTTGTTCTGCCCGGCTCACAGGGTGGCCTGGGAGTGGCTTCAGGTCATCTTGCTTCTCTAAGGTAACAGCAGCCTCATACTGTCCATTTCTGAAATCCTCCGGTAGGAACTCCCCTGCCTCTCCATTGCCATTCTTCTTCCCTGTGACCTATGGAGGAACATGGAAGGACCAGTGCCTATCTAGGGCCTATCTAGGGCCACTCTCCACAGAAGATGCCATAAGAGGCCCTTGGCCTTCCCTCCCTGGCCATGGCCTGCCTCTGTGAGGCCCATGCTTGGAGGTCTTCCAGGATTTCTGTCAGGTACTTGTCCTAGTCTCTTGTTTGAATAAAGACTTAGATTAAGTTGACATGTTTAAATATATTTTCAATTTGCTTAATCGTATCTCTCCTAGGAAAGCCACCACCCCCTCTCATTAGTTAAGATTCTTCCAACTTCCACCCTTTTGATATAACATGATTGGCCTTGAGTTATGAAGCTTCTGGATATATGCTCCTGGAATAGAACATCTTCCCAAAGGCATTTTGATAATTACAAGTGATTTCACACTTTAGTAAGGAGGCCAGAGGAGAAGACAAAATATGCAGATAATGCATTACTAGGAGCTCCCAACAGGTGCTGGCAGTTTCAAACTATCTATGCACCGTGCCTAAAAGAAAGGGGCATTTCGATTTTCAAATAAAAACAGACAGAGCCAGTTTTCACTGGGCAAAGAAAATGCAGCTTACATACCAGCTCCTCCACTTTCAGCACCACCATGCTTGCCCGTGTGGTCGTGGAATGAACCCTGCTGAGTCCCTCCACCTCGGTCAGTTATATAGCGTGGGTTGGGTGAGATAATCTTCCAACCTGGGAACCCAACTAACAGCCCCCCTCTCCCCCCAGCAGCCAGCTCAGAAGCAGGTGAATTTTCATTCCAGACTCAGTGTCTGGGAAGCTGAAGAGGGCGGGACTGACAAGCCAGCCCACTGAATATGTGCATCAGGAAGAAATGTGAGAGGGCCGTTCCTCTGGTATGACCACACCACTCAACAATTCAAGCCATCCTATTTGTCAAGGGCACAGCTGTCTGTTGATATTGCACCACATAGCTGCCCTCTTCTCTTCCTGGTCCGCATTCACACTCCCAGCACTATCTGCCAGATAACCACGCTTATCAACACTTCAGCGGGGGAGGGGGGAGTGATGCTTGGGCACATCTCATTCCTATGCATAACCAGCCTCAGAGGGAGGGGCACGGGTCCTAATGACACTTGTCTATATCTGTTTGGAATTCTCTGGAGTTATGTCTAGGGCTAAAAAGGCCCCATGACATGCCACCTTACCATCATTATCAGAAACTAGAAGCATTCAGCGATACACTTTTATTTTATGATGTCACTGGACTGAATTAGCACATGACATGCTTACTGTGTTCTAAAACAGTGTGCTTGCTGGTTCTTTTTTTTTTTCCCCCTCTTCCTCCTCCTTCTTCTTCTAAAGCAACAGTTCTCAACCTGTGGGTTGTTATCCCTTTGGGGGTCGAACGACCCTTTCATAGGGGTCGCCTGATTCCTAACAGTAGCAAAGTTACAGTTATGAAATAGCAATGAAAATAATGTTCTGGTTGGGGGCCACCACAACATGAGGGACTATATTCAAAGGTCACGCATGAGGAAGGTTGAGAACCACTGTTCTAACGGAATCCGAGGGGTTCAGGGCTAGACTATATGAGAGCAAACATTTTCAAAGGCATGCCTGACTCTCATGAGGCCACGTTCTCAAAGGTATAAATAAAAGACTCACCAGTGTGTGAGAACGTGTTAAACATGCAGATCCTTGGGTCCCCTGCAGGGGACGCTGTGTAGATTTATGGTGGTCCTAGGGACCGATTACTTCTCAAAGCTTCTGGGTGACTCCAATGCAGCCAGGCTGAGAACACTGCCAGAGGGGTGGAGGAGCTTTACTTCAGGGAGGGCTGACAAAGGCCTCTATTCATATTCCTTCTTCAGAGGTAGTGACATATGTAAAACATGGATCTCTTTTTACAACTCAAAGAGAAATTGGAGTTACTAGCTTTAAAACCACATTTTTCCAGGAAAAGAAATGAGGGCAGAATGAATGGAGGCAGATATTAACGGAGGAGAGTGTTTATTGTTTTGAGTTGGAATCAGCTGGGCACCCGGGTGGCTGTGAGCTTTGGTCTTGGTGTTTATCAATCCCCTTAACCATCCAAGTAGCTTCGTTCTTAAAGATGGCTCCCATTGTCTTCTCCTCACCCCACCCCTACCTTTAATGAAGCAGCCTATGGGTGATGTTTCTGGAACTTTCAGACTGAAACCAAACCAAATCAAACTCGCTGCCATAGGGCCAGTTCTGACTCATTGCAACCCCTCTCCTGGTGGTTTGTGAGACTGGACAGTCTTTACAGAAACAGAATGCTCATCTTTCTCCTGTGGAGCGACTGGTGGATTTGAACTGCTCATGTAGCAGTTAGCAGTCCAATGCATGTCACCTGGCCCCTTTCAGAATGAGGTAGCAACACTCCCCAAACTAAAACACGGACTAGGAAAAAACAAAAAGGCCAAACGGACGGCCATCAACTCGATTTCAGCTCATGGCAACCCTACGGGCCTAGAACTGCCTCTGCGGGACTCCAAGGCTGTGGATCTTTATTGGAGCGGAAAGCGCCCACATTCTCCCAACAGGTGTGTTCAAGCAAACAGCAGCTCAAGGCATAAACCCGCCAGGGTCCTCTCTCCCAAGAAGCCCCGAATCCTATGTTCTGGTCTGTCCATACCCTATCCTAAAAGAGGGCTTGCCCAAAGGAAATCTCATTTTTCCCTTAGCAGTAGACACATCAATTACAATATTCCTTCTACTCTTTTCCTGAGAAGTGGCCATTTAAGTGGTGGCTACCATTCCTTACACCTTTCTGTTCCACGCCTGGCCTAGACTGAGGCGAATGTTTGGAAATACCCCTGGGGAAAGCCCTGGACTATTCATGGGCTTTGAACATGGAATCCTAGCTCTGTCAGGGCCAGATGGGGCAAGGAGGGGCAAGGTCAATGCTCCCATTTGATGAAGGTACAGAGACATGGAAACATCAAACATCGTTTGCTGCAGAAACATTAAAGAATGGAGCGAGTGAGACTGGCAGCATCTTGTTGCACTCCACAGGGGCAGAGAAGCCCTGAGTTCACAGCAGACTTCCTGAGACAGCTCTTCCTACACCCATTCAAGGCCCCAGGGGACCCTGATGGGCAGACTTTGTAAATTGCCTCCCAAGATTCAAATCACATCCGAGAATGCAAGCAAGACAGGGTAGAATGGTTCACCATGCCCTTGGCTTCTTCTGATTATTTCGTTACTCCCTCAAACCTGACTGATTCTGTAAAGAGGTTCAAGGGAACACATCTGCCAGGAAATCTTGAAGGAAATTTCTGAGGATGAATGGCACGTTAGGAATGGTCCATGGAATGGGCAGACCCTAAAGAAAGGAATGAGGTGGGCAAATCCTGAAGCGTGTTCGGGACGATTATGACCGCTTCCCTGGTTCTCAGCTAACCTTCCCACCTTGATTTAGTTTATCATTTTGAAAAGAGAGGATTTTCTTTCCAAAAAAGTGATTCTGATATATTTAGCTCCCTAAAGGAGCCCTCATTGTGTACTGGTTACTCATTGGGCTGCTGACCTGGTGACAAGGTCAGTGGTTTGAAACCACCAGCTGCCCTGTGGGAGAAAGACAGGGCTTTCTACTCCTGTAAAGAGTTGCAGTTTCAGAAAGGCACAGGGGGCAGTTCTACCTTGTCCTCCAGGGTCACTATGAGTCAGGATTGACTCAATGGCAGTGAGTTTTGGTTTGGGGAATAGAACATAGGACAAAACTGCATTCTCAAAGCATTCTTACTCACCAGAATGGAAACAAGTTCTCTGCCGTGTGTGTAAGGAGTTCCTTTAATAGTGCCCCGAGTCAGGTAAGTGTTGCTCAGTTTCATCATAGCCTCAAACGTTTCCTTTCCGGGATGAATGGACGCACCTAAGCCCTCTAGCCACCCTCTGTCCATATATGGTCAGAACAAGCAGGAGAAGGGTCCCTGACTTTTGTCCACGTGACTTCCCTCAAGAACACCAGGGCTTATGCGTTTCAGTGGATGAAATGACAAGTGACCGGAGTGAGAACGTGAAAGGCAGAGAAGCGGGCCGAAAGCCATTACTGCTGCCTCCCAGAGAACCCGGGGCATGCCTAGACACCACCTGGGCTCTGTACCAGCCAGCTCCACTCCAAGTTCCTTCAGTCTTTCCCCACGAAGCCTGGAGTTTCAGACAGTGCACTTCTCCCGAGAGCTTTACTTTTCTTATTTGTTTTCCTAATTCTATAAGAAATAGGTAAATGCATTATTGTTAGAAATTAAAAGAGCACAGAGAGAAGGTGCTTAGTTGAGATTTTATAGTGTTTCTTATCTATATACATACCGTATATACTCGAGTATAAGCTGACCTGAATATCAGCCAAGGCACCTAATTTTACCACAAAAAGTGCATTAAAAATGTTCTGAAAAACTTGGCTTTATACATGAGTATATATGGTGTATAGCTCTTGTTTTGCTTGTTTTTCTCATTAAGTAGCATGTCATGGAGGTTGTTCTTTACTAGCAAAAACAATTCTAAGTCATTCTTTCAAATAACTGTACGGATTTGTATGTGTGGACATGCCATATTTTATTCAACCCTCTCTTATTTATGGATGTCAGGTTATTTTTGAATGGTTGCTTTAGCTGCTACAGTCAAAGGCATTTTACAGCATCTACAGGTTGATCGTTATTAACGCTCCTTGTCCTTAACATACCAACCTTGATGCTAAAAGGAAGGGCTCCAGGAACATTTGCCAAGTTTCTGACTCAGGAGACTCCTTGTTCCACAGGTCTCCTTGCAATTGCTCATTTTGCCATCCTCCTGAACAGCTTTCCCAATCTCAGCTGCGACTCACCTTTCTTGGCTCAGGGAAGTGGCTGACTGTGCCTGGACAGGAATCTAAGTGTCCTTAAGGCCAGGCCATGGCTCAGTTACACACAAGACAATGCCAAAGGGAGGGCATCAAAATGAAGCAAACAAGGGTCAAGGTTGTTTTCCCTCCCTCACCAAACAGGGAAAGAATCACCTGTATTTGAAAAGCCTGAAATATTTGCAGCCATTTTGAGCAGGATTGTGACAGCTGCCTTCCTTTGTTGCCTCTCAAAGGCCAGAGTGAATCCAGAGTTTTCTCTTCTATTCAAGTCTCTGGATAGAGAGTGGATGCAAATCACCCTATGCAGTTAGGTTGTTTTAAACTGATTCTTTCCCTCAGACGTGGGCAGTTTCTCAGCGGAAGGTGAAGGCTGAAACATATCTTTAGCAAGATGAGCTAAACCAGAGAAGAACATGGCATAAGACTCAGAGGAAGATTCATTCATAACCTGTTTGCTGAAAACAAAGAGGACTTGAAGCACTTACTGATGGCGATCAGACTACAGCCTTGACTGTGGATTGTTCCTCAACCTAAAGGAAAGGAAAATCCCCCAATGGGACCAGTAGGCAGCATCATAATAAAAGGAGGGAGGGGAGATGGAAGTTGCCAAGAATCTCATTTTACTTCGATCCATAATAATTGCTCCTAGAGGCAGCAGTCAAGAAACTGTGGACACATCTCCTGCCAAAGACCTCTTTAAAATGTTCCAAAGTGAAGATACCACTTTGAGGACCAATGGTGACCCAAGCCCTGGGCAGTGGAGCAGTGAGGATGAAGACGAATCGAAGCTTCTGAATGGTGGTGTTGATCGAGACTTTGAATTGACCATGTGCTGTGGGGTGCACAAGTCAGGCTTGGAGGAAGTGCAACCAGGGTGCTCCTTAGAAGTGAGGATGGTAAGAGTGTAGCGCAGGTGCTTTAGACATGTTATTGAGAGGGACCCGGCTTGGAGAAAGATTCCATGCTTGGTTAAGTAGAGAGTCGTCAAGAAAATGCAAGGGAAACCGTCATTGAGTTGGATCAACACCGGGCTGCAGGAATCGGTTCAAACAAGTGGAAACCTAGCGCAGTGTGGGGAGGGTAGCGCGAGCCCAGGTAGGGCTGTATTCTGACATGCAGAGGGTTGCTGAGTCAGGGCGGATTTAGTGGCATCTTAATGACAGTAATTTTAATGGATCCTGCATTCATTTAGCCACTCAGCATCAACAATGTATGACCAGCGCATCGGCCCCCTATCACCCAGCAGCCATCTCTGCCCAGATTTGTGCCTCAGCTTAAATTTCAGGCACACACGCAAACCTGTGTCTGCCAATAGGCACATACGGTCCAACAGACTGTTCTGTAAAGTCAACGAAGCACAGTCATCTAGCCTTGTGGACTCTAGGACCACATCGTGTATAACATAGTCACATGAGGCAAACGAAAACACATTCCGTTAATTGGCTAATCTGAACACAGTGTTGCTAGTCTGATCCACAATATTTTACTAAGACTATGGGAATTAGTGCAGGGGGCCTTTAACAGCCACCCTGACCTTTGATGACGACCTTTTCTACACAGACTGTGGCAAACATAAGAGCTACACAGCCAACTCCAATTTCCAGTGATCTGAGGTTTTCAGTGACTGTGCTATCTTCTGAGGTATCTCAGGGTGGGCTCGAACCACCAACCATTTGGCTAGCCACTGAGCTAACCATTTTCACCACCTTCGCATTGACCTCATATCTTAGAGTCTCGGATCCTCAGATTAGAGAATTGAACAAAATTATTTTTAGGGCCCGGGTTTGGGTGAGGTTTAACTAAGGTCTCAAAATCATGGACCCAAAACAGAGACATCAAGATCCATGATTGTTGATTTTTCAGAACTTTAAAAGTGAGAAATGATCTATAAGCCTTTATGAGCTCCATGTAGCTCCACCATTTTTTAAGGCAGGTGCCGCTTAATAAACATAAAAACGTCACACCTTCCTTTAATGTGAATTCAAGTTTCAAGATCAACTTGGGGCCAAACCCAAATCAAATTAAAACAATTTCAAATATGCCTTTTTAAACTTCCTAAGGGCTTATAGATTTAGACAAGGCCCCCTTTCCCTCCCCTCCCTTTCCTTCGAAAGGGACAAGTGTGCAAAAGCGAACACAAACTTCACGCATTGCCACCCAGCCGATGCTGACTCACGGCAGCCGTCTAGGGCAGGGTAGAACTGCCCCTGTGCGTTTCTGTGGCTGAGACTCTTCACGGGAGTAGAAAGCCTCGTCTTTCTGTCAGAGAAGCTGGTGGCTCCGAGCTGCGGATCTTGCTGTTTGTGCTCCAGTGCGTCCCCATTATCTCAGCAGGACTCCTCATTTGTGCTGAAAGGTAGTAATAAAAGGCCAGAAAAGGTTGTCACAGTCCCCCTCTACTAATTCCCATGGTCTTAACACAGCAGCATCTTTAAAAATCAACATGTTGTGCCCGTGGTGAGGAAGACTGGACCGGCTACACCGACTGCAGAGGTAATGAGTGTGTGAGAGAGAGAATCGGTTAAAATGTAAATGCCTACTGATTTCCTCCCCTTATACATTTTGAAAAGCTAAATTTACTTTATGAGATGAGGTTTCACTGAATCTATAGTAGGCTGATGGAGAGTTTGCTTTCAGGTTTTTAATTTTTTTTTTTTTAAGAAGACTGTCACAGGAACACTGAAAAGATTTCGATGCAACTTTGGAATTACTTCACATTCAGTTGCATAGGACATCTACCTGGGATGAGCGATAAGTACTTGTGTGTTTGCAAACATCGAAAGAAAAGCCATTGAACCTTTTTAGCCAATTTATGAAAGCAGGGAAGAATTATTTTTAAAATGCAATTTCTGACTTCAAGGAAGGAGTCCTGGGGGAAAAAATTTCTCCGTATAGTTTGGAGATGCATAATGAAAAAAAGATGCTGCAAGGTATCCTGTGTCCGGAAGCTCTGTGAATCAGAGCAATGTAGACCCCATGGAAACACCAAGCACTAAATGGCCATGGAGGACATTGGCTGGCAACGGGGAAGGGCCAGACCTCTCAAACATCCCTTGGTAAACGGCCCAGTACTGAACATTGTACCAGAACATAGTTCTTTGTGGGTCACCCAAGGCCTGGCAATTTAGTTTGTTTATTTCATGTTAGCTGCAAAGATCCCCACCAGCAAAGACATTTCTCAAGCACCTTTTACAATTTTTCACAACATATTTTGCCAGATCAAGGGGATGAGAAGCCAAAAGGTAAAACTCCTGCCATTGAAATCTTATGGAAACTACCCTCCTTTTTCAGGGTTTCAAACATTTGTTCATACTAGATATTATGAACTTCTAGAAAAGACCAACTTTTGGAGAGTAAATAAGGTGTTAATATTGTGCACTCTGGTCCCCTTTCTACCCACACAAGACAAATGATGTCTGAACGGTAAAGTGGCTTGTCCCAAATCACACTCAAAACCAGGATTGGGATTCACATCTTCTGATTTCCAGTACAGTGGTCCACCCTGGGACTAAAGATACCTCAGTATTTTTGTCCCAAAGCTATGGTGGCAGATATTGAGCCTTCTACTCACTGTCAGGAGAATTTAGTCTTTGCCTGTGACTTTCCCCTTTCCCCTTTGCAAAGATTTATAGTTGCGCCACTTGAAAAACAACGCAGGCTCCCACACCTTGGAGGAAATAATTATTGTCAAATCTGGACTATCGTCAAAGATATTAAACCTGATTTTAATGATGAGGTCGCTTCAGGTAAATGGAGGCTGTGGAACAATCCACCAGCCAACAGGCCTGGACCCTTGCCCCCCAAAAGCCAATGGCTTGAAAAACAAACAAGCAAACACAAAGCTGGTGGCGGGGGTACAAAACGAAACCTCACCAACCAGAGCGAGGTAACAACCTAATGAAATGTGTGGACCTGGATCTGCTCCTGGAACTTAGATAACAAGAGCCACATAATACCTTCCTAGAACGGCTGGAGAGAATCGTAGAATGCACTGTGTTTTCGACACTTACCATGCGTCACAATAGTTTCTGTGTGCTAACACTTTGTGCTAATGCAGGAGAATGTGGTTTTTCTTACGTGGTGTATTCTGGAGTATGTAGGGATGTGCCTTCATACTAGCTACTTCCCAATGGCTCAGCAAGAAAAGTGTGCGTGTATGTGCCGAGGGGCGTGGGCAGGGAGACAAATGTGCTAAAATGAACAATTGGTGAATCTAGATGTCAAGTCTATCAGTGTTCATTGTAGTATTCTCTCCATTTGTTTCTGTGGATTTTCAAAAATGTTAAATAGACCAAATCGTGTAGCCCTAGAGCCTCAGCTGTATAAAGGAAAGGCTGTTCATCTGTTTCTCTTACTGCTATCAGGCTCAGCATTTAGATCTGTACCTGACACAGAGTAAACACTCAATAAGTACATGTTAAACGAGGAACAAACAAAAACAGAAGGCCTTCGCTTGGGGTCAGAGTGAAGGCGGGCCCAAAGCTGGGAAGTGAGCCTGCCCAGCATAGGGCTCTCCCTGCCACATGCTTGAGAGGCTCTGTCAGAGCCGCAGGCTGCCAGGCAATGAGGCTCCCAGAGGCAGTGTCTCACAGCTGCATCCTTTTTGGGCACTGCCAGCTGGGCAACAGGTTGGGTAAATAGGCATCTCAGCCAGAAGGGTTTACTCATGACCTGCTTTCGCATCGCTGTCTAACTGGAAATGGCATGGAGAGCTTTCTGATGAGAGTGTCCACATAGAGGCATCCGTCAGCCCTCATCGTCTCAGCTACCCCAGAGACTCGGGGAGAAATGAAGATTGATTCAAACTCAGGGATCATGCGACCCATTGGACCACATTTTACACGGTGAAGAAAATGGCGAGATAGTCTTACGATATGGCAAAAACGGTCTTTTAATTAGTTTATTTTTATCTCCTTTAGTACCAACAATAGAGCTCTCTCTCTCTCTCTCTCTCTCTCTCTCTCTCTCTCTCTCTCTCTCTTTAAAGTTAAAGTTTTCAGGATTCTATCAGTTGGTGACTTATTACTTCATCCCCCAATTCCTGTGTCAAGGAAACATCAAAAAAATTCACTGCCATCAAATCAATTCCAACTTATAGCAACCCTGTAGGACAGGGGTTTCTCAGACTACGAATCTTTATAGAAGGAGAAAGTCTGTCTCATCTTTCTCCCACAAAGCTACTGGAGAGTTTGAAGTAACGACCTTGCATATATGAGTAAGACAAAATGATGCCCAGGTAGGTGATGGTGAAGAACTCCCGAATGTCCCTTGCAGTGACCAGATGGAGAGCAAAAGAGTTCAAGAATGTTCCTCCTTCCTCTTTTCTTTCTTCTTCCTTCTCTTCCTGTCTACTTTTTCCTTCTTTATTCCAAATAAAAAACACACTTTGTGCCAAACAATGGAATATAGAAGAACCAGATGTGTAATGATTTTAGGCATTAACTATTTTTTGTGGGGGGAAGTTTATAAATTATACAACACTTCACAGCAAAAAAGCGTAAACACTTAAATCTGAGGAGCCCAGTCCTTATTGGTAATTTAATGGAAGGAGTTAGGGTGGAACAGGCAGGGAAGGGGTGCCGAGAAACATCAGCATCAGCACAAATTCCTTTTCCTTGTGATGTGCTGTTTGTGGTGAGTGATCTCATTAAACCAGATACTGACTCGCCAGCTTCCTGACATTCAGGGGAGGGTTCAGGGAAAAGGCCAGGTGGGGATTCACCCATGGGCACAGATTTCTCCACACGCCCTAGTCCAGTCCAACGAAGTCAGGTGTCCATCTACAGAGACATCGGAAGTCACTTCCAACAGGCCACAGCAGGAGGCCAGAGGGCAGCTGTGAAGAAAAGTTAACAGTAGCAAAAACCAAGTGGGGGAAAGGTATTTAAGACCAAAGCCTTGTCCTGGCAGATCAAAAGTACAGCCCGCAAGGACTTTTACCTGATTTTAATGAGTCACCAGGGCCTAATACCTCTCTCTTTGCTTCCCAACTAGACCTGAACTAGAGTCCATGGCGTCTTCAAACTTTGGACCAAATATCAGGGGCTCCAGAGCTTCCCAGCAGGGACATTGGCACCATTGAGCGGTGACTGAGTCAAAGGAGTGCTGGGCTACCGATCCCCTCCTCTGACCATAAGGAGCCTCCACTGTTGACCCAGAGTGCCACACAAACACACCCATGTCCCCTCAGAAAGCAACCTCGGCAGGCCCCAAGCTTGGGTTCAAGATCTACAGTCACCAGCTTGCAGCTCTTAATACTTTTTGAACAAGGGCTCTGCCCGTTCTGTAGCTAGTCCTGAGTGAAGCAGAAAACAAAGGAAGTAAAGCAAAGAGAGGCTATTCCAGGGCCAGACGGGACCGCTGAGCCAAGCAGCATGAGACAGTGCTGAGCTGTACTCAGGAACCAGGCAGCAAAACAAATGGACCGAAGATGGAAAGAATAAAGACTCGAAATCAAGTAAACCCCTTCCTCCAAGGGTCCTAGCGGGCACCTACTACAGTTCAGGAAACGGAGCACTTGAGGCTGAGGAAGTAGAAGTGACTTCCAAGGGAACATTCCGGCGGGGCTGGGGGGAGCAGGCGGAGGAGCAGGGGTGGGCCAGTGAGCTTTGATGAGCTCTGGATCCTGCTACCTATCTCACCAGCAACCACTGGGCTACCCACAGCCTGGAAAAACCTAGCAGATATATAGCTTCAGTCGTATACATATTTTTCTTCTTAGGATTCCTAAGAGTCAGTGGAAAGAAACTAGCCTATAGTGAAATGTCCCAGTAATCCTGTTCCAACAAAAATGTCTCCAGGGGACATGTAACAAGTTGGGTTTAGATGAAGACACCAAAACTCATTGCCATCAAGTCAATTCTGACTCACGGAGAGCCGGCGGAACAGGGTAGAGCTCGTCCTATGGGTGTCTGAGACTGTAGCTCTTTATGGGAGTAGAAAGCTCCATCTTTCTCCCACACAGCAGTTGAGAGGTTTGAACTACTGACCTGGCAGCAAGGCCCAAAGATGCCCTGGGTGTCTTCGGGAGGAGGTGGGCACCAGGGAAAGGATGGTGAAGAACTGAATGTCGCATGCAGTGACCAGATGGAGCCCAGCGAGCTCAAGAATTTCCTCTTCTCTTTCTACCTCTTCCTCTCTGTGCCCAGTCGTTCTCCACTCTCGTCTCCTTTTCTCTCCCTCCCTATCTTCTGCTCTCTCTTCCGCTCTAGTCTTCTTCCATATGGTTTGATTTCCTTCCTTTTTCTTTTCCTTCCTTCTTCCCTCTGTCCCTGCCTTCGCTCCTTCCTTCTACCCTCCCCCCTCCTCCTTTCCTATCCCCTTTCCTCTCCTTCCTTCCTTCTACCCTCCCCCCTCCTCCTTTCCTATCCCCTTTCCTCTCCTTCCTTCCTTCTACCCTCCCCCCTCCTCCTTTCCTATCCCCTTTCCTCTCCTTCCTTCCTTCTACCCTCCCCCTCTCCTCCTTTCCTATCCCCTTTCCTCTCCTTCCTTCCTTCTACCCTCCCCCCTCCTCCTTTCCTATCCCCTTTCCTCTCCTTCCTTCCTTCTTTCCTTTCTTTCATTTAGGAAACCAGCATGCTTGAGGCTACAGGGGGTGAGATTCTGGAGGACCCCAGTTGTGACTTCAGGGTCTGAGCTCATGGGCACTCCAACACACGGTCCTCTGAGGCGTGCACGCCCTCAACTTCCTGTGTAGACCTGTAAGGGCCGTGACCCTCTCTGTGCCATTTGCCAGGAGCCAGGCGTGGGTTCCGCGCCGAATTCACGTTAAAAAGGGAAGAGCTTGTTTGGGAAAACAGGCTTCTGCTGCCAACCCAAGCAGCGCCTTGCAGGGAGGAGGGAGGCTGTAAGCGCTCCAAGATCTTTGCTCTCCTGCTGGGCTGGCGGTCTCGGGTTTCACAAAGGCGGTTACAGAGCAGACTGACGCCTCTGGGATTGGAACCCACTCAGGACCAAGCGAGAGCAGCATGAAGAGCGACCGGCTCCGTCTTGCTGCTTTGTGCAGGCGGGGACTGTTTACCAGGCCTGAGAATGTCCTCTCACTACAGAGGAAGGTGCCCCCGAGTTGTTCCCTGGGCAGTCCATTTGGGTTTGCAACAGATCAGAAACGCCAACCTGGACAAGCCGCACTGGGAGAGACTGGGGAGGGGGCTGTGTGATAGTGCCTCTTTTCTAGGTAAATTATGTATTGAAAACTATGTGTGGGGGGGCGGGGGGTCAGAATCGAAGGTAGAAATCATATTCAAAAGTTAAAAGGGGGTTTCACTTGTTCATACAAGCTTTTCTTTCCTTTTTGAAAAAATATAATCATTTTCTTGGGGGCTCGTACAACTCTTCTCACAATCCACACATCCATCCATGTGTGTGTCAAGCACATTTGTACATTTGTTGCCCTCATCATTCTCAAAACCTCTTTGCTTTCTAACTGAGCCCTTTGTATCAGCTCCTCATTTTGACCCCTTCTGCTCAGCTCCCTTCTCGAAGCCTCATGTGCCCTTGATAATTTATAAATTACTATTTTGTCATATCTTATACTGCCCGATGTCTCCCTTCACCCACTTTGCATGTAGCACCACTTTGCTTTGCGCTAACAGGCTCCCGGGCCCTTCCCAAACTCTAGCCAGGGTGCTGAGCTGCAGTGCGGTGGGTTTCTCTGGCTGAGAAGGTCAGGGCGCCGCTGGAATAACGGCAATGCCCTTCCTTAGGTGGTGGTGCAGGAAGCCACATTCTGGAAAGAACCAGTGGCTGGTCACAGGAAGGCCAAGCCGTCAGCAGCCCCCAACCGTGGCATTTCCTTATCTCCTCGGCTTCCCTGTGGAATCTCAAGGCCCACCCTACGTGCTCCGGATGTGTCTCAATCCATGGTCTGCCACTTGACTCCTCTTTAGTGACAAGCAGATAACATAGCTCACATGCCTTCTCCTTGCCTGTGTGCTACCAACACCCAGCGCTAAAAGGGAAATGGACCACAGACCAAGACAGATGAACTTTTAGTTTTATATAGACATGGCTAACACTGCAATAAACCTAGCATTGGGGAAAGGGTTCGCTCTCTCAAAAGGATCCAGTTAATTCCCCTCAATCGCCCTGGGGTTTTTATTGATGCATTTTACATATGTATACAGAGGCTAATTGAATATCTAAGGACAGGGGAAATTTTTTATTGGCATAGAATTCACATAACCTACAATGGAATACTACAATCATATTAAGAAGAATTGTGCAATCATTACAATCCAGTTCAGAACATTTTCTTTGTTTCTAGTGCTTATTGTGCTTAACTCCCCCATTTCCCCCACTCCCTCCCCTGCCATGCCCCTAGGTAATTATGAATCCAGTTACTGTCTCTATAGATTCAGCTATCCTGGGTTTCATACAGAAAATCATACAAAACAAAAACAAGAAGCAAACAACCCCAACAATGACCAAACAAAACAGAAAAAAAAGCCTCAGTTGAAAAGAGAGCAGAGAATATTAAAAACAGAAACAACTTTAAAACAAGTCAAGAGGGTGGTCAAACAATAAGGTGTAGCATGTTAACCTCACGACATCCCCCATAATGGAGAGTGCACTGCCGCTGTCTGCTAGCAAGCTGTTCACATCCCTGGGCTGTGGTCAGAGCAGACGCCAGAGGCTTCATCCATGTGGGCACCCTGCAAGTGGGCTTGACGCTTCCACTGTCACCCATAGCCTCCTACAAACTCGGCGTTCACAATTTAAGCTCTGATACATTTCCCTCCTTCTAAGTGGGATTTTATTATTTACAATTAATCCTTGGTTCCCACCAGTTGGTGTGCTTCTTCCGTGTGAACTTAGTCGACTTCTCTCACTTGGATGGTTGTTTTCTTGAAGACGAACCTTTAAGACTCCAGAAGCTATTCTTGCTGATGGCTGAGTACCGTCTGATTTCCTCAGCACATTTTGCTATAGCATCCATTGCTTCAGTAATCTCTTTTGGAGGGTGAATATTGAGTAGAATACATGATAAGAATTGTTCTTGGGTTAGGGCTATGATTGAATGGGAGACCCAAATCCAGTCATCTATCTATGGATTATATATGGCTCTGATTCACTTTAGAGACCTCATTATCATTTGATAATAGATGTCATCATATGTCATCAGAACTGGGCCGAATTTAAGCCCAATGTTGATTCCAAGTTCCAAATAACTTGATTGCAGAAAAGCTGCCTTTGTGGATTCCGTGAACCCCACCGAAACTAAGCCTGATCCAGTTGGCAATCACTGTCAATAAGCTTTACTATGTTTTAAGCACAAGTTTTGTCATCTGTTAACATCAAAACAAGTATTCTTTCTGTAAGACGTGGTATCAAAAGTATTTATCAACATCACCATGGTTACAAACACAACTCATTTACAACTTGCAAAAAATCTATATGAGAGAACTACAAAGCTTGCGAAATATTTGCTGAATGTATCAATCAATGAGTGGGAAGAAAACATGAAATAAAGCAGCAAGAATATATTGAAGTCACTAAAAATAAAGGTGTTAAATGCCTCCCGTTAAAAGAAATATTCTTTCATGGAGTAAAACAACACCCCATATAGACCCAGATGCTGTTTATAAAAAGCACACTTAGAGCAAACATTGAGATGTTGAAAATAAATGGTGGACAAAGACACAGCATGTAGATGCTAACAAAATGTGAAGGAAAGGCAAAATTAGTACCAGAGCAAATAAATTTCAAAGAAATAGTATTAAATGGATCAAAGAGGGATAAAAGTACAGTTCAACAAGAAGTTATCATAATAATTTTTATACAACAAAAAAAGAGAACATATCAAAATATCTAAAGACTAATTCTGTGCACTCAGGCCTGCCAAGAATGGATAAATATAGTAAAAAGTACTATGTTGGCCTGATAAGAACTTGCTGTTTCTTCTAGTGGATAATTTGTCTACAGCATATTTAAAGTAGGAATCTTAAACTCACTTTTTCTGGATTGGAAAGATACAGAGTATTTTAAAAGGAGGCTATTTATTCACTAACAGTATCTGACATCAGGGAATCATTATCACAAAATGTTTCTTAGGTGCCATTGAATCAGTTTCAACTTGTGGCCTCGCCTACAACAGAGTGAAACACTGCCTGGACCTGAACCCTCCTCAGACTTGGTGCTGTGTTTGAGACCATTTCTGCAGGCACCGTGTCAACCAATCACACTAAGGGTCTCCCTCTTTTAAAAATTCTAATTAAATTCATTAATTTTTTTTATTCATGATCATTTTATTGGGGGTTCTTACAACTCTGATCGCAATCCATACATCCATTGTATCAAGCACATTTGTTCATATGTTGCCATCATCATTTTCAAAACATTTTCTTTCTACTTGAGCCCTTTGGTATCAGCTCCTCATTTTTTTTCTCCCTTACCCACTCTCCCTCCCTCATTAACCCTTGATAATTTATAAATTATTATTATTTTCATATCTTACACCAACCTCTATCTCCCTTTACCCACATTTCTGTTGTTCGTCCTCCTGAGTCATGGGTGGGTGGTTATACACCGATCATTGTAATTAGTTCCTCCTTTCTCCCCCACCTCCTCCCTAGTCTAATGGTATCACTACTCCCCTTATTGTTTCTGAGAGATTTATCTGTTTTGGAATCTGTGTGCCAAGAGCTCTTATCTGTACCAGTGAACATGCTCTGGTCTAGCCGAATTTGTAAGCTAGAATTGGCGCCATAATTGTGGGGAGGGGAGGAAGTAATGTTGTATGCTTTGTCGATGCTATCCTGCACCTGGATGGCTCCTCCCTTCCTTGCGACCCTTCTGTGAGGGGATGTCCAATTGTCTATAGGTGGGATTTGGTTCTCCGCTCTGCCCACTCCCCCCACCTTGTTCACATCAGTATGATTGTTTGTTCTGGGTCTTCTGATGCCTGGTCCATTATCCCATCAAAACCTCATGATCGCACAGGCTGCTGTGCTTCTTCCACGTGGTCTTTGTTGCTTCTCAGCCAAAAAGCTGCTTGTTTATCTTCAAGCCTTTAAGGCCCCAGATGCTATATCTTTTGATAGCCAGGAACCATCAGCTTTGCTTTCTTCACCACACTTACTAAAATGAACCCATTTTGTCTTCAGTAATGGTGTTGGGAAGGTGAGCATCACCGAATGCTAGATTTTTAGAACAAAGTGTTCTTGTGTTGAGGGAGTACTTGAGTAGAGGCCCAATGTCCATATGCTACCTTAATACTTAACATATAAATATATGTACATAGATCTATGTCCCTATTGTTATATAAAAATATATTTACATATGTACAGGCCTATATTTATACCTCTATAAATGTCTTTTGCCCCCTAGTTCTTTCCTCTATTTCCTTTTACTTTCATCTTGTCACATTATCATTTTCAACCTTCATTCAGCTTTCAGTAATTCCTCTTGGCTACTTTGCACTTGATAAAGCCCCACCAGGCATTCTACACCTTCCTCAGCATCAATTTTAGATTGCTTGTTGTTCCCTTGTCCTTGCACTTGTTGGTTCCCTGCTTCCTTTCCCCCACCTCTCCCTCTCCCATGTGCCCCCAGAACTGTTGGTCCCATTGGTTTCTCTTTGGGATTGTTTATCCTGCCTATCTTATATAGCTAGATATGGAAAAGAAAAGCCTATAAATAGTTTCAGGTCTCTCTGTTGACCTTTATGAATGTTTTCCAAACGAGTCTGCTGAGGTTCCCCCGAAGTCTATTCATTGCTTTGCTCCCCTTGCTGCTCTGTTGCACTCCCTTCGAGTTTTGCCCCTGTGTGGGTGGTGGTGGGGGACAGGGTCAGACCAGGCACAATTCCCACACTGTGTCTCCATTGTTGGGCCCTGTAGCACTATGGGTCTGTGAGAGGATGCCGTGTCTCTTGGTGGGGCTGGCCCTATAGTTCTCTCTGTGCATCGGCTGCTCTGAGCAGAAATATCATCCTTGGGGCTTGGTGGGCCAGGTTGTGGTCCACTCTCTCTTTCTCTCTCCTTCCCTCTTAGTTTGCTCTCGTGTGTGCACCAGTTCTTTATAGGATTCTCTTTCTATATATCTACACATACAAGCAGTACTTGTTTCGCTTCTCTAGAGAACCCAGCCTAACATAGGTCTCTCCAAAAAACATGCCCTAAACACTTAAGTGCCATCTTCATGTCTAAGGACAATATTCCTTAGAATATTTAATACTTTAAAGTGAGCTTTTGCAGTGTATTTGCCCAATACAATTTTCCATTCAACTTCTGGACTGCTGCTTCCATGGGTGTTGATGGTGGACCCAAGAAAAATGAAATCCTTGACAACTTCAATATGATATCCATTTATAATATTATTCCATCACTTGCTCTCAGTTTGGTAGTTACATAATCTGTTGTCAGTTTGAGGATTAAGAATATAGGGGTAGAGTCTAGGCTGTCAATCAGGATATAGCCAATAAGGCCTCTATGTGGGCATGGCCTTCTCCTGAGAATTCTGGGAACTCTAGTATTCCTTCTTGGAGGAGGGAGACACACACTCTCTCTAGGCTCACTCCCAGAGAGACATTGCAACTGATAAGACACATGGAATTACACTAGTGTCCTGAGCTATAGGTGCCATGGAGATAGGCTGAAAGCAGTCAGAGCCTCAGAGCTGAAGGAACCACGTGGCAGGGCTGAGATGTCTCTACCCACACCGGATTCACAAGACTTCCCACCACTGGCCTGTGATCTCCCTGCATTTGGTGTCATTGCACATGCTTCATGAGTTTGAAGAGGAATTTATAGATTGGTATTGGATATATGGGCTAATGTGTTAGTCTAGGTACTTTAGAGAAATGAATCCACAGAAACTCAGGTACAAGAGAGAGTTTTATATAAAGGTTAAGTGCACATCAAGAAAACATCCCAACCCAGTGCTGCCCAAGCCCACAAGTCCAACATTAACTCATGTGTGACACCAATCCACAAAGGCCTCTTCCATCTCACAAAATACATGCAAATATGCCAACTGCAGGAGGCAAGCCAAATCAGTGAACATGTAAGCATCTCAGCACTGGCAAGGGTCTCCACATGGCTGCTCCAGCACCCAGGGCTGCATCAGTGTAGGCCCATGTGGCTTATCCTTGGGGATGTCTCACGGGAAGTGAGCCTTGTCAGCTGAGGCAGCTGCATCCTGGCACGACCATCAGAAAGTAAGAGACTTGAGAACTAGAAAGGCGAGGCTCACCAAGCCATTTATCCGTCTGCCTTTCAATTAACCCCACATGTGTTTATTGGCCAGGTTGGCACAATAAACCAACTACCTCAGCTAATATAGGACTTATAGACTTGATCTGGACTGGGCTGGGATGTTTTCTCACGATTAAATTGCTGTTGTATGTAAAGCTCTTTCTTATACACATGAGTGTCTATGAATTTGCTTCTCTAGTCAACCCAGAGTAACACAGTATACTTTGGTGGCTTCGATATCTTTGTCATTTGAAAACAATGCCTCTGGTGTTTCAAATACCAGCAGGGTCACCCATGTGGACAGCTTTCAGTAGTGCCTCCAGACTATCAGATTTAGGAAGGAAGACTTGGCAGTCTACTTCTAAAAAAGCTAGTGTAAATTTTTTCAATAGCAATGGACTACCATCTGATATCGTGCCTGCAGTGAGCTCCTCAGGTTGGAAGACACTCAAAATATGATTGGGGAGTAACTTCCTCCACGAATTAGTCAACTCTAATGACATGATGGTTAGCAGCATACATGGTGCACAGTTCCCTACACCACTGGGGCTCCCTAAGCTTAATGACATGGATGAAGAAAAGCTTTCAGGACCTTCATTTGCATGACTCAAAAAGAAAAGAAATAGCTGCTGACATCCATTAATAATGGTTAATGATTAATAAGAAGATAACAAATGATACTTAATAAAAATGTTCTTGGATTCTTGGTGTTTAGGCTTGTTCCAGGTTATTTGGGGTGCTGATTCAGAAAATTTCATGTTATAGATTGCATCAGCTCTCCTTTCTTACATAGGTTGTTCCACTATATTTTCCCTTATTAAATTCTACTTATTAACTAATTTTAAATATGAGATGAATTCAGACTCACAAATTACAGAATTGGCCCAAAAATGTCAAAAATACTTGAAAAAGAAGTAGGTATGAAAGGTGTTCCAAGGGAAGCAGTATATGGACCCATGGCGGCTAGTTGGTTGCACACTGAGGTCGAATCATCAGGTTGGTGGTTCTAGCCCACTAGTCACTCTGCAGCCTTCTAAACAATTTAAAGGTCTGGAAATCCAAAGGGGGAAGTTCTCCTCTGTCCTTTAGGATCACTATGAGTTAGAGTCAATTCCATGGTAGCAGGGTTTTCTATTGGGCATGAGATGCTGTGCTATATAGAGAGACTACAAGTTTGATACTGCAAAGGCAGATCAGAGCTTGAGAAGTGTGAGAGATAAAAGAAGAAAAGGGAAAAGGCACTTACCTTTTCCATGAAGGCGTGAAGGCAATTTAGAGTGTTGAAAATGTAAGACTTCATAGCATTTCATAAATATTTTGAAGATCTAAATTTTTCTTCTTGAAATTGTGCGGTAAACATCTCAGTACTCATTTTAATATTTAAAATTCAATTGATAAGTTATGTTAAATGTTTTAGAGGTGAGATTGACTCCAAGCTTCTTAATGAGAAAAAACTCTTTTAAGAATTTCCATGCACAGGTTGTGCTGTCTCATAACAAGGGTAGAACATTTTAATTTTAATAAAGTAGTTTGAACTCTGACAGATTCATTATGAGTTTGAGAACATTTGAATTTCTATTTATTGTACCAAATTCACTACCAGTCATTCAATTCTGACTCATAATGACCCTATAGGACAGAGGAGAACTTTTCCTGTGGGTCTTGAGGCTGGAAACCTCTGTGGGAACAGAATGTCTCATCTTTCTCCTGCAGAATGATTGGCAGTTAAACACATAACTCACTACACTACCAGAGCTCCTTACTTATTATACAACAACTCTTATTTCTGGCCCAGAGGTAAGGTAACAAACTGGAATGGATTGCTATTCGTTCCAATAAAGGTGAGGTGATACTTGGAGACAATTCCAAGTTCTTGTAATTTGCTCTGTTCAGATATCTTTGTATCAAAGGACACCATGTGCAGTGTAACTTTACCTAAATATTTAGTACAGCATGCACTTCCTCTGTCTCAGGCTAGCTAACACTACATTAAAATATCCTAATGTTTAATGTGTGAGCAGAGGAAAATGTGGTGTATGCTCCGTATCGCAGAACTTAGAGCTGGTAGGGGACCACGGGTGCCATGCTTTTGAAGCAGCATGTCAAGCGCACCCAAAAGGAAGCCTAACATCTGAGGCACCAAAATGTCTGTTGACCAGAGGTCAGAATGTGGAAAGTTATAAACTTAGGAATATTGACAGTTGTCAAAAATTATATGAAGCACATAAAAATCCATATACTCTGCATTAATGAACTGAAATTGCTTGAATCAGACAATCATATGCTCTACTTTGCTGAAGGTGATAAATTGAAGAGTACCTGCGTCATATTCACCGTCAAAAAGAATATTTCAACACCTATTTGAAGTCAGTGCTGCCAGTGATGGAAAAACATCTAAAGCCTACATGGAAGACCAGTTAAGGCAAGCATTATTCAAAATTATGCACCAATCCTAAATACCAAAAATGAGGAAACTGATGATATTTACTAAATTCTGTAGTTTGAAATTGATCAGGCATGCAACCCAAATTCATTGATTATTATTGACGATTGGAATGTCAAAACTGGAAACAAGAAGGAACAGCAATTGTGAAATTTATCCTTGGTGATAGAAATAATGCAGGAGATGGCATGATATAATTTTATAAGACCAGTGATTTAATCATTGAAAATACCTTTTCTCGCCAGTCAGGGTGCGATGTACCAATGATGAAAAATACAACTTTCCTCTGGTTCCTAAATACTTTCTCTCTTCCCTCCCACCACACACACACACACACACACACACACACACACACACACACACTATCATGATCCCAATTCTACCTTGAAAGTCTGGCCAGGCCAGAGGATGTACACTGGTACAGATAGGAACTGGCTCAAACCAGTGGCCGAAGCACAGAGCCAGACAACCTTCCTGAGTGATGACCGGCATTGGAATGACTTGATGAGTGGTTGAGGAGAGGTGCTGGCTACTTTCTATGACTTGAGAGAAAGAAGTAGAGGCTGTAAGGAAATCAAGGACAATGCAGACAAAACTTGCAAGAATCCATAAAAACATTATAAGAACAACCTTAAAAAATGAATAATGTGATTATACAAAATCAGCAACTAGAAATTCAGGATACTGCTATGACTTCAGAAACAGATAATGCATTAAAAGGGCAAAGAAGTAGAATTAAACCAATGAATTAGTGAGATAAAAGACAAGTCTTTAAATATTAATTTGCCAGAGGAACAATTCAAAAAGAAGAATACCAGCAAAAAAATTGAGAAAGCCTAAGAATTAGGTGGAGATCGTCGAGACAAAAAACCAGAACACAGGGAAAATGATCAAAGCATCCTTGGAAGCAAAGTTCTCCAATATCAGGAAAGACGAAAAGATGTGCTGGATAAATCCCCAAGAGAATATACCTCAGAAGAAAACATAAACACATATAATAATCAAGATCTCCAAAGACATTGAATTCTGGAAATAGCTCAGGAAAAACAAAAGTTGCTTACAATGGGGTCCCCATAAGACTAAGCTCTGAAAACAAACAAACAAACAAACAAACAAACAAACAAAAGACCAAGCTCCGAATTCATGGCAGAAACACGCAGTCAAACTAGGCAATGAGATGGCAAATGTAAACCTCTGAGAGGGAAAAAATTGCAAACCAAGAATTACATATTTACCAAAATTGTCTCTCACATATAACAGAGAAATTAGGACATTTCCAAATGAAAGGAATTAACAGTAAAAGAACAACAACCTAACATTGCAAAAACTACTAACAGGAGTTCTTCAGATGGAGAACCAACAATGGCAAACAACAACCTTAGATTAATATCTATGACAGTCACATTCAGAAGTCACCCCACATGTCTAAAACAAATCTACAGCCAAACCTGCAAATACAGAACCGGAGATATCAACTTGTAAATGTCGACAATTACCCAGTACCAAATGGAAATAGATTGTATATTTACAGAACATCAAATAGACTTAATGGAAAGCCAAGTATTTTAAATTTGGACAAACTCATAAATTATACTGGAACCTCAAAGAAAGTTACTAAACTTTTTCGTCAAAGTAAAAAATAGGAAAATCATAAAGATTTAGTAAATACTAAGACAACAGCAGGTAAAGAAATTATAAGAAAACCTACAAAGGAAATTAACTAAGCATAGAAAATTATTTGGAACAAATAAAAGCAGGATCACACACACCAACAAAGCCCAACACATACACAAAGAGCAAAAGGACATCAAAATGTCATACCTATCAATAATTACACCAAATCTAATTGGATTATGTACATATGAGGGGGTAATCCACCCCCTCCCAAACCAAACTTCTTCTTCAAAGCTCTGTATTTAATTTTTTTTTACAAAACAACCTTATCACCTTCAAAGTACTCTCCATTCCACTTAACACATTTGTCAAATCTGTGACTCCATTCTTAGAAACGCATTTGTATGGATGGCTAAAAGCACCTCCCTCATTTTTTTCTTCACCTCTTCCGCAGCGTCAAATCGCTGTCCTTTCATGTCCCTCTCCGTTTGAGGAAACAAAAAGAAGTCACATGGAACCAGGTCAGGTGAGTAAGGTGTATGGGTGATCAGATTAGTGGGACACCAGTCGGACATCATTGATAAAACTCATATCCTGGCGAAATAGCCACATGGCAGCCAAAAACCGTACACCCTAGCTTGTCGTGTATTCTTTCCAAAAATTGGGACTTTTTTAAATGCCGCAGGACGCAGGAAAAAATGTTAAAAATTGGGATGTTTGGTCACCAGGTTTTTCCCCAAACTGGCGCACTGAGATGTCTGCATGAGCAGGTGAATTGCCGTGGTGACAAAACCAGTCCCCCGTCTGCTGCAAACCAGGCCTTTCTGTCGCACACTCTTATGCAATCTTTTCGGAACCTCTAAATAGAAAGCTTGATTAACAGTCTGACTTGGTGGAACGAACACCAAATGCATTATGAGTTGACATTTTCATCTGGTGGGGAAGTTGATGGATGTCCAGAACAAGGTTTGTCATCAATCGACATTTCACCTCTTTTGAAACAAGAAAACCACTCGTGGCACTTGAGTTTTTCCCACAGCACTGCCCTTGTAAGCTGTGTTCAACATCACAACAGTTTCTGCGGCACTTTTCCCAAGCAGGAAACAAAATTTCTCAGCTGCATGCTGTTCTCTTAAATCGGCCATCACAAAAACGAGGTTTGATCAAAATTGCTTTTAAGGAAAAATTCACTATGACCAGAGAGAACGTTCCCAGGGGGTGGCACTGGGTGAACTCACTCAGAGCCTGTTGCTGTGATGCTTGCCTAGCGGGAAAACTGTGTACGATGAAACCTCTGCCCAGCATAGCTTTTTTCCCATTTTGTTTGGGGTACTACCTCGTATCCAGTGAAGAGATAGTAGCAGAATGGAAAACAGGAAAACAGGATGCATTCATATGCTGTGAACAACAAAAAACACACACCTTAAGACAATATGGATTACATCTCAACATAAAGAAAGCAAAACGTCTTCATAAATGGACCAATAAGCGACTCTCATGCAGTTCCTGTCACGACGGCCACAATTCCCAATGGTCAGTTATTGTTTCCAGTTTTCACATTCCACTTACTGGTTATAAGAAAGGCATTTTGACTACATGTTTGATCAACTTCAGACTGCAAAAGTTGGTAAAAAATCTTCAATTTCCTTATCTTTGACATTAGTGGTTGGTGAGTAAATTTGAACCAAACTCATATTAACTAGTCTTCCTTGTAGATGTACACATTTTATTATCTTATCACTGGCAGCATTGCATTTCTTTTTAAAAAATCATTTTATTGGGGGCTCGTACAATTCTTATCACAATCCATACATACATCCATTGTGTCAAAAACATATGTACATTTGTTGCCATCATCATTCTCAAAACATTTGCCTTCTACTTGAGCCCTTAATATCTGCTGCTCATTTTCCCCCTCCCTCCCCACTCCCCCCACCTTGTGAACCCTTCATTATTCATATATTATTATTTCGTCATATATTACACTGTCTGACGTCTCCCCTTGCCCTCTTCTCTGCTGTCCCTCCCCCAGGGATGAGGCTATATGTAGATTCCTATAATCAGTTCCCGCTTTCTACCCTACATTCTCTCCACCCTCGAGGCATCGCCACTCTCATCACTGGTTCTGGAGGAGTCATCTGTCCTGGATTCCCTGTGTTTCTAGTTGCTATCTGTACCAATGTACCTCCTCTGGTCTAGCCAAATTTGCAAGGTAGTATTGGGATCATGATAGTGGGGGGCAGGAAGTATTTAAGAACCAGAGGAAAGTTATATGTTTCATCGTTGCTACCCTGCACCATGTCTGGTTCATCTCCTCCCCACAACCCCTCAGCAAGGGGTGTCCAGTTGGCTACCTTTGGGCTTTGAGTCTCTACTCTGCACTCACCCATCTTTTCAATGATATGATTTTATGTTCCTTGATGCTTAATAACTGATTCCTTCAACAGCTCATGGTCACACAGGCTGGTGTGTTTCTTCCATGTGGGCTTTGTTGCTTCTGAGCTATATGGCCACTTGTTTATCTTTGAGCTTCCCAAGACCCCAGACGCTATAACTTTGATAGCTGGGCACCATCTGCTTTCTTCACCACATTTGCTTATGCACGTTTGGCTTCATTGATTGTATCAGGGAGGTGGGCACCCACTGATATGGTTTGTAGCTCTTTGCTGTCTGATAACTGGTCCCTTCTACACCTTGTGGTCAGACAAGCTCGTTTGCTTCTTCCATGTGGGCTTTGATACTTCTCAGCTAGATGGCCTCTTGTTTATCTTCAAGCCTTTAAGACTCCAGACGCTATATCATTTGGTAGCCAGGCACTGTCAGCTTTCTTCACCATATTTGCTTATGCACACATTTTTCTTCAGCAATCATGTCAGGAAGGTGTGCATCATGGAATGCCAATTTATTCGAACAAAGTGTTCTTGCATTGAGTAAGTGCTTGAGTGGAGGCCCAATGTCCATCTGCTGCCTTAACACTAAACCTCTAAATATATGTGCATAGATCTGTTTCCCCACACTCATATAAATATATTTACATATGTACATTACAGTCTTTGGACCACTATAAATACCCTTGGTCACCTAGTTCTTGCCTCTATTTCGTTTTACTTTCCTCTTGTCCCACTATCATGCTCAGTCTTCATTTGGGTTTCAGTAATTTCTCTCAGTTACCTAGCCCTTGCTGACTCCCTACCAGGCCATTCACACCCTCCTTGCTACTGATTTTGGATCACTTATTGCTCCCCTGTCCCTGGGTTGGTCAGCACCACCTCTCTGCCCCCTCATCCCCCTCTCCCATGTCCCTCCCGGAACCATTGGTCCCATTGTTTTCTCCTCCATACTATTCGTCCAGTCCATCTTATCCAGATAGATCTGTAGAAATAATAATATGCACCAAAAATCAAGTTATTGCAAGGTAGGCAATGAGTGAGAACACAGGTATGACAATAAAAATGGAAACCAATTACCCATAGAAGAATAAATTAATTAAAAGAAAAAATTTTAAAAGAAAGAAAAACCTGTAAATAGATAAAGGTCTGCTTTTTGATCTCTAGTTGTGTCCTTCAGTCAGGTCCAATGGGGTACCATACTCTGGCCCCAGAGTCTGTCCTTTGTGCTCCCTCGGGGGGGTTCCCTGCTCTGCTCCCACTGTTGCTGTGTAGCACACTTTTAGTGTGTTGCCTCAGTGTCACATGGTCAGTCTGGGCCAGTCCCGGCCCTGAGTCTCCAGTGTTGTCCCCCTTAGGACCCTGGGCCATCAAGGGACGATGTGTCTCCTAGTGGGATCAGCCATATTGTCCACTCTGTTCATTGGCTGTTCAGAGCAGGGCCATCGTCCTCTAGGCTTACTGGGCCAGGATGTGCTCCACTCTCTTCCTCTTCCTTCTTTTGCTCCCTTTTGTGCTGATCTGACATGCCCCTTTCCCCTAGCTAGAGCTTCAGTGCCATCCTTTCAAGTAAATTCTTCTGGGGTGAGGGGCAGTTGTCTGGTATGGGGGCCGAGCCCTGAGGCCCCTCCACTGGCTCCCCACTCCTTGTCAGCATACTGCAGTCATCTGCACTGGCTTTATATCTGGTCCCTCTTTCCCTGTGGAGACAGAAGCAATACCCTCCCCTTGGGTGGGTCAGTGCCCTATTCCTATATCACACATCATTTTTTCCCCTTTCCCCTCTCCTCCCTCCACCCCCATTTTAGTTGGCTACCATATGGACCCCTGGGTTTGGTCTGGCCCCTGCCATACTATCTGGACCTCACCTCTGGAGTGTTTCTATACAGTAGCTTTTTCCCTGTGTCCCTTTTGCACTTACCTTTCTGTTCTCTCTTTTTAATATATAAATAAATAAACTTACCTCAGTGGACTCATGTCATACTTGTCCTTTTGTGCTTGGCTCACTTCACTTAACATAATTTCCTCCAGTTCTTCCCATGCGGCGATGTGCTTCATGCGTTCATCACTGCTTTTTAGCGATGCATAGTACTCCATTGTATGTATGTACCACAGTTTTTAATCCATTCATCTGTTGATGGAAATTTGGGTTGTTTCCAACTCCTTGCGATTGTGAACTGTGCCGCCACGAACATTGGAGCACAGATGTCTGGCCGTGGTTTGTTTCTTGCCTCTTCTGGGTACATGCCCAGTAAAGGGATTGCTGGGTTGTATGGTAGCTCAATTTCCATCTGTTTGAGAAATCGCCAAATCATTTTCCATAGTGGCTGTACATACCTACAGGTCCACCAGCAGTGGATGAGAGTTCCTATCTCACCACAGCCCCTCCAACACTTGCATTTCACAATTGATCTTGAAATATTCTTTGTGACCATGAATATGATGTCATTCTTCTTCATTTGGGCATTCCTGGCCCTGTTCAAAATGGACAATGTCTACCTAAGGCAGCTCAATAACTCCTACAATATCATTCTTGATATGTTCCATACAATTTTTGATGGCTGCCAATTTTCCTAGACTTATATTTTATGAATTAAATATTCTGATTAGTAATGGACATTTGTAGCTGTTCTCATTTTGGGGAGTGCTAAAACAGCAAAGGAAGATACTGAAGGTTTGCTTCATCATGTCATTAAGGTTGTCTGTACTTTGAGGAGGCGGCCCTTTCCTGGCTGTATTTTGAATGCTTACAAACACGAAGGGCTCATTTTCTGGCACAATACCAGACAGTATTCTCCTGCTATGCCTGACGTGGTCATTGGTCACTCTTTAAGAAGCCAATAGCCAGGTCCTTCTGCCTAGTCTGTCTTCATCTGGATGTCCAGGGAAAACTGTCAATCATGGGTGCTGTCAATCATTGTTGCCATATGAAATACTGGTGGCATCGCCTAAAGCAGCACAACAGCACACAGTCACCACAACATGACAAATTAGTAGAGGAGTGGTGATTAGACCACAGAGATTTCAGAAATTGCACCACATCCTAAGGAAAAACAAAAAGGCGCCAAACGTTCCTAGAGATTCTCCTCAGGAAATCTTCGAGAGCTCCAGATTCTCAGGTGAGGCTAAGGTATCTATAAGTTTCCCCTAATGAACTCATTGCAGCCCCAGGAAATGACAAATCAATCAAATTTTAGAGAAGGCTGAGCCAAACTCTTCCATAGCCATGGGCAACCAGCCAGGAAAGGGATTCGGCCAGGTAATAAAAACCCCTTCTTGCCAGAAATGGAGAAGAAGGCAGAAGTAAAGCCAAGTCCTTAATTTCAGCTCACACCTGTCATGTTTTCAGGCACAAACGCTAAGAGGTAGCGCAGAGTTTCTCACCAAACCCAAACTCGCTGCCTCCCAGCTCCCAGAGACTTCATCACGTTCACATGTCTCCAAACCAGAGCCATGGCCACAGAGTCAGTCCCCCTCGTGGCAACCCTACAGGACAGTAGAACTGCACAACGGGATTTCCGAGGCTGTCACGAGCTGTGGGCGCTGGTGACATCATCCTTCTGTGGAGTCGTTGGTGGGTTCAAGCGGCCAGCTTTTTGGTTGGCACCTGAGGTAGTTAGTTTATTGTGCCAACATGGTCGATAAACACATGTGGAATTCATTGAAGAGCTGAGAGATAAATGGCTTGGCGAGCCTCGCCTTTCTTGTCTCTTGCTCTTTGATCGTCGGACCAGTGTGTACTACCTTGCTTGTTCTTTGCCTCAATTTACAAGCTACACTACCTGTGGTACACCTAACCTGTGGACTGCGTCCCTGTAATTTGAGGTCCCTTTAAGACCTGCTTCTCCACACAATTGGAATTTACATCTCTTGAGCTAGGAACTGACTGTTGGTGACCTGCTTTGCTGTTTGCTGCCTGTGGCAGGATAGCCTGAGTCTCTCTACAGAGGACTACCCGGCGACCCTCAAGACTTGAAGGACTGCCAGTGTCTCCCAACTGTCTCATGGGAGTGAGTTGCACTGAGTCATTTGTACTGCTTAATAATTTAATTAACTGTTTCTTTCTTATGTTGTATATCTATCTGTATAAATACATACATATAAAATTATTAGCATCCTGGTTTTGTCTCTCTAGAGAACCCTGTCTAACACAGCAGCCCAGCATTTAATCCAATGAGGTGCTTGGGCTCCTAATTTTAAACACACTTTAAACACACGCACACACACACCCCTCTTTCCCTATGGCAAACTCTCAAGAGTTGTGGCTACAAGGCTTTTAGGTCCATTTTTACACCTTCTTCCCTATTCTTTCCTTTCCCTTTTCTCTTTCTCCTAACTCCTTCTCTCTCTCTCTTTGTGTGTCTCTCTCTGTGGGTCTGCTGTCTCTATGTGTCTCTCCCTGGGGCTCAGTGTCTCAGTCTGCCACTGGCGGTCAGCCCTTCTCTCCTCCTTTCTCCCACCTTTTGCTGCCGCCCTCGCTGCTACGATGCATTTTCTATTGATGGAGTAAGCATTAAGGATGGCCAAATATGGCAACAGGCTTCAGCCAGGTTGAGAACATGGTGGCAAGCAGGGAAACTCAGGACTGTCAGAAACACTGGACACTTATAAAAAGCAGCAGAAGCTTTCTGTTGGCAGCTGTCACTTGTTACAATTCTTAGTGTACAATCCACCCCTATTTCATATAGTGTTTGTTATGATCATCTTCCAAGGCATTGCTTAGGTCATTAGACTAAATCCACCAGATAAGGTAATTTAAGTATAATAACAGTAATGAAAGATCCTTTTTACACTGGAACAGATAAGAGCTGGAAACACAGGGAATCCAGGACAGATAAACCCCTCAGGACCAATAATGAGATTAGCAATACCAGGAAGGTAAGGGGAAGGTGGGGGGAGAGAGGGGAAACAGATCACAATGATCTACATATAACCCCCTCCCAGGGGGACAAACAACAGAAAAGTGGGTGAAGAGAGACAGTGGTTAGTGTAAGGCATGAAAAAAAAATTTTAATAAATTATCAAGTGTACAATAGGGGGGAGCGGGAAATGAGCTGATATTAAGGGCTCAAGTAGAAAGAAAGTGGTTTGAGAATGATGGTGGCAACATGTGTATAAATGTGCCTGACACAATGGATGGATGGATGGATTGTGATAAGAGCTGTAAGAGCCCCCAATAAAATGATGGGGGGGGGTGATCCTTTTTTTTTAAGTGATCCTCTCACCTTTTTGAAGGAACCCCAGTGGCCCTGTAGGTAAGAGTTGGATTGCTAACAGCAAGGTCAGAGGCTCACACCCCCCAGTAGGAGAAAAATAAGGCACTCTGCTCTCATGAAGATTTACAGCTTTGGAAACCCTCCACAAGACCACTGAGTTGGAATTGAATCAAGAGAAATGGGTTGGGTCTGGCCTTTACATTTTTTCCCCCCAAAGAAATTGCTACCCCAGAGTCCTGAAATGCCAAGAATCTCTCTCATTTCTTGCTGTAGCTTAAGCCAGGCATCTCCTGGTACTCAGTAATTGCTTGCTCCTTTTGAGTTACAAATCAAACCCACTGTCATCAAGTCCGTTCTGACTCAGATTGACTCCATAGGACAGGGTAGAACTGCCACTGTGGGTTTCCAAGACTGTAACTCCTTACAAGAGTAGAAAGCCTCATCTTCCCCCTGGAGAGTAGTTGGTGATTTTGAATTGGTAGCCTCTTGGTTAGCAGCCCATGGTAACCCACTATGCCACCAGAGCTCCTTCCTTTGAGGGAAGGATCGAGGTTGATTTTGTTTGCCTGAGGGTTAGCTCAGCTGATGAGCCTTGAGCAAAAGACTGAGTGAAAACCTTTCTGTCAACCAATAGAGAATTTACTCTTTGTTGAAGCTCTGCTTAATCAAGCATCCCCCCATGGTGTTTTAGAGAATTCATCTTTCTCGAATCCTAGAACCTAAAGAAAATCTGTGGGCTGGAGAGTGCCAACTTTGACTGCAGATGACAGCTGGAGTTGGAGAACAGGGGAGTCGGATGGTAGTGTGGAATGTTGCCAACCCATCCTCCTTTTTTATCTGGGTTTCCTTTTGTAATGGTTCTTTCATGAGAATCCTTAAATTCCCAGGTTGTAAAGTTGATTAGACAAAGTTTTTAAAAAGTCTTATGGGAAGACTTACAAACTTTACAGTGGAACTTTCCCCTTAACGAACCTATTAATTATCACTGATTGAGCGCTCACTATATATCGGGTCTTGGGATAAGTGTTTAATGGACGCTTTTAAATCTTGCACTATCCCTTTAATGCAGGCAGTATTACTTCCCTCCTTTTACCAATGAAGAAACTGTGTCTGGTGAATTAAAGGGATTTGCTCAAAATCACACTGCTGGGAAGGAAACAGTTGGGTTTAAACCAGAGCTTCAAACCAAATCAAACCAGCTCAGTCATGGTCAACACAAGGAGACCAGAATGGGCCCACACTTGTAAACTGCCAGTGTACCACAAGAACAACTGGGATGAAGAGAAGATGAGTTCAAGCTCTAGAATGGGAGACTTGAGAGAGTCCTTTCAGGAGCCTGATGCAGATTGGATTTTTGCCAACACTATGCAGAGACGCGCGTATTCAAAGCAGGGAAGTTGGCCACCACCCTTGAGAGGGGCATTGTTGTGTTCAACTCTGTCAAAAGAGAGAGATTCAGTTGCTATGCAGCATACACGCAGCCCTGGCCTTTTAAGAGGGAAAGTAAGTTTCTAGTGGAGTATTGATCTGTATTTTTTTTTCCTGTTCTGGTTATCCTTCTGGTGCATCCGTAATTTAGAAATTCCAGTCTGTTCTAGTTTTGCTTCACTTGGTCACAAGTGAACCACGGAGAACTAAATTGAAGCCCTGGTTCCAACCCAGGCCCACTAACCTTAGAGAGTGTGTTTTAAGATTCCTACCTCGTGGCTTGACTCACCACCACCTAAATTCAGCTCCAGAGAGAAAACTGGATTTGTGCCTCAATGGCAGCAAATGTCCCCAATGGGTAGCTTGCTTGCTGTTTCTCATAAACTTATTCAGTAAATACCAAAATGACATGGATATCATGATAATAACGACTATTTCGATATTTCTGGGAGTCCTGCTGGTGCAAAAATTGAGTGCTTGACTGATAACCAGAAAGCTGACTGTTAAAAATCCACCCAGCAGCCTTGGAGGAGAAGGACCAGGCGATCTATTCCTGTGAAGATTGTGGCCTAGAAAATGCTCACGGACAATTCTACTCCATGACATGGGGTCAGTGCAAGTTGGAATCGACTCAATGGCACAAATAGCAACAACACATCATTTTCAAAGCTTGATATCTGTGATCTCAGAGGAGCCTTTCCAAAGGTTGGTGAGATATGGGCTGTTGTTCCCATTTCAGCCGAGAGATTACAGAGGTTAAGTGACTTCTCAGAATATCATGGTATTTAACGACCAGACCAGGACTCTGGCCCAAAGTCTTCTAACTCCTTGCCCAGTGCTCTTTGAGTTATTTTTTCCTTTGGTCAACACCAGTCAATTGATCATGACTCATATAAAGTGTAATTTTGAAAAATATTATCAGGTTGTGTCCAATTTGGGCAAGACTATTGCCATGACCTGCCATAATTGATTACCCATGACCTGCATGGGCACCTGAATGAGGAATGACACCACACTTACCAAACTTAAGTCATTTCTGATCTAGCTAGTGAAATCCCTTAATTTCATACAAAGGGAAATGGAGAGGCTTAGAGAAATTCTGAGCATTCACCAAGGTAGCTCAGAATTTAATAACAATTGGTCCTTTAGATAACATTTTGAGTAGTTATCTAGCTATCTTGCCAATTACTTTTAAATATGGAATTTGGGCTTTTCAATGTCCATGTTTTCTCAAGTCTAGGACCCAGAATCCTTCATATATGGGAAGGCATGATGCTGAGCCAATTTAATTGCAGTCGTTTCCAGAAAGGACAGAAAAAGCTAAGGTCTGGGTAAGACTTGGCTTCCACTACATCAGACTTTTCAGTCCTTTCTGCTTTTATCCTTCCCCACTGTCACTGTTACCAACACTGTCGCACCCACCTCGGCCCTAGATACCAAGAAATCCTATTCTCTTACACAAAACCACAAACTGTGCGAGGTCAGCTGAGGATGCCGTATTCTTCATCCACGCGTCCACACTGACCCCGGCCCGGTGTCTTACTCACCGTAGACTATCCCCACATCCGTCCCGAATTGATTCCACAGAATTGAACTGAATAGAATGAACTCAATTAAACTGAATTGAATTGAATGTGCCTGAACCCAAGTACAGAATGAGATAATCAATTTATTATAGTGAATAAATTGATATAAAACAAGAATAGAGTTAAAATATGTAATAAGTAAATACTGTATGTACTCGAGTATAAGCCAACCTGAATATCAGCCGAGGCATCTAATTTTACCACAAAAGTTGCATTAAAAATGTGCTGAAAAACTTGGCTTGTACACGAGTATATACGACATTAGTTATAACTTTATAATAAACTGTTAATTGATACTTTTCTTTTTTCCCTAGATCTAGCCTATAGCTAAAAAAACTCTAAGAGTCGAGGTCAAAGCCCTACTACAGAAAAGAAGTGGCAGAACTAGCCCCAGTATGTACCCCCTTCATACTTCCTCAGTATATAAAAGGGCTTCAAAATGTGCGGGAAAGTGGAATTCAAAGATAATGGAATTTTTCTACAAACTTTTTTGCAGGCCTCTCATTTATCACTATCAACTCCATCAGACTGTGTGCTTCCTTTCAGCAACAAGTATTATACAATACAATGTCACTTTATCATTATAAGAATATTATATATTATATGCATAGATATATACCATTTTGCTGACCCATTGTGACCATATAGGACAGGGTAGAACTGCCACTGTGAATTTCCAAGACTGTAACTGTTTACAGGAATAGAAAGCCCAGTCTTTCTCCCAAGGAGCGGCTGGTGGTTTTGAACCGCAGATCTTACTGATTGTAGCCTAAGGAGTTAGCATCGACTTGATGGCAATGAGTTTTGTTTGTGTTTACATACCATTATAAAATGCAACATACATATTATGTACATAGATTTTATATGCATGACAAACATCTATTATACTGTCTATACCCCAATACCAACACAATGTCCTAAATTCAATTATAGAAATAATTTAAGTAAAAGAGAGGTAATTGATAGTAGAATGATACATGATTTTATTGGTATTTTCTGGGTTGCAACAACACTAGAAGATATAATGACATAGTCATATGTTTGGACCTACTTATAATGAATAAGTTTGAATTAAGAGGAAAAGTAACCAATATGAAGTTCAACATTGTTGTCTCTATATTTAACATGGAAATGAGCAAATCAACAAATGCTTTAATACATAGACTTAATGGAACAAATTAAATGTAGATGCTTTATTGACAACTTAAACAATATAACTAGTGTTGTCATCAGTGATGTGATTGTCCAAAATGTTGAACTGCTCTTGGTAAAGTTCCAAAATAAATAGGTATTTGTGGTAGTTTAACAATTTCATGTCAATTTGATAAATAAGAATGAAGGGGTGGAGTCTAGCCTGTCAATCAGGTCACAGCCTGATTGATGCCTCCTTGTGGGTGTCATCTTCTCATGACAGTTCTGGGAATTTCCTCTCTCCTTCCCTGGAGTGGGGGCACTCTTTCTGCTTCACATTCCTGTTGACAAGCCACATGGAGCTATGCTGATGGCAGCCAGAGCCCTGGAGCTGGAGGAGCCTCGTGGAGACCCAAGACAGCACTGAGATGTTTCCACTACCACTGGATCCACAAAACTTTCCACCCCCTGGCCTGTGTTCTTCCTGCATTCCGCATCATTGCATGTGCTGAGTGAGTGTAAAGAGGAATTCATGGGCTAATATTGAACTTATGGACTTACTCTGGATTGGGCTGGGATGCTTTATTGATGAATAATTACTTCTTGATGGAAAGTTCTTTCTTACGTATATATGAGTGTCTGTGGATTTATTTACTGGACTAATGCAGTACTTCAATCTACCTGATAAGCATGTTTCTGAAAAAATCAGTGTGTAGTAATTAAAACCATCTGAAAATGCTTTGTGTTTTCACATAAAACAAAATTAGCTTCTAGACTCAGATAGTGTCTAGCAGGGCACTAGAACGATGTGTGGGACATGAGAGAGGTCTTCTTTGCGTGGAATTGTTCCATGGATTACAAAAAGATTAGAAGGTCTGGTTGCACCCAGTAAGTGCCAGCTGGGTCCTCCAATTATTGTAAGAATCAACAAATAGTGCAAAGACTTCCCAAACTCTTCCCATTGTTGTTGTTTGGAGCTATCAAGCTGGTTCTGACTCATAGTGACCCTGTGCACAACAGAGTGAATCCCTGTCCTGAACTATCCCCAAAACGATTGTTAAATTGAGTCGATTACTAGAGCCACTGTGTCAAATCATTTTGTTAAGGGGCTTCTTCTTTTTGGCCAACCCTCTACTTTACCAAGCATGATGTCCTTTTCCAGGGACTGGCCTCTCCTGATAACATGTCCAGAGTATGTGAGGCAAAGTCTCCCCATCTTCATTTCTAGGGAGCATTCAAGCTGAACTTCTAAGACAGATTTGATTGTTCTGGTTGTCCAAGTCCACCTAGGAAATGATATTAATCTTATTGAAGACATTGTCCCCTGTAAACAAATTCTAGGATGACAATGGAAGAATAAGAATATGTCATCATCAGTAGGTACTGCCTGCTTCCCATCCAAGCTAAGTCAGGAGGTGGGTACCAAGAGATTTGAATATAGAGACTGAAACTTTCTGAGTTAATAGATTGGTCTCCATTTGGATTTCCACAACCGACTTGCTCTCCTATCTCTGTGTCAGATAAGATTGAAGAGACGTGGAGGATAGAGGTAGTCCACCACTTGCCATGACCATCACTGGGCCAAGGGAATGAGGCTTCCATTTCCATAGGACAGTCTAACACAGTGCCTTGCAGGAAATGGAATTGAGTCACCTTGCTGTCCTACCCATCAGGTTCTAAGCTGGATGATGGGAGAGAAGGAGGGTATGGGTAGAAAGCTCAAACTGGAGTCAGATCTTCAAGTCAGGATTGTACAGCAGGAGGAGAGGATAGAGGGGCTGTGGGCCTCTCCCATGGCGACATGGGTTTGACCAGCTTAAGTTGGATAATTAGCAATGCAACAACAACAAAAAGACCTCAGCCATTTAGCAAAGATCAACTTGCCCCTTTTCCTTCGGTGTTTCCCACCCCAACCCCAGTGAAGGACCTAGATCTCTGAAGGGTGTAGAAGAGATGTGTAGAGGTTTGGGTGCTGAAGTTTTATATTGCCCTAGTGTAAACTTGAACATCTGAAATTGAAGAAGAGGCTGTGCGATAAGCCTATGACGTTGTGAAAGCATGAAGAATGATTTGATGGTATGCAACTGGAAGTTGGGAGCAGCTATTGAAATAAATAAAAAATGTGTCAAGTTTATATTCCAACAAGCCAAGACTTCTCAATTAGCTAGTTACCTATTAGACTTGGTCATCCAAAGGCCTAAAGTAGTGTATAAGAAGTCATTTATGAAAAGGAAAATGAACACTACCTTTAGGAAAATATAAACCGAGTACAAGGAAATCAAGAAAAAATCATCACTGACAAAGCATACAACTTTTCTCTAGTTCTTCAATGCTCTTACCCCCCCCCCCCCACACCCCACGATCATGACCCCAATTCTATCTTACAAATCCAGCTGGATCAGAGCATGTACACTGGTGCAGATCAGAGCTCGCAACACAGGGAATCCAGGACAGATAAACCCCTCAGGACCAATAATGATAGTAGTGATACCAGGAAGGTAGGGGAATGGTGGGGGAGAAATAGAGAACCGATCACAATGATTGACATATGACACCTCACCCCCACCCCAGGGGGATGAACAACAAAAAAGTGGGTGAAGGGAGCCAGCAGTTGGTGTAAGACATGAAAAAAATAATAGTTTATAAATTATCTAGGGTCCACGAGGGAGGGAGGGTTGGGGAGTGGGAGAATAAGCTGATACCAAGGGCTCAAGTGGAAAGAAAATGTTTTGAAAATGATGATGGCAACATATGTACAAATGTGCTTGACACAATGGATATATGTATAGATTGTGATAAGAGCTGTAAGAGGCCATTTAAAAAAGAAAAAAATCAAGTCAAGTCAGAGCTTCATAGGAGAGCCAAACTCACGCTATTATTAAAAGTCATGAATGTGGTTCTGATCTTCCTAGCAGCCAAAGCAAACAGCAAACGTTGATCCATGAAAAGATAACAGGGATAAGATACATTGATAAAATAACGTCAGGGAGATGCCCCACATGAGTGACACCATTGGCCAATGCTCTGGGCTCTATTTTTTTAAAATGGTTTAACTACGTCTTCCAATTAATAAGCTGCTTTGTTGTAGTAGTTAGAAATCCTCTAGTTGATTCCCACTAATAGTGGCTATGTGCAACAGACTGAAGCACTGCCCTTCCTGTGCCAGCTCCACAATTATTAGATTTGAGCCCATTGGTGAAGCCCTTGTGTCAATTCTTTTTTTTTTAAGTCATTTTATTAGGGACTCATACAACTCTTATCACAATCTACACATTATATCAATTGTGTAAAGCACATTTGTACATTCATTGCCCTCATCATTCTCAAAACCTTTGCTCTCCACCTAAACCCCTGGCATCAGCTCCTCATTTTCCCCACTCCCTCCCCACTCCCTCATGAACCCTTGATAATTTATAAATTATTATTTTGTCATATCTTGCCTTGTCCGACGTCTCCCTTCACCCACTTTTCTGTTGTCCGTCCCCCAGGGAGGAGGTCACATGTAGATCCTTGTAATCGGGTCCCCCTTTCCAACCCATCCTCCCTCTACCCTCCTGATATCGCCACTCTCACTGCTGGTCCTGAAGGGATCATCCGCCCTGGACTCCCTGTGTCAATGCTTTTTATTGAAGGTCTTCCTCTGTTTTCAGGACTTTCAACTTTACGCATGAAGCCTTTTAATTCACCAAGTACACTTTGCCGTCGATTCATTGTACCTTCTCTCAAATGTGTTTAGCTCTTTTATGTGCTGTGTGTGACTGGTCTTCTAGTTTTCTCCTACTTTATAGACGGGGTCTTGAAGACTCATAAAGATTAAGTAAATAGACGATGTCAACCCAGCTAGCAAACCATAGAATTTGAAGTCAGGCTCATCCCTAAATCCACACTCTTAATCAAGACCAACTTCATAATACTGTAATGAGAAATTATATCTTAGCTCGGATGCTTAAAGATTGGGATTCTCTGGTCGACTGAGGAGGGAGCCATTGTTTTTTCTTACACTTCTGCAAAGGCAGTGGTATGACACCGTGCAAAGTGTCCGAGAATGTTACCCAGTAGGGAACATTCTGCCATGAATGAAAATCTACACATGTCTCACCATTACCCGGGCAGAGATTTGAGGATTGTATTATTATTATTATTATTATTATTAAAGCACAGGATTTTTTTAAATGAGTCACAGAACTTTTACAATGCGAGGCTCTGCTTTCACAATGTAAGGCACAGAATCCAAGTGGCTGTGAGTTGGCCCTCTAACGGAAAGTTCAGCAGTTTGAAACTGCCAGCTGCTCTTCAGGAAAGAGGGCTTCCTACTCCTGTAAAGAGGTACACTCACAAAAACTCACAGGGGAAGTATTGGGGGGCTGTGTACTCCTTAAGCAAACAGGGAAGGACCACCCCCTTCCACAGTTCATGGCCCATGGGAGAAAGCTGGTGGCTCAGCCATGGGAGCCGAGGAAGCAATGGCTGGCCTGCCTCTCTTCCTGAGACACAGACACTTGCCTCCTGTTCCCTGACTACAGCTGCAGCAAACTCATCAGTTACTTCATGTACCCAGCCTCACCCTCCCCTCCCATCTGTGAATAACTTGGCTGATACTTTAATGTTTCTTTGTAAACCTTTAAATTATCCTTTTGTGTAGTCTTGGCCTGAGAGGCAGGCTACATGTCAGGAAGAGTATTTAAACCTGTCCCTAATAAAGTGTGGGGCCCTAGAGGCACCCATCCTACAGGGACCCCCATGCTCTAATTTTGTCTATCCCTTTTGTGTATGAAATTTCTCCTGCATATCACACCCTCTCACACCCTGATGCAATGTAAGGTAAGAGCTGGTCTCTACACTATCCTACAGGGAAGTTCTATCCTGACCTACATGGTCTCTATGAGTCAGCATCTACTTAAGGGTAGTGAGTTTATTTTCTTGGTGGTCCAAGTGGCTTTGAGATCTGAGATACCATTGTTCAGTATTAGGGAGGCAACTGCTGTGTAGTAGAAAGTGGATCGAGTGTGGAATCTACAGACCTGTGTGTAGGTCCTTATCTTGAGCCTACATTTACTCACCTGTAAAATTGAGATAATAAATCCCACCATTCAAGAAAAAATGGACTACATATTTTTTAATGACAAAACCCCGCAAATTCTATCAACAGAAATAAAAACCTTATTTTTCTAGGTTGAATTCAAAAGGAGGAGAAGAGTTAGTCGAAAGAGCACAAGATTGTGGATAGAATAAGGAGCTCTCAGTCACTTGCCCAGGTTGGATCTCAGTAAACGACCTGACACGCAGACTAATTTCCTGCCTCTAGATAATCTTACATTCTTTTAACTTTATTTTTCTCAGCTATTAAATGAAGGTAGTTTAGATTTTTATCAAATGCCTCTTTGTATCCTTAAGTGTTATTTTTAACTATTGATTTGCTTCAATATTTGTTTTCCTGTATGTGTAGGGTCATGGAGTCAACAATAGTCTAGCTTGGATTTCTATTGTGGAATAAAAAGGAAATCTGAATTTCTAATCCTTGGTATTTGTAATGAACACAAGTAAAATCTCTTAAAGTGGCTTCGGGACTGACTAGACTATCGTCTGTGTTTGGTACCCCTTAGTCATCAAAGTGACATCTTGGCATTACCTTTCACCAGTGGCATGGTCTATTTCATTAGCTATCGAGTCTTGCAGGACTTGTCAACGTGCTCCAACAGAATGTCACCACAATGCCTTGGTCAGGTCTGGGGCCCAAGGCTCAAGAGGCCTTGCAGCCTCTGCCTTTGCTCACTGAAGATGCTGCCTTGGGATTGGCGGGAAGGGAAAGCTGGTCCAGCAGAGTAGAGAATGAGAGGCCTTGTGGAGAAGAGCTGAGGGGCTCCAGCCAGCAGCCAGCAACAGTTCGCAGACATAGAAGTGAGGCTATCTTGTATCTTCTAAGCCAGTGGTTCTCAACCTTCCTAATAGCTATAACCCCTTAATACAGTTCCGCAGGTTGTGGTAACCCCAACCATAAAATTATTTTCATTGCTACTTCATCACTGTCATGTTGCTACTGTTATGAATCGAGCTACCCTTGTGAAAGAGTCGTTTGATTCCCAAAGGGGTCGCGACCCAGAGGTTGAGAACCGCTGTTCTTAGCTAAAAGTTAGCAAACTGTGACCCAAAGGCCAAAGTCAGCCTGCTGCCTGTTTTGAGCCTGTGGATGGTTTCTATAAAAGTGATATGAAATTCAAATTTTAGCTCTCAAAACTTTATTGGGACATGGCCGTTCTCACTTGTTTACGTGTTTCCCAGGGTTACTTTTGTGCTATCATGACGGATTGAGGAGCTGCAGCAGGGACCATGTGGGCATCAATCCCCAAATATTTCCTATGTGGCCACTGACAGAACAAGTTTGCCAGTCTGTTCTAGAGCCAGCCAGTTCTCCAGCTGAATCTTTTGCATGAGTGAGGCCAGGAATATATGTACATAGATCTTTCTCCCTATCATTATATATAAATATATTTACATATGTACATGCCTGTATTTAGACCTCGGTAAATATCTTTTGCCTCCTAGTTCTTTCCCCTATTTCCTTTTACTTTCCTCTTATCTTACTCTCATATTCTGCCTTCATTCTGTTTGTTGACATTTATAAGTTGAGTCTAATGGGGTGCCACACTTTTTTTTAAACGTTTTATTAGGGGCTCATACAACTCTTATCACAGTCCATACATATACATATACATATATCAATTGTATAAAGCACATCCATACATTCCCCGCCCCAATCATTCTCAAAGCTTTTGCTCTCCACTTAAGCCCTTTGCATCAGGTCCTCTTTTTTTCCCCCTTCCTCCCCGCTCCCCCCTCCCTCATGTGCCCTTTGTAATTTATACATCGTTATTTTGTCATATCTTGCTCTATCCGGAGTCTCCCTTTCCCCCCTTCTCTGTCGTCCCTCTCCCAGGGAGGAGGTCACATGTGGATCCCTGTAATCAGTTCCCCCTTTCCAACCCATTCGCCCTCCACTCTCCCAGCATTGCCGGGGTGCCACACTTTTAATTGCATTTCCTTACAAAAATTTTGCAGCCCCCTCTTACAGCTCTCACATTTCAGAATCCTTCACGGTGTCCCTGAAGGAGGGTGCTGAAAGAAAATCTCCAGGAGAAGGGCTTCTCTCCGTGTATTTGGTCATCCACTTGGTATAAAGCCAGAAACGGCTTGAGAAACAGATGTACACAGACTTGAGAAAGGTGGGAATGGCTTTGCTAGCTAGTCAGAAGGAGAAAGCGAAAGGTCAAAATTCACAGGAAAGTTTTGCCAAGAGCCATGTGGGAGTGGGAACAACACGATTATTTGAAGAGAATTCATTGAAGTCTCATGCTTGGTAGAGTAGAGGGTCGGTGAAAAAAGCGATACCCTCAATGAGATGGATGGGCACAGTGACCCCAACACCGGGCTCAAACATAACAACTGTGAGGATGGTGTAGGACCAGACAGCGTTTCACTCCATTGTTCATAGGTTCACTGGGACTCAGAGCTGACCCGACAGCACCTTGCAATACCAACACTGAGCACGGCAGTTTTTATCATAATAAAATATTATTTTGATTTCCCCCCTCTTGACTCCGGGTTTCCATTTGCCCCTTTCTACTCACTATCTCTTGCTCCGCATATGAGGGCTCAGGTCTGATAGGTAGCTCCATCTCAATTTTGCACTTGAGGACTAGAGAAATAACCACAGTGAACCCTGGGAGACAGACTTGAACCAAGACTGTGTGGATTACTTGGTCCCCAGAGGCCCCATGTTAAGAGTGCAGCTGCTAGGGCTCTTTGTTCAGTCAGCTCACTCTGTCCAGTAGCCCACGAAAGTGCTGGTTGGTTTCCTTTCCCAGCACACAATTACTCGGAAAAATGGCTTTGGGGGAAGAATTAAAATATTTATCACATTTTATCTATTGCCCCATTGCAGTGCTAATCTTTAAGGGGGCACAGCCTTGAGGTACCAAAAATATGTTAAATCTAAATATTGAGGTTTACAAATAGCATAACTGATCTCAGCGAATCATAAGATTTCCCCCCCCCCCCCTGAATATCCATGAGGGTTTCAAAAAGTTTGTGAAAAAAAGCAATTATCTGGTAAAGAAAGCTGATGGTGCCTAGTTATCAAAAGATATGGTGTCTGGGATCTTAAAGGCTTGAAGATAAACAAGCCACCATCTGGCAACAAAGTCCACGTGGAAGAACACACCAGCCTATGCAATCACGTGGTTCTGAAGGGATCAGTTATCAGGCATCAGAGAGCAAAAAATCATATCATTGGGTGCACACCTCCATGATACAATCGCTGAGGACAAACAGGTGCATAAGCAAATGTAGTGAAGAAAATTGATGGTTTTCTGGCTATCAAAAGGTATAGCATCTGGGATCTTAAAGGCTTGAAGGTAAACAAGCGGTCATCTAGCTTAGAAGCAACAAAGCCCACATGGAAGAAGCACACCAGCCTGTGTGATCACGAGGTGTTGAAGGGATCAGGTATAAGGCATCATCAGAACAAAAAAAAAATCTCACCATAGTGAATGAAGGGGGGAGTGCAGAGTGGATACCTAAAGCCTATTTGTCAGCCACTGGAGATCCCCTTGCATAGGGGTGTAGGGGAGGGGAGGAGACGAGCCCGTCAAGGTGTGATGTAGCACCCATGAAGAAAACAGCTATCCTCTAGTTCCTAAATGCTTCCCACCCCCCACCCTCCCACTATCATGATCCAAATTCTACCTTGCAAGTCTGGACAGAGCAGAGGATTTACACTGGTGAAGATAGGAGCTGGATGCACAGGGAATCCAGGGTGGATGATACCTGCAGGACCAGGGGTGTGAGTGGCGATACTGGGAGGTTAGAAGGTGAGTGGGTTAGAAAGAGGGAACCGATTACAAGGATCTACATGTGACCTCCTCCCTGGGGGGACAGACAGCAGAGAAGGGGTGAAGGGAGAAGTCGGACAGGGCAAGATATGACAAAATAATAATTTATAAATTATCAAGGGCTCATGAGGGGGGAGAGCAGGGAGGGAGGGGGAAAGAGGACCTGATGCAAAGGGCTTAAGTGGAGAGCAAATGCTTTGAAAATGATGAGGGCAAATAATGTTCAGATGTGCTTTACACAATTGTGTATGGATTGTGATAAGAGTTGTATGAGCCCCTTATAAAACATTAAAAAAAAACCCAAAACAACAACAAAAAGCAATTCTCTTTTAATTGCATTTCACACACTTTTTGAAGCCCCCTCTTATAGGTAAAGCAGTACAGGTGCCTGTCTGTCTCACCTCTAGGAACCCCATAGTGTATTGATCACTGCCACTAATCACCTACCATCAAGATCCCTTCAAAGCCCTCCTTTCTAGCCAAGTGAGAATGTTATACTTTTATTTGAAACCATCCCCATCATTTTCAGTTTTCAAAACACCTTCATTCCGGTTGTTAAAGCTGCTACTCATTCCTCACCTTCCATCCCATATTCAATCTAAAGGGCCTCCTCCCACCCCAGCCACCCAGCACAGACCACTCCAGTGGCTCCAATTACCCGGCATGGTGGGCAGAACAGGGAAATAGCTTCTTCCTTTTCATTTCCTGTTCCCTTGCACTTGCTTCCGGGTTTGGGGATGCGATACAGCAAGATGAAAGACAACACACGGCAGCCTCTCCTTTTTGATAATGGCTGCACTGCTAGGTGCTCTCCTGGATCCATGCCCCGTGCCCATAAATTGGACAAGTGGTAAACACAAAGAGTCACATTACAATGTTCCCTGGGCACTGTAACACAACAGCCAACTAACAGCCATCAAGTCGAGTTCACCTCACAGTGACCCTGCAGGCAGAGTTGACCTGTTCATGTGGGTTTCTGAGATTATTAATTTTTATGCAAAATCCCTTTTTTTCTCTAGCTGAGGGTCTAATCGCATTTGTCTGATGCAAACCACACTTTGTCTACTTTAAAGTTGACTCGGCAAGCCTGAAGGAGCCCCAGCTTTGCTCCCCCTGCCCAAACTTTTCTATTCTTTGGGAATTCTGGGCACAGGCAGCAACAAAATTTTGTCTTTCATTTATTTAATGACAACTTGAAGTTGCCTGCCCATTCTACCACAGACCCCTCCCTAGGGCTGAGCTACCATGGAGGTGGACCCACAAGTCAAGAGGCTTGGCAGACATTCAATCAGGGACAGCGATGGCAGCCTGCCCACCATGTTTTACAGACAGTTCTCTGGCCTCACTTCAGTGGCACCAGTGAGGGACTGTTCAGACTCATTTCTGTGAGAAGGGGAAGTTTCTCTTTACAAATACATCATTTCCCCAGAGGCAGATGCTTTTCAGACTCGAGTCCCCCCTGGATTTCTGTGCTAGGTGAGGGGTGGAGGGAGACCACTCCCTGCCAAAGGGGACTCTCTTTGAATTCCCAGAGGACTGGAGAATGTATTAACATCTCAATAGAGTGTTTTTGACTTCATTCATAAAGCAATGTCAGGAGTAGGGGTGTGTGTGTAAAAACTCAATCAACACTTCACAACATTGCATCACACAGGGATTGGGTTGTTAGCTATGTGGACATGTGGTGTCCCTAAGGACTTGTATCAAGGATGGGGCTCCTGCCCAAGGCAATTAAGGAAATTCCTACCAAGAGACCAGATGTGAAAAGGTCTGTTTTCCATGGATGCCCAGACATCAAACCCTCTAACAGGACATCTTTCCTGTCAGAGGTTCTGTTTCCCATTCTGCTGAGTGAAAGCTGGTTTAGTCTGCATGGTTTTCCAAGCTTAGAGAAGATAATGGAATATGCTGGTGTGGTATAAATAAATGAAACAATGAATTTTCAGCTATTTGGAAATCCCCTTTACAGTTTGTGACTAGAGATAGAGTTCAAATTTATAGCCTAAGATAATCTTAGGACCCTCCTCAGATGCAGGGGAAAAATAGGCTTTCTACTCCTATAAATATTTACAGTTCCAGAAACCCCCAGGGGGCAGTTCTAATTTGTCCTCCTATGGGATAGCTATGAGTCTCAATTTACTTGATAGCAGTGACGTATTTTCCTCCTAGATATTTCCAATCTACTCTTTGATTTACTGTTATAGTATAGTCCATTGGGGTATAACCAAATGTATTTTCTACTATTTTTTGTTAAAAATTTAAATTATTCCACCACCATCTTTTGGTTTGTAATACTATGCCACCAGTATTTCATATACCATTAAGCTCACCCATGATGGACAGGTTTCAACAGAATTTCCAGACTAATGGATTAGGAAGAGGGACCTACCCATGTACTTCTGAAAAAATTGACCACTGAAAACTATGAACTGCAGTGGAACATTGTTTGATATAGTGACAGATGCTGTCACGTTGGAGGATACTCAAACTATGACCAGAAAAAAGCTACCTACTTTTTGAAACATACCCTTAATTGCATGGATGGAGTAACCTTTCAGTGTCTTCATTTGCTGACATGGCAAAACTCAAAATAAGAAGAATCAGTGTAACTCAAAATAAGAAGAATTAAAACATCCATTAATCATTGAAATATAAAATGTAAAAATACAAATCTAGGGACAACATTTAATTGGGATGAATATAGAATCAAAATGAACTAGTATTGGCCACTTTTAATTCAGTAACCATAAGGTTTATTTTGCTAGGGTGACCAAATGAAGAGGAACTGTATCAGACTCACTGTGGAAAAAAAAAGAGAGACATTTTAGGATCTATCCTAAAGTATAACACTGTCAGTGATAAATAATTTTTATAGCCAAGTAGAAAGACCAGTTAATGCAAGTATTATTCAAATTTATGCAACAATCTCTAGTGATTGGAATATGAAAATTGAAATAGGAAGATGGACTTCATAACATCAATTATATGGGAGATTCCAAGATAAAATATTGAAGACCAAGGGCTTGTTCATTATATATACCCTTTTCAGCAAATTACACAATGACAATCAATACATGTGGACTATCAATACATGAATGGAATGTACAGAAACTAAATCAACTGTATCTTTGGAATGAGATGATAGAAAGTGCACCATCATCAGTCAGAGTAAGTCCAGGGGCTGAATATAGACTACATAATGATTTGGCCCAAGAAAATAAAAGCTGAATAAAATTAAAATGAGTCCTCAAGAGTCAAAGCGCAAGCTTGAGTATATCCTCTTTGAATTTGGAGAACCCCTGAAGAATAGCTTGGGTGCATTGAACATTAGTGACCAGAGACTGACAAGTTGTGGAATGACATAGAGGACATTGTATAAGAGTAAAGCAAAAGGTCATTAAAAATGCAGGGGAGAGGAACACCAAAGTGTATGGCAGAGCAGACTCTGAAATTTACTCTTGAATATACCATAGCTAAAGGTAATGGAAGAAACGATGAACTAAAAGATCTAAGCAGACTTCAAACTATGGCAGCAGAAGACCAAAACCAATGTAACGAAATCTGCAAAGCCCTGCAGGTAGAAAAGCAAAAAGGATGAAAATGCTCAGCATTTTTACAAGCTGAAAGAACTAAAAATAAAATCTCTAATTAGAATGTTGAAGAATTCTATAAGCCAGATATTACATGGCACAGAAAGCATAAAAGAAGTTGACGAGAATTCATAGAATTACTCTTCCAGAAAGATTTGGTAGATATTCAGCCATTTCAGGAGGTCTTCAATATTGAAGGAAGAAATCCAATCTGCACTAAAGAAAGCACTTAAAAAAATGGTTACAGTGGATGGAATATCAATTCCGATGCTTCAATAAATACATGCAATGTTGGAATTGCTCATTTGTCTATAGTAAGAAATTTGGTAGACAGCTACCTGGTCAACTGATTGAAAGTGACTCATATTTGTGCCCATTCAAAGGAAAGATGATCCAACAGAATGTTAGAAGTGTCAAATAATATTAACATCACAAAAATTAAGTTTTGTTGAAGATAGTTAACAAACAGCTGCAGCTGTACACTAACACAGAACTGCCAGAAATTCAAGCTGAATTCAGAAGAGGATGTTGAATGAGGGATATCATTGTTTATGTCACATGGATCTTGGCTAAGAGCAAAGAATACTAGATTCCTACTTGTGTTACATTGACTATGCAAAGTCATCTGACTGTGTGGGTCACAATAAATTATGGGTAATATTGTAAAGAAGGGGGTTTCCAGAACAACTCATTGAATTCCTGTGGAAACTGTACATAGACAAAGAGGCAGTCATTCAAACAAAAGGAGGGGTAAAGCATGTTTTCTGCTTTTGTCATTGGTTTGTTGTTATTTTGGGCTTTTAACTTTCCTTTTGTTCTTTTATTTTGCTCAGTCTTGTTTTTGTGCTTATTATTGTCTCTGCGTGTACTTCTAGATAAGATAGGTGGGATAAAATCCAGAGGAGAAAACAACGGGGCCAATGGTTCTGGGGGAACATGGGAGAAGGGGAGGCAGTCAAAAGGAAGAGGGTTATCAACACACCCAGGGACAAGGGAACAACAAGTAATATAAAATGGATGGTGAGGAGGGTATAGGATGCCTGGTGGGAGGGCTTGATCAAGAGCAATGTAGCTGAGAGGAAGTACTGAAACTCGAATGAAGGCCAAATAATGATAGTGGGATAAGAGGAAAGTAAAAGGAAATAGAAGAAAGAGCTAGGAGGCAAAAGACATTTATAGAGGCCAAATACAGGCATGCACATATGTAAATATACTTATATATAATGATAGGGAAATAGAGCTATGTATATATATATTTGTATGCTAAGTATTAAGGTAACAGATAGACATTGGCCTCTACTCAAGTACTCCCTCAACGCAAGAACACTTTGTTCTAATAACCCGGCATTCTGTGTCTTCACAGAATTCTCACCTTCCCTGACACAATTGCTGAAGACAAAATGGGTGCACACGTGTGTTAGTCCAGGTAGACTAGAGAAACAAATCCATAGAAACTCATGTGTATAGAAGAGAGAGTTTTATATAAAGGGTAATCATATATTAAGAAAGCATCCCAACCCAGTCCAGCCCAAGCCCATAAGTCCGATATTAGCCCATATGTTCGATAACAATCTATAAAGTCCTCTTCAGACTCACGAACTACAGGCAATGACCTGAATGCAGGATGATCACAGGCCAGTGGGTGGAAATCTTTGGATCCAGTGGCATTGTAAGTATCTCAGCGCTATTAGGGGTCTCTATGTAGTTTCTCTGACTTCAGAGGTTGCATCAAGGTAGGTCCATCTGACTTCTCCAGCTCAGGGCACAAGCATAGTTCTGTGTGTCTTGTCAGCTGCAACGTCTCCCAGGGAGCGGGCAGAGAGAGGGTCTCTCATCTCCAAGGAGGAAAAAACAGGATTTCCCAGAAATCTCAGGAGAAAGTCATGCACACACAGAGGCCTCATTCACAATAATCCAATTGATAGACTGGACTCCACCCCTTCACTCTTAATCCTCTCAAGTCCCAAATTGACACCAGATTATGTAACTACCACCAGAAGCAAATGTGATAAAGAACACTGATGGTGCCTGGCTATCGAAAGATATAATGTCTGGGGTCTTAAAGGCTTGAAACTGAACAAATGGCCATCTAGCTCAGAAGGAACATCTGTGTGATCATGGGATCAGGTATCAGACATCAAAGACCCAGAACAAAAAATCATATCAATGTGAATGAGGGGGAGCACGTAGTGAAGACCCAAAATCCATTTGTAGATGATTGGACATCCCCTTACAGAAGGGTCACAAGGAAGAGATAAGTCAATCAGGGTGCAGTATAGCACCAATGAAACATATAACTTTCTGCTAGTTCTTTAATGCGTTATCATGACCCCAATTCTACCTTACAAATTCAGCTAGATCAGAGCATGTACGCAAGTACAGATAAGAGCTGGAAACACAGGGATTCCAGGACAGATAAACCCCTCAGGACCAGTAATGAGAGTAGCAATAGCAGGAGAGTAAGGGGAAGATGGGGGGGAGAAAGGGGAACCCGTTACAATGGTCTATATGTAACCCTCTCCAAGGGGAATGGACAACAGAAAGTGGATGATGGGAGACAGCAGTTGGTGTAAGACATGAAAAAAATAATTTATAAGTTATCACAGGTTCATGAGAGAAGAATGTGGGGAAGGGGGGGAAAATGAGCTGATACTATGGACTGAAGTAGAAAGAAAATGTTTTGAAAATGATGGCAACAAATGTACAAATGTGCTTGACACAATGGATGCATGCATGGATTGTGATAAGAGCTGTACGAATCCCCAATAAAATGATTAAAAAGAAAAAATCAATAAAGATGTGTGTCGGGTTGTTTCCTTTCACCCTCCTTGTTCAGTCCGCATGCTGAGCAAATGGTCTGAGAAGCTGGACTGTATGGAGAAGAATGCGGCATCAGGACTGGAAGAAGACTCAGTAGCAACCTGTGATATGTGGATGGCGCCAACGGGACGATGCAAGCAAAGAGGATGTGAGCGCTTGCTGGTCAAGATCAAACGCTGCAGCCTTCAACATGATGACTCCTCACCATAAAGAAATCCCAAATACTCACAGTTGGACCAATTAGCAACATCATGATAAACAGAGAAAAATGAATGGAGTTGTGAAGGATTTCATTTTACTAGGATCCACAGTTAATATCCATGGAAGCAGTAGTCAAGAAAACGATGATGTGTTACATTGGGAAAATTTGGTGCAAAATCCCTCTCGAAAGTGTACAAAAGTTAAGATCTACCTTGAGGACAAAGGTGAGGCTCAACCCAGCTATCATATTTTCAGTCACGTCATATACATACAAAAACGGAATGATGAATAAGAGAAATTGATGCATCTGTGTTGACAAAGGATATTGGACTGACAGAAGAATGAACAATTCTGTCTTGGAAGAAATACAGCCAGAATACTCCTTAGAAGGGAGGATGGTAAGACTTTGTTTCAGTATTTTGGAAATGTTCTTAGAAGGAGCCAGTCCCTGGAGAAGGACATCATGCTTGGTCAAGTAAAAAAGGGAAGACCCTCAACGGCTGTCACCATGGACTCAAACAGCAATGATTGTGAAGAAGGCACAGAATCCGGAAGGTTTCGTTTGTTTCAAGTAGAGTTGTTGTAAATCAGAACCAACTCTATGGCACGTAGCAACAACCCCAGAATGAAAGCAAATTAAATGATCTCTTTAATTACACACATAAGCTCATCATCCTAGAATGGCTTATAAAAACCAAACTCATAGCCCTCTAATTGAATTCCAACTTGTGGGATCATTTTAGGAAAGCACAGAACTGACCCACTGGTTTCCAAGACTAAACCTTGACCACCATATTTTACTTTTAGATCAGTGACAAATGGATACTGAGCAAAGGTGTCTTCACCCAGGACCACTGAAAGGTCTTAAAACTAAAAGATGGATTTGTTGGAAGGACCTACGGGGATCTCTCAGAACCTAAGGACAGACAGGGCAGCAGATCCCATGCGAACCTCACCAGAAGTTGGAAGGCCACCAGAGCCACTCCTCGCCAGCTCCCAAGCACATGATCCTTTATCTCAGGCTCTCTCCATGTATCAGCTTCCCCGTCCCTGATGAGGAGGTGCAGGCAAGGCTGGCAAACTGTTGAAAAGTTCTGGTGCAAAGCATAAATATTTCAATGTGGACTTTTTCCTAATAGAATGGAGTCTTGGGTTAGTCGTTGCGGTCTGGCTGAGGGGTCTGTTACCATGCGGTGCACGGAAGTTCTGTAGGATGGCCTGATGAAGCAGTGGTAACAAGAAAGGTAAAGTTGGTTGGAAGTTGTCAGTTCCTTGAAAGACTGAAATATGGCACGATGCCCCCAGATGGCTCGTCCAGCTTTCATGATGCTAGAAATAGTCTCCGTGTTAACTTACAAGCATCCTTTAAAAGGTTCAGCTAGAAACAATAGCAGTGTCAGACCTGTTAACAATGTAAGGTTTTGAGAAGAAGTGATCTTTCTGGAACTAAAAATGGACCTTCACCTATTTTCAAGTACTGCTTCCATGTTTGGGAAATAATTTCAAGTCTCCACAATTTTTGAACTGAAAGTTAGAGACCCAGCTCTTAGTCTAGGTTTTGACCTTATTATTCATTATAATCAATGGCACATACCTTGTTTTATTTATTTATCTCCCAATGTTCACATAGGGCTACCCCACCCCACCCCCCCAAAAAAAACTAAGATATTTGATCCTCCCTCACCCCAAGCCATCTCCGCTCCCAGCAACAATCCTGGCCCAGAATATTTTGTGAAAATGAAGGAGAGGAGCATCTGCCTCCCTTGTAAATATTCAATAGGTTCGATGTCCCCCTAGACTCTGACACTGTAATAGATGAGAGAAGATAATATACAAAGACAGCTGCAAGATAGATTGCCTACCAGACCTGAAGCAGGAAAGCCAGGAATTCTAGCTCCATTGGCACCTCTGAAGTTCAAGGTGGTTGGGCAGCAGAAGATCTGAAGGAGGGGCCAGATAGAAATCACCTGCAATGTGTCTGAAGCCCGGACCCACAGATGTGACCTGGTGGTACAGACAGATGATTCAATTCTCAGAGCCTTATGCCATCAAATATTTGAATCATACTCATAATTCCCTTTGTTCTGATCCCATGCTCACTAAGCAACTGCCAACTTGTAATTTCATTTCCCGTGGATGTATCAATGCCCCACTTTGTTTCTAAAAAGTTTGTAAAGAAACCCTGGGTGGCTAATGAAGAAATCCTAACTGAAAGGTTAAGCCCACTCAGCAGAACCTCAGACCAAAAAGCCTGGCAATCTGTTTCTCTTAAGATTAAAGCCAAGAAGACCCAGTGGTCAGGTCTCACTGCAACACAGAGATGCCATGAGTTGGAATCAACTCCATGGAAACCAGCAGCAGCAACAAAGGTTTACATGCTTTAATTTTTAAAAATAATACTTGGTATAAATGGATGAAGTCACTTTTTGTTTTTATCAGCCTAATACTAACTTTCCCTATATTCTTACCCCATTTTAGGGGAACTGCCTTTTCAAATAATTATAAACATAATTATGAAAAAGTTCTCCCTGCCCCCCCTCCACACGAATTTTCAGTGAGACATTTGAAGCTTGTACAGTTACAGGCCAATTATTAGTTGAGTGAGACTATTCATATGTTGTAAGCTATCCAGCCAACCTGGCTCCTAGTAACTAAATGCTAGTGCGGTCCTTCAATCAGTAGGGCAACCAAAATAACTCTATAAATTATTGGAATGTCCCTTAGGAGTTGACATCCCTCCTGAGAATCACTACACTAGATTCATATGTCAGTTTTGAAAAACCTTTCTGTTATGATTTGAGTGAGCGTTTACAGAGCAAATCAGTTTTCCATTTCATAACTCATATGCATTTTGTTTCATGCCATTGATTGCAATGCCCACAATTTGGCAGCACTCTGCTCTTCTTCCAACGTTTCCATCTCCATCCATTTTTCTTTCCCATCCCTTCCTGCCTTCTGAATTTTATCCCTGGGCAAAGGCTGCCATTTGGATCTCATATGGTTGGTTGTTTTCAGGAGTGTGTACCTCACTGGTGGTGTGATTCACGTTACAGACCTGTCTATTGTTTGCCGGAAAGTTGGGCCACAGGGGTGAGCTCAATTCCACCAGCTCTATTAGACCAAAGAGCCTGGCCTTTTTTTTTAATGATTTGAATTTTGTTCCACATTTCCCTGCACTCTATTGAAGACTTTCTATCTCTTTTAGAGTGACCAGCATGGATAGCTGGGTGCTATCTGGTTCTTCTGTGTGCAGGGTTGTTGAAGCTGAGGATCACGTGGCTCATTAGTCTTTTCGACTAATTGCTTCTATGCATCTTTGATTGGCTTCAGGCTTCTTTGCTTCAGATGGTGAGGGATCAAGTCACTCCTTTGATCCCAGAAAACAGGGTGTAGAACATTATTTTTGTGGACTATGCTATGTCAATTGAACTTGATGTCACCTGAGATGATGGATGGTACTCATTCGTCTGAGGCGCTGTGACTCATTTCTTCAAGGTGTTTGGTCATGGCTAAGAAGTTTTCATACCTGTGGTAGTTATATAATTTGTTGTCAATTTGAGAGGTTTAAGAGTGAAGGGGTGGAGTTTAGCCTGTCAATCAGATCACAGCTTGATGACCTCATTTGAGGGTGCTAAAGAGATAAACAGCTTGCTGGAGACCAGACATGGCTCATTCCCTGGGAGACATTGCAGCTGACAAGATACATGGAGCTACACTAGTGCCCTGAGCTAGAAGAGCCACATGGAGACCCCTGACAGCTCTGAGATGCTTCCAACACCACTGGATCCACAGGACTTCCCACCCACTGGGCTGTGTTCTTCCTTTAATTGGCATCATTGCATGTGTTTCCTGAGTCTGAAGAGAACTTTATAGATTGGTATCAGACATATGGGCTAATATTGGACTTATGAACTTGATCTGGACTGGGCCAGGATGTTTTCTTAATGTACAATTACTCTTTATATAGAGTTCTTTCTCATACGTATATGAGTGTCTATGAATTGTTTCTCTAGCCTACCCAGACTAACACAATACCTTTGTTTGCTATGTGCTCTACTATATACATAGATACATTTACAACTCACGCAGATATGTATGTAAAAATATTGTCCGCCAAATCTATGACAGATATTCTTGGGTGTAGTGTTGTTTATTCATTCACCTCTGTTTATCATGCCTGTCCGCCTATGTATCTACTCATGATAAGGCAGGATGATGTAAGTAATAATTTTCATCCTTTGCTTTCTGTAAATCTTGTGCACCTCCCTTAACCTTCCTTTCCCTTAGTCATATTGTCATATTCCCTTAGTCATTTCACACCCTCATGTGTATTGCCTTTCCCTTCACCTAGATTAATATTTGTCTATCATCTGGTTCGTGATTTTTCCTCCTCTTCCCTCCCCTCATGTATAAACCCTGCAAAGGGGCCATATATGTCCTCCTCTGGCTTTCCCACTGCCCAGAGGCAGAGGCCGGACATACCACCACCTTCCAGCCTTCTTTATCCTTTATTCTAATACCAACCATTTCTCCCATAACACTAGTCTCCTGGGTTCCATATTTTATTGAAATGGCCTAGAAGAACTCACAGATAATTCTCATGATTCTTGGGGGTTTAGTAGAGAAGTCAACACGTCAAGATCAAATGCAAGCTAAGATAAAAAACCATCAAGGATATAGTCATTGGTCCACAGCAACCCCTCCCCTCAGCTGGTAGTCACATCTCTCTCTTGTCCTCAGCCTCTCGATACTGCCTCCCTGGGCCAGGAAACCAGCCGCTGCTCTGCCTCATGGTCTCATAATCTGAGCACTGCTCTTCTGTTCTATCTCATGGTCTCCTTGCCTTGGCCTCAGGTCTCAGAATGGCATGGCCTCTGATGTCTCTGGTTTTAGGCTCCACCACTTCAGACCGAGATCTGGCATGCGCTCCAGTGGTAGCTCTCCTTCCTTTGCGGTCCTGGGAGATTTTGTTCCTGCTGCTGAGATAACTCTTATGCGCAGATTCTTATAATTGGTTCCCCCTTTCTATCCCACCTTCCTTCCACCTCCCAGTATCGACACTCACACCACTGGTCCTGAAGGGATCATCTGCCCTGGATTCCCTGTGTTTCCAGTTTCTGTCTGTACCAGTATACATCCTCTGGTCTAGCTGGATTTGTAAGGCAGAATTGGGATCATGACAGTGGTGGTAGGGGGCAGTGGTAGGGGGAGAAAGCATTTAAGAACTAGAGGAAAGTTGTATGTTTCATCGTTGCTACACTGCACCCTGATTGGCTCATCTCCTCTCTGCGACCCTCTGTAAGGGAATGCCCAGTTGCCTACTGATGGGCTTTGGGTCCCCAATCTGCATTTCCCCACATTTACAATGATATGATTTTTTTGTTCTTTGATACCTGAAACCCGATCCCTTTGTCACATCATGGTCGCACAGGCTGGTGTACTTCTTCCATGAGTGCTTTGTTGCTTCTGAGCTAGACGGCTGCTTGTTTATCTTCAAGTCTTTAAAACTCCAAATGCTATATCTTTTGATAGCCCGGCACCATCAGCTTTCTTCACCTCAATTGCTTATACATACATTTGTCTTCAGCAATCGTGTCGGGAAGGTGCGCATCATGGAATGCCAATTTAATAGAACAAAGTGTCCTTGCATTGAGGGAGTACTTGAGTGGAGGCACAATGACCATCTGAAGTAGTCTCCATTTTAAAATTTGATGATCTTTATATATATATAGGTTTTACATCTAGGTCTTTGATTTGGTGTTGTATATAATGTGAGGTAAAGATCTTGTTTCTTTATTCTTCCAGTTTTGCCAGCACTATTTGTAAAAAAAAAAAAAACCTTTCCCCAATTTAACAGATTTTGACCCTTTGTCAAAGATCAGAGCTTCATGGGTGGATAGATTTACTTCTGGGTTCCCAATTCTGCCCCATTGGTCTATGTGTCTGTCATTATACCAGCCTCAGTCTGTTTTGACTACTACAGAGCTCTTACAGGTTTTTTTATTGGGAAATACAAGATCTACTATGTTCCTCAGTAGTTCTTTGCTTTTGGGGGAGTCTCTTTCCTTTCCACATACAGTTAGTGTATCTCCTTAAAGAATAATGCTGGAATTGAGATCAGGATTATATTGGTAGATTGCTGTGGGTAGTATTAATATTCTTACAATGTTAAGACAATGAATTCATAAGCCTGATATATTCTTCTATGTATGTAGGTCTCTTGTTTCTTGTGGAACTGTTAGTGTGGTAATGTTAATGTTAGTTTTTTCTTTTTAGAGTTTTCGTTGTTGGTGTAGAGAGGTTTCATTGATTTTGGTATGTTGCTCGGTACCTTGCCACTTTGCTGAATCTTTTTATTAGATCTAGTAATTTTATGCTGAGTCTTTGAGATTTTCTATGTCTAAGATGACAAACCACACCAAACCAAACTCACTGCCATCGATTCAATGTTGACACATAGCTACCCTCTGTGGGTTTTGGAGACTGTAACTTTACAGTAGAGAGCCCCGGTTTTCTCCTGCAGAGCTATTGGTGATTTGAACTACCAACCATGTGGATTATGCAGCCTACCCACTACGCTACCAGGGCTCCTTATAAGATCATATTATCTGCAAGTACGGATAATTTTACTTCTTCATGGTCACTTTGGAAGCTTTCACTTTACCTCTCTTACTGCTCTGGCTAGGACTTCCAATACAATGGGGAATTGGAGTGGTGATAGTGAGCATCCTTGTCTAGTTCCCATTTGCCAGGGGAATGCTTTCAGTCTCTGTTGAAAATAGTCTTGGATGTTGTTTTGCATATATGCCTTTAGGGATGTTGAAGAGTTCCCCTTCTCCTGTTTCCTATGAGTTTTTACTGTAATATGCGTCAGATTTTCTCAAATGCCTTTTCTGTAATAAGGTATAAGATAGTGTGGTTCTTTTACGTTGTTTTAGTTATGTAGTGGGTCACGCTGATTATTTTTCTAATGTTGAATCACTTTTACTTCCCTGTGTGAGTCATGATGCATTTTTTTATTGTTTAAATTTTTTTCATGATGCATTATTATTATTATTTTTAATGTAGTATCAATTCTATTTGACTCTTTTCTCTCCTTTGGCCCTTACATCTTTTGTTTGTTTGTTTTGCTTTTAAAATGTTTGAGATAGTTAAAGTTTATTGTGCCAACCTGGACAATAAACACATGTGGGGTTAATTGAAGGGTGGAGAGATAAATGGCTCAGTGAGCCTCATCTTTCTAGTTCTTGAGTCTCTTGCTTTGTGATGGTCGGACCAGGGTGCAGCTGCCTTAGCCAGTTCTCTGCTTTAGCTGGCAATACTTACTTCCTGTAAGACATCCCTGAGGAGAAGCCACATGGACCTACCCCGATGCAGCCTGGAGTGCTAGAACAGCCGTGTGGAGACCCCTGCCAGTGCTGGGATGCTTACACGTTCACTGATTCGGCTTTCATCCTGCAGTCAGCATCATTGTTGTGTGTTTTGTGAGATGGATGACTTTGTGGATTGGTGTCGGACATATGTGTTAATGTTGGACTTGTGGGCTTGGGCAGCACTGGGTTGGGATGTTTTCTTGATGTGCATTTAACCTTTATATAAAACTCTCTCTTATACATGAGTTTCTGTGGATTTGTTTCTCTAAAATACCCAAACTAACACAATGTTCAACTTTTTATTGTAAATTGGATGAGGTTTTACAGAGCAGATCAATTTTCCATTCAACAATTTGTATACATTAAAAAAAGCAACAACAATAAGTTTATTTAAGCAACAAGACTCTTGACTTCAAGGAAAAACTATCTAGGATTTTTTCTTTTACTTTTTTTAAAAAAAGATCATTTTATTGGGGGCTCTTATAACAATCTATACATCAATTTTACCAAGCATATTTGTACATATGTTGCCATCATTATTTTATAGACATTTACTTTCTATTTGGGCCCTTGGTATCAGCTCCTTGTTTTCATTCCTCCTCCCCTCCCCCACTCATGGTCCCTTAATTAATTATAAATTATTAATATTTTCATATTTTACACCAACTCCTGCCTCCCTTCCCCCACTGTTTCTGTTATTCATCCACCTGGGGTGGGGGATGGGGTTATTGTCCATCAGTATGATTGGTTCCCCCTTCCTCCCCACTCTCTCCACCTTCCCCTTATCCTCCTGGTATCACTACTTCCATTTCTGTTCCTGAAGGGTTTATCTGGCCTGGATTCTGTATGTCCTGAGCTCTTATCTGTACCAGTGCACATGCTCTGGTATCACCAAAAGTGAAAGGCAGCACTGGGGTCATGATAGTGGGGGGTCAGGAAGCCACAGGGAACCAGAGAAATATTGTACGTTTCTTCGATGCTATACCGCGCCCTGGTTGGCAAATTCCTTCCTTGGACCCCTTCTGTGAGGGTATGTCCCATTGTCTACAGATGGGTCTTGGACCTCTGCTCTGACCCCCCTTTGTTCTCAACAATATGTTTTTTTGATTTAGGTTTTCTGATGCCTGTTACCTGATCCCATTGACACATCATGATCATATAGGCTGGTGTGCTTCTTCCATGTGGTTTTGTTGCTTCTCTGCTAGATGGTCACTTGTTTAACTCCAAGTCTTTAAGACCAGACACTCTATCTTTTGATAGCTAGGCACCATCAGCTTTCTTCACCACATTTGCTTGTACACTCATTTTGTCTTCAGTGATTGTGCTAGAAGGGTGAGCATCACAGAGTGTCAGTTTGTTAGAACAAAGTTCTTGTGTTCAGGGAGGACTTGAGCAGAGGCTAAAAGTCTGTCCACTACTTCACTGTACTGCCATATAAATATATCTACATAGGCCAATATCTCTATTTTTAATCAACAAATATATTTACATATGTACACACCTGTGTTTATACCCTTGTCACACTCGCCCTTTTCATCCTCTCAGTAGTTCCTCTCAGCTAGGCCCTTACATTTTAGCAGCAATCCAGTTCTAGGATCCATTATAGCTTCTCATTATAGCTTCTCATTCAAGCATTTTTTAATTGCCACTATCTCATTTGAATCTAAATTACCTATTTGCTTGGCCATTGAAATAGCAAATTCTTTCCTTGAAGTTCTTCCTTTTTGTTTCTTGTTTTTTCCCTACACATCTCTACCAAAATACCAGTGATTCATCACTCTCTGCTAGGAAACTTTTTATCACTTTCCATTCTAAATTTAGTCTAACTGCTTAACCTTTTACTAAAGAGTCCTTGTTCTTTAATCTCAACTTCCTTTTTTATTTATTATCCCCACATTATTCTGCAATATAAACTCAACAGCACAGCCTACCTTAACTATAGTTAAGTCCTTGAATATTGTTAGTCCCCAGGCCTTTCCTTCTCTAATTGCAGTGCCTTTGATGTACCTGTTCTTCCAGGGCATTTGTGGGATGCTTGATATGTGCCTCAAAGTATCCTAATTATTGCTGTTGTTAGTTTCCATCGAGTTGATTCTGAGTCATCGTGACCCCCATCTGTAGAGACCTGTACTCCACAGAATTTTTAATGTGGTGACCTTTAGAATCAGATCTCTAGGCTATCTTCCTTAGCATCTATGAGTGGGTTAGAACTGTCTATTTCCCACCCACTAGTCAAGTACTTAACCTTTTCTGTGACACTTGGGGACTCCTAGGGACCATGGTAGTGAATCAGGAGATGAGGTCACTGTCTTTACAAAGCTTATTCCATGAGACAAAGGTAACAAAACTTTGGAATATAAAAAGATAAAATCATCACCACTGTGGAAACATTCATACTATGCATCAGATGCCGAGGTAGGCCTAAGGTACAGAGGTGTGTAGATGACCTATGTAAATCTCACTCCCCCACAACTCCAGGTCTTTAAGTTTACTGGCTTGACAAGCAGGAAAGTGTGAGCATTGTGGGGCAGCATACTGTGACAAAGAAAATCCAGAAAAGGCTGAACTTCACCAGTCCTCTTCCTACATCACCGATCCATTTCAGCTGTCTTTTAACCTCAAGAGAGATCAGAGAAAGGTCAAGAAGCATGCAGAAATAAGCCACGGACACTTTAGTCTGCTAGGAGGGAAGCACAGTTTTTAAATCTTTTATAGAAATGTGTGGTAGTTTTAGATTGAAAATGAACTGGATCTAACCATGTTTTTTGGGGGGAGGGGGAGTTATTTTGTTTTGAATAGCTAAAATATTCACAAAGTTTTAAATTTAAAAGGCACAAATGGTTCATTTTTTCTGCACCAATTTTCTGCTTTATTGATCTGTTTATTCTTTTTTCATGGATTAAAAAAATCATTTTATTAGGGGCTCATACAACTCTTATCACAATCCATACATGCATCAATTGTGTAAAGCACATTTGTACATTCATTGCCTTCATCATTCTCAGAACATTTGCTCTCCAAGTAGGCCCCTGGCATCAGCTCCTCATTTTGCCCCCTCCCTCCCCGCAGCCCTCTTCCTCATGAACCCTTGATAATTTATAAATTATTATTTTGTCATATCTTACACTGACATCTCCCTTCACCCACTTTTCTGGTCTCCATTCCCCAGGGAGGAGGTTATATGTAGATTCTTGTCATTGGTTTCCCCTTTCCACCCCACCCTCCTTCCACCATACCTGTATTGCCACTCTCACCACTGTTCCTGAAGGGATCATCTGTCCTGGATTCCCTGTGTTTCCAGTTCCTATATGTACCAGTGTACATCCTCTGGTCTAGCCAGATTTGTAAGGTAGAATTGGGATCATGATAGTGGGAGGAGGAGGAAGCATTTAGGAACTAGAGGAAAGTTGTATGTCTCATAGTTGCTACACTGCACCCTGACTGGCTTTGTTGCATATGACCTAGATGGCTGCTTGTTTACCTTCAAGCCTTTAAGACCCCAGACACTCTATCTTTTGATAGCTAGGCACCATCAGCTTTCTTCACCACATTTGCTTATACACCCATTTTTCTTCAGTGATCATATCGAGGAGGTGAGCACACAATGATATGATTTTTTGTTCTTTGATGCCTGATAACTTATCCCTTTGGCACCTCATAATCACGCAGGCTGGTGTGCTTCTTCCATGTGGGCTTTGTTGCTTCTGAGTTAGATGGCTGCTTGTTTACCTTCAAGTCTTTAAGACCCCAGACGCTATATCTTTTGATAGCTGGGCACCATCAGCTTTCTTTACCACATCTGCTTATGCACCTGATGTGTCTTCAGCGATTGTGTTGGGAAGGTGAGCATCATGGAATGCCAGTTCAATAAAACAAAGAATTCTTGCAATTAGGGTGTACTTGAATGGAGGCTCAATATCCATCTGCTACTCTGATACTAAATCTATACATATATAGACAGATCTATTTCTACATCCTCATATATAAATATATTTACATATGTACATGCCTGTATTTAGACTTCTATAAATGCCTTTTGCCTCCTAGCTCTTTCCTCTACTTCCATTTACTTTCCTCTTGTCCCACTATTTTGTTCAGCCTTCATTTGGGTTACAGTAATTCCTCTCGGTTATACTGCCCTTGGTCATGCCCTACTATGCCTCCTACACCCTCCTCCTCACCACCGATTTGGATCACTAGTTGTTCCCTTGTCCCTGGGTTTGTTAACACCACTTCCTTTCCCCCCACCTCCCCCTCTCCCATGTCCTCCCCGAAATGTCAGTCCCATGAAGCCTTTCACTCTGGTCAACCCATTTTTCTTCTCCCTGGGTATTTTGCATATTCTCCCAGAGGTTTTTGTAGGGTTTTTTTGCGCAAACACACAGGCAAATACTAAAAATTTTTTTTAATCTGTTGTTGTTTAGAGTACATACAGCAGTTATATAATCTCCATCAACTTGAGCAAAGAGGTGAAGTCCAGCCTATTAATACCTACCAATTAGGTCGCAGCTTGTTTACCTCATTTGGAGACCTGACAAAGGTAAATAGCTCACTGCAGGCCAGACCCAGTCTCCCCAGTCTCTCTGTGTTCCCTTTCCTGCTGTTCAGACACTCAGAGAGGTGGAGGAGCCATCTCAGGAGCACTGAGGTGCTTCCACTGCCATTGGATCCACAAGACTTTCCACCCACCTGAATCTTCCTGCATTCGGCATCATTGCATGTGCTCCATAAGTTGAAAGAGGAATTTATGAACTAGTGTCAGACATATGGGGTAATATTGGACTTATGGACTTGATCTGGACTGGGCTGGGATATTTGCTCAATATACAATTCCTCTTTTATATAACACTCTTTCTTATACAACATATGAGTGCCTATGAATTTGTTTCTCTAGTCAACCTGGACTCACCCCCCCCCCCCCACAATTCAGCTGTTCCGACATGTACAGTTCAGTTGCATTGACTATATCCTTCAAATTGTGTGATCACTCTCACCCTTGGAGTAACTGTGGTCAATTTGATCCTATATAGCTAGATTTCAAAAGTGCTTAAAGCTCAAGGCAGACAGTCTTTACTAGTTAGGTGAAACAATTGTTGGGGGTAGTTTTCGTTTAACATTTAAATATCATTTCAGGCAGCAGTTGCATAGGTCCCTTCAGACTCCAAGATTCCAAACATCTGGATTTTTGTGAATCTGAAATTCTGTTTTTTTATTTATCATACCCCCCCCAACTGGGAACAGGACTCATCTATAGGTTCTTTCATCAAAACATCTAGTAATGGGACCTGGGTACCATCTACTTCTGCTGTCTCATGGCAAAAGGCAGTTGTCCATGGAGGCAATTAACCAGAAATCATAAGCAAATATAGATTTTAAATGTTTTATACAAATGATGATATGTTTTATACATCGCTCTGAAATTTGCTTTTTTTCACTTAAAAAGATTTTTTTGAGACTAACCCGAATCGGTATGTCATAGTTCCAGCATTCTTTGCTACATATGAATGTAAGCCAAATAGAATTGCTTCAGGTTCCAGTTCATAGCTGCATGCATTTATTCCAAAGAACACATGTTTAAATGTCCCGCAGTGATTGGCGAATGGCTGCAGATAGGTTCTCTCACTGACCCACTAAGGAAACAGCAACAGAAAGCCCTTCTCAAAGGGTACATGGGGATCATGAGCATTGTTCAGAAGAAGTTTGAAGAAAAGGAAAAACCGGGTTGGTGGTCAAAGCCAGGAGATTTGCCCTGAGGAGTTTGTTTCCTTCACAACAATACACCTGCTTATTCCCCGAGGCTAGCAAGGGCTGTCTGAAGAGCATTTCATCGGAAAATCTCAGTCTGTCCTACAGCCCTGATCCGCCCCTTTCAAGCTTCTTTGTGTTTCCCAAACTCAAGGAACATTTCAAAGGAACCCTGTGGCCCTGTGATACCAACACTGCCTTCTTGATGTGGTGTCAGCCATGGAGGGAGGCGTCCTTTGGAGGAAGGGTTCAAGAAATGGACACACAAAAATGGCGATCAGAAGTGATAGGCCAAGAGGTTGAGAAATGTGTATGTTGAGAAAGAGTCACTGCATGTTTCGTTGTTTGTTTAAAAAAAGGTTTTATGGTTTTTGCAACAATAGTTTTTGACTTACTTTCCTATTTTGCCAACACAAAGATACCCCCGTGGTTTCTTTAACCTGTTCCTGCTGGATATGAAGAGGAGCCCTGGTGACGCAGTGGGATTTGATTGGGCTGCTAACCCTAAGGTCAGGATGCTGACTCCACCTGCCACTCCACAGGAGAAAGATGAGGCTTACTGCCCCCGAGAGGTTCACCGCGTGGGGAACCATGGGGAGCAGTTCGACTGTGTCCTGTAGAGTGGCTTTGAGTTTGAGTTTTGTGGTGGTTCCATGGGGAGAGGGGGCGGGGGTTCATCGTGCCAACATAGATGTGTTTCCTACTCCAAACCTCTTCTGTGCATCATTTCTCGCATCAGTCATTCTATGTTCAGGCTCCTAAACTGATTTGGCCTGCTACTTCCTTTTCAGAACAAAACAAAACAAAACAGCTGAGAGATTATATAGAGTTTATAGAGCAGCCATCTGAGGATGCCAGCCGACAGACACAGCAACAATCAGCCATCTCTTTTACCCAAAGTCTGAATTTTGAGGCACAGTAAATAGAGAAACCAAAGTCTTTAATTTTGGAAGTAAATAATGAAGACAGGGGTGTGGGGGTGCTCTAGAACAGACTGTGTTTATATAACGCACATGAAAGGCGATGTAATCATGGTGGGGGGGATGCTTTAACATCGATGTGCATACTATTCTCCTTAATATGATTGGACATTTGAACTATTGCATTGTATGATATGTAAAATATGTGCCAATAAAATGGTTGGGGGGAAAATTCTTTTGAAATTAGTATTTCTGATCTTGGTTAAAAAAAAAAAAAGTCTATCCTGACTGCTATGGAAAACAATCCCCACATCTTACCATGGCAACACACGCAGGCTTACTTCTCACGTGTGCCACATGATCGTGGTTGTGTGGGGATGGAGAAAAGAGGGTTCTCCTTGCAAGGACAAAAGGGATTTCTTTTTCTTTACTCACATTTTATTGGGGGCTCTTACAGCTCTTATCACAATCCATACATCCATCCATCATGTCATTTGTACATTTGTTGCCATCATCATTTTCAAAACATTTGCTTTCTACTTGAGCCCTTGGTATCAGCTCATTTACCCCTCCCTCACCCTCCTTCCCTCATGAACCCTTGATAATTTATTTAAAATTTTTTTTCATGTCTTACACTGACTCCTGTCTCCCTTTACCCACTTTTCTCTTGTCCATCACCCTGGGAGGGGGTTATATGTAGATCATTGTAATCGGTTCCCCCTTTCTCGCCCCATTGTTCCCTTACCCTCCTGGTATTGCTACTCTCATTATTGGTCCCAAGAGGTTTATCTGTCCTGGATCCCCTGTATTTCCAGCTCTTATCTGTACCCATGTAAATGCTCTCTCTGGTCTAACCAAATTTGTAAGGTAGAATTGGAGTCATAATGGTGGAGGGGGAGGAAGTATTAAAGAACTAGTAGAAAGTTGTATGCTTCATCGGTGCTATACTGCACCCTGACTGGCTTGTGTCTTCCTTGTGAACCCTTCTGTAAGGGGATGTCCAGTTGTCTACAGGTGGGCTTTGGGTCTCCACTCTGCTCCCCCTCATTCACATTGATATGATTTTTTGTTCTGGGTTTTTGATCCTATCGACATCTCATGAGCACAAAGGGTGATATTAGTTTTCTTCCATGTGGACTTTGTTGCTTCTTAGCTAGATGGCCACTTGTTTATTTTCAAGCCTTTAAGACCCCAGATATTATATCTTTTGATAGGCGGCACCACCAGCTTTCTTCACCACATTTGTTTATGCACCCAACAAAAGGGGTTTCTATCACCCCTACCTTAGTTCCACTAACTAGGACTCAGTTAATGGCTCCCATTGTTGGAGAAACAAGTGGGGTTCTGATGAACACATGCTCTCTGCACATAAACTGGCTCAGGTGGAAAGGGACACAGCAAGGTTAACAAATATATGAGAATGGGGTCAATGGGGTGAGACAGGCTGGGGTGGGTGAAGATGTTCTGAGCAGGATCACAAAAGAGATGCAGGCTTGTAGATAATCATTCAGTAAAAAGACTGTGGAAATTGATTTCAGAATGGCAATAGACATCATTTATGTCCCGGGACATAGGAATGTGTTAAGGTGAACTGTGTAACAAACTGTACATAAGTCTCATTTTATATTTGGAATCAAGCATTCTCAGGTTTGGGGTTTTTTTTCTCTCTCTCTCCTTTGCTGACTTTCTCAAGTTAATGCTCACAGAATGCTATTGGTTATTGCTAATGTGCAATGCCTGCACTTGATGAATCTTACAATTGCCCTTGGGACTCTTGTTCCAGGAGCACAGAGCAGGAAGGGATTCCCTTTACGGAGGGCTGTCCTAGTGGACTTTTCCTGTGAAATATGCTACATATTTCACCAACTAACATGTCACAATTTGGTGAGTGGCATTTGTGGCCCTTAGGATCCCTTGCAGGGCTTTTGTTTTGAAACGCACACCATGCCACATCTCAGGGAAGCTAAAAAACAAAAAACCTAATCCACCAAACAATCCTAACCACAGCAGCCAGTTATTTTTAAAAGAGCCAGGGCTTCATTACTTCAAACCCCAATTCTTATGAGCCGGGAAACCACCACGGTCCAAAATAAGCATCCCTCTCCCAGGCCTGCTGTTTGAAAACACAGCGAAGCTCTATTCTCTGAAGCATCGAAAACAAAACAGTCGCTGTGGAATTAACTCCAACTCAGAGTGACCGTGTGTTTGTCAGACTTGAACTGTGTTCTGCAGGGTTTTTCCATTGGTTGGTTTTTGAGAAGTAGGTTGCAGGCCATTTGGGGGGATGCCTTTAGTTGAACTCCAAGCTCCAAGCTCCAACCTTCAGAACTCTCCAGCCAGCCAGAAGTCTTTGTGGCATCTAAAGCCTCCTTCAGCCTCAGAAATGTGATTATCCATGAGGTAGGTTTATGAGGATGCCTCTGTGTTAAAGGGTATGTTTCACTTCACACACACACACACACACATATCTCCTGTATGTGTATAATGCAAGTGTGTGTGAAATTCAGAGCAGGACAGAGGAGGCAGCTCATGTGGATCCATGTTCTATATAAAGCATCGTATGAAACTTTAGATAATTGGCTGTAGAGAACTAAAAATCTACAAGCAACAGATGTTAGGACCATTAAAACTTCACAGAAGACCCAGCGCTTGCTCTCTCTGTAGGGTGCACCTGCCTGCGGACATCTACCTGCAGGACTGGAAGACAGCGCTACAACCCTGAGCTCAAGTCCAGTTCCCGCTGCACTGCGGCGCATGCTCTTTTGCACTGAGCCTGGGTCTGCTTGTCCAGGTCCTACTCTCTCCCAAACCCAAGATGACTCTCCAGAGTGTCCTCTGGGTACCTGTCACCCCATGCTGCCGGAGCCCACCCCACAGCTTAGCCCCTCCACACACCCCCAAGTCTGTTGCCAGTGCCAAGCTGGCACTCTTAGCCAGATTTCCCAAGAGTGAAGAGAAAGTGGTGTCTCAGTAAACAAACAGATCCACATGATGTAAACCCTTCTAATCTCGGTGCCTTTTGCTTTTCTTTCGCGGGCACCTTTTCTAGGCGCTTCCACACTTGCAGCTTAGAGTGGGAAGTCAGCTGGGAGTGGCTTGCTGTGACGTTTTTTCAATATTCTTTCTGAAGAGAAATTGAATTCAGGATATATATATATGTATATATCCGGATATGTATATATATATATCCAGAAGCGAAGACACGCTGCATTGATGGCAATAGCAATGCTGCCTTTTTGTGGATTTTCCTTCCATTTATAGGATTTTTCTCAGAGACCAAATCAGGGGGAAGAGAATCAGAGAAGTCTTCCTCGGGAGGGAATGATGTTTGTGCAGTAGCAAAGGAGGGCCTCAAAGGAGCATGAGTTTTACATTGGGACTGTACTCTCCTGGACGGTCAGCCCTGTAACCAGGCGAGCCACGTGACTAAGGTGTGCTCCCAGGATCGACGGAACTGCCTATTACCATGCAGAGGCAGGGACTCCAGCCCCTGGCAGTGGGAGGACCCTGTGTGAGCATCATCCTGGTCAGGCGGATGCTGAGCGGGTTCCTTCTCTACCAGTTGTGGTTGCTAAGAGCTGGGGACCTCGCAAACTGTTTTAGCAACTTCCACTGCTGGGAATCATTCTCTTGGGGCCCTTAGAAGCTGGCAAAATAAATCTTCGTACTCAGGCTGTTTGTATTCAGACAGCACTGATGCACAACCTTTGCTTGGAAAGTGAGAGATTTTTCCCTCTGGGCAAATGCAATGGAAGGAAGAGCTTCCCGGGAGTATGGCTTTGATAGTGTTAAAGTTAAAATAGTAAGAACAATGGCTTTTATTTGATAAGCCACTCCAGTTCCATTTCTTTGGACAGTGCCCATTCTCCCGTGAGTTAGGCTTTGCCTCCATTCCTATCAGAGGCTCTGTGGGACTGGATGGCTTGCCAATGCCACAGGGAGAGGAGTTGGCGCACTGCGCACGGTCTGATAAATGAGTTGGCAGGCTTTGTCTTTGACTATTCCACTTAACTTCAAAAAAACAAACCCTTGTGCTTATATATTTACCACACACATCCAAACTCTTTTTAAAAATCCTGTGGGCTTTAAAAAAAAGAAAATGAAGTAATGACCAAACATGCTCAAGCCCCTGGAAAATCACAGGCTGGTGAAAAGGGTCTATTTTGGTTATGCAAAGTGAATATCAAGCTGCTGATTTTAAGCAAAAGCAGCCAACACAAATACGCATGATATATTCATATATTCATCCATTTGAAAGGAATCTGGTGGTAGGAATTTGCCCCAACCCAGAAGAATCTTGCATGTGCCAATATATGTGCAAATGCATCTCATTTTTGCAACCTCTATGTGGATAGAAGGAGACTGGACAGAGTCTCAGAGAGAATGGTAGCCAACACCATCCTCCAGGGGAGGGAAGCACCTTTTTCAAAGGTACACTGTGGATAGGTGTAATAAGTAGGATAAGTCCCCAGGCCTACAGTTCCATCTTCAGTTCACAGTGATACTTCTCAATCCTTAGTAGAGTTCAAATCTCTAATGCACCATCAAATCATATTCAATGCAATATTCAGGCAGATGGGCGCAGACTTTACAGCAGCAGAGCCCCAAACCAAAGGCCTTTAGTTTGCTTAATGTTGTTTTTTTTCCTGACAGGGTCCACGAGTAAGAGTGGTCCAGAGAACCAGCACACTGGATGTCATCTTCTGGTTGTGTTCTGAGCTGTGTTCCATGGTCTCAGCATTGGAGTATGCCTCTAGGGTTGGCTGGGGCATGGTGTGATGTGATGGCTCAGACAAAGGCTTGGCTTCTTTCTACATGGCTCATTTGATCAGCCAGGCATTCTGTGAGTTCCAGAAAGCCAAGTCAAAACAATCCTGAACAAAGTAGTAAATAGATAGCTAAGATATTTGTTCAGGAATTTTTAGAAGCTCCATTGGGGGGTTTATTTCAAGCCTCAATCGAGAACCAAACTACTGATAGTGATGTCAACAGCTTTGCCCAAGGTGTCCCTGAGCCCTGTTCTGCAGGCTTCTGAAGGACTCCCCGAGGCTCAGAACTGTCCCTGAGCCTCTGAAGGAATGCACTGAGACTGAAAGTCCATAAGACAGTTCCCCTCAGAGCTCGCCTTCCAAGGTATAATAGGTGCTGTTGTTGCAACAGCTCTGCTGTGTCCACAGGCTCTTGGTCTCGCAAACTGAAGAGTAGACTCACAAATCACAAATGGCAAGCAGGAAACAAAGTTGATTTGGAAAGGAAAGAAAGGCAGGTGGGCCTTCTAGTGAGTTGCTGCTGAAGGCAGTGTGTCTAGGGGCTTTTATCAGAAGTGGGATACTTGGCTTGTCTGTGGTTCCAGGTAATGAATGGATCGGGTCCGATCCTAGCTCTTAGGTCCAATCATAAACCTGGTCATGCTCTCCCCATGGCTGGGTCTGACCTAGGCATGGGCAGAGAAGTAAACATGCAATGGGTTCGGGTTGTTGACTTTGGAGTTTAAAATCAGGCTACGGGATAGATATCTGCAAGTTTAGGATTTAAATTGTCCTAGGCTATTGAAATCATCCTTCCAGACATCCTGCTGCTCCCACAGCTTCCCCCCTCCAGGCCTGTTTTGCCTCCCTCTGCCTGCAGGCTGTCTGCCTCTTCTGCTGTGGTGTGCTCTTCTGATCCCTCCTTCAGGGCCCAGGCTTGCGTCCTTCCAGGAGTGTTACCTGCTGATGGCCCCTAATCAAGTGCCTTTCCAGAAATTGCCCTTGGCCAAAGATTGCTACCCTACTAGAGATTGTATTTCCTGCCCGAGGAAGAACCTGTCCTGAATGACTAGTCCATGTGGGACTAGGTTGGCCCACTGGCTCAGTTCAGGACATCTTTGAAGGACCTTTTTGCTCTGCTACTATGAGCTGGGCTGAGGTTTCTGTCACACCTGAATCACAAGGCAACTTCTCCCTCTGCCCACCCCATTCCCTTACTCCTCTTCAGATGGTCTCAGCGAGTCACCTGCATGCAAATCTTTGTTTTTGAGTCTTTTTTAAAATCGTTTTATTAGGGGCTCATTCAACTCTTATCACAATCCATACATACATCAATTGTGTAAAGCACATTTGTACATTCATTGCCCTCATCATTCTCAAAATATTTGCTCTCCATCTAAGCCGCTGGCATCAGCTCCTCATTTTCCCCCTCCCTCCCATGTTTTCGAGTCCCCCCCCCCCCCACCGGGGAACTCAACAACACACACGCACAAACATGGGATAAATACAGACGTTTCCTTCTTTGGACACTGGCTCCAGATTCTTGTCTTCCGCTGGGGACATTAAGTTTATTCACTTCTCCATATCAAAAGTCCACTTAACCACTAAAGAACATTTGCCTGGAGCAGTGTACTCTTTTAAGAGATATCTATATGAGTCAAACTGGCAACATCAACTGGAAAGGCAAGCTAGGACCTATAGGGGACAGTGGGTTTATGTTAATAAGAGGAACCATTTGGAAAAGGAGAATCAGAACAGTTGCTCACTGAGAGAGTTAAGGTTTATTGTGCCAACCTGGGCGATAAACACATGTGGGGTTAATTGACGGGCAGAGAGATAAATGGCTTGGTGAGCCTCGCCTTTCGAGTTCTCGGGTCTCTTGCATTGTGGTGGTCAGGCCAGGGTGCAGTTGCCTTAGCCAGTTCACTGCTTCAGCTGGCAAGGCTCACTTCCTGCAAGACATCCCCAAGGAGAAGCCACCTACCCCCAATGCAGCCCTGGGTGCTGGTTCAGCTGTGCGGAGACCCCTGCTAGCACTGAGATGCTTACACGGTAACTGATTCGTCTTTCCTCCTGCAGTCGGCATCATTGTGTGTGTTTTGTGAGATAGAGGGGACTTTGTAGATCGGTGTTGAACATATGGGCTAATGTTTGGCTTATGGGCTTGGGCAATACTAGGTTGGGATGCTTTCTTAATGTACAATTATCCTTTAGATGAAACTCTCTCTTTTTTAAAAATTATTTTATTAGGGGCTCATACAATTCATTTTACAATCCATACATACATAATTTGTGTCCAGCACATTCGTACATATGTTGCCATTATCATTCTCAAAACACCCGCTCTCTGCCTGAGGCCCTGGCATCAGCTCCTCATTTTCCTCTCCCTCCCTGCTCCCCCCGAACCCTGAACCCTTGATAATTTATAAATAATTATTATTTCATCATATCTTACACCATCCGCCGTCTTCCTCACCCAGTTCTCCGCTGTCCGTCCTCCAGGGAGGAGGTTACATGAAGACCTTGTCATCTGAAACTCTGTCTTATAAACATATGAGTTTCTGTGGATTTGTTTCCCTGGTCTACCCAGACTGACGCCCCCGCCTTGAGGAACGCAGTCGACGTCAGTGAACAGAACCAGTCCATGTAGCGCTGTTGCAGTGGTGTGTTTTCTGCTATGCTGACCTTCCACAACAACTACATTTTTAAAGCGCTTTGGAGGACTTCTTTGGATTAAGTCTTTATGAAGACAGCCAAATAAATTGGCATTCGTTTCCTATGGCAGCTGTAACAAATTACTGCAAACACGGTGGCTTCACAGAATGCGCATTTATTCTTGGACAATTTTGAAGGTCAGAAGTCTGAAAATCAATTGCACTGGTTAAAATCAAGGCATGGGGAGGGTCATGCTCTCTCTGGAGTCTCCCAGGGAGAATCTGTTTCCTCGCCTCTCCTGCTTCCAGCACTTCATTCCTGCATTCCTTTCCCAGTGGCCTCCTTCTTTACCTCCCAAGCCAGGGGGACAGCATCTTGCTTCAGTGGCCACATTACTTCCTTTAGAGGTACATTTTCCACCGTCTTCCTCTTAGAAGGACTGATAATTGTTTTTAGGGCCCATTGGAACAATTCAAGCTAACCTCACCATCTCAATATCCTTACCTTAATCACATTTGGTAGATCTTTTTGTCATGTAAAATAGAAATGACAGGCTCAGAGATTCTCATAGCATCAAGTCTATTCTGACACATAGTGACCCTATAAGACAGGGTGGAACTGTCCCTAGGGGTTTCCAAGACAAGGCATTTTTATGGGAGCAGAAAGTCTCATCTTTCTCCCTCACAGGGGTTGGTGGTTTTGAACAGTTGACCCTGTGATTAGCAGCCTAACAGAGAACCCACTACAGTACATTAGTGATTCGTACCTGAATATCTTTGGGAATGATTATTCAGCCTACCACAGAATCACCTAGGAAATTCTGAGAGACATTTATTCTGATTCCAACTTGTCGCTTATTTTCAAACGAATGTGAGGTAGCTCCTTCCGTTCTGCCATCTACTTGCTATTGAGCGTGTTCTCAGGTGGAATACCTGCCTCTTGATGCAGGCTTTTGTTATAAAGCACCTACAATTCTTATCTTTTACCTGCTAATGCTACAACAGCTTCTCTCTCTCTCTCTCTCTCTCTCTCTCTCTCTCTCTCTCTCTCTCTCTCTCTCTCTCTCTCTCTCTCTCTCTCTCTCTCTCTCTCACACACACACACACACACACACACACACACACACCCTCTCCCCCCCTCCCCCCCTTCCTACCTGCTGGAGTCTGTGCTTTGTTTCGCTGGTGGCTGGTAGCTATTTTCTTGTACCTGAGTGCTACAGCAACAGTGAGAAGAGGAAGGGAAATGAAGTGGTAGAAAGAATAACTTTCTATTTGGAGGAATTGTGGCAAATATACCTTCTGTTCATGCAACACCATGATGTTTTCTGTGTTTCTGTAACTCACCTCAGCCGGTGGTAATGGGGTGGAGCAGAGTAGTCCTTCTGATGGGGATTTGAATGGCTGATGCTCACACAGTCATTGACCCTTAATAAGGCTGATCTCACCTTCTGTTGGTTCCCAAAATCTCTGCAGTCCCATCCGTCCCCTTGCCCCCAGCTCTTTAACATATCATTTCTACCTCTCTTGTGGACTACATAGCTTGATTTCTTTATTTATATTGTCGAAAAGACTATATGCTAAGTTTTCCACCTGCCTATCCCAACGAGATGCCAACAACGGGTGGAGTAGTGGTTATGAGTCGGGTTGCAATCTGCTGGGTCAGTAGTTCAAAACCATCAGCAGCTCTGTGGGAGAAAGACTGGGCTTTCTACTCCCATGAACACTTACTCTCTCTGCCATGTACAGGGGCAGTTCTGCTCCATCTTACAGAGTTGATAGGAGTTGGCACAAGATGGCAGCGAGGCTGGTGTTTTTGTTTATCCCACTATTGTCAGGCCAAACTGAGAGAAGGTGATCGCTAAAGAAGAGCCCTGCTATGTGCAGTCAGAGAGGTGACCTAGCTCTACCACCCACACAGACACACTCTGACAGTCAGTGACACTTTGGCTTTGAGGGCCAAAGAGGACCTACACCTGCCAAGCGTCTGACCCTGGGGAAAGCCCTTTAGATGGGTCTCTCCCTGTTGCCTTTATAATTAGCTCAAAGGAAACATGGCAGCTGTTTTCCTCAGTGACAAGGATCAAGCAATAACCCAAATAATAATCTCTCTCTCCCCTTTAGGTTATTCACGCCTTGAAATTAGAAATCACATTTCTATCACATTCACATGTGGTACATGTAATATGCAGACAGGTTTATTGTGTTGAATTTCATGAAAGAAAATTCAGATGGACATAATGAGTTCTCTTTTAAATATTTCTGTATTTTGATCGTTAATGAAATATTTTAAACATATAAAAAGCGAAGAGAATAAAACAGCCAAACATATGCCTACCACCCAGATTAAACAGCTGTTAACATTTTCTCATAATTGCTTCCAATCACTTGAACAAAAGAGAAAGACAGAAAAATAAAGCCAAAGTCCAACTGTTCCCTCACCCTTTCGCTCTCTCTAGTGATACATTTGCCTGAAGTTGGGGTGTGTGTGTGTGTGTGTGTGTGTGTGTGTGTGATTTTCATGTTTGGTTCTGTACTTTGAATAAATATGTGTTTTAAAACAACATTAATGATTGGTAGGCACTCAGAATTGACATAAACAGTATCATATAGTACATTTCACAACTTCTTAGCCTAATCTTTTGCCCCTTTGAACACAAAAGCTAAAGACTAAAACGAATTTCTTTTTCTTATGAATTTGTAACTCTTAATGTACTTATTTGGGAGTTATTCTTTGAGTGGCAAATATCTTCTCCAAAAATGTAGCATGCCTTTTTATTTTGGTCTTGTTCTCCTCTGCTATAAATAATGTTTTAATTTTAATATAGTTAAATGCATAAATCTTTTTAAAGTTTTGTCAGGGGACTTTCCTATATTTAATAAATATATGCCTAAATCTACAGCCAAGATATTCTCCCATATTGTTTTCCAAAAAGTCTAAAGTTTTGCTGTTCACATTTACATCATGGTCCATCTGGAACTTATTTTTGCTTATAAAGTGAAGTATGAATCTAATTTTGTCCTTACCCAAATGGAAAGCTAATTGTTTCAGCACCTCTTAGGGACAGACGAGTCTCTTCCCCAGTATTTGCATTACCACCTCTCTGAAATTACAAGTGGTCAGTTCCTAGACTCTTTATATCACCCCGTTGGTCTATTTGTCTGTTTTTACCAGTATTGTAATGTTAACATTATTACAGCTACATAGCAAGTCTTAATAGCCAGGAGAGGTTCTCTTATTCTTTGTCTTCAACTTTGTTTTACACTTTCTTTTTTTTTTTAAATAGCTCCTCTTGCTCCGCTGTACACCCTCAGTGATCACCACGGTGCAGTGGGGTCAAATCAGGCACATCTCCCACACTGTGTCTCCAGGGCTGTCCTCCTTAGCGCTATGTGTCAGTGAGGAACACATCGTATTTCGTGATGGGGCCGGGCCTGTGATCCTCTCTGTGCGTTGGCTGCTACACTTTCAATAGTTCTACCCTTGCAGGACATATTTCTGTGAGGCTGCTGGATGGGCTCAAACCACCAACCTTGAGGTTAGTAGAGGAAAACAAACTGCACCACCACGGCTCTCTCCAGCATTGTAGGATAGGTTAGTGGTTTCCTAGAGGAATCACTATGAAGGTAGGCACAGAAACTGCATCTAAATTAATTAGATGGGGGTTAATTGATCAATGTGGAGTCTTCCCAGCCGTGAATTTAGTATGTCTCTCTATTTTGACCTTCCTTTTACATTTATATATTTTAATATAGACTTGCAACTCTTATCACAATCCATCCATCCATCCATCCATCCATCCATCCATCCATCCATCCATTGGGTCAAGCACATTTGTACGTTTGTTGCCATCATCATTCTCAAAAGATTTTCTTTGCACTTGAGCCCTTGGTATCAGATCCTCACTTTTTTCTCCTCCCTTCCCCCCATCCCCTCCCTCCTGAACTCGATAATTTATATTTTTCCCATGTCTTACATTGTCCAATGTCTCCGTTCACCCACTTTTCTGTTGTCCATCCTGAGTTATATGTAGATCCTTGTGATTGGTTCCCACTTTCTCTCCTACATTCCCCTTCCCTTCCTGGTATCACTACTCTCATTATTGGTCCTCGGGGGTTTATCTGTCCTGGATTCCCTGTGTTGTGAGCTCTTATCTGTACCAGTGTACAAGTCCAGCCAGACTTGTAAGGTAGAATTGGGATCATGATAGTGGGGTGGGGGTGGGGGAGCATTCGAGAACTAGAGGAAAGTTGTAAGCTTCATTGGTGCTATACAGCACCCTGACGGGCTCATCTCCTCTCCACGAACCTTCTGTAAGGAGATACTCAGTTGCCTACAAATGGGCTTTGGGTCTCCACTCTTCACTCCCATCATTCACAATGATATGATTTTTTGTTCTTTGATACCTGATACCATCGACTATACTACACCTAGTCCTATTGACACTTCATGATCACACAGCCTGGTGTGCTTCTTCCATGTGGACTTTGTTGCTTCTCAGCTAGATGGTCGCTTGTTTCTCTTCAAGCCTTTAAGACCCCAGATGCTGTATCTTTTGATAGGTAGGCACCATCAGCTTTTTTCAGCACATTGGCTTATGCACCCATTTTGTCTCCGACAATAGTGTCTGGAAAGTGAGCATTATGGAATGTCAGGTTAATATAAGAGAGTGTTCTTGCATTGAGGGGGTAATTTAGTAGAGGCCCAATGTATACACATATTTTTTTCCTGTAAATTCCTTCATATCTTTTATTAGCTATACTATGAGACACAGTGCTTGCTGTAAGTAGTATCTTTTTTTAAAGTGCATTTTTAAAAAGATTTTATTAGGGGCTCATACAACTCTTATCACAATCCATACATACATCATTTGTGTAAAGCACATCTGTACATTCATTGCCCTCATCATTTTCAAAGCATTTGCTCTCCACTTAAGCCCTTGGCATCAGGTCCTCTTTTTTTCCCCACCCTCCCTGCTCCCCCCTCCCTCATGAACCCTTGATAATTTATAAATTATTATTTTGTCATATCTTTCCCTGTCCGACGTCTCCCTTTATCCCTTTTCTGCTGTCCGTCCTCCAGGGAGGAGGTCACATGTAGATCCTTGTAATCGGTTCCCTCTTTCCAACCCACTCTTCCTCTACCTTCTGAGTATCGCCACTCATACCCCTGGTCCTGAAGGTATCATCTGCCCTGGATTCCCTGTGCCTCCAGCTCCTCCTATCTGTACCAGTGTACATCCTCTGTTCTAGCCAGACTTGAAAGGTAGAATTCGGATCATGATAGTTGGGGGGTGGCGGGGAGGAAGCATTTAGGAACTAGAGGATAACTGTATTCTTCATTGGTGCTACATCGCACCCTGACTGACTCTTCTCCTCCCCCACACCCCTCTGCAAAGGGATCTCCAGTGGCTGACAAATGAGCTTTGGGTCTCCACACTTCCCCCTTCATTCACTAGGGTAAGATTTTTTTGTTCTGATGATGCCTTATACCTGATCCCTTGACACCTCGTGATCACACAGGCTGGTGTGCTTCTTCCATGTGGGCTTTGTTGCTTCTGAGCTAGATGGCTGCTTGTCTATCTTCTAGCCTTTAAGACCCCAGACGCTATCCCTTTTGATAACCGGGTACCATCAGCTTTCTTTACCACATTTGCTTGGTAGGACCTTCTCTAGCCTTTGATTCTCAGCCTGTTTTTGTCTGTAGCCTTGAGATGCGTCTCCTGTAGACAGCAGATTGATGGGTTGTGTTTTCTAAGCCAGTCTGCTAGTCTCAGTCGTTTAATGCCTTAGTTCAGGCCATTGATATTCAGGGTTATTATCTCCATCTGTGGACTCTGTGATGTCATCTTATATCTTTTATGTTGGGAGTTTTCCTACTTTCCTTTCTCATTAGTGTGTTGTGCATGTATGTGTGTGTATCATCTTGACTTCTTCCCATCGTTAAGACAATGCTATCTTGGGGTCTGTTTTCTCTTTTTTGTCCATTGGGTGAGGTTGTTCTATGTTGCGGTCTCTTATTTATGCTTGGTGAGTGTTGTTCTTCTGCCCATACTGGGTTGGCAAGGATCTTTTGTAGGGCTGGGTTTCTTCTAACATATTCTTTGAGTTTTTCCTTGTCTGGGAAGACTTACTTCTCCATCTATCTTGATCGATAATTTGGCTGGGTAGAGTATTTTGGGGTTTGCATTTGTTTTCCTTCAAATTTTGGAATATGTTATTCCACTCTGTCCTCTTCTTCATCGTTTCTGATGATAGGTCTGAGCATATTTTTATGTGGAAACCCTATTATGTGATTGCTTGTTTTTCCCTAGCTGCTCTCATGATTTTCTCCTTTTCCTCAAAGTTGGATAGTTTAACTATTTTTGCCTTGGTTACTTCTTCTTGGGATTCAGTCTAGCTGGTGTTTTTTCAGTCTGCTGAATGGTTGCCTGATTTTCATTCATTAAGTTGGGGAAGTTTTCCTCCAAGAATTTTCTCACTATTGTTGCAGATGACTTCTTTGTTGTGTCTTCCTCCGATAATCCAATAATTCTGTTGTTCCGCTTCATAGCATCAGACATAGGTCTTAGGTTTTCTTCAGCTTCTCTGATGATCTTAATAGATTTTTGTTCACGTTTGTTAAAGTCTGCTTGCCTGTCCTCCAAGTCACTGATATGGTTCTCTGATTCCTCCAGTTAATTCTCAAGGTCCATGTTTCTGCTAGTTTTTTGTTATCTCCTCCCTAAGCTCCCGTATTTCCCTTTGGTGTATGGCCTTTATCTCCTCTCTCATTTCATCCTTTTTGTGTATTGTTTCCCTCATATCCTATATGACTTCAAGTAGCATTCTGAAAAAAATTTTCTGTGGCGGCTCAATGTCTGCTTCTTTTCTGTATGTTGCTATGTTCAGGACATCTTCTGCCATTGCCTTTTGTTTCTCCTGGTTTTTCGTTGAGGTCATTGGGGCTGATGGCTGTTTGCATTGCATTGTTTTAGAGGAGCCAGGTGCCATTTTCCAGGGAGTCGAAGAGCACTGTCTCTCTCTGGGAGACATAGGAATGCTTCTTTGAACTGCCTACAGCTAATTGTACTATGGTATTAACCTACTACTCTATCCTCTTGTGGCTTCCCTATCAGGGGAGTGCCCCAGAAGGCTGGTGGGTTGCCTGCTTTGGTGTTGCAGAGTTCGGGCAGAGGTTCCTGCAACAGCTTGGAATGTTGATGAGGGTTGGATGAGTTGTCTTATGCAGGTACACAGGCAGGAATTCCCTGGTGAGAAGTTGGGCAGAGTATCCCCTGGAGGGAAAGAGGGGCCTTCCTCGCCTCGGGCTAGCTACACAGGGTGGAGCTCACCTAGCTGTATGTGGTACAGGCGTAAATGCCCTAGGCCAAAGGGAGTGTTCTGGAGGTCAGCAGTGGAGTGTGAGAGAACTGGAGAGAGACAAAGAGGAGGAAAAATATTAAAAAGTAAGACCGTTTACACTTTAGACTTGGGGGAGGGGGGGCAAGCTGTGGCTTTGCCATGAAAAAGCCCCTGTGCAGGGCTGTGGGGGAACATAGAGCAGAAATGTAAACAGAAACAACAATGTAGCTGAACCCAATCCCTGCCTGCGGAGCTGCAAGGGTCCTTACCCTGCCCTGAGGCAGGCGGGGAAAACTGTGACTGTGTTGAGACCAAGCCCTTCTACAGGCTCCAAATGGCCCCAGCTCTAGCAGAGACAGTGACCGGAGCCAAGGTCAAGCCCAAGTCGGCATCCACTGAGGTAAACCAAAAGCCCCCAGCCCCTCAAAACCCCATGGGTCTGTGCCTACTTATCTTTATGATACTCCTGCGTTCCAGCAGTGTTGAATTTCCCTCTAAGCAACTCTCCTGGGCTGGATTCTGCAGAGTCCCTCTGGTATGTGTCACTCCATCGCCATCTTCCCAGAAGTACTTTAAGTGCATTTTAAATAATGGATTACAAGTGTTCAGAAATAATTTTTAAAATTTATTTATTAAAATGTGTAAATTCTTATAATACTTCTTTTAGACTTTTTATTAGCTAATCATAGCAACTCAAAATAATACTTTTCCCCCCTTTGACTCTTTATTCATTTATGTCTTCTTTTTGTCCTTACTTCCCTAGAGAGGATTTCCAAAGTAATGTAGAATAAGATCTTTTTATAGTTGGCATCCTTGTCTTGCTCTTGACCTTCATTGAAAATATTCTAGCAGCAGAGCATCAAGTATACCTTTTAGGTAACTATGTTTCCAGTTGCCATCAAGTCAAATTAGATTCACAGCAACTCCATGTGTTTTAAAGTACAACTGCCTTCCAGAAGATATGCATGGCTATTGTCTTTTGGAATGAGATCACCATTTCTTTTGTTTGTAGTGTCTCTGGTGGGTTTAACTCTCAATCTTTTTTTTAATGGCCTGTGTTTAACTATTTGCACCATCCATGTACTCCATATTGATGGAATTTTTGCTGTTAGGTGTCGAGTCAGTTATGACTCAGCTATCCAATGTACAACAAAAAGAAACACACCGCATGGCCCTGCACCAGCCTAACAATCATTGCTGGTTGAGCCCCTGGCTGCAGCCATGGTATTAATTCATCTTGCTGAGCTTTCTACTTTTTCACCAACTCTTCCTTTACCAATCATGATATTCTTCTCTAGGGACTTATCCTCCCATGTCCAAAATAAGTGAGATGTATTCTTATCATCCTTACTTTTAAGAGTAATTTTGACTGTACTTCATCCAAGCAGAGTTTCAAAAAGATTTGAAGTGGTTTGGTTATGGCTTTTGGAAATAAAGGTCAGAATACACATTATATAGCAACCAAAGCTCTTGCACATTGGATTTTGCCCGAGTAAAGAACAGAAAACAGTGTTCCTTTCAACCCCTTAGTTTTTGCTGCCATCTTTGAGAGCCTGTTTTCTACTCAGGTTAAAACTTAATGTGTAAGAGCTTTGGTTACTATGCTGCACTTGTTTCCAAAAGCCATGAATGAGTGCTTCCAAGACAGTTGTTCCTTTTTCTAGTTCTCCCTGGTATCTTCAATGTTCTTCATCACTACCACAATTCCAATGCACCAGTTCTTCTAGGTCTTCCTTATTCACTATCCAGCTCTTGCATACATATGAGGATGTTGGTCTTCTTTTAATTGAGTTGGGATCTATATTGAAGGCTGTAAGTCCTCCTCACTTTCAGTAAGCAAGGTTGTGTCATCTGCATATCCCAGATTATAAGCCTTCCTCCATTTCTGATGCCACATTCTTCTTCATATAATCCATCTTTCCTGATTATTTGCTCAGCATAGAGATTGAATAAATATGTTGAGTGGATACACCCGTGATACACACCCTTCTTGATTTAAAACGATATAGTATTGTTTTGTTGTGTTCATACAACTGCCTTTGTATCCATGTACAGATTCCAAATGAGTACCATGAAGTGTTTTGGGACTCCTATTTTTCTTAAGGCTAAGCTATCCATAGTTTGTTATGGTTTACACAGTGGAATACCTGTGCATAGTCAATAAAATAAAAGTAAACCTCTTTCTGGTATTCTCTGCTCCCAGATCCATGTGACCACTCATTGCAGGATTGTGTACATCACAATATTTGCTTCTGTTGCCTTTAACTTTTTCATACCTCCCAATGCACTACCTTGCCTCTATGATTTTTTTTTTACCAATCTCCTTCTTGTTATATATTTGTTCTTTTCATCCTATGTAACACTTTCTAGTCTATTGCTTCCCCTTCTCTCCCTTACTCTCCCACCTCTAGTAACCATCAAAATCTGGGGGGGGGGTTGTATAAAAAAATCTTCATCTCTAATTTTTTTCTTTATAACAATGGTCTCATCCTCTGTTTGTTCTTTTGTGATTAACTAATTTCACTCAGCACAATGTCTTTCAAATCCATCCATATTATGAGTTCCATTAAAATTCTGTAATGATGTGTTGTCTTTCATTGTGTGCTAGTCTGGGTTGACTAGAGAAGCAAATCCATGGACACACATATGTGTATAAGAAAGAGATTTATATATAAGAGCAATTGAACATCGAGAATACATCCCAGCCCAGTCCAGATCAAGCTCATAAGTCTTTTATTAGCCCATTTGTCCGATACAAATCTATACAGTCCTCTCCAGACTCACAAAACACATGCAATGAAGTCAAATGCAGGACTATCACAAGCCAATGGGTGGAAAGTCTTTGAATCCAGTTGTGCTGTAAGCATCTCAGTGCTGGCAGGGGTCTCTCTGTGGCTTCTCCGGCTTCCCAGGTCTGGTTGCATCCATGTGACTTCTCTTCTGTAATGTCTCTCAGGGAGTAGTTGAGAGAGTGAGTGTGTCTTCTGCCTCCAAGGAGGAAGTACCAGATTTCCTAGAATTCTCAGGAGAAAGCCATGACCACACAGGAGTCTCATTGGCTATCTCCAGATTGACAGCCTAGACTCCACCCCTACACTCTTCATCCTTAAATTGACACCAGATTAGGTGACTACCACACATTGAGTGTTTGTACCATTTACCCATTCTTCCACTGATAGAAGTGAAGTGGCTGTTTCCATCTTTTTGCTATTGTGAATAGTGCTATGATGAACATGGATGTAGCAAGGAACGTACCTGCTCCTGCTTTGTTTTTTTTGTTGTTGTTTGTTTTTTCCTGCTTTGGTTTTTGAGGAAGCTCCATACACCTGTCCACAGTGGTTTTGCAGTCCCACCAGCAAGATATGAAGGTTCCAGGCTTTCCACACCCTTGTCAGAATTTGTTTTCTGTTTGTTTTGTTTTTATCAAGGCAAGACTGAGGTGATATGTCATTGTTTTGATTCGCATCTCTCGGATGGCTAATGATCATGAGCATTTCTTCACATATGTGTTGGCCACCTGAATGTCTTCCTCAAGTAAGCATCTGTTCATGTTCTTTGCACATTTTAAATGGGTTTTTTCTTTTGTTTTTGTTGTCATTATTGTTCAAATGTTTTCTATGTGTTTGAGACTAATCCTTAGTCCTATATGTCACTATCAAAAAACATTCCCCAGTCTGTGGGTTCTCTTTTAACTTTTTGATAGAATTTTTTGTGTGTGTGTAAATAAGGGTCTACCGACTATCAAAAGATATAGCATCTGGGGTCTTAAGGCTTGAAGATAAACAAGTGGCCATCTAGCTGAGAAGCAGCAAATCCCACATAGGAAAAGCACACCAGCCTGTGTGATCATGAGGTGTCAATGGCATGAGGTATCAGGCATCTAAGACCCAGAATAAAACCATACACAAGGTGAATGGTGGGGTGGTGGTGGTGGCAATGGAGTGGAGACCCAATGCCCATCTGTAGACAATTGGACATCCCCTCACAAGGGTCACAGGGAAGAGATGAGCCAGTCAGGATGCAGTACAGCACCGATTCCTCTAGTTCTTTGGTGTGTCCTTCCCCCCCACTACCATGACCTCAATTCTACCCTACAAATTTGATTAGACCTGAACGTGCACACTACTACATATAAGAGCCCACAACACAGGAACCACAGGATAGATAAACCCCTCAGGGCCAACAAGGAGAGTATAGATACCAGGAGGATTAGGGATGGTGGGGGGGAAAAGGGGGAATCAATCACAAAGATCAAAATAGAACCCCCTTCTAGGAGGACAAATAATGGAAAAGTGAGCGAGGGGTAACGGATAGCAACATAAGATAGGGAAAAAATAATCTATAACATATCAAGGGTTCATAGGGAGGGCAGGCAAGGGAGCCAGGGGGAAGAAATGGGGAGCTGATATCGGGCTCAAGTGGGACAAGAATGCTTTGAGATGATGATGGCAGGATATGTGCAAATGTGGTTGACACACTGGAGGAAAGTATGAATTGTGATAAGAGATGTACGAGCCCCCACTAAAAGTATTTTGAAAAAAAGGTTTAATTTTTGGGAGGCCCCAGTCTTTGCCTTTGTTTGTAGTTTTTGTTACACTTGACAGTGTATGTATGCCATGTATTAGAGACCCTAAATTTGTCCCACAACTACAGAATAAAACACAGAACAGGTTCAATCCAAAAGACACCAGAATGTAACAAAAATCAGAACAAGTTGAAAATGTGTTAAAAGGAAAAACAAAAAAGTAAGATGTTAAATTTTACCCTAACTATATCTCCACTCATTCACATTCCAATGCACTTTGTGTTGGGACAAGACTATTCACACCCTTGGTCAGTGGAGAAAAGTCAATGCAACCTTAGTCCATGGGTGAGGGTGGGGTGGTAGACAGGGCTCTGTAAATAGATTTTGGGTTTTCATGGTTATCCATAGTCTTCTGCAAACTGTCACACCCCCTTTTGAACAATATCTTAGTATATATTAATTTGGTCACGCCTTCTTGAGCTGCAGGCTCCTGTTGTCACTGTAATGTCTTAGTAGTAAAACTCGTATAAGTTTTACCATGAATTTGGTATCACTCTCTTGATGTGCCTTTGCATTTTGTTTCCCATGTCTTTCCCTAGACAAGTAGATCCCTTCGAATTCCCTCAGCATTGAATGGTGAATAGTAAACTGTCTCAATTTTACTTGCTTGGTGATATGTTTTTACTTTGTTCCGACTCTTGAATTTTAATTTAACTGAGACTAGAATTTTAGATCATCAGTTATTTCCCCCTCAGCAACTTTATCCTGCAGCTCTCTGAGTCAGCATTGACACACAGCCATCATACAACAATACGAGTCAAATCAACTTGTTGGCACACAACAAACCAACTATATAAGAACTTTGGACTTCAACAGGACATTTATTTTTCTCCAGATGCTAACCAATTGTGCTTGAAACTTGTATTTTTGCATAATCACAAGTGTGTTCAATACATTAAAACTCTTCATTCGGGTGAGCTATAAACAGGCGGCAATGCTTGTTTCTAAGAGTTTTTGTTTTGGTGAGTGTGCAGTTATGAGATGTTTCCCCTTCATATGACAAAAAAAGGGGGGGAAAGTATCACATAATGATGGGAAATATCTTCACTTCTCCAGGACTGCATTTTCCTCATTTGTAAAACAATAGGGCTGGCAGGAGGGCATTATCACACATTTCCAATCCACCCCAGCAGTACTGGCTAGACAATTCAGGCCCTTGGGTAGATTCTGTTACATGGGTCATTACATATTTACATGCTACAATACTGTGCAGTCTTGAAGAAATGAGGACACTTGGTATGGATGGATTTCCTGCTTGCTGATTAAAGAGGGGAAAAAAACCAAGAACAATAGTCTTTTAGATTGTGATCCTGTATGTATGACTAGAATCCTAGATGGATAGATAAATGCTAGTATAAACAATTTGTGGATGGAAAGAATTAGCGGATGCCATTAGTTATCTATAGAAAAAAGGACTGAAGAGTAGATGTTTCCTCTTACACATTTTTGAAATTTTTGTATAATTTAACTCAGCATCAGAACATACGAGAGAGTACCCCCCAAAAAACCAAAATTGTGCTGGGCAGAGTGTAGTTTTTATATTATGCAGTTTTCCTGCTAGGTGAGCACCAAGCAACTCCTTCTGAGTTAGTGCACCCTGTGACCTTACCTGGGAAGATTCTCTCTGGTCACAATGAATTTTTCCATAAAAGCAGTTTTGCTCGAACTTTGTTTTTTGTGTGTGTGACGGCTGATTTAAAAGAACAATCTGTGGCCATGGAATTTTCTTTCCTGCTCAGAAAAAATGCCGCAGAAACTGTTGTGATGTTGAACAAAGCTTACAAGGACAGCACTATGGGGAAAATTCAAGTACATGAGTGGTTTTGTTTCAAAAAAGTGAACTGTTGATTGATGACAAACCTCTTTCAGGATGTCCATCAACTTCCCCAATGAACGAAAATGTCAATTTGTAGTGTATTTAGAGTTCATTCCACCAGGTCAGACCATTAATCAAGCTTTCTATCTGGGGCAGCACTTCTCAACCTGTGGTTTGAAACCCCTTTGGGATTGAACATCCTTTCACAGGGGTCACCTGATTCATAAGAGTAGCAAAATAACAGTTATGATGTAGCAATTTTATGGCTGGGGGGTCACCACCACATGAGGAACTATAGTAAAGGGTCACGCATTAGGAAGGTTGAGAACCACTGATCTAGAGACTCTGAAAAGATTGTGTAACAGTGTGTGGCAAAAGCCTGATTTATGGCAGACAGGGGACTGGTTTTGCCACCATGACAATGCACCTGCTCATGCAGCCATCTCGGAGCGCCAGTTTTTGGCAAAAATCCAGTGTGCCCCACACACCTTACTCACCTGACCTCACTTTGTGCGACTACTTTTTGTTTCCACACATAAAGAGAGACTTGATAGGACAGTGATTTGAAGATGCAGAAGAGGTTAAGAAAAACAAAACAAAACAAGGGCGGTGCTGTCAACCATCCAAACAGATACGTATGAACAATGTTGCCAATAATGTCATGACAGATTTGACAAATGTACTAAGTGTAATGGAGAATACTTTGGAGGTGATCAGGTTGTTTTGTGGGAAAAAAATTAAATACATAGTTTTGGGGGAAAATCCATTTTTGGAGGGTACCCCTCATTTATATGACATGAGGGTAAATCAAGTATTGCTATAGTATTGCTATAGAATCATTTAAATTTTTATTAAAATCAAAGTGTGAAGCTGTTTCTTGTATCTTCTATATATGTCTGTCTATCCATTTCTGTTTTCATTTCTCTAACTTTTCTTTAAGGTTTTATGCTCTTTAATTTGTACCACATCAAAACAGCAGTTTGGCAACTCAAAAGGATTCAAATTATGTTCCTTTGAAATGTTCTTTGAGTTTGGAGAACGAAAAGAAGTCTCAAGGGCCAAGGTCAGGGTTCTAGGGTAGACAGGGTAAAGTTTTCCAAATTAAATTTTCTTAGGATAGCCTTTGCTACTACCTTTGAAGAATGAATAGATACCTTGTTATGATGGGAATCATGGGGGTGGGAGAATTCTCCGTGCAACTTTCTTTCCCTTTTATTCATGAATGCAGTTTTCCATTTTTAAAAAGTGCTTCCTAATAAGCCCATGGTCATCCTATGTCCCTCAAGAAAATCTATCTAGATTGTGTTTTTGGAATTCCCTCAAAGCAGTCACCATATCCTTCTGAGCTGACCACTGTACCTTGAATTTAATTGTCTGGCACATTGTGGGAAATTAACACTGAGGGAAAGATGATGAGGACTACATCCCTAACTTAAAACAGAGACTCTGGAAAGCTAGTATCCCATGGTAGGAAAGTGGCTTTGGTCAATTAGAGGTAAAGTCCAAGTATATTATCCTCATTTAATATTCCCACGATTCTCCCCTAACAGCAATGCTGCCTTAAAGTGAGCACATGGTTGACTATATCTCCCTATAGAAGCAGACATCCTTGTGCTATTTCCTCTTGCTGCGACACCCAGCCACCTTTATATCTTCCCCAAATACAGTTAATCAGGTTCCTCCCCTATGAACTCAGGGACCTTAATGTAGATACCACCCACCTTGTGACACATGTTAACTACTGAATGTGCATGTCTTATGGCTACCTATAAATGTCCCACAATAGTAAGGATGCCCTCTCTTCTCCAGCTTCCATGTGGAGCACCAAGAGGGGCTGAGGTGAGCATGCTACCATAAAATGTGTCTGACTCTTATTTTATTCTCTCTCCTATCTTTTCTGTTCTCTATGACTTTACTATAATCTTTATATATTATAACTGTACAATTGCACCTACTGACTCTTCAGTTGTTGGAGGCTGGTTTCCTCTGACAGTAAATCCCCTCCATAATGTATCTGTCAGTTTGTCATACTGTGGTGGTTTGTGTGTTGCTGTGATGTTGGAAGCTGTGTCACTGGTATTTCAAATCCCAGAAGTTTCACCCAAGTGGATGGATTCAGCAGAAGACTACAAAGAAGGCATTGGTTGTCTGCCTTGGAAGAAGTCGCCACTGAAAAACCTTATGCATAACATCAAACATTTTCCATTACTGAAGGCCTAGTGAATGGAAACAGAACATTGTCAGTGAATGTGCCAGATTCGAAGGCACTTGAAATGTGACTGAGGAGGAACTATTTTCTTCAAGCAGAGTTGACCAGGGTGTCATGGATGAAAGCCCTCTGGATCGTCATTTCGTGATAGGGCACAATTCAAAAAGAGAAGAGAGAGTCACAAAAATCTAATAATTGGAACTTGGAATGTACGAAGTATAAAACTAGGAAAACTGGGAGTTGTCAAATATGAAACGGACCACATAAAGATCAACATTCCAGGCACTAGTGAACTGAAATGGACTGGTTTTGGCCATGTTGAATCAGAAAATCAAAATGGCTACTATGCCTGCAATGATATAATCAAGGAAAACAACTTTGCATTTATCTCCAAAAAGGACAATTCAAGATCTATCTTGAAGTACAATACTGTCTGCAATTAAATTTTATCTGTCTACCTTAGGGAAATCCAGTCAACACAACTATTATTCAAACTTACGCACCAACCACAAGAGCTAGTGATGAAGAAATTGAAGAATTCTACCAACTTCTTCAGTCTGAAAGTGATCAAGCGTGCTATCAAGCAACATTGATACTTTTTGGAAATTAGAACGCCAAAGTTGAAAACAAAGAGGGAAGAACAGTAGTTGAGAAATAAGGTCTTGGTGATAAAAACGAAGCTGGGATCACAAGCACGGCTTGTTTTGTTTACAGCAAATACCTTTTTTCCACATCCCAAAAGGTAGCTATGCACGTGGACTTTTCCAGATGGAATACACAGAAATCAAGTCGACTGCATCTGTGGGAAGAGACAATAGTGAAGCTTGCTATTAGCAGCTTGTGTTAGACAAGGTTCTCTAGAAAACTAAATGAAAATGCTAATAATTTTATATATATTTATCCAGATAGATCGATATGTAACATAAGAAATAAACAGTTAATTAAATTATAAAGCAGTACAAATGGCTCAGTGCAACTTCACTCCCGTGAGACAGTTGTGAGACACTGGCAGTCCTTCAAGTCTTGAGGGCTGCTGGGTAGTCTTCTGTACAACAATTCAGGCTATCCGGACATAGGCAGCAAACAGCAAGGCAGGTCACCAGCAGTCACCCAGATGACAGGGTCCGACAGTCCCCAGCTCAAGCAATGTATACTCAAGTAACATGGCAAAGAACCTCACATTACAGTGACGCAGTCTACGGGTTAGGTGCCCCACAGGTAGTGTAGCTTGCAAATTGAGGCAAAGAACAAGCAAGGCAGCCACATACACTGGTCTGATGATCAAAGAGCAAGAGACAAAAAAAGGTAAGGCTCCCCGAGCCATTTATCTCTCTGCCCTTCAGGTCCTGCTTTGGCCCAATCTCATATATGACATTTCCATTGAACAATGGAGTGTTGCTGTGCATGTCCAACTTTATGATTCTGTGGGTCAGACAATACCCAGTTCATGATAGGTAGTTCAGGCCTTATGGTAACTTGGTGGCCCATGATGAGGCGTTCAGTCTCTGCCAAGGCCCAGTAACAGGCCAACAGCTGTTTTTCAAAGGGGGAGTAATTGCCTGCAGAGGATGGCAGGACTTTACTCCAAAATCCCAATGGTCTACGCTGTGATTCACCAATAGGGGTCTGCCAAAGACTCCACACTGCATCTTTATCTACAACTGACACCTCGGGCACCATCGGGGTCAGCTGGATCATATGGCCCCAGTGGCAAAGCAGCTTGCACGGCAGCCTGAACTTGTTGAAGAGCTTTTTCTTGTTCTGGGCCTCACTCAACATTGGAGGCTTTTCGTGTCACTTGATAAATAGGTCAAAGTAGAACACCCAAGTGAGGGATATGTTGCCTCCAAAAATCCGAAGAGGCCCACTAGGCATTGTGCCTCCTTTTTAGTTGTTGGGGTGGGGGAGCAAATGCAATAGCTTTGAGATGACATCAAGAACATCATTAATAAAGAGAGCAAAAGGTCATTAAAAAGACAAGAAAGAAAGTAAAGATCAAAGTGGATATCAGAAAAGACCCGGAAACTTACTCTTAATGACAGAATAACTTAGGCAAAGAGAAGAAAATTTAAAGTCAAAAAACTGAACAGAAAATTTCAGTGGGTAGCTCAAAAAGATGAAGGCAAATATAATAATGAAATGTACAAAAATCTAGAGTTAGAAAACCAAACGAAGAACAAATGCAGCATATCTTAAACTGAAAAAACTCAAGAAAAAAAAATTGAGCCTCAAGTTGCAACAGTGAAAGAATCTATGAACAAATATTGAATGATGCAGGAACCATCAAAAGAAGATGTAAAAAATACAGAGTCACTGCACCAAAAAGTACTAGTCAACATCCCACCATTGCACAACCAAAACAAATAGTATTGAAGGATGAAATTCACATAGAACTGAAAGCATTAGTCAAATACAAGGCTCCAGAAACTTGGAATACCAATTGATCTGCTTCAACAAGCTGATAAAGCACTGCAGGCACGTAGTCATCTCTGCCAGGAAATTTGGAAGAAAGCTATTTGGCTAACTCACCAAACAGATAGGAAAAGGTTAATTTTTGTACTCCTTCCAAAGAGAGGCAACCCAAAAGGATGCTCAAATTAAAGAACAATATCACTAATACCACGCGCAGGTAAAGTTTTGCTGAAGATTATCCAACAACATTTGTGGCACTACATTGACAGAGAGCTGCTAGAGATTCAGGCCAGATTCGGAAGAGGATGTGGAACAAGGGCTATCATTACTGATGTGAAAGGAATCGTGTTTAAGAGCAGAGAACACTAGAAAGATCTTTACTACTGTTTCACTGGCTATGCAGAGGTATTCGCCTATTTGGATCATAACAAACTATGAATTGCCTTCTCAAAGCAATCTTTTCAAGAATGAGACTTCCAGAATGCTTGATGGTGGTCATGGGGAACTTGTACATGGATTAAGGAGCAGTTGTGAAAACAGAACAAGGGAATACTGCATGGTTTAAAATCAAGAAACGTGTGCCACAAGGTTGTATCCTCTCTCCATACTTAATCAACCCATATGCTAGCAAATAATCAGAGAAACTGGGTTAAGAAAACTGTGGCATAAGAATTGGGAGAAAGCTGTTAATATGAGATATGGAAATTATCCTACCTGTTTGCTGAAAGTGAGGAAGACTTGAAGCACTTGCTGATGAAGAACAAAGATTGCATCCTTCACTAGTATTACAATGAAAAGAAGGCCCAAATCCTCACAAGTGGGCCAGTAGGTAGCATCATGATAAACAGAAAAAAATATTGTTATTGTAAAGGATTTTATCTTGCTTGGATCCAAAATAGTTGCCCATGGAAGCAGCAGTCAAAAGAGATAAAAAAAAAATACATTGGATTGAGTTGATCTTCGGCACAAGATCTCTTTAAAGTATTGAAAAGCAAGGATTTGACTTTGTGGATTAAAGTGAGCCTGACCAAAGCCATGATATTTTCATTCACATCATATACATGTGAAAGCTGAACATCGAATAGGAAAGGCCAGAGAAGAAGCAATGCATTTGAATTATGGTACTGGTGAAGACTATTGAAAGGACTATGGATTGCCAAAAGAATAAAACATCCATCTTGGAAGAAGTACAGCCAGAATCTCCTTAGAAGCAAAGAGGGCAAGACTTGGTCTCGTGTACTTTAGACATATGTTTTAGGCGAGATCGCCCCTGGATAAGGCCATCAAGCTTGGGGAAGTAGAGGAGTAGTGGAAGAAGAGGAAGTCCCTGGACAGTGGATTAACCCAGCGGCTGCTCCTGTGGGTTCAAGGATAAGAACAACAGTGAGGCTGCACAGCATTGAGCAGTGTTTTGTTCCCTCATGCACAGGGTCGCATGGGTTGGAACGGATTTGATGACCTCTAACAACAGCAGCAGTAAGTCACTTGGAAGTCACTATTTTGGTAGGACCTTTTTTTTAAAGATCATTTTATTGGGGGCTCTTAGAACAATCCATATGTCAATTGTATAAAGCATATTTGGACATATGCTGCCATCTCATTTTCTAAACATTTACTTTCTGCTTGAGCCCTTTGTATCAGTTCCTCTTTTTTCCCTCCTTTCCCCACCCTTCCTCCATCGTGAACCCTTGATAAATTAAAAATTATTATTATTTTCATACCATACACTGATTGCTGTCTTCCTTCACCCACGTTTCTGTTGTTCATCCCCCTGGAGAGGGGGAAGCTGCTATGCATTGATCATTGCAATTGGCCTTCCCTTCCTCCCCCCACCTTCCCCCTGTCCTCCTGGTATCGCTACTCCCATTTCTGTTCCTGAGGGGTTTATCTGACCTGGATTCCCTGTATCATGAACTCATGTCTGTACCAGTGTACATGCTCCAGTCTAGCCAGAACTGAAAGGCAGGATTTGGGTCACGGTAGTGGGGGGTGAGGAAGCCTCAAAGAACCAGAGGAATATTGTGTTTCATCGGTGTTATACTGAGCCCTGGTTAACACATCCCTTCCTTGTGACCTTTCTGTGAGGGGATGTCCCGTTGTCTACAGATGGGTTTTGGGTCTCTGTTCTGACCCCCCTTATTCTCCAACAATATGATTGTTTTTGTTTTGTTTTGTTTTGGGTCTTCTGATGCCTGTTACCTGATTCCATTGACATCTCATGATCACACAGGCTGGTGTGCGCCTTAAATGTGGGCTTGTTTTGCTGCTAGATGGCCACTTGTTTAACTTCAAGCCTTTAAGACCAGACACTATATATTTTGATAGCCAGGCACCATCAGCTTTCTTCACTACATTTGCTTATGTGCCCATTTTGTCTTCAGTGATCATGTTCAGAGAGTGACTATCACAGAATGCCAGGTTGTTAGAACAAAGTGTTCTTTCATTGAGGAAGGGCTTGAGCAGAGGCCCACAATCTTTCTACTTCCTCAATGTATTGCCATATAAATATATGTACATAGTCCAATACCTCTATCTTTATGAATTAATATATTTATATAAGTACATACCTATGTTTATACCTCTATCCATAGCTTTGCTTCCTAGATCCTTCCTCTGTTTCCCTTTACCTTCCTCTTGCCCCACCATCACACTTGCCCTTCTTCTGCCTCCTAGTAATTCCTCTCAGCCTGATTGCTGTTGCTCAAAACTCCAGGGTCTCTACGTCCTCCTTGTTGTTGATTTTTCTTCCCCAATTGTTGCCCTGTCTATGGTGTTGTTTGTTCACCACTCCCTTCTCCCACCGCCTCCTCTCCCAAGTCCCTCCAGAACCATTGGTCACATCGCTTTCTCCTCAGGTTTGCTTCCCTTGCCTATCTTATCTAGGTAGGCAAGCCAACAGCAACGAAGACAAAGCAAAAAGAAAACAAAAAGACTGAATTAAGAGAGGGAAAAAAACCAGCAAAAAACCTTAAAAAGCATCCATAATTGGTTGGATCTGCTTTTGAAGGCACCCTAATGAGATGATGACAAGCATATTAGTGAGAGAATTTGTTTGTAAACATCCAGAGATTATAGAAGCATGTTTCAATACATTTTGTTTGGGAAAAACGTGTGCATTTATGAACTGAATCCCGAGTAACGAGACTTTTATACTTACCTTGATATGTGTGAATTTCCCCCCCACATAGCAACATTTGATCTATGAGTAACAAGACCATGAATCATCTTTGTTGGCTGATTTTCGTCTTCGTACATTTGTTCATAAAAACTTTCAAAGAAAACAAGTAGACAAATAAGGACTTCACAGAGAACCTACGAGTTTAGAGAAGGGAGGAAGCAAAATTAATGGAGCAGCTTTCTGGAGAAGGAGGCATTGAACTTGAACTCCATTTGTGAAGGATACATTGGCCTTCGTCCTGTGATGTGGAAAAGAAGAAGTTCATTCTGTAAACCCCATGCCCACTTTGCCTGGAGCAGCGTGGGAAAATAAATGGTCGAGAATGAGGACTGTATAGTTCCTGGACACTGGGAGTTCAGTCTGACTGGAAATAAACGTCTTTGTTTTTGTTTTCAATACAGCAAACAATAAAGAGATATAAAACTGATTAGGCCAGATTAAAGCAGCTCTAACAAGAGTTGCCCTATCATGGAAATCAGCTGTCCTAAGAATGAGCAAATGCCTGAGAAAAAAATCGAGCAGAAGTCACAGAAATTGGATTTGCCTAATGCCAACCTTCCTGTGAACCCCAGCCCACCATAGGGCTACAGAGAGAAGTCTCCTGGGACAAAGAAGTGAAAGGCTTGTAAACTTCAACACTCTCACTGGGGAGAAATAAAAGCCCCAAACACAAGAAGGGAAGCGCCTTCCTAAAACCTGTACCCAGTGACAGAAGAGAGGAGATAGAGGCAAAAGGAGAAGGTGCTCTAACGTGCAGGGTTTGATCCCCAAGGCTGAAGTTGGAAGCCAGATTTTCTCAGATCCACAAAGTCCAGGTCCCGATTACGGGGTCATAAGCATGAGAATTTTGGCTCAAGATGAAGAAACCTGGCCTCAGCAGCTGTCACCTGCTTTGGAAATTTATATGTTCAAAGAATGTGAGTACTTAAGACCATTTCTAGTTCCAGCTGCTCTGCGGTATTAATAAAGATCTAATTGCTAAACCCTGCAGAGCGGACACGGTGTTCATTTTCCTGACTCATGGAACATGTGGTTTGGAGGCAAGCTGGTGGGCCCACGTCACCTCCAGACCATTCCTGTTGCGTGCACATTTCATCACCGCGCAGGTGTTCGGTGGCCTCATGATGGTTTTTTGTATCCTAACCCAGGAGCTGCCATGACTGATCAGCATTTCTGTCAGAGCAGTGTGTTGCCACACTGCCTCCCTGCCACTTTCCCAGGATATGATGTGATGTGATGTCCTTGATGTCATCTCACAGTTCATGGGGGTCTTCTGTCATTAGTATTCAATGAGCCAAATCTCTTCCCGAGAGATTCTCTAAGAGGATAGGACTTTGTTTCCAACGTTCACATTCCATTTACCAATAATTGCCAACGCATGTTGACAGCATGCTTGATCAGTCTCAGACTGAAGAAGTTCTAGAATTCTTTAGACTCTTTATCACTAGACTTAGTGGTTGGTGTGCATATGTGAATGCTAGTATAAGGACGCTTTCCTTGGCTGTCCATAGATATTTGCTATGACAGGCATGGTACTTCAAGATCAATCTTGAAATATCCTTTTTGGCAATTGAATTTGTCATTCTCAGCATAGTAAGCCACATGACTTTCTGGTTCAAAATGGCCAATACCAGTCCCTTTCAGTTCACCAATACCTAGGATATCATACTTTCTGTTTCAATTTTGGTGACTTCCAATTTTCCTAGATGCATACTTCATACTTTCCAGGTTCTGATTACTCACAGATGTTTGCAGCGGTGCCTTCTCATTTTGAGTCCTGCCCTATTAGCAAATAAAGGTCCATAAAGCTTTACTCCATTCAGTCCATTAGACTCTACTTTGATTGGGCAGCTCTTCCTTGGTCTTATTTTGAGTGCCTTCTGACTTTGGTGGCTCAGCTTCTGGCATTATATCTGATAATATTTGGCTGGTATTCGTTACGTTTTCAGTATCTGAAAATGTTCTGCTGCTACTGACATAGTTTTCAGTGGCCAATTCCTCAGAAGTGGACAGCCTATTCCTTCTTTAGAGTCTGTTCTGAGTCTGGAAGCGCTACTGAAAACTGTTCAGTTTGGGTGGCCCTGCTGGTATTTGAAATAGAAATGACATCATTTCCAGCACCATAGCAACATCACAGTAGGACATGCTGACAGACAAATGTTGGTATCTACTCCTATATGTTGTTATTGCCATTACTGCAGGATTACATATGTAATAGTACTTTTCTTTGTTGTCTTTTACTCTGTGTACCTCCTAGTGTCTTCCTTTGCCTTAAACACGTACAACTCTCTTCTTCATTGTAGTTTGTCAATGGCAATATTTTCAGTGGATCCCTTTCATGTATTTAAAAAGTCTCAGGTTTATGAAACCATTTAGGCATTTAAAATAAACAAGCCTGAGCAGAGTGGATTCAAATGAGGATTGCAATCAATATTCTGAGTCTCTAAATGAAAAAAAAGATATTAAACAAGTGAATGACTAAGCAAATAATTTATGTGTGAATATGGATTCAGTCTTAAGCAACATTAAGTATTCATCACGAGTCTCTGGAGTTTCACTAGGTGGCTAGGGTTCCTTAGTCTCTAGGAACTCATTGTCCACCTAGATGACAGACCTATGCCCAATTCTGCCACTGACAGGCTGTGTGGTAAGGATAAGCCAGATGCAGAAATGACCTCAGAGGGTGTGTTGGGGAGGGGGTGCAAGGGGTTCCGAGAAGCTGGCCCCAGAAAGATTCTTACGCTTTACTTGAAAAAAAGAACGGGGTTCACCAGACGCAGGAAGGAGGAGGTGTTTTAAGAGGTAGAAAATAGCAGGATACATTCCGACCAGACAGAAGCAAGAGCCGAGGATGTGCCTGCCCAAGAGGGCCCCACTGCCTGATCCTGCAGACAGCGCTCTAGATTTTAGTCTTTTCTATTTATTCCTTCATTTATTTATTGGCACATTGGTTCTGAACAGTTTTCTAGTGGTTTTCCTGCGCTCTAAAGTAGGCACAATTTTATTCTGCAGCGAGTTTGTGGAATCGTCAACCTCAGGCACCATCAAAATGAATCTCTCCCAGTTCATACCAGTGATTCTGTCCCCACCTACCCACTCACAGCCACCTAGCTTCCCTCTCATCTCTCGCCCTGCTCACCTGCCTGTACCCCAGGCAATTCTGAAGTTCCCTAGCGAAACTGTCTCTCATGTATTTTCCCTGCTTTTGCTCTTCCTACCCTGCAGCCCAGGAAACCCCTCAGTCCACCCAAACCAGGGAAGTTGGTCTTTCTAACATGTATTTGGAAACCTGATTAACCTGCTCATGCTTTCCTGCTCATGGCCCCTCCTCCCACTGCCAAGACACCAAGCCATAGCCTTAGCCAAATGTGCCGGGGCTCAGATCACCCCCAGCAGCCAGTCCCTAGTACATGTTTAGGATAGAGCTGCCACTCTGCGAGATTCGGGAAGAGATTTTATCCCTTCTTCATAACTCAGTCCTGTCCCACCCCCACCCCACACCACCCCCACCTTAACTTCCACAATCCAGCAGAGAGTGAGAATTCACAGAAGGTGTAAAGATATCGAAGAAAGCTTAAATGGAAGAGTCATTCCATCGGCTGACACCACCTAAATGGATAGAGCCATTCTCAAAGGTCCTGGTCCACTGCCTGGCTTCACCTTGCAGAGCCCAGACCACACTTGGTACACTATAAACTTCAGACTCAACTGTCAAAAGAAAAAGACTCTGTCCCTCTAATTTCAGACCTACTTCCCAGGGAAGCAGGGACTCTTCTGTTCCTGTCAGTTTCTGCTTATGTATTAATGTTGTTGTGATCCACCATCAAGTCATTTCTAGCTCATAGTGACCCTACATACAATTGAAGGAACACTACCCGGTCCTTGCCATCCTCATAATCATGTCTATGTTTGAACTCACTGTTGCCTCTGATGAAAGACCTTCCTGCTTTTCTCCGCTCCTCTACCAAACATGATGGACGTCTCCACGGACTGGTCCCTAATAGTGACATGTCCCAAGTGAATAGGATGAAGTCTTGCCGTCCTTGCTTCTGAAGCACATCCCTGGCTATACTTCTTCCAAGACAGGTTTGTTCAATACTCTAGTAGTCCCCCACAGTAATTTCAATATATTTGCTAATAGCATAGTTCAAATGCAGCAATGCTCCTTCCATCTTCCTTATTCATTGCTCAACTTTTGCATTAAACGAGGCTATTGAAAACATCATATTTGGATCAGGTGTACCGTAGGCCTCAAAGTGACATCTCCGCTCTTAAAGATGTCTTGTCCACAGATGTTCCCTGTGTTTGTATTGTTTGGTTTCTTGACTGTTGCTTTTGTGGGTGTTAATTGGGGCCCTAAGTACAATGAAATCTTTGGTAATTTCACTATTCCCTCTGTGTATAGGATAATGCATATTGGTCCAGTTGGCAGGATTTAAAAACAATATATATTTTTTGCCTTGTGCCATGGTATAATCTATCTAAAGACTGTTGTCTTTTTCTTTGTCTTCATCAGTAACTGCTTCAAGTTCTCTTCCTTTTCAGCAAGCAAACTTGTGTCATCTACGTACTGGATTTGTTATTGAGTCTTCCTCCAACTTGCAGACAGTCCAGCTTCTCGAATTGTTTGCTCAGCATATCACTCAAAGGGAGAAAAGAGACTGCAAGTTCAAATATCATTATAGAGACCCATCGATTAAGTCCTCGACAGGACAAAGTAAAAAGACAAAAACCATGTACCTGGATGAGGGAGATCACCAACACAAAGCCCTCAGGATGTCTGAGGATTCGCAGAAACTCAGCCACTTAAGTAGGGTCTACAGAACAATAAGAATTGTCATCGAAACATGATTGGTGCCAAATCCGTTCATCATAGTTAGCAGCAGGGCTACAGCAGCTGGAGGGGGCCTGTGATTGGAATAGGTACACTGTTCTAGATAGAAAGCTGACATCATTGGTTCAGGGCCCTCCAAGGAAGGCAGTCAGGGTATGACTCATGATCTTGCAAAGCCTAGTATCCCAAATCCCATCAAGAGCACCCTCAAGGTGCAAGTTTCTAAGGGCCAGACTACCCCTCCCTGAGGTGGCGAGGGAAGTGTAACAATCCACTTTCAAACACGCTCAGCTGGAGTGTAAAGCTGTCCACACTACTGGTTAATGCTCTGAGAGAATTCAATGGAGGTTGAATCTAAGGGGAGACTCTAAAATGGATTTAGGGCTTTCACTGTAAATGGTTTGTGGGTAGTATGATGGAGTTGGTTGTGACTCATAATGACCCTATGCACATCAGGGGTAAACACCACCCGGGCCTCCACCATCCTCACAATTGTTTGAATGCTTGAACCCATTGTTGCAGCCACTATGTCAATTCATCTTGTCTCTTTCTCTGACCCACTGCTTGACCAAGCATGATGTCCTTCTGCAAGGACTGGTCTCTCCTGACCACATGTCCAAAGTACACGAGATGAAGTCACACCAACCTTCGCTCTTGGGAGCATTCTGCCTGTACTTGTTCCCATTCTGGCAAAGAACTTGTTTGTTCTTTTGGCGGTCCATGGTACTTTCAATCCTCTTCGGTACACCACAGCGCAGATGCATCCATTCTTTGTGGGTCTTCCTGCTTCAGTGTCCACTGTGCACAGTCATAAGAGACAATGGAAAACACCATGGCTCGGGTCAGGCACTCTTTACTCTTCAAAGTCACATCCCTTTCAACACTTTGAAAAAGCCTTGGACAGCAATGTGTCCTTTGACTCCTTGGCTGCTGCTTCCGTGAGCATTGATGGTGGATCCAAGCAAGATAAAATCCTTGACAAGGTCGACCTTTTCTTATCCTGATATTACCTAGTCGTTCCGTTGTGGGGGTCTTGGCCTTCTTTTCATTGTATTGTAATCCATAGTGAAGGCTGCAGTCCTTGATCTGCATCAGCCAATGCTTCAAGGCCTCCTCACTTCCTGCAAACAAAGTTTCATCATCTGCATATCATAAGCTATTAATAAGCAACCCTGATGCCACAGTTATCTTCATATAATCCAGCTTTCCTGATGATTTGCTCAGCATGCAGATTGAAGAAGCTTTGTGCAAGGACACAACCCTGATGCACAGCTTTTCTGATGTTAAGCCATGCAAGAGTCCCTTATTCTGTTCCCACAACTGCCTCACGATCCATGTACAAGTTCTGCACGAGCACAGGAGTGTTTTAGAATTCTCATTCTTCTAAGGCCATCTCTAGTTTGTTATGATTCTCATAGTTGAACTCCTTAGCCTAGTCAATAAAACACAAGTAAACTTCTTTCTGGTATTCTCTGCTTTCTGCCAAAATCCACCTTACATTAGCAATGATATCCCTTGTTCCACATCCTCTTCTGGATCCAGCCTGAACCTCTGGCAGCTCCCTGTCAATGCACTGATGCAACCAGTATTGGATGACTTCAGCACAATTTTACTTGCATGTGCTATTAATGATATTGCTCTATCGTATGATAATTCTGTTGGGTCACTGGAAGACTCCAGTTTATAGTCGGGTCACCTACAGTTGGGAAAGGTGACCTAACTGTAAACTGTAGCCCTTGGAAAACTCCAGTGCTCAGATTTTAAGCTCTAATACAATACAGATAGAATACTTGTAGTGAAAGGATAAGACACCACAGTTTATGTAGGGCTGTGTCAGTTTAAATAATCTCCCTGGGTGGTGCAAATGGATAAGTGGTTGACTATTAATTAACTGTAAGGTTGGCAGTTCAAACCCATGCAGAGGCATCTGGGAAGCAGGCCTGGTGATATGCTTCTGAAATCATGAATCCCTTGGGGAGTTCTACCTGCACTCACAGAACCACTCTGCGTCAGAATCAACTTGATAAAAATTCACTTTTCCCAAAGAATTTGGCCTTTGCTCTTGGTTCCTAAGAGACAAACTTTAAAACCTTAGGGATTAAAGTGTTTTTGAAGAGGCCTACAGTCCACCCTGGCGGTGGATATATGCTAAGAAGGTAAAGGGACTCAGGTGAGGGCTAGTCAAACCTGAGAGACTACCTTCATTTATCCAAACAAACGTGCTGAAAGTGAGTGCCAAGATTTCCTGGTTGGTGAAAATATGGATGCATGATGGTGGGGGATGGGTGGTGGGGGTGGCTAGTAATTAGGTGGAACCCCTCTCTCCCCTGCCAAGACAATGTCATGGGAGCCTTAGTAAACGGGACATTAAAATAAGATCCAGAGATTTGGAACATCATACAAAGGGGGCAGATTTCTGTTAAAAAAAAAAAAAGATTACTTGTGATGGCAAGAAAGACAAAAACCGTAATATTAGTAAAAGAAAATCTCTGGATGCCAACACTGATCATACTGAGAAATATATGACAAAAATTTAAACAGCCATCACACAGATGGTGAAAAATTATCAACACCGTTCATACAAGCGAAAAGATGCCAAGTCTAAGGGAAGCAATAAAGCAACCCAACTCACTGCGATCAAGTCCATGCTGATGCCCTCAGGCCAGAGGAGAACTTCCCCTCTGAGTTTCCAAGACTGAACTGTTGAAGGACTGTAACTCTGAAGGACTGGCGGCATGCTTCAAAGGGCTCACTTGGAGGTCAATGGCAACACCAGTGGCACCAGGAGTGATGATCCTTTTGTGATGCATTGTGAATCCTACCTTCTATGCCCGTGGTTATAGCCCCTTTTGAGAAGCAGTGTTCCCTTGTGCGCATGATAGAATTTACCTGGGATGTAGTCTGAGTCTGCCTTGTTCATCAAGTCACCCCCTTGGCTTCCTTGGGTTGTTGAAAGACAAAACCCGCTTCTCACGGAAGAGAGCTATCTCAGAAGCAGGATGCAGAGAATTCCTGAGATCAGCAAGGAACAGGAACCACCAGTGGAGCCCGTTGTAAATCTCTGCCGGACACGATGGAGGCGGCAGAAACCATGCCACGCTGACCAAGACCAAAGGCTAGAGCAGAGGGGCAGCTAGGAGACTGGGGGGCAGCGCAGTGAGAGAGCTTCCTGGCCCAAGGAGGCAGAGGCCAAGGAACCAGGCCGCTGAGAGGCTGAGGACTAGAGATGGCCTGGCTGCCAGCTGAGAAGGGGTGTCGCTGGGAACTAATGACTGTAGTGTCAATGTCTCCTGACTTATGTCCCAGGCTTGTGGGAACCTGGCAACTTCTGCGATAAAGTCTCTTCATTGTTCAGTGTTGTTATGAGTCCTGTGAGGCCAGTGCAACGAACTACACCGCCAAACACAGGGTGTGTTTTTTCTCCTCTTTTTTTTGGTGTCTTGGCTTGTAGGCCTGTTCCTGGACTTCTCTGGGGCACTGAGTCAGAAGCTGCATTGGCTACACCACATCAGCTCGCATTTCTTAGAGGGTTCCGGTATATTTTCAGGTATTAAATTATACAAATTTATTAATTTATCATCCTAGTTTTAGGTCTTAGAAGAAGTCAGACCCACAAATTAAAAGATAAGACCCCAAACAGTAAGAAATATTTGAAAAAGAATTAAGTCTTAAGGACCTTCTAAAGGAAGCTGCATATGGACCCAAGGTGGCTGGTTGGTTGCGCATTGAGCTGCTAATCATAAGGTCCGGGGTTTGAACCCAGTCATCACTCTGCAGCCTTTAAATGATGCAAAGGTTTGGAAACCCAAAGGGGCATTTTTTCTCTATCACATAGGTCACTATGAGTTGGAATCAATTAGCTCGCAGCAGGTTTTCTTTGGGCACGAGGAGCCATGCCGTACACGCAAAGACTACACATTGGATACTGCAAAGGTAGAACAGAGCCTGAGAAAGTTCGAAAAGACAATTGAAAAGGGTCTATATATGGAAGGTGTGGGAGTAATTTAGAGTACTGAAAATGACTTCATAGCAATTTCATAAATATTTTGAGAATCTAAATTTTCTTCCTCAAATTATGCAGCAAATATTTCAGAACAATTTTAATACGTAGAAGTCAATGGATGAATTATGTAATGCTTTAGAGGTAAAGTTTACTAAGCTTCTTTATAAGAAAATTTCTAATTTTTCTTTTAAGAGTTTCTGTGTCCAGGTGGAGAACTGGTGCCATCTTACAACAAGACTTGGACATTTTCAAAAGAAGACTGCAGGGTGGAGGCAGGTCTGACCTCTGCCTTGAGGCAATTGTCTGGGCAGATGGGGAGATGGAGTCTCCTTCCCTTTGGTGAGGCTGATGGAGGTTAAATGTGGCCTCTGAGATGCTTTCAAGGGAAGTAGTGGGGAAGCCCCACAATTGTAACCAGCAAATCAGAATTGAGGGACTTCCTGGGGACTTCCAAGCTTTGCAGCTGACATCTGAACTCCTGGACCCACTTGGCAGTCTGGGGACTCTGTCCTTTAACTTGTAGGTCTGACCTCGCTCCAGCTAATGGAGATCAGAGGAAGTAACAGAGGTGGAAGAGAAGTGAAAAGTGGGGATTTTTATATTTCCCATACTTGTGTCAACTGCCCAAGTTAAAAAACTTTATTTCTCAACGGCTCACGTAGCTATGGAAGAGTTTGGGGATTTTTCACTTGATCTTCGTCAAGACCGAGAAGCAAAAATATTTGAGGTTGTTTACAAGATTATCTAAAAGGGAAATCAGTAGGGAGGTGTTACTTATAACACATATACTAACAAATACTTTTTCCCCCTTATTCCATTTTTCCTCCTCTCAGGCAGAGAGATGGATACGATGGCTGGAGCATGTATGACCGCTCTATGGCCCGAGAATAGAAGCCTTTCATTAAGATTCAGTGAGCAGTAAGAGGGAAGGAGACCTAGGTCTTTGTAGACTAAGGAGCTAGCCTACACTTTTGATTATGTACTTACATCCTTTTTTTGAAAAACAAGGAAATACATTCTCATGTTCTTAAGCCACTCACTGTTATTTGGCGTTTAAGCTTATCCAACGGACATAATTGGCCCTGATTGGAAGGGCACTCAAACTCATAGAGACCCTGGAGAACAGAGTAGACTTGCCCCTGGGTGTTTCAGAGACTGTAGCTCTTTACAGGAGTAGAAAGCTTGGCATGCTTGACAGTAGTAATGTCTCCTTCCCTATGAAGAAATCCCAGCCCCTGCCAGCAGGGGGTGGCCTTGCCCCATGACCCTTAATAGGAGCCGCATATCATTACTGTAGTTCAACATGAATGCATTCCGTACCAGTCGATCTAAAATAACAATGTACATGAGACAATTGTGGCCTAGTGGGAGTCAAACTGTCTCGGACACCAGCCAATTGCTCTAATGTGAGACTCAGCACTAACCTTTTCTTCTGCTTTCTCTACCCAGACCCCAACTCCTATAACTAATCCTTGGAGAACATTCTGCTTTCTCTACCCAGACCCCAACTCCTATAACCAATCCTTGGAGAACAAGGAGCGCACAGAGCCATAGTTCTGAATCAAGTAAACACAACAATGTTATTTTAAACAGAGCAATGAGCCCCTCGTGCGAAAGGTATTTAGGATCATGATAACTTTACACTTTTCGATATGAAACAAGGGTCATATATTGGCTTTGTATTTATACACTAAAAGTTCCCCTTCTGGGGAGAGAGGGGGAACTGATCACAGTGATCGACACCCCGCCTGAGGGGAACAAACAACAGCAACGTGGGTGAATGGAGACAGCATTTGGTGTGAGATATTAAAATAATAATTTATAATTTATCAAGGGTTCATGAGGGTGGGAAAGTGGGGGAATGAGGGGGGGGGGAAGAAGCTGATACCAAAGGCTCAAGTAGTAAAGAAAATGCTTTGAAAATGATGATGGCAACATATACACAAATGTGCTTGATACAATTGATTTATGGATTGTCCTGAGCTGTGAGAGCCCCCAAAGCAATAATTAGGAAAAAAGTTCCCTTCTGGTGGTTCCAATAAAAGGAGATTCTCCTGGAAAGCCAACCAACTACTGCCTTGGAGCCCCTTCCAACTCATGGCGACCCCATGTGGGTCAGAGGACAACTGTGCCCCATAGGATTGTCAATGGCTTTTTTTTCAGAAAGACATCACCAGGCCTTTAGTCTAGGATGCCCCCGAGTAGATTTGAACTTCTCACCTTTCAGTAAGCAGCAGAGTACATTCGTTGTTTGTATGATTCAAGGTTTAGTCTACCACAAAGGAATATTTCAATCTTGATTCCCCACAAAATGAAAAATGCACTTCAAAAGCAAACACACTACCCCCGAGTTGATCCTGATTTATAAGGATCCCTCTATAGGAACAGACAGGCACAACTTTCTCCGGAGGAGTGGATGGTGGGCTTAAGCTGCCGACCTTGTGGTTAGCAGTTCTGCACTCATCCCAAGAGTGCCTCCAGGGCTCCTTCCCTGGAGAATAGTCTGGAGCAAACTGCGGTGATTTTTTCCAGCCTGCACTTATCAAAGTTTCAACAACAACAACAACAAAGGTATAAGCTCAATCATTAAGAATTTGCTTTGAGGGGAGTAATGAGTCGGAACCAACTCAATGGCACCTTAACAACACCCACATCTCAAAATAATGAAAGTACTCGACCAAACCCAGTGTCAGCAAGTACACTTCTGTTCAGAGTGACCCTACGTAGGGTTCCCGAGGCTGTGCATTGTTAGGGCAGACAGCCTCATCTTTCTCCTTCAGTGTGGCTGGTGGTTTTAAACCACTGACCTTAGGGTTAGCATCCCAATGCCTAACACACAATGCCACACTCTCTTAAAAATAACAACCCACTCACAACTAACCGACAAAGGATTTTGTGGTGTTAAAAGTAAAACAATATGTTTTTTATTAACAATTTCAGACCACATTTCTCTGATACCATCTGAGCTTTCCTTAACTACCTCTAGGTCTACATTGCAACACAATAGTTAAGACTTGGGGGATGTTGTGTTTCTTCCTTTCCACTTCAACTGGATTGCTTATTAGATAATAACAAATCATGTAGAATAGTCAACTCAACATGTCTGAAAAAAATATTGGCTTCTTTCTCCCTTATCTCTTCAAATCCCATGCAGAACATTTCCAGATACAAGTATAATAAAGCCCATGGCCACTGGACAATCACAAAGTGGGACGAAAGACCAAAACTAACCACTCAAAGAAACTGCAACAGTCAGAGGCTGTATTTCCATATTAATTTGTTGCCATGATTGTTCTGAGCTATTTTATGACTGTTCTGTGTTTTAAAGCAAACGCAATTCTATTTTGAGGGAAAGAGTTTATAGAATCATAAACTCCAGGCATCACCAGGACGAATGTCTCATAGTTCATACCAGTATAAACACTACTCTGAGCTTCTGTCTACCTTACCACGGTCACTTACATTTCTCCTCACCAGCTGCTCGGTGCTCATCCCCACCAATGTGCCTCAGGCATTTCTGAGAGTTTCTATAAAATGCTTTCTCCGGGTATTACTCTAAGGTTCAAACCTGTTTCCTCCCTTCCAGAAGCCCCTGAGGATAGGGCTTAGCACATAAAAACAAGACACACTGCTAATTTATTTATGTTTGCTCTATTTTAGGGTATACATATAGTAAATGATCATTACATGTATGTTTCCTCAAAGTTCAAATGTAATGGAGTATTACTATATATTATCCAGTAACCTTTTGTGAGTTACAGAGTTTGCTGTTTTGGTTTAAGGGAACAGGGAAAAGATGAGCAGATTCTGGACCCAATTGAGGGGATTTCCCCAGGAAAAGTCATTGATTAGAAACGAAACAGCCATACCCCACTGGGTGTTAGTCAGGTTTTTCAGGTTAGCTTATGTCCTCTTGTTGCTCTACTGTAAAAAGTCTTGGGTGCCCTCTTGGGTTCTGGGTATATCCAGGGTCAAGTTAAGGATACTGAGCAAAGGGCTAGTCAATGACCACTGACAAGTGTAACAGTGTGTTAATATAGCATGGGAATATTGTAAACATTCCATGTTCACAAATGCTTTTTTTCTATCCTTATTAACCCCCTTCTTAAGGATATCTGAATTGAAAATTACTAAGATTCAATCCCTTGCTCACCGCATGCGCGCGCGCGTGGTTTAGCACAAGGATCTCAGGAGCTAAAGGCTGCACTCCAGTACCGGTTTTCCCATCTTTCTCTTGTAAAAGATTTCATTGTGAATCAGGTGAAGGTTTAGAGAGCAGATCATCGGTTTTACAGTTCACTTTTCATATACATTTTATTTCAGCTCATTCACTACAATCTCTTCCATGCAATACCACATATCCCACTTCTGATCTGTGTTTCCTGTTTGTCTGACCCTTCCGAACTTTCACCCTGGCTAAATGCTTCCCTGTAGTGGTTGACTATTCTAAGGCATGAGTACCTCATGAGTGTTATTGGTACCCTTATAGACTTGTCTATTGCTTGCCTGAAAATAGAGCCATGGATGTGAGGGCAGGGCCTTAGTCTAGGGCACTCCACCAGTTTCTAGCTGACCAGTAAGCTTGATCTCTTTTATGATGTTGAGTTTTGTTCCTCAAATAATCACTATGTTTTCAAATGGTTGTCTGTGAACTGTCCCCAATTCCTCCAGATGCCCGAGAGCACGCACTTCTTTCTTTTGTAGCTAAGAGTTTTATAGCTATATAATTCACTTACCATATACTTCAATAGTTCAATCCTATTAAAAGGAGTTGTACGATCGCCACTATAATCAGTCCTAGGATGTTTTCTTCCTTCTTGTTCTCATAGTTATTAGCTCTCCATTTCCCTCCAACCAACCCCCCCAGGCCCTCAAGAATCATTAATCCAATTATTATCTCTATAGATTTACTTATGCTGGATTTCATATACTGGAAAACACACACACACACATATGCACACACACACGCACACACACACGCATGCACACACGCACACACACGCACACACACACACGCACACACACACACACACACACGCAGAAATGCCAACCAAACAAAAAAATTCATCAATTACAAAATAAACCAGAGAAAAACCTCAACTTAAAAGAAAGCAGAAAATATTAAAAGGCAGAACACATTTAAAGGGGTCACCAGGGAGATCAAGTGTAAGGTGCTAGACCTTAACCTAACTGATTCTGCAACAATACACTCTTCATTGCAGTCTGCAAGATAGCACGACCCTTCCCACTGCTGGTCTGTGGCCAGAGAGGTTTTACCAGTCTTAAACCAAGAATGGTTCCCCTTCACCTTCTTTTCTTTCTTTTTCTAAATATAAAACAACTTGAAAAGGGGTCAAAGGGCAGAGCACATGATAAGATATTACATTTTGACCCAACTACATCAGTCTCATTGACTTACAGTGCCCACTGTCAACAGCAAGGTCATCCACACTCCTCGCATGTAGTCACAGGCTTAATCCAGGTAGGGACCTTACAAGTGGATTATAGGCCTCCACTATCATCCACAGCCTTCTGCAAACTGGGCATTCACAATTTAAGTTCTGACATAATTTCCTCCTTCAGACTTCGGAGAGCACACGGTCTTATTACCATGAATTTCAGAAGGAGCCTGGGCAGAAGCAAAGAAAACTAGAGAGGGTTCAGATCATTGGACTTTGGAAGGACAGAAGCACACGAGAAGGACACTCTACAGGCATCAGCCTTCTCAAATGAATGGTCAAATCACATGAAACTGTCATCTGTGGAAGTCAACAATGGCTAAATGTTCAAAATAGTACATAGTTAACCAGATCCCCCTGGCTAGGCTGGCTTTCTTTTACATCCTTCAGAGTCTATCAGTTAAAGAGTTGTAACCATGTCTTTTGTCATGTGTGCCGTCTTCCCTCTGAAGCCTTAGGTTCTTCTGGCCTCGTGGCAAAGGAGATGGGTGTTCACAAGGGAAATTAGCCACACATTCCGTTTCTTCTTCCTTGTCCCACCTTCCTCTGCTGCTGCAGCTGTACAGAAAGCAATGATGCCCGGGAAGGTCACTTACAGGCTTCTCTCTCCCTCTGACTGTGGTGTGAGGGAACATTTATGGAGCAAATTTATTTTCCATTCAACAATTTGTACGTATTTTGTTTTGTGTCTGTCACTGGTTGCAATTCCCTCTAGGTTAACAGCACTCTTCCCACTTTCTCCTTCAGTTCCACTTTCCTGCCCCTGGTGGCCTTCTGAGCCTTATTTGTTTTGGGGACAAATGTTGCCCTTTGGTTTCCATATACTTGACTGTTCTTCCCCCCATTCTTTTCATGTTTTTTTCTTTTAAAAATCATTTTATTGGGGGCTCATACAACTCTTACCACAATCTATCCATCCATTCATTGTGCTGACTGGTCTTATGAGTGCTATTGCTTACTTTATAGATCTAGATCAGTTGTTTGTTGAAAGTTGATTTCTAGGAGCGGGTCCAGTTTCAGGTTTGAAGCATGCCTAGACAAACAGATTTGGGGGTTCAGCTAGTCTCTATCAGACAGTAAGTCTGGTCTTTTTCATGGTTTTAAAATTTTACTCTATATCTTCCTTCCACTTTGTCCAGAACCTTCTACTGTGATTCCCATCAGAGTGGTTTGTGGTCATAATTGAACACAAGCAAGTTCTTTTGGTCACTGTGGAGGCATGACTAATGGTATCCATTAGTCATTTGAACTGTTTCCTTGAATCTGTTCTTTTCCTCCCCATTCTTTGATCCAGACAGAGAGAAAGGTGCATCTTAGGTGACTATTTGAAAGTCTTTCCCTAATCATCAAAGTAGAATGTGAATATTGTCTGTGAACTATGCTATTGCCAACTGACTGAGATGTTCCCCAGAATTATGTCCAGATTAGCCTGCTGAGCAATTTGGTATCTTTGCAGCTGGAGATCACTTGAGAGAATTTTTCAAGAACTATGACTCTTTCATCACAACTCCTCTTTTCGACACAATCAATTGGGACTGTATATGTGGACCTGGCCAGATGAAATACACTGTAATCAATCAGATTGACTCCATCTGCAGAAAGAGATACTGAAAAAGCTCAGTATTAGCAGGCAACAGGTTACAGGTAATTGCCTTTTCACTGTATGCCATGCCAATTTATAAGAGGTTGTATAGAAATGCCTTACTTTCAGCTAATGGGGGAAACCTATATCCCAATGGAACATGGATTGAGGAAAAAACACACGGCGTTGACAGAAAATGAAAGACTTTATGTTTTTGACCTATATAAAAAGTTTCATTTCACTTAAGGTGTGAGAAATCTAAATTATACCAACATTTTGTACCTGTAATGAAGAAAGCATTCAAAATAAAGTTGGGTATGATGCAGAATAGGCAAAAACTCAAATTCAAAACTCACAGTCACTCAACAGCAGATTCTTACACAAATGACCACGAGGGACAGGCTAGAACTGCCCCTGAAGGCTTCAGGGACTGTAAGGGTTAGGGGGGAAGAAAGTCTCACCTTTCTCTCAAGGATCAGCTGGTGGTTTCGAATACCTAACCTAGTGGTTAGTGTCTTGTAATCTTCTCCCATTTCTTTACTCTGTTCAGTTGTTTGATCTTGAAAGATGTTGAACCTAGATACACTACACTAGTCCTGCCCATTTAATATAACAACAGTCTATTCCCAAATTTTATTACAATCACAGGTTATGATTTTGGGTGGACAGAATTCAATCCACTTCAGTGTTCATTAAAATTGAAACTATGTATACTTCTTGGCCCAGCAATTTCTAAATCTAATCATTAATGCTATCGTTTTATCCACACATTTGTGAAAGGCTCTCTCACATATAATAATATTCTTTGTAGAATTGTTTTAAATACTAAAGGATTTAAAATAAATGAAATGGTCATCAGTATCAAAATAAAATGATAGCACACTAGTAACAGAATACAGCTCAGTCATTACAATGGGCAGCTCTATGTGTGCTGAAATGGATATTTCTCCAGTGTATTTTAAATGAAAAAAGTAAGATTAAGAAGTGCAAGTTGTTTAAGAACATTTAGGATTGCTTATGTAAGTATATACAGTCTAAATTTTACCAACACTTTTTACCGGTAATAAGGGAAAACATGAAAAATAAAGTTGGGTAATATGCAGGGTAGGCCAAGGTGTTGGGAAATGAATACTATCATACAGTTTCTCTGGAAGATTGGAAAATCAGCTTTTAAAAGGAGATGACGACGAAGAAGGCTGGCTGGTGGGAGACAGAAATGGGAGAGTCATTAGCTTTTTTGGCCACACCTTCTTTTGTGTACTTTGAATTTTGCATGCTTACTTATAACATGTACCAAATATAGGTAATATGGAGCATATTGTATAGTTTAATGATATATAATATAATGTACGGTATACATTGAGGAGTCCTGGTGGTACAGTGGCTAAACACTCCATTGCTAACCCAAAGGTCAGGGGTTTGAACCCGCTAGACAGATGCAGCAGTTGATGTCCATAAAGATTACAGCCTTGAAAGCCGTGGGGCAGCTCCTAACTATCTTACAGAGCAGGGTTTTTATAGTGTGTATTATATATGCTTATTTAGCAACCAAGAAAACAGTCCTACTAACTGAAAAACAAAACACTGCCAAAAACACCAATTGCCGATTTATATAAAATCTCCTTTTATATTGGGATTCCAAGATAAAAGTTAGCTATTAACTTTACCACAACTTTGGCTATTGAACTCGTAGTTATTTCGCTTTTGCTATCTTGGATTCAGATCCAAACCATGGACTTTGCTAGCCAACATGCTGATGGTAAAGTACATCCAAACCCACAAATATTTTTTTTAAATTAGCACGAGTAGGTACAACTCATCTGCAAAAAGCTGAGGCAGTTCCTTTTCAGAAAGCCCAGATGGCCTTTGATTTTTGTCTCTGGATGATTTCTCTAAGTGGGATTAAAGGATAGGCAGGCATTTAAGTGACAACCAGGGCTGATGTTCTAGAAGCGAAGATTTCTGTGAATTTTTAATGTTCTCACCATGGACTAGCAGAGACGATCTTTCTCAGGCAGACATGAAAACAGAGAGAGGACTAGAAATCCCATTAGCTTCAGAGGCTAGTGCCAATAAATTTAACAGAAGTGGAAGCAAAGTATTTACTTGGTTTACGGCATTCCAAAGTTGTGCAGAAAGAAACTCTCAGATGAATTTAGATCAGTAAGTGACTGAGCCACTGACAGCAATTCACCAAATCCCAGAAGGCTTCATAAGCTCCTACTACGTGCTTAGAACCTGGGCAATGACTGGTAAGGCGTTTACCATCTAAATCCACTCCTTCCTGAAGTCTCCCAGGAGCACTAAATTCTGAAGAATATTTATATTGAGACAAGACCAAAAAGATATGATCTTGATAGCTGCTATTATTAAGCTGCCTTTTAGAGGGTCCCTAATTCCTGGCGATACCATGTACAGTGGAATAAAGCACCACATTCTCCTGTGCCATTCCCATAATTGCTTGATGATCTCCCAGGCTGAAAGTTCTGCTGAAAACTCCTCAGCCTCAGCCATGCACAAGTCTCCACTGATAGACAGGTAGAGGCTGTGGATGAGGTGCACTGGCTGGGAATTAAACCTCAACCACTGGCTTGGAAGATGAGAATTCTACCACTGAGCCTCCAGCAAAGTTTCTTTGACACAGAATGACTCAGATCTTTTCCATATGCTAATGAACAGCTTCAGACTCCAGGAGATGACATGGTACGCAACGCTTCCTAATATTGTTGTCAAGTGCCTTCCAGTAGTTAGACTCACAGTAAGTCTATGTAAAACAAAACACTGCCAAGCCTGCCTGCCCCATCCAGCTATGCTTGAGCCAATTGTGGCAGTAACTGTGCCAATCCATCTTGTTGGTATGTGAGTTAAAGTTTATTGTGCCAACCTGGCCGATAAGCATGTGTGAGTTAATTGAAGGGCGGAGAGATAAATGGCCCAGTGAGTCTTACCTTTCGAGTTCTCAGTCTCTTGCTGTGTGATGGTTGGGCCAGGGTGCAGCTGCCTTAGCCAGTTCCCTGCTTCAGCTGGCAAGGCTCACTTCCTGCAAGACATCCCTGAGGAGAAGCCTCATGGACCTACCCCGATGCAGCCCTGGGTGCTGGAGCAGCCATGTGGAGACCCCTGCCAGCACTGAGATGCTTACATGTTCACTGATTCAGCTTTCCTCCAGCAGTCGGCATCATTGCATGTGTTTTGTGAGATAGAGAAGGACTTTGTAGATTGATGTTGTAATGTTGGACTTGTGGGCTTGGGCAGCACTGGGTAGGGATATTTTCTTGATGTGCACTTACCCCTTATATAAAACTCTCTCTTATGCAGGAGTGTCTGGGTTTCTTTCTCTAAAGTACCCAGACTGACACAGTGTGCCAGTTCAGCTTTCTGGAGTCTTCCTCCTTTGCAAGGACCCTCTGTTTGACAATAGATGATGTCCCTTTCCGGAAGGGTTCGGATAACATATCCAAAGTGGCTGTGACAGTCTCTTCATCCTCAATTCAAAGAGCACTCTGGCTGTACTTCTCCTAAGACAGAATTGTTTGTTCTTCTGGCAATCCGTGGCATTTTCAGTATTCTTCTCCCGCACCACCCTATAGAGGCCTCAGTTCTTCTTCTGTCTTCCTTATGCATTGCCCAGCTTTTTGCATGTATTTGAGAAGACTGAAACTATCATGACTTGGGGCAGGCATACCTTAGTCCTCAAACATTACTTGACCACAAACATCTTTGTGTTGAGCAACTGAAGGGACGAATGCTCTATGCAGCCTTAAAACAGTAGAAACTCAATAACCTTAATGGACAGAGAAGCTCATTTAAATATGTGAAAAGCTGGATGACAAAATATAAATAAAATATTATAAAGTGAGTGGAGACTGATGAGTCCAAGATTCGCTGTGGATATAAAACACACTTTGAGATATGAAAGAATAAAGTCCCTTTGTATCCCCTTCTTCCTTCTCCTCTCTACCCCACCTCACAGGCTTCCTTTCACTACACACATACTTGCCTTGGAGAGAATTGTATGTAAATAGAATCATAGTATCTGTACTCTTTCTTGCCTGGTTTTTTCATTCAGTGTCATTATATTGATATCCATACACATAATTTTTTTAACTGATTGGAATTCCCTTGTATGGATAAGCCACCTATCGATGGGTCCTTGGGTTGTGATTTTAGAATTCTTTAAAAAGTTCTCCAACAATGTTTTTTTTTTAGGAATGTGAATATGTGTTGAAAATATTTTCTCCATATCTGTGCTTTCTCTTTTTATTTTCTTAACAGGGTCATTAAAACAGCATAGGTTGTTAATTTCAATGAAGACCATCGAAATTGTTTATTTGATTGAATTCTGCTCTAATCGTTGCCCAACCTAAGGTCATGTAAATTCACAAAGATTTTTCTATTTTGTTTTCTTTGCATAGATTCAGATTTTAAATTTAGGTTTATGATTTATTTTGAGTTAATATTTTTGAAGGTTAAAAAAATTCCCACCCCCGTCCCGTAAAATACAAGAGCAACCAATTTTCACCATCAAGTAAAAACTGGGGTTCTTTTAAAAATTAGCCCATAGTTAGTTGTATGCTGCTGCACTGACACAGCACCAAAGCGCAGGCTTGGTCCTGGTTCAGTGTCCGCTTTTGTTGCAATATCCAGTGCTCATGGAGTTAAGTTCTGAGAATGTTCCAGTAGTAAGGTAGGATCTGTTTGTGTTCTACCACGGTTATGCTCCTTGGGTTGGATGCTGTAGGGAGAGGCACGGTTTGCTGGCCCCATGTTGACCACCTAGTAGTCATCAAAGTCAATTGAGTTAATTTTTATTTCTGATATATTTTGGCATATTGTTATTCAATTGTTCCATGTCATTTATTGTTTCTTTGTCTAGCAGCAATTGACCAGATATATGTGGATTCATTTCTAGATTTTATATTTTGTTCTGATTTATTTGTTTATCTTTTGCTATGGCCATACTGTTTTGACTGTTGTAGTTTTATAGGGGAACGTTGGTGATGGAGTGGTTGTGAATTGGGCTGCCAACAACAAGGTGAGCAGTTCAAAACCATCAGCTGCTCCATGGGAGAAAGATGACACTTTTTACACCTGTAAAGAGTTGCCATCTCAGAAACCCACAGGGGCAGGTCTACTCTGTCCTATAGGATCACTCTGAGTCAGAATCGACTCAATAGCAGTGAGGTGGATTTTTGTTTTACTTTTGGGGTTTTCTAGTAAGTCTTAAAGTCAAATGTTGTAAGTCTCACAACTTTGTACTTTTTAGAAGCGATTTTAGAGCTCTTGGCATTTTACATTTCTCTATGAATCTTAGAATAAGCTAGTCTTTAAATATATATCTATATATTATGTATTTGTTATACATTGTTAATAATATAAAGGGGTTTCCTTCATTATCTTTTAATTCCATGCTTTTCCATACATTTCTTAAGTCCCCTGAATGTTATTGTTAGGTACCATTAACCAGTCATAACTCATAGATTCCTGATGGACAACAGAACAAAACACTCCATGGTCCTGAGCCTTCATCACAATCCTTGCTATGCTTCAGCTCATTGTAGCTGTCAGTTTGCCAAAATCCATCCCACTGAGAAAGTGCCTCTTTTTCATTGGCCCTCTGCTTTTCCACACATAACACCCTTCAAAGGAGCATTCTGACTGTATTTCTTCCAAGGCAAATTTAATTGCTCTTCTGGAAGTCCATGGTAGAGTTAATAATCTTCATTAACACCATAATTCAAGTACATCAAATAAAATGATCATTTCTCTACACGTCCTCCAGCTAGGTCTATACACTTCTGAAGGTGGGGTTTACATCTCTCTAAACCTTCTCTGAAGAATTCTATGTTCTTCTATTTACACAATGTCAAAACAGCAGTTTGGGTATTCTCAAGGGATTCTAATTGTGTCCCTTTGAAATGTTCTTTGAGTTTTGGGAGCAAGAAGCAGTCTCAGGGTTAAAATCAGGGGAAGGGCAGATCAGGTAAGTCTTTGCAGGGAATTCTTCGAGGCAGTTTTTGCCAGCCTGGAAGAAGGAGCAGATGCATTTGTCATGATGGGAGGAACTCCGGGTGCAACTTTCTTGCCTTTTATCTCACCAGTGTGGTTTTCAATTATCGTAAAACTTTATCATAAGCCCCCAGGATTGGCCTGTGTCCTTTGAGACAATCTACCAAGCTTACCCCTTGGGGATCCCCCAAGCAACATCAGCCTCTGAGTTGACATCTCTGCCTTGAATTTAACTGGCTAAGCAGGAGGCTACTGTTCTGATTGAACCTTGCTTTCTGGATACAAAAAATCAAACCAAACTCATTGCCATCTAGTCGATTCTGACTCATAGCAACCCTATGGGACAGAGTAGAACTGCTCCTATAAATTTCTGAGGCTGTGAATCTCCATGGAAACAGAAAGTCTCATCTCGCTCCCAAAGAGTGGCTGGTGGTTTCAAACTGTTAACCTGTGGCTAGCATCTCAACGTGTAACCCACATGGGACAGTATTAGTAAATTCAAGACTAATCTGTATAACATTGTCATTATCAGCCTCAATCTTGCTTAAACGATTATTGGAAAGATCAATTCCTTGAGCAAGCTGATATTTGCTCAAAGTTTTGCATACTTTCCCATTAAGCTGAAAGCTTGCTGAAATCTAGATGTTTGCTTAAGTTTTACAAGTCTGACCTTTATGAGATCCCAACCTCGATAGCTATGGCATCAATAGTCCTGCTGAAGTTTTCTTCCACCCCATTATAGAGACAAATCTGTTTAGCCTAAGGTTGCAAATAGAATTTTATCAAAAGCTGGGTGCCCTAACTGGACTAAATTGACACAAAATTAACATCACAGCAGACAGGTGAGCAATTCAGCATATTTTGATTGTCAGGGAGCCAAGGGAAGAAAGGGCAAGGTTAATGGCTCCAAAAAGATTCTGGGAGAGAGAGCAAATTGAGGCTGAGAAGCCATTAGCTTCAGTAGCCGAGATATTGCAGATGCCTTTTAAAGTTCAATTTCAGCAAAAGTGTGAAAACAGAAGTCCATTTCAGACACTTATGGAGACAGTGGAGACGAGGACACCTTTGCCATACATACAGACTATTTTAAAAGCTCAGCTGTGATACTGGTCAGTGGTTTGAGAGTGACCATGAGGAAGACGTGTTTCTGAAAAGTTTTCCTGATAGGAAACATCTAGGGTGCTGGCTGAATAGAAAGCATTTGTTTTTCTCCTTGTTATATATGACTGATACAAAACTTTTTCTAAAAACCCCAAACTTAAGTTTTAGAAAGATAATCTGCTCTCCAACTATACAAATAAAGATGCCTTCATATGAAATGTAAACACTGTTAGTAATAAATGTTCTCAAGTTGCACAGGGGGTGGAGGGCAGGAATTGATGAATTTTTCTGACTCAGATAGTCTAGTCATTTCTTCCTTTTATATGAAACAATTGGCAATTGCTTATGGAGGGGAGAAGGGATGGGGCAGAGAGCTATGGAGATGGGAGTGTGGTGGTGTGTGCTCATGGAGAACCAGGTCTCTCGGATGCCACTTTTGTGAACTTTTGCAGCCAGGATACTCCAGTGCCGGGGAGAATGTCCTTTCTCTTAACTTTTCTGTTTTGTAAGTAATGCAATATGTCTTGTGCACAAGACATTTTAAAATAAAATCCTGAGGAAAAACTACAAAGAAAATGGTGGAAATCTGTCGATAGAGTTGCCACTCTCCCAGGGTGGACCATAAATCCAATGGCAAATGTCCTACAAGAAATACCCTGAAGACAGAAATTGAAGAGGAGAAAGCCACATGAAGGCAAAGAACACCTGGTGCCACCAGAAGCAGGCAGAAACAGAAACTTTTGAAGGAAGTTCGGTCCTGCCAACAGCTTGGTTCTGGCTTCCAGAACCCTGAAGGAATAAATTTTGGTTATTTCAGGGCACAAAATTGGTAGTAAGATTTCACAGCAGCCCTGGGAAACCAATACAATAGAAAAACAAAATTTCAACTTGATGAAAATCCATCTGATTTGGGTTTTATAGATAGGTTATTTTTCTCTTCCTATGTTTAAAGGCGAATCAGAAATTGTAACAAAATGGAATATTATACACTCGTTACATTTTCATAGTCAAGTGTATGCTTGAGTCCATTGTCGTGGCTACTGCGTAGGGCCTTCCCACCTACAGGACTCTTCTTGCACACTTATATTGGACACTAGTCTGTTGTGTTCTATAAGGTTTTCATTGACTAATTTTCAGAAATATATGAGCAGGCCTCTTTTCCTGGTCCATGTTAGGGTGGAAACTCTACTGAAACCAGTTGGTGAATATATTGATATTTGAAAATACTGGTGGCAGAGTTTCTAGTAAAATAGCACCCTTCAAGTCACCACAAATGACAAACTGGCAGATGGGTAGTGGGAATCAGAATATGGAAATGATAAACCTAATCCCTCAAAGTTCTGAAAAGAGCAGAATGGTCCAGGCAAGCCAGGGGAGACAGAGCCACGTGAGGATCGTCTTGGAACAAAGGAATGATAAGGATTGCCAGCAGACCCAGAAAGAATCGCCATGGCCAAGACCCTGATTTGGACTTTTGATTTCCGAAACTGTAAGAAAATAAATTTCTTTTCTTCAAAGCAATGCGTTTATGGTATTTCTGTTATGATACCATTGGGAAACTAAGACACTGAGTAAGTGGTTGACTCTAAGAACCAACCTAAGTCTAGCCAGCTTACCCACCCTGTCAAAATCTATGGGATAAGGAAGACGAGTTTACTAACATGGAAAGACTGCACCTGGGGCAATCATGAATGTTCCTAAGCTGAAGGCTGGAAGTTTCAAGGAGAACCAAGTGAGAAGAGTTCAATTAAAAAATTAATTAATTAAAAGCTTACTGCCCTCAAGTTGATTCTGACTCATAGTCACCCAATATGACAGAACAGACCTGACCCACAGGCTGTAAGTCCTTAGAGGACTACACTGCCATATCTTACTCCTAAGAAGCTGACCTTAGCAGCTTAGTGCTTTAACCGCTACACTTTCAGGGCTCCTTATCTAGCTTAGAGCTGGGGAAAGAGGTGAGCAGATGATGGTGCATCCATGGAGGGAGAAGACAAGTTGTGTGTGCATCCTATAGGCTCACATCACTGGTTCTTCATTTTGATAATAAGACATGTCTTCATGGGGTTGGAGTTATTTAAGCCTGTCATAGATTGACCTCATCATAAGGCTGCTTGGTGGCACTGGGTTCTGAAGCAACTGTGGTGATGATTGTACAGTTCTTCTCGAGGTGATCGAACTACTGAATTGTAAGATATGTGAATGGTCTGCTAATAAACCTGTTAAAATTTAAAATTGAAACTAAAATAAAAGTTTTGGCAGAAGAGATTCTGAAACTAACTCTTCAATGTAGAACAGAAAAAGCAAAGCACCTGGACTGCTTCTGTACTGAAACACCCCCTATAGAGCCATCTCTGCACCACTCATAGTACCATGTAGTTCAGAATTAGCCAGATTCTATTTCAAATGTTTGATAGCATCATGAATATTGGCAAAGTCCAGTGTAAAATACTGATTCCTGCCCACACAATACTCCTAAGCCTTCAATTTTTATAGGGGACACACACACACACACACACACACACACACACACGAGGGGGTACAAAAAAAACAGAATTTTTTTCTAAAACTATGTATTTTGTATATATATATATATATATATAATTTTTTTTAACAAAACAACCTTATTTCCTTCAAAGTACTCTCCATTATACTTAATATATTTGTCAAATCTGTGATTCCATTCTTGGAAACATTTTTCAAACTCATCTGTTTGGACGGCTGACAGAACCTCCCTCGTTTTTTTCTTCGCCTCTTCTATGTCATCAATTTGCTGTCCTTTCCTGTCCCTCTTCATGCACAGAAACAAAAAGATGTTGCATGGGTGAGGTCAGGTGAGTAAGGTGCATGGGCCAAGAGAGGCATGCTATTTTTTTTTTTTTTGCCAAAACCTGGTGCATTGAGATGGCTACATGAGCAGGTAAATTTTCGTGGTAGCAAAACCAGTCCCCATCTGCCAGAAATCAGGCCTTTTTTCTCACACACTGTTACACAATTTTTTCAGAACTTCTAAATAGAGAGTTTGATTAAGTCTGACCTAGTGGAATGAACAACAAATGCTCTATCCTCCTCACATTGGAAAAAAAAAAAAGAAAGAAAGAGCATCATCTTGATGCTTGAATTCACTCGAGGAGCTTTGGGGGGCCGAGGTGACGATAGCATCTTCCACTGGCTTGACTGCTATTTGCTTTCAATGTTGTAAGCATAGCACCATGTCTCGTAATCAGTAATGACCTTGGAAGAAAAGTCTGGGTTGCTACAAAGCTTGACATGTTTCCACTTGACGCTTTTTGTGCTGGTCAGTCGGAACCCAGGCACAAATTTTGCAGCAATCCTTCTCATTCCCAAGTTGTCCGTTAAAATTTACTGAACCAAACTCCAACTGAGTCCAGATAACTCCCCATCTCTTCAATGGTCCATTGCTTTTCTTCATGCACAAGCACACACATTTTGTCCACGATTTTCGTCCATTTGGGAAGTTGACAGACATCCAGATCAAGGTTTGCCATCAATCAACATGTCATCTTTTTTGAAACAATAAACCCACTCATACACTTGAGTTGTCCCCATAGTGCTGTCCTTTTAAAGTTGTGTTCAACATCACAACAGTTTTTGTGCCATTTTCTCCCAAGCACGTTGTTCTCTTAAATCAGCAATCACATGCAAAAAAAAAACTATATTCAAGTGAAACATTGTTCTATGAAAAATTCACTGTGACCAGAGAGAACCTTCCCAGGTGATGCCTGGGTGCACTAATTCAGAGAGTTGACAGATGCTCGCCTAGTGGGAAAATTGCATACCATGAAAGTCCTGCCCAGTGGGGGGTATCCCTCTTGTCTGTCTGTATATATATGTGTATACATGTATTTAAGAAATTTATTGGGGACTCTTACAGCTCTTACAACATCTCATACATCAATTGTATCAAGCATATTTGTACATATGTTACCATCATCGTATTCTAAACATTTACTTTCTTTTGAGCCCTTGGTATCAGCTCCTCTTTTTACCCTCCCTCCCCCACTCCCCCTCGCAACCCTTTGATAAATTATAAATTGTTATTGTTTTCATGTTTTACACTGACTGCTGTCTCCCTTCACCTATGTTTCTGTTGTCCATCCCCCTGAGGGGGGAGGATTATGCAACCATCATTTCAATAAGTTCCCCCTTCTTCCCTTCCTTTCCCACTTCCCCCTGTCCTCCTAGTAGTATCACTACCCCATTTCTGTTCTGTGTCATGAACTCTTATCTGTATCCGTGTACATGCTCCAGTCTAGCCGGAACTGAAAGGCAGGATTAGGGTCACGATAGTGGCGGGGTAAGGAAACCTCAAAGAACCAAAGGAATATTGTATATTTCATCAGTGCTATACTGAGCCCTGGTTGACTCATCCCTTCCTTGTGACCCTTTTGTGAGTGGATGACCCATTGTCTACAGATGGGTTTGGGGTCTCTGCCCCCTACCCCCCTCATTCTCAACAATAAGTTTTATTTGTTTGGGATTTCTGGTGCCTGTTACCTGATTCTATTGACACCTCATGATTGCACAGACTGGTATGCTTCTTCCATATGGGCTTGTTGCTTCTCTGCTAAATGGATGCTTGCTTAACTTCAAGCCTTTAATACCCCAGATGCTATATATTTTGATAGCCAGGCACCATCAGCTTTCTTTACCACATTTGTTTATGCACCCATTTTGTCTTCAGTGATCATGTTGGGAGGGTGAGCATCACAGAATATCAGGTTGCTAGAACAAAGTGTTCTTGCATTGAGGCAGGGCTTGAGAAGAAGCCCAAAGTTCTTCCACTTCTTCAATGTGTTGCCATATAAATATATGTATACAAGATAATAACTATTTTCATGAATAAATATATTTATATAAGTGCACACCTATGTTTATACCTCTAGCCATAGCTTTGCATTCCAGATATTTCCTCTGTTTCCTTTTACCTTCCCCCTGCCCCACCAGCACACTTGCCCTTCTTCTGCCTCTTAGTAATTCCTCTCAGCTAGATTGTCATTGCTCCAGCACCATTGGAATCTCTATATCCTCCTCCTTGTTGCTTTTAGTTCCTTAGTTGTTCCCCTATCTATAGCATTGTTTGCTCACCACTCCTTTCCCCTGCCTCCTCCTCCCCTCAGGTCCCTCCAGAACTATCGTTCCCATTGCTTTCTCTTCAGGCTTGCTTCACATGCCTGCCTTGTATTGGTAGGCAAAACAACAGTTACAGAGACAAAACAAAAAGAAAACAAAGTTTAAATAAAAAGAGAAAAAAACAAAAGGAAAACGCCAGCACACAAAAAACCTGAAAAAACATGCATAATTACAGGTCTGTCCGCTGACTTTTATGACTATCTCCCCACCGGTCCTGGGGGGTTCTAGGAACTGCCTCTCCTAGCCTGAAGTCTATTTGGAGGCTCTTCATGGGCTTTTTGGCTTGACTTTGCTCCTGTTGCTGATCTGTTATGTTCCCTTCTTAATTTGTCCAATTATGGGGTGGTCAGACCAGATTGACACCCTACCGTGTGTCCCCAGTGTTGTCCTTGATTGTGGTATGCTCCAGTGACAGGGCATCATTTCTCGAGCTGTTGTTGGCCCCATAGTCCTCTCTGTGTGAGACAGCTCCATGCAGGGATGTCATCATCAGGACTTGGTGTGCCAGCAACACTCTAGTCCCGCTCTCTCTCTCTTTCCTTCTTGATTTGCTTCTGTATGGGCAGCCCCTCTCCCCAACCTATAGGTTAAGTGTGGTACTCTACAGCACATAATTCTGGTGGTGATGGATTGGGGGGGGGGGGTTCAGTTTTGCTCTGTTTGAAATCTCTGTTCATGAGTTGCTCTATGTGAGTGGTTCTCAACCTGTGAGTCGCAACCCCTTTGGGGGTCAAACAACCCTTTCACAGGGGTTGCCTAAGACCATCGGAAGACACCACTCCTCTATCTGTCTCCAGGTGGGTCCATCCACATGCAGATATGCCCACATATGAGAACCCGGCATGATGATATCATCATGCCAACCCCATCACATACACCCTGAACAAATACAGGTGTATGTGACAGGGTTGGCACCATAATGTACTTATGCACACCAGTCACACATATGTAGAGAGCAGTGACTGTGCAGAAAGCAGCTGCTGCATTGAAAACAGCTGCTGTGTTGAAAGCAGCAGTATTGGAGGTAAAATGACACTACATGAATTATAATTACTGGGTAAGTGTAAAATCATGTACTGTAAAATCATCAACTACTGCAAAAAAATATATATATATACACACACACACACACACATACCATGAGAACTTACTGGATGCTGATCAGTCTTATTATATTCAGCTTTTGATGATGTGAATACTGTCCCCTTGTGATAGTAAAAGGTATGTATATTAAAAAAATAATGGTAAATCATAGGAAACTTTAATGAACTATATTGACTGAACTATGCCATGTATCATCTTTTGTATTATTAAAACTATTTTATATATTTTCATTAGCAAACCATCCCATGACAATGGATCGTGTAGAGAAGAATGTTAAGAAAAGAAATTTTAGTGAGGATATTTTACAGTATGGTTTTACCTTAATCACTACAGTAGGAATTGAGAAACATGTGATTTGTTGTGAACTTCTATCAGTCGAATCTATGAAACTGAACAAACTAAAACGCCCTTTTGATAGCAAATATCTGAGCTTTGTCAGCAAGGATACCAATTATTTTATGAAGCAAATCTGAAGAACCCAAGAAAGCCAGACTTGACACTGGTGGCAAGTACCACAAACAAAACGTATCAGCCATTGGAGTTTCATATTTGGTGGCACTCAGAATCACCAGATCTATGAAACCTCACATCATTGCTGAAGATTAGCTGTTGCCAGTGGCCAAAGACATTGTTCAAGTTATGATCAGAGATGAATCTGTTACAAAATTGAGTGCCATTTCCTTATCTAATGACACTATCCACAGAAGAATAGATGTCATGACTGCTGATATTCTTGATCAGGTAATCCAGGAAATTAAATCTGCTCCACTTCCAATATTTAGCATCCAGCTTGATGAATCTACAGACGTTACTGGTTTATGTGAGGTATATTAATGATGGCGACTTTAAAGCTGAGTGTCTTTTTTGCAAACCTCTTAAAATGACAACTACCACGTGTGATGTATTTGACACAGTTGGTTCACTTATGAAAGAGCATAAAATTTCTTGGGAAAAAGTTTTGTGGTATTTGCATCGATGGTGCTCCAGCGATGCTAGGGTGCTTATCTGAGTTTCAACGTTTGTTACTGAATGAGTCACCAAAAGTCATCAGAACTCGCTGTATGATTCATTAGAAAATATTGTATTCTATTGGCCAATATTTTGTTAATGAATTTTACATCTATGTTCTTTAGAGATATCAGTCTGTAGTTGTCTATTCCTGTGGGATTCTTGCCCTGTTTGAGTATCAAAGTTATACTGGCTTTTTAAAATGAGTTTGGGGGTTTGCTTTTTTTTTTTTTCCCCTGTGCTCGGAAATAATTTGTGCAGGATTGGAGTTAGTTCTTCCCTGAATGCTTGGTAGAATTTTCCTGTGAAGCCATTTGGTCCATGAGCTTTTTTCATGGATAGTTTCCAGATAATCTTATCTATTTCTTCTTTTTTATGGATCTATTGAGGTTCTTGACCTCTATCTAATATAACCTAGGGAGGGATTGGTTTTCCAAAAATTTGGCTGTGTAATTGAATTCATTAGAATACAGGCTCTAATAGTACTTTATGATGATCTTTTTAATCTCTTTGGGGTTCATTGTGATTTCTCATATTTCATCTCTCATCCTGGCTATTGATGTTTGCTCTTACCTTTCCTTGGTGAGGTTTTCCAGTGATCTGTCAATTCTGTCAATCCTTTCAAAGAACCAGCTTTTTGCTGCATTGATTTTTTTGCATTGTCCTCTTGTCTTTCCACTGGTTTAACTCTCTTCCCTGATTTTTTTTTCTTTTGCTATTGGAGAGGTTGTTTTGTTGAGTCTGTTCTAGTTGCTGGAGGTTTTGTGATAGCGTATCACAAGTCATAAGTCTCTCTTCATTTTCATATATGCATTAATCACTATCAAACTTCCTCTGATAACTGCTTTTGCTGTATCCCATAGGTTTTGGTACATTGTACTCTTGTTTTCATTAGTTTCTAGAAACTTCCTAATTTCCTCTCTAATCTCGGCCAGTACACATTTGTGTTTCAGAAGATCGTTATTCATCCTTCAGTTGTTTGCCCTTGTTTTTGTGGTCATTCTTTTGTTGATCTCCAGATTTGTGGCTTGGTGGTCCAAGAGGGACATCTGAGTTATCTCTGTCTTTGAATTTACTCAGGCTCAACTTGTGTCCCAGCATATAGTCTACTTTCGAAACTGGGCCGTGTACACTTGAAAAGAATGTGAACTTTTTTGCATTTGGATGTAGAGCTCTATAAATGTCTATCAGGTCCAGTAATCTGATTGTTGTGTTTAGCTCTGTAGCCTCCTGACTGAGCTTCTTTTCCAGTCATCTATCTTTCTCTGATAGTGATATATTAAAATCACCTACTATGACTGTTGAGTCTGTGATTTATTTTATTTAATCTTTTGAATAGTTTATTTGACAAATTTCACAGGTCTCTCGTTAGGAGTGTATGTATTAATTATGCTTACGAGTTCCTGGTCTACCAATCCTTTGAGGATTATACAGTGCTCATCCTTGTCTTTTGTTATACTTTGCACCTTGAGGTCAATTTTGTTGGGCATTAGGATTGCAACCCCTGCTTTTTTTAAGTTGCCATTTGCTATATTTTTCCACTTGACTTGTATTCTTAGTCAATTTTTGTCTTTGAGCTTAAGATGTGTCTCTTGCAGGCAACAGATTGATGGGTTATGTTTTCTGAGATAGTCTGTTAACATTTGCTTATAATGGCCAAGTTAAGGCCCTTGACATTCAGAGTTATTACCACCATCTGTGGAATCATTTCTGTTGTCTCATACCTTTTGTGTTGGGTGCTTTCCTATGTCCCTTCATATTTGTGTGCTGGGTTTATGTGGGGGCTTCATTCTTTCCTTCTTTTGCCTCTGAGGCCATGTCATCTTGGTAATTGTTTTCTGCATGTTGACTTCTGGATGGAGTTGAGCTATATGGAGGTATCCTGCTTATGATTGGAGGATGTTGGTCTTCTGACCATAGTGACTTGGCAAGGATTTTCTGCAAGATTAGGCACCTTATGGAATATTCTTTGAGTTTTAACTTGTCTGGGAAGACTCTGACCTCACTGCTTATCTTAATAGATAGTGCTATAGTTTATTGTGCCAGCCTGGCCGATAAACACAAGTAGGATTAACTGAAGGGCAGAGGGATAAATGGCTCGGTGAGCCTCGCCTTGCTTGTTCTGTGCCTCAGTTTAAAGAGGTACACTACCTGTGGGATGCCTAGCCTATGGACTGTGTCGCTGTAAGTTGAGGTCCCTTTAAGCCCACATGATTGGAATGCTCATCTCTGGAGCTGGGGACTGACACTTGATGACAGTTGGGGATCTGCCTTGGTGTTTGCTGCCTGGGTATATATAGCTCAGCTCTCTCTACAGAAGGGGACTGGCAACTGGCAGCTCTCAAAACTTGAAGGACTGCTAGTGTCTCACTGCTTTATAATTTAACTGTTAATTTCTTGTATTATCTATCTGTATATTATTTAATGGTTTATCTCTTGAATTATATATCTATCTTTATAAATATATTTATATATAATTGCTAGCAATCTGGTTTGTCTCTCTAGAGAACCCTGTCCAATACAGATAGTTTGGCAGGGCAGAGTATTCTCGGGTTGGTGTTTTGTTTGTTTTTTTCAGCTTTCAGAAGATATTACTCCACTATCTCCTCCTCTTTGTGGTATCTCTTGATAGATCTGAGCATATTCTTATCTGAGCACCTTGTATGTGACAATCTCTTTTAATCTTTCTGGCTCTCAATTTTTTTCTTTTCCCTTGAAGTTGCATAATTTAACTACTATGTGCCATGGTGAGTTCTTCCTAGGGTTTAGTCTAATTTGTGTCCTCTCTGCTTTCTGTATGAATGTGTTACTCTCATACATTAAGGTGGGGAAGTTTGCTTCCAGGAATTCCGTAGCTAATGTAGCTCTAGACTTCATTGCTTCTTGTTTTGGAAGACCAATTATTCGAATATTGTGCCTCTTCATAGCATCTGTCATTTTTCTCAGGTTTTCTTCCACCCCTTTCATTATCTTGTTTGACTGTCTTTCCCATTTGTTGAAGTCTGCTGATTTTCCTTGAGATTGCTGGTACAATTCTCTGCCTCTGTTGATGAGGTCCATTATCTTGTGTTTTGCTTATGTTACCTCATCCATTAGTTCTTGTATTTCCCTTTGTTGCATAAACTTCATCCCCTCTATCATAGACTTCATCTATTTATATTAAAGGGACCCTGGTGGCATAGTGGTTATATGTTAGGCTGTGATATGTAAAGTCAGCAGTTCAAAACCACCAGCAACTCCACAAGAGAAACATGGAGCTTTCTACTCCCATAAAGTGTTACAGGGGAAACTAATGGGGCAGTTCTACCCTGTCCTATAGGTCACTATGAGTCAGTGTCAACTTGATGGCAGTGAGTTTTTAAAATATTTTGAAGCATTTTAGATTTAGGAAAAAATGATGGAGAGAGTACAGAGAGTTCTTGCATACTCTATCCCCTCTGTATACATTTTCTCCTATTATTAACATCTTCCTTCTCTGTGATACATTTCACAATTGATAAACCAATCTTGACACACTATTATTAACTAAGGTTGATAGGGTTCATAATTGTATCATCCAATCCTATGGGTTTTCATAGAAACACCTGATGTCAGGTGTCAACCCTTGCTGGAAAATGCATTTTTAGTTAACTACCATGAAGTAATTCCATGCAAGTATTCCTGACCACATTTATGAAACATTGCTTCATATCTTCCTTCTACATCATTCCTTTCTGCCCAGTATCTTACTAATCAGTACAATCTGATCCACCCTAGATCCTCCTTAGTACCCATGCCTAACCACAAGCATTCCAGCCCCCCACAGCCTCAATTTTCCAGTTACCTTCCTTCCTCACTCATCACTCCCTTCTTCTGTCCTTGATCTAGTAGCAGCTACACAAAAGGTGTCTTCAGATAGGCCACCCCATCTGCAGATTTTCACCCCCTCTAACTTTCATCCATTCTAAATTCCTGCAAGCATGCTCTCTTCCTTACTGTCTCCAGTTCCAATTTGGAATTCCAGCCAGCTTTTACTCTTCTCTTCTACAGTTTCCCTAGGCCTCCAATTACCACTTGAAGGGCACATTCAAAAGCCTTTTATACTCCATCTTCTTGACCTCACAGCTGCATCTGCCCTTGCCAATCACTCTCTTCTCTGAAGACTTCAAGCACTGCTGGGTGGGCCCGATCAAGGCTACCGGCACACTTTGCCTTACCATGGAATCAACAAGTTCAACTTCTGTACTGGGGACAGATCCCAGGATTTAACAAGCATTCAAACTCCCCACAGTCGAATGTGCATCCTTTAATCCCTTGGGGGAAAAAGCTTCAAAATAGCACTGGGGGAGCCAATAAGATTAGCTCCCTCTATAAGGGTTTGTTTTACTTTGAATACTCAAAGATGTGGTTTTATAGCCAGGAGTGGCTACATCATTGTGAGGGCAAAATGAAAAAGTGGAGGTCCTTTGTTCAAAAATTCCTAAAAAATTCCAAGACAGTGATAATAGAACTATAAGCCAAGTACAAACCAGTTGCCACCGAGTCGACTCTGAGTCACACAACATTAAGTATGTCAGAGTAGAACTGTGCTTCAGAGGATAGTTATTAGCTGAATTCTTTCTGTAGTAGGTGGTCAAATTTTTCTTTCAAGGTACCTCTCAGTAGATTCAACCTTTCAGCCATTCAGTTAGCATCTTAACCACTCAAAAAACACAATCCAAACTCATTGCCTTCAAGTCTATGCCAACTCATAGCAACCCTACAGAACAGGGTAGAAGGCCCCCTATGTATTTCTGAGACCATATCTCTTTATAGGGGTAGAAAGCCCTGCCTTTCTCCCAATTACACCACTAAGGACCCCCAAACCAAGCACAGGTTCCCTCCTAAGGACAGGTCTGATGCAAATGAGTGCACTGGTCATCTATCCAGAAGGCCAGCTGCGCTATGAGCTAAGTAGCTATTTAGACCAGATAATTAGTAAGGACATGATAAGAATTTAGATAAAATCATAGGCTCACATTGCCCGGTCATGAGCTAGTTTTCCCAGGGAGAACTGTTTCTCCTGTCTGTCAGCTCTCAGAGCCTGCGAGCAAAGGAAGGGAGGAGGGAGTGTGTGCATGACACAGCATCAGTCCTCATCAAAACGGGGTGGAAAAAAACCAGCTCAACAAGGGAAGTGCAGAATCATCCTCATCATTTCTGTTGTTGTTTAATATCTGGAATTGGCAATGATATGAAATGCCACCCTAAAAGGTGTGCTCTACCACTTCCTCATTTCAGACTCCAAACCCCACAAGGCCAGACTGGAGAAAGAAATCAGAATCAAAGCAGCAACAAATTTCCCTGCTTTTTGGGGGGCCTGAGCCAAAAAGAGATAAAGAGAGTGTTGTATTAGGCAGTGACAAACAGGGAAGGGACAAGAGGGCTTTTTAATGAAAAAGACCTTTATTGGGGCCTAAAAAACAGCCCATGGCTGACCCCACCCTAAATCCTGACAGTGTCCAATGGCAGGAATTCAGAAGAACAAAAAATGCTGGCCTTGCCTGCTGTGTCCCATGCATACATAACAGAAAGCATTTCAGAAACCCTCAAGCAAAGAATACATAAATACCATTATCCAGTCATTGCAGCCCAAACTTGGTTTTCAGTCCAAGATGACTACACTTTCTGCCTTCCCTCCCTTCAAATTTCTGTCGTTAACTCGCAGGGAGGGCATGGGGCAAGGAAATCGCCTCCTTTTTCCCCTCCAAGAGCAGAATGAATTCCCTAAGGCATTTGTTTCTTCTTGTATTAACCAGACCAAATGGTAATATTGTCTGGGCTCAAGAACTCCTTTCTGTCACTAGCAAATATAAATAATGAGCCACATTTATAGAAAGAACATGCCAAAATTTCATTGATTAGCATCCCGTGCCACTGCCCTGCTTTGAAATTAAAAACACTTTCAATGATACTGAACAGGAAAGGCTTTGCATGAAAAATATCTCTAAGCTGAGACTGCTATTAAAGCTTGCCAAAAATAGAACTGTTTTTATTTAACCATCTCTCCTCCCTCCCCTATCTGTGGCAGACTGTGAGACTGTACACAGTTAAATCACAAGAATCACAGAAAGTCGTTCCATTCGTTTGAATGTCAAAAGCTTCAAAGGAGCGCCTATGTATGGATGATACTTAGTTCATCTCGCTCCCTGCTGCAGGTGATAATTGAGGAAATGATACAGCCAGATTTCAATCCTGCTGCTTAGTAATATAGAGGAACACATTAGAAATGATTTAAGGACACCTCAAGGAGCCCTGCTGGCACAACGGTTAAGCGCTCTGCTGCAAACCAAATGGCAGGTAGTTCAAATCCATCCAGCAGTTCTGTGGGATAAAGGACCTAGTGCTCTGTTCCTGTACAGATGAATCCTCCACCACCGTCAGAAGGCCAAATCCATTATGGTGGAGTTCATGCCACCCCGTAACTTTCCCAAAGGAGAGCGTGCAATCCCTCTACAGGGTGTCTGAGGCTGTGGTCTGTATAGAAGCAGACTGCCACTGCGGTCGCTCCTGGAGCAGCACGGTTCAGACTCCAGAGCAGCCCAGTGCTTAAGCACTGCACCCCCAGTGCTCCTCCTGTAGAGACGACATCTAAGGAGACTCTGGGGACTTAGTTCTGTCATGCGGGGTCAATGTAAGACAGAAGCAACTCAAGGGCACCCAACAATAGCAACATCTGCACATCAGATTCTGCCCCATGCCAGTGCCTTAGTCATGTCCCTCCTCCGACAAGTGCAGCCTTCTAATTGGCCTCTTTGAGTCGAACTTTGCACCTCTTTTTCTCCGGGACACCGTCACCTAGCAGAATTTGCAAATGGTCCTTTGAAATCTTTGTCAGCACAGGGTGTATGTGCGTTTAAAAATCTATATATATTTAAACATCCATATATTTTTAAATGCTATATAGGTATTTAAAGTATATATGTACTTTAAAATCTGTATTCTCTCTCTCTCTCTCTCTCTCTCTCTCTCTCTCTCTCTCTCTAAAAATCTGTGTGCTCATTGGTCCCTGGGTGTTACACATGACTGAAGAGCTTTGGTGCTAATTGAAAGATGGGCTGTTTGGGTCCACTCAGAGATAACTCAGAAGCAAGACCTGGCAGTCTACTCCTGAAAAAAATAAGCCACTGAAAACCTTATGGAGCACAGATTCTACTCTTACACACATGGGTTGCCACATATTGGAACTGATTGGATAGAAACTACTTTGGTGTGTGCTCATTACAATGGATTGTCTTCATGCCACACCTGCCTCTGGACCCTCCTTTCCCCGAGGCAGTACTTCCCCATCTCTGGGGCCCCTGGAGACATTTGAGTTGTCAGTCTGGCCTCTGGAATGAGGTTCAACCTCCTCAGTCTCTTACTCAAGAGCCTCCTCCATCTCTATCATCTCTTCCATCTTTATGCCTTGAAATTCTTTTACCTCTACCTGCTCTCTTCTCACGCCAGATGTATCTACCTCTTCACTGGCCAGGACTACTCCATAGCTCACTCTCCTCTCCTCCAGTCTCCAGCTCTGCCTGAAAATGCCACACATCTCTCAAGACCTTGTTCTTCATAATGTACTCATCATGATTGAAACTACCGTAGACTGTCAAAAGAATAAAGAGGTCTATCTTGAAAGAAGTATAACCAGCATGCTCCTAAGAGTCAAGGATGGTGTGATTTCATCTCGTGTACTTTGAATATGTTGTCAGAAGACACCAGTCCCTGGAGAGGGGCAGCAAAAAAAGAGGAAAGCCCTCAGTAAGATGGATTGATAACAGTGGCTGCAACAATGGCCTCAAACATAAGAACAATTGTGAAGATGGGGCAGGACCAGGCAGAGTACAGCTCTGTCATATAGAGGGTGGCTGTGAGTGAGAACCAACTCAGCAACACCGAACAACACAGCAGTCTAGTGTGGTAGAAAAACCGAGGAGTCTGACGTCAGCTGAACTTGAGTTAGAATCCCTGCCCTTTTACTTCTGAGGAATGAGAACCCAGGAACTTTCTTAACTCTCTTAGAAGCCCAGCTACTGATTTTTGAAATAACAATGAATTAGGGGAAAGGATGTGCACAATTCCTGGCACAGATATCTATTACTATTATTATAGACATGTCTACCTTCACAGAAAGTATCACAGCAGTTTCAATAGTTGTCTCTTGCTGGAGATATCTATGCATCTGTCTTTCTCTCCTGCTGAATTTCAGAATAGGTGCTTCATCTGTTACATGCCTCTATGCTCCAAGGTACTCAGTATTCACCTCGACATATAGAAGAACCTCAGAAACACGGGCTTGCTGCAACGTGGGTCCTTTTCTCATGAAACTCACAGCTATTTGTTTACATGATACTCCACAGAAGGGGCAAGATTGAAAAGCTATATGCCAACTCTTTCAACTTTCGGACCTTTTCTTGTAATTTCCACCCACATAATATAGTTCTTCATGCCTCCACTTGCATGGTAGTGATAACTACTGCCTGTGTAGTGTGTTCTGTGTTTCAGGAATGAGTCTCAGTGCTGCAGTGTATTGTGTATTCCATCCCCTAACAAACCTCAGAGGTAGATATCTCCTTCATTCCCCCTTTCCAGATGAGGAAACTGAGGCTCAGAGAGGCTAAGAGTAAATGCTGTCTTGTGGCCCTAGAATCTGGAACAAAAGCAGCTCTATACGCTAAGTTGGGTGTGTCGGGGAGCAAAGGAGGACCTTGACCAGGAGAATCCCTCACAAAACTCACTTCCTTAGAGTCAATTCCAACTCATAGCATCTGTACAGGACAGAGTAGACCCACCCTTATAGGTTATTTATACTGTAGATCTTCACAGGAGTAGAAGCCTTATCGTACTGCCTCCGAGCTGCTGATGGTTTCAAGGTACTTATTGACTTTGTGGTTACTGGCCCGTGTGGAACCCACACCACTAGGGCTCCGACCGCCAACACACGTCCATGAGCTCTTTAAGCCTGAGGCGGTTGCTGTCAACTCCATAAACCCTTAGCAGAGAACTGAAGGTAGCCAGTGGTGAGCCCCGAGTCAAATGCAGACTGTCTCTAGAGAACAAGGTCTTTACCGATTACATTGTATGGCCTCTAATGTACTACCCCAGAAAGTCATAAAGCGAAAACGAATTGGGATTGAGCCAGTTGATAGCTCCTTAACCAACAATAGCCCCTAATCCAGTGGATGTTTTTGACTGACAGCGCAAAATTCCCATGTGAGGAGTTTCTGTTGATGGAAAATGATGGAAATATGCTTTGCCCACCCTGCTATATTTTAAATTCCTGGGTCTCCCGGATGTCTCACCTCTCAAATCTGCATCCAGCTGTAAGTTGTTAACAAAAGCAGGGGTAGGTATGCATCTGCAGAGAAAGGTATCCACGGCGATCATTCCAAGAGGACACCAGATCCAGCCCCGTGATCGCAGCAAAAGCAAGGGAACTAGGAGGTGAAGAAGAGGATCCCAGTCCTACCCTTGGGCCAATAAAAGTCTACCAAGAAGGCTTGCCTGGGAAAATTACTGAAAGCGTAGAGATGAGGTTGTCTGGAGGATTCGTGGAATTCACAGCAGCAGTTGCGGGCCTTAAGAGCTCGCAGCCATGTGGTGACTGTGAACTCATCCACGTATCCCCCTCCTTTGCTCCTTGGGCTTCAGACATACCCAAGGACAGGGCAGTGTTCCTTTTGCTACAGAATCAGGGGCCACAGGACAGCATTTTCCATATTATTATAGCAGTGCTTCTCCGATATACTTTAGCATATGGACAAATCACTTGGGAATCTTATTAAAAGGAAGATTTTGACTTAGTAGGTCCCGAGTCAACTGCGAGTCTGCATTCCTAGTAACTACACAGATGATGTTGATGATGCTGGTCCCTGAGTAGCATGGGTCTATGTAACGCTCAAAAAACCACAAATTCACTGCAATTGAGTATCAATGCTGATTTACAGTAACCTTATAGGACAAAGTAGAATGACCCTGGTGTATTTCCCATACGGTTACTGTCTACGGGGATAAAAAGTCCAGTCTTTCTCCCAAGAAGCCACTGGTGGTTTCTAACAGCAAGCCTTTCAGATCGTGTAGTTCAACTCATAACCACTACACCACCAGAGCTCCTTCATAGAACGCCAGCCTCATGAAAAAGGTCCACATGAGACGTTATGTTTCTTCATAGAAGACTTCTTAGAGCGTGTAATGGGTTAGGGTGCGCTGCACATCTTTCAGACACCCTGGTGATCTGCTTCCAAAGCTCATCGTCATTGGAAAGCCCTAAGAGCATAGCGACCCCCGTGGGGTCATCCTGAGTGAAATTTGACTGTATGGTATCGGGTTTAGTTGGATTTGTGCTTAGAGTACACAGAGTTTATTTGACCAAAGAATTCTTTGTAGTAGCTGAGACTCCGAGAATGTAAGAGGGTTGGATTCAACTTCTAGTACCAAAACCCGAAAAATAATAGTGATGCTTTTTCCTAACACATAAAAGAAGTCTACAAGGTCTTACTTACTCCATTAAGTAAGATACTAAGAACCTTGGACGTCCTTCTGTGGCCCCTAACAGTGCCAGAGACTCAAGACCCTTATATCATATTGTTTCACTGTCGTTGTGGCTTCCACCAAAAAGGCCAATCCAGCTTCAACCATCACACACACACACACACACACACCCAACAACAACAAGAAAAAGGAAAGTATACTTTTCTATAATTCTCAGGATTTGTTTATACTTTTTAGGCTTAAAAAGCACCGCAGTGCAGTGGATTAAGTATTAGGTTGATGACTTCCATGTCTGCAGTTCAAACCCACCAATTGTACCACAACAATAAGATGAGGCTGTCCACTCCTGTAATGATTTAAAGTCTCCCAATCCCTATGGAGTACTTCCATTTTTCATACAAGTTCATGATGAGTCAGAATTAATTCAATGACCATGGGTTTATGTGAGACTTAAGGCTTATGAATTATTCTCCAGATTTTTAGCAAATGGAAAAAGTTCAAGGAAAACTGTGGTTTTTATTCTAAGCAGCTGATATAAAGTTTATTGTGCCAACCTGGATGATAAACACATGTGGGGTTAATTGAAGGCCAGAGAGATAAATGGCTTGGTGAGCCTCACCTTTCTAGTTCTTGGGTCTCTTGTTTTGTGATGGTCGGACCAGGGTGCAGCTGCCTTAGCCAGTTCCCTGCTTCAGCTGGCAAGGCTCACTTCTTGCAAGACATTCCTGAGGAAAAGTCACATGCCTTACCCCGATGCATCCCTGGGTGCTGGAGCAGCCATGTGGCGACCCCTGTCAACACTGAGATGCTTACACGTTCACTGATTTGACTTTCCTCCTGTAGTTGGAATCATTGCGTGTATTTTGTGAGATGGACGAGGACTTTGTGAATTGATATTGGGCATATGGGTTAACGTTGGACTTGTGGGCTTGGGCAGCTCTGGGTTGGGATGTTTTCTTGATGTACACTTAACCTTTATATAAAACTCTCTCTTGAGCATATGAGTTTCTATGGATTTGTTTCTCTGAAGTACCCAGACTAACACAGCAACCATAGGTAAAAATCAAGGATACAATTATTAAGGGCAAAGGAAAGTAGATATTGAGAATAATTTGTTTCTACTGCAGCATCTTACAGAACTAGTACAAATAGTTCGCAGAGCACTGTTGCCACAATGACCAAGCGCTCAGTTGCTAACAGAAATCGCATGAATTTCGGTCTACCAGCTTCTCTCTGGGAGAAATAAGACCCGGTAATCAGCTCCTGTAAAATATGCATCCCAGCAAACTGCGGAGCAGTTCTGCTCTCTCGCAAGGAGTCACTATGAGTCCAAACTGACTTGTTAGCACCAAACATGAATAGTTCACCTCATCTCACTGCCATCGAATGGATTCAGACTCTGAGCGACTCTAGAGCACAGGGTAGAACCACCCTGTGAGTTTCTGAGACTGCACTGTTGATGGGAGCAGAAAGTCCTGTTTTTCTCCCAAGGAGGGGCTGGCGATTTTGAATTGCCAATCTTGTAGATCGAAGGCCAATGCATAACCACTCAACCACCAGAGCTCCTTAAGCCCAAGTAGTATATTCAAACTTGAGGAATGATCTTAGAAAAACAAAAATAGTTTGGGAAATGATACTCTGCTATGACCCCCCTTGTTTTCCCACAATGGGATGATGGATGAACCAGGACAAGGATTTGAGTCTCTTGGTTCTCATTTAAGTTCTCGGCCAATTGCTCCTGGTTGCAGCTATCTTTCATTCCCAGTGTGAGGGGCGAGACTGCAAGGAGTCCTTATCTTGGCTGCTGGAAGGCACAGTCCTGTTCGGAGCACCTGGCTGATGGAGTGTCTTGCCCAGCTCCCACTGGGCTCCAAGGATGTAATAGTGTAACAGATGAGCAAGGCAAAAACGTGGGAACATGTCACAACAGATTGATGTTGAGCAGTTGAAAAGGTCTGCCCAGGAAGCAGACAAACGGGCCGAGCCTAGCAATCAAAATCCATGCAATTTATAGCAAACCCAGCCCTTCTGAAGGCATCTCTTTGAATTTCACAATGTCCCATCCTTTAGTTTAGTTTTCACATGTTGGCGATCTGCTGTGAGACACAGACGGGACTCGTCCCTAACACTGATTCATGAGACAAAGTCGGTTTTGTGTTGGTGCTATGATTTCTGTACTGAATCAAAAAGGAACTGGATGGGTGCTGAGGTGAAGGGGGAAACCTAATATGCACGCACTGCTTACTCTGTGGGAGGCCTTCGCCTCAGTATTTATGTTGTTATGTTGCGGGGTGCCATTGAGTTCCTTCTGACTCATCGTCCCCCTGTCATAGAGTGGAACTACCTCGGAGGGTTTTCTTAACTCTAGTCTTTGTGGCATGGGTGAATGATGTGGCTTTCCACTCCCATAAAGAGTTACTGTCTCAGAAACCCACAGGAGCAGTTCACCCCTGTCCTATAGGGGTCACCATGAGTTGGAAATGACTCGATGGCCTTGAGCCTTTAGAGTCTAATCTTTATGGCGGCCAATCAGGTGGGTGAGTTTGAACTACCAACCTCTAGGTTAGCAACTGAGTGCTTAGCCATTGAGCCACCAGGGCTCCATAGGTGTTTGTTACCCACTGCCATTGAATAGATTCCCACTCAAAGCAACCCTATATGACAAACTAGAACTGCTCCTTAGGAATTCTGAGACTGTAAATTTTTATAGCAACAGACAGCCTCATCTTTCTCCCACAGATTGTCTGACTGATGGGTTTGAACTACTGACCTTGGGGTTAGCTTGTCCCAATATGTATCCCAGAGCATCTACTGAGCTCCTTAGATGTTTTAAGACTTATCTTTAGTTCTTTTTAAACAATTTACAGTGCAGACTGGGTACGATCAAGCCAGGCACTGCTACCGCTAAAACCCATTTCTTTTTATCAGGCTGAGAAAACACAGCAACTCACTTTCTTCATCTCCACCCTTTCCTTCCTCACCCCGCCCCCGCTGCAGTCTTTCACGCATTGACTTTGTGTTCATCTTTTTTGGATTAATTAGTAAATTATAAGCCCCACATCTCAAATTCTTGACACGTCAGTAATTCATTCCACTTGGTGTTTGCTCTGGAAGAGAAGCCGAAGCACTCACTAATGTGCCGCGCACTCCCTGCCTGGATGAGGCTCTTCACCTCATTTATCACATTGCACGGCTGGTCCTGACGCTTGACAGGCAATTCAGGCTTTCTAAATGCAATTCAGGCATTGATTTTAATCTATAAAGCTTTGCGTCCAGGTCCCGGCTGCCATGGCAATGAAATGGCTTCTTGGATCCTTTTTTTGCCCCCTCATGCTGCTGCTAACTGTACTGAAATGGGCACTTTGAGAAACAGTTCAGTATTTCCTCCAATGTGAAAAGGTCCGTGAGGAACGGCTTCCTAACTTTAAGCATCACTGATAACGTGTGGAGAACTCCCAATGAGGACGAATCCACTGAGGGCATTTAACTCATGGACTGACACATTGGCTGGCGGGACAATGTTGGGGTTAAAAAGAAATTTAGAAATGTCAACTGCGAGGTGGCCCGTAGGTTTGATTTTCAAACAGGAAATCTCTGAGCCTAAACAGGACACCAGGTGCCAGGACACCAACGATTAGAAAGCACAATATTTAGATTTTCATGTGTAATCTGCTTTTTTCCCGCTGGCCCACGGAAGCTGGTGGCAGGGAAAGGATTCTGAGATGCATGCTTTGTCAGAGTGGGGACAGGAAGGGTGCTAGTGTGGTGCTTATACTGGGAGTGTGGTGGCCACGAGCCTGGGGAATAGGATCCCACCTTTGTTCCAGGGTCTCCAGGGGCTGGAAAGGGTGGCAAGACACTCAGAACTGAGTCGCCAGTAGCCTATAGCCACCCTGTATGTAGTACACAATAGAAATGCCCCCAGAGGACTTCCAAAGCTGCTATGTTTACAAAAGTAAATCTCCCTCTTTCCACCAAGGAGTAAACAGTGGGTTCAAACTGCTGACCATTTGGTTAGTAGGTCAATGCTTTAACCATTGCACCACCAGTTTCCATCAGAATTATATAGTGGATTTAAGCATTCTCCACGACATCTCTGCTTTCTTTTTCTTCCCTAGAAGGGCTTAGCTCTTCTTACCACTGCTCACAAGGTAGATGGTTCAAATGCTTTAGCTTTAGCTATTGGCATTAGCAAGAAACATGACAAAGTATTTGACATGTTGACATAGATCCTTAAAATGAGGGAGCTTTAATTTTTTTAAACGTTTTATTAGGGGCTCATATAACTCTTATCACAATCCATACATACAGCAATTGTATAAAGCACATCTGTACATTCTTTGCCCTAATCATTTTCTTTTTTTACATTTTATTAGGGGCTCATACAACTCTTATCACAATCCACACATATACATACATCAATTGTATAAAGCACATCCGTAAATTCTTTGCCCTGATCACTCTCGAAGCATTTGCTCTCCACTTAAGCCCTCTGCATCAGGTCCTCTTTTTTTCCCACTCTCTCCCCGCTACCCCCTCCCTCATGAGCCCTTGATAATCCACAGATTATTATTTTGCCATATCTTGCCCTATCCGGAGTCTCCCCTTCCCCCCTTCTCTACCATCCATCTCCCAGGGAGGAGGTCACATGTGGATCCTTGTAATCAGTTCCCCCTTTTTCAACCCACTCACCCTCCACTCTCCCAGCATCGCCCCTCACACCCTTGGTCCTGAAGGTATCATCCACCCTGGATTCCCTGTACCTCCAGCCCTCATATGTACCAGTGTACAACCTCTGCCCTATCCAGCCCTGCAAGGTAGAATTTGGATCATGGTAGTTGGGGGGAGGAAGCATCCAGGATCTGGGGGAGAGCTGTGTTCTTCATCGGTACTACATCGCACCCTGACTGACCCATCTCCTCTCCTAAACCCCTCTATGAGGGGATCTCCAGTGGTCAACACTTGGGCCTCGGGTCTCCACCCTGTACTTCCCCCTTCATTCACTATGGTGTATATATATATATATATATATATATATACACACACATATATATATACACACACACATATATATATACACACATGCATATATATATATTTTTTGCATGATGCCTTATACCTGGTCCCTTTGGCACTGCACACCAGCTTTAATTTTTTAAAACCAGAATGTGTCCTAATGTCAGATGTTTGATTAGAAATAGAAATAGCAAAGGATGAGCCAAAGGCATTTTCGAGTAACAAATGACAGTTGATTCCATTCATATAACTTAATTTTTTGCATAGAAGAAGGCTCTTAGACCATGAATTATTATATATACAGTTGGATGGAATGTGGATTTACTGGCAGCCCTAAAACTTAACAGCTGCAACTGCGGAAACATGGGAAAGTGAGATAAATATGGCCAATGAGGGCCTGACCCCCGCTCAGCCCCCCATCATGATTCCCTTGCTCTGAAGGGTCAGAGTGCACACCGTCCCTTCCCAGACCCGGCTTCCTTTCTCAAACCTTCTCTCTCTTGCAAGATCAGCACAATGGGGCGCTGTCTACAGACAGGCTGTGTTCGTCTGGGTACTCTAGAGAAACAAATCCACAGAAACTCACGTATAAGAGAGAGTTTTATATAAAGGGTAAGTGAGCACCAAGAAAACATCCTAAGCCAGTGCTGCCCAAGCCCACAAGTCCAACATTAACCCATTAACGCATATGTCCAACACCAGTCCACAAAGTCCTCCTCCATCTCACAGAACAGACACAATGATGCCGACTGCAAGAGGAAACCGAGTCAGTGTGTGTGTGAGCATCTCAGTGCTGGCAGGGGTCTCCACATGGCTGATCCAGCACCCAGGCCTACACTGGGGTAGGTCCATGTGACTTCTCCTCAGGGATGTCTTGCAGGACGTGAGTCTTGCCAGCTGAAGCAGGGAACTGGCTAAGGCAGCTGCACTCTGGTCCGACCATCACAAAGCAAGTGACCTGAGAACTAAAGGTGAAGCTCACTGAGCCATTTATCCCTCTGCCCTTCAATTAACCCCACATATGTTTATTGGCCAGGTTGGCACAATTAACTAACTACCTCACAGGCTAAAAGAATGCTCCTTTCAAGCACTTTTTTGGATTGAATTTGTGACTTCCTGTGGCTTCCTTCAAGACAGTGTCACCTTCTTTCCTCAAAGAGAGGCAAAGGTGAGAGAGACAGATGGGAATCATGGGTACCCAACTGTCCCTTTGCCCCACCTGCTGAAAAGTTACAAGATGTCCTCCATTATCTATCCAACAAATGATCTTTGTTGTCATTAGGTGCCATCAAGTCAGTTCCTCCTCAGAGGGACCCTATGTACAACAGACGGCCCGGTCCTCCATCATCCTCACAATGGTTCCGCTTGAGCCCTTCCTTGCAGCCATTGTGTCAATCCATCTCGTTGACAGTCTTCCTGCTTCTCACTGCCCCTCGACTTTATTTACCAAGGGACGGATCTCTCCTGAGACCATGTCCAAAAGATGTGAGATGAAGTCTCTCCATCCTTGCTTCTGAGGAGCATTCTGGCTGTAGTTCTTCCGAGACAGACTTGTTTGTTCTTTCGGCAGTCCACGGTACTTTCCGTACTCGTTACCAACACTGCGATTCAAGTGCATCGATTCTTCCTCTGCCTTCCTTGTTCACTGTCCTCCTTTACAGGCATGTGTCACCATTGCTGTTGTTACACATGGTGTGAGGGACAAAAGAACAAAAAAACACTGTCCGTTTCTGGGCCATCCTCCCCACCATTCTGATGCAGGAGCCCATTGCTGCAAGCCACCATGTCCATCCATGTTGGCAGATGCACAGAAGTGATTGAAAGTGCCCAGTTTGCGTCAAGTCCACCTTAGTTCTCAAAGCCACATCCTTGCTTTTCAACACTTTAAAGAGATCTCGTCTGGCAGATTTATCCACTGCAAAGCATCCTTGGATCTCTTGGCTGCTGCTGCCCATGAGTCTTGATTGTGGATCCAAGCAAGGTAAGATCCTTAACAACTTCGATCTTTTCTCCACTTATCATGATGGTATCTACAAAACTCCTGCTGTCAGGATTTTTGTTCTCATTACATTACGTTGTGGAATCCTGGCGGTGGGGTTTCACTTTGTGCTCCTAACCACAAGGTCAGCGATTTGAAACTACTAGCAGCTCCTCAGGAGAAAGATGAGGCCTTATATTCCTGTAAAGAGTTATAGTCTTGGCCACAATTTTTAAAAATCCTTTAATTGGGGGCTCGTACAACACCACAATTCATACATACATCCATTGTGTCAAGCACATTTGCACATTTGTTGTCATCATTCTCAAAACATCTGCTTTCCACTTGAGCCCCTGGCATCAACTCCTCATGTCCCTCTCCCTCCCCATTTCCCCCTCCCTCATGAACTCTTGAAAATTTACAAGTCATTATTATTTTGTCATATCTTACACTGTCCAACGTCTCCCTTTACCCATTTTTCTGTTGTCCAACCTCCAGAGAGGAGGTTATATGTAGATTTTTGTAATCGGTTCCCCCTTTCTACCCCGTCTTCGCTCCACCCTCCAGGTATCACCACTCTCACCCCTGGTCCTGAGGTATTCATCTGTCCTGTATGCTCTGTGTTTCCAGTTACCATCTGTACCAGTGTACATCCTCTGGTCCAGCTGGATTTGTAAGGTAAAATTGGGATCATGATAGTTAGGGGAGGAAGCATTTAAGAACTAGAGGAAAGTTGTGTTTCATCGTTGCTATATTACACCCTTACTGGCTCATCTCCCCATGACCCTCCTTTAAGGGTATGTCCAGTTGCCTACAAATGGCCTTTGGGTTCCCACTCTGCACGCCCCCCTCATTCACAATGATGTGATTTTTGTTCCTTGAAGCTTGATACCTAATCCCTTCATCACCTTGTGATCACACAGGCTGGTGTGCTTCTTCCATGTGGGTTTTGTTGCTTCTGAGCTAGATGGCCGCTTGTTTAACTTCAAGCCTTTGAGACCCCAGACACAATATCTTTTACTAGCTGGGCACCATCAGCTTTCTTCACTGCACTTGCTTATGACCCCATTTGTCCTCAGCAATCATATTGGGAAGGCGAACACACAATGATATGATTTTTCCTTCTTTAATGCCTGGAACCTGATCCCTTCAACACCTCATGATCACACAGGCTGGTATGCTTTTTCCATGTGGGCTTGGTTGCTTCACAGCTAGATGTTGGCCACCATTTTAAAAAGTTACACATAACAATGAATACAAGGAAGAAGAAAATATTCTAAAATGATTGTGGTATTGATTGTACAACTCTTCTTGATGTGGTTGAACTATTGATATGTATGGTATGTGGATGAAGTGCCAATAAAACTTTTTAAAACTTAAAAAAGTGAAGAGTTACACCATCTCAGGAATCCTCAGGGGCCAGTCTACCCTGTCCTAAAATGTTGCAATGACTTAGAAATGACTCCATGGCGATGAGGGTTATTTTTTGTAATGTTAAGTTGTAATCCTTATTGAAGGCTGAGATCCTTGGTCTTCATCAGCAAGTGCGTCGAGTCCTCCTCACTTTCAGTAAGCAAAGTTGTGTCATCTGCAGATGACAGGTTGTGACTAAACCTTCCTGTAGTCCTGATGCCACATTCTTCATGTGGTCCAACTTCTCTGATGATGTGCTCAGTACACAGGTTGAATAAGTATGGTGAGAGAATACAACCTTAACACACACCGTTCCTAAGTTTCAACCATATGGCATTCTCTTGTTCTCTTCACACAACTGCCTCTTGATCTAGTAAAGTATCTCTAGTCTACACTAATTAATTTTGGGTTTGTATCACTTTCAACTAAAGTGACACAGTGGCAAATTTTCTCATCCAGACAGTCAGCTTGTCCCACAATTAGTTGACACTTCCTGTATTTTCTATTTTAATTTTTCCCTAGACAAATCATCTATTTGTTCACTTTCTCAAGGCTGCAGTCTGCCAATATGCCACCCACATGTTCAAGGTTGCGTGAGGGCATAGTCTCATGGGGCCAAGGCTTATCATGGCAGTTCTCCCTGTTGCTGCAGGTCGCTTAGAAATAGCATCCTTAGCTCCTCTCTGGAATTCGCTGTCTCCTGTCTTGAGTTCTCGCCATCTTTGTATTCCCCTTCTCTGGAGTGGTGGTGGGATTTCTGATAGATGATGGTGTAAAATTTGCAAACATGCCCCCTCCTCTACCATAACTATTAACTTTCCCTGCTCCTGAATTTTACTAGCATCTTTGCTTCCTCCTTTCCCTTCCTTTTTTAAACACTGTACCCAAACTCATGGACAAATGAAAATGATTTCTTTTTTAAAAAATATGAGTGAACTGAATTAAAACTTCATTTGGAAACATTTGACCTTGATTCCAATAAACCGTTAAGGACCTTACACATAAAGAATAAAGGTCCCTGACACTCTCAGGCTTGATATTCATTTAATCTTCATTTCCCCACATTGTAGACTTTACAAAATTTGGTTGTTAAACACCTACATTTCCGTCATCAGATGCACAAATCTGTGACTTAGAAATAGAAACTAGTAGCTCAAGAAAGAAAGGGTGGTGGATTATCCGTTCTCAGGGTAGCAGCAAAGACAGCAGCAATGTCCAGGCTCCAGCAGAAGCAGTGGCCATGGTGCCCCAGTGAGGTCTGACGTCTACCACCAAGAGCAGCAGTGTCAGCCTTGGGCAACTTCTGTGGCATTGATCTTGCTGTGGCCTGGCTGCACCTCCCCACTTTGTGCCTGCTTGTTTTCTAAACTGAGTTCTCCATCTTTGCATAGGGATTCTGGAATAGCTCCAGTATCCTTCCAACATGCCTCTTGTTTACTTAGATCAGCCACGGTCAGTTCCTATGGCTCAAAGCCGGAAAGGATGAAAGATTTGTAATAGACAATAATCATCTTTTCCTTGGAATACAAATTTGAAATAAAGAATCCAAAAGGCTTGCATGTAAGAATTGGTCACTGAATAGCGAGGGAGCCTAAATGACCACCTAGATGGCCGCAACTTAGCAAAACTTTATTCTGATGAAATAGCAAGAGAGAAGTTGTTTCTTTGGAGAAAAGGTGTAACTGTTTATTTGAGACTGTGGTAAAAACAATAGAAGTGAAAAGAAAAGAAGAGCTTGTTCTTACCCAAGAAATAGCATTATCAACGACTGCAGTCCTATGTATAAAATATCATCATAGGTCCGTGAGGTCTACCAGGTACGAGTTGTTCCCCGTGGGCCTCACTGCACAGCTCCTACTCCGTGTTACTCAACCACATTTTAGTTTCTTCTTCATGGCCAACGCTGGGACTGACAAGTATCAATGTAGCTGCCACTTCCACACCCCTCCCTATTCATGCAACCAGCAATATATTCTACATCTGCACACATTCTTACAGAAGGCATCTCCATAGCAACAGTGTGGATATATATATTTAAAGGTACCTGAATGATGCTTTAGAAACAAATCACCCTCTTTAAGAAATCCTACATTCTAGGGAACACAAGCTATTTCTACTAGTTTCTTAGGTCCCTGTAAAATACATACTTACATACATTTCTAACTCCAGTTTCTTATTTTTCAGCGTAATGAATTCGGTTTAATGAAGCATTTTTCTCTCTTTTCTATGCGCGAAAATAAAGATAAATACTTGCTGGGCCATCGTGGCTCAGAAAGGTTTTTATAAACTAAGAGAGGAGGAGGGGAAATACTTGCAGGTTTAGACTGCCTACTATGCACCAGGTCCTTTTAGCAACCTTACCTTATTTGCATAGAAACCCAGGCAAAGCAAGGATGGTTCTGCAGCTCAGGCTGAGCCTTGGGTGAAACTGATGAATGTTTTAATACAGCAGCCTACATCTGAGTCACAATACTGAGGAAGCCAGGGGGAAAAATACAAACCAAGGTGATTAGAAAGAACGCATCTCCATGGACCGAGAGGTGGGTGGGTGATAAAATAGGGGAACTCACAAAACACCCAGGCTCAGGCTAGCTGTTTTATCTCCAAATTGGTCACCTCACTAGAACTGAGGGGAAGGAGGTAGGAAAGAATAGTACCGATTCATTTCTCATGTAGGAAGAGCGTTGCCCTGCAAGCAAAGGATAGTAACTCGTTGAATTTGCTTCCCTGAAATCTATCTGTCAGTCCCAATGAAGTCTCTCCTTTTCCTTTAATTGAAAGAAATGTGTACACGATGCTACAATTCGACTGGAACACTCATAATGTTTCAGCTCCCTACAAGGATATTTCCAACAACAAAAAAAATGGATCTTTCCTTTTTTTTTTTTTTGAGACTCTTTCCCAATTCACTTCTTATTTAGTTCAATTAGCTTTTGCTTTTTTGATGCCCGTATAAAAGCAAACAAATTAAAAGCCTCAACTCTGTCTTTCCTGTGCTTGAAGTTTCCATTTCACTTGTTCATGTATGCATTCCCCTGACAGCATGTCAACTTAGGCCGAGGAATGCAAATCCCCAAACCAGTCAGTTGACTTTGATTCTTGGTGGTTCCACGTGTGTCAGAGTAAAACTGTTGTGTTCCACGGGGGTGTCAATGGCTGATTTTTCAGAAGTAGAGAGCCAGGCTTTTCTGCCAATATGCCTCCATGTAGACTTGAACCTCCAAACTTTTGGTTTGCCGCTGAGCACAGTAAGTATTTATACTGCCCAGGGACTCCAGTGTAAATACACAGGGGCCTCTCTCTTGTCATCTAATTGAAAAGGAAGAAAATCATCCATTTAATCATATAATTACAAACTGTTATACAGGCAATGAAGTAAAAAGGTAAAGTAATACTAGAGGTGCTAACCAGTCAACCTTATCTCCTGAAGGTTCTACCAGTTTAAAGACAAATGTGTTAACATTTAAGGCATGCACCTGACAGCATGTATAAGTTCCATTAGATTTAGTCCACCGAATAGATGGGTGTGAGGAGTGTCTGGGGTACAGGGAGTGTTTATGAGATGGAGCATAAGGGAATAATTTAGAAACATTGGACATTGTCTGGTGGACAAATATGGTAAGGGGTCTCCAGCGACTTGACTTGAATCAAGAAGTCCTGAGACACCAGTGAGGGAGGGGGAAGGACCCAGAACAAGAGGCTGAGAGCACCAGGAGCAGAGCTGTCCCAAGGAGGGCCTTCCCAAGCGCTGCCACACAGCTAGAGACAGGATGTATATGAGCTCTGGGAAGGGGTCTGAAATGCACATGGTATTGGCATCCAGCACAGTCAACTCTAATTCTCAGTATGTTCATGCTTAACAATGCACGCAGGTGTTTGGCATTTGCTCCAAAGCCAAGTGGTGTCTTTCTATTAGAGGTTTTCCAGATGGTTGTGTTCGACCCTGCCAACTATACCAGATGGAAAGGGTTTCCTTACCTGGGATGAATCTGCACATCCTAACAGTTGTTCCCTGTCGAGTTTGGATTTTGAAATGAGATAACACAGGACATGGTTATAAAGTGAACATTCTTTATTCCTGGTATGACTTATTTTGATGATGTTCTCAATCACTTACAGCTCCCTTGAATCAGGCCAACCAATATAATAAACTTAGCCTCTCCTTCATTTCCCTTATTTTAACCTGACCCATAAGCTGGAACTCTTTGCTACGAAAGCCAGCTCCCTAGTTTGCTCTTCCCAGGCCTTCAACAAGTTTCTGCATGTTCCTCCTTAGATAAGAACTCCAAAGGAAGGTGAAGGAAACCTGGTGACCCTGTGGGCTATGTGATGGGCTACTAACAGCAAGGTGACTGGTTCAAACTCACCAGCCACTCCAGGAAAGAAAGATCAGATTGTCTGCTTCTGTAAGGATTGAAACAAACAAAAACCTCACTGCCCTGAAGTCATGCTGACTCACCACTCTATAGGACAGGATAGAACTGTCCCTGTGAGTTTCTGAGTTTGTAATTGTTTGTGGGAGTAGAAAGCCCCATCTTTCTCAGTCTCAAAAACCCTATTGAGGGTTACTATGAGTCAGAATTGGAAGGCAGTGGGTTGTGGTTTTTGTTTTAAATGACGTTTTAACATCCTGGAAGCAGAAATGCAAAGAGAGGTCCCACAGGGCTGTCCCTAGCTCGTCCTTTCCATCATAGTCTCCTTTACCAAGTTTTAAAGACAGAGCTGAACATAGGGTTGGGCAGCCCCTTGCTTAGCCCTCTGCAAAACTCCCCCTGAGCTTAGAGTTCAAGAAATAGGTGATATCAACATATTCTCAGCTTAGCATCACTTGGGGCATCTCAGAAAAGGACTGTTATTTTCCCCTTCATGAAGAGCAAATGCGAGTTTCCACTAGTCTCTTAGGAAGAAAGATGAGGCTTTCTGTTCCTATAAAGATCTACAGACTTGGAAACCCTATATAGGACTGCTAGGAGTTGGAACCCCCTTCAAGCACTCTGCGCTAACCACCTTCTCTGCCCAAATCATGTCCATGATCCTTCTGTCCTGCTCTCTCATCTGGAAAACCTCCTTACACATGGATTCATATCCCCTGGACATTTTGCTTCAGGCTCATCTTATGCTTTCTTTATTCCTTGAATTAGAACCAGGGGGGCAATGAAATACGTAGCAGAAATTAAGGTCTATATCTAGTCCACTTGAGTAATTAAGACCTGAAGTTTTCTGATTTGGAAGACTAGAGGGGGGGTACATAGTAGAGGAAGAACAGGTGGAGCAGACAATGGAAACTGTGGGACATCCAATGATTAGAATATAATAAGATGTTCTCGTTCCTCAAGTTGCTTCTAATTTTTAAGATGCATAGGCATCTTTTTCTCATAAAGAAGATACAAGCTAATAAGAGTTAATTTGATTACTCTAGCCAAGATTTGGTCTGTTTGACAAGTATCCTGTTTGAATGGTAAGTGCCCAGATGACACAGGTGGGAGATTGATTGTTTGATTGATTGATTGGTTTACACTATCACTGCTACTAGACTACATTCAAATGCCATGTTGCCCTCTCCAAATCATCTTCTACTCTATGCTTGATGGCCACCCAGGGCAGAGCTTCTGCCCCTAAGAGCAGGAATTCTTGAATTTGAGGTTGTAGGCTACCCAAGAAGCCTGTCCTATAGCATCCCTATGAGTCAGAATTGACTCCATGGCAGTGAATTTTGGGGATGGTTATCCTGATTTTACCACTAGATGGTGAGCATGTATCCTGGAAGTTTTCATCTATTAGTGAGTGGAAGAGAAAACACGTGTCTGTTATTTCTTAAGCAAATACATTTATTTATTAATAACAATATAGTGAAACTAGCTCTGGATAAATGGAATTATAAGATAACCTTCAGAACTATTTGTTCTTAAAATCATTAAAGGTGAAATTGATGTTGTCTGAAGAGGCTTTCTAATACTCTGCCCAGAGGTCTGTAATTTGCAGCAGAGGACGAAAGCAGCGCATACCATAGAGTGACTTCCCACCGATCTCTCAGTATTGCCGTCTTCCTATTAAGCCCGTTTTACCCTGAAGTTAAGTCATTGAAGAGTCATAGGTCATACTCAGTTGACTAATTAGCTTTTGTTTCTAAATTGGATTGTTTTCCACAAGTAAAGTCCGTTAAGAGTCATAGCCTAGACCCAGCTGGCTAATTAGTTTTTGTTTCCAAATTGAATTGTTTTCAACTAATCTGTGAAATAAAGAAAAACCGCTTCTGTTTACTATTGCTACATAACAAGCCACCCTAAAACCTCATGGTGTTTAACAACTTCCTCCCTAAGAATTAGTGGCATTTTATTATGGACATGGACTCTGTGTAGCAAGAATTTCAACAGGATACAGTGAGTATGGTGTGTCTACAAAATGCCTGCGGTTTCAAGCTGGAAGACCCAAATTAGGGGTGCTTGACACCTGGAAGGGGAAATCCTGAGAAGGTGATGGTGATTATCAGCTGGAATTTCCACTGGGATATCAGCGGGAGCATCTACTGAGCCACCCATTGGTTTCAAGCAAGCCACTGAGGTTGGTCCAGATTCCAGCGATGGAAGTCTAGACGCCCATGTTCCGTGGGAAAGGGTATCAGGAATCTGCAGGCATCATTGTAAAGCACCATGATATTCTCTTAACTCTTGCTGTTTCAGTGTTAAATATGGACCCCCATTCTTCGAATACTCAAGTAATCAACATAGGAGAACATTTGAATATATCACTAAATCATCAAAGAACACACCACTCAGATATAAGCGAAAATGGTGATTGATATGATCATCCCTGTTCCTTTTTAAAACAGTCTAGTTATTTCTGATGGGACCCTGGTGGTACCGCAGTTGAAAGTGCTAGACCCCTTATAGGACGGTCCACAGGTAGAATACACCAGTTGCTCGGTGGTGAAAGGTGCGGCAATCTGTATAGGTGACAGCCTTGGGGACTCCATTGGAAAGATCTACTCTCCCAGGCCTACATAAGGCCGAATCAGCTTAACAGCAGGGGGTTAGTGATTTCTTATCAGCCTTAAATCATAAACACCATGTATAATAACATTTTAACCATAAGTGAGATATTACCCAAGGGGATTATATTTATGATCTATTCTTGTATAACAAATTACTCGAGAATTTAGTGGCTTAAAAGAATAAGAATTTATCACACAATTTCTAGGGGTCAGGAATTTGAAGATAGTCTAGCGGGTGATTCTAACTCAATATCTTTCATGAGGTTTCAGTCAAAAAGTAAGCCAGCGCTGCATCCTGTGAAGTCTTGACAGGAGCTGGAGACTGTTTCCAACATGGCTCACTCATGTGGCTATTGACAGGAGCCCCCACTCCTTCACCAATTACTGGCAGGAGGCCTCAGTTCTTCACCATGGTGACCTCTACACATGGTCAAGTCAGGGTTCTTACAATATGACAGCCAGTTTCTTTCAGAGCGAGTGATCAAAGAGAGAGCAAGAAGGGAGCCCATGATACCTTTTGAGTCTTTGTCTTGTCACACATTGTCTTGACTACTTTATCTTTTTCACCCCCACTTGAAATGTGTTAGCACATCCAGCTCATATTCAAGGAGAGAATAAGCAAGTTTCACCTCCCTAAAGGAGATGGATCTAACACATTACAGTCATACATGGAAGGAAGCATTTCTCCCAAGAGATCTAACCTGTCTTTATTTATGTAACTAGTGTGGAGCAACAAATGGTTTACCTGGAGAAAATTATCAATCAACCTCCACTTTGCCATTTGGACAAGAAATACACCTGAACGGTTCCCTTCTGCTCGTATCCCATCAGTGAAGGAAATGAACGATGATATTTTTCTGGCCAATAAAAGCTTCAGGAATGCTCAAACATATCGTGTAGTCTACCTCGTGCACATGGTTGTGGTAAAAGCATGGTGGGGTGGGCATCCCAGTGTTCACTCCAATCACTTCATTGGCACTAAGGTTAATGTGCCCGCTCAGCCTGCCTAGAAAGGAACGTCCTTCCTTGTACTCTGTTCTATTACATGACTGTCAAAACTGCAAACTCGAATGGTCAAGATGATAGAGGAGGCTGTGCTTCAGGCCAAAGTAAATCGTGAGATGCAGAAAAATTACCATCTTCTAAAAGGAAAACCCAGTGAAGTAGAATGCAATCCTTAGTAAGTGTTTCGCATCTGTAGTGGGTTTGGGGGGCGGGGAGGGAAGGGTGCAATTACTCCTGTATCTGAGGAAGGAAAATGCATGTGGCATCCAATCCTGAGATCTAAAAGAATGGGCTGCTAGGACTCCTCACTTGGGAAACACCCGTTTTTAGGATGGGGTGGCCAAGTCAATGACAAATGAGGGGAGCGTTACTCCCTTCAAGGAGAAAACATTGACTTATATCGGATTCTGGACCTAATTTGACCACTTTGCAGTAAAGATAAATTAAACCCACAGAGAAAACTGAAAACAGCATTTTCCCAGCAAGTCTTTCAATGGACTTCGTGGGTTTAGATTTATGAGGGGATGAGTGACCTCCTCTGCGTTGGTTTATCACATTTTTGTTTTTTATAGAACTGATTTTGCTTCTGGTCGAACCAGCTCCTGAAGGTGCTGAATCCGCCAGTAGGTCCGCCATGAGCTGGCTGGAGCACGCGCACCAGTCCCTTTCTGAAAGGATTATCCAGCAAAGGCTCGCTCCTCCCTCCTACTTTGCCTTCTTACCTCACAGCCCTGAAAGATAAAACACTCTGTTCTATGTTGAGCGATGTCACTGCTGATAAAGCAATAGCATGCCTTGGGGTATTGCTCATGCAAAAAAGAATTGGCCCTAAGAAGAAGTTCATCTGTAGGCAACTGGACATCCCCTTCCAGAAGGGTCTTGGGGTGGAGACAAGGCAGTCAGGGTGCAGTGTAGCAATGATGACACATACAACTTTCCTCTAGTTCCTAAATGCTTCCTCCCCTCCCTCACTATCATGATCCCAATACTACCTTACAAATCCAGCTAGACTCGAGGATGTACACTGGTACAGAAAGGAACTTGAAACACAGGGAATCCAGGACAGATGATCTCTTCAGGACCAGTGGTGAGAGTGGTGATACCGGGAGGGTGGGGTAGAAAGGGTGGAACCGATTACAAGGATCTACATATAACCTCCTCCCTGGGGGACAGACAGCACAAAAGTGGGTGTAGGGAGATATCGGACAGTGTAAGACATGATAAAATAACAACAATTTATAAATTGTCAAGGGTTCATGAGGAGGGGGTGGCAGGGAGGGAGGGGGTAAAAATGAGGAGCTGATACCAAGAACTCAAGTAGAAAGCAAATGTTTTGAGAAGGATGAGGGCAACAAATGTAGAAAAGTGCTTGACACAGTGGATGTATGTGTGGATTGTGATAAGAGTTGTAAGAGCCCCCAAGAAAATGATTATTAATTTTTTTAAAAAAAGAAGAAACAGCAGGATGACGTTATTAAGCACAATGACTTTGTCAGACAGGCCTGGTTCTCATCCCAGGACCTGGGGTGCCAGAGCCGGAGAAGACTGGCTGGTCTGCTACCATTGGAAAAGTCATTCTATGTTTCCACATATTCGAGAAGGGCTCAGGACTGATCAACCCTGGAGGTATCTGGGGAAACTGATAAGGGTCGCTACTGTCAAAAGCAGCAAGACCATGTGAGATCATAGAAATCCCTAAAATGTCAAATATATCTCTGAGCCCTGGTAGGGGGTGGGTTAAGCATTGAGCTGCCAATTGATAGGCAGTGGTTCAAATGCATCAGCCACTCCTCAAGAGTTTATTCAAAGCACTTTAATAAAGAAAAAAAATACATTTTGAACAAACTTGAGCTTATTTAGTTTTAAACACTTATCTAAGGTAACAATTGGGACCACTGGTGGCACAAATGATGAAGCACTTGACTTCTAGCCAAAAGCTGGACAGCTAGAACCCACTCAGCCTCTCCACGGAGGGACTACTTTCTTAACGACGAGAGTCGAAAATAGCCCTACTGGGCAATTCCACCTATCACATGGACTTACTCGGAGTTGAAAATGACTTACGAGCAGAATGAAATGTAGCAACATGGGTAAATTACATCACATTCAGATTTCAATATCCATAATAAAATTTTATCAGAACATAGCCTTTCCCATTCAGGTACTTATTATATGGCTGTTTTGTGAAACAATAGTAATATTAATTCTTTGCAACAGAGATGTCATGACTCACAAAACCTGAAGGATTTGTTACCTGGCCCTTTATAGAAAACGTTGGTTGACCCCTTGTCTAAAAGCCCTTCTGTGTCTTTTATTTCATATGGCACGGTTGTCATCAAGTGCGTGGTTGAGAGGCACGCTAACCCCAAATAATGACTTCTTCCTGTAGGGCATGAAGTCCAGGGAACAGTCGAGAAGGAGACAGAGAATGACACATCTAAAAGCAGCCTTGAATCTTTTTAAACCACAAAATTGGATGTCAATGTGAAACCACATAGCCATTGTTAGCTATGCTTAAAGACCAAAGCTGAGCCTGCTGCATAGTGTCGGTTCTGGCCCGACGGACAAAGTAGAATGGCCCCAGATGGTTTCTAAGAACATATTCTTTACACAAGCAGTTCTTCTACAGGCTCAAACCACTCTGGGCCACCAGTACTTCTTAGTTACAGTTGAGTGAGAACTCTTTGCAAGAAGTTAAAGAAAAGTAAAGCACACCAGCCTGTGTGATCACGAGGTGCCGAAGGGATCAGTCATCAGGCATCAAAGAACAAAAAATCATATCATTGGGTGCACACCTCCATGATACAATTGCTGAGGACAAACGGGTGCATAAACAAATGTGGTGAAGAAAGCTAATGGTGCCCGGCTATCAAAAGGTATAGCATCTGGGGTCTTAAAGGCTTAAAGGTAAATAAGCAGCCATCTAGCTGAGAAGCAACAAAGCCCACATAGAAGAAGCACGCCAGCCTGTGCGATCACGAGGTGTCAAAAGGATCAGGTATAAGGCATCATCAGAACAAAAAAAAAAAATCTTTCCATAGTGAATGAAGGGTGAAGTGCAGAGTGCAGACCCAAAGCCTATTTGTTAGCCACTGGAGATCCCCTTGCAGAGGGGTCTAGGAGAGGAGATGAGTCAGTCGGTACGATGTAGCACCGATGAAGAATACAGCTTTCCTCTAGTTCCTAAATGCTTCCTCCCCTTTCCCCCCCCCCCCCCACTGTCATGATCCAAATTCTACCTTGCAAGTCTGGATAGAGCAGAGGATGTACAGATAGGAGCTGGAGGCACAGGAATCCAGGGCGGATGATCCCTCCAGGACCAGGGTGTGAGTGGCGATACTGGGAGGTTAGGGGGAGAGTGGGTTGGAAAGAGGGAACTGATTACAAGTATCTACATGTGACCTCCTCCCTGGGGGATGGACAACAGAAAAGGGGGTGAAGGGACACGTCGGACAGGCAAGATATGACAAAATAATAATTTATAAATTATCAAGGGCTCATGAGGGAGGGGGAAGCAGGGAGGGAGGGGAAACAAAGAGGACCTGATGCGAAGGGCTTAAGTGGAGAGCAAATGTTTTGAGAATAATGAGGGCAATGAATGTACAAATGTGCTTTACACAGTTGATGTAAGCTTGGATTGCGATAAGAGTTGTATGAACCCCTAATAAAATGTTAAAAAAAAAAAGAAGTTAAAGTAACTGCAACGGTCTGAAACTGTTCATTGAAACGGGAGTTGCTGGGCGGTATGGCTGTTAACGGAACAAAGGCCTGGTGATGGATTTCTAAAAGTACAGCCACTATAATTCCCACGGAGCACAGTCCTACTCTGAACACATGGATTCACCAGGACTCAGCACTGGCTCAATGGCAGCTGGTAAATCAAGCAGTGTAATGGTTCATGGTAAGTGGGGTGCTCGTGTGCCTCTCTTTAGACATTAATTTTGTATCTTTGGGCTGTTCACTACAAGCAGTTTGAAACCACCAACGTTCCATGGGAGAAAGATGAGGCTTTCTACTCCAGAAGTGATTTGCAGCCTTGGACATCCATATGTGCAGGCCTGTGGAGTCACTGTGAGTCATAGGTGACTCGATAGTCGGCGCTGAGATCTGGTCTTTAGACGTGGCTTCCACCATTATGCCATAGCACGAAAAAACTACCTGGTATCAAAAGGCTGGGAAACTCCCCTGGGAACCAGGATATGGGAGGAGTCAATGCTGAAAATCCCTCTTCTGTGTCTAAATTGGCAGCTTCCTCTCTCTCCATTAAGCCATATGACATCTAAGCAGAACAGCACAAGCCCACAGAAAACCACATAGCCTTTGCCTGCTTTGTTCAGCACTTTCTATGAATAAGCTTCATATCTTTCTTTTTAAAGTTTTCTTTTAAAAAAACTGAAGTGAAATTGCAAGGGGAGGTTTGCAAATAAGGAGGGATTGGGAATGATGATAATCAGTGTGTGCTACTAAGAAAAGGCAACAAAAAGAGATCAAAGATTAGTTTCTCTAAGCTGGTTGGCACCTTGGCACCAAATCCTGGGAACAGATGCTGACTGATTTGAATTTGAAAAGAACAGAGTAGCCAAAGATAAGAAATAATTGGTTAAAAGATACAAAACCATACTTTTGACAGGGGGACAATAAAGTTTTCCAGGCAGATGTTAGAATAATTGACATGAAAAGAAACCAACTTCAAGAAAAACTAGAAAAAGAGAATCATTGCTAAATATTTCCCCCCAAGTTTGAACGAAGACATGGTTAAAGAAGAAGAAATCCTTTCCAAAGGCTCAGCAGGAAAATCAATCTAGTGGAGGCCTTTGTGTTCCTGGAGAATGATGTCAGAGCCCATCCCTGGAAGAAGAAAGAGACGTTCACTCTGAAGGTCACTTGAGAACTATAAAGATAAATGCGATTTGTAATGACTTAGAAAGGCTTCCAGGAAGGAGAGGAGTCAACTCGCTGGTTTGGAATCAATGGAAAAGGGAAAACCTTTCCTAGTTGAAAACAGTCAGGGAGATATTTTAGACATTCTAGAAAGTCCATAATCTTTGATAGGAAAGAACCCCCAAATACAATTATAGAAAAATCATATAATATTGCTTACCTATTACAAGTATGTTGTGAATTTACCAATGTGCTCTTCTCAAAAAATATAATCACTGAAAATATTTCTGATAGTAAGCAGGAAGCAGGGACTAAAAATCCCTCAACCCTGAAGGCTCTTAGGTCAAATAGACATAGCACAGTGAACTATCTAGAGCCATGTCTTGTAGCCTTTCAAAGATTTAGTCTCCTCATTAGTTAAGTGAAGATAATAAATGTTACTTCTTAGGTTATTATTAAGTGAAATCCCTAAATAGAGCAGATACATAAGGTACTCAATAGATGTAGAATTGAATCTGTTGCATTTGAATTCGCTTCTTAGTTTCACTAAACAGTTACTATGTGAAAAGTACTCTATTCATATTGTATTCTTATTCATATGGTGGCAAGGGCTAGTGACTCTGAAATCTGTAGGTCAGGTGGCAAGCTGCTGGCTCACAGACATGTGTGTTGCTGTTGTCAGGTGCTATCAGATCAATTCTGCTTCAGAGCAACCCTATGTACAACAGAAGAAAGTGCTGCCAGGATTGCACTTGTCCCAAAATCTGGAAGTCAAGGGAAAACAAGGTGAATGTCAGATAGATGGATAAGAGCGCTTTGCCAGAACATTGGTTTTTATATCATGAGTGCAAGTTCACATCTCCAAGGAAACTCCTTTCCCACCTGATTGGATGAGCATATCACAAAATGGGAGATTATGTTCAGTTTCTGTCAAAATATTGACATTAACAGCTTAGCCAAATGGACACAAAGCAGTAATCATTACACACCATAGGTGGAAATCAATTCAAAATTCGAACAACAATCTAAATAGAAGAATGAAAAAGCAAAACACCTTTTAGATAAAAATGTAAATGATAAAGTTTTAAGACCTTGCTTTTGACATCAGATTTTTAGACATGACACCAAAAGCATATGTAACAAAGCAGAAACTAGATTAAGTGAACTACATCGATATTTTCAACTTTTGTGCATCTTGGGAGACAATTTGGGGGACCCATAGAAGGGTTCCTAAAAACGTTTGTGGGGAAAAATCTACTGCCTTTCAATTATATTTTTCTACAAGTTTTTTGAAGCCTAACTTTTTACCTAATATCCAGAATATATAAATAACTCCAATACAACAAGTAAAAGAAACAAAGGACAAAAGTACATCCCAATTCAAAAGTTGAGAAAGGGTTTGAAAAGATATTTCTCCAGAAAAGATATACAGATGTCTAATAAGCACACAAGAAGATGTTCAGAATCATTGGTCCCTAGACAAAGGCTAAACAAATCACAGTGAGATATCCTGCCCCACTCACTGTCAGAAAAAAAAAAAACTAATAAGTGTTAACATACCTGTGGAGAAATTTGGACCCCCACAGAGTGCAAGTGGGAAAATAAAATGATGCAACCACTTTGGAAAATAATTTAAAGATAACTGAAAAAACTAAATGTAGAATTGCCATCTAGCCTAGAAATCCCAATGTTAGTTAGATCAGATACCCAAGACTTGAACACGGGCACTGAAACAGATTCTTACACACACCGAATCTATTAATAATATCCCCAAGTGTAGACAACCCACAGAGTCATCACTGGGTGAATGGATTTAAAATATGGTTATACATACAATGGTATTATATTCAGTCATAGAAACGGAGTTCGAACATATGCTACATTGTGGATGAATCTGAAAATACAACAGTGAACAAAATATGTCAGACCCAAGAAGACAAATCCTTTATGACCCCATTTATATGAAATATTTAGAATGGGAAAAAATAGACAAAATTTTATTAGTGGTTATTGTCAAAGAAGATAATCGTCTGTTAGTAGTAAAAAATAGGAGTTTCATCAAAATATAATGCAGGTATCGTTCCCCAGATAATATTTGGTAAGAATCCAACGCATTCCATTGCTCATACTGAGACAGTGTTCTATACATAGAGAGCACATGACAGGTGAGGGTTAATGAACTATTGAGGTCCTTTATAATGTGTAGCTTGGACATTGGTTAGGAAGGTGTTAGTTACCACCAAAAAGAGTGATATCAATTGGTTACGATTTGGGCTTGGTATTTGGTTTGGTATTCACCCATGACTGTAGCGAGTTTTTGCATGATTGTAGTTGCAAGCACATTTTTTCCCCAGGAACTAATTGTTTATATCTGGACACATTCTTCCCAAATGGTTTACATTCCAGTATTACATCGTTTCCTGGGAATATAAATTGGCCCCATCATTCTTACTTTGACATGAATACCTTCTGATGAAACACAGCGTTTCTGGTTGAGATGACAAAAAAATGTTTACAAATGTATAGTGGTGAATACTGCACATGAAAGTGAATGTAAATAATATCACTGAATTATGCACTTAAACATTAACTATGTAGCCTGCATTGGCCCACTATCCCACTCTCAATGGGGCTTTAAAAAATTAGTACCTGGGGCTAGTCAAAGACAAGATTAATGGAAAACCGTAATGCCCCAGAGGATGATTCATAAGACCCTCTACCATAAATTAACAAGGATGTTTTGAAAGAGAGCCAAAGACAGATAAAAAACAAAAACAAACAAAAGAACACAGATCCAGGAATGTGTTTGGGGCTGAAATTAAATCCTAGCTTCTATTTAAGAATAATTAGTTCTTACATCATGGCCCTACTCAATATTCACCCTCAGGAAGGGAATACAGAAGATATGGGTACTATAGCAAAATGTGAAAATGTGGTAAAAAAAAATTAAATGGTGCCCAGCTATCAGATAAAGCAGCATCTGGGGTTTTAAAGGCTTGTCTCCAAAAAGCAACCATCTAAGTAAGATGTGAACTAAGCCCACATGGGAGAAGCACACCATCATCAGTCACCGAAAGATTGTAAATCATATAATCTGACATCAAAGGAGGAATTAATATCAGAGGCTAACCTGTGAGAATCCAGTTTGCAGAAGGCTATGGATGGCAGTGGGAGCCCAAAATACATTTGTGGGAACTACATGTCCCTAATATTAGCCTCTATCCATAATGGAGAAATGGGAGGAAAGTGGTTACTAAACAGAGTGCCTCGGAGAGATGAACGTAGAAGATCAAAGGGATAAACCTGGCATGGGAAATTAAAACTTGGTCAGTTGATCACTCCTCTGATGCACACTGAACCAGATCTGGTTTTCATTGTTTTCTGTATTGTTTTTGTTTGTTCATATTAGGATTTATCTCAGAGTGTTATGTCATTGGGGATCACCCTCTTGAAGTTGCTATATGCCTTTCTGTCTTTAAGTATATGAAACCCAGGATGGATGAACCTATAAGGACAGCAAGCAGGGTAGACTAAGAGTTTTTTGGAGTTTTTGTTTTGTGGAGCGGGGCAACAGTCGAGGGGGTGGTAAAGGGAGATGATGTCAAGGAGTTGAGGAAGAAAAAGAATGTCTGGAAACTGATGGTGGTAGCAATTGTACCACACTGCTTGATGTAATTGAATGATGGAATGATATGATATATGCATTAACTCCCAATTAATAATAAAATAAATAATTGGCCAAAAATTAACTACGGCCAATGTTTGTTATATATGTATATACAGTATACATATAATATATATACATATATATGGCTGTTGTACATTCAAAAACAAGTTTCAGGATATTTTCTCACATCCATTTTGGATTTTTTCTTCCTTTCCTGACCTTTCAAAGACCTTTTACTTCACTCATATATAATATGCTGATGTTGTTATTGTAAAGGACTACAGGTGTCCGAGGTTTCTTTCCTAGGTGCTTTTCACACTCCCAAGAAAGTTTTCAGAAGAGAAACAAGAAAAAGGTCCAAATAGATTGAGTGGGTTGATGTAAGGCTTCCAGCCAATGCAATTGTGCAGGTGGGCAGTTCAGCTCATGTGAGAGCACCCACAGGAGGGGACATTTAAGTGTTTATGACATTCAGGGTGGATCTTCTGCCATTGGCTGGCTTGTCATTGTGCACTTCCCCTTTGTCATTTCGTTTGACAGAGGTTCTGCGCTCACCCACAGTTGATCCTGTGTCACACTTGGGTCTGGGCCAGAACTGATGTGTGTTCTTCCTGCCCATCTCAGCCCATACCCTTTATTGTCTCTCGTTTCTGTGCTGGGATCCCTTCCCTTGTGAAAACTATCAATAAGGGAAATGCGTCTACCCTTCGAAATTAGGTTGGGTTATCTAGAGAAACAAACCAGTGACACTCCTCTATGTACAAGAAAGACCTACATTAAGAAGGCACCCCGGCCCAGTCCCACTCAGGTCCTTAGGCCTGATGCAAACCAGGCCCTCTTTAGATTCAGGGAGCTGCAAACCAGTGACACAGCATAGGCTGGAGGGTGCCAAGCCTCATAGATTCCAAATCAGTGAGAACAGGAAAGTGGGGCAGAGAGATGCCAGTCCATGGACACCGAGTTGTATGTCTGGAAGAGCAGAGGAAGCACAGCAGCGCTCCAGCAGCTCACAGGATTGGGCAGTCCACGCGGAGCCACCCCCAGAGGCAGGCACAGAGTCCCAGCAAGCAGAAAGCCAAAGGGACAAGGAAAGGGAGCATTCCCAGTATCTCTCACTCGTCTACAAAAGGCCACACCCCCATGGAGGTCGCATCAAGCTACCACTTGACTGATAGGTTGCTCTTCCCCTCCTTGTTCACATAAATTTAAGTTGCCATAAAATCTGTCACACCTTCCTAACATTGTCATCCCATAACTTGTCTGTTCTTTGATCATTAGTGTTTGACGTGTCAAATCTATTCTTGGGATGGCCTCCAAATTCAGGTGGGATACACTCAAGGTTACACTTTGATTTTAATTTTCTTATTTTTTATTTCCACTTGAACTTGTATATGAACAGTTGATGTACTCCACAATCAGTCCCTGGCCTTGTTCTGACTGGCAATATCGAGCTTTTGCATCGTCTCATCGTCCCTTTTCACAGGTGCAGTAGATTTGATTCCTGTCTGTTCCACTGATGAGGTTCATGTTTATAGTTGTCTTCTGGGTTATCGAGAGAAAAAGAGCATTTGCAATGAATAAGGCATTAGTCTTCCAAAACTCTATCACTGCCATCTCCACTGTCATTTCTATCACCAGAGTTTATCTTCCCGCTGAAGATCCTCTTCTTCAATTCCCACTTGGACATTTCACCTGTAAGGATCTATGCTTTTTGATTGCATGTTTGATTCATTTCAGACTATAGAAGTTCGGAAAATTCTTCACTTTCATCAAATTTGACTCTCCTATACATGTATATCTTCCTGTTATCAGACCAACTGCTAGATTAATGATCTATTATTAGAATTTTCAAATGTCTCATGGAGGTTACTTAAATCACTCAACAAGTTGATAATACTCCCTTTAAAGGTAACAGGGATATATATATATATATATATATATATATATATATATATATATATATATATATATATATATACCTTAGATGTAGGAATGAATTTTGAGCTCACACTTAATCATAAACTCTAATCTAAGAACAATGGATTCTTATGACATGGTCCTGTCCAGTACTTGACCTCATGAAGTCAGTGCTGAGACATAGGTGTTAGAGTAAAGTGTGGTGAAAATAGATGGTGTCCAGCTATCAGAAAGGGTGGGATCTTCCAGGTTTATTTTTAAATAAGAAGTCATGGAAGGGAAGTGTAAGCTTGGTCCATATGGAAGTAGCACACAAGCCTGTGCTATTCAAGGCTTGTAAGTAATAAATTCCAAGATGGGAGGAGGGAATTGTATAAGGGCTTAAAATCTGGGGACCTGGTTTACAGAAGGGTATGGATAACAGTGAAAGCCCAAAATTCATTTGAGGAGCGCCCAGACCACTGGCCAGAGTGCACTGGAAAAGTGGATTACAGAAAATACAATTAGCTTAAAATGTAACATACTATCATTTATTTTCCCTTTTGACCCATTTAAAAATTTTTTTGAGTTCCTATAATTTTCTGCTTTTTCGTGGATTGACGCTTTTCTGCTTTTTATTTTGTTGTTGTCTCCTTTTTTTTTAGGGGAGAGCGCGAACTCAGTCCCCCACTACCACAAATCATGCAGTTGAGTTTCCCACATTTGGGGAAATCACAGGGGCCAGCACATCCGGAGTGCAATGGATGAGCCTCGCCCTGGGAAATACCACCTTCATGATCATGGTATCTCCCCTGCCAGGTAAGTATTTGTTGTTGTCTTTATGTATGATTATCATCATATGAAATCCAGGTAGGCAATCCATAGAGGCAGTAAATAGATTAATAGTCCTTTAGGATTATGGCAGGAGATATTAGGAAATAATAGGGAACTAATCATACTGAGTACAAGGAGGAAGAAAATGTTCTAAAATGTATTGTGGTAATGATTGTACAACTCTTTTCAATATATTTAAACCACAAGATTATATGATATGCAAATGTATTAGTCTGGGTAGACTAGAGAAATAAATTCCACCCCTACACTCTTTTTTAAAATCACTTTATTAGGGGCTCACACAATTCCTATCACAATCCATACATACATAAATTGTGTAAAGCACATTTGTACATTCATTGCCCTCATCATTCTCAAAACATCCGCTCTCCACCCAAGCCCCTGGCATCAGGTCCTCATTTTTCCCTTCCCTCCCCACTCCCTCCTCCCTCATGAACCCTTGACAATTTACAAATTATGATTTTGTCATATCTTGCCCTGTCCAACGTCTCCCTTCACCCACTTTTCTATTGTCCGTCCCCCAGGGAGGAGGTTATCTACATATAACCATCCCTAGACTCTTAATCCTCAAATTGACAAACAATTATATATCTACCACAGTGAATCGTACGACAATAGAACTGTTTGTAAAAAACAAAATACTGGTGTGGCATAGCTTTCAGCATCACGGCAAAGCACAAGCCACCACCGCCCGACAGATGGGTGGTGATATAGATGTCACCACAATAAATTACATATGTAATTAATATTCTGATAATTCTATTTAGATGAGATAGTTTTTCTATATAGTGAAGACAAGAAAAGAAAACTTTTAGGGAAAAAATGTAAGTTCTCAAAAAATCTTCTATCTCTGAAAATAAGTGAATTTTTGTCCAGTTAGAGTAGAAATAATTCTTATAGCTATCAGAATTATCTTAATAGAGAAGATAGCCTATTACCAAAGGCAATTCCACATGGTTCAAAAAACAGGAAAAAAAGTTGCCGACTGACATGAGAGGCAATTTTAGGCATTTATTTCGAATTGCCAGTCACTGTAGGAACAAGAGTCACATGGCTGCCAACTGGTTAAGCTTGTGCCAGAATGATCCTGCTGTTTGCTTAATTGTCCTAAAAGCTTGTAGCCAGCAATTTCCTTGCCAGACCTCACTTCACTTTCATGCTTCCCTACTATGCGGATCACGATGTGTCCGTTCAGAGAGAGTGAGAAAGCACTTCCTCATTCTTACTCTCATTTGGGTCACCACAGAATCTTTATAATCCTTCCCTACACTATAATAACATATGCAAGGCCATCTAAAAGCCTTGGGTTGTTTTTATTTTTAAGTATAGCCATCTTTGTTATCTTTTAATATGTGATTAATCCTCATAGAAAACTTGTAAAGTGAGGGTGATGAGTAGGGGGTGGGAGAGCAGTATCATTCCTATAAAGGAGTAATAAACAAATGGAGCTATAAATTTTAAAAGTACACATTTTAGAGCTCTGTAGTGAGACCTGATGGTACAGTGATTACATATCGGGCAGTGATCTGCATCGTCATCCGTTCAAAACCACCGGCAGCTCCTCAGAAGAATAGCCTGGGCATTCTACTTCCGTGAACAGAGTCTTGGAAACACACAGGTGGTCACTCTGAGTCAGAATTGACTGGATAGCGGTGGGTTTCTTATTGTTTTAATATTTTATAGTAAAAGAACTTTCAGAACTATGAGGCAAAACTATTTATAGAGGTATGACTATAGGCATGTATATATGTAAAATATTAATTTATAATGAAAGGGATAAGGGCAAATATATATATATTTATATGTTAAGAATTAAGATAGCAGATGAACTTTGAGGCCTCTACTCAAGGTCTCCCTTAACACAAGAGCACTTTGTTCCAATCACCTGGCACTCTTTGATAGGATTGCTCCGGACACCTTTGCTAAAGACAAAATGAGTGCATAAGCAAATGTGGTGAAGAAAGCTGATGGTGCCCGGCTATCAAAAGATATAGCATCTGGGGTCTTAAAGGCTTGAAGTGAAACAAGCAACCATCTATCAGGGAAGCACATAAGCCCACATGGAAGACGCACACCAGCCTGTGCGATCATGAGGTGTAAACAGGATCAAGTATCAGGTATCAAAAGACCCAAAACAAACAATTTTAGTGATGTAAAAGAGAGGGGTTGGAGTAGAGATCCAAAGCCCATCTGTAGAAAACTGGACATCCCCCACAGAAGGGTTACCAGGAAGGAACTATTCAACCAGGGTGCAATAGAGCACCGATGAAACACACATAATTTCTCTAGGTCCTGAATGCTTCTTCCCACCCTCCCACCCCCAACACCACCCACTACCATGACCCAGTTCTATTTTATAAATCTAGCTAGACTGGAGTACACATTTTGATAGAGATAAGAGCTCTCAACACATGGAATTCAGGACAGATAAGACCCTCAGGAACAGTAGTGGGAGTAGCAATATCATGATGGTAAGGAGATGGTGAGGGGAAGGGGGGGAAAGGGGAAATTCATCACTAGGTTGGATATATATAACCCCAAGGGGGGAAAATAACAGAAATGTGGGCAAAGACAGACAACAAACAGTGTAAGACACAAAATAACAATAATAATATATAATTGAGCAAGGATTCACGAGGGTGGGAAGGGGGGGACGAGGGGAGATAAAAGGAGCTCAAGTCAAAAGAAAAGATTTTGAAATTGTTGATGGCAACATATGTACACATGTGCTTCATACAACTGAATGATGCAATGTTGTAAGATTTGTAAGAGCCCTACAGTAAAATGATTAGTAAAAAAAAATAATAATAAACAAAGGCGTTGACTCTGAGGAGGATGTTAGTCAGGCATCATCTATACTCACTAGCACTTCACAGCTGTCATGAGCTTGATTGATTTGGCTTCTTCCTCAGTTTTTATCTTAATGCAGATTAACTAGGTCATCTTCCCAATATTAAAATGGCAAACATTGCAAAAGAAATAACACTTTTTTTAAAAGATTATACTATGTAATTAATTTCTCACATGATAAGAAAACTTTATTTTATTCTATTGGATTCAGACTTTCAGAGTAAGTTCAAAGCGTTAGAAAAATTTACTTCTGGAAGAAAATTGTTGCTTGGCATCTGAGTTTGGAAGAAAAGCAAACTTCAGCTCAATCTCTCATGAAGACTTCTGTTTCTGACTAGAACGAACGAATGCCACATTGGGAGAAACAGGAGCTTCTGTTGCCCATATCTTTATTTCCTTAAAGAACACGATGAAATTTAAAAGAGGAAAACCCTTTCATGTTTTGGTGAGTCTGCAGAGTGTGGTGGTGTTCCATGGTCCCAGCACACTTTGTGTGTTCATATAGCAAAGTTCTTCCATCTCAGTAAGACAGCAGTCAGAGTTGTAGTGTAGCAGAAAAAGAAAAAACAATTCTCTTCGACAGCTCGCTAATAATATCCTAAGTCCTATTTAACAACTGTTTGGTCTCAGACTTAACGTCTCTGAAACTCCATCTTTCTATTACAATGTGGAAGAAAATAGAGTTGAGGGGATTGCATATAAATTGAATCACACAATACTTGGCTCATTGTAGGTATTCAAAAAGTGCTAGGCTTTCTAACAATCAAATTGTGTAAATAAACTTAAATCATTAGTGAGACTTTCAGAGAACATAGGAAACTTAGAAATGTGGGTGTGATTGCTATAAAGGAGCAGCAGGACGTTTAATGATTCTTTCCATGATCCAGTCACACTGTAAAATCTTCTGTCTCTTCAGGTCAATGCATTACACTGTGAAAACTAAACAAAAATATTTTAAAAGTAGAAAGTGAACTATTCATAGAGCTCCTTGCAATGGGTTGTTTGCCATTGGCATCTGTTTTTAGCTCCACATATTTTCCAGCATTCTGCAGCAAACAGAAATGGAAGTCTATTAAATTTCTCAGACACATTTCTCTGAAGGCTAGGTTTGGCCTTTGAGGGTAACCAAAGGAAAAATCTTTTGCACTTAATAGATAAGAAGCAACTAGGTGATTGGGTAATTCTGATGTGATCAGTACAAAGAAAACACTTGGGAAGAACGAATCCAAAGTGCATTTGTAGATGATGATTTCCAGGTTCACCAACAGAACCCTTGAAAAACTCCTGAGTACCATAGATGGACAACCATGGAGCTTGCCTCCTAGGAGTTCATCTAGATTCCCTAGAGAGTGTTCTTAGCACACATGCATCCGTTGGTTGTACTTTGATGGCTTGCGCATTCTTTGATGCTGGAACTACACTTCGGGTATTTCAAATACTAGTCACCTACTGGGGACTTGCTTCCCCACTTAATTCCAGCCCCTGTCCAAGAACAGATAGTTGTTATAAAACGTCCCTGCTTGATACTTGCCTGCATGAAGAGATCACTGAAGATAAGTGTGTGCTTGTGGTGAAGAAAGCAAATGGTGCCTGGTTATCAATTGGAATAGTGTCTGGGGTCTTAAAGACTTGTATTAAAGAAAGCAGCCATCTAATTGAGGCATCAACTAAGTCCACATCTAAAAAACATTAGCTTCTGTGATTCAAAGATGATGACAACAAAGTTTCAAATCTGATGAGGGGAAATGTATCAGAACTCAAATTGGAAACACCCAATTGTAGAGGGCTGTGGGGGACCGTGGGAGCCTAAAATCCATCTACAAAGTACCTAGTCAGAGTAAGCCTCTGACAGATCCTTTCTGGCCACAGAGGAAAGAATGGAACAGCCTTACTATCAGGCAGAGATTATTGTAAATTTAATTATGGTGGATTGATCCATAGTATGATTCAATTCTTGGTCAGTTGACCAATTGTTTTCTTCTCTTTGTTTTGTTTTTGCTTTCTATTTTTTCAATTAGGTTTCCCAGTTTATGAAGCACAGAAGGAGTGGGTGCATAGAGACAATAACTGATGCAATGATTTATTGAAGATGGGGGTTAGGAAGAGAGGGGAATTTGGGAGCAAACAATAAATTTGGAAGAGGGTAATAAGCACTAAAACTGATTGTGATGATATATATACAAATCTTTTTAAAAGTGACTTAACTATGTGGGTTTTTAAAAAAAATATGTGATTTTTTATATCAAGAAAACTACTCAAAAAAAGATAAAGAAAACAAACTTGACCAGTGGTTACCATGGGCACAGGAGGAAGAGGTTTTGCTAAGGGGCACGGGGTTTATATTAAGGATGTTGGAATAATTTGAAAAGGTTAAATGTTTGCACAACAGAGTATATAAATTATATATGTAGTTTTGAACCAGAGAATGTTTATTGTGTATGTTTTTACCACAACTAAAAATGTAATTACACTAATAAATGATGAGTATAAGGAAAAAGAAAATGTTTCCAAATTGTGGTAATTATTATACAATTATCTTTGATTTGATTAAACTATTGCATTGTACGATATATGTAAGATGTGCCAATAAAAGTTTTTTTTTAAAAAAATAAAAATATATTTATTGCCTTGGGCAAATCTCGTGCACAAGAACTCTTTAAAGCATGGAAGAACACTACATCACTTTAAAGACTAAGATGTGCCTGATCGAAGCCATGGTATTTTCACTTGCCTCATGTGCATGTGAAAGTTGGACAGTGAATAAGGAAGACTAAAGAAGGATTGATGTCCTTGAATTATAATATAGTGCTGCCAATTCTTTAAAGTATTGGAAGCACCAATGACTGCCAAAAGAATACACAAATCTGTCTTGGAGGAAGGTCAGCCACGATGCTCCTTGGATGTGAAAATGATGAGAGTTCATTTCACAAACTTTGGACATGTTATCAGAGAGACCAGTCTCCCAAAAAGCACATGGTAGAGGGGCAGCAACAAAGAGGAAGACCTTCAAGGAGATGGATTGACACAACAGCTGTAGCAATGGGTTCAAATATTACAATTGTGAAGATTGGTGCAGGACTCAGCAGTGTTTCATTCTGTTGTACATAGAGTAGCTATGCATGGAAACAAACTCCACAGTACCTAACAGCAGTATATGCTCTAAAGGAATGTTCAGATGCAGTTGTTAAGTGTTTGGCTTCTAGAAGATTGGTTCTTTCAGCTCACGAGATGTTCCAAGGAAGAAAAACGTGGCAGTATGCTCCTATAAAGATTTGAACCTTGGAAAGCCATTGGGAAGATCCTGGAGCATCACTGTGAGTCAGAATTGACTCGATAACTCCGAAATTCTTTTTGGATTTTGACTGAAAAAATGCATGAGCATATTTCCTTCCATTTTTATTGTTCTTAACATTTCATAAGAAGAGGTAACTGTTTGGGTTATTTTAAATAATGTGTCTGGTACATGGGTGAGTATAACATTAGATACATGAAGATTAGAGTAAGAAGAACATACATAGGAAAGAGACTTTCACAAACCAAAGGAATGGAGTGGGTTGCACAACGAAATGAATTGTGGATGATGCTTTTAAACTGAAACAAAATAGGAAAGAAAATTCAAATATGCCATCAGTCATGTAGGAATCCAAGCTTTATTTCTCTTGACCTCTTAATTTTAAAGCAAAAACAAGGGGAAAAAATCTTTGACAAGTTACCTCATACTGTTCTAAGGTAGACTCAAACTACTAAAGATGGCCCTAACAACTGAAGAGAATTCCAAAAAGCATAGACTAAAAAAAGACAGAAAGCATTCGTTTTTTTAATAGTTCAGTTGCTTTTTAAAAGAGTTGTGTATACATATCATAATCAGTTCTAGTGTTCCCTTCCCTCTCCCACATTTATGTTTGGCTCCTTGTTTCTTAATAAGGACCTCTTTTAGTCGTCCACAATAAAAATTTTAAGTCCTCTGGTTTGCAGGAAAATCACATATTTCCAAGTTTTAAAAATTGCTTTAGTTTGGATAGATGAAGCCACAGCTCTCAGAAACACCTTACCAAAAAACCTTACCATCCCATAGACTAGAATAGTGACACTTTCTTTGTTGAACAAGGGACTGGAATTTTCATATATTAAGAAAAAACAGAGACTTCCGGCAAGATGGTGACAGAGTAACACATACCAGAATGACTCCTCAGAAATCAGCTCAGGAGAGTTACTAAGAGGGAAATTCCACACTGCCAGGTCACAGGAGGAACTTCATAAAGATTACTAGGCACAGATCCACTAGGTTTTGAGGAGCTGCGGGCTTTTGGCTTACCACAGTGGAGGCCTGCTAGGGTTTAACCTTAGACGCGCCACTGTCTCGGCCAGAGCTGGGATCATTTGGAGTCGACCCAAGGGCTTTATCTCAACACAGCCACAGTTTGCTGCTGCCTTTGGGCATGATTTAAACCTCTTCAGCTCCACAGTCAGGGATCAGAGCTTAGCAATATTGTGACTTTTGTTTCCTTCTCTTCTCTCTTTCCCCCCACAGTCTCAGAGGACTTAGGGTTGTTTTTTGTTTTTCTTTTTCTCTTTCCTTTGCTCTTACATGCCACTGCCTACCTCCTGGCCATTCCGCTTAGCCTAGGACATTTACGCCTGCTCTCCATCCAGCTGGGGGAGCTCCACCCTCTGCAGCATAACCAGCAGCTGGGGAAATCTCACCCACCTTCCTCCAGGGGAAATATTGCCCACCCTCTGCAGTGCCTATATGCTGCCCACCTTCCTCCAAAAGAAATCCCGTCCACCTTCCTTTAGGGAAAATCCAGCCCACCTCCTCCAGGGGAAATCCCGCCCACCTTCTTCCAGAGGAAATCCTGCCTGCAAGGCTGTGGGAGATCCTACCCATCCTCTGTGGTCCCACATGACTGAGGGAACTTCCTTTTGCCTTCCGTAGTGCATCACATGGCATAAGGCAGCTTGACCAACATTTGCCAGCAATCCATGCTGCTGCAGAAACCTCTGCCCAACTTCCATAGCAATCTAGTTGACCGGGGAAAATATGCCCACCATTCGTGGTGCTCTACACCAAAGTGGGAACACCTACCTCCTTCTGTGGCACTCCTGTTGAAGCAGGCACCCCTGAACTCTCTCTGTGGTTCCCCAAGCTGCTGTGGGACACACCATCAAGGCTTCTTGTGAGATCATCCAGTGCAGCAACATCCTCGCGGGTCCACAACCACCCAACCAGCATCCCCTGAGAGGGCCATCCAACCTGTCCTCCAAATAACAGAAACTGGTTGGCTAGGGAAAGACTAAAGCCACAAGAGGATAAAGCAGTAGGCCAACTACATAGTGCAATTAGCTCCAAGCATTTCAAAGAAGCATTGCTACACATCTCCTAGAGACAGCTGAGTGTTCTTTGACTCTCTGGAAAATGGCACTGGGTTCTTCTAAAACAAAGCAACACAAACAGCAATCAGCACCAATGGCCTCAATGAGAAAACAGGAGAAACAAAAGGTAATGTCAGAAGATGCACTGAACCTGATGTGTAGAGAAGAAGCAGACATTGATCTGCCACAGAAAGAAAATTTCAGAATGCTGCTTGGATTCATACAGGATATGAGGGAAACAATACATAAAATAATGAAATGACAGAGGAGATAAATACCATACACCAAAGGGAAATTCAAGAGATTAGGGACGAGATACCAAAAACAAGTTGCAGACTCACGGACTTTGCCAAGCGACTGGAGGAGGCAGAGAACTGCATCAGTGACTTAGAGGACAGTCAGGCAGACTTTAACAAACATGAATAAAAGTCTAATAAGAATCTTATTATAAGATCATCACAGAAACTGAAGAAAACCTAAGAGCTATGTCTGATGCTATGAAGAGGAACAATATTAGAATAATTGGACTACCGGAAAAAGACACAACTAAGAAGTCCATGACAAAAACAGCAAGGGAATTCTTTTTTTTTTTTTAACATTTTATTAGGGGCTCATACAACGCTTATCACAATCCATACATATACATACATCCATTGTATAAAGCACATCTGTACATTCTTTGCCCTAATCATTTTTTTTCTTTTCTTTTTTTTTTTAGCAAGGGAATTCTTACAGGAAAGTTTCCCCATCTTAATTAATGAATGAAAACCAGACAACCATTCAGGAGGCTGAACAAACACCAGTTAGATGGAATCCCAAGAAGAAGTAAACAAGGCACATACTAGTTAAATTATCCACTTTGAGGAAAATGAGAAAATCATGAGAGCAACTAGGGAAAAACAAACAGTCACATATAAAGGTTCCAAATAAGAATATGCTCAGACCTATCAGCAGACACTATGAAGAAGAAAAGAGAGTGGAGTAACATATTCCAAAAACTGAAGGAAAATAATGCAAACGCAAGAATACTCTATCCAGCCAAATTATCTATCAACATAGATGGAGAAGTAAGAGTCTTCCAAGACAAGGAAAATCTCAAAGAATGCATTAAAAGAAACCCAGCCCTACAAAAGTTCCTTGCTAAACCAGTATGGGCAGAACAACACTCACCAAGCATAAATAAGAGACCCTCACATAGAACAATCCACCCAGAGGGAAACAAAGAGAAAACAGCCCCCAAGATAGCATTGGCTTAAGAGTGGAAAGAAGTCAAGAATGAAACACACACACATGCACAATACACTGGTAAGAGAGGGAGGTAGGAAAACACCAAACTCAAAATGTATAAGAAGACATCACAGAGTCCACAGATGGATGGAATAACCCTGAATATCAATGGACTGAACTCAGGCATTAAAAGACTGAGGCAAGCAGACTGCCTTCAGAAACAAAGCCATCAATCTGCTGCCTACAGGAGATGCATCTCAAGATTACAGACATAAATAGGCTGAGAATCAAAGGCTGGAGAAAAACATACCAAGAAAACAGCAATTCCAAAAAAGCAGGGGTTGCAATCCTAATCTCAGATAAACTTGACCTCAAAGTGCAAACCATAAAAAAGGATAATGGAGGGACACTATATAATACTCAAGGGAACTGTAGACAAAGAACCACTAAGGATTTTAAACATATATTCCTCAAACAAGAGACCCCTGAATGTGTCAACCAAACGCTCCAAAAGATGAAAAAAAAATTAGTCTCAATAATTATAGTAAGTGAATTCAATATAATGCTCTCTGAGAAAGATAGATCACAGGGAAAGCAACTCAACAAGGAAGCTAGAGCTCTAAATACTACAATTAGACAATTTGACCTGATAGATATTTACAGAGATCTTCACCTAAACACACACACACAAAAATCACATCATTTTCAAGTCCACATTGCAAATATTCAAAGATAGACCACATGCTAGTGCATAAGTTGAATCTACATAAATTTAAGCACAGTGTAAGATATGACAAAATAATAATAATTTGAAATTTTTCAAGAGTTAATGAAGGAAGGGTGAGCAAGGAGGGAGGGGATAAAGGAAGAGCTGATACCAAGGGCTCAAGCAGAAAGCAAATGTTTTGAGAATGATAATGGCAACAAATGTACAAATGTGCTTGACACAATGGATGCATGTATGGATTGTGTTAAGAGCTGTACAAGCCCCCAATAAAATGATTATGTGTGTGTATACATGGCTGTATTTAGACCTCTATAAATGTCCTTTGCCTCCTTGTTCTTTCCTCTATTTCCCTTTTACTTCCCTCTTGTCCCACCATCATGTTCAGCCTTCATTCAGGTTTAGTAATTCCTTGGTGTTATATTGCCCTTGATTAAAACCCACTGGGATCCTATGACCTTCCTTCCATTGATTTTATTTCACTTGTTGCTCCCTTGTCCGAGTTGGTCCCAACCCTCCCTCCTTCCTTTCTCCCACCTCCCCTTCTCCCATATCCCACAGGACTGTTGATCCCGGACTTTTCATTTATGAATTATTTTTCCTGCCTACCTTATCTAGATAGACATGCAGATACATTAATAAGTACAAAAAAACAGACAAAGCCAAATAAAACAACCAAGGAAGTCATAACCAAAAAAACAATAACAAGAGCAAAAACAAAGTAATAACAAAAGAAAGCCACTGACAAAAATGGAAAAGCCTATAATTAGTTCAAGGTCTGTTTGTTGGCCTTTACAAGTGTTTTCCAGTGAATTCTGATGGGTGCCGCACTGTCTCCAAAGTCTATTTTTGGTATTCCCCAGGGGTTTAATCACTCTGCTCCCCCTGCTGCTCTGCTGCATGCCTTCAGTGAGTCACCCCAGCATGAAGGGGCGAGACCGTGCACTATTCCCACCCTGTGTCTCTATTACTGTCCCTCCCAGGGCCATGGTTCAGTGAGAGACTCCATGTCCTGAGATGGGGCTAGCCCTACTGTCCTCCCATGCTTTGTCTTCTCTGAGCAGGAACATTGTCCTTGGGGATTAGTGGGCCGGGATATCCTCTCCTCCCTCTCCATCTCTTTGAGTTTCTCCCATGTGCTCTAATCCAGTGCACCCCTCTCCCCAAGCTGTAGCCCCAGTGCTGTCCTCTGAAGTGCATTCTTCTGAGGGGGGTTGGTGGTGTCCACATAGTTGGGATTGGGACCAGCCCCTCAGCAACCAAGCATGTAGGGAAGAACTGACACTAATCCTATACATGTCAATGGGATCAGGTATCAGGCATCTAAGACCCAGAACAAAACCATACCAAAGGTGAATGTGGGGGGCGGGGCATGGAGCAGAGACCCAATGCCCATCTGTAGACAATTGGACTTCCCTCACAGAGGGGTCACAGGGAAGAGATAAGCCAATCAGGGTGAAGTACAGCACTGATGAACACACAACTTTCCTCTAGTTCTTTGGTGCTTCCTTCCCCCCACTATCATGACCTCAATTCTACCTTACAAATCAGATTAGACCAGAGCATGCACACTGCTACAGATAAGAGCCCGCAACACAGGGAATCCAGGATAGGTAAATCCCTCAGGGCTACCAAGGAGAGTAGAGATATCAGGATTTGGGGAGGGTGGGGGAGAGAGGGGGAATCAGCCAAAAGGATCAAACTAGAACCCCCTCCCAGGGGGACAAATAATGGATAAGTGGGGGAGGGGTAGCGGAGGACGATGTAAGATATGGACAAAATAAAGTATAAGTTATCAAGGGTTCATGATGGAGGGCAGGCGGGGGAGGGAGAGGGAAGAAATGGGGTGCTGATTTGAGGGGCTCAAGTAGGAATAGAATACTTTGAACTGATGATGGCGGCATATGTGCAAATGTGGTTGACACACTGGATGAATGTATTGATTGTGATAAGAGATGTAGGAGCCCCCAATAAAAGTATTTAAAAAAATAATTATAGTAGTGCTAAAGGATAACCTAGTCTTTTTCTGAAACTTATTGAGAAAGTTTTAGTGTTTTCCCATTAAACAGCATGTTGCCTTTGACTTGATATAGATTTGCTTGATCTTTTTTAGTATCTATTTGTTCATACTCTGTTAAAATTTTGAGAAAAAAACAACATTAAATCAAGTGTGGATTATGAATTTTATCAAATGCCTTTTCTGACTGTATGGACATTACTATATTATTTGCTCTTTGGGTTTACCTGTATGATAAGTTTTATGCATATATTTTAAAATATTAAGCCAGTGCTACAATAAACTCTTATTGGTCATGGTGTATTTAATAAGTAGATTGGTTGTGTTTGCTAGTATTTTAATTGCGACTTTTGATAAATAAGTGACATTGTTAAGTATATTTTTCATTATATATACATATATATATATATATATATATATATATATATATATATATATATATATATAAACCTCACTGCCCTCAATTTAATTCTGACTCATGGTGACACTATAGAACCGGGCCAAAACTGCTCTTGTGAGTTTCTGAGATTGTAACTTTTAGGGGGTAGAGAGCCCCTCTTTTTCCCGCAGAGGTGGCTGGTGATTTTGAACCACTAACCTTGTGGTGAGCAGCCCAATCCATACGCACCCTGCCATCAGAGCTCCTAATACATGCATGAGCTTCATAAAGTAATATAAAACTTCCTTTCTCTATACTCTGTAACAGTTCACACACCACAAGTGTGGGTCTGACTTAAAGGCTGGATTGCCTGAAGAAGTTCTTGTAAACATTCATTTGGAGCAGCATTTAACGATGACTCCAACCCCCTTTTGATGAGGTCTCGGTTTCTCCAAACAAGCCATCACTCTGTTGTGCTCATTCTGAGCTCATGTTGGGTGAGCGTGGTGACCCAGCTCAGCTGCTGCTTTATTTAGAAACAGCAGATTATTGCCAATTTCCAGCGACACTCTCTTCCAGCCCCCTTGGAAACTTAAAGGGAATGATAGCATCCAATGAGCAGTAGCCATCTTTGATCAGCAAAGGCCCGAGTCATCTCTGATGTATTGAAATGTACAGGCAGAAAATTCATATACTTCAGAGCCAAAATTAGATTCACACTCATTGTAAATAAGAGTTAGTCTGGGAGTCTGCAGTTTTGTTTCGTGATCTGTCGCCTCCAGCAAAAATAGAAATGTCAGTGCCTGGCAGTTGTGGAGCATGCCAAGTGATACTGTGACCCGAAGGACCAAGAAGGTGCCGGCTCCCCAGCCAGCTGGCAGGCTGCCATTGCCAATGCGAAAACCATTCCTATGTGATAAGACAGCGACAAATGCTTTCCCTGCGGCTGTGATTAAGACTGGGCTCTGCATTATGACAACAGAGCTGCAAGCTTTCCATAGCAGTCATTTTTGCTAAATGTTCATAAGCTTATTTATACTTGCCCAGGCATTGTCTGAACCTAGGGAGTTTACCATTTCAGGCACAAGCTACTTCCCTTTTGGGGAAGAAAAATTAGTGGACCCAGGCTAGGAGGAATGTGGTCAGGAGTTGTGAAAGAGATGAGGAATGAGAAAGAGAGATGATTTTGCAGTGGCAAACTGTGTGTATGCTCTGCAAACCCAGGAGAAGGGAGTTGCTAATTATAGGCACATATCCATGCAAGCTGCAATCCTAGTGGACTGCATTGCTCCTAACCCAAATATGTGTTGAATGAATAAATGAATGATTTAGGAAAAACAATTCAATGGCCTCTAGGGATACTGACATATAGAAGGAATTCAAAGACATGATTTTGAATTAGTTAATAAGTAATTAAAGGAAGAGAGATGAGAAGGGAGGGAAGAAGGAGAGATGGGCAGGGAGAGGGAGGGAAAAGAGAAGGGAGAAAGGAAATAAGGTTTTGCATACAGACACCTGGGTTGGCTGCCTCAGTTCCACGGGCAGGTCCACCTGGCTACTAGAAAGCAATTTTGTTTGCCTTCTCCAGCTCTTTGGCACACTTGCTTTGAGTCATAAGGCCTTAGGCCTCTCCACATTTGATTGGCCCTTTTTAACTTACAAAGCATTTCAACGGCCCACTAGAAAAATTCAGTATTTTAGCTTGGAGGGAATCACTACTCTCTGGATTGGTCCTTGTAACACCCAGCCCTTTCACATCCCATCTACAGTCACATGACATTCTATGCCTGCTTATATAGACAGAGGAGTGTATGGACTTAAGACTTTAAGTGTTAAAATGAATAGTGAACATTGATGGCACCTTACCAAGACTGGAAGTAGAATATAGGAATTAGCTCATCTTTAAATTTTGCCCCATAAAATACATGTTCCTGACTTACGACGTACTTGAGTATGATAAACACCTTTATGACTGTGTTCCTTCCTTCTTCTGGTGGGTATGTATCTTTTCATTAATCACATGTCTTACAAAAGTGTGGCATTGCAGAATGTGCTATGCTATGATTCTCAGATGTTCGTTTGCAGATTTCAATGTTATGGTTTACTCTCCAAAAAGCAGCAATAACGTGGTATTACCTGGCCTACAGTGGAATGGATGCTGGTGTAAGGGGTCGCAGTGGATAGAAACGTTGGTCAATAGTCAACTCAAGTGCCTGACTGCAGTGACTACTCTTATTTCAATGCTCGGACACGGATTCTGACGTCACTGTAGAGGAGGCCTATCACATGACCTTATTCAGTGACTTGTACCACATATCCATCCAATGATAATTCACAATGAGGTGTTTGATTTACATCAGAATGAACTTTTGACATAGACATCAGAATGAAGCCCTGCCATATGTAAGTCAAGAACTACCCTTAAAACAAAACAAAATAGGTTTGATCTATGTTTTCCTGTGTGTGATCGATTAGGGGCTTGCCTTTGAAGCAATTGTGTTGCTATTGCCTCCAGATAGTTAGGTGCACGTGCATGAGTCTGTGCTCCTCTCCGGGTGCTGCTTTACTCACCTGGGGAGTAGAAAGACCGTGCTGTAGGGACTCTGGTATACTTCTGAGCTGCGGCTCTTCTGTAACTCTAAGGAACCTTCTGACCTCCTGGTGATGTGGATACTCTGAAGCTTGAGATGGAGAACACACTGGGTAACATTGTCCCCCAACTAACCCCTGGACTTAGCATCAAGTCCAGGACATTAAGCGGTGCATTCGGAAGAATGGTGACTGGTGGAACTCAGAGGCTGTGGGGCTAAGGAACAAACTGCTCATACCTAGAGCCACAAACCACTGAGATTATCATGGTGACCCCTGTCCTCCTGCCTTTCCCAGTCCTTCTCACTGTAGGCACTGGCCCTTTACCCTGCAGACCCAGTACCAGCGAGTCCTTGAGTCAACACATGCATGTCCCTAATGTAGATACAAAGCCTACTGTGAGTCTTAAGTGACAGTAAAAAATGACAGTGGAGCAAAGTGAATATAGGCCCACAGATTTCACAGTACAAGATATAGTTATCTAAAGGGGTCTTGTGCAGTAGATTTACCAAATGCAATGTGTCATTTTATCTCTTGACCTCTGCTTCCATGACCTTTGATTTGTGGAACCAAGAAAAATGAAATCCTTGACAACTTAAATCTTTGCTCCAATCTGTCATATTAGACACTGGTTCAGTTGTGAGGATCTTGGTCTTCTTTACTGTGAGTTGTAATCCATTCTGAAGGTGGCAATCCTTGATCTTCATCAGCAAGTGCTTCAAGTCATCCTCACTTTCAGCAAGCAAAGTTATATTATTTGCATACACAATATATATACATATTTGCATACACATTATATACAACATATATGTATATATTTATATGTTATGTGTATACAATCATGTATATTTATATATGAAAGTTTATATACATGTTATATCTATGCATATACACAGAGAAAATTCAGACTATCTGCTTAAAATGGAGGAAGAAAAATATAAAGAAAAAATCCATGGATTTAAAGGTATACACACACACGCACACACAAATACACTCTCAAAAAACTCACTGTCACTGAGTTGATGGTGGCTCACGGTGACCCTATAGGACAAGGTCGGAGTGCCCCCCATGGGTTTCCAAGACTGTAGCTCTTTAAAGGAGTCGAAAACCTGCCTTTCTCCCTGGAGCAGCTGGTGATTTTGAATTGCTGACCTGGTGGTTAACAGCCCAGAGTGTAACGGCTATATATATATTTCCCATTAACAGCATTGGAATTTTCCTTTTATTGATGAGAGTCAGTTACATGCCTGTCACTTTGTCAATTATACATTCATTGTCACTAGTCATTTGTAATCATTCTTCAAGGAAAGAATAGCTCCACCATGCTATTTGGGGCTTTGTAGCAGCTTTATTTTATAACTTTATTATCAAATACATGAATGTTTACAAAACAAATGTGGTGTCTACTTAATAATTCATACATATGTTGTTTCATGTCCTTGATTGCCATGCCCACAACGTGCTTCCCATTTCCATCCTTACTTCTTTCCTAACTCTCCTGCCTTTATAATTTTGTCCCAGGACAGCATTGCCCTTCAGATCTCAAATGATGAATTTTTCTAAGGAGTGCATACTTATCTAATGCAATTGTTCCCTTTATGGACCTGTCCAGTGTTTGGCTGAATATTGAGTCTTGAAAATGAATCTGGTTCGACACCAGATGAGTGACTACAGTCATCATCTCAAAGGTCCCACCAGACTCCATCACATGCTTAAGGCTGCTCTGTTAAATGATTTGTTTGATTCCACAATTTTCTCCCACTCTATCCAGGAACTGCTATTATAATCCCTTCCGGAGAAGTCAGAAGTAGTACTTGTGTACCACATAGTTCTATGGTCTCATGATCGTGGAGGCTGAGCAGCAAGGGGTCCCTCAGTCATTTAGACAAACTGTTTCCAGGAATCTCTTCTCTTTCCACTCATTGTCACTTTGGCTGGAAAGAAAGGAATATTTGCACACTAGATGCTCTCTCAAAGCTTTAAAGATCCCAGTCCCTACTCAACAAGGTAGGATGTAGAACATTGTCTTTGTAGACTATGTTCTGCCAATTGACCTTGATGACCCATGAGACTATGGTCCTGAATCCTTAGTCCCAATGAATCATTCCTTCAATATGTTTGCTTATGGCTAAGAAACATTTATAACTTTGCCCTCTGTATGTTCTACTATATTCAAGGATATATTTGCAGTTTATGTAGAAATATCTTCTCACATACACACATAAAGTCTTACATATTTTTGTGTGCTGGGTTCATTTTGTTTATGGATTTTCTTATCAAATGCTTTGTTGTTGTTTTAATAAATCTTTATTATTTTCCTCTTTTTTATTTTGATGAGCAGATTTATGTTTTCTTCAAGGTGATTCTATCATTTATTATTTTCCTCCCAGGTTAAAAAACAGTCAGTTCTGTCTTGAAATTGTGACTTGTGCTACACTATCTGTTTATTCCTTCTTTTACTTTGTAGTTGTCCTCATTCACAAATTGATATCTCTGGCTCCCAATTGTCACTCTTTCAGGTTTTTTCTACTTCGGATGTTTCTATATAGAGGAGCTCTGGTGATGTAGGTTGGTTATACACTGGGGGGTTATCTGCAAGGGTAGCAGCCAAACCCACCAGCTGCTCTGCGGGTGAAAGACGAGGCTTTCTGTGCCTGGGAACATTTACAGCCACGGAAACTATGGGCGCAGTTATACTCTGGTGTACAGGGATGCTATGAGTTGGAATTGACTCAAAGGCAGTGGGATACCTGGGTTGTTTTTTGGGTGGTGTCACGTGTGTTAAGCAGGCTATTGCTGAATCGCTGTCTAAAGAACTCTCTTTAGTAATTCTTGTAAGATTTATCTTGTTTTTATAAAGTCCTTTAATTTATGTTTGGCCGGAAATGTAATTTTAGTCATACTTGAAATAAAGTTTTATTTAATTATTTTAGCTGGCAACATTTTTCATCATCCCATTGCCTTATCATTTGTATGGTTTCTGTGAAGAAATCAGAGGTATTCTTATTGGTTCTCCTTTGCAGGGTTTCTTTTTCCTGACACACTTTCAGGATTTTCTCTTTGTCTTTTGTTTTGGAAAGTTTGGCTATAACATGCACTGATGATTTTATTTTGGTGTTTTTACCTGTTTGGGATTTATTCTGCTTTCTGGATGTATACCTTCTTATCTCACCTGACGCTTTGCTCTGTTCTTTTTATTTTGACCTCTCTGTTCTAGAAAAAAGGTAAGTTATTCCTCTTGACAGTGTCCCACATAATTCTTGGCTGCTTCTTCTTATTGTTTCTGTTATTTTTTCTCCTTGTTCCTCTAGTAGATTAATATTGAGAAATTTATCTTCCATCTCTCTAATTTTGTCTTTCATGGATTCAATTAAATTCCTTTGCCTTTTCTTTTTAATGCTTTTAGTGGGGGCTCTTACATCTCTTATCACAACACATACATTCATCCACTGTGTCAACCACATTTGCACATATGCCACCGTCATCAATTTCAAAACATTCTCTTCCCACTTGAGCCCCTGATATCAGCTCTCCATTTCTTCCCCTTCCCTCCCCCACCCACCCTCCCTCACTAAACCCTGACAAGTTATAAATTATTATCTCCATATCTTACATCAGAGGTGCTCAATATGTTGGTCACGATCTACTAGTTGATCACAAATGTAGTGTGGCTAGATCACAAGGCATTAAAAAAATAGACATAAGCCTATCATGAATCCCGTCACTTAATTGATAAACAGCACAGCCAATCAGATGCAATTTTAGGTGTCAAATGCATGCGCAAACAACTTTGTTAAGTGCAGCAAAACTGATAAGCTAAGTTATCGCCAATTTTTAGACCTTGTTTTTTTTTCTCTTAAATGTAAGAAAGGGAATTAAAATGAGTGGGGGAGCTAGTCCAAATAAGAAGACAAAAACATATCACTCATACGGAATGGGAGATTTTGACACTACAAGCTGACAGTCAGCTGAAGTCCAGAGCGAGTGAACAGTTCTGGAACTTACTTACAGAGGGAAAGTACCCAAACATGAGAAAATGTGCTACCTCCTTGACTGCATGATTCAGCTCTACTTATTTCTGTGAGTCAGCCTTTTCCCACATGAAGATCATTAAGTCCAAGTGCTGTGCCACCATGCCTGATGATCATTTAGAGGTGTGCCTGAGGCTACTGTCTGGACTAGGCATCCCTGGCTCATTCCATTCACTGCAAGTCATCAGAGTAAACTCAGGTAATGACAAAAAATGTACATAGGTAATTGTGTTGTGTTGTGCAATATGGACTCATGCAGTTATGCAAGGTACATAAACATACATGTACATATAAAGAATTTGCAATGCATTTATATATAAATGCAATAAATAGAAATAAATACATGTTTTGCATGTTTGTAGTTGGTAGATCATGTTGACTCAGTCATTGTATAAGTAGCTCACATTCTGAAAAATGAAAGCACCCTTGTCTTACATCGTCCTCCATCACCTCCCACCTACTTTTCTGTTAGTCGTCCCCCTGGAGGGGGTTCAAGATTGAGCCTTGTGATTGATTCCTATTTTCTCCCCCCACCCTCCCCTAATCCTCCTGGTATCTCTACTCTCCTTGTTGGCCCTGAGGGATTTTTCTATCCTGGATTCCCTGTGTTTTGGGCTCTTATCTGTAGCAGTGTGCATGCCCTGGTCTAATCTGATTTGTAAGGTAGAATTGAGGTCATGATAGTGAGGGGAAGGAAGCACCAAAGAACTAGAGGAAAGTTGTGTGTTCATCAGTGCTGTACTTCACCCTGATTGGCTTATCTCTTCCCTGTGACCCTTCTGTGAGGGAAGTCCAATTGTCTACAGATGGGCATTGGGTCTCCGCTCCATTCCCTGCCCCCCACATTCACCTTTGGTATGGTTTTGTTCTGGGTCTTAGATGCCTGATACCTGATCCCATTGACATGTATAGGATTAGTGTCAGTTCTTCCCTACATGCTTGGTTGCTGAGGGGCTGGTCCCAATCGCAACTATGTGGACACCACCAACCCCCCTCAGAAGAATGCACTTCAGAGGACAGCACTGGGGCTACAGCTTGGGGAGAGGGGTCACTTAAATATAACTCTCTTGATTTCCTTATCAGTTATTTCCTGTGCCATTTATAACTCAGGAAAACGTTCTGGCTCTGTATTTGGTCACTTGTGAACTCAGGTTATTTCTGTTCTCCAAAACATTACGGTGGTGTTGTATTTGTATTTAATTGATAATTTTATGTTGATGTGTTTTTCCTAGATCTCCCCCCTCCTTTATTTTGTTTTGATATGTCTGAGTGAGTGGGGTGGGTACACTACTCTACTTGCTCGCTTCGCAGTACTTAGGCACTGACCACCTCTCTCATGGTGGGTGCAATAGGAGATGGAAATGGGTGCACTATGTTCACTGTGTAGAACAATTGAGGGTGGGTTGGGCTGATTTGGTGGTTTATTAGGTGCTGCAGGAGTGGGTGATGGCCCTCATCCAGTGGGTGGGGTTCAAGAGATAGGTGTGTAACTGGGCAGTGTGGATTACTGTCTCACACCAGATGGGACAAAAAGGAAAACAGAAAGAGAAAAGGAACACAGACAAAAAATGCATCAACAACAAAGGGAGATAATAAAAAATTTAAGAAATATTTTTAAATAAAAAAGAAAAATATTTTAAAAGAAAAAAGAAAGCTGGAAGCACAGGAAAAGGTAAAGAGAAAAAGGAGGAAAGGACAAGAACTAGTTCAGGGAAAAATAAGGAGAGAAAACTCACTACCACTTATTCTGATGCAGAGTGACTTACAGGACAGAACAGAACTGCTCCAGTGGGTTTCCAGGACTGTAATCCTCATCTTTCTCCTGCAGAGCTGCTTGGGGTTTTGAGCTGCTAACTTTGCGGCCAGTAGGTCAATGTGTAACCAATTATGCCACCAGGACTCCTTAAAAAAGAGAGTAGTAGTGGAGGGTGAGTGGGTTGGAAAGGGGAAACTGATTACAAAGAGCCACATGTGACCTCTTCCCTGGGAGAGGGACAGCAGAGAAGGGGGGAAGGGAGACCCCGAATAGGGCAAGATATGACAAAATAACGAGGTATAAATTACCAAGGGCATATGAGGGAGGGGGGAAAAGGGAGGGAGGGGGGGAAAAAAAGGAGGACCTGATGCAAGGGGCTTAGGTGAAGAGCAAATGCCTTGAGAGTGATTGGGACAGGGAGTGTATGGGTGTGCTTTGTACAATTGATGTATGTATATGTATGGATTGTGGTAAGAGTTGTTGGAGTCCCTAATAAAATGTAAAAGAAGAAAAAAAAAAAAGAAAATGATTAGGGCAAAATATGTACGGATGTGCTTTATACAATTGATGTATGTCTATGTATGGATTGTGATAAGTGTTGTATGAGCCCCTAATAAAATGTTTAAAAAAAAAAAAAAAGAGAGTAGTAAAGAAAAAGAGGGGGAAATAGTAAAGAGAGAAACATGAGATTAAAAATGAAAGAAAAATAGAAGGGAAGGAAAGAATACATTCAGCAGGACCCTCAGTGGTCCTTGCATCTGAGGAGGTGAGATGGGGACGAGCAACCAGTGCTAATTGGTTGCCAGGCTTTGCTCATTGAGGAGCCCCTGGGAGGTGGAACACCTGGACCTGGTTGGTGCCACAGGTAAGGTGGCTGGTTCAAGAACCAGCTGCTGAGCCATGGGTGGCTATGACAGAGCACTAGTTTCAGGAGCTCCTGCTAGCCCAGAATATGGTTGGAGACAAGGTGCTTGGTCCTGGAAAGTGTTCATGCTGGCTCAAAGAGGGTTGGGGGCAGAATTTCCAGTCTACTGGCCCTGGAAGGCAGACAGCCCTTCCTCCTAACCTGAGTGGCCTGTACCAGGCACCCAATCCACAAGGAAATGCTTTGACCTCAATAGGAGTTAGAGGATGCACAGAAGAAGGGGTGTCACCTGGCCACTCTTCTAGTCACTGGAGGGAGGGGACGGGTATGGCGAATATGGTGGGGATGACACCTTTTTACATGCCAGCTACCATTGTGAACATGACTGTGGACACTAATGCAGTTCTTAGTGCTTGCAGCTAGTTGTGAGGTTGCAGCCATAATGAGAATGCTGCTTGCATGTATTAAAAATGGCTACCCTGTGACAGGCCAGCTGACAATTCACTGTTCTGCACATCTCTTTCTTTGCTGTTTCCACTCCATTTCTTCTTCTTGGTATTTGACCCATTTCTTGATTCTTTTGCCTAGTTCACCATTTGTTGGACTGTGTGGGCTTTTTACTGTCATTTCTTTTTGTGATATGGGATTAGGGCTGTCCATAAGAGGAATTTGCATGAGCGCTATAATTGGAAGTGAAACAACTGTCATTTCTACTGCTGGCATCAGTGGATGTCACCCTTGTTGGCAATTGCATACCCGGTGCTTAGCTGCTGGTTCTTCTTTGCATCTCTCACTGAATTTCCTCCTTCAGCATCTCTGCAGGCTGGGCCAGGTGCATGAGCTAATCAGGGGGAAGGATACCAGCTTCTCCTGTAGGTCATGGGTGTTATAATGGTTACAGGTAGTTTGAAACAGCTTACATCAACTTTCCCAACAGGTCTCATCATTGGGTAAGGCCTGAGTCTTATAATAAATCACGTATCTTATATCACTCATAGTATTCTGCTTCTTTGATCTTCTCATGACTGATTCAGACTCTGGGTCAGTAATAAGAAACCGTTTATTTAAGGAATAATTTATTTTAAGGATGTAGGAGTGTCTTATGGAACTCACAGGCCAGAAATCAGGTTACAGGGAGGAAGAAAATCTACCATATTAAAATCAGAAATACACAGACCCCGTTCTTTTTCTTCTAATAGATTTCCTGGCTTATAATTCACCTTCATACCATTGAATAGTTCGATCATATCGAGAAGAACGCTGCAGTCAGCACCACCATCACTTTCAGAACATGCTCCTGTGCTCATTCTTGATAACTCCCTATTTCCCCCCACTCCCCCTGCCATGTCCCTAGGCAATTATTAATCTAGTTGCTGCCTCTATAGATTTACCTACTCTGAATTTCACATACAGAAAGCCCTAGAACACACAAAGAAAAACCAACGACAGTAACAAAATAAGAGCAAAACTGTCACCAAAAAGAAAGCAGAAAATATAAAAATCCAAAATCACTTTAAGATGGGTCACAAAGGGAGATCAAATGATAAGATATTGAATTTTACCCTAATTATGCCTGCCATAATTGATTTTATTGTGCTTTCTCTCTGACAGTGTCTTAGGCATGGTTGACTAGAGAAACAATCCAGTGACACTCATGCATGTGTAAGAAAGAGGTTTATTTATATAAAGGAGTACTTAGATATCAAGAAAACATCCTAGCCCAGTCCAAATCAAGTCCATAAGTCCGACACTAGTCCATAAATCCCTCTTCAGACTCAAGCAGCTACATGCAATGATGGAGAATGCAAGAAGCTCACAGGCTGGTGGGTGCAGAGTCTTGTGGATCCATGGCAATGGAAACAGCACAAGGGCTTGGCAGATCTCAGCCCTGTGACTCACCAAGAGGAGTGTGAAGCAGAGAAAGAGGGGCCGGCCCCCCAGTGAGCTGTTTATCTCAGTCAAGCCTCCAAAATGAAGTCATCAAGTTGTGACCTGATAGACAGGGTAAGCTCCACCCCTACACTTTATCAACTTAATGTGAAATTATGTAATTACCACAGATACAAGATGATTCACATTCCCAGAGATTCACATTCCCAGAGTCTTACTCCATAGGGGGCCCTTACATGGATTTTAGGTTTTTTGTTTTCTTAACTTTTAAAATAATTTTACTGGAATATAATTATTTTTTTAAAACATTATATTAGGGGCTCATACAACACTTATCACAATCCATACATACATCAGTTGTGTAAAGCACATTTGTACATTCATTGCCCTCATCATTCTCAAAACATTTGCCCCTCCATCCCTGCTCCCCCTTCCCTCATGATCCCTTGATAATTTATAAATTATTATTTTGTCATATCTTTCCCTGTCCGACGTCTCCCTTCACCCACTTTTCTGTTGTTCGACCCGCCCCCATGAAGGAGGTCACATGTAGATCTTTGTAATTGGGTCCCCCTTTGCAACCCACCCTCCCTCTACGTTCCCAATATCGACACTCACACCACTGGTCCTGAAGGGATCATCCGCCCTGGATTCCCTGTGTTTCTGATTCCTATCTGTACCAGTGTTTATCCTCTAGTCTAGCCAGACTTGCCAGGTAGAATTGGGATCATGATGGTGGGGGGAGGGGAGGGGCGAGGAGGAAGCATTTAGGAACTAGAGGAAAGTTGTGTTTTTCATCGTTGCTACATCGCACCCTGTCTAGCTCATCTCTTCCCCGAGACCCCTCTGCAAGGGGATGTCCAGTGGCCTACAAATGGGCTTTGGGTCGCCACTCCTCACTCCCCCCGGTCATTCACTATGGTAAGATTTTTTGTTCTGATGATGCCTGATACCTGATCCCTTCAACACCCCATGATCACACTGGCTAGTGTGCTTCTACCATGTAGGCTTTGTTGCTTCTGAGCTAGATGGTCACTTGTTTACCTTCAAGCATTTAAGACCCCAGATGCTATATCTTTTGATAGCTGGGCACCATCAGCTTTCTTCACCACATTTGCTTATGCACCTGCTTTGTCTTCAGCGGTTTGTGTCAGGAAGGTGTGCATCATAGAATGCCAATTTAATAGAAGAAAGTATTCTTGCATTGAGGGAGTACTTGCATTGAGTGGAGGCCCAATGTCCCTCTATTACCTTAATACTGAACCTATCAATATATGCACATAGATATATTCCCCATCCTCATATATAAATATATTTGCATATATACATGTCTATATCTAGACCTCTATAAATGCCCTTTGCTTCCCAGCTCTTTCCTCTATTTCCTTTGACTTTCCTCCTGTCCCATTTTCATGCTCAGTCCCCACCAGGGTTTCAGCAATTCCTCTTACCCTTGATCATGCCCTACCAGACCTCCCACACCCTCCTCACCACCAATTTGGATCACTTGTTGTTCCCTTGTCCCTGGGTTTGTTAACACCATTTCCTTTCCCCCCCACCTCTTTCTCTCCCATGTCCCCCCAGAACTGTTGGTCCCATTGTTTTCTCCTCCAGATTGTTCATCCAGCCTATCTTATTTAGACAGACCTGCAGAGATAATAACATGCACAAAAACAAGACATAGCAAAACCAAGCAACACTATACGACAAAACAACAACAAAACAATGACAAAAAAAAAAGAACAAGAAAGAAAAGCTTGCAGTTAGTTCAAGGATCATTTGTTGGCCTTTAGGAGTGTTTTCCAGTCTAGTCTGTTAGAGCACCATGCCCTAGCCTCAAAGTCCACCTTCAGCATTCCTTGGGGACCTCACTGCTCCATTCCCTTGCTGTTCTGTTGCTTCCCCTTGGTGTTTTGCCTTGGTGTGGCAGGATCAGATTGAGTGCAATTCCAACACTGTCTCTGGTGTTGTCATCTGTAGAGCTATGGGTGAGTGAGGGGCGTCATGTCTCATAGTGGGGCTGGCCATGTGGTCCTCTCTGTGGACTGGCCGCTCTAATTGGGGTCATCATCCTCAAGACCTGGTGGGCCAGGATGTGCTCCACTCTCTCCTCCTCCCCCTTCATCAGCACCCATGTGCTCCGATCAGATATGTCCCTCTCCTGGAGCTGCAGATTCAATGCCGTCTTTTGAAATAAATTCTGGGGAGAGGGGCAGGTGTCCACTTAGTAGTTGGGATTAGGGCCGGCTCCCCAGACCTCTCCACTGGTTCCCTACTCCACGCCGGAATGTTGCACTCACACCTTGGGGCACTGGATTGAAGTCTGGTCCCTTTCCCTGTGGAGATATAAACAATACCCTCCCCTTGGGTGGGTTAGTGCCCTGTGACCCTACTACCCATGTCTTTTTTATTATAATTTTAGGTTTCTACTGTCATCACTGCATTCTGCAAACTGGATATTCACAATTTAAGCTCTGATACTAATCCCTCCTTGAGATTTGGAGTTTATTAGTTACAATCCTTGGATCACACAGGCTGGTTTGCTTCTTCCACATGGACTTTATTGATGCCTTACTTAGATGACTGCTTGTTAGACGACAAGCCTTTAAGACCCAAATGCTATTCATTGTGATACCCAGACACCATCACCACATTTTGCTATCACACTCATATCTTCAGTGATCTCTTCATGGGATGAGAATCAAGCAGAGCCATGTCGTAACAATTAATTTGTTCTTAGATTAGGGATAGAATTATGTACAAGTCCCAAATCCACTCAGATATCTATAGTTTGTATATGCCTCTGGTTCATTTTAAAGACATCATTACTATTTTATGATAGAGAGATTTAAAAATCATCCCTTTGGGGCATAAGATAATTCTATTGATATAATCGTTAATGTAGCGATGGTAAAGAATATAAATCACTGTTGGGACAAAAGAAATGATATATGTATAGGCCTCCTTTTCAAATCACAATATATGAATTGTTGACTTATACAGATTAAACTCTTAACTGACTGGACACTAGTTACACTAACAATGGAGGTTGGTGATAGGGCAAAACTTTCAATAACACTCATTCAAAGGCAGAAGCATGCCCACCAGATTAAGACATGAAAGCAAGGAGAGCATTGCATAGTAAATATAAGGTAATACTGGGCTACACCCAAAGCAATAGATCCAACCAAAGTCTAATGACCATCAATTCTGTAACCTTGGGACAGCAATCATCTACTTCCTCCCACATTATAGCATTTCACCCTTAAGTCCAAGGGTATATGTCAGTTCCTTAAATCTGCTTCAGATGAATTTGGGGTAAAGCCCAGTTTGGAGTTTCCACATCAAATCCTTCTGGTGTTCTATGAAGGATGTTGTGCACCTCAAGAGGACAGAGTCTAAAGTCCCAGTTGTCTATAGCACATGGCCTGGGTCACCAAGGGCTGGATAGAAACTAAGTCAGAAGTGCCCAATTAGGCACTTGTTACCAGTGTGTTCTCCCCTTGTGTTCAATATAAGTATATTTTGTTTTGTTTTTTTACAATGGGAGGCTGTTTCTTCTGGTTTATCTACTAACAAAATATAATCATCTCCTCGCCCCATCTTGATTTGAATTTCTACCAGGGTTCACGTAACCTTGTAGTAGTGCCTATTGCTTTGGGGTGACCTTAGCAACAACTGATTGACCTTCTCCCCCTCCTCCCTTTTGAGAAATGGACCCTTGCCAAGGCAAGGTCTCCTCCGTCAAAGTGGTTCTTAAGATGTACACACTAAGAGGGTGATATATGGTTTGTGGCACTAGGTAGGTTGTCTGCTTCATAGTTTGGGAGACCAGATTAAATTACACGAACTGAGAGCAGAAATCTGACTTTGTCTTGGTGTTTATCCTTATAGTCGTGGATTTAACACAATATTTTTCTTTTTGTGATTGAAAATCTTCACTGAGTATAGTGGTTTTCAGATCTATCCATGCCACGTGATGTTTCAAGGTTTCGTTGCTGCTTTTCAGGGATGCATACTGTCACATTGTGTATATGAACCATCGTTACTTTATCTATTCTTCTACCGATGCGCTTTTGGGCCAGTTCCAACTTCTTGAACATGGGAGAGCATATGTCTGTTCTGTGTTCTATCTTTTGTTTGTTGGAGTTATAGGCCCACCAGAGGTATTGCTGACTCATATGGTAGTTCTATTTCCAGTTGTTTTCCACAATGGCTGTACATGTTTACAAGTCCAGCAACAGTGAGTACGAGTTCTAGTCTTTCCTCACCTTCTCTGGTATTGGTTGCTCTCTTTTTTTGTTTTGTTCTTTACTTGGGCTATTGTTGTGAGTATAAAGTGGTATCTCACCATTGTTTGATTTGCTAATGGTGGTGAGCAATTCCTAATGTGTTTGTTAGTCATTTGAGTGTTGTCCCTTGTGAATTGTCTGTTCATGTCCTTTGCCACCTTTTAATTGGATTATTTGGGATTTGTTTCTCATTGAAGTGTTGCTAAGTTCTGTAGATTTTAGTGATTGGTCTATTGTCTGTTGTATCACGCTAAAGACTTTTTCTCAATCTGTGGACTTTTGTTTTGCTCTTTTGATGAAGTCATTTTACATGTATAAGTGCTTTTATCTTTAACAGATCCCAGTCATCTATGTTGTCTTCCACTGTGTGTGCTTCCTTTATTATATCTGGCAATCTTTGTATGCCCTGAAATAGGGCCCTTAAGTTTGTCCCTGTTTTCTCAATGATGATCCTTACAGATTTGGGATTTACATTTAGGTCTCTGATCCTTCTTGAGTTAGCAAAACCCCTTTCTTATCTCATTCTATGTTCTAACCCCATGCCATTTTTAAATTCCCTTTCATATGCAAGAGTCATTTGCATTCCCTTCTATATTACCTCATGTGGTAGTTACACAATCTGGTGTCAATTTGAGACTTGAGAGGATTAAGAGTGAAGGGGTGGAGTCTACTCTGTCAATCAGGGCATAGGCAAGGAGGCCTCTGTGTGGGCATGGCCTTCTCCTGCGGATTCTGGGAACTCTTATATTTCCTCCTTGAGGTGGAAGACACACTTTCTCTCACCTCCTTGGAGATTCACTATGACAAGGCTGATTCCCTGCAAGACATCCCTGAGGACAAGCCACATGGATCTACCCTGATGCAACCCTGGTTGCTAGAGAAACCACATGGAGACCCCTGCCAGTGCCAACATCAGATGCTTACCTTGCTTCTGGATCCAAAGACTTTCTACCCACTGGCCTGTCTGTACTTGGCCTGCATTCATTGTCATTGCATGAGTTCCGTGAGTCTGAAGAGGGCTTTATAGATTGGTATTTAACATATGGGCTAATATTGGACTTATGGGCTTGAACTGGACTGAGTTGGGATGCTTTCTTAATGTACAATTACCCTTTATATAAAACTCTCTTATATAAATCTCTATGGATTTGTTTCTCTAGTCTACCCAGACTAACACCTCACTTCCAATAATTCTTCAACCCTCTTCAAATCATATTTTCACCCATCACTCCACCAAGCTGAAGCATTTTCAAATGCAATATACATGTATACCCTCAATTAATATGAACCTTCAGTACTGCTGACCATTCACTCTATGAGTAAACACTATGATGCACCAATCCCTTTTGACGTAGAATCTGTTGCCTCAGCTACCAGAAGTGATAAAGACAGAGATATTTCATTACCTATTCAGTGATGGCCGAGCTGGAGCTGGTGACAGTACCTTAACCAGGCTCACATTTCTTCTCTGGAAATTCAGACCCATATTTATGTATCCAACCCAAATTTATTCTTAGGGCTCTAGTCCCTTAAGTGCAGTTTTCCCCTTGACATCTCCAGTTGTATGACTCACAAGTATCTCAAGTTTGACATTTCTAAAACTAGACTATTTTCTTCTATCTGAAGTCTATTTCTTTGCCAACATTCTTTTTACCTCAGTAGATTCTATCAACCCCTTAGTTCAAGTCAGAAACTTGGTTCCACTCATGATTCTCCCCATCTCGGGCCGACTAATACCTAACTGAGTGGTTCTCAACCTTCCTCATGCTGTGACCCTTTAATACAGTTCTTCATGCTGTGGTGACCCCCAACCATAAAATTATTTTCATTGCTACTTTGTAACTGTCATTTTTCTACTGTTATGAATTGGGCGACCCCTGTGAAAGGGTTGTTCAACCCCCCAAGGGGTCACGACCCACAGGTTAAGAACTGCTGACATAAATGTTCAGTAACCATCATGCCTGACTTCTCATTATGCAACTGATACAATGGCTCCAGAATTTCCCTTGGTTTCCTGCTCCCTAATTCCTCTAGTATGAGAAGATCTGTTCTGAGGAAGGCAGGTGTTGAGCAATTAGCTATGAGTATGGTGGCACTGCTAACTATCGGAGGACTGTTAACTGCCAGCAAGCTTGATGTCTCAAACATACTAGCCACTCACTGAAAGAAAGATGAGCTGTCTGCTCCTGTAAGGATTTACAAATCCTCGGAAATCTCATGAGTAGGAATTGACTCATGAGGTAGTGAGTTTATTTTGCCAACCTGGCCAATGAACACAGGTGGGATTAATTGAAGGGCAGAGAGATAAATGGCTTGGTGAGCCTCACCTTTCATGGTTCTTTCTCTTTGAAAGGCAGCTGTCTTGCTTTTTCTGTGCCTCAATTTGCAAGCTACACTGCATGTGGAATACCTAGCCCGTGGACTGTGTCGCTGTAATTTGAGGTTCCTTCAAGACCTGCTTCGCCACACCATTGGAATTTACATCTCTTGAGCTGGGGACTGTCAGACTCTGTCATCTGGCTGACTGTTGGTGACCTGCCTTGCTGTTTGCTGCCTGTGCCCAGATAGCCTGAATTACTCTACAGAGAACTACCCGGCGGTCCTCAAAACTTGAAGGACTGCCAGTGTCTCACAACTGTCTCATGAGAGTGAGTTTCCCTGAGCTATTTGTACTGCTTTATAATTTACTCAACTGTTTATTTCTTATGTTATATACCTATCTGTATAAATATATGTATAAAATTATTAGCATTCTGGTTTTGTTTCTCTTGAGAACCCTGTCTCACACAACCCAATTTCATTGTGCTTGGTTTTTTGATATGGCATGGACAAGCTCCCAAAGTGTCCTTTCTAAGGGAGGCATGGAGAAATGCAATGAATTCTTAATGCATTATTATCATTTTTATTATAAAACTATATACTTTATGACAGGGCATTGCCTGGAAATTATTGACATTGATCATATATATTAGTATATACATTAAAGGCAAAAATATAGTTACCACGTGGCCATGGGGCCAATGTAAGCCATGACGACTCCCTGTGTGTCAGAGTAGAATTGTGCTCTACGGCGTTTCAATGGCTGGTTTTCAGAAGCAGATCACCAGGCCTTTCTTGAAAAGAAGTTCGAGGTGGAGTCAAATCTCCAGCTTTTGGGTTAACAGAAGAGCAATTAATGACTTTTTCCACCCAGGGACTCCCTACACATGCAGCTTATAGTAATCGTTGGTATTAACATAAATAGCATTTCTATTTGTGGAAGTTTATGAAGGATTTCTAATCCTTGGCAATCCAGAATAAGAATGTATTACAGATTTATAGCAAACCAAAAGTATTGTACACACTGTTTCTGTCAACAATGTAACCAATCAAATACTTACTGAACACCCACTTCATACTGTGTTCTTTGGTAAGTTCTTCAAAAGGAAGCTCCCTGTTGAAGAAGACATGATATCCCTGTGCATTTACAAATAAATCAATATAACAAAATACAATATGTGAAGAGTTAAGTGAAAAGAAAGAATTGAGACTATTTATAGAAAGCAATACATAAAAATTACATAGTAGGTTGCTCTTAAGTAATGTTCTTCAAGTGGTTATAAGTACAAGTACTGAGCAACATGAAAAGAGCCTTCTGCAGTGTTCAGTCTGGTTGAGTGTGTAGTATCTCATTAAATTCAACACCTCAGCTATTCATTTCCATGGCAACTGAAAGGTTTATGGAAACTGAAAGGAGCAATCATATTAATATTTAACAAAGTAATTAAAATAATAGTAGTCTGAATATGCTGAGGCTAACTATAGATATCCTTGAATTATGATTAATTTCTGTTCTGACCACTAATCTGACATGAATCAGTTCTAAGGTAAGTCAAATACCTCCTTTCACACTCAATTTTCATTATTATTGCCTTTTATTATCAACATCTTTATAAATTTGTTCTTTATTTGTCTTTGGGGACTCAAAATATGACATAAATCACCTGTTGTAACATGGTATATAATATACATTACTAACAATAAGATATGCAAACATTGAAAAGGATATTTTTTAATGTTCATTATAACGCCAATATGGTGTTATGTCAGGGACTTCCTGTACATGAAGGACCTTCCAAAATTTGTGGGAAAATGCCATTGTCTGTCAATTCTAGGTGGAGGCAGTACATTTTGTTGTATCGTCTCATTTAAATCTCAAAACAACCGTATGAAGTAGAACCTGGTCTTGGTTTTTTTCTCCTTTTTTCTCCTCACCTTCTTTTGCCTTGGCCTCCTCCCAACTTCCAATGTCTTTTCTGGTTTATTTTTCATTTCCACAATGTGACCAGGTTGGATTTCAAGTCTCAGGACTGTAATTTTCAAAAGGACTTTTGGTCTCTGGTTCAAATCTGAAAATGGTGTGGAACAAGATTGAGACATTATCAGGATAAGCTGGAGGGCTAGTGACCCTCCTTAAGAGGCTCCCTCTAATGTACTAATTTATGGCTTCCCAATGAGAAAAAGAACTGTAAGGCCAATGGTAATACATGTATTGTCAAGATTAATATGCTCCCTGACAGGCTTATGCAGAAAACCAAATTGTAATCGAAGGTAGCTTGGTGAACTTGGACTTGAAACAAGGAGAGTTAGATGAAATAGATATTAAATCCCACTAGACTCAGCTACCCTGATTGGCCCTCACACGAGACAAGGTGTTGTCAATGTGACCATAGTTCCTCAGATTTGATGTCTCTTTCACTGATAAATCACCTTTTGATCAACATATATTTAAAATGTTTTCATAGTGCTGATTACAATCAAGTGCAATTTTTCCGCAAACCATTCCCTTTAAACTAATTTAACACATCACTGTATTTAAATTAATTTCCTGAAATCCCTCTTATTGCCCCACCCCCAAATTCATAAGCAGGTACTTCACAATTGCTTTCAAGTAAGAATATGATGTCTGTTTCCACTGATTGAGGCATCCTGAAAATTCAGTGTCTCATAAATTTTGGAAATTGAGCATTGTATTTCTGAAGTAAGCACATTTCTGAAATAGAGGGAGTCATTTCTGCAACAGCCAGGAGACTGGTTGGATATCAGGACAGCTGCAGCTTCTGGGTCTAAACATGTTTATAGTTGCCTGAAAATGAATGATTTATCTCCAAATGGCCCAACAGATTTCAAAGGGAACTAACTAAGGAATGTCAGAGTTAGTCACCTATGTACAGATGTAAGGGTTCTTGTGAGTTGTTTACCATTGTTGAAAACTAATTAATAATGTACCACATGATGCAGCACAAAGGAGGAAAACTTAGATAAGTTTAAAATGAAAAATTTTTAAATGCATTCATTTATCTACTGAGTATCTAACTGATATTTGCTGATCATCTACTGTGTGCTGAGTACTAAAGTAAATCCTGGAAACATAGTACAGTGATGAAAAAGGAAAATTGTAATTGATGATCTCATGGAGTACCAACCCAATGAATAAAAGGAATCAATAGTTAGACAAATAATATAGAAATTAAAATTTGGGGAAATGCCATGAAAGAGACGAATAGCGTTACCATGAAAAGAAAATATGAAAACTCATCTAATCTGCTGTAGGTGGGGTGTGTGGGTGATGACTCTCTTAGGGAAGTGCATTGTAAATGGAGACCTGATGGATGAACAGAAGTTAAGCTGGGATTAATTATTCCCCCATTGCTGAGGGACTAGTATGTGCAGAGGCTCAGAGGCCTATGTGCAGAAGAAAGTCTCTTCAAAGAACTGTCAAACCAGTATTAATAGAGGGGATACAGCAACCATTAAATGGACAAGATAAACACTGAAAGTCAAACTTAAAATTTCTGGATGGTAGCAATTATAATGTTTAATATCTGGAAGACATTTTTTTAAATCATTTTGGTAGGAGTTCATACAACTCTTCACACAATCCATACATCCATCATTGTGTCAAGCACATTTGTACATTTGTTGCCATCATCATTCTCAAAACATCTTCTTTCTACTTGAGCCCTTGCTATCAGCTCCTCATTTTCCCCTCTGTTCCCCACCCTCCCTTCCTCATGAACCCTTGATAATTTATAAGTTATTATTTTTCAAGTTTCCCTTCACCCTCTTTTTGGTTGTCTCCCTTCACCCACTTTTCTGTTGTCCATCCCCCAGGCAGGGGGTTAATATAGATCATTGTGATCTATAGGGTTCCCCCTTTCCCCCCCCCCCTTCCCCTTCCCCTCCTGGTATCACTACTCTCATTATTGGTCCTGAGGGATGTTTCTGTCCTGTAGTCCCTGTGTTTCCAGCTATTATCTGTACCAGTGTATAAGCTCTGGTCAAACTTGTAAGGAAGAATTGGGATCATGATAATGGGAGGAAAGAAGCATTAAAGAACTAGAGGAAAGTTGTATGTTTCATCGATACTACCTTAACTGGCTCATCACCTCCCCAAGACCCTTCTATAAGGGGATTTCCAGTTGCCTACAGGTGGGCTTTGGGTCTCCACTCTGCATTCCCCCTCATTCACAATGATATGATTGTTTGTTCTTTGATGCCTGATACCAGAGCCTATTGACACCTTGTGATCACACAGGCTGGTGTGCTTCTTCCATGTGGGCTTTGTTGCTTCTCAGCTAGATGGCCACTTGTTTATCTTCAAGTTTTTAAGACCCCAGATGCTATATCTTTTGATAGCTGGACACCATCAGCTTTCTTCACCACATTTGCTTGTGCACCCACTTTGTCTTCAGCAAATGTGTTGAAAAGGTGAGCATAATGGAGTTCCAGTTTAATAGAAGAAAGTGTTCTGAAATACTTGAGTAGAGGCCCAATGTCCTTCTACTACCTTAATACTAAACCTATAAAAATATGCACATAGATCTATTTCCCCATCAATATAAATATATTTACACATGCACATGCCTATATTTAGACCTCTATAAATTCCCTTTGCCTCCTAGTTATTTCCCTATTTCAGTAGTTCTCAACCTTCCTAAAGTCACAACCCTTTAATACAGTTCCTCATGTTGTGGTGACCCCCCCAACCATAAAATTATTTTCCTTGCTACTTCATAACTGTAATTTTGCTACAGTTATGAATCGGGTGACCACTGTGAAAGGGTCGTTCGACCCCCAAAGGGTTTGAGACCCACAGGTTGAGAACTGCTGCTCTATTTCCTTTTACTTTCCTCTTGGCCCACTATCAAGCTCAGCCTTCATTTGGATTTCAGTAATTCCTCTCGGTTACATTGCCCTTCATCAAGCGCTACCAGGGCTCCTAAACCCTCCTCACCATTGATTTTGAATCACATGTTGTTCCCTTCTCCCTGGGTTTGTTAACACCCACTTCCTTTCCCCTAACTCCCCCTCTCCCATGTCCCTCTAGAATCATCAGTCACATTGTGTTCTCCTCCAGATTGCTTTTCCCCCATATCATATCTAGATAGACCTGCAGAGATAATAATATACACCAAAAACAAGACAGAGCAAAACAAAGCAACAAAAGAAAACAAAACAACAAAAACCACCAACAACAACAAAGCCTATAAACAATTCAAGGTCTGTTGACCTTTAGGAGTGTTTTCCGGTCAAGTCTGATGGGGTGACATGCCTGAGCCCCAAAGTCTATTTTTGGTATTCCCTGAGTACTTTGTTGCTCTGTTCCCCTTGCTGTTCTGTTGAACACTCAGTGTTTTGCCTCAGTGTGATGGGGGCATATCAGGCATGATTCCCACACTGTGTCTCTAGTGTTGTCCCCTATAGCACTATGAGTCAGTGAGGGACGTTGTGTCTCCTAGTGGGGGCGGCCCTATGGTCCTCTATGTGCGTGAGCTGCTCTGAGCAGGCATATTGTCCTCAGGGCTTGGTGGGCCAGGACGTGTTCAACTCTCTCTTCCTCCCCCTTCATTTGCTCTTGTGTGCTCTGATCAGATATGTCCCTCTCCCTGAACTGTAGCTTCAATGCTGTCCTCTGAAGTGAACTCTTCTAGGAGGTGAGAGGGGGCTGTCCACATAGTTGGGATTGGGGCTGGCCCCTCAGACCTCTCTATTGGTTCCCTGCTTCATGCCTGTATGTTATATACAAGTCTTGGAGCACTGGACTAAAGTCTGGCCCCTCTTTCCCTGTGGAGATATAAGCAATACCCTCCCCTTGGGTGAGTTAGTGCCCTGTGCCCCTGCTACCCATATCTTTTTCTCCCCCCCTTCCCTTTTCTTAATTGGCTACCCTATGTATCCCTGGATTGAGTCTGGCCCCAGCCATACTACCTGGTCCTCATTCCCGGCATGTTTGTATACAGTAGTGTTTTTCCTATGCCCCTTTTGCATTTTCAAGCTTACCTCAGTGGATTCATGTTGTACTTGTCCTTTTGTGCTTGGCTTACTTTGCTTAGCATACTTACCCCCAGTTCTTCCTATGTTGTGATGTGCTTCATGCATTCTTCACTGCTTTGAGGGGATGCGTAGTACTCCATTGTATGTACGTACCACAGTTTTTTAATCCATTCATCCATTGATGGAAATTTGGGTTGTTTCCAACTCCTGGCAATTGTGAACTGTGCCATGATGAATATTGAAGAACAGATGTCTTGCCGTGACTTGTTTCTTGCCTCTTCTGGGTATATGCCCAGTAGGGGGATTGCTGGGTCATATGATAATCCAATTTCCATGTTTTAGATATCACCAAATTGATTTCCATAGTGGCTGAACATACCTACAGGTTCACCAAAAGTAGATGAGACTTCATGTCTTACCACAGCCCCTCCAACACTTGTGACCTCCTGATGTTTTTAACTGGGCTATCTTTGAGGGTGTTAGGTGGTATCTCATTGTTGTTTTAATTAGCATTTATCTTATGGCTAATGATCGGGAACATGTTTTCATATATTTATTGGCCTTTTGGATTTCTGCCCTTGTGAAACTTCTGTTCAGGTTCTTTGCCAACCTCCTTAGTATTCAATTGGTTTGTTTTTTTTCTTTTTGGAAGCAGAGTATTATAGATTTTAGTAATAAGGCCTTTGTCTGATGTGTCATTGCTAAAGATGTTTCTCCTGTCTATGGGCTCTCTTATTATTCTCTTGGTGAATTCTTTTGAAGTACACAGTGTTTTATCTTCAGGATATCCTACTTCTCAATTTGTGACTCGTCTCTGTTTGTGTCCTACCCTCTATGTATTCCCTGTGCCAAAGTTCTTAGGTTTGTCCCCTTTCCCTCATTGATGGCCCTAATACTTTGAGGTTTAACATTGAGGTCTCTGATCCATCTTGAGTTTATTCTTGTGCATGTAATGAGATAAGGATCTTGCTTAATTTTTCTGCACATAGATATCCATTTTTTTCCAGCACCACTTATTGAAGAGGGCATCTGCTTCCCATTTGATATTTTTTGGGCCCTAATAAAAAAATCAGTTGCCTGTATGTGATGTTTTTATTTTTGGGTCTTCAGCTCTTTTCCACTGGTCTGAATATCTGTCGTTATACCAGTACCACACTGTTTTTAACCACTCTGGCCATATAATACGTGCTAAACTCAGGTAGAGCAAGCCCTCCCACTCTGTCCTTCTTGAAGAGTTCTATGCTAATTCTGGACATCTTCCCTCTTCATATCAAGTTGGTAATGAGTTTTTCCATTTCTTTGAAGAAAGATGAGGGTAATTGTATCAGGATTGCATTAAATTTATATAGCGCCTTGGGCAGAACTGACTGACATATTTCCCATATTGAGTCTTTCAATCCATGAGCATGGGCTATTCTTCCATTTGTTGAGGTCACTCTTGGTTTCTTGTAATAGTGTTTTGTAGTTTTCCTCTTATATATCTTTTGGTTTTTAAGTCAGGTATGTCTCTAGATATTTCCATTTGTTTTTGGCTATTGTGAAGGTGCGTTAGTCTAGGTAGACTAGAGAAACAAATTCATGAAGACACTAATACATATATAAGGGAGAGGTTTATATACAAGAGCAATTGAACATTGAGAAAACATCCCAGCCCAGTCCAGGTCAAGTCCATAAGTCCGATATTAGCCCATATGTCCAATACCAATCTATAAAGTTCTCTTCAGACTCATGAAACACATGCAATGACGCTGAATGTAGAATATCACAGACCAGTGAGTAGAAAGTCTTTGGATCCAGTAGAATTGGAAATATCTCAGCGCTGGCAGGGGTCTCTGCATGGCTTCTCCAGCACCCAGGCCTGCATCAAGGTGGGTCCATATGTCTCATCAACTGCTGTGTCTCCCAGGGTATGAACAGAGAGAGAGAGAAAAAAAGTTCCTCTTGCCTCCAAGGAGGAAGTATCAGGATTTCCCAGAATTCTCAGGAAAAGGCCATGTCCACATAGAGGCCTCATTGGTGATCATCTGATTGGAAGGGTAGACTTCACCCCTACACACTTAATCTTTAAATTGAAAATTATATAAGTACCACAGAAGAGTACCACTTTTTATCTCTTCTTCTGTAGTTTTGTCCGAAATGTATAGCAGTCTGATAGACTTCTATCTGTTGTTCTTGTATCCTGCTACCCTGCCATTGTGTTAGTCTCGGTATTTTAGAGAAACAAATCCACAGAAACTCATGTATAAGAGAGAGTTTTATAAAGAGGGTAAGTGCACATCAAGAAAACACCTCAACCCAATGCTGCCCAAGCCCACAAGTCCAACATTAACCGATTAACCCATATGTCCAACACCAATCCACAAAGTCTTCCTCCATCTCACAAAACACACACTATGATGTTGATGGCAGGAGAAAAGCCAAATCAGTGAATGTGTAAGCATCTCAGCACTGGCAGGGGTCTCCACATGGCTTCTCCAGCACCCAGGGCTGCATCAGGGTAGGTCCATGTGTCTTCTCCTCAGGGATGTCTTGCAGGAAGTGAGCCTTGCCAGCTGAAGCAGGGAACTAGCTAAGGCAAGTGCACTCTGGTCTGACCATCACAAAGCAAGAGACCCAAGAGCTAGAAAGGCGAGGCTCACCAAGCCATTTATCCCTCTACCCTTCAATTAATCCCACATGTGTTTATCAGCCAGGTTGGCACAATAAACTAACTACCTCAGCCATGTTCCTCTATTTCTTTCAGTACTCCCCGTGTGGAGCTTTTGGGATTTTCCATATATAAAATCATATCTGCAAATAACAATAGTTTCACATCTTCCTTCCCTAGGCAATTACCTTAGGTGTCTTTTCTTTGCCTTATGCTGTTAGTTAAGACCTACAGTAAGAAAGATGTTAAATAAGAGTGGGGACTATGGGCATCCTTGTCTGGTCCCCTTTCTCAGTGGGATTGTTTTCATCTTTTCTCTATTGACTACAACATTGGCTGTTGGTTTTTCATATATAGCTTTATTATATTGAAGAATTTTTCTTCCATTCCTATGTTCTTGAGTGTCTTAACCAAGAATTGGTGTTGGATGTAGTCAAATGCTTTTTCTGCATCGATTGATATTATCATGTGGTTCTTATAGTTTTCCACATCAGTATTGTGAATAGTGCTAATGGCTTTTCGTATGTTGAACCATCCCTGCATCTCTTGTATGAATCCCACTTGGTCATAGTGAATTATTTGTTTTACATGCATTTGTATTCCATTTAGCCAGTATTTTGTTAAGGATTTTTGCATCAATGCTCATTAGGGAAATTGGTCTGTAGTTCTCGATTCTTGTGGAATTCTTGCCCAGTTTTGGTATCAGAGTTATACTAGCTTCATAGAAGGATTTTGGGAGTTTGCCATCTTTTTCTACGTTCTGGAAGAGTTTGTGTAGAATTGGTATCAGTTCTTCCCTGAATGTTTGGTAGAATTCTCCTGTGAAGCCCTCTGATCCAGGGGATTTTTTGTAGGTAATTCCTTATCTATTTCTTCAATTGCTATGGGTCTGTCAAGATTCTTAATGTCCATCAGGGATAGTCTAGGGAGAGATTGTTTTTCCACAAATTTGTCCAGGTCTTCCAAGTTGTTGAATTCATTGGAGTACAGTCCTTTGTAGGACTGTGTAATTATCCTTATGGTACAATGGTTGGAGAGACATTTGTATAATCTGTATGTGCTTCAATTTACTCAGGTTTGACTTGTGTCCCGGTACGTGGTCTATCTTTGAGTATGTGCCATATGGGCTTGAAAAGAATGTGACTTAATTTTGCATTTGGTTGCAAAGCTCTGAAAATATTTATTAGGTCAAATCATCCAATTGTGCAGTTTAGATCTATAGCCTCCTTGATAATTTTCTTTCTCTGTAATCTATATTTTTCAGAGAGTGGTATATCAAAGTCACCTGATTTATGAATTTGGTTGGTCTCTCCTTGGGTGCACATATATTTATTATGCACACTGGTTCTTGGTCCACTGTTCCCTTGAATTATATAGTGCTCCTCCTTGTCTCTTGTTATGGCTTGTACCTTGAGATCAATTATTTTTAGATATTAAGATTGCTACCCCCAAATTTCTTGCATTTCCATTTGCTTGGTATATTTTTCTCCATCCTCTAATTCTCAACCTGTTTTTGCCTGCAAGTTTGAGATGTGTCTCCTGTAGGCAGCAGCTCTATGGGTTATGTTTTCTGAGGCAGTCTGTTAGCATCTGCTTTATAATGCCTGAGTTCAGTCCATTTTTATTCAGCATTATCACATCCATCTGTGGACTCTGTGATGTCATCTTGTACCTTTGTGTTGGGCGTTTTCCTACCTACCTATCTTATCCGTTTGTGTTGTGTGTGTGGTTCATTCTTGCTTTCTTTCCTTTATTGAGTTAATGATATCTTGGGAGTTGTTTTCTCTTTGTTGCCCTCTGGATAGAGTTGTTCTATGTGATGGTCTCTTAGTTGCGATCAGTGAGTGTTGATCTTCTTCCCATACTGGGTTGGCAAGGGTCTTTTGTAGGACTGGGTTTCTTTTAATGTATTCTTTGAGTTTTCCCTTGTATGGGAAGACTCTTACTGCTCCATACATTTTTAATAGATAGTTTGGCTGGGTATAGTATTCTTGAATTTGCATTATTTTCTTTCAATTTTTGGAATATGTTCCTTCATTCCCTCCTCTTCTTCGTGGTGCCCACTGATAGGTCTGAACATATTATTTTGGTACCCTTATAAGTGACTATTTGTGTTTCCCTATCGGCTTTTATGATTTTCTCCTTTTCTTCATAGTTGGATAATTTAACTATTATGTGTCTTAATAATTTCTTGGGATTCAGTCTGGCTGGTGTTCTTTCAGGCTCCTGAATGGCTGCCTGATTTTCATTTTTAAACTAGGGAAGTTTCCCTGTAAGAATTACCTTGCTATTTTCGCTGTTGGCTTCTTAATTGTGTCTTGTTCCAGTAGTCCAATTATTCTAATATTGTTCCTCTTCATGGCATCAGGTATGGCTCTCAGGTTTTCTTCAGCTTCTCTGATTATTTATTTGATTGCTTTTCCTGTTTGTTGAGGTTTGCTTGATTATCCTCTAGGTCACTGGTGTGATTCTCTGCCTCCTCAAGGATGTTGGAAAAGTCTGTTAATTTGGTACTGGATTTTTTTATATCATCCTTTAAGTCTTATATTTCCCTTTGGTGTGTTGGCTTTATCTCCTCTACCATTTCATTCTTTTTCTGTATTCTTCCCTAATATCCTGTATGACACCAAGCAGCATTCTGAAATTTTCTTTCTGTCTGCTTCTTTTATACACATCGTTAGGTTCATGACTTTCCGGCATTGTCCTCTGTTTATGCTGATTTTTCGTTAAGACTTTTGGGGCTGGTTTCTGTTTATGTTTTGTTTCAGAGGAGCCCAGTGGCATCTTCCAGAGTCGAAGAGCACTGAGCTCTCTCTTGGGGTACTTGTATGAGTGCTTCTATGAACTATCTGCAGGTAGCTTGTACGGGGGGTTGGGGGGGGAGGAGGGTCAGGCTACCACTGCATCTTCCTGTGGTTTCACTCTTACCCTAGCCGACCAGTCTTCCATTATTTGGAATATGAGTTGGATAGTCCTCTCACGGGATGCTGGTAGGGTGGTTGTGGGCCCATAACGGTGGTGTCTCACTGGTTGATCTCTCAGTTAGCCATAGTAGTATGTTTCACCATGCTTGGAGCACCACGGGTAGCATGTGGTGTTGCCCTCTGCAACTGGAGTGTACTCTCATTGGTGTAGACCACTGTAGATGGCAGGCATTATTACCCTACTCAGAGAGATTGCGCAGATTGTCCTTCAGCAGCATGGAGCACCACAGATGGTGACAAGGGGTTGCCCCAGTCACTTGTAGGGCCTTGGGGTGTAGGCTGGAGTTCCCCCAGCCATTTTAAGGGGAAATCCCCACGTGTCTTGGGATATGGTGAAGACAGGCATGGTTTCCCCAGCTGTGTGTAAAGCCAACAAGTGTGAAAAAGAACCCAACAAAAAAGAAACCTGAATCTGCTGAAACTGTGGTGGGAAAAAGGGAAGAGATAGAAAAAGGGGGGAGGGGGAGAAAAAGCGAAAGAAGAAAAGAAAGGAAAAAATAGATAAAAAGATAGCTGAGCCCTGTGCCATGCCATGTGTAGCACTGCCTTGTGATTTGTGCAGCACGGTCACAGAGAGCAGGCTGGATGGGTGGAATTGCCCTAGGCAGAGGGTAGAGGGTTGGAAACCAGCAGTTGCATGTGGTAGGAAAGAAATGAAGAAGAGAGAAATAGAAAAGAAGAGAGAAAGAAGAAGAGAAAAAAGTGAGAAGAAAGAAAAAGGAAGGAAAGAGAAAGAAGGGGGAAAATGTCACAAATGTGCTCAGTAAGATTTACTGTTGTGGGAAAGAGAGAGAGAAGAAAAAAAATAAAGAGTAAAGAGATTGGTAATCCCTGATCATTTGAACATGGGGTAGGAGGGGTTTAAACCCTGCCCCAAGGTGACAGATTGGTGTGCCCTTTTAGTGCAGGGTCACACCAGTGCTGTGAGGAATTTCCTTCGTTGGCAAGATCACCATAGAGGCCAGACTGAGGTTTCCTCAGCATCGTGGAACACTGTAGAGGGCTGTTGCAGCTGCCTTTTGGGGTGTGCAGCACTCCCACAGAAGGCAGACTTGAGTTCCCCCAGCTATTTGGGTTGAGTTGCCCTAGGTGGAGGGTAGTGGTCCGGAAGCCAGCAGTGGCATATGAAAGGAAGGAGAGAGAGAGAAAGAAGAAAAAAGAAAGAAAAAGATAAAACAAAATAAAACTGGGCCATTGAGACTTACTGTGGTGGGAAAGATAGAAGGAAGAGAGAAGAAAAAGAGTAGTAAATAAGGAGATACCTGAGGCTTGATCGCCTGTCTGTGTGGCTGGTGGAGTTCCAATCCTGCCTCAAGGTAGTGGGATGGTGTGCCCGCTTGGAGTAGGGTTCCACAGATGCAGGGCCGAATTACCCTGGAAGGCAGGATCATAGCAGGGGCCAGGCAGTGGTTCCTGAAGCAGTGTTGAGTACTGGAGTTCACTGGTATAGCTGCCTTGTGCTATATGCAGCACAGAAGCAGGGGGTGGGGGCTGTTCCCTCAACCCTGTGTAGGGTCCCAGGACCGGCAGGACCTCCCCAGCTGTGTGTAGGATCACTGAGAGCAGACAGTAACTCCCCTCACTAAGCTTGTTGTCCTAGCTTGTGCCAGGACCTCTGATGCCCTAATAGCTTATAGGGTTCTTTTTGTTTTGTTTTGTTTTTCCCCCTGCCCAGCTGGAATTGAATTAAGTTATTCTGAATCTGAGGCTTGCTCCAAGGAGTCTTTGTTATGTTGATAGCCTCTGGGCTCTGTAGCTAACTTCTGGCATTCCTTAGCTAGGGCTCCCTTATTATGCTAATGCAGGTTAAAGGATTCTTTCTACCAGTTGTCTTGGAATTAAACAATGAGCTTGGGACTTCCAGTTTTTACCAGAAAATATATTTTCTCTCTTTTTTATATTGGGATTATGAGGTTCCCTGATTTGGGGACTGTCACACTGAGGAGGAGATCCAGCTTATCTGAGAGGTTATTTTCTTTTCGGACAACTGTAACTGAATTTGCCCCATGGACTATGACTATCTGCTTATTTTCTGCCACGCTGTGACCTGAGTCATGTGAATTTCCTTATGTCTTTTCAATTCCTCCAATTTATGGCTTCCCAACTACCTGATCCCCAGGCTATGAGCTCAAGGCAGCTAACAGGGTCCTGTCACTAGCTTTCAGAGGTTCTCCTCATGTCTGGGATTATGTCCCATTTAGAGCATCAGTCTGGGAAATAGCTACTTACTGTCAAACTAGAGCACTAGGAGCTGCTCAGCCAGAGCCCACAAGGCCAGCACTGAGCCTAGAGTGATTTAATGCATTCGTGGTTCGCTTTGGGAGTGGAAATAAAAAAAGTGGGATTCAGGACAGACCCTAATACCCTGATTCTAATTTCAGGACTCTGCCTCCTACCTAATCTCACTTTACCTCCCAATTTTCTGGTCTAGCAGTAGGAGCTCTGGGGCAGGTGAATCTAACTGGACACCATCTTCTTCCATCCCCCCAGCACTAATGTTATTTAAAGTTATTCTAGATCTACTGCTTGCCACAGTACATTTAGAATAAGGAAGACAGGATATAACGTTTGGGAAAATGAGATCAGTATTTGTAGATAACATGATAGTTTAAAACTGGAAATCTCAAGTCAACATAAAAACCCATTATAAAGGACAAAATAATTAAGTATGTTGTCTAAGTGCAAAATGACTCACTCACTGCCATCGAGTCAATAGCTTCCCCCTGTGGGCTTCTGAGACGGCAACTGTTGAAGGGAGTAGAGAGGCAAGGCTTTCTCCCACAGAGTTGGTGGTTTCGAACTGTTGGCCATGCAGATTGCAGCCCACTGCATAACCACCACACCACCAGTGCTCCTAAATACAAATAGACCTAAAAGAATTATTCATTCCATACATACAATCACTAGATAATAAATAGAGTAGAAAAACTAAAGATTTTATATGTAATGAAAACATTGGGGTAGGGGGAAAACGTCATCATTAACAAGTATATAAAGAGGATGTAAATCATGGGATAAATATAATTAGGAAAATCTATAATAAGAACACTTTGAACAGAATGGAAGGAAAGAAAAGACATGAAGAAATGAATACTAATGCCTTATTCTTGGATACGGCGCCTCAGGTCTTGAAAAGTGTCAATTTTTTCAAAGTTACTTTCTAATTTGGATATTTTCCCCTATAACATTACCATAAGAATTGCTTGAAACTAGGCAAGATAATGCTAAATTTCATATGAAAAAATTGACAAGGACTTCTGAAAATAAAGTAACAAATGGATAAAAATAATATATTGCATTAATAATTAAAGTAAAAATCAATAGGTCCACACAGAAAATCCAAATACATACCCCAAAATTGACAATTTTAGTAAATTGTTAAAAGTGCATTTTGAATTAGTATAAAAATTATATCATGCAACAAATAATATTCAGATAAGTGGACGGTCAACTGGTAAAAAGTAAAGTTGAACCCATTTGCCATATATCATATACCAAAACAGATTCCACAAATATCAAACATTTCAATAAGAAAATAAATCCATGGAAGTCCTAGAAAAATGAATGGCACCTCTCTAAATTTCCCACAAGGCCCAAACATAAAGAAATAGATAGATAAACTTAACTGAAAGTGTGCATGTATGTTTAAGATGGATCTCCAAATGGATGTCTGGAAAAAACATTTTCCCATTTTTCTATTGTTGGTTGTTTTTTTATGTGAAGGTGCTATTTTAAAATTAAGATAATTATCCTATATCCAATATAATGAAAGATAAGATAGCCTGATGGAATAGGAGGTTATTTGTTGGGCTGTTAAAAGAGAGTAAAAAGGTTTACAGCCCCAGAAACCCACAGAGGCAATTCTACCCTGTTTCAACCAACTCAATGACAATGAGTTTGGTAGTTCTTGTTTTTTATCAAAGATAGTTTCCTTTTATTTCCCAACCTTCAATCTCTCTAAAACGTCTATGATGAGTGATAATGCTTACACTTTCTCAGCTGTCCAGATAATATCCCTTCTATGTTTCCTATTTATTCATTTAGGCATCCACAGATACCAGGTAATCAAAGTAAACTTCTGCACCACTGGCTTCCTTGATTACCCTTTTAGATCAAGTCTATGGTTGAAGAGTAACTTCAAGTCCATTCCCTGCTACCTGCACAGTCTATCCACCATGAGCTCCAATGCAAATCTGTTTGATCCCTAACCCTGGGTGGGCCCCTTTATGCCACTGTCTCTCCACATTAGTGGGCCTGTGAAATACCTGCCACATGCCTGATATGACTCTTAGGCAGACATCACGAATTGGTCAACGACCCACGTAGCTCCATATTTTTTCAGTTCAGATAATAGGCAAGTCAAAGAGGTGGAGGCACCCACAATCCCCAATCAGGATGGATTTCATCTCCTTCCACCCTGGGAGCCATTTACCATGGTGCTGGGGATCTTCAATTACCCGCTCCCTAGAACATTCTGGCTACACAATGCCAGCGTTCCAGTGGTGCCCTTCTGGGTTCACTGCCCTTTCAGTGTTGGTGGGAAAGAATGACTACATGATTTTATTCTCTTTTTCCTCTATCAGGAGCTCCTGAACTCTCTTACTTACAGGACTCCCATTAGGCTTTCCCGTCTGTGGGTATTTGTCCCCAACCAAAGTCAGCCTAGATTTAGATTAGAAATTTCCTAAAATGATGAAAAGAGGAAGAGGAAGGGAAAGGATGTTGTTGCTTTTAAATGCCTATCCAGTGAGAACAGCAGAAGGAATATTTTTGGTTTTGCCAAAATTAGCATTGCTAGATAAATTCGGAGCCTTTTATCCTCCTGACTGTCAGAAGAACATGCTAGCTAATTTTAGCCCCCTGGGTAAATATAACCAACACTGGTATGCACTGGCCTTCAACGTTGATAAGGGTCAACAGCATGCCCCAGCAGTCAGAGAAGTGCCAGCTCTGCCCTCCTATCAGCTGGCCTTCCTGAGCCCTTAGCAAATTTGATCTTCCAACATGTTGATTTTCCACTTTGGGAGGACTGTGGATCACTTAGCTCAAACTCCTGCCCCACGCATAGCTTCTGAGACTTCTCACATCAGGAAAGTATCCCAGCAAAGGCATCAGCAACCTCTGAATCAAGTGTAGCTTCCGCCATTTCCTCTCAACAACTTCACTCCAGGCAAAAAAAGCTGAGAACGAAATTTTGGGAGGACATTTCCAGTACAGACCTACTTCTTTTTTCTAGAAGAAGGAAAAACAAAAAAAAAAGCCCTCTGACTCAACTACTAGAACCTCCAAGCCAATAAATACAGTGTGTTGTTTTATGCACACTGAATTGGTTCTGACTGTGGTGCTCTTATTGGTTCTGACTGTGGCATAATAGAATAAAACAAAATGTTGTCTGGATCTAAGCCATCTTTAGGGTTTTGGTTCTTTTTGTGTGTGTGCTGAATTCAATGTTGCAACTATTGTGTAAGGCTTTTTAATTTAAGGATTTATCTTCTAGCACTGTATTAGACAATCTTCTGTTTTGCTCTAGAGAGTTTTCATTGGTTAAATTTTGGAAATAGATTATCAGGCCCTTCTTCCTACTCTGTCATAGTCTTAAAACTCTGCCGAAAGCTGTCCACTATAGGCCACCTTGCTGGTATTTGAAATAGTGGTGGCATAACTTCCAGCAACATGTGAGCCGCCACATCAATTCCCACTACAAACTGACAGAGGGGTGGTGGAAATATACTTGTTGCCTTCAAGTCAATTTCAACTGCTAGTAACCCCAAAGGAGAGGGTCAAACTCTGCCACCAGATTTCCAAGGGTGCAATCTTTATAGAAGCAGACTGCCTCAGTGTTTGGGGAGTTCGGTATGTAGCTGCACACTTAATCACGATGCTATCAGGCATCCTGGTAAAATATAATGAAAGAAATGTACTTATGTTTTAATAGAGCACTGAATCTATTAACTAATCAACCCACTGAATTGTCCCTCCCACAGGATTGCCAGTGGCATGGCGATAGTTTCTGGGAGGTTAACTGAAATAAAACACGAAGGTAGGAAGATGTCCCAACCCCTACCTAGATAGGAGACTTTTGAGCTATGGGTCTTAAGGACATCACACTCTGCGCCTCAGTATCCCTATCTGTCATGGAGAATATTTGTAGTTCCGTGGCATAGTGAACCATTGAACTGCTAACCTTAAGGTCAGTGATTCGAATCCACCAGTCACTCCTCAGGAGAAAGATGAGGCTGTCTGCTTCTAGAAAGGTTTAAAGTCTAAGAACCCAAAGGGGCAGTTCTCCTCTGTCCCATGGGGTCACTATGAATCAGAATCGACTCAAAGCTAATGGTTTGGTTCTAGGATTTTTTTTCTTTTTGAGGTAATAAATATAGACTATTTAGAAATGGGGACTGGACAACAGAAAAGTGGGTGAAAGGGGACGTCAGACAGTGTAAGACATGATAAAGTAAAAATTTATAAATTATCAAGGGTTCATGAGGAAGGGGGTAGAGAGGGGGAAAAATGAGGAGCTGATACCAAAGGCTCTAGTAGAAAGCAAATGTTTTGAGAATGATGATGGCAACAAATGTGCTCCACACAATGGATTGTGATAAGAGTTGCATGAGCCCCCAATAAAGTGATTTTTAATTGATGTAAAAGTGGCATATCTCTCCCATGTAGATTATATTTACATGAAGAAAGGCCTGACGAGGCTAATGTAAACAGGTGTAAAATCACCATGAAGCTATTCTCTTCCATCAGGCACACAACATGGTTTTTCTTTTTAGCAGCTATGTTATTGCTTAGCTTGTACTGCATGCGCCAGCCCAGCAATTGGTAGAAGACAGTGACTTGAAAGAGAGTTAGTTCTGAGTTTTAAACCTGGCAACAGGATAATTGCTCAGCAAATAAACGCAGAAGAGATGAGGAAATTGGGTATTCAAATGTGCACTATTGCAAGAGTTTTTCTTTTCTTTTCACAGAGAGCATTTCTTTCAGGTAAATGATTGCTGGTATTTAAAATGTGCTCATGGGACTTTCCCTCATCTGTGCTTTCCTTTAAAGATTTAGTTCTAATGGTAGAATTCCTGTGTGTGGTCCTTAGCAAATGCCCTTTCAATCTGCCTATGCCTCCCTCCCCTCCCCATGACTTAGAAGAATTGTGGTCTGAACGGGCCTCTGGATAAAAATGAGCCACAAGGAGAAAGAAGGAGTCGCTCCTCTCTGCCTCCAAGCTAAGGGATGTTCCATTGCCTTTTATGCGCGTGAAAGTTGGACAGTGAATCGGGAAGACTGAAGAAGAATCGATGCATTTGAATTGTGGTGCTGGAGAAGGACTGATAAAGGGACAAACAACTCTGCATTGGAAGAAGAATGGCTAGAGAGTTCCACAGAGGCCAGGATGGCAGGACTTGGTCTCACACACTTTGGACACATTGTCAGGAGAGAGGTCCCTGAAGAAGGGCATCGCACTTGGTAGAGTGGAGGGAGTGCATGAACCAGGAAGGCCCTCAATGAGCGGAGGACACGGTGGTTGCGACAACGGGCATAGGAACAATTCAGAGGATGCAGCAGGACCGAGTAGTGTTTCGTTCTGTTATGCATAGAGACACTGTGGGTCAGAATGGACGCAATGGTACCTAACCATACCCGCCTCCAGTGTGGGGGAAAGATGTGACTGTCTGCTCCTGTAAAGTATGGTATGGATTGGAATTGACTAGACGGCAGTGGCTTTGGTGTTTTCTTCTGTTTGGTTTGTTTGTTTGAACCCTAATCCAAGTATAAAAAGGATTTAACTTTATAACCATGTATAGTATGCTTAGGGGCTCATAAAAAATTGGAGGTTCAAGTTCAGCCAGAGGCAACTCAGAAGAAAGGTCTTTTCACTTTGTGGGGTTTCCACATCCCTGAAAGATGCAAATACACAGCAAGCATTATAAAATCAACTATGAAAGGTGTAGTTATGTTAACATGTAATAGCTTATCATTTGATCTTCCTTTTGACCCATTTTAAAGTCTTTCCATTTTTTTATATTTTCTGCTTTCTTTTTTATTGAGATTTTTCTATATTTCATTTAGTTGTTGTTGTTGGTTTGTGTTTGCTATGATTTTCTGTACATGAACTCTGAGTTAGGGTGAGGTAGATCAATAGAGATAGGAACTGGACTAATACTCGCCTAGAGGCAGGTCAGGGGAGCCTGGGGAAATGCGGAGCTAACAACAATGAAGATGAGAAAAAAATGTTCCGAAATTGATTGTGGTGATGATTATACAAATCTTCTTAATACGATTGAACAATTAACTTGTGTGATATATAAGGTATATGCTAATACAACTATTTTTTAAGAAGAAGAGAGAGCTGGTGATGTATTTATGAAAAATCAGCCATTGAAAATAATATGGGGAATAGATCTTCTCTGACATACACACACAGAGTCTCCATGTGCTGGAACTGACTCCCTGACTACTGGTATTTTTAATTAGCAATCAAACGAATTGAGTCCAAAATCCAGATTTGCATTCAGCAAGTTATTTAACCTCTCAAAATCTCTCTAGAACAGAAACAGTGCGTGCTTTCAGTTGGATCTCAATAAATATCAGTGCTCTACAACCATATCATTCTATTTGGATCTCCCAGTGCCTCTGTGAGGTGAGTGTTATTATTAATCCTATTTTATAGGCTTATAAATAGTAGCTTCAGAAAGCCCAAGCGACTAAGTAACTGATGAAAAAGGCCTTCTCAAGTGCTACTCCTAAATACCGGACATGATGTGAGGAATTACTCTCACTGAGAAGACACTGGTGTGCAGGGAAACTGGTTCACAGAGGCTTCAGAATGCATTAGTATTTGCCACTAGTGGGAGGCAGAAGGGAAGAGATTACATCAGCCTTCCTGGTTTTCTCCTCCTTCAGCCCAACTGCTTTCCTCACTTTATCTCATCCTCTATTGATGACCATTTCTCTAACCGGAGGGTAATTTAGGTGACTAGAATAGCTCTTCTTTTCCATCTCACTTCTGTTAAGAAACCTTGTTGCCTACAAGTCTCACCAATGATGGTGCATAAACATACACGTGTGCCCATTCTCACACACACACACACACACACACACACACACACAGTACTCCTCAACAACCAAGTGCCATCTCCCCTCCACACCATGCCTTGGCTACAAAGGTGGGCATACAGCTCTCTGTTGTGATGCCAAACTGGGTCAGTTGAGGGCTCCAAACCCTACCATTTGGAATAGGGTTGTCTGCAGGAGGAATTTTTTTTCTGTTCTTTTTAACCCAACACAAAAGGCTCAAAGGCCAGCAGAGATAAAAGATATACAGAAGGTGACTTAGGTGGAGTCCATCAATAACACTTTCTAAAGAAATTGCCCAAAAGTTCTTGTGACTTGGATCTGGAGGGTCTACGTACTGGCTTTCTGAAACCTGATTGCTCTCTTCCTTCAATTCTGTGGGCTTCTCGGTATCCCCAGTGTTCCCCAGCTACATGTGCCTGTTTGAGAAAGCAAATCTGAGTTTGGTGTCTCACATTTATGCCAAGGGAGTTATAATTTAATATACACTAGTCTCACATACAAAAGTTAGAGGAAAATGAATCCCAATGTCAATATACCTTTCAATTTTCTAAGGATGGCTCTATATGGATTCATTCAACAAATGTGTGTTCAGTCCATGCTACATACCAGGCTCTATGCTGATGGCTAGCATCCCAAAGATGGATAAAGCCTGACTCCTGCCTGAAAGGAGCTCACAGTCTAAAAGAGAAAAACAGACAGTGTGTAAAACTGCAAGATGTTTCCAGTGTTAAAATAAGGGTTTCCGTAAGGCAGGGTAGATGTAGGAAGGTGGAGGTAGTCCATACTTCCTGGACAGTTCGGAGATGTCTTCAGAAAGGTGAGAAACTTCTCCTGGCCTTTGAAAGGTAATTCCTGTCTAGATTTTCACTCTCAATGGCGAGCTGGTTAGAATCAAAGACTCCGTGCCTTGAACCTTAAGACTTGCTCAATCAGAGTGTGCACTTTCACACGGCCCCACGTGACTGGTGCCACCCTGGATGTAAGAAACACGGCTCTGAGCAGCACGGACTGGAATCCTTTGTATCACCCCGCAATGCCTGTCAGACACGATTCGCCAACCAGACAAAATAACTCAGGCATTGCATGTTTGTCAGCCAGATTTTGTTAGCAGGGACCTGGGACTGGCGCGATGGGCATGCGGACAGAGGAGCCGTGGGTATAGAGATGAAGTCTGTGTGCTTGACGTCGCTGTTTGGTAACAAAGTGCCTCGAAAAGTAATGGCTTGAAGTAACAGTATTTATCATCTCACAATACCTGTGGGTCTGGAATCCTCTGATTCAAGGACTGCAGGTTGCTGAACTTTCATCCGAAGGCTTGACTGGGGAGGGTCTGCTTTTAAGTTTATTCATGTGGTTGTTTGCCAGAATTCAGTTTCTCATTGGGTTTGGAATTGAGGGCCTTACTTCAGCCCCTCTCAGTTCCCTGCTACATGGGCCTCTCTGTGTAGTAGCTGCCTTCTGAATGAACGAAGAAAAGAGGAAAGCCGAATGAGCAAGTGCCAGCCGGATGAAAGTGCCAATCTTATTACTTAATCTCCAGAGGAACATTCTGTACTTTTGCTATCTTCTATTTGTTAGAAGTAAGTAACTAGTAAGAAGCATTCCTGAAAAATGAAAGTGATTTATTTTTAGAGAAATCTGCATAGATTCCAGAGATGGGTTCACTTTTCCTCCTCACAGATTTTCAGACAGCACCACTAACTAAGGGTTCAGGGAGTGATTCACAGGCATACAATTCCACATGAAATGGCAGCTAACCAGGGGATTCCCTTACCACTAAAGGAGGAGTGGGAATGGGTCCATGAACATAGTTTTCACATAGTTGAAGCTGTGAATCTATTTTTTAAAAATGGTAAGGCCTGCTGAAGAACCACCTTCGAATCAATAGCCTGTGAGTTTGGGGTGCAATCCTACAAAATGCAGTATCTACATGAAAGCAGAGATCTATGTATAACACTACATCCCCGATATGAAGAACTAAGAGGTAGTAATGAGAGTACACCACTAACAATCACTCTCAGTGTTTCCTAAGAAGACTCTGCAATTCTGTCCCCACAAGTCAGCTTTATAGAAGGAGAAGTCAGGGTCCCCAAAGAAGGTCCACTCTCACCTAGAACACAATCAATGTGCTTTTACACTGGTAGCACATGGGCACGGCATGCTCCTGTGCTCATACACCAGCAACCAAGCAGAGGAGTCACCATACTGTTAGAAATAATTGTAGAAGGAAGAGCTGCGTTTACACAGTGAGAGCACCGTGTGTGGAAGCTAGCTGACAGCATTGAGCCCACCCGGCCGGTTGTTAGGTGCTGTTGAATCAGTTCCAATGGAAAGCGACCCTGTGTACCACAGGAGAACACTGCCCGGTCCTGTGCCATCCGCACAATTGTTCCTGTTTTAACCCATTACTGCAGCCACTGTGTCACCCCATCTTGTCGAGAGCCTTCGTTTTTGACCTGCCCTTCCATTTTACTAATCATGGTGATCTTCTCTATGTCCTGCTCGCTCCTGGCAACATGTCCAAAATCTCACCATTCTGGGTGATTGTACTTCTTCCGAGACAGATTTGCTTGGACTCCCAGCAGTCCTTGGTACTTTCGGCATTCTTCACCAGCACTGTCATTCAAATGCAACTTCTTCAGTCTCCCTCATTCGATGTCCAACATTCACATGCATCTGAATGTCAACTAGCTCTTTTTGGTACAGTGACTGGGGATTATTTCCATCTTCTTTCAGTGCTTCCTCATCGCTCAATATTTTGCCTGTAGAATCTTTCAGTATTTCAACTTAAGTCTTGAAGTTTTCTTTTAGTTTGTTCAGTTAAATATGTGCTGAATATGTTCTTCCTTTTTGGTTTTCTAACTCTAGGTCTTTGAAATTCCCTTGTAACACTTTTATTTGTCTTCTTGAGCTGCTCTTTGAAATTTTCTGTTCAACTCTTTGTCTTCATCTTTCTTCCGGTTGCCTTAGCTACTCTCTGATTAAGAGCAAGTCTCTCCTGCCATTCACTTTGATCTTTTCTTGCTTTCCTGTCTTTTTCATGACCTTTTGCTCTCTGCTTTGTGGTGTTCTCAATGTCATCCCACGCTTCATCCGATCTTTCATTAGTGTTTGATGTGTCCATTCTGTTCTTGAGATGGTCTCAAAATCCATGTGGAATATATTCAAGGTCATGTTTTGGCTCTCGTGGACTTGTTTTAATTTTCTTCACCTTCAATCTGAACTTACATGTGAAAAATTAATGATTTGTTTCACAGTCATCCCCTGGCCTGGTATTAGCTCCTGGTATTGAGGTTCTCCATTGTCTCCTCAAACAGTGTAGTCAAGTTATTTTCTATGTATTCCATCTGGAAAAGCCCGAGTATATCATCACCTTTTTTATTGTTGAGAATATATATTTGTGATGAAGAAGTAGTTGGTTTTGTAAAATCGTATCATCTGATGTACAGCTTCACATCTGTTCCTAAGATCATATTTTCCAACTACTGTTCCTTCCTCTTTGTTTCCAACTTTTGCATTCTAATAGTCAGTGCATCTTGATTGCATGTTTGATCAGTTTCAGATCGAATACATTGGTATAATTCTTTAAGTTTTGCATCACTATCTTTAGTGGTTGGTGCATAAATTTGATTAATAGTTGCATGATTACAACACTGGATGTGGATAGTTATTATCCTATCACAGACAACATTGTACTTAAAGATAGATCTTGAAATATCCTTTTTATGATGTCTTTTTTTAAAACTTTTTGATCTTGAAATGTTCTTATTTATGCAATGCCATTCCTCTGGATTGTGTCATTCCTGGAATAGTAAATCACATGATTTTCTGACTCAAAATGGCCAACACCAGTCCATTTCAGCTCACTAATGCCTAGGATATCAATCTTAATTTTGTCCTGTTTTATTTTTGACAACTTCTAATTTTCCTAGATTCGTACTTCATACATTTCAAATTCTGATTACTAATTGATGTTTGCGGCCGTTTCTTCTCATTTTAAGTCATGTCCAATCAGCAAATGAGTTCTGGGAGGCTTTACTGTCACAGGCGTTCCTCCATCCACATCATTGTGGTCAACTTTATTGTGAGAAGGCAGCTCTTCCTCAGTCCTCTTTTGAGTGCCTTCCAACCTGAGGGGCTCTTCTTCTTCCACTATTTCTTTTTCTTTCTTTTTTTTTTTTAGATTCATTTTATTCAAAGATTCAATGCCAATATTCTAGGGTTTCTCTTTTTCTTTCTGAAACCATTTTATTGGGCACTCTTACAGATATCATACTATTCCAAAGTTGACTCACTGGCACTATTTCAGACAGTGTTCTCCTTCCCTTCATGAGGTTTTCTGTATCTGATCATTTTTTTGGAGCTACCTATTCATAAGGTTTTCAGTGGATAATTTCTCTCAGATGGAGCGCTAATTCCTTCTTCATAGTCTGTCCGTAGTCTGGAAGCTCTGCTGAACCTGGGTCACTTCAGGTGACCCTGCTGGTATTTGAGATATCAGTGACATAGCTTTCAGCAACACAGCAACACACAAACCACCTCAGTGAGACAAGGTGACAGACTAGTGGCTAGGGGACTCACCAACCAATTGTGACCATGTATGGACAGGATACGCAACCCTGGCTTGAGAAAGATACCTTTACCAGGGGCTCGGACCTTTTAAGATTGAGAGCTTGGGTCTCATCACTAGGTGAGCTCCCCAAACCAGTAGAGGCAAGAGCAGAGGACAAAGAGAATTTAGACTGAATCATGGAAGAAAGAGAGCATGATGAATACCAGCTGAAGCCTTGAGTCCAGCTACAGCAGTGGGGCTTGTAGTTTGTCTCACTAGTTTCTCTCTGCTAAATTTTCCCTCTGGAAGAAAGACCCACCGCAGCCTTGCCATCACATAGTATAAGGGGTAGATTATAGCCATGGCAGATGCTCTGCTCGGATTCCCTTCTCATAAGAGCCCATTGCCTGGCCGTGAGGATGTAATTACCTGACAATCTCTAGCTCCTTGTTCCTTTGGGTGTCGGGCGGGGGGGGGGGGGGGGCTCTACTCCTTCTACCCAGCTGAGGTCACTCTCATCTCAGAGTGGCCCTTAGCTGATGCATGACCTGGCCATTTCCACCCACTGCTGTTTCTCTGTGGACAGTCCTCCCTGCAGAGAATACGGATTCCTGAGAGTTGTGTGTGGTAAGCAAGGAGCAGATGAAACTAGACCTCAAAAGCAATGAATGTTAGGTCTTCGTCCTTCCTCCTAAGAAACTTTTAAACTAGTGTGCCATAATCAATTTCACTGATAGAGATACATTCCTTTGGCTTAAAATAATGACCAAATTATAGCTATTACTTAAAAAGAATACCACAATAAAACCTTACTTATTGATTCCTTCGTGTGAGCAGCTATATTATACACTACCTAAGAACGTTGCCTTTTGAGAAATGGAGACAGTACAATGCCTCAGGTGTCTCTTCATAGTTTGATAAGGACAATTTACCGCCCTCCATTTTTTTTCAGTCTGTCTAACACTGTGCAAAGATGCTTCTAGTTTCACCTTGTATCACACCAAATGACCAACTTTAAATCCCTTCAAAAATAGACATTCCGGTCTGACAAATGATAGTGGCGAGACTTCGGCTAGCTTACACCTCGTCAGGAAAGATCAAACAATTCATTGCTCTTGAGCCACTATGGACTCATCATGAACCCACGGTCAGAGTGAAAACTGAAGGTTTCCAATGCTGTAAATCTTGACAGGGGCAGGAAGCCCCATCTTTCTTCTGCAGAACAGCTGGTGGGTTCAAAATCCCTATCTTACAGTTAGCAGCCCAATTCTTGAGCCATCATATCATGAGGGTATCTTCAGGAAAGACTAATCACTAGAAAAGCATGAGATAGATTGCCACAAAAGATGCAACAATAGAATCACATATACTAATGATCAATAGACTCATACATACTAATGATCCATAGACTCACATATACTAATGATCAGAAAAAATTTTGTTCTATTATAGGAGTACATGAAAACTAAAAAGAAAACCTCACTGCCATCAAGTTGATGTGAATCATTGCAATCCTGTGGGACAGGGTAGAAGTACCCTTGTAAGTTTCTGAGACTGTAACTCCTTACTGGAAGTAGAAAGCCCCATCTTTCTCCCTCAGAGTGGCTGGTGGTTTCTAACTGCTGACCTTGAGAATCGAAGTCCAACGAGTAACCACTACTCCACCAGGATGCTCATGAGCACCTACGATAGCCATAAGTCAGAGCTAACTCAATGCCAACTACCAGCAAAACCCTCCAAGGCAGCAAGAGTTTCCCACCAGGAAAGAATGGGGACCATTTAGAAAATGACCCAACAACCTGCAACCACGTTCCCTAGGGGCTGCCCAGGCAGTGGGTGGGGTTGTCATCTCACAAGAACAGCTGTGGGGTATGGCCAGCCCCAGTGGCGGAGAAATATTGGCCTGGCCCTCTGGGAAGGCAAAGACTGCATTGGAAATTGTTATCTTACCTCCTTTGGGAAGTAAAGGGACCATTTTGCTGGATGTAAACATCAAACGGATGTAGCCGTAGGGCTACATCAGGTATATTTTCTTTGGTCCTACTTTGTTGGTATTATTAGTTTTAATGGAACTAATATTCAAATATTAGACAAGTTCACATAAAAACCTAGACTTCCAGGGTCTCTTGTTATATCAGAAGCCCTGGGTTCGATTGCAACTGCCTTCCTGCAGTCCTAATAGAGTACCAGCTGCACATGGGTCAAGTCCACTTCCAACTACAGTGCCTATCCTCAATACAGAAAATAAGTGTTAGTTGTACCATTGCTTTCATAACACCCATATAAGGCCTATCTGTCCCATTTCTACCAAAAGTGGGAAATTAATTCTGAATTAAGACTGTCATAATTTTTCAACAAATAAGATCATACAGTATTTTTTCATCTGACATCAGCCAGTTTCATTCACCTCCTGATTTAAATGTTTTCATAATTATGGTGTTGGTGAAGAATGTTAAAAGAACCATGAACTGACAAAAGAACAAACAAATCTGCTTTGGAATAATACAGCCAGAATGCTCATTAGAGGCAAGGATGGCAAGATCGCATCTCAGGATGGTATGTCCTTTGGGCATAGTATCAGGAGAGAGCAGAGCCTGGGAAATGGCATCATGCTTGGTACATAAGAGGGGCAGTAAGAGAGAAGGCAGCTCTTGACAAACTGGAGATACACAATGGCTGCAGCAATGGGCACAACCACACGGACAATTGTGAGGATGGTGCAGGGCTGGGTAGTGTTTTGTGCTGCTGTTCATGGAGTCACTATGAGTTGGAACCAACTCAATGGTGCCTAACAAGTCCCTCAGCTTCCTGGTCCAGTTCAACTCTCTCTGCCTTTCTCCTGAGCTGAGCCTTTAGGCCTTGATTTTACCCTAGGAGCTGAGAATCACCCTAGAGATAAAAACACCACAGGAGATGCCTGTTTTGGGAAACTGGAGAGCTCCAAATGCCTGTTGAGAAGAAGCCACAGAGAGAAACTTAGGCTGGGTAGCACCCACAAGGATAGCCCACTTCAAAAAAAACTGAAAGCAACAAGTGATAGAGAGGGTGTAGTGAGACAGGAACTCTCATGCACTGCTGGTGGTCTTGTAGATACATACAGCCACTGTGGAAATCAACTTGGCAATACCTAAAACAGATAAAAATCGAGTTACCTTATAACCCAGCAATTCCACCATTGGGCATATATCCAGAAGAAATAAGAAACAGACTACAACCAGACATCTGATCTCCAATGTTTGTTACTGCGCACTTCACAATTGGAAACAGCCTTTATTTCCATCAATAAATGAATGGATTATAAACCTCTGGTTTGTACACACAATGAAATACTACACATCCCTGAAAAATAGTGATGAAAGGATGAACACCTCATCCCATGGAAAGAGTTTAAAGATACTATGCTGAGTAAAGTTAGCCAAACACAAAAGGTCAAGTACAACATGACTCCACTGAGGTAAATTCAAACAGCAATGGGCATAAGGGAAAATGCACACAACACACAATCCTCGGGCTGAGGACCAGATAGTCTGGCATGAGCCAGACTGAACCTAATGATTCATAGGTCATCAAAACCAGATGCGGATAGCACCCGGGCTGAGAGGCATCTTTTCCTCCTGTCTCATATGACTTAAATGCCCAAAGATGGATGGGGGGGGCACTAGCCCACCAAAAGGGAGGGTACTGTTTAAGTCTTCACAGGAAAGGGAGAGCAAAAGTAGACCTCATTCCAGTGCGCCAATCCTTGAGGGCGATGCTCCTGCTTGTAGCAGCTCCTTCTCAGATATGACTGCAGGGCCGGCCTCCACTCAAGAGGTGACATCCTTTCCCTAGATGACAATGGCTACAGGGGATGGCCCTGAAGATACAGCTCAGGGAGAGCAGCTGGTCTGCCCTGCACACATGGGGGCAAATCAAGAGGGAGTGCAACAGACCAGTGATGGGAGCGAAGACACGAAGTCCCCGAGGAATCCCATCTGTAGACTTCTGACTCAGAGGGCAGCACTCGGCACCCCATCTGAACTGGATGGGGTTACTGACAAAGGAGCCACATGGAAAGTCTAAAGGTATAACAGCAGTGGGGTGGGACGCACTAGACCACTCCAACCCTGACTGCAGAATTAGCAATGGAGACTTTTAGGATGCTCGCCTTTCAGACACGAATGCTGAAGACCGAAAGGGTGTGTGGGTTGTTAGGTAAGCGGGACCTGGGATATGAAACCCTGAAAGAAAAGGGGGCTGGACTAATGAATTATATTGTGCTCCTCTCTCTATTTAACAGAGAGACAGTCATTTTCTCTGTGTCAGGATCCCTGACAGACTTGTGACTGCTTGTATGTCCTCTCTCTCTCTCTCTCTCTCTCTCTCTCTCTCTCTCTCTCTCTCTCTCTCTCATGTTTATCTATACAAAATAGGCAGGATAGGCAATCCCACAGAGACAGTGACTGAACCCACAGTTCACAGGGGGCGTGGGAGGGGAGGAAGCAGGGGGAGGAGAGCAGTGAGCCAATAATGGGTACAGAGGACTAATAAGGGCTCTAAACTCAATGGCGAGAAGAATGTAGCCCTTCTTGTCCTGTTTCATCAATAGAATTGTATCTGAATGGTGAATGATGGGCAAACATGGCAGTGGGACAGGAGGAAAGAAAAAAGAAAAAGGAAAGAAGAATAGAAAGTATATGATAGATGTGTATGTATAAATATTTAAGTATAGTGATATTTTGTTTATATATGTATGCAAATGCAATGAGGAAGCAGATGGACTTTGAGCTTCTACTTCATTCTTACCTCAGCACAAGAATGGTTTGTTCTAATAAGGTGGCATTGTATGATATTGACCTTCTTGACATAATCACTGAAGACAAATGGGTACACAAGCAAATGTGGTGAAGAAAGCTGATGGTGCCCAACTATTAAAGGATATAGTGTCTGAGGTCATAAGGGCTTAAAGTCAAACAAGCAGCCATCTAGCAGGGAAGCAACAAAGCCCACATGGAAGACGCACACCAGCCTGTGTGAGTATGAGGTGTTGACAGGAAAAGGTATTAGAAATTAAAAAACAAGCAATGAAATCAATATGAAGGGGTGTAGAGGTAGTGAAGTCCCAAACCCCGCCTGTGAGGTAATTGGATAGCCCTTCTCAGAAGGACCACATGGAAGGGATGATAAATCCAGGGTGCAGTACAGCACTGATGAAACACATAACTATCTTCTAGTTTTTGAATATTTTCTTCCCTTACTATTATGGTTTTCATTTGTTTTACCTTATTAATCATGTTCTACTTGCATATGTTCATTTGTATAATTAAGATCATTTGATTCATGTAAGCCAAGATAGATAACCCTTCAGAAACCGTAACAAGAGTAATGGTTCCTGAGGGAATAGGAAGCTGGGGGGAGGAGGGAGGGAGGAAGCGGGAGCGGATAACATTGATGACTTTATTGTGATTGAAAAACAGAATTGTATGTGAATGGATATATTGGATGGTATAAGATATGGCAATAATAGTAATAGCTCCTTGGGGGGTTGGGAGGGAGGGGCAAGGAGGGAATAAAGGGAGTTGATATCAAGGAGTTCAAGAAGAATGAAAATATTTTGAAATGGACTGTGTTCACAATTGTACAATGCTGCCTGATGCGATTGAACCATGGAATGTTATGATATCCGTAAGCGTTCCCAATAAAATAATTTAAAAGGAATATAGGATAGGAGTGGAGTGGGGCTCAGTTGAAAAGTTCTGGTCTGACCACAGAGGAAAATTTATTATTTCGTTTCCAGTGGCCCTTCCTTCTTCTCCTTAACTGGGTGCATGTGCCCACTGAATTTGTTTCTTATAGTTGCTGGAACAAATGATCACAAACTGAGTGGCTTTTAAGGACAGAGATGTGTTTCTTACAGTTCTGGAAAGTAGAATTCCAAAATCATGATACCTGAGGGTGCAGTTAGGGAATCAGCTCCATGACTTTCTCCTAAATTCTACTGATGACAAGTGATGCTTGGTGCTCTTTGTCTTGTAGATGAATCTTCACGTAGACGGTACCTCTCTGTCTCTGTGTCTCTTCTCTTTTATAAGGACATCAGTCACATAGGATTAGGACGTACTCTTCTCCAATACGACCTCACATTCATCTTCTAGGGTTGTCAAAGACCCTATAGCTAAAGAAGGTCACAGTCACAGGTTAGAATTTCAACATACCTTTTTTAGGAAACACAATTAAATCCATAGCACCCTGCCTAGACCATTTATGACTATTAAAGGACCATGAAATGGAAGTAGAAATCTAAATATGCACATGAATTGCTTTTCCTTCTGTTCAAAACCATTGGTGAGAGGTGTGAGGGGAGTGGGGAGCAAAGGCGGTAAGTAGAATGGAGAAGGGAATGAATGATCAACCAGAGAGGGTTTGCAGTGAAGATTTGTACAGAAATTGCTACAGTTCTCTCCACCATGGCTAGTAGCAACCTATACAAGGTAGAAGTGAGAAGCCATCAGTGGGGCCAGTTTATTCCCCATGTTCATTCTCCAGGCCAACATGTACTACAGGGCAGAGAAGGGAGGCAAGGTGTGGGTATGCAGCAGATCACTCTGCCAGGAAGGAGCATTGAATCACTGACATTGTTTAGAAACGAATTGACAGCACATGACACTAATAAAAAACAGAACAATTTTCAGTTCATTTATTATTGTTGTAAAGTACTCTACAAATGAGAGAAACAAAAACAAAATCAAAATTATCATTCAACTGATCCAAATTCCATGTGCCCAAGTAGAAAGGACTATGTCCAATAGGGTTTTTTTCAATGGCGAATTTTCCAGAAATAGATTGTCAGGCCTTTCTTCTGAAGTGCCTCTGGGCAAACACAAACCAGCAAACGTTTAGCAGGGAGTGTGCTATTTGCATCGTCCAAGGACTTTGCTTCCGATACCCCATAAAGCCTGCCCCCACACTTATTCAAATCCCTTGCTTAGCCACTGAGGCTGATCCACCATTGTCTTTCAGCTCAATGGCCAGCCTAGAGCCCCACACAGTCTCAACCTGTTTACCTAGGTCTCACTGACTTGTGTGCCTTGCCTACTTTAATCCTTCCAACAACCCTGAGAGGTTATAGAACCATATTCATTATTCAAATGAGGAATTGTGGATCAAAAAGGAATTAAGTATTTCTCAAGGTCACAACTAGGAAGCTGTGAAGTAAGGATAAATTCAAGTTCACCTGATACAAAGTCCTTGTCTTTCCTGGTCATGATCCTGATCTAATTACTTTCTGGTCAGGTTCTCAGTCTTACCATTTTCATACCTGAGAGCTGCATTTTCTATCTCAGCCTTGGCTCATTTCTCTGGGATACCTGGTCCCTGAATTACCTTTGCTTTCCTTCTCAACCATACGTAGAAATCTCATTTTCCGGCCTATCACTAGTTTTTCCAAGGAAGATGTCCCTCCTAATCCAACCTGATCTTGGTAGATTTTCATAAGATTCATTGTCATGAGTCATATAAAAAGGGCACTCCAAGGTTTGTCCCATTTTTATGAGTAGCAACTGAACAACATAGAAATGCAAGGGTGTGTGTGTGTATGTGTGTACATGTGTTCACCTGTGTATGTGTGTGCACAAATGCACATGTGGGTGTTCGGATGTGTGGAATGACACGGAAGTGCGTAGAAGCCTGAGTGGAACAGAGTAAGTAGAAAAATACAGGGAGAATGCCTAGGAGGGAAAAACCCTGATGTTGTCACTTGAGTGATAAATATCACTTCCCTATAGAGCTCCTAAAGTACCTGGTGGTCTAGTGGGTGACCTGTTATGCTGCCAACAGCCAGGTCCACAGTTGAAACCCACCAGCTACTCTGAGGGAGAAATCTGAAGCTCTCTGCTCCTTTAAGATTAGCAGCCTCAGAAACCCAGAGGCAGCTCACCTCTGGTAGGATCCCTCTGAGACTTGACTCTATGGTAGTGAGCTTGTGTTTAAGCCAATGGATTTCTTGAAATCTATGAGTGGTGCAAATGTTTAACATGCTCAGCTGCTAACTGAAAAGTGGGAGATTTGAGTTTCCCTAAAGGCACTTCAGAAAAAAGACCTGGCTTTTTTTTGGAGGGGTGGGGGTGAGGGAGGCGGGTGGGGTGGATGGTGGGGGACGGGTGGTGGAGGGGAGGGGTAAGGGGAATCAGTTAATGAAAACCTTATTTTGACACACATGGGTTGTAGAATCAACTCAATTACAACTGGTAAACACATTTCCTTTCTGGAAGGTCATTCCCAAGGTTAGTCTTGTCTTTTTCTCTCTGATGCTTTTAAGGAATAATTCCTTCCTTCTTTCCTTCCTTCCTTCCTTCCTTCCTTCCTTCCTTCCTTCCTTCCTTCCTTCCTTCCTTCCTTCCTTCCTTTGGCTCTTTCTTTCTTTCTCAGATCCAGATCTCAGAGACACAGGCTGCCCTCCTATGTAGCTGACAGAACACTCAGCATATCAGTGTTCTAATCAGAAAGAAGGGATGGGAAGTCAAATAGAGATTCATTTTACATTAGCAATGTCATTTAAGTGCTACAAAGTGGTTTTTATAAAAGAATGTTAATGTAATAATAATTGAAGAAAAAGAAAATCAAATTATCAAAAAAAATCTCACCACCTATACAAGGTATCACTGAAAACCTTTGCTTTCATATTATCCCAGGATGTTCGATTAATATGAGTAATGAGTACATAATAAAGAGTATGTATGTATTTTCATAGCAAGAGTGAGATGTACACAAATTTACAACGTGCTTTTAAAGGACTTTGTTATGATAACTTCAGTTCAATAGGAGGCACCCTAGTGGCATAGTGCATGGAGGTGCCATCTGCTAACCCAAAGGTGTGTTCAAAACCACTGTATATTCCTCAGATGACCGATAAGGCAGTCGCCTTTGCAAAGATTTATACCCTTTGAAAGCTTATGGGGTAGTTTCACTTTGCCCTGTAGGATGGATTAGAGTCAGAATTCATTTGTTAGCAGTGAGTGTAGTTCAATAACCCCCCAAACAAACAAACAAACAAACAAACCAAAACAACCACCAAACTCACTGCCATTGAGTCAATTCCAGTTCACAGTGATCATATACTAGAACTGCCCTTGTGGATTTCTGAGACTGTAACCCTTTGTGGGAGTAGAAAGCTTCATCTTTTTCCCACAGGGCAGCTGGTGGTTCTGAACTGTTAACCTTGTAGTTTGCACCACAATGCATAACCCGCTATGCCACCGAAAAATGCATGTTTCTTTGTGTTACACTCTCTAACTCTGTAATTAACCATGCATCATTTACTAGATTAGTAACTATGGGTTAACCAGGAACACAAAGAATTGGTTTTCCAGTATTATACTTTTATCCCATAATGTATTGGACTATACACATTCATCATCTCACTTAATCCTTATGCTGTTAATTTTATCAATATCATTAGAAAATCTGGGTTTTAGAAAAGTTAATTAACCCAACCAAAGTCACATAGCTGAGAAACAATAGGTCCTCTCAGATCTTTGATATCAAAATCAAGTTATTTACAAATTTCCAATCTTTAGTGAAATAGAATGTGATCAATGAGATATTTAGCAACATCTTTGGACCAGCAAGAGAAATATTTAGTAATAGCAATCATGTAAATTAGACTGTAAAAGAGTCTGCCATTATGATAGAGTCTATCTCCATCTGTACAGAGGCCCACAAAGGTCAATTTCAAACTCAGTGATGGGTCTTCTCTTAGGTACCCTAGCAAACTAAATCAATTGACCATTAATTAAGAAGTAGAATTTCTTTTAATACAGAAAAAGCATCCAACATCACACTCAACAGGGAAAAGCTAGAAACAAACAGAGACTGAACAAGGATGTCCCCTATCACCATTCAATGTCATGCTGGAAGTCTTAGCTAGAGCCAGCAGACAACAAAAAGAGATCAAAGGACTATAAACAGGCAAAGAAGAAGTGAAACTCTCACTATCTGCATATGATATGATTCTGTATATAGAAAACCCAAAAGTCTCCACAAAAAGCCTACTGGAAATAATCAAGGGATTTGAAAAGGTAGCAGGATACAAAATTGACAACCAGAAGTCAATTGGATTCCTGTATACCAGTGAAGAGAGCTATGAAAAAGACATTAAGAAAACAATCCATTCATAATAATTACACAAAAGATGAAATACTTAGGAATAAACCTAACTAAAGACATAAAAGATTTATACAGATAAAAGAACAGTACTTTATTACAATAAAGCAAAAAGACTTACATAAATGGAAGAATATCCTATGCTCATGGATAGGCAGACATAATATTGTGAAAATCTCATACAACAATATACAGACAGAATGCAATTCCATATACATTCTTTAAAAAGTGGGAAAACTAATTACCAATTTCACATATCTGGGCCAAAGCCCAGGATAAGGAAAGAACTTCTTTTTTTTTTTTTTGGAAAGAACTTCTTAAAAAGAAGAACCAAATGGGAGGCCTCACAATACCTGGCTTAAAAACCTACTATATAGCCACAGTAGTCAAAACAGATTGGTACAGGTATGACTAGAAATATATAGACCAAACAGAAAATCCAGAACAGAAAATCCAGGCAAAAATACATCAGCCTACAGGCAACCAATCTTTCACAAAGGACCTAGAAATATCCAATTACACAAAGACAACCTCCTCAACAAATAGTGTTGGACAAACTGGATTTCTATAAACTGAAGAATGAAACAAGACCCATCTCTCCCCCCATGCACAAAAAATGAACTCAAGATGGATTAAAGACCTAAATGAAAACCCCAGAGCTATCAGGATCATCCATGAGAAAACTGGAACAAACTTATGGGCCCTATTGCAGGGCATATATAGATTGCCAAAAATAATGAAGTGGGCACTCATAAAGGAAGACAAGATAGATTGCTGAGACATTTTGTAATCGAATCATTTATGCACATAAAAAGACTTCATCAGGAGAGTAAAACGAGAGCCCACATATTGGGTAAAAATTTCTACCCATGCCACATCAGACAGGGGTCTAATTACCAAAATCTATGAAACTCTACAACAGCTCAATAAGCAAAGAACAAACGATTCAATTAAGAAGTAGGGAAAGGAGATGAACAGACAGTTCACCAAAAATGAAGAATAAATGGATAACAAACCCATGAAAAAATGCTCACAATCACTAGCCATCAGGGGGTGCAAATTAAAACCACAATGAGATTCCACTTTACTCCCACACAATGCTAGCCCAATTCACAATAGCAAAACAAATTCTGGAGAGGATGTGAAGAGATTGGAACTCATATACAATGTAGGTGGACTTGTAAATACATACAGCCACTAGGGAAAGCAATATGGCCATACGTAAAGCAACTGGAGATTACAATCCAGTAATACCAATATTAGGCATATAATCCCAAAGAACTAAGAGACACAACATGAGTGGGGATATGCTCTCCCATTTTTACAGCAGTGCAGTTCACAATAGCAAGAAATTGTAAGCAGCCCAAATGTCCAAGAGTTGAAAAATGGATCATGAAACTATGGTACATACACACAATGGAATACTAAACATCCCTAAAAAACAGTGATGAAAGCATGAAACACTGCATGGCATGGAAGGACCTGGAAAGCAAGATGCTGAGTGAAGTTAGGCAATCACAAAAAAGAACAAATGTGACATGAGTCCACCACTCTAAGGAGAAACACCAATTAAACAAATCTTAGAGATCAATTTCCAAACAAAAAGGTTGAATGTGTGCCTACTGGCCATGAGGCATACATTCCCCCGCTCTTCCCCATGTGCACTTCATAAGAGGAGACCTGGGGTCACTCCTTCAAGAAGAGGACAAAGGGCAAAGACTATTCACTTGATGCTGTATCACATTGAACCAAGGCTGCGACAAATCAGCAGGCCCTCCACAGGAATGAGAGAACCTTACTAGAAATTCAAGTTAAGATCCAGGAAGGGGAGCATCTATGTGTCAGAGAAGGCACTGGTATTTCTGTTGATAGGTATAATGGGAAAACGGAGAGACATAACCTCTCATTGGGAAGGGATGCTGAGCAATAATTGTAGGAAACCTAAGGGGAGAGTAAACTCAGTTCTATGCTCCTGAGTAGACCCTTCAAATATGTTTCTGCTCCACTCTTGGTGAACCATGCCATGGATTAAGCACTATGATGACCTTATACTCTAGCCTTACAGGCAACATGGCATCCCCCAAGGGCCACATCAGAAGGACTCAATGTAGAAGCCCTACTGAACAAGCTGAGCCTTACCTCCAAACTTCCTGTACCCTTGGACTTGGGACTGAAAGACTCTGATGAGAGAGGAAGCAAAGGATGGCCACCTCAAAACTGGAAATGGAGGTCTTTGGATCTTGAGTGGGACCCCTGGCTTAGTGGGTACCCAATAAAAGGGGACCCAGAAGCACCATATGTTCAGTACTCCAATGCTCCTCTTGCATGAACATAACAGGTTTTAATCTGATATTGCACGGATCTGCTCTTATAAAAAATGATACAGGAAATTGTCCCCGAGTACCAATGCCCATGCTCAATATAAACAGAGTTCAATCAATTAAGAAATCAATCTTTACAAAGCAACCACTCATGGATTGCAACTCAAAGTTGGACTATAGTCACACAAACTCCTTATGTCAACAGTTCCTTAAATTCTATGCCATTGGATAAGTTATTGATATTATCAATGCAGTTGCCTTATACCCCAGGGTGATGATTGACAATGTTTATCTTTTCTTTTGTTTTTTAGGGTTTTGTTTGCTTGCTTGCTTGTTTTGTTGTTGTTATTCTTGTTGGTTTTTGTTTGTGTTATAAAATTACTGCCAAAGTAAACCAGAGTCATTCATAACCTGTGGATAAGCAGATGGATTCTGGGCTCCCACATAATTCTAGCCGCAATCCAAGAACAGTGAGTTCTGATAAAATGGCTCTGCTCGATACTCAATAGTCGCTGTTATGAAAAGATCACTGAGGATAAGGGTGCTACAGCAAAGTGTGGTGAAAAAAGCAGATGGTGTTCGATATCAATTGGAATAGTGTCTGCAGTCTCAACGGCCTGTATTTTAAAAAGCAGCCATCTAAGTGAGGCATCAGCTAAATCCCCATCGAAGAAGCACACCAACCTGTGTGATCCAAAAATGATGATAACAAAATCCAAATCTAATGATAGGAAAAGTATCAGAGCTCAAATGGGAACCCCCCATTTGTAGAAGGTTATGGAGGATAGTGGGAGCCCAAATCGATCTGCTCCCTCTAGTCAGATTAAGCCTACGGCTGATCCCCCCGGCCATAGTGGAAGGACTGAAAGAACTTTACTATGATACAGAGATAATTGTCACCTTGATCGTGGTGGATTGAATCAGGGTATAATACGATACTTGGTCAGTTGACCTCCCTCTTAACCCAATCTGAATTTGTCCTAGGCTTAAATGTTCCTCAGTTGTTCCACAACAGAAATTTCTTCTGTGGCTTTTAAATATCATTGGTGGCCTTTTATTTCTTACTCTTTATTTTTATCTTCATGTTATTATTATTTTCTTTTTCATTTTGTTTTTTATAGTTTCTCTTAGGTTTCTGAGTGGATGTATAGCGATAATAACTGATGCAATGGTTTGGAGGGGCCGGGGGTGGGGTGGGGGAGGGGAATTAGGGAACAAATAACGAATGCTGGAGGAAGGAAGGAGCATTAGGACCAATTGTGATGATGTGTGTACAACTTTTTAAAAGGCCATTTAAATATGGAAGTGTATGATATGTGAATATTATATTTAGAAAACTACTAAAAACAAAGAAAGAAATCAAAGTTGACCAATGGTTACCATGAGAGAAGGAGAAAGAGTTTTTGCTTGGGGGGCATTGAGGTTATGTGAATGGGGGTGGAATAATTAGGAGAAGGAAATCAATAATGGTTGTACAACAAGAAGAATATAATCAATGTCACTGAATTATGCATTTAGATGTTGTTCAGTTGAAGAATGTTTTGTTGTGTATAGTTTTTCCACAATTAAAAATAATTACATGAATAACAATGAGTACAAGGAAGAAGAAAATGTTCTAAAATCAACCATGGTGATGATTGTATAACTCTTCTTGATATGATCGAACTATTGAATTACATGATCTGTGAAATGCCAAGAAAACTTATCAAAGAATGAAAAAGTGAGATAGACATTATCATAAACTCAGTACTCCCCAGACTTATAATGACCGACAACATCAACCCGCAAGGGGGCTCCAAGGAATTCTGGGTCCACACTAAATACAACCACTAAATATAACTTGTGATTCTGGGTATGCACAAAATATCACTATTAAATACAAAATCTGTTAAATATAACTTCTACTTTAAGGAGAATTTCCTCTGTTTCTTATAAAATTTCAGAACAAATTCATTTTTCTGTGATGCCCTATAGACATCAACTGACCACACCTCTACAGAGTAAGACAAATGACCATTCCATTTCAGAAATCCTTCTTGTCCTTAGGGGATGAAACACAAGAATGAGCTCATGGGCAAGTTTGTCATTTTTTTATATAAATGTAAGAGGATTGGTACTCCATAACTTTACCCTTTGCTTGAGAGGGTAACGGTTATTGAATAAAATGACAGTCATTCATTTCCTTCAGTGCTACAGTTATACACTAAACTGTTTAAACATCTTTGAAGAGAATTAATTAGCTCTTCTGCTGATACCACCAAAGCACTTTATTGCATGTCTGGTTTTTACTCAGCCTTTAAAAGAACTTCCATGGCAGTCATTTAACAGATAATAGTCTTTTTAGTAAATGTCCTTGGTTTTGTAACATGTGAAAGGGATCGTGTTTGATGGGCGTTTGTGCAATTAAAAATTATAATTGCTTATTGGTAAAAGTGTATTATTGATAAAATTACCTTTAAAAGGAGGAAAAAACCTTTAAAATTAAAGGTATGTCTTATAATTGATTTTTTTCTCTTAGCTGTAAAATAATGACTTGGATAGTTTATTTAAATATAAAGAATATTTAAAAGATAAAGTATTGCTCAGTGTCAGGAAATCACAAAGTTACAAATTAGTTAAAATCTTCAGAGGGGAATTCATTATTTCATGTGGTGACCATTGCTATATCTGACAGCCATTTTCATTCCAAATGTTCTTTTTAGTTGACTCTGTCGTAGGGTACAAAAGAGACCCCAATTCAGATATGATTTATAGAGACACATTTATTAAATTTTAAGCAGAACAAATATAAAACGAATTATCCAGATGAGAGAGACAATCAGCAGGACACCATATGGCACCCAGAGATTTACAGAAAAGTGGCTGCTTAAGTGGGACATGGGAGTAAAGGAATGCTGAGCTTAGAGCTGAGGTTCAGGAGAGAAAATAGAGAACTATGGGGAAATCAATGCTGCTAAAAGTTGGTTCTTCAAATGGATAAACCGAATCAACAAACCTCTCGCGAATTTGACCAAAGATAGGAAGGAACACATCTCAATAGCAAGGATGAAGGACGAAAGAGGGAATATTACAATGGACCATAGTGAAATCAAAAGGATAATTACACAGTACTATGAAGGACTGTACTCCAATGAATTAAAAAACTTGGAAGACATGGATGAATTCTTTGAAAAACAATCCCTTCCCAGATTATCCCCAATGGCCATCAACAACCTCACAGACCCATATCAATAGAAGAAACAGACAAGGCTATCAAAGAATTATGAACCAAGAAGACACCGGGACCAGACGGATTCACTGGTGAATTCTATCAAGCATTCAGGGAAGAACTGACACCAGTCCTACACAAACTCTTCCAGACCTTAGAAAAAGATGGCAAACTTCCAAATTCCTTCTATGAAGCTAGTATAACTCTGATACCTAAACCAGGCAAGGATCCCATAAGAATTGAGAACTACAGACCAATTTCCCTAATAAATATTGATGCAAAAATCCTTAACAAAATACTAGCCAAAAGAATCCAAAAATATATAAAACAAATAATTCTCCATGACAAAGTGGGGTTCATACCAGGGATGCAGGGATGGTTCATTTTCTAATGCACTCAGTCCATGGGCAAGGCTATTGTAAATGCCCAGTTAAAGGTCAGAAAGAATTCAATGGAGGCTGAATCTATGTGGAGACCCAAAATGGATTTAGGGCATCCACTGTAAATCAGTCTTCTGAAAAGTTATAAGCTCACTGCCATCAAGCCAATTTTGACTTACAGCAACCATATAGGACAAGGTAGACCTGTTCCTGGGGGTTTCCGAGGTTGTAAATAGCTACTGGAGTAGAGACCCTCATCTCTCTCCTGCAGAGCAGCTGGTAGTTTCAAACAATTGACCTTATGGTTAGCAGGCCAATTCAAAACTACTATTTAAACTCTAATATAATTAATTATAATTTTAATTTAAAACTCTAATATAATCCCCTGTTCGGATCATGAATTTTATGATGATCAAAATCCTTAGATCACATTATTGTGGAACACTCCTTCTGCATAAGCTAGCTGACATCTTCTTTAGATTGTCCTTTGTTGTTAAGCTTTTAAGACTGTGGACACTATTCTTTCTGATAGCTGGGCACCGCTAGATTTCTTCACCAGGCTTTCCTGTAACATTCATATCTTCAGTAATAATTTCATGAGCGTAAGAATTGATTGGCAGAAAAGTAGAAGAACTAATTGTTCTCAGGTTAAGACTTACATCTTAAGATGTGCACTCAAAATCCATTCATATGCCTATGGTTTATATATATTTTTGTCCAATTCAGAGGCAGCATAGTAGTTTCCTAAAAAATAATATTATAAGTAGCCTCCATGGGACACTTGATGATTCTGATAATAGCATCATTAACCTAGCCAATCATATGGGTTTGAAATACTAGTAAGGAAAGGAGAACAACATACATATAGGAAAGATTTGTTTGGCTAAAATATCTGGAAAGTTTCACTTATACAAAAAATAAAACTTAAATGACAGAACAACATTACTAAAAAATGAGGCTTAGGTACAAAGCAATAATTTCAGTAGCACTCATTCACTAATGCACAATTATTAGTTTGTAGAACCTAAGGTAAAGAATATAACAATATATGGCAAATATATGATAGACCTAAGCTGACAATTATTAGGCACGCTTTTGGTTGTTATTTGTTTCCTAGATCTAATGTTTAAAGGGTGTTTAGAGGCAAATGATTTGCATGGGTTACCCTGAATTCCATGGAAGTCAAAAGTAGAACAGAAATATTAACAACAATATTAGGTCAAATGTATGAAAATAACTTGCAAGACCAAAACCTGAAGATGTCCACTTCAAGGGCGAACAAGTACCATGAAGGTATTTGTCCAGATACCCGGTGGCAGAGTGCTTATGGGTGGGGCCGCTAACTGCAGGTCCATCCCCTTGAAACCACAAGCTGCTCTTTGGGAGAAAGATGGGGCTTTCTACTCCTGCAAGGATTGATCATTTCAGGCATTCACAGGGGCAGTCATACGCTGTCCTACTGGGTCATTATGAGTTGGCCTTAAGTCAATGGCAATGAGTTGTTTTCTTTCTAAAGAACATCGCAAGCAGCTATATTCTATAAAACTTCAGGTTGTATATGAATATAGAAACTGAAACATGCTTTTATTAAGACACATAATTGTTCATTTTGAAATTTAGCAGAAGCTCTTGTTGCCGTTCTACTTCGTAAACCACAGCTTAACCATCATTAACTTCTCTAGTCACAGTTTGGTAATTTTGCTAAGTTTGCTAATAAGTGCTTTCAACCTGAGAGTTATGATACCTAACCCTTTAGTTAGACAATTTAGGAGAAATGAGAAAAGTAGTTACTTGCATGCAGAGAAAGGGCCCTTAAGATACTCACAATATTTTCCCATAAGGTACCCATAGGAGCCCTAAGTTTATTCCGTGGTTAATTCCATTTGCTGGCGATTTTCTTTTGAGCAGTTCTGACTCATGAATCCCATTACCTTCCAGAGTTCTAAAAACCTTGATTTAGGTTAGTGGGCTCCATGCTTAAGATATCAGTCATTTTTTATAAGTTCAATATTGTCCATTTCTTGTTGAAAATTTTTTCATCAAATGTTATAGCTACTCCAAATAGCAAAGGTTATCTGCAGATGACAGAACTTGATATCACCATTGTTCACTCAGAACCATATTTCCCACAGTTTTATTGGCATGTAATTCACATATCAGTCACAGCAAGAAGAGTTAGTTGTATAATCATCACCACAATCAGTTTTAGAACATTTTTTTAATTCTCAAACTCATTGGTATTACTTCCTCATTTTCCCCAAATCCTGCTGACATACACCAAGGAACCATTAATCCAGTTACTGTCTGTATGGATTCACCTGTTCCGCATTTTGTAGTCAGGAAAACATTAAAAAACAAAAACTAACAAAAATAACTAAGTAAAACTGATAAAAAGCCTTAATCAGAAAGAAAATCAGAAAATATTAAAACTAGAACAAAATTTAAATGGATCATAAGGGAGATCAAGTGATAGGGTGCTAAATTTTAACCTAATTGCCTCTGCGACTATCCTCTGTCCAATGCATTCTGCATGATAGCAAAGTCATTCACATGCCTGCCTGGTACATGGTCAAAAGGGCTTCACCCAGGGCCTAACTCACGTGTTTCCCCTCACTTTTTTTCCCCTTAAACTGAAACAACTTGACAATGGGTCAAAAGGGAAGACCAAATGATATTACAGTTTAACCTAACAATATCTGCCATAATCAACTTTACAAGGCTCTTTGTCTGATAACAAGTCCATTCACATCTCCTAGTTATGATTGGCAGGTATTCAGCTGAGGCTTAATCCATGTGTGGACCATGAAAATGGGCTTCCTTTGTCATCCATAGCCTTCTGCAGCCAGGTGCCTGAAACTTAACTCTGATACCATTTCCTCCTTCAGAATTGGATGATATGATTTACAATCAGTTGAACACATAAACTGCTGTGCTTCTTCCATGTGGACTTCGTTGATACCTCACTTAGATTGCTGCTTCAGAACAACATTTTTAAAACTGAAAGACATGATAGGGATCTCATAACCAAGGCAATGTGAAACAAAGTTAAAGTCAGAAGGAATGTTAGATAAGAGAAATAACTTTTATTTTAATCATTTTATTGGGGGCTCATACAATTCTTATTACAATCCATACATACATCCATTGTGTCAAGAACATATGTACATTTGTTGCCATCATCATTCTCAAAACATTTGCCTTCTGCTTGAGCCCTTAATATCTGCTGCTCATTTTCCCCCTCCCTCCCCACTCCCCCCACCCCGTGAACCCTTCATCATTCATATATTATTATTATTTTGTCATATATTACACGTTTTTAAAGAGAAATATCTTAAAACACAAAGATTAATCTTAATTTTTTAAAGTTTCAGATACAATGCCGAATGATCAAGTTAATAAACATCTGAACTAAGCTTATAGATAAGTGGCTCAATTAAAAAGAAACAAGTAAACAGTTAAAAGTGTATCTTGTAAAATAAAAATCATCACAAGATGTAAGATGTCTATAGCTATCAGATTAAAAAAAGGACTAACATTTATGATGTGCAAGCCATCTCTTTGGATGTCAGAGCGGCTCTATAGGCATACTTGTCCAGATGAAACTTCGAGGCCAAAACATCCAGACAAATCACTTCTGTCTTAGTGTAATACAGAAAGCTCTAGAAAATCCCATGGAGACTGTGGGGAGGAACAATCAGGAAGCAAGTCTAGGTTCCATGTCTGCTCACAAAGTTTTGAATTGTCAGGAACTGGTCATATTCTGAGAGCTGAAACTGAACATCAAGCCTGTTCAACCTCAGAGTTCGCTGAACTCAATCTAACCTTGTCCTGAAGTTGGACTATTCAAAGAAGGAAATAAATCTTCACACTAGTGAGCAAAAACATTTTATTTCAATAGCAAGAGACTCAATTATTTGCTTATGCTGCCTAACATTGGAGACAACCCCCCAAACACACACACACACACACACACACACATACACACACACACACACACACACACCCCAAAACTGAATCTATGAAATGCTAGACAGGTAAAACTTTCAAATAACTTATCATTGGTAAATCCTCTGAACATTGCTCTTGTTGCATATATCTCATAATAACCTCCTTCAAATTGAGACTAAAGTGAACATAATTTTTAGCAGACCTGGATATATGTCTTATCTCAAAACAGAATGTGAACTTCAAATTGTAACAAATACTTGTTGGTACAGTTTGATACCAGCAGATCACTGACAGACCTTAAAATTATCTATATACCAAAACACACTGCTGGAACCAAGCTTAATCACTTTGTTTTATTCTTTACTTATTTTACCTAATGTTAACTCTTCCAGGTCCTTAAAAAATGTCTGCAATTTAATTTTTAAAAACTAAGTCATTGAGTCAAGTTGGAACCGAAGGAAACCTACGGGATAAAGTAAAAACTGTTTACCAAGATTTTGGCGTTTGCAAAACTCCATGGGTACAGATAGGTATCTTTCTGCCATGGTTAGTGGACACAAACTGCCAGGCATTTTAGTTTACCTGACTTTACCCTTGATTCACTGTGTCAGCAGGATGCCAAAACTGAATTTGAAAAGGGTTTTACTTAAAAAAATGTTTTTCCTGTGGTCACATAAAACTCAGATTGTGATTTTCCTTTTTCCGTAGGTTGCTATCAAACTTTAGAACTAGTCATTTGCATATTTTAACTTAGCTCAGGCAATCTAAAAAATATGAGACTCCTGACTTACTGAGAAAATTAGTTTTACCTTTATAGTCTTATTCCTTTAAATAAAATTCATTCTGTAGTATTTAATTCAAGTTACTTGTAAAAATCCTGATTCAATCTAAAGTTGTTAAATACATACAAAATTTGTCCAAATGAACCACTTCATTAAATCTTCATAATACTAAAATAAATTAATTCATAGGCATACACATGTTGTGAAATAAAAGTTGAGGTTCTTGAAAAATATATACATATATTTTGCCTGAGAATATCATATGAAGGTAAAAATTGCATTTTTATAAATGTTTTGCTTTAGAATAACTTGTTATACCATAAAAATTTAGTTCTTTTCTATAGTGTAATCTTTTTGCCCACAAAAGTTTTATTGACACATAATTTACATATCATGTAACTCAATAATTCAATAGTTCAATCATTCAATCAGATCAAGGGTCATTGAACAGTCACCACCACATCAATCTTAGGGCACCCCCCCCCAAATTTGACAAATCGCCTTTAACATGAGTTGTGCCATCACAATCAGTTCTAGTGCTCCCTCCCCACCTCTGTCTTCATGATTTACTCCCCAAATCCCTTTCCCTCCTGTCTCCCACCCCTGCACTCCCTATAACTCCTCGTATCAGTTATTCTCATTATGTATCCACTCCTCCTGTGCTTCACAGCTGGGAAAACCAACAGAAAATAAAAAATAAAAGCATGCTAAGGTGGTAAGGCTAAAATCATAATAGTATAAAGACAAAAAAACAAATAATGTGTAAGATGTAGATTTTAGTAATTACTTCTTTGTCTATTATGTCCTTACTAAATATCTTTTCCAAGTTTGTGGACTGTCATCTTACTCTTTAAATAAAGGTTTTAGTTTGGTGGTTCTCAACCTGTGGGTCGCGACCCCTTTGGGGGGGGACAAATGACCTCTTCATAGGGGTCGCCAAGTCCATTGGAACTATGTGTTTTCCGATGGTCTTAGGAACAGAAACACGGCTCCTTTATCTTCTCCAGGCGGGTCTGCCCACATGCAGATACGCCCACAAGTACCCAGCATGAAGACTGTTACCTATGCTACACCATACTTCAAGACAAAATTTCATTTATTTGTAATTAGAAATAAATATTTCACAATATATAATTACATATTATTTTTATAATTAATCACTATGTTTTAATTACCGGTATGTTCAATTTGTAACAATGAAAACACATCCTGCATATCAGATATTTGCATGACAATGCATAACTAGCAAAATTTAGTTATGAAGTAGCAACAAAAATAATTGTATGGTTGGGGATCACACCACATGAAGAACTGTTTGAAAGGGCTGTGACATTAGGAGGGTTGAGAACCACTGCTTTAGATGCTGAGGTAGTTTACTGTGCCAACCTGGCCGATAAACACATGTGGGATTAATTGAAGGGTGGAGAGATGAATGGCTCAGCGAGTCTTGTCTTCCTTGTCTCTTGCTCTTTGATCATCGGAACAATGTGCACTGCCTTGCTTGTTCTGTGCCTCAATTTGCAAGCTACACTACCTGTGGGACACGTAACCTGTGGACTGTGTCGCTGTAATTTGAGGTTCCTTTAAGACCTACTTCGCCACACAATTGAAATTTACATCTCTTGAGCTGAGGACTGTCAGACCCTGTCATCTGGCTGACTGTTGGTGACCTGCCTTACTATTTGCTGCCTGTGCCCAGATAGCCTAAATTGCTCTACAGAGGACTACCTGGCGGTCCTCAAGACTTGAAGGACTGCCAGTGTCTCACAACTGTCTCATGGGAGTGAGTTGCACTGAGTCATTTGTACTGCTATGTAATTTAACTGTTTATTTCTTGTGTTATATATCTATCTATCTGTATAAATATATATATATATAATTACTAGAAATCTGGTTTTGTATCTCTAGAGGACTCTGTCTAACACAGATGCACACAGTGTTTTATTGTTAATAGGTCCCTTTCCTCTATTTTGTCTTCCCAGAGTGAGTTTCCCTGGTTAATTCTGACAGCCTGTGTATTCCCTGAACTAGAGCTCCTAGCTTTGTCCCAGTTTTCACAGTGATGGTCCTGATAGCTTTGGGTTTTACATTCTGGTCTTTGATCTCCCACCTTGAAATTGTTTTTGTGCATGGAGTGAGCTATGGGTCTTGCTTCATTCTTCTGCATGTGGATATCCAGGTTTTCTAATACCATTTATTGAAGAGGGCTCTGGTTTTCTTTTAATACTTTTGGGGCCTTTGTCAAATAAACTGTTTAATTAAAACTTACCAAGAAAAGTAATTTATTAATAGAAGGGGCAGGACTCAATTAGAATGCTCTTATTCTCAAGTAGCTTCCATTCAAACACAAGCTGGGGTGAAGGTCAAACGTTCACTGAGTCTCAGAAGTTAACTCACAGAGGTCACTCACTGGCTGGTTTTTTTGTTTTTCTTTTATGTTGATTTCAAAACAGCACAACACAAAGTCATGCAAACATGCAAAGGTAGCTAGAAAGACAGTTTTGACTCCTTCTGACTACATCATTTGTCTTAGTTAGATAAAGAGATCCCCAAATTCTGATTTAATTTATAGAAGCACAATTATTAAATCTTAAAAAGGACAAACACCAGAGAACAACCAATCAGCCAGATGAAGGAGACCAACAGCATGAGACCCCAATGGCATCCAAGGAATGACAGAGCTCCAGATGCTCACATAGGACCTGGGAGTAATAAGAAGCTGTCACCAAAGAGCTGCTTGATGGCAGATCAAAATACTACAGTTGCAGATGGGACAATGGTAGAGACGTGTGTATTATACTTGATTGAAAAGCTTACAAGATTGGTTCAGAGCCTTCTGACCAAGGCATTCAGGGTGTGACTCATGACTGTGTGACCATAGTACCCTCGTTTCTCTTAGGTTTCTGAAGTGGGTTATCCCTCAGTGTTTTGCACGTTAAAAATAAATTCACGCTGAAGCCAGTTGTGTCATCCAAGTGGGTTTTTCTGAAGGACAGGACAAGTTTCCAGTTTTACAGGCTTAGGGCACCCACTATTTCTGGAAAACGTGCCAAATCAAGCAGAAGCCACGTTGGGGTTCACAACTGGGCATAAACAACCATGTGGAAAATAGCACTCACATATGCAGAACTGGGGCTTGTGGGACGGGGGGGCTCCTAGGGGGCCAGAAGCTAAGAACCCTAGAGGCTAAGAGCATGTGGACCAAGAGGCTGTGGGCCCTGAGTAGGCCCAGGGCAGGCGATGTGTGTCTGCAGGCGAGGAGATGGAGACCAGGAGCAGGGTAAGGGAGCAGAGCAAGGCCTTCCCAAAGCCAGGATATTTCAAACCTCTGGCTAGGTAGGCATGGTTGATGGTGCTGGTTGACCTCGTTGGCTGAGTTAGGCCCACCTCGGTGATGTCATGAGCCTGGGTCTAGTTTGGGCACCCAGGTGCACCTCCTACCTGGCTGGGGGCTTAGGTATGAGCATGCTCAGTTTGGGGTTTTCCCATGAGCGTCTAATAGTTGCGTGATTTCTCTCCAATCTCCTCTATGAGGGCCCTTGCTGGCATGGGTAGGGGCACACCCCCCCCCCCCCCAGTCCCTAATCAAGCTACTTAACATTTCCATTAAGGACATACCTAAGGCAAGTTCCTAAGGGCGAGGCTGCCCCTCCCCCCACCACGCCACCCCCGTCCGACCGGAGGAGTGGGAGCACTCCACTCTCTAACGCACTCTGCCTGTGGACAATGCTATTCACATTGCCTGGTGACTGGTCAGCAAGAATTCAATTGAGGCCGAATATATGTGGAGTCTCAAAATGGAATTAGGACTCCCACTGTAAACCAGAAATTTCTGCAAATGTAGTGCTCAGAATTTCAAACTCTCATGCAAGCCTTAAGTTAGGTTTATGAAAAGCCATGGAGCAACTGCTTTATGCCAGGTTAGCTTGTCGATCGTGGTGGAAAATGATTAGGTCTGCTCAATAGTGGTAGTAGAGCAGCAATAAGATCCCCATTTTCCAGATGACAAAATTAAGGCTCCGGAAATAAAACCAAACCACATAATGTCACATAACGACTAAGGATCAGAAAGAGGATTTGAATTCAAGCTCTCAGCCTCTAGCATCCATTACATCACAACGGCATTGCTAAAGGGTTGCTGAGGAAACCTGCCTCCGGATCCCTTTTGTTCAACAAGAAAATCTGTATTTTTCTCTGAGCAAAAGAAAATGAGTTTCATTGAGGAATTGGGCAGTTGTAGTTGGCATTGATAGCTAAGCTCCGAGTTGTGCACTGTGTAGGCAGGAAGAAGGGTCTTCATTCAAAGAGAACAAAGGCGACATAGTCATAGGGGATTAATTGTTACAGATAAGGTCTGCCTTAGCACGAAGTCCTTTGAAATGTAAGGATGAGCCCCTTGGTTAGGAGGAGTGAAGGTGGCAGGCAGTCAGGGGCAAATTCTTCCTACATTCTTCCCAAGCACTTTACATCCTGACCCTTAGGACAGTGATGAGCACATTCCTTCCCGAGAACAACTGTTTACCTCTTGACACATTCTCCCTCAATGGTTTATACGCTAATCTCTTTTTGTCTTGAGACTGCATGTTAGTCTCTCATTCTTGGTCTGGCACCAGCACCTCCAGTGTGACCCTTTCCCCTTTATCCTTTTTTCTAGACCAAGACTCCGCAGGCAGTTCCCAGACCGACTTGGGTTTGGGGTACCTGTATTTTAAAGCGTTCTGAGTCATTTTCAGGTAAAAAAGTTTTCAAATCCTGTTTCAGACCCACTCATCCAATTCATTTCTTATATTTGCCACCGTGTAGCTCTGTGAGTGGGATCACGGGTGAGCACAATGGTCAAGCCGTCAGCTGCTAACCTCAAAGCTTGGTGGTCCAAAGCCAGTCCTCTGTGGGAGAAAGACCTGGGGATCGTACCCGACAGGATGACAGCCCAGAAAACTCAACGGGTTAAGCAGCAGTGTTAACTAGCCAGAAGTGGGAACAGGAAAAGAGAGGGTGACAATGGAAGGAACCCAATACAAAACACAGTGGAGGCACAGTTCGCCCATCCCTCCCCCGCATAGAGAGAGGTGTCAGTCAGGTAAGACCCAGTCTTCTCAATAGCAGAGACTGAGATCATGAAAGGGTATGGGTGGGGAAAGGAAGGCTGCCCACAATGGCTGAACTGACCCTTGGTTTGGGGTGGGGATGGGGGGTGTCTCTTGGAAGGACAGAGCATGAACTCTGGGGTCTAGGCATACAAGTACCAGGAAAGGAGAGGTACACTATAGAAATCCAGTCAGAAATCCTGCTGGAAAATCCAGCCAGTGGTAGAAAGTCTACCTTTAAAGAATAAAAACCTGGCTCTCTGTTCTTCCTTCAGATTAGCTGGGCATGACGCCTGTGACCTGCTCCCTTGCTGCCAGACCTCCACAGTATCTCCTCATTCCTTCATGATTTACAGACTTTTCTGAAGGTAAGAGAGGCCTGTGGGTGTGGAGGAAAACACATTGATATCACTGAAAGAGCATGGACTTTGGTGTCCAACGGAATCCTTCAGTATTTGTGATGTGATTTTTGCTGTAAGTCGCTTTACCTCTCAGAATCTGTTCTATAAAGATGGTCATAGACACTTTGTGGAGATGTTGGGAGATTATGTTTGGGTTTTAAATAAATAGGGGGGGGGGCATTCCTTCTCCTGCCCTGCCTACCTAGAAAATCACTCAAAAGAAAGAGAAATCAACACCAACATGCCTTGAAATGCAAAGTATATTTTCAGCAGTCTCTTTGAAAATGATAAACATAATTACAAATGCCAATACTCATATGACTAGACAATGAATGCGAGCATCATACTACGTAATTAACGTCTAACCCTGGTTCTGATGCTCGCTGGCGTGTGTCCTTGGGCAGTTCACAGAGGTCATCTCTCTGACTCAGTCATTTCATCTGTAAAATGAAGATAATAATATTATCTACCACTGAGTAAATTGAATGGAGACAACTTCTGACCTCCTCTAGCTACACAAGAGTGAAAAGAATCCGGACATGCTTGCAATCTCCTGACCGTATTCTGACACCAACCATTCCTTGCATGGAGCACTGCTCTACTGAGTTCAATAATTAGCTGCAATGATCACACAGAGCTCACAGACAATACTGCCTGCACTCTAATTCATGTTTGCAAATGGCCACACTTCAGTTAAGCAGGCCCACCTGAAGGCCAACCTCCCCACCATGCAGCCACAGCAGAGGCATTGTGAAGGCTTCTTCTTCTTCCCCCCACTTACAATGCAGTGCACACAATAGCAGCTGGCCTGAGTCAGACTCGTAGGACCCTATAGGACAGAGCAGATCTACCTCTGAGGGTTTCCAAGACCATAACTCTTTGTGGGAGTAGAAAGCCAAGTCTTTGTCCAGTGCAGCAGCTGGTGGGTACAAACTGCTAACTTCGAGGTTAGCAGCCCAAAGCATAACCACTACATGCACACAATAGGTGATGCCTAACAATATGTTTCCATTACCTAACTTCATGGTGCAAATGATTTCAGTAGCCTACTTCATTCAAATCTGTTTAACGGGTATAAATAGAGCCCTATAATGACCTCCCTAGTGGGCCCTTCCTTGTCCAGCCAACCTTAGCTAGAAGCAGTACTGTTTGTCCTAGTCTGTAAAACACCTCAGTGCCGATAAACAGATGTTTCTCAGATTGGCTGCAGGTCAATTGCTCATTCTCTTATCTCTTAGGATAGGACCTCTCCCTCTAGGGGTCATGAGTCCACACAAATTCTCAGGATTATGGAGATTTATTAGGGAATCGAGCAGGTTACAAAATGCTAAAGATACAGTTTTTGTCCTCAAGGTTTTTCTTCTCGGCCATGCTGGCAGGCATGACCCTCTCTGGTCCTTGGCCTCTCATTCGAGGTAGATCAATTCTTCCGAGTTGCAGGTTAGACTACAGACGTGGGAAAGGGACTATGACGGGGATATGGACACTACTGCAGATTATGAAAGTTCATAAGATCTGTTCGGGACCCTCCAACTAAATGGCCCTAGTATCTTAATTTCCAACCTGGGCAGATCCCTGGAGGTGAGTGAGATTGCTCCTACCAGGGGAGTAACAGCAAACTCACTCTGCCTGAGGGCAACGCCTTTTTAAAAGCAAACATAAAAACATTGCCAATCAGTGACCAGAAAGAAAGCAATAGAAGCTTAATCTATGTGGAGACTCCATGCTGACTGAAGGCTGTCACTGTAAACCTTAACCTTGACCACGTTCTTCTCTTTCACAGTGCATTAATACAACTAGTGACGTTGGTTCTGAAAACCATGAACATAATTATGAGCCCATAAGCTTGGGGCATATGCAATCTGAGGGTCTAGAACGATGCTGTTCATTATGGTAGCCACAGGTACCTCTTAATGTTAAAATGAATAAAATGCAAAATTCCATTACTCACCCCCCCAGCCATATTTCATACAATTCATAGTTGCAGCATTGTACAGCACAGGAACGAAACATTCCTGTCACAGCAGAACTGGCCTACTGTACAGCATGAGTTCAGGAGATAAACGAAGCATCACTTGTGTTCTAAGAGGCCCACTGTCCAGCCTTTCCTGAGGGTCCAGATCTCAGGTCTGGGACAAGCTGAGCCCACAGAAGTTGACGACTGTTAGAACTTGACGTTCAAAACTATAGAAACTAGACCTTGCATGTAGTGTCTGCAAGTTCTAACATATCTAAAATTAAGATAGAATTCCCAGAATCAAGGCAGCTGGATTAATAAAGAGTTACTCTGCCTTGGTCATCCTACTTGTGATTTTCATTAGGGCCTAGGCTACTTGGAAAAGGAACTCAGAAGTTATTTCTTGTCTATTAAAATGAAATGGAATTGGGAGCCAGGGTATTTCACATAGGGAAATGGCTGAAATAAGATTTCTGTAAGGGCGATGGACAGTGAGTAGTTCTGTTGTTGTTATTGTTTTAGCCTGGAATAATCCAGATTAAAGCTTCGATTCTTACACGAACAGAGTCTGAGGATGTTTTACCCACACTTGGCTGTGATATCTTCACACGATGAAATGAGCACAATCGGCGGTCGTAATGGTGGAGACAGAAAAGGTGTGCTGGGAAATGTGGCTCAGGCCAGTGAGGCTGATGGCTACTCGTTGCTGTCAAGTCAGCTGCAATTCATGGCAACCCTGTGTTCAAAGCAATGAAATGTCCTGTCCTGCAGCAGCTTCACAATGGCTACTCAGCAGGCCACACCGACTGTGTTGAGTGTCCCCCAACCTAGATGGCTCACCTTGTAGCACTTTAGCAGATAATATTCTCTTGTGAGCTGTAGGGCTGTCCCTGGCTAGTTTTTGGAAGTAGATCACCAGATCTTTCGTCTTAATTTGGAAACTCTACTGAAATCAGTCCACCTTGGGTGACCTTAGTGGTATTTGAAACATGGGCGTTGCGGCAACTTACAAGCCGCCATGGTAATACATACTGTGGATGACTGACTAGGACCATGCAAGGCTGCTGAAACACTTCTTCTCAAAGTCCTCCTATTCCTCTCCAGAACACCCTGACTGTGAGCCTTTCTTTTTCACAGACTCTCTGAAGTCTCCACAGGCACTTTTCCTGATGTAAGATGGTTTCACAAAGTGGCCAGAACCCTGAGTTTAGAATCAAAAGAATTTAATTAAAAATCCCTGACCGGAATCATATTACCAGTGAGACTTTACAAATCACTTAGCTTCTCTGAACCCTAATATATTTGTCTGAAAATGGAGCGCATCTGCCATGTCTCCTGGGTTTGTTGTATACATTAGGTAAATAATATATATTAAGTTAATATATAGTAATTATATATGAAACTAATAGTATATATGAAAAATATTAGTTGCTATCAAGTTGATTCTGATTCACAAAGATCTCATGTGCAGCAGAACAAAATTGCTCAGTCCTGAGCCCTCTTCCCAATTACTGGTATGTTTGAGTTCATTGCTATAGTTACTCTGTCAATGCATTTCATTATGGGTTTCCTTGGTTTGGCTGATCCTGTACTTTACCAAACTTCGTATCCTTTTGTAGTGATTGGTCCTTCCTGATAACCAATGTATTTGAACTGCTGGCCTCAACTCCATGGAGCATTTTGATTGCATTTTCTAAGACTTATTCATTCTTCAGACAATCAAAGTGTATTTAGTGTTCTTCAGTACCACAATCTGAATGCACTTAATCTATTTCTATTGTTTTCCGTGTCCAGCCAGATGTTGTCTCACCTATTGTCTAATCATCTTTAATGCTATAGTCCTGCTGGACTGTAGCTCTCTACAGTAGGATGTGTATCAAGAAGAGACAGCAATGAATATTATAACTACATTTTCTTAAAGTGCTGCTCGCAGTCTAAATGAAAAAATCCATACCTCCTTATATATTTCCCCCATATAAAGACAACCACTAGTGGGTTTTTTTTTCTTCAAGAATATGCCTTACAATGAATATATTCTCCATTATGCTTATGATCCCTTCATGCCTTGTTTTCTGCATTTAAAAATGTGAATTCAAACCTATATTTACAGTACGTGATATTGATCCTATTTCCTGTCTCACCTCATGGCAAAAGATGCCATGCTGTCATGTGCACATTCAAGCAGAAAGCCATTTCGCTTTTTTCCATTTGTTTTCATTACTTTTTTTCTATATTTGTTCTTTGACACTGTTTGTATTGAAGGCAGGGTTTGCCTTCTTTTCACTTTATCTCTCCATGGCAACAGAGAGATTGCAATGCCACAGACAAAAATGCAGAACTACAACCTCCCTGCCAGATCACACAGAAAGAAATGTGTTTCACTGTACCCAGTAAAGGAAAATTGGGATCACTAATGAATACGCCGAATCCCTATTTTTCAGATGGAATTTAAATCACAATTCTCCTCATAATTTCTCTTTTCTCTTTTGGAAACCCCCCCCCCCACAGTAGGCACTTGATAGATATTTGTAGAATTAAAAATGGACAGACTATCACCATTTCCATTTCTAAATTCTTGTCAGGCATCTGATTAGTAATATCAGTACATTAGAGGAATAATAGCTAAAATCGCTATAGTTTATTGAATGTTTTTCATCTACCACACGTTATGCTGAAGACTTTGTAAGCCTGCTTTGATTACATCCTCAGCACAGCCCTGGGAAGTGGTCATCATCATCATCTTCTGATTGCACATAAAGAGCCCGAGACTCAAAAAGGTGAAGCAATAGGCTGAAGGCTGCAGCTCACTACTAAGAAGTTGAAGATCAGAAAGTTGCACATTAAAAATCTATTTAAAGCCAAAGCTTGATTTTTAACCCTGTGACTGGCATTCTAACCCAGAATTTTTCAGGGATCAATGTCACTTTTATAGATCTATTGTTTCCAAAGCGATCAGATGCACTTCTACTTTAAATGGAGGGCATTTGGTCGTCTATGACGTGTTTCTCCACGCTTCCTCAGAGTTTCTGGCAGTGACTGCGTTTCACAGCCCCAATATCCTTCAGTGTCTTCAGATTTGTTCCCATCAAGAGATCTAACTTACGAGAAACAGCTGCATTTCTTTATAATAGTTGTCATATGGAGCCTTTCCAGGATCAAGTCCAAACTTTTTGCTGAAGAGTACAGTAGAGTCCCAGACCTTGATGCCAATCCATTCTAGAAGGAGTATCCAGATGTGATGCAGTCGAGTTCTGAATCAAATTTTCCCATAAGAAGTAACCGAAAACAGATTAATCCATTCCTGACTGCCAAGTTTTTACCTTAACCTTGCCTTTTTATAAAAAAACCATTACATGAAGGTGAACAAGTGGCCATCTAGCTTAGAAGCAACAAAGCCCACATGGAAGAAGCATACCAGTCTGTGTGATCACGTGGTTCCGAAGGGATCAGACATCAAAGAACAAAAAATCATATCATTGGGTGCACACCTCCATGATACAATCGCTGAGGACAAACGGGTGCATAAGAAAATATGGCGAAGAAAGCTGATGGTGCCTGGCTATCAAAAGAGATAGTGTCTGGGGTCTTAAAGGCTTGGAGGTGAACAAGCAGCCATCTAGCTCAGAGGCAAGAAAGCCCACATGGAAGAAGCATACCAGCCTGTGCGATCACGAGGTGTCAAAGGGATCAGGTATAAGGCATCATCATCATCAAAAAAGAAAATCTTACCATAGTGAATGAAGGGGGAAGTGCAGAGTGGAGACCCAAAGTCAACTTGTCGGCCAATGGAGATCCCCTCACAGAGGGGTCTAGAGGCAGAGATGAATTAGTCAGGGTGCGACATAGCACCGATGAAGAATAGAGCTTTCCTCCAGTTCCTAAATGATTCCTCCCCCCCACTACCATGATCCAAATTCTACCTTGCAAGTCTGGATAGAGCAGAGATTGTACACTGGTGCATATGGGAGCTGGAGGCACAGGGAATCCGGGGTGGATGATCCCTTCAGGACCAGGGGTGTGAGGGGTGATACTGGGAGGATAGAGGATGAGTGGTTTGGAAAGGGGGAACTGATTACAAGGATCTACATGTGACCTCCTCCCTGAGGGATGGACAACAGAAAGGGGGGTGAAGGGAGACACCGGATAGGGCAAGATATGACAAAATAATGATTTATAAATTATCAAGGGCTCATGAGGGAGGGAGGAGCGGGAAGGGAGGGGGAAAATAGAGGACTTGATGAAAAGGGCTTAAGTGGACAGCAAATGCTTTGAAAATGATTAGGGCAAAGAATGTACAGATGTGCTTTATGCAATTGATGTATATATATGTATGGACTGTGATAAGAGTTGTATGATTCCCTAATAAAATGTTTTTAAAAAATTGCACAAAAAATTTCAAAGTAAATAAGTTCAGAGTTAAATATAATTTAAATAAAAACACAACATTAAAAAAGGTTTTAACAATTAAGATCGATGAGGATCTGGATCTGTGGACAGGGATGTGGAGAGGAGCGATGGAGAGAGAGTCATTGTTTGGAAGGGGAACCCACTTCCATCAAATCAACTGGTGGCTGCTTTTCAGGAGATTTTTCCCTTCTTTGTCTTTTTCATTAGGACCTGGCTGCTGTCTCTAAAAAAAAAAAAAGAAAACAAAAAAAATCTGTCTAAGTGGTCTGCTGTTGGCATTTCCTTAACTCTTTTCTAAAAGGGTTTACTAAATTATCATCAACAATATCGATAACAGGATTAACCAGTTCCTTATCATGATGATTCTTTAAAGACAAGAAAAACCTGTTTCTTAGGACCCATGTTTTTCCCCCCTAAAAACAACCCCCCAAAAAACACAAAAACTAAGAAAATTATAGCAAAACACTTGGAACACAGCTACAAAAGGTTTAAACAATGCGTACTAACAATGCCAACAACCACAGAGTGACCAAAACACAAACTGCTTTTGTTTACAAAAATCATGTGCATCGGCTTGGATTCCAATGTTTTGTTCGGGCTCTGATGCAAAATGTTTTTGACATTTGGTGCTGAAATCCGATTATGTTGAGTACTAATGCGGTCGAGAACCAGATTCTACAGCATCTCGTTTTGATGATTCATTCACCTTAGAAGCACTCGTGAATCTTGTGTGACTTTGGTCAGGTTGCCTCTCAAGCCCGTTTTCTTCCTCTAAGGTGCTGTTTGTTGGGTGACAGTGGCACTGTTATCCACGAGCTCAGCAGTTCAAACCCATCAGCTACTCCTAGCTCCTTGGAAATGTATTCAATTTTGAGATTGGTAAGCCTCTATGATGATTATAAGTCAGTGGGTAAATGAGAATGTGGTGTCAAAAAATACAGTGTCAATCTGCTAGTGTGCTTAACAAATGTTCTCTCCCTCTTTTTCTCCATTGGAGGAGCTTTGGTGTCTAGTGGCTACACACTACACTGCTAACCATCTTATGAGCACTTGGGACCCACCAGTCACTCTAAGGGAGAAAGTTGGGGTTGTCTACTCCCATAAAAATTTACAGTCTCAGCAACCCAGAAGGGCAGTTCTACACTGTCCTACAGGGTTGCTATCAGTTGCAATGCACTCCATGAGAAGGAGTTTCATTAGCCAGTTTGTTTCCTCATTTGGGGAAAAAATAATGGAAGACCTCTCCCGTCTACTTGGCCTAAGTAGAAACCTTTGCTCACCTTACTATTTGATTCTTTGTTAATGTTTGTCTGCCATTTGTCTATTTGTGCTGCGTATTATCTTTCCCTTCTTCTGGACCAAGTTTTATGAGAATAGGAGCAAAATTGGTTTTTTTCCCCACTATTAATGTATCCCCTAGCAAATGACTCCCAGTTTTTACCTAATAAATACTAATGAGTGGATTGAAAAAGTGAGCAAATGAATGGATTTAAAAAATTTTTTTGAATGGATGTTCTTTGTATGAATGCCTCATCAAACTCAATACAATACCACTTTGAAATGGTCAAACTCAAGGCCCTGGTCTCATCTTTGACCTTTCTTCATTATTCACTCCAAAGACATAACAGTTTTTTCCCTTCTCTCTCCAACCTGTAGCAGACCTGCTCTTTCTTTTCCAGTCCTATAACCTGTTTGAGTCAAGATCCTGTTTCTGTCACCCTAAAACTATTGCACAGCCTCTTGAATAAGCACTTAGAATAGCATCGAACACAAACAGGAAATGCTTGATAGTATTAACTACTAGTATTGACTACTGCTGCTACCATAATGACCCTACACACAGGAGGCAACGTCAGCCAATGCAACGATGCTTTACAAAAATCCTCTCATTCAATAAGTGTATATTGATCACCCACTAGCACTGTTAGCTGTTCAAGAAGAGACAAGTCCACGTTCTTGCCCTACAGGAGCTCACTTACTGAAGGGAAAGTGAAGTCACGGTGCTTGCTACCATGCAACCAAGGGACAAAATGATTTATAGATGACGCTTGCTAAAAGAAACCAGCACAGGGCAGAGCAGTAAGTATGGAGGCCTTGAGCTTTAAAGAATGTTCTGATTTGGATACATGTGGAGCTGGCTAGTGTCTAAGTTTAAAAGTTAAGTTTACAAATTCTATCATTTAATGAATAATTTAGTATTTTTTTAAAGAACACGTAGTCCTGATTATAATTATATTGCCATGGTTGTTAACCGATGTTGAGTTGGCCCTTGACTTATGGAAACCCAAGCACGATCAAATGAAGCATTGCCAGTTTTGCACAATCTCCATGACAGATTGTGGATCAGACCATTGTGATCCATAAGGTTTCTAGATTGCCTAATCTGTTTTGATCTGGAAGCTCACATACTACCCTGTGTAGCATCATAGTAACACGCAAGCCGAGTCTGAGAGGTAGTAGCTGTGCCTGAGGATATATATTTGAGGTGGTTATATAATTTCATGTCACCTTGATAAATACGTCTAGGGGTGGAGTCTATCTTGTCAATCAGGTCATAGCCTAATGAAGCCTCCTTGTGGGTGTGGCCTTCTCATGAGGATTCTGTGAACTTCCTCTCTCTGCCTTCGTCTTCCTGTGGACAAGCCATGTGAAATTACACTGAGAACTGAGCAAACCATGTGGTGGAAACCTGTGGAGACAGCCCTGTGACAGATTTTCAGAGCCTCCATGCCATTCAATCCCAAAGAGTTTTCACTCACCGGCCTGTGATCTTCCTGCATTCAGCATCATTGCAAGTGCAACGGGAGTCTGGAGAGGAATTTATGGACAGTATCAGACATATGGACTACTATCAGACATATGGACTTGATCTGGAATGAGCTGAGATGTTTTCTCAGTAGACAATTGCTCTTTGATATAAGGTTCTCTCTTACATATATATGAGTGTCAATGAATTTGTTTCTCTAGTCAACCCAGTCTAAAACAACATGTTAAAACTATACTTATAAATTTAAAAGGACTTCTGGAGTCATAGTGGTTATACATTGAACCACTAACAGCAAGGTCCATAGTTCAAAACCACCAGCACTCCAGGGGAGAAAGATGAGGCTTTCTGCTTCCATGAAGAGCAACAGTCTCAGAGAATCACAGAGGCAGTCTTACCCTGTCCTTCAGGGTAGCTATGAGTTGGCATTGATTCAACAGCAGTGAGTTTTATAAATTTAATATACTCTCACTTAGTTTTGCAGATCTCTTTAATGTCTGGTTTGATAAAAGATAAAATGTCTCAAGTAGTTAGGTAATTAGTTTTAAAAATATATAACCTATAAATTACAACTTATAAATAAATTATATCTAGAAGTATGCTGTTGTTTTAGGTGCCATTGAATCAGTTCCAACCCATATCAATCCAATGTACAATAGAAGACAATGCTGCACAGTCCTGTTTCATTATCACAGCTATTTTTATTCTTGAGCCCAGTGATGCAGCCACTGGGTCAAGCCACTTGATGAAGGGCTTCCTCTTTTTTGCCAGCCCCCTGCTTTACCGAAACATTCTCTAAGGACTGGTCTCTACTGAAAACATGTCCCCAAGCCTCACCATCTCTGCCTCTAGAGAGCCTTCTGTCTGTACTTCTTCCGGGACAGATTTATTTGTTCTTTTGGCAGTCAGTGATACTTTCAAAATTTTCACTAGCACCAAAATTCAAATGCATTGACTCTTCCTCAGTCTTCCTTTTTCAATATCCAACTTTCACAGGTGTATAAGGTGACTGAAATTGCTATGGCTTGGGTCAGGCACACCTTCGTCCTCAAAGTTACATCTTTGCTTTTCCATAAAGAGGTCGTGTGCATAATTTTATCCAACACAATGCATCATTTGACCTCTCGGTGGCTGCTTCCATGAGCACTGATTGTGAAGTAATAAGGCCGCCCCTCAAACGAAATCTTAATCTTTTCAAATACATGAAACACTAAATATATATTAATTTCTTAATATTACAATATTAATGTCCAGAGTTTTACTTTCTTAAACATTAGGCACACAGCTACCAGTCTTTCCCCAATTGGAAAAGTTTAACCTTTAACAGAGTTATGTTATGCTTTTGCACCATTTTGGGTTTACCTCATGTAATGTGGGGAATGGCCTTCTCAGCATGAGATATAGAATGATCAGAGATTTCAGTTGATGGTATTAATTCAATGAGATTCCATAGTATTAACTCTATAACTTCAAAAGGTTATTGAGTAGGAAAATTTTATAGTTATTTAGTTTTTAGTCTTCTCACTCACATCTGAAATTCTTATCCAAAGTGACTATAAATAAATAAAGCAACTATAGTTTGCTTTATTTTTAATTCTTAAGAAAAAAATGTTTTCATCTAGCTCTAAAGGCCATTGAACATGATGGAATACTGAATCTGCCCCCAACCCCCCATATTTACTATTGCTTTAGGACCACACAGTTCTTGGGAATAAAAATAAGATAAACAATAAAATCTGGGAATATCCCTAACTTTGCCTTTCCATCTCCCTTGGAGTGACATCCAAGGCCACTCTGCTAATATTCAAAATCTCTGACCTTGGTGCTGGGCAGACTATGTCAATGTCAGGCAGCTTCTGACCAATAATGCTTTAGGTGCTTGAACAGAGCTCAGGACAGTGAAGCAAACGCATTCTGAGGAAAGCCATCTGGACTACTCTGGGGACAGGAGACAAATAGGCGCTAGAATGTTGAAAGGAGGGCTTAGGGAGAGAGATATGATGACCATCTGCCAATATTTGAATAACTATCCTAAAGAAGAAAGAGTACAGTTCTCCCTTTTAACTATTTGGACCATTCACCATCAGACAGATGTAACAGAATGGCAAATTCAATTCAGCATAAGGAAGAAAGTTCTAACAATCAGCTTTATCACTAGGGAATAGATTGCCTTGGGAGATAGTGAGCCCCTGGTCACTAAAAGTATCCAAATAAGCCAGGGTACCCATCTGTCAAGGTTGTGCTAGAAGCGTCCCTAACAATAGTCATGAGCTTAGCTTAAATGATTTATAAAGTCTCTTCCACCTAGGAGAATCTGATTACAGGGAAGGAATTCACAAAGTGAGAGGGCTCATAAAAGTCATCTAAATGTCAATAATGTAATGATGTCATTATGGTGTCCCAGTACTGGAGGTGGGCATGTCAAACCTCCGGAGGGTGAAAGCTGCCCTTTTCTGCAGGGATAGGACCCCCTTTGAGTTTCTAGAGAGATTAGAAGTGTGGATGGTCAGGGAAGCAAGGAGGAGGGAAAGCAGGGGGAAGGGAGCTAATGATGGCGGCAACTGGAACAAGTTGGAGCCACAAGAGGAAGCAAGAGGGACAGAGGCTGTCCTTCTGGGCTCTTTGGAAGGGGAACATCATCGGAAAAGTTTAATCTCAAAACTCTAGTTGTGGAGATATGGGTAGTGTGTGTGTGTGTGTGTGTGTGTGTGTGTGTGTGTGTGTGTGTGTTTTGTGGTAAAGGCAATGGTCATTTGAACTAAGATCAAGTCAACTCAATACATTTTCATCGGACGTGGGACAAAATAAATCCTTTGGACACTCCATTTTTAAGAAACATTTTATCGACATATATGTGGCATACAATCTAATCTTTAAGTGTATTAAAGAGAGTTGTGCATTCATCACCCAATCAATTTTATGACATTTTAAATTCTTGTATCCATTATTATTAGCTCTTAATATACCCCAGCCTTCCTTGTTATAACTCTAAGGAACTATTAATTTATTTACTGTCTATAGATTTAGCTATCCTGAGTTTTATATAAAGAAAATCATTTGGGCAAAAACAAAACAAAACAACAACAACCTTCCCCGCCCACCAGCGACCCCAACAGAATAAAACATGGAAGAACTTCAATCTAAGAGCTACTAGAATGTAATAAAAACTAGAAAAGTTGAAAATGAGTTAAAAGGAAAATCAAATGGTAAGATGTTTAAAATTAACCCTAACTCTATCTGCAGGAACCCACATTCTAAGGCACTCTGTCTGGGGGCAAGACTATTGGTTGTCCTGGTGGTATAGTGGGCTACTCCCGGGCACTCTTTGGGAGAAAGATAAGACCTTTAACTCCCATAAAGACTTATGGCCTCAGGAACTCGCTGGGGCAGTTTGATTTTGTCACTGAGTCAGAATTAACTTGATGGCAGTGAGTGAGATTATTAGTATGACAATATAATACAATAATTAGTAGTAAAGTGCCTATGTTTTAGTCCACAAGTTCTGCCTTAGTGAATGAGCATTATTGAAAACTTTGCTCTCTCTTCAACACCATTGTTTGCACAGATAATGTCTAATCACTTAAAAGTTTAACCTGTACAAGTTAACATTGCAGGTATTTTAGTCTAAAAAGCGGCCTTTTTTGCAACAGTATTTCAAAATCTATACCATTTTCTTTCTTCTTGAACTTCTTGATATCAGCTCCCCTTTATCACCTCCTTTCCCCACCCTGCCCCCTCAAAACCCTTTTGTTCCCGTATAATAGAATAATAGTTCTCTCTCTCTCTCTCTCTCTCTCTCTCTCCCTCTCTCTCTCTCTCTCTCTCTCTCTCTCTCTCTCTCTCCATTTTTTGCCTTATCTTGCACAATCCAATATATCTATTCACATGCAATTCTGTTGTTCGATCCCACCGAGTGGAGTTATACAGTCATCAGTGCTATCAGCTCCGTATTGCCCCCTGGCCCCCTTCTCTTCCCATGCCCCCAGGAAACCATTACTCTTGTTACTGTTTCTGAAAGGTTATCTATTTTGGATTTCATGTATTTAATTATCTTAAATATACAAATGTACATATGTAAATCTAACATGATTAGTGAGGTAAAATGGATAAAAACCATAATGATAAGGGGAGGAAATATTAAAGAACTAGTGGATAGTTATGTGGTTCATCAATGCTATACTGCACCCTGAGTTTATCTTCCCCTTTGTATGGTCCTTCTGAGAGGGACTGTCCAATTATCTAACAGGTGGGTTTTGGGGCTCCACTAAATCCACACGTCTTCACGTAGATTTGGTTGCCTGCTTTTGAACTTCTGAGAATTCTTCCCATCGACACTCATAATCTTACAGGTTGGTGTGTTTCTTCCATGTGAGCTTTGTTGCTTCCCTGCTAGATGGCTGCTTGTTTAACTACAAGCCTTTAAGGCCCCAGAGATTATTGTCTTTTAATAGCTGGACACCATCAGCTTTCGTCACTACATTTGCTTATGCACCCATTTTGTCTTCAGCGATCATGTCCTGAATGTATCATACAATGCCACATTACTAGAATGAACCATTCTTGAAATGAGCTAAGATTTAAATAGAAGCCCACAATCCATCTAGCACACAAAAAGTGTCCAAGAAATGGGTGCTAGATGGATTGTGGGCTTCTATTTCCTCATTTAATCTTCACAAATCTCCCTGTGAAACAACCAGCTAAATGAGGGTATACCCCCCCCCAAAAAAAAAACTAGGAAAAGCTATGCTGGGGGGAGCTTTTTAGTATGTATTTTTCCTTACAAGCACTTTGGCTTGAACCTCATTTTTTGTGATGGCCGATTTAAGAGAACAGCGTGTGGCTGTGAAATTTTGTTTTCTGCTTGGGAAAAATGCTGCAGAAACTGTTATGATGTTGAACTCAGCTTGCAAGGACCATGCTATGGGAAAATCTCAAGTGTATGAGTGGTTTATCCTATTTCAAAAAAGATGAAATGTCGATTAATGGCAGACCTCTTCTGGACTTTCATCAACTGCCTAAACAGAAATTGTTGAAAATCTTGACTTGGAATGCATTTGGAGTTCATTCCACCAGGCCAGACTGTTAATCAAGCGTTCTGTTTAGAGGTTCTGAAAAGATAGTGTCACAGTATGTGACAAAAAAAGGGCCTGATTTGTGGCAAACGGGGGGCTGGTTTTGCCACCACGACAATGCACCTGCTCACACAGCCATCTCAGTGTGCCAGTTTTGGGCAAAAAACAGTATGCTTCTCTTACACCGTGCACCTGACTCACCTGACCTCACTTCGTGTGACTTCTTTTTGTTTCCACGAATGAATAGGGACATGAAAGAACAGTGATTTGATGATGTAGAAGAGATGAAAAAAAATGAAAGAGGTGCTGTCAGTCATCCAAACAGATGAGTTTGAAGAGTGTTTCCAAGAATGGAATTGCAGATTTCACACATGTGTTAATTGTAACAGAGAGTACATTGAAGGTGAAAGGTTGTTTTGTAAAAAAATAATAATAATAAATTAAATAGATAGCTTTGAAAAAATCAATTTTTGGGGGGTATGCCCTCATATATTTCTAATTAGAAGTTCCTAAGTGGCATAAGGAGTTAAGAGCTTGACCACTAACCGAAAGGTTGGTAGTTTGAATTCACTCACAGGTGCCTCTGAAGAAAAGTCTTATAATTTGCTTCTAAAAGTTTATTGCCATGAAAATTCTGTGGATTGAAATTCTGCTCTGATACACATGAGGTCACCATAGATCAGACAGATGGATAACAACTGGAAAAAGAAAACCATAACGCACTCTCATTGAATTAAAAACGACCCAGTTTTTTAATCTCTCTCTCTTGTCCTTACTCTAGTTTGTACCTTACGCTAGTTATACCTTTCTTTCCTAGGGAGAAATTCCTTTCTATGAGGCTAGAGATATTCAATTAGATTTCAGTGGGCTCACCATGCACAACATACCCAGAAAGATATAAATCCTAGTTTCTTGGAAAAATCAGTTAATGGTACATGTTGTGCCACTATGAATGAGCCAGACAAACCATTAACACAGTCAGTGAATGGAGTCTGCCAACAGAGTGAGGAGGCCTTCCAGATTCACAGCTGGGCTGATTAGCAACCGCATAACCTGCTGGAGGGTGAACTGGAAGACTGGCTTCATTACGTGTTTGGTACAAACCCTGGATAACCACTTCTTTAGTCCTCCAACTCAATTGTTCTTCTTCTCTCTCATTCCTTCCTTCCGCTTCTCTTCTCAAGTCCTTTCTCATCTCCCTGTTGGGTGGGGTCCAAGGCAACCTGACATAAGACTCTCTATCATTGCCTTAACCAATAGGCCAAGTGTTAACCACAACCTCAGTGGCAACTTTTGTTCCGATTGGGACACACTTGTTCCACAGTCAGAAGGTGTGCTTCTGACTTAGACATTGTCAAAGCATTTCACTTGGGACAATGGAAGTCCTGTCAATCATGTCTCATGTATTTTCTCCTTTGTGTGTACCACTCCGGACATTAGACTACATCTCTTCCTGCATCTTCCCCAGCAGAACTTCACTGTCACTTAGTTTCATTTGACAGTCATCTTGGTTTCCTCTTCTGTCTCTAAAAGCAAACCAACCCTCCATGATAATTTAGAAAGCAAGATCGGGATTGCCATCTAGATGGGGAACTACAGCATACGCACTGGGCGGTGTATGGAGAATTGAAGGAGAACTTTATAGCTAGTTGCAATGGGGAAAAAAAAAAAGACATCAGCAGTGAGAACATGAAATAACAGAATTTTAAAACAATTCACTACTCATTTAAAACAGACACTACTCATTTCTGATGTCTCTCTACATTGTGCCTGGCACAAAGTCATTGTTTTATGAATGCAAGTCCAACAAAAGTCCGTGAAGCTCCTCATATCCCACACACATACTCCAAATCCCTCTGGATCCGACTCCTGGGGCTCTCTCTAACCAACATCATCTCCAGCCTAATCTTCAGGAATGTCTCTTTCATTTGCTCCAGTGTCTTCCTCCTCCCCAATGCCACGTGGTGCAATCCTATCAGTTTAAATGCTTAGGCTTTCTTAAAAACAGGGAGACGAGTGTGTCCTGCAGCAGCTGTTGCAATCTTGAGAGGGCAGGGACACCTGCAGAATTTAGTGGGAACAAGCACCAGCGAATAGCTCCATCAGTTACTCTGCCACACTGTGAGAAAAGTTCCTAAGGAGTCCTGGTGGTATAGTGGGTATTCACTGGGCTGCTAATCACAAAGTCAGCAACTCGAAACCACCAGCCACTTTGGAGGAGAAAGATGAGTGTTTCTACTCCTGTCAAAAGTGACAGTCTTGGAAACCCACAGGGGCAGTTCTACCCTGTCCTATAGGGTCACTATGAATCAGAATCAACTTGATGGCAGTGAGTAAGATCCTCAGAATGACATCTATTAATCATCAAAAAGAACATTTCAAGATCTATCTTAAAGTATAATACTGTTCTTAATAGGATAATATCCATAAGGAGAATGCCTATAAGGAAGTCTGGTTAATATATATCACATTTAAATTTACATACCAACCACTAACACTAGTGATGAAGAAATTAAACAATGCTACCAACTTTTTCCGTCTGAAACTAATTAAACATGCAGTCAAGGTGCATTGGTGATTATTGGTAATTGGAATTTGAAAGTTGGAAAGAAAGAATAGGGGACAGTAGTTGGAAAACATGACCTTTGGTGATAGAACTGATGCTGAAGATTACACAAAAGAATTTTTCAAGACCTATAACCTCTTTGTTCTCAATACTTTTTTCAAAATCGTAAATGGTGGCTAAATGGTGGCAAAAATCAGATTAATCAAACTGACTATTTCTATGGGACGAGATAATAGAGAAGCTTAATATAAGCAGCCCAAACAAGGCAAAGTGTTGACTGTGGAACATAACCTCAATTGTTCATATGTAAGTTCATATTGAAGTTGAAGAAAACAAAAGCAAGTCCACAAAATCCAGAGAACAACCTTGAGCATATCCCGTCTGAATTTTGAGATCTTAAGATCTCAAATTTTGGGATCTCAAGAACAGACAACACAGTGAACAATAATGACTGAAGACTTGAGTAGCGGTGATATGACATCAAGAACATCATACATAAGGAAATAAAAAGATACTTAAAAAGGCAAAAAAGGAAAGATAAAAGTGGATGTCGGGAAAGGATCTGAAACTTGCTATTGAATGTAGAGTAGCTGAAGTAAATGGAAATAATGATGACATAAAAGGGTTGAACGGGAAATGTCAAGAGCAGCTCAACAAGACAAAGTTCAGTATTATAATGCAATTGCAGAGGCCTGGAGTTAAGAAACCTAAAAGGAAGACCGTGCTTAGCATATCTCAAGCTGCAGGACTCAAAGAAAACATTCGAACCTCAAATCGCAATATGAAAGAATCCTACGGGCAAAATACTGAATGATGTAGAACACATCAAATGAAGATGCAAGGGGTACATGGCCACTACACTGCAATGAATCGGTTGGCAGCCAACCATTTCAAGAGGGGCATGTGACCAAGAACCAATGGAATTGGAGGAAGACGTCTAAACTGCACTGAAGGCATTATGCCCAAAGTCAAAGCTCTGACAATAAACAGTCAATTGAAATGTTTCAACAAGCTGAAGAATCACTGCAAGCGCTTACTAGGCTATGCCAAGAAAATTGAAGTCAGCTACCTGGCCAACCAACTGGAACAGATCGATATTTGTGCTCATTCTAAAGAAAAGGGACCCAAGAGAATGCATAAATTATCGAATAATATAATAAATTCACATGCTAGTTGAATTTTGTTGAACATAATTCAAAAATGACTGCAACAGTACATGGCTAGGGAACTGCTAGAAAGTGTTGTCAGATTTGAACGTGGCTGTGGAACGAGGGATGCCATTGTGATGTCAAGTGGATCTTGGCTAAAAGTAGAGAATACTAGAAAATGTTTACTTCTCTTTCATTGATTATGCAATATCATTCAACTATGTGGATCATAACAAACTATGGATGACATTGTGAAGTATGTCATTCCAGAACATTTCATTGTGATTACATAGAACCTACATATAGATCAAGAAGCAGTAGTTACAACAGAAAAAGGGAATGATACACAGCTTAAAAGCAGAAAAAGTTGTGTGTTGGGATTGTATCCTATTATAACATGTATTCAATCTTTGTGCTTAACAAATAAGCCGAGAAGCTGGACCACATGAAAAAGAACTGGGCATCAGGATCGAAGGAGGGTGTGTTAACAGCCCACACAAGCTTGCTTGCTGAAAGCAAGGAGGAATTGCAACACTGCAGATTTCAGTATGGATTGCCGTTCAATGTAAAGAAAACAAAAATCCTAAAAACTGGACCAATAGACACTATCATGATAGACAGAGAAAATATTGAAGTTGTCAAGGATTTCATTTTACTGGTATTCACAATCAATACTCATGGAAGCAGCAGCCAAGAAATCAAAAGGTATTTATTGTATCAGGCAGATTTGCTGCACAAGATGTCCTTGCAGTGGTGAAGAGTATGGATGTTGCTTTGAGAATTAAGGTGCAGCTGACTGACTCAAGAGGTGGTCTCTCCAGTCACCCCATATGCATGTGAAAGTTGGACAATGGGTAAGGAAGACAGAATTAGAGTGGATGCATTTGAATTATCATGCTTGGCAAAGATTACTGAAGTACCATGGACTGTCAGAGGAACAAGCAAATCTCACTTGGAGGAAGTATAGAGAGTGCTCTTTACAAGTGAAATGGCAAGACTTTGTCTCACAAGTTTAGACATGTTGTCAGGAGAGGTCAGGCCCTGAAGAGGGAGATCATTCTTGTTAAAGTGGAGGGGCAGCAAGAAAGAGGAAGGCCCTCACTGAGATGGATTAATACAGTGGCTGCAACAATGGGCTGAGATATAGCAATGTGTCTGAGAGTGGCGCAGACCAGGCAGTTTCATTCTGCTCCTCATAGGGTTGTTATGAGTTGGCACAGACTTACCAGCACCTAACAACGACAACAATAATAATCCTTGAGGAGTCCAGTTAACACCCTCAGCGGCTAACTGAAAGTTTGGTGGTTTGAGGCCACATAGAGGTGTCTGCAAAGACTTAAAGATCTTTTTCTTTCTTTCTTTCTTATCTGGTGTTGGGATCTCTAGGGAGCACAGTTTTACTACAGTGTTGCCATGAGTCAGATTTTACTCTACGGCAGCTGGTTATTTTTGTTTTTATCTTGCTTGGGTGTAGTCTCATTGGTGACAGAACTGGTGGGCCAGGCAGACAGTGGTAAGACAGTGGGGTAACTCAGAACTTGCATCGGGAAGATATACTGGAAACTATGGAGCCCTGCCTGTCTTCATAACACAGTTGGCTTTTGATCATATATGTTGTCTTGAGGCAAATCTGATATTTTTGTCTTGTATCTCCATTTACCTCTGGAATTCTCATTTCCCTTGTTACAATTATATATCTTGCCTTGCCAGCCATACTCTTAAGAGCAGGGCCTTAGATACACACCTCTTTCTATAACATAGAAGAAGCACTGCTGGTTAAGCATGGGCTGCTCATTGACAGGCTGGCAGATAGAGCCCATCATTCATTCCTGAGGAGAAAGGTGTGGTATTGGTTGTGTTAGTCTGGGTTGACTAGAGAGACAGATTCATAGACACTCGTATGTGTATAAGAAAAAGTTTTATATACAAGAGAAATTGAATATTGAAGAAACATCCCAGCCCAGCCCAAATTAACATCCCAGCCCAGTCCAAATTAAGTCCATAAATCCAATATAAGCCCATATGCCTGATACCAATCTGTAAATTCCTCTTCAGACTCATGCACAACATGCAATGACACCAAATGCAGGAAGATCACAGGCCAGTGGATGGAAGGTCTTGCGGATCCAGTGGCAGTAAAAACATCTCAGCACTGGTCTGCATGTGGCTCCTCCAGCTCTAGGGCTCTGGCTGCATCAATGTAACTCCATCAGGTTCATTGTCAGTAATGCTTCACAGGGAGTGGTTGTGGGTCCCGCCCACAGCAAGCAATTTATCTCCTTAGCAAAGCAGTTCTCAGCCTGTGGGTCATGACCCCTTTGGAAGTCCAAGGACCCTTTCACAGGGGTCACCTAAGACCACCAGAAAACACATATTTAGACACTTCTATCCCTCTCCACGCAGGTTTGCCCACATGCACATATGCCCACATACAGAGTACCCGGAGTGAAGACTGTTACCCATGCTACACCATGCTTCAAGACAAAATTTTATTTATTTGTAATTAGAAATAAATATTTCATAATATATAATTACATATTGTTTTTGTGATTAATCACTATGCTTTAATTATGTTCAATTTGTAACAATGAAAACACATCCTGCATATCAGATATTTACATTATGATTCATAACAGTATCAAAATGACAGTTATGAAGTAGCAACGAAAACAATTTTATGGTTAGGTGTCACCACCACATGAGGAACTGTATTAAAGGGTCATGGCATTAGGAAGGTTGAGAACCACCACTGCCTAAGCACCTCCAGATGAGGTCATCAAGCTGCAACCTGATTGGCAGGCTAAACTCCACCCCTTCACTCTTAAGTATCAACTGACAACAGATCATGTAACTACCACAACAGCACCTTCGATAATGATTTGCAGCCTTGGAAACCCTATGGGAGTGGTTCTCCTCTGTCCTTCAGCATTCCGTTCCTGTAAGTCAGAAGAGCTTGGACAGAAACGGGCTTGGGCTTGGGTTTATATAATACAGGTGCTTGATAAATGCCAATCAACTGAGATAATGACTTTTTAAACTTTCACCAAACCCGAATCTCTTTCCAAAATAATAGCCTAATTATTTTCATCTTTCTCCTCTAACAGGCAGTTCCTCCAACCCTGAAACATGATACTTGCTATTCTCCCAATAATCTTCCTTATGTGTAAAGAAAGACAATTCAGACGCAGAGGAGTAATATTTTTGGAGGAGTAGATGATATTTATTGTTATCATGAACTAGTTGGTGTTTAATTTCTAATACAGGATTAGGAAAGTCAGATTTTTCTTGGGTATTTTAGGCATGGGTCTAAGAATAGGGTTCTCTAAGTGTGGCCCACAAGCCCTAAGGCCTTTGTAACTCTCTCAGAGGGTCAGAAAGTAAACCGCATCTCCATACTAACACTGAAAATCATGTGCAGTTGTTACTGTAATACTGGATAAAACCACTGACCCCTCAGCGCCAGTGGTCACATTGCATTGTTTACCATAGTGCAGTCACAGGGAAAAAGAACACCAGTTTCTTTCTCTTCATGCTTTCCAGGCGATTTCATCAAGTAACTTACTTTTCTGAGCATCACACACCCTCTCCCCGTGGTACCACTGCCACCTATGTCAGATGAGCCCCCATTGGGCTGATGAGGTGCTTCTTTCCAAGAAACTGAGCTTTTCTGTGGAATGCGCTTGATCGGAGAGGAGAGTTGGGTTCATAAAATGCATTCATTGTAAATTTTATGTACAAATCATAGATAGCAGTCAAGTTCTGAATTCCATCTTTGTGCCTTACGTCAGGGAGCATGATAAATCTCACATGGCCAGCAGTCACAGACGCCGAGACGCACCGCTTGCTGAGCCTGCGCACAGTTGTCAGGTACATGTTGTTAGCCACATGCTTTCATCTCCTGCGTGCAAGGTCCATGACCTGGTTCAGGTGACGTGATCATCTTGAGATTCTGCTTCTCCAACTGCAAAAACTCCATTTCGAGGATTGATTGTCGAGGTGGCCAACGATTACAAAATAGAAAGCTTCCAGACATTGGCTTCCATCTACAGCCCCTGCAGCAACACGGGAACAGGCGAGGTGCCCACTGCGATGCTGTCGCGGAGCCTTGGGCCTTGCAGCTTCCACCAAAACTCTCACGACAGCCCTCGCGACCATCGCGTTCTCTTAACGATGTCCTTGATGAAGCAGCAAGCACGATGAATGTTTCCAAAGTTTTGACCCTTGAGAACAAGTCTCTTTTTAAGTATCGTGATGTGAGAACTATACACAAAGAAGACGTGTGAAGGTGGGCTTGAGGTAAAACACTGATAGACTTCTGTAAATATTTGTGGCTATTTGGCAGACATTTTCTCAAAAATAAATGAAGTGAGTTTATCAAGAAAAAAACTAACAATACTTAACACCAGTGATAAAATCAAATTTCAGTTTTGGAGAAAATGTATCTTGCACTGTGAGCTTGCTTCCCAACATGCAGGTTTCTTATGAAATTCATGGTATGATTAACAAAGGTATCTCTCTTTGTTGAATAAAATGTTTTCAATATACACAGAATTCAATGAACCAACCTTCTCCAAGTAAATAATTCATTACATTATGCAAATACGCATGGGTTAAACTTTCATCTAAATTAAAATTGTAAGAAAAACTGACAGATTTTAATATAACAGAGAATAGTTAATTGATATGGTTTCAGATTCCATATTGCAACTGATGTTTAGAAAATTGCCACTTCCTGAGTTTTGGTGTAGTATCAGAGGAGAATACCATCATTACTTGAAAAGACTGTGAAAGCATATCCCTCCCTCTCCAGCTCCATACCTATGTGGAATCACATTTTCTTTATATATTTCAACCAAAATAATTCTGCAGCACCTTTAAGCAGAAGCAAATATGACCATTCCACTCTTTCCTATTAAGTCATACATTTAAAGATGTTGGCCTTCAAACCCTTAAGTTATGATCAAATAAAGTGATCTAAAAGATTTATAAAAATATAGAATACCATCCTTCTAATTTGTTACTTATATTAGTATGTAATGATTTTATTATCACTTATAAATAAGCAAATGAATATTTTTATTATTATGAATTTCCATTTCTAGATATTGCTAGCTATATAACTCACATAAGCAGCAAGCCAAATTTCAACATCAAAATTGAATTGCCTGGTTTTCTAATAATAGTTGAAATCTACAACATCTATGTTGAAAGCATTGTGGGTTCTGTGGAAGGATTCTCGCTTTCTGTGTGGGAGATGTGGGTTCAATTCCTGGTCAATGTACTCAGTGTGCAGCTGCCACCTATCGTCAGTAGAGATTTGTAAGTTGCTATGAACTGGTTTTCTAGATGAAAATTTCTTAGGAATGTACTTGCAAAAATCAGTCAATGGAAACCTTACATAACAGTCTGAGTTGGAATAGATCATAGGGATGGGAGGGACCACACAACAAATCATTCAATTGGACACAGTTGTCTAAGGAAATACCATTCAATTGTGTATGCATCTACACAAGTTGGGTGCTAACTCAGCAGCAACTGGCAACAACCACTTCTATAGGTCTTCTTTCCTATGGCTATTTGTTAACTTCTTTCAGATATGATTATTTCTCCTTATAGAACACATTTGCCCAGATAATCTATGCTTGATTCAGTATTTCTACATCCCATAGGCAATCCCATCCCAAGGGAGCGATTCAGAGATCGTTCATATTAGATGACATTCCCTGGTTTAGGGGCTTTATAATGTCATTTTGGTGAGGTATTAACGACAGCATGATTTTATTGTGACCCCACCTAAACAACATTAGTCAAAATGCATCCACTTTCTCTTTGAACTTTGCAAACATTGGTTTGTTCCTTGGTAAGCAAATGCCCCCCCTCTATTTTAGGCTCCATTTGGTACTAAGAGTCCGTGGGTGGTCCAAATCATTAATGAGATCAACTGCTCACTGAAATATTGGAGGTTGGAGGTTGAAGTCCAATCAGAGATACCTCAGAAAAAAGACCTAGAGATTTACTGAAAAATCAGCCATTGAAAACCTATGGAACATGGTACCACTCTCATACACATGGAGTCTCTATGAATTGACTGGATAGCAACCGATTTTTTAGGGTGACCATGATAGTTAAGATCATGTGTGAACTTGGGTATACCACAATTCTCCATGGCAGTTATGATGCAAGCACCGCCCACCCCCATGATGAGATCTGACATTATAGAAATACCCCCATGATAAGATCTGACATTATACAAATACCCCCATGATGAGATCTGACATTATAGAAATACCCCCATGTTGAGATCTGCTATGTGCAGTCATCAATTGAAACCTCAGAGGTCTGGACTGCATCCCATATATGTGGACACTCTGGAAAAGTTTGCTTGTTTTTGGATGGTGTGTATCCTGCATCTAGTTCATCATCTGACCTATGATTTTACTGATCTGAGCCAGCAATTTTGCTGTATTGCTTGCCTTTCCGTGGATCAATCAGCAGGCTGCCATCTTACTGGACCATACTGGATTCATTTGCCTCTGCAGTCAGCAACCTACTGGGTGATCTAGTGGTATTGGGTTCATCGGGCCCTGCAGTTATGAGTCAAGGGTAACCTCCAGCTTCAGGGTGGTTGGCACAGTCCATGTAACTTTGGCACCAAGTTACTCACCAGTGCTGTGGGAAGCCAGGCGATGTGTAGCGCAAGTGTAGCATTGACGGTCCCCCAAGAGACACGGGGGCAGGAGAGAAACCCCCTTCCACCTTTTTCTGGTGCAGGAGCCTGGGACATCTGGGTCACAAGTGCCCTAAGTAAATCATGGTGAGGACAGAACCAGGTGAGTGCTGGAGTCTTGGGTCCCATGCCCTCTCTGGAAACACAGATGACATCAAACTCAAGGAGGCTTAGGGATCTGTAGACATTGCCAGTAAGTCCATCTGCTATCTGCTGGACATTGGGGTTATTTATTCTGTACTAAAATCTTTTGGTGGTCTCATTTCAGCTGGAAGTAGCCAGATCTGTCATCACCCACTACCTTCAGGCGGGGGTGGTGGGGTGGTAGTGGACTGTCAGGGTCAGTTAGAGGATTGGATGACCTATGGGGTCTGAATTACCTGCCCTAAATTATCTCACCTGATAAAGTCCACAGGTCCTGTGCAGATGACCCATCCTTACCCGACTCCACCTGATCCATTTCACCAGACATGTCAAGGACAAGAGATTTCAATGACTATGTTAGCCAGGGTTCTCATCCTGTGTCGGGACCCCTTTGGGTGTCAAATGGCCCTTTCACGGCGGTCACCAGATTTACAACAGTAGCAAAATTACAGCTATGCAGTAGCAACGAAAATAATTTTATGGTTGGGGGGGGTCACCACAACATGAGGAACTGTATTAAAGGGTTGTGGCATTAGGAAGATTGAGAACCACTTCTCTAGAGAAACAAAACCAGGACACTTAGACTTTTATGTATATATTTATATAGATAGATAAGAAATGAACTACTAATTCATCTAAAGAGCAGTACAAATGGCTCAGTGCAACTCACTTCCATGAAACAGCTAACATACTGGCAGTACTTCACATCTTGAGGGTCGCTGGATGCAAGTCAAGGAAGCAGACAGCTAAGTCCTTTGTAGAGCAATTCAGGCTATCTGGCCACAGGCACAAACAGCAAGGCAGGTCACCAACAGTCAGCCAGATGACAGGGTCCGACAGCCCCCAGCTCAAGTGATGTATACTCCCGTAGCATGGCAAAGCAGATCTTGAAGGAACCTCAAACTACAGTGACATTCCACAGGTTAGGTGTCCCACAGGTAGTGAAGCTTGCAAATGAAGGCAGAGAAGAAGCTAAGGCAGCCACACATGGGTCCAATCATCAAAGAGCAAGAGACATTTATCTCTCTCTACCCTTCAATTAATCCTACATGTGTTCATTGGTTAGGTTGGCACAATAAACCTACCTATCACAGATGACCCATGCCAAATGCCTGATATTATCCATTCCAGAGGTCACATCCAGGTAACCTATGGACTAACACTTCACTGCATGATAATGAGGTGCACAAGTCTTGGATTACAAAACCAACCATTATGCTGGAATAAGGACTAATTGGGAGGCAGGAATAAGGCCAATGGAAAGCAGGATAGGGGATGAGGCTGGGCCAATAGGGTACTGCTACCCAGCCCCTATAAAATCCAATGTCATACCCCTCGATGTCATCAGCTTCCCAAATCATGAGGTGACTGGTATCATGATTAAAGCATAGTTGACTTATTAAATCTTTGCCCACTTTTAGAGAGAGAGAAATAGCTGGCTTGATATGTAACAAGATAACATTCAGTTAATATTTGAATAAAAACAGTAAAAGAGGTACACCAAACTAGATTATGTCATGAGTTTGAAATATTCATCAAAATATATTAGCTTGTTGTAACATTTCAATGGGTTGTCCATCAATCCCTGAAGGCTTGTTCATGGCTAATGCTTTCAGCGCAGCTTGGACTTCTTCCTTTTATACTACTGGTTCTTGCTCAGATGCTACCTCCTGAAATGGTGGAATGTTTGACCAATACTTTTTAGGACAGTGACTGTGTATTCTTGTCTTCTTCTTCTTCCTTTTTAAAATAATAAATTGTTTTTATTAGGGGCTCCTACAAATATTAAAACAATGCATACATCCATTATATCAAGCAGGCATGTACTGTTGTTGGCATCAACAATTTCTAGACATTATCTTTCTTCTTGAACCCTTTGATATCAGCTCCTCTTTTTCCCCCTCCCTTCTGACCCTGCCACCTCTTCAAACCCTTAATATATTATGTCTCGTTATTATTATTTATACATACCTTACATGGCCCATTCTCTCCCTTCACCTACTAGCCTGGTATTCGTTCCCCTTGAGAGGGGTTATTCTGCCATCGTTGCTATCTGTCCCCCACCCCCCGTTTCCATCTTCTTTTGATACTTCCTGCACCATTCAATATTTGTCCATCAAATTTTTCAAGATTGCAAGCTCAAGGCTTGAATTTTTTGTTTGGTTCTTTCCATTTAAGATACACTGAATGTGTCGTTCCCTTCTGGTTTTCTAACTCTAGGGCTGTGCACATTTTATTATAACATTTTACTTTGTATTCTCAAGCTGCCCTTTGAAATTTTCAGTTGTATCCACCTCTATAAGCAGATATTTAGAAAATGTAAATGTAAAAACATTAAAAATACCAAGCCAACCAGGTACTTGTATTTTGCAAGCAAATATAAGGTTCCTAGGTCCCCTGGAGAAGTTATTGAGATGAGACTAATAGAATGGATGTCTTCTTCCTAAAAACAAGCTTTATAGCATTCACAAAGAAAGCGGCATATTGAATGCGTTCCTGAGAGTGAGCCAGGCTGGGTATCCATGAGCAAACCTGTTCACAGCTGTCACCACTCTCAGATAGAGCTTTTGTTTTTCAAGGAGGAGAAAAACAAGTGAATTAATGTAACTGTCCTTCAAGTTTAGCAAAGGGAACTCTAACCAAATGTGCATGTAGACAGAAATACAATGGCAATTTCTTCTTTTACAAAGAAGAACCTTATGAGGTTATCAACTCCTGCAATAGTCTTTTATCCTAGTCATGAAAGATTCATTGCAGTGGTTTTAGTTAATTTTCCAGGTGTTTTATTACATACAAAATAAAGTTAACTGGTTGTTTGGGCTGATAAGGAAATAAAGGCATTTCTGATCTATTTGTTGTTATTGAAATCCCCTCATTCTTGGTTATCACAGTGTGAGCCTCAAGTTTGTAAACTGACTATAAACACCTCTTATATTTGCATATTGGGTTTTATTGAAAAAGGTAGGTGTGAATTGTATTCTTATTGGGCTGGAATTTCATACATCTCCTGATACAAATTACATGACAGTAGCCCGCATTTGTAGGATCCTGTTCAGCAGTAAAAAGAAACAAATGTCCGTAGACTGGTTCGTTCTGCCCAGGTAGAAACAGCTCTGATAGCCACAGAACTGAATATCAAGTTCATATTGTTGCTGTGTTGGACAGGGTTCTCTAGAGAGACAAGACCAGATTGCTAGTAATTATATATAAATATATTTATAAAGATATATAATACAAGAAATTGACAGTTAAATTATAAAGCAGTGAGACACTAGCAGTCCTTTTAGGCTTGAGAGTCACCCGTTGCCAGTCCCTTTCTGTAGAGAGAGCTGGGCTATATATACCCAGGCAGCAAACAGCAAGGCAGGTCGCCAACTGTCATCAACTGTTGGTCCCCAGCTCCAGAGACGAACATTCCAATCATATGGGCTTAAAGGGACCTCAACTTACAGCGACACAGTCCACAGGCTAGGCATCCCACAGGTAGTGTACCCCTTTAAATTGAGGCACAGAACAAGCAAGGTGAGGCTCACTGAGTCATTTATCCCTCTGCCCTTCAGTTAATCCTACTTGTGTTTATCGGCCAGACTGAAACAATAAACTATCGCAATCCACCCCTTGCCAACCTGGCACCTGTACACAATTCTTTACCCATACATACTTATATAATTTCCAGATATTAATGAAATCACACTTATACTTATCATCTATCATACATATAAATGAAAACACACTGAGTCAAATTATATCTGATGTATCATACTTGAACAAAGGAAATATATGCAATAATCACATACAAAGAAAATACATTAACAATTACAAGCCTCGCTTTTGCAATTGACCACGTGGTCATAATTGATAGGTAGAGCTACCTTCTACTGCTACCCATTCTGTATTACCTTTGCCCTCAGCAAGCGCCTCAGCTGGCTGTGGTTTTTGGCCTGGCGGGGTGACCCAGACCTTCATTCCTGAGGGGTCTGGGTCATTATAAGTCCTGTTAGGATTGGGTTGCTGCAACTTACCATTTACTTTAATAACAGGGCATGGTAACACTAAGAGTCAGCCTATGGGATCTCCTGGATTCCAGACATATTCTTCTTTACCTCCATTATGTAGTACCAGTCCAATTTCTCCTTGGTAATCAGGATCAATCACACCACTCAGTACGGTGACACTCTTCCTGACCTGTTGATCCAAAGGCATGAGAAGTCCCAAGTGCCCAGGGGGCATTCTCAGCTGCCAGTTCAGTGGAATCCGTGCTGTGTTTCCAGGTGGGAGAGTTCCTTTCTTCGGGACCAGGACCTCCAGGTCTGAGGAACACAGGGTTGCTGGGACAGGAAGCAAAAATATTGCAAGGGGATCACTAGGAGTAATAGTGAGTGGTGCCACTCCAGCTTCCACCCCTTGGTTCCTGGACCCATAAATTCTGGCTATTGGAGACACAGCAGCATATATTGGCCGCTGGTTTAGAGCATATATAGCTTCCTGGAGAACATTGCCCCAGCCCCGCAAGTTGTTGCCACCTAGTTGGCACCGTAATTGTGTCTTTAGGAGTCCATTCCATCGTTCTATCAAGCCGGCAGCTTCAGGATGATGAGGAACATGATACAACCTGTGGATTCCATGGGAATGGGCCCATTGCCGCACTGTATTTGCTGTAAAGTGAGTTCCTTGATCTGAAGCAATGCTATGTGGGATGCCATGTCGGTGGATGAGGCATTCTGTAAGTCCACGGATAGTAGTTTTGGCAGAAGCATCACATGCAGGGAAGGCAAATCCATACCCAGAGTAGGTGTCTATTCCAGTAAGAACAAAACACTGTCCCCTCCATGATGCAAGTGATCCTATGTAATCAACCTGCCACCAAGTTGCTGGTTGATCTCCCCGAGGAATTGTCCCATATCTTGGACTTAATGTTGGTTTCTGTTGCTGGCAAATGGGACACTCAGCAGTGGCAGGCTGGCACAATAAACTATCGCAGTTGCTAAATCTTTTTTACTCCTAGTTTATGAGTACTCAATCCTTATGGACTAAAATAAAGACTGAAGTTTTCCCATAAAACTGATGATTCTGAAAACAGGAGTAAGCAGTGAACTTTCTTACTGGAAAGCAACTTCAACAAGACCACATAAAAATAAATTTGGATTTTTATAAGAGCTGTAAGATTCCCCCAATAAAATGATCTTTAAATAAAAAATAAAATTGAAGTGCAAATGTCACACCTCCCCCCAAAAATAGATTATACATGAGTAGGCCACATTCTAACACGTCAGGAAAACATTACAAAAGAAATCATTGATAAATGTAAACTGGCTAAATTATAGAGGCTATAGTTGGTAGGGATGTTCATTTTGTTTTACCTATAATTCATCAGAGATCATTAATTGTATAATATGTCTTAGGCCATGCTTAAATATGACATATGATATTCTTTTTATCCCCACTGAGCTTCTCTTTTTAAAATTTATTATTAATTGAGAGTTAATCCATATATCTTAACATTTCATCATTTGATCACATCAAGCAGAATTGTACAATTGCTACCACAATCAGTTTCCAAGCATTCTTTTTCTTCCTGGACTCAGTAGCATCATTGTGTTTCACTATATGACATCTAGGATTGATGAACCTATAGGGAGAGCACATAGAATAAGAGTTTCTGGAGGAGAAGGCGTCCAGTGGTGGTCGGGGTATAACTATATTCTTAATCTAGCTGGAATGCCAAAGAGTCTGTGATCCTATCAATCTGTCAGATATTCTTTCCTAATACAAAGACTTCACACTGTGTATTGTTTTGAAAATAATCATCAAAGTGATTCCTTCTAATGTGTTTAATGGGATCTCTTTGCTGCATATTCACAATTGTTCATTTAAAGGCTTTGGTTTTACATGAGATTCCCACCAACCATCTCTGACAGTCAGGGTCTTCAGCTCACTGGGCATTTCATTGTCAGTCACAAACTTTATTAAACTGGGAGTGACGGGCATAAAGCTGGGGTTGATCATTGATGTCCACCCCATTTCAAGTTCTTGACATCACTGCCAACTTCTAGAGGGAGAGTATCCATTACGTCAGCTGTTTCATCATGATCATTCATGTCTCCATCCATGCATTGTCTGTGTTTCAGGGATCCTACACATGGCCTTTATGGACCATAAAAGCTTGTGGCTGAAGAGTTTGTGCAGTTGATGCCCCGCCTTCTACTTTTCTGCCCTAGATTGCTGTGAGGAGCTCGTGGCTTCCTCGACACTCTCTCTTCAGTGTGGCTCCCGGCTTCTTTCCTGGATCTCCACACACACCCCGCCCCACCCCCGGGATGCCCATTCTCCACAGTCCTGCCTTTGATGGCTACAAATTGTAGGTTTTTTCCCAGAAACCGAATTGGGAAGATTATTTTCCTTTGTACCTCTTTTCCCACTGGTTATGGTGGGACTGGTCTGCAGCATGATTAGGGCCCTGGTGCTCCCCCCACCCCCACCCCCGGCCAACCAGCCTTGTCCCACCTACAGGACATGTAGGTCCGCTCTTTCCAGCCTCATACGAGTCATTCTGGCGCCTTCTGTCAACACGCCCATCTTTTTAGGAGACAAGTGCCTTTCGCCATCTCGGGGCTTCCCGCTGGAGCTCACGAGCAGAGAGCTGCGGTGTACTCTGCAGGGCTGTATTCTTCTCGCTCAACTTTCCAGCTCACTTTCTCGCCGGGGACCTGATGTCTCTCCACTTTGGGAACCAAGATACAGCCAAGTCCGGAGGTTCCCAGCAGGGACATTAGAGGGTGACATGATGTTTAGCGTAAAGAAAGTGAGTTCCAGTTGGCAGGACTGTTGGGGTAGCTGCGAGGCCTCACTGCCACAGAGAGCAAAGTCACAGAGAAACGTGGTGGCTCAAGCCTTGGCCAAGTGGTATCCAGTCATTCTTGACAAAACAGCCCTGCTCCCGCCTTGGTGAAGAAGTAGGCACATTTCTCTCATAAATGCTCTTACACGTGGAACATTCCTGAAAGAGTTCAGCATTGTCCAGTTTGGAAGAGGGCCGGGGTGCACGGGGACCGCATTGGGGTGGGGGGGGGTGTAGCTGTGGTGCAGTAGGGCAGCCCCTGAGCACTACGACCAAGACAGGCACCCCTGAGACAGAACTTGTGTTTTCACAACCAAACCAAACCAAACCAAATCAAGCCAAGCCAAACCAAGCCAAGCCAAGCCAAACCAAACCACATTCACTGCCGTTGAGTAAATGTTGATTCATACCACAGGAGAAGAACCGCCCCACGTGGGTTTCATAGAGTATAAAGCCTCACACCCGCCCGCCCCCACCCCCAACAAAAGGAGCAAACAACGGTAAAAGGGGTCTTCAGTTTACCAGGGGATTAGCTGCTAAGGGTAAATTTGGTTCTCTGAGTGTGGGGTCACAGTCTGTTTGGGGGGGCAGAAAGAATGTGGAAGGAGAACATTTCCTGCTTGGGATCCTCCAAGACCGAGAGAGAGAACTCCGCGGGAGGAGAACACGTGTGATGCACTGAGCGTAGCTCCGATTAGAAAGCCACGAGTCTGCACAGGGCGAAAGGTGGTTTCAGACATCGGGGCCATTCTTGATGAGACCAATTACTTGGGCAAATTGATTAATGTTTTTTCAAAGGAGCACCAGGGGGTGGGTATGCCAGGTACAGCGTCACACGGCACTGAAAGCTGGACCTGGTGATTTCTGCTCACAGAGGATCTGGGTTCGGGAGGCAGCACATTAAAAGAAAGGGGAAGAAAAGTGGAAGAGCCGAGTAATAGGCAAGCATTGAAAACAGCCTAGCTTTGCCTCCTTCGACCTTGGCGCCTTCTTGGACAAAGTTGTTTACACTTTCCTAGGCTTCCTCATATGTTTAGTGGACATATGAATAATGCCCATCTCATAGAATTGTGGTTAAGATTAAACAAGATACTGTGCAAAGCTGTTAACAGAAAGCTGGCCAACAATAAAGGTTGTCACTGTCATTATGGCCTGGACTTTTTGACCCTTGAAAACTTTGTAGATAAAAACAAGATGCAGATTATAACTGTAGGAATGGAGCTGCTCATGTATGCACTTCTGGTAATTAAAAAAGAAGACAAGAAACCCTATAGGTTGGTCTATGTAGATAAATTCAGGCGAAGGGGGAACATCATATGGTCCTAAAATGATAAATAATGAGAAGTGGCACAGGCTTAGTCAGTTTGAGGCAGAAATAGGGTATTGCATATTCTAAGTGAAACCTGCAGAATATTTAACATGACCCAAAATTTGCATCATGTTACAATAGTCCCATGAGGAAAATGTCCAATGAATAAATGATTTTATAGTCAAATATGTTTGGGAGGTTTAACACACTATATACCTCCACCCCCAGGTTATCCCCCTTTGAGAGATTTAAAGACTCATATTTGTGCTTTGAAGGTCCCAAGAAATCCTGTAAAAGCAAAACATACCTATCTTAAGCGCTCTGATTTTGTTTCATCCATTGCTTTCCATATAGGTTCTCTGATTGAGAATATTTCTCTTAACAACCAGTAATATTTTCGTAGCATACCTCTTTAAGTTTATAAAGTTTTCAAAGGTAGGTATCTATGGAAGTAGATCGCAGATCTTTGGAAGTTATCACCATTATCATTATTATGGAAGGCAGATACTAAATACCCAACAATTACCCTTATAAAGAAACCTAAACTAGTTGAGCCCTTGTGAGCCAAGTCATAAGAAGACTTCAGACTTAGAGAAGGCGTAACCTCCAGAAATAGCTAGAACTGTGGAAAATAGTGAGAACCAAGAAATATGAAACCTGGTCATCATTAGCCATCATCACAGTGTGCACGGCACTGTACAAAGTCTGACTGTCAAACAAAGATGGTCATTAAGGGACACAGTCCCCGTCTCTTTGAACTCTTGTCTTCTCAAGCCTGAAATGTTGAAACCATGGAATTCCTATTCATCTGGGCTTCCAAGGAAGGCATTTCAGAAACTGTCGATGGCAAAACAAACACTTTTGGAAATACATTTGTGAATTCCTAACATTATTATTTCCAAATACCATTATTCAACTCCACAGAACCAAATGAAACAGATGTTTAGGGGGCTGGTTCTAGCTTCTCTTCTTCATAGGCTGTGACTTTGCAGCTCGTACTCAACTTCTTTATATATGTGGTTCCCCTCTTTTAGAAAAATTTACAGAACCCTTGCGGCCTTGATATTTTAGAATGATAGGGTTTCTGAATCTCTCATTATTGGAAAGTAAGGCCAACTTGTGCTATAATCTTAAGGATTGGATATTGAAAAGTAAATAACCTGATGCTCACAGGAAAACCACAGGCCTGAAGAAAGCAAGAGAGCAGGAAAGACATGGCACTTCACTTGCCAGCAGAAATCTAATGGGCCCCCCAAGAAAATCTTATAGGAACTTGGGATAAAAGGTGTTTTGTAGTTTAAATTCTAAGCATTCTGCAGAAGACTATGGATGACAAGGGAAGCCCCAAATCCATTTTGCTCTCACATGGATTAAGCTTCTATTGAATCCCTTTTGACCATGGACCAGTGATATGAATAGTCTTGCTTCCAGGCAGATGTATTGGAAAGTGGATCAATGCCCTCCCTTTCTAGCCAGCACAAGGAGGGGCAATGTCCCTTAGAGACTTGCCTGGGTGTGTCCTTGATGGAGTTCACCATCCTGGGAGTCACATAATCATGAGTCATGCTCTATGAGTCATACCTGCATGCTTTGGTCAGAAGGCCCTAGACAATGCTTGTAAGTTCTTCTATGTAACATAACGTATGTGTCCCAATCATATTCCTGTTTCTGCTTCTGTAGTCCCATCCGTAACCAGGGTATATTGGTCTGCCACCAATCATGACTTTGTGACCGTTTCCTTGGTTCTCCATGTCCTATTTAAGTGGCTGTGTGACTGTGAATCTTTGGATGCCATTATCACCTCATGCTCACGGTCTCCCTCACCTGAATGATTTGTCTTTGTCCTGTTTAAGACTTAGTAAATGTTCTCCTTTAATTATACTTTAGATCTGGGGTCTCTTTTCTACCCTACCAAGGGGTAATAAATGTTTTAGTATTAACATCACCAAAGGGAAGAAGACTATTTGATGATTATGGTACAATATGGCAATGATGTTTCAGACAAAGGACTAATCTCTAAAATTTAAGAAAACTTCAATACCTCAGCATGAAAAAAACACAAACAATCCAATTAAAAGAGAGCAGAGAATATGAACAGACACTATACCCAAGAAGATATTCAGGTGGTCAACAAACATGAAGAAATGCCCGTTAGTCATTAAACTGCTAGCATCAAGTCAATTCTGACTCATATTGACCTTACATGAGCAGTAGAACTGCTCCCTAGGGCTTCCAAGACTGTAACTCTTTACAGGAACAGATGGCCTCCTCTTTCTCCTGGAATGCAGATGGTAGATTCGTACTGCTAACCTTGCAGTTAACAGCCCAGCACATGACCCACTTTTCCACCAAAGATATAAATCAAAACAACCATGAGATTGTGTTAGACAGGGTTCTCTACAGAAACAAAACTCTGAAACTTATGATGAGAGAGAGAGAGAGAGAGAGATAGATAGATACAGCACAACGGAATATAACAGCTCATTAGTCCACACAGTAGTACAGAGAGCTCAGTTCAACCCACTTCTATGAAAGAGTTAATATACTGGAAGTCCTTCAACCCATTAGGGCTGCTCAGTTGAAGGTCAAGGAAGCAGACAGTTGAGTCTTCCGTAGAGCAATGCAGGCAGTTCGGCCAGAGGCAGCAAACAGCAGGGTGTGTCACCAACAGTCAGTCAGATGACAGGATCCAACAGTCCCAAGCTCAAGTGATGTATATACCAGCAACGTGGCGAAGCAGGTGTTGAAGGAACCTCAAGCTCTAGTGACACAATCCACGGGTTGGGTGTCCCACAGGTAGTGTAGCTCACAAGTTGAGGAAGAGAACTAGCTACGGCAACCAGATGCTGGTCCAATCACCAGAGAGCAAAAGAGAGAAAGGTGGAGCTTACCAAGCCATTTATCTCTTTGTCCTCCAATCAAACGGTGACCTTATTAATCCCATATGTTCTTATTAGCCAGGTTTGTACAATAAACCTACCTATCCAAGAGATATAAACTCACCCCAGAATATGTAACAAGGTTAAAGACAAAAAAATATAGGAAACAATCTTGCTGGTAAGGGTGTGTGCAAACTGGAAGTCTCAAACACTGCTACTGGGACATGCTAGTGTAGCGTGGTGCAAACACTGGAGAAGATATGGTACTTCTTCCAAAAGTTGGAAATAGAAATACTATATAATCTAGCAAGCCTTCTTCTTGGGATATATTCCAGATAAATAAGAACCATGACATGAACAGATATATGTACAACGATGTCCACTACAGGAATATACACAATAGCAAAAAGATGGAAACAACCCAAATGCCCATCAATATCAGATAAACAAACTATGGTATATACACAATTTGGGTTACTAAAGCATATGGTGAATCTGCAAAACACTCATAACTTGGATGAACTATGAAATAAATCAAACACAACAAAACAAATATTGTTTGATCCACTATTGTAAAAAGCCATGAAAAGTTTTTCATACTAAAAATATGTTTTTATGGTCACCAAGGGTGAGAAGGGAAAGACATATTACTGAATAAAATATATTCATGAATGTGATGAAGTATTTAGGGATAAAGTTATGAAAATGTCATAGACATAACCAAACAACTTGAGAGAATGAATCATTGGGTTCATTATCCTGGAGACTCTAAGGTCAATCAGCATAACATAGACCACAAAGATAATGTTGCATATCCTACTTTGACGAGTACTGACTGGGGACTTAAAAGCTCATGAGCAGCCATCTAAGATACAACTGATGGTGTCCCCGTGCCTGGAAGAACGAAGAGCGAAGAAAACCAAAGACACTGGAAATGGTTAGCCCAACAGAATACAGGATGACGGTCAGCCTTCTTAACCCCGATACCAGAAGAACTAGCTGATGCCTGGCTAACAATACCAACGGTTCTGAGCGGGATCATATTAGATGGTACTGGATAGAGTGTGTGTGTGGGGGAATGATCACATTAGATGGTACTGGATAGAGTGGGGGGTGTGATCATATTAGAGGGTACTGGATAGAGTCGGGGGGGGGGGGAATGTGGAACAGAACTCAAAATTATTTTTTTTTAAAAACCAAACCCACGCAAACCAAAAACCTCAAAACTGGCTGGATAGAGACTGGTAGAAAGCCCCTGAATGGTAGTCACCATTCAGGGTCTCACTCCCTGTTCTAGTCTGAAATGGAACTCACATGGCTCAGTTTTCAGCTAAACATATAGACAGGGCTATAAGGAGACTATGGAATATTGAAAGTACCATGGACTGCTAAAAGGACAAACTGTCTTGTCTTGGACAGAGTGCTCCTTAGAGGTAAGGATGGCAAGACTTCATCTTACATACTTTGGCTTGCTGTCAAGAGATCCAGCCTCTGAAGAAGGACATCATGTTTGGTAACGTACAGGGGTAGAACAAAGAAAGGAAGGCCTGCAAGGAGATGCATGACCCTGTGGCTGCAACAGTGGGCTCAAGCATGGGGACAATTGTGACCATGGCACTGGCTCAGGTGGAATTTCCTTCAGCGGTGCATTGGGTCCATCTGAGTCAGAACTGACTCCCTGGTGCCTAACAACAACAACAACACAAGGATAACAATAATTGTAGTGAAGTAGCTATACATTAGAATAATCACCCATTTCAGAGACAAAGGGCAGCAGGAACCTCAAGATACAGTTCAGAGGGAAAGCACAGGAAATGGAAACAAACCACAGGGAGGGAAGCGGGTTAGTGGTGTTTACTTTGTGGGGACTGAAATCGATGACCATAAAACACATACGAACTGCTGAATGGTAAATGGATCTGCCCTGCAAACCTTCATCCAATTCACAAGGAGAAGTTTTACGTTTTGGTTTGTTTTTCCGTTGAGTTCTATGAGGGGTGCTTCTGCCAGGTTCATTCTGTGGGAGAGGAAGAGGCTGGAGACGGTGAAGTCCTTAGCAACCTATTATAGTGACACCATTGTAAAGAGAAAATGTCTTGAACCTGAGGATAGATCAGACTAGAAAGACAAGTCAGGAAGACAGCCTGATGCAGAGAAAGGACACGTAAAAAGGACAAGGAATCAAAGATTACCTACTTTAAGTCTAAAAGACTCTGAGGGTGGTGGCAACTGACAGAAACTGGGAAGTGAGGAGGGCAGTTGGCAGTGGGGAGCTCACTCTCAGATGTATTTCGAAGACAGGTAGCACAGGGGACTGAGCATGGGATGACTCGGGGTAACTAAAAAGTCTGCTTCTTGCATGTGTTTCCTCTTTAATAAAATGGGGAGTTGATCTAGAATGAATCCTTAACATCCTTCCCAGCTTCTTAAAGGCATATTAGCGGAAGTAGACAGCAGACTGCAGAGATTAAAGGGCGTTCTTAGGTACTGGGACATTAGTTAGCTGGGCTTTGATAAATGAAACTCTTATTGACTTGTTAAACATTACTACTTTATGAAAACTTAGGCAATGACACATGAAGTAAAATGAATACAACCAAATAGAGAATAGAGGCCATTTACAAAATAATTTAAGAAGTCTAAAGTAAAATGTGTAACAATGAAAGTTAGATAAACTTTATTTACAGGAGCAAGTGGTGGGAAAGTGCAGCTGCCCCACAAATATGTCTTTCCACTTCTCTTAAAATCCTGCCTGGATTTACAGCATTAAAATAAACCCGTTGAGTATATTATGTATTGTAAATGAGTATTTATTTCACATTCAGCTGTTGTCATGCTTACTGGTGAATTAATGTACCAGGCTGACAACCAACTCACTCCTTTAAGGACAGGGAACTGAGGAGACACAATTTGAAAAGGGAGGAGGCAGCTAGTGCTTTGGTCTGTATGGGATTGCTGGAGCCATCCTATTCAACAACACACAGGTGCTTGCTATACAGCAGACATGGAATCGGTTCAGGAGATAAAACAACAGACCTGATTCATTGTACCAACAGGCTAACAATCCAGAAAAAGTGGACATGAGGGTGATAAGATTTGTGGAGTTTCAAAAAGTGAGATCAGAGACTTAAAAAAGCTTGATGACTATTTCTTTCCCTCATAATTTTATAGAGGTTTGGACACTGATTTAAAGGAAGGCTGCATTATTTTGTCCCCAGTGAATCTACCTAAGGGTCGTTAATATTTAAACGGGTAGGTTGGACACTTCCTAGGCTGAGTAATGACAGGTCATTCAGTGATGGTCCTTGGATATTAGTGAAAGCTTACTATATTGGAAATTAGAAAGCATATTCCTCAGAAACCCAGCTCACTGCCATCAAGTTGAAACTGGTTCATAGGGACCCAATAGGACAGATTAGAATCACACCTATGAATTTCAAAGTGGTAACCATTTATGGAAGCAGAAAGCCTCGAACTATAGACTGTGGTAAATAACCCAATACATATAGCACCACATATTATTGGCTATGAAATATATATTTTCCTGAATTTCCCTCAAATCACATCCCTCCTCAAAAAGATTGTTGTAACTATTTGCTAGAGTAGAAAGTCTCATCTTTCTCCCGAGGAGTAACTGGTGGGTTTGAACTGATAGCTGTGCTGTTAGCAGCCCATTACACCAGTAGGGTTCCCCCTGAGAATTTCACAGTATGTGAGGCTGTTGGTAGAAAATAGAACTGACAGAAGAAATGTAGAAGAATTTGAGTCCAAAGGATAACTGAAAACATCTTTAAATAGCAAATCAGAAGAGCATTTAGCTATCACCATAACTTCAAGTAATAGAAAGAACACTGAACTAGGGCTTACTTGACTTGGGAATTAACTCTGGCTCTTGTATTTCCAGCTGGAAGTACTGATACCTGCTGACATTGTGGGGTAAGTGTTGAACTGTTAACCTCAAGGTCAGCTGTTCAAACCCACCAGTCTCTCCTGAGGAGAAATTTGAGGCAATCTGCTCCGGCGAAGATTTGTAGCGCGAAAACCCTATTTAGGGTCACTATGAATCAGAATTGACTTGATGGTAGTGGGTTTGTTTGGTTTGGTTTATATATCAGAAAGTGTGGTACGTGCTTGACTTGTAACACGTTTAATGATCACAATCTACTGAGGTAGAGTCTATCATTCTCCTATTTTATAGGAGAGGAAATTTAGCCACAGAGAAATTAAAGTTACATAATCTAAGATTCATTAAAGCTTGGATTTGAAGGCAGGCAGTTAAACTCTACTGTCATGCTTAACCAGTGTGCTATTTAAGTTACTTGGTCTTTTTGGAAAGTACAGTGGACTGCAGAAGAACAAACAAATCTGTCTTGGGAGAAGCGCAGCAAGAACGCTCCTTAGAAGGATTGTCTCACGGTCTTAGACATGAAGACAGAGCAGTCTCTGGGAAAGGACATTACGCCTGATAAAGTAGAGGGTTGGTGAAAAAGAAGGCCCTAGACGAGGCTGACACAGAGGCTTTGAAAATGGACTCAGGCTGAACAGCAATCGTGAAGGTGGTGCAGAACCTGGCAGTGTTTTGTTCTACTGCTCATAGGGGTCCCTGTGAGCTGGAATTGCCTGGATGGGAACAAGTATTCTGGGACTCAGCTCCATCACTTAAATGGAACTATTGAGCCAGCCAAAGCCTAAATTCTCCGCTTGCTCTAAAAAGATTAGACTTGTAATGATACGAATTGTATTTATTATACTTATGCTTAATCTGTGTTTCTGAGTAGTCTTGGAAAACAGATACAGAGTCAAGTTTCTGAGAGATGATCTCATTTTCTAATCTTCACATGGTTTTCCATGAAGTTGAACCATGCATAATCTTTACTATTATACCAAGAATGCTCTTCATCAATGGCCATCTGTTGTCATTCTACCCATTCTTCAAAAGTCAACTACCGTGCAAGGCTACCTCCTCCAAGTGGCCATTCTCAATCTTTGGAGATTTAGAGCAAAGGGTTGTGCTTGGGAGAACTATTTGGTTTAAGGAAAGGAAGGAGCCCTGGTGGTGGAGTGGTTACAAATTGGGCTGTGATCTGTATGGTCAGCAGTGCGAAACCAGCAGCAGTTCTGAGGGAGAAAGACTGGACTTTCTACTCCTGTAAGCAGCTCTTCTCGGAAACCCACAGGGGTCACTGTGAGCCAGCATTGACCTGATGGCAGTGAGAGCTTTGAGGAGGAAAGGAATAGATGTAAGAAAGAAGAAAGGGCCCTAGGAGACACTAGAAACCCAGAAAGGTAAGAGAACAGCAACAACACTTTCATCACAGTTATGCAGAAGGTATGGACACCCTGAATTACAGGAAAGCTTGATGTTCCGTGGTGTTGGGCACTACAAAGCCTTCACGACTTCAGGCGACGGAGTGCAAATACCACTGGGCTTTCAGATGCGTCCTTCTTTCCCTGCTCTGGTCTGTATTATCAACACTCTATTATTACCTGGGGCCCTGGTGGCGTAGTGGGTTATGTGTTTGGCTGCCTACTGAAAGGTCAACAGTTTGAAAGCACCAGCTGCTCCTTAGGGAAAGAGAAGCTATCAGGTCCTATGACATGTCACCGTCTGGGGAACACTCAGGGCAGTTCTGCCCTGCCCTCTGAGGTTGCTATGAGTCAGAATTGAGTCAATGGCAGTGAGTTTAGGGGTTCTTTTCTGTCTGTATGATGGAGATTCTGACCCCTGTCCTTGGACCTCTGGTCTGTTGGTTTTTCTTGCTTTGTACCAGTAGGTGTCCAGTGGTGCCCGGCTAGTAGGTATGCAAAGAACCCACTGTCATTAAGTTGATTCTGACACATAGCAGCCCTACAGGACAGAATAGAACTGTCCATTTGGGTTTCTGACACTGTACATTTTTCTAGGAGCAGAAAGTCTCATATTTCTCTCTTGTAGCCACTAGTGGGTTTGAACTACTGGCCCAGTGGTTAGCAACTCAATGCATAACCTACTACACCAATCGAGCATGAGGCAAGGATTCAAAGCAATGATAAGTAGAATGTGCCTAGAGGGGGCAACTCTCCACACCTACCATAGGAACCTGGTTATCTCCTTCAGATGGACCAAAGTTGTGGTTCTTCTTGCTTGGGAAGGAAGACAACAAGTAAGATGACAAGAGATTCTGTGGAGAGAAGTAGAGGTAGTATGTGGGAACACAAGGAGACATGTGAGAGCCACAGAGCAAAGCAATCGTCTTGGTGCAAGCGAGTATAGATGGGGAAAAGAGAAACAAACAAGTCAAGTGGGAGGGGAAAGAGCAAGTGACTTGAGACTTGTTTGGAGGTTCTAGCAGGGGAGCGCAGCTACTCGTATACCCTTGACCGAAGGACGGTCTTCCTTCTCATCGGGGAAGGTCGTCCTCTTCAACCGAGCACGCAGCTTCGGGAGGGACGCACATGGAGCGGTGAGGGAGGAAGGGGACACCCGCCTAGCCAGCCAGATCAGCCGAATCAACCCTGGCGATCAATGGGGTGACAGATGTCGCAGCCAGATCGCCCTCACATCCTGAGCAAGTGACTTAAGATGAAGAATCTGAACTGTCCCTGCAGAATCCCACCTGAAGGGAGTCCCAGAACAACCTGTGCGCCCCCCCCCCCCCCAGTCTGCAGTGCTAGTTCCTTGCCATTGGACTCATGTCCACTCTTTTAACCCCTGCTCTGGTCCCTACTGTAGGGATTTTGACTCCTGTCCTCTGTCCTCAGGAGCCCTGGTAATAATTGCAGGTTGGGCTGCAAGCTGAAAGGTCACCAGTTCAAAATCACCAGCTGCTCCATAGGAGAAAGATGAGACTTTCGGCTCCCATAAAGAGTCATAGTCTTGGAAACCCACAGTTGCGGTTGTACCCTATTGGGTTTCTATGAGTGGGAATCAACTTGATGGCAGTAAATTTGGTGTTTGGCTTGGTCTTCTGTCTTCTGGTCTACTGGCTTCTCCTGCTTTCTACCAGTGGGTGGCCAAGAGGGATGTTGGAGGGTGGGAACAAAGACACCAGGTTGTCTCTTCCCCTCTCTCTTCCCCTCTGCTTCATTTGTGGTTCCCAATGAATAACCCTTTTCCTTGTTGCCTGGCAGCTTCCTCGATTTGTCCCTCTAGCCCTAGTGAGGAGTTGTTTTCAGGAACTGCCAATCTCAGAATTACCTCATCACACCCCCCCCCCCCCCCCCCCCCCCCCCCGTTACATTTCCACTTCTTCTGACATCTTTGTAACTAATTCGCTCTGTTAAAAGTATCACTATTGGATTATCTGGGAGAGAATTAAAAGTATCACTATTGGATTATCTGGGAGAGAAAACTTTTACTTTCACTTGGATTCATGGGAGTTCAAAGACATTCTTCCTCCAATGGGGTGAGAAACTGTACACTGAATGAGAGTGATACCCAGCCGTCCTGGGAGCCAGGCTCTACTTCTCCAGTGTTTGCAGGGAGAAATCCACAGTGGCGTTCGAGGGAGGGGAGACTTGTCACCTAGACATTGCCTGTAAAATGATTGTGTTCATGTCTAGTCTTTTGTGCTTTACTCTAGTCACGTCGAGCCCTTGGCCCTTGGCTTAGGGAACATCTTTAAAATTCAGTTTTATCCATCCAAGGATTAGCTCTAGAGAACTAATAGCTTGGAGTAGTTGGGAGAAAACACAGAGACACTGGAAAATTGGAAGGCCTTTTCAGTTTTTACAAGTGATTCCTTTGCAAATTGAAACCTATGAACTGGCTTATCTGGAGACCCGGAACTGCAGACATTCAAAAGCAAACTAAGTCATACCATTTCATGGCCCTCACACCCACAGCTGGGTAAAACCAGACTCCCTAAGAAGCCCACAATTTGTTGGGGGCACCACAGAGCAGTGGTGACTGGCCCTATCCACCTCCACCTCCCCAGGCCCGATTGATGTCAGCCATAAATTTGGATATGGTTGGTTACATGTTGGTCTGCGACCTGCAAGGTCCGCAATTTGAAACTACCATCAGCTCTGCGAGAGAAAGAAGGGGCTTTCTACTCCCATAAAGTTGCAGTCCTACCCTGTCCTAAAAGGTCCCTCTAAGTCAGCATCGGCTCCATGGCAGTGTCTGGTCTAGGTTTGCTTTAGCTCAGGGAGGCTGCACGGAGATGGCACACACGAAGTTACAAGGAACAGACTCTGACAGATCAAGGAAGGAACTATTCAACGAAGGGGCAGAAAAGAGTGGAGTCAAAATCCAGTGTGAAAAGACAGAGGCATTTGAGGTGTCGTCTGCATGGGGACTTAGGGGAGGTATGGGAGAGTGGAAAAGGTTGACAGGTGGAGGCCCAGCCAGCCATGGGAGGACGCTGAGGCTAAGGAATTGGGGCTTGAGGCTATGGTAAGTGGTCGGAAGATCCTGAGCTTCAATGGGGCAAGGTCACATCTGGGAAGGCAACTTTTGAGGGCCGATCTGATCGGAGGACAGATAAGAAACTGGGAAGCTGGCGGCTGGGGAAGGATCTGTGTGAGCCCCCTGGCAGCTTGAATCACGAAGCCTCAGCTTGACTGCTGCCAAAGGGGCCTGTCTGAGATGCAGCTCTCTCCGTTCAAGGGCAAGCTTCGGCCGTCTATGGAGGGAAGGGAAAAAGAAGGGGGCAAAAGGTGTCCCTTCTGGGGCTGCAGGAGAGGAAACCTCCACTCTGCGAAGTTTGCGATTTCTCCTTGCCAAGGTCGGGCCACTACAGGTGGGCGATCCGAGCCCTGGGCCAACGCGGAGTTCCACGTCGGTCCAGGGCAGCGCCGCGGGCCGAGCCTGGCGGGGCGCTCCGGGAACTGCGCGGCGGGCGGGCGGGCGGAGGAGGCGGGGCGGCGGCGGCGGCGAGGGGCCGTGCCCCAGTTTGTGTCCAATCAGGGAGTGCGGGCTGTGCCCGAGCCGGGCAGCACGCGTAAACAAACCGCGGCCACTCCCCCGCCCCTTCGGCGCGCTCGCCCCGCGCCCGCCGCCGCCGTCGCCGCCGCCGCGGGCTCCGCTCTCCGCTCTCCGCGCGCCGGCCGGGCCGGCCCCGCCCCCGCCCCGCCCCCCCGCCGGCGCGGGCTCCCTCACCTCCGGCCCCACGCGCGCGCGCACCACGCGCCCCGCGCGGCCCGCCCGGATCGTGGCCTCTGGAGAGCGAGGTAAGCGCGACGCGCGGGAGTCCCGCGCTGCGTCCCCGCCCCGCGGGGCCCCGGGAAGTTCCGGGCGTCGCTCTTGGCCGTTGGGCCGCGGGGGAAGCCCCAGACGCGGGCCCGGGCCGGCGCGGCGCCCCGGGGACACAAGTTGCCCAACCTGCCCCGGGCGCGGGCTCGCGGGATGCGCCTCCCGGGGGAGCGTCGCCGGGAGCGCGGCGGGGCCCGCGGGGCGCGGCGCTGGAGGCGCGGTGGGGCCCCGGGAGGGCCGCGCGCAACTTTCTCCTCCCCGCGAGGGGCGCCTGCCAGCTCCCCGCCGCCAGCCCCGGCCGCGGGCCCCGCCGCGGAGCCGCCGGCTCCCGGGCTGGAGGGAGCCCAGGAAATGTGTTCGAAGGAGCTGACGCAGTTGGTGACGCTCGCGGCTTCCTGACGGGGGACCTGCACCCAGGGAGGGACGAGCCCGGGCGCCGCGCCGCTTCCCCCCTCACCCACAAGCCCCGGAGTGTGGGTGGGCGCCGCGCGCCGGGGCGCCGAGGTCGGGGGGCCGCCGGCTCGGGGTGCGAGTATCTGCTCCTGGCCGGCGGACGGGCCCCGGCAGCGCGCGTCGCTTCCGTTTTTGATTAGCTCAGGTTATTATATAAGATGTCAGGGCGAGGGAAGAAGGCGCGTGGGGGGTTGGAGGGGGGTGGAGACCCACCTGTGCGACCTCGGCGCCCCCCTTGACCCGTAGTGGGGGGCGGGCATTCCCACCGGTCCCGTCCCCACCCCGTGAGCCCTCCGGACAGCGGCCCCCCGCGCCTTTTCTCCTCTCCTTGCCCAGGCTGGGGCTACACCTTTCTGGCTCCAGGCATTTGTACTTTGAAACATTTGTTTCGTAGTAACGGAGCGGAGTGTGCGGGGCAGGGATAGTACCGAACCGGTGGCCAGAGCTCCTGGGCGTGAATGACTCACCGCCCCGCGGGCCAGGCAGAGTGATTCATGCGGGGTACACGCGCGTCCTATCTGTGTGCTTCCGACCGGGGAAGAGCGCCCTTCTGCAGGGATGACGTCCGGAGAGGCAGGGGGCGGGGAGGGGGAGGCGGTTCTTGCAAAAGGGCGGCATTTGAGTCTTACGTTGTGTTGTTTCATTTCTTCCACAATAACCCCCAGGGGTGTCAGGCTCCCCAGATTTGTTAAAGGCTTGTTTCACGCTCTTGGAAAGGTTACATTGACGGAATGTGAGGAGCTCTGATTCGCTACAGGGCTGGGTCTAGTCTCATTCACAACTTGGAGTGTCTGGGGAGCTGTCAGGGTGCCCAGGACGTTCTTTCAGTGATTGCCATCGCTTAAGGACCCCTAAAAAGAAATGCCAGCAGGTCTTAGAACAAGTCACTCTTCAAATGATTTTTAGCCAAATCCAAAAAACAACCGTGAAATCAGACCTTTTCGCACTGATGGGTCTTAAAGACTAACTTGCCACGTTCGCACTGCACCCCACACCTGTGAGATCGAGAGGGAATTTTGCTCATGATGTACGGCTCAGCTCAAATGGCCAAAGGCCTTCTTGATCACCTCCAGTAGCTCCCTAGTTCACCCCACCTCCATAGCCCGATTTTACTTGCTTCATCAAACCAAAACCTAACTCACCGCCATCTAGTTGATGCCGATTTATAGGTCGGGGTAGAAAAGCCTCTGTGAGTTTCCAACACTGGAGAAAGGAGTAGAAAGCTCCCTTTTTCTCCCAAGGAGTAGGGTGGTGGTTTCAAACTGTCGACCTTGCCAGAAGTAGCCCAACTGTAACCACTACACCACCAGACTACCTGGTTATTTTGTTGACGAATTGTTGGAGTTCCATGTCTGTTGTTAGTTGTGTGGGAATCTGTCCAGATGCTTGGTGACCCCTGTGTGCAGCATAGAATTGCCCCCAAAGGCATTTCAAGGCTGGGACCTTTTGGAAGCAGATGGACAGTCCTAACTTCTGAGGTGCTCCAGGTGGGATTGAACTGCCAACATTTAAAATTATTACTGGGTTGTGGCTTTCAAAAAAATCCCTCCACGTTGATGAATTCAGAGCCTGGCATTAGTTGGTCACTATCATTAGTTGGATCAATGGTTTGTGACCCCTTAATTGCCATTGAGTAGATTCTGCCCTTTCCAGATTTCATGTAGGACTGTGTGTGACAGTTCAAATTCACAGCGAGACACAGTCTTCACTTACTTTTTATCGACTTCTTCCTCCTTTGTAGGAGGAGAGTTTGAACATCATTCCCTAAAGAAGTTTGTTATTGTTGTTGCTGTGTGCCGTAGAGCTCTGACTCACAGAGATCCTCTGTTCAGCACAGCGGGTCCTGTGCCATCCTCCCAACTCTTCTTATGTCTGAGCCCATTTTTGCAGCCACCGTGTCAATCGATCTTGCCAAGGTTCTTCCTCTTTCTCTGTCCCCCTATTTTACCAAGCATGGCTTCCTTTACCAGGGACTAGTCTTTCCTGATAACAGGACCAAAGTACATGAGACAAAGTCTCCATCCTTGCTTCTAAGGAGCATTCTAGCTGTACTTCTTCCAGGACAGATTTGCTTGTTCTTTTGACTGTCCATGCCCTTCAGTATTCTTTGCCATATTTCAAATGCACTGATTCTTCATCAGTGTCCACCTTTCCTATGCATAACTATCACATGTCAGTTTGCTGTATTGTGGTGCTTCTATGTCAACGTGTGTGCTTCTGTGATGTTAAGGGTTTTCAAATACCAGTAGGGTCACCCAAAGAGAATTGGTTTCAATAGAGCCTACAGATTAAGACCACTAGCAAGAAGAAGGAATAGGCTATCCACTTCTGAGGAACTAGCCATTGAAAAGCTTATTAAAAAGAGTTCAGGATTGAGGGGAATCATGACTCTCATTACAAGGAAGTGCATAACTTTATAAATTAATAGATGATTTAAAATAATATCCATTCATTGGGGAATAAGTACAGACACGGAAGTAGAAATCAGCCAAGTCAGATTCCCACGGTACCATGTCTCCACCCATATTTGAAATATAACGGGGCTTCAAAAAGCTAGTGGGAAATGACATTATCTTTTCCCTCCATTTTCAATGGTTTATTGGCATATAATTCATGTATCATAAAATGCAATAGTTCAAGCACATTAAAAAGAGCTGTACCATCATCACTACAATCAGTTTTAGAACATTTTCTTCAACCTTCTACTCATTATTACCTCCCCATTTCCCCGACCATTAGTCTGGTTACTGTCTCTATAGACTTACCTATCCTGGATTAAACATACAGAAAAACATGTAAAAACCAACAAACTAACCAGAAAGTAAAAAAGATTTAAAAACTCAATTGAAAAGAGAGCAGAAGATATTAAAAACTAGAACAAATTTAAATGGATCATAGGGAAGATCAAATGATAGGGTGTTAAATTTTAACCTGACGGCATCTGCAACAATCCATTTTCCAATGGATAACATGCATTCTGTATGTTAGTAAGCCTATTCACATCCCTGGTCCATGGTCAGAAGGGATTCTCCAGGGGCTTAATCCATGTGTATTTCCCATTCACTTAAAAAAAAAAAATTGAAACAGCTTTACAACAATTCTCAAGGAAAATCAAATGATAAGATACTACATTTTAACCCAACTACATCTGCCATAATCGACTTTACTATGTTCTCTGTCCGATAACAGGGCTATTCACATCCCTCAACTATGATTGTAGGGGAGTCACCGAGGCTAAATCTATGTTTGGACCTTGAAAATGGATTTTGGGCATCCTCTGTCATCCATCACCTCTTACAAACCAGGTGTTCACAATTTGACCTCTGATGCCATTCCCTCCTTTAGATTTGGATTTTAATTACAATCCTTTGATCAGACAGGCTGGTGTGCTTCTTACTTGTTGACGCCTCACTTAGATGGCTGTGCATTATCTTTTGTTTTCACTTCTCCACAAACTTTTGAAGCACCTTTATACTGACATTTCTGTGTTCCTCCCTCACCACTCCCTGGGTACCATCTTCAAATTCAGCTGCAGTTTGGAAAGGTTCATAGTAGGTAGCACTTAAGGGAAGTATTAATTTAACTAAATGAAGATAAGAATTATATCTCCCAGGAAGGCTTTTCTCTGATGATTTGTTGTTATTATTAGTGTTAATAACTTAATTTCCCAGAAGAGTAGATAAAAGGAGTTACTCAAATTGTATGTTAAACATCCTACTTGAATGTAATCATAAAGAATCCACTTAAAGTTATATGTCAGTGATGTAACAGCAGTTTTCATTTGGAGGATTATAAAATACTCTTTAATACATGTTATATTATTTGGAATAATAACTTTTGGAGGCAGATCAATCAGCGGCAATCACCTAGCAATGTTTTCAGAACTTCAGTCCTTCAAAATCACTGCTGAAGGAAAGTGGGCATCTAGCAGTCCCTTTCCATAAGAATAGCTGTGACCATTTTCAGAAGTATAGTGTCAAGAGTGAGTTCTGAGAAGATAGAATTTTAGCGATAAAAGGAACGTATGATCCCCTAATAAAATGTTTTTTTTTTAAAAAAAGGAAAAGCTAAACACCAAGTTTATATGAAAAGGAAGTAGGCCTGGATAAATAAGCACTACTAAAGAAGAAGAAAAAAGGAAACTTGAAATTGCTTTGCACAATTCATTTCTTTTATTAATCCCTTTCTCAAGGAAACTAAGGGGCCTCCGTGGAGATGATCAGTAAGCATCGGGCTGCTACCCCCAAAGTATATTGTTCAAACTTACCAGCGGTGACTCCGGAGAAAGATACGCCTGTCCTGCTCCCATGACAATTTCACAGCCCCAGAACCCTGCACAGGGTCACCGTGAGTGGGAATTGATGTGATAGCAGAGGGCCAGTGGGGGCAGGCAGGGGTGTAGAGTGCCGAGGAAACTAGACACAGTGAAGGCCTGGACTAAAACCAAGGCCCTAGATGATGCAGTTGGTTAACACACTTGGTTGCTAACCAAAGCAAGTTGGAGATTCAAATCCACATAGAGTCACCTTGGAAGGAAAACGTAGAAACTCAGCACAGTTCTACTCTGAATAATGGGGGTGAAGAGGGTTATCATGAGCCTGAATTGATTTGGGGGCATCTGGTTTCTGTTTTCTGACCCTGATTCACTCCCACTTTGTGCTCAAGTTATTGGGAGTCCATTAAGAGCTCCCCTAGGTGTGGAATGAATGGTTTCTGCCACTACTCATTAGTCAGCCTCTTCTCAACTCTCCGATATTATGTGTACTCCATTGTGCTTTTAACATCTCTGCATTCAACAAATACTTATTTAATGTGACTGGGAAAATGTACTTTATGTTGAAAAATATTTAGGAATTTAAAAAGAACAACAGGAAAACTCTTTCACAGACTAAAGTTTTTGACGAATGAGCCCAAATATAAGTAGAAATTAATCTTCAAATTAAATCTACAACTTATACAGTCACTAAGCTGTAAGAGTATTTAATTTTCATGCTTTCAAAATTTCAGCTAAAATTGCTTACAACTTGTTAATGTGCCTGCTTGCTTAGTTGGCATGAATCTCCACGGAAGAAATACTAAGAGTCCAGACATCTGATAGTTCTTGCTTCTGCTACCAGTGCCCCAAAGAAAAGCCTGGGTTTGCCAGCCAGACAGAATTGGGGCTACAAATCAGCTCTGCTTCTAATGTAAGGAAAGAGCTCCATGGCAAGTTACTCAGTATTTTTGACCATCAGTTTCCTCATCTTTCAAATGGGAGCCAGTACCACCTTCCCTAAGAATGGTTGTGAGCTGGAGTATTGTACACAAAGACCTCAGTGTAGGCTGTGGTTCAGTTAGTTGCTGTCTGGAGTTAACGTTCACAGTGGCCATGTGCACAACAGAACAGACTGTTGCCTGGCTGCATCATTCTCAGTCACTGCAGTGTTCAAGTCTATCCTTGAGTTCACTCAGCCAATCCATCTCACTGCAGGTGTCCTGTGCCCCTCTCGACCCTCTACTTTGCCACGTGTGTCCTCTGGTGATTGATCCTTCCTGCTGGCATGTTCAAAGCAAGGGAGTCAGAGTGTTCTGTTGTGACCCTTATGAAAACTATGACATGTCCAGTTGACTCATTCTCAGAAGTGGATCACCAAGCTTTTCTGCCTAGCCTGTCTTAGTCTGGAAATTGCCAAACCCTGGCTACCATGGTGATTCTGCTGGAATTTGAAATACTGAGGGCATGGCTTCCAGCTTCATAGCAACATGAAGGCCACCACAGCTTGACAAACTGATAGCTGGATGGTGGTCATGTAGACGTTTATTGTTAGGCGCTGCTGAGATAGTTCCTACACATTCCAACCCCATGAACAGCAAAAGAAAAATGCCATGCCCACAATTGCTGTTATGTGTGAGTCCATTGCTGGAGCCTCTGTGTCAGTCCCTCTTTTGGAGGGTCATCCTCTCTTTCGACAACTCCCGCCTGTACCAAGCAGGATGTCCTTTTCCAGGGACTGTTCCCCCCTAGTAACATGTCTAAAGTAGGGGAGATGAAGTCTCATCATCCTCTCTTCTAACAAAACATTCTATCTGTACTTTGTCCAAGGCAGATTTGTTTATTCTTCAGGCCACCCATGGTACTGCCAATATTTTTTCATCTTAATTCAAATGCATCAATTCTTATCAAAGTTTACTTATTTATTGGCCAGTTTGGACATGCTTGTGAGATGATGAAGAGGCTTACGACTCTATAATCCCTAAACTGGAAGAACTAGATGGTGCCGAGATACCACTACCAGTTACTTAAAAAGTATGCCATTAGAACGTTCTGTGTAGAATGGAAGGAAAGTGTGGGACAAAACTCAAAATCACAAGACCACTAGGCTTAGTGGTCAGAAAGAGATCAGAGGTACTCCTCTGACTTGGGCTCTCACCTTTCACAGCTAGACCAGAACTCACCTCCACGTTAGAATAACCAACCATTGAAGATCAAGAGGGGTCAAAGGTCAGAAGATTAGGAAAGAAAGAAGTATGGATACGGGAAACGGAGGAACTGGGATAAGTGATGGTACACTAAGAGCATTATAATAGCTTAGTTTAATCAGAATATGTATGCCAGCGATCTTCAAAGTTTTTAAACAGGGGGGCAGTTCACTGTCCCTCAGACCTGTTGGAGGGCCGGACTATAGTTTAAAAAAAAACTATGAACAAATTCCTATACACACTGCACATATCTTATTTTGAAGTTAAGAAACAAACGGGGCAAGACTACCCGGTGGGCCGGATAAATGTCCTCAGCGGGCCGCATGTGGCCCGCAGGCCGTAGTTTGAGGATGCCTGATGTATGCATTCAGGAAGGGGTGCTAACTACAGGGAACCTCAGGGACATTGGAGCAGATTATATAATCCTAGGTACACACCATGCATCCATTTCTACCCAAACCTTGGTGCACCACGCCATGACCTAAACATCATGATGACCTCAGTTGCTGACCACGCAGGCAGCATGACATCACACAGGGGCTGCGCCAGAAGACTTCATAGAGAGGTCCAGTTGAATGAACTGAGTTCTGCCCTGAAGCTGCCTACACCCTTTGGACTGAGGGCTCAGGTCTTCAAATGGGAGAGGAGGCAGAGAGTGGCAGTCGCTGGACCTTGTAATGAAACCCCAGCTATGGGGGTTGTCCAGTGAAAAGGGACCCAGCATTACCAAGCATTTGGTACCTTGATACCCCCCTCACAGTGACATGACAGGTTTTGATGTGTTGGGTAGGGAACTGCACATGAAATGAACTGATGAGGAAGTTTCCCTCGGGCACCAATCCCCATGCTTAGGGTACACAGAGCTCGATAGAGTGGGAGATCACACTGTGCCGGGCAGCAACTCATGGGTGGCAGCCCAGGGTGGATCTGTGCTGGTGTGGCTTCCTCATTCTGACAGTGTCCAGAGAGCTGTGTCACTGGGAAAACTGATGTCATCAGTGCAGTCGCCTTATACCCCAGGGGGATGATTGACAGTGCTGTACTTTTTTGTTTATATGGATTTTTGTTTTCCTGCCTTTAGCTTTTTTTTTTTCTCCCACTTTGTTTCTTTGATTGTTTTTTTATTTCCTGGTTGGTTTCTTGCTGGGGTTAATGTCGTTAGCCCCATGGGGTTCAGTTTTATCATAGGAAGACTGCCAGAGTAAATCTTGGTCGTGCGTATTCTATGGACAAGAAGATGGGTTCTGGGCTCCTATTTGACTTTAGCCCCAGTCTATGAGCCATTAGTTCTGATAACATGGCCCTGCTCAATACTTGCCTTCACAAAATGACCACTATAGATAGGGTGCTACATGAAAATGTGGTGAAGAGAGCAGATGCTGCCTGGCTATCAATTGGAATAGCGTCTGGGGTCTTAAAGGCTTATGTTCAAACAAGTACCCATCTAATCAAGAAGTCAACTAAGTCCACATACTTTTTTCTTCATCATATTTGAACTTTGTTATTGGCACCTTTGGATCACACAAGCTGGTTTACTGAAAGAAGTACACAGTTTGTGTGATCCAAAGATGACAATAACAAAATTCAAATATGAAGGAAAAAGTATCGGAGCTAAAATTGTGGATGCCTATGGAGGACAGTGGGAACTCAAAACCCATCTGCAGTGTGTCTAGTCAGATTAAGCCACTGGAAGATCTCCTTTAGCCCCAGGCAAAGGTCTGGAACAGCCTTACTATCAAACATAGATCACTGTCATCCTGATGAGACTGGGTCAAACTTGACACCCTTGGTTTGTTAACCTCCCTCTAAACCCAACCTGAATTTGTTCTAGGTGCAAGGGTCTCTTGCTTGTTCCATGACAAAAAATTCCTTCCCTGGCTTTTTTTTTCTTTTAAAAATCATTTTATTGGGAGCTCTTACAACTCTTATCACAATCCATACATACATCTATTTTGTCAGGCACATTTGTACATTTGTTGCCATCATCATTCTCAAAACATTTGCTTTCTACTTGAGCCCTTGGTATCAGCTCCTCATTTCCACCCCACCCTTCCTATCCCATCTCCCTCACGAACCCTTGAAAAATTTAAAAATTATTATTCTTTTGTCATGTCTTACCCTGTCCAATGTCTCCCTTCATCCTCTTTTCTGTTGTCTGTCCCCCAGGATGGGGGTTATATGTAGATCCTTGTGACCGGTTCCCCCTTTCTTTTTATTTATTTATCTACCTATCTATTTATTTTCCCCCTTTCTATTTTCCACCTTTCCCTTCCCCTCCTTATATCGCTAGTCTCATTATTGGTCCTGAGGGGTTTATCTCTCCTGGATTCCCTGTGTTTCCAGTTCCTATCTGTACCAGTATATATCCTCCAATCTAGCTGGGTTTGTAAGGTAGAATTGGGGTCATGATAGTAGGTGGGGAGGAACCCGCATTAATGAACTAGAGGAAAGTTGTGTGTTAATTGTTGCTATACTGCACCCTGACTTCTCACCAGCGACCCTTCTGTAAAGGGATGTCCAGTTGCCTACATATGGACTTTGGGTCCCCAATCCACACTCCCCCTCATTCACAATGATGTACTTTTTTGTTGTTGTTGTTGTTCTTTGATGCCTGATACCTGATCCCATTGACACCTCATGATTACACAGGCTGGTGTGCCTCCTCCATGTGGGCTTTCCAGCTAGATGGCCCTTTTTCATCTTCAAGCCTTTAAGACCCCAGACACTCTATCGTTTGATAGCCAGGCACCATCAGCTTTCTTCTCATTTGCTTATGCATCCACTTTGTCTTTGGGGATCCTGTCAGGAAGGTGAGCATCATGGAATGCCAGTTTAATAGAACAAAGTGTTCTTGCATTAAAGGAGTACTTGAGTAAAGGCCCAATGTCCATCTGCTACCTTAATACTAAACCTATAAATACCCCATCATATATAAATATATTTACATTTGTACATGCCTGTATTTAGACCTCTACAAATGCCCGTTGCCTCCTAGTTTTTTCTCTATTTCCTTTTCCTTTCCTCTTGTCCCACTCTCAAGTTCAGCCTTCATTTGGTTTTCAGTATTTCCTCTCGGTTACATTGCCTTTGATCAAGCCCTACCAGACCTCCTACACCCTCCTCACCATGGATTTTGGATCACTGGGTTTGGTAACAACCACTCCTTCCTCCCCGCCTTCCCTGGGTTTTTAAATATTGATGGAAGTCTTTTCTTTCTTGCCCATTGTTGATATTTTTATCTTTATATTATTATTGTTTTATCCTTACCACCTCATTTAATTTTTGTTCTTTATTGTTTCTGTTGGGATTACCAGTTTATGAAGCACAGAAGGAGTGGATGCAAAGATTTGTATGGGGATGTAGGGTATGGGAGGGGGTGAGATGGAGAGGTGAGGGGATTTTGGAGTAAACAGTGAAGGTGTACAAATGAGCTTTACACAATTGATGTATGTATGGATTGCAATACGAGTTGTATGAGCTCCTAATAAAATGATTTTTCAAAAAAATCAGTGAAGGCAGGAGGTGGAGGGAGCACTAGAACTGAATGTGGTTACTCAACTAATGTAAATGTGATTTAATCATGGGGCAGAGGAAGAAAGTGTTCTGAAATTGATTGTGATAATGACTGTACAATCTTTCTTGATGTGATTGAACAATTGAATTGTATGATGTGGAATATGGACCAATAAAACTGGGGAGGGGGAGATTATATGTGAATTGTTTAATGTAAAACTGAGACCTGCAATGTCAACTTTTACCTGATAATAAAAAAATTAAAACAAAAACAAAAATTACTATACCTTGGGTCAGGCACATTTTAGTCTTCAAAGTGACATTTTTGCTCTTTAACACTTTAAAGAGGGACTTTGCAGAATTTTTTCCCAATGAAACGCATCATTTAATTTCTTGTTGGCTGCTTCCATGGGTATTGATTGTGGATTAAAGTAAAATTAAATCCTTGACAAATTCAAGTTTTCCTCGGTTTATCGTGACATTTTTTATTGGTTGAGTTATAAGGATGTTTGTTTTCTTTACATTGAGTTGTAAAACCTACTGCAGGCTGTAGTCTTTGAACTTCACCAGTAAGTGCTGTAAGACATGTTCGGCAAGGAAGGCTGCGTCATCTGTTCATGAGCCATTTCCTGTCTTGAGGCTGTGTTCTTTTTCATTTATCTTGGCTTCTTGAATTACTTGCTCAGCATATAGATTGAATAAGTATGATGAAAGGACATAACCCTGGCATACACCTTTCTTGATTTTAAGCCATTTAAGTGTTCCCTCATTTTATTCAAGCAAAACCCCTTAGTCTGTGGCTATACAGATGCTACATCTTACTGCCATCAAGTTGATGCTGATTTGTAGGCACCCTAACGGCCAGACTGGAGTGGCCCCTCTTGGTTTCTGAGGCTGTGAATCTTTATGAAAGTAGAAAGCCTCATCTTGCTGTTGGTGGGGTTGATCTGCTGATCTTATGGCCAGCAGCCCAAATCCACTAAGCCACCAGAGTTCCTAGTCCCGGGAACTCAGTCAAATCAAACTCACTGCCACTGTGATCTTATAGGACAGGGCAGAACTGTCCCTGGGGGTTCGAGATGCTAACTCTTTATGGTAATAGAAAGCCCATCTTTATCTAGCACGGTGGTTCTCAACCTGTGGGTGGAGACCGCTTTAGGGGTTGAATGACCCTTTCACAGTGGCCGCCTGATTCATAACAGTACAAAAATTACAGTGATGAAGTAGCAACAGAACTAATTTTATGGTTGGGGGGGTCACTCCAACACAAGGAACTGTGTTAAAGGGTGGCAGCATTAGGAAGGTTGAGAACCACTGATCTTGCTGGTGGTTTCAAACTGCTGACCTTGCTGTTAGCAGCTGAAATAGGTCCTTATTGCCACTGAAATATGCCCATGGGGTGGGGGGTAGGGGTATAATCTTGCCAAACCTCCATTTTATCAACTGGAGAATTGGTGCTTGGGATGTGGTCAGGAAAGTTAGATGTCTCTAAGATCTTATTCAACTCTAGTTTTAGGAACCAGTAGAAAATGTGTGTTTCTCCTGCTGTTTTGTTTAAATAAAATCATTAATATAACTTTGGTTTAACAAAAGGAACTGCAAAATGATGAGTTTCAAGGTCTTCCTAAAACTTTGGAAATTTTAATGATATTAAGTACCCATTTATTCCTTCACGTGCTATATCGTGGTTACAGAGTTAACTTAAATGTTTCAACCTGTGGTTCACTTTCCTTTATACAAAATATTGTGAGAAGTATAAAGGATACTTACTGCCCTAATAATTAAAATACTCAAATGCTAGTCAAAAAGTCAGTGGTTTGAATCCATGGAGTGGGGTGGGAGATGGGGGAGACCTGTTGATTTCCTCTCTTAAAGATTACAGCCTAGGAAATTCTATAGAGTTACATTGTGTCCCTGTGAGTCAGAATCAACTCAGTGGCACACAACAATAGCAAAAGGAGTGTACGGATTAACCAGACAAAGACACCCTTTCTTTGAGAGGTTTAAAAACCAGGTTGGGAGCTTAAGGTAGCTAACCAAAAGCTATTTTATGTGGAGAACTCTGTCAGAGAGGAATATAGAAAAATGCTCCATGAATTCAAAGAAGAAAAACACTATGTCTAGCCAGGATGAAAAAAAAGAGAGAGAGAAAGACCTTAATTAGAGTTCTGAATGCAGCCTTAAAGAATTGGTAAGACTTCCGCTGGTAGATATGTGGAGTCTAGTTTACACTAATACCTGAAGGATGGAATTCACTTGAGGATGGAGGGCAGCATAGTTAGGCTGAGGTGCCTGGAGGCAGTGTAGTGGGAGAGAAGGCTGCATGGGAAGGGTAGGGACATGTGAAGTGTCTTGATCATCACATTACCGACACTAGGATTTATTTAGTAGGAAACCATCAAAGATCTCTTAGACTGAGAAATGATGTGATCAGATGTATGTTTTAAGAAGATTGATCTGCATCAGAGGAACCAAGAGTAGTCGCAGTCAGGAAGCTGTTAAATAAAATACTCTCCTGAAGAGAAGCAAAGATGCTTAAATTAGGGAGGGGGCAGGAGGCCGAGTGAGACACTGCAGAAGTAGGTGCAACAGGACTCAATGGCTAATTGGGTGTGAGAACTGAGAAATCAAAGATGACAGCCATGTAAATTAGTTGATGGCAGGAATGGAAAATAGTGATCAGGAAGAGCAACTACTAAAGCACCTGCCAATAGTATACAATCAAGTTTTTCTCAAGACATAAAAGAAGTTATAAATTAAAAAACTCTAAGATAAGAAAAGAAACAACTCAAAAAGTGAACCAAATATCTGAAGTGACATTCTTCTCTAAAGAAGAAATGCACAGCTGACAAATAAGGCTATGCAAAGATGTTAAAACTTATATATATATTTATGTATTGAATTGCATGCCCCTTCGTCCCCATACACACACACACACACACATACCTCCTTAATTAAATTGATTCACACACACACACACAAGGCATGTCAAAGTCTTAATCCATGTGGAAAGGCATCATGTTTAGTACAGGATAAAGAAAATGAGGACGATCCTCAACAAAACGGGCTCAGCCATAGTAAGGGTTGTGCACATGGCACAGGACTAGGCAGTGTCTGCTGCTCGTGTGCATATGAATTGCAATCAACTCACCACCAGCTAGCAAACAACAGCAGCAGAAGCGATGACACAGATGAAAAATCACCCATGGATGTAACATAGAGGGAAAAGGGGGAGATAAATAAAGCCAAGGACAAATCCGGATGTGTAGAGAAAGCTGGAAGCTGGGGGGGCCTGTAGCAGCATCTGAAATGGAATAGTTATCTGCAGCTAAAAAGGGAACAGCACAGCATTTGATTTGCTGGAAGGAAATCGGGAGGCAGGAGTAAAGCTGGGAGGTGAAGGAGCGGGGGGAAAGGTGGGGCATGCGAATCTGAGTGAAAGGGAATGAGGGGTTGGTAGTTTGATGACAGGCCTTAGCATTAGCCTCGAGGGAGAACAGTCATCCCCCTCTTAGAGCATTTTCCTGCGGCGACTAGAAAACTGGTGTCATTCTCACTGAATTTGCCAACTCCATATGGATCCTGGTTTGAGTGGGAGGCAAGTGAAAGTAGAGTGTTGATGGACTGGGCGAATGAGCAGGTGATGTGAGACTGGTATGTGTGGTGGCTAGGTCGACAAGCACAAAACAGGGAGAAATGGAATTGCGGATGGAAATCCTGAGGCTGGTAGTGAAGGGAAGGGCGAGGAACTTTCAGGCTATCAGATCATTATGTCGAATGGGTTCTGAGGGCTGATGAGAGTTCAAGTGTGGCTGAGCTTCAGGATGGAGAAATGGCATGGGCATGAGGTAGGTCATTGGTCTTAAGCAACCAAAGGGACAAAGTGGCTGTATATTGTCACTGTGTTTAAAAAACAAACAATGGAATACATTTATTAAAGCCTTCATAGAGTTGGAAAATCCTTAAAGATATGAGTCATTCCTTCATTTATAAACTAAACGAGCTAAAATATTTTCAGGGCTTTCTAGAAGGATCAAGACTTGTCCCAAACCACAGGTTATGATGACAGAGCTGGTTCTGGAAAGAACTCCCAAATCACTGAATCTTCATTGTCCTCTAGGGTAGGAGAAGTAATAAAAGTATAAACTGAATGAAATCTTAGAAATCCTCCCCACCAATACAGCTTGCCTACTATTTTTAGAAGACCAGCCTTTGTGCACATAAATCCCCCCAAAGAAAGCTGTGAAATAGAGTGCATGTGCTCTATATTTGAAGTCTGAAAGGAAAGTGATATTGTCTATGAGGAAACTCACAGAAAGCACCACTCCCCCCCCACCAGATTAGAGAGAGAGAGAGAATGAAATATTAGTTTTATTATTATTGAAGGCTAGATCAGAAGACATAGCTTGGTATGAAATCTAAATTGGGTTTGTGAATCCTCTAAACCCCAGTCCAGACTGGAACAACCCTTGTAGGGGGGATGTTTGAAGCTGCAGAACAAAAATACCCAGATTTCTACCTTTCTCTGTCCAGGGAGAAGGAGCTAATCCCTCATGCTGAATATCTTTGATAGAAAAACTATCCATTTGAGAACTGAGAAGCAGGCCTAAGGTTACCACCCACCAACCATCTAGAGAAGTATGTGTGTAGGGCATAGCAAGAGGCCAGGGGTAGACAGGGAAACTTCAGGATAGGGAAGGGGTGTTCTCCTTGGCATCAGTGTCAATTACTTATAATTTGCTTGACAATTACTCATAATGTGTCTGCATTTGAGTTGAAGTACTCTGAGTCGGTTGATATGTTGCTGAAGGGAATGAAATGGCCATGGACTGAACCTTAATCAATGTCACATGCATAGCAGGTGAGTCTCGGGCTTTATCACTGGGAATTTCAGGAAACTCACTAATGTCAAGACTGATGAGACTACCAGCTATGAGATTCTGTTTTTGAACTTGGAGCTGTGGAAAAGTGAAAAGTTTTTCTCTTCATAAAATGTTTTAGGAAACTCTTAATTAGATTGAGGGTACTTGGGATTTCTCTAGATTCTATCACTCCTTACACGACCTTATTATTTAGCTAAGTGTCTCAGTTTTCTCATCTATCACATGGGAGAATGTGACATCTGTTCTCTCTCTCCTAGGTGTTTGATGTGAAAGCTCTTTGAAAATAAGTGTTGTTTTGCAAATGTAAGATATCACTTTTATAATATAGGATTCAAGGTAAATTGGAAGTTAAAGACAGCCTTTTCTTTTAAACAAAGTGCTTTACATGAAACAGGAGTGGGCATTGACATTTAGGAGAACAATGGTATAAACCCTCAGGTAAGTTGTGTTCCTTCTCTTTATCCAAATCGATGTGTAATCCTGGCCAAGGCAGTGTGTTTTATGACGAATGTAATGATTTCTACTTTTTCATCTGGTAGAAAAGAATGAGACAAAACCACACTTGACATCCTGTAGCCACACCAGGGAAAGGAAGAGCAAGCTCCATATCAGCATCAGCCAAGGCTGATTGCTGTGAGACTGAGATTAGACATGTCTCATCCCACCCATTCTGAGAACTGTCTATCCCACGGCACCCTCTACTTTCCTGCTGGGTTCAGCAATTGGTTGCAGTGGCCACACAGACAGAACTCATGACCACGTGACTCATTAAGGAAGTTAGCAAGTTACAAATCCTCAAGATACCATTGTTCAGACAGGACAGCTTCTTTTGAGCCATGCCCACAGAGAGGCCTCTCTGCCACATGGCCCACTGAGCTTTGCTCTGCTCATGCAATGTTACAAAGCTCTTTTAAGGTGACAATAAGTGCCCAGGTTGGTATGCTACCCTGCCATAAGTCTCAGCTTGAAAGTACTCAGCTCTAGCTCCGGGGGTCATCAAACAATTAAGTACCTGGAGAAATCCCACTCCACAAGTCAGCCTCTTGGCTGAAAACAGCTTTCCTTGCTGTGGGGGCTGTGAAACCCCCCATTCTCTCTCTGCTCTGGCTCTTAGTTCTGCTGCTGAGACTCCTCCGCTGCTTCTCTGGGGTTAAAGTTGTCTCCTGGATCAAGGACGCTCAGTGAACAGGGACTTCAAGGTCCAAGTGTTTTTCTCTTTTGCTGGTGGGAAATCCACACTTCCTGCTTCTGAGAAGGCTCCTTTTATAACCGGAAGGGTAGCAATTAAAGTGACCTCTGTTAGAAGTCACTCAAAGTTTAACCATTTTATCCTACTAATTTCTTACTTCACCTTCTTACCTAGAACCAGGAAAACTGTCGTCTGCTGCAAGTTGGCAGAGAATATGGGTAGAAGACTCATATTAAATAATTCACTCCACTTCAAATCTAGTTATCTTTCTTTAAAAGAAAAAAACAAATACTATTATACAATGTAGCACATAGAGAAGACTTTTGAAATGTAAACATACAGATTAATGACTTATTATAAAGTGAATATTATAAAGTGGATATCCATTTAACTGTGACCAAGCTCGAGAAATAGAATGACCTGAATTTTCTTTTTAATGAACTCATAAGGCATAATACAAGGCAATTAAAAATATTAGCAAGGTAAATATTTCTTGAGGTGGAATTGGATCACAGGTGCAACATTAGGATTTTACTCAGATATGATTTCACTCCCACTAGGATGGCAGAGATTAAAAAAGAAAATAGCAAATGTTGGTGAGGATGTGGGGACAATGAAACCCTTGCTCACACCGTTGGTAGGAATCTAAGATGACACTGCTGGTGTGGAGACCAGTGTGGCAGGTCCTCACCAAACGACATGTAAAACCACCATGTTGTTAGCTGCCCTCAAGGCAGTTCTGACTGCTAGTGACCGCAGGCAGGACCGCAGCAAACACTGCCCGATCCAGTGCCATCCTCACAATTGTTCTTAAGTTCCAGGTCATTGTTGCAGCCACAGTGCCAATCCATCTTGTCAAGGATCTTCCTCTTTTTGTTGCCCTTCTATTTTACTGAGCGTGATGTCCTTTTCCAGGGACTGGTCTCTCCTGATAGCATGTCCAAGGGATGAGATGAAATCCTTGCCTCTAATGAGCATTCTGGCTGTACTTTCAAGGCAGATCTGTTTGCTTTCTTAGAAAACCATAGTACTTTCAATATTCTTTGTCAAACCATAATTAAAATGCATCGATTCTTCTTTGGTCTTCCTTCTTCAGTGTCCAACTTTTACATCCATATGAGGTGACTGAAAGGTCAGGTGCACTTACATCCTCAAACTAACTACTTTTGATCTGGCAATTTTACTCTTGGGCATATGACCCAAAGACTTGAAAACAGAGACTTTCACAACTGTTTATTTCAGCACTATGCACAATAACCAGAAAGTGGAAGCAGCTTAAATGCCCATCAACAGAAGAATGGAAAAGCAAAAGGTGGTGTGTACAAGAAGGGAGTACTTAGTAGGAGAAATCAAGTTTTGAAACATGCTACAATATGAATATAGATGGAGCAGAAAGACATTATGCTGAATAAAACCAGTCAATCAGTACGAGACAAATATTGTATGCCCTCATTATAAAAAGAAAAGAAAAGGCAAGTGCATAGAAAGCAAAGTTTGTCAGGGTTGCAATGGTTGGGAAGGAGGAAGAAGGGCCATTGACTGTGACAGAAATACCGCTTGAATTAAGGGTAGGGCTGCAACAGCTGATTATTGTAGTTGTCGGTACGTTGTACAGCTATAAAAAGTTGAGTTGGAACAAGTTGTGTGACAGATATATTGAAAACAGCGGTGGGTGGGAGGGGAGAGTCACTGCTAAGTCTGCTGGTTTATATCCCAAAACTTCACAGGTTTATTTTCTTGATTTGGAGGTTTAGAATCATGATTACAAGGGACACCCCTGGTTAATTGGCCAAATAGCATGTGTAGTACTTTTTTCCTACCACCTAGTAGGTTGTGCAGTACCTGATATCTTAAATGTGTACGCAGCCATCCAAGGCACAACCTGTGGTCTGTAGTAGGTGGAGAACCAGGCATAGAAGGAGAGGATGGAAGATGTGTCTTCTGACCTCCGTAAATGGCTGCTTTCTTTGCTAGAGACTTGGCGAATTGGATGGTACCCAGCTTCCATCACTGAACGTTTTCATCACAGATTCTATAGAAGAATTCTGTTGAAAAGAGGAGAGTTCAGAATCTCATGAACTCTAGTCTTCCTGTAGCCATAATGGTTGTATGAGCTCCTGAAGCTATTGTCCAGACTTCATTTTAAAACCATAAATCCAAAAAGAGGGGGAAAAATCTCTGGAAATCATCTTAAAACCAAATAATAGCTACTAGTAAAAAAAAAGTCTGAGCATTAAGAGTATATAAATTGATAACAGCAACTTGGGATATGAAACAGGAACCTTAGGGAGCAGTGAATGTACGTCAGTGGAGGAGGAAGGACTCAGAACAGGAGCGCGAGAATGGTGGCACAGTTCTAACAGTGTAACCAACATCATTAGGTGGTGCTTGTAGAAACGGCTAAATTGCTGTGTTTAGTCTCAGCGAAGTGGGAAGCAGGGAAAGGGGGAACCGATAGCAAGGATGACTGTATGACTCCACTTGAGGGGACCGAACAGCAGAATTGTAGGTGAAGGGATACATTGGATGGTGTGAGGTAAGTGTATATGTGTGTGTATTATATATAATGTAACAATGGGGTTCCTGTGGAGGTGAGTGAGGTGGGGGAGGGAGGGGCTAAAGGGGAGCTGATATCAAAGAGTTCAAGATGAAAGAAAATGTTTTGAAAATGATGGTGGCAGCAAATGTATAATTATGCTTGATTTAATTGAATTTTGAATTGTTATAATATCTGTAAGAGCTCACAATGACATTAATTTTTTAAATCCACCTGAAATTAATATGTAAAGAGATGAGAAGACATTGTATCCATCAAACAAGAATAGGTCCTATAAAAGTACTTAAAAAGTAAGAAATGATCTTAGAAATTAAAAAACAAAAATCGCAAAACAAAAACAAGATTCATTGGAAGGACCAGAAGAGACAAGGCTGTCTCACAGAGTAAAAATTAAAAAACAAAAGTTGGAAAATGAGAGAAGACATAATATTAGATGATTGCTTCAATAGGTATAAAATCATACAAGTAAGAGTTCCAAAAGAAGACTACAGAGAAAAGAGGAAGAGTTGAATTTGCCAAAGAAGTAACGTGCGAAATTTCTCAAATCTGTTGATTTCATCTTATCATGACTGACCACATGTGTACAGAGGAGTTAAGCTCGGTAGGGTTTTCAAGGCTGTAACCAGGCCTGTCTGTTGAGTTGTTTGTGGGTGGGTTTGAACTAGAAGACTACATTCCTAGATTAAAGAGTCCAACAAGTTTCCAGTAAGATGGCGAGAAACAAAACATGAAAAAAATTATAAAAGACATATCCCTGTAAATAAAGCACTGAGGAAAATGGGACTATCCTAAATACTGTCAGACAGTAAACAAATAGACAAAAAACCACAAGTCATGTGCCAAAAGTCTGGGAATTGTAATGACACAAGATTTCGTAATTGCAACACTGGAGTCCAAAGAACAATGTATTTTTACTCCCTTTAGAATTATGAGGACAATTATTTTTATCTAGAATGTCAAGTGTTAATTATCAAATGAATGGTTGAATAAAGATATTTTTAATATATTAAAGGTCCCCAAAGATATTTTCTGTGTATTATTTTACAGGAAGCTACTAAGTAATGTTTTATCTAAAGGTTAGCATAAACTAAGAAAGATTAATATATAGGACTTGGAAAACAGGAAATCTAATACAGGAGAGAGGCAGAAGAAGGCTCAATGATACCAGTAAATAGCAATTCCAAGATGTCAATGGGACAGCAGGTCGCAAAGGAAGCTAGTCCAGATCTGAATAGGAGGCTGGGGACTTCAGGAAGGAGCTGCAGTGTGAAAAACCAAATGGAGAGATAAGCTGATATATATGTATATAAATCATTTATTGGGGGCGCATACAACTCTTATCACAATCCAGACATCCATCCATTGTGTGTCAAGCACATTTTTACATTTGTTGCCCTCACCATTCTCAAAACATTTGCTTTCTACTTGAGCCCTTGATATCAGCTCCTCATTTTCCCGTCCCTCCCCACTCCCCCTCCCTCATGAACCCTTCATAATTTATAAATTAATATTCTTTTGTCATATCTTACACTATCTGATGTCCGCCTTCACCCACTTCTTGCTGTCCGTTCCCCAGGGAGGAGGTTATATGTAGATCCTTGTAATCTGTTCCCCTCTTCTCCCTCACCTTCTCTCCACCCTCCTAGTATCACCATTCTTACCACTGGCCCTGAGGGGTTAATCTGTCTTGGATTCCCTGTGTTTCCAGTTCCTATCTGTACCAATGTACATCCTCTGGTTTAGCCAGATTTTTAAGGTAGAATTGGGATCAAGATACTGGGGATGGGGAGGAAACATTTAAGAATTAGAGGCAAGTTGTATGTTGCTACCCTGCACCCTATTTGGCCCGTCTCCTCCCCGTGGCCCCTCTGTAAGAGGATGTCCAGTTGCTTACAGATGGGCTTTGGGTCCCCACTCTGCACTCCCTCTCATTCACAATGATATGATTCTTTTGTTCTTTGATGCCTGATAACTAATCCCTTCGACACCTCGTGATCATACCGGCTGATGTGCTTCTTCCATGTGGGCTTTGTTGTTTCTCAGCTAGGTGCCTACCTGTTAATTTTGAAGCCTTTGAGTCCCCAGACACTATATATCTTTTGATAGCCGGGCACCATCAGATTTCTTTACCACATTTGCTTATGCATCTATTTTCACTTCAGCAATCATGCCAGGAAGGTTAGCCAAAGTGTTCTTGTGTTGAGAAAGTACTTGAGTAGGGGCCTGCTGTCCATCTGTTTCCTCAATACTAAACCTATAAATATAGGTACTTAGATCTATTTTCCCCTTGTCATATATAAATATATTTACATATGTATATGCTTTTATTTAGATCTCTAGAAATGCCCTTTGCCTCCTAGTTCTTTACTCTATTTATTTTTTACTTTCCTCTTGTCCCACTATCATGTTCAGCCTTCATTTGAGTTTCAGGAATTCCTCTCAGCTACATTGTCCTTGATCCAGCCCTGCCATACCTCCTACACCCTCCTCATCATCGATTTTTGGTCACTTGTTCCCTTGTCCCTGGGTTTGTTAACACCCACTTCTTTTCCCCTGCCTTCCCCTCTTTCATGTCCCCCTGGAACTATCATCCTGTTCTCTCTTCTGGCTTGTCCATCATGCCTATCCCTTCCAGGTAAACATGCCACGACAACAATATGCACTGATACACGACCTAGCACAATGAAGCAACAATAGAAAATAAAACAATAGCTACAACAACTACAACAAAAAGGCAACAACAAGAAGACAAAACCAACCAAACAACAAACAAACAAAAAGCCCTATAAATAGTTCATGGTCTGTTTGTTGTCCCCTATGAGTTTTCTCCAGTATAATCTGATGGGATGCCACAGTCTATTTTTGGTATTCCCCAGGGGATTTCATTGCTCTGCTCCCCTTGCTGCTCTGTTGCATGCACCCGGTGTCTGACTTCAGCGTGGTGGGCTCAGGGTGGGCACAATTCCCGCTGTGTGTCACCAGTGTTGTCCCCCATGATGCCATGGGTCAGCAAGGAATGCAGTGTCTTGTAGTGGGGCCGGCCCTATGGTCCTCTCTGTGCATTGGCTGCTCTAAGCAGAAATATCGTCCTCAGGACTTGGTGGGCCGGGATGTGCTTTACTCTTTTTCCCTTTCCTCCTCGTTGGTCCTGTGTGCTCTGATCAAACAAGCCCCTCTCCTTGAGCTGTAGCTTCATTGCTGTCCTCTGAAGTGAATTCTTCAGGGGGTTGCTGTCCACTTAGTTGGTTATAGGGCTGGCCCCTCAGGCCTCTCTATTGGTTCCCGGCTTCATGTCCATGTGTTGCATTCATGTCTTGCAACACCAGTGTGAAGTCTGGTCCTTTTTACCCTGTGCAGATATAAACAAGACCCTCCCATTGGGTGGGTCAGTGCCCTGTTCCCCCGGCTACCTATGTCTTCCCCCGCCACTCCTCTTTAGTGGGCTACCATATGTATCCCTGAGTTTAGTCTGGCACCTGCCATATTACCTGGACCTCACCCCAGGGACATATGTATCCAGTAGCTCCTTCCATATGCCCTTTTGGGATTTTTTTAAACTTACCTCAGGGGACTCATGTTGTACTTGTCCTTTTGTGCCTGGCTTACTTTGCTTAGCATGATTTTCTCCAGGTCTTCCCATGCAGTGATGTGCTTCATGTGTTTTTTAGGGATGCGTGATACGCCATTGTAAGTATGTACCACAGTTTTTAAAATTATTGATTCAGGAAACCTAACAAGTGAAAAACGAGGCAATTATAAATGCTGGAAAGATTAAAAAGTATAAAAAGAAAGAAACACAAGAGCAAAATTGGCTCCAAAGATGATAATCTCCATAGTTCATAATGTAACTCATTTGTGTACTTGTTAATAGTGTAACTGCTGTAATAGCTACTCCACCGTGCCGTGACATAAAGAACAGAATGAACTGATTTTCATCACCCATGACAGAGAGTTCAAAGCACATACTTCAGATCAATGTTGCCTCTGCTCCATGAAGCCATGCAGGTTTTGGATGCCTTTTGTATTGTTCTCTTGTCCTCTGCCATCCTCTTAGGTAGCGCTCTCATCTATTTAGTCACAACTTGGTCACAAGATGGTTACAGCCTCACGTCTCACAGAAGGGGGCAAAGCATGGAGAAGCAACGTTTCAAAGTCTACCTCACATTTACTCATATTCTAAGAATTTGCTCACATGGCCACACCTACGGATGGTATTTAAAATATTTTAACAACTGATAGTTCAGCCTCTGACTAGACAGAGCTTCCGTCTGCTACAGAGTAAGAGCAAACCCTGGACACTCCCTGCTGGGCCACATTTTAACCCTTTGTTTGCCGGGTTAGGGTGCAACTGTAGACACTGCTTCCAGGAGAGCAAGAGAGAGCGGTTTGAGCAACAGCTAGACCTGTTTTCAAAGCATCACAGTTACAATTGGGACTGTTTACTAGACTATACAGACTAAACATTAGCCCCTGGCCATATCCAGGATCCCTGATGGCAGAGTGGGTTACTCATTTGACTGCTAGCTGCAGGATCAGTAGTTGGAAACCATCCGTTGCTCCTCAGGAGAGAGATGAGGTTTACTAATTCCGGAGAGATTGACAGTCTCAGAAACCTAGAGAGGCAATTCTGCTCTTTCTTGTATAGCGTCGCTACGACTCAGATTTAACTCCATGGCAGGGAGTTGCGCTTTGGCTTGTACCATATCCAACTGCAGCAAAAAGGGGCAAAATATTGGCATCACTATGTTAAGAGAACAGAAAGGATAAATCCAATATAAGATGAGCTATCCATAATTGTATTAATTATTAAAATATGAAATTCAAGGTACTTTCGGGTCTTCAGAAAGTTCATGGGAAATGTTCATTCCCTTTTTGAAGCACCCTTATCTATGTGCTACTTAGGAATGACACTGTTGTTAGTAAGGTTACAATTCATAGCAACCCTGTGTAGAAGAGGGGAAACATCGCCGGGTCCCGCACCATTCTCACCGTGGTTGCTGCCACGGTGTTAAGCTGTCTGGGTGAGAGTCTCCCTCTTTTTTGCTGACCCCCTACTTTACTTAGCATAAGGTCCTTTCTCAGGGACTAGTCTCTCCTGATAACCTGCCCCAAATAAGTGAGACTGAGTCTTAAACCATCCTTGCAGCTAAGGAGCATTCTGGCTGTACTTCTAAAACAAAATTTGTTCTTCTGGCAGTTCACGGTGCTATTCTTTGCCAGCACCATAATTCACATGCATCAGATATTCTGCAATCTTCTTTATTCACTATCCAACGTTCGCATGAATATGAAGCTGCCACAGCTGCTCTGATGTGTCCAAGGGCTCTTGGTCTCAAGAATCAACGAATGGACTCACGAACCACCAGAGAGCAAGCAGGCAGAAAGCTTATTTGGAAAGGCCAGAAAAGCACCTGACTCAGCAGGGGGAGACGAGGGTCACTTGCCACTGAATGAACTCTGTCTAGGGACTTTTATCAGGTGTGGGACACTGGTCTTTCTGTGTCTTCAGGTTATGAATGAACCAGTCTTGGGTCTGGTCTTATTTCTCAGGTTCAGCCATAAACATGGTCAAGTTCTCTCCGTGGCTGGGTCTTGCAGTTTCATGGACAGGGAGTAAGCATGCAGTGGGGTCAGCAAAAAGGGTCTTGGGTTTGCTGACTTCAGAAAAGGTGTCAGATGCTTGCAGGCTTAAGAATTAAATTGTCTTAAACCTCTGAAACCGTCCCTCCAGACATCCGGCTGCTCCCATTGCTTCTGGCCTGCAGACCTCTTTTCCCTCAGTCGACCTGGCTCTCCATCTCCTGTCTCTCGGTGGGATTGAAAATATCATGGCATATTTCAGAAGAACAAGCTATAAAATACTCTCTTTGATTGAGGCTTTTCCATGTTTTGTCTAGTCACCATTGTTTATTTGCTTGCTTCATGTCTGTGTTTTCTATGGTGTTCTGTATATGAAATCCAGAATACATGCATCTGTAGAGACATTAACAGGATTTATAATTGCTTAGGGCTATGGCAGGAGAAAATGGTGGTGGGGAGAAATGGGGTGATAACAATAATGAATATGAGAAGAAAATATTCTGAAATTGCTTGAGGTGATGGTTGCACAAATCTTAATATGATTGAACTACTAAATTCCACGACATGTGAAGTATATGCCAGTAAAACTATTTGAAAAACTAACAAACAAAAACTGTAAAAGCAGTTTTTGTTTCTGGGAAGTAGGTATGAGGGGGAATGGAGAGGTGAGACAAGGTACTACTGTTTGTCATTTCAAGCCTGGCAGTGCTATTAGAACTTTCAAGCAATTTGAGTGGGTTACTTTAATAAAAAATGATTAAGAAAAAAATGATAGTAAGTAGGTTGGAGAATGATATGAATGAATCCTGGGTTCAAATATATATATATATATATATATATATATATATATATATATATATATATACATGGATTGTTAACTTCCATGATAAAAAGGGAAAAGGCGACATTGCCCTGGGGCCAATTCCAACTCAGAACGACCCTCCAGGACAGAGTAGAACTGCTCCCGGGGTTTCTGAGTCTATAAGTCTTTACAGAAGATACTTGCTCACCTCTCTCCTGAGGAGCTCCTGATGGGTTTGAGTTGCCAGCCTTTCAGTAAGCAACGAAGTGTTTAACCACAGCACCGAAGACTTATGTGATTTGGACACTGGGTGAACTACATAGGAGGGAGTAGCCCCCCTCCCCCCAAACTGGAATTTGTTCCTCCCAAAGGTATGCATTTAAATTATTTTAGAAAATATCACCTTCTAAGCACTCTCCGTTACACTTAATACGTCTGTCAAAATTGCGATTCCATTCTTGAAACATTTTTCAAACTCGTTTGGATGGCTGTGTGATTCCAGTCTTGGAAACATTTTTCAAACTCATCCGTTTGGATGGCCAACAGCCGCACCAAGCTCGTTTTTTTCTTCATCTCTTCTGTGTGGTCAAATTGCTGTTCTTTCATGTCCTTCTTCATTCAAGGAAATCAACAGAAGTTGCACAGAGTGAGGTCAGGTGAGTAAGGTGCTTGGGGCAAGAGAGGCATGCTGTTTTTTGCCAAAAGATGACTCACTGATATGGCTACATGAGCAGGTATGTTGTCATGGTAGCAAAACCAGTTCCACATCAGCCACAAACCTGGCCTTTTTTAGTTGCATACTGTTATGTGATTTTTTCAGAACCTCTAAATAGAATGCTTGATTAACAATCTGCCCTGGTGGAAGGAACTCCAAATTAACTATCCTTCTCACATCACTGGATGAGCTTTTCTCAGACGAGATGATGATGGCGTCTAACACTGGCTTGATAGATGTTTGCTTTCAAGGTCATAAGAATAGCACCAAGTCTCATCACTAGTAATGACCTTGGGGAAAAGTCTGGGTCACTTTGGAGCTGTTTTCAAAGCACGGCGTCTCCACTAGATGATCTTTTTCCTGGTCAGCCAGAACCAGGCACAAATTTCTTAGAAACCCCTAAATCGGCCAATTTTGCAGTGACCAAACGAAGTTCAAGCAAAGCCGCTTTTACCAAAAAAAAAATTCACTGTGTCCAGAGAGAGCCTTCCCAGGCGATGCATTTCGGTACACTAACAGAGTGAGTTGCTCGATGCTTGCCTGACAGGAAAAATGTGTACTATGTGTACTTGTCTAGTTTTTTTGGGGGGTGGGGTGGAGGAGTACCCCCTTGTATTTTTAGTCTGGTTCTTTGTTTTGTTTTAGCATCTTAAATAAGTTTCATGATTTAGTAGTCACACTCTGCTGAGAAGGATTTCCTTTTGTATTTGGTCCTCAGTCCACATGATTAGTGATTTCTCCATATCTGATATAAATCCCTCTCTCGTTTTCTTTAGCTTTGTCACTTTAACTTTACAAAGTTGCTTTGAGGCTTATGGTGATTGTCAGGTGCTACATGCCTAAACCCCAAGCAGTAGCTTTCACTGATTTTCTATCTTTGTGTTATTTAATAATCTTTGGTGTAATTTCTATATTGGTAGTTCTCCTTTACCTGTTGCTGCTGCTTTAACTAGCACTGGTTTTGCTGAATTTGGGAGCCAAGATTAATTTCATATTAAGATTTTCAAAGGAAAATTAAACACTAGAAACCCATGAGATCTATCATACATGAAATTGGATGCTGCTGCCTATAGGTAGAAGGCTGTTATATGTACACTGTAATATGGTAAACTTTTTTTCAAGAGAAAGTAGAGTACAGTACACAATCCAGTGATGTGGGTGCTTATTAAGACTATCAAGGCAGATGTATATGCACTGTACCCTTACGAGCCTGGCAGCAGAATTACTTTGTATTCACAAGACATGAGATACATGTGTTGTGTGCTGGAGGTAGTTCTGTTCACTACATCCAGTTCACTGACCAGAATTTCTGCACTCTGCAGTAATCATATGGGATCATGGGTGTATAATATGCAGCCAGATATTGCTCAGACATTATGCAGCACATGTCTGTGTATAAAAAGTTAAGGAACAAACATTGTTCATTTCAAGATACAACCCTCCCCTGAAACAGTGTTTCCAGTTATTACCATCTCAAAATAATTTGGGGGATGTATTTAAAAATTCAAATGCCCAATCCTTATTCTTATTTACAACTCAATTTAAAGAAAACAGAAATCCTCACAACTGAACCGATAGGTAACATCATGATAAACAGGGAAAAGAATGTTGTTGTCAAGGATTTTCTCTTTTTTGGGTCCACAATCAATGCTCATGGAAGCAGAAGTCAATAGATCAGTGGAAGTATTGCGTTGGGTCAATCTGCTGCGCAAGACCTCTTTAAACAAACCAACAAATAAAAACCCATTCCTACAGAATCAATACCAACTCATAGTGACCCAATGGAACAGGGTGGAACTGCCCCTGTGAGTTTGTGAGACAGTAACTATGGGAGCAGAAAGCCTCATCTTTCTCCTACTGGTGAGTTAGAACCACTGACTTTGTAGTTGACACCCCATCCTAACCACTTTGTCACCAGAGCTTCTCAAAACTTTTTCAAAGTATTGAAAATCAAGGAAGTTACTTTAAGGACTAGGCTACCCATTCATGCTATTTTCAATCACCTGATATGCATGTGAAAGTTGGACATTGAATAGGAGAGGTCAAAGAAAAATGGATGCATTTGAATTATGGTGCTGGCAAAGAATATTAAAATTGCCATGGTCTGCCGAAAGAACAAACAAATCTGTCTTGGAAGAAGTACAGCTAGAATGCTTCTTAAAAGCAGGGATGGTGAGACTTTGCCTCAGATACTTTGGACATAGTATTAGGAGAGACCAATCCCTGGACAAGGATGAAGTGCTTGGTAGAAAGGCTGAAAAGGAAGAAGGCTCTTGACACGGCGGATTGCCAAAGTAGCTGCAACAGTGAGCGCAAGCCTAACAGCAACTGTCAGGATGGCTCAGGACCTGCAAGTGTTTTCGTCTGTTGTACACAGGGTTGCTATGAGTCGGAACCAACTTGATGGTACCTAAAAACAGCAACATGGGTGGGCTCCAGAGAATCAGAATGTTCAACACCTCTCCTGGCGGCTTTAGTGTACAGATCTAATCAAGTAGTGAATACATTTTTGTTTCTGTGTCCCAAATGTCTCTGATATGCTTCCTCTTCTATCCTCCTTCATCACTTCTACATTACATCAGCTCTTCTCTCGCAGATCTGAACTAGTACGCTCTATTTTGAATCAGAAGAGTAGGAGAAAAGAAAAGGGGCGACATGGGGGTCATTTTGACGATCCACGAATAATGAGAATGGCTTCAAAAAGAGTCAATGTTTGCTTCCTTCTGTTTTACAGAAACTACTTAAATTAATTGTCTCATTATGAATTTCCCATGGACTAATTTAAGAGCTCAAGGAAAATTGAACTTAATAACATTTTGTTATTCTTTACCTTCAGTGTTGCCGCTTGAGCCTGAATCAGCTACACCACCAGATTACCCTCAAGGTCTTTGATCTCCTCTGGGTTTTGCCCTGGGCCCTCCCACCTGTGCTCTACCAGATATTCACCAATAGTCGCAATTCCAGTGTGCATATAGGATCATAAACCATTTTTACAGCTCACCCGCCGGTGTTCAATGAAGAAAGACTTATAAAGGTGATTAGTTATATATATATATGTTAATATGCACATAAACATTACATCAAATTCAAACCAAGTCCTCTGCCATTGAGTCAAATCCAACTCACAGTGACTCCGTAAAGCTTTATAGGCAGCCATCGTCATCTTTTCCTGTGAAGTAGCTAGCTGGTGGGTCTGAATTATTGTCCTTGCAGTTAGCAGCCCAATGCCTAACCCACAGCACCAGCAGGAGTATATGTGTACGCACACACACATCTGTATGTGTACTATAAATCTGCATGTGTGTATACATTGCAGGAGCCCTGGTGGTGTAGTAATTGCATATTGGCTTGATATCTTCAAGGTCAGCAGTTTGAAACTTACAACCTCTCCTTGGAGAAAGATGGGGCTTTCTACTCTTGTAAAGAATTTCAGTCTAAGCAAATGTGGTGAAGAAAGCTTAGAATACCCAGCTATCAAAGGATGTAGCACCTGGGATCTTAAAGGTTGAAGATAAACAAGTGGCCATCTAGCTGAGAAGTAGGAAAGCCCATATGGAAGAAGCATACCAGCCTGTGTGATCATGAGGTGTCGATGGGATCAGGTATCAGGCATCGAAGACCCAGAACAAAAAATCATATTAATGTGAATGGGGGAAGGGCAGAGTGGAAACCCAAAGTCCATCTATAGACAATTGGACATCTCCTTACAGAAGGGTCATAAGGAAGAGACAAGCTGGTCAGGGTGCAGTATAGCACAGATGAAACATACAATTTTCCTCTAGTTCTTTAATGCTTCCTCCCTACCACTATCATGATCCCAGTTCTACCGTACAAAGTCGGCTAGACCAGATCATGTACACTGGTACAGATAAGAGCTGGAAACACAGGGAATCCAGGACAGATAAACCCCTCAGGACCAATAATAAGAGTAGCAATACTAGGAGGGTAAGGGCAAGGTGGGGGGCCGGGGGGAAAGGGCGAACTGATCACAGTGTCCAACCTCCTCTTAGGGGAATGGACAACAGAAAAGTGGGTGAAGGGAAACGGTGGTCAATGTAAGACATGAAATTTTTTAATAAATTATCAAGGGCTCATGAGGGAGGGAGGATGGGGTAGGGGGAAATGAGCTGATACCAAGGGTTCAAGTAGAAAGAAAATGTTTTGGAAACATATGTACAAATGTGCTTGACACAATAGATGGATGTATGTATTGTGATAAGAGATGTATGAGCCCCCAATAAAATGATTTTTTTTAAAAAAGAGTTCCAGTCTTAGAAACTGACAGGGGCAGTTAACTGTACCCTGTCCAATAGGTTTCCTATGAGTCGGCATCCCCTCGAGAGCAGAGTTTGGTTTGGTTTTATGTGTATGTATGTGTGTTCACAAATAGTTTCCATGGAGCCAAAAGTAGCGCTGTGTTCTACTGGAAAACTGGGAAGAGTCGAATCACCAAGCTTTTGGTTAGTAGTGGAACACTTAACCTTCCTTTTCATCCAAGGACTCCAAAGGAATATATGAACCAGGCCAAATCCCAAGGCCTGAGGTCCTGTTGCACTGGACTTGAGGTTAAAAGTATTTTGTATACCTAAAAAATAATAATTTTTGTTGTATGACTGAGATTAATAATTTAGACTTCAGGAAAAACTTGTTTTGTCCTTAATCTTACTAACTTCAGCCCGTTCATGCTATCAGTAATGATCACACAACTCCAAACCAATGTCACTGTCATGGAGTCGCTGCTCACTCAGAGCAACCGCCACAGGACAGGGTGAAATGGCCCCTGTGAGTTCCCGAAACTCACTCTTTGTGGGAGCAGAAAGCCCGACTTTCTCTCACGGAGCATCTGGTGGTTTTAAACTGCCGGCCTTGAGCACAGCCCAACGCATGACCGCTGTGCCACACATAACATTGAAAACATTTTTGTGCCTTTCCCACTTTGAGTCCCTCATCGATTCAGCCACTCTCATGAATTAAGTGTATAAGTGATCTACTCTCAGCTGCTTCACATCAAGCCAGTGTCCTGCTCCATAGAATGATAGGACTCACCTCTAGCTATCTTTTGGATATCTAAGGAGCTGTCCTATGTGTTTCTGCAGATTCATTTACACACACACACACACACACACACACAAAGTCAAGTATTAGTTGAGGAAGGACTCTTATTTCATCAACAAATCATATTTAGAATCTGCTGCAAAAGATCTCTTTAAACTATTAAAGAGCAAAGATCACAGGTTGAGGACTAAGGTGTGCCTGACTCAAACCATGGCATTTTCAGTCACCTCATATGCATGTGAAATCTAGACAACGGATAAGAAAACCTGGAGAAAAATGACCGTGTTTGAATTATAGTATTGGTGGAGAATATTACATACACCACGGGCTGCCAGAACAACACATAAACCTGTTTCTGAAAAATAACCAGAATGTTCCTTAGAAGCAAGGATGGTAAGGCTTAGTCTCACCAAGTTTGCATGAGTATCAGGTGGGACCAATTGTTGGAGAAGAAGATTGTGTTTGATAAAGTGGAGGGTCAGTGATAAAGAGGACCACCCTGAACAAGGTGTACTGACACAGTGGCTGTAATGAAGGGCACAAACATCACAGTTCAGAGGATGGCTAGGAACAAGCCCTGTTGTGTTCTGTTTACATAAAGGCATTGTGAGTCAGAACTGAGTCAACAGCACCTAACGACAAGAGTTAGTTCAAGATTCGTCTAGGCCAGTGCTTCTCACAGGTTAATGCTTATTAAAATGCATTAGAATATAACATTAGAATGCATATTCTAATTCATCTGGCTCAAGTGAGGCCTGAGATTCTGAATTTCTAACAAGCTACCAGGGGATTCTGCTTGTCTTTAGACTGCATGTACAGATGCAAAGTTCTGACTGATGGTTCTCAAGCCTGTTTGCACCTTGAATTGGTTAAGGATCTGGCTCGAGCATATGAACTCAGGGATCTAGTCTTTTAGTCCTCAATTGAGGACACAATGCCTGCCACATTGTAGTATACTCGATAATAAACAAGATATTTCTCTGTTAAGTTGTGAGAACCTACACTTGCTGGGACAGGAGTCATTTAGAAAATAAATATTACTCGGCATGGTATTTAATGAAAATAGTACTACTCTCATTTTTCAGTCTTATCTACCTTTACCAACAACAGCCATATGCCTACAAGGAAGATCAGTTAATAAGACTGGTATTCTAACTTATGTATACTTCACCAATGCCAAAGATAAAGAAATCGTGATGATTTTTACTGATTTCTGCAGGTTGGGTAAGACAAACTTGAAAGCAAAGAAGGATCAGTTAATGGAAATATAGCCTTGGTTATTAAAAACATATATATATACACACACCAGAGATAACATGATAGAATTTTGAAAGTGCAGTGACTTCTTTTCATTGAAGATGCCTTTTGTGTACAACATAAATTATGACTAACAAGCGATCTCACTGGACGGAATGCACAAGATTGTCTTCATTTGTGGGAAGAGTTGGTGGAGAAGCTCAAAATCATCAGGCATAACACGGCCAGGGGTTTATTATGGAACATATCATCAAGTGCTCATATCAAGTTGAAGACAATTAAAATAGCCCATGAGAGCCACAGTCAATGTTGAGTGTATCCCACCTGGATGTACAGACAATCTCAGGAACAGGTTTGATGAATTGAACACTAATGACTAGAGACCAGATGAGTTGTGGGTGACATGAAGAAAGCAAAAAGATTCGGAAGACCAAAATGGATGCCAGAAGAGACTCTGAAACTTGCTCTTGAATGTACAAGAGTGAAGGGAAAAAATAATTAAGTAAAAGAGCTACACAGATGGCTTCAAGAGTTGCTCAAAGGGACAAAGTATTATAACAAAATGTACAAAGACCTGGCATTAGAAAACCAAAAGGGAAGAACATGCTTGCTATTTTTCAAGTTATAAGAACTGAAGGACAAATGTAAATCTTGAGTTACAGTATCGAAGGATTCTTTTTTGTTTGTTTTTTAATCATTTTATTGGGGGCTCCTACAACTCTTATCACAATCCATCCATCCATCCATCCATCCATTGTGTCAAGCACATTTGTACATTTTTTGCCATTATCATTCTCAAAACATTTTCTTTCTACTTGAGCCCTTGGATTAAGCTCCTCATTTCCCCCCTCCCTCCATCATGAACCCTTCATAATTTATAAATTATTATTTTTTCATGTTTTTCACTGACTGCTGTTTCCCTTCACCCACTTTTCTGTTGTCCATCACCCTAGGAAGAGATTGGACACTGTGATCAGTTCACCCTCCCCCCTACCCTTACCATTACTCTCCTAGTATTGCTACTTTTATTATTGGTCCTGAGGGGCTTATCTGCCCTGGATTCCCTGTGTTTCCAGCTCTTATCAGTACCAGTGTACATGCTCTGCTCTAGCCAGCTTTGTAAGGTAAGAACTGGCATCATGATAGTGGTGGGGCGGAAGCATTAAAGAACTAGAGGAAAGTTGCATGTTTCATCAGTGCTATTCTGCACCCTGACTGGCTTGTCTCCTCCCCTGCAACCCTTGTGTAAGGGGATGTCCAGTTGCCTACAGATGGGCTTTGTGTCTCCACTCCACACTCTCGCTCATTCACAATGATATAATTTTTTGTTTTTTGATGCCTGTTACCTGATCCTATCAACACCTCGTGCTCACACAGGCTGGCGTGCTTCTTCCATGTGGGCATTGTTGCTTCTCAGCCAGATACCCGCTTGTTTATCTGCAGGCCTTTAAGACCCCAGATGTTATATCTTTTGATAGCTGGGCACCATCAACTTTCTTCACCACATTTGCTATCATGTTGGGAAAATGAACATCATGGAATGTCAGTTTAATAGAACAAAGTGTTCTTGCATTGAGGGAGTACTTGAGTAGAGGCCTAATGTCCATTTACTACCTTAGTACTAAACCTATAATATAGGCACAGAGGTCTGTTTCCCCATCATCATATATAAATGCAATATTGAAGGATTCTAAGGACAAGATATCGAATGCCATTGGGAGCATTAAAAAAAGATGAAAAGGTATAGGAAAAAAATCTTGTCAGTGTTCAACCATTTCAGGAGAGAGCATATTTTGAAGAACTGATGATACTAAAAGAAGAAGTCAGTGCTGCCCTAAAGGCATTGATGAAAAGCAGGGCTCCAGGAATTGATGGAATACCAACTGGGAAGTTTCAGTAAATAGATGCAATGCTGTAAGTGCTCACTTGTCTATGCCAAGAAATTAGGAAGACAGCTACTCAACCAGCTGACGAGAAGAGAGCCATATTTGTGCCCATTTCGAAGAAATGTGAAAATTATCAAATGATTCCCTTAATATCATTTTTCTGACGAACATAAAAAATTGGTGGGAGCAGCCTATTGACAGGGAACTTCCAGGAATTAAAGACAGATTCAGAAGAAGTTTTAGAATGAGGGATGTAATTGTTTAGGTCAGATGTATATTGACTAAAGGAAGAGAACACTTGAACGATGTTTGTGTTTTACTGATTATGCAAAGACATTCCGTTGTACGTAGCATAACAAACTATGGACAACATTGAGAAGAATTGAAATTCTAGAACACTTAATTGTGCTCCTGTGGCATGTGTACAAACATCAAGAGACTGGTTTTCAAACAGCATAGGAAGATATCACTTGTTTGTTTGTTTCAAAATCAGGAAAGGTGTGTGTCAGAGTTGTATCTTTTCCCTGCACTTATCAACGCTTTATACTGATCAAATAATAAAAGAATCTGGATTACATGAAGAGGGATGCTGCATTAGGATTAGAGGAAGACTCATTAACAACCTGTGGTATGCAGATAATACAATTTTGCAAACTTGTAGCACTCACTGATGAAGAATCAAAGACAACTGCCTTTATTATAGGTTGCAACTCAGCGTAAACAAAACCAAAATCTTCACAACCAGACAAATAGATAATATAACAGAGTAAAGTCATCAAGGATTTCACCTTGCTTGGACCCACAATTCACATCCATGGAAGCAGCAGTCAGGATGTCAGACAACATATTGCACTGGGCAAACCTGCTCAAAGGCAGTGTCACCTGGAGGAATGAGATGTGACTGACACGCACCATCATATTTTCCTCACTCATGGGAAAACTGCGCAGTGAATAAGGAAGACTGAAGAAGTGGTACAAGTGGCTAATAATACTGAGTGTGTTGTGTACTACCAGAAGAACAAATAAATCTGTCTTGGAAGTAGCACAAGAATGCTCTTTCAAAATGAGGATTGTGAAGCTTAGTCTCACTTACTCTGCACTTGTTACAAGTGGAGAAGGACGTCATGTTTGGGAAAAGTGGAGAGTCAGGGGCAAGAGGAAGGCCCCCAAAAGGGTTGGACAAAGTGGCTTCAACAATGGGCTCAAGCATAGCAGTGGTTGTGAGATGGCCCAGGATTCTGTATTTCATTTTACATACAGGATTACTGTGAGTCCGAAGTGGCTGGATGCCACCTAACAGTTATAACAACCCCTACAAAAATGGAAAGGGTCCCTGGTAGTAGACTGGTTGTGAGCTTGGTCATAATCTTTAAGGTCAGCAGTTGGATACCACAAGCTGCTCCAAGGAGAAACATGGGGCTTTCTACTTCCATAAAGAGTTACAGTCTTGGAAACTCACAAGGGCAGTTCTACCTTGTCCTATAGGGTCTCTATGAGTTAGCATCAACTTGATGGCAGTGAGTCACCAAAAAAGAAGATCCAAGAATAATTGACACGTTTGAATTATGGTATTGGTGAATGATATTGAAGATATACGGCATGAATTTCCAGACGAACAAATCTCTCTTGAAAGAAGTATAGCCAGCATGCTCCTTTGACGGAAGGACGGTGAGATTTGTCTTGCATACCTTGGATGTGTTGTCTGCTAGGACGAAACCCTAGGGAAGGATGTCATGCTAGGAACAGTGGAGGACCAGTGAAAAAGAGGAAGACCTGCAGGGAGAAGAATTACGCAGTGACTTCAGCAGTGGACTCCAACATGGCAATGATTGTGAAGTTGGCACAGGACTAAACTTTTCGTTTTGTTGCATGTAGACCTGAGTGAGTCAGGTGACTAGATTGCACATAACATCAACATCCCTATCACATCCAAATTAAGAAGACCCTACCAAATATGTATAAATACATATATACGTACAGAGATACTCAGTTTCTTATTTCTGATGTAATAGCAATACCACAAGTTGGCTTTCAAAAACAAAAATTTATTTTCTCACACTTTAAAAGTTTTAATTCAGAGCACCAGCGCTAATGGAAGGCACTTTTTCTGATGGCTGTGGGAGATCCTAGTCTCCCAACATTCATTCCAACCTTGGCATTCTTCGTGTGGCGTCTCTCATCCTTCTGTTTGCCCTTGACTCGGTAGTGATTAATCTTAGGACACAAGTTATACCGGTATGGCCGCAGTAACATAACAGTGAAAAGCAAAATAGGATGGTGTCTAATGAAACATTCTATTCGGTAAATGATTGGCTTAAGAACTTTCCACTTGCTTTAAATTTAGATATGAATTATTGTGCTGTTTTACATTCCTGTTGCATAGTGATTAAGATTTTGCACCTATTTTGCAGATACAAATCTGCCCATAACACAAGTATAACAAATAAATGTACATATATGAGAGTGAAGGAAAGTTAGAGATTGAGAAGTATGCATAAATATTAACTATCTGGGTACCAAACTTTACGGAATCCTGTACAGCACACCCCGCTTATCTGTTTTCTGCCAGAGACCTCCTTAGTCAGTAAGAAACTGGTTAAAATTCTAAGAAACACATGAGCCAATATTGAACACACCTATACTTTCAAGTTATATTGAAGATTTATGCATACAGTAGTATATATATATGATTATTGGTTGTATGGAAACACTTGGAAATTTTAACTGTGGAAACAAGTCCATATAGTTTATATATGAATAAGACTCGTGTAGAAACTAGGATACTTTTCGGCGGTGAATAAGTGTTGGGCTGCTAACCACACAGTTGGTGGTTCAAGCCCACCAGCTACTCTTTGGGGGGAAAAGATGAACCTGTCTGTTCCTATAAAGATTTACGGTCTTGAAAACCCTATAGGGCAGTGGTTCTCAACCTTCCTAATGCTGTGACCCTTTAATACAGTTCCTCATGTTGCGGTGACCCCAAAACCATAACATTGTTTTTGTTGCTACTTCATCACTGTAATTTTGCTCCTGTTATGAGTGGGGTGACCCCTGTGCAAGGGTCGTTTGACCACTAGGCTGAGAACCCCTGCTGTGCACGGTTGCTGAGAGTTGAAATGGACTTGATGGCAGTGGTTTGAGTTAGGGTTCGTTTTCTGAGAGAATGCTTCCATGTTTTTCCTGAGGAGGGAGGAGGCTTGAGTTTGAGTTGTGATGTACCACTAAAAGGCTGTGGTGTCAGGCAATCGGCCTCACCTCTCTAAGCTTTAGTTTCTCCATGTATAAAACATGAGGCTTGGTCTAAATTATTACCAAGGTCACTTTGAATCATCTGTGATTCTGGAAAGTTATGACACACGGCCTGTAACCATGGTGAGGAAAGTTGATTGGTGACTCCAAAAATAGACGTATTTTCTTCTGCCTAACACTGATGCTCTCCCATTGAATAAGTCACTCTGTGTTTATTGCCTTAATAAGCCAATTTGCCCATCTTTTTGTTAATGCCGAGTGCTCAAAAGGGCATGAAAAATTGTCTTTAAAAAACTCCAAGCCAGCTCTTGCTTCTTAAATGCAGATCTGAATTATTGTGCTGTTTTGCATGCCTGTTTGTAGGTATTCAAAAAGCACAAGGTGGTGATTTGGTAAATATAGAAAAGATTTCACATCAGTTCCTGCTGTCTTTTTTTGTTTATGTGAGAACCCATTCAAAACATGTCTTATATATTCTTCTCCTAAAATATGCTTTCTTTCATTTTTCTTTTGCCATTCTGCTGGAAACATGCCCATATCTGTCAAGTTGCTAATACCTAGCAATTTTTTCCTAGATTCTTATCTTGGCATTTTGCTGTTTGTTTTCTATTAGCATATAGGTAAATTAGACAGGTGCCATTATTTTTCCCCCTATGCTATGTTATTCTTCATGTGTTACCCCTTAAGCCTGTTGATGCAGTGATGTTCTCAAGGACTCTCGTTGAAGCACTCTGAGGTTGCAGGGTTGTGGCCCTTCCCTGGGGACTCCCCCTTGTCTGGAATGACCACCTGAAAGGAAATATTGTGCCTATCACAATAGTCAGAAGCAATCTTGCTGTCTGTGAGCTTTCAGGCTGGGTCCAGCCCTTTGAAGCATAGACTTGGCTTGTTAAATGAACATTTTTAAATGCCTAAAGAAAAATATAGAAATTTATTTTTCATTGCTTTTATCTTGTAATAGTCCTGTATCCAAAGTATCCCATCCCTGACCAATGTGTGATAGTAGGCTACAAGTTCACATTCAGTTAGTCAGCTACAGGGGAGCGTCTGGAGGCTCTGTCAGTTCTAAGGGAGAGTCCTTGTCCCCTGTCAGCATTTGTGGTGCAAGTGTTCCCTGGAGATCTGAGAACTCTGGACCTGACTGCCCTCTTCCCCCTGAGTCTAGTTGGTTCTCAACACAAGGACCTGGGACTAATGGAGGGGCTTTGTCATAATAACCCTTACATCACAAATGTGTGAGTACCCACAGAATGTTTAGAAGCAAATGTGGTGAGACTGCATTTTATGTACGTTGTTAACACTACATTTTATGCAGTGTTATCAGGAGGGGCTAGTCCCTGAAGAATGATTTCATGCTTGGTAAAGTAGAGCAGATGTAAAGAGGATGAGCCTCTAAAATATGGATGGACAGTGTGGCTGCAACAGTGGGTTTGAACATGGCCGTGACTGTGGGGATAGCACAGAACTAAGCGGTGTTTCATTCAATTGCACTGGGGTTAGAAGTAACTCAACAGTACCTAAAAATGAGAAGAAGTTCTATACCACTGATTTTACTTCTCTGGAGAACTCAGACTCAGACTGTCTCTTTTTTATTCCCTTAAAGCTTTGTCCTCTTAGCTCCTCCCATAAACTGGCTGATGGCACGCAGTAATCTTCACCTTCAGTTGGTCAATGTCAGTTCTTGTGTTATGTTAGCAAACCAGTAGGGTTGTTAGTTTTACTACACAGGCATCTGTAAAGATGTCTATAAAACATTGATGACAACTTTTACCCATTTATTTTCTGTCCATTTTGAGACCAGAGTACTGCTCAGGTCAGTTTGTTATGTTTGTATATATGGGTGATTGCCTAAAAATAATATGCTCTTATTTTTGCAACAATAAAAATGAACAATTTTTTAAAACTTTTAAAAATTGGGGCTCATAAGGCTCTTATCACAGTCTGTACATACATCAATTGAGCAAAGCACCCTTATACATTCGTTGCACTCGTCATTCTCATAATTCACCTTCCACTTGGGTTCCTGGAATCAGCTCGGTTTCCCTTTTTATCCCCCTCCCCCTCCCTTCCCGATCCCACCCCTGGTCCCTTGATAGTTTATAAATAATTATATCTTATCTTACACTCTCCGGCATCTCCCCTCACCCGCCTCCCTATTGCCCATCTCCCAGAGAGGAGGTTACACATAGATCTCCGAGATCGGTTCTCCCTTTCTACACCCCCTTCCCTCCTGGTGTCGTCACTCCCACCGCTGGTGTTTAGGGGTTCGTCTGTCCTAGATTCCCTGTGCCTCCAGATCCCCACTGCACTGCTGTACAATCTCTGGTATAACCAGGTCCGCAAGGCAAGGTAGAATTGGGGTCATGATGATTGGGAGGGAAGGAAGTGTTCAGGAACTAGAGGAAGGTTTTTAGTTTCATTGTTGCTACACTGAACCCTTAGTGGCCCATCTCCTCCACACTACCCCTCTGGAAGGGGTGTCCAGCTGTCTACAGATGGGCATTGGGTCCCCATCACGCACTCCCCCTCTTTCACGATGATGTGATTCTCACCACCACCCCACTTTTGTTGTTGGAGACCTGGTCTCCTCTGCCCTTCACGGTCACCTATGTTGGTATGCTGCTTCCGTGTGGGCTTGGTTGCTTCTGGGCTAGATGGCCGCTTGTTTGCTTTCAAGCCTTTAAGTCCCCAGACGCTATATCTCTCAGTAGCTGGGCACCATCAGCCTTCTTCACCACACTTGCTTATGCACACTTTTGTCTTCAGCGATTATGTGAGGAAGGTGATCACATAATGATTGTTTTTGTTCCTTGGTGTCTGCTACATGGTTCATTCAACACCTTGTATTCGCTTAGGCCGTGTGCTTCTTCTCTGTGAGCTTTGTTGCTTCTGAGCTAGATGGCCGCTTATTTGCCTTCAAGCCTTTAAGACCCCAGACGCTATATCTTTTTGATAGCCGGGCACCATCAGCTTTCTTCACCACGTTTGCTTACACACACGTCTGTCTTCAGTGATCATGTCGGGAAGGTGGGTATCCTGCAATGACTGTTTAGCAGGGCGAGGTGCTATTGTATTGGGGGATTATGCATGAGGAGGCCCAATGTCCATCTACTACCCTACTACTGAACCTATAAATATATGCATATAAGTCTATTTCCCCCATAATCATAAATATATTTACATATGTACATGTCTGTATTTAGGCTTCTCTGTATGCACTTTGCCTCCTACTCCTTTCCTCTATTTCCTTTCGCTTTCCTCCCGTCCCATTACCATGTTTAGCCTTCATTCTGGTTTCAGTAATTCCTCTCAGTTACCTTGCTCTTGGTCACTCCCTACCAGTCCTTCCCTCCCCTCCCTCCTCTGGTTTTGAACCACTCGCTGTTCTCTTGTCCCTGTGTTGGGTGACACCTCCTCCCTTCCCCTACCTCCCACGCTCTCATGTCCCTCCAGGACCGTTGGTCCTGTTGTTTTCTTCTCTCATTATTTGTCCAACCTATCTTGTCTAGGTGGACCTGCTGAAATAGTAATATGTGCATACAAATGCACCCAAGTGGCACATAAGAACATGGCTTTGACAGAAGCAACATTGACATGCTGATAAGCATAAAAGCCACTAACATACAAAATTTACAAGGTAAAAAACAAAACAAATTAAAAAAAGATAGCAAATATTAAAAGAAAAATTGCTAGTAGTTCAAGGTCAGTTCGTTGGCCTTTAGGAGTGTTTTCTAGGTGTAGCTTGTGAGGTGCCACGTCCTGGCCCGAAAGTCCATCCTTTATACTCCCTCGGGATCCCTTTGCTCTGCTTCCTCCGCTGCTCCATTGCACGCCCCCAGTGTTTGCCTCAGTGTGGCGGGGTCAGCTCAGTCACACATCCCCCACTGTGTCTCAGGTTCTGTCCCGTGTAGGGCCATGTGTTGGTGCAGGATGTCGAATCTCATAGTGTGGCCAGCTGAATGGTCCTCTCTGTATGATGGGCCCTTCTAGCTGGTCTATCGACCTTGGGCTTGGTGGACCCAGGTGTACTCCACTATGTCCTTTCTCCTTCTTTTGTTTCAGCTTCCTTCTGGATGTGGTGTGGTGGGTCAGTTCCTTTCCCACTCCAGACGATCTATTTTTGTTTTCTGTGGTATTCCCTTCGAGTGTGGGGGGGCCTAATTCTGGTTTGGGCCAGCGTGTCGTCCAACCTCTTTGTGTAGACCTCTGTACTTTGCGTTGCCCTCCTTGTATGGTGTGTCGTGTTGGGGTCCGTATGCATGTTCCAGATCTGTGGGGACACAACTGTTACTCTCCCCTGGGTGGGTTAGTACCCTGTTTCCCCCCGCCCCCATACCATCCACTCGGATTCTCCCCCTCCCGGTTCTCCCTCTCCCTGCCACACTACTCCTTCTTTATGCTGGGCTCTCATGTGCCTCTCTAAGTGTGGCCTGTCCTCCCTCCAACTATCTATGCTTCCTCCCGTTTATTGTGGGATGGATGTGTATTCTTCTAGTTCTGTCATGCTGATTGGACTTACCTCAGGGGACTCATGTTGTACCTGTCCCTTTGGGTCTGGCTTACCTCGCTTAACATAATTCCTTCCAGCTCTTCCCATGAAATAACGTGTTTCGTGTGCTCATCAGTGCTTTATAATACTCCATTGTGTGTATGTGCCAAAGTTTGCTAATCCACTCGTCTATCAATGGAAACTTAGGCTGTTTCCAAGTCCTTGCTATTGTGAATTGTGCCGCAATAAACATTGGAGCGCATATGACTGGTCGTGTTTTATTTGCTGCTTCCACCGGGTATATGGCCAGTAGAGGGATGGCTGGGTCATAAGGTAGATCAATTTCCATTTTCTTTAGGTATCGCCAGGTTGCTTTCCACAGTGGCTGTACAAATCTGCATGACCACCAGCAGTGGAGGAGGGTTCCTACTTCACCACAGCCCCTCCAACACTTGTTGCTCTCTGATTTACTGATCTGGGCTAGCCTCAGGGGTGTTAGGTGGTATCTCATGGTTGTTTTGATTTGCATTTCTCTTATGGCAAGGGACTTCGAGCACTTTCTCATATGTTTATTGGCCATATGGAACTCCTCTCTAGTGAAAGTTCTTCTCAATTCTTTTGCCCACTTCCTTAGGGGGTTAACTGTTTTCCTCTTTTTGCAGGTCACGATGGTGTTGTAGATTTTAGTAATGAGCCCTTTGTCTGATGTGTCATTACTAAAAATCTTCTCCCAGTCTGTGGGTTGCCTTGTCACCTTCTTGGCGAAGTCTTTCGAGGTGCACAGGTGTTTTATTCTTATTAGATCACATTTGTCGATTTCCAGTTCACCTGTGTGTGTACCCTTCCCTGTTGCAGTGAGCCTATATGCTCCCTGGGCCAGTGCTCTGAGATTAGTCCCGATTCCCTCCTTAATGGTTCTGATGGTTTGGGGTTTGACTTCTAGATCTGTGATCCACCTTGAGTGTATTCTTGTGCATGGGTGAGGTAAACGTCTTGTTTCACCTTTCTACATGTGGATATCCATTGTTTCCAGCACCACTTATTAAAGAGGGGATCTGCTTCCCACGTGACGTTTTTGGGACCCTTGTCGAAGATCAGTTGTCTATATGCTGCTGATTTTACTCCTGGGCTTTCTATTCTTTTCCACTGGTCTGAGTGTCTATCATTGTGCCAGTACCATGCTGTTTTGACCACTGTAGCTGTGTAGTAGGCATTAAAATCAGGTAGGGAGAGTCCTCCAATTGTGTCCTTCTTCTTGAGGAGTTCTCTGCTAATTCTGGGTTTCTTCCCTCTCCATATGAAGTTGGTGGTCAGTTTTCCAATTCTTTGAAGAAGGTTGATGGTAATTGGATTGGTACAGCATTGAACTTGTAGAGTGCTTTAGGAAGAACTGTCATCTTTACTATGTTCAGCCTACCTAACCATGAGCAGGGGAGGGTCATCCATTTGTGAAGGTCACTTGTGGTTTCCTGTAATAGGGTTTTATAATTATGCTTATAAAGGTTTTTAGTATTTTTTTGTTAAATATATTCCTAGGTATTTCAGTTTGTTCTTGGCTACTGTGAAGGGTACTTCCCTCTTAATCGCCTCTTCCATGGCCCTGTCCGATGTGTATAGAAACCCTACCGACTTCTGTTTATTGATCTTCTATCCTGCTACTCTTCCGTATTCCTCTATTGCTGTAAGTATTCCAACTGTGGAGTTTTGGGGATCTTCAATGTATAGGATCATGTCATCTGCAAATAGCGATAGTTTCACCTCCTCCTCTCCCAACTGGATCCCTTTGATGTCCTTCTGCTGTTTTATGTTGTTAGCCAGAACCTCCAAAATGATATTGAATAGAAGAGGGGACAGGGGGCATCCTTGTCTTGTACCCTTTTTCAGTGGGATTGTTCTTGTCTTTTCTCCATTGACTATGATGTTGGCTGTTGGTCTTTCATAGATAGCTTGTATGAGCTTGAGGAACTTACCTTCCAATCCTATCTTCATGAGTGTCTTGAATAGGAATGGGTGCTGGATGTTGTCACATGCTTTTTCTGCATCTATGGATATTATCATATGGTTTTTATCCTTTTTCTTCTCGATGTGGTGTATGATATTGATGGATTTTCGGATGTTAAACCATCCCTGCATCCCTGGGATGAATCCTACCTGGTCGTGGTGGATGATATGTTTTATGTACCTTTGTATTCTATTGGCCAATAAAAAATGAACAATTTTTAATGTATCATTAAGAATTAAGCCAATGTAAAGGAGACCTGGTGGCACTGTCAGGTAAGCATTGGGCCGCTAACCACATGGTCACCTGTTCAAACCTGTCAGGAGTGGGCAAAAAATGAGGCTGTCTGCTCCTGTAAAGATGTACAATGCCTCATCAACCTGGAATAGGGTCAGTGTGAGTGAGATTGAGGCAATGGGAGTTCTAAGCTGGTTTAGAGTTGCCCCACTTGCATCATGGCTACCCACTTAACTTGCTGCTAACTGAAAGGTCGGCGGTCAGAACTACATGCTGCTCCGTGAGAAACACGACCTAACGATCTGCTCTGGTCAACAACACTTCAGCCCAGTAAGCCCCATGAAACAGTCTGCTTATCAGAAAGAGCCACTCTGAATCGAATCGATGTAGCAGCACACAACACACCAAGTTGGTTTAGATACTACTGACCTTGGCTGTAGAGAAATACTAAGAGAGCAGTTCTCAATAAGACTTACCAGCCTTTTCCTCATCAGTCAAGAATCTCTATTCTAAGTAATATTTTCAAACTGTTGCAGCTGAAAACAATTTGTAGAAAATGGGGTTCGAGAGTGTGCTCTCAAAACTCTTACTGTCAATGCTGACTCTTTGTGACCCTGTAGAAGAACTGCCCTTGTGGCTTTCTGCGGCAGTTTAACACTTCACAGGAATGGAAAGCCTCACCTTTCTTCCTTGGAGCAGCTGATGGTTTCAAACTGACCTTATGGTTTGCAGCCAATATGTAACTCACCATGTCACCAGGGCTCCATAGAATGTTCTAGGATTAATTCATTCATTCAAAAAATAAATACTAAATGCATATCGAGTAATCTTTGGCTCATCACTGAACCCAATTAAAAAAAACCACTCCCACATTTTAGGTATTTGTGAGACCTTCACCCACTCCTGCTGCTGACCTAACCAAGATCTTTTCCCTAGAGGAGCTTAACAGGGAAGCAGACATAAACAGAACCAATATTGATTATATGATTCATTATAAGGTAACAAAACTCACTAAAGACTCACTCCATCAAGTGGATTCTGACTCCTTGTGACTATACAGTACAGAGTAGAGCTGCCCTTGGGTTTCCAAGACTCTAAGCCTTTACAGGAGTTATTGTTAGGTACCATAGAGTCGGTTCCGACACATTTATGCACAACAGAACGAAACACTGCCTGGTCCTGTGCCATCCACACATTTGTTCCGATGCTCCAGCCCATTGTTGCAGCCACCATGACAATCCATCTCCTTGAGAGCCTTCCTTTGTTTGGCTGCCCCGCTACCAAGCAAGATGCACTTCTCTAGGGACTGGTCTTTCCTGACAACATGTCCAAAGTGTGTAAGGCAAAGTCTTGCCATCCTTGCCTCTAAAGAGGCACTCTGGCCAGACTTCTTCCAAGATAGGCTTGTTTGTCCTTGCAGTGATCCACGGCCCTTTGAATTTCCTTTGCCAGCACCACAATTCCAAAGCATTGATTATTCATCTTCAGGAGTAGAAACCCTCCTCTTTCTCCCGTGAAGTGACTGGTGGTTTCGACTGCACACCTTAACAGCTAGCAGCTCAGAAGACATTCACGAAAATTTGAGGAAATGTCTCACGTGGTGGTGGGTGGGTGATTTTCGATGGTTAAGCAGGAGTAACCCAGATACTGGTTAGTAAATTCTCACTCATTTCCCCCACTTCTTCCCTCTTCCCTTGAGAATGGCTAAGCTTCACTGCCCGGAAAGCCAGGAGCACCTGGAAACAATTCATTTTAAACCTCAGCACTTAACGTCTACTGGACAAGGTTGCTCAATATGTATTTAATCAATGAATTCTATGAACGTAAAACCTACAAACTGATGGTGTTGATGTGGTTTTCCCTGAACCTAGGCTCCTGTTTTATAAACTGAGAGGCATCTTTGACTTCCTCTTTTAGCTTTCTAAAAGAACCAATAAATAAATGTTGTTACAGCCTCACCACACAGACCCCCTGAGGAAAGAGTAACATCCTTTTCCTCGTCTGGATTCATGTAGCCCTTTAGAAAAGCTAAGTTATTCTCCAGACCATTCACTTCTTCAATAAATGTTTATTGAGAATCGTCTAGGTGCCAGACGTGGGGAAATCTATAGCAGTAAATGAAACAGACAAAAATGGATCCACCCTCACAGAGTTTGCTTGTTAATGAGTGAGATATACAATAACTGTATAGCACGTATAATTGGTCAGATGGTGAAACATCCTATGGAAAAAATAAACCCAGTAAAGGGTAATGAAATATCAGGTCATAAAATTCCTCTGACTAAAATGTTCCCATCTTCTCCAGGTAGAAGCCAGAGTATTTGCAGTGGCCCAAGGGCTGTTTAGCAATCCGATCCCACCTCTCTGCCCTCATCTCTCTCTCCATCCTCAGCCACACTGGCATCAGATCAGTCACGAATGTTCTGCTCACGACACTTTCTTTTCACGCTACCACTTTCCTTCATATACCCATAAGCTTAATTTCTTCACTCTTTCAGGTCTTATGTTGTAACTTTCTGAGTGCTACAATTCGGATCACTTTTAAAACATTTTTTTCTATCACCCTCCCAACCCACCCCTAGCACTCCTTCCTCCCAAGGAGTCCTAGCAGAAGAGGTGATCAGGTGCCAGGAGTTGGGCAGAACCATTGACAGAGCAGCATCCGTGTCTCTCTCCTGGAGCTGGGTTTGATTGTAAGTTGGGAAATTTTATTGGGAAAGACCCTCAGTACATTCTCTTCCTGGACTCTTCAGTCGCCTTGAGCCATCCCTGAGCTCAATTCTTGGGAAGTCCCAGGATAGCATTTACCCTTGTCATTCCAAGGATTGGATGTCGTTTCCAGAAACAGAGAGCCCTCTTTTAGCTGGGTTATTTCTACCCCGTGATTTTTGACTGGGTGTGTTGGGTATGTTTAGTCTGCTTCCCTCCTTGGCAAGGCCATTCTTGTTTGCGTCCTCTCTCAGATATTTCTCTCTTTCATCACCCTCTGTGGCTGCCTCATCTGTGTTCTCAGCTTTCAGTTTCACTGACTGTGCCGACCTTTTATGTATTTCTTGGTTTTGTTCAGAAACTGAAACTGTATCTGCCACATTCCCACTTTATGAACATTTTTGTTTTTATTTTTCATTGCCTCTACCATTTCTCGGTCTCACAGCATTAAAAGAAACATCCCTGCTGCCACAGGCCAAGTTCCATAGTCCATGGTTTCTGTGGCATAATGAGCAAAATTTAAAAACAGTCGTCACAGGTTGGGTTCCCTGGACACAGACCTGAAACAGAGTTGAGGGTGCAAGCTGTTTATTAGGGAGTGGTCTGTGAAGGGTAGGGAGGAAGCATGATAGAGAGAAGGAGGGGAAGTTTCGATGTAGGCACTGCACAATCTCGGTTGACTCCACAAGGAGCTCTGAGGCTGTAATGATCCTTCAGATTTGTCTTGGTTTGGGCCAAGATGGTCATGCCTTTCCTTTCCAGTTTCCTTCAACCTTTGACTACTGTCCAGCCTAGCAAAGAATGTGATCCTGAGAAAAAGAACCTCTGTAGCCAAGGTCATCCCTGAGGAGGCAGCCATGACAACCAGCACCTGTGGCAACAAGACCGTTCACTGTAGGTCGAGTCAGGTGTGCTTCCCAGCTTCTTTTACAATAATGTAGGGAGAACTCAGGTTTGTACTTATGTGTTATTTTACTTAAGAAAGAACTTCTGTTGTCTGTTTTAGTTTTATTTTGAAATCTGGTTGATTTCATTGGAAAGGTAGGATGTTAGAACTGGAGGAGGCCAGACAAATTCTCTCATTTAATCCTCTTGCTTGACAGATTAAGAAATGGAGTAAAGAAAGAAGACATTTCAATTTGATTTCCCCAGAAACAGGCCTCAGATGAGGCCGACAGCGTAAACTAGTTGAGAGGTTATCCCCAGAAACATTGGCAGGGAAGTGAAACCAGGGGAAGACAAGAAGGTATATTTTCAAGAAAATTACTTCTTTGCACAGCTGATGTTCAGCCTAGTTCATGAACTTGGGACACAGTCTACACTTTCAAAAGTATCCTACTCAAAGGGCAGGGAAATTGGGGTCATTGCCCATCAGCCATCATTTAGTTACCTGTCAGCCGTCATTGATGGGGACTGTTTCCTGGAGGGAAGGACTTCCTTGAACCTTCATCTTACCTAGTGAGAGGGACACCAGCGCCCACAGGAAGTACCAGCGCCTCAGGCTTAGTACTTAGGGATGCTGCCGCAATGATGGAAAAGGCTTTCGGGAATTGAGAAGGTCTCTCTACTTAGATCAGATTCTCATGGGAGCCCATGTCCGATCAAAAGGAAAGCTAAGGGGAAAACCCAATATGTAAACTATGTAAATATAAGGTAGGGTAGGGGGAACCATGGACCTATCTTCTCCCCTCCTCCTCTAAGCACTACACCCCTGAGGAAATTCTGTAAAACCCCAAGATTGCATTAATGAAACAATTTCTGTGAAGCATTTTTTAAAAGCTACTGTAACACTTCATTTATTTTATATCGGCTTCATTTTTAAGGGGGAAAAAGCCACTTTAAAAAAAAAACCTCATCTTGGATGAAATTTTGCTTGTTTGTTACTTTTTTCTTCTTTTCAAGACTGAATGAAAACCTTTTAATACATCCCTGAAGATTTTTGATTATCGTAATGAGCATTTAGTTATGGTTGCGGGCGTTAATGTGGTGATTTCCAACCTCGGGTTCTAAAGAGTTCGAGCTGTCTCCTCATCCTGTGCCTTTAAAAGTATTTCAGGAAGCAGAATGACGTCAGGGTCAGGGTCAGGGTCAGGGCCTGGACTTGGGAGCCAGGTTCTTTGGGTTTGTATCCCAACCTTGCATGTTGTTTACAGTGTGGACTTCGGCAGAGAACTCCACTCTTGTTGCCTCAATCGTTTCTTCTATAAATTGTGAGTAATCATTACACTTGTCCCATAGAGTTATTGTGAAAAATAAAATAAGGCTTTATGTGTTGACTTGCTTAGTAGTAGTTGTTGTTAGGTGCCCTTGGCGGTCCAGCTCATAGTGACACTGTGCACAGAAGACCATAACACTTCCCAGCCCTGCACCCTCCTCACAATTGTTGCTATGCTTGACACCTTTGTTGCAGTCACTGTGCCGATCTATTTTGCTTAGGGCTTTCCTTTGTTTTTGCTGCCCCTCCACTGTACAAAGCATGATATCCCTCTCCAGGGACTGGTCTCTCATCACAACAAAGTCTAAGGTATTTAAGACAAAGTCTCTGGCTGTTCTTCCACAACAGACTGGTTTGTATTTTGGCAGTCCGTGGTGCTTGTCCTTTTCAAAGGAATTGTTTTTTCTTTGGTCTTTCTTAGTCATTGTCCAACCTTTGATCGCTTTTCAACACTCTAAAGAGGTCTTGGGCAGCAGATTTACCGAATTCAACGTGTCTTTGGGGCTCTTGACTGCTGCTTCCATGAGCATTGATTGTGGGTTCAGCAAGACAAAGTCCTTGACAACTTCAATTTTTCTCCTTTTACTATGTTGTTACTTGTTGGTCCAATTGTGGGATTTTGATCTTCTGTAGTGAGTTGCAATCCACACTGCAGGCTGCAATCTTTGATCTTCATGAGCAAGTGCTTCAAGTCTTCACTTTCAATGAGCAAGACTGTGTCATCTGCAAATTGCAAGTTGTTAGTAAATCTTCCAATCCTGATGCCACATTCTTCTTCATATAATCCAACTATTCTGATGATTTGCTCAGCATACAGATTAAATAAGGATGGTGAGAGAATCCTATGCTGTCCCACGCCTTTCCTGATTTTAAACCATGCCGTGTGCCCTTGTTCTGTTTGCACAACTGCCTCTTGATCCATGTACAGATTCTGCATCTGCACAGTAAAGTGTTTTGGAATTCTCATTCTTCTCAAGACTGTCCATAGTTCATTATGATCCACAGAGCCGAATGCCTTGGCATGGACAGTAAAACACTAGTAAGTCTCCTGCTTGTATTCTCTGCTTTGAAGTATTCATCTGACATTAACATTGATGGATCCCTTCTTCCATGTCCTCTTCTGAACTTCTGGCAGCTCCGTGCGTACTGCTTACAAGTGTTAACTCCATATAAGAAATACAAGTGTGATTATCATGCATCTGTTTTATAGTTCCTTTGTCTTATTCTTGCATTGGTGCTTCAAGTTTGTGCCTCTAGAGCTAAATTACCTACATTTAAAGCTCACAACCATTGTGATTTGGGGAGAGCTAATTTAATTTTTAATGATTTAGTTTATTCATCTGAAAAATGGATTAATATTATAAATTGGACTGTTGTGAAAATTAAATGAGATCGAACTTCCCGAGTCCTTGGCATGGTATCTGACACGTAGTGAGTGGTTGCTGTTTAGGAGTCATCAATCTACTTATTCCAGCTCTAAATGAGGGTCCTGTAGCATAATAGAGAACCACGGGTTGCTTTTTCTTAACATGTTTGATTCCTCATAAACCTAAAAAAAAATCTCCCTTTTTTTCATTGGTTTTTAATTAATAAATGCTGTTAAGTCATTAATCATAAATAGTGAAAGTTTCCTAAGTACTTCTCAAGGCTGAGTGAAGGGGTAGATTTGTGGAGGGCCTCAACATATATTCTATATAATACAATGCTTCCCAAGTACATAGTTACTAAGCTATGACTCAGAGCTTTTAGATGTATTTATGTTGGGAGATTTAGTCTTTCATTAAAGGTTAATATCTTTAATTTTCATTCAAGGAGATGTTTTCAAATTTAAGAAAAATGTGTTAGTGGAAAAGACCAGATGCAATATAGGTTAGTCAGCAATTTATTATGTGAACAGAGTCCACATGTGTGATGAAAAAATATTCTAGTATACAAATTATAAAACAGTGATTCCACAGCCTCAGGGGCAGGGAATATCCAACTACTAGGTCTTTATTGGTACTAGGCACTTTATGGGATAATGTGGGTGTCTGGAGCATATTATCGTCAACATTAATCTATTCATGAGGCTTTTGTATAGCCAAGTATGATAGTGAAGGTTTTATGTCTACTTGGCTGGGCCAGTATTCTCAGTGGTTTGGCAGTTAAAACATAGCAATTCCCTGTGAGGAGATCTAATTTGATGTAATCTCTTCCATGTTGAGATCTCCTATGAGCAGCTAATAAATTGAAAGGGCATTTCAATCGAAAGGGAGTTTCTATGGGGGTGTGGCCTGCTTCCAATATAAGTGGATGCTGTAGGAAAGTTTATTTGCTTTTTGATGGATTTGGCTCCTTCATCGGCTTGTCATCTGACCTCCAGTTCTTTGGACTTGAGGCAACTGCCTGCTATATTTTCTGATGGTTTTGGAATCGTCAGCAGCCTTGTCATCTCACCTGCTGACCTTGTGCTCATTTGCCTCTGAAGCCAGAAGCCTACTGTGTTGGACAGGGTTCTCTAGAGAGACAAACCAGATTGCTAGTAATTATATATAAATATATTTATAAAGATAGATATATAATTCAAGAAATGAACCGTTAAATTACATACAGATAGATAATACAAGAAATTAACAGTTTAGGGTTAGGGTTAGGGTTAGGGGTAGGGGTAGGGGTAGGGGTAGGGAAAAAAAAAGGAAAAAAAAAGAAATTAACAGTTAAATTATAAAGCAGTGAGACACTAGCAGTCCTTTTAGGCTTGAGAGCTACCAGTTGCCAGTCCCCTTCTGTAGAGAGAGCTGGGCTATATATATCCAGGCAACAAACAGCAAGGCAGGTCCCCAACTGTCATCAACTGTCAGTCCCCAACTTCAGAGATGAACATTCCAATCGTGTGGGCTTAAAGGGACCTCAACTTACAGCGACACAGTCCACAAGCTAGGCATCCCACAGGTAGTGTACCCCTTTAAACTGAGGCACAGAACAACCAAGTTGAGGCTCACCGAGCCATTTATCCCTCTGCCCTTCAGTTAATCCTACTTGTGTTTATCGGCCAGGCTGGCACAATAAACTATAGCACCTACCATGTGACCTGGCATCAACCCCTACAGCTACATGAGTCAAGAAAATCTTCCAGCCTGATATTTTACTAGGAGATTTGGAACTTTCCGGCCTCCAAACCTGGTTGAGCCATACATAACCACACATCTGCCTATCTATCTCTCTTTCTATCATTTCGCTAGCATGTTGGAGCCCTGTCGGGACAGACCCAGCTAAGGATCACCTAATTCTCTAGGACATATACCTTTGTTTAGCTATTTGCTCTTGATGAGAACCTAAACTCATTGATATTAGCTATTATCATATAGAGTAACCACTTGCAAGCATCTGAAAAATAAGATTGATAGAAGAGATAACCCATAAAAGGTTATAATTTCTATTACTCTGTAGGACATTAACCAACTTTGAATCTAAATTAGCAACCTTCCTTCAGCATTGTCTTTCACTGGTTATTTATACTTCAATCTTTCTTGTATAACATTAAAGCAGACTTAAGATCCTGGTGGTTTACTCATTAATGAGTTAAATGTTTGATTTATATTTGTATAATAATCACTTCTTGTTACTATAATTTGACAAATTGATTACAATAGAATTTCATAAAATTCATGGGAAAATGAAACTAGAAGAAAATGGAATTTTCTTTTTTTCTATAATGGAATTTTCTCACACCCTTTTTTTAGAAGCACTCTTACACCTGTTAATAGAAATTTCCATTTTTACTATTTTTGGCTTTTATTTCTGTTTGATTTTCATTTCAGTTTCAAAATTGAAGTACATTTTATAGGTCTTTAATTTTTTATTTTGTTGTTGTTAAGAATAACAAACAAAGCAAAGCATATACCACTTCAACAGTTTCTACATCCACAGCAGCATTGGTTACATTATTCACCCTCCTTTTCTGAAATGTTCCTTTTCTATAAACATCTACTCACTGCTCCCTATGTTTCCCAGCTAATCTTTCAAGCTCGTGTTGTAAAGTTGATCCCATGAAGATCTTGAAAGAACACTATGCCCATGGCAGACATTGTGAAGAATTAAGTTCAGCTACCAGACATATTCCCCACCCCTCCTCTGGTCACACAGCCCCATTGGAATGCATTGCACAGCATTACAACAGTGTCTTTTCATGTGGGGTGACTGTGAGACAGTGCTGCACGGCAGGAACTATTTGATTCTCGCCCTCTCCCCCTAAATAGAAAACTGACCCAGTGAGGTGAGAACCTTCTCTGAGGAAGTGGTTTGTATGTTGTTCAAATTTAGGAAATGATAAATAACCCATTCACTGTAATGTTCTTTCTCTTCCTCAAACTCCTTGTTCTTAACCGGCTCTGTTATCAGAAAATGAGTACTTTTGATATTTATTTGATACTGTACAGGTCAGCAAGTTCAAGAAATGTAACAAACTGCCTCTATTTGGATGCAATAATGAAAGTGTCTGTGATGATCAAATTTCAGCCTCTTTCTCATTAAATACTCCAAAAGATTTTCCTATAATTCAGAATCTGTAGTTATATTTAAATGGAAAAATATGTATCCTTATAAATTATGTAATAAATTTATCATTTTAATCTACATAAACTTATAAAAAGTTCATAGGTAAATACAGTATGTAATGTGAGTTTAGGATCCTAGTCCTTAAAAGTCTAATGAAATTGTACCTGTAAATGTAGTAATTTTTAAAGTATTGAATATATTTCTATTTATCACTGGAATCACTAGTTTGGGCAACATCTTTATTTTTTTATTCTTCATGTGACTCAAGCTTTAGCACAACTGCTTCTAAATATTTTGAAAGGACATTGTTAAATGACTGTCTTAAATTCTGGATAACTGGAAGTTTTTAATATACATGTACTTGGATAAAGTAGAGCAAATATCTGTCCCCACCCCTAGTCCCCAAATCTAGATCCTTTACAAACAATCTGAGTAAAACCTACAGTTCTAGGTAGGAGTATTACAAGTTAGAAGATTGTATTCTAAAGTCCATTTGTAAGCTATTAGCCAAATACAAAGTAAAATTTCCCCCTAGAAGTAGTGTCATACACATTATAAATAATGGGTTTCACAGGTCAGCCCACCAGTCCTTTTGATCTGCAGTCATCCATGTAACCACTCTCTATCATCCATCCATTAGTTCATCAGTTTCTACTTTGTGCATTCAGTAGACTGGCTCGAACGTGTATGTACAGTTAAAGTTGTATATTTACCATTCATAGAGCTGAAAAGACACAGAATGTCAACATTTTAGCATCTCCACCAGCTTACCAAGAAAGCTTGTCACTAAGAATCGAAGAGGGAGGGAAGAAGGGAGCGGGATGCTCCCTGCCTTCAAGGAGGTTAATGGCAGAGCCTTAAAAGCATGTCTAAATGAGATTAGAGTCAGTCTCTCTCTCTCTCTCTCTCTCTCTCTCTCTCTCTCTCTCTCTCTCTCTCTCTCTCTCTCTCTCTCTCTCTCTCTCGTGTGTATATAATTTCCTTTTATAACACAGTCTCTTGGAAGGGTTGGTGGCTTCTGTAAAAAGGCATTGGATTTTAGACATATGACTGAAACTTGTCAGTCATAATAGGGTTCTTTTTTTTTTTTAATCACCCAAACCAAAGAGAAACATTTTCAAGACCATTGAGTGGGGATCAAAAGTAAAAGGGAGGAAAGAATTCAAATGTGTAGCAGAGTACCAGGAGGAAATAACCCCGAAAGGAGCTAGCAGAAGGCAGAAGCTGCATGGGTTCCACATAATGAAGGGAGTAACTTGACTACATTTCCCTTCCGTGATCATTTCATTACGCAGCTGCTTGGTTGTCTGTCTGGGGTCAGGGGTGTAGGGATGACAGATAGTTGAAAAAGAAGGGAGGCAGCAACCAGCTATTCAGAATCAATAAAGTCTTGAAACCCTATGAGGGTCTGCATGACCTCACCTCACCTTACTTCACCCCATCTCATCTCACATGCTCTCCCCTATATTTTCTCCATTATAGCCTGAGCTGAGCACTACCCTGCCTCTGTGCTTTTCACATGTGTTCTGTCTGCTTTTAAGGTAACTATGAGTTGGCACACACTTAATAGAAGTATGTTGTTGTTGTCTGCCTGTGTGCTCTGTCCCAGCTACCTGCACATTGCAATCCCTCTCATCTTTTTTTTAAACTTTTTATTAGGGGCTCATACAACTCTTATCACAATCCATACATACATCAATTGTGTAAAGCACATCTGTACATTCATTGCTCTCATCATTTTCAAAGCATTTGCTCTCCACTTAAGCCCTTTGCATCAGGTCCTCCTTTTTTCCCCCTCCCTCCCCGCTCCCTCATGAGCCCTTGATAATTTATAAATTATTGTTTTGTCATATCTTGCCCTGTCCGACGTCTCCCTTCACCTTTTCTGTTGTCCGTCCCCCAGGGAGGAGGTCACCTGTAGATCCTTATAATCGGTTCCCTCTTTCCAACCCACTCTCCCTCTACCTTCCCAGTATGGCCACTCACACCCCTGGTCCTGAAGGTATCATCCACCCTGGCAATGTAGCACCGATGAAGAATACAGCTTTCCTGTAGTTTCTAAATGCTTCCTCCCCTTCCCATTCCCCCCAACCCCCCACTATCATGATCCGAATTCTACCTTGCAAGTCTGGATAGAGGATGTACACTGGTGCAGACAGGAGCTGGAGGCACAGAGAATCTGTCTCATCTTTTCAGCTCTCTGCTCAATCTCCCCATATTAAAAATATCCTTCCCCAACTGCCCTATTTTAAATTGCACCCCTTCACAGTCCCCTTCTGTTTCTCTTCTTTGCATTTATTACAACCTGATATTATTCACTTGTTTATTATCACTTTCCTTCTACTAGAATATAAGCTCTATGAGAGCAGGAGCGTTGCCTAGTTCACGCTATATTTCCAGGGTCTGTTATAGAAGACATTTGGCAGCATATTTTCAAACAGGGCCTTTGAACTTAGAATGTGCTTTTCCGGAAGAAGTGAAAAACCCAAAAATGTTTAAAGAAGGATTTTCACTTGTCTGGGCAGAAGGTAGAGGTGGAATTGGAGTGATATATTTTGCTTTTTTCTACTATAAAGTTATAGGATCGGTCTGTTTGTTACTGCATTATTTTCTGATCTTCCATATCCCTCCCCTTTATTCCCAACTTTTAATTTTGACAAATTAAAAATCTACAGAAATGTTGCCATAGTTTAATGAACACCCATATACCACTCACTTAGTCACCACTGTTAACATTTTGCTACATTTGCTTTCTATCGGTCATCTATCTATTTAACCATCATATATCCATCATTCAATAATAGATTGATCAATAGATACAGTGTTAGGCCATGTTGACTAGAGAAACAAATCCAGAGACACTCATATAGATGTAAGAAAGAGCTTTATATCAAAGAATAATTGGATATCAAATAAACATCCCAGTGCAGTCGGAATCAAATCCATAAACCCAATACTGGTCCATAAATCCTCTTCAGACTCACTCAGCTATGTGCAATGATGCAAAATGCAGGACGATCATAGACTAGCAGGTACAAAGTCTTGTGGATCTAGTGGCGGTGAAAGCATCTCCAGGGCTCTTGCAGGTCTCAGTGCGGCTCTATATCTTGTCCAAAGGAAGGTGAAACAGAGAGAGGGAGGCTGATCTCCAGGGAACTGTATTTCTGTCACCCTCCAGTCAAGCTGTGACATGATTGACAGGCTAAACCCCACCCCTTCCCTTTTAAGACTCTCATGTTGACATAAGATTATGTAAAATACCACAGATAGCATCACACACATCATAATTTTCACCAAACCATTTAAGAATGAATTACAAATATCGTTAGCTGTGCTCCAGTCAGCTGGGACGCACGGAGATTCCATGTAGCGTCGAACTGTTCCATAGATTTTTCAAGGCTGACATTTCAGACGTGAGTCTTCAGGCCTCTCTTCGAGGTGTCTCTGGGTGGGTTTAAAATACCAAACTTTGTTTAGTAGTTGAGTACTTAACTATTTGTTCAACCCGGGGGCTCTAAGAGTTGCAAATATGACACCTAAATACTTAAGTATGTATCAGTGAATGAGATGTTGTTGTTGTTGTTGTTGTTGTTAGCGATTGCCCATTAAGTTCCAATTCATTGGGATCCTATGTACAACAATAAAACACTGCCTAATCCTGCACCACCCTCCAAATTGTTAGGTTTGAGCCCTTTGTTGCCACCATTGTGTCAGTCCACCTCCCTGAAGGCCTTCCTCTTTTTCACTGACGTGCTAACAAGGTTGATGTGCTTCTTTAGGGACTGGTTTCACCAGATGACAGGTCCAAGATACGTAACACATGAGACATGCCAACCTCCCTTGGAAGGAGCATCTTGGCTGTACTATTTCTAAAAGATTCACTTGTTATTCTGGCAGTCCAAAAGGAACCTGGTGGCACTGGTGAGGCCGCTGTGTACTGCTGGCCACAGGCTGTTTTCAGTTGTGCTCCCAGATACTTTGCGAAAGAATGCTGAGGCTGTCTACTCTTGTGAAGACTTTCAGCCTCAGAAACCACATATAGGGCTCCTATCAGTCAGAATTGCCTGGACTGCACTGGGTTGCTTTCTTCTGGTGTGGTGCTGTTGTTCTGGCAGTCCAAATATATTTTATATTCTCCATCAACACTGTCATTCAAAGGTATCAATTCTTCCTCAGTTTTCTAGATGCATTTTCCAGTTTTTGTATGCAAATTAGACATTTGAAAATAGTTATCATGTCCAGGAAATTTAACATTGATATAATGGTATTGCACAGTAGGCAGTCCTGCCTTAGTAATGCCTTTGCTAAAAATTCAATAATTATTCGATATATATTGAAATAATTTTATTTGGGCTCTTACAGCTCTTATCACAATCCATCCATCCCTCCATTGTGTCAAGCACATTTGTACATTTGTTGCCATCATAATTGTCAGAACATTTTCTTTCCACTTGAGCTCTTGGTATCAGCTCATTACCCTACCCCCCAATCACCCTCCCTCATGAACCCTTGATAATTGTTTTTTCATGCCTTATACACCAACCACTGTCTCCCTTTACCCACTTTCTATGGTCCATCCCCTTGGGAGGGTGTTATATGTAGATCATTGTGATTGGTTACCCCTTTCTACCCCCACCTTACCTTTACCCTTCTGGTATCACTTATTGGACCTGAGGGGTTTATCTGTCCTGGATTCCCTGTGTTTCCAGCTCTTATCTGTACCCATGTGTATGGCTCTGGACTAGCTGGATTTGTAAGGTAGAATTGGAGTCATGATAGTGTGTGTGTGTGTGTGTGTGTGTGTGTGTGTGTGTGTGTGTTTGTATTAAAGAACTAGAGGAAAGTTGTATGTTTCATTGGTGCTATACTGCACCCTGACTGGCTCATCTCTCTCTTCCTTATGACCCTTCTGTAAGGGGATGTTTAATAGTCTACAGATGGGCTTTGGGTCTCCACTCCACACTCCCCCTCATTCACATTGACATAATTTTTTGTTCTGCATCTTTGATGCCTGATAACCTGAACCCAGTGACACCTCATGATCCCATAGGCTGAGGTGCTTCTCCCCTATGGGCTTTCTTCTCAGCTAGATGGCTGCTTATTTATCTTCAAGTCTTTAAGACCCCAGATGCTATATCTTTTGATAGCTAGGCACCATCAGCTTTTTTCACCACAGTTGCTTATGCACCCATTTTGTCTTCAGCTATCATCTTGGGAAGGTGAGAATCACAGAATGCCAGGTTATTAGAGCAAAGTGTGGTTGCATTAAGGGAGTACTTGAATATGGGCTCAATATTAATTTGCTACCTTAATATTTATAAATATATGTGAATTGATCTATTTCCCTATCATTATATGAAATACATTTACATATTTACATGCCTGTTTTTAGTTCTCTATAAATGTTCTTTGACCCCTAGTTCTTTGCTTTATTTACTTTTACTTTCCTCTTGTTCCACTATCATGTCAGCCTTCATTCAGGTTTCATTAATTCCTCTCAGCCACATTGACCTTGATTAAACCCCAGCAGACCTCCTACACTCTCCTTACTATCAATTTTAGGTCACTTGTTGTTCCCTTATCCCTGGGTTTGTTGATACTTCACTACCTTTCCCCATCCTCCCTCCTCCTATGTCCCCCCATAATCTTATCTAGATGAACATGCAGAAACAACAATAAGTTCCAAAACAAGACAAAGCAAAAGAAAACAAAACATCAACAACAACGCAGACACACAAAAAACCCACAAAAACAGAAAAGCCTATTAATAGCTCCAGGTCTGTTTGTTGACCTTTAGGAGTGTTTTCCAGTCAAGTCTGATGGGGTGTGCCATGCCCTGGTCCCAAAGTTTATTTTTGTTATTCCTTGGGGATTCCATTGCTTTGCTCCCCTTGCTGCTCGGTTGCATACCCTTAGTGTTTCGCCCTGGTGTGATTGGGTCAGATCAGGTACAATTCCTGCATTGTGTCTCCAGTGTTGGCCCCTCTAGCACTATGGGTCAATGAGGGATGTTGCGTCTGTGTCTTGTGGTGGGGCCAGCCCTACAGTCTTTTCTGTGCATTGGCTGCTCTGAACAGGAATATCATCCTGGGGGCTTGGTGGGCTAGCATGTGTTTCACCGTCTCTCCTCCCCTCCTTGTTTGCTCCTGTGAGTTTTGATCAGACATGCCCCTCTCCCTGAGCTGTAGTGCTGTACTCTGAAGTGCATTCTCAGGGGGCAAGGGTGGGAGTAGGCATGTCCACATAGTTGGGATTGGGGCCGACCCCACAGACATCTCTATTGGTTTCCTGATTCATGCTGGTATGTTGTATTCACATCTTGGTGTACTGGCATTCTGTGATGCTCCTGTTCCCAGCAGAATCACTTCTTGTGTTGAGGGAGTAGTACTTGAGTCCAGGTCCAATGTCCATCTGCAACCTTAATACTTAACATATAGATATGAGTACATAGTTCTATTCCCCTCTAATTTATTATATATATTCACATATGTACATGCCTGTATTTAAGCCTCTATAAATGTCCTGTGCTTCCAGATTCTTTCCTCTATTTCCTTTTACTTTCCTCTTGTTCCAACATCATGTTCAGCCTTCATTTGGGTTTAGTAATTCCTTGCTGCTACATTGCCCTTGATTTAGCCCCACTAGGCATCCTACAACCTTCCTTCCATTGAGTTTAGTTCACTTGTTGTTCCCTTGTCCATGGGTTGGTTTCCCCCTCCTCCCACACACCCCTTCCTTTCTCCCACCTCCCCTTCCGTATCCCCCTGGAACCATTGGCCCTGTTCTTTTCATCTCAGAATTATTTGTCCCGCCTGTCTTATATAGCTAAACATGCAGATACATTAATAAGTGCAAAACTCAGGCAAAGCTGAATAAAACAACAAAGGAAGTCTAAACCAACAAAGCAATAACAACAACAAAATAACTAACAAAAAGAAAGCCACTGACAAAAATGTAAAAGCCTATAAATAGTTAAAGGTCTGTTTCTTGGCCTTTATGAGTATTTTCCAGTGGAGTCTGATGGGGTGCTACACTCCTTCTCCAAAATCTATTTTTGGTATTCTCTGTGGGGTTTCATCACTCTGCTTGCCCTGCTGCATGCCCTCAGTGCCTCACCCCAGTATGATGAGGCCAGACCGTACACTATTTCCTCACTTTGTCTCCAGTGCTGTCCACCGCAGCACCATGCTTCAGTGAGGGACACTGTATCCCGTGGTGGGACCAGCCCTGTGGTCCTCCCTGTGCATTGTCTGCTCAGAGCAGGAACATCATACATGGGACTTGATAGACCAGGATGTCCTCTCCTCCCTCTTCATCCCTTTTCGTTTATCCCATGTGCTCTAATCTGACACACCCCTCTCCCCAAACTGTAGCCCCAGTGCTGTCCTTTGAAGTGTGTTCTTCTGAGGGGGGCTATCCACATATTTGGGATTGTGGCTAGCCCTGCAGACCTCTCTGTTGGTTCCCTGGTACATGCCGGTATATTGTATTCACATCTTGGCACATTGGGTTGAAGCCTAGTCTCTCTCTCCCCATCTCCTGGAGGGATATAAACAATACCCACCCCTTGGGTGGGTTAGTAGCCTGTTCTCCCCGACCCATGTCTTTCATTTTCTTTCTTTCCCCCTTATTTACTTGACTGCTATATGTATCCTTGGATTGAGGTTGGCCCCTGCCATAGTTGCTGGACCTCACCCCAGGGATGTATGTATATAGTAGCTTTTCCTCTATGCCCTGTTGGGTTTTTTTCAACTTACCTCAGTGGACTCATGTGGTACTTGTTCTTTTTGTGCTTGACTTACTTCACTTAGCATGATTTCCTCCAGTTCTTCCCATGTGGCAATGTGCTTCATGTGTTCATCACTGCATTTTAGGGACACATAGTACTCCATTGAATGTATGTACCACAGTTTGTTTTCTTTTGATCCTTTTATTGGGGGCTCGTACAACTCTGATCACAATCCATACATATACCCATTGTGTCGAGCACATTTGTACATTTGTTGCCATCATCATTCTCAAAACATTTGCTTTCTACTTGAGCCCTTGGTATCAGCTCCTCATTTTTCTCCTTCCACCCCGCTCCCCTTTCACTCATGAACCCTTGATAACTTATAAATTATTATTACACTGTCTGATGTCTCCGTTCACCTACTTTTCTGTTGTCCATCCCCCAGGGAAGAGGTTATATGTAGATCCTTGTAATCAGTTCCCCTTTTCTACCCAAGCCTCCCTCCACCCTCCCTGTATCACCACTCTCACCACTGATCCTGAAGGAATCATCTGTCCTGAATTCCCTGTGTTTCCAGTCCCTATCTGTACTAGTGTACATCCTCTGGTCTAGCTGGATTTGTGAGGTAGAATTGGGATCATGATAGTGGGAAGGGGAGGAAGCATCTAGGAGCTACAAGAAAGTTGTATGTTTCTTCGTTGTTACACTGCACCCTGACTGGTTCATCTCCTCCCCACGACTCTTCTGTAAGGGGATGTCCAGTTGCCTACAGATGGGTCTTGGGTCCCCAATCTGCACTCCCCCTTTTTCACAATGATTTGATTTTTTCCCCTTTGATGCCTGATACCTGATCCCCTTGAGACCTCATGAGCACACAGGCTGATGTGCTTCTTCCATGTGGGCTCTGTTGCTTCCGAGCTAGGTGGCCACTTCTTTACCTTTAGTCCTTTAAGACCCTACACACTATATCTTTTGATAGCCAGGCACCATCAGCTTTCTTCACCACATTTGCCTGTGCACCTGCTTTGTCTTCAGCGATCCTGTCGGGAAGGTGAGCATCATGGAATGCCAGTTTAATAGAACAAAGGCACCACAGTTTTTTATCCTTTCCTCTGTTGATGGAAATTTGTTTTTTTCCCCAACTACTTGCAATTGTGAACTGTGCCGTGATGAACATTGGAACACATATGTCTGGCCGTGGTTTGTTTCTTGCCTTTTCTGGGTATATGGTAGGGGGATTGCTGGGTTGTAAGGTAGCTCAATCTCCATCTGTTTTAGATACTGGAAAATTGATTTCCATAATGGCTGTACATACCTACAGGTCCACCAGTAGTGAATAAGAGTTCCTATCTCACCACAGCCCCTCCAACACTAGTTACTTTCTAATGTTTTGAATTGGGCTATCTTTGAGGGTGGTAAGTGGTATCTCATAGTTGCAATTTGCATTTCTTTTACGGATAATCCCTGGGAACATTTTCTCATATGTTTATTTGACATTCAGATTTCTGCCCTTGTGAAACTTCTGCTCAGGTTCTTTGCCCACCTTCTTAGTGGGCAGTTAGGTTTTTCTTATTGTAAGCTTGCAAAGTATTGTAGATTTTAGTAATTAGGCTGATGTGTCATTCCTAAAGCTGTTTCCCCAGTCTGTGGGCTCTCTTATTACTATATTGGTGAATTCTTTCCATGTACACAGGTGATGTATCTTCAATATATCCCACTTTTCAATTTGTGACTCCTCTGTATTTGTGTCCTTCCCTATCAAAGATAACCTGTGTATTCCCTGTGCCAAAGTTTTCATGTTTGTTCCAATGTCCTCATTAATGGCCCTAATAGTTTGGGGTTTTACCTCAAGGTCTGCGATCCACCTTGAGTTTATTCTTGTGCATGGAGTGAGGTACGGGGCTTTCTTCATTAAAAAAAAATATTTTATTAGGGGCTCATAAAACTTTTATCACAATTCATGCATATACATACATCAATTGTATAAAGCACATCTGTACATTCTTTGCCCTATTTTCTTTTTTTACATTTTATTAGGGGCTCATGCAACTCTTATCACAATCCACACATATACATACATCAATTGTATAAAGCACATCTGCACGTTCTTTGCCCTCATCACTCTCAAAGCATTTGCTCTCCACTTAACCCCTCTGCATCAGGTCCTCTTTTTGCTTTCTTCATTCTTCCACAAGTAGACATCCATTTTTTCCAGCCCCACTTATTGAAAAGGGCATCTGCTTCCCATTAGATATTTTTTTGGGCCCTTGTCAAAAATCAGTTGCCTATATGCTGATGTTTTTATTTCTGGGTTTTCAGTTTTTTTCCATTGGTCTTAATATCTGTCGTTATACCAGTACGACACTGTTTTGACCACTGTGGCTGTATAATCCATGCTAAAGTCAGGTCAAGCAAGCCTTCCCACTTTGTCCTCTTGAGGAGTTCTCTGCTAATTCTGGTCTTCTTCCCTCTCAATATGAAGTTGGTAATCAGTTTTTCCAGTGATTTGAGGAAGGATGGTGGTATTCCTATCAGAATAGCATTAAACTTATAGTGCCTTGGGCAGAACTGACATCTGTATTATATTGAGTCTTCCAATCCATGAGCATGGGATATTCTTCCATCTGTTGAGGTCACTATTGGTTTCTTGTAATAGTGTTCTATAGTTTTCCTCAGGTAAATTCCTAGATATTTCAGTTTATGCTTGGCTATTGTAAAGGGTACTATCTTTTTAATTCCCTCTTCTGTGATCTTGTTTGATGTGTATAGCAGTCCAATAGACTTCTGCTTGTTGATCTTGTATCTTGCCACTCTTTCAGATTCATCTGTCACTTCCAGCACTCCCCATGTAGAGCTTTTTGTATTTACCATATATAAAATTATATCATCTGCAAATAACTATAGTTTCACCTCTTCCTTCCTCAGGAAGGAAAACACCTTTGATGTGTTTTCTTTGTCTTATGTTATTATCTAGGACCTCCAGTACAATGTTAAATAAGAATGGGGACAAGGGTCATCCTTGCCTGGTTCCCATTTTCAGTGGGATTGTTTTCATCTTTTCTCCATTGACTACCATGTTGGCTATTGGTTGTTCTTATATAGTTTGTATTATATTGAGGAAGTTTCCTTCCATTCCTATCTTCTTATGTGTCTTAAGCAGGAATGGTTGTTGGATGCTGTCAACTGCTTTTTCTACATCAATCAATATTATGTGGTTATTATAGTTTTTCATATCAATGTGGCAAATAATACTAATGGTCTTTCGTATGTTGAACCATGCCTGCATTCCTGGTATGAATCATACTTTGTCAAGGTGAATTATTTATTTTATATACTTTTGTATTCTATTGGCCAGTATTTCGTTAAGGATTTTTGTATCTATGTTCATTGGAGATATTGGTCTGTAGTTCTTAATTCATGTGGGATCCTTTCCCACTTTAGGTATCAGAGTTATACTAGCATCATAGAAGGAATTTGGGAGTTTGCCTTCTTTTTCTGTGTTCTGAAAAGTTTGTGTAGGATTGGTGTCATTTCTTCCCTGAATGCTTGGTCGAATTCTCCTGTGAAGCCATCTGGCCTGGGGGTTTTTTGTTATCAAGGGGATTTAATCCCTTGATAACCTTGTCTATTTCTTCTATTGCTATGGGCCTTTTGAAAATTTTAAAATATATCTGGGAGAGTCTGGGGAGGGATTGTTTTTCCAAGTATTTGTGTATGTCTTCCAAGTTGTTGAATTCGTTAGAGTACAGGACTTCATAGTACTGTGTAATTATTAATTTGATTTCATTAGGGTCCATTTTAATGTCCCCTGTTTCATCCCTCATCCTTGCTATTGAAATTTGTTCCTTTCTTTCTTTGGTTAGGTTTGCCAACGGTCTATTATGTTAATCCTTTCAAAGAAACAACTTCTAGCTGCATTATTTTTTCAATAGTTTTCTTGTTTGGCCTCATGAATCTCAGCCCTGGGTTTTATTATTCTTTTCTTTTGGTATTAGTAGGATTGTTTTGTTGACTCTGCCCTAATTGCTATAAGTTTTGTGTAACTATATCAATATAATTCTCTCTTCCTTTTTTATGTGTGCATGTATTACTATCAGCCTTTCTCTGATAACTGCCTTTGCTGTATCCCAAAGGTGTTGGTACATTGTATTCTCATTTTTATTGGTTTCTAGAAACTTCCTGATTTCATCTCTGATCTTGGCCAGTACCCACTCCTTTTGTGATAGACCAGCAGTTCTCAACCTGTGGGTCGCGAGCCCTTTGCTGGTCAAATGACCCTTTCACAGGGATTGCCTGATTCATAACATATCAAAATTACAGTTATGAAATAGCAACAAAAATAATCTTATAGTTGGGGGGTCACCACCACATGAGGAACTGTATTAAAGGGTCGTGGCATTAGGAAGGTTGAGAACCACTGTGATAGAAAGTTATACATCTTCCAATTGTTTGCCCGTAATTTCTTTATTGTCCTTTTGTTGATTTCCAACCTTATGGCATAGTGGTCAGAGAGCGAATTCTGTATAATCTCTATGTGCTTGAATTTATACAGATTCTACTTGTGTCCCAGAAGGTGGTCTATCTTCAAGTATGGCATATTTTCCTCCAGCCTTTGATTCTCAGCCTATTTTTGTCTGTAATCTTGAGATGTGTCTCCTGTAGTTAGCAGATCGATAGGTTGTCTTTTCTAAGCTATTCTGCTAGCCTCTGCCTTTTAATGCCTGAGTTCACTTCATTGATATTCAGGGTTATTATAGCCATCTGTGAACTTGTACCTTTTGTATTGTGTGTTTTCCTACTTTCCTTTCTTGTCAGTTTGTTGTGCATGTGTGTATGGTACATTCTTGCCTTTCCACCATTGAGCCAATGCTATCATGGGAGCTGTTTCCCCTTTGTTGCTCTCTGGGTGGAGTTCTATGTGAAGGTCTCATATTTGTGCTTGGTGAGTGTTGTTCTTATGCCCATACTTGGTTGGCAAAGATCTTTTGTAGGGCTGGGTTTATTTTTTGAGTTTTTCGTTGTCTGGCGAAGAGTCTTCCTTCTCCATTTATCTTGATAGATAATCCGGATGAATAAACTATTCTTGGGTTTGTGTTATTTACCTTCAGTTTTGGAATGTATTGCTTCACTCTCCTTCATAGTGTCTGCTGATAGGTCTGCACATATTCTTGTTTGGGTGCCTTTATAGGTGACTGCTTGTTTTTCCCTAGCTGCCATTATGCTTTTCTCCTTTTCCTCAAAGCTTCTTAGTTTATTATTTTCCTTGGTGATTTCTTCTTGGGATTGAGTGTAGCTGGTGTTCTTTCAGCCTCCTGAGTGGTTGCCTGCTTTTCATTCTTTAATCTGGGGAAGTTTTCCTTTAAGAATTTCTTCGCTATTTTTGTCATTGACTTCTTGTTCCTGTAGTCCAATTATTCTAATATTGTTCCTCTTCATAGCATCAGACATGGCTGTCAGTTTTCTTCATTTCTCTGATTATCTTATTTGACTGCCTTTGTTGAAGTCTGCCTGATCACTGGTACAATTCTCTACCTTCTCAAGTCTGTGGCAAAGTCTGAGTTTTCTATTGGATTTTGTTATCTAGTCTGCTAGGTCTTGTATCTACCTTTGGTTCATAGCCTATATCACCTCTATCATTTCTTCCTTTTTCTGAATTGCTTCACTCTACCCTGTATGACTCCAGGCAGCATTCTGAAGATTTTCTTTCTGTGGTAGATCAACATCTGCTTCTTCAATGCACGTTGTTAGGTTCAAGACTTCTTCCAACACTGCCATTTGTTTCTCCTGTTTTTTCGTTGCGGTTGTTTGGGCTGGTTGCTGTTTATGTGTCATTTTATAGGAGCCTGGTGCCATTTTTCAGAGAGTCAAATAGTGCTAGGACCTCTTTGGGAGACTAGTAGGAAAGTGTCTTTGAACTGCCTGCATCTCACTGAACTTGGGGGTTGGGTTACTACTTTATCCTCCCGTGGTTTCATTTTTTCCCTGGTCAATCAGTATTCTGTTATTTGGAGAGTAAATTGGATGGTTCTCTCAGGGGACACTGTTCAGGAGGTTGTGGGCCCACGAGGATGGTGTTGCACTAGATGATATCACAGGAAGCCAAGGTGGTATGACCCACGGTGACTTGGAGTGTCTCAGAGGGTGTGGTGGGGTGCCAACTGCAACGGGTATGCCACGGAGGGCTGGAGGGTTTACCTACTTTGGTGTACAGCACCACAAAGGGTGGGTGGGTGGGTGGAATAGCTTCAATTTGCAAGATCACCATGGAGATTCTACAGCAGCGTATAGTACTGGAGAGGGCTGTCACAGCTGCTTTAGGCCATGTTATGCACTGCAGTAGGCTGGAGGAAGTTCCCTCAGCCATGTGTAGGGCTGCAGAGTATGGGCAGGGGACCCCCTCAGTCATGGGAAACATTGTAGAAGGCAGGCAGAGGTTCCCTCAGCTGAGTGGAACAACACACAGGACAGGCAGGAGTTCCCCCAGCTGCTTAGAGGGTCTTGAAGGGTAGGTGGGAGTTCCCCCAGCCATTTGAAGGGTAGATCACCCCCAGCTGTTTGGGTTTCAGCAGAAGGCAGGTGGGATTTCCCCAGCTGTGTGTAAGGCCACAGAGAGCAGGTGGGAGCTCCCCCAGTGGGTGGGCAGAGTTGCCCTAGGCAGACAAGTGGTTTGGAGGCTGGAAGTAGTGTGTGAAAGGAAAAAGATGGAGAAAAAAATAGATGTGGGGGTGGGGGTGGGAGAAGACGGGCAGAAAAACCTGAGCCCACTGAGACTGTGGTGGGAAGGAGAGAAGAGAGAGAAAGAGAGAAAAGTAAAGCGATAAGTGAGCCCGATCACCTGACCCGTTGGGCTGTAGGGGTTTAAAACCTGCCCAAAGGTGTTGGCAAGCTGTTGTTGTGTTGAAGTAAAGCCCTTGGGCCAGCCAAAGCAGCCTGGGGGAGACTGAGTCTGTGGCGGGCCTAAAGCTAAGCCCAGCTGGCCTCCTCAGTGGTAAGCCAAAAGCCAATAGCTCTTCAAAACCTAGTGGATCTGTGTCTATTTGTGTTTATGCTACCCCTCCTGTGAACTGGAAGAGTGGAGTTTCCCTCTTAGTGACTCTCCTGCTCCACTTTCTGTGGAGTCCCTCTGGTGTGTGTTACTTGGTCGTTATCTTGCCGGAACTCCTTGGAAAGACTTGATCTTAGGGACTTTGGATATGTTATCAGGACATTGATATTTTTAAAAGGACAGGCCATTTGTTTATAGTGTTCTTCATTGTGGGCTGGATTCATGTTTCCTCGTGATTTGGGTCATATTAGGCATTTTTGGCAGACATATTACATAGGTGATGCTATTGCCTCCTGAATGCAAAAGGAGGCACAAGACATGCTGCCCCATTTCTGGTGAGGTTAAATTTGATCACTAGGTTTAGGAAGGATCTAACCGACTTATTCACTGTAAAGGTACCTTTTCCCCTTTGTAATTCATAAATAATCTGGGAAGATAATTTAAATCTTTGGAAATATGATTATCGTTCTTCCCAGTAACTTTTCCCCTAATAGTTTTAGGATCCCCAAACAGTTTTACCTGAATTCATTATAATGATTGTTGTTTCTAAAGCAGTGATTACCTAAATGTATCATAAGTTGTCATTTTACTATGAAGAAGAATGCACCCACTTGTTTAATCTCTTGTTTGTTATCAGTATACTGTATATACTCATGTATAAGCTGAGTTTTTTTCAGCACATTTTTAATGCAGTTTTTGTGATAAGATTATTTACCTCCACTGATATTTGGGTCAGTTTATACTTGAGTAAATACAGTCCCTTTTTGGATTCTGTCCTTTAAATTCAGTGTTATAATCTATTGCTCTCGTTCATCTTGATTCTCTGAGTTTCCCTGATTCTCTAATGTTACTGATCCCTTGCACCTAGGGAGACAAGTCTCAGGGCTAATTCATTCACAGTGCTTTTAAAATTTTAAGAACACACCAATCCTCTATGATCCCAAATTCTATATTCTTAATAAGCGTCCTCGTGATGCTGATGGTCTGTGGACCACATGTGAGGTAGAAAAAGTATGAGAAAGTAGAATTGTATTTTAAAACAAACAAGACATCCACTAAGTTGATTTAAACTCATAGCAACCCTGTGGGACAAAGTAGAAGCTGAGTAGAGACTCAGGCTTTCCAAGACTGTAAAAAAATTTTAACTTGCTATTGTGAATTAGTTAAGGTTTTACATTTCAAAATAAATTTTATATTCAACAATTTAAACATCTTGTCAGCCATTCAGTAGTTTGCCCTTCTTCTCTCCCTCCCCTTGCCCCGTTTCTCTCTGTGCAATATTATTTTCCCTTTCATCTTAGCTAACACCTGTGTACCTTCCAGCCTATTTCTTCCTCTTCCCTCCCTTTCCTTCCCACCTCGGGTAACCATCAATGCCTGTTCCTCTGGGTATGAAAATGTTTATCTTAGTTTTTTCTTACATATTAATGGTCCCATATAGTATTTGTCCTTCTCTGTTTGACTGACATCATTCCAAATAATATCCTCTAAGTCCATCCATAGCATGAGGTATTTCACAGTTTCATCATTATTCTTTAATCATTGATAGTATTCTGTTTGAGATATGTTTCAAAGTTTCTTTATCCATCATCCACTGATGGCCATTTAAGTTTTTTCTGTCTTCTTAATATTGTGATTATCTTCTTAATATTGTGAATAGTGCAGGAATGAACATGTTGGTGGTGGTGGTGTCATTGAGTCGGTTCTAACCCATAGTCACCCTGTGCACAACAGAAAAAAACACCGCCCAGTCCTGCACTATCCTCAAAATTGTCCCTATGCTTGGGTATGCACATATTTAAATTTATTTAAATATATATTCATGCTACATATATTCATTCTTAAGACATATATTAGCAAAGGGATCACTGAGTCATATGGCATTGCTATTTCCCATTGTTTGAGAATAATCCATACTGCTTTCCAAAGTGGTTGTACAGTTTTATAGTCCCACTGAGAGTCCAATCTCACTGCACCCTCTCCAGCATTTGCTATTCTTATTTTTTTGGACTTTGCAATCAATGCTGTTGTGAAGTGTCTTCTCGCTGTTGTTATGGCTCACACCACTGGGATAGCTACTGCTTGGGAGCATTTCCTCAGATGTTTAGACCTCCTACATGTCTTTGGTGTCAGGATTGTCAGTTTGTGTCCCTTGCCTATTTTTAAATTGGATTATTTGTCTCCTTCTAGTTGAGTTACTATTTTCGACTGACTTTAGAGATCAGTTCCTTGTATAATTGCCTTTTCCCCCTATAAGTCTTGGGGTTGTCTTTTACTCTTTTGATAAACATAAGTGTCTTATTTTGAGACGATTTCACAATCTATTTGGTTTTCACTCTGTGTGTGTGTTTCATTGTATGATATAATGAACTTAAACCATGCCTTAAGGCCCTTAAGCTTGTCCCTGTTTTCTCATTGATGGTCTTTAGAGTTCTAGGATTTGCATTTAGGTCTTTAATCCATCTTGAGTTTGTTTTTGTTTAGGGAGGAATGTATGGGTTTTGTTTCTTCTGAAAATGGAAATTCAATATGCCAGTTCCATTTGTTGATGTTAAAGCAATGGTCTCACACAATATTTGCCCTTTGTGTTTGTTCTGTTTCATCTCTCATATTTGTGTGTTTCTGACCTTTGTCAAAAATCAGTTATCTGTTAGTGGAGGGTTTATTTCTTGGTCCTCTTTATATCATAAATTAATATAGCACCCCTGTTTTTAAAAATTGACATTAGCTCTTCATATATTTTCTTTCAACTTTGATCTTTAGTTGATTTTTGTCTTTGTGTCCAAGGTGTGTTTTTCGTAAGCTTTAGATTGATGGGTCCTATTTACTTATCCATTTTGTTATGCTCTGCCCCTTGATTCAGTGTTGTGATTGATAGGTGTGTATTTATGGCTGTCATTTGTTGGTGTGTTTATTTGTGGTGTTATTTGCTTCTTTATTTTTCCTAATTTTCTCTGCTGCATTTATTTTTGTGTGTGTCTTTGTCATTTTTTCTTTGCTCTTATTTTACTGTTTCATAGGTCTTTGTGCATGCTCTTTTAATTTTTTTATGAGGTTTTCCCGATTCCTTTGGAGTTGTCTTATTAATTTTTTTCACAAGTCAAGACAATCTATTCTCTCATGTGAACTGATCTACTTCCTTTTCATTAAATTGCATTGTATTACAAGATTCCTTCTATACTTTACAATTGTCTTCATTGCAGAATGAAATCTCTGTCTCTCTATTTTCAATCTCATAATTTTGCTTTATTTCAGCTCTACTTGAAGTTGTTTGATTTCTAAGCAGTGATATCTTGTATGTTGATCTCAGTTGATGCCTGCTGTTGTTGATTCACTGTCTAAAGAACTGACCTTGGTAATTTTTGTAAGTTTGGTCCTGCTGATATAAATTCTATAATTTCTCCTTACCTGGAATGCCTTTATTTCATCTTCATATTTGAGGAATAATTTTGCTGGATGTAAGATGCTTGATTTGCATTTTTTCTTTCAAGTTTTGTATATGTCATTCCATTGCCTCCCTGCCTGTATGTTTTCTACTAAAAACTTCAAGTTTATTCTTATTGGTTCCCCCTTTCTCAATGTTTTTGTTGAAGAGTATTGTGTAGCATGTCTGTCTAAGGCATCATCTTACACCAGAAATTAAGACTCTAAATCTTTTGGAAACTGACTACCACATCTTTCTCTCATGGAGTTATTGGTGGCTTCAAATCACCAATCTTTTAGTTAGCAGTTGAGTGCTTAACCATTTCATTGCCAGGTACCCCATTAGGTTAAATTAAAGCATAACTTACTCTTCCAGTATTGCTATGAAAAATGCATCACATCATAATCATGAAAATACTGGTTTGGGGAGAATATATAAGCTCTCTTGGACATTGGAGGAGAAAAGATCCCCGGTCCTGGTTACCTGATTCCCAGAAATGTTGCTAAGGAAGAATGCTGATTTCTCATATTTACTTTTGCATTCATATTTAAATCCTAAACTTTCAGGGACCTGGCAGCCTCAGCGGTGGATGCATCTTTATTCAGCATTCATGTAGTCAGCCCTAAGATGATTGATTCCAAGGTAAATCATGCAGTTTGAACTCTCGGCATTAAAAGGAAAGTTGTTTCTTTCTTTTTCTTGTTTTGTTGGTAGTTTGAGTTCCTTGTCACTGGTGGGTTTCCGTGAAGCTTGTTGGCCACATCGTTTTCTTTTCCCCTGTGCAAGCCGCTTTAGGACCGGTGTCGTCGGCATCCTGATCATGTACTGTGACCGGCACATTCATAAAAATTTAGAATGTATGTGGTATTCTGCATGAGTAATTTTGTTCAATGGAGTTACATTTATTGGTAATCCTCTTTCTTAAAAATAATTTTATTTATTCATCTGCCACCTGACGTTTATACGTTCCCTTGTTTAGTTTCATTAGGAATTCATAGGAACCTCTTTATTCCAAAAGGAGAAATGTAAAAGTGAAGGAGGAATCTGTGAAATTGAGTTCTTTATCAACTTGGCTTGGCCTGGTAAGCCCTGGTGATGTTACCTAACCATGTAATCGACTTCATGGTTGGACCTGCCATGCGAATCAAGCAGTTGTAAGAGGGTGAGGGAGACATAACACCTCCTTCCTCCGGCCACAGCCTGATGGAAGTGAGATAAAGGCTCCTGGGGGCGTGGCCTATTCCTATTTAAGCAGATGATTTTGAGAAGACCTGACTCTTCCTCCTGGTCTGGATCCTGTATCCGTCTCATCAACCTCCAGTCTTTGGGCTTACATTGTTCATCCTGGCAACTATCAGCAGCCTGCCATTTTGCCGGTGGACCTTGGATTCATTCAACTCTGTAGCCTCGAGCCTGACATGCTGACTTGGATTCTTTCATCTCTCTTTCCAGCTTCTTTGTGATCTTCCTGATTTCTGGTTCATTTTTTCACTTACTGGTTCATCATCCTGCTTCCGTTCACCAGCACTGGCAGCTGTTTGAGTCAGCAAAAGTCTCCAGCTTGACATCTGCCCCATGGAAATGGATGTGACTTGAATTGCCCATTTCTATAACTATGTGAGCCACTTTCCTGATATTTTCTGTCTTATTTTCTGACTTGTCTATCTAAAAGTGCCACTAGTTTTGCTTCTCTAGAAAACTCAGTTTACCACAGAATCCCTCTGTGGAACTCTAGAGGATACCAAACATCGAAGAACATCTGCTGATAGCAAATTATAGTCATCTTCATGTAACAGCTACTAAGTGGTATTGAAGGAGACCTGGTGTTACAGTGGTTAAGTTCTCACTTGTTAATTGAAAAGTCATTGGTTCAAACCCACCAGCTGTTCTCCTAAAGAAAATACCTAGCCATTCTCTTGAGAGTTACAACCTAGTAATCCTGTGGGTCAGTTCTACTCTGTCCAACAGACTTACTATGCTTTGGTATCAACTAAGTGGCAATGGGTTTTGTTTGGAGTGAGCATTGAGAGGTGAGTGAGTGTGAAACACTGTACACGTGCCAACTCATTTAACAAAATTGGAGATTTCCACACTTATTGTTTATTTTTATTAATCATTACCTTGTGCATCTTTTCTTATTTGTGCCATTTAGAGAGATAACTAAAAACAGACTTAGAGTTCAATAAAACTTGGGCAATTTCTGACTTATAAATGATTCACAGCTTCATATCTCTTCTTGTTGTTGTTAGGAGCCATCAAGCCAGTCCCAATTTATAACAACCCTGTGGACAACACAGTGAAACACTATCAAGTCTTAAACCATCCTCATAATCGTTGCTGTATTGGAGCCATTGTTGCAGCCACAATCCCTTAGTTCTTTTTCCCCAGAATGCTGAGCTCCATCTCCCCACTGAGGAATGTTAGACCTTCCGCTTTATTACACAGAAATCCAGCTCCAGCAAGAGCACTGTCCTGTGCCAGAAAAGACCATAGCTCTTGTGATCCCTCTCCTGGCCACAAGGCATACTTATGTGCTCACTGAGTTCTGCAGACTTAATAGAGATTTATTTTCTTCCTCCTCTCTCAGTAATATGTGCATTACAGAAGCGTCTAGCCACACTGAAAACATTCTCACTAAAACCTCACCTGGAATATCTTAGTCACATACACATACATACACAGATCTGTCAAGTCGTTTTGTTACAGGATGCCCCCTGAAGGTTCTAAATACCCAACTCTAATTGCTTTGCCCTAATAGAAGATGATTGATTCACAGAGGTTGCATGGTTGCAATAGAAGCACAGGGAAGACAGAAGCTGAGGTCTGTGCGTGCCACTGTCACAGCATTCAGGAGTGTGGCCATGGTTGGATGCCAAAGATCTGTGAAAGCATAAAGGTGGTTCCAATGCCTCTAGTACTAGACACCTGGTTCCAATTAGACCACACCTGCTTTCTGCTGTTTGCTCTCTCCTTTTCTCTCTCCTGTTGGCTGTACTTTAAAAATATCTCTGAGAGTCAGAACTGCTTCAGATTCTGGCCCAGTTCTCTATCTTCTCCAAAGAGGAATATTATTTCTGGTTACAGGAATAAATAGGAGAGTGCAGATTTTGCCTCTTCTCTCATGCAAATGTAGAAGACTATCTCATACTTTCATTCTGATATTGACAACTTCTCAGTTGGTGAGTGGCTTTCGGAAAAACAGCAGCATCATCAACAACTCCCCACCCCCAGGAGGATTGTGGAAGCATCCTCCACAGTTCCCAGTGTTTTATTAGAAAGTTGTTGAAATAATGATCCAAAGAAAAAAGGAATGCAATGCATTGTTTTAATTCCCTATTTCATCAGCTTCCCACCAAGATTGCTTTGATTCCAGAAAATTCAGACTTAGATTTCCAGTGCTGCTAAGGACTCTGTGTGACTGTTATTTGAGTCCTTGCAGCAACGTAGAGTACTTAGCATAGTGCTGGATACTTGGGTGTTTTTTAAGGCCCCATCAAGTTGGCTCCATCTCATGGAAACCTTAGTACAACAGAATGACACGTCTGGTCCTGTGTCATCCTCCTGGTCACAGAAATATCCAAGCTCATCATTGCTGCTCTCATGCCAGTTCATTTCAGTCAGGTCTCCATGTCCTTATTGACTCTTCATTTCATTTACTTAATGCAACGTGTCTTTCGATCTCTTGACTGCCGCTTCCATGATCACTGATTGTGGAGACAATCATGGCAAACTCCTTGACAAGTCCAACCTTTTCTCCATTTGTCACACTGAGTTATATGTCTATAAATGTCACCAGTTCTTCTTCTCCAGAGAACCCAGTCTAATGGCTGCTAGTGTTTGAAATTCCAGTGGCGTACAACTTCCGACATTATAGCATTATGACACCCCTCCCCAAGAGAACACACTGATTTTGAGACATTCCTGGTAGAGCTCATTCTAGTATCAGTAGCAGACCAGGGAGAAGGGGACTGGGAGCTGTGCTTTTAGGAAGCTCATGTACTACACAGAATAAATTGAGCAATGCCCGAGGAGGCTTTGGGGAATGGGCTTTTCTGGGATGGACCGAATTTTACAGGTGCCTCTGTGTTTTCGAGGTTCTGTGTGACAGTGGCACAGGAAATGCTATAAAATGACATGCTGAGCGAGGTAATTTGGTTCTACTACGACCCCATTTCACAGATAGGAGGAATGATTATGTTTCAATGTGATGCACAGATGATTTGGTGTGAAAAATTGGTAGTGTCTCTATAGAACCACAGAGAACCTTTAGGCTATTCGGTTAGAGGAAGTGAATTACTTGGACAGAAGTAACTGGAAGCTTTTTGTTTTGTTTTGTTTTGTTTTCATTCTCATTTAATATTTTATATGGTATACCCAGAGGCTGCCATTCTGGCAGGAATGAGATAGAGAATCCTATCTGAGTAAAATTAAATGGTAAATAACAGTGAACATCCGTAGAAGAATTACAGTGCCTAACTTCGTAACTCACACATACTAATTCTGCTTGTTGTATTCACACTTTGCGTGGTTAAGAAAATGGAAGGCAGATGTCTATATTAAAACAGGAAATCTAGTTTTAAAACCCTTCCTTGAAGCTTTCTTCCTTTTAACATTAAGGGTGTTTTTAGCTAAAAAAAAAGTTTAATTCATCTTGTAGGAAGTTTGCATTTTTGCTAAGCTTGAGTTCTTCTGCCTTTGTGAAGGTATGAATAATTTGTACTGCGGTCTTATATTCTTGGTGGGCGCTATAAGAAGAAGTTTACACCTTGAAAAAAAGGATAATAAGACAAACCATTCACATTTTTTGTTTATCACAATGAGTTGTCCTTCCTTAGTGTGGCTTGCCTATATTTTGATTCTGCATATTATAGATGTTCCCATATGTGGCATGTTCTTTTGTGCAGTTAAATAGCTTCAAGGATTAGCACTTACACATGCTAACAGTATTCCAGAAATAATATTGTTCATTTACTGGCATGAATAATTGTTAATTAGTTTTGGTGATAGTGTCTTATAAAACATAAGAAAGATGAGTCTGTTGTAAGCATACCTGTAATGTTTGAAGAAAGACTCCAACAATTCTTTAGCTTTTTCTATGAAGTCTTTAAAATATGCTATGTATGAGGGGACTTCAAAAAATTTATGGAAAAATATAATTTAAAAACAATGGCTTTTCCACCAACTTTTTGAGGTCCCATCATATATATATGAAAATCAACTTTTATATATTTATATACGTATAAATATAAGAGAAAATGCCTATATAAATGTGTACATACATATCAAGTGATCTCTATAATAATTTGACTCTATATAACACAAATTAGTTGTATGTCAGATATTAGTCTAGTTTCTACATCAGTATTACTCTAATTTCAGATTCCTTTGAGTGAACCCAAAAGACGACTAAGATTTAAGTGCAGTATGAACTAATTTTAAAAAGATCTACATTCTGGCTTATACACCGGGGAATCATATTATTATGAATGGAAAGTCACTACCCAGAGCTTAAAATTAGGACCTTATTTTAATTGGCATTGTAGGTTTAGAGAAATTCCATTTTTTAACAAGATAAAAATAAATAGAAAGTTCTTATAAAGTAGTTTGAGTAAATGCATGTTGTTGAGTAAAGACTCTTTGAAACTCAGTATTTCTTCAAAGTCTACCCTAGCCTCTAAAATAGTTGATTGATATAGTAATGATTTCAGAGCAATGCAGTAAGCCAGTGTTTGGATGGTCATTTCTGTTTCTATCAGTAGTTTATAGGAGGAGTGAAAGTAAGATAAGGTTAGACCAAAGCCAGAAGTCCCAGAAAGTTCTGTTCATAAATTCAGCATCATCTGTGTGTCCTCTGTATACGAGGCTATCTTGTGAATTCTCAGTTCTAATGAAAAAGACTGACATGAACATAAATAATTTTAATATCCTAAGTTTTATAATAGAGATCTGAGATCACAGTTGGTAGTGAAGGATGGTTGAGTGTGTAGTGGCCAGTTTGGCTTAGGACTGAGAGGTCAAAGAATATTTCAGAGTAATTCTTTACAGTTAAAAGACATTTGAACCAGGTCCTAAAGATGTAGAATTTTCTTTTGTGAAAATTCAAGGAAAGGTATTTCCGTGAGAAAGAGCAGCGTGTGCAAAAGCAAGAAATGAGAATGTGTGTCAAATTCAAAGACCTGTAAGCAGATTCCTAGAGGTAGAACAGTTGGATGTACCAACAGATGTGTTGACAAGGGTTGGATCACAGCATACCTTTGTAAACCCCATTGAAGCACTGGGACTTTATCTCAGAGGCAGTGGGAAGCTGTAATTGTTTTAAGAAGATAAAATTACTTTGGCTTCAGATTGGGCAAGACAGATACTAGATAGAGAATTGTGCTTTCCATGTGAGAGAAGATGTGGACCTGAAGTGTAACAGTGGAAAAGTAGATGAAAAAAGAATAGAGATGAGTTTTGATAGATATGTGTGATAATCCAGGTTTTGTGTTAACCTGGCACAGCCATGATTCTTAGTAGGGACGTCTGCTTCCAATATAATTGGACATTGTGGGAAAACTTGCTTGATTTTTGCTACATCTGGCTCATTATCTGAGCTATAGTCCTTTGGACTTGAACTAGCAGCCTGCTGTATTGCATGCAGATCCTGGGAGTCATCAGTAGCCTACGATTTTACTTGCTGACCTTGGATTCATTCCTCTCTGAATCCAGGAACCTGCTACATGGCCTTCCAATCTTGAGTTCTTCAACCCCTACAACTACATGAGTCAAGAGAGACCTCCAGCCTGACATCTGACCCATGCACTTAGAACTTGTGAGCCGGTACAACTGTGAGCCATTTCCTAAATCTCCGTGTATCTGCATTTTTTTCCCCATCCCAAAATTTACTTCTCTAGAGAACCCAGCTTAAGACAATGTGGATATAAATGTCTTACTAGGAGTACAGGGTACAAATTTAAAGACATTCATCCTTGATTATCTCAGTTTTCTCTTTTTTTAAGAAAATGGAATAGAGGAGGGAGCTATAATTGTTTCAGGTGTATTATTGATATTTTCAGTCATCTGCTGGTTATTTTCTCTAATTCTCATAGCAGCCCTTTAAAATGCTATTGCCATTTTACAGAAGATGAAGGAAGCTGAGAACCATCTGTGGATGTTAGGTAGCTGACCACAGGTCAAATAACTCATTTGTGGGTAAGGCTGAGGTTTAAACTCAAGACTAACCAATTATGTGCTATTAGTCAACACTTCTTGGTCACAAAGAACATAAATCCTACTCAATCTAATTTTTTTTAATTGGGAAAATTTAGGGGTTGGGTGCTTTTTCAAGGTTCTAGGTACTCAAATGATGTCATCAGGACAGGCTCTCTTCTTTAGCAGTTTTCCTGTGTGTGTTGACTTTACTCTCTTCTACGAAAGATGGGTTTTATCTATGACAGTGGGGTGGAGGAGAGGGGAGGACTGGAGTGAAATCCTGAAAACAGCTACAGAATTACATCATTCTAAGAGAGTGGATTGGAAGTAAGTGGCTTTTCCTGCATATAAAATTCAAAAGCATAATTCTGGGTATGTCTGGGGCATGCTGCCCAGTGCTAAAGGCTGGGGGGGGGGGGCGTGGTAGTAACACTGGAACTTCACATTATAAACAAAATAAAACCCATTGCCATTGGGTCAGTTCCAACTCATAACAACCCTTTAGCACAAAGTACAACAGGCCCTCAACGCCATTCCCATCCATTTCACCATCAGATCTTATGGTTCTATTCTCTATGTACATTCTGTTTCATTATTGCCTACACATTGATCATAAGAGGATATTTTCCCCTTTCTAATTCACATATCTGGGAATAGATTATTCTCATGAACTTCCTCCCACATCTATCTTACCAATTCAGCAAATACAGAACATAGGAAGTTAACTACAAATAATATGAACTATTGCCACGGTTTAAGAATGTTTGCACACACATATAAAATTAATTATTTGTGAAACCACACATTCTCAAACTTATGTGATTCCTTTTCCAGAAAAAAAATTACTCAACACCCCCTAGCAATTAAAACCTTTTATACTATTGCCTACAATCCAGGATAAAGTATAGGTATCTGCTTTTGTAGCTTCCAGATCATTTCAGCGTGCACACACACACACACACACACACATACAGCACACACGCAGGGGGCTGTTTCGTCCACTTTGGGAAACACTGATAAACTAGTCTGAACAGTCAAAAATCTACAGCTCTCTTTAGTTCCTCATTTTATGGGTGACTCCACTTTCTGCTCAGTGGTGCTATTAGAAACTTCTTAGTGCTCCTAACTTACCACCCACAGGTGAGTGTATTAGTTGGCCAAGGTTGAAGTGGCTTTTTTCTGTCTTCCACTGTGTCACTCTACTGTCTAGCTAGGCCTTTGAGTCAAACTAGATGTCTTCCCTGTACTCATCAACTCTTTAGTATAATGCTTGCTGTAATATGTGCCTCAGGAGAGAGTGTTCTCCCTTCCTGATTGTCAAACTTGAAGGACCCATTGTACCTGTAACCCTTAGTATACTTTGTTGCAAATACCAGACAGTCAAGAAAGGGGAAAAGCCGCTAACATCTTTTAGCTTGAATGGCCAAGTTCATGCTGTAATTGCATCACTTGGTTCATCCCTGAAACTTACTTAACATTTTTACAGTCAATCTTTTCTTACCAAAGGTTAAATTACATAATAAGGCACTAGCATGGGGTCATCTTTTATCAGCACAATTTAAGCAATCCCTGCTACAAGATATTAGTAGACAAATAGTTGTGTGTTCTTTTGCCCACAGAAAACTAAGAGATTTGATTGGAGAAAAAGAGTAGAACAACATTCTAGATACACCAGGGACTATTTTTTAAATCATAGAAGCCAGAATGGAGGTGGCATGTATTGGAAAGGCAAGGAAGAAATGGATAGTGTTTTGAAAGGGGTTCTGGGTAGTGGATTTTGAGAAAGAAGGGACAATTGAACAGTAGATAAATAATGTATGCTTGAAAAGAACTATATAATTATTAGATGTTCTAGATAGGAGAACTGTGTGGTCAATAGGTAGTATTAAGATTACTATGGCCTGGCTATCAAAAGGTATAGCGTCTGGGGTCTTAAAAGCTTGAAGGTAAACAAGCAGCCATCTAGCTCAAAAGCAACAAAGCCCACCTAGAAGAAGCACACCAGCCTGTGTGATCACGAGGTGTCGAAGGGATCAGATATCAGGCATCATCAGAACAAAAAATCTTACTATAGTGACTGAGTAGGGGAGTGCAGAGTGGAGACCCCGAGCCCATTTACAGGCCACTGGAGATCCCCTTGCAGAGAGGTCTCAGGGAGGGGATGAGCAAGTCAGTGCGATGTAGCAATTATGAAAAATACAACTTTCCTCTAGTTCCTAAATGCTTCCTCCTACCCCCCACCCCCATCATGATCCGAATTCTACCTTGCAAGTCTGGCTAGACCAGAGGATGTACACTGGTACAGATAAGAACTGGAAACAGAGGGAATCCAGGGTGGATAATCCCTTCAGGACCAGTGGTGTGGGTGGCGATACTGGGAGCGTAGAGGGAGCATGGGTTGGAAAGTGGCAACTGATTACAAGGATCTACATGTGACCTCCTCCCTGGGGACAGATAACATAAAAGTGGGTGAAGGGAGACACCGGATAGGGCAAGATATGACAAAATAATAAAGTTATAAATTATCAAGGATTCATAAGGGAGTGGGGATGGGGAAGGAGGGGAAAAATGAAGACTTGAAGCCAGGGGCTTAAGTGGAGAGCAAGTGTTTTGAGAATGACAGGGACAGTGAATGTACAAATGTGCTTTACACAATTGATGTATGTATGGATTGTGTTAAGAGTTGTATGAGCCCCTAGTAAAATGATTAGAAAAAAATTGACTATGGGAGTAGGATGAAGAGTGATTAGGAGAAGAAAGAAATTAGTCTCATGGAGAATAATTAAGAAAGAATTACAGGACTCTAGGCATGAGTTGATAATGGAACTGGACACTTGCAGAGTAAAGGTCAAGAGTAAGGCAATTCAGCAATTACAAGAGCCCAGGAAAATCAGTGACTGTGTGGGCAAATGAAAGAGTACAAAGTAACTCCAAAGAGAATCCCCTCTGACCATTGACCAGGACTGCGAACAGTTTTGCAGTCATTCAGAGTACATTGGAAAGTGGGTTATTGCAGTCCTAGTTAGGTTAAAATTTAACACCTTTATCATTTGTTCTCCTTTTTAATCCATTTAAAATTGGATCTAGTTTTCATTATTTTCTGCCTTCTTTCAATTAAAGTTTTTCTCTGTTTTAGTCTATTGTTGTTGGCTTGTTTATGTTTTTGTTTTGTATGTTTTTTCTTTTTTTTTTTTCTGGGGGCAGAAGGGGGGGGTGGGGTGCAGGAGGTCAGGCCTCCAGCTCACCCACCTGCCTCCCCTTCCAGGCACTGGCACCCAGCCTGGTGCCCCCGTATGTTTTTTCTTTAGATGATATCTAAGATATCTGTGTTGGACAGGGTTCTCTAGAGAGACAAACCAGATTGCTAGTAATTATATATAAATATATTTATAAAGCTAGATATATAATACAAGAAATGAACCGTTAAATTATATACAGATAGATAACACAAGAAATTAACAGTTAAATTATAAAGCAGTGAGACACTAGCAGTCCTTTAAGGCTTGAGAGCCGCCAGTTGCCAGTCCCCTTCTGTAGAGAGAGCTGGGCTATATATATCCAGGCAGCAAACAGCAAGGCAGGTCCCCAACTGTCATCAACCGTCGGTCCCCAGCACCAGAGATGAACATTCCAATCGTGTGGGCTTAAAGGGACCTCAGCGACACAGTCCACTTACAGCGACACAGTCCACAGGCTAGGCATCCCACAGGTAGTGTACCCCTTTAAACTGAGGCACAGAACAAGCAAGGCGAGGCTCACCGAGGCATTTATCCCTCTGCCCTTCAGTTAATCCTACTTTTGTTTATCGGCCAGGCTGGCACAATAAACTATCGCAATAGCAAAATCCATAGAGACAGTGACTGGACAAATAGTTTCTTAGGGTTATAGCAGAGGAGATTGGGAGGGAATGGGGAACTAATCATGAATACAAAAATGAAGAAAATGCTCTAATTTGGACTGTGGTGATGATTTCACTACTCTTCCCCCCCCCCATCATTTTATTGGGGGCTCATACAATTCTTATCAGAATCCCTGCATACATCCATTGTGTCAAGCACATATGTACATTTGTTGCCATCATCATTCTCAAAACATTTGCCTTCTACTTGAGTCCTTAATATGGGCTGCTTATTTTCCCCCTACCTCCCCACTCCCCTCTCCCTCGTGAACCCTTCATAATTCATAAATTATTATTATTTTGTCATATATTACACTGTCTGACGTCTCCCCCACCCTCTTCTCTGCTGTCCATCCCCCAGGGAGGAGGCTATACATAGATTCTTTCTACCCCACATTCCCTCCACCCTCCCGGCATCGCCACTCTCACCACTGGTCCTGAAGGGATCATCTATGTTTCCAGTTCCTATCTGTACCAGTGTGTATCCTCTGGTCTAGCCATATTTGTAAGGTAGAATTGGGATAATGATAGTGGGGGGAGGAAGCATTAAAGAACTAGAAGAAGTTTATGTTTCATCATTGCTACCCGGCTCCCTGATTGGCTCATCCCCTCCCCACAACGCTTCAGTAAGGGGGTGTCCAGTTGCCTACCGATGGGCTTTGAGTCTCCACTCACTCACATTTACAATGATATAATTTTTTGTTCTTTGATGCTTGATACCTGATCCCTTCTACAGCTCATGGTCACACAGGCTGGCGTGCTTCTTCCGTGTGGGTTTTGTTGCTTCTGAGCTCGATGGACACTTGTTTGCCTTCAAGCCTTTAAAACCCTAGTTGCTATATCTTTTGATAGCCAGGCACCATCACCTTTCTTCACCACATTTGCTTATGCAGACGTTTGTCTTCAGTGATCATATCAGGAAGGTGGGCACCCACTGATATGCTTTTTAGTTCTTTGATTTCTGATAACTGGTTCCTTCTACACCTCATGGTCAGGCAGGCTGGTGTGCTTCTTCCATGTGGGCTTTGATGCTTCTCAGCTAGATGGCCCCTTTTTTTTTTTTTAACAATTTATTGGGGCTCATACAATTCTTTTCACAGTTCATACATATACATACATCAATTGTATAAAGCACATCTGTACAGTCTTTGCCCTAATCATTTTTTTCTCTTTTCTTCTTTTACATTTTATTAGGGACTCATACAACTCTTACCACAATCCATACATATACATACATCAGTTGTATAAAGCACATCCATACATTCCCTGCCCCAATCATTCTCAAGGCATTTGCTCTCCACTTAAGCCCCTTGCATCAGGTCCTCTTTTTCCCCTCCCCCCTCCCTCCCCATTCCCCCTCCCTCATATGCCCTTGGTAATTTATACATCGTTATTTTGTCATATCTTGCCCTATCCGGAGTCTCCCTTCCCCCCTTCTCTGCTGTCCCTCTCCCAAGGAAGAGGTCACATGTGGATCCTTGTAATCAGTTCCCCCTTTCCAACCCACTCACCCTCCACTCTCCCAGCATCGTCCCTCACACCCTTGGTCCTGAAGGTATCATCCACCCTGGATTCCCTGTACCTCCAGCCCTCATATGTACCAGTGTACAGCCTCTGTCCTATCCAGGCCTGCAAGGTAGAATTCGGATCATGGTAGTTGGGGGGAGGAAGCATCCAGGATCTGGGGGAAAGCTGTGTTCTTCATCGATACTACCTCACACCCTAATTAACCCATCTCCTCTCCTAAACCCCTCTATGAGGGGATCTCCATTGGTCGACACTTGGGCCTTGGGTCTCCACTCTGCACTTCCCCCTTCATTTAATATGATATATATATACATATATACGCATACATATATACATATACACATATATACACATACATACACACACTTATATCTTTATTTTTTTTTGCATGATGCCTTATACCTGGTCCCTTGGGCACCTCGTGATCGCACTGGCCGGTGTGCTTCTTCCATGTGGGCTTTGTTGCTTCTGAGCTAGATGGCCGCTTGTTCACCTTCAAGCCTTTAAGACCCCAGACACTATCTCTTTTGATAGCCGGGCACCATCAGCTTTCTTCACCACATTTACTTGTTCATCCACTTTGACTCCAGCCGTTGCGTCGGGAGAGTGAGCATCATAGAGTTCCAGTTTAATAAAAGAAGGTATTCATGCATTGAGGGAGTGTTTGAGTAGAGGCCCAAGGTCCTTCCGCCACCTTAATACTTGACCTATAAATATAGACACATAGATCTATTTCCCATCCTCCTATATATATTTGCATGTACATGTCTTTGTCTAGACCTCCATGAATGGATGGCCGCTTTTTTATCATCAAGCTTTTTTATCATCAAGACATTATATATCTTTTGATAGCCAGGCACCAATAGCTTTCTTCACCACCTTTGCTTATGCACACGCTTGTCTTCAGTGATCGTATCAGGAAGGTGGGCACCCACTGATACGACTTCTAGTTCTTTGATTTCTGATAACTGGTCCCTTCTACACCTCTTGGTCAGACAGGCTGGTGTGCTTCTTCTATGTGGGCTTTGATGCTTCTGAGCTAGACGGCTACTTGTTTATTTTCAAGCCTTTAAGACTGCAGACACTATATCTTTTGATAGCCAGGCACCATCAGCTTTCTTCACCACATTTGCTTATGCGCACATTTTTCTTCAGCGATCATGTCGGAAAGGGATTGCACCACTCTTTTTAATGTGTTTAAACCATCATGTTGTAGGATATGTGAAATATATGTCGATAAAACTTTTTAAAGGTAATGCCAGAGATTTTTTTAAAACATAATTAAATATGCTATAAAGGTACGTAGAACAAATCTCTGTAATGTGAAGAAGTAATGTGACATATTTTTTAAAATGAAATTAGTAAGGTACAGAAATTGAAACCTACCTACTCATGCTGTTAATTAATATTGATATTATAAATACTAACTTTCTGAGAGATAGCCATTTAACCAGCTGACTGGAAGAGATCCATATTTGTACCCATTCCAAAGAAAAGTGATCCATAACAGAATGGGTGAATTATAGAAAAATATCATTGGCATCATATGCAAGTAAAATTTTGCTGACGATCATCCACAATGGATAGCTGGTGAGTTTCATGTCAGAGTCAGAAGAGGACATGGAACAAGGGATGTCATTGCTGATGTCAGATGAATCTTGACTGAAAACGTAGAATATCCAGCAGGTGTTTACTTGGACTTTATTGACCATGTTAAGACAACCAACTATGTTGATCATAACAAACTGTTAATAGTCTTGAGAAAAATGGGAATTTCAGGGAACTTAATTTTGCTCTTCAAAACCTGCACAAGGATCATTAGACAGCTGTGGGAATTGAACAAGAGAATAATGCATGGTTTAAAATCAGAAAAGGTAAATGTCAGGTTGTGTCCTCTCACCATACTTATTTAAACTGCATGCTCAGTAAATTATCAGAAAACCTGGCTTTTATGAAGAAGAATGCAGCATCAGGATTGGAGGAAGGTTTATTAAAAAACAACCTGCAATATGAAAGATCTAACATTGTTTCTTGCTGTTAGTAAGGAGGCCTTGAAGCACTTGCTGATGAAGATCGAGGAGTGTTCCCTTCAGTATGAGTGGCAATTCATTGTGATGAAAGCCAAAATCCTCACAACTGGACCAATTAGTAGCATCTTGATAAAAAGAGAAGAGGTTAAATCTGTCAAGGATTTCATTTTGCTTAGATCTACAATCAATGCTCATGGAAGTAACAGTCAAGAGATCAAATGACATGTTGGGTAAATATGCTACTGAATACCACTTTTAAGAGTTGATGTTATTTGAGGACTAAGGTCCATCTGACAAAAGCCATGGTATTGTTATATTCTTCATATGCATGTGAAAGGAGGACATTGAATAAGGAAGATTGAACAAATATGAGCACATTTGAATTGTGGTGCTGGAGAAGAACATTGAAAATACCATGGACTGCCAAAAGAACAAACAAGTCTGTTTTGGAAGAAGTACATCCAGAATATTCCTTAGAAGTCGGGATGGTAAGATTTATCTCCGACTTTGGACATGTCAGGAAAGACCACTCCGCAGAGAAGGGCATCATGCCCAGTAAAGGAGCAGGGGATAAGAGGAAGGCCCTTGACAAGATGGATTGACACAGTGGCTACTACAATGGGCTCAAACATAAGAAAATTTGTGAAGATGGTATAGAACCAGGCAGTGTTCTGTTCTGTTGTCCATAGGGTTGCTGAGTCAGAACTGATTCCATGGCACCTAACAACAACAACAAAAACAGCAACAACTTTTAAAAGCTAAATTTCTTCTTACTCGGTTTTGTTAATGGTTGGTTTATTGTTGGATAATCCTAAAGTGAATTATTTCACTAGTTTACCATACAGCCTTGATACAAGCACTCTCACACCTACACTTACCAGTCTATTCCCTGATTACAGAAATCCTTTCCTTTTACATTACAAATGGGTGCTCCGCTTAAAACTTCAGACTTTATTGGTTAAAACAATTAAAGAATAAATAGATCAGGAGTTATATATGGGAAATTATGAACTACTAGTTAATAATAATCAGTTTCCAATGAACTTTCTTGCTTGTGATAAGTAACCTCTTCCTAATTTTTTTTAGGAATTGAAGTAGCACTGTAAGTTAAACCAAATTGGGAACAAAGATCCTTGACAAGACTTAATTTTAAAACCGTAAATGATGTTACTTATCTTCTTGGGATTTTTTTTTTTTTGCAGGTTTTTGTTGTTGTTGTTTTGTTATTGTTTGAGAGAATTGAAACAGTAATCTGTCGGGTACCATTGAGTCCACTGCAACTCATAGTAATCCTATGTAAAACAGATGGAAACACTGCATAGTCCTGAGCCATCATCGCAATTGTTGGATGTTTGAGCTCCTTGTCGTAGCCACGGTGTCAACCCAGCTCATTGAAGAGGTTCCTCTTTTTCTGTGACTTTACCAAGCATGATGTCCTTTTCCAGGGACTAGTCTCTCCAGATAACATGTCTAAAATATGTGAGATGAAACCCTGCCATCTTTGTAGCTTAAATACCCTTGTTTAACAACATGGCAGCCCCTCCTTCTCTTTAGGTTAATAGGCCAGATCTTGGTTCAGTGGCTGTGTTATCCTTATTTTCAAATATAACCAATCTTATGACAGCTACTATCTTCCAAAGGGATGGGGCGGTGAGTTCTCATCACCCTGTCCTTCTCAGACAAGTATCCGGGCTGTTGAAGTCGGTCAAGACGAGGTTATAGTTAACATATATGCATATTCCTGCATGGCTCCTTTAGGTCAGACTAGCTTGCACTGCCACCTCCTAAGCTTTCACGCCCATAGCTTACTGGTTGAAACCCCTATGTTTTCTCTTAGTTGGGTAGTGCTAGAATCCCAGGAAAAGTCAACAAATACCTCTGTTTTAAATGTCAATAAAAGAGGCAGCTCAAAGGTTAAGCACTCAGCTGCTAGGTGTAAGATTGCAGATTTGGATCCTCCCAGCCACTCTGGGGAAAAGACCTGGTGATCTGTTCTCATAAAAATTACAGTCCAGAAAACTATGGGACTGTTCTACTCAGTCCTATGGGTTTGCTGAGTCAAAACTGACTCAGTGCAAACAACAACAAATGTTACTAGGACCTATTTGGGGTCCCTGGTTGTTACAAATGATTAGTGCACTTGAAAGCTAATGGAAAGGTTAGAAATTTGAGTCCAGCAGGGGCAGCTTGAACGAAAGACTTTACTTTGTACTTCTAGAAAATCAGTCATTGGAAACCCTGTGCAGCACAGTTCTACTCTGACACACCATGAATAAGAGTCCGTTTGATGGCTAAGCCTCCTCTTTGGCAAATATTAATGATTAGTAGTCTTTGTCTCTTTGTCAATAGACTTTCTCCATTGTGACTTAGGAGCAAGATCAGATGATGCCACATCTGTAAGCCAGTTTAAATCTGTTCTGACTCATGGTGACTGAGGTAGTTAGCTTATTGTGCCAACCTGACTGATAAACACATGTGGGGTTAATTGAAGGGCCGAGAGATAAATGGCTCACCGAGCCTTGTCTTTTGAGTTCTCGGGTCACTTGCTTTGTGATGATTGGACCAGGGTGCAGCTGCCTTAGCCAGTTTCCTGCTTCAGCTGGCAAGGCTCACTTCCTGCCAGACATCCCTGAGGAAAAGCCACATGGACCTACCCCGATGCAGCCCTAGGTGCTAGAGCTGCCGTGTGGAGACCCCTGCCAGCACTGAGATGCTTAAACTGGTGTCAGACAAATGGGCTAATGTTGGATTTGTGGGCTTTGACCAGCACTGGGTTGGGATGTTTTCTTGATGTGCACTTACCCTTTATATAAAACTCTGTCTTATACATATAAGTTTCTGTGGATTTGTTTCTCTAATGTACCCAGACTAACACAGTGACCCAGTTTTCAGAGTACAATTGTTCTAGATTGTTGTTCTGTGTATGACCTTTCAGAATCAGATCACCAGATCTTGTTTTGAGGGACCTCTAGGTGGGTTTTGAATAGCCAACTTTATGATTAGTGGTCAAGTACTAAATCACTTGCCCCACTTTAGAACTCATACCACCACACATTTATAGGAAATCATCAGGGTTTTAACTCTCTGAGATGATGATGAGGAGGAGGATGACGACGACAATAACGATGGCAGCGACCATGAACAGTAAACCAGAAACCAAACGCACTGTCACCAAGTCTATTCTAACTCACAGAGGTCCTATAGGACAGGGTGGAACTGCCTCTTGGTTTCCAAGCTGTAACTCTTTACAGGAAAAGAAAGCCTAGCCGCACCATATTTTGTTTGTTAAGCCTCTATATTCTATCCATTGCCTAGGAATTATAAATTGTCATGTTAAATTAAGACTGTGGACTAAAGGTATCCTGGTTTGAAATGGGATGAACAAAAGCTATGGGAATGGTAGAACTAATCTATCCAGTGAATCGGGGCAGTTTTGAATACATGTTCAATAAAAGAAGCCCTAATAATACAGTAGCTAAGCACTTGGCTGCTAACTAAAAGGCCGGTGATTTGAACTCAGCAGCCACTCCATGGGAGAAGAAACTTGACAATCTGCTTCTGTAAGCCCTGTGCGGCAATTCGACTCTATCTCATAGGATCCTCTGTGAGCTGGAACCTACTCATCAGCAATGGGCTTTCTGTGTACACACTCAAAGATGTAGTCTCTAAGTGAGGGGACGACAGACCAATATGGCTCATCACACATTTTAAAATAAAATTTTATTAGAATATAGCTTTATTAGCTTGTTCAAATATTCTTTTTAGTCACTTTCACCCAATATATGCAAAATTGCAGAGTTACCACAGAGATTTTATGATCTACAAAGCCTAAAATATATATAGATACATCTGTTGATCCCTAGCCTTGATAATACACAACTTGCACAACCCATAATCGAATATCTACAAGGATCTTTATTGCTGCTGTTGTTAGGTGCCATTCAGCCCATAGCAACCCTATGCAAAAAGAACAAAATACTGCACAGTCCTGTGCCCTCCTCACAATTGTTCCTGTGCTTGAGCCCATTGATGCAGCCACTGTGTCCATCCAACTTGTTGAAAGCTTTCATCTTTTTCACGTCCCTTCCACGTTGTCAAGCATGAAGTCCTTCAGGGACTGGATTGTCCTACAATATGCCCAAAGTATGTAAGACAAAGTCATGCCATTCTTGCCTTTAAGGAGCACTCTGACCTTACTTCCAGTACGTATTATTGTGTCCTTTCAGCAGTCCACGGTACTTTCAATATTCTTATTCAGCACCACAATTCAAAAGCATTGATTGTTCTTCAGTCTTCTTTATTCAGTGTCCAACTCTCACATGCATGTGAGGCAACGGAGAATACCATGGCTTGAGTCAAGCACATCTTAGTCCTCAAAGTAACATCCTTGTTTTTCAATACAAGAGATCTTAGGCAAGATTTACCTAATGCAATACTTCTTTTGATCTCGTCATTGTTGCTTCCATGAGCACCAGTTATGGATCCAAGAAAGACAAAATCCTTGACAACTTTTCTCCATTTATCATAATGTTACATATTGGTCCAGTTATGAGGATTTTGGTCTTCTTTACATTGCATTGTAACCCACACTGGAAGTTACAATCCCCTTAAAGAAGGATCTTTAGACCCTATGTATCCTTTCTGAAGTGATTACTACATAGTGAGAATAGCAAATCTGGCAAAGTAATGTTCCCAGGATTTTATTGTTGGTTGATGATATTTTTCTTTTATGAAAAGAATTCTTAAACGTATAGGAAGATACAGTGACCAAAACTCTAATGTTGTAGCTCAAGGCATTTTGGTAGTTTAGACACAAGGGAAGATAAATTAGTCATCAGAAGGTAGCTTTGTGGGCATTGGAATCCGAGCAGGAAACAGGAAGCTAACACAAGTCTAATGAAATCCTCTGGTCAATCTCAGCGTGTACCGTTCTAATGACTTGTTAGAGTTTGCCAAATTCTGGGTTTTCTACCTAGATTGTGCTGCCAACACATCGCCAACATCTTGCCTTTTGCACATGCCTTCTTTGTGCTCCTCACTGATCATTCTTTTTTCTTATTACATAAATTTTTTAAACATTTTAGAATGTAATTGATTGCATTTTTGTTTTATAAATTAAGTACTGCCTCCCTAAGGTCTGCCTCCCAGAGACCATACTCAGATCATTCAATTGGGGTTTTGAATGTTCATGGAACTCCGTAGACTTTTGTGTAAACCTTATCTCCTAATTTCCTCTTCAGGTAGTGGATTTAAGCCACTATTTTCATATTTTACTTGTTAGAGAATAAGCCCACTTCAAAATTGTATAAAGGCAAGAAAGCTACCTGATAAGAAGAATAATGGTTAACTTTTTCCTGTGTATAGCCTGTAGGCAAATAAATTGTGCCAAGACATTTTTTCTAAGCATATACTTGGAATCATGCCATGAAGTAGGCCCTGATATTCATTGATACATTTTTTCAAATAACAGGGAAGGGAATAAATTATGAAAATTAATCCAGCAAACAATTATTGAATGCTTACTATGTACTGTTACTTGTATTACATAATCCTCATAAAAACTCCTATGGAACTTGTACTTCTATTATATCTATTTAAGTGATGAGAGAACTGAGGCAGAGAATAGTTACTTATTCCTGAGTTACATAGCCACTAAGATATTGCACCAGAATATGAACTTGGGCAGTCTAAACTACAAAATTAGGTTTTATTGATATACTCGTTCATTTGTTCATTCATATATTATCCATTCTTTCATTCTATCAACAAATATTTATTGAGAGCCTTCAGCGCTTCAGTCTTGATTGTAAGCATACCACAGCGATGATGAAGCCCTTGCCAACTGCAGCCTTGCTCTATTAATCCGTTTTCTGTGATGCCAACTTGACCAACTCTAAGATATGTTGCTGTTGGTAACTTTTTTCAGCTTCTCATGAAAAAAAAAAGATATCAAGAGAAGATCTACTAACTGGAAGGTATTTTTCCATCAGTGAAAACAACCTCTTTTAGTAGGTAGAGAAGAGGAAATTATTGAAGCCTGATATTGTTTATTTCTCCTGGAACTACCAAACAGTCAAGCATCACAGCTTCTGAAACTGATTGGTTTCATCACTCTGAAGGTTAAAAAGTCAAGGTTAAGAGTCCCTAACTCATCATAGAGCTAATGTTGCCCTGTGTTCATTTAAACCAACTTTCTCGTAGGTCTTCTGTAAAGTTGGATAAAATTAATAAGTAGCCTGTCATGAAGTCTTTAGTTAAAAACTGTAAGAAATGCACGGATGGGTCATTATGGAAAAGAGGTGTGTGTGTGTAATTTGTGTGTGGGGGTGAGGTGGTGTTCAAGATAAAATGGTGAAGTAAGAGGGAGAAGGCCACCCTTGGTGTTTTGCCAGCTCTTCTTTCCGCCATGCTCTCCTTTTGACTACTGGCTCCATAGCTTGCTATCCAGTAAAGCCTTACTCTTAAAGCCCTGCTAAAATATTAACTCTGCAGTCCTTCCGCCGCGGTGTGGTGCTGTGGGGGAGCCTGACGGGTTTGTAAACCCCGGAGTGAGAGTCTGCCGGGCCGAGGTCGCTGCAGTGCGGAGACCCCCGGGGAGAGGCCAGCGTCACCATGTCTGACCAGGAGGCAAAACCTTCAACTGAAGACTTGGGGGATAAGAAAGAAGGCGAATACATCAAACTCAAAGTCATTGGACAGGATAGCAGTGAGATCCACTTCAAGGTGAAAATGACAACACATCTCAAGAAACTCAAAGAATCGTACTGTCAAAGACAGGGAGTTCCAGTGAATTCACTCAGGTTTCTCTTTGAAGGTCAGAGAATTGCTGATAATCACACTCCAAAAGAATTGGGAATGGAGGAAGAAGATGTGATTGAAGTTTATCAGGAACAAACAGGGGGTCATTCCACAGTTTAGATATTCTTTTAATTTTTTTCTTTTCCCTTAATCCTTTTTTATTTTTAAAAATAGTTCTTTTGTAATGTGGTGTTCAAAACCGAATTGAAAACTGGCGCCTCTCTTGCAAACATCTGGCATTTCAAATCCTAGTGCTCAGTGTTCAGTAGCGTTTTCTCACTGTGCTGACTTTTGATGATCCAACCTCAGCCCCTTCATAATGTCCTCCTCTTCTTAAAAGTTACATGTGTGCACAGAGAGGTCCCTTGTCCAGAGCTGTGCATTTGCAGGCTTGTGGGATAAATAAGACCGACCATTGCAAATGTTCACAATGACTTTCCAATTGACCCTGATGTTCTAGCATTTGATTGCTTTCCTCCTGGACTGTGGCTTTCAGTGGGAGATAGAAGGTTTTCAGAGAACTGAACTGTGGAATAATGACCGTTCCTTAACTTTCGAAGCTACTCTGAAAATCTGAGAGTCTGGACCAAAAGAAGAGGCCGCTCCCATTGGAAGAGTCATGGTGACAAATGGAGAGTAGTGACGAGCTCCAAAGATGGCTTCACTGAAGAGACAAAGCGTTTTAGATTGAGATGAAAATCTTGTCAGAAGATCCCAGAAAAGTTCTAAATTACATTAGCAATTAATAAAGCTGTTCAGGCAGAAGTGTATTCAACAGAACACTGCTCTTTTTGATTTTATTTGTACTTTTTGGCTGGGAATGGGTTTTAAATGGACATTGTCTGTACCAGCTTCATTAAAATAAATGAAAATATTTGTAAAAAAAAAATAATAAATAAAATATTAACTCATTACTAAAGCCTTTGGCCCTTCTTTAGTCTTTCTCCCTTCCTGCCAGTGGTTCTCAACCTTCCTAATGCCGCAACCCTTTATTACAGTTCCTCATGTTGTGGTGACCCCCCCCCAACCATAAAATTATTTCGTTGCTACTTCATAACTGTCATTTTGTTACTGTTATAATCAGGCGACCCCTGTGAAAGGGCCGGGGTCGTGACCCACAGGTTGAGAAACGCTGCTGTAGACTAAGGCTACTAATCCTGGCCCAGCTGAGAAAGGATAGCTCAAGTGATAGCCCACAAAGGCATAATTATGATCCAGAGGGAAAATTTACATTCTGATTAAATGTTTATTCCTGTTAGCCCCTCACATGATTAAATAAATAAAGCCTTTGTTTTACTGCTTCTGCAACATTGAACTAACCCACATTATTGAGTTTTTCATAGGAATTTTGTTTCCTTCACACAACTTTGTGTTGCCTGTTGAATTATTTAGATTTCCTCAACTTTAAAAGACTGTAGTGTAAAAAGTTGTAACAGTTGGGTGTAACAAGCATGGAGTTCAGAGGAAAGAGTGCTGTCTAGGCATTGCAGACCTTTTTACTATGCCCCAGGGTCATTTATTCTACCGGAAGCGTCTTACTCTTCTACCAACATCCTTCTAGTCTTTCTCACTAGCAGGTTCTCTGCTAGGCAGTCCAGCTTGCATTAGTCATGCAGGTGTATTCAACAGCTGGTGGTGGTCCAGACAATTCCTATGTAAACTTTGTAGTTTACAGTACTTCATAATTTACAATTTGTGAAACTTTTCTTACCTATCACCTCACTGGATTTTCTGTCTGCTCATTATAACAACACACAAGTAAGTAAAGAAATCCTTCCCTGTACAGATCATATAATCATAGTGTCTTGGGATCTTAAAAGCTTCTGAGTGGTCATACAACTCTTAGTTCCTACTCATTTGGAAGAAAGGTGAGATAAGGAAACTAAAGGCTTAGAGAAGAGAGTAGTCTGCTTCATAGGTTCCCGAGCTTATTTGGTGTACCACCCCCTTTTAGAAAAAAACAAAACAAAATTCAGTGCTCCACTGGCAAGTAAAAACGTCTATACTGTATCCCGTAGTGCAGGCCTTTTCAGCTTCCTTGGATCATTCCAGCATTGCCCCCTTCCTATGGGGGTTGGCGTAGGGGGCCAGTATCTCCCACCCGCTTTGGGAAATACTGGTCTATATGAGCCATAGCCTCATCTACCCTGAGACCAGAAAAACTGGATCGAGCCTACCTCTACTAACTGTTCAGATCAGCTTTTCTAAGTGTATCCTTTTTGAGTAGGAGTGAAACATGGAACAGAACTCAGCTTCTCCAAAAAGTATACTCTTTAATGGACTTATTGACACTAGAAGACTCCCTGAGACTGCCACCGAGATACTCTTCAAACCTCAAACCCAAATTACCCATTGAGGACTCATAAAGCAAAGAATGCCACTCGTGAGAAATGAGCTCCTTTTAAAAATAATCTATCAGAAACTAAATAGTCAAAATTACTCTAAACAGAGACGAGACAGTAAGGGAGTAGGAAACTAGAGTGCTAGAAGTGGTACCACCAGAATGAATGGGAATGATTGATAAATGTAACCAACATCACTGCAAAACCTGTGTAGAATTTGCTAAATGGAAACTGAATTTGTTGAGCAACTTTTATCTTAAACACAATAAAATTATTTTGTTTAAGGCCAAATGTTATTGTCACTTTTCATAGGAAGAAAATGAAATCCAGGGAAGCCAAGCGTCTTGCCCTGACTAAAATAAACATCCGTCTTTCTTCATTCCAAATCCACTGTCATATTATAAATCAGCAGTTCTTAACCTGTGGGCCCTGGCCCCCTTGGGGGGGGGTGTTGAATGGCCCTTTCACAGGGGTTGTCTGATTCATAACAGCAGCAAAATGACAGTTATGAGGTAGCAACAAAAATAATTTTATGGTTGGGGGTCACCACAACGTGAGGAACTGTATTAAAGGGATGTGGCAATCGGAAGGTTGAGAACCACTGTTATCAACCATTCAAAAAACCACACAGCCATGGAGACAGTTCTGACTCATAACAACTCTAGAGGCCAGCGTAGACTACTCCTTTGGGTTTCTGAGGTTGTAAATCTTTAGAAAAACTTAGATTACTAAATTTCTACACTGCATTTGCCCCCAATTGAATTCCATCATTTGTGTATGTGTGCTTCCCTGCTAGTTTGGTCTACAATTTCTCCTTGCTTAGAACCGTCTACATTCATATTTTATGGAATGATCTCAGTTTCTGCACTTAGGTAATCTATTTATCATCTTTAGAGATATAATATAATATCCCAATGTAACACTTGATGGCTCTGTAAAGATAAATAGATTCTGTGGCAGTGAGTTTGAATCCATTATTTCCTTGTAATCTGTACATCTTTTAGTTTCACTCTCTGTTTTTCCAGCCTACCTGTTTGAAACATGCACCAGCCAACCTTTGACATTGGAAAGAGAAAATTTTAGTTGATTTTTTTTCTAGCTCCCAAAAGAGGAAAGAAAAAAATTTCCCCTCTCTAGCATAATGTATTTAAAGCACTTGAAAATATTTATTTAGCAAGGGCTCAATAGAAAGTAAATGTCTAGAAAATAATGAAGGCAACATATGTACAAATTCGCCTAATGCAAGTGATGTATGGATTGTAACAAGAGTTGTAAGAGTCCCCAATAAAATGATCTTTAAAAACATTATTTAGCTAATAGCAAAATATTTCTCAGACTAATCTTGTCCCCTGCCTAATGCTATTTTTCTGTAATTACTTCTAATATGTTTACTTCATTTATCCTCCTTACCCCCCAGCCCCAACAATGTTCCCATTTATCTTTCATATTTATCATTTTTGAGGTTTTGCTATGTTTTCCCCATTATTGAAAGAGTATATTCCTAAGCAAGCAGGACTAATTCCTTGACCACCCAGTGTGCTCCTTCTTTCAACTGGAGTTTGTCACTTGACTGTATTCTATTAAATACTTTATTAATAAATTTGGTATAATGCTTCATTTGTTTCATGTGGGCAAGTCTTTTTATTTCCTGCTGTGATTATAATTAATAATCTTGAAGAGCACAGATTATTCCTTAACATATCCTTTATAAAGATCCCTCCAAGATAAAAGCTAAGACAGAATAGACAAGATCCCTCATCGAGTGTGTGCAGTGATTCAGCTCTCCAATTTTTTTTCCCTCCAGAAACCAGATAACATTTCTTCCCCACTGACCCTCCACTCTGCTGACGATGCACAGCCATGGGTCCTCTGGGCTTACACGTTAGTGAGAGGTTCAGAGAAGTAAACCAAACAATCCAAGATAGTGTGATATGTGATTTGAGAGATTAGGTGTGAGATACTATGTATGTATTTGGTGTATTTAAGTAGAAGAGGCTTCTCAGTAGCTTTGAGGTGTCTTGGAAAATGACCCCTGGGCTCTAGCTGAAACTTAAAGGATAAGTAGGGGGTTAAGTAAGATTTAGCTGAAGTGGGAAGGATGCAGGATGCTAGGACAAGCAATTCATATGGTGGAAAATGTCTTTTTCTGGACAGTAAAGAGGTTTACTATGGTTGGGACATAGAGTTCACAGGAAGGGTCTGGAGAAGGGACAGAGGGATCTGTTGATGCATTTTTTAGATACCATCTAGTTGGTTCCAACTCATAATTGACCATACACACAACAGAATGGAACACTGCCCAGCCCATGCGATGCCATCCTCACACTCACTTCTGAGTTTGAGCCCATTGTTGCAGCCACTGGGCCAGTCTATCTCATCTAGGCCCTTCCTTTCCCCCCCACTAACCTTCTACTTTACCAAGTATGACATCATTTTCTACAGACTGGCCCCTTCTGATGACAGGTCCAGAGTACATGAGATGAACCCTTGCCATCCTCACTTCTAAGGAGCATTCTGACAATACTTCTTCCAAGCAGATGTTTACTCTACAGCACTGTTCATTCTTAGCGCTCTATATAGTTTACCTCTACCTAAGAAGGACTGGTTGCACATTGAAAAGCCCACAGTCCTTCTTTGCATAACCAATTAACTCATTTCAAAAATGGAACAGCTATTTTAAAAATAGCATTATTATCTTTCTATTTTATAATACTAGTAAATAAGTTGACTTTTTTATTATTTCAGACTATTTTACATACCTAAGAATGCTCTTCAATCTTTAACATACAGAATGTCTTTAACATAAAAAAAACTATCCTCTATATTCTAAAAACTTTCCTATGGAGATTTTAGAAGATGTTAAAAGTTAACATAACATAGGTGTCCCACAAAGACAAATGAATTTAATTCATGGCTGCATAATTACAATTCAAACTCTGTGACCGCCCCAAATCAGTGGATTGAAGACTGGGACAGGACCAAAGAACTGAAGAATTTCCCAGTACACGGACCAATTTCTTTTTCTTACTGCATACTCCTCCAACAAATCCAATCATTCTCAAGAAATCTCTGCTAAATGTCTCTTGAATTCCTCCAATCAACATATCCTCATTCAGATCACTGTCACCTGTACCATAGGTTCCCCAAATTATCTGGCTCACTTTCCCTTTTCAGAAGGGAACAAGAAAACAAACAAAAAACAGCAGCACCTGATTAGCAATGAAAAACCTTTGTAGTGTAGTCTGTAATCCAGGATAAAGTGTGGGTATCTGCTTTTGAAGCCCCATGGATCATTCCAGTGTCCATAGAGAAGCTGTATGGCCCACTTTGGGAAACAGTGATCTATATCTTCAACTACGCCAATGATCTCTTACGGAGTCTGCCTACAGCTCTCAGGCCAACCCATTCTCCACAGTACAGCCAGAGGACTCTTCATAAGCTACAAATCTCATCATGCCGCTCCCTGTTTTCAAAACAAAACAAAAAACTTGTTCTGAGGATAAAGCCAAACAAGAAGACCACCCCAGATCCCTGTTTACCATCTACTCTGCTGGAAGTGCAAAAAATGAACTTGTCAAGGATTTAATTTTACTTGGATCCACAATCAACACCCGTGGAAGCAGCAGTCAGGAAATCAAATTCTGCATTACATTGGGGAACTCTGTGGTAAAAGACCTCTGAAGTGTTAAAGAGCAAACATGTCACTGAGGTGCACCTGACCCAGTCACCTCATATGCAGTCGAAGACTGGGCAGTGAATAAGGAAGATCAAATGAGAATAGATGCTTTTGAATTAGGGTGTTGGCAAAGAATATTGACTATGCCATTGGATATTCAAGCAGCTGAAAGTTTATCAGCATCCGTGATGATTCACTGGAAGAATGTGCATCAATCATCAAATGAAATGAGTCATCTCTTTGGGGTTGTGTGTTCCTAAATGCTGTCTGTACACTGGCCTCTTTATCCTTCTTTTCATTTCTTCCTTTGTAAAAACTCAATCTCTTACCAAAAAACCATCACCACAACAAAAAACAGAAAACCCCAACAACAAAAATAAGCTCACTGTCATCAAGTTCATACATACACACAGGTGTGTATTCAAAGCCATTAAGTTGATGCCAACTCATAGTGACCCTATAGGACACAGTAGCACTGCCCTAGTGGGTTCATGTGAGGAGAAACCGGGTTATGGTTTTAAACTGCTGACCACTATTGCACCAGGGCTCCTCTATTTTGTCTTACAACTTCCCTTAAATTCTTGGACTTGCAAAGTGTCCTTAGGAGATAAAAATAAGATGGAATTGGCACATTGGTTTTGATCCTGGCTACACCAAAACCAGCTCTGTGGTTATGCATTTACCACTTCTCTGGAGCTTGGTTTCTAATCTGTAAAATGAGCAATCAGAAATACGTTATTGATTTTGGAGTGAGTCTTATTTCTTACTATTTATTTTCCCCAGCTCCGGTGGCACAATGAGTACAGCACTTACTGGGCTGCTAACCAAAAACTTGGCAGTGCAACCCACCAGTGGCTCTTGCAGGAGAGAAGGTCTGGCAGCCTGCTCCCAAAATGATGGCTGCACAGGAAACTCGGTGAGGCGAGCATACACTAGAGACGGTGCTATAGGTCCAGTCTGTGTGAGAATCAGCGCGAGGACACGCAACAGCAAATATGCCCGCTGGTTTGCAGGCCTTTGTTTGTTTTTAATTTGCGGGTTCTTCTGGTACTTGAGATGTGTCATCATAGCCTGCACTGTCCTCCATATTGAAGCGTGTGGGGTTTGTCCTTAGCCTCACTAGCAGAACCAAGGGACTAAAAGCAGAGCTCACTGGAACACAGCCCCGAGGAAGGAGGAGAAGACACAGCAGCTGAAAGTCCTGTGTTTAAAGACAGAATGTGCACATCACTGAAACCCACTCCTTGGTGGCATTCCCTTTTGCCATTTCTTTTTGCTTTGTTTTTACCAGACAAATGTTTGAGTATGTTATCTCTTCTGCTTTACTCTTTTGGATATGTGAATTCCCCTCAGACTTGGTGTGGAAGAGGTAGTTGGGGTGGCTGCTCAAGAGGGGAAAGGAGAAAGCACAGCAAGCTGTCCACAAAGCCGAGGACTGCCAAGCACAGGTTTTCTTACAAAGGTGGTAATTGTTTCTCCTTGAAGTCCACCATTTGTAATTTCGCTCCTGTTAGGAGAACTCTGCCTTCACTTTGACCTTCAAGTATCTCTCAGTTAAATGTTCATGCCCACCATTGTCAGTGCAGTCTCCGCAAATCCACCCTTCAATGCTCATTTTTCCTGGGAATGCTAGTTAAGCTACCTACTGTTGGTCACAGGAGCCCAAATGGCTCAAGTGTGCCTTAAACATTGGACAGCTAACTGCAAGGCTATGGACCAGCGTCATCAGCGGCTTCTCAGGAGAAATATGAGGCTGTAAACTTCTATAAAGGAAACCCTACAGAGCAGTTCTACTCTGTCCTATGGGGTTGTTATGAACCCACTTGAATCCCCATGATCAAATTTAAGTCCCTAGACTTGAGTATGATTCTTTAAAAGTATTTGAAATGTGCAGATGCAAGATGGGGAAAATACCAGTTCCTGTTGTATATGTTAACCACATACACAGTAATGTTTTCTATTATATAACTTAAATACACTAGAAAGGGTGTGAGTTTTCACATATTGATCTGTTTAGTCTCCGAGATGAACAATAGAAAGAGTGGTCCTTCAGCTATAGCATCAGTTGACCTACCATGTTGTTCCTGCAAAGCTTTGCGAGCTCGGTGACTTATGGAAGTTGAGCTCAACTTGGCATCTGACATGTATATTTCTGTAAACTGGTTTTTATTAGCATTAGGAAAGTGTGGTCTTTGAAAGCCCTTTCAGAAAAAGCATTGCTTCTGCTGTGATACTAACAAAGGCATTTTTTTTACTTTTATGTTATGTGTGCTCTACATAAGTTTTATTCTAAAATAGACATGATAAAAAGCTGACTTCTTGGTGCATTTTAAGGTTGGAATGGATCTTTGAGGTCATGTGCTGCAGCTAGGCTGGCGGTTATTGGTTTCATGGGTCTGCCTTTAGAGCCATTTCCACTACCATCTATCTCTCTAGTCAAGAAGGTGACTCCTGCCAGGGGGAGATAAAGCAGCATCTGGCAACAGCCCCCTCCCCCATACTGTCACCCCTGTAACCATCTCTGCTCTCACAGCTACCAAAGCAAAGATAATGTAATTGTAACACCTTTTCCCTTTTTGATACATTGTATAAGGTTGAAAATCTTCCTTTGCTAATTTCCTTTTCACCCTATGCTTGCTACTTTAGGATTATCGAATTGTAATTTTCTAGCAACTGAAAGTCCAAGTACAAATGAGCTAGATGTGGGTTGTAATGGACAGTTTGGAGATTTGGGAATGTAGTAGCTAGAAGGCATGTCTTTGAGGAGTCCTTGAATGTGTACTTTTGAATGAATGTTTTTGTTGGTCATGGTTGTTTTTATCATGAATGGTCCCTTGCAGCTATCAAAGTGCCCCCAATAGAATATTAGGTTGTTTACTTACGTTTTTTTCTAATCATAGTCAATTCTTTATCTTTCCACTAACAACTCCTTCCCCCAAGCCCCTAAATATCCTGCTTGCTTACAGTCGCCAAAGATCATGTTCGTTAGTGAGTTTTAAATAAGATGCAAAATCAAGGGATGTCTTTTTCCAGTTGTGGACTAGGTGAGACTGGCGTGGGAGAAAACCCAGCAGAGTAGACAATTCCACAAGGTCTAACATTGATTGTTGATTAAGCACCACCACCTCCTCCCCACCCCCTGCCAGGGAACAACAACAACAACAAAACTCAGGCATTGTCATGACAAAAACAACCAAAAGGGGGATAGTGGTAAGGGCAAGAAGAACTAAAATAAATGATGATTAAGGCTACGTGGCCAGAGGAGCCCTGGTAGCTGGACTGCCAATTGGGGCCTCCGCACCTGCGAGGGGCGCGGGCCGGGGGCGTGGCGGCGGGCGGGGCCGGGGCGGGGCCGGCGGGCAGTGGCGGCCCGGCGGTTAGAAGTGGGTGGAGTTGCCCTTGGAGGCGGCACCGGCCCTGGGCCCCGAGGCCCGCGGCGCCCTATCGGCCCCAGCCCAGTGGCCCCGCGGAGCCGGCGTGCTCCCGCCTGCAGGGGGAGGTCCGACTGGGCGCGGGCACCGGCCAGGCCTCGGCGGGCGCTGTTTCTCTTTCACTTTCCTTCCCAGCGGGCCGGCGCGCTGGCGGGAGAGGACCGGCGGTGGCGGCCGCGGGGTAGGTACCGGGCGGGCCTGGAGTGGCGCCGAGGGGCCCGCACGCCGGCGGCCAGGGCGCGCCCCGCTCAAGTTTGCTCTCGGAGCGGGAGCAGACACCTGCTGGGGCCCGCCCCGCCGACCTCCAGACACCTGCTGGGGCCCGTCCCACCCGGACGAGCCGAGCGGGCAGGCCGGGGGCTCGCCGCGGCGCGCTCCCCTGGGGCGGAGAGGGGCCGGTGCCCGCGCCCGGCCGGGAGAGGCGGTGCATCCTGGCCGCGCAGCTGCACCGTCCGCAGAGCCGGGCCCTCGCACCTGCCGGCGCTGCCGGGGCGGACGCGCTGGGAGGGCTCACCGTGAGGCTGGAGTCCGCTGCAGGACGCGGAAAACTTCCTCCCGCCGCGTCCCTGCCTCTGCTAGTCGGGCTTCCTCTAACTGTTGGTAACCGGGCTCTCTGACTTAGGATCGCCATACCTCCCCATGTTGGGCCTGAGTTATTTCCTCGTTCTGGGAACTTTGTGGTACTTTGAAGCTCCTTGGCAAACCGGTAGGGAAGGTGTAGAGCAGGTAATCCCATTGTACGGAGGAGTCCGCGAAGGCCCAGACACGGAGGTTAACTTAAATGCCTTGCCGAAGTCATAAGGGGCCAGGCAGGGACCAGAGCCTAGACCCCATAATCATCTGCGCTGTCAGCCTCCACACATTTTCCCAAACTGATGGGAAGATTACAGGAAGAACCAATCCCATGCACATTCCCAGAAGTGACGCATTGACTGGCATGTAGCTTTTGTTGTTGTTCTTTTAAACCCATATCAGTACTTTCTCCTTCCCTCTGAAGTCAGCAGCTGAATGAGGAGAAAAGTTTCCATTTAGAGAATGAATTTAGGAAGATCAACACATTTCGCGTTGTCTATGTTCAGAGTGCATAGCCCTTGTAGCAAGCTGTTCCATTCCCCCTCTCCCTCCCACCTGATATACAGGCCACCTATCAAAGTTTCCAGGAACAAAAAAAGCTATGACCCGTATTCCGTTTGTGCTGTGTGCTAGCTTTCCGTGTAGACGTTTCTGGGTAGCACGAGTGATTATAGTCTAGGCTGCTTTGGCAGTTGGTACTTACCTGGTGATCCCTCAGACCATAGGCCTGGCGCTGTGCCTTGGGAACCCTAGAGAGCAGTTGTACCCTGCATAGTGGGAGTCCCAAAAGACAGGGCCACCATAGCAGCTTCATGTGAATGCCCTCCTCGCCTCTCTAGAAGGGTGGAGCTCATTCCCTATCTTGGTTTAAAATGCCCAGATTGAGAAGTAACAGCACCTAGGTTTCAGATCTACTAATGTGAGTAGTTTCTTCAAAGCTCTTGGGGACTATTAAGGTAGAAGCATTAGTGTAACTATAGAAGCAAAATAAAAGGGCTATTCGATAGGAAAGGAGTAAGGGCTACCGTCAAGGGAGAGATTACAAGTGAGGATAATATTGGAAATGGGCCTTGAAGGATAGGTAGAGTCCAGACAGGGAGAATCCAGGGAGGGAGAGGCCCATTCAGCCTGGGGAAGGAAGGATCACTTCAGTTTGCCTGAAAAAGGATGTCCAAAGATATAGGAATGTTAGAACAACTTGTGGAGGTTTTTTTGTAACAAGCTAAGCAAATTAGGAGCCCTGGTGGCACAGTGGTTATGTATTGGGCTGCTACCCACAAGGTCAGCAGTTCAAAACCACCACCAACTCCTTGCAAGAAAGATGTCTTTCTACTCCCATAAAGAAGTTCCAGTCTCAGAAACCCACAGGAGCAGTTCTACTCTGTCCTACAGGGTCACTCTGAGTCAGAATGAACTCCATGGCAGTGAGTTTGGTTTTTCCATTTCTGTTCACAACGAGTCCGTGGATAAGTGCTGAGCTGCTAGTGGAAAGGTGGGTAGATGCAATTCACCTCCGCGGACAGGTCTGTCTGGTGATTGCCTCCTGAAAGGTCACAGCCCTGAGAAGCATAGTTCTACTCTGAAACACATGGGGTCTCCGTGAGCCAGAATCAGCTCAACAGCACCGGTATTGGGTTTAGTTTGGGTTATTTGTTCATAAAGAGAAGACACTGACATTGTTTGTGCAGAGGACTCAAATGTGATTGAACAAGACGAAACTGGTAGCGGAATGTACAGTGGATTGCAGATGCAGGGTAATAGCCAAGTACAGTTGTCTTGGATGGAATAGAGAAGTCATCAACTTGATTTGACTCCTGACTGGATGTGGGTTACAAGCTGAAAGTGGAGATCATTTTCGGAGAGAAGAAAATATTACTTCAGTTTTGCATCTTTTAACTTGTATTGGCAGGAACTCCTGATAGAGCAGTCAAGCAGATAGTTGAAGTCCGTTACCAGAGAGGTAGAGATATCAAAAATTGACTTACTCACTTTGAGCATCATTTGCATAGATGTGATAGTTGAGTTTCCAGGGATGGATGACTTTGTCATTATTCAGAATTAAGTTACAGCAGCTTTAGAAATGGATGTTACAGTGAAGGAAACACACATTCCCGTTTCCCTAATTTGGAACACAACAGTTGCTGTTCTTATAATTCTATTAATAGAGTATAAGTAATTTGACACCTTTCTCTCTTTTTAAAATTATTGTTAAAAACAGATATGGGGAAGCAAAACCACCAGAAGGAGTGATGCTCAGCGACCTCGTGATAAAGCTGGATGTGAATGCACATGCCTCAGGACATCCGATCGGAAGCGACAGTCAGCTGCTGAAAGTGGACGTTGATCCACTTCATACCCTTGCTCGCTCGCACTCCTCAAGCCAGTCCCAGCTAACCACGAATGGCTACCCAGAGGAAGCACTTGGTGAAAGACTTCAACCCTTACATCACCTGCTACCTTTGTAAGGGCTATCTGATTAAGCCAACGACAGTGACGGAATGCCTCCACACCTGTGAGTATTCTTTGATGAGACCGGTGAACCAACACATCTGTACTCGCTCTTTTAAAACTGGCTGCATTTTGTTTCTGCTTATATTTTAACTTGTAAAATAATTGGTAGTCTGAGGATTATTCTTCTCTGAAGAACTGACTTTCGAGTTTGTCTTTGGGTTACCGGTGGCATAAAATTTTGTTGTTATAAACATTAGTTTTTCTTCTGACTCGCAATAGGTTCTGAAAATCTAAATGCATGTTACTAGGTAAGGTGTTTCCAAAGCGAACAATGCGAGGGCTTTGATTTTACAAATGATGTTGAAGGACTTCACTTGCCCGAGGTTTTGTTATGAGGTGCATACTTTAACTCGGTGACTCTTCAAGTGTGGTTTCTAGGCCAGAAGCATCAGCGTCCCCTGGGAACTTTGGAATGCGAATTGTCCAGCCCCACCCCAGAGTTATGGAGGCCCTGGATTGCTCCAGTAGTTAAGCGCTCCACTACTGGCCCAGCCCTGGGAGCATAGTGATCATGCATTCAGCTGGAAACCACCAGCTGCTCCTTGGGAGAAAGATGAGACTTTCCATTGCTGCATAAAGTTACAGCCCGGAGACACCCCAGGAGAGGTTTTACCCTGTCCTACAGAGTCTCCCTGAGTCAGAATCGACTCGATGGCACTGAGTTTGGCTCAGTTTTAGCAGCACTTTGGGGGACAGATTTGCATGCTACTTGCTAAAGATCACAGCCTCATGGAGCAACTCTATACTGCATAATTCTATACTACTCAGAAGAAAAAGAGACACTTTTAATAGCCAATTATGCCAAGATTATGCATCCTTTTTGTTTTCTACTATTTTTTTTCCTATTTCACTGGAAGTTGATTCCCTAAGTCCTAGTTCAATGCACCAAATAGATAGATGCTTTCTATACTTCTCATTTTGGTTTTACGCTACTCGGCATCATTTGGTGTGGAGGTGGGAGAAAAGGTAGATTAGTTCCAGTTTTATAGGTTTAGGAACGGAGAGGCTAAGTTCTCCTGAGTCTCCAAGCACATGAGTGTTGGAGCGGTATTTAAAGTCCACGCTTTTCTCATACAACATGGTGCCTTTTGTGTTTTGGATAAGTCTTTCAACTTTTCTCCCTCTGTTGAACTGATACACAACTATTCTAATGATTTTAATAAGAGTGCAAAATAGAATCATCTGGAAAGCCGTTTAAAAACACAGGTGGTTAGGACCTTGCCTGGGGAGATTTGGTGAGTCTTGTGGCAAGGGCTAGCCACGTGTGATTAGTAAAAGCACCCCAAGTGGGCTAATGCATACTTCTGTGTGTGACTTTCAAATCCCAAAGCAAAAATTTATGGACAACTCTTACTTAAGAATGGATCGCCATAAAGCCTTCTGTATTACATTTTTAATTAAATACAGCCCTCCCTCATATTCTGGGCATTGGCTTCTGGACAGCCACCCTTCCATGCCCAAGTCCCGAATATAAAATGGTATAATGTTTGCATTTAATCCGTGTCTGTCCTCACTTATACTTTAAATCATCTCTAGGTTACTTAACAGTAATTAATGCAATGCAAATGCTTTGCAAACAGCAGTTTACATTACCTTTTAGCCTTCGGGGGATTGTTTGACCACTTGTTTCACCAGATATTTTGGATTCGTCATTCTTGGTTGAGTGCATGAAGACGGAGAGTCAACCTTGCCAGATATCACAATAACAAACACCAGCACTGCTTTGTGGTGCTCATGAAAACATTGCGCACCTTTGTGGGTTGTAGGCTCAAGGACAGATCCTGTTCCCAGGAATGCTGTGTTGAGTATGTAACTCTGAATTTGGCTGAAATTTCCCTCTTACCCCCGTGACCATGCCTCCAAATTGTAAATCCAGTGCAAGGGCTGGTGGTGCATCCAAGCTTGGGAGAGTGATCGTGATTGAATGTAAGCCTCTAAGTTGGATGTTCTTAACTTGGGGACTTATTGTCCCGTATTATTATTATCATGTACTGCATTATTTGGTTTTATATGTTTTAGTATATCCAAAAATCCCTCTTAAGAGTTTTATATGCATAGGAAGGTAAACTATGTTCTAAAACAAACTACTATTGACTAGCAGTTCTCAACTTGTGGGTCGCCATCCCTTTGGGGACTGAACGACCCTTTTATAGGGGTCACCTGATTCATAACAGTAGCAAAATTACAGTTATGAAGTAGCAACAAAAATAATGTTATGGTTGGGGGTCACCACAACATGAGGAACTGTATGAAAGGGTCACGGCATCAGGAAGGTTGCGAACCACTGCTATGTACTCAGACAAGCATTTGGCTAGCATTCAATGAGAACCAGACGTATCTGTTCTGACTTAACTACAATTCAGCTTAAAGACAGACTTAGGAATGGGTCTTATGCATAACCCAGGGACTGCCTATATTACTGACTCATACTATTTAATTAGCAAGTAATTATGAACCTGTGTCACTAATTTTCTGTTGCCTTCTATCATTATTTAACTTGGATCATTACAGTTAATTATCATTTGAGAGATAGTTTTTCAATGTCTACTGTATGCCAGGCACCATTCTAGACTCAGAGGCTACCGTAGTGAACCAAATAGCCCAAATTCTCTGTTCTCAGAAGTTTACATTCTACTAGGAGAAACTAATAATATGTAAATAGGAGTCATGTTCGGTAGTTATAAGGCTACAAAGAGAAGCAAAGAAGAATTCTATGTAGGAGAAGGGGATGTTTTACATAGAGTGGACAGGACCAGCCTGTTTGATATGAAAGCATTTGGACACAAACCAGACAGGATTGAGCCCTATGAATAGACGGAGAAGAGTACTCTAAGCTGAGGACACAGCAGGTAGACAGAGGATCTGAGGTCAGAATATGTTTTTCAAGTGTAAGGAGCAGCAGCCAATGAAAAGGCTCTCCTCCCTGCAGGCTAGATGATGTGAGTAGAAGGTGGTACAAAGTAGTCGGACTGAGAATGCACTTTGGAGGACGAGACAACTCTGTTGGAGTGGACACCTTGCTTCCCACCGCACTAAGTATGGTACCTGGACATGGTACACAGATGGTTTTGTTTTATGTCTAATATTTGTGTAATATGTTTTCACATTTGGCTCTCTCCAACAGAAGCTGCCAACTCTGTTTGAAAGATGAGAAGAAAGCACAAATCCTTGTATACATTACAAATGTTATGTCTGTAAAGTTCTTCCTTAGGGAGTTAAACAATTCCATTTAAATATCATTTGGGGAAAAAAGACTGAGAGGCCTAGAAGCATAAATGATCAGTTTAAGCAAGGGTTAGATGTGTATATGTGACAGCAATTTAAAGTCTTCAGGGGTAAATGACAGTGCAACTGAGTCAGTGCGGCCTGAAAAACCCTTGGCAGCCATCAGGCCCCTTTGCTGAGAGAGGAATGAACATGCCAGAAGTGTGGTTAAAAGGCAGTGGTAAATCACAAATGTTGCATTATCACATCCACAGCAAACAGAGCAGTAATTGTAAATGACGGAGTTGAGGCCTCAGCCTAAAGTCTGAGGAGACCAAAGGTGCTAGAGCGTGCTTGAAATTGATTCCATGCCACCTGGCTTAAAAGTAATGTCCCTGGATTTTTGTTTGCATTTATATTGAGCTTTAGGCAATACTTATTCCATTTGCAAATGTATCCCAGAATTTGTATTGATAAAACAAATAGTACGAGTGTGCTATCTTAATGCTCTCTCTTTTACCTCTTTGGGTTCTATTATTCATTGCAATACCTACCCAGAAACTCACAGAGAAAAATGTAGATTAAAGGGTTAATTAAGGAATTTAACAAATTGTGAAGCCCGTGAGACTGCTCAGGGTTGAGTTGTTGTTACTAGGCCCTGTTACAAGGTTTCAGGTCTGCTAGTAAGTGCCCATAGGGGCATGCCACTCTGCTGTAAACCTCAGCCTGAAGGCAGGCAGCTCAAGCCCAGCAAGTCCAAATTCCCCAGTTAAGCGCCCTGAGGCACACCACTCTGCAAGTCAGCCTCCTCTACCAAAGCACTCAACTTGCTCTGTGGGTTGGGTGGGAAGTCCACCACTCCTGTTTCTGCAACTGCTCTTCTGAGAGTGGAGCTCTCATCTGCATCCAGGAGGTTCACTGCACAGGGATTTCAAGTCCAGAGGCTGAACTCCACTCCTGGTTCTTGGTCACCATTACCCAGGTGAATACTATCAGTATCTTCCCTGACCTTCTTATCAGACCCAAGAAGGAAAGATTGTTTGCTGGGAGTTAGAGCCTTGGACTTTAAGAGCCACATTAAATAATTCACTGCCCCTGCAGTCAGAGAGCAGTGTTCTTCAGCCACTGGTTAGGTCTTTGGTGTATGATGGTATCTTTGGTTTTGACTCTCCTGTTAGATAATCTCATGTATACAGGGTGCTGGGATTTTGACTGAGGATAAGCTCAAGGAAAGTGGTCAGATGGGGAGGGAGGACAGTGAGAAATGTTAAGCAGTGTTGTGATTTTGTTGTTGTTGCTAGGTGCCCTCGAGTGGGTTCTGACTCACAGTGACCCCATGCACAACAGAATGAAACACTGCCTGGTTCCATTGCCACCCTCACAATTGTTCCTATGTGTGAGCACATTGTAGCACCCAGTGGGTCAATTCATCCTTTGGAGGACCTTCCCCTTATTGTTGCTCTTCTACTTTACCAAGTATGGTCTCCTTCTCCAAGGACTGCTGTCTTCTGACAACATGGCCGAAGTACATCATTGCCTTTAAGGGACATACTGGCTGTTGTGACACCCATGTAATTTTTTATCTTAATTTTCAGCTACAAAAAGAGTATCTTATTAAAATAACTATAAAGACTAAATTTTATATAAGCTAAGGAATGGGTAAATCAGATCTTATTTGAAAATGCCTAGCAAAGTTCAAAGACCTTGTTCTTATTCTTCAAGTTTGAAATCTGTAACTGAAGCTTTATTATTGGTGAACAAAGCCAGTCATGGAAGTTGCCCGTCTAGAGTGTATGTATGATCAAGGGGAGGAAGAATAAACAAGAAACTTCTAAAATGAATACAGATGGTGGTAGGTGCAGTGATAATAGGGAAGTGCTTCCTCACTGATGTGTCTCAGGCTACGAGAGCAGAATGGAATGCTAGTGACAGAAAGACAGCGTCTTCTCAAGTACTAGAGGCCCAGGCTGTAAGCCTTCTCAGACGGGGCAGCCTGTGAGTCTGACTACAGTTGAAGTGCAGAGGGAGGCACGAGTCTTTAGTGATCATTCTTTCTTTGATATGAATAACTGGTAGTTCTTCCATCTTGTTTACGGTACAAATACATTTCCACTCCCTACCCCTGTTCCTCACATCAGATGAGTTGCTTCTCTGCCTGGCTTCTCTTGTAGCTAATTCTAGAGCTGACACTGCCTGGCTACTCAGAGGATGTGGCAAGAAAGGGCAAAGGGTGAGCCTGATGGCCTTGATGTTTATGTGGAGGAAAGAAAACAAGGCCAGCCAGTTAGAAGGAAGGAGAGACAGAGGTGGTCGGGCCGCCATGTTCCAGGCTCCTGGTAAGGAGATGTGAGCTAGGATCATAAAAGGCACACCTTTAAACAGGTTTGCACAGGATGCTAACACCACTTCCCTTCATCAGGCTGAAGACATTTAATAAATAAGCATGAGTTAAATACTCAATTTAAAATTTAGCATGAAAAATGTTTAACCTTAGAAGATCACTTATTGTGAGATCAACTAAATCTGCATTAACCATAGTTACAATATGTTAAAGATCTCTAACCAGCCGAACTCATTTCCATCGATTTCACCCTTAGAGACTGTAGGACAGAGTAGAACTGCCCGCTAACATTTCTAGTGCTGAAATGTTTTACAGAAGCAGACTGCTACATCTTTCTCCCACAGAATAAATGGCGAATTCAAACCCTGATCCTTTGCATGCTTAGCTGAGCACTTTAGCCACTGTGCCACCTGGACATTTGTGAAAGTTCCCGAGGTGGTGCAAACACTGTGCCCAACTACTCACTTCAAGGTTGACGGGTTGAACCCACCCAGAGGTACTGCAGAATAAATGACGTAGTGCTTGCTTCTTTTAAGAGGACAAACAAGAGCCTTAGACCAGAAGAACTAGATGGTCCCTGGCTAATACTGACTGCACTGGAAAGGTTCTAAATAGAGTGGCACCTTTAAGTCTTAAATGAGATCAGGCTTCCTGTTCAGGTAGAGACTGCTGGGGACCCCCTAAGACTGTGGCCTTTATCATCCAAGTCAGGAAGAGAACTTCCCTCCCAGTTAGAACAGTCCGCTATTTGAGATCAAAAGGACAATATTTACATAAGGACAAAGGTCAGAAGGTTAGACAGAGGAGGCGTGGAAACAGGAAACCAGAGTATTTGGGAGAGGAGGAGGCGCACTGAGGGGATTCCAATGGCTGGTTGAAAATGTATGGATTGCTGAGTGTAAAACTATGAACCGGGCTGTAAGGCGTCCCAGAAACCCCCAGGAGCACTTGGCCTGCCCTGTAGGCTGCTGTGAGTTGGCATTGGCTCAATGACACTGAGTTTGGTTTTTTATTAATTATTATTATTATTATTATTAAAAGATCATCTTGTTGGGGACTCTTACAACTCTTGTTACAATCCAGACATCGATTGCATCGGGCATGTTTGTACATGTGTTGCCTTCATTCTTTTGTAAACATTTACTTTCTATTGAGCCCTTGGAATCAACTCTTTTTCCCCTCCCTCCTCCCCCCCATACTCCATTGATAGATTATAAATTATTATTTTCATATTTTACACTGACCACTGTCTCCCTTCCCCCATGTTTTCTGTTGTTCTTCCCCCTGGAGAAGGGGGTATATGGTTATGTGTCAATCATTGTTATTGGTTCCCCCTTTCTCCTTTCCTCTCTCCCCACTTTCACTACCCTTCTGGTATCGCTATTGCCAATCTTGTTCCTGTATTCCATGTGTCGTGAGCCCCCATCTCTTATCTATACCTGTGTACATGCTCCAGTTTAGTTTGACTTGAGAAGCAACAGTGGGATCATGATAGCGGGGGATGAGGTGGCCTCAAGGAACCAGAGGAATAGTATGTATTTCATCAATGCTTTACTTCACCCTGATTGACTCATCCCTTCCTTGTGGCCCCTCTGTGAGGCCATTGCTCCCTTGTCTACAGATGGGCCTCGAGTTTCTCCTCTGTTCCCCCTTGTTCTCAACAATATATTTGGTTTGGTTTGGATTAATTCATAATAAGTTTAAAAAAACAAAACAACCCTAGCAAACCCTGTGAACCATTTGTGCTCTGCAGCCCAGTAGGTGGTCATGATGGGAAATGACTCGGTGGTAGCGAACAACAAACAGTCTAGGGGGTAGTTTTAATAACCTAGTAAAACTAAGGAAATAAATGTGCTCACAACATAAATGGTTTTTGAATTATTTAAAATAAAGCACTTTACTAGACAATGAGAATCAAGTGGCAAGAAGCATACATTTGGGACTTACACTCCATCAAATGAAACTTCTCCAAGAAGAAAATTTGACAGCTGTCTGAATCGGTCTCTTCTCTATGTGAGCTCATCTACTCTGAGTCTTTAACTATCTTTGTTTATAGCCCTCAAATCTTCATTATTGTCTTGGATCTTTTTCCTGAGATTCAGAGCATCAGTCTTAACCAAGATTAGTTTGACATCCCACTTGGATGGCCCAAAGCCACCTTGAACCCAACATATTAAAGAACAAAAGAGAAAGGCCAACACTCAATTGTACAAGCAGGAAATATGGTCCATACTTGACTTTCTTGACTTTCACTAACAAAACTGTCTAGTCTTTAATATTTCTCCAATCTGTCTCTTCACTTTCATACCCTTACTAGTCTTTCTTAGTTCCTCATTATTTCCTACCAAAGCTACTCCTTATCTGTGCCAGAGTGATGGTTGTGTAAAACAGCACTCTGTCTTTATAAAAATCTTTCTTGTGGTGGTGGTTGTTCATTGCCTTCAAGATTACACTGTACCCTGCCTTAAAATTTAACCCATTGCCTTCAAGATTAGTGGAAGCACCTTGGACCAAGTTCTGCCTGCCTCTTCTTCCCACATTGCCTAACATATACGTGAGTCAGCTTCTGGCTCTGCTTAGAATACACTTCTTCCCTTCAACTAGATAACAGCTTCCCACCCTTTCAAACTCATCCTCTCCAAGGTATACCACCTACTCGCTACAACAGACAGATTTGGGTTAGGCATATCCTAATTACCTAGTCCTTGAACACTTAACTGAAAGCTTATGTGAATGGCTAATAAATTTATTATTGTGAGTTTCTCCTATTTAAGATTTAAATGCAGTAATAATAGATAGGTAACTTGAAAGAGATATGGATCAAAATTGGGGATTTTAAAAAATACTACTGGAATCTAAGCAGAGCGTCTTAGAAAAGGATTGGGGGGGTAGGGGTATGGGTGGGGGAGGAGGTTCTAAATGAAGGGCTATACTGTCTCTTGCATCAGCAACCTGAGAAATGTTTTGAAGCTGCTTAGAGTGTATTTGCTGGTGGTTGAGTACCGTATATACTCGTGTATAAGCCAAGTGTTTCAGCACAAAAAATGTGCTGAAAAACTGGGTTTCGGCTTATACATGGGTCAGTGGTACCCAAGTGAGGTGTAACATCTCACGATGATTGCCATTCCTCCGCTGTTCATTCAAAGCCCTGCTGACACTGCAGGGCTTTGAATGTTTGTTTACTCACATCTAACCAATCAGAGCCGTCCTATGACGTGGACGGCTCCAATTCACAGAAGCACCCGTAGTGATCCACTTACGCCAGCAGCTGAACTGGTAAGGATGTGTCTGTCTGTGGCTGCACTCTGTCTCTCCCCTCTGGTCTCTGTGTTAATTCACATCCTGCATTTCCCACCCTAGGCTTATACTCGAGTCAATCAGTTTTTCTGGTTTCCCAGGTAACAATTAGGTACCTCTGCTTATACTCGGGTTGGCTTATATTCGAGTATATACGGTAGGTTGCTAACTTAAACCGAAAGACTCCACTTAAAGAACCACAGAGCTTTGACCCAGCAGCTAAAGTCTAAAGAATGCAGTGGTTTTTAACCCTTTTGTGACTAGGGACCAGCTAGAAAATTTTGATTCTGCCCTTAGGAAAAGGGAGATTATAGACTCCATAGAGATTTATGGTACAGGAAAGCAAAGCTTTCCTTTTTCTTTTTTAAAATAAATTTTATTGTGTCTTGGTGAGATATTTTACATAGCAAATTAGGATCTTCTTAAATAACTTCTATACATATTGTTCAATGATATTGGCTACATTTTTCACATTATATCAACATTATGTGTGTGTGGTTTTCTTGATATAGTATTCACAAATCATACACCTCCATGATTAAATTGCTTTTAAAATGAGTTGTATATACATAATCACAATCAGTTCCAATGTTTGCTCCCCCCCTCCTGGATTCCTTATTTGCTCTCCAAATCCCTTCCTCCTCCCTATCTCTCCTCACCCCACCCCCACCCCCATCCCTGATTAAAAAACAAAAAACATGGCATCAATTATCTCTCTGCATCTGTAACTCTGTGCTTCACAAACTGGGAAACCCAGCAGTAACAATAAAAACAAAATCAAGGTAAAATAGCAAGAATATAATGTTAATATAAAAATATAAATACAAATAAAGTAGTAAGAAAGAAAAGACCACCATTAATATTTTAAAAGCCAGGGACAAAATTTTTGTTCTGGAACAAGCAAGATGTACTGAGCCTAGATCAAATTCAGGTTGAGTCAAGATGGATATCATCTGACAAAGTGTCATAATTTACCATGTTTGATCTACCATCATCAAGTGTACTATAATCTGTCTGATAGTAGAGCTGTTTAAGTCCCTTGCCTGTGGCCAGAAGGGACCTGCAGAGGCTTACTCTGACTAGATACTCTGCAGATGGATTTTAGGCTCCCACGGTCCCCCACAGCCCTCTACAAGTTGAGTGTTTAAAATTGGATCTCTGATACTTTTCCATTCATCATATGTAGATTTTCTTATTGTCATCTTTGGATCACACAGGCTGGTGTGCTCCTTTGATATGGACTTAGTTGATGCCTCCCTTAGGTGGCTGCTTGTTTGAAATCAAGCATTTATCATTATTTGAATTGATAGCGGGCACTATCTGCTTTCTTCACCACCCTTTGATATAGCACTCTTCAGAGATTTCTTTTATGAAGGCAAGTATCGAGCAGGGCCATCTTATCAGAACTAACTGCTCTTGGATTGGGGTTAGGGTTAAGTGGGAACCCAGAATCCATCTGCTTATCCACATGTTTATGCAGGAGTCCGGTTTACTGTGGCTGTTATATTATGACAAAGACAAAACCCCACAAGAACAACAAGCCAGCAAACAAATGGAGGAAAACAAAACAAAACCAAGACCAAAACAAAACAAAAGGCAGAAGAACATAAACCCAAAGAAACAAAAAAGGGAAACATTCTCAATCATCTCCCTGGGGTATCAGGCGATTGCATTGATACTATCAACAATTTTTCCAATGACACAGAACTCAAGCCACCATTGACAGTAGTCTATTCGAGGACAGTCCTGCCAGGAGCTGCACCATATGCGTAGCTGCAGAGGGTGGCCCTGCACAGTTCCATCTCCCAATGGATTGAGCTCTGGTTACACTGAGCCAGGGGAATTGGTGCAACTTAGTCCTATGGAAAAGCATATTTATACTTAAGTTTTAAGCTTATATTTAAAAAGTGGGGTCAGTGATTATTTAATTGTAGTTCATGTGACAGGGGACTTGCTGATTTTGTCATAATAGGCAAAAAATGAAGAATTAATCATTATAGTAATGTAACATCTAAGTGACCAGACATTTGTAACAAATAACATAGTGGTTATGTGTTGGGCTGCTAACTGCAAGGTCAGCAGTTCAAAGCCCAGCAGTTCAAAGCCATCAGGCGTGAGCCCCTCTGCCAGAGAAAAATGAGCTTTCTATCCTCATAAAGTCCTGGAAACTGACAAGGGCAGTTCTTCCCTGTCTTGCAGGTCACTCAACACACCGAATCCAGGACAGATGCACCCCTGCAGGAAGAGATATGGGAGTACTGATACCAAAAGGTTTAGGGAGAAGGTGGGTGGAGAAAGGGAGAAAAGGGGAAACATATAGCTTGTCCCTCCCCCTCAGGGGAAGAACAATAGAAATGTGGGTGAAGGGAGACTGGTCGGTGTAAGATATGAAAATAATCATAATTTATCATTTAGCAAGGGTTCACGGGGGTGGGAGGGTGGGGGAAGTAGGGGGGAAAGATGAGCTAATACCAAGAGCTCAAACAAAAAGAAAAGGTTTTAGAAATGATGATGGCAACATGCATATAAATGTGCTTGATACAGCTGATGTGTGCCTTGTTCTAGGAGCTGTAAGAGCCCCCAATAAAATGATTTTAAAAGAAAGAAAGAAAGCATTCTGGTGGAGCCTTGAAAACAAACCCTGCAGGGACGCTGGTGCTGCAAACTTTCAGAAGCTTTACTTTAGACCAGATACTCATAATTCTAGCGTCTCTTCGATTGGGCAGTTTGTACTTTTACTCACACAATAATTACAATAAATAATAAACCCCAAATCAAACCAAACCTCTGCCATCAAGTTGATTCCTGCTCAGAGCAGCATCACAATCCGGCAGCACAGCAATGTGACAGAGTAGAAAGGCTTAGTGGGCTGCTAACCCAGTGTCAGTAGGTCAAATCTACCAGCGGCTCCCAGAAGAAAGATGAGTTTTTTAATCCCATAAAGAGTTACAATCTGAGAAACCCCAAGGGGAAGTTCTACCCTGTCCTATCAGTGGAAACCAACTCCGTGACAGTGAGCCAGAGAATTGCTCCTTAGGATTGGATGGGATCGTGACATTTACCAAAAAGTACATTGACTTCTTTACTTTACTCTTCCCCTAAATTCTTCTCGTTATGCATAATTATGTAATCATTGAGCACGTGTGCATTGGCATCTGCTTTGTGCCAGTCATTCTTGCTGGTGGACACGTAGCAATACAGTGTAGTACATAGCCCATTAGCCTAGTTCTAATAGGCTAGAGAGAGAATAAGCAAGTACATAATATAATTCCAGGTAACAAACGCACTCTGGAGAAACTGTGGAATAAGTCACTATGAGTCAGAATCGACACAGTGGAACTTGGTTTATTTGAAGTAAGAAAATGAAACTATCGTTCATACTGGCTACGAAGAGTACTTTCTCTCTAGTTTAGAATGAGTCAGAACAGATACAATGATGATTAAGAAAAAAGTACAAAACGGGCCCAAAGCTAGAGATTGTCATCAGTGTACAGGTTTTGGAACCTAGCACAACAGGTTGGTTATAAACATCATCAACAGTCCAACCATATAGAATAGAGTGATGATTTTTTGTGTACTCTGAAGACTCTTCCTAACTGCTGATGATTATGCATACTGGCTTTAACCAGACTACTATATTACACTGGAACTTAAAAATCAGGAAACAAAGCAATATTCTTGATGAATACTCAACAACTGACATTTTTCACTCAACAAAAAATAATGATTGTTGTTAGATTTTAATTTATATTGAATAAACTTATTGTAATTTTTAAAGAACTAGTAAAATAGTTTCCCCGTTTAGCTGAAAACGTAGGCTTCTTTCAGACTTGGCCACACTAGTGCGCATACAGACCTAAGGCTTCCCTTTAGAATTTCTAGCCCTTGTGTCCTTGTTTATTTAACGTGCACTTACTGAGGTGTTTGGGACACATCAAGGACATTGTTGACAATAAGTAACTCATCGTGAATACCAAACTGTGATTGATGCTTGTAGGAAAAGGGAAAGCCGGGTTATGTAAAGGGAGTCCGCAGTCAGCAGGATAGTGTTTACCATTCAGAATAAACCTAGGTCCAGAGTAAGAACACTTACTTGTTCAGCTAAGTGTGAATCTGAAGGAAGAAGGTTTGAAGTGGCCGGGATCAGCCCTGAGGTAAGAGTGTGCCTGCCATGTTGAGACATGCCTGGGCAGCTCGCGTGGCTGGACTGGCCAGCACTGAGGGCAGGAGCGGCCCTAGGCTCGGAGGGCGGGTGCAGACCACAGATCGTGCTCTGTTCTTGTTAGAACGATTTTAAGGAATTTTGGTTTTACTAAGAAATGGAGACTCATTGCAGATAGGATCGTAAGCAGCAGAATGACCTGACTGACCCAACATGCTTAGAAAGAAGCACTCAGAGAACTGAGGCACAAAGGCTGTAGAGGGTCAGCCACAGAAGAAAGGGGAGCTTGCAGTCCGTCACCCAGGCAAGAGATTGCAGTGGCTTGCATGGCGGTGATAGTAAGTGGTTAGCTTCTGAATATAAAGGCAGGATCCTTGGCCTTCAAAACAGGGCAAATAAAGACATCATCAAATGATCCAGGAAGACCTGAGGGGAGAACTAGTGTCAGGGGATAAGTAAACAGGAGGTCATCTGTTGGAAATTGAATAGAGATGCCCAGTTGAGAGTTTAGAACTAAGTATCTGGAGATTGCCAGCACATAGCGCATGTTTAAACAGCTAAGAACATCAGGGATGTGAGTGAAGATGGGGGACCGTGGCCTTTACCCTGGGATGTTTTAGAATTTACCAGTCAGGGCAAAGAGCAGTCACCAGTAAATTAGGAGGGTCACAGAAAGAGAGGGGTCCTAGAAGACAAGTAAACACTGTAAAGGAGGAGAAACAGTCAACATTGTGATGTGCCCGTTAGGGTCGGAGTCAGGCTCCATCATTTGATTTAACAATCTGGAGGTCGGGACAGTCGTGAAGAGCGGTGTCAGCCGAGTGGTAAGAGCTAAAGTACATACGTTTAAAAGAAGGTTGGGAAATTTTCAATGATCTGATTTTGATCTTTGGATTAAGATTAAGTCTGTGAAAGATGTTAGGAAAAGCTGGGTGAGGAGTGCACACAAATATTCTTATTTTTTTCTAGCTTTTCTCTCAGTCTGAAATTATTTCAGAAAGTTCAAGAGCAATACAGATTTCATCAAGGCGAGGAGCACAGTGTTTCTGAAGTGATTTCTTAGTGTGTGCTTTATAATTTTTAAAACCCTTCACACATGTTTCATATGCTTTCATGTAAACATTTCACTGTTAAGAAGGTAGAGAACCATGAATAAGAATGGAAACAGAGGAACTTGACAATATAGGTAGCTTTTTCAAAGAGAGTCATTGTAGAGAGGAACAAAGAAATTGAATAAAAGGTGATAAGGGAAATGGGATGGGATCAACAGATGTTTTTTCTTTTTATTTTTTTTGAGATAGAAAACCAAAATGTTTGAAATTTAATGGGAATATTCTTTTTATTGTTTTGTTTTTCTTTTTATAAATCATTTTATTGGGAGTTCTTACAGCTCTTATAACAATACTTTTATCAATTGTATCATGCACATTTGTACATATGTTGCCATCATCATTTTCAAAATATGTTCTTTCTACTTGAGCCCTTGGTATCAACTCCTCTTTTCCCCTCCCTCCTATACCCTCCCACTTTTGTGACCCCTTGACAAATATAAATTATTATTATTTTCATATCTTACACCATCTGCTGTCTCCCTTCACCAACATTTCTCTTTGTCCCCCTTGAGATGGGAATGTGCCACTATAGATTGACTGGTGAAAGGAGAATTACATGAGTAAATTCTTAAAGAGGTGCTAGAGGAGGGCTCTAGTGCTGAAGAGGAGAGATTGACTTCAGACCACTTCTTGAAAGTTCTGGAAACAAGCAAGAGCACAGAGTGTCCATACTATTAGGTGCGTTGGTGTGGTGATGTAGTGCTTTCCTCTTTATTTCTGGTTTTTCTTCCAGTAAAACAGGAAACCAGGTCATCAGCAGATAGTGAGCTATGGCAGGGGTGTGAAGAGAGAGGAGAAAGTGTGCAGTATTGGCAAGAGTTGAATAGACTTGGACATAAAGTGTGACTGCAGATGAAGGACCCGCTTGGGATTCCTGGCTGTAAACTTGAGGTGAGATGAATCATGCTTTCCTATAATATCCAGCTGTACTCTTGGAGAAACAGTACATGGGAACCAAAACCAAACTCAGTTCCAGTGAGTCAATTCTGATGCAAAGCTTTGAACACACCAGCCCTGCCCCTGTGAAGTTCTGAGGCGATGCCTCTTTATAGAAGGAGAAAGCCTGTTTGTCTTCTGGGGAATGGCTGATAGTTTTGAACTGTCGACTGCATTTTTCAGCCCACCCATAACCCATTATACCATGAGTCTGTATAGAGCTGAGTGTCTGTCATCACGTGTCTGTCATTTTCTCAGACTATGGTGGCTTGCATGTTGCTGTGATGCTGGAAGCTGTATCACTAGTATTTCAAACACCAACAAGATCACCCAAAGGGAACAGATTTTAGTAGAGCTTCTAGACCAAGAACAGACTATGGAGAAGGGCTAGGCTGTCTACTTCTGAGGAATTAGCCACAGAAACCGTATGGATAGCAGCAGAACATTGTCAGGTAGTGCCAGAAGATGATCCCCTTGGTTCAGACGACACTGAAAACAGGACTGAGGAAGGGCTCACCTTCTCAAAGGAGAGCCGGCCATAACGATATGGAGTATAGCTTTAGGGACCTTCATTTCCTGACAGGCATGGCCCCAAATGAAACAACCGCAAACATCTAACAATTGGAACTTGGAATGTACAAAGTATGAATCTGGAAAATTTAGTCTTCAAAAATTAAATGGAATTCATAAAGATCTTTCTCTTAGGCATTATGAGCTGATATGGACTGGTGTTGGCACCTTTGAATCAGACATTTATCTGATTTGCTATACTAGCAGTGAGATTCATTCATCACCAAAAAGGACATTTTCAGATCTATCCAGAAGTACAATGCTGTCTGTAATAGGGTAATATCTATCTGTGCATAAGAAAATCCAGTCAGGATTATTTGAACTATTATTCAACTTTTTGCACCAACCACTAAAAATAGTGATGAAATTAAAGGGCTTTACCAATGCCTTCTATCTGAAATTGATAAGACATGCAAGCAAGTTGTTGTGATAATTATTGGCAATTGGAATGCAAAAGTTGGAAACAAAGTGGAAGGAATAGTTGTTGGGAAATAGGGCCTTCGTGACAGAAACTAAACTGGACGTTGCATGGTAATAATTTCCAAGACTAACAACCTTTTCATTGTAAATAGCTTTTTTCAACAACACAAATTGGGACTACACATGTGAACTTCTCCATATGTAATACACAAATAAACCTGACTACATTTTTGGGAAAGAGAGGATGGAGAAGCTCAATATCAGCATCTAAAACCAGGCCAGGGGCTGACTGTGGAATAGACCACCGGTTCCTTATAAGTAAGTTCAGGTTGAAGTTAAAGAAAATTAAAACAAGTCCACAAGAGACAAAACACAATCTTGAGTCTATGCCCCCTGAATTTCAAGAAGATCTCGGCAAAAGATTTAATGCACTGAACATGAAAGACAGAAGTCCTGATGAGCTGTGAGATGCTGTCAAGATTATCATCCACGAAGAAAGCAAAAGGCCATTCCAAAGACAGGAAAGAAAAATTCAAAGTGAATGTCAGAGCAACTCTGAAATTTACTCTTAATCATAAAGTAGCTAAAGCAAATGGGAAAAAAGGATTAAGTTAAAGAGCTGAAAAGAAATTTAAAAGGACAGCTCAAGAAGACAAACTAAAGTATCATAAAAAAATGTGCAAACACCTAGAGTTAGAAAAATAAAACACACTTAGCATATCTTAGACTGAAAGAATTACAGAAAAAATTGAAGCCATGAGTTGCCGTATTGGGTTTCTATGGGTAAAATAATGAACAATGAAGGAAGCATTGAACTAATTCAGAGTCACTCTACCAAAAAGAACTAGTTGAAATTCAATCGGTCAATAGGTTGCATATGGTACTAAAGGAAGAAGTCCAAACCACACGGAAGACATTCGCCAAAAATGAGGCTCCAGGAATTGATGAAATACCAATTGAAATGTACCAACAAGCTGCTGAAATACTTGTCTATGTGTATTGGGAAGATGACTCGTTGGTCAATAGAATAAAAGTGATTCATTTTGGTGTCTATTCCAAAGGAAGGTGACCCTATATGAAATGTGAAAACTATTGAACAATATCATTGATATTACATGAAAATCACATTTGCTCATTCAACAATGGTTGCAGCAGCACATTGACAGCTGCCAGAGGTTTGGGCTAGATTCACAAAGAGAATGTGGAACATGGGATATCATTGCTGACATTAGATGGATCTTGGCTGAAAGCAGAAAATACCAGAAAGTTGTTTATTTGTGTTTTTGTTGACTGGCAAATGTTTTCCACTGTGTGGTTCATAACAAACTATGGACAGCCTTGAGAAAAATAGGTATTCCAAAACATTTAATTATGCAGAACTTGTACATGGATCAAGAGGCAGTTGTATAAGCAGAACAAGGGAATGATTTGTGGTTTAACAATCAGGAAGAGTGTGTGTGTAAGGGTTGTATCCTTTCACGGTACTTATTCAATTTGTATGCTGAGCAAATCATCGGAAAAGCTGTATCTGAAAGCGAACTATATGAAGAACTCTGCAAAGAACTCAACATCAGGATTGGTTGAAAACTTACTAACAACTTGTGATATACAAATGGTACGGTCTTGCTTGCTGAAGTGAGGAGGCCTTGAAGCACTTGTTGATGAAGACCAAGGAGTGCAGCCTTCAGTGTGGATTGCAAGTTCATGTAAATAAAACCAGAACCCTCATAACTGGACCAATAGGTAACAGCATAATACGCAGAGAAAAAAATTGAAGTGGCTAAGAATTTTGTCTTCCTTGGATCCACAGTTAATGCTCATGGAAGCAGCTGTCATGAGATCAAACAATGCATTGCATTGGGTAAATCTGCACATGACCTTTTAAGGTATTAAAAAAGCAAGGCTGTTACTTTGAGGACCCAAGTATGCATGTGAAATGCGGAAGTTGAACATTGAATAAGGAAGACTGAAGAAGAATGCATTCGAATTAAGGTGCTGGTGAAGAATATCGTAAGTCCGATGGACTGCCAAAAGAACAAGAGAATCATTCTTGGAAGTACAATCAGAAAGTTCCTTAGAAGTCAGAATGGCAAGACTTCATCTCATGTTCACGTTATCATGAGAGACCAGTGCTGGAAAAGGACATCATCCTTGGCAGTGAACAAAGACTAAATGGATTCACACTGTGTCAGGAACAATGGGCTCAAACGTAAGAACAATTGTAAGGATGGCATAGGACCAAGAGTGTCTCATTTTGTTGTACAGAGGAACACTACGAGTCAGAACCAACTCGATGGCACCCGACAGCAGCATAGTTTGGCTGAATCCCTCAAGAGATACAAGCAGTGAACACGCTTGGCCACTCAACCAAACAGGTGGACCGCTGAACTCCAAGGTTATGTCAGTGGAAATAGGCTAATGCGTCCAACCTGCCTGGACATTTAGTCTCCTGATACACATGGCTGAAAATGCTCCTGACTGTTTGAATCCTCAGATTCTGGCCTGGCCTGTTCAACCAACTCTGCTTTGTTGTCATCCCCATTGTCCTAGCAAAACAAGCATATGTATTCGACTCATTAAGAAGTAATATTAGCCTCATTGTGCTTCATGACAAGGAGTCCTTGTGGCACAGTGAGTAAAAGGTCAGTGGTTCAAACACACCAAGGGAGGAAGACACTGTCTATTCCTGTAAAAGTAGTCATAGTCTTGGAAACCCAAAAAGAGCACTTCTGCTCTGCCCTATGGGTTTTATGTGTCCGAATCTAGTCAGTGGTACTGGGTTTGGGTTTTTGTTTTTTAATTTTATCTCCCATTATATTGAAGCTCCTGCAGGCTTATGAAAGAAATGTGTCATAGAGCAGCATATGAGAAAGAAAGATGCTCATTAGTTCTTTATATAAGTAAAAAAAGGGGGGTATTGTCTTATGTGAGCTGATTGCACCTATTCTGAAATATTCAAAATCATTTCCAACACAAGAGTATGTATTAAAAAAGAAAAAAAAGTGTGAAACAGAGACTACCTCTTCTCTTTAAAGAAGACCACTGTTTCCTTTTACATTTTTGCTAGGTGACTGGCAGGACCCTGTGGCATAGAGGAGAAGGGCTCCTTGGGGTTTCTAAGGCCGTGACCTTTGCAGTAGCAGATGGCCAAGGAGTGGCTAATGCGTTTGAACCACTGGACTTTTGTCTAGCAACCAGTCACTTAACCTCTATGCCAAGAGGGCTCTGCAGGACACAGGAAAATAGTGAAGAGGGTAAGGTCGGAGGGAAAAGCATGCGCCTAAATTGACAAATAAAACCATGGCATTTAGATTGTTTTTAAAGAAAGGAAGTTAGCATTTGATCACTTTCAAATTACAGAGCATTCCTAATGATTGACAGTGCCCAATGGCGTGAGAGGAGTGATGATTGTTTTATTATCAGCTACTGGAATTGGGTTTTAAGAAGAGATATTTGTGTAGGTTACTTTGTTTCATTAAAGCTGGAATGCTAACCTTCCATGGATACAAAGAGATTGTATGGCTCACACACCAAAGATAGCAACCTGTGGTCCTTGTACCTGTTGTGAAGAGGCCTCTAAGCACTTGAAAATTAGAAAGGAGGATCGATAGCTCTTTAATAATTAAACTGAAATTAGCATATAATTGTGTATCGGAGCAGGTATACCAGAGTAAGAGGGAGGAGACAGAACAAGATTGTGTCAAGAGCAATGAGGTTGTACTGGAATTGGAGTAAATGTATACAGATGTTTCTTGTAAATGTCTTAGCCAATCTTGGACCTCCCTCCCGATGCCCACTCCGACCCCAGACACAGAGTGCCATACATTGACCACCAAGGTGTACCTGTTCAGGTGAAGCAGTGTGTCTTACAACATCACACTTGAGATTCTGAGGACCAAATGAACAAGGTTATCTTTCCATAGTGTGGAGATACTTGCAGAGGATTCAAGCCAAGAAGATAGCCATTTCAAGGTTCCTTAGCAAAATAATCTCTCTTGAACATATGCGTCAAACTAATCACAGTCCCGATAGCATTAAGTATTCTAAAATTATTCTAATTTTTCCTGTTATAAGTGTGCTCGTTTAACAATCTATTTGGCTTACATTTATTGAATATTTTCAAGGTACTGGACACTCATTTGCTAACTTCCTATATACTCACATTCCATTTAGTCCTCTCAAGGACCCTTGGGGATAGGTACCCTGGTTGTCACCTTTGTACACAGAGACCCAAAGGAAGGACTTTCTTAATGGCAGAACTGGGGTTCAGATCCAAGCAGATGACCATTGATCTAGAACTCCTAGGATCTACTGCCTTGACTTCTCATGTAGATCTGGGGAAAGAGTACATTGATCACATATTCTTTTTTATTATGTTTCACCATGATGGCATTAATGAAGTGACTTCTGACTCTAGTTTGGCAGAAGGTCAAATCCTGGAGTAGAACAATCTAACAGAGGTATGCACTTGAAAGCTTTTTGTGGCCAGCACCTCCTTCAGGCCCATGTTTCTCGGTTTTCTCTTGGCCGCATCAGAACAACCTGAGAGATTTTTGTCACATGAGGGCCCTGGTCCTAACCTCCCAAGCTTCTGGGTTAATGGGTCTGCAAAGGGGCCTGGAACCTGTACTTTAAAGACGCTCACTGGTGCTTGTGATGCCCATTTAAACATGAGAACCACTGGTGTAAATGGGATAAGGAACCTTGTATCTGCTAATTAGTACACAAATCTCTCTAAAACCTAAGCAATGATCAAAACAAGGACTTTGGGCAACCCATGCATATAAATGAATGACTTTATGATGGCAGTGCTTGAGGGTTTGGACTTCAGGTCTTGAAGCTGCCTGGCCTGAGACTGGGGGCCATCTCTGCCCACCAGCTGTGCAGCTGTGGCCAGCTGCTCAGGCCCTCAGTGCTACAGCCCTCTTTGGCAAAGCCCTGAGCTTGCATGCTGGTATGTTTTATTGTTATGTGCTGTCGGCTGATTCTGGCTCATCATGATTTACAGGCCAAGGGAGACAGCCCCAGAGGGTTTCCTCAGCTTTGATCTTGACAGGAGCAGATCCCCAGGTCTTCTATCCATAGAACCATTGAGAGTTGCAAACCACCCACCATTCTGTTGCAGCTGAGGCTCTTCACCATTGAGGCACTGGGTCTCCTTTTGATAGTTGGTGACTGCTTGTTATTTATTTTTCCATCTGGGGATTCCCTGGTGAGCCTGCCTCCCTTTCTCTTGAGTGTCTGTAAAGTGAGAATGAAGACTGACCTGTTTCCACACTTAGAGACCAGCTGAATTCACCAGGACACCAATTCAGCAATCAGAGAGCTTGTCATTAAATTTTTAAGATTTTTTTAGAAATGTTTTTTTACAGCTAGACTTTGGATTATAAAATGCAATCAAAGACTAGTTATGGAGGATGAGAAGTTTTGTTTTTTCTATTACCTTTTATTATTGTTCATTATTATTACTACTATTGTGAAGCAGGTGAAGGTTTAAAGAGCAGATCATCAATTTTATTTCCAACCATTCATACATACATTTAAATTCATCCATTGCAATTCAGCCAATGTACTTACTGTCACTTATCCCCAGCTTCCTCCCTGGTTCTCCTGTTTCCATTCCTCCATCTTTCCGTGCCCTGGGAACGTTGTCCTTTCACAAAGTAAGCGGTGCTGCCCTTTTGATCTTAAATGGTTTATTATTCTGCCACAGGATTTGGTTCATTTCCAGACCTGAAAGGTGAGTAAGGGCCATAGTCTTGGGGATCCCATTTGTCTCTGCTGACATATTGACATATAATTCACATATCACATATCATACACTTCAATTATTAAGATGTTTTAAAGGAGTTGTACAATCATCACTACAAAACAGGTCTAGAACATTTTCTTTCTTCTTGTATGCTTTGTTACTAGCTCCCCATTTGCTTTCTGCCTCCACTCCCACAACCCCAGTAAGCCATTAATCCAGTTATTGTCTCTATAGATTTGCCTAACTTGGATTTCACATACTGGAAAACATTTTTTAAAAAGAAACACTAACAACATACAAACAACAATATCAAAATAACCCAGAAGAAAACCTCAATTAAAAAGAAACCTGGAAATATTAAAAATTAGGAATTGTTTTAAATGGGTCAAAAGGGAGATCAAATGATAAGGTGTTAGATTTGTACCTGACTGGTACTACAAATATCCATTGCATCTCATGATGGCAAGTCTATTCACATCCCTGGCCTATGGTCAGACGGGATTCACCAGAGGCTAAACTTCCTTCACTTCTTAAAAAATATTGGAAACAACTTTACAAAGGATCAAAAGGGAGCTTACATGAGAAGGTGTTACATTGTAACCCAACCACAACAGCCATAATTGACTTTACAGTGTCCTCTGTCTGATGGGGAAGCCTTTCACATCCTTGGCCTGTGGTCAGAGGGGATTCACCATAGACTCAATCCTTGTAGGGACTCTGCAAATGGATTTGGACTTCCACTGTCATCCATTCCCTTCTGAAAACTGGGTGCTCACAATTTAAGCTCTGATACCATTCACTTCACTCCTTTGAATTTAGATTTTATTATTTACGATCCTTGGATCACACAGACTGGTGTGCTTCTTCCATGTGGACTTAGTTCATGCTTCTCTTAGATGGCTGCTTGTTTTAAGACAAATTTTAAGACCCCAGATGATATTCCTTCTGATAGCCAGGCACCATCTGCTTTCTTCACCACAATGTACTCTAACACCGATATCTTTAGGGATTTCTTCATAAGGGCGGGCTTAAGCAGGACCATGTCATAAGAACTAATTTAGGGCTAGAATGAAGTGTGAGCCCTAAATCCATTCATATATCTATGGTTTATATACATCTCTGGAACACTTTAGATAAGCCTGGTCTCTGACAATTTTGCATTTTGTTCTACATTTTCCTCCCACTCGATCCAGAGCCTTTGAAGGTGATCCTTTTTAAAGCAGTCGATATTAGTAACGGAGCTCTAGTCTCTGAGTTGTACAGGTTGGTGTTCATATCTCCATTATTTTGCTGGACTAATGTTTCCATATGTGTTTCGATTTTCATAATTTTCATCTCCTCACATAGGGGGAAGACCCATAGTCACTACTCACAAAGTAGGATATAAAACAATGTCTGTGAATTACGTTATGCTAATTGACCTTGGTGTCCCAGCAGATTCTAGTTTTGATTCCCACGGCCTAATAGCTCATTCTCTCATATGTTTGGTTATGCCTAAGACGTTTTCATAACATTGCTTCATGTATGCTCTACCATACCCATGAATAAATTTTCATAAAATACAAATGCACATACACAAATATCCTCTATCAAGTCTATCTATATTCTTTAGCTTATTCCCCACTCACTTTCCCTCCCACACCTGTTCAGCCTCTGTGTCTGTGTAAGCATCTTATAGAACACCACTATGACAGGATTGTGTTGTATAACAGTATTGACCACTAACTTTTGTACCCTTTTTTCAATTTCACTAAATACCTGGTATGGGTTCCTCAGTTACTAATATATGTGATTATAAGGTTGTGCTTTATTTATATGACTGTTTTTTCATTTTATAAATTTTATTGTAAATTGGGTGGTGAACAACTTTTAAAAGCGATGTCAAAGATCTTTTTAAAGATCTTTTTTGAAGAAACAAACGGCTTCTTGAGGACTTTTGTCTAAAACATTCAGTTTGAGTAAAAAGATGTGTTTCTACACTGTCATTTTTTCCCCTGTATATGTTACTCCTGGCCATATATTCAAATCTGCCTGCGACTAGGACTGCTCCAGAGGGTTTGGAAGAGTGTACATCTTTATGGAAGTAGATCACCACATCTTCTCCAGAGTGAGTGGTAGATTTAAACCGAAGACGTTTCTCTTAGCAGCTGAGTGCTTACTCATTGAATCACTAGGGTTGCTGATACCAAAACCCAGACCAGCCCACTACCATCAAGTTCATCCCTCCATAGGGCAGTGTAGAACCCTGCTGAGTTTCTGAGGCCCTAAGTCTTTAAGGGAGCGGCTTGCCTTTCTTTCTCCTGTGGAGTGGCTCGTGGGTTCAAACGGCTGGCCTGTTGCTTAGCACTAACCCACTATGACAGCAGGGCTCCTTCTAAACCTATAGAAATAAAATCCAAGTAGAACTCACCACATAGGCAGTATTGTGCATTGGTTATGAGCATGGACTCTGATTTTAAGTAATTTCATAAGTTTTTTCCTCAGTTTCCTTATTGCTGTGGGCTCAACAATAGGACCTAATTAGTAGAGCTCTTACTATGAGTTAGACATTGGATTGCTAACAACAAGGTTGGTAGTTCAAACCCACCAACTTCTCCAAGATGTACAGGTGGCTCTGAGTTGGAATCAGCTCAATAGCAGCAGCAGGTGTGGTGTTAATTAACAATGCTGTGGTGAAGAGTAAATCACGTTGAATTAAATATATAGAGAAGCATTTGGGACCTTGCCTAGTACTTAAGCCCTTAATGATGATGATGATGACATTGTGACCAAGACGCCTGGCAAAAAGAAAATTTTAGTAGAAATATTTTATTGTTAAACATCTTAGCTTTACCCTATTCTAAAATAATCTTAGAAAAAAAATAATGAAATACTATTTTTAGCTTTAGTCTTTGGGGAGTAAACTCAAAAACCCAGACCAAACTCACTGCAATTGAGTCAATTCTGAATCATAGCGACACCCCGTGGGTGTCTGAGATTCTAGAAGGGCTGGAGGTTCAAATCATGGTTTCCCATGGACTCTTTGCTTAGGATCTTTATGTAAGAACTTAACAATCCAGTCAGTTCCTCCTTCATTCTCGCAAACACCACTGTTCCTTTCTACTCCAGTTGGTATCACCGCCCCTGCCTTGTGCACCATGGAAGCAGGGCCCCTGTGAGCACAAACTCGCTACCCTCTGTCTGTAAAGTCCAGAAATGCCGTTGTCGTGCCTAGTTTGTCCCAGGAGCAGCCTGACCATAAAGAGTAATCCAAGCATGTTGAAAACGTCTGAAATTTTATTAAGAATGTTTATGTTGGGTTCAAATAATTTTTTTAGCAAAAGGAAAAAAGGCAGACACCAGTTTTTACTTTTCTTTCTCCCACGTTTTTATATAAGATAAACCTAATGGTTCATGTAAAGGCACCAGGTTTTATATAAGTAGTGTGAACACATTATTTGATTTGTGGCTATGTGTAAGAAAAGAGTAAACAATTATAGTGTATACTTTTTATATTGTGGCAGTAGGTGTTCATTTCAGCTGGGTTGTATTAAATTGCTGCACTTTCAAGTTTTCATAAAATGTAATTAAATCACTGTACTTTACACTGTGCCTGGGGGCTCAGGACTGTGGTCTCAGGGGACCCCCAAGGGCAATTGGCATAGCACAGTGCAACTACATCCTGTGAGTAGCAACGGGGGTCTTCAAAGCTCACGAGCCACCGTGCGTGTTGAAACTGTTGATCTCTCCTTGTCAGAAGGAAAGTGAAGAAAAAGACACATGGAAACAAGTAGTCCAATGTCCTATGCAAACTTCAGCTTCCAGGACTGACACAGGAACTCCGTGGTCCCTGGCTTCCATTACCCGCTCCTCTAAAAAGGATCGCATTAGAAAGCCCTGGGCAGAGTGTGAGAAAATGTAAAAGACCAGGCCCACTGCCCAGAGAGAGAGAGAACCCCCAAAACTATGACTTTAAGTTGCCCTTCAGTTATGAAAATTAACTCACCCCTGTGGCTCGGTTTTCAGTCAAACAATAGGCCTATCAAGGGAGCAGGAATGCTGGTGGCATAGTTTGGGGATACTAACTGAAAAGTCAGTAGTTCAAAACCACCACCTGCTCTATGAGAAAAATTTGAGGCTTTTTCATCCCATAAAGATTTATAGTCTCAGAAACCCACAAGAGGAAGTTCTACTATGCCTTAGGGAGTCGCTGTGAGCCTAAATAGATTTGATGGCAGTGGTTTCAGGGTTGTTTATTTTTTGTTTATTAAATACATATGGAAGGGAAGCAGTAGCGCAAGGAAGGTATGCACACCTTAGAATAATCAACCATTTGAGATTTTTAAGACAGTATTTGCCCAAGGACAACGTGTATAAGGGTTAGGAAAGAAGGAAGAACGGGAACAAGAAACACAGTGGGGAGAGGGATAAGTGATGTTACAATATGGGATTTCAATGAATGAAATGAAAAAAATGTGTATGAATTATTGAAAGAACTATTACTAGTTATATGAGGGGGTACCCCCACAAAACAGACGGAACTCCACTGGGCGGAGCTTTCATAGTACAGTTTTCCCACTAGGCGAGCATCAGGCAACTCACTCGGAGTTAGTGCACCCAGTGGGAAGGTTCTCTCTAGTCACAGTGAAGTTTTTCGTAAAAGTTGTTTCACTTGAACCTCGTTTTTTTGTGATGGTTGTTTAAGCGAATAGCATGTGGCTGTGAAATGTTGTTTCCTGTTCGGGAAAAATGCCCCAGAAACTGTTATGATGTTGAACACAGCTTACAAGGACAACGCTATGGGAAAAACTCAAGTGTACGAGTGGTTTTGGTGAAATATCAGTTCATGACAAGCCTACTTCTGGACAGCCATCAACTTCCCAAACAGAAGATAGTGTGAACAAAATTTGTACACTTGTGCTCAAAGACCGACAACGATGGACCATTGGAGAGATGGGGACGTTATCTAGACTATCCTGGAGCTCAGTTCAGCAAATTTTAACAGAAAATTTGGAAATGAGAAGGGTCACTGTGAAATTTGTGCCTCGGGTTCTGACTGACTAGCAAAGAGTGTTGAGTGGAAATATGCCGTGCTTTGAAAGAACAGCTCCAGATTTTCGTGCCCCCCCCCACCACCACCACCACACACACAGAGGTCTGTTACTGGTTATGAGAGACATGAAAGCAAACATCAGCTCATCAAATGAAATAAAAAATCAAGATGATGCTCATTTGAGGTTTTTTTTTAAATGATGGAAGATAGTGTATTTGGAGTTTGTTCCACCAGGTCAGTTTATTTATTGTTTTTCAAATACTTTTATTGGGGGCTCTTACATCTCTTATCACAATCCATACTTTCATCCAGTGTGTCAACCACATTTGCACATATGCTGCCATCATCATTTTCAAAGCATTCTCTTCCCACTTGAGCCCCTGATATCAGCTCCCCATTTCTTCACCCTCCAACCCCTGCCCACCCTCCCTCACGAACCCTTGATAAGTTACAGATTATTATTTCCATATCTTCCATCATCTTCCATTGCCCCTCACCCACTTTTCCATTATTCGTCCCTCTGGGAGTGGGGGTTGATCCTTGTCATCCATTCCCCTATTCTGCCCCCACCCTCCCCTAATCCTCCTGATATGTCTACTCTCATTGTTGGCCCTGAGGAGTTTATCTGTCCTGGATTCCCTGTGTTTCAGGCTCTTATCTGTAGCAGTGTGCATGCTCTGGTCTAATCCAATTTGTAAGGTAGAATTGAGGTCATGATAATGGGGTGCAGGAAGCACCAAAGAACTAAAGGAAAGTTGTGTGTTTCATTGGTGCTATACTGCACCCTTATTCATCTCTTCTCTGTGACCCCTTTGTGAGGGGATGTCCAGTTTTCTACAAATGGGCATTGGTTCTCTACTTCATGCCCCCTACCTTGGGTAAGATTTTGTTCTGGGTCTTAGATAGCTGATCCCAGCTATACCTCATGATCACACAAGCTGGGGTGATTTTCTTCCCTGTGGGCTTTGTTGCTTCTCAGCTAGATGGTCACTTGTTTATCTTCAAGCCTTTAAGACCCCAGATGCTATATATTTTGATAGCCAGGTACCATCAGTTTTCTTCACCACATTTGCTTATGCACACATTTTGTCTTCATCGATTGTGTCAGGAAGGTGAGCATTACAGAATGCTGGATTGTTAGAACAAAGTGTTCTCATGATCAGGGAGTACTTGAGTTGAGGCCCAATGTCCATATGCAACCTTAATTCTTAACATATAGATATGAGTACATAGTTCTAATCCCCTCTCATTATATATACACACACACATATATCTACATACACATATATCTACACATGCACACACACATATATATTTATTTATTTACTATGTGCATGCCTGTATTTAGGCCCCTATTAATGTCTTTTGCCTCCTGGTTCTTTCCTCTATTTCCTCTTACTTTCCTCTTGTCCTACCATCATGTTTGGTCTTCATTCAGGTTTAGTAATTCCTCTCTGCTAGATTGCCCTTGATTAAGCCCCACTAGGCATCCTACAATCTTCCTTCCCTTGCCCTTGGGTTGGTGTCCCCCCACCCCGGCCTGTCTCCCACCTCCCCTTCTCCCCTCGGGAATCATTGGTCCCGTTCTTTACATCTCCTAATTATTTATTCCCCTATCTTATCTAGATGGACATACGGATACATTAATAAGTGCAAAAAACAGGCAAATCCAAAAAAACAACAACAAAGGAAGTAAAAACCAGCAAAACAATAACAGCGACAAAAACAAAATAACATAAAGAAAACCACTGACAATAATGTAAAAGCCTGTAAATAATTCAAGGTCTGTTTCTTGGCCTTTACAAGTGTTTTCCAACGGACTCTGATGGGGTGCCACACTCTGTCTCCAAAGTCTATTTTTGGAACTCCCCAGGGATTTCATCACTCTGTTCCCCATGCTGCATGCCTTCAGTGCCTTGGCCCAGCGTGATGGGGCCAGTAGGTCAGATTATTAATCAAGCTTTCTATTTAGAGGTTCTGAAAGATTGCACCCTTAACTGCATGTGACAAAAAGGCCTGATTTTTGGCACAACAACAACCCAGGGTGCCTTTCTTGTCCCACACACCTTACTCACCTGACCTTACTCCATGTGACTTCTTTATGTTTCTGTCAATGAAGAGGGACATACATGAAAGGACAGCGATTTGACAGCATAGAAGAGGTGAAGGAAAAAAACGAGGGAGATGTTGTCAGACATCCAAACAGATGAGTTTGAAAAATGTTTCCAATAATCGAATTGCAGATTTGACAACTGTATTAAGTGTAATGGAGAGTACTTTGAAGGTGACAAGGTTGTTTTGTAAAACAACATTTAAATACATAACTATGAAAAAATCCATTTTGGGGGTACCCCCTCGTATTAGTTTAAATTTAAATAAGAGTTCAAATGATGCATTTTTACCTTGCCTCTCTTTTCTCCTTAGTTTGTAAGACGTGTATTGTCCAGCACTTCGAAGACAGTAACGACTGTCCAAGGTGTGGCAACCAAGTTCATGAAACAAATCCATTGGAAATGTTGCGGTGAGTGAGTGCACTTTATCCTTCATATAATTATTGAGAATTCTGTAGGCTCTTAATTTATTTTAGATTTTTATTTTATTTATAATTATATTTTAGTTATATTGTCTTAAAGTATTTTTAGCCTTAATTTTTATTCCATCCTTTTTGTTGGTATTTTGACTCACTTAGCATTGGTCTTGTAGATTTTATGGATTTCATTTTAAGACTTTTTTAAACATATAACTTAGTATATAAACAAGATATTTTTAGATTAAGTTTTACATAAAACAGATAAAATATTTTTGTTAATGTGGCTGCATTTAAAAGTGTGCATTTGGCCATTGTTACAATTCCATGGGACATCATTGAAATGGATGATGGAAGGTAGATGGAGAACCCTACTCCACCAATATTAATGGCTGCCCAATTGTGCAGCACACTGTTGAGTGCTTAATAGCCACTGATGGAAGAGCAGATAAAGATCTTTGCTCTCACAAAACTAAGATTTTTGTCAGGGGAGACAGACAGTAAACCATATCATACATAAATTATGTAGCATGTTAGAAAGGGAAAGTACCACAGGAGTGTGACGGTCGGGACAGATGGTGATTTTAAATAAGAGGACGAGATTTGCCTCTCTGACAAGGTGAGATTTCTTGAAGACTGAAGTCATGCATGATGTCTCATATGAAGAGTAGTGGGAAGTCAGTGCGGGGTAGGTAGCAAATCATGGGCGTTATCACAGATAAAGGGGTACAGACTATCAAGGGCCTTATAAACCCCTGTAAATACTTTTCCTGTCACCACAAGTGAAATCGGGAATCATTACAGGGCTTTGGTTAAAGATTGACTTGATCTGACTTCATTTTGAAAAGATCATTTAGGCAACGGTGGTAAGGATGCATTGTCTAGAAGCAAAAAGGTAGAAGGCAATTTCAGTGACCCAACTGAGAGATAGTAACAGTAGAAATGGCTAGCAATGGCATTGCTCTGCATATACATTTTTGAGGTCGAGTCAAGATTTGCTGGTGGGTTGTATGCGGGATGTGAGATAAAATAAAAAGTCAAGCATGACCCCAGTTTTTGGCATCAGCAGGTGGAAGAGTGTTGTTGACTGAGATAGGGAAGGTTAGGTTTGAGGGGAGGTGTAGATCAGGAGTTCTGGTGGGACATGTTGATGATGTCTAGTTGTCATTTCAGAAAAGGTAGAAAGGTATTAGCAGGTGTATAGACCTACACATCCGGGCTTCAGGGGGAGAGGTCTGGGGTGGAGATCAACATTCTTTGGGATATGTTGTTGCTGTAGGAGTCGCCCTTGGGTCAGCACCATCTCATGGTGACCCATGTACAGCAGAATGCCCAGGCTGGCACCATGTTCACAATCACTGGTACATGCGAGTCCATTGTTGCAGCCAGCGGTTCAGTGGTTTTAAACCTAGAGGGGTCCTGAGGTGTTTATCTGTCCTGGATTCCCAGTGTTTCCAGCTCTTATCTGTACTGTGTACATACTCTGGTCTAGCCAGATTTGCAATGTAGAATTGGGGTCGTAGTGGGAAGAGGGAGCATTGAAGAACTAGAGGAAAGTTGTATGTTTCATGGGTGCTATACTGCACCCTGACTGGATCGTCTTCTCCCTGAGTCCCTTCTATAATGGGTTGTCCAATTGCTATAGATGGGCTTTGGGTCTCCACTCTGTACTCCCCCTCATTCACAATTATATGATATTTTGTTCAGGGTCTTTGATGCCTGATACCTGATCTTATCGACACCTTGTGATCACACAGGCTTGTTTGCAATATTGAGAGGACCCATACTAGGAAGGAAAGGGGAAGGTGGGTGGAGATAGGAGGAACCAATCACAATGATCTCCATATAACCCCCTCCCAGGGGAGCAGACAACAGAAAAGTGGGTGAAGGGAGACATCGGTAGGTTTAAAATATGAAAAAATAATAATTTATAAATTATCAAGGGTTCATGAGGAAGGAAGGGTGCGGGAGGGAAGGGAAAATGAGAAACTGATACAAGGGCTCAAGTAGAAAGAAAATGTTTTGAGAATGATGATGGCAACAAATGTACAAATGTACTTGAAACAATGGATGTACGTATTGATTGTGATAAGAGTTGTACGAGCCCCCAATAAAATTAATTTTTTTAATAAGCAAAAAAAAAAAAAAAAAAAAACCTAGAGGGGTCATCTTGGAAAACAATGCTTTCAGGGGATCCCAGGGTTTTCATCAGCTAATCTTTGGAAATAGATCACCAGAGCTTCCTCTCCAGTCTGTCACACTCTGGATGGTCCATGGAAATCTGTCCACCATGGCTGACCCAACTGGCATTTGAAATATTGGTGGTAAAATTTCTTGCATTATAGAAACAGTCAAGCCACGACATAAATGGTCGATGAGCGGTGGCTTTAGTTAAGGTTTGGGTCAGGGTGAGATTGTGAAGGAAATGAGTGTAGAGCGAAGAGCAAGGAACGCAGATTGGACTCTGGAGTGTGACCCACGTTTCAGAGGCCCGGAGCAGTAAGAACTAGCAAAGGAAACTGAGCTGTAACCAGTGTGGTGGTGTATTAAACGAAGGAAAACATATCAAAGAAGAGGGAAGTATTCACCTGCGTAAGACGTTGCTCTGTGGGTCTAGTAAGGTGAAGGCTGAGAGGTGGTGTTGAAATTGGCAACAAGGACACTATGGACGCTGACGAGAGGGCACTTGAAATCGAGCTATAAAGCAAGACTTAATTGGATTGTTCTGAGAGCTAAGGGATGGGAAAAGAATTTGAAACCGCAAGTACAGACACCTCTTTCTAGGTAGTTTGCAACAGATGGAAACAGAGAAATTAAACGAAAACTAGTAGCTGAGGATGGGTTGTCATGTCAAGATGTTTTTGTTTTGACTTAATTTGATAGGGGAGAAATAATCATATATTTGTAGGGAATGACTCTAGAGAGCAAAAAGTTATTGTGGCAGAGGGGCGGAGCGGGCATGGGACGTGTCAGTGCCAAAGAGAGAGATTGACTCTCTGGAGGAGTGTCTGCAGTAGCAGGCGTGTGGAGCGAGCACAGCACCCAGGAATGGAGAGAGCAGACTGAGGGGAGAAGTGGTGGGAAAGACATTGAGAAGAAGCAATCAGTGGGGATTGGTGAGTAGATGTGTAAATCAAGGCAGAGAGGTTATATGGCAAATTGAGCATATTAGGGAGCGCGGTAGCATCATTTAAAATTAACTTTAAAAATAATTTTATTGGGGGCTCTTAAAGCTCTTATCACAATCCATACATGTATCCATGTGTCAAGCACATTTGTACTTATGTTGCCATCATCATTTTCAGAATATTTTCTTTCTACTTGAGCCCTTGGTATCAGCTCATTTCCTTTACTCCCTCCCTCCCGAACTCTTGATAATTTATAATTTTTTTTCATGTCTTACACCGACTGCTAGGTCTCTCTTTATCCACTTTTCTCTTGGCTGTCCCCCGGGAAGGGGGTTATATGTAGATCATTGTGATTGGTTCCCCCTTTCTTCCCTTCCCCACCCGCCCCCCGCACCTTTGCCCTACCCTCCTGGTATCACTACTTTCATTATTGGTCCTGAGGGGTTTATCTGTCCTGGATTCCTTGTGTTTCCAACTCTTATCTGTATCTGTGTACATGCTCTGGTCTAGCAGATTTGTAAGGTGGAATTGGGGTGATGATAGTGGTGGGGAGAAGAACCATTAAAGTGCTAGAGGAAAGTTGTATGTTTCCTTGATGCTATACTGCACCCTGACTGGCTCACCTCTTCCTTGTGACCCTTCTGTAAGGGACTGTCCAGTTGTCTACAGATGGGCTTTGGGTTTCCACTCTGTCCTCCCCCTCATTCACATTGATATGATTTTTTTGTTCAGGGTCTTTGATCCCTGATACCTGATCCCATCAAAACCTGGGATACTTCTTCCATGTGGATTTTGTTGCTTCTCAGCTAGATGGCCACTTGTTTATCTTCAAACCTTTAAGACCCCAGAGTTATATCTTTTGATAGCTGGGTACCATCAGCTTTCTTCACCACATTTGCTTATGCACCCATTACAAATGAACCTTTAACAAGTAATTAAAATGAAAGTAGATGTGACTGTCTTAAAGTAGATAAACAAAAGAAGGTGCTTGAGATGTTCAGCATCTATTGGAAATACGAAACAAGCTCAGCAGAGAGATGTAACATGAATCTAGACCCAAAACATCTGCTAATATGTTAGTTATTAAGCCACAAATGTGAATGAGATTCGTAAGGAAGAAAATACATAGAAAGGTCAAGAGTGGGGAGTCCACAACTCAGGAATACGCCAATCTAGAGGTGGCTGGACGGGAAAGCATGGACAGACAGGAAAAGGAGAGGAATGTTTCAAGGAAGCATCATTGGACAACTCTTTTAAAAACTGCTGCAGAGCAATGCAGGGAAAATGTATTTTTAAAATATATTTTTTAATTTCTAATAGTTTTAAAATTTTTAAAAGGAATTTTTAAAACATACTCAGTGCAGAAGTTATAGATGACACTGAGCGATCCACAGGGTACAAGAAAGAAAGTTTGTAACTGAAATTGTACTAACGATGGCTTCAGAATTTTTCCATTTGGAAGGAAAGATTGAGAGATCTCTTGAGGGGATTGCTGGAGTAATGTTCTTGAAAAGGTGAGAGGGGCGCATCTGCAGCCACAGGCGTGAGGACAGGACACGCGTGGGCAGGGGAGTGGAGGAGAGTCCTGAGCAAGGAGCTCTCCGTGGGGTGCAGGGTTGGGGGGACCATCAAAGCACTGTGTGTATGTGTGGTTTTCAGAGCACTGCTCCCGAGCAGAGCAAGAGAAGGAAAGCAGTGAAGAGAGGGGGGTGGGAGCCAGAGAGTAATTCAAAGCATAACAAGATTATCCATGAAAAGGAAGAGTTTCGATTTAATTTAGGAAAGGAAAACCTGAAAAATGCCCCGATAAATATTTGTATTTTCCCCCAGGAAATAGAATGGCTCCATGTTGGGCAGGGAGGGCTGGAGGCCGTTCCTGGTGTAGAAAGGAGCCAGCCTTGTGGTGTTTTGAGACAGGATCTATCACTTAGCTGCTGCTGCATGGCAGGCTATGGGGGGGCCATGCTTAGGACAGGGCTCTGTCCTGAGAACTTTGTCATAAGTCGGTTCTGTTAAAATTTGAATACTTTTTTTTTTTTAGCAGTAGCTTTACAAATCCAATCTGTTTGTCATTGGAGTTGGAAACATTACTTATAAACATCTGCGAGGGAACATCTGAGAATGATACATGAGCAAATTATGCTTTCTAAAATTGTATGTCATGTGTATACTAACAATAAGTAAGATCTACCCCCCAAAAAATCCCTGCAACACAATAGTTGTAGTTTGTCACTACTCAACACCGTATAAGTCAACTGACTATACATAAACATAATGCTTGAAACAGTACATATTTATTTTTCCCCACAAATCCATTAGTCAGTTAGGTGGCTCTTCTGCCCTTGGATGTGTCTCTTTTGTGTGTCTGCAGTTAGTGGCCAGCAGGAATGATCATTCAGTTGATCTTGATGTTGGCCTGGCTCTTTCATATACTTCAAAAACCAAACTCATTGCCATCACGTCATTTCCAGCCAGAGTGACTGCTAGGCTGCATGGAGTAGAATTGCCCCCGGGGCTTTCCGAGACTGTTAACTCTTTACAGGAATAGAAATCCTCCTCTTTCACCTAGGGAGCAGTTAGTGGTTTCGAACTCCTGACCTTGTTGTTAGCAACACACCGTGCAACCCACTACTCTACCAGGGCCCCTTTAATATGTTGGGTGGGGCTTTTTGTGGTCTGGTTTAATGTGGCCTCAGCAGGGCAGCTGGCCTCTCCTGGACCCCGTGTCTCCTCCTCTTGTTGGCTTCTCACAATAGCAGGGTTCTAAGAGAGAGAGGGAGGGTGAGGGCACCTGTGTACTGAAGTGTTTGATGTTCAGAACAAAGAACACTGCCACATCTGCTGTATTCTAGTGACCTAAGCCAGTCACGAGGCCTGTTCCCTTAATGGATGGATTTTAAAGTCACATGGTAAAGAGTGTGACTCCAGGGAGAGTCTGAGACTGTGCCCATCAATGAAGGATCTAGATACAGGAGAGGAAGGGATTGGTTAATCAGTCTCCCACTGAAGAGAGGTGAGAAATAGGCACGCACCGTCTGTGCTGCATTTTGAATGCATACGTCTGTGATACGGATCTCTTTAAACTGTTTGCATATGAACTCTGACGTCTTCACTGTTAGTATACCTTCTCTTGTTCTCTGAAAGGTTGGACAATACATTAGAAGAAATTATATTTAAGCTGGTCCCTGGACTACGAGAACGTAAGTTGCTTTACAACTTCTTGTAGTTTTTGCATTTTGTGAAATCAACCTTGTTCTTAAAAATTTCCTGATTGTGTCTCTGATTTTTTTTCTTTTACATTAGAAGAACTTGAGCGCGAATCTGAATTTTGGAAGAAAAATAAGCCTCAAGAAAATGGACAAGGTGACTTTGTCTTTCGCTTGTATCTAAACAGCAAAACCAATAACCAGCTTTTTGCCACTTTGGTGAACTAGCATCCCTGACCAAGCTTAGGTTTGCCCCCCTCCCCCAAATCCATGTGCCCCTTTATTTCCATCATAAACATTTCTCTCTCGCTGAGATTCTTACACAAATGTGTGTAGATCTGGAGGAGTTCTGAGGGAGTAGCGGGTAGGCAGGCATTCAGCTGCCATCCCCAAAAGGTGGTCATTTGAACCCATCGAGCGCACTGCCTAGAAAACCCTGAGTGCAATTCTCTGGTCCCCTGAGGTCCCGGCAACTTGGAATCCAGGAGGTGGCATCTCCCGACACTAGCATGTGGATCTGGAATCACTCGAATTGGGAGTGATTGGAAACAGAGGAAGCTGAGCTTTGGGAAGAGAGAGGGGGGCTCACACAGGAGACTGACACCACCACCATGGTGATTACAGTTAGAGAACTCAAGGGAGCTCAAGGAGGCCCCCAGCTGGCAACTATGCCCCCAAATCCGTTTGATTTGTTATGTTTGCTTTAATGAGAGAGGGAAGGAAGAAGTGGCTGACAGCCAGGCCAGATGGTTTTCTACTTCCTGATGCTTTAGAATGGTGTGCTCATAGGTGGCTCAGACATCGTGAGCTTGCATACTCTGGAGGTGTGAAAATTATGTCCAGGCACCTACTAGAATTGTTTCCCATCACTCATGCTAAATATCCAAATTCCTCTTTTGGCTCTCAGGAGATTCAAGAATTTTTAATTATTTCTGAATATAGATATTATTTACTGAGCCCATAAAAAAAGACAATATGTTTCTTATTGATGCAAATGAGGCAGAAAGTACAGTATATCTAAAATTGTAATAAAGCAGTATCCTTTCCAATTGTTATTTTAGCACATTTAATTAAGGATGACATTTTACAAAAGCATTGAACTTGCATAAAGGAATATATATGTTTTCATAGGCTCACTGGAGGGCTCAGTTCCCAACTCTGGTTTTTCCATAAGATCATAGCAAAACCGGGCCAAACCTCATGCCATTGAGTTCATTACAGCTCATTGTGTCCTGCGCCATAGGATTCCCAAGACTGTACATTTGCAGAGGAGCTGACAGTCTCATCTTTCTCCCACAGAGTGGCTGGTGGGCTTGAATCCCTGACCTTGTGGCACTCCAGCAGGATGCCTTACGATGATGATAGTTCATTATAGTAGGTTATATGTCATCAAGGTTAATGAGAAAATGTTATATCTCTTCTTTTTAATCTATAAAATGGGGGTTATGGATTTATTAATTCAGAACTCTATTGGTGACAAAATATAGCTAGTCCTGCCTCTCTTAATTTAGATGTCCCAAGGAGATTAGAAATTATAGGCTATGTTAATAAGTCACTTATTTAAAAATAATGATAATGCATTGTGCATTGAGTTGGTTGGAACATTCTAAAATTAGTAAAAGATGTTATTCTTCAAAAAGTGGTAGGAACTTTTAAAATTAATTTTTCTTGATTAATAGTTTGTGGTTTAACATTAAGGTTAATGATATGATATGTAACCCAGTTGTGCTTAAATTATGCAGATGATACTTCCAAAGCTGACAAACCTAAAGGAGATGAAGAAGGCGATGAAAACCAAGATGATAAAGACTACCACAGAAGCGACCCTCAGATTGCCATATGCCTAGATTGTTTACGCAACAACGGACAGTCAGGGGACAATGTAGTCAAGGTGGGTGGACAAGAGCTGCTGTGTTTTCTAGTCATTTCATAGTAAATCCTAAATCTTTTATTGATGAGTTTCTTAAAAATGCTTTGTTTTCTCAAAAACTTTAGTAACACGATCAAATAGTCACAGTGCCATTCTCTGATACCCTAAAGCTATAAACATTCAACTCAGAAGTCATACACCCCTGAATGGCCACGTATTTGCATTTTGCACACCTGGTTTTTCCTTAATTCCACAATTGAGCCGACCAGGCCAATGGCACCACCTAGTGGCTATTGTTGAATTTCCCACTGCTCTTTCTCCTTCCTCTTCTGCCTGTGTGGTTTCTGACCCTTGTCTTTATTCCTCCCTTTATTCACGGGTTCTCCTTTATTCCTTTATTAAAGGAGCAAGTGACGCATGCTCTTTCCCGTGTGGCCTGTATGAGCAGCTGACAATTTATTTTTTAAAAAACAATGTAGAACTTTTGGGTTACTTAGTGACAGGTAGAGAGATTTCACCTCTATCTTCATAGTTCAAATAAAATATTTCAAAGAAAAACAAAACTATAATAAGAGGTGTTCATGCCATTGCCAGTTCATTCTCAGTAATATAAACAAGTAGTTTATGAAGTAAAACTAGATGGCACAAGTGCCTGTGATGTTTGAAGTCCTTGTGTTCATTAAGCTATACCCTACAGAATCTGCATTTCTATACCTGTATCCCTTGCTAGTGGGGGAAACAAACACAACATCGACTCAGCCCCAGTCCTAATGACCCCATCGGAAGGAGTAAGAGGACGCCGGGTTTCCATGGCTGGGAACCTGGATGGAAGCAGACTGCTCGCTCTTCCCCCAGGGCGGCTAGTGCACTCAAACCACGGACTCTTTGGCCTCTTGCCCACCAGGGATTTTCTTTAAAAGACCTATATTAGAGAGTTCAAAATATCCTACTTGCCTCGAATGGTTTTACTTTGTTTTTACATGGGGCTATTTTAAGTCATGTTCCCTGCCTCATTCTGTTGCAAGCCGTTTTTTGTAATTATAAATGTTCACTACTTTAACTATTAGACTTTGGTCAGTTTGTTCTACCAAGTAACAGCTGTTGAAAATATTGTTTCTCTTTTATTTTCTCTGTATAATTTGTATGCTAGTGGGTTGATTTTTTTCACTAGTACATTTAATTATATCTTTCAATTATGAAATGAGAACTTTTAAAAAAAATTGAAGGCATCGAAGGGATCAGGTATCAGGCATCAAAGACAAAAAAAAATCATAGCATTGTGAATGAGGGGGAGTGCAGAGTGGGGACCCAGGGCCCATCTGGGAGAAATTGGACATCCCCTTGCAGAAGGGCTGTGGGGAGGTGACGAACTAGTCAGGGTGCAGTGTAGCAAAAATGAAACATAAAATTTTCCTCTAGTTCTTGAATGCTTCCTCTCCCCCCCCCCCCACTATCATGACTCCAATTCTACTTTATATAACCAGCTGGACTGGAAGATGTACACTGGCATGGATAGGAACTGGAAATACGGGGAATCCAGGACAGATGAGCCCCTCAGGATCAGTGGTGAGAGTGGTGATATCAGGAAGGTGGAGGGAGGGTGAGGTAGAAAGGGGGAACAGATGACAAGGTCTACATGTAACCTCCTCCCTGGAGGATGGACAGCAGAGAACTGGGCGAGGGAGACATCGGATAGTGTAAGATATGATAAAATAATTATTTATAAATTATCAAGTATTCAGGGGGAGGGGAAGCAGGAAGGAAGGGGGAAAATGAGGAGCTGATAGCAAGGGCTCAAGTAGAAAGCAGGTGTTTTGAGAATGATGATGGCAACATATGTTCAAATGTGCTGGACACAAATGATGTATGTATGGATTGTGAAAAGACTTGTATGAGCCCCTAATAAAATTATTTTTAAAAATTCATGTTAACTTGTTCCAGCATCTTGAAACAAAAAAAAAAACATAGGAACACAGTGATTCAAAGGCTGTTCACTGTGTGACTATTAAGCAGTTAAACTCTCACTGTCCTCAAGTCAATTCTAACTCAGAAATCATGGGCAGACCTGCCCTATGGGTTTCCAACACTGTACCTCTCTTTTTAAAAAAATCATTTTAATGGGGAATCATACAGCTCTTATCACAATCCATACATACATCTACTGTGTCCAGCACATTTGTGCATACATTGCCATCATCAATTTCAAAACATCTTTCTACTTGAGCCCTTGGTATCAGCTCCTCATTTTTTGCCCTCCCTCCCCCACCCTCCGTCTCTCAGGAACACTTTACAGGAGTAGAAAGCCTTGTCTTTCTCTTCAAGAGTTGACTGGTGGGTAGCAGTCCCGTGTGTAACCTCGAGGCCACCAAGGCCTCCATTGTGAAAATCTGAGCAGTTTAAAAAAAAAATCCCTAAAGGAACTTGGTTAGGTCTTAAACATCTAAAAAATCCTAATACGATGTGATAATTAATTTTGTTGAAAAGGGTTGGTTGAGCAGGATGTGTAATGAAGTGCAGCAGCTCTTTGGAGAAATGAGCACGTCTGGGCATCTCTCGGGTTTTATGTGCTGTTGGGGCAGCCTTTCCTCTTTGAAAATCTTTTCATTGTGGCTCTCAAAGCTTTGCATTGCTCCCTTGTTGCCACTCGCTTCTGGAATCCCCCTTTCGAAGACTCTTCTTCCCCCACAGAGACAGCGGTCCTCATTTAGGACATTAGTTGTTATCTCTTACCGCGGTGAGTCTACGGGAAGAGTGGGCATCTCTTCATAAACGCACCACCTGCTTCCCTGCGGATTTTCAGTAAGCAACTTATAAAGCACGGAAGTTCCGAACTGTCTCTGAACAAGCAGCATAACCCTCGGAGACCCTCCCCTCTGATCGACCTTGTGGCCCTGCACCATCTCAGTTGACCTTTTATCCACTGAATCTGTCTTTATCTGCTTTTCTTCATCCTTCCACCTCCCATTCTTAAAGCCACTTTCTTAGCATGTACGGCTTCCACAGAGTTGCCTGGATCCTTACAGGCCATTCCCACGTTGTCTCTGCTGACCCTGCTGCCTCCTCCCTTCTGCTTCATACCTGTGAGTGTGTCCTTATAGTCAGGGCTCCAATCAACACTTCTTTCTCTGTATTCATCCCAGGAGATCTCTTCCATTTCTGAGCTCCACCTCTGCAAATGATTCTTACATGCTTAATTCCAACCCTGCCATCTCTCCCAAGTTGGAGAATTATATCTATAAATACTTTAAAATATCCCACCTGGGAGTTTCAACCTCACCTAAACTTACTTATCCAGAGGCAGATGTGTTATGTTCAAACGTGTGTTAGGCTGATTTCTCTAGAAAAACAAAACCAGTGACCCTTATATATTTATAATAAAGGACTTTATATCAAGAAAGAAATTATATCAAAAAGCATCCCTACCCATTCCAACTCAAGTCTGTGGGTCACATGCTAGCCGGTGCACTTCAGACTAACACAGCTGCCAGTGGATGAAGCAGGAAGGTGAAGTGGGAAACTGGGAAGCCATAGGCTGGTGGGTGCAGAGTGGAGTGGATCCACGGTCTTCAGAAACATGGCAAGGCAGCACACCAGCCAGGGACAGCGGGTTGCCATGGGCTGTCAACCACAGAACTAGACCTGCAACCCAGGCAAGCAGGAAGTGAAGGTGGCTGGAGAGAGGGAAGTGAGTGTCTCTCATCGAAAGCTCCCCACCGTAAAGGAGGCATCACCAGGCCAAGACCTCATGGATAGGTTGGACCCTACCCCGACCTCCACACAGGTACAATCTAGTGGACGTAAAATCTAACTGTCACAATGCCTAGACTTAGACTTTCCTATTGCATTTACATCTTTGAATTAAAAATACAATTCAAAACCTTGGAGTCATCATTCCCTTTAGCAATCAACTTCTACAGATTTCTCCCTTATTTATTGCTTACATACCTAGATTTTTAAAAGTAATCTCTTAGTACCCTTAATTTTTTATCGAGAGTGAGGGAGAGTCACAGCCTGAATATGGATAAGGCAGAAGGCAAGGTCGGAGACCTTGCCAATATCAGAGCCAGATTGGCTCTGCAACTATTATGGTCTCTACGGAAGTGATCCACGAGTCTCTGGTAGCACAATAGTAAACCAATATGCCTAGGTGATATTCCAATAAAACTTTATTTATAAAAATAGGAGACTGGCTAGATTTGGCTCCAAGGGCCATGACCATAGTTTACTGGCTTATAGTATTATTTAGCCTACAAGGCCCTTCTTGGACTCTCTCCTACATTGATAAGTTCATCGCCCATTAAACTCATCAGAAACGTGATTGTTGCATGTGTATCTGACAAAGGATTTGTGCGTGATGAAAATATTCTGTGATTAAGTAGTGATGGTGACTGCACAACCTATTAAAATACTAGAATGTCCTGAATCTTACACCTTACGTGACTAATTTATGGATTGTGAATTTGATCTTAAGAGAAATGTCAACTTGACTGACGACTCATTTGCCTAGTGGAGATACCTGTCATACCATTGTGGAAACAAGAGAAAAACATTGTAAGGGTTTGGGTTTTGTTTTTGATTGGGGGAGGCATAGACAACAACCACAAAGCCCTCAAAATGTCAGGAATCCAAGAGAAGGACTAGAATTTGTTGAGTTGCGTCGCGGCTTGTCTAACTTTTGATGCTCTCTGGTTCAGTTCTGGCTTTTTACCTCTTCTAACACTGAAGGCATGAAGGCTAAAAGGCGTTGCTGCCATCGTCTTAAGAGCAGAAAGGAACCTTTTCTGGATCCCCTTTTGGTGGTCTGAGTTGGAAGGTGGATTTGATTCTGCCCAATCGAGAGTCCAGAGAATGTTCCTTTTTGTTGCTGGGGGCATATTGTGGGCCTACTGGCCTCTCTCTGCTGAATTAATTGTAGGACTCTTCATCATTCCATCTGAAATTACTGTCCTTTTTAACATAATTTAGAAGTTATGAGCTAAGGTTTTATAAAATGATCCTAATGCTTTTAGCCATGACATTAATAAAATATTTGATATCCCTTTTATGACCTTTCTTTTGCTATTTTCACGGAAACTCTCGATGTGTTCTTTACCAAAGAGTCAACCAGGAGGAACATATTTTTTTATCTGTTTACCAGAATTTTCCTAATGTACATGAAAATACATTCTTAAAGAAGGTCATACAAGTATGTGAGAGTTAAAAATAGTTTTACCCACAGGTGCTAAAGACTTGCAAGTCAAAACATTTCCAGAATATATTTTGAAATGTGGATTATGTTTATGGGTTTATACAAAAATAGGATATTTCAATAGCGTTTTTTTTTAACTTCAGGGTTTAATGAAGAAATTCATCCGATGCTCTACACGTGTAACTGTGGGAACTATAAAAAAATTTCTAAGTTTAAAACTAAAGCTTCCAAGTTCTTATGAGGTAAGTTATGTAATATCTGACCTTGAATATCTTGATGATTCTGATCTTAAATAGAATTCTAATGACAGAAGAGAAAATTGAGAATATATTTAACTTTTGTAGAAATATATTATTTTCATATTAAAATTTTATTTTTTTAGAAGGTAATACTTGATCAATGTTGTATGCATTTCCTAGTTTAGCATATCCTGAGCAAAACATGGTACTAATGCCTTTGATGTTAGAAGAGATATTTAAAGAACTTAACTTTACATATTTCCAAAATGAATATACAAGCAATATGGAGAGTATGTATGTTAGTGTGTGTGTGTCTGTGTGTATATTTTAATGCGAACATTCTTTAGGATGGAGTCACATTACTACTTGAGACCCTTGAGTTCAATTATTACCATCTCTTTATGGATTATTTTATTTACAGTAGAAAAATTGCCTCTTAACAAAAAGGATTTCATAAACCCCGTAGTTGCATAATATGCAAAAGTGATATTATGTTTCACTAGCTAAAACTGATATTTAGAATATGGACAAGTGCAATTTACCTGTTTCTTTATAGCACAGAAAAATTTTCTGTGATGGTGACGACAGTGCAGTTTGTAACATAGTTAATGTTTAGAGAATATGTATGATCAGAAGGGCATGGCTGTGACATTATGCTCTAGTTCCTCCCCTTTGGATTTTGATAGTAGCATTAGAAAACAAAGGACTCGTTTGTATTATACGCACACACACAAACATGTGAGTCTGTGTATGCATATATAGGTATGCATATACATATGGATATACATATCTACAGATATATATGCAAGACATCAAAGGCATCATTGTTTATCTGGCTCATATAGAGTCAATAGCAGTAGAAGGAGAAGTAAATAAAATGATAAACGACATGGACAGGCATTAAGTCTGTGTTCTCAAGAAGCCTGGGCTCCTGAATTTTTTTAATTGCTTTCAGATGAACTAATGAATATACACATTCAAAATTAATTTTATTGTGGTTTGGGCATATAAATGCAAACAAATTTCTAGAGGTAAAGGCTTAAATTTCTTCATTTGTTCTCTGATTGTGTTAAGAATTTCTGTAAGAAAACATTTGCCAGGCGCACAGTTTCTGTGTGTGTTGTCCATTGACATAGGTTCCAGTCATCATATTGCCCACCTGTCCCCTCCCTTCTCCTGCACGTTATTCCAATCCCCTTAGCTCAGTGTCCCCAAGCAAGGACTCCCTCCTCCCACCACCCCCCGCCCCTGGAAACCACTGACAAACTCTGGCCTCCCTGCATTGGTCAGTTATCAGTGTCAGTGGGTCATACAGTATCTGCCCTTTCGTGACTGACTGATTTTACTCAGCATAGTATTTTAATGATTGTCTCAGGACTTCATTTCTCCTTACCAGTAGATGAGTCCAGTCATCTGTTCATGAAGATGTAGTTTTTTTTCCTACCTTTTGTGACTAATATTGCAATGAAAATCAGTGTAGCTTTATATTAGGAAAAACAGTGGAAGTTAAATATCACATCCCTGTGTACTTAGGAAATGAACAAAGATAATTTTAGATACAACTACAGTGGAAAATAGAAAATGAAATTGTTTGGGGGGGTCAGTTTTGCATTTTATTCTCTGTTTGCAAAATACCATGCATGGTTTAATTTCCTTATTATTATCATGTCCAACTCACTGGGTGACTGTTTTCTAGTTTTGGGGAAGTTGGTAGAGTTAAGAGAATTATTCATCTGGCATGGCCTCACTGCTGTATTCTATTTCTTTGAATAAAAAGATGGAAAGAGAAGAGATTACTGCCTGCTGCTGTATTATATTTTTTTATGGAAAGCGGATATTTAATCCACTGATAGTTCCTTACCTACCCCACTGCGTGGGGCTTTTCCTAGAATTTTCAGGAGTCTATGTTGTTCCATCTTTATTTTACGTCCAACATGTAGGAGGATGACTTAACGACATTTCAGAGCACTAAAACTTCTGCAACAGCACTGCTGTCTAGGGCAGGGTAAACACAGGATGCCTGATTAGTAATGGCCTCCTAAATAAGCCCTTATAGTTTTTGGCTTATGAATTTATTTTGTAGACCAGGTAAAGAAAATGAAATCTACATTTTGTTCTTTTTAAAAAAGAGTTAGTAAGATGACATCTGAGTCACCATAAAGCAGCCAAACAAATCAACCGAATTGACTTAGAGTGTCCAGAATACAATTAAAATTGTACTCATTGGGGGCTTGAAGTTCAAAACCCTTGTCGCTATTTCATCAGGCACAGAATAATTTAAAATCTTTTCTTCTTACCCCCTCTGCACACTTTAAATCATCTCCGTTTGCTTTGAGTAGCTACGGCATTACAATAGTGCTGGAAGTGTACGATAAACATTTTAAAACTATGCTAGCTTAGCGAATGATTGCCAGTTCCTCCGCCTTCCGTAAGGAGTGCTGGGGTTGTTTGCTTTAGAGTGAAGATCTTATAAATACTGTGCAAGTTACGAACCAAGCCAACCAGAGAAGCCAGGTAACCCTACAAACACAGGCCTGTAGCACAGTCCTCAATCTTCTGTTGGTGGAGAGGGAGTTATTGGTAATTCCAGTAGCCCTGGTGGTACTGGGTTAAGCATGCAGCTGCTAGCCCTGAGGTTGATGGTTCAAACCCACCACCTACTCCACAGAGAAAAATGTGGCCGTCCACTTCTTCAAAGGTTGACAGCCGTGGAAGCCCTGTGGGGCAGTCCTGCACTGTCCTGTGGGCTCATCGTGAGTCAGACTTGATTCAGCAGCAGTGGGAGATGGGTACGTTACAGGAAATGCACGTTGTGGAGAGTTCGCATTGACTTGGAGCTGTCTCAGTGGCACCAAGCAAGCATATGAGTGGAATCCACTCGACAGTGACTATAGGAAATTCTCGCATGCTCCTCAGGCCCCCTGAGTCCCTGTGTGTATTCACTGGCCTCCTGCAGGCCCTAACTAAGGAGAAGCCAGAAACCCCTTTGAATACTGGGAAAGTGAGAACATTCTAAGAGATGAATTCACCAGCCAAAGAAGCTGCTGTGAGTTCTCCAGTGTTTCCTCTCTCAGTAAGAGCTCGTCAGAATCGCAGTTTCTAAGGTTGCACGGAGATAGGAACTAGGAGAGTCTATATGGCATTTCAAAATGATGCATATGAAGTTACGATGTCGGTATATGAAACAAATACAGTGTTTTAGGAACTTATGCCTGAATTGTTAAAACTTCAATTACTGAAACTGTTGAAACAGTATTCTTTTTATAAGTGACGGGTGATCATTTCTATTTTGTTATAACTATTTTAATAATTTTGAAATTTGAAAAAAATTAACCCACATAAAAAGTCCAAATTGTGTATGTTAATGGGTTCTTAACTTGTTCTTTTGAAAGCTGGATGTGCTGTGCAATGGTGAGATTATGGGGAAGGATCATACGATGGAATTCATCTACATGACAAGGTGGCGACTAAGAGGCGAAAACGTAAATTGTTTTTATATTTACTTATGTATCTGTCTAGCTGTGTACCATCACGCTACTCACGTTTAACAGTAGAACTTAAAAGCAAGCTAACTTGGGAAAGAGACGACACTGGGTTCCTCTTCTTACTGTTTCTCCCATCCACTCTGTGAAAAGTAGCTCAAGTCCGAGCTCTGTGAGACATGTGGTTTTACCATGTTGAAGGTGAGTTTAAAGCCGCATCTAAAAGAGATTCAATACTAGCCTCAAAACAGAGAGGATAGAACTTACATGTTTTCAAGACCCAATAAAATAAGTGAACCTGCACATAATTAAATGAGGACAGGGGAGACTGAGTCCGCTCTGGCTCCTGAGAGCTTCGTTTTTGGGATGTGGTAGAGAGGACAAACTAGCCAACAGTCGGTCATCTCTTTCTGCAGGGACCCTCTTTGTGTAAAATGGGTGAGTGAGTCTCTAGTGATTTCTGATGGCAGCAGGCCTTACCGGAAAAAAAACAAAAAAAAAACTCTCTGCCATCTCTTCCAACTCACAGCAACCTTATAGGACAGAGTAGAAGTGCCCTGCGGGTTTCTGGACTGTGACTCTGCAGGAGTGGAAAGCCTCACCTTTCTCCCTGGAGCGGCCGGTGGTTTGCAGCTTCTGGCCTTGCAGTTAGCACGCTGCCCAGTGCATAACGATTAAAAAGAGAAAACCCAAAGAAGAGAAGAAAATCCATATTTTGAGCTATGTCTCCGATTAGGGCTAAATAGAGGGTCTAAGAATACTTGACCTGATTTATCAATTACATGGATATTAGAGAAAATTAGGGAGCTAGAGGATAGTGAGGCGGATATATCAGAATAAGGACTATAGTAGTGATGTTACTGGAATTTCTTGCTATAATCTGAGTGCATTAGTAAACACGAGCCAGGATGAATGGGAAGGCTGGATTTAGATGATCCCCCGGTGCCCTTTCAGCCATTAAGATTCTGTGGGTGGTCTGCACAATGCATCATCGCTTTAAGTTCTGTATCATTTTAATATACCTTCTATGAACTAGGTTTTATGGCATTTAGTCATAAAAACATAAGTTATAAGAAAAAAAAGGAAACCAAGACATTTAACCTCACACAAGGACAGTTCATGCAGATTTAAGTGTCTTAAGGGTGACTGGGTTAACCTGGTTCACAAACATGTCATGAATGAACTGCTCTGTGGGGCTGTTAAGGAATAAATCCACTTTTGTGCTACGGAATAGAAAGGACATTGGACGACTTTTCGGAAGAAATGTGTTTATGTGATATGATAATAAATGAAGTACCTACCCCCTCCTAAATTAGAATTCCTTTTTCTCTGTTTGAGTCCCACTTGGAGAAAGCCTTCCTGTGAGCCTGAATTCTTGAGCCACTTCTGGAAAGAGTTCAATTCTGGAAGCAGAAAAACAAATTTACATTCTGGCACCACTCTCTGTAACTAGTTGTGTGCTCTTCAACCGCTCATTAAACTTCTGGGCTCCTTTTTTAAAAATCCGATTCCTTTGTATTTAGTAAATTATTACTTCTCTTTCTGTGACGTTCCGTGGTCTTTAAAAGGCTGTGCGTATCCCGCCCTGATCTCACCCTCACAGCTAGAAGACATTGGGTGCCTGTACCGATGGCGGGACTGGTAAGCGCGCTCTCTTACCCAGCACTGTTGGGAGTGGATAGTATGATGCTGCACATGGCCTTAATATTGTCTTGAGCACATAATATTAATGTTGTCTTAATTTAGCTTTTTAATAGTTCAAGGTGTGCTTAGTGCAGATTTGCTTTCTGGTTGAGGGGTTGTAAATGATTCCCCTACTTCCCCCGACTATAAAACCTCCTCAAGGCCCAGCCCCAAAGGTGGCTTACACTGCCTGTTAATTTGAGGTCAAAGCACAGCCGAGCTGACGCAGATGTTTCTTATCAGTGGACCATCAGTGACACCAGCTTCCCCTAGAGTTGTGTTTCTCATGTCATGTTTCTACGTAGTCTAAATGCCCTGGTTGTTGAAGGCATGTTTTTTGAGTTGGTCCCAAAAGCACTGTAGCCCCTTATAGTTTCTTTTTCCGGGAAAAGTTACAGCAGGAAGCAAGGGCAGCAGTGTTTAGTGTGACTGGAAACTAGTAAAACTCCCTTCGTTTTTCAGGCATGACAAACATGATTTCTGCTTGTTCTCCTCCACGTCCGTTCCTCCCTCTGCCCTCACAATCTCAGCGCTTCCCAGATTGGTTCCTCCACATTCCGGTCGCTCAGACCCAACTCCCTGCAGTCAGCCCTTGCTACATTCCTTCTGTTTAATCCATCTTTAGCGAATGCTGTAGACTCTTCCATCCAAAGTCCTGTCTTCAGAATCCAGCCTGTGTCAGCCCCTCCACTCCTCCCACCTCTGATCCAAGCCAATGCCACCGTCTGTGACCTGGGCTTCCCACATCCGCCCTCGTCCCCCTGCCGTCTGCCCCACACAGCAGTCAGAGCAGTCTGTAGAAAACAGATCAGAACCAGGAACAGCCCTCCACGAGCCCATGGGTACCCCAGTGATGTTAAAACTCTTAACTTACTCTAAGTTCTTTTTTTTTTCTATCTAGAAATACAGTTTATTAAGCAATACATACTTCACCTGTCTTGAGTTGCCCCCCTTTTATTGCTGTGTTATGTATATGTACTTGTGTGTGTATGTGTGTGTATATATATATATATACACACACACATATATATATATACACACACACACACAGGGGGCTTCAAATAGTCATGAAACGATTCCACAGCCTTTGTGATTTTTCACAGACTTTGTGTGTCAGTGTCATTCTGGACATCCTAGCTTGTTCTTTTAAGCAGTCTTTAGCCCTATAAGAGCATCAAATAATATATAGTTTTTGTAAAAATCTGATCACACAATATCCTGACTATTGCCTTTTATGATACCCTCTCTTTGAGATATGTTTGGGTAAAGTTCAAGCTAGCATAACTCATAAGGCAAACAGTTGGGCTTTCTAAGTTTCTCTCTGCTAAGATTTTTCAGGAACAAACATCTGGTCAAACTTTAGCTAGCAACTCTTAGAATTTTCAGTTCTCAACAATCTGGCCACCTTGAGATTCTTATACTGGCATTCAGCTTTTACTTATTAGTGGGAGAAAGTATTAAATATATATTATTTAAGTGCTTCTCAAACTTCCATATGAATACAAAGCCCCTTGGATAGGCCATTTGCTAAGGATTGGTGTGAATGATAGTTATAAACTTCTAAACTCTTGTTAACTTCAAGAATCAGCTCTGAACTTTGCTCACAGTTGTATACAGAGACTATGGAGGGAGAGGGGGAAATTTTCCAGTCTCCCCAACTGAGATAAATTAGCATACGAAGAGGAAATGTAATGCATGGGGTAAATTTCAAATAGTATGCGATAAGATTTTGGCATTTTTTAATCAGCCAGTGATAGCAAAGGCTGTATATATCTAACCTCTGAGACTTCTCTCCACCCTCCTGAAGTTCAATCCGTAGTCCCTGGAAAACACCTCCCATCTGGTTTTCTTCTTCCGCATTCATCACTTCCATGTTCCTCTAAACTCAACAGCTGTACTCACCTTGCCCCCTCACACCAAAACCACAAACAAAAAAACTCACTGCTATGAGTCCATTCTGGCTCACAGTGACCTGTGGGACAGAGAACTGTCCCCGTGGGTTTGCAAGAGTAGAAAAGTTTGTCTTTCTCTGAAAGGCTAGTGGTTTCAAACTGCTGACCTTGCAGTTAAAGCAACCCAACACATACCCCACCCACTACACCACCACAGCTCCCTAGACCTCTTAGATGAGGTAGCGGGACCATGCCTAAAAGTGACTACCTCGTGCCTTGCTTCGGTTGACTTGCATTGCCAGGCAGTTTTAGGGAAAGCAAACATATCCATCTTGATTGGCACCAAAGAGATTAATAGGAAAAAGCAATCACTTGGTGAAATTGCCTTTTTCTACGTCCACATTTTGCTCTGACGGAATGTTATCTGAGACTGGCATGATCAGACAAAGTCTAAACCAGAGCTTCCGGAGTCCTCAGAGGAAACTACAAGGTTGCCAAAGGAGAGCAGTGTGAAGCGGGCCTTACATCTGTCGGTCGGTCAGTCAGTGAGCCCGTACAGAGAACTAGGGCTTCAGTCCTACGGACAAACAAAGGCAGAGTCTTTTAGGGCACTCAACACTGTCTAACTTTTTATTTTAAAAGCTTCAACTATATTTTATTTTTTGCTAACTTAAGTTGCTGTGAAAGTTTGCCTTTTAAAAAGCAACTCTGGAATGTGAGATTCATCTGGCGTAATATGCACCTCACATATTTTTTATGTATTTCCCTTTATTCCATTTTGAAGTCATTTGTATGCATAATTTAAAGTAAACATCTTCTGTTTTGTATTTCCCTTACAATTAAAGTGGAGTTTATAATTTAAGTAGTATTTCACATAGTATTGGAAATCAAAATTCTGGAATTATTATTTTTTTATGTGAATAGTTAAACCATTAGGAAATAATGGTTTTACAAAGGAGTCAGCCCTGTAGTTTAAAAAATTTGTTTGGTCATTGAATTATTCAGGAAACATTTGCAGAGTGGCTGCCCTATGCCATCCTGGGCTTGAGCTTATTTTAAGTCTGAAAATATTAATAAAATACAGCCTCAAGGAGCTCACAGCCTAATGTGGAGACTAAGACTCTAATGTGATTCATATAAAGAAGTGAATCTAAAGGGGAAAGTACCCCACCCCGCCCCTTCCTCCTTATAGGTGAGCAAAGTTCTCTGCCCGCTAGGAGTTCTGAGCTCCTTGACGGTGTTCTTTCAGAGGGAAGGTAGAAAGGAGAGAGGAAAGAACTTGATCCAGGGGAGGATTGAAGAAATGGGAGGGTGCTCTCTTTGTCCTCCAGAGATGAGACCCCCACCCACCCCCCAGTAATGTTTGGAGAAGAAAGAGTAGGCCACCGTTTGGGTGAAGGTTTCCTGCGTGCTAAAATGACTTCAAGCTGAATTTGAACCATCACTGTTATTTAAGTTTTAAATTTTTTTTTTCAAAAATAACTACCATATGCTCTGGAAGTGTTTACTTTAAAGTAATCCTGTTAACTCTGACTGTTTGACATTATCCTATTTTAAATGATCCGTTTTAAATATGTGTCCAGTTGTGGATGCCTCTTATCTGATGAGTTCATCTCCTCCGCAGTTTCGGTGTGTGAACTGCTCAGCCTCGCAAGTCTGCCCTCAGGATGGCCCTTTGTATCAGGTAAGAGGCACTCACGGCTGTGCATATGCCCACAGTAACGCCGCCTGGGATGGCTTTCGTCCCGAACACAAGTGTCCAACACGTGGAGCTTTGCTGGAGCTACAAAACCTGATCTTTTCAGCTATACCACCACCACCACCCCAAAGTTTCCCATTCTTTTTGTTGCCCTGAATTATCCATTTCATTCTCCCAAAGTGAAAAAAAAAAAATGGAAGTGCAAATCTTAAGGCCATTACTTTCAAGTCAGAAATTTTTAATAATTTCTAACTGGATCCTGTAGGAGATCACGGATTCATATTAGATTAGCATGTTACCTTCTTTTTACAAGTGAGATTTTTTTAATGAATGATTAACCCATATGTGTAAGATAAAATGCTAGATTCCCCAAAAATAATCCACAGTAGAACTGCTCTGCGGGGTTTCCGACGCTGTAAATCTTTTGAGGAGCAGAAAGTCTCTTCTTTCTCTCCCCATAGCAGCCACTGGCTTTGAACTGCCCACCTTGCAGGTAGCAACCTACCACGTAACCAACAGGGCTCTCATGCCAGATTCAGTGACTATAAATAACAGTTAAAGCTCATTGTGAGCTTGCTTCCCATATGCTCCCCTAAACACTTCTGTTACCACTTTTAGTAATAAAACGGTACTGCACTAATTCAGTAATTGGATAAAGTACTGAGGAAACTTAAGCTTGGATCTCAATGAAAATTTATCTAGTTAAAATTGTAAAATCTTGGGAACAGATGAGACTAAAAGTAGGATAGTCGGGATCACTCTTCGGTACAGAGATGATCTCTACTGAACCTTAATCTCTGGGTTCATGACATTTCATTAAAATTCTGTTGCTCCTCTATTTCCGAAACTAAGGCTGCCCTCTTACCTACTTACTTCACCGGATGCAGGAAAGAAGAATCGTAAGGACATAACAAGCCTGACTAGCACGCTTGCTGCCTCCACTGTTGCAGTTTGGGGGTTCTTCTTTTGAGGCAGGGTCAGATGAATGCATGTTCAATATTTTACGAAAGGAAAAAACCCACAGTCCATCATCCAAAACGTCTCAATTGCCCTTTATTTAGAAGCTCACTCAATCTTATTGTTAGTGACTTCATTAAAATGTGTTCTTTAAAACACCTGTTTAAAGTCCTGGTATTTTTTAACAATGGAGTAAGCACATTTAAGACTTCTGTAAAGGCCAAGCAAAAATGATTTAGAGGAAATAATACATCTCTCTTTGTATGTTATTCAATTGAGAGTAAAGAGCGAATGAATAACTTAGCTGAGTTGGTGAAATTTGCATATATCTGTACTTCATAGATGTTTCCATGGCTTTTAGCTTCGTAGTTGATTTTGGAATGATGAATTGTAGTGAGATCTTTGTTCCATAGCTGAAACTAACACACGTGATCTAACACACACACACACACCCCCCACCTATTCTCTGGGTATTGATGTCTGTTTTTTTCTTGAGAAAGAGATATTATTAAATCTTGGTCGGGGTTATTAGAAAACTGAACTAAAACCAATTTTTCAAGAATCCATAGGATTCCCCCCCACCATCTTCAACACTTTGTTATGGGTTATATATAGCCCTGCGAGAAAAATAAGCAGGTAGTTAATCAGTTGCACCTTTAGTCCCAAATCAGAAAATCTCAAGGAAAAAATAATCACCTTTTTATTACAAGAAATATGTGTACAGCTCTATTCTGTGTTTTGTGAACATTTCTCAAAACGGTCAGTACTCTAGCAAAACATCATTGGACCAAATTTTGCCCCTCAGAAGAGAAAACCCTGAAACCTAAATCATTAACTCATGAAAAGTGCTTTTTAAAATACTAAATAATTGCTTCCTCAAAGGATGCCTGAGTAGTTTTTTATGGTCACAATCTCTCAAAATTTCTAAAGAGTCATTTCACTGCTCTAAATTATTTCAGATCATTGAAAAAGATGGATTTCTTTCCAATTTATTTTAGAAAGTTAACATAATCATGGTATCAAAATTCGAACAGATGATAAAATATTAGGAAATGGGTTCTAGAACTGTGTTTTTTCATTATAAAGACCAAAAATAATTTTCATCAGAAGTACAAAAAAGATACACTATTTCAAGGATAGAAAATATGTATTATACATATTTACTTTATAAATAAACACTCAAAAGTCAATGAAAATTTATCAGGAGGGGCTAAAAAGCACTTGAAAAATATTCAGTGCTAAGACCTGATTTTTGATACCGAATTTTTCTTTTTCTAAAACAAAAGAAAACAATAATACAAAAGAGTACCTTTACCTAGGTTTACCCATTTTTCCCTTTCTGCCTCTTATCACCCTCTCTTACTCTTTCCTTCTCATACCTCTTCATCTCTAGAGAGTGTGTGTGTGTGTGTGTGTGTGTGTGTGTGTAACCATTTGAAAGTAGATTTCATGTATCAGACCATTGACCTTAAATTTCATGAGAACAAAAATGAGTGTATATGTAGCCAAAATACCACTTCAGGTATCTCAATAGTACTTTAATAATTAATTAGAGAGAGATCAATTCTCCCCCAAAGTTCAATTGTGGCGTCCTATGCTATTCTAAACACACTGTTGCCAGATTCTTTTTACCTTGATAAAGTAGTCATTCTCATGTCTATCAGGAAATATGGAAAAGAGGAGCCCCTGGTCAGCCATAGCTTTAATATGACTAATGGAGCTCACTTTCGCTGTCACACATGAAAATGTCTCTTAAAGCTAAAGTAAGTAAAATAGATGAGTAACCCTAGTATGTAGGAGGTTGTATAGCTAGATTTCCAAAGAGTGAGAAAGAATGAATGTAGCAGACATCCGTTGAGCACCTGGCCGTGTGCTGGGCCCTGGTCTGTGTAGCTGTGGTTGTTAGGTGCTCTGGAGGCTATTCTTACGCACAGCGAACCCGTGTAAAACTGAGCAAAACACCACCCCGCCTGGTGCCAGTCTCATCACTGGTCCCTCAGGACCGTCTCGTGCTGTATTCCCAGGGCACCGCCTAGACCTCAGAATTGTAGAACAAAAAATGAACAGAAACCCCATCCTCATGGAGTGTATGGTCCTAGTAAAAGTAGGAGATGAAAATTAAATGAGTAAAATATATAGGGTGTTAGAAGGCAAAATAAAGCAAGGGAAATGGCAAATATTCTGCACAATTGCCAAGGGAAGGCCTCTCTGAGGTGAGGGGCTAGCTCAAAAGAAAATGGGAGAAGGCGCCACGGGAATGTCTGGGATAGCGCCTCCCAGCCCAGGGAACACCATGCCCTGCCCGGGAGGCGAGAGGCCCACCCTCAGACATCTCTCCCTTGAGGATGGCAGGGCTGGAGCAGAGAGAACGGGTGTAAAGGCAGGTGTAAACGGGCTTGGAGGTACAGCGCTTGCGGGGCTTGTTTTCAATCACTTGCATGAGACTATTGGCTAGGGGTGGAGGGGCATTCAATCCATAACTCACATTCGACACCACTACCAGTTCCTTAAGAGAATACAGTTGAATAGCTGATGTCAGAGTGGGTATGGCCTTGCTTGTTATACTTTCAAAGGAATAAGAACTAAAGATAGATTCTGTTGATCATTAATAGTGAAATATACATCGAAAATACCATAACCAAGGAAATATTTGCAATATATAGCACAGAAAAGAGTTAATGCCCCTAATACATAAAGAATTTGAGTAAATCTATAAAGTAACAAAAAAGGAAACAATTGGCTGATAAGCATACACAAATGACGAACTTGTTGTAGAAGCCAATGAAACGAGGGAGAACATGCTGATTTACAAAGACGTTGCTCATTATCAGTGAAGCTTTAGGGAGATGGCTGTTCGTTTCTTCTGGAAGTTTAAACCTTGGAATGTTGTCGTTAAAGCCCATGTGACAGTATACACCAAAGCATGTCTTAAATAATTGTGTATGCTGTTTGAACCAGCAGTTACACTTCTGATAGCCTGTCCTGGGAGAGGAAACATGAGTGACTGGGTCAAGGTTAATTTATGCTAGAATAAATGCAAATGGACAGCAAGAGAAATTTCCATTCAGAAAAAAATAACAAAATAATGTTTAGCATGATTCCAGTTGTTAAGCATATGCCTAAGACTCAAAGAATAGTGACTACAAGGTCTAGGGTGATTACTTTAAAAATAGTCAGATTTAAATAATTTTCATTTTAATCTTCATTCTTTTTCATATTTCACAAATCTCTTACAGTAAAAACTGTTGACTCAAAGGTTAAAAGAACATACTTCGTATGCAGGAAAAATGAAAGTTAACATTGTCATTTTATAACATGTCCACGTTTAAATGTGTACATGAGGAGGCCAAGGACTGAAAACTCTGGCACGGGCAGACCCAGTCGGCAGTGATTTCATGCCAAGAAGCAGCAATGTTCCTTGTTTTCCCACAGAATAACACGATACCATTTACTTTCAAAAGCATGGTGAAACGTAAATGCTAGAACCTAAGATATTAGCTTTAAAATTCCCAGTGTTGTTATGAATTTTTTTTAAATTATTAAACCTCCGATATTGTCATAGCACAAACTAACAGATGATGATTTGAGAGAGGACAAAACATTTCTCAACCAAACCCTGAGAAAACTCTAAATTAAAGGGTAAGGTTTGCCTAGAGTTCTCTCGTCCTTCATCCCTGAACGGCCTGGTCTGGGTGGGTGCTGCTGTGGGTGGTGGAGCTACCCCTCCATGAGTGACTGGTTGTTGGCAGAAAGCAAATGGAAATCGGCAGTGGACCAACCAGGGGATGGGAGTGAGGGTGCAAGAGGCCTTAGTGCAGGTGGATAGGCTCTCTAGGTTGGTGGTCTCCAAATCTGGCTGAACTTCAGAGCCACGGAGGGAGCTTTGCCAAGTGCACATCTGTGTGCTCTGCTCCCAGATCACCTGATTCCGAGGGGACAGAATGATGTTTCAAATAAAAACAGTTCATTGGAATTAAAAGCAAAGTCGTTTTGGACCCAGGAAGCCTTAAGTGACGGAGGTACTTTTACTCCAGCCCTTTGAACATGGCGGAGGCTCTTTCAGTTGCTGCACTCAAACTGAAGGGACTGCCTTTCCTGCCCACCAGTCCCATCGGGGCCCCGCGGTAAAGGCTCCATCCAGCTTCGCATCTTCTCAGTACTTCCCAGCTCAGCTGTGCTTGAATCTCACTTGGTCCTTCTTCTAAATGTTAAGACAGGCCCGTGGCAAGGGAGTAAGCTATATGCCATTCTCTGCACCAGCCACTTGGCATGCCCCCAAAGTTGTTCTGCTAGCCACAAGGTCAGTGATTCAAAATCTCCGTTCGCTCTACAGGAGAAACTCAAGCTTTCACCACCGTTGAGTCAGTCCTGACTCACAGCAACCCTGGAAGATAGGGTAGAACTCCCTCCTGCAGGTTTCCGAGACTGTAGCTTTTTCTGTAACATCTTCCTTCAAACTGCGGACTTTATGGTTAGCAGCCAAACTCCTAGCCTACTCCTCCACTAGTGCTCCAATTTACAGAAGAAATCTGAGGCTCTCCACTCCAGTAGAGATGTAGGGCCGCAGAGACCCACAAATGGTTGCAGTGCGTCAGGATCGACTCGGCGACAGTGGCTTTTTAATACTAAGATGAAAGGAGAACCTTAGTCAGTGGCCACAGACACTTTCTCAGTTTAGCAAGAGTAGATCCTCAAAGTTTTGTTTTGGAAAGGGGAGTCTGTCTTTAAAATAAATCAGACCATTGGTTCTCCAGAACCCTGATGATCCGCCTCTGTTGTTTTGGTTCTTCTTGAATAGGGCAAGGTGGAAACCAGGAGCAGAGGTAGTCCTGTGCCGTTATCCTGCAGGAAGTGCTTGGTCCCGACTACTGTGTGGCAGCCTTTCTTACTGGTCAGAGCAGCCGGAAGGGCAATACGAACATTTCCTTCGGGTTGTCTAATAGTTGTATTGGAATAGTTGTCAACTGATTACCGAAAGGAGCCAGGGGCCCATGTGTCTGATATAACAATTAGCTGGTTGTTTTTAAGTAGGTTTTTTTTAAGAGTCATTACAAATTTTTTAATTAAAAAGAAAATAAGGATCAAACCTTTGAAAAATCTGATGTGTGGAAACGACCCGGGTTTCCCACAGTTTGGTCTCTTTGCTGGGCGTATAACTCGGCCGATTCTCACCGGCGGCAGCCTTCACCCCCCACCCCCCACACCCCCAACTTGCTACCTTCGAGCAGGTTCCGTGCTTCAGATCCCCATCGGCCCGGCCTCTCCCCAAGAGCCAGACTGTTTTAGTTTGCATTTGGGAAAGGGTGTGATGGCCCCAGGCCTTAGAGTTTGGTCTCTGCTGCCTATTATGGAAAACTTGATTAATCCTAGAGAGAAAATAAATGAGTTAAAAGAGCGTTTTCATGATAATTACAGTCTGCCATAATCCTGAATATCAGGAAATACTGCAAACTCGAATCCCCCAGCATTTGTTTTAAAATTCTTCTTTTCATATGAACTGTCTTGATCATTTTTATATAAACATGGTCTTACATTGATCATCTGTTTTTGTTTCTTAGTCATACCCCATGGTATTGCAGTATCGACCAAGAATTGACTTTGGTTAGACCAAGGGGCCTCGATCCCCCTGAGAGGAATCCTGCACTCTTTGTTTGCTCGTCGACAGATTGCACAGTGAACAGTGTGTGGACTAGAGGGACACAACCAGATCTTCAGCATGCAAATAAGGCCATTGTCTGTCTCTAAATTGTCACTTGCATCTATGTTGTTTCCATGAAGAGCAAACCAAGTGCCATTCTGCTACTGAACTGTCTGCACACGGTCTCTGTGCCGCTCACAGTGTGCAACCCGCCCATAGTGGATGTCCGTTAGGCCCGCCGCCATGATCCAGTCTTCGGAACCGTTTGCTTGCCCGTCGCAAGATTGTTCTAATGTTTGATCGCACTCGTAAAATGGCTCAATCTTTGTGGTGTTGCAGTTTTCACATACTATTTTATTCATTCTTGTTTAAATAGAGTACTGTGCAAGAATCTAGTATCTTGAAATTATTTTGTATGGGAAATGGGTTCAGAAAAGTGTTTTCCGAGCCACTGTCTTTCTTGTTCATGGTAAGCTTTTTGTGTGTGTACAGAATCCTTTGGGGGAAAGTTCCAATTATGCTTTAACCTAGAGCACGTCCTAACTGTAGGCATTCTTTAGTTACCTGTGCATGTAGTCTACCAATTGCACAAGAAGTCCCGCTAGCCCTCCAAATTGAAAACATAAGCGACCTTTTGGAGAAACTAACGCTCGAGCTTCACAGTCAGAGGACCACATTTACTTCCAATTCAAGCAAGGCTCGTGAGCAAGGTTAATCTTCTGTCACGATGCCTTGTGACAATGGTGCAGCCTCCCGAGCCGACACTGCTCCACCGTTCTGTGGCTGCACCACCACTGTGGCGCTCACGTGCCAGGGCATTGTCTCGCTCTTTAAGTTGGCCTTACGTGTGGCATGCCGAAGGTTGTGACAGTTTTAGATATTACAATTTTTAGAGCAGATTTCAGTAGCTATTTTATGATTCCCAGAGTCTCAGAGCAGTGGTAGATTAGAACTGTTAGTTACGTATCAGCTTGCCAAACCATAGGCGTACAATTGGGTCAGTGCAGTAGAGCAGACAAGCACGCTGACCCAAACCAGTGGTGGGAGTGTCCTTCGTTGCAGGCTCTGGAGTGATCAAAGGCCATTTTATATATAAAACCTCCTTGCGGTCAGGCCTTTGATGACATCCTCAACTTTGCCCTTCACTCAAGTCTTCCATTCCTTTTGGGGTTTGTCTGCAAGTCCATGAAAGTAAACTTTTCAAAACTCTCAGTTTTTGAAAACTTCCTTTGGAAGGGAAGTCCGCAATTCCACCTCAGAAACTTAGGAGGGAAGTGTGGAAGTTAGGGAGCATCACTGCTGCAGAAATCTGACACGAGCACAGTCGGCGATCGCACGTAGTGTCTGTCTGTGCTGCACACCCAGGAGGTGTGCTGCGTTCTAGTCAAATGTGGCACCCATCAATGCCTTCCAAATCAAATGCCCCTTAGAAACCAAGCACCGCGCAGCTCTAAGACACACGAAGTCATCCAGCTAACATCTCAATGCATTCTGGAGTGTGAAAGGCCAGAACTTCCATTTTTTCCGTTTTATCTTCCCCCCACCCCCAAGTTCCAAAGTCTACAGTTTCCTGTTGATCTGAATTTTTTAAGGTTATGGCAATACTTTAACATCATTTTGTCAGATTGTGTTTGTTTTTCAAAGGGCCCACAAGTAGATTTTTTAAATGTACATTTTTGGACTCTTTAAGTGGTTGAAACAGACCTTTACACTCAACCAAATATGAATACACTGTCTAGCTATAGGAACTATTTTGTTATGCTGTGAAACCCAGTTCCCTGACATGCCTAAGATATTTAATATTTTTAGTAAATCTGTCAGATGCGTAGTCAGTAATTAAAGAGTGTCTTTCATATTAAAGATTCTTTAATTTAGCTAATTCAACTCAAAATGTACTCAGAGTACATTATGTAAGCCACAAATGAGAATTGGATGTTTGGGGTCCCCAGTCAACACTGACAGCCGTAAGTGAGTTTTATATATGAGGGAGCTTCAAAAAGTCCCTGGGGAAAATGCATTGTCTTTTCATCCCATTTTCCCCCATAAGAGATGACACCCTCTCATACATTAACTCTTTAAATTTGTCCAGTTGCCTGATCAAATGTAGTTTCAGTCTTTTTCCAAGGAAACATTTTGGAAGCAGCTATAGAATTGGGAATTGTGTATGAAATTCCTTTACTTAATGTGTTAGCATTTGTATTGAAGTGGCTGGAACATGTGTCAAAACGTGTGAAAACCATACATAGAGAAGAAGAGTGTCACTCGTATTTGGGGAAAGGTACACCTCTAACATGCTCCTGAGTAATGCTGATCTCGTCCAGTGTTACTGTTAGAACTACTGAGCTTCTTCCTCTGCCTTCTTTTGGCATGTTCAGTACCACCATAGAAAACTTTCATGTCCAGTAATTCACTAAATCTCCATTCATTACCTTCTAAGGCAGGAAGGAGATCGAATTTACAAGAAATTAGGTGCAGTACAGGTGTACAGTCAACTTTTGTGGTTGACTTTATAGATTGAGAGTGTGTATTAGTAGACAGGTTCTTTACATAAACAACTCATAGGAATAATCGTCTTCAGTCTGTAAAATTGGAGAATAGTAAAAACTGAATTGTTTAATCTCTTCTTAAGCAATAAACTGAAGGAACTTGATGCTTGTAAAAAAATTTTCAATCTGTTCTGAGTCTGCCTTGGAAAGAATAGATGTAAAAGGGTCTAGCAAGCTTAGATGTAAAGGAGGCCTGTGGCTAATAGACAGCACTTTAATGAAAGTAAATCCCATCAGTGAATAGGGAAATAATCAGCAGATGGCCATTTCTCAGATGAACAAGAAGCTTTAGAAAGTATAAAGAATAAAAGGTTCATTGATAGCTAATATTTATTTATTCATTCAGTTTGGGGTGGAAGTAACTTGATGTCTCATGTCTCTTGACTACTTTTAGACAATATGTCATTTCTTCATTCATTGAAAATCTATCCCATACTAACATGCCACATTTTATAAATGTAATGAGTTTGCTCACAAATATTACCTATTCAAATGTAACCTAAATGGAATTGATTCTTTAAGAATGAACTAGCTGTGTAATATAGTATTATCAACTGCTTAGCTTTATGGACAATACTTAAGAGAAAGTGCCTCACTGCTAAAGTGCATTTCTGTTGTAGATTACTGCTTACACTTTTAGTTTTCTGTTCCTTTCTCTTATGAATGATTTTGTCTCTGAATCAGCACTCATAAATTAATCTCTTTTTAAAATAGTTACATAAGAAAGTAGACATCACCAAAGACATTTTACTGTTAATTACAACCACATTGGAGAAACCGTTTTAACAGTGTAGAAACTTGGAATTTTAATTTCATATAGCTAGACAATAACCTTGATTAATTCCTAAAATATTCACCAGAGAGAGATTTTAAGCTGAATTTTCTTGGTGCAATTAGCCAAATGCAATTTTTTTTCCTGCCAATAATCAGAGGACACTGCCTTTCAAACATGCTCAGTTTATCTCAGCACCATCTGACAGATACAGCTCAGCATTAAGAGGTAAACATAACAAATAGCTTCCCTCTGGAAGTTGCATGAGAGAAATCTCTTGAAAATTGAAACTGAGATTTAAATTTTAAATTCAAGTAGCTTTTTATTCCCTATGGGCATTATAAACTAAAATTACATTTACTTTATTCTTGGGTTCCTAGCTATATGAAGATTTTTACAAAAGAAAGGCTTTGGTAGAAATGTTGAGAAGCTTGCTTGTATGGAAAACAGTACATTCTATTGGGCGTACACAAGGACTTTTTCTCTATTTAGAAGAAACTTGTTCATAAAGGCCCGGAGGTTTTGTTTGTTCGTTCAAATGAAATTATTTGTCTGTTTCTCAGCAATGACTTTATTATAATTTAACCATAAAACCAAATTTGGCACCAAAAAAACAGGCCACAAAGAACGAGAGCGTATCGGAACAGTTAGGCTCTCTGGACGTTTCTCCTCGGGAGTACATGCTATTAGCCACCTGAAAGATAAAACTCTTAAGCCCTGATAGTTCACTAGGTAAACCTTCTTGGCTAGGATTAAAAAAAAAAAACAAAACAGGATGCATATCTTATCCCATACTCTGGCTTATCCTTAAGGAATGTTCTGGTGGGCAAAGCTTTATACCAGTAAGATGGTGGTTGGGTGTAGGAATTTCAAAAGTGACTATGTTTGGGATACATGTAATTTTCTGCGGTAGAAACAAACTTGAAATGCTATTACCATTACTTTTAGATCTCTATCCCTACAGTTTAGGGAGTAACGGGAACATAATACCTGCTAGATACACTATCAACAAACTCTTTTGAAGCACAAAATAACCAAGTCTCTGGATTTACTTGATACCCCCTAGGTCAGTAGTAGTTTGATGGAAAACATCGGCTTACAAAGGCATCAGAATATACTTAAATGTTCATTACAGGGTTTTGTAGTTGTGTTTTCTGTAAAACGTCCAATAATTCTGTAAATTGTCTAATAACTTAAAAGTGATGCTCTTCCTAATGTAATATAGTTTGTTCACAAAAGATGTGTTTACCTGCTGTCCGTATTGTATTTTCAAATAGAATGAGACCCGTTGAGCAGTTCCTTTTTAGACAGTGATGAAATTGAACCTAGAGGTAATTTACTTATTTTAAAGGCTCACCAAGAGGTGTCTGTGCACTCATTATGCCTCCGTTTCTAAGCCTCACAGCTGAGACCGAGTTGCAGAAATGCTCTTTTGCTTTTAATTGTCTTTAAGTCCTGAATCAAGTAGTCACGCGGATGTCAACCATTGAGGCTGGCTTTCTTCCGTTTCCTGGAGCTTTATGAAATAAGAACCTAATCTCATATAAGTGAAGTTTAACTGTTTCTGGCTAGTATTGAGCCTAGTAAACAGCCTTGGCTTATTTACCCCATGCTTCACATCAACCACTGAAGCAAGAGTTCTGACTGGCAAAAGTGAAATGGGATCAGCCGGAAGTCGCTTGGGGTTGTTTCCCTTTTGCTGAATTTTTTAGAAGGGGTGGGGGGTGGGGGCCTAAGTGTCCTTATGAAGCTGTGGTCCAAGACAAGTGTGTGTAGGCAGGTACCAGTGTACCGCTGCTACCCTGCATCTGGTCAACACAACAGCGAGCACCTGTTTTTAACATAGTAGCCCTCGCCGTAAAGAAAACTATCATAGACTCTATTGTAAAGTTACGTTGCTAATTTTCTTTTTAAGATATAAAATATTTTAAGCTTTTTGTCAAAAGTGGTAACATCTTAATACAAATAAAAAACCTTTTTGTGGTTGTAAGACTTAGCTTATAAATCATTCAAATTGAAGCGAAAGAATTACCAGGTCATTGTTAATGACTTAGTCTATTAAGAATATATGTATTTTTGTAAAGGAGAAGCACTTGTAGATATTTAATCAATACAAGATATGTCTGTTTTGCAGAAACAAAATGCTGCTTAGAGATTCTCTTTAAAAGATCTGTTTTTGTTTTCTTTTTGTGCCCAAATAAATGTATTTTCTGTTGATCTATGGAATGTTCTGTCAAAAACTGTATGGTTGCACTGTTGGGCTAGCTGCATTTTTTAAAAAGAAATTCCAGACATAGCCAAGTATATTTGACCATGTTAAAAATAGTATCTTTGTTATTAAAAATTTGATTGCATAATTTGCTGTTGTTTGTCTTTACTACTAGTGGTCGTAGGCTTGCAGCCTCCGTTTTAACTGTCTCCTTCAAGAACTGCTTCTATGGTGCATTTTCTTGAAATGGAGGGTTTTAGATCTTGAACAATTTTCTAAAGATTCCTCAGCCGTTTTGTTCTAAGGTGGCAGGGTACCACTGAAGAGCTACATGAAGTACACAGCACACACTTTTAGAAGAATTCCCTAACTTAGTAGATTACTCAAATCCAAAGAGTCTTTCTATTGATTTCCTTACCTATTTTTTTCACTAAAAAATATAGATAACACAACATTTGTCAATTTGAAAGTCCAAAAGTGTTTTAAAAGTAATTGAGGATGAAAGGAAATCCTAAGTGAATTCTAAGAAAGCCTGCTTCCTTACCCCTGTCTTGTTAATACCACTGATGTTCACTCGGGAAGCCTGTGAGTGGTGTGAACGGTTTGTCCTTACAAATTGCTGGTAGCACTGTCAGGTAAGTGTTGGACTGCTAGCCGCACGGTTGGTGGTACAAATCCACCACCTGCTCCATGGGAGAAAGATGAAGTGGCAGCTTACTCCTGTTAATAGTCACCGTCTAGAAACCCTCCAGGGCTGCCACGAATGGAAATCGACTCCATGGCAGTGAGTTCATTAACCTTCAGTTTGACAGTTCAAAGCCACCCTTGGTGCCAGCAAAGAAGGGCCTTGTGATCTGCTTCCATGAAAACTGCCGGGAAGGAAACTCTGGAGCAGGTCTCCGTGGCACTCAGATTGCTACGAGTCAGGATCAAGTCGAGAGCAAGAGGGTTTTTGTTGTTGTTTGACTCTGTATATTTTGCTGTTTTTAGATGCCACCGAGTTGGTTCTATGTACAACAGAACAAAACACTGCCCAGTGGGACATCCTCCTCGATGTATGTGGACGCCCATGGTTAGTGTCTTCCTCTCTTCCGCTGGCCTGCCACTTTTACAAAGTGCAGTGTCGTTTTCTCAGGGCCTGCTTGCTCCTGACAACATGTATAAAATATGGAAGAAGACTCATCATCCTTGCTTTTAAGGAGCACTCTATTAAAAAAAATTGTTCTCCTGGCCGTCCATATTACACTTAACAACAACAAAACCCAAACTCACTGCCATCGAGTCAATGCTGAGTCATAGCAACCCCCTGTTGGTTTCTCCGAGCGGGACCGTTTCTCCCAAGGAACTGCTGGCGGTTTCAAATTGCCAACCCTGCAGATGGCAGCCCATTGTGTTACCACTACACCACCAGAGATGACACCCTAAGGAGTCTTAATGGGCGCTCTAGGAGTGCAATGGTTAAGCACTTGGCTGCTGGCAGAAGTATTGGGTGTTCACTCCACCCAGTGGCCCCACAAGAGAAACACAGGCAGTCTGTCTTGCTCCTGAAAAGATTGCTAATCAACTCATGACACAGTAGAACAGCTTCTGTAGGTTTCCAAGACTACAACTCTTCACAGGAGTAGATTTCTTGTGCAGATCAGCTGGTGGGTTTGAACCTCTGACCTTGTGGTTAGCTCAATGGATAACAGGAAAAGAAAAGAAAAAAAAGTCCCTGCCAGTCTGATTCCCCAAAACCTGACCCCTTCAACAATCCTGTGGAGCACAGGTCTGTTTTGAGACATTCGGTCACATGAGTCAGGGTTGGCTCAACAGTGACGTGTGTGGGCATGGCATTCTTTTTGTTTTGTAATGTATACCGGCATCAGGAATTCCAAACAGGCTAATGCTCGACTAACCCTCAGGAAGAGAGTGATGGCTCATATCTCTGCCCCACTGTTATGTTGATGTCAAGAGCGGTACCCTGTGTTAGTGATACCTGACCTGTTGCAGCAAAGCCCGTTCCAGAGCCTATAAGATGGAGTAGAACTGCCCTTGTAGGGTTTTCAAGGTTGTAAATCTCTATAGGGGCAGACCTGCCACATCTTTCTCCTGCTGAGTGGCTGGTGGGTTTGAACCACCAGCTTTTGGGTTAGCAGTCAAGCACTTAACCACTGTACCACCAAGTTACCTGGTGATGCCAACCAAACCCACTCCCACGGAGCCCATTCCAACTGAGCCGCCCGCCTTCTGTCGGATTTCCAAGACGAGATTTCTGTGGAAGCAAACAGCCTCATCTTCCACAAGAGAAGTGGCGGGTGGGTTTGAACTGCCAGCCTTGTGGTGAGCAGCCAGACTTCTAACCCACAGCATCCCCAGGGCTCCTTGGTGCTATGTAGGAAGTGGCTAAAACTGGAGTTGGGCAGTTAGATAACAAGATCTGGCTCCTGCCATCTTTCAGCTTCAAAGCTGCAGCCAAATGGGAAGAACATGGAAGATTGCTGTGAAATGCTGACAGAGTGTAGTCACACATCTGTCCTCGTGCCCTTGGCCGACACCTCCCGACAGGATGCGCCAGAGGGTATAGTTGAGCCATGTCCCAGGTGAAGAGAGCACTCTGCCAACCAAACCTCTGCCGCACCCCCACTCAGAACAGGGGTCGCGGTTTGCACAGCTCTTTCTCAGATGTGTTTTTGTCAACACAGGCCCAGCTCTGCACTTGTCACTTATTTAAAAAGGTGCACTCTGTGATGTATAGTGGGTAGGGGGGCAGCCTGCCGTGAGCCCCTGCATTGAATGTACCCCATTGCTATATTGGCAGTTCCAGTCTGCTGGAAAGAAACTTTAAAGCAGTGGTTCTCAACCTGTGGATCGTGACCCTTTTGGGGGGTCAAACGACCCTTTCACCAGGGGTCCCCTGATTCATAACAGTAACAAAATGACTGTTAGGAAGTAGCAACAAAATAATTTTATGGTTGGGGTCACCACATGATGAACTGCGTTAAAGGGTCGTGGCAGTAGGAACGCTGAGAGCCACTGCTCTAAACAAAGGCCTGGCCGTCTACCTCGGCAGCTCTGGAGCAGAGTTCTATTCTGACACACCTGGTGGCAGTGACTGAACCTGAGTGGCAGGTGGGGAAGACTCAGACCAAGAGGAGCACCCACACACCCTCCCACCAACTCCCACCACGTCCTTACTGGACCTGGGGTGGGGGAGGAGCAAGGAAGGGGTGAGGAACTGGAGGGAGGTGGATTGCTTGGATTGAGTAGAAGAATTCACCCTAGGAAAGCTTTCTCCACCAGCCCCAGCCAGGACCCGGGACCCAGGGCTTCTCCACAAACCTGCTGCCCGGCTTCAGCACCAGTCCTTGCCACGCCCAGCTCGCACTCAGCCTCCAAGACAGTCTCCAGCCCCTCTGCTGGCATGCCTTTCCCAGGAGCCATCGCTTCTCCCTCCCCAAAGGTGCATTTTGCCTCCTGCTTAGCCCTTTGTAGGTCCCTCTCCTATATGACGTAAGAGTTGGGCCAATACAGCTCTGGGTTTCACACGTGGTGCCCACTGATTCTCTCCAGGATGGGTCTAGCGCACAATTTCACAACAGCACACTAGATACCAGCGTAGCTATAGTGAAACTAGCGAGATCCACACCGTAGGTCAAAGGCCTGTTCCCCTGTGCCTCTTAGGTCCTGCCATTGGGTGGCGAAAGCTGGGCCCTGCAAAAGTCCCCGTCCCACGGCTTTCCTCTGCACACTCTGTCCCACAGGTTCCGTTTGGAGACCAGGCTGCCCCATTCAGTCAACACTTCAACATCTGCTTTGAGATCCTTCCCCTTCCTGTTCCCAGCTGCTTCCTGCTATGGGGTCACCTTCCTCCTAAAGCTGCTGATGAGCTCCCTAATGTCTCCTTGGCTCCTGGATGGATGCACAAGTGGAGGTGGGAGCAGGAAGATGGGACAATATAGCTGAGAACGTGGTAAGCCCAACCCAATCTCGGGGCCTGATTGGCATTTAAAACTCCCCGGGCAATTTAAAACCCACAGAGGCAATTCTACTCTGTTCTCCAGGGTGGGGGTGAGTCGGAATTGACTCAATGGCACTTGCGTGTCTTGGTGTGGCACCTGGGCAACCTTGGTCTGTACCTTGGCAGGTTCTCTCATGGGCTGTGTCCCCCTCCCTCCACTTCAGTGTAGGTTCACCCCACAGCCTTTTAAGCTCTGTACCTGCAGGCTGGCATCTGTGCAGGATCTCTCTGAAGTGACTCCCAGCTGCCTGCTTCCCAGGGTTCATGCGGCATTGTAGGCCCCCACCCCCCTACCCCATCACAAAGGAGTGTTTGCTGCTTGCCAGCCTCCCAACCACTGTCTCCCTCCCTGCTCTGATGCCTTGGAACAAAAGCCACGGCCTTAAAATTCTGCTGAGCGGAATGACATCTGGCCCTGGGCCCTTATACCTCCAGGGAACACGTGTCCAACTTTCCTACAGGTTCTGTTGAACCCCCTTCGCCACTAAATGTGGTGAACAGCACCCCCACCCCTCCACTTTGAGGCCGATTGTTCAGCGCACAGCTCACTCTGCAGAGAGGGACTTCATACATCTTTCCTCCTTAATGCCTGGAATGTCGCTGAGAATCTGAAGGCGAGAACTAGCTGACCAGCACTCCAGAGGCACTGGGAAGTTTGTCTTCACCAGGTATGAACAGATTCCTCCCTGTCTTTCCTCCGCCCTCGTGTCCAGTGCAATTAAGGATGCCCAGGTTCCCAAGAAAGTCTGGCTCTCTCGTTGGCCGCCTTGTCCAGCGGCAAGATGACGGAGCCCTTCTGCCATAATACAGCCCCTGATGGCCAAACCAGGTGATAAAAAGACCCCGCCTGTGTCTTGCCCCAAAGTGTCCAGTTCAGATTGAGGCTCTGACCCCTGCCCTGGTCAGACTTGCAACCCATCTGCCTCGGGAGAACCCAGAGCGGGACTGAAGGGAGGGCAGGGAAGTCCTGTTGGTTCTCTGTGATGCAGTCACAGATCTGTGGTGCTGGTCGCTGTAGTTGGCATCGTATTTCCTTTACTTCTCAAACCAGCAGGTTGATGCTGGTAAATCCTCCACTCCTAGACCAGTGGCTCATCTCACAGCCTCTGACTAGTGGGGTTCACATCCTGCAGGCTGCCACCTTGTGCAGGACCCCTTTTAAGTGACTACAAGCAGTTGGATGGGCCTCTGCAGGAGGAGGGTGGCTGGAAAGTTTCCCCTCGGGGCTGACCAGGAAACCAAGCAACCACACACACACACACACAAACACACACACATACACAATCTTCTCATCAAGCCATCAAGTCAATGCTGACTCATAGTGACCTTATAGGACAGGACAGATCTGTCCCTGTGTGTTTCCCAAACTGTAACTTCTAATGTGAGTAGACAGCCTCATTTTTCTCCAGCGTACCAGCTGGTGGTTTCAAACTGCCAACTTTGGGGTAAGCAGCCTGGAACACAACCACTCCGCCAAAGAGCCCAAGACAGTGTCTCCATTTCTTACAATGTGCTCGCTAAAGAGTGTTTCCACCTGGGAAGACTGGGGGAAAGATGGGTGGCACTGGTTCCAAGTCACGGGTCCCAAGTCACCCCAAGTGTGTCTAGCAAATAGCTGTCCCCACCCTCTCTCACGCTGCTACAGGGGAGCTGAATAAGCCCATATCTATCCCCGGTTGGGTGGGTTGGAGTGCGCCCACGTATCTAGAGCCCTGCTGGTGCACAAGACAACATGCAGCGAGGGCCGCTAGGGGAGAAGTGGCTCCCAGTTTGCAGGCCAGGAAACCGCACTCAGAGGTGTTATCAGAGCTGTGGTTCGATCCCAGGCCTGTCAGGTTCTGGACCCTGTGCATTGAACTCCCGTGGCGTCTAATGAGCAGCCATTGCGCACCTGCTCTGTGCCAGGCATTGTTTGGGCCATGCATGCAGGAGGATCTTCCTGGTGATCATTTTTCCGTCAAGGAGGGTGCTCTACAAATCACAGGGTACCGAAGGCCTAGCCACCAAATTCATCAGGTGGGAAGAAGTTCTTTGGAACAGGGTAAGTGAAGAGCCCCTCTCAGACAAAGCAGCAGCGGAGGACCAAGAGGTGAGGCTGGAGAGGAGGCAATTCTCCGAAGGAGGCAAGAGGACTTCTCGATCTGTAACAGTGGAGAAGGAGAAGGGCTGGAGTAGAAGCTAGAGAAGAATGGAAGGCCTACCCGAAGCCATCTTTGCCGTCCTCTTCTCTCGCCCCCTAGGCCAGTGTCTGGGCATAGAGGTAAATCCGGGTGCTTTCCAGTGCTCCTCCCCCCCGTTCCTGGCCCTGCTGGCCAACTGTCCTGTGTTCCCTCTGCAGACTCAGCTGTTACACTGGGTTTTTACTGGTGGACAGTCCTCCTGACGTGGCCCTCATTCCTGACCTGTTCTCACCCAATATTCTCTTCCCTGGGTGGTTTTACCCAGGCCTAGAGTTTCAATACAAACACTGTTTCCTCCGCAATCTACCGCTTCACAGATCCAGGATAAGGTGGAGCTGAGTCAGTATCGACTCGTTGGAAGTTGAGTTTGCAAGTTTTGAGAGCGTCAACGATCACCCCTATGCAAAGTGAATTTCTCTCTCCAGACCTCACCACTCCTCTGAGGCCCTGAGACAACTGTCCCACAGGCCACCACGGCAGCTTCACTTGGTTGCTTCAAAGACACCTCAAACTAAACATTCTCAACGTAGAACTTTCAGTCTTGTCTCCCCAGATGGTCTTGTTCTAGGGGTCCCTCACCCATCTGTTCTCCCGTACCTGAAAGCTCGGGGTCAGCCTTGACACACTCTTCTTCCTACCCCTCCATCCCATGTCCAGGCACCCACTTCCTTCCTCACATCTATAATTGCGGCTTGCATCTAGGCCACTGCCACTTCTGTCGACCGCAGTGGTTCTCAACCTTCCTGATGCCGTGACCCTCTAATACAGTTAGTTCCTCATGTGGTGCTGACCCCCAACCTTAACATTATTTTTGTTGCTACTTCATCACTGCATTTTGCTACTGTTATGAATCAGGTGCCCCTGTGAAAGGATCATGCAACCTCCAAAGAGGTCACAACCCACAGGTTGAGAACCACTGGTCTCACCTATCTATCATGTGCTCTATTGATTACTGAAATTCCACACTCCTCACCTTCCACCCGTTGCTCATGTTTTTCTTCCAGGGGAATCTTTTAAAATTGCAAATCTGAACGATGTCACCTGGTATTCTGCCATCCTCCTTAAACTTTTTTAGTGGCTTCCCACTGCTCTGACAAAAATAAAATAAAAACTACAAAGGGTTTGTTTGGCTGTAACTCTCTGTGGGAGCAGATAGGTTCAACTTTCTCCCAAGGAGCGCTGGGTGAGTGTGAACTACCCACATCACAGTTAGCAGTCCAATGTCTACCCAGCAGCGCCACCACGGCTCTCTTCCCATTGCTCTTCAGATAAACCCAACCCCCTGGTACAGACTAGGAGGGTCTTCATTTCTGAGGCCCTGCCCACCCCCCCAGGAGCTCTGGCATCCCAGTGGGTTACGAATTGCTTAGAGTCGGCATGGACTGGTGGCTGCGAGTTGTGTCCTTTGGGCTTTTTGTTGCTCCTTGCCCACCTCTTCGGCTTCCTTCGTGCAGACCCACCTGGCCTTCTGTCGTCTCAGCCTGGCCGTGGTTCTCTCGATGCCCCAAGCTTTGCGCTTGTCTCCCCACCCCCACTCTTAATCGAAGGAGCCCCAAAGGAGACTTCTTCAGATCTTCACTTCTTCACCATGATTTAAAGACCTGGCTCTTTCCAGCTCAACTCACGAGACCTTTCCTTAGGGAGGAGTTGGTTGACTTTCATTACTAGATTGACTCTCCTATGAGAGCATAGCTTCCCAAATTTATTTGCCCCCCTATCGCCCTTTTCAGGGGGAAAATTTACTCAGCAAGCCCCTGGCAATTAAAAACATTGGAACTAAAGCCCCTAATCCAGAGTAAAGTTTTCTGCCGCCCCCTGGATCGTTCCAGCGCCCCCCAGGGGTGGTATTGCCCACTTGGGACCCGCTGCTTTAGTAGAGGCTCTGGTAGGTATAGTTACCTCTCTTTACCACGTTACAGAGAGAAACTGCCAACGTCAGGGGAATGGAGAACTTGCCATCTCTGTGGAAAGTGGAAAGGGAAGAAAGTGGGAAGCATGTCGGTCACATGACTTGGACATGATGGGACCATGTCTAGAGAATCCTCATTTCTTGCATATTACCATTCATAGCCTGGTACCTGCTGTCTTTTTGTCTTTTACCTTTCCACATCACCAGGCTGCTGAGTCCGTACATCTTCTGGTCATGGCCAACCATAAAGATACACACGGAAGGTTGGATGGAAGAATGCACTCACATGAGATCTCTAATTAGGGCCACAGGAAGCATAAGTGTCATTCACTAATTTAGCTGCTAGAGACTAATAGAAATAAAGTACAAACAACCAAATACTTTCCAACTCGAGCACTGATTCTTTTATACCTTTGATCTTTATTTATAAAACAGAAATCTCTTTCTCTTAAGCTGTGGAGGTGGTTTCGTGTGATCTCATCCAGTGTGGGTGAAAGTTAGATATTCTTTTGAAAGCAAACTCATAGACACAACTGTTCTAAGGAGCAAATGTTATGGTTGAATTTCAAGTGGGGGAAATGTTTACCAAAAAATAAAATGAGCCATGTGATTTGAAATGGAGAGACAGTGAGAGAGAGAGACTTTCACTCTTAACTTCATTCTCTTCTGTATTTGGATTTGTTTCAAAGATCATGTACTTTATAACAACCACAAAGAATTACAAGTGGAGGATGGGGGAAAAAATCTATAGTGTTTCCTAAATGGTGTGGCTAACCAGGCCACAAACACTCGGAGCCTATTTCCCAGCAAGTCATTTCTCTGCCCATCACAGACAAAAATATATATCTGTAGCTTCTCACCCACAGTCTCTCAGAAACCAATCCAAACCACGGCTGCAGCTTAAGCCTGATCTCTCCTGGTGAGCTGGGACACTGTCAGGAGCATTTGCGCTTTCTCCCAAGCATAGGACGAAGGCCTAGGGAAGCATCTGGAGGGAGAGGAATGGAGCCTGTGAAGGATGATCGGGATGAGAGAGGGGAGAGATGCCCATAACATTTTCAGCAGAGTGTTAGGGTGTAGATAAGACAAGAGACTGCGTACAGAAGTATTCATTGTGTGACTAAACACATAGCTTTGCGGTTGGAAAGACCTGAGTGGAAATGTTCCTGCTGCCACTTGCTTCAGGCAAGTTATCAGCCTCTGTTTTTGTTTTAATCTATCAGTTGGAAGTAATAAAAATATATAGCTTTGTTTTGAGGAGTTCAGGTTAATGGGTCAATAAATCATTAAAAAAACAACAACACGTTGCCATCAAGTGAATTCCCCGTCATGGCAACTATTGGTGTCAGAGAGGAGAACTCCACCATGAGGCTTACAGACTACATCTGGTGTCACGGAGGAGAACCACGCCGTGAGGGTCACAGAGCAGGGCAGGTGTCCCAGAGGAGAACCACGCCGTGAGGGTCACAGAGAAGGACAGGTGTCCCAGAGGAGAACCATGCCGTGAGGGTCACAGAGCAGGACAGGTGTACCAGAGGAGAACCACGCCGTGAGGGTCACAGAGCAGGACAGGTGTCCCAGAGGAGAACCACGCCGTGAGGGTCACAGAGCAGGGCAGGTGTCCCAGAGGAGAACCACGCCGTGAGGGTCACAGAGCAGGGCAGGTGTCCCAGAGGAGAACCACTCCGTGAGGGTCACAGAGCAGGACAGGTGTACCAGAGGAAACCCACACCGTGAGGGTCACAGAGCAGGGCAGGTGTCCCAGAGGAGAACCACGCTGTGAGGGTCACAGAGCAGGGCAGGTGTCCCAGAGGAGAACCACGCCGTGAGGGTCACAGAGCAGGACAGGTGTACCAGAGGAAGCCCACACCGTGAGGGTCACAGAGCAGGGCAGGTGTCCCAGAGGAGAACCACGCTGTGAGGGTCACAGAGCAGGGCAGGTGTCCCAGAGGAGAACCACGCCGTGAGGGTCACAGAGCAGGGCAGGTGTCCCAGAGGAGAACCATGCCGTGAGGGTCACAGAGCAGGGCAGGTGTCCCAGAGGAGAACCACGCCGTGAGGGTCACAGAGCAGGGCAGGTGTCCCAGAGGAGAACCATGCCGTGAGGGTCACAGAGCAGGGCAGGTGTCCCAGAGGAGAACCACGCCGTGAGGGTCACAGAGCAGGGCAGGTGTCCCAGAGGAGAACTCTTCAGTGAGGATTTCTTCACAGAAACACATCGCCAGGCCTTTCTTCTTTTATTCTGATTTTTAAAAAGCATTTTATTGAGGGATCTTATAGCTCTTATAGATAACCCATATATCAATTGTATCAGCACATTTGTACATACATGGGCAACATCATTTTCAAAATATTTTCTTTCTACTTGAGCTCTTGGCATCAACTTCTCTTTTTTCCCTTCATCTCCCCTCCTCCCACCCTCATGAACCCTTGACAAATTACACATTATTGTTATTTACATCTCTCACCGTGTCTGCAGTCTGCCTTCACCCATGTTGCTATTGCTCATCTCCCTGGTGAGGGAGTGGGGGGAGTTATATCCATTGATTGTTGTGATCGGTCCCCCCTTCTTCCCCTTCTGCCGCCAACTCTCCTTACCCTCATGGTATCTCTACTCCCATTACTGTTCTGGAGGGGTTTATCTGTCCTGGATTCGGTGTGTCATGAGCTCTTATCTGTACGAGTGTACACGCTGCAGTCTAGCCAGACTTGTAAGGTAGAACTTGGGCCAGGATATTGGGGGAGCAGGAGGCATTAAAGAACTAGAGCAATATTGTGTGTTCTGTCAGTGCTACACTGCACCCTTGCTGATTCATCCATTTCTTGTGACCATTCTGTGAGGGGATAGCCAATTGTCTACGGATGGGCTTTGGGTCCCCACTTCAACCCCCCTTGTTCACATCAATATGATTGCTTATTTTGGGTCCTCTGATGCCTGATACCTGATCCTGTAGACTCCTCATGATCACACAGGCTGGTGTGCTTCTTCCACATGGGCTTTGTTGCCTCCCTGCTAGATCACCACTTGTTTAACTTCAAGACCCTAGATGCTATATCTTGTAATAGCCGGACACCATCAACTTTCTTCACCACATTTGTGTATGCACTCATTTGTCTTCAGCGATTGTGTTGTGAAAGTGAGCATCACAGAATGCTGGATTATTAGAACAAAGTGTTCTTGCGTTGAGGGACAACTGGAGTAGAGGCTCAATATCCATCTGCTATCTTAATACTTAATAATATATATACATACATACATATACTTAGACCTGTAATCCCACTGTTGTATGTTAATATATTTACATAGGTGTATGCCTATATTTAGACCTCTATAGTTGTCTCTTGCCCCCTAGTCCTTGCCTCTATTTCCTTTTACTCTCCTCCTGTTCCTCTATCATGTTCGAACTTCATTCGGCTCTCAGTACTTTCTGTCGTCTACGTTGCATTGATCAAACCCCATCAGGCATTCTGCACATCCTCACCATCGATGTTAGATCTCTTCTTGTTCCCTTGTCCCTAGGTTTGTTGGCTCCCCCTCCCTTTCTCCCACCTCCTCATCTCCCATGCGCCCCCAGAGTCATCAGCCCTGTAATTTTCTCCCCAGGTTTGGCTATCCTGACTATCTTCTATGGCTAGACATGAGAAAAAGAAAAAAGTTTTTTAAAAGCCTAAAAATAATTCCTGTCTGCTCACCCTTGTGAATGTTGTCTGATGGAGTCTGATGACGTGCTAAGCCCTGGCCCCCAAATCAGAAGTCTGTTTTGGGGATTCCTAAGGGACGTTGTTGCTTTGCTCCCCTTGCTGCTCTGTTGTGCTCCCTTTGTTTCACCCGGTGAGGAGTGGGGGTGAGTGGGTGTCAGACCGGGCACAATTCCCACACTGCGTCTCCAGTGCTGTCCCCCGAGGCACTGTGGGCTAGTGAGGGGATGTCGTGTCTCACAGTGGGGTTGGTTCTATGGTCCTCTCTGGCTGCTGGGCCAGAACATGGTGTTATCTATCTATCTATCTATCTATCTATCTATCTCTCTCTCTCTCTCTCTCTCCACACACACTCTTAGTTTGCTTCCATGTGATCTGGGCCGACCATCCCTCCTCAGGGCTGTATCTTCAGTGCTGTCCTCTGTAGTGTAGTCTTCTGGGGAGGGGGTTGATGTGGCTGGGATTGGGGCCAGCCCCACTGACCTCTCTTCACGCTGATGAAGTTCACTGCTTCATGCCGATAGGTTACACTCAAGGCTTGGCACACCAGGTGGAGGTCTGGTCCCTCTCTCCCTTTCATGTGGAGAGACAGTACCCTCCCCGTGGGTGGATTAGTGCCCTGTCATCCCACTACCCCCGTCCTCTTTCCTCTTTTTTTCCTTTTTCCCTCCTTTTTAGTTGGCTGCCGTCTGCATCCCTGGGTGGGGCCTGACCCCGGCCAGAGGGCTTCAGGCCTTTCTTCTGTGGCATCACAAGGGGAGTTCCAACAGCCAACCTTTGGACGAGTAGGTTAGCACAAACACTACCACTCAGGGACCTTATCCAAACCCACTGTGTGGAGTCCGTGCCAGTCCATGATCGCCCTCAAGGACATGGGGATTTGCCCCATGCAGTTTCCATAGCTTTCTCCTGTGAGGTGGCTGATGGGTCCAAACCACTGCCTTTTAAGTTAGCAGCCCAGTGCTTAACCACTGCGCCACCAGGACCCCTTCCCCGGGGACCTTGGCTGTTAGTGTTTGGCTCTCATGGGATGCAGGAGTCATTTTATCAACGTCGTCGAGGGTTGCCTTTTGCTTGGGTCAGCAACCAATGCCCATGAGAGCAGCACCCACGAAATGGAACAATGTATCGCACTGACCAAATCTTCACGAGGCCTCTGAAAAATCTTAAAAAGGAAAAAACGTCATGCCCGTGACTAAGGTGTCCCTAACCCATGCCATAGTATTTCCAACCACCTCCGAGCACTTGAGCATTGGACGATGAAAAAAAGAAAGTCGAAGCAGATTTGGTGTATTTGGATTGTGGGATTGACGAAGAATTAACATGTCAGTCTGGGACGAAGTACAGCCAGCATGCTCGTTGGACGCCAAAGTGATGAAACTTCATCTCCCTCACTGTCAGGAGGGACCGGTCTCTGGAGAAGGGGATGTGTGTGGGAAAGAAGAGAGTCCGTGAACAACCGAGTGAAGACCCTTCATGGACAGGCTTGACACCGTGGCTGCAACAACGGACAGAAACACACCCAAAATTGTCAGGCTGGCACAAGACCGGGTTGCACATTCTTCTGTCCTGCATGGGGCCTCTATTAGGTGGAGTTAACTCAATGGCACTTATCAGTAACGGAAAGTCACATCAAACTTCAGTAAGTGGAAATTAATAATAGCTTCCTCGTAAAGACTCTGGGTTGCTCTTATTATCACTTAAGAAATGCTGTTTGGCTGTGCAATGATTCAAATATGGCGCCGACATTAGTTTCCCATTCAGTCTAAGCCAGTACATTGGATGGGCTGTTTTTAGTGTTGGTGTCAGTTGAGGTGTTCCCCCATTGTCCCTAACTTGTACGTGCTACCTGCTTTCTCTTGTTTTCTTCCTTTGTTTTGTGCCACTTTTTGTAAAGGAAAACCCTACTGGCATCAAGTCAACACCAACTCATAGGCGCCTATAAATCAGACTAGGATTGCCCCAGAGGGCTTTTCCAAGGCTGTAAGTCTTTAGGGCTGCAGATTGCCATCGCTTTCTGTTATGTACCAGCTAGCGGGTTGAATAACTGCCTTGTTTTGTTAGCAATGGAGGGCTTAGCCTCTAGACCTCCAATGAGGACAGGTGTTTCCAAGACAGCCTCAGATTTAGCATTCACTATCACTTAGCTCAGGAAGTCCTCATGGCCTAGGCAAAGGCCATGGCGGCATAGTTGACTATGGGCTGGGCTGCTAACCTCAGGGTCAGCAGTTCAAAACCAGCAGCCACTCCACAGAAGAAAGAGGAGGACTTCTACTCCCATTAAGATTCACAGTCTTAAAAACCCACAAGGGAGGTTCTACTCTGACCTGTCCATTTGTTATGAGACAGACTGACTGGTGGCAGTAAGTGAGCTGGTTGGATAAAAGTAAAGGATCAGAAGGCAGGCATAGGAAAGGAGAAAGGATTGGGTCTGGGGATTGTCTCTGTTGTCTGCACTCAATTGTACTTCAAAGCCTAGAATTTTCGTTCCTTTGATAAAATTATTTCACCAATACCCCTGTGAGTCTTGTCAGACGTGATCAGAGGGAAGTCTGGCTAGCACATGTGCCCGTGTAAAAGAGAAAAGGAATCGTGTTGTTCCGCTCAGGTAATGACTAAGAATTGAGATGATTTGAGAGGCAAAGGGTTTATATACATGCTTCTGCCCGAGCCTCATGTATGACAGAGAGACAGATAGATAGATAGATAGATAGATAGATAGATAGATAGATAGATAGATAGATAGATAGATAGATAGATAGAATAAGAGAGAGTTGGAGCAGAGAATCTGATTGGTGGGGACAGTATCTGAAAGTGATGGTGCAGTTAAATCACACAATTCCTCACAAGAGCCTGCAGGGGGTGCCGTTAGCTTGCTTTGTGTGGGGGGAGGGGGGGCGGTGCATGAAAGGAGAAGGTAGATGGGCCTTGCGGGTGCAACTGATCACCTTTAGGATGGGAGCGTGTACCACGGCGGTGTTGTACACCTCAGAGAAACAAACGCCCACATCGCCGTCTTGTTAACCCCAAGTGGGATAAGTACTCGCGCCTTAGGAAACCCAGGCTCTTTGGTCCTTGCGTGAACGTGGTTGGTCTCCTTTACTTTGAGAAGAATGAGTAACTTCATCTCAGCAATCAATATCTGCAGGGGAAAAAATTCTGAGAAGCTGTTTACAGCACATACTGGTGAGGCCACCTCTCCCTGGAAGGGCACACATCGTCCCTGTCACCTGGCAGCTTCCACGGGGGCACCTGGGTCTCTGGACCCCCAGGACCTGACTGAATAGGGAGCTGATTGCTCATTGTCATGCCACACTGATTGATGTGCATTTTTCCATTTGAAATATTCTGAGGGAAAGAGGGGGCTATCTGAAAAGGAGAGCCTTGTGCAATTTCAGACTGAAATTCAGAAACTACCAGAGGTGCGGTGAAGCTTCTTTCTGTGCAAAGATATGTGATGGAGTGCAGAAGGAGGGTTTCCAGCACCCACTAGTACTCTAGGAATGTCTGTGGGGGAGGGCTGGCCCATTGAACTTGGCTTCCTCCATCAGTGGAATCCCTGGGCATCGGAGCCCACTGGCAGTTCTGATTTTCCCTTGCAGTACATCTAGGCAAGCCACCTCAAACCTGAGCCTCTAAAATGATGGAGCTGGGCTGGATGGTTTATTTGATCGTTAGGATTTTGTGTCCACTTGGCTGGACTACGATTTTCAGTGGTGTGATGAGTTCTCCTTGAGGGTGTGACCTGCTTCCAATATAAATAGACCGTGTGGGAACTAGACAAGCTTGCTTTTTGCTAGGTTTGAAGACTGCATCTGGCTCATTGACCTCCAGTTCTCTGAACTTGAGCCAATGGCCTGCCAATCCTAGGAATTATCAGTGGCCTTCCATCTTACCTGCTGACCTTGGGTTCATTTACCTCTGCAGCCAATAGCCTGTCATCGCCCTAGCTTGAATTCATAGCTGCTGCAGCTACAAGAGCCAGGAGAAGCCTCCAGCTTAACATCACATCTGACCCACAGACTTGAAATTCTAGCTTTTACAACTCTGTGAGCCATTTCCTTGATATAACCTAGTCACGTACATGTGGGTGCAAATGCACATACACACACACTGCACCCTGGTGTGTAGTGGGTTACACACAGGGTTAGGAATACACCAGTTTCCCTGGGGGGAAAGATGAGGCTTTCTACTCCTGAAAAGATTTCCATTCTTAGAAGCCCACCTGGGCAGTTCTCAGAATCAACTCCATGGCAGTGAGATCTGAGGGATACATACACATCTGTAAAATGGTGTACAAGATCCCTTCCAGGTCCAGTACCTTTATGGGGGGATGGGTGCGGACACGATGTTAGGCTGTCCACCACAGAGGCAAGAGAGGGTGAGTCGTTATTTCTCAACCTTTTAGTCCTGGGACTCTTTCACAGTCTCAAAAGCAATGATAATTTTAATGACCTTTTGTTTATGTAAGCTAAATCTATAAATATGTATATACTAAGACCGTTTTAATACACTAGCACATTAATTAGCATTCCATTCATAATAAGACTAGTGATCTCATTACACATCAAGTGGCCTCTCAACAATTCCACTGTACATTCAGATAGCAATATTATGAAATGGTTCTGCTTTCAAGGACCCTCTAAAAGGATTTCAAGGTCCCCCAAGTCCCCAGACCATGTCAGTGTGAGTGGACGAGCACCCCCTGTGAAGCCCGACACCTGCACTTGAATCCTGGCGGTTATCTTCTGAATATGTGATAGTGCGTGTTACTTAGCCTCTTTGTCCTTTCGTTCCTATAAATCTGGGATGGCAGTGGTACTTGACTAATAGTCATTTAGGAGGATAAAATAAAATAACGTGGAAATTCCTTCCGCAAATACTAGTGCTGAGTGAATGTAAGCTCTTGTTAAGCAACTAGGAAGAATTTTTCATCAAGGAAATAAATGGGAAAGTATTACAGAAAGAACAAAATACAACAACCAAAAAGGAGCTACCCTAGAAAACCAGTCTTTTTCTGGGACTTCAAACCCCTCTTTTGAGTCCGTGGCAGCTGGGCACCCTGCTAATGCAGTGGCTAAGCAGGCAGCTGCTAATGGAAACATCAGTGGCTGGAACTCCCAGCCACCCTGCAGGAGAAAGAGGTGGCAGGCTGCTTCTGTAAAGATGTGCAGCCTTGGAAGCCTAAGAGAGACGTTCCACTCTGCCCTGGTAGGTTGCAATGAGGAGGAATCAACTCAACAGCCAATGGGAACAGCTGCCCCAGGTGTATCTGCTTTCTCAAGCCCAGAAGGAGCTGTGTCCAGGTGCACAGGGCCTGGCTTTCATGTAACTCCGGCCAACATAGGTTCTTCACAATGATGCTACATACTCTTCACTGTCCCCCCTCCCCAAGCTGAGCATGCGCAGCACGTCTCTGAAACCAAGTGGACAAGCCCCTTGCTCTTCACACCTAAGTCCCGTGTGGCTATGCGGAGACACCTTCTAGTGTTTGGCAGTCAATTTTTTCTGTTTGACAAAAGGGAATTTCCATGTATACTCACTCCATAAGCTTTCTTGAAACCCATTAATTTCAAGATGTCTCTTGGTTGAATAAATACAGTTATTATGAACCCTGACTATATATGAACATACTCTGAATGCACATCTGGGAACTTCAAGATAGCCTGTCATCTCCTGCCCAGCGATTCCTGTAACGGGCCTGGAGCCGATTTCTCAGGTGATTCTAACGATCAGTGAGGCTTAAGTCTGCGCTTTTCAACATGGTCTCCGTACCAGCTGCATCGACATCTCCCAGAACATGTTAGGAATGCAAATTCTCACATCTCACCCCAGACCCACTGCGATAGCGCCTAGCCATCTCGAGTTCCAGGTGATTCGAAGGCGGAATGAGGCATGAGACTCGCTGCTCTCAGATGCCACATCTCCAAAACTTGCAAAGACACCGTCACCGCTGTCCACTCAGAACGCCTATGAGAAGCATGCTTCAAGTTCCCAGACTGCCAAGTGCAGATATCTGTGTGACTTGAGGTGGCAAGACTTGGGGTGAGTGACTCGGGTGTCTCTGGCGCTATTTGCATGTAAAGTCCTTCTGTAAGTGAATGATCCAAGGTCAGGAATGCTACGCATACGCACAAATGTAGACAGAGGTGCAGGGCGCAGATGTAAATACGCTGTGTGCTGGCAAGTCAATCCTGACTCGGAGACTCCCTGTGAAAGGGTAGACCTGCCCCCAAGGAGCTTTCTTGGCTGCAATGCAGATCACTTGTGGAGCCCCTGGCTGGGTTTGAACTACCAACCTTCTGGTTAATGTAAGCAGAGTGCCTAACATCTGTATCAGTAAGGCTTCTTAGCTATATAGGCATAGATAAGTGTATTCATCTCTCTATCTATCAGACAGATGGATGGATGAGTAGACAGACACGTGGATGAGGTGGCTTCCTATTGCTCTTTCATTCCATTTTACCACGGATTTTGAAGCCCATTTCATAAACGAGTATACAATCAATTGTGCAAAATGTTATGATGCCAGCTTATTGCTAAGGACATTATGCAGGTAGTGGTAATTCTCAACCCCTGACCTAAAGAAGTTCATTCTAAAAAGGGCAAGACATAAATAGAAGTGCTTCACCACAGGAAGGCATAGAGCTGTACCAACGGTACGATCCCATCAGTAGCTAACACTGGTTGAGCACTTTCTATGGGTTATGTCACTTAATCTCTCTGAGACAGTCTAGCTTTGTCCCCATTTCACAGCTGAGGAAGCAGGTTTACAAAGGATGACTCCTACGTTATGTTGCATGGTTGGTTAAATGGAGGAGGCAAGAGTCAAATCGTTGTGTTTGTTGTTGACCCATGTTTGTCACCCCTTCCCTACAAGTGTTACTTTTTAACATGCAAAAGGTGCCATCCAGACGTCATAGGTCTTTCCAAGTCAATTCTGGGAGGAGAGCAGTTCTCAGCAGAGTGGGTCTCCGTGGCATGGGGTAGTGACAGACTTCAAACAGGTCGTATGCGGACTAAGAAAACCAGAAGAGAGGACTAGGTCTTGCCTTTGCAATCCCCATCACCGGGCCGAGAGCTTGGGGCATAGAAAGTGCTTCCGAGATCCCGCTGAATGATCCCCGAGGCCCGACTCCATGCCTGCTCTCTTTCTACCTGTAACACGGACGGTATCCTGACTTTAAATAAGGCTCCTTCGGACGCCAGAAGAAAAAGGAAACCAGGGCCACCTACAGCCGCCTGGCCTGGGTGGTACAAAGCCAGCTAGCTGGCAACTGAAAGGCTGGAGGCTGCAATCCACTTGGAGGTCCCTCGGAAAGAGGCTCGGCGACCCTCTCCGAGGGGTGGTCATTGACGGTCTAGGGCGCGCCTTCTCCTCGATACTCACCGGCTGCTGAGTCAGACTTGATCCACAGCAAGAGGCGCCGAGCGTCCGTTTTAATCGCGCGAAAGCGGTTCCAACACCTGTTTTGCTCGGGACTGTGGTTCTGCGAGGCAGGAGCAGAATTCGGGGGGCTTCCGCTCAAAGTGAACTGGTTGCCTCACACAAGCCAAGCCTTCGAGCCTAAGGAAATGCTGGGAAACCAAATCTGAGCGCGAGCTGGGACCAGACACACACGCAGAAATGTTGGCGCGTTGCTGCTGGCCACGTGCACATCTGTCCGCGGGAACAGAGGGGAGGTGCCCATCCAGACGCCGCGAGCAGCAGAGGCAGAGGGCGGCCCAGCCGTCGACTTGTGGATCTTCCAGCTTCGGTCACCAGAGGACTATCTTCGTCTCAAATCGAATATGAATCCCATGCGAAGGAGAGAACTGGGCGCCGGCTTCTGAACAAATTGGCTGTAGTTAGGGGGGTGGGATATATAAATAATCCAAAATTAAACAAAGTATGGCAGCTCCCGTGAGAAATGCCAATGAGGAGGCGGCATTTTCTAGAAAAGCAAGTCTGGGAACATTGGGTAGACGATTGTACAGCCATTAGTCAATTGTTTGCCTAGTGACTCAGAATTTCTAGACAGAATAGCCAAGATTACAGAATTAAACATTTAAATAAGAATGCACTTGTGCACCTATTTTCCATGTTTTAAAGCACTCTTGTTGGGAAAGATGCCCACTGCATGGCCATCAAGTCCATTCCTCGTGGTTACCCCCGTGTGCGCCCCAGCAAACCGTGCCCCAGATGGGGCTCCGTGGCTGAGGGCTGGGGAAGTAAATCACCAGGCCTTTTGGCAGACACGCCACGAGGAGGCCACAAATGGTCATCCTTTTGCTTAACAGTCCTGTGGGGTAAGCCTGTGGGGTAAGCCTAGAGATTCATCAAAATGAATCCAAAGGCGAAAGAAATTAAGGGAATGACTCAAGCTTCTCACTTTCTGCCACTCTGTCTTTCTAAAGCATATGAATTTCAGAAGGGCCAATTTCTGTCATTATTGGACCAACTTTTTACTGAGTTACGGCATATATTTTTAAAACCAAGGTACGTGTGTATAGCTCAATTATGTTTCATAAACATCGTACCCATGTATCTAGGAGCCCTGGTGGTACAGTGAGTTGCACACTGAGCTGCTGACCTCAAGGTCAGCAGTTCAAAATCAGCAGCCATTCTATGGGAGAAAGATGAGGCTGTCTAGCCCTGTAATGATTTACCATCTTGGAAACCCACAGTGTCCTACAGAGTCTCTCTGAGTTGGAGACGATTCAATGGCAGTGAGTTTGGTTTGGTATATAACAAACAGCCGATCAATAGGAACATCTTTTAGCAACTCAGAAGCTTCCTACATATCCCTTTCCCATCCACATATCCACAACCCCCTATGAGGTAGCCATTCTTGTGACATCTGTACTTAATAGATGCAGGAGATATCCTTTGTGTCTGGCTTGTCTCTCATCTGGGAGGTATGCCGAATGTTGTTGCATCTGGTTGCAGTTCGTTCTCCCTGCTGTGTTAGTGTCCCTCGTTTTAAATGTTACTTTTACTTAGGTCAAGTTGGCCGGTGATCTGGTTTGGAGACCTTGTCGGAGTAGCTATTCTCTTCATGATAGATTGAGCACGATGGTGAAAGGTATCGTGTAGGCACGTTTCCTGGAACCTTGAAACAGAGAGAAATTGTTCTTATGAAATTGGAAGTTTTATGGAGATGAGTATGCTGCCCAGCTAATGGGAAGACACGGGCCATTTCACCTTTATGAATCAAGAAAAACAAATGACTGCCTCCTGTCCCTGTTCAGAACAGAGCTCCCAAAAGAAAAAGGAAATGGCACCGCTCCCCTTCAGAGTGAGTCTTCCCCCAAACCTAATCAGATCACATATTGTTTATTTCAGCAAATAGCATCCAATGACTCTATAGACAAATGGCCCTTCATTGCAATCTGTACCATAATTCCTGGAAAACAGCACCATTCTTTGGATTTTACCAAGCAAGACAAATAATGTTTCCCCAGGGCAGTACTGTCAGACTTTCCTTCAACAGTCCTAAGGGACAAATTCTGAAATAATTTCCATCACTACCTGCACTTTTCCTTCGTCATGCCCCATGGGATTTAGAATGCCAGTCGCAGCAAACCCCAAGGAATTGGCTTAAACAATAAGCAGATTTTCTTATTTTCCATCAGAAGAAAGGTAGAGCTGGGTTCGTTGGCCGGTGCAATGACACTGATAGGACATGCTTTCTTGCTGTCGCCATCTTCAGAGTAGCCCCCCATAGGCCCAAGGAGTCCATAGCAGTTCCAAGAGTCACTTCCGGAAGAAACAACGCTAGCAGCAGAAGAACTGACCACCGCTGGTCTGTCAGGTTGCTGTGCTGTGGTGGACTGCGTGTGGCTGTGCTACAGGAAGGCATGTCACCGGTATTGCAAATGCCAGCAGGGTCACCCAACGTGAACAGGTTTCAGCCGAGCTTCCAGACGATGAAGAAGGAGAAGGCTGTCCACTGCAGAGAAAGTAACATCTGAAAACACTGTGGGTAATAACGAAACATTGTCAGAGATCGTGCCAGAAGACGAGCCCCTCACATCTGAAAGCAGTCAAAATATAATTGAAGAAGGGCTGCTTTCCCCAAGTCAAATCTGCTATAAAGATGTGAAGGTCGTAAAGCACTGGCCCGTGGGGCATGCATCAAAATGAGAAGCTACACCTATAAACAACTACTGATCATTGAACTGAGAACGTACAAAAATCTAGGAAAATTGTCAGCTGTCAGAAATGAAATGCAGTGGGTAGAGATTGATATTTTAGGCATTACTGAGCTGAAATGGACTGATATTGGCAATTTGGAATCAGAAAATCATATGTGGAAAATGACAGATTCAAGAGGAATGGTGTGGCATTCATGATGAAAAAGGACATTTCTAAAACTATCTTGAAGTACAATGCTATCTGTGATAGGATAATATCTATCTGCATATAAAGAAACCTAATCACTACAATTATTATTCAAATTTTACTTGCATGTGATATCAGATATTGTTCTATAATTTGTACATTCTGCTGAGTGACCTTTATTTAGAATGGGTACAAATGTTAATTTGTTCAACTCAATTGGCCAAGTATCTGCCTTCCCAATTTCCTGGCATAGATGAGTGAGTGCTTCATCAGCATGTTGAAACATTTCAATTGCTATTCCATCAATTCCTGGAGCTTTGTGTTTGACTAATGCTTTCAGAGCAGATTGGACTTCTTCCTTCAGTACCCTTGGATTTTGCTCATAGGCTGCCTCTTTAAATGGTGGAATGCGGATTAGTTCTTTGTGGTGCAATGACTCTGTATTATTTCCATCTTCCTGCATTGTTCAGTATTTTGCCCATAGAATTTGTGTTAGTGTGGATACTTTAGAGAAACAAATCCACAGGAACTCATGTGTAAGAAAGAGTTTTATATAAAGGTTAAGTGCACATCAAGAAAACACCCCAACCCAGTGCTGCCCAAGCCCACAAGTCCAACATTAACCCATTAACCCATATGTCCAACACCAATCCACAAAGTCCCCCTCCATGTCACAAAACACACACAATGATGCAGACTGCAAGAGGAAAGCTGAATCAGTGAATGTGTAAGTATCTCAGCGCTGGCAGGGGTCTCCACACGGGTGCTCCAGTACCTAGGCCTGCATTGGGTAGGTCCATGTGGCTTTTCGTCAGGGATGTCTTGCAGGAAGTGAGCCTTGCAAGCTGAAGCAGGGAACTGGCTAAAGCAGCTGCACCCTGGTCCGACCATCAGAAAGCAAGATACCTGAGAACTAGAAAGGCTAGGTTCACTGAGCCATGTGTTTATTGGCCAGGTTGGCACAATAAACTAACTACCTCAGAATCTTTCAATATTGCAACTTGAGGCTTGAATTTTTTTTTTTTTAGTTCTTTCAATTGAAGATCTGCTGGATGCCCTTCCTTTTTTGGTTTTCTAACTCTAGGCCATTGTACATTTTGTTATATTTTTCTTCTTAAGCTGTCCTTAGAAGATTTCTGTTCAGCTCTTTGACTACATCATTTCCTTCCATTTGTCTAAGCTATTCTACGGTGAAGAGCAAGTTTTCAGAGTCTCTTCTGACTTCCATTCCCATCTTTTCTTTCTTTCCTGTCTTGTAAGCCACCTTTTGCTTTCTTCATGTATGATGTTCTTGATGTCATCCCACAGCTCATTAGCGCCCCCTGTCACTAGTATTTACTTGTGTCTTATTAACTATCCAAAGGCATTCAACTGCATGGATCACAGGGATCATAAAAAACTGTGGATTGCCTTCAGGAGAATGGGAATTCTAGAACACCTCATTGTGCTCCTGCATAAGTTGTACACAGGCAGTTGCTCAAATGAAACAAGGAAATGCTACATAGTTTAAACTCGGGAAAGGTGGGGGTCCGGGTTGTATCCTCTCACAACACTTATTTAATCTATCTGATGAGCAACGAATCAGAGAAGCTGGGTTATCTGAAGAACAATGTGGTATCAGGGTTGGACTAAGACTTACTAACAACCTGTGTTGTGCAGATGACACAATCTTGGCTTGATGAAAGTGAGGAGGACTTGAAGCGCTTGCTGATGAAGATCAAGGATTTTGGTTTTCAGTACAGATTATGGCTCAATGTAAATAAATCCAAAATAATAATAAACGAAACTGAACCAATAGGCAACATCATGATAAACTGAGATAGACTGAGATTCTCAAGGATTTCATTTTGCTTGGATCCACAATCAATACCCAAGGGAGAAGCAGTTAGGAGGTCAAAGGACAAGTTGCCACACAAGACCTCTTTAAAGCATTCAAAAGCAACTATGTTACCTTGAAGACTAAGGTGAGCCTAGCCCAAGTCATGGTCTTCTCAATTGCCTCGCATGCATGTGAAAGTTGGATATTGAATAAGGAAGACTGAATAAGAATCAATGCATTTGAATTATTGTTCTGGCCAAGAATATTGAAAGTACCATAGACTGCCAAAATAACAAACAAATCTATCTTGGAAGAAGGAGATCCAGAATGCTCTTTAGAAGCAAGAATGATTTGACTTTATTTCACATACTTTGGACATGTTGTCAAGAGAGACTAGACTGGAGAAGGACGTCAAGCTTGGGAGAGTAGAGGGGCAGTGAAAAGTGGGAGGCCGTCAACGAGATGAATTGATACAGTGCATGACGCAACAATGGGCTCAAACATAAGAATTGTGAGGCTGGCACAGGACCGACAGGACCGACAGGGCCGACAGTACCAACAGGACCGACCAGACCGACCGAGGCGCTTACACGTGGTGCACATGATGGTGCACATGGGAGGGACCCTCCGCGTACACCTGAGCAAGACCAAAGTAAAAAAGAGAGACTGGCCTTCCAGCAACCTGAGTGTTTAACACCTCTGGCTGGGGAGGTGTGGTTCAAGACATTCGTCGACCCCATTGGCTAAGTTTAGGCCCACCCTTTCATGCCTTGGTCCAAGGTGGAGGCTAGGTTTTAGGTTTCACCTGAGCTAGGGGGCTTAGTTTGCACATGACCAGTATGTATCTTTTATCATAGATGTCTAATTGGCATGCCTGATCTTTTTCCCACCCTGGATTATGTGGCCCTTTGCAGGTTTTGGAGAGGCGGCCACCTTTGTCCCTAATCTAGCGACCTAATAGTATGACTATAATTGACTCATGACAGCACCATCTCTTGGTATCATAGGAATTCTCCTGCCTGAGTCACAATGAAGTAAAACGAAGGTTCTGCTGGCAGTGAAGAAAGTTAATTGGACTGACAACGACTAAGCCAGTCTTCCACTCTCCACCTCTATGTCTCCCTAACATATATACATATTCCTTGTTTCATACATTGTTCAAAAGATGCTCACACCTCCATGACATGCATATCCCTCCACAAGTGAAAAAATCTAATACCTCCCTGAGAAGAAAAAAAACTATAAATCCAATACAAACTCCACATCAGAAAGAGGACATTTGTGTAAATATATATCATATATATATATATCCTTTGCTGAAAATATATCCATATATTCTGTATAATGGAGCATATATGGGAAAATTATGAAAACTTCCTAGATGTAACCAAATACCTGAAGGAAATGAGTCGCTGGGACTAGAGCACCAGGACCATAACTCTGGAGGATTGTTATAACATTGTTGACAAAGGTCAATTGGCATAACAGTTCACAAGATAATCTTCTGCACACTGATTTCTTGAGTAGGGGCTGGACCAGGCGTCCTCAAACCACCGAGGACATTTATCCGGTCCACCGGGTGTTTTTGCCCCATTTTTTAAATTTCAAAATAAGATAGGTGCAGTGTGCATAGGAATTTGTTCACAGTTAACTGGCCCCCTGTTTGAAAAGTGTGAAGACCCCTCGGCTGGAGTTTTCAAAGCTCCTGAGCAGCCATCTACAGAGCAACTATTGGTCTCTCTGTGTCCAGAGGAAAGAAAAGACACCTTGAAACGAATACATCCAATGGACTCATGGACCATGCCAGCATCAGTCTGTACAGCCCTGAGACCTGAAAAACTAGATGATGGCCAGCCACCACTACAAACTGCTCCAAGCAGCATCACAATTTGAAGGTCCTGGATCAAGTGGGAGAAAAATGTGGAACAAATTTAATCAAAGAAAGCAGGCTTATCGATCAATACAGACTGGTAGGACTCCCGAGACGCCGTCCCTTCCTTAGTCACTCTTCAAGTTGAGAACTGGACTCACCCTCATGTTAGGATAATCAACCATTTGACATCAAAAAGGGCAGCATTTGCCTAGCAACCAACTATAGAGGTTGGGAAAGAGGAAGGGCCAGAACCAGGAAACACAGGGAGAAAGTGGGCTAAGTGGTGGTGCATTAAAAGGAGCGCAATGAGCGGTTGAAACCAAACGTGTTTGAACTGTTCAATGTAAAACTGGTGATTACTGTGAAAACGTCATCAACTTCACAATAAACCATGAAAAATCTAGAAAGCTATGGCTCTTCTTCAGTGTCAGAGACAGCAGCTCCGCTCCATGTAACATTATTTGTACACTGGCGCAGTCATTATCATTGCAAGTGGCAAACACTTGGTTGTGGAATTACTAAAAACACATGGTCTCTCTATTACTTTGCCGCATCATGAGCTCCTTGAGGATGCTCAGGCAGCAGAACAACAACAACAAAAAAGCGGGGGGTGGGGCGGATGGTAAGAGAAGAAAACTGAATAAAGTTTCTTTCCAGACACATTAGTGCAAACAAATTAGGGAAAAACAATGTAAATTCAATATTTAATTAAATAACTCAGTATCCACCAAAATAATTTGTAAATCAGTGAGGCTGGGAGAGTATGGGTTCAACCACTCAGGAGAATGTGTGTAATGAGTGAAGTTTTCTCAATAGTTGTCTCATCAAAAGATGAGCGTCTATCCCTCTCCCCGCTCCTTAAATCAAGGCCTATCTTATCAACTCAGCTGTACTTAATACAATGCAGAGGAAGTGACATGGCGTGCTTCTGAGACTAAGTTAGAAAAGGTGGTTTTGCTTCTACCTGGTTCTCTCAGGACAGTGGTTCTCAACCTTCCTAAGTCCGCAACCCTCTAATACAGTTCCTCATATGGTGGTGACCCCCAACCATAAAATTAATTTTGTTGCTACTTCATCACAGTAATTTTGCTACTGTTGTGAATCAGGTGATGCCTGTGAAAGGGTCGTTTGATCCCCCAAAGGGGTCACGACCCACAGGTTGAGAACCACTATTTTAGGCCATTTTCTGTAGGATTCACCTAGCACCCTGTAAGATCTCTAACCACGGTGAGACTGCACTACGGAAGAGGTCATGTTGGGTTTCCAGTGATCAGCAGCATCAACAGCAAGCCAGTGGTGCGGGCCATCTTGGATATCCAACTGAACTGAGTCTTCATACGAATGCAGCCCCAGCCAACATCTAACTGAACTGCAGAAGAGCCCCTCAAGTGTGAATTTGTAAACCGCTCCTAAATATGACCCACAAAACTAGGAGCAAAGTAAAGTGCTTGTTTAAAGCCACTAAATTTGGGGGAATTTGTTATGTAACAGTAAAGCCTGGATCTGGGTGCTACCGCTGGAGAAAACTCCTGGGGCTTTCTTTTCCCTCGAAGTTCCTGAATGTGACAGTGGAGTCCTCTTCTGATGTCCGATGCAAAGAAGGACACACACGCACACTTTTCTTCAGGGAGTGCCTTAGTCCATAAACCAAAATCACAACTTGAACCTGTTCATATAGGATTCATCAAAATGTAAATTAAAACTATGAAGGGCATCTGGAACGGAAGCAGATTCTTCTTAATTAAAGCAAGAAACTAAAAACCTGTCCAAGATGAGAATCACAAAAATAATTATTAGAGGCTTCTACAAAATGTTTCATAGTTACTGAAAAAAGACTTGGCTTCTAAAAAGGCTTAAAAATCATTCCCTGCTGAAGGGAAATGAGAGGGGAAATATTCACAGAAACATCTTGTGATTGAAGCCAGTTCTGCCCCCATGGGATGGGGGCATGATGCTGACTCCATTCCCTACAACATCCCCATGACTAATCTCTGACAATTAGTCCAAACTTACCAATGTTCTCTCCAGCCAATGCAATAGTAGGAAACCTTTCCACATAGCCAAATCTTTCCACAGTCTGCAGACTTGCAGGATTTGTAAATTAGACCTTTCACTTCCACAAGAGGAAAGAACTGCACACGTGACCATGTGTTCCTCTTGGATTGGGTCATGCCCCATCCACTTGTGGCTGTGCTGGAGAGAAGACTTTCTGAGCATGCCTTTTCCATTCACCCTTCAACACTCACCATGCTAGGGAGGCATTGGTCCAGCCTGGACTGAGGCACAGTGAGGAGAGCCAATCTGTCATCACCCATCTTTCCTCATCCTGGCAGAGCAGGAGAGTCCAAGGCAGGAGAGCTCATGAGGTGGGGATCTGGTCCTCAGGGATGACTCCTCAGTGGGAAGCTGTCCTTGGAAGGGAGAATTGAGAACAGCCTCCCTTTCCTGGGTGTCTCTTACTTGAGCAACCTCCTTGCAAAGACCCTGCGATCATCTGGAGAGAGGGGGGCTTTGAAAAGACAGGCTGCAAACACCTAGGGGGTGTCATCAAACAGGGATGTAGGGACGAGAGAAGTGAAGTGCTGAGACTCCATCCACATGATACCCTGAGCATTTGCCCTTTTTCCTTTATATTTGACTTTAACCGAAATACAATAAAACTGCGAATGCTGGAAATGGTGGCAGGTAGAATCCTGTCAGAGAAGGGAAACTCAAATGGTCCACAGAAAAGTGGGAGGAGCATGCCGTGACAACACTGACAGCTTACAAATCCAGAACAAGGCAGTCCTCGGGCTCCACCACTCACAAACTTTGCCCTATTTCATTTCATGAAAAGAAGCCCCTAAAAAATTTTTTTTTCAAAACACTGCAGGGTAGAAAGAAGGGTAAGCATTGGAATCAAAGAAGCTTAGGTTTAAATGACAGTTCTGCCTTTTAGTGACAGTGAGCTCAATTCTTCTACAAAATGGGGGAAACAAGGCCAACTCATAGGTACAGGAAGGATCAAATGAGATGGTGTGCTTGGAGAATCTGACGCACAGTTGAAATTCAATAAATAATTTTGGGGCTTTAAATGATCCATACAAGTATTTGCCTTTTCTCTGCCTATGTTCAGAATTGCTAATGGCAAAAAAGAAAATCTGCTGGAAGAATAAGGTTTATTCTTTAGCTTAAAGCTCAGTTTAAAACTTCAGCTCTGTGACAATACCGCAGAGGGTTTCATAGTACTGCACCTCAGAATTAAACTGATGCACACGAACACAGGCAACCTGGGTATCTGCAAGGCCCCCAGTAAGTGGGGTGAAGATCTCACTTATAAACATTTACAGCACAAGGGCGCTCACAAAAGAAAGGCAAAGCTCAAATAAATAAGTAGGAGAAAGGGCTGAGTTACACATACTCACTAACAAATAAGCCAATTATGTGATTTATAAATCACTCGCAGTCATCCTGTACAATTGCACCTGCAAGATGCTGAGAGACCATTCATTGTATATTTTTCTCTATCTTCTAGGAATAAATCTAGAAGCTCTCATATGTCAGATTCCACAGCCCCATTATTTTCTCAAAATCTGGTAAGACACCAAGTGAAGAGCCAACTAATGGAAAATTATTGAAGAGAAAATTCACCAAATTTAATCTTTATCATCCCTGGGTAGGCAAATTTCAAAAAGAGAAATATATGTGAAATAGGCAGATGGATTAGTCCTACACTAATAAAAATGTACAAAATGAATACATACGAGCTGCAGATTAGCATTGGTTTCTTCATCTGAACGGATTTCTGCAGGACTTGACAGACTTCACACACCTACTGGCTCGTGAAGAATAAGCCCGATCACATATTTGTTGTTAGGGTAACCTTTTGCGTAATTTTCCAGAAGTGCTTATTAGTGTTGTTAATGTTATTAGTTGGTGCATTTAGCTTTTGTGGTCATACAAAGACTTTCCTTCTGCCCCTGATCCAAGATTATTTCTGTGCACCCTCAGGGCAGATCCTGCCTGGCATTTAAGCAGATACAAAACGCTTTACAATGACGCCCCAGCCTCTTTTCACGCGAAAGCGAATTTTGCTTGCAGACCAACAGTTCACCCTAACATCACAGAGCACAATGGATAGATGCCCTACGAGGGTGAAAACTCAAACTCAGTAGGAAGATGGGCATTTCTCCGTATCTTTCAAATTGCATTCAGTTGAACGAGTACCAATACTGTGCTCAAAGTGCTAGAAATACTTCGAAAGGGGGCAAAGCTTGCTTAGTTTGCTTTAGTGTGGTTCCTTCTCACTTCTTCCTGGTTTCTGTTGGAAGGGCTTTGCCATAGAGATTACAAGAAACGGAGAGTAGATGATCTTATTTGCAAGACGCTAGTGACAAGGAAACATGGTAAGTTATTTGATTAAAAACAAGGACTTCACAGGAACACAAGTATTTCAGGGGACAGAGGTTTGAACATTTTTGTGGTGGTTCTCTGATTATAATCATCAATCCTCGATGAGGTTTTTGCTTCCCAAAACTCCATGAATTTGTTTGTTTGTTTTTTCTTTTTTTCAGTTAAGAAGGTTTATTTTTTAATTGGTTTATTAGGGGCTCATACAACTCTTATCACAATCCATACATACATCAATTGTGTAAAGTACATCTGCACATTCATTACCCTCATCATGAATTTGAATAAGAAGCCACATACAGTGAAATAGAAATAGTTCACATTTGTTGTGGTTTTACTGAGTTGAATGCCAGTCACTGGGCAAGGTGCTTTCCCTTCGTTATTTCATTCCATCCTTATCACACCTGTGCCTATGCACCCACTGCCTCTAGTCGATTCTGGTGCACACAGACCTTATGTAAGATTTCCAAGACCATAAATCTTTACAGTGCAGGTAGCCTCATCTTTCTACTGTAGAAGGGCCTGTGGCCTCGGACTACCATCCTTGAGGTTAACAGTGCGTCACACAACAAGCAGTGCCGCCAGAGTTCCTCTGAGTCAAACTCACTGCGAGCAAATCTATCCCAACACATAGTGACCCTCTCACTCACTGCCATCAAGTGGATTCTGACTCATAGTCACCCTATAGGACAGGGTATAACTGCCCCTGTGGGTTTCTGAGACTCTTTATTGGAGTAGAAGGTCTCATCCTTCTCCCATGGAGTAGCAGGTGGTTTTGAACGAGTGGCTTTGTGATTAGCAGCCCACCAGGTAACCATGATACCACCAAGGCTCCTGTAGAGATACTAGGTACTGTTATAATTTCCATTTTATAGAAGAGAAAGCAAAAGAGATGAAGTAACGCCCCAGCTGAAGGACATATAATTGGTAAATACCAGAGATATACTTCAATCCCAGATAGCCACGTGCCTCAGATTGTGAGAATCCATCAGAGCATTGTTGCTCTTGGGGATTCAAAAACATATAACTTGCAATGTTCTTATTTGCATTTCTTGAATGGTTAATGGTCATGAGCATTTCTTCATATGAGTGTTGCTTGTCTGAATGTCTTCTTTAGTAAAGAAGACTGTCTTCCCCGCTCATTCCCCCACCCACCACCCACCCATCCTGTGGGTGCTCCTTTAACTCTGGCTGAAATATTTAGGAGATCCCAATCTAGTTTGTCTTCTGTTGTTTGTTTTCATTATGCATGGAAGTGTATTTATGCCATATATCAAGACCTCTAAATTTGTCTCTGTGTTTACTGGTGATCTTTATAGTCACAAGTTTTTATATTTATGTCTTTTTGTGATCTTGAATCCATTTTCCTCTGTGATGTGAAATTGGATAATTTTGCCTGCACCATTTTTTAAAGAGGTTGTCCCTTCTCCATTTAGTGTGTTTCAATCCTTTGTGTAAGATCAGCTGTCTATAGGAGAATGGATTTACTTTGGGGTTCTAAATTCTGTTCCACTGGTTTATCTTTGTCAAGAGTACGAGGCTACATTGCTACCATGCTTGTGTAGTAGGTTTTGAGATAGAGGCCTCCTACTTTAGTCTACTTCTTTAGCAGTATTTTGCTTAACCAGATCTCTTTCCTGTCCTTATAAAGTTGGTGATTAGCACAATTCCTAAAGAATAATGCTGAAATCTGGACTCTGATTTTTAGTCTATTGTTGTCTTTGTGACTAAGATGTGTCTCTTGTAAACAGAAGATTGATGTGTCCTGGTTTTTTTCCATTCTGCTATGATCTGTCATTTGACTGGTGCATTTAATCAATTTACATTCAGTGTAATTATTCAGAAATATGAACTTTACTACTGTCCTTTCACTGTGTGTTTTGTTGCTAGTTTCTTTACCCCATATAATTTTCTAGGCAGAGTTCATTCTGTTCTTGGAGTTTCTTGTCATTTTCTTCATTGCTATTTTCTTAATGCTTAGTAAATCATTGTGATCTCTTTTATTTTGATGAGGTTTATTCATTTTCTCAATTGAGGTTTCTCTGTAATTAATTTCTTTCCAGATTTAAAACAGTCTGATCTTGAAATCTACGGTACTAACTCTCCATTTGAAAGTTCTATAACTACACTATCTCTTCTATTTAATTTTTCAGTCTTATAAGTTTGTTTTACTTTGGATACTTTTATATCTGAGTTGACGTCTAGGTGATGTGGCCATGTCTACTAAACTCAGGTTGGTGTTTACTAATAATTATTTGTCTAAAGAAGTCCACTCAGTATTACTTGTAAGGTTCTTCTGGTTTTTACAGATTCCTTTAATTTCTGTTTATCTAAAAATGTCCTAATTTCACCCTCAGATTTGAGGGACATTTTTGCTGGGTATATGATTTGGGGTTGGCAATTTTTTGTCTTTCAGAGTTTTATATATGTCATATCATTGCTTTTTTGCCTGCATGGTTTCTGCGAAGAAATCAGAACTCACCATGTATACTCGTGTATAAGCCGAGTTTTTCAGCACAAAAAATGTGCTGGAAAACTGGGGTTCGGTTTATACACGGGTCAGTGGTATGAATGGATGTCATCTGGTCCAGCCCGACTAACAAAAGGAGGAAATCTCATGAAGCCTGACATGGAGTTAATAGCAAAGTGGGTTTGAGATGCATGGGAAGACATTCCAGAAGACATGGTGTGATGTGCCTTCCAGAAATGTAGTATTAGTAATGCTATGGATGGCAGTGAAGACTGCGCTTTATATGAAAATGACAGTAGTGATGGTGATGACGGTGATCTCAGTGAGGACAGCGTCTATGATGACCTCACACCAGCTGAAGCTCTGCATTGGGATACGGATTATGATTGAGCTCAGGGAATAGTACTCTTAAGGTATCATTGTTGATACCTTATTGCTTTTGTTGAACCTGTTTTCAACTTACTGTTCTGGTTTACTAATGTTAAATGAGTGTTTGTGCTTTTATTTCTGTTTTTTATTTAAAATAAATATTTAAATACATTACCACACTGATGTCTCAATTTTTAGTAATTTTATTTTCATTTGTTTTGATTATTGAAACTCACCAATTGCTTCTGCCTTTTCCACCCTAGGTTTATACTCAAGTCAATCAGCTTTTCTGTTTTCCCAGGTAATAATTAGGTACCTCAGCTTATACTTGGGTCGCCTTATATTCGAGTATATATGGTAATCTTATTGGTTCCCCCTTTTAGGTAATTATTTGCTTTTCTTGAGCTGCTCTCAGGATTCTTGCCTTGGTTTTGGTTTTGAAAGTTCAATTGTGATTTATATTTTAGGGTTTTTCTGTTTGTGATTCTTTCAGCTTCTTGAATGTGTATCTTTCATTTTTATTGTTGCTAAGAGTTTTCCTCCAAAAACACTTGGACAAAAGCTGTACTTTTTGTTGTTTCTTCCTGTTCTTGAATACCAGTTACCCATACTTCTTAATGGTGTTCCACAAAATTCTTAAGCTTTCTTTATTTTTTTTTGTTCTTCATCAAAACCAAACTCATTGCCATTGAGTCTACTCCAACCCATAGTGACTATAGGACAGGGTAGAACTGCCCCTGTGGGTTTCTGAGACTGTAACCCTTTACAGGAGTAGAAAGCCCTAACTGTCTCCCACAGAGTGGCTGGTGGTTTTGAACTGCTAACCTTATGGATCACAGACCAGCAGGTAACTACTATCCACCAGGCTTCCTTTTTCATTCCTCTAACAGATTAGTATTAAAAGATTTGTCTTCAAGTTCACTAACTTAGCCTCCTATTGATTCAGTTTTACTCCTTTGCCCTTTCCATGTATTTTTATTTGGTAACTTTGTATGGTTCCTAATTTCTCATTTATTTTGTCATTTTTTTTCTTAGAGTGTTTTCCTGAACTCCTCTTTAAAAAAAATGTGTAGTTTCCTTTATTTCATCTGTAACTTGATTTTTATTTGAATCCATTGAAGGAATCTAAATGTGATTCTTTTGAATTTTTAACAGGTAGTTTCAAAGCCTTTTTTCCCATTAAAGATCTTCTGGCTCTATATATTGGCTACTATGTGAGTTATTCTATCTTGTTTCTTCATGTGAGCTGAAGAACATTATCGGTTGACTCTAAGACATGTTGTTGTTTTACTTGTATTTAATTGATGATGGTATGCTGGTTGGATCCTATCCTCACACCATTTGTCTCCTAGTGGTTGTAATAGAGAATGAGCAGTTTAACTATTTTTAGACCTCTGTGTGAAATCATTTTTCTTATTGCAAAAAGAAAAGGCTCCCAGATTTGTAAAATAAGCTTTATTAGAAGGTATATTCAGGTAAAAAGCTTTATGAAATAAAATAGGTTCACCTAGGTACCATATCATGGATTATAAAAATATGCAAAATAATTATCTACATTCCTGCTGGAAGTGATCTGTCCTTGGGCTCTTTATCAATGCTAAGCTAAGAAGATACTTTATGCAGTCAGGGTAGGAAAACCCTCGGTCTTGTTTCTTGTAAAAATAATAACTGGGAGGGTTATGGAGATACCACCATTCTCAATCGTCTTTATACTAGTACGAAGGAAGAATCTGAGAAGAGAATAATACAATAAAACTTTGGGTGACTTTAAATAAAATCAGCCAAAAAGAAGAATTCTTCTGGAACTCGGGAAAAAATGTAGTACTCTTTTCTTTTGTTTTTCTTTTAGTACTCTTGCATTACCAAATGAATTGGACCCCATGGCAAGAGAGCCCATTGGAATTATTTTAAATCCAAATGCATTAATTATCTGGTTGACTTTTAAAGGCAATAATATGTTTAAGAAAATTACACAAGATTTGAAGCCACAGTGGTCAGCAGCTCTCAGTTGCTTAGACACAGACCTTGTAAATCAGTCTCCAGTGTTTGGTAATTGCTGCTACTTCTTCTGAAACAACCCTTTCATGCGCAAGCAGGGGAAGTTGGAAGATCAGCATTGGAAACAATGTAAGAAGCATTTTGTGAGTAACTCAAACCCATGTTTCTGTCTCATGTTCCATTAGAAAAAGAAACAATAATGGGACTAAAAGAGACTGGAATGATTCTATTTGATTCAACTAGAGTCAAGACCGGATGAGCCAAGGGCAACCTAAGGAGGAAATTCTATATATTATGCATCAATGTCAGTTATTGTTCAAAGCTCATTGAGTTGTCGAACGCCACACTGTGCCCCCAGACTGCTAGGCAGTGGGGGTGTGAAAATGAACATGGCTTAGTTTCTGTAGCAAGTTGAGGACACAAGGTATATTCAGATAAAGATAAATCACGATTCAAAGCAGCCCTTCAGAGTTGCTGTATAAATGGTTCAGAAGAAGAATACTCAGTAGTTTAGATGACAGAAATTGTAGAGGCTGGGGAGTCAAGGAGGTCTCCAAAAGGAAGTAAGGATTTTAGGATCAAGGAAAGAAAAAAAAGACTTTCAAAATCAAAATGCTCCAACTTTTTTCAACATGATAAAAGGCATCTACCCCAAATCCACAGTTACTATGCTACTTAATTGTGAACGACTGAGACTGTTCCTCCTGAAGCCACAAGACAAGATATGCACTTTTACCACTTACAGTCACCATGAGATGGGAAGTTCTAGTTAAAGCAATTCGGCAATGAAAAGGGAAGAAAGAAAGTCATACACATTGAGGAAAAATTGAAACTATATAGATGGCATGATCTTGTATATGAAAAAATCCTAAAGATTCAGATAAAAACTATGGGTACTTGCTAACATATGAATTTATCAAACATTCAAGATATACTATCAATATATAAATTCTGATTGCATTTCTATAGGTTACCCATGAAAATGAAAAAGAAAACTAAGAAAACATTTCTACATACAACCTCCTCCCTGGGGATGGACAACAGAAAGTGGGTGAAAGGAGATGTCAGATAGTGTAAGATATAACAAAATAATAATAATTTATAAATTATCAAGGGTTCATGAGGGAGGGGGTATCAGGGAGGGAGGTAGAAAAATGAGGACCTGATAGTAAGGATTTAAGTAGAAAGCAAATTTTGGGGGAATGATCAAGGCAACAAATGTATGCAATGTGCTTGACACATGGATGGATGGATGGATTGTGATAAGAGTTGTACGAGCCCCCAATAAAATGACTTTAAAAAAAAAGAGCAAGATTTTTCCTGAATCACAGGGAACAGTGAGGTCAGTTGACATAAAAAATTTACAAAGACAAACAGTCATTGAATAATATCTATATGGATATATATATTATATATGCATTATATAATATATATTATATGTGTGTGTGTATGTGTGTGTACAGGCATTGTATAATATATATGGCGTCCCTGGTGGCACTATCAGGTAAGTGCACAGTTAACAGCTCAGCCTCCAATTCAGATTCAATGGCCGCTCTGTGGGAGAGAGGAGAGGCTGCCTGCTCCTGTACAGGTAACAGTCACAGAAACCCAGTGTAGGTCACTATGAGTCTGAATCGACTCCATGGCAATGGATTTATGCTTCTGGTACAAGAGTGTTTTGAGGATGTTTGCCAAAGGTTTAGCAAAAACAAACAAAAACCAGGAAAGCTTCATCAGAGTCCTTCTCCACCGCCACCACACTCCTGCTCATTCCGCTCATCAAATTAGAGCAGAATGGTAAGGGGTTCTCAAGGGGTAAATCATTGTTGTTGTTGTTGCTGTTGTTGTTGCTGTTAGGTACCATCAAGTTGGTTCCTACTAGACTCTGTGTACAACAGAACAAAGCACACCTGTTGTTATAGGTGAGCCCATGGTTATAGCCAGGGTGTCAATCCTCTTCCTCTTTTTCATGGCTCTTACCAAGTATGAGGTCCCTCCCCAGGGGCTATCCTCACCTGATAACATGTCCCAAGTTCATGATACACAGTCTTGCCATCCTTGCTTCTAAGGCGCATCCTGGCTATACTTATTCAAGATAGATCTTTTTGTTCTTTTGGTACGCCACTGTAATTTAACTTCACTACCACTATAATTTAATTCTTCTTTGGTCTTATTCAATGTCCAACTTTCACATGCATATGAAACAATGGAAAATATCATGGCCTGGATCGGGTGCACCTAGGTCCTCAAAGTAACATCCTTGATCTTCAACACTCTAAAGGGATTTTGTGCAGCAGATTTACCGAATGTCATGCATCATTTGATCTCTTGACTCCAGCTTCCACGAGCATTGATTGTGGATCCAAGCAAGGCAAAATCCTTGACAATGTCAATCTTTTCTCCATTGGTCATGTTTTTGGACCAGTAGTGAGGATTTTTGCTTTCTTTGCATTGAGTTGTAATCCATGTTTAATCCATGTTGAAGACTGCAATCTTTGATCTTCATCAGCAAGGGCTTCAAGCCCTCACTTTCAGCAAGCAAGGTTGTGTCATCTGCGTATGACAGATTGTTGATAAGTCTTTCTCCAAACTTGATACTGCATTCTTCCTCATACAGTCCAGCTGCTCAGATTTTTTTGCTCAGCATACAGATTGAATAAGTCTGGTGAGAGGATAAAACCCTGATTCACAGCTTTCCAAATTTTTGTAGGCCTTACAGTTAAAAACCTTACTATTGTCATTCGGCTCCTTCTGACTTCTTTATGTTTCCTAGTCTTAAAAATAATGTTTAAGGTACAAACTGTTCTGTTTAAAACTGATAATTGGCTCTCTAAGCCTTAGCCAATTTTACAATTTTTTTAATCTTAGAAGAATATCCATTTTTCCTTCAGTAATTGCTAAAATACTGCACTACATGGTTAATTTCCCAGGCCCCTCAATTCTTTAGGGACGGACTAAATGGCTGGTATCATTACATACAAAAAAATGTGCCTTGAACTTGATGGAGCTTGTGTTGGCAAATAAAGTTTACATTTTAATTTTTTCTTGCAATTCAATTTTTCTATGAACTTTTTGAAATCTATATATATATCTTAGATTTGGTTCTCTAGAGAAGCAAAACAAGTGAAGTTTTGTGTATGTATACATATATACAATACACAGACTTAGCTCAAGAAAATGCCTCACACAACTGTAGAGGCAAGCAAGTCCAAAGTTGTGGGTTATCTGTCAAGCTGGAGGTATCCCTTGACTCAAATAACTGCCAAAATCCAGTGCTGGCAAGTTGCTTCCTATTCAGAGTAACCCTACAGTGTAAAGAAGAGCTGCTTCATAGGGTTTTCAAAGCTGTAACTCCTATGGAAGCAGACTTCCCCTCACCCCCACCCCCAAACAAGTGGTAGGTTGGAAAAACCCAAGATCAGCAGGTCAGATAACAGATTGTTAAAGGTGAAATTTAAGGTTAGTTTGCAATATGGCAAGTTGCTACCTCAAGTTCAGAGAAGCAGAAATCAGATGACAAGTCAGATGCTAAGACAGATGGTAGATCACGATTAAGCAAAAACTCAAGAGATTTTTTCCAGATTGTTCATATATAATGGATGCAAGCCATAGCCTTGAGAGAACTATAATAATGGAAGTGATTATATCATATTAGATCTCATTATTGGGATTAGTACATCATTTATAACTGCCAAGCAACTGACAACCATGGCCCAACCAAGTTTACACACATGCTTAACCATCTATCTATCTATCTATCTATCTATCTATCTATCTATCATTTATCATCTATCTTGCCTGCCAACATGTGATTCATTTGCCTCCTTTGCCATGTGCCTCTGGCCTGTAAATCTTGTGCATCAGCCTGTGCACCAATGTGAGTTAGGAGAAGTCTCTAGCCTGATATCTGACTCACAGACTTGGAAGTTGTCTGCCTCTACAACTTTTTGAGTCATTTAGTTGATGTAAAGCTCTCTCTATATATAAATATATGTTTCACTGGTTTTGCTTCTCTAGAGAACCCAGCCTAAGACACTGATACTGACTTGTAACCTGTTAAGTTCCCAAATAAACCCCGTAATTGTGAATCCTGACTGAGTTCTCTGTGGCTATTGCAACAGATTATCAGATTCAGCTGAGAACTTGAGTACCTTGGAAAAGATAATTGGTCTCAAAATAGGGTAAATAAGGTTGGAATATGGAGGCATGTCTGACCTCTGCCGTATAGAAATCCTTCAGCTGATTTGGAGCTGGAATCACCTTCTCCTTTATGAGGTCAGAGAAGATCAGACACAACTGTCTCTTCCCACTTCTCTGTCAGATTGTCGTACAGTGGTGGCTTGCTGTGACATTGGAAGCTATGCCGCACGTATTTCAAACACCAGCAGGGTACCCGTGATAAACAAGTTTCAACAGAGCTTCTACACTAACAAAAGAGGGGGAGTAAGGAATATGTAGTCCACTTATGGGGATTAGCTACTGAAAACCTTACAAAGAGTTGCAGTGAAATAATATCTGATGTCATGCTGAAAGATGAGCCCCTTGAGTTGGAAGATACTTAAAATATGACTGAGGAAGAGCTGCCTCCTCAAGTAGACTTCACCTGAATGACGTAGAAACAGCAAAGCTCTGGGGACCTTCCTTTGCTGAAAGGGCATGACTTACAATGAGAAGGAACCGCTTCAAACATCCATTAGTATGTGAAATATACAAAATATCAATCTAGGAAAATTGGAAATCATTACAAATAAAATGGAACACATAGAAATTCATGTTCTAGGCATTAGTGAGCAGAAGTGGACTGATATTGACTCTTTTGAAATGGATAATCATAATGTTTACTATCCTGGGAATGACAAATAAAAGAAGATAGATAGATAGATAGATAGATAGATAGATAGATAGATAGATAGATAGATAGATAGATAGACAGATAGACAGATAGACAGATAGATGGTTAAGTGTGTGTGTCAACGTGGGTGGGCCATGAATGTCAGTTTGGCAGTAATGATATAGTTTGGCAGTTATACGATGAGGTAGTATTCCCCTGTATGCTGCTGATTACTCCCAAGATGGGCCGGACAAATGTTAGGCTTCTGATGGCAAAGGAAAACGAATCCAAGTTCAGCACATAAAATCACAGGCTACTGATGACTCACAGGGTTATCCGAAAATAAAACAGGCTGCTGGCTCAAGTCCAAAGAACCAGAGGTCAGATGATGAGCCAGATATAGGACCAGGCCCAAGAAAAAGCAGAAAGCGTTTCCACAGCATCCACTTATGTTGGAAACAGGCCACACCCCCAAAGAGATATTATCATGGGAAATTACTATATCTAACTGCCAAACCACTGAGAATCCTGGACCAGCCAAGTTGACACAAAACCTTTACTATCAGAAGCAGAACTGGTTAGGGTAAAGAATATCTATGGTCAGAACAACTTCTTCTCAGTAGGGCCCACAGCCTGACTCTCTCTGGTCCTCAATCCCTCCTCCCTGTTTGGGAAGTGTTACAAAGCTCCTTTAGCACTGATAAATGCCAAAGGGTAACCTAATCTGTAAGCCAGTCTCCTGGCCAAAGGCACTCTACATTTCTCATCCATGGACTAAGAAAGCCCACCACCTCGGTCTTGTGCTCTCAATGCCACTGCTTCTGTGACCTCTGCCACTGCAACTTCTTTATACAGGGAATTCAGGATCCAGAGGACACAATGCTCATGGTCCTTCTTTCTTGGTGGTTGTGAGATTCATACTTCTGAGATGGTTCATTTTTATACCCAGCAGCATGCTGTTGGGCATAGAACTGACTCAATGGCACCTAAAAACAATACAAATTATGACACTATTGAGTATGTGGTAATCACTGAAGTGGGTTTTTAAAATATATTTTTTAATTAAAAGATCATTTTATTGGAAACTCATAGCTCTTATAATAATCCATTCATCAGTTGTAGCAGACATATTTGTACATATGTTGCCATCATTATTTTCTAAACATTTACTTTCTATTGAGGCCTTTTTATCAGCTCCTCTTTTTCCCCTCCCTCCACCATGTTTTTTGTTTTGTAATAAAGAACAATGATTGATTTTACCCTAGCAATGTTGATTTTCTTCCTACATCATTGAGAGTGATATGTAATAGAGGAGCCCTGGTAGTGTAGTGGGTTGTGTGGGGGGCCGCTAATCACAAGGTCAGCATTTTAAGCCCACCAGCTATTCCATGGAAGAAAACAGGCTTTCTACTCCCATAAAGATTCACAACATTGGAAACCCAAAGGGGCAGTTCTGTCCTGTCCTGTATGGTCACTATGAATCACAATCAACAGCAGTGCGTGTGTGCATATGTAATAGACATCACTGACTTTAAAGTATATTTTATTGTGTTTTCAATGAAGGTTTACATATCAGTTTAGGTTCTTATTCAACAATTCCTACACAAATGTTCAGTGACATTGGTTAGATTCTTTGCAATGCATAAACATTTAAATTATTTCCATTCTGGTTGTTCTGTTTCCATTCATCTAGTTTTCCTGACCCATTATATTCTCCATTTTAAAGTAATAGTTTCCATTTGGTTTCATAGAGGTGATAATATTTTAAAGGAAGGCAGCACTTGAGGGTTATATGAATCATCTTATGAGTCAATCGTATTCCCTTAGCTTCAAAGTACCTCAGGTTCATTTCAATTCAAGGTTTACAGAATATCCCTCACGGTTGCTCAGTACTCGTTCTTATGAAGTGATCACTGAGGATATTGATGCTATTGCAAAGTGTGGGTAAGAAACCAGATGGTGCTCAACTATCAGAAATAATAGCATCCTAAAGGTTTGTTTAAATGAGGTGTCCCCTAAGTCCACACAGAAGGAGCACACCAGTCCATGTGATCCAAGGATTGTCAATAATAAAATCCAAAATCAGAGGAAGGAATTGTCTTTGAGCCTAAATGCTGAAAACCCTGCTTTCAGAAGGCTATGGGTGACAACAAAAGACCAAAATTTATTTGCAGAGTTTCTATGTGGATAACATCTCTACTGAACTCCCTTAGACCATTGACCAGAAATATGAATTGTCTTCCCCTCAGCTAAGTGCATTGAGTTATTGTAGGTATAATTAGGTTAAAATTTAACATATTGTCATTTCTTTTCCATTTTGACCCATTTTAATTTGTTGTAATTTCTATTATCTTCTGCTTTCTCTTGGATTGAAGTTTTCCTGTGTTTTATTTTGCTGTTTGGGAGTGGGAGGGTTGTATTATTTTCTTTATATGAATCCAAGCTAGGTAATCCATAGAGACTGTAATTAAATTAATAGTCCTTTGGGGTTATGGCAGGTGAGGTTGGGGCTAATGGAGAGATAATTTTAAATAGGTACAAGAATGAAGGAAATGTTCTAAAATTGATTGTGATGATTGCGCAACTTGCTTTAATATAGTTAAACCGTTGAATTGTATGGCATTTAAGTTATATGCCAAGAAAACTTTTTAAGAAAGTAAAACAACAACAATGAGATAGCATCCTCCCCTGGCAGAAAGTAACACACCCTGGAGAGGCTGTGGAGAGATGGGTACCCTCACACACTGCTGGTGGAACTGTCACAGTGTGAAACCGCTTTGAAAAGTGATATGGGGCTTCCTCAAACAACTGGAAATAGACATATCATAGGACACAGCAACTCCTAAATACAGACCCCGAAGAAGTAAGAGTCAAAGAGTCGTGCTGTTCACAACAGCATGAAGAGGGAAACAAACGCCCATTGCTGAAAGAACGGGTGGACAAACGTGGGTGCATGCACACAATGGACTGCTGTGCACTGCTAAGGAACAGCGATGAAAGCTGAAGCACCTCAGCGCACAGCAGGAGAGCATGCTGAGTGAGTGAGTCAAACACAGAAGGTCAAATAGTATAGGAGACTCCTCTTATAAAGGCAAACCTGAGGCAAAGGTCTGAATACTAAAAGAAACAAATGTTGTTGGTTCTAGGGGGTTGAGGGTCAGGTGCCGCAATAAACCGGAAGGTAGGCAGGTGTGAATTTGGTTGAAGGGGAAGATGGGGTTCTACATGAAGGAAAAGAGATATTGGGAGCGCAGGGATAGCTATTGGGAGGTTTGATTAACTTTGGGCTGTTGAATACAAAATTGATTATCTGAAATATAAACTCCCACCTAATTCACAATAAAAAGTTTAAAATGAAAGAGAAAATGTATCTCAGTAATTTGGGGTAGTTTTCCGATTTCCACTAATTCAGTAAGTCTGGGTTTTGTTTGTTTTCTATAAATTTGAGGTTCGAGTCCACATTTTCCTCCCATTCTATTGGGCTCTATCTGCTGTGTCCCTGATCAGAGCAGTCAATAGAGGTAAGTAGGCACCATCTAGTGTTTTTCATCTCCAGGGAAAAAGAAAGTCGCCATTGAGTTTTAATCATCCATGACCCCTAACTTTACATCACAGCCTGGGAATGCAGTGAGACACGGGAAAGGGATGAGAATTTGCCCATGTACATTGCTTGAAAATTAAAACAAAGAAATCTACATTGTAAATCATTTATTAGTTTCAGGCTGCATGAAAATGGCTAAGACAAAGCAACCACTTCAAAAGGACCTCCTCAAAATGCCAGGTATGCACCTCCTGGGGAGATATTCCTATTTTGCAATTGAGGACATTGAAACTCCAAGAACCCAAGTTCACATGACCAGTAAACCGTCCAGCTGGCCCTTCAACCTATTATCTTCTGTTTCAAAGGAGCCTATGCATTTAGTGACACCAGGCAGCCGGGAAGTTTCCTGCTATATTTATGATAAGGTCTGTTTCATTGTAGCCCAGGCAACAAAATGAAGGGTGTTATAACAGCAGATACTTTATATTTGTTCCCAAATGCCATGATTGGGTACAACAGGAGGGCAATTCCCGGTATAAAGCAAGTTCCCAGAGTAACAGGGAAAGAACACAGTCCACGCTTCAAGCAGAGCTTCCTTTGCCTCCATTGTAACCCAGCAAGCACAAGCCCACAGCAATGCTATGGCTTTCATACGTATGGAAATGAGATTGGCCTCCTCCACTGCAAACACTGAGAGCCTCTTGATGGTGTGAATTACTTCATGTGTATAATGTTCAGCTTTGTCAGCCAACAGCACCGCCCCAGTAGGCCTAACGAGTGTCCCTTCTAAGAGCATTTTTTTCGAAGAGCTCCTGCTGCTGGATCTGCAAACCTCCAAATCATTAGCCCTCTCTTGTACCCTGAGGATCTAAGAGAAAAGGAACAAAGAAGCATTGTCTTTTAGACTTCAGGGCAGCTGGGGGTCCCAAGGCTTGTACTTTATTCATCCAACACATATTTGTAGAGCACCTGTTGGCGACCCTGCTGGTGAAGTAGTTTAAGCACTAGCCTGCCATCTCTGAGGTTAGGGGCTCAACCCACCAGCAGCTCCTTGGGAGAAAGAGAGGGCTTTCTGCTTCTGTAAAGATTTACAGTCTCCAAAAGCCTGAAGAGAAGTTCTGCTCAGTCCAGTGGAGTCGCTATGAATAGGCCTCAACTCAATGGCAGTGCCACGTGTGTGCTGGACCGGAGGAGTTCCTATGGAGAGACCAATCCCTACCACTTAGGTAGCTCAGGGCTTATGTGGAGAATAGACAGTACACATATCGTGTAATTATGCAAATAATTCAACTGTCCCCACACACAGCCTCTCTTCTCATCTGCCGCTAACCTTTATTCCAGACCCAGCATCCCCTCTCTGTCAATGAACAGAGAAATGATCTGTTTTCAGCATCAATGAGCCATAAAGGTGCGGAGACAGATTTTTTTTCCCCAGGAGATGGAGGAAGGGGTTTTCCTGTAACACACCTGTACAAAATACTCAGAATTCTCAAAGTGTAGGAAATGTCTGATCTCTCGCCTCTGCTGGAGTATTTCTGGACCAAACTACTGCTGTTGCCTTCTCCCTGTTTTCCTTTGCTGGAATTTTGCTTTTCCTATCCCTTGTTCCCACCCCTATCAGGGTGAGCAAGTCAGCTCTGCTCAGTCTCCATCCGGCCATCCGTGATGGCAGCAGCTCAGGGCAGAGCATAGAAAAGAGCTTCCAACAGGTAGAGTGTGTGTGTGTGTGTGTGTGTGTGTGTGTGTGTGTGTGTTTGCAGAGGTAGGGATATATAATATCAAAATTAGTTTGTGTTACACTTAAATAGCTAGGAATTATCATTGTGAGCTTTTGTACAGGTGCCAGGAGACTGAGTAACAGGCCAGCCTCCTGAACCAGCCAAGAACGGCCTGCTGTGTGGCAGCTCCCCCTTCCACGTCAAAGCCAGGCCCTGAGTCTGCCTGCATCTAATTAGAAGCAGCCCCAATTGCTGTCTGAATAATTCTCTGCGGTGGTTTCTTCCTGAACGACTCGCTTCACACAGGATGAGAACCTGTCTCTCTCCACTCCGATGTGAAGAGAGACAACTGACTCACATGTCACATGACTGGAGGACAACTGACTCACGCATCAAGCTTCCAGTTTTTGCCAAGCACAGATGACAATGTGCCAGTTACTCACAAGTAGGCCCAAGCGGAATCTGCCTTCTTTAACTGCTTTGGCTACCACGTTGAAATCCAGGGACCGGCCAGCTGAGGGAGGGAAGCACACTGGCTCCTGGACTCTGTGTTAAGTCCCAGAGCATGGTCACTCCTCAGCCTGTGGCCTGGCCCCTCTGAAAAAGGTCCGAGAAAGGTCCCTTTCACCAAGCCTGGTTCTCCTTGGATTTTCCCTGGCTGAGGTGCAAATCCTAGTGTTCTCTGAAATGTGCTAGACCTGTGGAATGAGACTTCAAGGCCATTGGTGCATGTTTCCTTGCAGATGCGGGGGCATTTGGAGTTGAAGAACACTTCGCAGACACGTAGGGCTATAGGGTGGAGGGCTATAGGGTATGGTAAATTTTGATAGGGTAACTCTTCCTAGCCTCAAAAATGAGCAGGTGCATTGTGCTGAGAGGAAGCAGGACAACTTGCTTGGCCTTTTTCTCATGAAGACAGTTTCCTCACCGATACACTTTGCAATTGTCTTAAAACTTCTTCCTGATAAGACCCTGTGATTCTTCTGTGCCCATCAGGAAAATCTTTCAAAATTGCCCTTTGTGGATTCCAAAAATCAGTCGTCATAATCTGAGCTGAGCTCTCTGCTTTGAATTTAACTGGCCAAGCAGATACCTCGGAAGCTACTGCTTTGATTGTACCTTTTTTCCTTTTAAAGGTACTCTGACAATACTAAAGGAGCCTTGGTGGCTCCGTGAATTAAGCAATTTACTTCTGTATTAGTCTGGGTACTTTAGAGAAAAAAATCCACAGAAACTCATGTATAAGAGAGAGAGTTTTATATAAAGGTTAAGTGCGCATCAAGAAAACATACCAACGCAGTGCTGCTCTAGCCCACAAGTCCAATATTAACCCCTTAACCCATATGTCCAATACCAATCCACAAAGTCCTCCTCCATCCCACAAAACAGACTCAATGATGCTGACTGCAGGAGGAAAGCCGAGTCCGTGAATGTGTACATATCTCAGCGCTGGCAGGGGTCTCCACACGGCTGCTCCAGCACCCAGGGCTGCATCATGGTAGGTTCATGTGGCTTCTCCTCAGGGATGTCTTGCAGGAAGTGAGCCTTGCCAACTGAAGCAGGGAACTGGATAAGGCAGCTGCACCCTGGGCTGACCATCCGAAATCAAGAGACCCGAGAACTCCAAAGGCGGAGTTCACTGAGCCATTTATCCCTCTGCCCTTCAATTAACCCCACACATGCTTATCAGCCAGGTTGGCACAATAAACTAACCACCTCAACTGATAACCTCAAAGCTAGTGGTTCAACCCCACAAAATGATTATCCACTGGAGATGGGGATGGGCAACAGAAAAGTGGGTGAAGGGAGACTTTGGACAGTGTAAGATATGACAAAAATAAGTATAACTTATAAATTATCAAGGGCTCATGAGGGAGGAGGCAGCAGGGAGGGAGGGGGAAATGAGCTGCTACCAAGGGCTCAAGTAGAAGGCAAATGTTTTGAAAATGATGATGGCAGCAAATGTGCAGATGTGCTTGACACAATGGGTGGATGGATGGATTGTGATAAGAGTTGTACGAGCCCCAATGAAATGATTTTTTAAAAATGATCCACAGGAGAAAAATGAGGTGTTCTTCTACCATAAAGATTTATAGTCTTGGAAACCCTAAGGAGCAGCTCTACTGTGTCATAGGGTTATTACAAGTTGTAGTTACAATGGGTTTAAGGAGATGAAGACAAATGTTCTGAAAGCACTTGTCTGAGGCTGTCCATCTTTAAGTTTAAACATGTTTCATTTGGAAGAAAACTGTGTATGTGTGAACTGCGATCCAGGTAGCAATACTTTTTTAGTTCCCCATATACATGTTAATCTCTTATTATGTAATCATGATATTACTCAGAACCATGTTTTAAATTAAATGAAAATTACATGTAATAATAAAACCTATGACAATAAGGTTTCACTTTCTTAAGACCTGTAATATTTTGAAAACTGCTTCAGTGGTTTTGGAAAACATTAGCTAATCTTCTCTTGATCTTAATTAACATGCCTAGCAATTAATGTCTTGACAGTGAAGCCACTAGGGGAGTGCCGGCAGTACAGACCACACCAGGTCACAATGCCAGAGGAGATGATAACAAAAGAACTCTACACGATTCTATGCAACGCTGCAGCAGAAAGCTATTATTTTCCAAAGTAACCCTGTAGTTAGTTAAAGCAGCAACCAAAATATATTTTTTGTTGACCCAATTTGTATGTGTCAATATACCTACAAGACTAAAACACTATACTACTTTCCTCTTTGAACCTACTAATGTGTTCTAAAGAAGCCCTGAAGCTTAGTGGGTTACCCATGATTCAAACCCACCAGCTGATCTGCAAGGGAAAGATGAGGCTGTCTGCTCCGGTAAAGATTTAAAATCTAGGAAACCCAAAGGGACAGATCTCTGTCTTGCTGGGTTGCTTGAGCCAAATCCACTCAATGGCAGTGGGTTTATTGTGGGACTATTGTCTGGTCAGAACTCCCATTTACAACGACAATTTCAATCGTGTGGCTTCATGTGTACGCACTGTTGTTTGCATTGCTGCCCGTGTTTTACAGTGGCCGATTTTGTCAAATCTTCTCGTGTTCAGCTACAGTATTGTGAAAATTAGTATTTGTGAGGCAAGATCTATAATTTTTTTGATTAAAAGATCACTTCATTGGGGGCTCTTACAGCTCTTATAACGATCCATACATCAACTGTATCAGGCACATTTGTACATGTATTGCCATCATTATTTTCTAGACATTTACTTTCTAGTGAGCCCTTGGCATCAGCTCCTCTTTTTTCCCCGCCTCACCCACCCACCCTTGTGACCCCTTGATAAATATAAATAATTATTATTTTAATATCTTACACGGATCACTGTCTCTTTTCCTCCATAATTTCTGTTGTTCATACCCCTGGAGGGGGGATGGTTATGTGTCCATCATTACGATCGGTTCCACCTTCCTCTCCTCCTCTTCTCCAGCTTCCCCCTACCCTTCTTGTATCACTACTCCCATTCCTGTTCCTGCTTTCGTAATCAGTAAATATTTTTGATGAAGGAACAGTTAAAGGAAAAGGAGAAAAATAAAAAAGGCTTCCACTAAGTTACAAATAATTCTGTAACTAGTAATCTTGTAATTCCAGGGTTCGTTCTAGATTTTACAGAACAGTTTTGTTGTTAGTATTCATTTAATCTAAGAGCTATTACATTTAAGCCATTTATAACTGTATGTATCACATATTGTTCTATGATTAAAGTTGGTAAGAAACATGACTAAGGATTCTGTACGGTCTGGTTCAGGAGGAGGCCCATGAGTGGATTTGGTGGGGATGGTGACAGCTGGAGTTACTGCACTGGGTGATATCAACCTTAATGGGGCATTGTGTCTTGACCAATTATGACAAATTAATCACTTCCTTGGCAATCAAAATCGACAACTAGAAAATGATGAGAATAATCACGTTCATTTGTTGAGACAATCTAATTGCTAGCCATCCATTTCTAGAGACTTGGGTTTTGCTACTGCCTTCAGTGCAGCTTGGACTTCTTCTACTAGCACATATTTCCTTCGACTCTGTATACATGCAACCACTTTGGAAAACAAAGTCCAAGAGGTCCACCTACATGCCGCTGCCATTCCTGTCCTCTGGATGGGTACATTTGTCCAAATAATTCAGTAAGGGGAAACACTTGTAGAGATGGGGAATTCCGGCAGGATGGGGGTCCTTGTACCTTATTTCCTGCATAGGTATGTGCATATGAAGTACAATCTACTGCCTCTATCTGTGAGCAGAGAGAAAAGGGAGACAGCTGACCAGAGTTCATAGCCATGCCTTTCCTCTCTGCTCTTGGGCGATAGACAAGCGGAGTTAATCACCAAGGAGCGCCTGATTGAAGACTGAATATTTGGTACCTTACATGACTGAACGGTAGTGAGCTTGCTTATCTCACAAGCTGCTCGTTCCCATCCTCATCTGTTGGAAACATGCGCCACCCAAAAGGAATAATGACTGTTTCAAGAAGGACAATTGTGTGACCCTCAGAGAAGAACATTCTGGGTCTATTAGCAGTGGGCACTATTAATGCCCTTAGGCAAGCAGAAACAGTGCAAGATATGATTCATTAGAATCTTGGGAGAGTTACATCTGTAAGAGAAGGGCAGCAGACAAAAGCTTTCCCCAAGTTTCAGGAAGTTCACCTCTGAGGTCAGAAGTCCATCAGGGAAGGAACCAGGGAAATCCCCTCATCATCCACGGGTCCTCATCCCTGTCTTCATCCACGTGTGCCTTCCATCGGCTGGACGGAAATGGAAGCCAGAGGGCAAGGGAGACCGGTGGATGTACCCACTAGGGTCAGCCTTCTGGAGACCAGCATCGCATGGAGAAGGACAGAGATTTAGAGGGGCAATGGAAGACATCCAGGTCAGCCAAGATGAAACTTGTGAGCAACAGTGAAGGCAACCTATCACCATCAAGGTGGTTCTGACTCACAGTGACCCTACAGAACACAGTAGAACTGCCCCTTTGGGTTTCCACAATTTAGATCTGTATGAGAGCAGATAGCCTCCTCTCTCTCCTTTGGAGAAATTAATTGGAACTGCTCCTCTTGCAGGTAACAGCCCAATGCATATCCCACAATGCTCCCAAGGCTCCCTCAATCAAAAGACAGGAAATCTAGAGGTGCTGTCACAAGAGAATGTAGACAAAGAATATATTAGTCCTAAGCAGTGATTGTCAACAAAGGCAATTTTGCTCCCCAGAGGGTACTTGGTAATATTATTCTCATCACTGGAACAGGGGAGTGTTAATGGTATCTTAGTGGTAGAGCCAGGTATGGAAATGACTGAATGGAAAAACAGACAAACATCACAAACAGTGATTTTTAAATAACAAAAAGTTCTCTGGCTAAAATGTATCAACCACAGAGGCTGAGAAACATGAATTTCAGTGCTGAATGTTTGCAAAACATTTCCATACAGAAACTTTACATATGTTATCTAAAATCCTCAGATATATGCCTATAAGGTAAAAGTTGTCATCTCTCTATTTGATTGATAAGGAAATTGATGCTTAAAGAAGCTCATTTATCTGCTTCAAGCCACATAGCAAGTTAATAGAGAATCTAGATTCCAACACTGGTAGGTGGATTCTGTGGCTCTTAACTGTTGTAAAGCAGAAGCAGAAAAGAGTGAAAAGAAAGAAGAGAGTCTGGCAGAGAAGAGGGCGAGATGTTCTTTCTGCCAGGAAACACTCTAGATGCCACTCTTGACACCTCATCTGAAATGTGGAATGATGCAAGAACATGCACTTGAGTAGGCCCTGTTCTCTGGGAAAGAACAGCTTGTCATGGTCTTGGTTCACGTCAGAGTTGAGTTGAAGCTGTGGAGCTCTGTGATCCTGGGAATCCATAATGCCCACACAGACTACATCCTCACTCTTCTGATTGGAACCCTGACTGTGCCTCCACATGAATCGCTTATGTCTGCTAGGGGGGATCATGTCATTCTGCTTCCAGTATAGGGGTTTCAATATGGTACCCAAGGGATGCACTGATAAAATTACATTATGAAACTAACTTACATACATTTCATGCTCCCTACAATTTCGGTTGTATTGTGTCCCCATACTACCTCATACCTTTTAAGACTTTAGATACCCACCCCCCTGACCCTCTCAGTCAGAATTTGATCTTTCCTTTTCCAAATGAACATGTCACCCCAACATAGATTCTCCATCTCAATTACACCCCCACATACCTTTTCATTCCAGGACTCATCTGGTTTTTTTATAAGCTGTACCCTTTGTTTCCATAGGACTTGTTATTTCTGGGATTTGTTTTTGCTAGAGATCATTAACTTGACTCATAATGACCCCATGTGTGCAGAATAGAACTCTAGAGTTTTCAAGGCTGTGACCTCTGGAAGCAGATTACCAGGCCTGGTAGGTGGATTAAAACCAACAACTCTTCAGGTAAGTAGTCAAGTGCTTAAGCATTCTCACCACCCAGGTAGCCACTTCTGGTATAACTAAACACACAAAACTCCCAAACCATCCAATAGATGCTGACTTATAATGACACCCCACACACACACTTTTGTGGCTGTTTGCAGGAGTAGAAAGCCACATCTGTCACCCATGGAGCAGCTGGTGGGTTCGGACTGCTGACTATGCAGGTCTCGGCCAAGTGCGTAACCACTCCAACACCAGGGCTCCTCTCTTCTGGGACAGGTACCTGCCAATCCATACCTCAAGGCTCTCAAACACAGTGAAAGACTGTCACATGGCTTTAGAGAATTGTTTAAAACTTCCAGGTTGGTAGGCATTAGAAAGGTCTTAGTTTTATTTAAAAGTTTGATATTAAAGAAAAACTTGTCAGGGGGAAGATTATTTTTTCCACCCCATGGCTACAGACATAAGCAGCCTTTGATTTGAGAATTTGTGTGTGTTTGTAAGTGGGATTTCAAAGGACATGCAATCTTTGGCCAATTACGGACTTGGCATGTAACCAAATTTGTGGGAGCATTAGTTGCGGCAGCTTCAGCCTGTGGCTGAATGGCTAATGTCATCTTACCTTGTTTTTGACCTAAATGGTGCGGGGAGGGAGGGTTTTTCCGTTTGGCCGTAGGTGGACCAATTACTAGTTACATAATCTTACTCCGTTCTCCTCGGATCAGCCGGCATCACACTAGTTGCATTCCAATCAGGAATGGCAGTTACAAACAGATGAAAATGACACTGGCACAGGGACTCTGCAGATCAATAGAAACACATCACAAGCACAAGCACATCAAAGCAACTCAGATAAACCTGGAACCCCATTCCTTCTTCCAACTCCTTTCTTGTTTCTGATTGGCATGGGTTAGGAAGGGTTGTGTAATCTCAGGTGTGTGAAAATGACATGGGGGATGCATTGAACATCCTCTAACTTCAGGGAGAGGGGAGAAAGCCATCAACAGCATCAGCTCAAGATTGATTTCTATTTGGTAGAAGTCAGAGATGCCTTCGCCCTAGAATCTTTTACTATGAAAGACACCGACCAGCTCCCCGAGGCACGCTCTACTCTTCTGGGTTCAGTAAGTCATTGCAGTGGCCACCCAGAACTCACAGGCAATGCTCCTGATTGTGGAGTTCATTAGAGAAATAATAATCCAGGACTAGGAATTCTCAGGATACAGTTCTTCAGTCAGAACAGTTTCCTACCTAACTGTGATCATAGTCACACCTGTTTCTGGCCCTTGTAATCTCTCATCCCTGCAGCCCCTTGACCTTTACCCAGGAAAGTGTTGCAAAGCTTTTAAAAGAGGCCAGTGAGTGCTCGAGATCCACCAGCAAGTCTCCTGGCTAAAGTTACTCAGTTTTCTTGCTCCATGGGCCAGGAGGCCCACTGCTCTGACTCATTCTCCAGGTTCTGTGCCACTGCTTCTCACTGTCTCTCACCATCTCTGTGTCACAGCTCCTTGTCTCCCAGATCAAGGAAGTTCAATGCAAGGATCTTGGGTGTGATAGTTAGGTTTATTGTGCCAACCTGGCCAATAGGAACATGTGGGATTAATCAGGTCACAGTTTGATTGGAGGCCAAAGAGATAAATGACTCTGCAAGCCCATCCCCTTCTCTCTTGCTCTCTGGTGATTGGAATATGTTAGCTAGTCCTCTGCCCCAACCTGTAAGCTACACTACCTGTGGGACAAGCCAACCCATGGATCGTGTCACTAGAGCTTGAGGCTCCTTAGAGACCTGCTTCGCCATGCTGCTGATGCATACTTTGCTCAAGCTTGAGGCTGCTGGATCCTGTTGCATTGCATTGCTTGCGTTTACTATCCCATGAGTCTGCTTCGCTAAGCTCCCGAGCTACTGACTGTTGTGACTCACCTGTTTGCTGCCTGTGGGAAGGCTCTGCCTGCCTTGCCCAAGGGAGGACTCCACTGTCTGCTTCCTTGACCGTGGACCTGGCAGTCCATGTGAGTTGAAGACTACAGTATACTAACTGTTCCACAAAGGTGAGTTGAACTCTGTGCTACTGTGTGGACTAATTACCTGTTATTTTCCTTCTTGTTGTATAAACCTATCCCAATATAGATAGATACATAGATACATAGATACATAGATATATAGATAGACATAGATTAGATAGATATAGATCATAAGTGTCCTGGTTTTGTTTCTCTAGAGAATCCTGCCTCACACATTGGTTCTGAAGGACTCCATCCACTCTTGTCTCTTCTTTCTTGATAGGAATGATATTCTAATTTCTATCTCTAGAATGGCTTTTTATTTTTAATTGTAAGTCATTTTAATTTCAAATAGCTTTCTGCCTAATTTTTCATTAATAATTCATTTTATTGGAGGTTATTACAGCTCTTATAACAATCCATACATCAATTTATCAAATACATTTGTGCATATGTTGCCATCATCATTTTCAAAACATTTCCTTTCTGCTTGAGCCCTATTTTGGTATCAGCTCTTTTTTCCCTGCCCCCCTCATCTTCCCACCCTCCTGACCCCTGATAAATTACAGATTATTATTATTTTCATATCTTAAACCATCTGCAGTCTCCCTTTGCCCATGTTTCTGTTGGTTGTCCCCCTGGATAGTGGGGTGGGGAATTATATGTCAATCATTATAGTTGGTTCCCCCTTTCTTCTCACCCATGCCCCCTACCCTCATGGTATTGCTACTCCCTTTACTGTTCCTGAGGGGTTTATCTGTCCTGGATTTCATGTGTCAAAGCTCTTATCTGTATAAATATACATTCTCCAGTCTAGCTGGATTTGTAAGGTACAACTGGAGTCATGCTAATAGGGGGAAGGAAGCTCTAAAGAACTAGAGGAATGTTGTGTGTTCCATAGGTACTGTGCTGCACTCTGGCTGACTCATTCCTTCTTGTGACCCTTCTGTGAGGGAATGTCCAATTGTCTACAGATGGGCTTAGGGTCTCCTTTCCGACTCCCATCATTTTCATCAATATATTTGTTTGTTTTGGGTCTTCTGATGTCTGATACCTGATCCTGTCAATACCTCGTGATCACACAGGCTGATGTGCTTATTCCATGTGGACTTTGTTGCTTCCCTGCTAGATAGTCGTTGGTTTAACGACAAGCCTTTAAGACCCATAGAAGCTATATCTTTTAATAGCCAGGCACCATCAGCTTTCTTCACCAAATTTGCTTATGCACTCATTTTGATTTCAGTGTTGTGAAGCTGAGTATCACAGAATGCCAGGTTATTAGAACAAAGTATTCTTGAGTTGAGGGAATACTTGAATAGATACCCAATGCCTGTCTGCTATCTTAATACTTAACATTTAAAAATGTGTACATAGACCTACATGCTTATCATTATATATTAATATATTTATATATGTGCATGCCTATATTTATACCTTTATAAATGCCTTTTGCTTCCTACTTCTTTCCTCTATTTCTTTTTACTTTCCTCAATTTCTATATACTTTCCTCCTGTCTCACTGTCATGTTCAACATCTATTTTGCTCTCCATACTTTCTCTCAGTTACAATTCACTTGATCAAACCCCACCGGACATTATGCACCCTCTTTGCCATCGATGATAGATCTCTTATTGTTCCCTGGTCCCTGGGTTTGTTGGCTCCTCCTCTCCCTTTCTCCAACTTCCTCCTCTCCCATGTCCCCCTGGAGCCCTGGGCCCCATTTTCTCCTTGGTTTTGGTTATCCTGCCTATATTATATGAATAAACATGAGAAAAAGAAGGAAAAAACAGCCTATAAATCGTTCTGGATCTTTCTGGTGACCTTCATGAATGTTTTCCAATCAAATCTGAAGTGCCAAATCCTGCCCACTAATTCTAAAGCCTATTTTGGAGATTCCTCCGTGATTTTATTCCTTTACTCCCCTTGCTGCCCCCTTTGTGTTTCACCCCAGTTTGGGGAGGTGGCTGTCAGACTGGGCACCATTCCTGCACTGTTTCCATTGCTGTCTCCCGTAGCACTGCGAGTCAGTGAGGGGGTGTTTTGTCTTGTGGTGGGGCCAGTCTCTCTCTCTCTCTCTCTCTCTCTCTCTCTCTCTCTCTCTCTCTCTCTCTCTCTCTCTCTCTTCTCTCTCTCTCTCTCTCTCTCTCTCTCTTTCCCTCTTAGTTTGCTCCCCTGTGGTCTAGGCAGACCCAACACTCTCCCAGGGTTGTATCTTCAGTGCTATCCTCCAGAGTACATTCTTCTGGGAAGAGGGTCCAAATAGGTGAGACTGGGATCAGCCACACAGATCTTTATGTTAGTTCGGTGTTTCATGCTGGTAGGTTGCCTTGGAAGCTTGGTGATCAGGTTGAGATCTTGTCCCTTTCTTTCTTTCCTATGGAGACATGAACAATACCCTCTCTGGGTGTGGGTTAGTGCCTTGTTCCCCATGTTAGTCCGGTAGACTAGAGAAACAAATCCAGGGTGACTCATATAAGAAAGAGTTTTATATACAAGAGCAATTGAATATTGAGACAACATCCCAGTGCAGTCCAGATCAAGTCCATAAATCCGATATTAGCCCATATGTTCTATACCAATCTGAGAAGTCCTCTTCAGACTCAGGAAACACATGCAATGATGCCGAATGCAGAAAGATCACAGGCCACTAGGTAGGAAGTCCTGTGGAGCCAGTGGTGTTGTAAGCATCTCAGCGCTGGCAGGGGTCTCCACATAGCTTCTCTGACTCTCAGGGCTCTGGTTGCATCAGAGTATGTCCATATGGTTTCTTCACAGAAATGTCTCACAGGGAGTGAGCCGAGAGAGAGAGTATCTCCCGCCTCCAAGGAGGAAAATACTTGAGTTTCAAGAATCCTCAGAAGGCCTTGCCCACACAGAGGCCTCATTGGCTATGACCCGATTGACAGACTAGACTTCAGCCCTTCACTCTTAATTCTCTCAAATGCCAAATTGGTACCAGATTATATAACTACCACACCCCACTATTCACGTCCTCCTTTTTTTTTCCTTGTCCCTTCCTTTTAAGTTGACTTGCATTTGCATCCCTGGGTTGAATCCAACCCATGCCAGAATGCCTGAGCCTTCTGCCAGGGATTTATGCATTTGGTGGATTTTCCCCTATGCTCCTGGTGTTTTTTAAGTTTACCTCGGTTGTCTCATGTACTTGTCCTTTTGTGTTTGGCTTACTTTCCTTAGCATAATTTCCTCCAACTCTTCCCAATTGACCGTGTGCTTCATGCATTCATCGTTGCTTTTTAGGAATGCATAGTACTCCATTATATGTATATACCAGAGTTTTTTAATCCACTCATTGGTTGATAGAAATTTAGGCTCTTTCAATTCTTTGCAATTATGAACTACGCTGCAAAGAACATTGGAGTACAAATGTGTGGTTGTGGGTTGTTTCTTACTTCTGGTTATATGCCCAGTAGAGGGATTACTGGGTCATCTGGTAGCTCAATTTCCACTTGTTTTAGGTGTCACTAAATTCATTACCATAATTAGAATTCCTGTATCAAAACATCCCCTCCAACACCTGTTGCTTTCTGATTTTTTGAATTGGGCTATCTTTAAGGGTTCTAGGTGGTATCTCATAGTTATTTTAATTTTAATTTCCCTTATGGCTACTGATCAATAACATTGTCTCATATATTTTTTGGCCATTTGGATTTCTGCCCTTGTGAAATGTCTATTCAGGTCTTTTGCCCATCTCCTCAATGGGTTGCTCTATTTTTTCTTATTGTAGGCCAGCAGAGTATTGTAGATTTTAGTAATAAGGCCTTTGTCTGATGTGTTGTTGATAAAGATGTTTTTCCAGTTTGTGGGCTCTCTTATTACTTTCTTGTTGAATTCTTTCATTGTACACAGATGTTTTATCTTCAGTATATTCCACTAGTCAATTTGTACCTTCTCTGTATTTTTGTGCTTCCCTATTTCAGATAACCTATGTGTTTCCTGTGCCAAAGTTCTCAGGTTTGTCCCAATTCTCTCACTGACGGCTCTAATAATTTGCGGTTTTACCCTGAGGTCTGTGACCCACCTTGAGTTTATTCTTGTGCACGGAGTGAGGTAAGGGTCTTGCTTTATTTTTCTGCAGGTAGATATCCACTTTTTCTAGCACCACTTGCTGAAGAGGGCATCCATTTCCCATTTGATATTTTTTAGCCCTTATCAAAGATCAGTTGTCAGTATGCTGATGATTTAATATCTGGGTTTTTAGTTCTTTTCCATTGGTCTGAGTATCTGTCATTATACCAGTAAGTACCAAGCTGCTTTGACCACTGTGGCTGTATAGTAGGTGCTAAGGTCAGGTAAAGCAAACCCTCTGACTTTGTCCTTCTTCTGGAGTTCTTTACTAATTCTGGGATTTTTCCCTAGCCATGTGAAGTTCATGATCAGATTTTCCAATTCTTTGAAGAAGGATGTTAGTAATTGTGTAAGGATAGCATTAAACTTGTATAGTGCCGTGGGCAGAACTGACATCTTTACTATATTAAGTCTTCTGAACCACAAGCATGGGATATCCTTCCATTTGTGGAGGTCACTCTTGTTTTCTTATAATGCGTACTTCTCATACAAATCTTTTGTTTTTTTGATTAGGTGTAACCCTAGATACTTCAATTTGTGCTTGGCTATTGTGAAGGGTACTATCTTTTTGATCTCCTCTTCTGTGGTTTCGTCCCATGAATATAGCAGTCCATTAGATTTCTATTTGTTTATCTTTTATTCTGCCACTCTGCCATATTATCTGTCATTTTCAGTACTCTTCTTGTGGAGCTTTTGGGGTTTTCCATATATAAAATCATATCATCTGTAAATAACAATAATTTCACCTCTTCTCCCCCACCAGATGAATACTTTTGATATCTTTCCATTGACTTATGATGTTAGCTAGGCTCTCCAGCATGCTGTTAAATAGAAATGAGGGCAAGGACATTCTTGTTTGGTCCCCCTTATCAGTCTTTTAAATTATTTTAATTAATCATTTTATGGGGCAGCTTTTACAAATCTTATAACAATTCATCATTCAATTGTATTAAGCACACATGTACATATGTTGCCATCAACATTTCTAAAACATTTTATTTCTACTTGAGCCCTTGATATCAGCTCTTTACTCTATCTTGATAGATATTTTTGCTGGACAGAGGATTCTTGGGTTTGCATTGTTTTCTTTCAACTTTTGGAAGATGTTACTCCACTCTCTCCTCTTCTTCATGATGTCTGCTGATAAATGTGAACATCTTTTTATTTGGGTACCTTTACAGTGACTGCCTTTTTTCCCCTTTGCTGCTCTCATGATTTTCTCCTTTTCCTCAAAGTTGAATACTTTAACTATTATATGCCTTGGTGAATTCTTCCTTGGATTCAGTCTACCTGGTGTCCTTTCTGCTTCCTTGATGGCTGCCTGGTTCTCATTCATTAAGCTGGGGAAGTTTTCCTCTAGGAATTTCTTCACTATTTTTGTTACTGACTTCTTTGTTGTGTCTTGTTCTGATAGTCCAATTATTCTAATGCTGTGCTGTTCCTCTTCAAACCATCCATCATTGTTCTCAGGTTTTGTCCAGTTTCTTTGATGATCTTGTATGACTGTCTTTCCTGTTTGTTGAAGTCTGCCTGGTTATCCTCAAGGTCACTGATATGATTCTCAGCTTCTTCTAGTCTGTTGACAAACTCTGTTAACTAGTTATTTTCTTTTGTTACCTAGTCCCCTAACTCTTGTACTTGCCTTGGGTGCTCATCCTGTCATTCGTATTTCCCTTTGGTATGTGGGACATCTTTATCCACACCATTGTTTCATCCTTTTTCTGCAATGCTTCCTTCATATCTTATATTATTCCAAGCCGCATTCTGATGATTTCTTTCTGTGGTAGATCAACTTCTGCTTGTTGTATACATGTCACTAGATTCAGGACTTCATCTGACAATGTGTTTTGTTTCTTCTGTTTTTGCTTTGGGGTTGTTGTGGATGGTTGCTGTCTGCATGTTCTTTTGGAGGAGCTTGGAGCCATTTTCCAGGGAGTCAAAGAGTTCTAGGCTCTCTCTTTGTAAGGCTGGTAGGAATGCTTCTGTGGACTCCCTAGAGCCAACTGTGCTTGGGGGGTTGGGCTACTTCTTTATCTTACCAGGCTTTTACTCTTCTTAGGCAGTGGAATGGCTCATTTTAAACCCAGCAGAATGGTAAAGCTGACCCATCCTATCTCTAGGATTCCATACAATTTGCATAGTCCAATACCACAAAAGTGCCATGTACCCTATTTACATTATTACAAAGCTATTCAGCGAGTTACTTACTCATTGGTAAGTAACAAGCACTTCTCATTTGCATAGTTCTTGAACTGCTCACCTCGTGGTTATCAGCCCAACACATAACCCACTTCTTCAACCTAGTTTCTTCTTCGGGAGTTTGCAACTTTACAAAAGTTTGGAAATTAAACTGGAGCAAGATCCTCATGGCCTTGAAGTTTCAAAGCCTTAATATATGGAAACATTGTATCCCCATTCCTGCTTCAAAGATCATTTTACATCTGATAATAGGCCTTTATCACTGCTCCAACACTAGGCAATTGGACTCCAGCTGACAATCCTTCATTGAGAAAAAACCTAATCATCAAATAGGATATCATCTCAGCATAAGTTGCTGTCAGACGTACTTGAGCCACAAAAGCACATCCAGTTCAGGTGTTCTTTCCCCCTTGTCAAGATGAAAGAGAGCTTTCAGAAGACTATCAAGCCCATGGCTTACAAGTCAGATAGATGCAACTCTCGTATCGATGGCCATATCAAGATCAATAACGAGTGCTTTTAAGCCTTAATACAGTGATGCATACATCACCTTGAACCTTCTTGTAATTCGTTGAATTGGGTTTTGCTGTGGCTTTCTGATTAGGTAGTACATCAAACTTAATGTGACCTTAACAATCTTTTTCAATATTTCAGAATTGATTTCAAAGTCTGGTCGACCCCAGTCCAAGTGTCTTTTGTTCTTGTTTGAAACTCCACTGTTGGGTTTGAAACATCTCCCAAGGGCCCCATTTGGCAAGTCATAGAGTTGTGTGAAAACTGCTAAAAGGCATATTATGGGAAGGGACCTCCAAAAGTGACAGGCGTGACTTGGGCAGGTGTCTCGAGTCCAACTTCTGCAGCTGGTGTGTCTTTAGGAAAAGGCTGAGCTATGTCTGTATCCTCTAGAGGTCCTATTTTAAATGGGACTTCCATGGCATCTTTTTTTGACATCCTCAAAGAATATCTTTGGTAACTCTCTTCAAAGTGTTATCCTAAAGATGCTTGGCAAGAGTGGGGCACATGGTGCTGCTTGGCTGTGGCTGTGGTGTGTGTAGAGATGAAAAAGTCCATATTGAAAATAGCATGCCAAGAAAGTGCCAGCCCTGAACCAGATCCACCATCTGGAGTGAACTCCAGGAACACAAGAGGAGCCAGGTATGAATCCAAGGAAGACAGAGTCTGAAAATCATGGACAGAAGGGAAGGGGTAGGGCTTAAGGTAATTCCGGATCCAAAGAGTAAAAGTTACAGGAGCGCTGTATCCTGTTTTTGTAGCCTTAGTTAAGAACATGCTTCATACATTCCAAAATCTTTGAAAACCTTGGTACCTCTGAAGCTGTTATTCAGAAAGTCATATGAATATGAACTTTCAGGATTCACCAATGATAATTAATTCCAGATGTCATTTTCCTTTAGGGTCTGATATTAAATCAAAATTGTAAATCTCTCTTTGTCCCCTTATATATAGGCAAATGCCAAACATCATATTATTTTATCCATAATTAATATATATACATAGGAATGTGTGTATATTTACAAAAGGGCTACAAAAATTTCATAGAAAATTGAATTAAAAGAGAATGGAACTTTTTGAAGCCCCCTTGTAATATGTCATATATATGTGTATAGATACATATATACATACATGTATATACACATTTATAATTCCATTAAAAGATTCAATTATCACACCTAAAATGTTTTATAATAATCCTTAATACTATTCAATATTCAGTTGGTATTCACATTTCTCTACTAATCCCAGAATTGTTTCATATTTTGTTTGTCCTTTTCAGGGTATAAGTAATTAAGGCCATGTACTGCAGTTGGTCTCATAAGACATAATTTCTTGAGCCCTTGGTATCAGTTCCTCATTTTTCCCATCCCTCAGAATATGTTTTGAGAATGATGATGCCAACAAATGTATAAATGTTCTTGACACAATGGATGGATGGAAGGATGGATGGATTGTGATGAGTTATATAAGCCCCCAATAATTTTTTTTAAAGACTTAATTTCTTAGGTACTTTTGTTGTTGTTCTTGCTTGAGTGATTACAAGACAAAGTTTGAGGAAATACAATTTGTTTATTTCAACTGATTTTTAGCTGAAGGAATAAATAGCTGCAGGCCTCCCCTACAAGTAGGGAAAAGAATGCTTACTTCTGGTGACATGGTACCAAGAGTGCTAAAAACTGGGCTTACCTCATCTGCATGCCATTATTCTTGAAAACTTTTCCATTAGTCTTTTATACATCTAAAAGACTTCTTTAAAAATGCTACTGCATTAAATTCCTTTGTATCTCACATTCTATAAACAGGAAACCTGTTAATCCCCTGATAATAATACCTGTATTTCTTTGCCACCACAGTGTTTATAAATGATAGCCCAGGGATAGCATGAGTCATCAGAGTCAATTTAATTTAGCACAGTTTTAGTATCCAGTGCATTTACTTATATTCCAGTTCTTATAAAATGCCTATAGATTGCTAGGTGAATAGATATATGGATAGATAGTCATAACTTATCAAACTGTATGCTTTGAATTTATGAAGCTTTTATTACATGTCATTTATACTTCAAGAAGCTGTTTAACATAGACATTATAAAGATGTGGAAGTGTGAGAGATTCAAATATGCTTTTAGAGAGTACAAACAGGTCACATAGGGAGAATCAATTATCAGAATCATTTGAGGTCTCTCAATAGCAACACTGAACAATAAAATAAAATAGAAAGGTCTAAGTGAAAATAATCTCCGACCTAAATTCCATATCCATAAAGCAAGAAAACAGAATAAAGTTTTTAAATACAAGCTGTTTAGAAAGTTGAATGTCTTTATCATTCACTTTTTCTCAGGAAGCTGCCATATTTCTGTAACACCAAAACAACCGGGTAAATCAAGGAAGAGGGTCATATGAGATTTTAAATTTCCTGGGATCCAACACAGGAGAGAGGTGAAAAGAATTCTCTAGATGGGAAAGCCCAGAATGATGGCAGTGCTATATTCCAAGGAGCAAAACTCACAGTCATCAAGTGACCCTTTAGAACAAGGAAGGCCTGCTCTTGTGGGTTTCTGAGATTGTAATTCTTTACAGGATGAGAAAGTCCCACCTTTCTCCTGATAAAGAGCAAGAGCTGCAAATAAATGGAAGTTCCAGGAAAGAGGTTCCTCAAGTAACAATGAAGCCAATCTGATATATTTCGTGATGTAGAAATTAGTTTTGAGATCTGTGAGCAAGTGGGAAGCATTAGCAAAAGATACAGAGAAAAGCAAGAAGATGTTAAGAATGGACCAATTATGTATGACAACACAAAGATATAAAAGGAAAGACATAATCAAAGGACTCTATGACTGTAGTTCAGCAGTAAGTGATAGATACATCATTATGACTATAAAAACTGAACATTGTTTTTCGGCTTTTGTTTACTGTGATCTATTTCTACTAGAAGGATGAGAAGCAGCAAGAGCAGAGTGGATTGGGCATATGCAAAATTCTTTTATATCAGAATAGAAAACACACAGATAATGTATAATTAATGTATTAAGAAGCAGAATGAGTTACAGACAAGAGCTCGCAACACAGGGAATCCAGGATAGATACCCCTCAGAGTCAACAATGAGAGTGGAGATACCAGGAGGATTAGTGGAGGGTAGAGGTGGGGAAAGGGGAAATCGATCACAAGGATTAATTTATAACCCTCTCCCAGGGGGACGAATAATGGAAAAGTGGGTGAGGGATGATGTAAGATATGAAAATAATAATCTATAACTTATCAAGGGTTCATGAGGGAGGGCAGGTGGAGTGGGAGTGGGAAGAAATGGGTAGCTGATATCAGGGCTCAAGTGGGAAGAAAATACTTTGAAAATGATCATGGCGGCATATGTGCAAATGTGCTTGACACACTGGATGAATGTATGGATTGTGATAAGAGATGTAAGAGCCCCCAATAAAAGTAAGAAAAAACAAACACTGTAATTTAAAAAAGCAAGAAATAGAGTGAAGCCATGTGGTTTAAAATTATGTAAGTTAAAACTGAAAAAGGGAACAGAAGCATGCATAGAAGGGAAGGAGTAATATGTGGCACCTGGGACTCTAGTTTTAGAGTTTTAGGGCTACTAGCTGTTACCAAGGGCTCGAGTAGAAATAAAATGCTTTGAAAATGATGATGGCAACATATGTACAAATGTGCTTGACACAATAGATGAATGTATGGATTGTGATGGGATATGGAAGCATCCCCAATGAAAGTATTAATTAAAAAAAGAAGGTTGGGGTTTGGAGATTTGGGGGGGTTGTTATTGTTAAAAATAAAAATTAATTAAAATAAATTTGAAGTATTATTTCCAAGTCAAATTCTGGAAATGATATAAAAATAAACTGACTTTAACAAGATTCATCCATCATATTTTATTGAATGAATAACAAAACAAAACCCCAAAAAAGCTTCCATTGAGTTTTTGGAAACATGGAAAATTATTTTAATTTGCCCATGTTTTACATGTATGTTAATTTTCATTTTGATGAAGATGTATCCAGACTGTGAATTTTAAATGCAATTAATTTTTAATCCTAAAATCAATAGATTACAGAAAAATCTGAATGATAATAATTAGCAATTTTGATGAAAGGTAAGAAATTTTAGAGAATATTAAATATATGCTCTTATCTTATTATTAGACCCAATGTCATTAGTCCATCAACAGAATACTCATATATGGGGCAATAATAATTAACTTCAATCTTTTATAATTTGCCAACTTTCCGCTATGTAAAAAACATTATTATGTTTGTGTATGTGTTAATTTTGTTACAGAAATATATGTGTGAAAAGAATAGGACATATTTTAGTTAATAGTTTTTTACTTGAATTCTAACTTTTAAATAGTCTTAATAGCCTTGATGATATAGGGGTTACAGTTGGGCTGTGATCCACATGGTCGGCAGTTCAAAACTACCAGCAGCTCTGTGGGAGAAAGACTAGACTTTCTACTCCTATAAACAGTTACAATCTCAGAAATCCACGGGGTTTTGGTGGCAGTTAGATCTCTGGAAATACTTTATCTATGTAGCCATTAAGACAGAATGTTTTTTGACTCAACTCTTTTTTTTTTTAATTTACTATAGTTGCTCTAAAGCTTGTGTCTGGTAAATGCAAAATCTAAAACATCTTTGGGTAGGATTTTATTTACTTCTCTCCTTTTTTGGGGTGGTGGTGATTTTTCCCTCTTTGTTGCATATCTAATAATAATCATGTATGAATGTTGTTAATGATACATTGTAGTGATTTTGTTTTCTTCCTGTTGTTGTGTGCTGTGTTAGTCTGGGTAGACTAGAGAAACAAATTCAGGGAAACTCATATGTGGATAAGAAAGAGTTTTGTATAAAGAGTAATGGTATATAAAGAAAACATCCCAGCTCAGGTCAGATGGAGTCTATAAGTCCAATATTAGCCCATATGTCCTATACCAATCTAGAAATTCCTTTTCAGACTCATGCAACACATGTAATGATACTGAAGGCAGGGAGATCACAGACCAGTGGGTGGGAAGTCTTGTGGAACCAATGGTGGTGGAAGCATCTCAGTGTTGGTGTGGATCTTCATGTGGCTCTTCCAGTTCCAGGGCTCTGGCTCTATCAGCATAGGTTCATGTGGCTTCTCAGCAGGAAGACGAAGCAGAGAGAGTGTGTGTCCCACCTCCAGGGAAGAAGACCAGAGTTCCCAGAATCCTCAGAAAAAGGCCATGCCCACAAAAAGGCTTCATTGGCTATGATCTGATTGACAGGCTAGACTCCACCCCTTTACAAGTTGACAGGAGATATGTAACTGCCACATGTGTCATCTAGTTGAACCTGACTCATAGCAACCTTATAGAACGGAGTAGAAATGACCCATAGGGTTTTCAATGCCGTAATCTTTACAGGAGCTCTCGTGGCACAGTGGTTAATTTATCAGCTGTTAACCAAAAAATTGGTGACTTGAACTCACCAACCACCCAATGGAGAAAGATATGGCAGTCCACTTCTGTGAATATTTATACCCTTAGGAACCCTATGCGGCAATTCTACTCTGCCCCATCGGACCACCACGAGTCAGAACTGACTCATCAACTGTAAGTATGAGTTTTTTAGTTTTAATCTTCACAGGAACTGGTGATTTCAAACCACTGTATCTTTTCTAATAGCCAAGTATTTAATCTTTGCATCACCAGAGATCCTTGCTATCTTCCTAAAGGTACTTAATTTTGTTCTGGGATGTGTATCAATTACTGGCTGATCAACACTTGAACTTGTGTAGATCTAGTTTTATGTGTTACTGGGTGGATCTGTGGAAACTTCCTCTGCTAATGGTGTGGTTTATGTCATGAGTTTCTCTTGGTGATCATGGTCTTGACCTACCTGTTTTCCCAAATCTGATAATACCTGCATGTCTAGTTTTCCAATTTTATGCTTGTTTATCAAAAGAGGGTTCATTTTATCCCAGTCACAGCTAGAAGCAAAAGACCACGATTTGAACCAATAACTGGAAATGAAAATGTTTCTTGAAATTTTTATCTATTCACCATTCAATTTTGCTACCCTCGAATATTCATATTTGTAAAATAAAATAATAATGGAAATAAGGAGTTTAATAGATTAAGCTTGCAACACTAAATTAATCACACCATCTTGGCCATTTGTAAATCACTATAATGCTGTGAGTCTGCAGCTGAATAATTTGTTAATAAGCCTCCCCCCCACCACCACTGCCCACACAGTCCATTTTATGTTGGGCCTTTGCCGGCAGAGTAGCTTATGAAGTGGATTATAGAGTCTAGTTTAAATTTCGTGTAGTAAATAAAGTGGTAGGAAAAAAATATTTAAGAGGCTACAACCGGCTTGATGATCTACTTCCAAAAGACCCCAGTCTGGAAGCCCTATGGGGCACTTGTCTGTACATACGGAGCCACCTGGGTCCACAGTGACCCAACAGCATCTCCAACAACAAAGCAAAAGGAAAGAGGTCACACCTAGAGTTGCACAGTAGCAAATGACCTGTAACTTTTGTAGTGCAGGGTGGTTAGAGAGCTATCCAAATGATGGGGAGAAAAAAACAAATGGGTGATTTTACCCCATATTTTGAATACAAGCCTACTATGGAGATAATTGTGCATTCAGTTACAGCCCACCACAATTAGCAAATGACACTAATTTTTTGGTTTCCTAGTACATATAAAAGTTATGTTTATATTGTACCACAGCCTATTAAGTGGGTCATGGCATAATGAAAATTTTTTGAAATATTATGAGAATTACCTAAATGTTACACAAAGGACAAAATGAGCACATCCATTATTGATGTTGTTAGGTGCTACTTAGTTGGTTCTGATTCACAGTGACCTCATTTACAACAGAATGAAACATTGTCTCGTCCTGCGCCATCCTCAAAATTGTTGCTATGTTCCAGCTACTGTGGCAATACATTTCACAGAGCATCTTTTTCTTTGTTGCTGACCTTCCATCAAGCACACCGTCCTTCTCTAGGTTCTGGGCCCTCTTGCTACTTTGTTCAAAGCATAAGAGATGAATTCTCACTACCTTCACTTCCAAGGAGCATTCGTTTTGATTGTCCTGCTTCTAAGCCAGATTTGTTTGTCCTTCTGGCAGTCAAAAGCACTTTCAGTATTCCCTGCCAGCTCCGTAAGTTAAAGGCATCGATTCCTCTGTCGTCTTCCTTCTTCATCGTCACTTGCACATGCATATGAGGCAATTGAAAACACCAATGTTTGAGTCACGTGCTAGTCGGTCCTCAAAGGGATAACTTTGTTCTTTTAAACTTTAAAGACTTCTTGTGCAGCAGATTGGCCCAGTACAATGTATCTTCTGATTTCTTGACAGATGCTTCCATGAATGTTGATTGTAAATCAAAGTAAAATGGCATTCTCGGCAACTTCGATCTTCTCTGTGTTTACCTTGATGTTGTCCGTTGGTTCTATTTTGAGGATTTCTCGTCTCTGTATGTGAATGGAGTAATACATATGGAAGGTTGTAGTATTTGGTCTTTATCAGTAAGCGTCTCAAGTCCTCTTCACTTTTAGCAAAGAAAGTTGTGTCATCTGCATACTTGTACTACAGATTGTTGAAGCGCCTTCCTCCACTCCTGACACCACATTCTACTCCAGATAGTCCAGTTTTTCTGGTTATTCACTAAGCATACAGTATGAATAAATGTGGTGAAATGATACAATAGATTTTAAATCATTCTCTGATTCTATTTGAATGACTACCTCTTGGTCTGTGTACAGGTTTCATGTGTACACAATTAAATGTTCTGGAATTTCCTTTCTTCCTCAATGGACAGCTGTTACAAATCTTCAATTTTATAAGATAATGTATTATATGCAAAGCACAATAAAGTGAAACACACTAAAAGGAGATAAGTCTGCAGTTGTGCCTCTGAAAAAGGTAATAAGCAATTACTCCTCTATTTAAAATGAGACTAAGATTCAAGTAAGTTAGTTGACTGGTCTGAAGCCACATAGGTAGATTGTGATAGACCACAGAATGATAAGGTCACTAAGAACACATTTACCAGTTATATCATATGCATGGACTCTCTGGGTCTTCTGTGATAATAGGTGGAATGCAGAGCTCAATTATTCATCCAAGAGCTACAGAGCCTAAAATCTCACCATTTAGTCCCAGTTCTAGCTTCAGTCATCTAGAACCTATTAAAATGAAAATCTAATCATCTTAACCTTAATTTTCCAATTATTCTTATATTAAACATTTACACTGAGCATTTTATATGTGGAAAGTACTCATTTAAGTTTATATATATATATGCCATTTGAGATACATAATAACCCTATGTAAGGAGTACTAGAGTTATTGACATATTACATATGAATAAATTAAGAGTATAAAAATTGAATAATTTCCTTAAGTTTGCTATTTGTACCTGCCTAAAATCCTGTAAGAGAAGAGCACTGTTTGTAATACTCTCCTACAGATGAACTAATGAAAACCTAAAAACATATATTTGCCCAAGTTTCCTGAACTAATTACTAGTTAATGCTTGACTAATCCTAGAAATCATTACTCCTAACCAATTCTTCCCAAAGGAAAAAAGAAACAGAGATTACTAGTTAAAGAATGTTCAGAAGAGAGATAAGGGAAAAAATTAATGATAGCTGAGTTGAGATTGTTTAAAAACTAAAAACCAGTTTAAGGATTTCAATATTAATTTCACTCTACAAATGTTCCAGGGACTCTAATGATATTCCAGACATTATTCTGATACAGTAATATTAAGGTAAATAAAAAATTTGGTTACAAAACCAGAGGCACATTTTTAATCAAAGTGTGACGCTATTGTTTCTCAATATGTTCTCCAGCTAGCTTCTGAAAGTGGCATCACTAACCCTTCCCTGAAGAGTTCTGTGTTCTTCATTTATAATATTTCAAAACAACAGTGTTGGCATCCTCAGGAGACTCATATCATGTTCTGTTTCAATGGGAAAAGTTTGGGGAACAAAAAGAACTCTGGAAGTGCAATATCAGGGCTGCAGTGTGGATGGAATAAGGTGTCTCAGAGAAATTCTCATAGGATGGCCCTTGCTGCCGCAAAGAATGAGTCAGTATATTGTTGTAATACGGGGGAACATTCCTCAGGGCAATTTCCTAGCTTTTCCCCCTACCAATGCAGTTTCCAATTTCCTTAAAACTTCTGCCCTGTGGTCATCCTGTGTCATTTGAGAAAATCTATCAAGATTAATATTTTAGTATCAAAACAAAACAAAAAAGCAGTCACCATAACCTTCTGAGCTGACCTCTCTGCCTATTCAGCATATTCCCTTGTAAGCCACTATTGTGATTGGACCCTTTTGTGAAGGCACCCTAACAAGGTGAAGACACGTGTGTTACTAAGAGAACTGGGCCCAGGCGCAATATTCTGTACTCACCCTTATATATATTGAATTTAAAAAATAGAAAGCCCTACCTTCAAGGAGCTTCCATTATAGTTGAACAAAGAAAATGTTACTGATTATATGACGGGGTGCCACTCCCCCACAAATAAAATCACCAGAAAAAGCTCCACTGGTTTGAGCTTTCATAATACGCACATAGGCAAGCGTTGAGCAACTCGCTCTGAGTTAGGGCATCCAGTGGCGTCACCTGGGAAAGGTTCTCTCTGGTCACAATGAATTTTTTCATGAAAAGTTTTGCATGAACCGCCTTTTCTTGTAATGGTCGATTTAAGAGAGCAATATGTGGCTGTGAAATTTTATTTCCTGCTCAGAAAAAAATGCCACAGAAACTGTTGTGATGTTGAACACAGCTTATAACGACCGCACTATGGGAAAAATTCAAGTGTACAAGTGGTTTTCTCATTTCAAAAAAGGTGAAATGTCAACTGATGACAAATCTTGTTCTGGTAAAATGTTAATTGATGACAAACCTCATCAATTTCCCGAACAGATGAAAATGCTGACTCATGGTGTATTTGGAGTACATTCCACCAGGTCAGACTGTTAATCAAGCTTTCTATTTAGGGGTTCTGAAAAGATCATAACAGAGTGCGACAAAAAGGCCTGATTTGTGGCAGACAGGGAACTGGCTTTGCCACCACAGCAGTGCACCTGCTCAAGCAGCCATCTCAATGCTCCAGATTTTGGCCAAAAGCAGCATGGCTCTCTTGCCCCACACACTTTACTCATCTGACCTCTCTCCATGAGACTTCCTTTTGTTTTTGTGATTGAAGAGAAACATGAAAGGACAGTGATTTGACTGCATAGAAGAGGTGAAGAAAAAAAAATGAGGGAGGTGCTGTCAGCCAGCCAAACAGAAGCGTTTGAAAAAAATCTTTCCAAGAATAGAATTGCAGATTTGACAAATGTATGAAGTATAATGGAGAATATTTTGAAGGTGATAACATTGCTTTGTTTAAAAAAATTAAATACATAGCTTTGGGGGAAAAATCCATTTGAGGGGAGGAGTGCCCCCTCATACAGGGGAATCCTATTAAAATGAGGTGCCACAATATAATACAGTATTGACAGCGAATTCAGCTAGACAATTTCTTTCTTTTTTTCAAATCCACTCCTGCTTCAGTAATTCACACCGTTCTTCTAGAAGTCAGCCCAATGGTAGTAAAATGAAAGTAGCTTGAAATTCTTCCAAACACATCGTCAGACTTGTTGTTGGTGTAAATTACGGAAGATGAAGGAAAGAGACTAGTTCCGCAAACAAGAGATGATCAGATGGCAGTAAGTAAAACTTGAAAATCATGGAGACTTTTTAGCACATATCAGAGCCCAGGAAATCTTTGAAAAAGTTGCTCTGCCTTGAACAACAGAAGGGTAATAAGTGTCAATAAAATCTTCTAAGAGACTACTCTTTCAAAGAACTCTTTTGAATTATCCAAGGTCCTCGCTGCTCAAAAGTGGAATCCGGATGACTCGAGCAGGTGGAGCCCCGGGTGGGGAAGAAGCGCGCTGGATCCGCGATAGCCTGCGCAGGCTTCCTTCTCCAGCATCGCTCGAGCAGAGGTCCAGCTTACTCGTTCCTACTTGGATTTGCTTTGCCAAAGCCAAGCAGAGACCAGGCCTCTGCTTACTCAAGACAGTTAACAAGGTATGAAACCTTAGATCGGGGTAGAAAAACCTTTGCTTTGATTCCTTACCCAGGGTTGCAGGGAGCGGCCGTTCCCACACTGAGGGAACCAACTCTCTTTTATCAGCAGTTGTCAATCACACGCAGCAGGCACTAACCTCCATGAAAAGCTGTTTATTTTCTTCTCTCTCTTGCTAACTCCATCCATACCCATTCTACTGGACCTGCCCTGGGCCAACTGAATCCTCAGTCATCTCACTGTTGTGTTGTTAGGAGCTGTTGAGTCTGTTCAGCCCCACAGCCACGTTCTGCACAACAGAACTGAACACTGCCCAGTCCTGTGCCAGCCTCCCAGTTGAGCCAGGTGATGCAGCCACACTGTCAATTCATCTCATTGAGGGCCTTCCTCTTCTTTGATGCCCCTCTACTTTACCAAACATAATGTCCTTCTCCAGGAACTGGTCTCCCCCATCGATATGTTCCAAAGTTCTCAAGACGATGTTTCCATCGTCCTTGCCTCGAAGGAACACTCTTGGCCGCCGTATTCAACACTACTTCTTCCTAAATGCTCACGACGGTGTTTCCTTCTTCCCAGACAATGCCTCCGCTTACCTGAGACAGCTCGAGGTTCCAGGTGGTTTTATTCCTTTAACCTAGGATTCTATTTGCCTTCAAAAGCAAACCTCATCCCAGTTACTGACCAATTGAGGGGAATGAATTTATCGAGGTAATTCTACTGGAAAGGCGGAGGTGGTGGAGGTGAGGAGATGTGATCAGAAGAGCGCTCGGCAAGCAGCCGCAGGGAAGAGAAGAGACTCCAGAAAGGGAAATCAAGGTCACTGATGGCAAATCTCTTAGTTCTAGGTTTACACTAGGTTTTCACTTGGCAACAGGAGTCTCTCACAAAACAGAACCTGAAGAGATTCCTGCTGGCAAAACATATGGATCAAGAATGGAAACTTGAGGTCAAGATGGAGGCAGGTATGGGGGACGCTGCATTGTGCTCCCCAGATTCCTCTTCAGGAATGAAGGACCTACAAGTAGGAGAGCTCTGCCCTTTAGCTCCCTTTAGAGAATTGTGGCAGCTCAGGAAGGAAACTGCGTTGATGAAGGCCACATTGTTCCAAGGAGACCCCGTCTACTGGTGGATAATATGGCAGTATAAAAACCCAGCTCTGGACACCCCCGCTGATCCATTCGGCTCTCATTTAACCCTGTAGGATGGTCGGGGGCCTTTGTAAGGGCGTTATTGCAGCCCAATTTCTCCTTCCACTCAACCCTGCTTCCTTCCCCCTTTACACGAGGGTTGATTTCAATAGCCTTCCGTATTAAATCTTCTCATGTCAATCTCCAGCTCAGATTTTACCCTTTGTGAACTTAAATTGCAGCTGCAAGCCTAGGAAACTTCTACTCCCCAGGTGAAGCTAAGGTCATGTGAAGTTATTAAAGAGATAAGAGGATGTCTTCAGCTTCCTAACACGGCTGCTTTCTAGACCGTTTACTCTGCAGTGGGGAAATTTAACTCAATGACAAAGACAATACAAATGGACTTTGTCTCTGACCGAGAGTCGTTGTCTCCAAGGGCAGTCCTGGGAATTTAGTTTCTTGGAAATTAAACAACAAGAAAAGAGCTGTCCATTTCATTCAACAAATATTCAATGAACAAGTACTTATCAAACACTGAAGTATTTGTTGTCACCACCATCATCAAAATTATCATTGCTTTTGTTGTTGTTAAGTGCTGTTTTAGGTCAGGTTGACTAAAGAAACCGATTAAAGCACACTCATATATGTGTAAGAGCGAGCTTTATATCAAGAAGTAATTATATCTCAAGAAAACATCCCAGCACAGTCCAGATCAAGCCCATAAGTCCAATGCTACTCCATAGGTCCAATACTAGTCCATAAATCCCTCTTCGGACTCTCACACCCACATGCATTGATGCAGAACACCGGAAGATCACAGGCCGGTGGGTGCAAAGTCATAGATCCAATGGTGGTGGAGGCACCTCTGGGGCTCTAGCTCAAAGTGGCTCATCAACAGGAAGGTAAAGCAGAGAGAGGGGAGGTCCCCAGGACCCTCCTATGAGAAGGCCACACCCACAAGAAGACATCATCATGTTGTGACTCGATTGACAGGCTAGACTCCACCCCTTCCTTCAAGTAGACACAAAGTCATGTAACTACCACAGGTACCATCAGTTCAGTTCTGCCTCACAGAGACCCTATGTACAACAGACCAAAGCTCTACCTGGTCCTGTGCCATCTTCATAATCATTGCTATATTAAAACCTTTGTTAAAGCCACTGTGTCAGTCCAGCTCATTGATGGTCTTCCTCGCTTAAGCAGTTCCTCCACTGTACCAAGCATGATTTCCTCCTCCCGAAACTGTTCCCTCTGGGCAACACATATAAGACAAAGTTTCATCATCTTCCCTTCTATGGACCATTCTGTCTATACATCTTATAGTACAGATTTGTTTCTATTAGTTAATATTCAAGTGGTGTCTTCAGAGCTGGTATTTCAGGAAGTAGGAAACAAATACTATTCTTCTTCATGCTCCCCTTATGGTTTTATCACAGAACAACCAGGAGATCCCATCTTCATATTTCCAGATAGGAGTATACTTAGTGTTCAAGCTATTGGGCTGTAGATTTGACATTCCAATGATCTTTGTTCTTGCTGTTGTGTAACATTAAGTCTGTTCCAACTCACTGTAATCCTGTGGGATGGAGTAGAACTATTCCCTGCGGTTTCCTAGCCTGAAATCCTTATGGATGCAGACTGCCATCTTTCAACCATCGTTCAAACCAAGTCTTTAACTACTGTGCCACAAGTCATAGTAATCATGTATGTTTTTTTCTCTAAATATGGAAGAACCAGGCTTCTGAAACGAAGTCAGATAATCTTGTTTAGTTTGCGTCCAGTGGCCCAACCAAAGATAGACAGCCTGCTTTTGATGAAGATGTTCACTGGGTGAGATTGACAATGGGATTTCTGCAAGCACATCTGATAGTTAAAAGTCTATCACCCAGAGGAGCTGATACCAAGGGCCCAAGTAGAAAGAAACCGCTTTGAAAATGATGGTGGCAAGATATGCACAAACGTGATTGATATGATTGATGTATGGATTGTTATGAGCTGTAAGAACCCCCAATAAAATGATTTTTTAAAGTCTATCACCCTAAGCACAAGTTGAATCATTATCATTTATTTACACACCACTTTCCATCACCCTCACTGACAACGCTTCGAATGCCTGTGAGTCCTTTATGAAGGTTTTCTTTAATGGTTGACATTCCAGTCAGTCAAGCATATTAGCGTTCTTGACCAATGTCTTCCTACACGTGAGGAATGGCTAATTATGTTCTGATCTCTGTAAGATTTAAGTGCTTGTACCACCACTTCATGCCCACAATCATACCTTCTGCTTCTTGCCTTTAAATTACATTCTTTAAATAAATACATAAATTGCATTCTTATTCCTTCAGCAAATAATCTTGTAAGTGATGTGACGGATGCAATGTGGTGGTGACCATAGGACCATTGCAAGATACACACTAGTCCAGAAATTCCCTGAAAGCACAAACCAATCATTGGTTGATTGGCCCCTAGCCACCCTCCCAAAAATGCTTGAAGACTTGAATAATAACATGGCTAACTCCGACTCCAGCACTTTTCTAATTCTCGGCTTAGGTTCATCCTATGTCTTACCTTGGTCAGTCACCCAACATGTTCTCAACTCTTTCATTGGCCCTATGCCTGGTCTACTTTTGAGGAAGCAAAGCGTGGTGACCTGACCAATTCAAAAGTCCTGATTCTTATCTCTTTGGCCTTTTTCACGTTTAATTCGCTCCCTATGGATTCCAAATAGGCTCAGAAAGAAATCAGGCTGCCAAAGTTCTTGTGAAAATATTGCCTTTGAGACTTTTCTGAGGACTTTCAGATTTTTCTGAGGAGCAATGTGATCAAAACCAGCCCTCCAATGTAGACAGAAAGGACACTGAAAACGTCATCATTGCACTTCAGATGTGCTGGTTTAGCAGATCTAGACTTGGACACCTGCGTTTCAAATGTACCTCGGACACTATTTTAAGAATCTGCTACTAACTGAAGACTGTGAGAATCTGTGCATAATTCACGGCATCACCAGCAACGGCAGCACCTGTTGCCTCATATGATCCACAAAGAACTGGAAAAGAGAGCATTTTATAAGGTGTTGAATATAAAGTTTCTATTCTTCCTGAGTGTGTGTGAATCATATGTCTATATATAGATGTGTGTGTGCATGCACATAATCATGGCATCTTCCCTGTTGACTCAAAATTATTTTACTTCAACTTTTTATTTCTAAGAAGTCACTGTTCTCTCCTATTCGTGTATGCCTGAGTCACCCCCGCCCCCGCCCCTTGCTCCCAGTAAGATAACAGATTTACACAACTAAAGTACAGGGTATTTGTAGAAACAAGCTGCTACCCTATTGATGGAAATCAAAACTTCCATATTGTATTTCAGAGCAAAGCCCCTCATTTAACGACTGCTGATAGGGTAGCATGGAACACATATATCTTTAATCATGGGTGTTGAAAACTTAATTGTGATTCAGTATCCTTTTAAATTTTTTCTAGGATACACTGCAGTTTTATTCAGGTCACTGGTAATATCAGGATAGATAGGTAGGTAGATAGATAGATAGATAGATAGATAGATAGATAGAAAACTCAGACAGGCTTAATTTACATATTTGGCTATTTTCTCTTTAGTCACTCTAAAAATTTGATTTGGTAAGCTCCCTGTACTTAAAATAAAATGTCATTTATTTTTATATCTCAATTAATGTTACTCCAGTGACCCTAAAGAACTGCTCCATAGGGCTTCTGAGGCCGTACATCTTTACAGGAGCAGACAACTTTATTTTTCTCTTGCAAAGCAACTGGTGGATTTGAACCACTGACCTTGTGGTTAGCAGTCCAATGCTTACCCTAAGTGCCACCAAGAGCACCCAGTGCCTCTCCATCCAGCTACATGGCTAAATAGTGGGGGAAATGGCAATCCAACAGACTACTCGGGATATAATGATAAGTGGCAATATTGTAACAGGAAAATTAAATTGAACATGAAAGAAGGGTTGAATTTAAATAATCCATAGGCAGGAAATTTTCATAGCTATAAGAGTCTTAAGATGTCCTGCTAGTCTCTGCGATCATTAATTCCACCACAAAGCCTAAATCATGAACCAAGACTAGGTATGAACCCATTTTACAGATGACAACACAATCAGTAACAATCGAGTCTCTATCCCACTCTCATCCTGGTGAAATCAGACCCACTAGGTTATATAGATGAACTAACTATAGGATAAAGAACAGACTTGAAATCTGAGAACTCTTACTGTCTGTTAAACCATGAATGTCATGCTAATTTCCTCATTATTCCTTCCCAGGAAATAAAATTCCAAAGAAATGCCCGAGAACTGGAAATGAATATGTAATTATATATTACTAATACAATTGTATACTATGATTCATACTTGTAGTTCAGTCCATTTTTGATACTTATAAGTGATCAATGATTATTTCTGATATTTTCCAGAGTTTTATGTACAAAAATGATGTGGTTGAAATTTTTTTCTCTCTCTCTCCTTACCTTTATTTCTTTTTTACCATTTCTTTCCTTTTGGGGGCTGGGGGGAGGACTTATGTGATTTTTCTAATTAAGTTCCAGTTGCTAATTCTATAGCAGTATAACAATTATTACAAAGCCAAAAACTTGGTCCCAAAGCAAACAGGGTTTGCTATGCTCAGAGCTGTCTGTTCTTTTGGCATTATCTGACTACAGCTGAAGAGACATCATGTCTACTAGCGTCTGGTCGGTAGCTGACTGCCAGACTATAAAGTTGTCTGAAGGTCCGGAGATCAGAGTCAATGGAAAATTCTCATTTTTTACTTTTTTTTTATAAATGTAATACTTGAAAGAAGTCAGTTGCTTAGGGGACGTGTTTTGTTAAGTGTATATACAGAATAAATTGGGAGAGACACTATGAGAAGGTTTACGCGTCTCTGTGTAAGGACATTATTGCTTTAATAAGCAAATATAACTTTAGAGACCTTCATGACAATAATGATATTTGCTTTTCATAAACCAAGTTCTTCTTACTCAAGGCAAGAACAACAACAACAGAATGGTGAAGAAAATAAATCTGATTGCATGTGCACGTGACTAAACACAAATACACACTCCCTTCCTTCATCTTTCTTTTTCTTCCCTCTTTTCTCATTTTTTCTTCTTTTCAAGTATTAAATTTATTCGGCAAGCCACTCAGCATTAGTTGTCTCAGTCACATGTCAGGGGCTTTTACCTCCAGAGTATCTATGTCAATTCCCCCTGGTATTTCTTAACTTTTATTGTAAATTGTCACTGGATGCCATTTGGTTCATAAAAGCCCGTGACTACGTCTTTGTAGAAGAAATTACCATTTATCAAATAAAAGCTTTTCATTTAAAGAACCATTTTTACATTTTACCTTGAATTCTCCATTAAGGCTGCATGAACGCGTTTCCTCTTTTCTTTATTTAACCATTGTGATTGAGGCATATTGACTCACAGGAAGTATAAACATGTAACCACTTTATTTTACAATAACTACGATCAGCTGAGCTGAATAGCTTCTCAACAATATTTCGGTCTAATCTTGTAACTTTCCATTTCTATTAGGTTATGGGGACTCTACAATCAAACTACTGAACCCTCCTCACTTCCCCAAACACCGGCTAGAGTTGTGGCTGGCATGATTTGAAAGGGTCCATGAAAGTGGGGAGCTGGGGTGAGTCATTGAAACACCTTTTGTGTTTTCTTGTTCCTCCCCTCATCCCTATGTCTGTCCTGCAGCTGTTAAAAGGGCTATTACACCCCGACCTATATTTCTGTGTGACTTACTCCTCTTCAAGCCAAGCTGGCACTCCTGGGGCTATGCTAACCACAAGGTGGGCAATTGAAACCTCCAGTCGCTCTGAGGGAGGAAGATGAGGCTGTCTACTCCCATAAACAGTTACAGCCTCAGAAACCAACAGGGGCAGTTCTACCCTGTCCGATATGGTCACTATGAGTTGGCATCAACTCCATGGCAGGGAGCCTGGTTTGGGGTTTTAAACAAAGTCATCACAGTCTATAGCAATTGGAAGCTCCCAGTCTCCTCCACGATCATCAGTCCCAACTATTGGCAAATCTAAAGGACCTAACATCGATCAGATATCCTGAATTCTCAGGAACTCAAAGGGAAGGCCTCACAGGAGTCTCTTGTCCCCTCTCCATTTGGCTCAGTATGGGATTGAAGTCTTTGTGCTCATGGTTGCTGGTCCTTTTACAATGTTTTTGTCCTTGTGTTTGTGCACACAGAAGGCCATAGTTGGCTTAATGTGCGCCTGAGGGCATGGGAGGGGATGGCATGGGAAGGGGGGAGTCAACACCAATGGGGACCAGAAGGAAGAAAAGGTTCCAATGGTGAGTGCATGATTGAACTGTATGATGCTTTTATCGCAGCTCAATAAGACTATTTCAATAAATAAAGGTAAGACATGCAGACAAACGTTAATAAAGTTCCCGTGTTGATGAAAAAAAATCAAGATTTCTGGATGTGCAACTAGAGATCAAAATATGTCTCTCTTTCAAGAAACCAAACAAACAAAAAACAAACTACCAACCAAACACCTCTCACACATAAATACTTATTTGGGGCTTCCTGTCTTTGCCCGTGAAAAAGAGGGGAACTGCTAATTAACCCCTGCCTTGACATACACTGGGTTTTCTTAAAAGTAAACGTAGTACTTTTGTCTTATTGTTATTCTTTTTGTTGGGGGGAGGCTGGAGTATAAATTGTGTTGAAGTGATATTTTTCAGGATGTCTTGTGGGAGATAGCTACCACACAGCAGACGGTCTCAATTCGAATAAGAGTTGTGGGCTCCAGACCTACGTCCAGGAAAATTTGATTTGCTATAAAACCTTCATGCTCACGTTAATTTCTGCCTTATTTTGTGTTAGTTTTACTTTTAATAAATGTCCTCATGTAAACTCAAATGCATCTGAGAGCTGGGCACCATCTGGTCTCTTCACTGCCCTTCACTATCACACCCATGTCTTCAATGTTCTCTTCATGAGGTTGGGCACCAAGCAGTGTCTTGTCATAGGAACAAACTATTCTTAGACTGGGGCTAGAATTAAGTGCGAGCCCAAAATCCATTCGTATATCTAAGTTTTATATATGTCTCTGGTTCACTTTAGAGATATTGTTTTCATTTCTGTTAGAGGACATTATCCATCATGCCCCTCAGGTATAAGGTAAGTCTAGTGATTATGTCATTCATTTAGCCAGTGGAATAGGATTTGAATCGACTTTGAGGAAAGGAGATTATAAAAGTAAAGGCTGGCTACAAACCACCGTATGTGAATTGTTGACTTGTACAAGTTAAACTCTTAAGTGCCTGGACGCTATTTACACACGGGGCTGTCAATGGATGGTCTGTCAGAAGTAGAGCTCCAGGGCTACTTGATACACTTTTTTTTTCTTTTCAGTACTTTCAATGCTTTCCTCATGTGAGTCATCTTTGCTTTTTCTTTGCCTGTTTGGAATTCTTTGATTGGTTTCCAGATATGGAGAATTTTCTATTCTGATATGCTGGATGGTTTTGCATTCCTTTAAGTAGTCTCGAACCTTGGGCTGGGTTCTGGCAGAGTTCCTCAGAAACCATCGGATTATTCTGCAGCTCATTTTCAGGCATCATTAGGCAGGAGAGAACAGCCTAGAGCCTCAGTAGCTAATCACAAGCAAGGCTGATTTTGCCCAATGGGAGAAACAGGCATTTGTTTCAGCTGAGGTGGAACGTTGGTGCTACTGGCATCTAGCCAGAGGAAGCTAGAGATGCTTCTGAACACCGTATGAAGCACAAGACAGCCCAACGACAAAGAACTATCTGGCTCAAGATGTCGAGAGTTCCAAGGTTGAGAAGCCCTGGTCTTGGGCTATATCGGCTCCACTATGAGATAACACCCTTTAAGTGTTCAGCCTCACTCCCCATCTTTCAAAAGGTCTTTTCACTTTGCATTTTTTTTGAAAAGATGAGCTATTCTTCTAAGTCCTGTAATATGTCTAGGGAATGCTCCCCTACCGCTTTCTCAGGTAATTTCCTCAAACAACTTCCTGCCATCGAGACATTTCTGACTCACAGAAAGCTTCTATAAATTTTCAGAGGCTGTAAATCTCTACGTGGGACAATAGTCTCATCTTTCCTCCCAAGGAGCAGAACAGCTGACCTAGCCAGTCAGCAGTTCAAGACTTACCCAAGTCGCCACCAGAGTGGTTTAATTTCCTCACACATAGGTGTTTATTGGTTCTCCAGGGAAGAGGGAGAGGTCTCCACCTCTGCAGGTTCCCAGGCCTCTGTCTCCATGGAGAGGAGCCCTGGAAGTGTAGCAGTGGCAGCGCTGGGTTGAAAACCTCAAGGACAGGAGTTGGAAACTACATCAGCCTCTCAGAGGGAGAAAGCTGTGACCTTCTACACCCTTAAAGAGTTACAGTCTCAGAAAGACTCGGACAGTTCCTGCCTGTCATACACAATCATCACCTTGAGGGCAGTGAGTTTGTTTTTCTTCTGCTTTGTGTTTTGGTCTCTGTGAAGCTCTCTCATCTCTAAAAACCGTGACCTGTGAATTCTAGCCACCTGGGCTCTCTGAATTCTCAACTCTGCCTACTGAGCTCAGGGTGACCACCATGCTTTGTGTGTGATTTTCTCTTGTGGCTTGAACATTAAAAACAAAATCCCTCATTAGACTTGGAGTCAATCATAGTTTCTAGAATCCGTGTAGGTCAAAATAGAACTGCCCCTGGAGGTTTCTTAGACTAAATTTTTATGGGAGTAGAAAATCTTATCTTCATACCACCTCTGAGCATTGTTTGTTGTTTTTGTTGTTGTTAGATGCATTGGAGTCAATTCTGACTCATAGAGACCCTTTGAACAACAGAACGAAACACCGTCTGGTCCATGCCGTCCTCACAACTGCTGTCATAGCCAACCATCGTCGCAGTGACCGTGTCAATGCATCTAGTCAAGCTCCTTCCTCTTTTTTTGCTGCCCCTTGACGTTACCAATCACGTTGTCCTTTTCCAGAGACTGGTCTCTCCTAATAATACGTCCAAAGCATGTGCAAAGGAGTCTTGCCATCAGAATTTAAGAATTCCATGAAAAGACAACAAACCAAACTCACTGACACCGAGTTGATGTGGATGCACAGTGACCCTGTAGGACAGGGTAGAACTGCTGGGTTAGTTTCTGAGACTGTCACTGTTACAGGCGTAGAAAGCCTCATCTTTCTCCCACAGAGCTGGCTGCTGGTTTTGAACGGCTGCCCTTGAAGATTGCAGCCCAATACATAACCATTATGCCACCAGGGATTCCCCTCCCCGCCCCGCCGAGCTACAGTAAAACTTCAAAAATCTTATTAAAAAGCACATTAGAAATTCAGATCCAAGCCCCTGCCCCCTTTGGGATCTGGAATCTGGAATATTTGGGATGATACTTGGGAATGTGTATTTAGCAAGTTCCCCTGGTAAATTTGGATACAGGGAGTTCTTAGACCTAACAATGAGAATCACTGGTCTAAAAGAGAAAAGCGAGAGAGTATAAGCTGTAGAAGCTGTATAGGGGATGGCTGGTCTGCTAGAGTATATCTACATGGTAACTTTTGCAGGGCTCGACGCTTGCTCTGCTTCCAGGCCCAGCTCTAGCCTTTGGGTCATGATGTGTTATGCCCACCTGGAAAAAACATAATGACACCCTGATTTTTTAAGTTTTATTAGTATATAATCGACATGTCGTACAATTCAATACTTCAGTCACATCAAGAAGAGTTGTACAATCATCATCGCGATCAGTTTTAGGACATTTTCTTTATTCTTGTTCTCAGTCTTAATAACTCCCCCTTCCCCCACTCCCACCCCCACTTCCCCTGCCATACCCTCAAGGAACCGTTAATGTGGTTACTGTCTCTGAATTTACCTATCCTGGAGTTCATACCCAGAAAACGTTAAAAAAACAACTAACAACAATAACATCTGCATTTCTCATCACAAATCAATGTGTTGACACAGTTTAGATTTCCATTTCTATGACTTTGGTCACTAGTAGTTCCTCCTGAAGAGCAGGTTTTTTCTTGTGGTGCAGACGAAATAGTTTTCTGAGCCTGGATAGGAAGACAGACTCCATTAAAATTAAGCTTTCGTACAAAGCTGATCAATCTCTCACACTAACATGGCCAGAAGAATGTTGACAACAGTCACTTCCTGTGTAAACCATCTGCTCTTCTGCTTGTAGTGTCTACCCTACTCAGTGCTCCATCCCTGCCCAGCCTTTATCCCAATTGCCCAGGGCCACCCACACAGACTCCCCTCCTCTGGGGAGCCCCTCCTATTGATTGAATCCCTGTTCCCTCCCACCCCCTCATCTTTTAAACCCTTCATTTCCTTTCTTTCTTTTCAAATCACTTACTGAGGGCTCTTACAGGTCTTATGACATTCCACCCTTCTCTTTTCAGTGCCAATCTGAACTCCTCCCTTCCACTCTCCAGCTCTCGGTCTGTATTGTCAATCATTCCATTCTGTCTGTTTTGCTTCCCTGATGCCCCTTATGGAGCTATAAGACGTTTCCAGTTCCTGTTAGTCAAGGAACTCTTGATGTGACAAAAGACCCCTTTCTCTTATCTTGCTTTGAGCCTGACTACAGAGGAGGTTTGGTTAAGTGCCATGTCCCAGGAAGGGAATATGGGATGGCGAAATCCATCCTATGGTACAGGGTTAAGGCCAGACCCTTTGCTGTGATCAAACACTACACTGAATGCCACCCTGTTTGTACCTTGGCAGCCAGCTGACTCTCCTGAATGACACCCTTGTGAATTGTCTGAACCACATACTTTGGCATTCACATTGCTTCACCATTCAAGGGAAAGAACAGAGGGAAAGCTCAATTAGATCCCAACAATCTGCCTTCCCAGGCAGTCCTGGGCTCTGACACTGGCTGTGACTAACAGGTTGTCATTTGTACCCTTAACAGCTTCGTTCTTTAATGGCCTATTGTTTAGCCTTTCTAATGCCAATTTCGGTTGCTGCCACCACTTCTCAGGGCCCAACTACTGAGAGAACCTGTCTGATTTTTGAGTTGAGTCTTCCCTTGTCACTGCTGGAGAGTCTTCATGAAACCCTTTGATCATCTTACCGGCTGCCTTCGAACCTACTAGGGTGGTCAGAGTCCTCCACCTCCTTCAATGACCTCATCGCCCTCTGCTTTCCAACACAACTACAGAGTCCCAAGACACCGTACTCATTCCTGCCTAAAGCACCTTCTCTACCCTCTCCCAAAGCTACGTGGTTTTCTTTAATGCCTATACTCACTGGATAGTGGGAAATGTTTAAAAATCTCACCTGTTAACTAAAGGTTAGAAGTTCAAGTCCACTCTGAGGCATCTGATATATATATATATATATATATATATATATATATATATATATATATATCCATTGAAAACCCTATGGAGCACATTTCTATTCTGATACTCTACACGCATGGGGTCAACATAAGCTGCAGTTGACTTGATGTCAACTTGTTGGTTTGGTTCAGCCTAATCCAGTATCAAAGGTGTATCAACAGCACAGTGGAGCACAAGTTGGACGAGAAAGGTAGATTTATTATAGAACAAGATCGTTGGTTGCCTTTGAAGAATAGTTGAAGTCCTAGAGATTCTTGGAGGGCAAATCAGATATTGGTTGGGGTTAAGGGAGTACATAAATGGCAGTAAATTCAGTTCAACTTCCAAAGAAAAAAGAGAGTAGCTTCAGATTTTAAAAAATGGACCGAGAAAAAAATGCATATGGTTGGATCAAGTTTGTTGGTTGTTATGGACCATCGAGTTGTCTCCACCTCAACACTCTGAGGATGGCCTGGTCCTTTGCCATCCTCCTAACGGTTATGCATGTGCCCGTTGTTGCAGCCATGGTAGAAGTCTGTCTCCTGGAGGGTCTTTACCACTGACCCTCTGCTTTGTCAAGCATCATGTCTTTTCCCAAGGACTGATCTCTCCTGATACTATGTCCAATGTACGTGAGATGAAGTCTTGCCATCCTGGCTTCTAAGGAGCATTCTGACTGTACTTCTTTCAATACAAATGTGTTTGTTTTTTGGGCCGGCTATGGTATTTCACTATTCTTCGTCCACACTGTAATTCAAGTGCATCAATTCTTTGGCTGTCTTCATATTCATTTTCCAGCTTTTGCATGCATATAAGGCAATTGAAAATACCATGGCTTGGGTTAGGAGCACCCTCTCTTCAAAATGACATCCTGGAACAAGTCTTAGGTCAAAGGAAATTCAGTGATGTGGTTATGTTCTAGGGTTGACATTGAAAGCCTAAGAGGTGGATTTGCATAGAACAATGGTTCCAAATGGAATGACTGGAATTGTCTGGAGACATTTTTGGGTTATCACAATTCAGGATCACTGGTAACTAGTGAATAGGGACCACGGGTGTTATTAGATATCTGAAAATGCACAGGAAAGTTTCCTCTCAAACAGCCAAGAATTATTCTGCCTGAAATGTTAACCATGCCAAAGTTGATAAATGGTCCAGAAAGAGGCAAAATGGAATGCTAGCACAAAACAGACAGCCATTAAAGCTAGTTCAAGTACAATCTGGAGGAGAGAACAATGGTACTGACAGTTCTGGAGGGGGACACAGGAGAGGAGGAGATGGGGGAAAGGAAGGGGGGTACCAACAACTCCACGGTCAAGGGAAGAATAGTGATCTAAAATTGATGGCAAGGAGGGCATAGGATGGTTGGCAGGGCTAGATCGGGGCAGTGTAGCTGAGAGGAATTATAAAAACCAAAATGAAGGCAGAACATGAAAGTGGGGCAGGAGGAAAGTAAAAGGAAATAGGGGAAAGAACTGGAAGGCAAAGGACATTTATGGAGGTCTAAATGCAGGTATGTATCCATGTAAATACATTTACATACAATCAGGGGAATAGATCTATGTACATATATTCATCTGTTAAGTATTATGGCAGCAGATGGACATTGGGCCTCCAAAAGACTCCCTCCATGCAAGAACACTTTGTTCTGCTAATACTCTATGATGCTCACCTTCCCTGACAGGATAGCTAAAGACAAAATGGGTACACAAGAAAATGTGGTGAAGAAAGCAGATGGTACCTGAATATCAAAAGATATAGTGTCTGAGATCCTAAAGGCTTGAAGATAAACAAGCAGCCATCAAGCTGAGAAACAACAAAACCCACATGGAAAAAGCACACCAGCCTGTGTGATCATGAGGAGGCAATGGGATCAGGCATCAAAGACACAAAACATAACAAAACAAAATCCTATCAATGGGACTGAGGGGGAAGGCCGAGTAGAGACCCAAAACCCACCAGTAGTCAATTAGGCACTCACTGTCAGAAGGGCCACGAGGAAGAGACAAGCCAGCACAGCACCAATGAAACACACAACCTTCCTCTAGTTCTTTAATGCTTCGCCTCCACCACCACCTCTCTCATGACCCCAATTTTATCTTACAAATCTGGCTAGACCAGAGCATGTATACATGTATACTGGTACAGAGAAGAGCTGGCAACATAGGGAATCCAGGATGGATAAACCCCTCAGGGCCAATAAGGGGAGCAGCAACACTAGGAGGGGAAGGGAAGGGAGGGAGTAAAGGGGAACTGATCACAATAATCGACGAATGGCCCCCCCTCAGGGGGATAGACAGCAGAAAAGTGGGCGAAGGGAGACAGCGATCTGTGTAAGACATGAAAAAAAGAAGAATTTATAAATTAACAAGGGGACATGGGGGAGGGAGGGAAAAATAAGCTAATACCAAGGGCTTAAGTAGAAAGAAAATGTTTTGAAAAAGATGATGACAACATATGTACAGATGTGTTTGACACAATGGATATATGTATGGATTGTGATAAGAGCTCTAAGAGCCCCCAATAAAAAAAATTAATTTTTAAAAAGCTAGTTCAAGTAAAAACTGACGGTGTTGGTAAGGATAAGGGTGTTTCCTAGAACTCAGGCTTCTTAGGCACTAGAGAACCATTTGAAACCCATTCTCTCTGTATCTCTCACTCGCTGCTCAGTCTTCCTTTCTGCTCTTCTTCCCCACCTGCTTCACCCACTCTCTCTCTCTGCTCTCCCAGCCCATGATCTAGTCCAACCCTAAGGCCACAGCTGATTGTTTTCATCAAGACCGCATATAGTCATTACTTGTAATCTGTGTATGTATCTAATGTCTCAAAAAGAGAACCTAGCCAATGGATTACCTAGCTTTGAATGAGATTTTAACCAAGCATGATGGGAAGGCAAGTTCACGTCCCTTTGTCCACTCAGACAAAGGAGGAGAATTTCTTCCTAGGGGATGCAAGTAAAAGCACATCTGAAGCAGAGGGGAGATACGTCTAAGGAATCCAAGCTGTGTAACCCCAAATCTTGGGAAAATGGATGGCCAGGCATCTGCCAAGAGTAGGGTCTCTGAAAAGAGCTTGTCAAACAACGGAGTTAATAGACGTGACTCTGGGACATTAGATAAGGAACTGACCAGGAGGCAAATAATTGTCAAATGGCATAAAGGACTCCCCTGTAGCTCAGGAGGGGTCTGCACAAACGTGATAATTCAAAGAAGAGAGGAGTAGCTTGGGTGGGGGAGGGGGGATGGACACCACACCATAGGGGGCCCTACAGGTCACAACCCCTAGAAGACCTTTGATGCTGATGTTATTCTATTTTGATCTCCTAAGAAAATTGTTTGAAATTTTGATGAGTGACAGGGTAAATGGGAATTATGGGAGCAAAGTACAGCAGTCAAGCTTCCTAAGACAGATACCAAGAGTCTAAGTGCCCACTGGGCCTCACAAACTCTGGCCCGGAAAACAGAGAGGGGAGTGCTCTTGTGTGAAGTCAGCGTCTCACCCAAAGTGAGTGCAGGCAAGTTTCCTCTCACTCCCCTCTGCTTGAGCGGTGGCCCTGTGTCAATGTATTGTTTCTTAGCTCCAACTATGCTTTTCATGTCCCGCTCTGTGATAATGGAGCTAGATCTTTTAAGCATTTCTGTTTCAAAGTAAGCACACTGTTGAGTTTCATCAGTGCCCTGCATATTGTAGGAGGGCTTCCATTCCTGCTTCTAATGTGCTTTGAGTTGGGCTGCTTACCTGCTTACCTCACGAGTTCAAAAAGGCACCTGGGTGGGTTTCATTTCATTCTCTAAATGCAATGTTTTACCCCGAGCTAGAGCAGGGGTTCTCAACCTGTGGGTCGCGACCCCTTTGGGGGTCGAACGACCCTTTCACAGGGGTTTCCCAATCATAAGTAGCAAAATGACAGTTATGAAGTAACAACGAAAATAATTTATTGTTGGGGGTCAGCACAACATGAGAAACTACATTAAAAGGCTGCGACATTAAGAAGGTTGAGAACCCTTGCTGTCAGGTCAGCAGTTAGAAATGACTGACCATTCCTCAGGAGAAAGGCGAGACTTTCTACTCCTGTAAAGAGTTACAGTCTCAGAAACCCACAGAGGAAGTTCTACTCTGTCTTCTAGGGTCTCTGTGAGTCAGAATTGGTTTGAAGGACGTGAATGTGTGTGTGTGTGTGTGTGTGTGTGTGTATACTTCCATTTGACTTCAAAGCTGTGAACAGGGAATGTATACAGCATTCCTGGCACTCTACCCAGTGCGTGCTCAGAATGTATAATGACCTGGTAAGTTTCCATCCCTGGCCTGGTGACCATGTGGCCTCCTCACATGAGTCCCCTGGCATGTACGATGCACATCCCAATACACATGCACACACACATGGATGAACACACATATGCACATACTAGGATTATGTATTACATACATGTTATACATTGCCTCCCTCCTTTGAGACAATGTTTATTCTTCTTTTACTATTACATGTATTCACTGTCATAGAGTCGATTCTGGTTCATAGGACCCTATAGGGCAGGATAAAACTGCCCCTATGGATTTCCGAGACTGTAGCTATTAACAGAAGTAGAAAGCTTTATTTTTCTCCTGAGGAAAGGCTGGTGGTATTGAACTGCTGATCTTGTGGTTAGAAACGCAATATGTAACCCACTATGGTATTGAGTTACACATTGGCCTGCTAACCTCAAGGTCAGCAGATGAGGCTGTCTACACCCATAAAGAGTTAGTCTCAGTAACCCACAGGAGCAGTTCTAAGCTGTCCAATAGAGTCAGTATGTGTCAGAATTGACTTGATAGCAGTGAGTTTGATTTTGGTCTTACATGTGTGTCAGGAACCATGGCCAAAGTAAAGAGATTAGAATTCTAAAATTTTCAAAGAAATACTTTTCCCAGTGTTTTAGACATGGAAATATATTCTGCAAGTAAACTTGCATATGAGTAGATTAACTTTCATCATCTAAGTATATTTTGGATTCTGTAAAACTATATAGAAATAGAGCCATTACTTCACCACTACTTACCTGCTCCCTGATACTTTTTTTCCCCCATGTTTCTGTTCAAGTGCAGTGTGTTTAAAAGTGCACAATAGACACAGGGGGAATTGATTACTCCTTCACTTAATACTTATAGAGCTCCTTGTCACATGTTGGGCAGCTAGGCCCAAGGTTGACAGTTCAAACCGACCAGCTGCGCGTTGGGAGAGTTGATGCTACCTTCTTCATGCACAGATTTACAGCCTGGGAACAAGGCCCCCGCGAGTGGAATCACCTCCGTGGAAGTGGGCTTAAGGACAAAGGAAGCCCATCTGGGAAGCGATTGTCCAGGGGAATGTGTCTCTTATTTTTTCTGCAAACCTTTGGAACAGGAGGGGAAATTAAATGAAGTAAAAACTGCAAACCAATATGTCATTATGTTTGCCAATGTCTAGTTACTTATTCTTTTGGAGTGTAATTATAAAGTCCGGACCCACGTATGATGGTTGGTCCCTAGCTTGAACCTGTGCTTGACTGGCCCCATTTATGTTGGAGTTCCGGGAAGAAAAGCCCTAGGAAAGAGACAGGCTGGTGTTGAGGAAGGGAGAGATGCATTGACCACATGATTCCTACTATAATATTTTTAAGTACTATGAATTAGGTGAAGGTTTACCAAGCAGATCATTAGTTATACATTCAACAGTTCATATACATTTTGTTCCAACCATCCATTGTACTCCCCTTGATGTACCATCATATATCCCACTTCCTCCTTATGTTCTGCTCTAATACTTTTAAAATCCAAACTCCATGATCTCTTTCCTTGGGTTGGAAATGTTGGTCTCTAAGACCAAAGTAAATTATTCTTTAGCATTTAAGAGAAATATCTAAGTAACATAATTTCAACATGTTAAATCAATTTCTATTTCTGGTAAGTGAAGGAGTGTGAATGAGTGTGTGTGTGTGTGTGTGTGTGTGTTCTTTTTTAAAGCTCTTGCATTGTACAGACACCATTGTTAGTTCCTGAAAATAGACTCTTCTTAAGTCATCCACTGATGTGAAACTTGCCAGGGTGTGACATAATTTGATGCATCCTTAGAGCTAAAATTGTCCTTGGAGATAAAGTTCTACACACTCAACATTCACACACCCAACTCTAAAATGGCACACACACACACACACACACACAAGGAGTGCTAGTGGCACAGTGGTTTAGCCTTCTGCTGCTAATGGAAAGGTCAGCCGCTTGAACCCGCTAACCATTTCCGGGGAGAAAGAGGTGGCAGTCAGCCTATTAGCCTATGGTTCTTCTCTGTCCTGTGCATCGGAACTGACTCAATGGCAATGGGTTAAAAATGCAAGTATTGGTTGGTTGTGCCAGGAACAAGTTGAAGAAATGAATATGTCCCCACCCAAGGTAACAAGAGAAAAAAGTCTATGATGTATCACACAGTACAGCTCCACCTTTGCTGTGGGCTAGGACCCTGCCCTTGCCCCCTGCTCACTTATAAGGGGCATCCTGGCTTTTGAGAGTTTCCTGGTTTGAGATGAGCAAAAGGAGCAAACCCAAGGCATCCACATCTGCCACGGTTGGGTGGCGTGAGTGTGATGGGACAGAGGCAGTAGGAAAAAATTAAAGCACTGTGTCAACTACAAAACAGGGCCCACATTTTCAGATAGGCTTTTAAATCTAGAAAATATAGAAACTTCTTTATGGAAGAATAAATCACAGGAATGCTTGTGTATAAATTAGCATTGTTGATACTCCAAAAATAATTAGACCTTCTTTGATAAGGATTAGAAATGATAGGCATGTAACTAATGTTTGTAAGGAAGTCGAGAGGCGCTAGAGACAAAATCAGTCGAATTAGAGCTAACAGGCTTTATAGGGGAGGAAAAACCCAGCCTGGGTGAAGTCCCACGGTCCACAGTATCTGGGTCGGGGGTGTCACACTTCAAGCGCCAGGGATGATGTTTATATATGGACAGGTATGTCCGGGTTTCTGGAATGTAAGGTATCTTCCTGGTTCCGAGTGTATTCGTGCCGGGTGCAATCTTTTCTCCATTTTCAAGATGTTACCCATTGATCCAGTAGTGAGGATTTGGGCCTTTTTGACACTAAGATGAAATCCATGCTGAAGGCTGCAATCCTTGATCTTCATCGGTAAGCACTTCACGTCTTCCTCACTTTTAGTAAGTAAAGCTGTATGATCTGAGATTGCAGGTTTCTAATAAGCATTCCTCCAATCCTGATACCACATTCTTTTTCATATAATCCAACTTCTCTGATTTGCTCAGCATACAGGTTGAATAAATATGGTGAAAGGATACCACTCTGAGGCATACCTTTCCTGATTTTATGCCATGCAGTATTTCTTTGCTCTGCTTGCAAACAATTGCCTGTTGATCTGTATACAAGTTCTGCCTGCGCATAATGAAGTGTTCTGGATTCTAGTTCTCAAGAATAGCCATCATTTGTTATAACCCACACAGACAAATGCCTTGGCACAGTTAACACAAGTAAACATCTTTCTGACATTCTCTGCTTTGAGTCAAGATCCATGTAATATCAGCAGTGATTTCCCTTGTTCCGCATCTTCTTCTGAATCTGACCTGAACCTTAGGCAGCTTCTTTTCAATATACAGTTGAAAACATTATTGGATGAACTTCAGCAACATATTACTTGCATGTAATATCAATGTAGGGTCATCTTTCTTTGGAATAGGTACAAATATGGATTTCTTCTCATTCATTGGCCAAGTAGCTATCTTCCAATTTTCCTGACATAGATGAATGAGTGTGTCTAGTCATTCATCAGCTTATTCAACTATTTCAACTGGTGTTCTATCAATTCCTGGAGTCTTGATTTTGGGTAATGTTTTTAATACAAGCGGAACTTCTCTTTCAGCACTATTGGTCCTTGCTCCTATGCTAGCTCCTGAAATGCTGGGATGCTGACTAGCATTTTGGTACAGTCAGTCTGTGTATTTTTCCATCTTCTTTGGATGCTCCTACATAATTCAATAATTTGCCCATAGACTCATTCAGCGTGGCAACTCTTGGCTTGCATTTTTTTTATTAGCGCTTTCCGTTTAAGTTATGCTGAGCATGTTCTTCCTTTTTAATGTTCTAACTCTAGGTCTCTGCAGATTTCATAATAATGTTCGACTTGGTCTTCTCAAGCTGCCCTCTGAAATGTTATATATGATTAAGCGCAACTGTCAGAGTCTCTCCCGACATCCTCTTTGAGCTTTTCTTCATTCCTTGTCTTCTTGATGACCTTTAGTTTCCTTGTGAATGATGCTCTTGCCGCCCTCCCACAACTGATCGTGCCTTCCGTCACTAATGTTCAAGACATCACATGTTTTCTTCACCTGAACTTATATATGATCTATTGATGGTCTGTTGTACAATCAGCCCCTGGCCTGGTTTTAGTTGCTGATATTGAGCTCCTCCTGCATCTGTTGACACATATATAATCTATTTTATTTCTGTGTATTCCATCTGGAGAAGTCCATGTGTATAGTGGTCTTGTGTTTTTTTGGGGAAAAATGTATTTGCTGTCAACAAGTCATTGGTCTTTCAAAATTCTATCATGAGATTTCCAGCTTTGTTTCTAGTGTGAAGACCATATTTCCAACCACTGTTCCTTCCTCTTTGTCTCTGACGTTTACATTGTGATTGCCAATAATTATCAATGCGTTTCAATTGTATGTTTGATCAATTTCTGATTGAAGACAGTGATAGAATTCTTCAATTTTTTCATCACTAACTTTTGTGGTTAGTGCAAAATTTTGAATAATAGTTGTATTGACTACATTTCCTTTATTATGGATAGATATGATTATATAATTATATCACAGACATTATTGTACTTCAAGATTGATTTTGAAATGTCTTTTTGATAATTAACGCAATGCCAATCTTCTTGATTATGTCATTCCCAGCATATTAAACCATATGGTTCAAAATGGACAATCCCAGTCCCTTTGAGCTCACTAATGCCTAGGATAACAATTTTTATGCATTCCATTTCATTTAAGGCAACTTCCAGTTTTCCTGGATTTCCTAGATTCATATTTCGTACATTCCAAGTTCGGGTTATTAGTAGATTCTGCTTACCTTGCATTGTGTCCCATGAGAAATGAAGATCCTGTTGGCTTCACTCCCACAGGCTTTACTCCATGCATGTGACCATGGTCGATGTGTTCACCATACAGTCTTCTTCTTGGTGTTGGGTGTGGTCTAGTGCATTTTGACTCATAGGGACCGCTGGTGAGAGAGTAAAACTACCCCATAGGGTCTTCCAGGCAGTAATCTTTGCAGAAGCAGATTACATACAAAAGATGACCAGTAAATGTTAAATGGAAAGGCTACATAAAACAAGTTTATTATACATTATATCTCATAACACCACTAGATGGCAACGTAATCAAAGTTACTGTACACAAATTGCTTAACCCAAACCAAACCAAATTCAACTGTGTCCAAGTCATTCCAACTTACAGCAACCCTATCGTTGTTAGGTATCATCAAATTGATTTCAACTTAGAGTGACCCAACACAGATGGCAGTTTAAAAAAATCCACTGTCATGGAGTCGAATCTAACTCATAGATCACCAGAGAACAGAGGCGAACCCCTGTGGGTTTCTGAGACTGGAAGCTTTGAGACCAGAAAGTCCCATTTTTGGAACTGCTGGTGGGTTCTAACTGCTGACCTTGCAGTTAGCAACCCAGTGTATAAACCATTACGCCACCAGGTCTCTGAACAGATACACTTGAATAAAATGTTGTCATAGTGCCATCAAATTCGTTCTGACCCATAGCAACCGTAGGCACAACAGAATAAAACACTGCCCGGTCCTGCACTATCCTCACATTGTTTCCATATTTGATCCCATTGTTGCAACCACTGTGTCAGTCCATCTCTTTGAGGATCTGCCTCTCTTCCACTCCCCCTCTACTTTGCCAAACATGATGTCCTTCTCAAGGGACTGGTCTCTTCTTATAATATGTCCAAAATATATAAGATGAAGTCTCTCACCATCGTTGCCTTTAAAGAACATTCTGGCCATACTTTTTCCAAGGAAGATTTGTTTATTTTAGCAGTCCCTGGGAATGAGTGAGCTGACCTGGACTGGTATTGGGCATGTTGAATAAAAAAATCATGGGTAACCATGCTGGAAGTGACATAATTAAGAGGAATGTTATTGCATTCATTGTCAGAAAGGTCATTTCAAGATCTAGTCTGAAGCACAATGCTGTCTGTGATACCTCCAACCACATTCAAGGAAATCCAATCAATACAACTACTATTTACAGTTACGCACCAATCATAAAAGCTAGTGATGAAAAAATTGAAGAATTCTAGTACTGTCTTCAGTCTGAAATTGATCAAACATGCAATCGAGATGCATCGATAATTATTGGTGATTGGAATGCAAAAGTTGGAAACAAAGAAGCAAGAGTAGTTGGAAAATATGGTCTTGGTGATAGAAACAAAGCTATGGACCACATGATAGAATTTTGGAAGATGAAAATGAATAAAATAGTTGTTGTTTTTTTTTTAACAATTTATTGGGGCTCATACAATTCTTATCACAGTTCATACATATACATACATCAATTGTATAAAGCACATCTGTACAGTCTTTGCCCTAATCATTTTTTCTCCTCTTTTCTTTTTTTACATTTTATTAGGGACTCATACAACTCTTATCACCATCCATACATATACATACATCAATTGTATAAAGCACATCCATACATTCCCTGCCCCAATTATTCTCAAGGCATTTGCTCTCCACTTAAGCCCCTCGCATCAGGTCCTCTTTTTTTTAAAATAGTTTTTTTAATGTTCACTTTTGTTTTCAATTGGTATTTGTATTTTTGCAGTACATTTTAATCAATTATGGAATTGTGTTTCAGGAAGTATAATGGGTGGTGTAATGGGTTGCAAGTCGGGCTTCTAACTGTAAGGTCAGCAGTTCCAGACCATCAAACTGCTCCTGAGGAGAAAGATGAAGCTTTCTATCCCAGTCAAGATGTACAGTCTCGGGAGCCATGGGGGCAGTTCTGCTGAGTCAGAATTAGATCAATGGCAGTGAATTTGGGGCTTTGGGGCCTGAGGAAAGGTTCAACAAGTGTAAAAAGAATACTTCAAAAGTTCATGGAACTAGAGACTCATTCGCTGGCTCTGCGATAGATTTCTTCAAACAACAAATGGAAACAGGATGCTCATTATGAAATACAGCTCTGGACTGTTATCACTGTTATCTCCTTTTACATTTTAAAGTGTTCCATCCTCCACACGAGTCCCAGAGTGAAGCAGAGCATCACCACATCAGAAAAAATACAGGAATACACATTTACATTACATTTACACATTGGGGATACAGGAATACACATTTACATGATATTTACTGGGAAAACACAATTGCAGTACAATTTTCAGTCCAAGAAGTTTCCACATACTTATTTCTGGGTTACAGCAATTCTACAGCTTCCTTTCTGTTTAGATCTCAGTCCATTTATGAGACAAGAAAATCAGGAACAAGTTTCTTTTTTAAATGTGATTTTAAAATCATTTTATTGGGGGCTCGTACAACTCTTATCACAATTCATACATACATCTATTGTGTCAAACACATTTGTACATTTGTTGCCATCATCATTCTCAAAACATTTGCTTTCTACTTGAGCCCTTAGTATCAGCTCCTCATTTTCCTCCTCCTTAATAAGTCATTTTATTGGGAGCTCTTTAGCTCTTATAACAATCCACACATCCCTTGTATCAAGGACATTTGTACATGTTTCCATCATCCTTTTCATTTTTTGTCAAGCATATTTGTACATTTGTTGCCCTCATCATACTCAAAACATTTGCTTTCTGCTTGAGCCCTTGGTATCAGCTCATTTTCCCCTCCCTCTCTACTCCCTCATGAACCCTTGATAATTTATAAATTATTATTATTTTATCATGTCTTACACGGAACAAGTTTCTAATGAGACTATCTCTCATGTCAAATGCAATAAACTTTGGAGGGAAACTGGTGGCCTGGTGGATTACACATTGCACTGCTAACAAGGTCACCAGTTTGAACCTAATAGCTACCTGTAGAAGAACAATGAGGTTGCTTTATCCTGTAAAAGCTGAAAGTCTCAGAAACCCACATGGACAATTCTACTCTTGGGTCACTATGAGCTGGAATCACAAGATGGCAGTGAGTTTAGTTTGTTCCACCCAGTGATGGCTGCCATGGTGCCAGACACTGTTTGCTCCCTACATGGCGCCCTCGCCAGCCCTCCAGCTACAACGAAATCCTCTGCCAGTTAACTACCCTCGCAGCTCCTTCGTCTCTTCCAAATGGTGTGCCTCATCGTTTGCCTTGAGGTACTTTCTCTGGGTGCATGTACTAGTTCCGCCTGCTGAATAGTAATTGGTAGTAGATCGAGGCATCTTTGTCCATTCTCATTACACATTCTTCCCACACATCCATTAATATCTTATAGCAGGTGTTAATGATTGAATTATGTCCTGCCTAGCCACCCTCCTCCCCAACCCCCACTCCCTACCAGGGGGGTGGTGGGGGGGCAGGAAAGATATGTTGAGATCCTAACCCCCAGAACCTTTGAAAGAACCTATGTGGAAATAGGTCATTGACGTCTTTGAAGACATTATGTTAACATGAGGTCACACTAGAGTGAGCCGTAAGCCAACATGACTGGAATTCTTAAAATAAAATTTTAAAATTGAAGAGAAGAGCTAGAGCAAGTGTGTTTTCTACTCAACCCCAAAGGGGAAGAAAGTCTTGTTATCCATAGATACCAAGAGATGGAGAAACTAACCTGGAGCCAACCTTTCATTATACTCAGGGGCTTACAGACTAAGATGGAACAGCACCGCTTCTGCCAGCGAGGACAGGCCAGTTGGGCAAGCAAGTGTCCACTGAGGGGGATTGTTCTGGGGCTTTCTTTTATACGATAGTGTGTTCGACCAGAGGAGCCATGGTGGCACGAGGGCTACATGTTGGACTGCTAACTGCAAGATTCACAATTCTAAGCCACCAGTCGCTTCTCAGATGTCATCCCGCAGCTCCTCAGATCTTCAGTCATTAGTGCTCAGTGGGTCAAATCTCATCTTGAGATGTACTCAAAATTCAGGTGGAATAGCCTCTCTCGTGGACTTGTTTAAGTTTTCTTCAGCTTCAACCTGAACTTACATATAAGTAACTGATGGTCCGTTCCACAGTCAATAACTGGCCTTTTTCTGGCTGAAGATATTGATCTTCTCTCTTGTCTCTTCTCACAGAGGTAGGCAATTTGATTCCTGTTTATTCCATCTGGCAAGGTCCCTGTAATGTATTTGCCATTTATACTGTTGAAAAAAATATTCGCAATAAAGCTGTTGGTTGTGCAAAATTCTATCTTGTAATCGTCAGTTTTGTTTCTACAACCGAGGCCTTATTTTCCAACTACTGATGGTTCTTCTTCATTTCCAACTTTGGCATTTTAATTGACAGTAGTTAACGCATCAGTTGCACTAACCGTAAACTTCCTGTATATAGTCTCTGTTGTAAAAGATCTCTCTTGGGTGTTAAAAAGCAAAGCTGTCACTTTGAGAACTAAGGGGTGTCGGAACCAAGCCATGGTACTTTCAATCACTTCATATGAGTGTAAAAGCTAGATATGAGCAAGGATGACAGAAAGAATTGATACTTTTGAATGATGATGTTGGCAAAGAATATTGAGTCAACAGCCAGAAGAATGAACGCTCTTATAAAGAGTACAACTAGAATACTCCTTAGAGGAGATGACGGTGAGGCTTTATCTAACATGCCTTGGACATGTTATCAGAATGGATCTGTGGCTGCCAAAGGACAACATATTTGGGAGAGGATCAGTAAACGCAAAAGGGAAGCCCCTCAATAAGGTGGATTGACACAGTGGGTGCAACAAAGTACTCAACATAGCAATTGTGAGGCGGTGTTTCCTTCTGTTTGCTGTGAGTCAGAACCCACTGACAACAAGCACCAAATCTAGTGTGTTCTAATACATGATAGTTTGGGCTAGTTCTTAGTTGATGTATTGATTGTCATGTAGAAAAAACCAGGAAGACCTTCTAAAATGAAAACTTCCAGTAAGAGACTTTGACATCCAAACTTGCTTTTCTCAGCTGATAGACAGGTATCTCCTCAGCAACAATGGACAAAATAACCTAACAGTAATTGGAGCTTATTCAGATTTACCCTTAGAAACAGATTTCTAAAAAAAGTGTCATTATTGCAAATTATAAAAGCATATGAGCACTAAGCTACTCATGAAACATCTTGACATTTACCCTGGGCTTTTTGCTCTATCGGTAGCATATTTTTTAAGAAGTAGATGTCTTAGTGTCATTTCACATTCTGTGGATAAGCAGCTTTGTGAAAATGAGGGTCACAGCTAAGAAACAATTATCTGTGATCATCAGAATGCATTAGCATGGACCTTGAAGCAAGGGACTCCTTAGCATTCTGTAAGGTCTCTTCATGTTGGCAAGTACCATATCACAGGATGCTTTTATTCTGTGTCTGGAGAAGTGTTTCCACATGTCAGACTCCTGTTAAGAAATATTTATTAGCCCCAGGAAAGCTTATAGCACTTGCTTTGTTTTGGGAGTTCATTTACTATCTGAATACTAATTTGTACTAATGTCTTTGTCTACAAAATGATCCTAGGAACCCAGATTTTACATTTACCTACATTTGAAAATCGTACTTTATGTGTTTAAATAGCATAAAATATACTAAAATCTTTCCAGGATGTGTGTTGTTCTTGTAATCAAAGCATGACTGAATATAATAACAATTGGGGATTCCTCCCAAGCAAGTCTCTGTGAAGCATGTGATACCTATACATTCAACAGTACATGTTGAGCATCTGTAGGACCAGCGTTGTGCAGACATGGCTAACAAAGATATTTCCATAAATTTACAACAAACACAGTTGAAATGTGGTGGTGGGGAAACACAACCAAAGGTTTGCTTAAAAATTAAGTTATATTAATCCATAGCTATACCTACTATATGCAGTTCTGGTGATGTATCAGTTTAAGACTACCAGTCACTACACAGGAGAAAGATCTTTCTACTATAGAGTTACAGTCTCAGAAACTCACAGAGCAGTTCCACCCTGTCCTATAGGGTCACTGTGAGTCAGCATTGACTCGATGACAGTTTTGTTTTGTATATTTACTATAATTAAGATATTAGCTATAAACCATTCTTTTTTCCAATAGTTTTATTGAGATATAATTCACATATCATATACTTCCATAGTTCGGTCGTATTTAAAGAGTTGTATCTACATCACCACTATCATAGAACATCCTCTCCCTTCCTGTATTCATCATTTGCTCCCCATTTCTTTCCAACCTCCCTCTCTCAGTATCACTAACAAGCCATTACACCAAATATTGTCTCTATACACCTGCCCATCCTATGCTTCATATACTGGAAAACATACCCCGCAGAAAAGAAAAAACAACATATATATATATACATATATATATATAAAAGACCAACAATCATATTAAAATAAACCAGAGGCAAAAAACCTCTGTTGAGAAGAAAGCAGGAAATATTGAAAACCAGAAAAAACGAAAATGGGCCAAAAGGGAGACCAAATGAGTAGTTGACATTGTATGGATGTTTCATTTAGACTATCCAATACCTTGTAATTTGGCCTTTCCATGGAAATAACCAATCCTCTACTCATCTTCCCAGGCCCCTCCTCTCATGGGTACAATCAATGAGCTCAGGTTGCCCTGTGTACTCAGGAAGATGAAATGTTTCTTCTGACTTGAATGCCATCCCTTCTTCACTTTCTGCTGAATCTGCTGGCATCTTTGCTACATGTCTGTACTGCATGGACTTGATGGCAGCGAGTTTGGCGTTGGGCTGGTAAAGAACAGCCATAGCTGTCGGTTCTGTTCCACAGAGCTCTCTTCCCCACCAGAGAACCCTACAAGCATGTGAGAGGCTGCTGGAAATGTCTCTCTCAAACCCATGCATTCACTCTGCACTCCCACCCTTCCTGCTCCCTTTCAGATTGCATGTGCATGGAGGGAATGGGGTGGGAGACTGAGGAACTCAATGAATTGCCTCAATGAATTGCCTTTCATTTTAGACAGGTAACTCATAGTTATCAGCAGATTTATTTAGAAATGGGCTATTATTATCCATTCTGGTGCAGGAACTTTAAAAAAATCTGACTTGCCTTGTTTTGCCAATATTTAAGCATTTTTGTTCTATTGACTATGACTACATGAACAGATATACTTTCATTTAGTCTCACACATGAAAAGGGAAAAAACATAAGGCATGTAATTCAAATGGTTTCTCATCCAAGTTATTTTTTAATAGCAAGTTACTAAATCTAGCTGAAACAATATGAAGGAAACTTTCAGTGTTCATTCTGTCAACTTAGACTTAGCATCATAGACTTGAATTGTGGTTCAAATGAGGTTTCGGTTTATGAAATAATATTTGACTTGTTGCTGAATCAAAAGATCACCATGCTGACCAGCTAAGAATGGAAATAAATGTGTCTTCCTCTCCATAGGAGGAGGATCTCTGATGTTTTAGAAGAAAATCCTAATGAATTCATGAAAAACAGAAAGGAGGATGTCTGTACACATCATTTCCCTTCCGGTCTAATTAGCACTGAAATCTTTTGGCTGACTATGTGGCACTTACTCCATACCTTTTTAAAATTAACATCTGAATAGGTGGTGACAGCAACTATATTAAAACTAAAACGTCTTCTATAAATGAACGCAGGAATTTACAATTTAGAAAGCAACAGTGAATAATTATTGTATTCATTACAGTGCTTGCCTAAGACCTGCTGGTTAAACATTCTGGGTTTGGAAAACATGCACCTTCACCAAGATGCATTATAACTAGTGCTTAGTTAAGCTCATGATCCGGAATACAGGGATCTGGATTATGTAAAAAACCAACCCCCACTCCCACCCTCCAAAAAAAAAACCCTAACAATGATACCCCACCCCCCAAATCATCTTTGGGTCGATTTCAGAGGCATTTTTGGTCCTCCTTGCTCTAAGCTGAACATCCACACAGCCTCCAGCAAAATAATTAAGCCACGACCCGAAAGCTCCAAAGTCAAGAAAACCCAAATCGCCGGAGACACCACCGTGCATTCTTATTCTCCCGGCTTGTAGATCAGCAGGTGTCTCGCCGCCCCAGGAGACGGAGAAAAACGAAAAGAGGGGGTGGGAGGATAAGCAAAGGAAATTGTCTAAGTGGGTCTTGATGGTGGTGAGGTTGTTCAAGATGACGGCGAAAAGCTGTCCTCTTCCGTTTTAAAATTCGCACGCCTCTTTGATAGGGCTGGGATACAAAGGAGCGTTTGGTGTGCCCATCTGGGATGGATAGGCAGAACGAGGCTAAAGGAAGGGAAAGAAGGTCGTTAAGGGATTTGGGAGAGAGCGCTAAAGGTTAGGCGTGTGCGGCTGGGAGGAAGGAAGGAAGAGGCGGACTTGGCATCCCGAACGGGAAAGCGGATGGAAAGTGCGGCAAGGCCGTCCAGTCCTGTGGCGGGGGTGATGGGCCCCCAAGGACCCGCCCCCGCTTCTCCTGGGTAGGTGAAGCCACAGCGCATCGGGGACAAGGACGGGAGAGGCTGGCGCCCTAGGAGGCCCGCGGGCGGGCGACCCGGGAGAAAAGGCCGCCCGCCCAGTCAGGGGTCTTAGCCGCCCGGGGCAGGGCCGTCCGAGAAGCCCACCCTGTCCCGCCCGCCCAGCCGTCCAGAGGCCGCCCGGCTGCTCTCGAACCTCCCCTGACCAAGTCCAGGCCCCTGGCTCCCCCCAGTGCAGACCCTCTCCACAGCCCCGGCGCGGAGCCCCCTCCTCGCCTTCTCCGGCGGCAAACATGGCGGCCGCCGTCGACCGCGGCGCCCCCTCTCAGGGGCAGTGGGCCAGTTGGGGTCCCCGGCTGGCTGCCGCCGGGGCCCGGGAGCCGGCGCGGGGCGGGGGCGGCGGGGAACTGCGCTCGCCTGACGCGGGCGCGGGCGCGCGGGCGGGCGGCGGGGGGCGGGGCGGGGCGGGCGCGCGGGCGGGCGGCGGGGGGCGGGGCGGGCGCGCGGGCGGGCGGCGGGGGGCGGGGCGGGCGCGCGGGCGGGCGGCGGGGGGCGGGGCGGGCGCGCGGGCGCGGGCGGGGGCGGAGAGGCGGCGGCGGCGGCGGCGGCGGTTGGAAGCGGCGGCCAGAGCCCTCTCGCGGCCGTGGCGGCAGCAGTGCCAGCCCGAGCAGCAGCCTGGCCGCCGCCGCCGCCTCGCGCTCCCGCTCCCGCCGGCCGGCCGGACATGAGTGAGGCGGGCCGGGCGCCCTCGCCCGCCGGGCCGCCGGCGGTGGGGCCGGCCGCACCCGAGGAGAAGAAAGGGCAGGAGCCCGAGCGCGAGAAGCTGCCGCCCATCGTGTCGGCAGGCGCTGGAGCGACTGCGGTAGGTGCCGGGCGGGGGCCGCGAGGCGCCCCGACGGCGGGCGCGGGAGGGAGGGCGAGGAGCGTCCCGAGGCCCGGTGTCCCCCGGAATCCCGGCGCGACCCGGGGAGATGCCCTCGGGCCGTCCTTTCTATGCCTGGGATCAAAGAGTTGGGTGGGCTCCGAACACTTCTGTAGCGGCACCTTCCACCCGCGGGAAACGATGGGGGCTGGGGCGCCGCCGCCGCCGGACATTTGGGGTGAATTTCAATGTTATTTATTGGGGAGACCCCACTTTGGCACCTGCCTCTCCGAGTGGGCCTTCTTTGCGGCTGGAGGATAAGGTGTCAGCCAGACGGGAGTGGAGGGAGGGGCCCGCCTGCTTCCCTTCCCCCTTCGCATGGAACAGCCTCTGCGGCGCGTTTCCACCTAATTGAGACCTTTCCCTTGCTGTCAGGGAAGTGGGAGGTCGATGCATCGGGATGGTTTTATTTTTCATATGGAGCAGGCGTGTGACTAACGGGAGGACGGCTTTTTTTTTTTACCCTTTAATTTCAACTCAAGTTATCTAAGCTTGACAGGGATGATTTTTCCCAAGCTGGCTTTTCAGAATGGTTCTTGGGGCGAGCCGGCGCTCGGAAGGCTTCAAACTACATTTCTCCCGATGATGTCATGGGACAGCCCCCCTCTTCCTTTGCCCCCGCCCCCACTCCTATTTTTACTGGCGGTTGTGCCTGGTTCCTTTGGAACAAAATTCTGATATTGAGATTTAATTTTTTTTAATGGTACCATATCTAAAGACTTTTGGAAAGTTTGATACGTGAAGACCACGACACGTCTGGAGCTGTGCGTGACCAAATAGTAAAAGTTAAGTGAACGTTGTGCATTGCCTTTATTCCTGCTTCCATTTCACTTTGTAAGGCCGCCCGGATATGACTAGGAACTTAACGAAAATAACTCATTCTTTAATATATGGATACGTGTGTATATACACACATATCTATATATTAGGGATAATTCAGTAGGCTTTTCAAAGATGCCAAAGGACTGTGACGACATTGGGAAATTATTAGAGCAAGCTCTTCAAGTGAAACCAATGCAGCAAACTGTATACAGTAATAAAATGACACACATTTGAAATTGCCTGCAGTTGATTGCTACATTGGAGCTAGAGTTAGAGATTACGTTGGAAATGCCTTGAGGAAATTTATCACTCTTCTGCTTGGAGACCCGATTCCTAGTGCTAGTACCCTACATTTTCAGAGTTTATTTAGGAAGTTCTTGACTCACAAGTAAGGACTGTTTCAGCAGCTGATTTTGAAGTCAGGTATTTATAACAATGAACGGTTGTACTCAAAACAGTTTTATGAATGAGATTTGGGTGGGCCTCAAGTAAGCACTCCACAGCCCCAAACCTGTTTATCTCATTGTAACTGAGATGTTGAAAATTTGGAATGAAAACACGACACTTGTGGCTTGAGGTCTGCAATCCATTATCTGATGCTCCTGGGGCTTTGAACGACAGAGCATTTTAGGTTTTACATAGAATGTGGTACCAAGAATATACCGTATATTCTGTAATACCCACAGGGACATCTGAGCCAATTCCCCGTAATCAAGCATATTTATAAGTCTGCAGGGACTTGCTAAAAGGTTAAAGTGTGACTGTAAGTGACCCTGTATCAGTCTAGGTCAGGATTATTGTCTGAAGAGTTCAGGTCAAGTCCTGAATTGCACCAAGTTATGCACCGGGGGTTATGAAAGAAGCTTTCTGTTTTAAGAGATTGTAGTATTTTAGAATTTTGAATAAGGGATGAAGATCTTGTATTTCTAGTCAGCCAGATGAATGTTGTTGTTAGATGCTCTAAGTCAGCAACCCCAAGTACAACTGGAATTGTACCAGCCCTGTACCATCCTCACAATTGTGTTTGAATTCATTGTCACAGCCACTGTGTCAGTCTTAGCACATTGAGAGCCCTCCTTTTTTTCCTCTGAGCTGCTACTTTACCAAAGATGTCGTTTTCCATCTTGCTGGTGTAGTTGCTATATATTAGGCTGCTTACTCTAAAAGTCAGCAGTTCAAAACCACTAGCCTCTCCACTGGAGAAAGACAAGGCTTTCTGCTGTAGAGCTACAGTCTCAGGAACCCTCAGGGGCAGTTCTGCCCTACAGGGTAACTGTGATTCGGAATCAACTGAATGACAGTGAGTTGGGGCAGTGAATCCTTTTCCTAGGAAGTCTTTCCTGGTGCCATGTCTAATCTATGCGAAAAGAAAGTCTTGCCATCCTTGTTAGTGAGGAGCATCCTGGCTGTACTTCTTCCAAGACAGATTTCTTTGTTCCATGTTATTTTCAATAGTCTTCACCAGCACCATAATTCAAATATGTCCGTTCTCCTCGTCTTCCGTATTCACTGTCCAGGTTTCACATGCATAGGAAGCAATTGAAAATGAGTGACATCCTTGCTTTTTGAAGACTAAGGTGCACCTGACCCAAGCTATCTTATTTTTCAATACCAAAGTAATAGCATTTTGAAAGATTTTTTTTAAACCACCTTGAATTCAGCCTTAAAAACACAGATTTTCAAGAAGATGAAGATGAATAAAAAAATCTTGAAGACAGTTTTAATCTCTTCATGTTCTTTCAGGGTTGTCAGGACTTTTTTTTTTTAATGAAAGCTCAGCTTCATAATTTACATCATGTTGAATCAACAGAGGTTTGTCATTAACATCAGTTCTTTATATTTTGAGTTCTGACAGGAGGGAACGGAACTTTTTTCTCAGTTGTTTCAGCAGCTGGAAAAGGAGGGACTGTGTATATATTTGTCAGAGAAAGGTTTTTCAGATCTAGGATTAACTGAACCATAGCAGTGAAAAGTGTAAGTCAAGATGACATGTGCATAATCCTAAAGGATGAGAAAGCCAGGAGAGAGTAATGACTTGAACTCACCAGTGCGTGGAGAAGGCGCTAGTGTGCTGGGAAGAGAAAGACCGCTTAGTGACCTGCTGTTTTTCAGTCTCCTTATCGATTAAATAGAGCTCATGGGGGCTTACTTAGGAACCTAATTGCCAGCAATGCCTTTTCTTTTTTTCTTCCCCCTTTCGGTCATTTTTGAAATTCTATTTGCTCCAGGTTAACGGCTCTTTCTAGATTGAGTTTATGATTCAATTCTAGTGGCCTTTCAATATTGGCTTTTCCCCAAAAAGCCTTCTATCACATTTACGTGAATGTAAAAATAATTGAGAGGAGGAGCTCATTAAAATAAATGGGAGGCCATATTATGATGATCCCAAGTAAGATTGATGAGTGTGGGATATATCTTGGAGGCGTAAAAAAGTGCAGAAGTGGGGAGAGAGGATGCTGGAAAGGGCAGCCCCAACATGGGTGATGTAAGGATAAAGGAAGCCCATTTTATTCGGGCAGTGCCTGAATATTCAGTGGTCTTCAACCTGACTGAACCCCAGTTGCTTTGGCAGCCAGTTAAAGTCCCCGTTCTCTGGCTTTCAACTTTTGTTACAAGGGAGGAATCACCGGAAGGAATTTCAAAGCTATTAGTGTCCAGACACTAATGCAGTCCAAGAAGGTCTGGGGTCAGGCTATGTGTAGTAGATTAGAAGCTCCATTGGTAGGGCCCCGGAGCCTGTCTTTTTGACCATGCTCATTCGTTTAATTAGTTTATGGAGCAGCAGTGAAAATGAACTGGTGAGAAAGTAGGTGTGGCAGGAATCAGGTGTGGTGGGGAATGGAAAGGAATGGCCTTTAAAGTGATTCACAGAGATAGCCAAGATGCTCGGTATTTGAGGTGTTTGAGGTTTGGCCTTACTGCCGTGGAGAGGAGATGTATGTCAATAGAGGTAAGAATAAGGAATTTGAAGTCACACATGGGTCTGAAGGCTGAATGATGTAAATGCTGAATTTACTGAGGTTTACTTGTTGGTGTGGAAGAAAATGGTATTATAAGTTAGTTGCAAAAAAAGGGAGGTGGACAGTGAGGAAAAACTGATACGAAGAAGGTCAGGAATAGTAGGTGGCAAACGAGGGTGAATTTGTCTACTTCCATATTCCAACCAGGTGAACAGGAAAGGGGGGGGGGTCTCCATGAGACTTGGTAGCCAGGAACGGAGTGGGTGCAAGAAAAGCTAGGTTTTACTTAGGTCAGGGATGTGAAGGATAAGGGAAGAAATCAGTTATGGATTTTAAATGGCCATCTGCTCAAAACAAAGACAAGGAAATTCATCAGGTTGGTGGAAAGTGATGGAAAGATTTGGGGCAAACATGGCGCATTAATGCTTGCACCTGAAGTCAAAGAGAAGCTTTGGGTGCATTGTATAAATGGAATTTAGGGTGTTCTGTACCAAAATTTACCAAAAGCAAGTTCAGCTTTGTGTGAGATGCTACAGGAAATACAAAGACAAGGTTAAAAACAAAATAATAGTCCCAGCCTCAGGGTAGACATGGCAAGCAGCATGAAAACATAACAAAGCAAAGTAGTATATAAAAGCCACAATGTGCCATAGAAACAATTTGCACTATAGGAGATCTGAGAAAGGACATTAATGTGTGCAGAACTGTGAAGAAAGGCCTTGAAGTGAAACCCATTATTTAAGCTGGCTGGTCATTGAAGGGTGGTAGGATTTGGATGGGCCAAAGAAAGTGGGAATAAGAATCTAGTGGGAAAATAACAGGAGCAAGGTTTAACGGGATAAGCCCAAGGAAAGCGTGGGAGATTAGATTGCTTGGGGATGGAGCCAGATCCCTAGGCAGAGAAGGTTGAACTTCATTCTGTAGTTAGTGGGAAGTTACTGGAGCTTATTAAATATAGGTATCAAAAACCGAACCAGAACCACTGACATCAAGTGGATTCCAATGTTCAGCATCCCTGTGGGATATAATAGAAGCGTCCCATCGTAGAGTGTCCAAGGCTGTCAATCTTCACGGAAGGAGACTGCCACATCTTTCTCTGCAGAGCAGACCTTTCAGTTGCAGCTGAGTGATGCGCCACCAGGGCTCTGAAATAGAGGAAAGACACAATGAAGTCAGCAGAGAAGAAAGAGCAAAGACAAAAGCTTGGTAGCTCATGCTTGAGGTGGTTCCCTGGGATTCCTTGTGAATTCACTAAGGGATGGCTATAATGGAGGAAGGTGCATGGTAACTGGGTAGTGGGAATGAAGGAACGGGATGGTTACAAAAAAAGGATCTGAAGTTTTCCAAGCAAGGTCTCCCACTGAAAAATATTTACATGAAAGGCAATCCAACCTACAGCATTCCAAGTAAACGTGTGTGCTGTGACTTTACATAAACCCTGCCTTGCTATGTGTTTGTGACCGTCTTTATGTGGAACATCTTACCCCCTTTGCTCCCTCCTAGACAAGAGGTGAGCTGGAAAAGGATGGATGCAATAGTGGCAAAGTTGTTATGAACATTTTAAGAAAGGACAGATCCTTAAAAAAACTTTATATTCAATAAGAAATTTGGACCTGATGCAAAGGGCTTAAGTGGAGAGCAAATGCTTTGAAAATGATTAGGGCAAAGAATGTACAGATGTGCTTTATACAATTGATGTATGTATATGCGTGGATTGTGATAAGAGTTGTATGAGCCCCTAATAAAATGTTAAAAAAAAGAAAAAGAAATTTGCTATTTATAGAATGCCTACTCTGTGATTAGCATTTTTCATTTATTCTCTAATTCATTCAGTTACTGCAACCAGAAACAATTGTTCCCATTTCACAGGAAAGGAATCTGAGTCAGAAAGCGGTGGGTACACCTTGCCCCATGACTGGTGAGAGGCAAAGGTTTACTTAAAAGCTCCTGCTTATCTCTTTATTCAATAAACTCTGTATCTGTGGTCATAAGTACAAGGCCAGGGGTCATAGGGTCAAGAACCTGTACCCCTATCAATGTTTCTATTGTAGAAAAGAGTATTCGGTCCACTGACAAATTCGTTTAAAACTTTTACTTGAAATAAGACTGTTACAGTAAAACGGTACATGTTCTAGGATATGTGATTTCATTTTTAATATTGTGGTATGAACATATCGTTCATATAAAATAATCTGATTGAAACAAAATTATCTGAGAGCCCTAGGTTATACATAAAATACATATCCAGGATTTCTCTAGCATTGAGTTGTGTTCCAAAAGTCTGTTTCTCAACATTTGGTTTGTTTAACTGCAAATCCATAATGTAATTGCCTGTTATTCACCCATTCAAAATTAATTGAGAGTGTGTAGATACAAATAATTTAACTATATTTAACAATTGATGAAAAATTATTAGGGCAAATTGTGAACCAGGGAACTTCTAAATATGTCGAATCAGATGCTGCTCAACTATTTATAAACATTGTTCCCTTTTTATTAAACCAGAAAAATAATAATAAAACCTACTTCATAGGGTAATAATGAAGAGTTAGTTCATACACAGTAGCCATTTAGACAGAGCTTTTGCAAGGTAAGCATGCAAGAAGTGATAGATGGTACTATCATCACTTGGCAACCAACACCTATAAAGCTAAAAAACCAAAATCAACAACAACAACAAAAAAAAAACCATACCTCTGTGTCAACCAGCCTTTTCTACACCTGTGCTCTGACTTTGATGCTTTTTAGCAGCCTTCTATATAAAGTCTAAGGCTCGGTAGGTGTCGGCCTTTTTATCAATCCATGGTTTCCCCCTCTCCCACACCCTCATTGGATGAAGGCTGTCATGCAGTGTTTGAACTCTTCAGGACGGATGTGCTTCTTGATTTGTGTGGATTTGTTTTGAAGAGGGAACATAAATAACTTCAGAGAGAGGTACCGTTACTGTGGTCAGCGTTGCAGCTCTTTGCATTTTTCACTCACTGCCATCCAGGTCAGTTCTGACTCGGACCCTATAGGCGGGGGTAGGACTGCCTCTCTGAGTTTCCATACTCTACAGAAGTAGAAAGTCCCATTTTTCACCTGCTGTGGTAGTTTTGAACTGCTGCCCAGGAGGTTAATAGCCCTATACCACAAGGTATCCTTCCACTTTTTGCACAATTTTTGGAAATGAACTTGCTATTTTTAGTTACAGCTGAGGAAAAAAGAACCGATAAAGGTCAAGCAAAGGATGAGTGAGAGGGGTGATGGAACCGAGAGAGCCCTGAGAAGCTCTTGGTTCCCTACATTTTCTCCTTTTACCGTCCTGATGTTGTAGTTGATTCTGCTTTTGTAAGATCCCTTCTCATTTTGTAAAAAATGTATTCTGACACTTATATGAATATTCAATTGTTAATATTTGTGACTTGAGGGATATCTATGTGACATTTGACTCAGGGTCTTGTTTTTAGTAAGCAGTCAAAAAACTTTTTTAAGAATGCTATTAGTGGGCATCCTTTTAAAATGAGAAATTATTGAAATTTTACTAACTCAGCAGAATTGAAAAGGCAATCTGAAGTTTGAATCTAGTGGTTTCAAATTAGCTTGGTTTTGATTCAGGTGTTTTTATTAAAGAACAGTAAGGTATTTGTTGAGGAATTATGACTACATAAATTATATAATTTAAAAATCGTATTTGATTACACAAGTGTTGATGCAATTTCATCTTTTCCTGAGATGCAAAATAAATAAATAGAATATTTTATTCTTTTAATGAAAATGTTTTCTTTTAATAAAGATTTTCAAATGTGACATAAATAGTCCAGTGAATAAATTTTCAGGATTTATCTTTCACAACATAGAATTTTTCTTTAAAATCTGTCCATATTCTAGTGACATATTAGACCTCAATTTTCTTGAAAATATTTCTAGATTCGAGAGAAGAGATTCTAAAGATCTCCAATTCAAATTCAGCAGCAGCTTCTTCTAGTTCTCTACTTAAATGTTTTGCAACTCTTCGTGCATCTTAACCATAGAATATTCTATTTTACACAGTATTAGAGATAATGATGAAGAATTCAGTCAACTTCTTCAGTCTGAGATTGGTTAAACATGCAATCAGCATGCACTGATAGTTACTAAAAATTGAAATGCAAAAGTTGGGAACAGAGAACAATGATTACTGGAAAATAGGGCTTTGGTGATGGAAACAGTGCTGGAAATTACATGATAGAATTTTGTAAGATTGATGTCGTCTTCATGGAAAATACCTTTTCCAGAAACATAAACCGCTATATACAAGCTATATATCCTCACCAGATATGGAGTACTCGAAAATCAAGTTGATGACAGCTGTGGAAAGAGAGAATGGAAAAGCTCTATATCATAAGCCCAAACAAAACCAGGGACAGACTATGGAACAATTAATTGGTCATATTCAAGTTAAGGTTAAAGTTAAAAAAAGAACTTAAGTCTATGAGAGCCAAAAGAGGACCTTATGTACATCTTCCCTGAATTTAGAGACCATCTCAAGACCAGATTTGAACAAATTGAACACTAATGACTGAACACCAGAGGAGCTGGGGTCTCAGTAAGAGCATCACACATGAAGAAAGCAAAGGACAGAAAGGGGGGGAGGGGGAAAGACAAAAATGAATGTCAGATGAAACTCAAACCTGCTCTTAAATGTAGAGTTGCTAAAACCAGTGTCTCTACAATTAAGACTAATGTAGGGGTCTTCTAGTCTCAGGGTAGTAGTCATATCGCTGTCCTTCATGCCCCTCTTCATTCACGGAAACAAAAAGAAGCCACATGGAATGAGGTCAATTGAATAAGGTGCGTGGGGCAAGAGAGGCATGCTGTTTTTTGCCAAAAGCTGGGGCGTACTGAGATGGCTGCGTGAGCAGGTGCTTTGCTGTAGGGGCAAAACCAATCAGTCTGCCACAAATCAGGCCTTTTTTTGTCGTACAGTTATGATCTTTTCAAAACCTGTAAATAGAAAGTTTGATTAACAGTCTGGCCTGGTGGAATGAATTCCAAATGCACTATGAGTCCGCATTTTCATCTGTTCGGGAAATTGACGAGGTTTGTCATCAGTTTACATTTCACCTTTTTTGAAACGAGAAAACCACTCATACACTTGAGTTTTTCCCACAGCGCTGTCCTTATAAGCTATGTTCAACATCACAACAGTTTCTGTGGCATTTTTCTGAGCAAGAAACAAAACTTCACAGCCACATACTCTTCTCTTAAATCAGCCATCACAAAAAAATGAGATTCAAGTGAACCTGCTTTCACGGAAAAATTTCACTGTGACTAGAGAGAACCTTCCCAGGTCATGTCACCAGGTGCACTAACTCAGAGCAAGTTGCTAGATGCTAGCCTAGTGGGGGAAACTACGTACTACAAAAGAGCCACCTAATGGAGCTTTTTTGTGGTTTAATTTTAGTTATCTCCTTGTTGAGGTATTGAAGTTTTCTATAAATTTTAGAGATTAGCCTTTGTATATGTCATTGACAAAAATTTGTTCCTCGTCTGTAAGGTGCCTTTTTGCTCTTTCAGTGAAATCTTTTGATGTTGATAGAGTTTAATTTTTAGGAAATCCTAGTCATTTAGTTTATAAGCTTCTGATGTTTGCAAATATTCATTATATTTGACTGACTGTTTATGCCATAAGTTAAGGTTCCTAAGTTTGCCTATATTTTTAATTTGATGACTTAGATAGTATTGGGTTTTACATCTAAGTTCTTATATATGATGTGAGATGATGTTTTATTTTTCTACAAATCCATATCCAGTTTTCTATCACCATTTGTTAAAATGCCCATCTTTTCCCCAATAAATGGACTTTTTCTCTTTTTGGAAAATCAGCTGCCAGTTGGTGAATAGATTTGCCTGTGTTCTCGGTTTCTTTTGATTGGTTTATGGGTCTGTTGTACCCGTACCAGATATGTTAACCAACAAGGCTATCTAAATATAGCACATTTTGAGATCAGAAAGAATGAGGCTTCCTATTTTGTCCTCTAATAGTGCTTTCCTTTTCACATAAAGTTAGAGATTAGCTTTTCCATCTCTTTAAAGAATGGGGACGCTATCTTGTTTGGGATTACCTTGTATCAGTCTTCCTATTCATGAGCAATTTATGTGATTTCATTGATTTAGGTCTCTTTTGGTTCATTCCCCTTTGTTGCCTTGCTGCTCTGGCTAGAACTTCTAATACAATATTGAAAAACAGTGGTGTTAAAGGCATTTATTTGGAACCTTATTTGATTACTGTTTTCATTCTTTCTTCATTGAGAATAATGCTGATCATTGATTTCATTTATAGGCCCATGATTATGTTGAGAAATTTCCCTTCTAATTCCTATTTTGCTGAGGGTTTAAAAAAAATCAGGAATGGGTATTGAATTTTGCCAAATATCTTTTCTGCATCGATTGATATGATCATAAAGTTCTTTCAGTTATGAAGTGGATTATGTTGATTGTTTCTCTAATGTTGAACAATCCCTGCATGCTTGGTATGAATCCAATTTGACCTTGAGGTATTATTTTTTGGTATAATACTGGATTCTTGGCTAGGAGTTGTGAGTATTTTTGTATATCTGTGTCCATGAGTGATATTGATCTATACTTTGTTGTTTTTTTAATGGTGTCTTTGTCTAGCTTTTGTATTGAGACCAATCTTGCTTCCTAGAATGAATTCAGTTTTTTCATATTTTTCTATATTCTGGAAAATAGGATAAGGAGCCCCGGTTGCACATAGGGTTAAGATTTGACTGCTAACCAAAATGTTAGTGGTTTGAACTTGCCATTCATAACACGAGAGATGAGGCAGTCTGCTTTCATAAGGATTTATAATCTTGGAAACCCTACGGAGAAGTTCTCATCTGCCCCATAGGGTCACTGTGAGTCAGAATGGATTGGATAGCAGGGGGCTTGGCTTGGTTTTGTGCTTCTCTTGAGTGTCTGGTAGAACCCTCCATTGAAGCCATCTGGGCCATAACTTTCTTTTTTGGAAAATTCTTTTCGTTTGTCTTATGACCTATTCTATTCTTTTTTGTTTCCACTGCATTTATTACTAATGTTTCTAAAAATGCTACAAAGAGGGGAGAAAAAAAAAAGGTCCTTCTCAATTCTCCAAGGGCTCTCCTCCTCCCCACCTGCCCATCCAAACAATTCCTTACCCATTTCCTTGGGACAGTTCAAAACTGCATCTGTTCACTGCCGTTTTCACAGAAAAGACCAGTGCCAAGTATGGGAATTTGGGAGGCTTGAAGAGGGAAAGACCAGGTGGAGATTCACAGAATTCAAACGAAAGGTCTGGTGGCCTCCCAGTGACAGAGTTGAACTAAATGGCCTGGAAAGGAGACACGGGGGAGGCTCAGCAGAGGTGTTAACCTGGTGTAAGGAGGGTCTGCAGACCCAGAAGACCCCACTCGGGGGCTGAAAATTGGGAAGGTGCAGACAGGCAGACTCCTGGGAAGTTTCACAAGTCTCCCTGGTTGGGAGAGCAGAGGAAAGTCTGCAGGGCACCCAGAACCTGACTCAGTTTGGCAGAAAATTTACTCTAGTGTTAGGAAGCCACAAAAATGGCCACAAACACAGGAAGGCTATGAGGGAGCTGCACAGATTCACAAAGCATGGTGATCACAGACCATAGCAATGGGCTCACACTACTGACAAACAAATTACAAAATCCAGAAGTCAGGAGAATGGCCTGCCTGGGAGTAACTTAGTAGCAGTCTCTCACACTTGACGCAGGGTCCAGCAGCTTGGCAACTCCCATAGAACAGCTGACAACACTGGAGGACAGGGATGCCACAAAAAAAGCAGTGAAAAGAAGGGAAAGGTGGGCAATAGCTCCAGGGCTCTCAGGAATCTAGGGCAATAGTGGGTATGGATGGATAGATGCCCAAGAAACAGCACCAATAAGGTTTCCTGTTCAGTCATTTAGCAAAGGGGGAGAAAGATCCAGGAGGCAGCTGAAGGGAGCACAGATGAGGCCCCAAAAGTGTGTCTCTCGAGGCCTGACTGCAAGAGCGTATGGGTGTACTGGTGATGAAACACCACGCTGGACCTCAGATGGGGAGGTTGTGGATGAGGGTGGGTGTGACTGACAGAGGGGGTATCGCATGGGAGCCTCACCATAGCGATCACTGGGCCACGGGGAAGGTATGGCCACTGGGTCCCTGAGGGCTCATTGCAGCCCAGATGGAAAGGCACAGTCTCACAGTGGAGGTCCATTGACGCCTGGGTAGTTGAAGGCACAGAAGTCTTCGTGTTGACAATGGCCCTTTTTGGTGAAGTGTTCGCAGACAGGCAGTCAGATTTGTCCTCATTAAGCTGGGGCCCATCTTAAGGAGGCAGGTATTCTTTTGAGAGACCAGCTCTTGAACCTTCTAGGGTTCCTCTAATCTTTGTGAAAGCCTCCCCTGGGTGGACCCCCATGGTGTGGCCCCAGAAAAGGAGGTGCAGCATTGACTCTCCACCAACCATGGCATGTGGGCCAAACTTGGGACCAAGGCCTCCCTCCATTGGGCCTCTGGCCTGGGGAGGAGGTTGGAGACTCAGCAGTGGTGTTATCAACGACTTCTCTAATCCTGGTGGACCTCTGTGAAGAGCTGACTGGACATGACAGGGCTTCCCATTGGCCATTGGTGGAGGGCCCAGAAGCCTGGGTGGTCCCATGGCCTCCTTTTGGTCTCTTCTCCAACCTCTCTGCCGCTCGGGCAGACTGCTTCTTTCCTTTCCACATGTGGCAACGGCTCCAGTGGGTCTGGAGGGCAGGCAATGTGGAAGCAACCTGTTACTTCTTTTGTTATGAGTCTGTTAAGATTTTCTGCCATAGGCTATATTAGTTTAGGTAGGTTGTGTGTGTCTAGAAATTTGTCCTTTTTTTTTAGATTTTCAACTCTGTAGAAGTACAGTTCTTTAAGTATTCTATTGTTTTTATTTGGGTTCTATTGGCACCCATTTCATGTTTATTCATGTGATTTGCATATTCTCTCCCCCTCCCCTGTTACATTTTCCAGGGGGTTGTACATTTTATGGATCTTTTCAAAGAATCAACTCCTAGTCTTGATGTTTTTCGCTTCTTTTTCTGTTTCATTCATTTTTGCTCTAATCTTTATTATTTCTTTATTTCCCACTGGTGATTGGAGGCTTAGTTTGCTGCTCTTTTTCTAATTGCTAAATTTGTTGGTTTAAGGTGTTGATTCTTCCTTAGGTATATGTGCATTTCTTTCTATAAATTGAGATCTGGGTGCTGCTCTAGCATATATATCCCAGAGATTTTGGTATGTTGCGTTTTCAGTCTTGCTTAATTCGCCTAATTTTATTTAAATTTTTATTTATTCTATTAGGGAATAGTTTGAAATAGCAAAAAAGTTTTGAGTCTCATGTAATTGATTTTTTTCTTGATCTTCTTGTCATTTCTAATTTTGTAGCATTGTTATTCCATCCAGGTGCTTTCTACCCTTTTGATGTTTTTAAACTTATTTGAGGCTTGCTTTGTGACCTACCATGTTGTGTATTCTGGAGAACAAGCCTGATGTTCTGGGAATCAGTGTGTACTCTGCCTTTATGAGAAAGGGTGATTTGCTATTTGATTTATATATTTTTTCTAACCTTTGAACTTTAGCTTATTTTTATCCCGTGTCTGTAAAGTGCTTTTTGTAGGCAATATATTTATCATATTTTCTTATCTATTCTGTCTATTGACTGGTACATTTCATCAGTTTACATATAGTTTAATTATTGACAGAATTGATTTTGCTGTAATTTTAAAGTGGGGTTTATTTTCCCTTTTATTGTGGTGTCGACAATTTCTTTGTTCACATATTTTTTCTCTTCTGAGGTAATTTTATTTATGGCTGTTCTTTTCATTTCCTTCATTACTTTGGTTTTGTGTTGACTGAATCTTTATGATTTTCTTTTTATTTTGAAGAGAAGTTCTATTAATTTTCTTTGTGGTTGCCTTGCAATTTCTTTTTATCATCCTAAGTTTAAAACAAAAATCCTTGGGGACCCAGTCAGTTAAGCACTGGGTTGCTAACTATTAAGTCAGCAGTTCAAACCCATCATCAACTACTCTGCAGGAAAAAGATGATGCTGTTTGCTCCCACAAAGATTTACATTCACCCCTCAGGACCAATAATGAGAGTAGTGATACCAGGAAGGGAAGGGGAAGGTGGAGGGAGAAAGGGGGAACCGATCACTGTGATCTACATATAACCCCTCCCAGGGGGATGGACAACATAAAAGTGGGTAAAGGGAGACAGCGGTCAGTGTAAGACATGACAAAAAAATATATAAATTATCAAGGGTCATGAGGGTAGGGAAGTTGGAGGAGGGGAGAAGGGCTCAAGTAGAAAGAAAATGTTTTGGAAAGGATGATGGCATATGTACAAATATGCTCGACACAATGTATGTATGGATTTTGATAAGAGCTTTAAGAGTCCCCAATAAAATGATTTTTTAAAAAGATTTACAGTCATAGAAACCATACAGAGAAGTCTACACTGCCCTAAAAGTTGCTAGGAGTCAGAATTAATTGGATGGCAGTGGACAGAAGTTTAAAATCATCTGTTCCATCTTAGTACTATTTTCACTTGCACTTCATTTGATTGTTCTTAAACTGTACCGTTTCTTCCTTTTGTTAAGTTGTTTTCATTTACTAATTAACATCTCTGGTTCTCTATTTTCAGTCTTGTAGGTTTAATTTATTTTTTGAAAATCATTTATCTAAGTTGGCTTCCAGGTGATGCGGCCAAGTTTTACATCAAATTGCCATCTGATGTTAATGGATCTTTGTGTCTGGTTGGCTTGGTCTAATTGTTGCAAAGTCCCTTAAGTTGTGTTTATCTTGAAATGTCCTGAGTTTGCCTTTGTCTTTGAGGAACAATTTTGTTGGTTAGCAGTTTCTCTCCCCGGGGTTTTTATGTATGTCATCCCATTATATTTTTGACCCGTGAGGTTTTTGTTTAGAAATCAGAACGTGGGCTTCTTGGTTCTTTCCTGTAGGTAACATTTTGGTTTTACTGATTTGCTTTTAGGATTCTTTGTCTTTGATTTTCAAAAGTTTGATTATCATAAGCCTTAGTGATGTTTCTTTCGGGATTTTAGCGTAATTAGAGTTCATTAAGCTTCTTAAATTAATATCTTTGTGCTGCCCGTCAGTTGGGAGATTTGTGTGTGTGTGTGTCAACAAATCTTCAACAGTTTACTGTACACCGTATTATTTCTACTCCCTATTCTGGAATCCTGACCGTGCATAAGTTATTCTTCTTGTTAATACCTCACATTATTCCTAGACTTTCTTTATTTTTCCTCATTCCTTGAATGTATAGATATCATATTTGCCTCCTATTTTCTTTACTATGCTTCCATCGATTCTACTCCTTTGTCCTTCCATTATATTAAGTATTTCTGACGTTTTAGTGTTCATCTTCTGGGTTTCTGTTTGTTAATTTTGCATGGTTTCTAATTGTCAGTTTATTTTGTTCCTATGTTTTTCCAAATTCTTGTAGATATTTGTGTTTTCCTTGATTCTGTCTGTAACTTTCTTTGTTTATGTCAGTATTCTCCTTATTCTCCTTCTAATTCTGTCGAAAGATTCTACATATAATTCCTTTTAATTCTTTATCAAGTAGTTCTATTACTTTTTCTTCCCCAGGAAGTTATGCTGACCAGGTATAAGGTGACTTTAAAACATTCATAGAAAAATTCCATTACCTTTTAATTCCATTTTTTCTATGATCCTTATGAAGTGCCCATATATTTTGGTCACTTGCTTAAGCCATATTGTCCTATTTGTGTGAATTGAAAGTCAATGTTGTCCCTGAGACATTATGGTATTAATTTTATTTGATGACTATATGTTTGGTTTACTCTGATTTGTGTGTTGTATGTTGTTATTTGTGTTTTTGTGTGTTATATTCAGGTGGATGCTGCTCACCAACTGTCTCTAGGTGTTTGGGGTAGCAGGTGGTTGGGTAGACTCAGTACTCAGTGTTGACTGCTCTTTGTTGTCAAGTCAGCAGGGTAGGAATGGGTGATATCACTCATCCAGGTGTAGCTGGCTAGTGGGGGTACAATCACCAACCCTTGCCAGATTCAGGGAAAAAGAATGAGAAAAAAAGAGAGAAAAGGATAAATCATGTGATATAATATGGCAGCAGGCCTGATTGTGAGTTTCTGACTCTAGAAGTGGCAGGCTTGTGGTTTGTGTCTGTGAGGGTGTGTGTCCCCATCCAAAGAAGCAGATGGCACATGGTATGCATTCTTTAGGGCAGGGGTCCTCAAACTTTTTAAACAGGGGGCCAGTTCACTGTCCCTCAGACCCACTGGAGGGCTGGACTATAGTTTAAAAAAACTATGAGCAAATTCCTATGCACACTGCACATATCTTATTTTGAAGTAAAAAACACAACGGGACACAAAACACCCAGCAGGCCGGATAAATGTCCTCGGCAGGCTACATGTGGCCCGCAGGCTGTAGTTTGAGGACCTCTGCTTTGGGAGCTTGTGCTCCCAGCCACCAGGGAAAGCCAACCAAGGAAACAGTGGGCACACAATGTACAATCTTTGAGGGCACACACCACAAGGAGTGGAGTGGTAGGAGGCTACTTCTAGTGGGAAAGAGGTACCAGGCTGGGAGGACCATTAGACAGAGCATCACCAGCCACCCAGTAGGCAGGGGTAAGGAGGTATGTCTGGGCACTGGGAGACAGTGGGAAAGAGAGAGTACGCTCCTCTGGTCTCTGGTACTGGTATAGGTGCCAGTGCCCTCTTAGGTGAATGAAGCTAGTTATTTGGCTCGTGCCCCAGCTCAATGCCTTCAGGATGGGTTATCCAGAAACCAATGGCCCCATCTGCCATTCCACAAACCTCAACTTTGGTCCTTAAGCTAAATTACGGGGGACTACTGCTAGTGTTTCTCTCCCTACTCACTGGCTTTCTCTGAGTCCCTGGAGTTCTTGCTTACTTTCCTGTACTTTTGCTTCCTTAGATTTAGTTTGCTTTCTCCTCACCTTGCGCACTCTGGATTGTTTAAACTCTGTCTCTGACTTAGTAGGATTTCGGTGATGCGTCTTCCTATGCTCCTTGTCTGGAAACACTGCATGTTCCAAAATGGCCACACGGTGCTTGATCGGTAGACAAGTCACCCCTTCTATGTCTCTCTCATTGTTCATGGGTTCGTTCCGTTTCTTCTTCTAATCAGTATTGATATAATCTTTATTCTTTCTTTTGATGCTCTGAGTTTCAGGGTTGTCATGTGTATCTGTTGCACTTGGCTTCTTGGGGAACTCCAGTTGCAGAGGCGCAGTGCAGACTGTGTCTAACAGGGTGTTGCTGTCTTTCCTCTATCACTTATGAATTATTTCAAGAGGTGCACAGTAGTAATTGTAGTTGTTGAATATGAGTATGATTGGGGATCTATACATCCTGTACAGTAAATCTCATCACACAGACTAGAACTGTCAGTCATACCTGAAAAGTGTTAATAGTGTGTTCTTCCCAAGTCGGATGCCCTCAGGTGAAGATCTGATCATCACTACAGTGAATTTCACGTTTGAAAAGACTATTTCATATGAAAATTTTGCATTTAGAGAAGATCAAACCAAAGAGCTTACATAGAGTTCATCTGTCTATGTATTTGTACTGTGTTGTCTCTTCAATGAAACTTCTGCCAGTCTGACCTACATACGTAGATAACTAAAATATTAGATTAATATTTACTTGATAGAGTTTAAAATGCAAGAATTACCAACTCAAGTGCAAAGCTGATAGTTTAAAATGAGTTTTAAAGTGTTATAAAATCAAAGAAGTATTTATCAACAAAAATAACAAAATGTGAAGCTATTATTTCCTGATGTATCTCCTATCTGTGTCTGTCTACTTCTGAAGGCAGTGCTTCTATAGTTCTAGCCCATCTGCACTATGAGTTTCATCATACCAAATGACAGTTTTTGCATCTTTGAGGGACTTTGAATTTTTGGAACAAAATTCTGTAAGGGCAAGATGAGCGCTTTAGGGTAGATGGAGTATGGTCACCTAGTGACATTCTCAGTGGTTTTTTCCTTCCCCTCCTTGAAGGGTGACCAGTGCATTGTTGTGATGGAAAATCTCCTTGGCCCCACTTTCCTGTCCTTTATCTCCGCAATGCAGTTTTCAGTTTTCTTAAAACTTTTTCATCATAACCCCTCATGATTGTCTTGTGTCTTTCAAGAAAATCCATCTTGATTACCCCTTGGGAGTTCCCCCAAATAGTCACTGAAACTTTTGAATTTGCTTCTCTGTCTTAAATTTAGCTGACCTAGTAGTTGTGATTGGAGATCGCTGTTTTTATTGGACTCTGTTCTTTGAGGCATTCTATAATAAGTCTAGACACGTATATTACTGAGAGAACTTGTCTGTCAATATCCACTAATAGCAAATACATTTAACGATGTATTGTTGGAATAAACATGTATATATATATGAACAGGAATCCTAGTACGAGGACTTTTCTTTTTACCCCTGTATATTTTGAATAATAAATATTGCAGAGATAGAGATTCGATTTTGAAATATTTTAATGCAGACACTCAGATAGTAAAATATTTTGGATTTCAAATATTTTCTTATAGAAAGAGCCAACAATTATTCCTTTTCTAAGAATTGGCATGAAATGCGAACAGAAAGTGAGCTTTGGGGAGGTGGAGGATGATCAAAGTAAATTTTAACAGAATTTTTAATATAATATAGTTTCATAGTTGTTAGGAAAAACTATCATATAAAACCATGAATATCCATCTTATGGCTCTTGATAAGAAAGTGTGAAAAAATCGGGAGTTTAGCTCAGGAGCAGTTTTTTTTCTCAGTAAATTAGGAATTCATTCAAATAACAAATTTTAAAATAAGATTTAAAATATTTAGCTGTAGGGCAATCGAAGTAGAACAAGTTGGAACTCTAAAATTTTTTGAGTATTTTATCATCTTATTATCTGTGCATCTCTGTTCACAAAAAGACCATTGAAATTCATGTTACCCAAACCCTAAGCCGTTGCCATTGAGTTGATTCAGACTCCCAGCAACCCCAGGTAGCGTTTCCGAGACTGTAATCTGTACTGGGACAGATAGACTTACCTGTCTCCTGTGGAGCACGTGGTTGATGCTTACCCAACAGCGTCACCAGGGCTCCTAGAGGCTCATGTTTAGTGCTTGTGAAAATGATCTTTGATTAGTTATCCTATTTATGACAAAAATTTTATGCTGTGTTACAAGTTTATTAAACTCATAGTCAGCTATTGCCTAAAGATCCGCCTCTGTTCTTCAGTAGGGCAGATTGGAATATTTTGTGGGTTTTTCTTTCCTTCAATGGAATCTTAAAATGTGTAGTTTTTTTTTCACCCTGGGTTTCCTACTTATACACTCATCTTCGGTCTGCAACAGCTGGTTGGGTTTTCTCCTACGATCTATTCTTCACACACATCCAGCCCACTGTTTGTAGGTGCAGGCTGGCCACATTCCAGGACTTCATCAGTAGTGTTCTTCTGCTGTAGAACTCATCGACAACAATTATAAAACTCCTCAGAAACCAGATGTAATATCTGCATTTGATCCAAGTCTCAGAAGGCTTGTATAATAGTAATGTTCACTGACTTTTAATTTAGCCTGTAGTTTGATGTCATGAATACCTTGTGGCTTCTTCATTTGGTTCCCTGCTTTTCAGTTAATCATTTTATGATTGCCCAATATTGATGCCCATTTTCTCCTCTTAGATTATGTGTAGGATTTCTCTTGGGCAAGCTTCTATGAAGCAACTATTGTTATGAGGGTTTTATTATTTTAAAGTGCTATGTCAACCTATGAAATGGTCTATGATTAATTTTATGTCATTCAAGTATAAACTGTCAAGAGCACAATCATCTTCCAAACAAAAAGGCAAGACCAAGGATATTTTTTCATGTTGTTTAAGCTTTTTTTTAAAAAAAATTCTATTCCAAGAAATAGTATTTCAATCCACTTATGATTTCTTAAGGACAAGGTTGGATTTGTTAGAATGATAAACATATATTGGAACAAGAAAGCAGACAGGAACAGAGGTAGTGCAATAGGCTAGTTGTTGTTTGTCTCTTCTCTCACCCTTGGCTGGCCAGCCTTTCTGTTATTGTTGTTTAAAGTCTGGGAAGATTTAGTCTGCTTGGTTTACTCAAATGCTTCAATGTCCTTTATACTAGACCACCTAAAGTGTGACTACCCAGCCTACAAACAAGCTGCCTTTAGATTGAATGCCCATTCCTCCTTCAATACATGGTCCTTCCTGCACAAAGAACAAGAATGGGGCAGTTTAGATAGAAAGGGACATTGGATTTAGCAGCCAAGGGAATGAAGTCAATACATTTTCCCCCAAAGCTGTGTCCCCTTCCATCTGCTGGTCGCTCTACCTTTCAGGAGTTGGCAAGTAAAGCTCCCAGACTGAGAAATCGCAGTTTCCATTGTTTCCATTTTCTATTTTCCCTATTATTTGTCAATTGATTTCATATGATCACCACCACTATTCTCCTGACTCTAATGTCTCCCAGGTGTTCCAGGATTTTATTCCCCTCGTTCCACTGGACACTTGTTAGGCCAAACCACTAAACATGTCATAATGTTGGTACTTTTATCCTTGAGACTTCATCATATATTTTATTTTCTGCTGCAATTTAAAAAACTGTATGGCCATTCTTTCTCTCTCTCTTTAAATGTTGCTGTCTTTTAGGTGAAAGTTTACACAGCAAGTTGGTTTTTTGTTTAACAACTTTTATATCAATTGTTGTGTGACATTGATTACAACTTTCACAGTGTTTCAGCTTTCTCACTATTTCCATCCTGGTCTTCCCTCCTTGTGACCTCATCTTTGCATTTGGATAAATGTTGATCATCTGGTCATATATAGTTGATTGCTTAAAGGAGTATATTGCTCATAGATGTAGGGTAGTGTTTAACCTACAAAGAAATCTATTATTCCTTATGCTGAAAGATGAATTCTAAGAGTAGTTTCAGTGCCAATTTCAAAGGATATTTGAGAGCAATAGTCTCAGGATTCCTCTCTAGTCTCTATCAGTTCAATTAAATCAAGCCTTCTTATAGAAATTAGAATTTTGTTCTATATTTTCTCCCATTCTGTCCAGAACTTTTTATTATATTCCTGGTCAGAGAAGTCAGTGGGGATGGCCAGGCACCATCCAGTTTTTCTGATTCCACATTAGAAGAGACCATGGTTCATGTGGGCTATTCATCCCATAGACTAATTCTTCTTTGGGTCTTTGTTTTCTTCATACATAACAAGATGGATTACATTGGGAAGAATGAGAATTCCAGAGCACTTCATTTTACACATGTGGAACCTGAACGTGGACCAAGAGACAATCATTCAAACAGAACAAGAGACTACTGTGTAGTTTAAAGTCAGGAACTGTATGTATCTAGGTTGATTCCTGTTATCGTATTTGTTCCAACTGTATGCTGAGCAAATAATCTGAGACACTGGACTATAGGAAGAACACAGCATCATATTTGGAGGAAGGCTTTTTAACAACTTTTGATGTGTAGTTGACATAACTTTGCTTTCTGGAAGTGAGGAAGACTTGAGGCATTTAGTAAAATCAGAGTACAAACTTCAACATGGATTACAGCTCAGTATGAAGAAAACAAATCCTCATAACTGGACCAACATCATAATAAGTGGAGAAAAGTTGAAATTTTCAGGAAACATCATGATACGTGGAGAAAAGTTGAAGTCAAAGATTTAATTTTGCTTAGACCCAATATCAATGCCAATGGAAGTAGCAGTCAAGAAATCAAAGGATGTGTTGCATTGGACAAATCTGCACAAGATCTTTTTAAAATGTTGAAGCACAAACATGTCACTCTGAATACGAAGGTGCACCTAACCCAAACCATGGTATATTACATCCTTTCATATGCTTGTGAACGCTGGAAAGAATATTGAAAGTACCCATAGTCTGCCAGAAGAACAAACAAATCCGTCTTGAAAGAAGTACAACCAGAATGTTTCTTAGAAGCAAGGATGGTGAACTCCATCTCATGTACTTTGGACATGTTATCAGTAAAGGGACATCAAGCTTGATAAAGTAGAGGTCATTAAAAAAAAGTAGGGGGGAGACCATCAACAAGATGAATTGTAAGAGTGGCTACAACAATGAGCTCAAACATAACAATTGCGAGGATGACGAAGGGCTGGGAGATGCTCCATTGTACATTGAGTTGGAGCTGACTGGATGGCACCTAACAACAAAAGCAACAACATGTGGCTTGAATAAGGAAGGTGGGAAGCTGTAACCCTACTATACATCTTTTTCAAATTTAAACCACACAGTATTCTCTTGTTCTTTTCAAATTCCTGCCACATGAGCTTAATTAAGTGTTCCATAATTACTATTTTTCACAATGTTACTTTTAGTTGAAGGCCTTCATACATAGTCACTAAAGCACAGGTAAAAGTTTGTTGCAGGCTAGGAGCCATACCCCTCCTTTGCCTCTAGGTGTTGTGATTTGGTCCTTGCCTACCTTTCTAGTCAACTCACTGGAGCATTCTACCTTACTGATTCTGTTTTATCCACACTGCTGCCCATCTTCTATTTTTGGTGAGTTTTAATTAACATCATGAGAGTTATAAAGGACAAAAATCCTTGATATATCAAGTTATTGTAGATGTTTACAACTAACAGAGTGTTGTTTCTAAGGGGCCTTTCATTGTATAAGACATAATAACTTGATTTTATAAATTGGCTACTTTTATTAGTTATAATGTGTAAATGAAGTATTTATTGCAGTCAAGATTTGACATGTTACCACTATTATTCACGACATCCTGATCAAACACACCTATTTGCAAATGCAGATTAAGTCCCTTAGTGACGTATAGCAGCTGTAGTGCGAGTTCGGTGGTGCAATGATCTACGATTACAGACTTCACTGTAATACTGGCTAGAGTTTGAATTCCGATTTCAGAGTGTTTATACTTTAGATAAATAGTATTATCTAAATACAAAGTGAAAATAGCAGTTGACATTAACAGGATGTGTGCTGTGTATAAGGAGCCTTGTTGGCATAGGGGTTACTTGATGGGCTGCTAACTGTAAGTTCTGCAGTTTGAAGCCACCAGCTGTGCCTCCAGAGAAAAACAGCACTTTGTACTCCCATATAGCGAGTCACAGTCTCAGAAACTCACAGGGGCGGTTCTACCCCACCCTATAGGGTCCATATGAATCGGCATCGACTTGATCAGTGAGTTTGGGTTGTTTGTCTTTTTTGCTTTGGTGCTATGTACAAAGAACTGTGCTAGTTTTTAAGCAAGCATCATTAGCTCAGTTAAACCTCACAATAAGCCAGTGAGTTAGTTAGGTGCTATTGCCATTATCAATTTGTAAGCAGTTAGATGAAATGACTGTTTTTTGTTTATATATAAACACAATTTGGTCACAGAAAAGGTAAGTCAATTTTAACATGTATTGGGTTTATATATCTATCATCAAATTAAAAGCTCTATCATAAATGTTAAGTATTTCTATAATAAAATAACTAAAGTGTGCTTATAGGAACTCTGTTGCAATATTAACTTTTCTATTTTTAGGGTTTGGACAGAGGAGCCAAAGGCCAAAATTCCACTTTCAGCAATTTTATTTCAACCGTTAGCCAGAAGAAAGAAGCTGCTGAACACAGAAGTTCACCTACACATCTTGTTTTCCCTAACATCAAGAATGGTAAAATAAATAAATAAAATAATGTATTATAATTACTGAAAGTTCAAAGCTTGCATGATATTATTTTATCAGGCTATTAAAATATTTTTAATATCTAATTTTTAGTTTATCAATATGAGAGTATTGGTTTTCAGTGAGAAAAATTCGTTAGACATTTAATATATGCATTTTCTGTATTAGGAAAACATTTTTGGAAAAAAATATTTTATCCTCTAGGTAGATTATGTAGTAGTTCTCATATTACTGGAATTTTTGAGCAAGTAACCCACAACATGTATGTTTATTTTATATATATATATATATATATATATATATATATATATATATATATATATATATAAAGAGGGCACCAGAAAGTTCTTGGAAAAATGAAAATGAAAAGGTAATGAAAAATTTCCAAGTACTTTTTGAAGTACCCCTCCTTGTATGTACATAAACTACACAAATAAAACATTTAAAGGATGAGATGAAGCTCAAATAAGTCATATTACAAGTTTATTAAAAAAAACAATGCTTCAATAAAAAGTTTTATCTAATATATTTTTTTTTTAATTTATCACTTGGTGGTACATTGATTTTAAGATCTGGTGCGAAGTTCAATTTTATTTAGTACTTGTTTTAAATGACTCATTACCAATAGGGGATACATTGTATATATTGCTGTTGCTAGGTGCTGTCCAGTCAGTTTTGACTCATAGCGATCCTATGAATAACAGAACAAAGCATCGTTCAGTCCCGCGCATCCTCACAACTGTTAATATGTTTGAGCTCATTGATGAAGCCACTGTGTCAATCTATCTTGTCAAAGTCCTTCTTTTTCTCTGCCCCTACCCTTTACCAAGCAAGATGTCCTTCTCTGGGGACTGGGCTCTTCTGACAAATGCCCAAAGTACATGAGACAAAGTCAGGCCAACCTTGCCTCGAAAGAGCATTCTGGCCAAGCTTCTTCCAAGACAGATTTGTTGTCCTTTTGGCCATTCATGTTTTTGTTTGTTTGTTTGTTTGACATGCACTTGTCTGTCCCTAAAGATTCCCAAGTCAATTTTTAGTTTTACTTTTCCTCCCCACCCCTTTTTTCTTTTTAGCACTACTCAGACCACCATTTAGGTTTGAGGGATAAGGAGTATGGAGAGTTTTGTTTTGTTTTTAAAGAAGCACCCTCTTTATTTACACAGCCCAAATCAAGAAATGAATCAACAGCAATATCCTGTTAGACTTAGCATATATGTGCTTCTCTTTCTCCCCTCTCCCCATCTTTCCCTTCCCCCCATGGTGCTTTGAATATTCTTTGCCAGCACCATAGTTCAAACACATTCGGTTTTTTTTTAATCTTCTTTATTCAGTGTTCAACGTTCACATGAAATTACCATCACTTGGGTCAGGTACCATATTCCTCCAAGTTAACATCCTTGCTTTTCAGCATTTGAAAGAGGTCTTGTGTACCAGATTCACCTCATGCAATGTATCATTGATCCCTTCACTGCTGCTTCTAAGCATTGATTGTGGATACAATGGGGGCATTTCAATGTTTCTGTGTTTATCTTGATGTTACCTATTGGTCCAGTTATGAAGAATTTCATTTTATTTGGGGTAAAAAAAATCTCACTAGTATAGTGCAATATTTTATTAACTGTGCTTATTATTAAGATACTCCTTAATTCCTCACTTACAAATAGCTCATTATCCAGCATTCCACATTTACAACAATATTGAAAACATTACTGTCTACTTTGCACAATTATAACATGTGTTTGGCATTCATGAATGCTGAAATGCATAGCAATTGTAACACTGGCTGTGATGTGCCAATTGACTGATACATGCTCTCAGTGCTTGCCAGTTATGTAATAGTGGGATTTGGTGCTCTTTCAGTGAACTCTGGCATGTAGTGATCTTTCTCCATTTTGTGATCTGATGTGTTCATCCTCTATTTTCACATAATGCTGGTTTTCACATGATGGCCTGGTCTTTGAAACCTAATCATGTTTATAAGTTAGGAATTGGGATACTAAATTTTCAAGCCATTCATAAATTTTTCTGTAATTTTTGTTATAACTTGACTTAAAGACATTCATCTTTCCTACTGTCAGTTATTCTTTCAAACTAATTGGATTTTAACAAATAATTTCAAAGCCTATTTAAAAACTTCATTTTGAAGATTCTGTTTCCAGACCTAATGAATTCTCAGACATAGGCATTTTATACAAATTATGCTTAAAATTGTCTTTTTAAGTCTCAAAATCTTATCATGATAGGAATATTTCTAAATATTCATTTTCAGAAAGCTTTTTCCACAGCATGAATTTCTCATGAAAAACAATGACTGTTTTCCATTGTTAGACTATATATTTATTATTTTTAAAGTATCAGATAGGCTGTGTACTACTAAAACCACCTAAATAAAAGGCCAAGAAATTTGGACTGTTTGTCTTACAGGAAAGAAAATAATACATAACGTCCTTGTTTCTTTTTTTGACAACTTATTATTTGAGATAATATTACTCATAAAGAAAAGGTACAAGGATAATGCTATTGCCTTACATTAATGTTTACATTTTGTCCCATTGTTTTCTCTCTTACACCTTCTCTTTTCCTCTCCTTTCTTTCTATATGCACTGTACATACACACAAAGTAATTTCTGATAAAAATAACTTAATTACTATAGGTAATCCAAATTAGAATGGGTTCCATTCAGACTTAATAGTTTACAATGTAAGTTGAATACCTTTTTTCATCTTTGCAGTTTCACTATTACTGCTTTTTTATTATTGATATTTTTATAAATCTAATTTTACTTATCTTCGGACATTAGGAAGAGAATGATGAAATTAGCAAATTACACTGTTGCATTGTATGTCCACAACTCCCCTATCAGTGTGTCCTATTGAAGTGACTTCTGTGTGGCTATGATGTTAGAAATCAGGCCACCGGTATTTCAAATGTCAGCAGAGTCAACCCTGATGAATAGATTTCAGTGGAACTTCTAGACTAAAAACAGACATGGAAGAAGGAATAAACTGAGGGATTAGCCATTGAAAACCTTACGAATAGCAGTGGAACATTATCAGACAGTTGCCGGAAGATAAGCCTCTCAAGTTGAAAGGCACTCAACTTTTTGAAGTCCTCTTGAATGTGCTGCCTTACCCATGAAGCTATGAACAAGTTGAAGAATTTTACCAACTTCTTTAGTTTGAAATTGATCACCATGTAACTTAAGATGCAGTGATAATTAGTGGTCACTAGAATGCAAATGTTGGAAATAAAAAGGGGAAAGATCAGTAGTTCAAAAATATGGCCTTGGGAGTAGAAATGAAGGTAGAGGTTGTATGATAGAATTTTGCAAGACCAGTGATTGTTTTTTTTTTTAAACACTTTTTTAGCAACATAATCAGTTACCTTGCTGTTGGCACTACACAGATGGAATACACAGAAATCCATAATATATCTGTGGGAAGACACAATGGAGAAACTCAGTAACCAAAACAAGGCCAGAGGCTGATTATTAAACAGACCATCCATTGCTCATGCGTAGGTTTAAGTTGAAATTGAAGAAAAGTAAAACAAATACACAGGAGCCAAAATATGGCCTTGAGTATATCCCACCTGAATTTTGAGAACAAGATTTGGCTCATTGAACACTGATGACAGAGGACATCATGACATGTGGGATGACCTCAAGAACATCATCCATGAAGAAAAGGCCAGAGTGGATGTCAGAAGAGACTGAAACTTGTTCTTGAGCATAGAGCAGCTAAAGAAAATGGAAGAAATGATCATATGAAGTAGCTCCACAGAAAACTTCAGGGGGAAGCTTTAAAAGACAAAGTAAAATATTATAATCAAATGTGTTAGAAAGCCTAAAAAGAAGAACATGCTCAGCATACTCCGAGCTGACAAAAAGTTCAAGCCTTGAGTTGTAATATTGAAGAATTTTATGGGAAGAACATTGAATGATGCAGGAAACATCAAAAGAAGATGGAAAGAACATACAGAGCCACCGTTCCAAAGACAACTAGTCAGCATTCAACCATTTCAAGAGGCAGTATATGACCAAGCACCAGTGAGTATTGAAGGTAGATGTCCAACCTGCACTGGAGGAACTAGTGAAAAGCAAAGCTCCAGAAACCAAGAACAAACCAAATGAATTGTTTCAAGAAGCTGACAAAGCACTGGAGACACTCATCTATGCAAAAAAAATTAGAAAACAGTTTCATTAATTTATGAAAGTAAAATTTTGTTGAAGATAATTAAAAAATGGCTACAGATGTATATCAATAGGGAGCTGCGAGAAATTCAAGCCATATTCATAAGAGGTTATGGAATGGAGGAGATTATTATTGATGTCACATAGATCTTGGCTGAAAGCAGAAATATGTTTACTTGTGTTGTATTGATTACTCAAAAGCATTAGCCTGTGTGGATCACAGCAAACGATGGCTGCATTGTGCAAATGGGAATCCCAGGACTACCAGCTGTGGTCACGAGGAGCCTGTGTATAGCTCAAGAGGCACATGTTCAGAGAGAACGCGAGACTATTGTATGCTTTAAAACCAGGAAACGTGTGGGTCAGGCCTGCATCCTTTCCCCAGGTTTACTCAATCTAGTGTGCTTAGCAAATAATTTGAACAGCTGGACTATATGAAGAAGATTTCAAGATTGAAGGTGACATAAACTTGCTTGCTAAAAGTGAGGACTGGAAGCACTTGCTGATGAAAATCAAAGACTCCAACCTTTACACTGGATTGCAGCCAGAATTCTTGAAGCATCATGATAAATGTATGAAGGATTGAAGTTCTCAAAGATTTCCTTTTACTTCAATTCACAATCAACACTCATGGAAGCAGCAATTAAGAAATCAAATGACATATTACACTAGATAAACCTGCACAAGACCTTTTTAAAGTGGCACAGAACAGAAATGTCACTTTGAGGACGAAGGTTCACTTCACCCAGTTCATGGTCTTCTCAGTGCCCTTATATGCATGTCGAAGCTGGATGTTGAATAAGGAAGACCGTAGAAGAAATGATGCATTTGAATGATTGTGTTGACAAAGACTGTTGAAAGGACTATGTCAGAAGAACAAACTAATCTGTCTTGGAAGAAGTACAGCCAAAATGCTACTTAGAAGTGAGAATGGCAAGAGTTCATCACACATACTTTGGACATATTATCAGGAGAGACCAGTCCCTGGCAAAGGACATCATGCTTGATAAAAGTAGAGTGTCACTGAAGGAGAAGATTCTCAATAAAATGCATTAATACAGTGGCTCCAACAGTGGTTTCAAGCATAATAATTGTGAAGATTGTTTAAGACCAGGCTGCATTTTGTTTTATCGTATATAAGAATACTGTGCATCAGAACCTATTTGATGGTACCTAACAACAATATTCTATGTAGTATTACTAATGATAAGATGTACCAAAAAGAAAAAGGTCACCATAGCATAGCTCATTGTAACTTCAGGATGTGAACAATCAGGGACCATCTGTATTTAAATAATCCATTTCTCATTCAACTTTTACCAAACTAGTTTTATCCTCCAGTCTAACTCCAACATTCTTTTTATATTTTTAGTTAGCTTTCTGCTGTAAGAGATTTCCATACTGCTCCATCTACCTCATATACTCAAGTATAAGCTGAGGCCCCTAATTTTACCACAAAAAACTGGGGGTGCTTTTTCAGCATAAAAAAAATGTGTTGCACCTTCCCGGCACAATTGCTGAAGACAAATGTGTGCATAAGCAAATGTGGTAAAGAAAGCTGATGGTGCCCAACTATGAAAAGATACAGCTTCTGTGGTCTTAAAGACTTGCAGATAAATAAGCAGCCATCTCAGAAGCAACAAGGTCCATATGGAAGAAGCACACTAGCCTATGTGACCACGAGGTGTTTAAGGGACCAGGTATCAGGCATCAGAGAACAAAAAATCACATCATTGTAAATGAGGGTGAGTGCAGAGTGGAAACCCAAAGCCATCTATAGGCAACTGGACAGCCCCTTACAGAAGGGTCGCGGGAAGTAGACGAGCCAGTTAAGGTGCAGGGTAGCAATGATGAAACATACAACTTTCCTCTAGTTCTTAAATGCTCCCCCCCACCACTATCATGATCCCAATTCTACCTTACAAATCTGGCTAGCCCAGAGGATGTACATTGGTACAGATAGGAACTGGAAACACAGGGAATCCAGGACAGACGATCCCTTCAGGACAACTGCTGAGAGGGACGATAGCAGGAGGGTGATGGGAAGGTAGGGCAGAAAGGGGGAACCGATTACAAGGAGCTACATATAACCTCCTCCCTGAGGGATGAACAACAGAAAAGTGGGTGAAGAGAGACGGACAGTGTAAAATATGACAAAACAATAGTAATTTATAAATTATCAATGGTTCATGAGGGAGGGGGGAGCGAGGGGGGGGGAATGAGCTGATACCAAGGGCTCAGGTAGAAAGTAAATGTTTTGAGAATGCTAATGGCAACAAATGTACAAACGTGCTTGACACAGTGGATGTATGTATGGATTGTGATAATAGTTGTATGAGCCCCAATAAAATGATTTAAATATTTTTAAAAAGAAAATCTCACTACCATTGGAAAAAAAATGTGCTGAAAAAACTTGGCTAATACTCCAGTATATAGGGTATTTATGTATATATGGATGGATGGATTTCAATTTTAGTTGCTGAGTTATCTGTTACAGCATTATTTATTTCAATGTTCAAATTATCCCTGAGTTGGCCAGGGTTAGCCCTTTTTAGCTGATGTACACAGGTATTGCTGATGTCAATAGCCATCTATTTTTTAATTTATTTCTTTTATTTTTGGTGCAATTGAAGTTCTAAAATTGTAGTTACCTTGTATTTCTCCTATTCATGACCTGGAATAAGTTCTTTCTTTAAAGAGCCTCAAGTCCTTTTAGCAGTAGATGTTATTTAAAGGTCAAGTATAGGAGTATTTCCCAGAAAGGTTCCTTGTACAATACTCCTTCAATCCACTGAGAACCACTTTTCTGATCTGATCTATTGAAAAGCATGGATTCGTTTTGCCTGTTCTAGAGTTTATATACATGAAAATATCAATGTGCATGCTTTGTGGACTGTGAAATATATCCATGTTGTGCATAGCAGTAGTTATTTTAATTGTTCAGTTGTTTTCCATTGTATGAATGTACACAACTTGTTGCATTGAGTTTTTTGTAGTTTTTGCTACTATCAACAATATTTTGGAAATTACATGAGTTTCTAAATATCTATTGGGTCTAAATATTGGGTCAAATAAATTAAAATGGATTTTAGATTAGTACAGTGTATAAACAGAAAATTATCAAGAACTGAACACTAGTAAAAATATATAATATCAAACTTGTAATATACACCATAAGTATCATTACGGAAATGGATATCCTTAATGCTTATATTAGAAGGAAAGCGACACAGGGAATGAGCTAAACATTCAAAGAAGAAATTAGCTAAAGAACAATAAAATGGTTTCTTCATAAAGAAAGTAAGTGGCGAGAAAAGAAAGACAAGAAAATAAACTTAAAAGCAAGAAAGAAGTAATATCGAGGATCAGAAAGCTGCAAGTTGGTTCTTCATAAAGATTAATCAAATTAACAAACCTTTGACAATGTTGATCAATAGAAAAAGAAAATGTACCAATAAATTATATCTAGGATGAAAAGGCCACAGGATTAAGACATTGAGGAAATGATGTGGGGCCAGTCTGACCTCTTTCAACTACATAAGGGGCAAGGAGAATCTGCCTCCACACCAGGTCAAGATTGATTCCTGTCAGATATTCCTTCACCCTCCAACTTTCTATATCTATTCTGACATCTGCCATTTCCCTGTGCCACTCTAATTCTTAAGTGGACTGGAGCAACTGTTGCAGTGGCCGCAGAGAACTCCACAATTATGGGGAGAATTAACAAATTAGAAAATGTTAGGATTGACCAGAAAACATTAAGGATAAAGTTATTCCGTCCGTGGAACCTCTTCTTGACTGTTGACAGACATTACTCTCTGGGCCTCAGTTATTCAGCCATGTGACCTCTTGGCCTCTGTTTTGCTCTTGTAAGCATTACAAAGCTCCTTTCGTTCTGAAATATGCATTAAGGACACATTACCCTACAAGGTAGCTTCCTTGCCCAAAGGCACCCAGCTTTACTCTTTCCTTGGGCCCAGAAGTTATATCTCATGCAACTGCTGCCACTTCCACTTATCTATGCAGGGATCTCAACATGCTCCACTCTTGTGGCTCTTCATTCGAGGCAGTCCTGAGAGTCACTGTTGCTGCTTCTGAAACATCACTTTGTACCCAGTGGAATGGCAAAGCTGACCAAGCTCCTAGTTAGAGTCCTCTGTATCTTATTTGCAAACATCCCACCCATTCCCTTGGGGGGAGCTGCAAACACTGGATGGGAGAGCCATAGCAAGCATTTTCCCTTTACCACAGACACAAGTGTTAACATAAATAAGTTCATGAAAATACCTTCAAAATCTTAGATTAAATGGATGAATTCCCAGAAAAAAATATACCTTGCCAAAATGACTAAAGAAATAGGAAACCTAACTAAGTTTTTAGCAATCCTAGCAAACGAATCTACCAAAACCAGCACAAATTTGAACACATACACAGAGCTCAGTTTTACTGCAGGTTCTAATCCCAGTCTTAGACAAGCTGTTTCAGAGAACTTTTAAGAAGAAAGTTGAGGAATCCCAACTCATTTTTGAAATTAACTTAGCCTGATTCCCAGAGCCTTGTAAATGGCCACATGAGAAAAAAATTTCGCTGGCCAGTTTCATTTATGACTAGAGATGAAAAAATGCTAAACAAAGCAAAATATAACAGTATATAAAAAGAATACATTGCTAGACCAAGTGGAGCTTATCTTAAGAATAGTAGTCTAATGTGTTAGGCTGGGTTGTCTAGAGAAACAAAACCAGTGACACTCATATATGTTAAGAAAGAACTTTATATCAAGAAGTAATTCTATATCAAGGCATGCATCCCAGTCCAGTTCAATGCAAGCCCATGGGTCCAGTACCCGCCCTCCCCAGACTCACCTAGCTGCAGGCCAATGATGTGGAAAGGTGGAACAGGAAGCAGGGAGATCGCCAGCTGGTGGAAGTAGACACATCATCCAAAGTTGGTGGAAATATGTCAGGGTACACACAGCTCAGAAGTTGGCTTCAGGGTCAGTGACCCATTTAAGGACACTCTGGAGGCAGAAACAGCATCCCAGCAAGGAGAAAGGTAAAAGGCCAGAGAGGAGAAAGTTCCCAGTTTCTGTCTTTTATAAAAAGGCCAAATCTCTCAGGAGGCATCTTGAGGCTGTGGCCTGATTGGCAGGTTGGACTCCACCCGTACAACTTTCACACAGGTGCAAGATAACATAAAATCTCACTGCCACAGTTAGTTTGACATTAGAACAATCAACTAGTGCTATAAGCTTCATTATCTGATTAAAAGAGAAAAAGTCTCATCTCAATAATTTGTAGCGGTACCATATATACTTGTATATAAGCCAAGATTTTCAGCACAAAATGTGTGCTGAAAAACTGGGGTTCAGCTTATATACGGACCAGTGGCACCCCAGCGAGGTGTAACATCTTGAGGGTGATTGCCCTTCTTCCGCTGTTCATTCAAAGCCCCTTGACACTGCAGGGCTTTGAATGTTTGTTTACTCACATCTAACCAATCAGAGCCGTCCTATGACGTGGACAACTCCAGTTCACTGAAGCACCCATAGTGATTCACTTAAGCCAGCCGCTAAACTGGCAGCTGAACTGGTAAGTACATGTCTGTGGCTGCGCTCCCTCTCTCCCCTCTGGTCTCTGTGTTAATTCACATCCTGCATTTCCCACCCTAGGCTTATACTCTAGACAATCAGTTTTTCTGGTTTCCCAGGTAACAATTAGGTACCTCGGCTTATATTTGGGTCGGCTTATATTCAAGTATATACGGTAAGTATTAAAATGCATCACCCATTCATCAATCTTATCACACTGACTAGGAATACAAGGAAATCTCTAATCCAGTTGAGTATATCAACTAAACATTTTTGCAAACATTTAATGGAACAACATTGAAAGCATTCCTTTTAAAATCCAGAATAAGACAACGGTGTCGAATATGGCCACCTTTAGTTGCCATTGTAATGAAGATTCACCATAATAAGACAAAAATAAAAGATATAAGATCTGGAGAGTAGGGATGGATTAAGTAAACTATCATATGATTGCCTACATAGAAAACCCAGGGTAATGTGTAGCCAATTTGTTAGAATTAATAAAATAATCAAGTTAGCAAGAAAAAAATTATTTAAAGTCAATTGAATTTTAATACAACATCTAGAAATAGTTATGTATTTGGAAGTGATGAAAATGTCTCATGAACCAAGAAGCAGATAGGGATTATGTTTAATTGAAACCTTGGTACATGAGATGTAAACAGAGTGCTATTAATAAAAATTTGAAAAAAATATATAAGTTTAATGGAAAGTACAATAATTTGAAGTAAATTTATAAACTATTAAAAGATGGCAAAGAAGACCTCGTAAATAGGAATGCCATACTTATATATAAGACCATAGTTATATGTGGAATTAGATAGGCTGACTTGAAAATGTATATGGAAAACAAAAGAGCATTAATTACAAAGACATTTATGAATTAGAACAGTGGTTCTCAACCTTCCTAATGCTACAACCCTTTAATACAGTTCATGTTGTGGTGACCCCCAACCATAACATTATTTGCATTGCTACTTCATATCTGTCATTTTGCTACTGTTATGAATAGGGTGACCCCTGTGAAAGGGTCGTTTGAGACCCACAGGTTGAGAACCGCTGAATTAGAAGAACCATAGGGGAAATAGGCTTTACTAAGTATCAAGATTTGAAATACAGCTATTAATTGAGGCACTGTTATTTTGGTGCAGAAAAAAAGAAAGACTGACCATTGGAATAAAATAGCCTAGGAATAGACAGACTTATACTTAGGTGACAAATTGAGCTGTGACATACTGTAATTGAGATCAGTGGGGAAGTGAATGATTGCTGCTGTGACAATTGGGTATCCAAATTAGGGGGGAAAGTGAAAAAGTGTGCACGTACCACAAAACCATACTATAAAATCAGTTCTGAGAAATTCAATACTTATCTGTGGAAGACTGTGTCTATATTATGACTTCTCAGGCTTTTGACTAAGACCAAGTATAGTATCTGTTCTTAACAGATTAATATCTGAAAGACAGAACTATAAAAATATTTTCAGGATATATACAAAAGTTCGTGGAAGAAATAGCTTATCTTTTAGCTTCATTTTTCCATCAACTTTTAAAAAATCATTTTATTGGGGGCTCTTACAGAGCTTATCACAATCCATACAAACATCCATTGGTCAGGCACATTTGTACATATGTTTCCATCATCCTTTTCAAAACATTTTCTTTCTACTTGAGCCCTTCGTATCAACTCATTTTTTTCCTTCCCTCGATGAACCCTTCATTTATAAATTATTATTATTTTCATATCTTATACCTACTGCTGTTTCCCTCCACCCACTTTTCTGTTGTTCGTCCCCCTGGGGTGGGTGGGAAATATGTGGATCATTGTGATCAGTTACCCCTTTTCCCCCCTACTTTCCCCCTACTCCCCTGGTATTGCTACTCTCATTATTGGTCCTAAGGGGTTTATCTGTCCTAGATTCCCTGTGTTTCCAGCTCTTATCTGTACCTGTGTACATGCTCTGGTCTAGCTGAATTTGTAATGTAGAACTGGGGTCATGGTAGTGGGGGAGAGGAAGTATTAAAGAACTAGAGAAATGTTGTATGTTTCATCAGTGCTATACTGCACCCTGGCTGGCTGGTGCCCCTTCCTGTGACCCTTCTGTGAGGGAATATCCAATTGTGTACAGATGGGCTTTGGGTCTCCACTCTGCCCTCCTCCTTGTTCGTATTGATATGATTGTTTGTTCTGGAACTTCTGATGCCTGAAATCTGATCCCATCTACACCTCATGATCACACAGGCTGGTGTGCTTCTTCCATGTGGGCTTTGTTGCCACTCGTATTTTCAAGAACTAGTAGAGACCTTCTTAGACAAGACGCAGAAAACACTGGCTATACATAGGAAAAAATGGACAAATCAGACTACATGAAAAGTATGAACTTTTTATGTTCACCAAAATAAATTATTAAAAGCTGCAGACTGAGAAAAAGAGATCTGAATCCATACAACCACCACCATCAAAAAATGTCTAGAATATATCAATACCTTCAAAATCACTTAAGAAAAAGATAACCTAATAGAAAATGGTCAAAAGGTTTGAAAAGACAACAGAAGAAGAAAAGCAAATAGCACACACACATACATAAATACTCAGCCAATAAACACAAACATAGTAACAAAGATAAAGCCCAATAAAACTATAACTAGATACTATATCTCACCAGATAGGTAAAAATTAACATCTAACAATATTAAATTTGGCAAGTATGGCTAGGTAGAATAATAATTCTTGAAGAATGTCTATGCCCTAATCCACAGAACATGGATTTGTTACATAATATGGCAAAGGAGAATTCGATTATCTGGCTGGACCCAATTACAAGGGTCCTTAGTATGGAAGAGGGAGCAGAAGAGTAGTTAGTGTAAGAAGAATGTCATTTGAGAAAGACTCCATTGACTATTGCTGGCTTTCGAGATGGAAAGGGACCATCTTTAGCTACCGGGAATTGCATATAGGGAGAGGCCAGGGACAGTTTCTCCCCAAAGCGCCTGGAAGAAATGGTAGCTATACCAGCCCCTTGGTTTTAGCCCAGTAAGACCCTCTAGAATTTTAAAATGAAAAAAATACATGTTTAAGTACCTAAGTTTGTGGTAATTTGTTTTAAAAAGCCACAGAAAATGAATACAGCAAAGTAGTAGAGCAGCTGGAACTTGATACACGTCGAGTGAGCATGCGCATTGGTCCACACACACTGGATATCAGCACAGCATTGCCAAGTAAAACTGAGGTGTACTTACCCCCGTTATGAGCAGCTGCAGTCTTAGGAAGATGGTCTTCCTAAAGAAAACTTTATTCATTTACACAGAAGGCATGAACAAGAATGTTCATTCGCAGTACTGTTTGTACTAGTAAACCTCTGGAACCAACCCAAATGTCCCAAAGTAACATGTCTAAATATATTTTAGTCTATTCATTTAATTGAATACTGTGTTCATTGCATGAGCTACAGCTAAATATAGTAATATAGATGAGTCTTAAGGAATATAAAATGTAATCAAAATGCAAATCCCAGAAGAATGCATACAATATTATTCCAGTTATATAACATTTAAAAAGAGGCTAAACAAAATGATACTTTAAAGATACAAGCCTATATGGTAGAATTACCAAGAAAAGCAAAAGAACAGATTTGTAAGGTAGAATTGGGATCACCACATTTGCTTATGCACCCATTTTGTCTTCAGCACGCGTATCTGGAAGGTGAGCATCACAGAATGCCGGGTTATTAGAACAAAGTGTTCTTGAGGTGAGGGAGGACTTGAGTAGAGGCCCAATGTTTGTCTGCTACCTTAATACTTAACATATGTACATAGATCTATTTCCCTATTATTATATAAAAATATATTTACATGTAGAAGCCTGTATTTAGACCTATATAAATGTCCTTTGCTTCCTAGTTCTTTCCTCTATTTCCTTTTCCTTTCCTCTTGCCCCACTATCATGTTCGACCTTCATTCGGATTTTAGTAATTCCTTTCGGCTACATTTTATGTGATCAAGCCTCACCAGGCATCCTACACCCTCCTGATCATCGATTTTAGATCACTTGTTGTTACCTTGTCTCCCAGGGTTTGCTGGCATCACCCTTCCTTTTCCCCACCTCCCCGTCTCCCCTGTCCCCCTGGAATTGTCAGTCCTGTTGTTTTCTCCTCTGGATTGTTTATACTGCCTATCTTAGCTAGACAGACATATAAAAACAGTAATAAGCACAAAAACAACAGCAAAAATCAACAACAAAAAAGAAAAGCCTATAAATAATTTCAGGTCTGTTTGTTGACCTTTATAAGTGTTTTCCAGTTGAGTGTGATGAGGTTCCATGTCCTGGCTCCAAAGTCTGTTTTGGGTATTCCTCCAAGACTTCATTGCCTTGCTCCCCTTGCTGCTCTGTTTGACACCCTTAGTGTTTCACTCTAGTGTGGTGGGGTCAGATTGGGCACAATCCCCGCACTGTATCTCCAGTGTTGTCCCCCATAGCGCTATGTTTTGTTTTTAAAAATAAAACATTTTATTAGGGGCTCATACAACTCTTATCACAATCCATACATACATCAATTGTGTAAAGCACATTTGTACATTCATTGCCCTCATAATTCTCAAAACATTTGCTCTCTACTTAAGCCCTGGCATCAGCTCCTCATTTCCCCCCCTCCCTCCCTGCTCTCCCTTCCATCATAAACCCTTGATAATTTATAAATTATTATTTTGTAATATCTTACACTGTCCAAAGTCTCCCTTCACCCACTTTTGTGTTGTCTGACCCCCAGGAAGGAGGTTATATGTAGATTATATGTAATTGGTTCCCCCTTTCCACCCCACCCTCCTGGTAATCGCATTTAGGAACTAGAGGAAAGTTGTATGTTTCATCATTGCTACATTGCACCCTGACTGGCTCATCTCCTCCCTGCGACCCTTCCGTAAGGGGATGTCCAACTGCCTACAGATGGACTTTGGGTCTCTACTCCAGACTCCCTCTCATTTACAATGATAAGCACTATATTTTTTAAAAGGTTTGAATATGAGTAAGATTTGAAGGACTATGTGGATACTTAGGAGAGTTCTGAAAAAAAATTCTTGCCAAAAATATGGAAGCTCTGTTGTGTTGTAGAGATGAAGAAAAATGGATGTGTTGAACAGATGTTAAAGAGCCAGAACACTATATTAAACTGGAATTCCATGATGCTCACCTTCCCAATATAGTTGCTGAAGACAAAGTGGGTGCATAAGTAAATTTGGTGAAGAAAGCTGATGGTGCCCAGCTATCAAAAGATATAACATCAGAAAAAAAAAAAGATATAACATCTGGGGTCTTTAAGGCTTGAAGATAAACAAGCAGCCATCTAGCTGAGAAGCAACAAAGCCCACATGGAAGAATCATACCAGCTTGTGTGATCATGAGATGTTGATAGGATAAGGTATCAGGCATCAAAGAACAAAAAAATGTATCATTGTGAATAAAGGGGAGTGTGGAGTGGAGACTCAAAGCCCATCTGTAGTCAACTGGATATCCCCTTACAGAATGGTCACGGGGAGGAGACAAGCCAGTCAGGGTGCAGTATAGCACTGATTAAACATACAACTTTCCTCTTGTTCTTTAATGCTTCTCCTCCCCACCCCCACCCTATCATGATCCCAGTTCTACCTTACAAATCCGGCTAGAGTAGAGCATGTACATGGTACAGATAAGAACTGGAAACAGGGAATCCAGGACAGATATACCCCTGAGGACCAATAATGAGAGTAGCTATTACCAGGAGGGTCAAGTGAAGGTAGGGTAGAAAGGAGGAACCAATGACAAGGATCTACATATAACCCCCTCCCTGGGGGACGGACAACAGGAAAGTGGGTGAAGGGAGATGTCGGACAGAGCAAGACAGGACGAAATAATAATAATTTATAAATTAGCAAGGATTTGTGAGGGAGGGGGAAAGAGAGGGAGGGGGGGAATGTGCTGATACCAAGGGTTCAAGTAGAAAGCAAATGTTTTGAGAATGATGAGGGCAACAAATGTACAAATGTGCTCGACACAATGGATGTATGTGTGTGATAAGAGTTGTAGGAGCCCCCAGTAAAATGATTGTCTAGAAGAAGAAGAAGGTACCTGTGCCCTTACAGCACAATCCTCCACCCTTCAGCCTAGTGGAGCAAACCTGTACTGTGGTTTCACTGTAGAAACAAAGAAAGATTCTTAGCCTGTTTGATGAGAAAGAATAGTTCCGAAAGTGATTCCTGTTTATTATTGTATAAGTATTGACTATACGTATAACTTTTATTTATATATCATTTATAATTTAGAGAAAACTCATAACATTTTATTTGAACCTCATGGTAATCATAAAATAGGACAGATATTACAATGTGTCTTGTTACTTAGCGGATTACCACAAAGCTAATTGCTTAAAATAAATCTGTTTGTCACTCACACCTCTGTAGGTGAAAGACTTGGCTGGATTTTCTTTTTAGGGTCTTAAAAAGCTGAGAGCAGTGTGTTTGCTAAGCTGGGTTCTGGGGAAGTTTCTTCTCTCAGACTTCTTCAGGTTGTTGACAGACTTACTTCTTTATGGTGTGGCTCTGTGGTCCCAATTTCCACCAGTCCAGATCCACTCTTAGCTTTTAGAGACCTGTCAAAGAGTCATACCTTTTGCTCACAGGTCCTGTTTATCTCGTGGCAGATGTAGACTGCTTTTAGAGTAGCTTGCATTGGAAGGAAGAAGAGAACAATAGAATCTTGCAGAGTAATTACACCAAGACACAAAAGGTCTAATATAGAAGGGAAAACTTGGGTTGCGGTCGGAACGTAAAGTAAGATGAACAGGCAGGATTGAGAATGGCCTTAGGTCAAAGATGGCCAAGGCAGATTACAAGCCGAAGCGTTGAAGTGTTGGCTCCAATAGAGAGGGACGTATACATTGTACTCTGAAACGGTGGCAAAGCAGTAGGGGGTAGATAAATGCACAGAGGAAATAGGATGAAATGAAAGTAGGAAAGCTCACTTTTTCTGACCCTGAATTCAGTAAAATTTCACTGAATTCTGACTCCGTGACGTAGGACAGCAGAACCGCCCCTGTGGGGTCCCAGACTGTAAGTCTACAGGAGTAGAGAGCTCCATCTGTTTTCTGGATGGTGGGGGTACACAGAAATGATTTTGATTGAACTGGAAGTTAAGACCTAAGTCTTCCAAATGTAAACATGTGTATAAGTCCTTGATCTTTTGAGAAGCTGCTCTTATTTGCCAATAAGATGGTTTTCTCCAAGATACCTCATTCTTGGCAAGTATTACTATTTTTCTGTCTCTTCTCTGGTAGCAGGACCTGTATTGGGTTTGCTCTGACAGCTTGCTTCCCTGTGTGATCTTCAGAGTGGTATTAGAGAAGCTGCAAGAGCCCAGCGTGGGTTTACCTAACAGCTGAGGGATGCCTTTCCTCCCTGTCGATCACATGACTAGGTATGCCTGGTGAGTTGGCTGTCCTTTTAAAGATCTGAAGCGTGTAGGAGTTTTACCTACTATAACAGCTGTTAGGGATGATACATCTTCAGAGAAACAACCTCGATGATAAGTAATGACTGGGGGTGGGCAGAGAGAGTGGGTAACACTACCTTCCCTTTTGCATCTTACTTTCTGAAGGGATGTTTCTTTTCAAACTTACTTAAAACCTCTTCAAACAGAAAAGAGCATCTTTAGAAAAAACAAAACCATTCTTCCTTAACTCTGCATAAATCTCCTTGCGTTCTTAGTAGTTCAGAAAAGAGTAGGCATGAACTCTGATGTTTACCTTGAGGACAGTGTTGAACTTCCCGCTCAATCCATTTCATGAATTGACTCCAACAAGTCCTATGTGGCTGTAAAAACTAGCTTTACACAGTTGAAACATGTATCCCATTGTCTTTGCCACCCTGAAATATACAAGGGGAAACGGAATGATCTTCAGCTCATACAGGAGGTTGGCTCTGTGGTGAGGTCCTGTGTGTACACACAAGTATAGTGACAAAGAGTTTGCAGTTTCTCCAAGAGCAGCTTGAAGGGGCGGGGCAGACAAGGAAGCAAGCTGTTAGAAGAAACCCAGCGTGGTGAGGAAGAGAAAAGTACTGACAATAGCTCCTTCAGGAATTCTACCCTGGAAGAAGTATCGCAGATGCCTCCCGTAAACCATCTGCAGGTTTCCATATTGTTTTTGAGACTGCACTGTACTAAACTGCCAAGATCTTCCCTAGATTAGAGTGTGTGCCTGGAACTGGGCTTTTATGGAATAGGTATATCTTTGAAGAACATAGGGTACCTTGTTGAATTTATTTTTGTACATTTATCTCTTTACTAACCTGTAAGCTCCTCAAACGTTTATTTTGGAGAGGAGAAGGGCTCCCTTTTTTCTTTTTTTTTTTCACATGGAATGTATGGCTGGTCTCCATCTACCAGTACTGAATATTTTGATCTAAGATTCTGCCTAAGATTCCTGACGAAAAAGGGGAAAATGGCAGAATAGAATTTCAAATTCTCAGGAACTCCCAAGTTTTCTGTAGCCATGGAGGCTTGACACTTGAAACAATTACCCTGAGATCATCTTTAACCTCAAACCAAAAATATCCTCTGAAGTCTTAAAACCATGAAGTGGTTTAGCTTAACTCATGAAAAATGTCTGCCCTGAGCATTATGCTCTTTCCAGAACTACATATATAGGGTCAGTTTGACAACAGCGGCTCCAAGACCACATAGGAAATGTATGGGGCAGAGAGCAGAGGCGACTGATGGAGGAATAACTCAGAAAAAGAGGGTGAGGAGGGAAGTACCACATGAGGGACCGCGTCCCTGTCACTGAGTTGTACATACAAAGCTGTTGAGTTGGTGTATGCACTAACAACATCATATGTGTGTTTTTAATGAGCCATTTATATCTATTTCATTTTAATAGGTAACACATATGTGTTTGTAAGTATATAAGTAGATAGACTCTCATACCCTTCCCGGCTGTCCCCTTTGAAAAAGCTTCTCTTATATTCTTTCTGTGTTTCTATGTGCAAAGGCAAGCAAGCATACATTCTCATGTTCTACTTTTTTTCAAGAAAAAGTGATTACGTATGCATGGTTACATTGTCGAGTGCCTTGGTTAGTTTTTGTTTCTGGTTTCACCCACAAATATGCCCTGGATATCTTACTGTATCGGTACATAGAAAGCTTTTTTTCTCTACAACTGTCTTAGTTATTGAGTGCTACTGTAGTAGATATGCCACAAGGGACTGTCTTTAACAAGCCAAAATGTATTGTCTCACAGTTGGGAAGGTCGGAGTTCAAATTCAAGGCACTAACTCTAGGGAAAAGCTTTCTTTCTCCATTAGCTTTGGAAGAAGGTCCTGTCTGTCTTCAACATCTGTAGGCCTGGTATTCCTTGGAAATCTGCATGCTTCTGGACATCATTCTTCCCCAGATTCCCAGTGCAGGAGCACTGGGTCCAAATGACACTCCACCCCCAGCTCTTCCTACCTCTGGTGGTAGTGCTCACTTCTCTCCTGTTGTCCCTTGTAATGTGGTGAAGGCCACATGCCAGGGAAACTCCCCTGTCATAGGATCAGGTCTGAGGTCCAAGTAAGGTGTTGCATCCTACTCTAATCCCTTATAGTTGATTGGTTGATCACATCAGAACACATTATTGCTTAATTACCAACCCACTGAAAATCATGACCCCAGCCAAGTAAACACACACACCTGTGGAGGCGGGGGAGGGCACGACACAATTTAATCCAAGACAACAACTATATTCACTTGCATTGGCTATACCATAATTTGTTAAATGAGTCATTTCCAATCTTTTGCTATTGTATACAGTGCCACAATGGCTGACTGTACATAGTTACTTTGTTCATATTCAGATCTATCTATGCCAGATTGATAAAAGTAAAATTAGTGGGTCAAGCATGACTGCTATTTATGATTTTGAGTTTTTAATATATTGTTCAGGACTCAGCACTAATGGTACATGGGACCTATACTAAATAAATGTTTGATTAATAGAAAAAAATGAATGGAAGGTGCGTTTTCTGGGTTTTTGGTCTATTTATCCTGTTAGCACGTGAAACCAATCTCAAAGCTATACTAAGTTATCCTATCCATTATGTACTATGAAGTATCTATTTTATTTAAACTAATGTTCTATAGAAAGGACTTTGGAATATTTTTACAACTACTATGTTGTTATGTGCTGCGGTTTCAACTCTTTGCTACCCTAAGTTTAATAAATTGAAAGACTGCTCCATCCTGTACCATCCTCACAGTCTTTCCTGTGTTTGAGCCCATTATTGCAGCCACTGTGCCAGTCCATCTTGTTGAGGGTCTGTCTCCTCGTGCTGACCTTCTTGTTTGCCAACCATGGCATCTTTCTTCATGGACTGGTCTCTCCTGATAACTTGTCTGAGGAATGTGAGACAAGGTCTAGCCATGCTGACTCCTAAGGAGCATTCTGGCTGCACTTCTTCCAAGACAGATCTGTTTGTTCTTCTGGAAGTTTGCAGGATATTTAATAATCTTTGACAACACCATAATCAAAGTTTATCAAATTTTCATTGAACTCTCTTATTTATCACCCAGCTTTTGAATGTATATGAAGGGATAGAAGCACCCAGGGTTGAGACAGGCACACTTAATCCTCTGAAAAACTTACATTTGTTTTTCCCAAGTTGCTGCTGACTCACCTTAATCTTAGACCCATAAAAAATATTTTACCTCCACTTTTATTACAGTTTCATCAACACACACATCATTGAACTCAGTAAGAAGTATGCCTCTAAATCCAGTGACTGTATTGTCTTACTGGCTTTGCTGGGTAATATCCAGTGAGTCAGCATCTCCCCCCACCCCTTCCTTTCGCTCTCCCACCTTCAGTATTATTTTTTGCCAAGTGTTCAGAAAAGTCATCCTATAGACTATGATGTAAACACCACCAGTTATGACTAATCCACTCTGGTCTCTGTTTCAGCCACCTGCCTACCACTACTGAAATATTCAAAAGCAATACCAAAGTACTGCACCGATAGAGGGGTCCTTCAAAATGCAGTTTAGTTATCACGTAGTCATTTATGTTATTAAATAAGAACTAATTAAATCAACCTCCATCAGTAACCATCAGTGTGACTTTAGACAAATATATTATCCCTCACAGGATTTCATTTATAGAATGGATAAAGTGGCTTTATGAGTTGGAAAAATTACTTCTATATTGAAGTGTATGGTTTAAAGAATTAAATTTTTTAATAGAGATTTTGTTTTGTTGTTGAGGGATTTTTTTTTTTACTTTTTGAAGGTCCCTAAGTCTATTCTTACTTGCATGTGAATGTTGGGTGCACCTGTGCTGCATGCCCTCTTTATATACATTTGAGAAGTTTGAGCAGTAGTCAACAAACTTGGGCTGTGTAACCTATCAGACTGGGTTTGAACCCTAGCTTTGTGATTTAAAAACTGTTTGTGAGCCTTCAAAGACATTGAACTTTGCTAACTTTCCCAATTATAAAATAATGAATTACTTTATATATATTATAGGGCTATATGAAGTAATGTAAATTATCCTGTTCTTTCCCTGGCATTTCTGACCATCAGTAACCATTAGGGATTATGCATATAAGCAACCAAGAACTGATTGCATATAGTTTTTAAGATTTGTTATATACAGAACGATATAAATCAATATTTGTGTCTAGTTTTAGTATTCATAAAATGAAAACCCATGAACTCAGCACCCATATTGCGAACAGAAATATTACCAGCATTTTAATAATCACAGAGCTCAAATCACAGTGCCCAACCCTTTCTTCTCGCTGTAACTGCCATTCTTTGTTTGTTTTATTGTTGTTACAGTTTGTTTTTGATAGCTTTATCTCACATGTGTTTATGTTAACAACATACTATTTCATTTTGAAAAACTCGGCAGAAAACACCACTCCTATTGCTATCATTAGGCAGAGAGTTCCAGTATCAGTAACTAATGATTTCTTCCTGGGATGGATTTCCTAGGAGGCAGAGGTGGGGGGTAGAGGGGTGGGCATGATGGTCTGGGTATCAGTGTTCTGTTTGCTGGGAGGTGGGGGCATTCATTATTTTATCATTCATAAATTATATACACCTGGTTTGTGGGGTAGTTCTTAGCATTTCATCTGTGTCTGGCATTCGTCCAATCCAACGCATTTTTGTTTTACCCTCTTCAGATTATACACTTCCCCTGCTGCTGGAGTGAAGAGTCACAGTAGTACAGGGATGCCACCTGATGGCAGAGATGGAATGTGGGGATCATTTACTCAAACATTTTCACCCTAGTTGTTCTTATTTTAACCCTATCTTAGCGAGACCACTAGACTGACACTTGTTAGAAATTAAAACAAAATACTGACTGAAGGAATACTTGCTTTTCGAGAAGTGGTGTTGCAGGGCATCTGACGTAAAGGTGCAGTGTGCTGCCTCCCTGCAGGGGAAGCACGCTACTGCTCCTAGGAAAGCCATCAGAGGGAAAAGGCTTCCCATCAAGGGGAAGTGCAGAAGGGAGGCCGACTTACAAGGAGTTGTGGACTCACAAACAATTCGTTGTCTCCATTTACAACTTCTGACTAAGACAATATTTCTAGAGCCCGCTGTATAAACATTTTAATGTGGGGGTCTTGTGATCTAATGTCAAAATAAAACAGAACCCCAAACCCACTACCATCAAGTCAATTCTGACTCAGAAATCCTATGGGATGGAGTAGAACTGTTCTTGTGAGTTTCCAAGACTGTAAACATTCATACAGGTAGAAAAAGTCATCTTTCTTCTGAGGAGTAGCTAGTGGTTTCGAATGGCTAATGTTGCAATTAGCAGCCCAACAAGGAACCCTCTGCTCCACCAGGGCTCCCTGTGATGGCATGTCGATTATGTAAATTCTAGAAGAAGCCTTTGAAATGTAAAAACAAATTTATTTAGACACATTCACAATTACTAGCTATCTGAGAGCTACAAATCTATACAATAGCCCTCCATTAATAGTGAAATTAATACAAAACAAAGCAGAAAACACCTACTCACAAGGATGTGGAGAGACTCATACACTGTTGGTGAAACTATAAAACAGGACACCCACTGAGGGAAACAGTATGACATGTGCTCAAAAGTTGGGGGGAAAACCACCGTAAACCAGAACAAACTCAGGGAATCCATGCCAACTCATAGGGATCCTATAGGACAGGGTAAAACTGCCCCCCTTTGAGTTTCCATCACTAACTCTACAGGAGTAGAAAGTCCCATCTTTCTCTGGAGGAACTGCTGGTGCCTCCAAACTGCTGACTGTGCAGTTCGCAGCCCAATGTCTAACCACTACACTACATCAGGCCTCCTTAGAAATACCATATGACCCAGCAATTCCTCTGCTTGGTATATATCCTAGAGCAGGGATGTCAAACTGGGGGCCCGTGGGCCACATGTCAAACTGGTGGCCCAGGGGCTGCATGCGGCCCTGAGGTAATTTTTTTGTAGCCCATGATGCTCTGAACTAAAATGTAACGAGGGAATTGTGTGTACGGAATTGCCTTGATCTCCCCTAAGCGCCATTTTCTTCATAACAATTTTTTTCTATTTTCATTTTATTTCAGAACATCATGGGCCCGTGGGCCACCAGTTTGACACCCCTGTCTAGAGTAATAAGAGCCACAGCCAGACTAGATAGATGCACGCCCCGTACTCATCACAGCATTACTCACAATAGCAAAAAGATGGAAACAGCGTAACTGCTCAGCAGTGAAAGAATACATAAACTTTGCTATGTTGGTGAGTCTGTGAAACACCTCAGAATGGCTGAATCTTGTGGCATTATACTGAGTGAAATTGGTTCTTCACAAAAGGACAGTTTTCTATGAGACCATTACTATAAAAAAGGAAGAAAAGGTTTTCATGTGGAAGGAAAACACTCTTAGATGTCGGCCAGGGGCTGGAGGGGAATAGAGGGAAGGGAAGTCACTAGCTAGAATGTAGCAAGTATTAACTTTTTGAAGGAAAGACAATATCCAGTAAGAGGGAAATTGACAGAAAATAATGGAGGCAGAGGAAGATGCTGGGAGATTTGCAAGAGTTTGTGGCAAAATAGGCAATTGCTTATGTACACAATCCTGCAACTGTGGTCATCTCTGAGTAGTTGCTTAGGTAGATGTAGATGCACAAGCTGAACAGGTGTGGGTGGAGAGTGGGAGTATAACTACAAATATATAGAGAGATTTCACAGGATATTTGTATATATGTATGCACCTTTGCTGCAAATACATTCATAAATTTGGTGGGGATTATAGGGAGCAATGTTAATGAAAAATCAGACATACCCAGACACCTTGAGGCAATGAATTGCTGTGTCTGAGGGACTAGTAGCATAGTTCACTAAAAGACAGTGTTCTCTATCCTACTTTGTTTAGTAGTAATCGGAGTCATAAAAAACTTGTGAGCAACCATCTCCCCCATCCAGAAGAAAGAAAAGTGATGACTTTCAAAGGACATGTGGAAACAGCCCAAGGGACTGCAGGGTCACACAGACATCAATCGCTACCACCCTGAGCCAGAAGAACGAGATTGTACCCGGCTACCACCACCAACTGCTCTGAAACGGATCATGTTAGAAGGTCCTGGATAGAATGGGAAAAAATGTGAACAAAACTCAAAATCATAAGAGAGATACCTCCCCTCCCTCCATCCCAGGTCCTTAACCATCCTTGTGACTCTTTAGAACTGAATTCATCCCTGTCGTGTTAGATTAATAAACCATTAAGGTAAATGGGCGTGGGTGGCGGCGGCGGCGATAGTATTTCCCTAAGCACGAAGTTCCGAGGTAAGAAGTAGGAATAGAAGTGGGAAGCACGAGGAGGAAATGGAACCCATGGCATTTGAAGGATTGCAGCGGCTGCCTTACAGCCAAATGTGTCTGACTTGTGCAATGTCAGTCTGATGATCTGCTCTGTAAACCTTTCCTCATGCATCATAAGTTGTCTTTTTTCTCTCTCAATCATTTTATTGAGAGCTCGTACAACTCATCACAATCTATGTATACATCCATGTATAAAGCACATTTGTACATTTGTTGCCATCATCATTCTCAAAACATTTGCTTTCTACTTGAGCCCTTGGTATCAGCTCCTCATTTAAAAAAAAATCATTTTATTAGGGGCTCATAGAGCTCCTATCACAATCCATACATACATCAACTGTGTAAAGCACATTTGCACATTCGTTGCCCTCATCATTCTCAAAACTTGCTCTCCACCTAAGCCCCTGGCATCAGGTCCTCTTTTTTTATTCACCTCCCTCCCCACTGCCCCCTCCCTCATGAACCCTTGATAATTTATAAATTATTATTTTGTCATATCTTGCTCTGTCCCACGTCTCCCTTCCCCCACTATTCTGTTGTATGTCCCCGAGGGAAGAGGTCACATGTAGATCCTTGAAATAGGTTCTCCCTTTCCAAGCCACCCTCCCTATCCCCTCCCAGTATTGCCACTCACACCACTGGTCCTGAGGGGATCATCCGCCCTCGATTCCCTGTTTCCAGTTCCCATCTGTACCAGTGTACATCCTCTGGTCTAGTCAGACTTGCAAGGTAGGATTCGGATGATGACAGTGGGGGTGGGGTGGGGGTGGTAGGAAGCCTTTAGGAACTAGAGGAAAGTTGTATTTTTCATCGTTGCTACATCGCACCAACTGGCTCGTCTCCTCCCCAAGACCCTTCTGTACGGGGATGTCCAGTGACCTACAAATGGGCTTTGGGTCTCCACTCCGCACTCCCTGCTCATTCACTATGGTAAGATTTTTTATTCTGATGATACCTGATCACTTTGACACCTTGTGATCTCACAGGCTGGTGTGCTTCTTCCATGTGGACTTTATTGCTTCTGAGCTAGATGGCTGTTTGTTTACCTTCAAGCCTTTAAGAGCCCAGACGCCCTATCTTTTGATAGCCGGCCACCATCAGCTTTCTTTGCCACATTTGCTTATGCACCCATTTGTCTTCAGCTGTTGTATCAGGGAGGTGAGCACAAAATGATATGATTTTTTTGTTCATTGATGCTTGATAACTGATCCCTTCATCACCTCATGGTCACACAGGCTGGTGTGCTTCTTCCATGTGGCCTTTATTGCTTCAGAGCCAGATGGCCGCTTGTTTACCTTCAAGCCTTTAAGACCCCATATGCTATCTCTTTTGATAGCCGGGCACCATCAGCTTTCTTCACCACATTTAGTTGTTCACCCACTTTGTCTTTAGCGGTTGTGTCGAGAATGTGAGCATCATAGAATGCCAGTTTAATAGATAAAAGTATTTTTCATTGAGGGAGTGCTTGAGTGGAGGTCCAATGTCCCTCTGCTACCTTAATACTAACCTTATAAATGTATGCACATATTATCTATTTCCCCATCCTCATGTATAAATATATTTGCATATGTACATGTTTTTATCTAGACCTCTATAAATACCCTCTGCCTCCCAGCTCTTTCCTCTATTTCCCTTGACTTCCCTCCTTTCCCACTCTCATGCTCAGTCCCCTCCAGGGTTTCAGCAATTCCTCTTAGTTACATTACCCTTGATCATGCCCCACCAGGCCTCCCACACCCTCCTGACCACCGATTTGGATCACTTGTTGTTCCTTTGTCCCTGGGTTTATTAACACCACTACCTTTCCCACCACCTCCCCCTCTCCCATGTCCACATGGAACTATCAGTCCCGTTGTTTTCTCCTCCAATTGTTCATCCAGTAAGTTGTCTTTTAAAGAAAAAAAAAAACCCACGAACAAAAATAAAAAACTTTTAAAAGTCATAGTTAAGAAAAGCAGAAGGTTGAATCCACCTTAATGAAGCCTTTAAAATGTAAAACAGTTTAGCTATGTAGTTGTGGGAGTGAGGAGGGTTTAGGCAGTTCACTGAGTAGACTCATGAGCATTTAAGATAGAATGTTTAACCAGTACTGAATAATTATTTGGGAGCTTTGGTGGTGGAGTGGGCTAAGGATTGGGCTGCTAACTGCAAAGTTAATGGTTCAAACCCACCAGCTGGTCTACAGGAGAACTATAAGGGTCTTGACTGTAAAGCTTTATAATTTCAGAAAGGTTCTATAGGGAATTGAAATTGACTGGCAATAAATGATGCAATAAATCAAATAAATATGTAAATAAAATATAAAAAGAAGCAATAACCTTCCTATAGGTTAGAAATTCTTATCATTTTGAAATCAAACAACACTGAAACAAGGAAAGGAGGCTGAATGGTTTTCTTGGAAAAGTAAAAATGAAAATCTTAATTTAAAGTGGAGATAGGATTTACATCTGAAGGACCCCTATTCAGACGTACTCACTCAATAGCATCTAGCTTATTCCCACTCAACTCAGCCTATTAGCAGGGAGAATGGCCCCAGGATGGTTCTACTTTACAGAGTAGAAAGCCTGGTGTTTCTCTCACAGAAATACTAGCACTCAATTTTTCTAATGTTTATCTTTTGTATCCTTTACATACTTGATGGGTTACACATTGGAATGTTAACCACAAGGTCAGTCGTTTGAAACCCCCAGGCACACCGTAGGAGAAAGGTAAGACTTTCTGCTCTTCTAAAGATTTACAGTCTCAGAAACCCACAGGGGTCATTCTGTGTTACAGGGTCGCTGTCAGTTGGAATTGACTCAGCAGTAGGTTTTGGTTTCACAAAATAGGTTTTTATAAGGTCACTCTACCAAATGTCTTACTTTTTTGATTGGTTTATAAGCCTGTCCATTAGTTCTTCGATTAAATATGTGGAGTTACAAAAATAGAAGTAATTTTATAAATTATCGAAGCCACTGGTTTTTAACTTACTTTTGTTCTCTTTTGTTGTAGCAAAACTTTAAAATATGCATTCCTTTTAGAGCAGTGGTTCTCAACCTTCCTAATGCTGTGACCATTTAACACAGTTCCTCATGTTGTGGTGACCCCAACCATAAAATTATTTTGTTGCTACTTCATCACTGTAATTTTGCTACTGTTATGAATTGGGCAACCCTGTGAAAGACTCATTTGACCCCCAGAGGGGTCACGACCCACAGGTTGAGGACCCAATTTTAGAGCATCATAAGCAGAGAAAATGACTTCCCCCAATAGACCCATCCACAAGGCGCCATTCTTCTGAAATGGCCTTTGAGGTTCATCTTTTGTACCTTGAGGCTCTCAGCCCCTGGTTAAAAACAGCTTATCTCCCTCATTTGATAATGTCATAAACGAGGCCCAAGGAGTTTCAATGTTAAGGTTAAGAAATTTAATAACCCAGTCAGAACCCTAGTACTCTCTATTTCCAAGGCTGGTTCTTTCTTCATTTGTCACTCTTTACAAATGTAATTATCTGTGATACAGCTGTAAGAGTAGAACACATTACTAAATGCTTCCAGCAAAGATTCAGTAGAATCTTGGTCAAAACCAGGGGAATGCAGACAGAATTGCCGATCCTCATGAGTGTGAACTGCCAAAACCACTGAAGTTGGATGAGCCCCTGAAGCCCCTGAAATGTTGCCCTGAAATCATCTTTCAACCTTAAAACAAAGACTCTGAATCTTTTCTAAACCAAACCATATTGCAGAACCAAACCCATTGCCATCCAGCCCCTTCTAACTTAAAGCAGCCTATAGGACAGAATGGAAGTCCAGAGGGTTTCCAAGGCTGCCAGTCCTTCTGGAAACAGACTGCCTCCTCTTTCTCCTGCAGTGCTTACTGACTTTCAGTTAGCAACCCAATGCTTCACCCATGGCACCACTAGGACTTATCAACCAAACAATCATTTAACTAGTTAAAAATGCCTACCTTAAACACTGTGAACGTCTCAGAACTGCCCGGGAGTGTATGTCATCAGGTTGACCACCGCAACTTAAAAGATAAGATAGGAAATGTAGAGGGTAGTCAGTTTATGTTAATGGAGGAAGAACAATTCAGAATAGAACAGTTGCGTGACTTGAAGAGTATAATCAATGTCACTGAATTGCGTGATTAAAAATTGTTGCTGTGTGTATTTTCAGCAACAGCAAATAGTAGTGTGTTTATTTTTAATGCAAGGTATAACATTTTGCAAGAGTGTGTCACTCACAGTGGGTACTTCCTCTCCAGCATGGAGTAGGGACCTGTAACAAATGGACATCTGCTTTGCCTTTAATGCTGTTGCTGCCTGGCCAGGAGCACTCGTCCAGGTCAGTCCTACTGTAGATAGCTGGTAGCTGCAGAAGGAAAGCTACATACATGGGGATTTCAAAGAATTCCTGGAAAAATGAAAAGATCATAGAAATTTTCCACATATTTCTAAGGCCCATTTGTATGACTAGTTTCCAGCCAGTCAACCTATAATAGGTTGCTGAAAACAATGCGCTGGGGTAAATGTGGCTGATAATCTCTCTCTATGTCTCTCACACACAACACATACACTTAAATTTATTCTGTTCTTCACATTTTATTTTACATATACACTGCCAGCTCCTACCACAACCCTGATTCTTTCACTACCTTCAAGTGCTTTACTTAATGTTTCCAAGCAACCAGCTAAAATTGGCAACATTATATTAAAAGAAAGGGAAAAATGATTACTGCTTATCAATTTAGCACAGAGTGTTCCCAAGAACTAGCTGAATGAAGCCTAAATGACAGGTTTTCACTGATAAATGTATTTTAGCTTTTTAGTATATTACGATAGAAAACCTGCATACTCCAGAATAAAGATTTGCCTGTTCTATTTATAATATCAGTTTGAGATTTAATTAATCTATCATCACCACGGTTATTGATTTTCTCTCTTGAACTAGATTTTAATAACCATCTGTGAGAACAGTCAGAAAGCCTGTCTCTGGAAACAATGCCATGATATTCAGGGACATGAGAGCAGCTGCAAGCTGTTATTTTTTTTTTCTTAATAGCTGAATGTCACATCCTGTAGTTTGGCTTTCATTCACTAATGTGAGCAAAGGATTCTGCCCTTCTTTCTGACTCAAGTTCCATTAACACATTGCATTAACATTTCTACATTAGGTTTCAGTTTAAGTTACCTTCTGAACTAAAAATAAATCCCATCTGGGCCTCTGATTCTAATGTCACCCTGTAATCCCCTTGGCCTTGGCATACGATTTTACATTCCTTATATAAAAACCTCCAAACTCCCAAGCTTTGCCAAAATCCAGTTATTAACTCAAATTTCATTTTTCTTCACTCTTCCACCTCAGCATGATATTAATACAAATGAGTGGGTATGAAAATGTGTATATATGCTCTGTGCATGAATAAGTGAATTTATGTTAGAATGAGTCTGTTTGTGCCTGATAGTGGGTGTTTATAGCCAGGAGGAGAAGGTGTGTGGGAAGGTAGAGGAAAGGCTAAGGCTGATGAAGAGGAAGGGAAACTAGAGGAGCTGCAAAAGATAGTTACAAGACTGGGTTGAGAGACTATGGTTATTTATTCTTTTCTGCTGCAATACTCATGCCTGTTTCTTTACCATTAATAGAGATTTTCAACTGTAATCCATAAAAAAATATAGAGAGCTCTCTAATTTTACTTGCTCGTAATTGAACCTGTGTCCCAATCAATCAAGGGTATAAAAACAGTTGTAGAATTGAATTAAGGAATTTTAATTATCCCTGTTATATTGTCAACACCATTCATTGTTCTCTCATCTACCATGGTTTAGTAGTGATTCTAAAAATTATGGTTCCCTGACTAACAACATCAGCATTACCTGGGAACGTGTTAGAAATGGAAATCCTTGGGTCCCAACCCAAATTTACTAAATCAGAAGCTTTGGGAATAAAGCTTAATACTCTGTGTTTTAACAAGTCTTCCAGGTAATTCTGAAACATATTGAAGTTTATTTATTATTTCTGATTAATATTTTTAAAAATTGGCACCTCTCTACTATTTTCCATCAATGCCCCCAAACTAATAAGATTTTATCTTCATATGTTGATGTTGGTGATAGAGCCCAGGAGGAGAAGTAATTAGTTGGGAAAATAAATAAGTAGACTACAGCAGAAACGTATGAATGTTACTGCTGTGTTTATTGACATGGCTGTTTGCTTTGTTGAAACTGTATTCTAATTACATTAAAATATGGAAAAATTCTTTACATGTGTATTATATACTTTAAAACCTATAGTAACTTGTTTAATTGGGTTATAAGTATTAATACTGTGCTTATTTTTATTCCACTTCTGCTCTCCATTCGTTCTTTAAGAATAATATTGATATAAATTTTACAATCTTACAAAGATTTTTTTAACACTGAAAAGAAAATTTACTATTAAAATCTATTTTAGTAGTCATATAAAGTTACACTATTGCTTTCCTGAATGGTCTACATATTTTTATCTTGGTATCCAGACACAGCAAAAATATATTTTATTGCTATTGTTGTAAATAAGAGTAGATAATAATTGATAATTATACTGCAAAATCTGCTACCTGCCCATCAGTTTGTCATACTGTGATGGCTTGTGTATCTCCTGAGTGACAGGGTTTAGCAGTTTCTGGACTGTCAGTCTAGTAGATGCTTAAGAAAGGCCTGGTGATCTCATTCTGAAAATTAATTGATAAACACTCTGTGGATCACAGAATGTTGTCCAAGACTTTGATTTGTTATTTTGGGCATGTCACCAAGAGGGACTGAAGAAAGGACTTCATGTTTAGTAAAATGGAAACCCAATGAAGGCATGGGAAATCATCAATGAGATTGGATTAAACCAGTGCTTCTCAACCTTCCTCATGCCGTGACCCTTTAATACAGTTCCTCATGTTGTGGTGACCCCCCCAGCCATAGCATTATTTTCGTTGCTACTTCATAATGTAATTTTGCTACTGTTCTGCATCGGGCAACCCCTGTGAAAGGGTCATTTGAGTAAGCAGTAGCTGCAACAGTGGACTCTATAAACATAAAAAATCATCGTGAAGCTGGAATCGGGCTGGCAGTGAGGCCCCAAGAATTTGGAGTTATTGGGACAACAGCAGCGACACCTGAGACGTACCCGTGATCTTTGAAAAGCTTCACACAGTATTTACTTTAAACTGCATAATCTACTTCTGGCATTTTTATAAACAGTTGGCGGGGGGGCCAACATAAATTATGAAAATTACTAACCTGACAAATTATGGAGATAGCTACCAGGAAGAGTAATCAGGAAGGAAAAAAGTAAAAATTTTTTTTTTACATTTTATTAGGGGCTCATACAACTCTTATCACAATCCATACATATACATATACATACATCAATTGTATAAAGCACATCCGTACATTCTTTGCCCTAATCATTTTCTTTTTTTTTTTAATCTTTTTATTGGGGTTCATAAGGCTCTTATCACAATCTGTACATACATCAAATGAGCAAAGCACCCTTATACATTCGTTGCACTCGTCACTCTCATAATTCACCTTCCACTTGGGTTCCTGGAATCAGCTCGGTTTCCCTTTTTTTCCCCCCATCCCCGTCCCTCCCCGATCCCACCCCTGGTCCCTTGATAGTTTATAAATAATTATTATATCTTATCTTACACTCCCCAGCGTCTCCCCTCACCCGCCTCCCCCTTGACAATCTCCCAGAGAGGAGGTTACACATAGATCTCCGAGATCGGTTCTCCCTTTCTACATGCCCTTCCCTCCTGGTGTTGCCACTCCCACCGCTGGTGTTGAAGGGTTCGTCTGTCCTAGATTCCCTGTGCCTCCAGATCCCCACTGCACCGCTGTACATCCTCTGGTACAATCAGGCCCGCAAGGCAAGGTAGGATTGGGGTCATGATGATTGGGAGGGGAGGAAGCGTTCAGGAACTAGAGGAAGGTTTTGAGTTTCATTGTTGTTACACTGAACCCTGTGTGGCCCATCTCCTCCTCACTACCCCTCTGGAAGGGGTGTCCAGCTGCCTACAGGTGGGCATTGGGTCCCCATCATGCACTCCCCCTCTTTCACGGTGATGTGGTTCTCACCACCACCCCACCTTTGATGTTGGAGACCTAGTCTCAGTCCTTCATGGTCACCTATGTTGGTGTGCTGCTTCCGTGTGGGCTCGGTTGCTTCTGGGCTAGATGGCCGCTTGTTTGCTTTCAAGCCTTTAAGTCCCCAGACGCTATAGGAAAAAAGTAAAATTTAAAGGAAACATTGAAATTTTAAATATAATACAAGATTAAAAAAAGAAAATAGATTGTCAAAATATTTTAGAATACAGGCTAGCATTTTTTAAGACTAATGATATATAAAAATTAAATATAATGGTAAGAGACGTCTACTTCTCGGCAGGTGGAATAGATGTGCTTTTTCTTTACTTCTCCCGCTAAATACAACTAACATAAGAAGCTTTTATAGTTTCTCCAAAAAAAGATGAAATACTTAGCTATAAATTCAGATATATGTGTTGAAAATTACACCAGGCGAATGAAAAAACTCAATGAAGACCTAAACAATAAACTTGTTCATGTATTAGAAAACTTAAATTTAGTAAAGATGTTAATTCTCCCCAAATTGATGTACACATTTAATGGGAGACTTTTGAAAATTGCAGCAAGATTGTGTGCAAAAGTATTCTTGCACTCATGAAAAGGCAGACGAATTGACTCACTAAACCAATAGTGACAAGAAGAGAGAGAGAAGAATTTGTCTACTTGGTTTCATGACTGTGTTGTACTGCTAGAAGGACAGATACAAAATTCAATGGTGCAAGATAGAGCCCAGAAAATTTTTTTAATCATTTAATTGGGGGCTCATACAACTCTTATCACAATCCATACATACATCAATTGTGTAAAGCATGTTTGTAAATCCATTACCCTAGTCATTCTCAAAACATTTGCTCTCCACTTAAGCCCCTGGTGTCAGTTCCTCTTTTTATCCCTCCTCCCCCCTCCCCCCTCCCTCATGAACCCTTGATAATGTATAAATTATTATTTTGTCATATCTTATACTGTTTGACATCTCCCTTCACCCACTTTTCTGTTGTCCATCCCACAGGGAGGAGGTTATATGTAGATCCCTGTAATTGATTTCCCCAGCCTACTCCACCCTCCCGGTATCGCCACCCTCACCACTGGTCCTGAAGGGATTATCCGTCCTGGATTCCATGTGTTTCCAGTTCCTATCTGTACCAGTGTACATCCTCTAGTCGCGCCAGATTTGTAAGGTAGAATTGGGATCATGATAGTGGGGGTGGGGAGGAAGCATTTAGGAACTAGAGGAAAGTTGTATGTTTCATCATTGCTACATTGCACTCTGACTGGCTCATCTCCTCGTGACCCTTCTGTAAGAGGATGTCCAGTTGCCTATAGATGGGTTTTGGGTCCTCACTCTGCACTCCTCTTCATTCACAATGATATGATTTTTGTTCTTTGATGCCTGATAACTGATTCCTTCAGCATCTCATGATCACACGGGCTGGTATGCTTCTTCTATGGCTTTGCTGCTTCTGAGCTAGATGGCCACTTGTTTACCTTCAAGTCTTTAAGACCCTAGATGCTATATCTTTTGATAGCCAGCCTCCATCAGCTTTCTTCCCACATTTGCTTATGTACCCGCTTTTTCTTTGTTGCTTCTGAGCTACATGGCCACTTGTTTACCTTCAGGTCTTTAAGACCCTAGACACTATATCTTTTGATAGCCGGCCTCCATCAGCTTTCTTCACCACATTTGCTTATGCACCCGCTTTTTCTTTAGTGATCATGTCGGGAAGGTGAGCATCATGGGATGCCAGTCTAACAGGACAAAGTATTCTTGTATTGTGGGAGTACTTGAGTGGAGGCCCAATGTTCATCTGCTACCTTAATACTAAACCTATAAATATATGCACATAAATCTGTTTCTGCATCCTCATATCAAAATATATTTACATATGTACGTGCCTTTATTTAGGCCTCTATAAGTGCCCTTTGCCTCCTAGTTCTTACCTCTATTTTCTTTTACTTTCCTCTTGTCCCACTATCATGCACAGCCTTCATTTGGGTTTCAGTAGACCCCAGAAATCTTTATTACAGCATAAAGCCTCATCTTTCTCCACTAGAGTCACTGTTTGGCTTGAACTGTTGCCTTGTAAATAGCAGCCTAACACCCTTCCGAGACACTAGAGCCCGTTTATTAGCCACCAAATTACTGCCATTGAGTTGATGTTGACTCACCAGCCCCATAGGGCAGGGTAGAACTATCCCTGTGAGTTTCTGAAACTGTAACTTTTTTTTTCTTTTTTTTTAATTTTAACAATTTATTAGGGGCTCATACAATTCTTATCACAGTTCATACATATACATACATCAATTGTATAAAGCACATCTGTACGGTCTTTGCCCTAATCATTTTTTCTCCTCTTTTTTTACATTTTATTAGGAACTCATACAACTCTCATTACCATCCATACATATCCATACATCAATTGTATAAAGCACATCCATACATTCCCTGCCCCAGTCATTCTCAAGGCATTTGCTCTCCACTTAAGCCCCTTGCATCAGTCCTCTTTTTTTTTTCCCCTCCCTCCCCTTTCCCCCCTCCCTCATGTGTCCTTGGTAGTTTATACCTCGTTATTTTGTCATATCTTGCCCTATCCGGAGTCTCCCTTCCCCCCTTCTCTGCTGTCCCTCTCCCAGGGAAGAGGTCACATGTGGATCCTTGTAATCAGTTCCCCCTTTCCAACCCACTCACCCTACACTCTCCCAGCATCGTCCCTCACACCCTTGGTCCTGAAGGTATCATCCACCCTGGATTCCCTGTACCTCCAGCCCTCATATGTACCAGTGTACAGCCTCTGTCCTATCCAGGCCTGCAAGGTAGAATTCGGATCATGGTAGTTGGGGGGAGGAAGCATCCAGGATCTGGGGGAAAACTGTGTTCTTCATCGGTACTACCTCGCACCCTAATTAACCCATCTCCTCTCCTAAACGCCTCTATGAGGGGATCTCCATTGGCCGACACTTGGGCGTTGGGTCTCCACTCTGCACTTCCCCCTTCATTTAATATGGTATATATATATATATATATATACATATACATATACACATACATACACATACTTATATCGTTGTTTGTTTGTTTTTGCATGATGCCTTATACCTGGTCCCTTGGCACCTCGTGATCGCACTGGCCAGTGTGCTTCTTCCATGTGGGCTTATTTGCTTCTGAGCTAGATGGCCGCTTGTTCACCTTCAAGCCTTTAAGACCCCAGACACTATCTCTTTTGGTAGCCGGGCACCATCAGCTTTCTTCACCACATTTGCTTATGCACCCATTTGTCTTAAAAGCGATCCTATCATGGAGGTGTGCAGTCAATGATATGATTTTTTGTTCTTTGATGCCTGGTAACTGATCCCTTTGGGACCACTCGATCACACAGGCTGGTGTGTTCTTCCATGTGGACTTTGTTGCTTCTGAGCTAGATGGCCGCTTGTTTATCTTCAAGCCTTTAAGACCCCAGTCACTATCTCTTTTGATAGCCGGGCACCATCAGCTTTCTTCACCACATTTACTTGTTCACCCACTTTGGCTCCAGCTGTTGTGTCGGGAGAGTGAGAAACTGTAACTTTTAATGGGAGTAGAAAGCCCCATCTTTTTCTCACACAGTGGCTGGTAGTTTTGAACCGTGGACCTTGTAGACAGTAGCCCAGTGCAGAACTATTTGCCACCAGGAAAATGAAAATTAAAACCACACTGAGATATCATTAGTCACCAGTCAGAATAACTAAAATAGTGACAACAGTAAGTGCTGGCCAGAATACAGGGCCACAGGACTACTCATACATTGGTGGTGGAAATATAAATTGATGCAGCCGCTCCAAAAAACAATTGGGCAATTTCTTTAAATAAACAACTAAACACGGAACCCCATACAACCCAGGAATTGTATTCTTCGGCATAAATCCTAAAGAAATGAAGGATATAAATGTGGTTAGCAGCTCTGTATATTACCCGAAGACAATAAACAATCCCAAGTGTCTGTATGAGTGAATGGTTAAAACTGTGTTACATTCATTCTGTGAACTATTACTCAGCACTAAAAGAAACAAATTATTGATAAATATATAACACTATGTATGAATCCCCATAGAATTATGTTGAGTGAAAAAAGCCAATCCCACATGATTACATATATATGATTCTATTTATATAACATTCTTTCAATGACACAATTATAGAAATGGAAAACAAATTAATGGTTGTCATGGTTTAATGGGGAGTAGAGAGAAAGAGGAAGTAGGTATGGCTATAAAAAGCAGCATGGCAGTTCTTTGTGGCAGTAAAACTGTGTTGTCTCTTGGCTATCACAATGTCAATTGGTTATGATGTTCTACTGTCACTCTGATTATGATCATTATAATTTTCCAAGATGTTACCATTAGGGGAAACTCAAGAGCTTTGTAGTATTTCTTTAAAAGCTACATGTGAATCTACAGTTAACTCAAATTTAGTTTATGAAATTTAAGTATATTAACTCTAGTTATATATATATATTTTTAATCTCTAGCTGTTCAGAATTTGATTAATCAGAAATCTGTTTTCTAAAACTTTCATCATTGATCAACACATGGCTACTGATTGCTTTATTAAAATAATTGACTAGAATAGAGAGGAAAGGATGCCTCATACAGCCAAATATCAGATGATAGGTTGTTGTTACTAATGGCCATTGAGTCAGCCCCAACTCACAGCATTTTATATACAACAAATGAAACACTACCCAGTCCTGTGCTCACTTATCCAAAGGATGTGAGATGAAATCTCATCATCCTCACTTCTAAGGAATATTCTGCCTCTACTTCCTTCAAGACAGTTGTTTGCTGTTCTGGAAGTCCATGGCATATTCAGTATTCTTCACCAACATCATAATTCAAATGCATCCATTCTTCTACAGTCTTCTTTATTTCTTATCCAGCTGTTACATCCATAGGAGGCTATTAAAAATACCATTCCATGGCTTGGGCCAGGTGCACATTAACCAGCAAAGTGACATCTCTTTAATGTTTTAAACACATATTTTAGCAGATTTTCCCAAAGCAACAACATATTGTTTGATTTCATGACTGCTCCTTCCATAAGTGTTCATTGTGGATCCAAGTTAAAGGAAATTCCAGATCGATCTTTTCTTCATTGATCATGACTTTGTCTATTGGTTCAGTTGTTTTCTTTATAACAGTACAGCTGTAATCTGTCCTGAAGGCTGTAGTGTTTGAGCTTTATCAGTAAATGCCACAAATCCTCTTCTTTTTCAATGAGCAATGTTGTGTGATCTGCGAATCTCGGCTTATTAATATGTTTTCCTACAATGCGGTTGTAAGTTGTTCTTCATATAGCCTAGTTTCTCAGATTAGTTGTTCAGTATACAATTTGACTAAGTAAAGTAAAATAATAAAAACCTGATGCACTAGAAAGCAAATGTTTTGAGAATGATGATGGCAACAAATGTACAAATGTGTACAATGGATGTATGTATGGATTGTGATAAGAATTGTATGAGCCCCCAAAAATGATTTTTTGAAAAATGTTAGTGGTAGTGATACTAGAAATGACAAAGAAATAATTTCATCTAAAGATAAAAGTGAAAAAAGCTTGTGATGCATATATATTAATTCTATTTGATAATGCAGAAACTTAACAAAAGCCACAAATGTGAGCCATTTATGTAATGTTACATTTTCTAATAAATTTTCCACAATTGAAAAAAAAATTCTGATGCACACCTTTTCTGATTTCATATCATTCAGTATCCCTCTGAGCTCAGTTAAGCATTCTGGAATTCTCATTATTTGCATTGTTATCCATAATTGACATAATGTAATGTAACATACTTTTAAGAGCCCATTATCCAACTTGAGTGCTACAACATGAGCACTAATGTTGTTGCTGTTGTTGTCAGGTGCTACTGAGATGATTTCAACTCTAAGGGACCCTATGTAAACAGAATGAAAAATTGCCCAGCTCAATACTGTCCACGAAATCATTACTATGTTTAAGCTCAGTGTAGCCGCTTTGCCAGTCTATCTCACTGAGCGTCTTCAGTGTATTCACTTACCCTTTACTTAACCAAGGATGATGTCCTTCTCCAGTGACTGGTCACTCCCAGTGATATGTCCAAAGTACATGAGACTCAGTCTTACTGTCTTGGCTTATGCAGAATAATAAGGCTGTACTCCAACACAGGTTTACTTATTCATATGACAGTTCATGGTATATGTAATATTCTCCTCCCACACCCTAATCCAAAGGTATCAGTTCTTCTTGTGTCTTACTTGTACGTTGACTAGTCACATGCATATGAGGCGATTGAAAGTAATGTGACTTTGGCTATCAGAAAGAAAGTGTCTGGTGTCAGGCATGTCTTAAAACAAGCAGTCATCTAAGTTAAGTGTCAGCTAAGTCTACACCAACCTGTGCGATCTCAGGACTGTAAATAATAAAATCCAGGAGCAGAGACGAGGGCTGTATTAGAGCTCACATTCTGAGTACCAGTTCAGGAGGCTTTGGATGTACACAAATCAAGAGGCTATTGTAAAAACAGAATTGAGTACTGCATAGTTTAAAATCAGGGAAGGTGTGAATCAGGATTGTATTCTCTCACCATACTTATTCAATCTGTAGGTTAAGGAAATAACCAGAGGTGGTGGATTATATGAAGAAGAATATAGCATCAGAATTGGAGGAGGGCTTATTAATAACCTGTGATGTGCAGATGACACAACCTTTCTTGCTAAAAGTGAGGAGGACTTGAAGCACTTACTGATGAAGATCAAGGATTATAACCTGTGGTTTGGATTACAACTCAATGTAAAGAAAACAAAAATCCTCACAGCAGGATGATTAGGTAACATGATAAAAGGAGAAAAGTTACAAGTTGTCAAGGATTTTTTTCTTGCTTGGATCCAGTCAGTGCTCATGGAAGCAGCAGAGAGATCAAGTAACACATGGCATTGGGTCAATCTGCTGCACAAGACCTCTCTCAAGTGCTGAAAAGCAAAGATGTTACTTTGAGGACTAAGGTGTGTCTAACCCAAGACATGGTATTTTAAATCACTTCATATGCATGTGAAATTTGGACATTGAATAAGGAAATCAGAAGAATTGATGCCTTTGAATTATGGTGCTGGCAAAAAATTTGGAACATATCATGGACTGCCAAAAGAACAAACAAATTTGCAATCTATTTAGAAATAAGTACACCAGAATGCTCCTTAGAAGCAAGGATACTTCGGACATGTTAGCCCAGTGTTTAACCTACTTTGCCACCTGGCAATTTCCCCCCCTTGATCTTCTATGTAACTTTTATAATCAGTTTATTGTGTTCCAAAATTCTGTCAGGATTTTAATTGAATTCAGTCTATAGGAAAAATTTTATTATATCTATTTACCTGTCTCAACAAAATTTTACTATCAAGATCTTAATTTATTCATTATGGTTTTGTAAATATCTTCTTTTTAAAAATTGTTTTCTAGTTTGTTTTGTTGGCATTTAGTATTGTAATTGTAATAATATAATGAATTATTTAAATCCCGCCATGTTGCTAAGCTCTTCTATTATTTTTAATTATTTATCTGTAATTCTTATATCATGTTTATAAACAAATCACTTGGAAATGAAGGACACAATTTAATTTACGACAGAAATCTATTGTGCATGTTTAAATCCATAAATTCTTAATAGTATTTTTTGAAAGAGAAACTTCAGAGGATAATAATGAATCAATGTATTATTTTAAAACTGGTAAGTAAAGGAGGAAAGCTCAAGCATCTATTCTACCCTTATATGAATTGTGCTGCTTGTCAACCAAATGATAACAAAATTTTCAAACTGATAAATGAAAAATTATATAATTACTTAGTCACCATTTAAGAAATCCCTAATAAAGGGCCTAGAGTTTGAACAACATTGGCCGGTGGCATCACACACAGGCCACAAACAGATGAATGGACAGCATACCACTTACGGTCTTGCCAAAATGATAGAAACTGAATCTGATAAGGCTTTGGAGGCAACAACTTATTTGCAAGAATACTGAGCACAAAGGAAAATGTTGGCTGGCATGAGTGTGCAGTCAACATTATCTAAACAATAGGAAATATCCAGGGCAAAGGGCAAAGGGTCCAAGTTCTTCCACAAGGAAATTGTTAGGAAAACCTAGAATGAAGGAGGAAACCTGTAGATTAGAAGAGACGTGAAAGACATACCAAGTTTTTCTTTTCTTTTTTGTTAACTGTCTTGTCTAGGGATGCACACTTGCTTGATAAAAAAAAAGCTGCAACCCAAAAGAAAGAAGTGACTAAAAAGTCAATTGTAGTTACTTCTAAAGGGAGAAGATTTTAACTGAGATGATGGGGCAGGGGCACTTGATGGAGCTTCTGGGAGAAGGCTGATAGCATGCTCTTTCCTGAGTAGTTTGTGACTTCAAAAATATTTTGCCATATAATTATTCATTAAGACACATTTTTTGTATTTTTTCTTTCCTCTTTCATAGCAATTTATTTTTTATTTATTTAAATCATTTTATTGGGGGTTCGTACAATTCTTATCACAATCCATCCATTGTGTGAGACACATATTTTTGAGATTTTCCTTGGTTTTATAATTAAAAGGTTGTAAAATCCAACAAAAAGGCAAACAAACTGGAAGATATTTGCAAGAGGAAGATACACTAAAAATGTATTCAAGTTGATAATATTGTGTTAAAACTCCAGTAATACATTGCAGAGGGCATCAATATTTTACGTATTTTCAAGAGAGTAATAAACATTAACTTTGAACCTCACTGAAATATTTTTGAAAGGAAAGATGGGAAAGAACACTGTATTACATCCACTGACAACAAGAGAGGAAGGGAAGAAGCTCCATATTACAATACACACATTCTAAGATAGAGGTTGGAAGGGAAGACAATAGACAGTAGGCACAGCCATTGACCTTCACTTATGGTAGATTTTCTGTTTTTGTCGAATTAGCCTTACAGTTTATAGTTTGGAAGCATTTTACGACTAATTACATTCACTGTTTTTTATACCTCACAGTGAGAGACCTACCTCCTCTTTGCCTTGATGTTAGACAAAAACAGCGCATCTCGATGGATGCATTATCATCCGAAATGAAGGCTTCAGCCCTTCCAGAACCTACCCTTTCTGGCCAGCCCAAAACTCTGAAAGACTTTCAGTAAGTGTCAGCTCATCATTGTATGTGTACATGGACTTAGTGCATGTCAGCACTTTCCATAACTAAACATCTTTGTATGAAGAGTTAACTGGTCCTTATTAAGGTATTAATGAAGAATGAAGACATAGATGAAGTAGAAAGTGAAAAACAAATAAGTAGTAAAAATAACTGTGTCACTGCTCAAAAACAATCCAAGTGGAATAGTGAAGGAGTAAATTGGGAATGAGAAAGTAGAGAGAGAATATAGACAAAATCCTCTCCAGGTGTTTGCCTTTGAAGGCAAGGAAAGAGTAATACTTGGAAGGAACGTGTCAAGAACGGCTTTCAAAAACAGGTAATTAAGAAAGTTGCAAGTGGATTATATCTTAATTAAGACTTATAAATACATAAACAATGTTTACATTATCCAACTGATACATATTTCTATACTTAGTTTCAGTATTTCAAATTACATACTTGGTAACATTTATGTATGAAGAAGTAATGCTAATTTATCTGGATATTATATCAATATATGGTTAATGTATGTTCTTATTTTAGGGAAGATGTAGAAAAAGTTAAGTCATCAGGAGATTGGAAAGCAGTACATGATTTTTATCTAACAACATTTGATTCTTTCCCAGAACTAAATGCTGCATTTAAGGTAATAATACCTAACACATGTTTTAAAATTCATTTTTAGTTTTAAATATTCCCAAAAAGATATGATAAAATTACCTTGTTTTCTACCAAATAGTGACTTAAATAAGTGTTTAACCAACACACGTATAAATTGCTTTCAGAAGTCATATACTGTGAATAATCAAATATTACATAAATGATATCATAACAATTTTTATTTGTGTTTTTATTAATACTGTTTGACTCATTCTTTCTGTTTTACAAAGGAAAGTTATTAAAATAATTCCTATGCCATTCATTTTTTATGTTCAGCTGTTTTATACAAATAGTTCATTTTCACCATCACAAAAACAAGGTAGAAATTATTAAGGTATATTTGTGGTTCACAGATTAGACTAAGTCATAAAATGCTATATGCACTTAACTATTTAATTGAATTTGCAGAAAGATGCCGCTGCCTCATTCAATACCATTGAAGACTCTGGGATTAATGCTAAATTTGTGAATGCTGTGTATGATGCCTTACTTAATACTGTAAGTATCATTTATAAACACATGTCAGTAGTCATTTTATGCTGTCTGTATCTCAAAACTATTTCCAGCAATATTGTAAGAATCACCTTGCAACATAATTACAAAATCTGATACAATTTTATAGTTACATTTACTAAATTAGTTGGAATTATCAGCAAACTGGATAATTTTTATTACTTTTTTTTCTAATTAACTGAAAATTAAGCAGCAGCTACTTGTACATCCAGACTTACAGATTTCTAAAATAAACTTATGCTTCCTCTACACAGCAAAAGAGGAAAGTTATTTGATTTATTGGAATTGTATTCGTCTATAGGGCAGTGATTCTCAAACTGTAACGCGTATCAGAAAAATAGGAAAATCTTGTTAAAATGCAGCTTCAAATCTTGTTAAAATGCAGCTTCATAAGGCTGAGGTAGGACACAAACATCTGCATTTCTTGGAGAACCCCAGATTATCTTTATGTTACTGACCTGGTAACCACACTTTGAGAACCCCAACACTGTAGTTCAGTTTTTGAAGAATTTAAATCATCCCATTCCTTGAGCACACCGTGGTCTTCCAATTTCTTAGATCTTCTTTAATTAATTTTGGTAACACTTTGATCAGAAGTCTTACACATTTGCTACTTTATTTCTAGATACTCCCCATTTTTAGTATGATCATTTCATTTTCTAATTGTTGCTAGTATAGGGAAATATTTTCACAGTGGCCTTGCTGAATTCACTCAGTAATTTTAATGATACATAAGCAAATTTTTGAATTTTCTACTTCTATAACTCTGTCACTTGTAGGAAATTGCAATTTAATTTTTGCCATGTTTATCTTCTATTTGTGTATTTGAATTATTACACTAGGAATGTTTGTATGATTTTGAATTAAAGAAGTGATAGCAGACATCTTGATCTAATTCTCAGTCTCAGTACTTCATTTATTGAACATGTGAAAAGGTACTTTTTCTTTCTTTAAATGACCACATTAAGAAGGCTTAGACTCCAGCAAAGGATTCCAAGGAGGGAGTAATCAATCATTTCAAATGCTGCTGAGGGGTGTACCGTAAGGTTCGGATGAAGAAATAACCATTGTCTTTACATAGGAAGACTTTAAACAGTCACTTCAGTAGCAATTTAGGGCCCAAAGCATTTACTTGTAATGGGCTGAAGATAGAATGGGGCGAATAGGAGCAGTTTGTACAGATGATCTTAAAGTTTTTCTGGTGAAGGAAAATAAAGGGGTAGCTGGTAGTGGTTCTGGCAGGAAAGAGACACAAGACTCAAATTAGGCAAATGAATGAGGACTCGACCTTTAAAGTTGTTATTGGTGTAAGGGAAACCATGAAATACAATAGAGCATCCCAGGGGTGAGCCTGGAAATGGTCTGTGGAGGAAAGGGCTGTATTACAAGAGCTGTGACTTACCCACCTGTGACAACTGCCCCCTGGAGACCCTGTAGCTCCCACTCCATCTTCTGTTTGTGCTCCCTGTTGACAAACTCAATTAAACTGAAGGCAAAGGAGTCTAAACGTGTGAATGCCAGGTGTGGGGACCAGTCTCTTGACAGTGCAGAGTAAAGAAAAGTAGGTGTGGCAAAGAAAGCAAAAGTGAGAATTACCATGTGGCATTAATACTAATGGGAGAGATCTAGTAGAGAGCGGGAAATCGATGGTACTGGAGAGAGAAGACAAAAGAGCAATAACTACCATATATACTCGCATATAAGCTGACCCGAGTATAAGCTGAGGTACCTAATTATTACCTGGGAAACCAGAAAAACTGATTGACTCGAGTATAAGCCTAGGGTGGAATATGCAGAAGCTATTGGTGAGTTTCAATAATCAAAACAAATGAAAATAAAATTACTAAAAATTGAGACATCAGTGGGGTAATGTATTTGAATATTTATTTTAAATTAAAAACATAAATAAAAGGACAAGTCATTTAACTCTAGTAAACTAGCACAGTAAGTGGAAAATAGGTTCAACAAAAACAATAAGGTATCAACAATGATACCTTAAGAGTACTATTCCCTGAGCTCAATCAGCAACCAAGCTAAACTGTAAAGAGTTAAAAACCTTCAAAACTGGATTCCTCATCATCATCCGTATCCCAATGCAGAGCTTCAGCTGGTGTGAGGTCATCATAGACACTGTCCTCACTGAGATCGCCGTCATCGCCATCACTGCTGTCATTTTCATACAAAGCGCAGTCTTCACTGCCATCCATAGCATTGCTAATACTTCATTTCCTGAAGGCACATCATACCATGTCTTCTGGAATGCCTTCCCATGCATCGTGAACCCACTTTGCTATTAACTCTATGTGAGGCTTCATGAGATTTCCTCCTTTTGTTAGTCGGGCTTCACCAGATGACATCCATTCATGCCACATCCTTCGCACATGGTCTTTAAAAGGCTTATTCAAAGATTGGTTAGATGTGAGTAAACAAACATTCAAAGCCCTGCATTGTCCATGGGGCTTTGAATGAACAGCGGAGAAACGGTAATCACCCACGAGATACCGGGCGCTCATCCTGTTAACTGGGGGTGGGGGGTCCAGTGAGATGTTACACCTTGCTGGGGTACCACTGACCAGTGTATAAGCCAAACCCCAGTTTTTCAGCACATTTTTTGTGCTGAAAAACTCGGCTTTTACACGAATATACACGGTATTATTGACAAATTGCAAGGGCGTGGGATAAATGAGGTCCAAGTGGAGGGGTTGGCCTTGATCATGTGCAGATACAAGTAATGGTGAATCAGAAAATTACTTCTAATCTGAAGACAACTGTGTTCTCTGAGAGTAATGATAAGGTGTTGGAGATTTTTAAAATTACGAGGTGTGATTAGGTTGGAAAGAAGGAAAGCAAATGAACACGGGAAATATAAGACTTTCAGTGGTATGTATGTGTCCTTTGGAGATGTGTGGTCATAAAGTGGGCCCAGTCAGAGCTTAATGTAGGTTTTTCTCTAGCAGCTTCCCACTACTCGAGGGCAGGCCTCCCCTGAGTGGTTAAACTGAGCAGGACTACAGTTGCCTTGTTAGGTGTGAACGCTCACCAAAAGCAGAGAAAGGGAAAGAAATGATTTTAAGTTGTGAAGACATTGAATTGTTTTCTGAGTGCAGCTAGACGTGTCTTGGAAGTCATGGTTGTGGTTTTTAAACAAATCCATAATATATACTTTTTCTTTGGCATTTGTCTCTTAATTTTTAAAAAAGACAAAAAAATGTTAATTTGAAGCTTCTAGTTCATGAAAGTTTTATTCATTATTTATTATATGCTAAAACCATCCATTTTTATTCCGGATGTTCTGTAGTGAATACTATTTGTTGTACTATTTGAGTCATTAAATGATAAAGGAATGTTATTTTCTGCCTTTTCCAAGCCTTTTATCCTATAGGAAAATGTCTTTTTATCATATTTAAATGTAATATGTTTGCACTTCCTAGTAGTTGTGTGTTTAATTGCTAGTTGTTGCAGGGTACTCGTAGGATTAAATATATTTAAAATGTATGCAGTCTGTACTCTTGGACTCATGTTTGTGATTTTATCCTGTCAGGTTGGGGAAAGTAAATTTGTTTTTCAAGTTTACAAAACCACTGTTGGTTATCAGTGGGCCACCAGATAAGGTTATACAGTTGCGTGGTGCACATTCAGGGCCAGCGTTCTCATTATGTAGTCTGAGTCATTGCCACTCTCTAGGGTTCAAAAGTGTGGAATCAAAACATAATTTCAGTTCCATAATTGTTATCAAATCCGATTTCAAGTATTGAAACAAGTCTGAAAATATAATTAACATATAACACCTTTCTTAGTAGTTAATCCTAATTTCCTTATCACTTTTCTTTTACCTACAGCCTCAAGATATTCAGAAGACCGTATTAAAGGGAATCATTAACAGCTTGTTAAGAGAATGGAAAGGGTAATTAGAACCAAGATTTAGCTAATCAATATAAACATTTAACTTAGAAATCTCATACATATTTAATATGTGTGCATGTATCTGGCCATCCGAAAGAAACTAAAATGAAAGCCATTCACAGCAGAAGTGTAAACTTGAGATCTGTCCCTTAGGAGCGTAGGTTCCCAAACTTGACCAGTCCTGGGAATCACCCGAGGAGCTGGTGAGACTCCAGATCCCTAGAGATTCTGCCTCACGAGATTGCACATCCAGCCCAGGAATCTGTAGTTTCAGCAGAACCCCAGATGATTCCAATGACCAGCCGCGTTGGGGAAACTAGGCTTAGGAAGAGCAAGAGAGGAACTTCAGGAGGTCAGATTTGTTTAGTAACTTTAATAACAGAAAAGTAAACTTTTGATCATTTTATTTTCTGAAGGGAATTGAAAGGAGGTGGGGAACCACACTTCCCCAACTTTTAATTTGAAAAACTTCAGACTACAAGAAAGTTAGAGAATGAGCACGCAATACCTTTCACTTGATCCATTTGCTTTTCTCTGAGTGTGATTTTTTTTCAGTAAATTCAAGACATTATGGCATTTCACCCCTAATTACTTCAGGATCTATTTCATAAGAACATTTTTCTACATAACCATAGCACCACTATTACATCAAAGAAATTTAACATTGATATGGTAGTACTCCCTCGCATGCTGTCTACATTTAAACATGCCCTGCTATCACAGAAGCATTCCCTAACATACAAGTTTTGTTTTTCGATTCATGACCCAGTCCAATGGTTTTGCATTATATCAAATTATCGTATTTACAAAAACAAAAAACTGTCGTCGAATCATTTGAGACTCACAGCAAATTATCATATAGATAAACCACTTTTAATTCCAGAAAAAAACTACATTTTGTGTGAGAAGCTATCAAATGCATATTAAGAGAAAGAAATACTCACCAACCTTGAGAAGCCCAGAAACTCTTGGCCATAAAAATCCAGATTAACATGGAAAATATTTAAAAATCGGTACCATTTCAATATGATTTTTAATTAGCTATGCCCTGGAGCCATTGAAAACAGGATTTGATTTGCAGCTATTTCCAAATACATAAGTTCAAGCATGTATTCTAAAGATTCAGTTATCTCTTATTAAAGCAAAAATGCGATATTTCTGAAATGTGGGTTGTTAGACTGTTCCAGCTAGTTGTGATACTCCCATTAGAGAATGTTAGAGCCTAGTTTACTCAGGCTTTAGGGCTCTTCAGAATCAGCCTTAAGGCTAGTTTTTGGTGTTTAGCAACTTAAACTTCACAAAAGCACTTTTTGATCATTTTTGTATTAGCTACTATGAAATTAAATAATCATCTCTAATCAGATATTGTTTTTTCAACATATTTTTCTTTTTTTTTCAGTCCACGAACAAAAGATGATCTTAGAGCTTATTTTATACTTTTACAGGTAAAAAAGCAAGATCTCAATCCATGCATATATAAATGAAATAATATCAAATACGAAGTATTATTTTGTGTAACACATTGTTATTTTTTATAATGAGATTTACTGTGATCAGAAGATTCACACTGTAACAAATAAGCAATCAGAAGCTAAATATTGACAAGATTACAGTTTTCATTATGTTCTCACTGACCTGCATGCTATTTAGGGACAAACAGAATAGGAATACTTCTCCCTCCCTCAGTCTCCTGTCTTGTAACTAGTTTTAATAGGCCCCAAGACTTCTCTTACTTCCCCCAACTAATACGTTTCTAAGGAGGCGTGGTAGAGCTGTCAGGTGAGAATTGCTGGACTGCTAGCCTCGCGGTCAGTGGTTCAGCTGCGTCAGCTGTTTCACAGAAGAAAGAAGAGGCTGACCTTGGAAACCCTCTGCAGGTTACTTTGAGTTAGAATGAACTCCATGACAGTGGGTCTAGTGGGTTTGGGTTTTGGGATTAAGTACGTTTCTAACTTTTCTACGTATTTTTCAGTATAGCTTAGTTTAGTATTCTAATGGAAAAATGAAAGTCGTTATTTCTATTTGCTAATGCAAAGATGGTGAACTTTTTCATCTTGAGAGAAGATACAGGTTCATAAATTGAAATAATGAGAAAGCTGTACCTCAGGCAAATAAAAATCCATTTCAGTTGCTATTATTTTTTAGATGAAATGCTATTGCCATAGATAAACTGACTGCATTTGTATCATCCTTTACAATTTACGAAAGGTGTTTGCTATGGTTATCGTTATCATAGAATATTTTTCATTTGAAGGTAAGAAAGCATTATAGTAAGGAGGATATGGTGTTGACTTCGATATTAGTTGAGGAAATGAAGTGTGGAGTAGAGTGGGGAGGAAAGAAGAAGAAAACATGAGGAAAGCTGGGATCAGAGTGGTGGAGAGGCAGTAATGACGAGAGAAGGAGAAGGAGAAAGGGGAAGGACTAGGGGGCGTGCGGGGAGAAAGAAGAAAGAAATATATGTAAAATTAAAAGCTAGAAAAATGACAACACGCAGGTCCATTTTTAGATGAGTATAATTATACAACAGCAAACTGTTGGTAACATTCTGTTCTTTCCATGAGCCATCACTAGGTGGATCTTCCCAGTTGGGTCACACCTCAGTTTTGAATTGCCCGCCAGTAAATCAGTTTCGTAAAGCACACAGTGCTCTCCTATTTTTTCAGAATCGTCGTTTGTGTTTAGATAGCTTTCTTTTTCTTTCTCTTTTTTTTCTTCCATGAGGTGTTCTGTAAGAGGTCTTATGATGGAGTCTTAGAGTTTAGAAAAATCCCTCAAGGTTTTGCTTCGTTTATGTCCCTTTGACATCTGTAAGGAGTCAAAGCTGTTTGTGAGATGAAGGGCTGCTTCCTTTCACAGAGGCAGAAGGTCTCATGATCCATTTTAATTTCACTTTCCTAGCCTTCCCTTCTCAGTCACGGAAAACCTGCATTTTTCCTTTGGCTGGGTGATAGTGATTACCACCATTTGTAAATGTCTGCTACGTACTAGGCATTGGTATAGGTGTTTTACATGCATTTTCTTTATTTTTACTCAGAGCAGCCCCTCATATAGATTTTATTCCCATTTTATAGATGAGGAAACAGAATCGAAGTTCAGGAAAATGCTCAGACACAACTGGGAAATGGTAGTAATAGGCCCTGGACCCACATCTGTTATAATTCAGAGCCATGTTCTTTCTGTTATATTTCTTTTAATAAACAAAAGTGATTACCATCAAGTCAATTCTACCTCAAAGGGGTCCCCAAGGACAGGAGAGCTGCCCCACTAGGCTTTCCAAGGCTGAGATCTTTACAGAAACCGACTGCCCCATTTTTCTCCTGTGGAAAAGCTCGTGGATTCAAACTGCTAGTCTTTTGGTTAGCAGCCCATTAGCTTAACCATTGTGCCACCAGAAATGCTTTCTTTCAACTGTACAACAGGGTTAAAGTGTCCATGTTAGTTAAATAGCAACTAGATTATTGTTTCAAAGGATATTCACCCAATATCTTATAGTCTCAAATTTAGTCTTACTAATTTACAACTTACCCACATTAAGTTTGGTGTCTTTTACATGTTTCAAAATTTTAATACCATTATTGTTCATATCTTTTACAGAATCCTCAGTTCAATAGCACATCTACATACGTTATCTATGCTCACTTGCTACGACAGATCTCTTCCTTAGTGGAAGCCGACCATCACTTCCTAGTTCACTGGTTTAAGAAGTAAATCATTCTATGATATTTAAAACTTATATTAAAAAGATACCATTTTAAGTGAGATTTTTATTAGTAATTTTATGGTAAGAGATATGTAAATGTGTCAGCTCTTTAGATAGGATGCTAGCAATTTATAATGCTTCAAAAGTCAGTTATAAAAAATATGCTTTGTAATAGAAAGTAATTGGAAGTCTGTTTTTAATGTAAGTAATCATTTTGCTTTTACAGTGGTAGCTAAGAATTTCCTCCACTGCTTTTGCTTCCTATATATAGCACATTCCCATTTTGGGTTGTTTTATAGCTCCCAGAGATGGTGGCTAGATTTTATGAGACTTAACTTTAACTCTTTTAATTTAAGTCTTGTAATTTTCCTGACTGTATATCAGTAAATACTACCATTATTTACATGATGCCTTCTCATCACAAAAGGTCATTATAAAACACGTTTGCCATCAATATCAACTTGTAAAAGCACAATCCTTTTTTTAGCTCCATCGAGCTAAACTCACATTAGCAGTGACTTTTTTCCATGATTAGTAAAAGCTGAAAGAGGCAAAGTATTTCTAAACTTAATTTTTAAAATGAGGGGTCTGAGAATGTTTACGTTAAAAAAAAACTCACTGTCTTTTCATTCAGTTTTCCCACAAACTTCTTAAAGCCCCTCTTATTGTATAGTTAGACTTTTATGGTAGTTCGAGTGCTTAATTTTTAGAGACTGTATTCAAGGTTAGATTTCCTGACTTTTTAAAAAATAGAATTTGTGGGGCATGTCTAATGTATATAGGATGTGGTTTAATAATTAACACATATAATGACTAAATAGAAGGTGTGAATTTTCATTGGAATATTTTCAAATTTTTTTGCCAGATTATCACAGAAGAGGTTCAAACAATTGGTAGAGAGATTGCTGCAGTTTATTTCTTTACGCCTATTTCCTGCAAAGCCTGAAGAATTTCCACCTATCACAAAGTGTTCCTGGTGGATTCCATCAGCATCTAAAGTCTTGGCTTTACTTAGTAGGTTTTTATTCTTTTGATAAACATTGGGCATATTTCCTTTAAGGATCTCAGTGTCCTGTGGAGGCATTATTCAACTTCTACCTATGCCTTTGAAGAAAATAACTGTAATCTATTTTCTATTTTGATCATGAATTTCACAATTAATTTATAAACCTGAAAAAAAAAGTATTTTGTATTGTGTACAGTCTTCTGTATTATGGCTGCCAATGCATGTGGTTTTGCTTGCTAAGTACTGATTTCTGAGAGGATTTCCTTTCATCACTGAGAACCCCAGGAGAGGACACACCAATGGGAAAATCGCACAAGTCAATGGCCTTTGAGCTTCCTCTTTGCTGCTGGTATAATGACCACACAAGTTGTTTTCTTAAGCTAAGATTTGTGAGTTGCATTTTGACCATAGTATTCCAATCTCCTTTTCCATTTGGAGCTACAATGAATTGAAATAGGGATTTCTAGCAATGACTGTGTGGTAGACATTAAAATCATCTCTTCATTATTAGAACAAATCATGTGTGTGTTGGAAAAATTCATGTTAAAATTTATCGTTTTACAGATACATCAAACAATTTGATTCACCCTCCCCTTATTTTGTATACTGATTTCTATAATTCTACATTGGATCACATTGATCTTATGGAAGAATATCATACCTGGCAGAGCTTTGGAAACTCTCACAGGTAAGCTTGAAAGCTCATTTGGTTAATCCCTGAATAGCATACAATTAAAAGTAGTGACTTAATTTTAAGAATGTATGGATAAATTAAAATATGTACATATATTCACATCAAAACTTACAAAGAAGATAATCAACATGGAAATGTCATTTTATTTCTGAAAGCATTTTCATTTTCTGTGACCTTTGGATTTATGCACATGCTAATTGGATGGTAGTTTGGTTAATAACATCTCTTCAGGAAGGGAACGACTCCTTCTTAGTATGCAATTTGTGATTTCGTTTCCTTTGTGCCGTTATCCAGTTCAGGGGTTAACAAATTCTTCCTATGGTCAGGTAAAGATGTTCAGCACTGTATGACACGCATACTCTGTTCTTCCATTGGGACTCGAGCAGCCCTAGACAATATGCAAACAAATAGGTCTGGCTGTGTCCCAACGTGGTTTACTTTTGAAAACAAGTGGTAGGCCATATATGTCCCCTTGTATCTATTTTGCCAATGCCCAATCTAGTCCACGGAGTTATTGGTTTATTTTACATAGCCAGGAGATTTAGCGTTTTGTGGAAGATGCTGACTACAAAATACTGGACATGGTTACAAATAGCCCTGAAACCCACGGTCAGCTCACAGATGGATTCAGCTTGCTAGGAAATGGCTCTACCAGACTTAGTCTGTACTTGAACGCTCAAAACTGAGTAAGAATTCAGTGTCTGGAGATCTCGGTCAGTGATGGATATTTTCTTAGCAAAGCAGGTTTAATGGACATGTCATTCTCACATTCTGATACAGTTGTAATGCTGTGTACAAAATCTCAGAACCCCAAGAACTATTGGGCATATTCTAGTGCCATCTTTTAATGCAGTGTATCCTCTAACCAGTGTGCCATAGCTTTGGTTTACAAGAATGAGTTGCATAGGAGTTTTGATTCTGTGATCCCTTCAGCCTGTGGCCTGTTATCCTCCACCTGGGGAGGACCTAAAACCCTAAGGCAAGTTCCCTCTGGCAATTTGTGACATGATGGGGAAATGTTGAGAAGCACTGTTGTACATAATACAAGCAAGATCATATATTCCACCAAGTTCATTGCATTTTATTTTCACTTCCAGATTTTTAGCTAGAGTTTAGTGATCCAAAATTATTAACATAGTACTGAAGAACTCCTGTTTAGTGTTGTACGTGTGTCTGTCTGTATTTAATTTTGTCATAAAGGGAAAGCATTTCATTTTTAGTTCACACAAGACAATCTCCTTGACCTTCATTGTAGCCAGTGATCACAGATGAACCACTTAACCACTTGGATAGATCCCAACTATAGCTATGGATTCACTGCAGTTACTTCTGATGGTCTGATGATCTGAAGTATCTGCACTGCCATACCAGACACAATAGGTGATTTCACATGCATTTCTCTGTGTGACTTTTGTAAATAACAGAATGAGCTGTAAAAGACATTATGTCCGTATCTTGTCATTACAATGTTGGGTCTTAACAGATATATACGACTTCATATTATGACACTTTTAATTATAGAAAAACATTCTTTGTTCTAGCTTTTATTTTTCTCAGTCTTACTTTGCTCTGAAGCTCACACCTCAAAAATTGCCATAAAATAGTAAATTCCATTGTTCATTTGAGCCTGTGACTTTTCTGACCTAATACTCCTTCATCAGCACTTCAGCCTCCTGGTTCTGGTGTTGGCCCTCTTCTTCACAGGTAATACAATTCAGAGGGTTATGAAAAAACTGAAATAATTGTATAAATGCAAGTGACAATAAGCACATATTTCATATTTAGATGTAACTTTCTTAAGAATAAAAGCACTCTACCACTAGTAATTAAAAATGATCCACTTAAAATCATGTTGCAGATGACAAAGCATCCTACAAAAGTAATGTTTTATAATATTAGAATGGATACTCTTTTGCTAAAAATACACCATTTTGTTTTTTGTTTCACTTGTTGAGCAGGTTTTCCTTCTGTCAGTACCCATTTGTTATTTCAATAGCAGCAAAAAAAATTATTATTCAAAGAGACTCAGAACAGCAAATGATAAGCATCGCAAGGGTAAGCCATTTATGAAAACGTATTTGTGTTGATTAGAATCCAATAACTCAGTTAATAAGCCAACTGTCTTGTGAATTGTTCAAACCTAATCAGGAAATATTAAAAGTGAAATTCATATTGTGTTCCCCGAAAAGTGCTGTAGCCTGTTGAAGATAGCAGGAAGGAAGACATGCTTCAGTTACCACTCCTAAATCAGCTTCTGCTTCCATTTGTCAATGAAGCAGGAGGAGTAGATGCTGCCCATAAGCCCGAAGTACTCAGAGCTTGCTGGGCCTCATTTTATAGAGATTATATTGCATCTCTATGTTATCAGTGTAGCATTAATACGAGTTACAATAATGTGGTGTCCGTAAGAGGCAAACCCTTCCATCCACTGAAATATAGTCTACGTTTTGTGAAAATCAAGTATGGAAACCAAAAATTAAGAAGATGTAGCAAAAAGTATCTCTCTTGTAGAACTAACATATATCCCCAAAGAAGGTGAAGGATGTGTTGTTGATTCTTTGCAAATCATTATGCCTGAGGCTCATCGAACCTGGGATATCAACCCAGGCTGACTTTGAGCAAATTGTGGAGCAGAATAAGGTTTATCTCTAGGCATGTCCTTATGACCCATGCCACTGAGTTCATTGCCATAAACCCAATTGCCTTCTAGTCAATTCCAACTCATTGCGACCCCACGAGACAGAGCAGAACTACCCCTTTGGGGTAGTTTCCAAGGCTTTAAATCATCCCAGAAGCAGAGCACCACGTATCTGTCCTGTGGAACACTAACCGATACAGTTAGCAACTAAGCACTTGACCTGACCTGCACCAGCATTGTCATGCAGCACTGTAAAGTTACACACATGCCCTGCTAGCAGATTATGTGGGTTTTTGTTACAGCTTTAGATTCTGCATTAAAATGCGCCGTGTACTTGGAGTGCTGCTTATATATTTTGAGGCTGTGCCTTTGAGATCTGATTGTCTCCTCACAACTTTAGAAAATTAGAGGGAAAGTAGGCTGTAGCTCCTCAACTAAAACGAGAGACACAGAGGGAAAAGAAATGATTACTGTGTCTTGTCCACAATTTACATAGGACCCTAAAGCATGAAGTATAATACTTTAAAGTACTATAATATATGAATTCCTAACCCTCAGTTATTCAGTGCTCAGTGGTGAAATTTTTCTTCAGTTGTAGAGAGTAGGACAAAAGACTTGAGTGACTAGTGACATCCCAAAGTCAGCGTAAACCCTATTGATAAGAGTATTCGAAGAAACTGTATTGCTCTGCCTACCAAGGTAGTTCCAAAGCCACACTACCCAGTGAAGAATGAGTTTAAGCAAGGATATTTTGAAGCAGGTAGGAGCCCTGGTTGGCATAGGGATTATGAGTTAGCCTGCTAGCCACAAGGTCAGCAGTTTGAAGCCACCAGGAGCTCTGGGGAGAAAGATGAGACTTTCTACTCCTATAAAGTTACAGTCTGGGAAACCCATAGGGGCAGTCCTATTGGGTTGCCATGAGTTGGAATGAGCTCAATGGCAGCGAGTTTCTTATAGGACCAGAATCCTTATTTGATGATCTTGTTCAAAGATTACATAGCTAGCCATTTGACATACTTCATTTGTACAATTCCTTGGGCCTTTTTCCTACTTTTCCACCTTGGGCTTGGATTTTCAATATTTGTAAGGGGAAAAAATGCCTGAAAATCTAGAAGTTAATCTAGGTTTCTCTGAGCAGTTTTGTTTGGTTTTGTTTTTTTTAATCTGTGTCACAGACACATATCAGGTGTTGATGGATGGCAGGTATAGACTGTCACAGGCTCTCTTCCACCGAGTGTGAAAGCACATGAGGAATATTGAAGATTCAAGTGGCATTATCAATTTGTGGTACTCACCAACATTTCAACCTATAATCGACCATACTACTTAGAATCGATATAGTAAAATATTCACCAGTGACTCTTTTGACACGAAGGCCACCTGGCAGATATGTAAGAGCTTAAGTGTATGATCTAAAGTTGCAAAAGTGATTCCCCAGCCAACAGTGTCCTCATCACACTGTTGGTTTATTTATCTTGGTTAGAGCTTTTCTCTGTTAAACATGAATTCCTGTTGGGAGGAGTTGCCTCGAAGCCTGGTCTGTCCTTAACATTCCAATATAAATGTATTGATGATTTCTCTCATTGTGACAGCTCACCAGGAAGCAAACTGTGAACAGAAGCAGGAAAGGGCAGGGGGAAGAGGCCCAGGACACAGGATAGTTCCCTGAAATATAGGTTGCTGTGACTACCAAAGGGAGGGAGCATCCAGTGAAGCAGAGGGCTTTTAGAGTAAAACCTGGGAAAACTGGAGCCTGTGTAAGGTGGGAAGTCTGTCAGAAAGGACAGTCAGATATCTCCCACGCAAAAAAGCATTTGAAACGCCATAAGACTGTACGATGTCAAAGGCAGAAAACACACAAGACCTGGAAAACCAAGACATCCTGTAGCGCTCCGGCTCTCTCGCGGATTTCATTGTAGTGTAAGCCTTTAGAATTGGATAATAGATGAAGGTTTTGTTTTGTTATCGTGACCTATAAAACTGTGAAAAGAGCCTTAAAATATAGATGTGGGGTTTTTAAATTTTATTAAAGCAGCACATTGCATATATTTATACTGCAATGTTTGTCTTTAGTCAGCGCACAGTAATTAGTTCTCCTTGATAGTAAAGAAAATGATCTGTTAAAGCTTACTTAAAGGCATTAAATATACAGGCATGTATAGCTTACATGCCATTTATATATTTTATGTAATTTTTAATATACTCATGGCTTATGTTTTGAAATACCATGGACTATAGATTTCTTTTTGAATTTCCCATATTTCTAAGACCCAAACATAACTTCTGTTACTGTTTTAGTAAAAATTCTTTATATGTATATGGGTCTGTGTATGGGTGTGTGTGTGTGTCTGTATGCATACACACATATACATATGTATATACACTTAGGATAATATAAAGAAATCATTGTGTACACAATTTTCTTTTTCAATTTTATCTTAAATATGTTTTATGATAATCATTTCTAATTAATTATTTAAACCATTAGATGGATATATGTTCTAGCTATTTCTAAAGTTTTATTGATTATTGCTGCTATGACCAAAATTTCTTGTTTAGGGTTCTCAAAGATTATGAACATTGCTAAGGCTTTTGATAAATGGTAACAAATTATATTATAAAAGTAGATTAATTAAGATTTTAAAGTAAATTTAGTATTTTTAAAAGCCAAAGTCAGCGACTCAAAACCACCAGCTGCTCCAAGGGAGACAGAGGAGGTTTTCTATGCCTACAAACAGTTACGGTCTCAGAAACTACAGAAGCAGTTCTTCACTGTCCTATAGGATACCTACCAGTCAGAGTTGACCGGAGGGCAATAAGCAGTCCAATTTATAATAAGTATATAACCTGTTTTAAATATTTTCATTTTATCTTTGTATTTGTTAAACTGAAAACTTAGCTATTTTAGAGATGAAACTTGGAGAAATGTGATATAACATTACTTACTTTTAAGAATTGTCTTTGGTCCTCCATTTTGAACACCCTTTGGCCATTATCAAGTGGCCTGGTTGTGCCATGGGTTAGGCTTTGGCCCACTAATCCAAGGTTAGCAGTTCAAAACCACCAGCTGCTCCACAAGAGAAAGATGAGGCTGACTGCTCCGGCAATGATTTATAGTGCTAGAGATCTTTTATAAGGTGACATGAGTTGGAATCAACTAGATAGCAGGGACATTTAGGGTTCTTTTGTTTTTGTTTTGGGTATCACTGACCTCAATGATAAGACAGTTTCATAAAACTAATGTTCCTATGTCATATTTCTAGGACAAAAATTAGAGCACTATTCATATGTGTGCAATTGATTTTATGAAATTTTTTATATAGGAGATAGCATACAAGAATACAAAAGATTTTTAAGTGTCTATAGATTTTAAATGAAATTAATTATTGGTAAATAAAAATAAAAACATTTTCTTTCTCATTTATTTAGCAAAGTCTGGTGGACAAAGTATCTCGAAGACAAAGACCTGATATGAATATGTTATTTCTAAATATGAAAGTAAGGCGGACACATCTGGTTAGCGATTCACTTGATGAGGTATAGATATTGTATTCCAAATTGGGATTAATTGATTGAAGCTATGAATACATTCTATACAGTATAATTATATGGTTTATTGCTATTGACAGCTTTATAAGCTGTTTCTTTATTCCTATATGACAGTAAATATAATATTATAATCCTTGTATTTTGATATCATAATTGAAATGAGTTTTATATTCACAATTAAGCCTGATACTCATTTTAAATATGTAATTTTATGTATTTGGTTGCTATTGTTAATACCCTGGAAAAGGATTTGATATAGAACACTCAATGAATATACATGTTTCTGAGATTTTAGCCTGAATTCTAAACTCACCTATGTTACTGGTAAGTGTATATTTTCACATCTCCAAGCTCAGATCACTTCTCTGTGAAACAGGTGTATATTGTGTCTGTTCAGATTCGCCCCTACTGTGATTGTATATGTACATGTATTAGCGCTCCACCTGCGTGCAGTGCTTTAGCCAGGTCTTCACATGTCTGTTAGAAAATAGCTGATTTAGCTCTATCCTTTTTTAAAATGTTTAAGCTTAATGTTAAAGGAAATTATTATATATGTAGTCTGCTAAATTAAAATCTTGTGGGCAATCTGTGCCAGGAAGGAGTAACCTTGTCCTCACTAGTTCTGTTCCCGGTCCACAAACATAATACCCAGCCCACACAGCCTTATATTTACTGTGCGAAAGAATAAATAACATACTGAGCTTTGCAACATTGTAAATAAAAACTGTCGAATATACTTCCTAGAATCAAATATGTGAATTATCTATGTCACTGCCCTGGGTTCTTCTCCACTGTACAATTTCTTCAAATAGTTAACCCGGAAAAGAGCTGACCTGAAAAAGAAGTTGAAAGTTACATTTGTAGGGGAAGCTGGTTTGGATATGGGTGGACTGACTAAAGAATGGTTCCTTCTTCTAATTCGCCAAATTTTCCATCCAGATTATGGTAAGCATGCTTATCATTTTTATGAACAAAATCTCTTGTTAATCATTAGATCCAAATAGTCATCTTTATTTTTATCTCTTATATGATCTTAAAGACTTTTTTGGTCAACCATAAATGTTACATTTTTAATGGTATTTTTTACATTTAAAACTTCTCTGCTGAAATTTATGATATTAATGGAAATCTCACACAAAATGTATCCAAAAAACTGAAATTAAGCATTTGCAAAGAAACAGCACTCTTACCTTTGCTCAATAAACCAAAGGCATTCTTTATTATTGAAATAAAAAATACCTGAAATTTTTTAAATGCTATGGTTTTCTCTATACTAACATTTGGACTCTCTTCTATGAAGTAATAATGAGCTATTTTAACAAGTAAGAATTCATTGATCATATATTTTAAAGTATCATATTTTTAGAATATATTTGAAACTTAAATATGTATTTTTTTAATTTAGAAAATCTATGTAATCCTTAGTATCTTGTTAAATACTTTTCTTCAGAGGAGAATCGTAGTATTGCTCTTACTATTCCTTTGGCTTTATACATACATAAATATTTCTGGTAATGGGAACTAGAAATGACATGGATAACTTGAAATTCCTAGATCACCTTCAAAATTAATTTTTAATGTAACTTAAAAACTAGAAAACTTGTTTTTATAAAATAAAATTGGTTTATTTAATTTTGTTTATCCCATTTTACCCCTATTTCCACCCTCAGTCAATAATATCAATGAACAGTAAAATGCACTCATATTTGCAGTCTATGTATATTTTGTATGTTTTAATGTACATATATATGTATTGATTGAGATTTGCAAATATGTAGTCCCTCAAAGATTTTTAACAGGAATGACGGCTTATAACAGCAATCGCTATAATGTATTTTTTCTAATAGATGAGATGCCTCTAACTTTAAAGGAGTCATATTAATAACAAAATTATGTTTCTTTTCCAGGCATGTTTACATACCACAAAGATTCACACTGCCATTGGTTTAGCAGCTTTAAGTGCGATAACTATTCTGAATTCCGATTGGTTGGAATTGTATCCTTTAAACTTTCCACTAGGAGGTGCTAATAGACTAGGGATAAAAAGTTTTATATATTTGTTAGAAAAATTGCTAAGCATTTTAGCCAAATTCAACATTATTGTCAAAGTTACTAATAGATTTTCAGTAATCTTTATTATTTGTAATACCACAATGATAGAATGTCAGAAAATTGAATTCTTATTCAGAGGAATCAATGAGTTTTGAATATTTTTTCTTTTTTTCCTAAAAAACTCATCTGGTGTAAAAAATGGTTATTTCCCATTTTACATATAACCTAAATTATCAGAAGTTTATCTGATTAAAACATTTTTTAATCAGGCTGTATCTTTTCCAATCATAACAAAATACTGTTTGGCATTTTCACTTTGTGCTTATTTCATTCCATTTACTGAATTGTAAAGTCCCTGTTCAAACAACTAACATGGTTGGCTGTTAACCTAAAAGTTGGTGGTTCAAATCTACCCAGAAGCACCAGAGAAGAAAGCCCTGGTGATGTACTTCCCCAAAATTAGCCAATGGAAAGCTTGTGGAGCACAGTTCTACTCAGACACGTTGAATCAGAACCTGCTGGTTACTAAATTGAACTGGTTACTAAATTGAACTTGTGAGAATGAAATATAACCCTTTAACATATCCCCCGAATCAAGAGACATGAATGCAACAACTAGAAATATTGAATGGAATGAGAACAGGTGAAACATCCAGCATTCACTGTATAATGTTTCTTAAATGAGGTCAATCCACATGTCATTCCTGGCACGCCATCACGTGTGTGGTGGAGGGACTCCCTGCACTCAATAGGAGGGAAAGGGCAAAGGAAGGAACCAGTACCCAAACGAGAACGTCCTGGGGCTACATGGGGTAAAAGAGAAAAAGAAGAAATCCCCCTTGAAGAAGCTTATGTAAGTGGCAGGCGAGACTGGTGCTGTTCTGAGAGTCACGGCCTATGACTATCGGCCATCCGTACCTAGGTGTGCTAAGAGGAGATAGCTGGTGATACATGGTAAATTACCTTTGATTAACACAGGGTCAGAGAGAGTAGGCTGGGAGAACGGCCAGGGTGAAAGGGTTGACGTGTGCTGGGCTTGTTAGCAGAGCAATGAGTAGTCCACCTGCGCTAGAACTGGAGGCACACTGGGAGTTATGAAAGACACCCTCAGAAAAAGATAAGTCATCTTATGGAGGAGGGCTTTGAATATTTAACCTTCACTGTATCTGTTGAGACAAATCCTGAGAAATGTTGATGGAAATGAGAGACTGGATGAAAGAAACTGTCTTAAGGAGAAAACTACGCATTGAGATCGAGGACTTCATCTAGAATATAGATTATGTTGTCATGTCTAGACCTTTCGTGGAGCACCTCAACACTTAACCCACAACCCCCACAGGGGGGCGGGGGGCCCCAGGGAGCACAGTACCAAACCCAAACCAGACTCACTGCCTCTGAATCCATTCTGATGCCTAGTGACCTGAGAGGACAGGGTAAGACTGCCCCTGTGGGTTTCTGAGACGGTCACCTTCTGCAGGAGTAGAAAGCCCATCTTGCTCCGAGGAGCAGTCAGTGGTTTCCAAAGCAAAGTGTGCAGTTAGCAACCAAGTGTATAACCCACTTCACCACCAGGACTCTGGGTACCAGAGTAGGGGACCAGAAATTGTGACTACAATAGTTCCATGGTTTTCATTGCTATTATTATAATAATTTATAAGAATGCTACAATTTATTGTTAAAGTCTGACCCCATGAACATACTCTGCTCAGCTTCTATTGATGGAGTCACTTACAAAAACAGTTCCTTATATACTCCCTAACATTGTCTCTGTGGACTATGTTGTGCCAGTTGACCTTGGTGCCCCCCACGCTGTGATCTTTCTTTTAGTTTGGCTTCTCTTGAGAGACAAAAAGCAGTAGTACACTTATATGTAGAGAGAGAGAGATCTCTATCCAGATAAATGGCTTACATGGTTGTAGTTTGGTTCAAGTCCATGTGTCAGATGTTAAAGCTGGAGGCTTTTCCTGACTTGCATGGCTGCAAGGCCTGGGTAGCTGAGAAACCAAAAGATGAACCAGGAGGGAGGGGCTGAAGCAGGAAGAAGACCACGGCTGGTGGGGGCAGAGCCCAGTGGCTCCAACACAGGCACTATGGTAGACCCTAGGCAAGGTCCCAAAGAAGCAGACACAGGGCCCAGACCAGTAGGAGGAAGAAGATAGGGAGGTAATTCTCCACAGTCTTATTTATAGATAGGACTAGTCCACACCCTGGAGAATCATTAGGCTGTGGCCTGCACCTTATGGGGGAGGCCTGACTGTCTTGATTCCTTAGGGTGTTCGATAATGTCCAAGAAGTTTGTATAGCTTTTATACCTTTTCCTGTTGTATTCATGGGTGTATTTGTAGCAAGCACATATGCAAATATCATCTGTCAAATCTCACTATTTGTGTGTACTCTCCCTCTTTCTTTCAGGCCTTTTTAGCCCACGTGTCTGTATAAGCATCTATTCGTTGATCACCAGTACTGAGGTGTGATGTATTCGACAGCATTTACCTCTATTGCCCTTGCACCCTTACAAACCTCCCTGTATCATCTGCTGCTACCTCCATCATTTTTCTAACCTTTTTTATTGCCTATTGCCTTCCCCTCATCTGAGTTAATACTTGTCCGTCTCCCAAGCCAGAATTCCCACTCTTTCCTTTCCCCACCCATCCCTGGTAACCATTGAAGATTATTGTGTTTGTGGGGTTTTTTAGTGCGAAAACCTATTCTTAACTTTTTATAATAGATAGTGTCATACAATATTTGCCCTTTTGAGATAGACTAATATTACTTGCATAAAGTTCTCCAGGTTTATTTAATTCCACCCCCACCCCAATTTCGTGAAGGCTCAAAAACCAGAATGATGCAAAAGCAGATTTGTTTTTTTCTGTTTTCAGCCCATTCCATTAGTCTGATTGCTTTTATTTCTAAAACATGATCATAGAAAGAACAAGAGCTAAGACTTACTGATGGGCTCATCACTGGCAAGTTCCTTTGTGGATTGTGTCTCTGTGGAGAAAGGCTTTGGAGGAGACAAAGCTGTGTGACTGGTGGACCCCGGACTTAACCATTTCACCTTCCTCCTGTGCTGGGTCAGAGCTTCCCTCAGGGAGTCCCCACCAGGGCTCCACTTTCCACCCTGCAATCCCTGCATTCACAATATTAGAGCCAGCGCTGCCCTCCACGACTGAAGGTTCACCAAGGCTGGGCATCTTGCTAAGGTGCTGGGAGCCTGGCCAAGTACCAGGCCCACTGAAGCTCACATTGTTATTGTTAGGTACCATTAAGTCCACTCTGACCCATAGCGACCCTATGCACAACAGAACAAAACACTGCATAGTCCTGTACCATCCTCACAATTGTTCCTATGCGTCAGCCCTTGATTCAGCCCCATTGTCAATCCATCTTGTTGAGGGTCTTCCTCTTTTTTAAAATATAATTTTTGAGGGATTGTACAACTCTTATCACAATCCATACATTGTGTCAAGCCCATTTGTACATGTATTGCCATCATCATTCTCAAAACATTTTTTCTACTTGAGCCCTTGGTATCAACACCCCATTTTTCCCCTCCCTTAAGAGCCCTTGATAATTTATAAACTATTATTTTTTCATGTCTTACACTGTCTGATGTCTCCTCTCCCGTCACCCACTTACCCAGGGAGGAGGTTATATGTAGATCCTTGTGATCAATTCCCTTTCTAGCCCATCATCCCCTTACCTGCCTGGTATCTCTATTCTCATTATTGGTTCTGAGTGGTTTATCTGTCCTGGATTCCCTGTTTCTAGTTCTTATCTGTACCAGTGTACTTGCTCTGGTCTAGCAGAACTTGTAAGGTAGAATTGGGATCATGATAGTGTGGGGGGAGGAAGCATTTAAGAACTAGAGGAAAGTTGTTTCATCTGTGCTATACTGCACCCTGACTGTGCTATACTGCCCCTTCTGAAGGGGATGTCCAGTTGCCTACAGATGGGCTTTGGGTCTCTTACTCCACACTCCCCCTCATTCACAATGATATGATTTTTTGTTCTTTGATGCCTGATACCTGATCCTATTGACACCTCATGATCACACAGACCGATGTGCTTCTTCCATGTGAACTTTGTTGCTTCTCAGCTAGATGGCGGCTTGTTTATCTTCAAGCCTTTAAGGCCGCAGATGCTGTATCTTTTGATAGCCCTGCACCATCAGCTTTCTTCACCACATTTGCTTATGCACCCACTTTGTCTTCAGCAATCATGTGAGCATCATGGATTCCAGTTTTATAGAACAAAATGTTGTTGCATTGAGGGAATACTTGAGTAGAGGCACAATAACTATCTGCTACCTTAATACTAAACCTATAAATATATGCACATAGATCTATTTCCCCATTGTCATCTATAAATATATTTACATATGTACATGCCTGTATTTAGATCTCTATAAATTCCCTGTGCCTCCTAGTTCTTTCCTCTCTTTCGTTTTACTTTCCTCTTGTCCCACTCTCATGCTCAGCCTTCATTTAAGTTTCAGTAACCACGCTCGGTTACCTTGCCCTTGATCAAGCCCTACCAGGCCTCCTACACCCTCCTTGCCATCACTTGTTCCCTTGTCCCTGGGTTTTTTAACAGCAACTTCTTTCCTCCACCTCCCTTCCCTCCCCCTCTCCCATGTCCCTCTGGAAATGTCAATCCTGTTATTTTCTCCTGAAGATTGTTTGTCCCACCTGTCTTATGTAGATAGACTTGCACAGATAATAATATGCACAAAAACAAGACAGAGCAAAACAAAGCAACAAAACAACAGTGGAAAACCAATGACGACAAAAAAGAAAAGCCTTTAAATAGTTCAAGGTCTGCTTGTTGACCGTTTGGAGTGTTCCCGGTCAAGTCTGATTGGGGTGCCATGCCTTAGCCCCAAAGTCTTAATTTTGGGACTCCCTCAGGACTTCCTTGTCTGCTCCCCTTACTGTTCTGTTGCACGCCCTGAGTGTTTTGCCTCCGTGTGGTGGGGTCAAATCAGGTGCAATTCCCACACTGTGTCTCCAGTGTTAGCCCCCTTAGGGGTATGGGTCAGAGAGGGATATCCTGTCTTGTAGTGGGGCCAGCCATATGGTCCTCTCTGTGCATTGGCTGCTCTGAGGAGGAATATTGCCCTCAAGGCTTGGTGAGCTAGGATGTGCTCCAGTCTCTCTTCCTCCCCCTTCATTTGCTCCTGTGTGCTCTGATCAGACATGACCCTCTCCCTGAGCTGTAGCTTCAGTGCTGTCCTCTGAAGTAAATTCTTCGGGGGTGTAGGGGAAGTGGAGCTGTCCATATAGTTGGGATTGGGGCCAGCCCTTCAAACTTCTCTATTGGTTCCCTGCTTCATGCCAGCATATTGCATTCACATCTTGAATATCTTCCCCTTAGGTCACTTAGTGCCCTGTCCCTCCCCCCACTACCCTTGTCTTTATTTTTCCCCACCTCCTTTTGAGTTGGCTACCATATGCATCCTTAGGTTTGGATACCATATGTATCCTTGCATTTGGTCTGGCCCCTGCCATACTACCTGGACCTCACACCAGGAATGTTTGTATACAGTAGCTTTTTTCCCTATGCCCCTTTTGCATTTTTTAAAAGATTAACCTCAATGGACTCTTATTTTACTTGTGCGTTTATGCTTGGCTTATTTGGTTTAGTATAATTTTCTCCAGTTCTTCGCATGTGGCAATGTGCTTCAATGTGTTCATCACTATCTTTTTAGTGATAACGTAGTACTCCATTGTATCTATGTACCAGTTGTTTAATCCCTTCCTCTTTGGGGGGAAATTTGTGTTGTTTCTAACTCCTTGCGATTGTGAACTGTGCCGCCATGAACATTGGAGCACAGATGTCTGGTCATGGTTTGTTTCTTGCCTCTTCTGGGTATACGCCCAGTAGGGGGATTGCTGGGTCAATTTCCATCTGTTGTACATATCACCAAATCAATTTCCAGAACAGCTGTATATACCTACAGGTCTACCAGCAGTAGACGAGAGTTCCTATCTCCCCACAGCGCTTCCAACACTTATTGCTTTCTGATTTTTTTGACTTGAGCTATCTTTGAGGGTGTTAGGTGGAATCTCGTTGTTGTTTTAATTTGCATTTCTCTAATGGCTAATGATCAGGAACATTGTCTCATATGTTTATTGGCCATTTAGATTTTTTGGGTGTTGTCGAATGCTTTTTCCACAACTATCGATATTATCGTGTGGTTCTTTTAGTTTTTCATGTCAATGTGGTTAACAATACTATTGGTCTTTCATATGTCGCACCATCCCTTATCCTTGGAATGAATCCCACTTGGTCATGGTGAATTATTTATTTTATTTTTTATTTTTTTACATTTTATTAGGGGCTCATACAACTGTTATCACAATCCATACATACACATACATCCATTGTATAAAGCACATCCGTACATTCTTTGCCCTAATCATTTTCAAAGCATTTGCTCTCCACTTAAGCCCTTTGCATCAGGTCCTCTTTTTTTTTATATATATACCTTCTGTTGGCCAGAATTTTATTAAGGATTTTTGTATCGATGTTCATTAGGGATATTGGTCTGTAATTCTCGATTCTTGTGGGATCCCTGCCCGGTTTCTTTATCAGAGTTATACTAGCTTTCTAGAAGGAGTTAGGGAGTTTGCCGTCTTTTTCTGTGTTCTGAAAGAGTTTGTGTAGGATTGGTGTCAGTTCTTCCCTGAATGCTTGATAGAATTCACCCATGAAGCCATGTGATCCAGGGGATTTTTTTTAATCCCTTGATAACCATGTCTATTTCTTATATCGCTAAGGGTCTGTTGAGATTCTTGATGTTCATCAGGGATAGTCTAGGGAGGAATTGTTTTTCCAAGAATTTGTCCATGTCTTCCAATTGTTGCATTAATTGGAGTACAGTCCTTTGTAGTACTGTGTGTAACCATCCTTTTGATTTCATTAGGGTTTGTAGTGACGTCTCCTCTTTCATCCCTCATCCTTACTATTGAAATTTGTTCCCTCCTTTCTTTGGTTAGATTTCCAGCAGTATGTCGATTCTGTTTATCCTTTCAAAGAACCAACTTTTAGCAGCATTAAATTTTTCCATAGTTTTCTTAGTTTCCCTCTCCTGAGTCTCAGCCCTGATTTTTATGTCTTTTCTTTTGGTATTAGTGGGATTCTCCTGCTGCGTCTGCTCTAGTGGTTGTAAATTTTGTGCCAGTATATCAATCATGAGTCTCTCTTCCATTTTTCAGGTGTTCATGTATTGCTATGAAACTTCCTCTGATAACTGCCTTTTCTGTGCCCCATAAGTTTTGGTACGTCATCTTCTCATTCTCATTGGTTTGTAGAAATTTCCTAATTTCATCTTGGATCTGTGCCAGTACATACTCCTTTTGCAATAGAGAGTTATTCATCCTCCAATTGTTTGCTCGTTTCCTTCATCTTCCTTTCGTTGGTTTCCACCCTTATGGCACAGTGGTCAGAGAGAGGGGTCTGTATGATATCAGTGTGCTTAAATTTATGCAGATTCGCCATATGTCCCAGCATGTGGTCTATCTTCGAACATGTGCCATGTCGGCTTGAAAATGTGAATTTTTTTTAATATTTGGATGAAGAGCTCTAAATATCTGACAGGTCAAATTGTCTAATTATAGTGTTTAGATCTCTAGCCTTCTTGTTGAGCTTCTTTCCCTGTGACCTATCTTTCTCAGAGAGTGCTGTATTGAAGTCACCTACTATAATTGTTGAGGCTGTGATTTCTTTTTTCATCTGTTGGAGCATTTGATTGATGTACCCAACACATCTCTTGTTCAGGAATATATGTTTAAAATGCTTAGTGGTTCTTTGTATACCATTCCATTGAGCATTATATAGTGTTCCTCCTTATCTCTTTTTATGGCTTGCACCTTGAGCTCAATTCTATCCAAGATTAGGATCACAATCCCTGCTTGTTTTATATTGCTGTTTGCTTGGTATGTTTTTCTCCAGCCTTTGAATCTCAGCCTATTTTTGTCTGTGGTCTTCAGATGTGTAGCCTGTAGGCAGTAAATTGATGGGTTGTGTTTTCTAAGCCAGTCTGCTAGCCTCAGGCTTTTAATGCCTGAGTTCAATCCATTGATACTCAGGGTTATTACTTCCATCTGTGGACTCTGTGATGTCATCTTGTACATTTGTGTTAGGTGGTTTCCTACCTCCCTTTCTTATCCGTATGGTGCGTGTGCTTCATCCTTGACTTCTTTCCATCCTTCATCCAGTGCTATCTTGGTGGTTGTTTTCTCTTTGTTGCCCTCTGGGTGGGGTTGTTCTATGTGGCAATCACTTACTTGTGCTCAGTGAGTGCTGTTCTTCTGCCCATACTGGGTTGGCAAGGATCTTTTGTAGGGCCGGGTTTCTTTTAGTGTATTCTTTGAGTTTTTCTTGTCTGGGAAGACTCTTACTTCTCCATCTAGCTTGATAGATAATTTGGCTGGATAGAGTATTTTGGGGTTTATGTTGTTGTCCTTCAATTTTTGGAATATGTTACTGTACTCTCTCCTCATCTTCACAGTGTCCTCTGATAGGTCTGAACATATTCTTATTTGGAAACCTTTATATGTGAATGCTTGTTTTTCCTTAGCTGCTTTCATGATTTTCTCCTTTTCCTCAAAGTTGGATAGTTTAACTATGTGTGCCTTGGTGACTTTTTGGGATTCAATCTAGTTGGTGTTCTTTCAACCTCCTGAATGGTTGGTTGCCTGGTTTTCATTTATTAAGCTGGGGAAGTTTTCTTCCAAGAATTCTCTCACTATTGTTACAGATGACTTCTTTGTTCTGTCTTCCTCTTAGGTTTTCTTCAGCTTCTCTGACGACCTTATCAAATTTTTGTTCATGGTTGTTAAAGTTTGCTTGGCTGTCCTCTAGGTCGCTGGTGCGGTTCTGTCTCCAGTTTGTTGGTGAAACCTGTGAGTCTCCTACTAGTTTTTGTTATCTCATCCCTAAGCTCTTGTATTTCCCTTTGGTGTATAGTCTTTATCACCTCTATCATTTCATCCTTTTTCTGTATTGTTTCCCTCATATCCTGTATGACTCCAAGCAGCATTCTGAAAATTTCTTTCTGTGGCAGATCAGTGTCTGCTTCTTCTATACACGTCGTTAGGTTCAGGACATCTTCTGACATTGCCTTTTGTTTCTCCTGTTTTATTGTTGAGGTCATTGGGGCTGATTGCTGTTTGTGTTGCATTGTTTTGGAGGAACCAGGTGCCAATATCCAGGGAGTTGAAGAGCACTGGATTTCTCTGGGAAACTCCTAGGAATGCTTCTTCAAACTGCCTGCAGCTAATTTCAATATGGAATTGGCCTACCTCTTTATCCTCCTATGCCTTCGCTCTTTCCCTAGTCAACCAGTATTCTGTTATTTGGAGGGAAAGTTGGATGATCCTTTAGGGGAAACTGTTTGGGTGGTTATAGACCCACAAGGATGGTGCTATACTGGGTGATCTCACAAGAAGCCGTGATAGTGTGGCTCACGGCAGCCTGGGTACTGCAGAGGGCATACAGTGGTGCCTGTGGCAAAGGGAGTGCCACCAAAGGCTGGTGGGTTGCCCGCTTTGGTGTAGAGCACCGCTAATGGTGGATGGAATTGCCCTGATCAGGTAGATGGCAGAGGTTCCCGCAGCAGCATGGAGCATTGGCGAGTGTTGGTTGAACTTCCTTAGGCCATGTAAGGCACTATGGCAGGCGGGAGGAAGTTCCCTCAGTCACGTGGGACCACAGAGGACAGGTAGGAGCTCCCACAGCCATGAAAGCAGGATTTCCCCTGAAGAAGGTGGGCAGGATTTCCCTTGAAAGAAGTTGGGCAGGATATCCCCTGGTGGAGGATGGGTGGGCTTCTCCCAGCCCTGGGTTATGCTGCAGAGGGTGGAGCTCTCCCAGCTGGGGAGAGGGAAGGAATAATTACCCTAAGCTAAGGGGAGTGGTCTGGAGGTCGACAGTGGCTTGAGGGAAAATGGAAGAGAAAAAGAAAAAATAAGCCTGCTGAGACTGGAGGGGACCTAGAGAAGAGGGAAGCAAAAGTAATAATATATCTGAGCCCCAATTCCTGACCATGGGCCTGGAGGGTTTTAAACCCTACCTGGTGGCAAGCTGTAGCTGTGTTGAGATAAAGCCCCTGTATCAGCTCCAAATGATCCTGGCTCTGGCTGAGACAGTGGCAGGGCTAAGGTCAAGCCCTTGCCAGCCTCCTGTGGTAAGCCAAAAGCCCCCAGCTCCTCAAAACTTAGTAGATCTGTGCCTACATATCTTTGTGCTTCTCCTGGGACATGGCAGTTGGAATTTCCCTCTTAGTAACTCTCCTGTGCTGATTTCTGCAGACTCCCTCTGGTGTATGTTACTCAGTCCTCTTCCACTTTTTTGCTGCCCCTCCACAGTACCAAACATGAAGTCCTTCTCCATGGAAGCTATGTCACTGGTATTTCAAATGCCAGAAGGGTCACCCAAAGTGAACCGGTTTCAGCAGAACTTCCAGACTAAGAACAGAAAATGAAAAAGGACTCAACTCCCCACTTTGGAGGAAGAAGCCACTGAAAACTTTATGCACAGCTTCGAAGCATTTTCAAACAATGAAGCTCACATTGGGATGTCTTTAAACTTGCATGAATTTTCCCAAATAGGGCCCCTCTCTGATGCTTCTCCCTTTCCAGCCCTCCCGCTCCGTAGCAATTTTGAGCTGCGGAACCTAAGGCCATATAGTCGGTGGGAGGGAACCCGGAGCAGTGCCCCTGGCTGGCTCCATTTGTGCCGAGGACATGGCTAAAGAACATCACAGGGCACACTGGTAGAATGAAGTAGAAAGTGGGACTCCATAGCCCAACTCCCATAATCTCCTATAGACCCTCCTACAGGGAAGGGACATCCAAATCTGTTGCCTCTGAACTTTCTGCCTTCTTTCTCATTAACACACAAAACACTCGGATGATAGATTTTTATTATTATTGTAAATGGGAAATGTCAGATCATGAGATTGCTGACAGGTGAGAGCAGGTATATAAATACATACAAACACAAAGAGTAGACCTGTGTTTTATAGGGCTTTCAAGGGTGATCATCTTTCTTTGGGCCTTTCTTCCACAGTGGCTTGAGTCACCAACTGCCTGGGTAGACCAGAGAAACAAATCCAGGGACACGTTCATATGTGTATAGGAAAGAGCTTTTTATACAGAGTAATTTTACATTAAGAAAACAGCCCATCCCAGTCCAGATCAAGTCCCTAAGTCTGATATTAGCCCATATGTGTGATACCAATCTATAAAGTCCTCTTCAGACTCACAAGACACATGCAAGGACGCCAAATGCAGGAAGATCACAGGTCAGTGGATAGGAAGTCTTGTGGATCCAGTGGTGGCATGGTCATCTCAGCGCTGGCAGGGGTCTCCACGTGGCTTCTCCAGCTCAGGACATTAGGGTAGCTCCATGTATCTTGTCAGCTGAAATGTCTCCCAGGGAGTGGCTCCTGCTTCCAAAGAGGAATACAGGAGTTTCCAGAATCCCCAGGAGAAGGCTGTGCCCACACAGAGGCTTCTTTGACTATGACCTGATTGACAGGCTAGATTCCACCCTTTCACTCTTAATCCTCTCAAATTGACAATTATATAACTACCACACCAACCTTTTGTTTAGTAACTAAAAGCAAACTGTTTATGCCACCCTTCTTCACATGGTCTGTTTACTTTTAAAATAGCTAAATTGGCTATCAAAATCAGCAATGAGTCTGCTGATTCAACTGAATAAATGTTTGCAACTGTTTATGAAAACACCAGTATCTTTGCTTAAATTTAGCAAATGTTTTTCTTATATTCTATCTAGTTTGCAGACGTGTGAAATTGTTAGCTATTCTGATTTTAGATTCTAGATTCTATACTTTTCAACGGAAATAAATAGTATTAATCGAACACTTCTCTTTTTTATGACTTCTGGTAATCAAGGAATTATTTTTTGAGTCAGTGTTAATTCTGAAAGAAGGATGCAAGAAGTAGACTGATGCATAATTCAAAACTAATTTGTTGTCATGGAATTTATGTTAATGCTTAACATTTAGTATGTATAGCTTATGGGACTAGCTGTTTATAACAGCATCACCTTGGATATTCGTTTCCCTCCTTGCTGCTACAAGAAATTATTGAGCCCTCCTGTGGTTCCTAGTGATCAAAACACACCAGTTGGCATCTGCAGTGTTACCACTGATGATTTATGTCAAATTATGCCTGTAAGTATAAAGGTGATGTCACCTCTCTCTAAACTACCTGGTCTCTCTCCTCTTAATATTATTCTTGTTTCTAAATACGGTTTTCCTCTACCTCTGTTCTCATCTCTTTTTTCTTCTAGCATTCAACTTTCTTATAGCCACTGCACAGCAACTAACAACAAATTATTCTAACAGTAGCTAGTGCAGCTTTAAAAGAACTGAATCCAGAGTCTGCCACTTCTCTACTAGCTCTGTGGACTCGGGGAAATGTGGGACTTTTCTGAGTGCCAGCGTCCTTGCATGAACCATAGATCGTAATACGTATTTTTAGACTAGGGGCACTCCATGAAAATTATAATGAACCTAGTCCTTGCATCACTGTGCTAAAGTGTCAGTAGCAATGGTGGTTGTGGTGTCATTTTAATAGTAATCGTACTAGTACTAGATGAACAGGTTTCAGTGGTATGGAAATTCAGCTGCCCGTGTGTCTACTTGGAGATGCTACTGCAAAATAGTAAAATAGAGTTTAGCCAAAGCTCAGAACACTCAAGGGAACAAATGGGCTTCAATGCTAATAAAAAAAATATTGATCAAGCGACATTGTATCTCTAATAGGTGGTCCACTTTACTGTCCACAACAAATACTTCTAAAGAGAACATTTTGAGGTTGATTGCAAATGTACCATACAAGAAATTTGGAAGAGAGATACCTGGCCAATTAAGTGGGAGAGGTCCATATTTGTGCCATCCCCCAAAAATGGTGATCCAACATAATGAAAAAAAATTCAAACAGTACCATTAATGTCCTACCACTTGTCTATCGGTTTGTCATACTGCAGTGGCTTGCATGTTGCTTTGATACTGGAAGCTGAATTGTCAGTTTTCCAAATACCAGCAGGGACACTCCAGGTGAACAGGTTTACACAAAACTTTCATCCCAAGAACAGAGTATGAAGAAGAAATAGTCTGTCTACATTTAAGGAATTGGTCACTGAAAACCTTATGGATAGCAGTGGAATATTGTCATATAAAGTTCCAGAAGATGGGCCCTTCAGGAAGCCACCCAAAATATGACTGAGGAAAAGCTGCCTTGTCAAAGTAGAATTCATCATGGTGAAGTGACTGTAGTAAAGCTTTCAGGACTCTCACTAGCTAGTGGGACACAATTCAAAATAAGAAACAGCTCTAAATACCCATCAATAATCATAACATGGGATTATGAGCTATGAGCACAAGAAAATTTGAAGTTATTTTAAAAAATGAAATGGCAAGCATGCAGATCAATACATTAGGCATTTTGTGAATGTAAATGGACTTGGCCATCTTGAATCAAACAATCATATGGTTTATTATGCCGGGAATGACAAATTCAAGGGCAATGGCATCACATTCATTGTCCAAAGAAATTTCACGATCTAAAAGTGCAGTGCTGTGTATGATAGGATCATAAGTATATGCCTACAAGAAAATCCAGTTAACACAATTATTGTTCAAATTTATGCATCAATCAGAAATTTGTGATAAATAAATAGAATTCTATTAGCTTCCGGACAATTTGATCAAAATTTAATATGCATTCATAATTATTGGTTAGAATGTCAAAGTGGGAAGCAAAGAGGGAGGAACAGTAGTTGGAAAATATGGACTAGGTAATAGAAAAGAAAACTGGAAGTTAAAGCTGGAGACCGCATGGTAGAATTTGGAAACAACAGTGAGTTTTTCATTGCAAATCCCTTTTTTCAGCAATGTAACTACACGAGTAGACTTCACCAGATAAAATATACAGGAAGCATATTGACCGCATCTCTAGCAAGAGATGATGGAGAAGCTCAATATCCGCAGCTAAAACAACAGACCATTAATTGCTCACATTTAAGTTGAAGAAAATCGAAACAAATCCAAAAGAGCCAAAAGGTGACTGAATATATCCCATCTGAATTCAAGAAGATTTCAAGAATAGATTTGACTAAAAAATAAGCAAATGAATAAAAAATTAATTGAAAAAAATTTTTAAATAGCATGAATGACAAAAGACTTCATAAATTGTGGGATGACATCAAGAACATCATACAAGAAGAAAGCAAAAGGTTATTAAAAAGTTTTTTAGAAAGACCAAAGTAGCTGTCAGAAGAGATTCTGAAACTTACTGAATGTAGAGTACTTAAAAAAGTGAAAGAAATGATGAAGAGAGCGGAAAGACAATTGCAACGGCAACTAAACTATCATAATGAAATGTGAGAAGACCTGGAGTTAAACAAAAAGGAAAAACATAATTAGCGTATTCCAACCTAAAAGAACCAAAGAAAAGATTCAACCCCAGAGTTGCAATATTGAAAGACTCTGTGGATAAAATATTGAACAATGGAGGACTCATCAAAAGACAAAAGAAGGAATACACTAATCTCTGTACCAAAAAATACTAATAATCAAAAGACTATTTCAAGAGGTAGCATATGATTAGAAACCAAGCTGCACTAAAGACCTTAACTAAAAATAAGGCTCCAGGAATTGACTGAACACCAATTGAACTGTTTCAGGAAGCTGATGAATCACAGGAAACATTCACTTGTCTAAGCTAAGAAATTTAGAAGACAGCTACCTGGCCATTTAACTGTAAGAGATCCATTTTTATGCCCCAAAGAATGCAAAATGTATTAAACAATATTAATATCATATTCAATTTTTGAAGGTCATTCAACAATAATTCCAGCAGTACATTGGATCATAACGAACTATGTATATCATTAAGAAGAATGGGAATTCCACAACATTTAATTGTGATGATGTGAAACCTGTACACAGTCCAAGCACAGTTGTTTAAACAGAACAAGGGAATACGGCATGGCTTAAAATCAGGAAAGATGTGCTTTGTCCTTTCACCATACTTATTCAACACCATACAACTTTTATATGGATTGGATGTATTCTCCAGAGGAACCAGTCCCCACGCTGGGTAAAGTAGAAGGGCAGCAAAAAGAGGAAGACTCTTTACAAGATGGGTTGACACAACAATAACAACACTTGGAAAGACAGGACAGTATTTTCTTCTTTTGTACATAGTGGCATCATGAGGTGTGACTGACTTAACAACACCTGACAGGCAACAATTAATTATGTCACATGCCAGTAAAATTTTGCTGAAGATTATTTGAAAGCAGTTGCAATAGTATAGTTGGAGGAAATGGCCAGATAACCAATCCCGATTCAGAAGAGGATCTTGCAAGTGAGATATTGTTGCTGACATCAGATAGTTCTTGGCTGAAAACAGAACACCGGAAAGATTTTACTTGTGTTTTGCAGACTATGCAACTGCATTCAATTGTGTGGATCTTAATGTTGTGAAGAATGGAAATTTCAGAACACATGTATGCTCATGTATATAGGCAATCTGTATATAAACAGGCAGTTCAAATTGAAAAATGAGTATGTGGTTCAAAATCAGAAAAGGGGTGCATCAAGGTTGTGTCCTTTCACCATACGTACTCATTCTATATTTTGAGCAAATAATCTGAGAAGCTGGTCTATGTAAAAAAGAATCTGGCATCAAGGAATGCAGACAACACAGACTTGCTTACTGAAGCCAAGAGAACTTGAGCACTTACTAATGAAAGTCAAAAAGTACAGCTTTCTGTGTGGATTACACCTCAACCTAAAACCAAAGCCCTCACAATCACACCAGTAGACAACCTCATGACAAATGGAGAAAAGGGTAAAATGGTCGGGAATTTCATTTTACTTGGATCCACAATCAATGCTCATGGAAGCAGCAGTAAGGAAATCAAATATTGCAGTGGGCCAATCTGCTGCAGAAGTGTTAAAGTGTTAACGAGTAAAGATGTCATTTCGAGGGCTAAGGTGTGCTTGACCCAAGCCATAGTGTTTTCAGTTGCCTCATATCTTTGTGAGAACTGGGCATTGAATAAGGACGACCAAAGAAGAACTGATGCATTTGAATTATGTTTGAAAAGACTATTGAATGGACTGTGAGAAGGGCAAATAAATCTGTCTTGGGAGAAATACAGTTAGAATGTACTAAGTTCAGCTTAGAATGCCTTCTAAGAGAGAATGTCAAGACTTTGTCTCACTTACTTTGGACCTGTTACCAGGAGAGGCCAGTCCCTAGAGAAGGAAATTGTGCTTAGCAAAGGAGAGGATCAGCAAAATTGAGGAAAACATTCAATGATCTCTCGGTGACTTCAATGAGCTCAAACAACTGTGAGAATGGCCCAGGACCAGAGTTCACTTCTGTTGTACATGGAGTCACCATGATTTGGGACCAACTCTAGGGCACCGAATAGTACCAGTAATATGACAATCAGGCCAAATTAATATCAGCTCAGAATGGCATGAAAAATTCTGATTTAATGGAATAAAAATTTTATTATGTAAGTATATGAGATCATTATAACCATACTTTTCTTTATCCCTTTTCCCAATAATTTGAAATAAATTAAAACTTCAATTTCAAAATAACGTTTGGATAAAAATGCTTAAATATTTAGGCTAATTTCTCTATGTTAATGTTTTAATGAATATGAGTTATAATGTAATAAAATATTTCTTGCAATATTCTCAACTTTTTCTTGATGAAGGAGGGCACTATGACTGAAATAGACATAAATACTATCATCAAGTCGCTGCCAACTCACAGTGACCCTATAAGACAGGACAGAACTGTCCTGTGGGTTCTCAAGACTAACTACCAGGGTACAAGCTTTGTCTTTCTGCTTTTGCATGGTTTCAAATTGCTGGCCTTGCAGTTGGCAGTCCAACACGTAATCACTGCACCACCTCGACTCTTCACTGAAGAGTAGACATTATATATGTGAAGTGTGCATTTTTGTTTTTAGGTGAATTATAAAACATTAGATTTTTTTAAAATATAGAAATTGAAAGACTAATACATATCTATAAATAGTATTGTAACAGTAGTAAATTAAGATGGTAATTAGATGAAGTCTGTTAGCAACACGACTTTGGCTTATTGCTTAAAAATAAGCCCCCTGAGTTTATACTCTGTGGTTTTCGAGTGGATAGTTTCCCCTTGTATCACCTGTAATTAATTTACCCAAACCTCGGGTGGTTGAAATCATTGATAAGCGTATTAGGTCCTTGAAAATGCGTTTCAAATATCTTAATTTTAAATCCCAAAGAATTTATCTACCCTACCTTACATACTCCACCTCACAATGTATACCTTGTATAAATTAACTGTAGTAGATTCACTTAAATGTTTTATGTACTATTTTATTTTAAAACACAGAAAACAGGTTTGTTTGTTCATTTTAAATAGGAATTGGCCCATGGACTAAGTGAACTCTTGTCATATGAAGGCAATGTTGAAGAAGATTTCTATTCAACATTCCAGGTACTATTACAGGAAAATCACTTTCTGTTAACCATATATGTAGGGGAACAGTACCCCACAACCAAATGGGTCTAAGGGGCAGTTGTGTAATTGAGGGGTAAATTAAAGAGACATCAGACAAGATAAAGCATGCAAGGACTCAGCTCCTTGTCATGACATCAGGAGCCAGGTCCGAGCAGAGAGAGAACATAATGTAATCTCACAAGTTTATATCATCCTGGGCACGCTGTGGTAAGCATGTAGGTAACAAGAAGGGGTTGTACAATAAGCATACATGTAACAGGAGGGGGACAAACTAGCAGTGTACATGAAATAGGAAGGGGAGGCACTAGGGGGACACGTGACAGGAAGGCATATACGTAACAAGATGGGTGGGCTCTAGAGTCAAGATGGCAACCTAGCCTTGGTCATCTGAGTTACCTTGACCCTAGGTGTCTTTGGACTCCCCTTCAGAACAATCCATTATACTTATATATGATAAGGATAATATATCCTTATGATAGATGATACACAGAAGGAAGTGGGCCCTACTTAGGGTGGGACAGAAAATAGGGTGAATTGCCGTAGGTGACTGACAACCTTCAAGCAGTTGACCTCTAAGTGTACAATCAGTGACCATGTGTTTGCAAACAGCACCTTAAATTTGGCATTATTAGGGAGGACATCATGGGAAATAACTATTACTTAGGACAATGTGAGTGGGACACATCTCCCACCCACGAATGTGAAGGTTTCTTTAACAGTAACCTTGGCCTTCCAGACTCCTTTATGTATGAATGTTGAGAGTTTGCCCGTATACACTCTCTTCCTCATATTTCTTTCTCATATTTATCATCATCTGTTATTAAACACCCATAATTAGAAAGGATTAACAAGTGTCAATACATGAAATTTCATATCAAAGGATGTTCACCTGATGAAGTGTAGACAGTGAAACACACTTAGGTACCGAAGTACCTAAAAGAAGGGGATAAGGATTCTCTGATGGGCAGCTGGCACCTTCGCTTGACTCAGTTACTGTCCCAAAGCTTATCAGCTTCTAAAAGTAATCCTCAACAGAAACTAATGGGTCAAACAAAACCTACACTAGTTTTCCGCATAGCTGCAAAGACCTGATAATTAATCACCCCAATGGCCACAGGAGTTTTGTGAACATTAGTAAAATATTTAGCTGTAATTAACACAGAGGGTCAAAATAAAGCCTTACTAATAATTAAATACTGTTTGGCCACATGCGCCTTTTTTAAACTTACATTCTTAATTCAAATATCATGAAAGTTCAGTTTTTTTATAGTTTGTATACTGAGAAAGGAAGAAGAAATGAAACACAGCTCTTCTTGAAACGTGCTAGCTTATCAACCATCCCGGTAAGTACACTGTAATGTCCTCCCCCTTCAGGTTTTTCAAGAAGAATTCGGAATAATTAAATCATACAATCTAAAGCCAGGAGGTGACAAAGTTCCAGTTACCAATCAAAATCGGAAAGGTAAGTTCAGCAGCACTCTTTTTTAACTAAAAATGTATTCGTGTTCATTTATTGCTTTCTATTAAAATAAAATTGCTGCTTTCCAGAGTATGTGCAGCTTTACACTGACTTCCTTCTCAACAAATCCATCTATAAGCAGTTCGCTGCATTCTATTTTGGATTCCATAGTGTGTGTGCTTCAGATGCCCTGATGGTGAGTTGGAGATGTTAAATTATGCTTTTACTTAGATTCTGTGATACTCAAATACGTGACAAATAACTCTCTAAGCGTTCTTGTAGCTAAACCTTTTCAAATAAAAGGTTTTCTACATTGTTCAAATAGACACTAAAATAGTTTGCTCATTTCGCCCCTTGTGCTAGATAGACAAGTCTGTTTTCTTAATTTATAGCTTTTAGAAAATTTTCCCACAAGCAAAGTGGGTGAAGAAATCTCCTGGGGCTCAGGGTCTTAATACTGAGGAATAAGCACGAAAGCAGAATTAGATCAATGAGCTGTCATAACTTCTTACTCATCTAGGAAACATACATATGTGCACACCTGTTGAGGGGACTTCAAAAATTTCATGGAAAATGGAATTCAAAGATAATGGAGTTTTCCCGAGAATTCTTTGAAGCATCTTTGTACTTCTTGCTGTTTCTAGGATCCCTCAGCACTCTGAGTTACCTTCGACCCATGGGAAATACTTTGTCTCCATAGTCATGGCCCAGACTCAGGTTCTTTGGCCTCTTACACGTACACGACGGAGTCAGCTGCTGTTTAGAACACCAGGTAGAGAACACGGTCAGACCTACTCGTGGATCTCAGGGCGCGCTCCACCGCACCACTGGATCCAGCTCCAGTTTTCCTCTGAGGGCTTGGAGCAAGGTCTTTGTTTTCAATTATTTTTCATAGGAGAGAAATGGACTCTCACGGTTCCTTTGGGGCAGGAAGTGTGCTTACATCTTCCCGGCTTGTGTTAGAGTCACGTGTGTGTTGCTGAGTACCTTTGAAAGAGAAGCAGTTGGTTGAGATCTAAATGAGTTTTGTCTGTGACACGCTAGTAGTTGTGGGAATGGAGGAAAGAAAAGGAAGAATCAAGTGGTACAGCATGATCTCTATGTTTTAGAATTTTAGCCTATGTAGATGAAAGAACCCAGCAAACAGTACAAGAGAGACGAGTGTGAGACCCAAACTGTGCAGCGCCCGCAGCAGGTGTGGGCTCGTGAACGGGAGCAGCCGGTCAGCAGATGTAGGAGTAGCTAAGGCAGCTTACACCTGCGCTTGGGAGAAGCGTTGTGATTTAGGATTCATGCGTAGCTGCCTATGTCTCTGGCATACTGCTAATTAGCACTCGCAGAACGGGAGCCTAGTGGTCCGACAAGGTTTGCAGACATTTCCAAAAGAAAAATATCTTGCCTCAGAAAAATACAAATGTAAGTGGAGAAGACTTTTTTTCTTCAACAAGCAAGGTTTGATTTACTATAAGAAAAGGCACAATTTTTGATGATTTGGCTTGATGAAGGTGGTTTGTATGTAATTTTTTTAATCATCATCTTTCATGATCATTTTTGATAAATAATTATGGCAGCTGCTTCGTCCAGAAGAGGTTGAAATTCTGGTCTGTGGGAGTCCTGAGCTGGATATGCATGCTCTGCAGAGAAGTACTCAGTATGACGGCTACGCAAAAACGGATGTCACTATAAGGTGATAACCTCTTTACACCTCAGGTGGTGGGCTTGTAAAAGGGGAGGTAAAGATGCGGCTCCTTGGATTGTGTAACTTTAAATTTGGGGATTAACGACGTTAGCTGAAATATTGTCCAGTCCTACACTTATTTTATCTCCAGAAAGTAATGTAAGAATATTAAATATGAAATCACTTAGTAATCCCTTGGCAGAAAGTGCTATAAATAAGTTTCCACAAAAGTATAGAAATTTGACTTTTATTTTAATGACCTCAGTTTCGGATTTTAAGGATTTTCTACATATAAGTAGCATTTTAGTAGTTCTATGTTAAAAATACAGGACTTGAAGTCATATATATAGGAGGGAAAAAAAGGTTTTTGTACCATCTACTATGGAAGTCTTTTTATGACTTTAGACTAATGCAATTTTATCATGGTAATTGAAGATCTAAGTCACATATAGAGACCCATTCATTAATGTCACATTACTGATATTATATATCATTTTAAAAAGTATTTTCCTTAGAGCTTATTCTGATATGCAGGATTTTGTTGACAGTTTATCTAAATTTCCTTTGATATTATCTAGGTACTTTTGGGATGTTGTGCTTGGATTTCCTCTTGACCTTCAAAAGAAGTTGCTACACTTTACCACAGGAAGTGATAGAGTACCTGTAGGAGGAATGGCCGATTTGAACTTCAAAATCTCAAAGAATGAAACTTCTACTAGCTGGTAAGTTCCAGATTGTAATTTTATTCCACCTGTAGGTTTTTGTGAAGAGCAATAATAATATATTAGGAATCAGGGGATTCATTTGATCTTAAGTGGGGTTTATAGAAAAATCTGTGTTACTAATTTTTGAGACATACCAATACTTACTAAGAAACATTTCTTTCCATCAGCTTTTTGTAAGTCAAATAACTGCTTCATGGTCTCTTTTAGAACCTTGCTTCTTTGTAGTAGTATATTGTCTAGCCATCATTTTTATTTGAAATATTTGTTAAATATGTAGAAATATTGTTGATGGTTTTACTGTTATTAGCACTTGAAGTCCTCTAGTCCTAGCCCTCTTCTTTATTTTTTAAACCCAATGTTCTTTCTACCTGAGCAAGATGGTGAAGGCTTTACACAGTGTTTTCTTGTGCAGACATACATCAAAGCTATTTGCAGGTTCAGTTCCAGGCGACTGCAATAAAGTGAATATTGCAGTAAAACAAAGCATTCATTTTTTGGTTTCCCAGTACATAGAAAAGTTATGTTTATACTCTGCTGTAGTTTGTTATGTATGCTATAGCATTATGAAAACATTTGAAATATTGTGAGAATTACCGAAATGGGACACGGAGACATGTAGTGAGTACCTGCTGTTGAAAAATGTCACCAAAGACTTACGCAATGCACAGCTGCTGCCAGTCTTCAGCACGTAAAACAAAAAATGAAATGCAGTGTCTTTAAAGCACAATAAAACAACAATATTAATGGTTTGGGAGAAAGACAAGGCTTTTGCTCCCGAAAAGAATCAGTCTTGGAAACCCACGGAGGCAGTGCTACCTTCTCTGTGGCGCTGCTCCGAGTCAGAATTGACTTAATGGCAACGAGGAGTCTTTGTTTTGAGTTTATTAATGGTTTATTGCTGATCTCACATTTATTCCCAAACACTTGAAGTTTCAAAAGTGGATAATCCGAGTACTCCCCAGGCCTTGAAGTCATATCTTTGCCTGAGCAGTACATTGAACGTTGCCCAAGGTCAGTGCATTCTTTCTTTCATTGTAGAGCTAGACTGGCTTGTCTGTGCGTTTCACCGGTGTGGTGGAGTGCTTTTTACTTTGTTCTTAACCATATTTACATTCCTCCTTCCAGAATTTCCTAATCCTTTCATCTTACTAAATTTGCTTTCCTTAACACTGCTTTTATCATGATAATTCCTAGGGCAGTAGCTTTATTGTTCCCCATCAGCTTAAATTGTAGCATCTAGAGCTTGTTAAATAAAAGGTCTACAGTCTTCCCTGCCAAGGTACCTTTCTGGGTTTTTTTGTTTTGGTTTGGTTTTTGTTTTGCCTATGCTTTAGTCAATGGACTCTTCCTATTTTTAGACATATTCTGGGCCTGCCGTCCTCTGTACTATAAATGATTTTGTACACATATGGTGTTTGCTTACTAAGACCCAGTTTGAAGACAGCTTCCTCTGTAAAGTTATAAGTCACTCCTTCAGCAAATCCTCATATGACATTCAACATGTTTTACCTCATATCTTGATCATTGACTCCTGGTGAGCAGAGGTCATGGTTTATGCAGCTTTCTAGTCTCCGTGCTGTCATGCTTATAATACCAACCGAAAAACAGACTGCTGCCATCAGCCAATGCTGACTCCGAGGAGCCCCCAGTGGGTTTCTGACATTATAACTGTTTAGGGAGTAGAAAGCCTAGTCTTTCCCCTGTGGAGCTGCTGGTGGTTTCAAACTGCTGACCAAGTGGACCTCAGCCCAACACTATACAATTGGAAGAAATGACAATGTGTAAACTGAAAAGAATATTTCAATGGAAAGCTTGAGAAGACAAAGTAAATTATTATTATTATAATGAAATGTTCAAAGACCTAGAATTAGAAAACCAAAAAGGAAGATTATGTCGAAATTTCTCAAGGTGATAAACTGAAGAAAAAGTTCAAGTCTTGAAATTCAAAATTGAAGGAATCTATAGACGAAATGTGGAACTACCCACGAAGCCTCAAAAGAAGATGGAAGAAATGTACAGTTACTATAAATTAGTTGATGTTTAACTATTTCAGGAAGTAGTATTTGGATATTGAAGGAAGAAGTCTAACCTGTACTTAAGGCATAAATGAAAAACTAGGCTTCCAAACTGACAGAAGTACAATTGGGATGTTTCAATAAATGGAAGTGCTCATTAGTTTATGCTGAGAAACTTGGCTAACTGTCTGAAAGAGCTCCCTCATATTCATGTCCACTCCGACGAAAGATGATCCAACAGAATGCAGAAATGTTCTAGCAATATCATAAACATCACACTCAAGTTAAATGTTGCCATTGACCATTCAAAAGCACTTACAACTGTACATCAGCAGCTAGCTGCCAGAAATTCAAGCCAGATTCAGAAGAGAGATACCATGTTGACAGCAAATGGACCTTAGCTGAATGCAGAGAATACCAACAGCTGCTTACTTCTGTTTTATTGACTATGCAAATGCCTTCGGTTGAGCAAGTCAGTACAGATTATGAATAGCATTGTAAAGAATGCTTAGTTGTAAAGAACACTTAATTATACTAATGTAAAACCTGTACACAGAGCAAGGAGTTGGTGCGTGGTTGAAAACCAGGAAAGGTATACCTCAAAATTATATCCTTTCACCATATGTATTCAATCTGCAATGCTAATCTGAGAAGCTGGACTTGCTGAAGAAGAATACAGTATAATACAATTGAATGATGGAGTGTCATAGATCTGTAAGAGCCCCCCAATAAAATGGTTAATTTTTTTAAAGTGGCATCAGGAATGGTGAAGACTCATAACAGTCTTCCATGTACAGATGACACAAACATGAATTCTGAAAGATGAGAGGACTGAAGCATTTACTGATGAAGATCAAAGACTACCGCTTCCAGTATGGATGACCACAATGGACCAGTAAACAACATCACCATCAATAGAGAAAAGCTTGACGTGGTCAAGGATTTCTTTTTCCTTGGACTCACTCTCATTGTTCATGGAAGCAGCAGTCAAGATCAGATGACCTACTGCAAAGGGCCTCTTTAAAATCTTCCGAAAGTAGAGATATCATTTTGAGGACTGAGTTGCGCCTGACCCAAGCCTTGTTTGTTTGAATCTCAGATCAACGACTGTACCAGCTCAGTGACCTTGAGCAAATTATTTAGTCTGTGTATGTATCTCTCCTCATCAGTTACATCAGAATTAAAATAGCCACCTTTTAAGTTGTTTTGAGGCTCAAATTAAATGAAAGAGGGCATGCAACAGCACACGGCACAGTGCCGGTGACCCGTTCACACAGGACTTGAAGAAGTCTTCAGCACAGGAAACTCCAAGTTTAACTTCGACTGCTGGTTCCTTCTTAAATACCCATTTTTCTGTTTTATTTCTCATTTTTACTCACCGACTTCTGTGACAGCTCTTCTGAAGCTCTCCTTCCTGTTCATAGAGGGAAAGGAAAGGGGCTGCAGTAGGGAACTGTGAGTGAAGAAAGCAGTAGGGAGCGGATAGGAAGGCTGAAGGGTGACTCTTTGAGAGACATTTAAGCAGCAAGTTTTAAAGTGTGAGCATCAAGGGCCCCCAAATGCTCTTCTTACTATTTTTTGACAGCCAAAATGGAAATACTAGTCACAATTATATTAGCTATTATTCTGCTAGGTGTCTTAAGTAGTTTATTAAAGCTTTTAAGGTACCCCGTTGGGTGTTTGCCCTATCTTCGTCACCAGGAAGCTGAGATTTGGAGCCCCTGAGCAAATGTAACAAGGTCCCACCACTACACAGCTTTGTGATAAGGATGACAGACAAACCCACAACTAGTTTTTCACTTAAAAAAATAAAAATTGTCACTGCAAGGACAGTTACTGTCTTGTTTATAAACATAGCCTGAGTGCTCAACAGTTTCTGGTGCATAGTAGGCTCTCCATAAACATTTGTTAATGAAAGAATGAGTGAGTTATCTCAGGGTAGTAAAAGGTGTGTGTGTGTGTGTGTGTGTGTGTGTGTGTGTGTGTGTCCTGCTATATAAAATAAAACTTAGAACTCGCTTTGTGTGTTTTAATACTTGGTATTTTAAACATTTTTCCTAGGTTACCTGTGGCCCACACCTGCTTCAATCAACTTTGCCTTCCCCCCTACAAGAGCAAAAAAGACCTGAAACAGAAATTGATCATTGGCATTTCAAACTCGGAAGGTTTTGGACTTGAGTAACCTAGAAGACTTGAAATATACTACTTTTTATATGTAGCATTCACTTCCCTCTTATTGTGCCTTTAACTTTTTCACGTTTCTGTCTCAAACACCTTGACAAAGCGCACCAACTTTAAAATACTGATTTTTCTAAAATCAAATGTGAAGCATTTCAATGAAGGCATGATTTTCTACAAACAAATTGCAGATAGCACAGATCAGTGTGGGTCCAGCCCTCTTTTACAGCACTTGACCAGCCCCCGGAAGTCGTTTGTCACAGGTGTCCCACTGGGAAAGCGAGGTAGTGAGATGGCAGGTCAGACCCAGTGGCAGAGCGTGTGCTGTCAACACACAGTAGCAAAGTGGTCAGCTCTAGTGTCATTAATCTGAGGCATGTAGACATATTTTCATATAGAGGTAAGCAACAGTATAATTGCAAATGCAATTTACAGGGTTTCTTTCTTTCTTTTTGATATACTGGTTTTGGTCCTATAAGATTCTTTTAACTCTTGCTGAAGAGCATGTAAATAACTACATAATAGTCTGAGGTCATGGGATTTTGATAGTGCCATTTATTGCAAAAGATTTATTTTTACAAAGTAAATTCAGGGTTTTAGATGTGTATACAGCTTTTACAAACCAATAAAGATGATTGTACAAGAGTGTAACTATTTTCAGACCAATTGGATTCAAGGTTATATTCTTTTAAATATCATTGTTAGTCTGCATGCACACTGGCAGTAAGCTAGTTACTTTGAGTACTGTGTAGTATTTGTATAATGATCATTTCTTCCTAAGGATCAGGTTATTAAAAAAATCAGATATAGCTAATCATTGATGAGTTAAGTCAATTACAAGCACAAGAGAACAGTTTATATATTTTTGATTGTTGTACAAAGCTTATTTCTGATTTTTTGATTGCCACTTTTATTGAAACATTAATTTTGGGGAGGGCGGGATAAAGTAATTGACAAAAGTGAAAAGAATAATCACCTTTGTGTCAAAATGATGCAGCTTGGTAAAAGTAAAGTTCAACATTTTGGCCAAACTATTTGTTTTTTTCACTGGATTCCAAACATAGTAAATTCAGTAGTACCCTTTTTTGAATGTCCTAATAAAGTTGCATGTGAAAAGAAACTATTTTAAGTCTGATAGTGAAATGGCTTTTAAACATTAACAGTCAGCGAAGCAGTGTTATTAGCATGTTGCACATGTTTCCAACTCATGACTTCTCTATTACACGTTGATAGCTTCCCTTCAGAAAACTCTGAAGTCATAGTCGCAATAATGATGATGCCAGCACTTAGTACCAGCATATGGTTTCACATGCAACTACTACTTCCCCAACATTTGTTCTCAGTTAGGCTATTTTCTTGTTGCTATGCTTCCTGCACCCAACCAGCAGAACCCTTCAAGGGTGGAGGAGCTGATCAGCGTGTTCTCCTGCAGTTTGGAAGCCAACCCACAAATCTTTGAGGAAAAGGAGTTAACTTGGTTTTAACTCTCTCTAAGAAATGGGGTGACCCTGCTTTTCTATTTGGTGACAGTACCCAGAGGGTTTTTTCTTTAAAATCTCAGAAGGCCTGAGGGTAAAAGATGTATTGGCTTGGTTTTGCTGTTTTTAATCCACATGCAAATAAAACTGCTTCTCCCATACACTGCTTGAACTAGAAAGTAAGATGTTTAATGTAGGCTAATATTAACTAATAAGCACAAAAGAATTATGTATAGGAAACCAGATGTAAGTGTTTTCAGTAAAATGTAAACAGCGTTTTTATTTGGTAGAGATGACTCATGGAAAATCGTGTTGGCTTGGTCTGCATGTTTAATGATGTGCCTGTATATTGGTAGCTGTGTTACTTTTAAATAAGTATTTGAGCAAGCCAAAATTTTAAATGACAATGTCCATAACTGGAAAATTTTTGTTGTCTATTCTTAAGTTGAAATTTATAATCATATATCACTAAATTGCACATTGCCTTTATTTATTTATGCCCTGTTTTTGTTTACAGTGTAATAATACCTCATTTTTTTAAAAGAAAGCAAAACACATTATTGTTATATTTCATTAATTTAAACAGCCTAGAAACTTGGTGTCATCACTTTTTAAAATTAATGTTAACGAATTCTTGATTTTTGTATCTGCCACAGTAAATTAAAGTATTGCACAGTATTTATCAATATTTATAAATGTGTTGTCCTTTTTTAGTCTTTGCTTAATCGTATTTTTGTCTGTGTGATCAGAAGTTTTTAACTTCTGTCTCTTTTTTGTACAAGTCTGTATTGTACCAAGTTGTTCATTTCTGGGTAAAGTTTTTCAAATATTAAAGTTAATACAGTCAGTTGGCCTTCGTTACTTTTTGAACCCTAAGCATGTTTAAAATGCCCTATAGATACGGACTGTTTGTTGCCTTAGGCCACCTCTGAAACTGCTGCTTATGGAAATGGTGATGCGCACACATGCGGGCAGCATCAAAAATGTGCTGACTCACGTAGAACCAGCTGCATTATTTTCTATATAAAGTGATGTATATCGAGTCTATGAGGGATCACACCAATTCTTTGAAATTCACTGAAAACATTCTCTTGACTCTTGGGAGCAGCGCGGAAAGTACATACTGTATTTTTCACGCAGAATGCGCCCACAGAAATACCATGCGCACATGTTAGTGCATCAGAAACTAACGCGAGGACATTTCATGGTTTGCAAAAATCACGAGTACCATATATACTCGAGTATAAACCGAGTTTTTTCAGCACATTTTTATGCTGAAAATGCCCCCCAACTTTTTGTTGTTAAATTAGGTGCCTCGCCTTATACTCAAGTATATCTGGTACATTATTTATGGAAAAATAAGGATATTCAAATCTTTGCTTCTATATGAATCTTTTAAATATGGATCACCCAATATTGAAAGATACGTTGGCATCTCCCAATGTAGTGTTAGAAGGGCCTTTTTCCCTCTTGATGTCAGATGTTCTTGGTTAGCTATATGCTGGGAATTGCATCTACTGATGTATTGAACCTTTTAGGAATATAAAAATCATTATCTCTAATGACATTTTTTGTTCTTAAAGATATACCTGCTTTCTTTTATCATTTTATTTTATTGGGGGCTTGTACAACTCTTATCACAATCCATATATATCCATCCATAGTGTCGAGCGCATTTGTACATTTGTTGCCATCATCATTCTCAAAACATTTTCTTTCTACTTGAGCCCTTGATATCAATTCTTCATTTTCCCCTCCCTCCCTCATGAACCCTTGATGATTTATAAATTATTTTTTCATGACTTACACTTTCTGATGTCTCCCTTCACCTACTTTTCTGTCGTCTGTCCCCCAGGGAGGAGGTTATATGTAGATCCTGGTAATCGGTTCCCCTGCTCTCCCCCACCTTCCCTCTACCCTCCTGGTATCACCACTCTCACCACTGGTCCTGAAGGGATCATCTTTCCTGGATTCCCTGTTTCCAGTTCCTATCTGTACCAATGTATATCCTCTGGTCTAGCAGGATTTGTAAGGTAGAATTGGGATCATGATAGTGGGGCGGGGAGGAAGCATTTAAGAACTAGAGGAAACTTGTACGTTTCATCATTGCTACACTGCACCCTGATGGGCTTGTCTCCTCCCAGAGACCCTTCTGTCAGGTGATGTCCAGTTGCCTACAGATGGGCTTTGGTTCTCCACTCCGCACTCCCCCTCATTCACAATGATAGGATTTTTTGTTCTTTGATCCCTTTAACACCTCATGGTCACTCAGGCTGGTTTGCTTCTTCCAAGTGGGCTTTGTTGCTTCTGAGCTAGATGGTCACTTGTTTACCTTCAAGCCTTTAAGACCCCAGATGTGATATCTTTTGATAGCCAGGCACCATCACCTTTCTTCACTACATTTGCTTATGCACCGCTTTGTCTTTGGCGATCATGTCAGGAAGGTGAGCATCATGGAATGCCAGTTTAGTAAAACAAAATGTTTTTGCATTGAGGGAGTACTTGAGTAGAGGTCCAATGTCCATCTGCTACCTTAATAAGAAGTCTATAAATATGTGCACATAGATCTATTTCCCCATTGTCATATATAAATATATTTACATGCATACATACCTGTATTTACACTGCTATAAATGCCTTGTGCCTCCTAGTTCTTTCCTCTATTTCATTTTACTTTCCTCTTGCCCCACTATCGTGCTCAGCCTTCATTTGGGTTTTAGCAATTCCTCTTGGTTACATTGCCCTTTATCAAGCCCTACCAGGCCTGCAACACCCTTCTCACCATCGATTTGGGATCACTTGTTCCCTTGTCCCTGAGATTATTAACAGCTACTTCCATTCCCCTACCTTCCCTTCTCCCATGGCCCCCCTAAACTGTCAATCTGTTGTTGTTTCCTCCAGATTTCTTATCCCGCCTATCTTAACTAGATAGACTTGCAGAAAATACGCACAAAAAACAAGACAGAGCAAAACAATGCAACAAAAGAAAACAAAATAACCAATTACAAAGCAACAAAAGAAAAATCAAGGACAAAGCAACAAAAGAAAACAAAAAAACAATGACAAAAAACCCACAAAAGCCTGTAAATAGTTGAAGGTCTGTTTGTTGACCTTTAGGAGTGTTTTCCAGTTGAGTCTGATGGGGTGCCGCACCCTGGCCCCAAAGTCTATTTTTGGTACTCCCTGGGGACTTCATTGCACTGTTCTCTTGCACACCCTTAGTGTTTTGCCTCAGTGCGGTGGAGTCAGATCGTGCACAATTCCCTCAATGTGTCTCCAGTGTTGCCCTTCCCACCTCCCATAGTGTTATGGGTCATTGTGGAATGTCATATCTCATAGTGGGGCCAGACCCTATGGTCCTCTGTTTTTTGGCTGCTCTGAGCGGGATTATCATCCTCAGGACTTGGTGGGCCAGGATGTATTCCACTCTCTCTTCCTCCCCCTTCATTTGCTCCTGTGTGCTCTGATCAGACATGTCCCTCTCCCTGAACTGTAGCTTCATTGTTGTCCTCTGAAGTAAATTCTGTGGGGAGGGGAAGCTGTCCACGTAGTTGGCATTGGAGCCAGCCGCCTCAGACCTCTCTATTCGATAGACCTGCTTTCTTTTGGTTCTTAGTCATTTCCATTGTGTCCTTATGCTTCAAGTTTCTATTTATGTCCTTATGTTTCAGGTTTATCATTTGCAAATAGTTGACGCTTAAATTATTCTTCCCAGTCTTGCCCAGCTTCCAGGCTCGTGTCCTGTTGTACTAACCATTGAAACAAAGCCAGAAAAACACTAAAAGATTTTAACTATCTTTGCAGACAAGGAGCAGTATGAGGTCTTGGGATCAGAATACTGTAGGCTTCCCAAATTGAGGGTACCGGGGTCCTTTATCCCCTTAGACTTTTGGGAGTCTGACTTCTTCCTGCCCATCCCTGCTTTGTAACTGACCTTTGTCCATGAGCAAAGGTCCAGCTCCCAAGTCGTATTTTCCTGGGTGTTCTGTCGATGTACTTCTTCAGAGTGGGCCCAGGGAAGATAAAGGTCAGAGCATGTGTTCCTATCGAGGGATTCTTGGATCCAGGGTCGGTCGGAGGACACTGATGTATGGGCTGTGCATTGTCTTGGGCTGGTTCGGGTTGGAAGGGGCCTGGGAGGATTCTTTGCAGAAGTGCCCTGAGATGGACTGCTGATGATGAGGACAGGCAAAATGGGACTTTGGATTGGAGGAGAGTGGGTAGCAGAGAAACATACCTAGAAACAGGAAGAAAGAGAGAAGGATATTTGTTGGTCTGAGGGTTTCAGTCGGACAACCTTTGTTGTCCACTGGAGTTAAGTCCATTTACTATGATTCCTGGTGTGGTTTCTATATCTTAATTTACACCTTAGAATATTTTTTTATTTTTTTCAATTTCCCTTCTAGTGTATTCGTTTTATTTAGTATTTAGCTCTCTTTTAACCTCAGCAATTATTTTATGTAGTTTTTTAAACTTTAATCACACATTCACAATTTCTTTGCACAACATGCCCTCTTTTATGGTCCTTCCCATCTACCGCTGCAGTCCGTTTTCTTCCCTCTGAGCCGTATCCGTTAGATGCTCCCTCCGCATTATGAAGTCAGAAGTCTGAGATCACGATCATGCCATTCTTGCTGAAGGTCATTCTTTTTTCATTTATCTGAAAATAACTTTATGGTGCCTTGAGATGGGATTCATTAGGCATACCAGTTAATGGTTATTTTTCTCTTAGCACGTTGAATTTATGATTCCACTATCTTTAGATTTCATTGTTGCTATGAAGACGTCAGCTGTCAGTATAATTGTCATTCCTTGATAGGCAATCCCTACTGCCTTCCCACTTGACTACTTTTAAGATAATTTATCAAGACATTTCAGAACATGAAAGCCACTGTAGGGAGTGGGGGGTTCTTTTAATCCCACTTGGGGTCATAGTTTGTGAGTCTATACATTTTGTAGCTTTCATCCGTGCTTCAGCCATTTCCTCCTTGTTCTCCATAACCTCTCCTGTTAAACATACATTGAGCTCTCTCACTGAATTATTCCATTTCTCTCTGTACCTAATCTGTTGTTTAATCAACTCACTTGGTTTTTTTTAAAGTTCAATAGGTATATTTGTCATTTTTAGAAGCTCGACTTTGGTTCCTTTTTACGTTCAATTGCTCTTTGGCTCTTTTTGATGTTGTATTTTGTGCATGTGGAGCTTTTTTACTTAATCGTGGTCTTGCATGCTAGTTGATGGTTCAGGACTGGGCAGTGCTTCCTTCTGTTGTGCACAAGGTCACGATGGGTTGTAAATGGCGACAGCGCGCACCTAGCAACAGTTTGAAGACTCGGCAGCACCTGGCAACAACAAGTGTGGAATTCGCTTTCAGATTGTCTCCGGTTGTGCGGCTCTCTTCATTTCATGAGCTACAAATGTGATTTGTTCATCGACTGGATTTCTCTCAGCAGCGATCTGCCATCTTCCAGCCTTGCATACCTTCCTTCATTTCAGAGAGGAGGATCTTTTCCTCTGAGAGTTGGGTCCTAAAGAGACATTCACCCAGCAGATTGGTTTTACTTAGTCTCCATCAAGAGCCTAGGTGTTCCTTGAACCACTTTAGAAAAAAAAAAAATGTTCAGTGAATTGGGTGAAAGTTTACAGGGCAGATCAGTTTCCATTCAGTAGTTCAGAGTTGATGTCATCTCGTTGATTGTAATCCCTACAGCATGGCGTCCTTAGCCCACTTCCTCCCCGTGTCTCCTGTTCCCATCCCTCCTCCTTCCCTGATGCGGCTGTACGTTGTCCTTTTGCAAATATTGCCCTTTTGACTTAGAATGGTTGATTATTCGATGTGGTGTACCTCCCAGTGTTATTGTTTCCCTGCTACACCTGACCATTATTTGGCGCAATTTAGCCTTGGGGGTGAGTTCATTTCCAGACCTGAAGGGTGACGAAGGGCCACGGTCACAGAGATTCTGCCGCTCACTCTCTAACTGATATGCCTGGTGCCTTTTGGGATTTTGAGTTTGGTTCCACAGTTTTCTCTCACTCTATCAAAGACCCTTTACGTGTGATGCCTTTCAGAGGATCTGATGATGACAACTCAGCACCATCTAGTTCTTCTGCTCTCGGGGTGGTCCACACAGATGGGGGGTGTGGTTGGAGTCCACTGGGCTCATAGTTGGCAAGCATCTTCTGTTTCCCTAGCTCTTCTTTCCTCTGGACAGAGAGAAACCAATAGTCGTACCTCACATGACTGTTCACAGCGTTGTAGCTTTTAAAACTCCAGCTGCTACTTACCAATGTAAGCTGGTCTTGAGTCTCTCGCCCCCGACCTGCACCAGTGTTTACGTTGACTTCTAGGATTAATGTTCCTTTCCCACTGTGTAAGTTTGGACCTCGTGACTACAACAGCACAAGCTAGATTGAGTGGTTTTTCTATCCTTATTGCATAGACAGAAACCCTTTAAATCTCTCAGGTTTCAGTTTCAGCATCTTCAGCTTCCACATGGACTAGACTGGCGGCGTGTCTCTCTCGAACTCGTGGCTACACAAAAATCCCCGAGTGTTCCTTACCCTCCTGGGTCAGCCTAACAGCCCCTGCTTACATCAGGCTTTTAACTTACTCATTTGCTGCATCCGAGGGCTTCCCTTGCTTTCCAGCTTGGGCATGTATCTTTTAAGATTGTTTTTGTAGACACTTATTGTTCAAAGTTTATAAAACGTGAGGCCTGTCCTATTTCAGCTCAGCCTGTAGAAGTTTCCCCCCCATTGACCTCCACATGCATGTTCTCTGTAGATTCTTCACAGCTCACTCAACAGCATTACTGGGTAGTGCTATGGCTGAAGCATTAACCGCCAGGCCAATAGCTCAAGTCCATCAGTCACTCGGCAGAATAAAGAAGAAAAAACCCTAAAACCAGTCACTATGAGTCCAAGCGAACTTGATGCCAGTGGCTTGGGTTTGGGTTAATTACATTTCATCCGGAGATTGATCTTTAGCTCCCCGCTGGAGCTGTTTACTCCTTAGAAGTGTAAGAAGCAGTTGTGGTTCTGAACACTTCTCTTAGGAAACATTAAAAGGTCCAGCATAGCAGGAAAATTTCTTCAGCGGTTTAGGACGATTACATAACCACTGTTTCCATGCCCTTTAAAAACTATCACTCTGGCCTGTTGTCATTAGGGCCCCTTGAGTCAGGTCCAACCCGATGTTCAAGAGAATGAACCACTGCTCAGTCTTGCCCCGTCCTCAGTTCTCATACTTGAGCCTGCTGTTGCAGTCACTGTGGAAATCCATCATCAGCTAAGGTCCTTCCTCCTTTTCACCGTTTCTCTGCGTACCAAGCACGATGCCCTGCTTCTCCAGTGACTAGTCTCTCCTGAGAACATGCCTGAATCTGTGAGATGAAGTCTCGCCCTCCTGGCCTCTAAGGAGCATTCTGGCTGTACTTCTTCCAGACGGATTGTTTGTTCTTTTGGCAGTTCGTTGTACTTCCATATTCTTCGCCAGAACCATAATTCAAACACGATTCTTCTTCAGTCTTCCTTAGTCCGTGCCCAACTCACAGGCATAGGAGGCAGTTCAGGCGCACCTCACTCCTTAAAGTGCTGCTTTTCAACACTTTAAAGAGGGCTGTGCAGCAGATTTACCCAATGCAGTGCATTAACTTCAAGCCTTTGTCCAGTTAATGATTCTAACTGATGGGAATACACGCAACCACGCATTAGTTACCAGCGAGTTAAACAGCCAGGTTTCCTGGCTGTGAACTTTATATTTTCCATGGACACACACAAATTATAATAAAAGTACACAGATAGTTTCAGATGGCTTCTCAGGGCACGCTCTTTTACTGTGTTTCCTATCACATATAGACCATCTCTATTTATAACTGTGTCTCTCGGACATCTAATTATATGTATTTGGTTCTTACCTGACTATCTTCTAATTTCAAAGCTAGTGTGAATCCCACTTTTATTTTTGCAAAATCTATTTTTATTCCCCAGTACCAAATAGAACACTCCTGTAATATCTCTTGAACATACTCTGCTCAGTGCCATCCCTGCTCAGCCTTTTCTTACCTCCTGAGGTACTCTTCCACCTCCTGTCCAGCCGACCAATCCCTCCGTGCCTCCATGACCTCTCTAGGTCAGATCAGAAACCATCTTCCACGAGCAAACCTTGACCTGAACCACCCCCTTGCTCCCAACAACAACAACAAAGCTAGCTGTATATCTCTGCCTTTTTCACACCCATAACACCTATCTTCATTTCTCAGGGGACACTTTGTATTTCCATGCATATGTGTATGCGTCTCATCAGCTTGAGAACACAGATTTTCTGTGTCTTCAGGTAGCACCTACCAGAGTTGTGTGTCAACTGCAGAAAAATCCTGCCTGACTTGACTTGATTGGGCAGTGAAACACCCACTGAATCAGTGACATAAACCCGAGACCTGCACAGATAAGTACTTTCATCTTGGGGTTTGTAGCCTGTTGCCCTGAATCACACACCCCACACACCTTCAAAGTCAAGACTCCAGTATGTCAGCTGGGACCCATATCTTCTGACTCCTCACCTGGCACTATGTTCCCATCAGACTAGGCCTACCCTTCTACTCCAAATTGCGCAGCCCTAGCCTGCCCACATCCAAATACTCTCTATCGCACACATCCAATGAAAACCAGGAGCAAAGGTGGCTGTTGAACATTAACTCACCAGCAATTCCAGGAGGGAAAGATGGGGTTGTCTGCTCTCATTAATATTTGCAGCCTCAGGAAACCTGTATCATTTTTCTATGAGTAGGAATTGGCTTGGTGGCAATCAGTTTGAGGATGCTGTTATTGTTGTTTGCTTCTTTACCCAATATCACCCTTGGTGGTAAGGTGGGTTAAGCACTGAGCTGCTAACCAAAAGTCCATTGGTTCAAGTCCACCAGCTTCTCAGAGGAAGAAAAATATGGCATTCTCTTCCCATAAAGATTTCAGCCTTGGCTTAAGGTAAACAAGCGGCCATCTAGCTGAAAAGCAACAAAGCCCACATGGAAGAAGCACACCAGCCTATGTGATCACAAGGTGTTGAAGGGATCAGGTATAAGGCATCATCAGAACCAAAAATCATATCACTATGAATGAGGGGGAGTACGGACTGGGGACCCAAAGCCCATCTGTAGGCAACTGGACACCCCTCTCGAAACAGTCTCAGGGAGGAGACGAACCCATCAGGGTGCAGTGCAGCAACAGTGAAACATACATCTTTCCTCTGGTTCCTAAATGCTCCTCACCCCACTCCCACTCCACTATCATGATCCTAATTCTACCTTACAAAGCCAGCTGGACCAGAGGATGTACAAACACAGGGAATCCAGGACAGATGAACCTTTCAGGACCAGTGATGAGAGTGGCGATACCAGGAGGGTGGATTGGAGGGTGGGTTGGAACGGGGGAACCGATTACAGGGATCTACATATAACCTCCTCTCTGGGGGACAGACAACAGAAAAGTGGGTGAAGGGAGACATTGAGCAGTGTAAGATATGACAAAATAATAATTTATAATTATCAAGGATTCATGAGGGAAGGGGGGAGTGGGGAGGGAAGGGGCTTAATTGGAGAGCAAATGTTTTAAGAATCATGAGGGCAACGAATGTACAAATCTGCTTTACACAAATTGATGTATGCATGGATTGTGATAAGAGTTGTATGAGCCCCCAATAAAATGAGTTTTTAAAAGAATAAATTTCTATTTATCAATTTTTTAAAAAGATTGCAGCCTTGGAAACCCTATGGGACTCCTCTAGGGTTGCTACAAGTCAAAGTCGACTCAAGCCAGGATGACCCGATACCCTTAGGAACCAGAGCATCAAATATAGGTTAGAAGAATATTGACTGGTCAGCTCCTTATTGATGATCCATCTCACACTTCCTCTGTGCACACCAGCTCCCATTTCATTTACTCTTCTTTCCAACCAGGTGAACTTGATGCCCTTTCCCCCCATGGTACAGAGAATAACAGTAAACTCCGAGAGGACCTGGCCCAAAGGACAGCTGTCACGAAGCCATACCAGGATTTGAACTCAGGTGTTGGACTTCACACACTTTCCATTTCGTGTGCCCTCTACTCCCAACCCACCTCAACCCCCTACATACACACACACACACACACACACACACACACACACACGTATGTTTTCAGACTCTCAATCTTGAACTGTTAATCTGGAAGTAGATATAATATTTCCTGATTGGACCAGAAGTCAGTCAGTCAGTCAATCTGGGTTTGAGTCCAAAATGAGACACATGCATATACACAGGCTGTGAGACTTTAATTGACTTCCTTACTTCTTTCCCTTTGCTTTTTCTAGGGAAAAAAAGATGACTGAAAAGTTACAGAATAACGGTGTCCTCTGCATAAGGAATCAAGTCAGTCTATGATGATGGACCACCTAAGAAACCATGGCAGTGAAAACTCAAAATCCCTGTCTGCCCAAGATCTGGACAAAGCTGGCTACCAAAAGACAAAGTCGATGAACTCAATAAAGTAGAATTTCAGCTGGCTGAGTAGAATAACGAAGAACCACAAATAGAAACAAAGGCAAGACAGCAATGAATAACTGAAGTAGAAAACACTAGGAGCAGTTAGTTCATTAAGACAAAACCAAAAGCTTGACTGAGAGTGCTGCGCCATGCTGCCCTGGAATATGGCTCTCTGCATAAAGCAGCTGCCCGAAGCCTTATTGGCTCCTGGTATCTGACAGCCTCTTGTCTGCTTGAGCCCTGGCCCAGCAGGCCCTTGAGCTTCCATTCAATCTTGCACAATGGCCACCCTCAAGAAAGACCTACCACCTGAGGTAAGAGCTTACAGAAGTGAAGTAGGGACCCTGTCAGTGTAAGGTCGGGGGACTAGTCGGGGTAGAAGAAAAGTCCGTGGCTGTGACTCTGTTCAGTAGAAGTTTATTTGTAGCTCAGTGATTTGGGAAGGATGTTCAGGCTCTGATTCTAGATCACCAGGAGGGACCCAATATTCATCATCACATGGCTGTCTGGGTGAGCCAGAGTGGTCTCATGACAGTCTTTTTTGTCTGAAATGACAGTGTGCCTGTACCCTGGAAGCCCATGGACCCCAAAAGGCTGCCAGAGAGATAGATGTTCTTGCCTCGTTCTAATGGCTAAAACCTTAGGGGGATCTGCAAAGTTATTTGCCCAAAGTCAAGATTGGGCCTGGTCCGGGCAAGGTTGAGATGGTCTCTTCCTTCTAGTTCTGTGATGGTTTTCTGGTATCTTAAAGGGCACTATGTGGCCCATCAGGACCTCCTGTTCCACATCCACTCTCCACTAATTTGGGGTGTGAGTGGCATTGGGGTGCTGGGAGCAGGGCAGGCCCAGATTCACCCATAAGGGAGACTCCTCATTGCAGCTCTCCTGCCCCTTACCATCCTGGCTAGCAGCCTGCTGGGTCCCCTGGTCAGGGTTGTTAGACGGTGGGCTGGTGTGCAATCCTGGCCTCCTACTATAGGGTTGCTATGAGTTGGAACCAACTCAATGGCAGGGAGTTCAGCGAGGCAGGGCCAGATGACCAGGAAGTAACCCAGCCAGCCTTTTCAGGTATGTTTAGTTTCAATTTCCCAATAGTCGCTGCAAAGGTCCAACGGGATAAACCCTGGCAAATGCAGCCTCAGCCGTGACGTACACAGAGAACTTCTCAACTTTTACTTTGACCCCTTTGGAGCCTCTATGATTACCACCCAGAGAGAAAAAGTAGACCACTTGATACAAAGTAGGGGATTCATTTGTGGGCTGCAGAGCTATCTCTGGCCCTGGGAAAGTAATCAGAGACCCATGGCACCTCTGAGTTCGAGGCTGATGGGATCATGCGTGAACAAGGGTAGTTGAGTAATTCAAAGACCATGTTTTGTGCCCCCATTTTACTTAAAATGAAGGAGGTCTGGTGGTAATGATTATGAGTTGGGCTACTAACTGCAAGGTCTGAAGTTCAAAACCACCAGCCACTCCATAGAAAGACAGGACTTCTACTCCTTTAAAGAGTTACAGTTTCAGAAATGCACAGGCACAGTTCTACCCTGTCCTGTAGGGTTGCTATCACATGCATTGAGTTAATCCCAACTCTTAGCAACCCTGAGGACAGGGCCAACTACCCTTGCATGTTTCTGAGACTGTAACTTTTTACAGGACAGGAAGCTTCATCTTTGTATTTGAACTGCCGACTTTGTCCAGCACATAAAACCTGCTCCGCCACCCAAGCTCCTCATAATCTCTGTGAGTCACAGTGGACTTGATGACTCTGGGGTTGGGTTAGAGGCTGCCAACATTCTTTGACCCCTTCCACCATCTTCAAAGACACTGTCTCTGCCGGTGGTTCTCAACCTTCCTAATGCTGTGACCCTTTCATACAATTCCTCATGTTGTGGTGACCCCCAACCATAAAATTATTTTTGTTGCTACTTTGTAACTGTCATTTTGCTACTGTTATGAATTGGAGGACCCTTGTGAAAGGGTCATTTGACCCCCAGAGGGGTCACGACTCACGGGTTGAGAACCACTGCTCCATGCCATCTTCAAGTCTCCCGGACACTTTTAAGGATTCTTGTGATTATAATAAGCCCATCCAGATAATCCAAAATATCACCCCGTCTCAAGATCCTTCACTTAAAATATCTGTAACGTGGTTTTCCATGGAAGGCAACATATTCACAGGCTCCACATCTTAGGACATGGACATCTTTGAGGGCCATTATTACCCTATTACAGAGAAGGCCTCTCATTGTCCAAACACTCCATTGGAAGACAAAATGGACATAAATAATAAGAGAGGATCACACTCCTCCAGTGAGTCTTGTCTATTACTCACCAATTTTCTACAGAGGCCAACTATCCTTTCTGTAATGGCTTCTTTACTTAATTACAATTGAAGTATTTGAACAAATTTCAGCTCTATCCCCAAGTCCCAAATATACCCTTTAAAATATTTAAAATGAAGGTGAAATATTAATATCCTCTATGACTTGCTTTTTTCCCTAGATTTCCCCATTGTGTTAAGAAATCTCTTATTATAAGGAATTAATAGACATATGGGTATAACATGGGTATAGCATAGGTATAAAAAGAACAAGCTGTGTATTATCCTATTTCCATAAATTAATATAGTTGATTTGTTTCTACATAAAAATACCCACAAGAATACAAAAACCTATTAACTGGTTAATTTAGGGATTGGGGACGTCAGGGAAGGGTTAACAATAGACTTCTAGAAGGCTTTTGCTTTCTAAGTCCTAATTTCTGTGATGTTTGAATTTATAATAGGTGTAATGTAGCTTCTCTTGCAATCAAGAGAAAGGTGCTTTGCATTAAGGATGAATGTGCTCCTCTAACATGTGGCTCTTCTGGAGTCTCTGGATGATGGGAGGAGCCCTGCTGGCATGGTGGAGTGCATGTTCTGCTACTACCCACAATGTCAGCAGTTCAAAGCAACCAGCTGCTCCTCAGAAGAAAGATGAGGCTTTCTACTCCTGTAAAGAGTTAGTCTTTAACCTGCACAAATGGACAGTGCCATTTGGTCTTATAGGATTTCTAGGAGCCAGAATTAACTCAACGGCAGTGAGTTTGATTTTTTGTTTGTTTGTGGCCATGTAAACATGGAGAGCTTGACTACTAGCTGAAAGGCTGGCATTCAAACCCACCCATAGGTACCTCAAAAGTCAAGCCTGTTGTTATATCTCCTCTTTGAAACTCCTAGGGAACAGTTCTATTCTACACATATGGGGTCACCACGAATTAAAATCAAATGGATGGCAATGAGAATCAATAAAATATGACTTTTTTCTGGAGAAGAAGAGCATGAGCCAGAATTTCAGATCTCTTCCAAATCAATGCAAGACCTAGAACTCACTTCAGAGCATTTCCTATCTCCTCCCATCCAATTCTCCTTAGGAAAGTTGCAGGTTGCACCACCTGCTGTTGCAATCAATTACAAGGAAGAGAGGTCAGGGAATTAGTAACGGGGAGGCCTGTTGGTGCCGCGGTTAAAACACTTGGCTACTAACCAAAAGCTCAGTGATTGAAGCCCACTGGCCCCTGTGCAAGAGAATGCCTAAGCAGTCAGCTGCCAGAAAGACTTACAGCCTTGGAAGCCTGATGGGGTAGAGTCTGTCCTGGAAGGTCACAATGAGGTAAGGTTTGGGGGGTTTAATTAGTAACCAGGGTTTATTTGCTTTGGAAAATATCCCGTACCTTTGGGAAAAAATAGGTCAGTTTCCTTCCTACCCGACCCCCAGAGATTTCAGGAGGAGGAGAGAACCCTGAATGGCTAAAAATAAGTCCCTCATTGTACCTTGGGGCTACCTAGATCATCAGCTAGCTAGTCACACACTAGGATTCAAGTCAGACTTAGGGGATTCCGGAAGTCATGTCCTTGACACCCGACTGCCTCCCAGTCAACTTCTGAGCACGGCCCCTGGGCTCTTTAAATGCACTTTTACAACTGCAATCCTCTTGATGGGGCTACATGGGAAGGACTTGGGGAACCCTGGAATGGTGATAAGCACTGAGATCACCCCACTCCCACCAAGCATCAGGTAACTTGGAAGATTCACCTGCAGAAAAGGCTGAGCCGTGCCCAGAAGGGGAGGGGAGAAGGTGGAGGATTCACCCCAGAGCTCCCCAGTGGTCAGAGAGTGGTCCAACTGGGAGCCCCCCAGTGGCCAGAAAAATGGTCCAGCTGGGAGCCAGCCTGGAGGAGCTGCAGGCATGGTCCCCGGGACTCTGCCAGTGCTGCTGTGGCCATGCTAGCCTCTCCCAACCCAGACAGACAGTGTCCAGCAAGGGAGGGTGCAAGCCGAGCTTTAGGGAGCGGGGCAGAGCTGGTGACATGGGAACCCCCAGGACCAGAGCGAGCAGGCTTTCAAGAAGCAGCGATTTGATGACCCACAGATGGATCCAGCCACAGAGCTGCTCAATTCCTTGAAAGCTGGGCACACGTGTGTGAGTCAGGGGGTGAGAAGAATAAGCACCTGTGACGTGCACTCAGACTCGGCATCTCTCATCCGGCCAGAGCGACCTGGAGGTTCACGTGAGTTCACCTCAGCTTCAGAGGCCTCGCTGGAGCAGGCACAGCCAGTGGGTCTCTGTGCCAGACTAGTGGTCCTTTTATCCACCTCAGAGCCCAGAGGGGCCTCCTGTACCACCCCTCCCGCGCCCCCACTACTGCTCATAAACCTTTATAGGTCTTCCACCAACAATCCCATTCAAAATGGCGTTTGCAGGATACAGGCTCAGATCTCAGACTCTAGGAAGCACCCTTTCTGATGCAGACAGTTTGTTCCTTCTGAGTTCCTACATTCACATCCCCGGGTACTATGATGACGTCATGTTGGCAGCATTAAAAGGTGATTTGTGAAAGGCTTGCTCCTTACCTCTTTCTTGCCCATCCTGCCATGGGCAGTATCCCATCGGAGCCCACCCAACCTAGGCTGTCTCATCGGGGCCAGAACACAGAGAACACTGAGCAGGGTGCATAGGGAGGCTTTGTAAGCAAAATCACAATGGTGATGGATTGTCTGGCTGCAAATAAGGGCTGCAGGGCCCCCGGGCCCTGTTCAGAAGGAAAACTACCTTTGCAGCATCAGCTCTTCAGTTTCACTACCACGACTGCGCCAGAAAGCAAGAAAAGGTGGGTCATCCCCCGAATCACCAGGACCCGAGCTGTCCTCCCACTCCCTGACCTTCAGGATTAGACTGAGGCGTCACGGTACCTCCCTGCTTCCCAAGGAGCAGCTATGAAAAATGCTTGGGTAAGCTTTCAAAGGAGCCAGACACCAAACTCATTGCCACAGAGCCAATTCTGACCCATTACGACTCTATATAGGCTTTCTGAGGCTATAAATCTGTACAGGAGCAGATAGCCTCGTTGTTCTCCTTCAGATCAGCTGCTAACTTTGAACTGCTGACCTGTGTGTAAGTCTGGGCTGTACTACAGAAACAAACCCTAAAGATAGAGAGTGCATGCTTGCTTGACTTCTGCCTGATGGTAGTTTTTCCTTCTTTGGCTAGTCAGAAGTCAGATATGGCCATGCAGTTTACTGGATTGTTTGGGGGAAAGAATATGAGAAGGTCATGTTTTTTATTATTTTGTTTGGTTGTAGTCTTTGGTTATTCCTGTGTGAAATGGCAACAATGAATGTGATTAATGTATATTTTGAGCTCAGGGGACAAGATGGCCTCATGGATTTCTCAGAACTGCTTAGTGAAAATGGCAGACAGGAAGCCTGGCTCTGGCTTGATTCAGTCAGAGGCCAGGGCCATATTTTGCATCAATAGAATAGTTTAGGTAAGTATTAAGATAAGTTTAGTTAAGGATAGAAATTGACATTTAAGAATTGAGTTTAGAATCTGGCTGTACTAGGTTTAAACTGTTTTCTTCTGCCTAATGTTATTTATATAATGATTGATAGAAACTATTATTTTGGGAAGTGAAAATAGAGAGTTTGTAAGACTACTTGCCTTGAGCCATTAAATTGGAATTTAAATGGGTTAGGACATGCCTGCAAAGAAGAGTCTAAAAGGATAAGCCCCACCAAGTGTCTTCAGTGCTCAGGACATTCAATGGTGAAGAGAATTACCTAGGGGGCTGTTGGCAGACTGAAGAGAAAAAGTAATTCTCTGCTCTAGGACTGAACTGTTAAAGGGGGCCTGTGGGCAGGCTGGAATGCTTGCTAGGTGACGGAGCAGTGGATCCACTTGTTGAGTGGAAGTGGGCGAAATGCAACAACAAAGAGATGGGTTGAGTCTGGCTGCTGACACCATGGAGCTGGTTCACAGAGGCTAAAGGGAAAATGGAGAGCGGGTTGACTGGTCTGAAGTTCAAGACCTAGCACATGGGGGCTAGGGTTGTTGAGAATTCGTGACAGTGCCCATATTCTAAAGGAGAGGCGACCAATAGGAGAGGCGACCAATGAGCACTCTGGTGAGGCTAAGTGAGGCAGCCCACATTGAGTTGACCAGAACCTGACCAGATGAAGAGAAGATTTTGAGCCTGTGATCTGATGCATACTGCTGCTGACTTTATGGAGGGCCTGTCCTGATTTGTCTTTGCTTATCTGTGTGGATTTCAAAAGGTTCAACTGGAATGATTCTTCACATCAAAAAATAGGATTGTCTCCTCAGAGAACTGAGTTAATGTAAGTGAGCAGTATAGAAATTAGCTACACAAAATGGGGTGGATAAAGGCATAAAGTGGCTGGCTTATAAGCTTTCATAGGTGGAGGAATCATTTCATAGGATTAAGGTATAGATGTTACTTAACTACAATTGTGAGGCATAGAATATTGTTGTGTTGTTCACTTGTTGAATATTATGTTTAAATGAGGATTTGGCACATATGGAATTGTATGCATTTTAGTTTTATCCTGTTAGGTACAGATATGATTTTATTATTTTGTTTAAAAATTATATATGGCTAAAGAAATGTGTAAACGTGTCAAGTTAATAAGGCGTTGTCTGCGACAGTTACATAATCTCCTGTCAACTTATGAAGGGGTGGAGTTTAGTCTGTCAATCAGGTCACAGCTTGATGACCTCATTTGGAGGCAAGATGAAGATAAATAGCTCACTGAGGCCAAATACACTATGTCTCTCTGCTTCGTATTCTTGATGACAAGCCGTATGGATCTAAGCTGATGGGGTCAGAGCCCTGGAGCTGGAGGAGCTACGTGGAGACCCATGCTGGTAATGAGATGCTTCCACTACCACTGGATCCACAAAACTTTCCACCCACTGGCCTGTGATATTCCTGCATTCAGCATCATTGCATGGGTTGCGTGAGTCTGAAGAGGAATATGTAGACTGGTATTGAACTTATGGACTTGATCTGGACTGGGCTGGAATGTTTTCTTAATATATAATTACCCTTTATATAAAACTCTTTCTTTCTTTAAACATTTTATTAGGAACTCATAAAACTCTTATCACAATCCATACATACATCAATTGTATAAAGCACATCTGTACATTCTTTGCTCTCATCATTTTCAAAGCATTTACTCTCCACTTAAGCCCTTTGCATCAAGCCCTCTTTTTTCCCCTCCCTCCCCACTCCCCACTCTCTCCTGAGCCCTTGATAATTTATAAATTATTATGTGTCATATCTTGCCCTGTTTGGCATCTCCCTTCACCCCCTTTTCTGTTGTCCATCCCCCAGGGAGGAGGTCACATGTAGATCTTTGTAATCAGTTCCCTCTTTCCAACCCACTCACCCTCTACCCTCCCAGTATCGCCCCTCACACCCCTGGTCCTGAAGGTATCATCCGCCCTGGATTCCCTGTGCCTCCAGCTCCTATCTGCACCAGTGTACAACCTCTGCTCTATTCAGACTTGCAAGGTAGAATTCGGATCATGGTAGTTGAGGGGGAGGAAGCATTTAGGAACTGGAGGATAGTTGTATTCTTCATCGGTGCTACATCACACCCTGACTGACTCATTTCCTCCCCTAGACCCCTCTGCGAGGGGATCTCCAGTGGCCGACAAATGGGCTTTGGGTCTCCACTCTGCACTCCCCACCACATTCATTATGGTAAGATTTTTTTTTTTCTGATGATGCCTTATACCTGATCCCTTCGACACCTCATGATCTCACAGGCTGATGTGCTTCTTCCATGTGGGCTTTGTTGCTTCTGAGCTAGATGGCCGCTTGATAAAACTCTTTCTTATGAATTTGTTTCTCCAGTCAACCCAGACTAACAGCCTGTCAAGAGGCTTGGCTGCTTTGCAACAGGAGCACTGTCTTTGTTTTCTAAGAAGGACATACAGTTTCTCATAGGGTAACAATCTTTAATGGGTTCAGTTCCAGCTACCATTCTGGTACACTCACATTATAAATTTGGGTTCATTCAATTACACTTCATTGGCCATGACTGAACCAAGACGAACTGGTTTGGCACTCTGCAGGAAACAACCATGAAAGCAGCAGTAGAGAGAGGGAAGGCAGAAGCGCAGCAACAAGGAGAGCTTATGGGCAGCTGTGCCCAGAAGGAGAGGAGCAAAGAGCCACAGAACCCCAGGAAAGCAGCAAACATTTCTAAGTGATGGGGAGGGTATTAGAAACGAGGAGATGAGATGAACCCCTCAGGACCAGTGCTGAGAGTGGCGATGCCAGGAGGGTAGAGGGAAGGTGGGGTAGAAAGGGGGAACATATTACAGGGATGTACATATAACCTCCTCCCTGGGGGATGGACAGCAGAGAAGTGGGTGAAGGGAGATGTCGGATGGTGTAAGACACAACAAAATAATAATTTATAAATTATCAAGGGTTCATGGGGGAGGGGGGGGAGAGCGGAAAAATGAGCTGATACCAAGGGCTCAAGCAGAAACCAAATGTTTTGAAAATGATGATGACAACATATGTACAAATGTGCTTGACACAATGGATGGATGTATGGATTGTGATGAGTTGTAAGAGCCCCCAATAAACTGATTTTTTAAAAATGTTTCAAAGATAAGATAAAAAAAAAGAGGATATGAGAAGAGAAAAGATCCCACAGGCCAGCTGCACACCTTCCACTTCCTGATGTGGGGCTTTGTACGTGTTGACATATGAGCCCCAGCCTTTACACCTGTAATGTAGGGATGGCGATATCTAACTCATAAGGCTTTTGGAAAATTAGTAACCATACTTGTTTGGTGCTTGCCTGTCTGTGCTTCCATCGAAGAGGGAACAATTTGAACTTCAATTTCCTCACCAGTAAATTGGGCATCCAGAAAAAGTCAAGACTTTCTACCCTCATAAAGTTACTGCCTACAGGGGCACTTCTACTCTGTCCTGTAGAGCCATGAGACCAAATTGCCTTGATGGCAGTGAATTAAATTGTGCATGAAAATAGGATCTAATTCAGAGGTTTGTTGGGAGGACTGAATAAATTAATGAATTTCTAAAGTGATCTGCTCAGGACTTGCTTAATAAATGAGGCCCTGGTGGCATAATGTGTTACCCAATGGGCTGTTAACATTTCAGAACCACCAACTGCTCTATAGGAGAAATGAGGCTTTCTACTCCCATAAAGATTTCGTCTCAGAAAGCCACCGAGGAAGTCCTGCTGACAGGGTTGCTATGAGTCGGAATCCACTGAATGGCAATGAGCTTGGTTGTTGTTTGTCTACTTTGGCACAGAAGCAACTCGGGCGGCTCTGTCCAGTAAGTGATACACTGCTATCTGTAAGATTGGTCATTCAAACCCAATCGTTGCTCCACAAGAGATAGATGGGGCTATCTGCTTCCATCAAGATGCAGAACCTCAGAAGCCCTGTATAGGTCGCGATGAGTCAGAATCAACTTGATGACAGTGGGCTTATTGTGGTACAAATAGTGCGGCCTAATGGTCTGCTGTTTTTAAAGCCCAGATATTGAAAACCCTTCGGAGCACAGCTCTGCCCTGGCATATGTGGGGTTGTCATGAGTTAAGGTCCACTCAACAATAACTAGTTTTGGTTTACTCTCCTGTAGTTTACTACTTGTGGGCTCATTTACCTTTGATGACTGGCAGGTGTCATGCACTGGTGAAAATCCCAAAGGGTCTATATTGTGGGCACAGAGAGAGGATATCATAGGAGCCGAAGGCACAACCACCACCACGAATTCCTGTTGAGTCCTTTCATCTGGAGACCACTCCACCCAATGTCCCAGCAGCTTTGTGGAAACCTCTGTTTGTTCAATTGATTTTAACACACCACCTACTGACTCCACCTCTGTCTGGGCCATGAATGCTGACCTGTTTGCCTGAGACTCTTCCAGCAGGGAGTTTACAAGTTCAACTTCGAGTAATCAATTGTACTCTCAAATGTCAACCCACTTCTCGGTTGAATCAGTCAACGCCCAAGTCGGACTATGACCTTGCTCTTTAGTTATTTAGTGTTAGAACAATAACAAATAACCCCTGCCGGTGTAAGCAGCATCTTTGTCACGAAGAGTCGTACTGAATACCCACAACAACCGCACGGTGAGGCTGGTGGGGCAAGGATTTTCCTAGCATGTTACCAGGAAATGTTCCTGAGGTGGCCATTCCAGATGTTCAAAATTGGCACTGTTTAGAGTCAGTGATCTGGATAGGAGAGTGTCATGAGGCTTGGCTTGGTTGATCTGCAAGTAGTTTGAAGAACTTATAGCCATTCCCGGGCACCGCCAGAACTTCTATTTCATCTACTTCAATCTTCTCATTTGATAAATGAAAGTTGAAGCCCCAGAGAGGACAGCAGCTTGCCCAAGTCATGGGCTGGCCAGTGCAGAGCTGGGAACAGGACTCTGGTCTCTCAATGCCCACGTTTGCAATTCTTCCATTAAACCTCAGCTCCCCGGCAGATTTGTATATGGTAACTGTTTTAATGACTATCACTCGATCAACCCAACAACATGACCAGCATTCTGGAAGCCCACTCCATTTCCCCTTGGGTTCACCAGCCCCCCCAAAGTCAATGCTATCCTTACTTCTAACCCTTGGCATTGGTCTGGTCTATTTTTAGATCAGTTTTAATGTAATCATGTGTTGTTTGTTCATTTGTTTTGGGCTCAACATCATGGTTGTGAGATTCACCTATGTTATTGCATGTCGTGTCAGTTCAATGACCTCTTCATGACTGCAGTGGACATACCACATGTATTTATCCATCGTGCTGTAAACCGGCGTTCAGATAGTTTGGGTTTGGGACTATTACAAAAAGTGCCACCCTACGCACTCTTGTATCTTTCAGAACTGCTGAGTCATGGGTACACCTAGGTTCAGCTTCAGAAGATAATTACAAACTGTTTTCAAGCATTAAATCAAGATACCTTCTAAGTAGAAGAGTTCTGCCTAACACTTTTTTTTTCTTTTTAAAATCATTTTATTGGAGGCTTGTACAACTCTTATGACAATCCATACATACATCCATTGTGACAAGCACATTTGTTTATTTGTTGCCATCATCATTCTCAAAACACTTGCTTTCTACTTGAGCCCTTGGTATCAGCCCCTCATTTTCCCCTCCCTCCCTAGCCCCCATTCCTCATGAACCCCATTTATAAATTAGTATTATTTTGTCATGTTTTATACTGTCCAACATCTCCCTTCACCCATTTTTCTGTTGCCTGTCCCCCAGGGAGGGGGTTATATATAGATCTTTGTGATGGGTTTTCCCTTTCTATCCTACCTTCCCCTGACCCACCAGGTATCGCTACTCTCATTACCAATCCTGAGGGGTTGGATTCCCTGTGTTTCCAACTCCTATTTGTACCAGGGTACATCCTCTGGTCTAGCCAGATTTGTAAGGTAGAATTGGGATCATGATAGTGGGGGTGGGGAGAGGAAACATTTAGGAACTAGAAGAAAGTTGTATGTTTCATCGTTGCTACACTGCACCCTGACTGACTCATCTCCTCCCCGTGACCCTTCTGTAAGGGGATGTCTAGTTGCCTTTTGGGTCTCCACTCTGTGCTCCCCCTCATTCACAATGATAGGATTTTTCATTCTTTGATGCCTGATACCTGATCCCATCGACACCTCGTGATCACACAGGCTGGTGCCAACACTTTTTTAAAGTGAGGAAAAATCCGACCCTGAGAGTGCAGGTGAGATATCCCCGCATACGCAGTGAGGAAGTGGCAGTTAGACAGGGGCCCAGGTACCCCCGTGTCCAGATTGTTGCTTTCTCTCCTGTTCCATTTCTTCCGCTCCTCAAAGACCAAGTCCTGTGGGCCAGCTTGAGTCTTGAAGCTCAGCTGCTAGTGTGCCCTCATAGAGCTCGCTCTCACCCGGCTTATCTTCTTACATTTTGCTGCATTCCTCTTTGGCTCAGCACAAAACTAAAGCTTATGGGGCTGGTGGGAAAGAACACACTTCTGTTTCCTTTGGGAAAGCTAAAGCCTGCTCGCTGGGGACAGACACAACTGCAATAGCGTGTTGGGGTTGTGGGCAGCACCTGCTCTGCTCTTAAAGGCTGGAAAAGTACGCTGTGGGTGGGGGGAAGGGCGGGGAAGCAGTGGGGGAAGAACCTTCTCCAAGATTTTCTTTCACTCAAATGGTCCCAGTTACTTAGTGAGATCCCCCACCCACCCAAAATCTTGGTGTTTGTTTGCTTGTTTGTTTCCCCCCCCAAAAAAGAGTATGTTCTGTGGCTCTTTCCTCAGTCCTGGCATTGATCCTAAGGAAGGCATCTGCCTTCTATCTGGGCCAACGGGGCATAGAAGAGGAATTGATTCTCAAGGATATGGAAATAGAAATTACAGGCTTCTGCTCACTGTGAAAACCTACAGGAGAATGAGCGAGAAGTGGATTTGCCGCAAAAGGAAGCTCAAGTACTTTAATAACAATAACAACATAATGAATTGAGAGAGAAATAGTAATTAATCTCATATAAAAGTCAGACAGCCTCAATTCATCTGAGATCTTAGCAGAAATAGAAATTATCATTTTGTTAACCGCGTAAGGCATATTCACAATACAATGTTGAAGGGTTCCTTGACTGCAGGATTTCTCAGAGCCTTTATTATACCTGACCTTCATTCATTTCTCAAAGGAAATTTGTTTAGAAAAATGTTCCAAACATTTTTGCCTTTTTCCCCTAAGAAACATTTATTAATGTCTATATAAATGAACATAGATGGAAAATGGTATTCTCATCTCACCATCATATTTGCATTATATTTGTTTTTTTTCCTAGGCCTAAATCAAGAAGATAGAGAGAGGAACCTCTTCTTGAAAAGCAAACAAACAAACGAAAACCCAAGGAAGATTCCACGTGAGCAGGGATTCACCTTGTTTGCAGGTGTTTTCTTCAATAATGGAGGTAAGCACGCTGCTATCAGGAAGCCCACGTCACTTTGAGAGGCCATCTGCAGGGGCTCAGATCAGTGGTCATTATTTTTGAGTCAAACATCCTGGGCACCAGACATGTAAGTCAAGGGGCCTCAAGATAATAATAGACTCGCCTGTCAGGTTATAGCCCCACCTGTTAACAGGCCCTTGAGTCTTCCCAGCTGAGGTGCAGATGTCAGGGAGCAGGGTTAAAGCATCCTCATTGTGCCCTAACTGAATGTCTGAACCACAGAATCTGTGATCCTAACAAAAATGGTGTAAGCCGCTAAGTTTGGGAAGGGTTTATTACGCAACAGCAGCAACTGGCCAGGAAGTGCATGTCATGGGGCACGGGAAGAATGAGCATCTTTAAGTTGACTGTTGAGGTTAGTGTCAGGGTTCGCATTTCTCCCAGTGGGTGATTCTCCATTGTGTGCTTTTGGATTGAGGGCTCCATTATTCAAGGGCACAGGGACCATGCACAGACACAGTGCCAGCTCCTTGGAGCATTTATTCTATGCGGACATTTAAACTTAGTCAAATGCTAGTATCCTACCGCTAGCAAGATTGAACAGGAAGGAGGGGGTGGGGGAAGAAAACGGCAGAGAACTCCCTGGTAACCAGGAGATAAATAAAGCTCTGGGTGCTCGGAGCCCAAAGACAGTAAATCAAATGGCTTGAAGCCGGAAATGGTTTTCCAACCAGCTGTGAATTTGAAAATCCCATATGTGGTACAACATTCAGCAGCTATTTTGGAAATTCTTTCATCTTTTTCAGAGGCATTCAGGAGGCCTTCCTTCCTCTTGGAAGGCAGCCAGTTCTTCGCAGAAATCACTTCATCAGCAGGAGCGGAGGCATTGCCATCGAAGCTATGTACTTCTGGAGAGATGGCTCTAAAAGCAACATTCTCTGCTGGGTGAAGAAAGCAACACCGCAGAATGGTGTTTTTGCAAACACCAGCTGGCCAGCTCGGGATGCCCCTTTTCGCCTTTCTCCCTGTTGAAATGGCAGGCTGCTGGCATGTGCACATGACCATAATGCAGCATTGTTGATTTCTTGAAAGAGTGAGGATCCCACTTCTGAGTCCCTTGGGCTTCTCCGTCGTCACCAGTGTCAGCTGCATCCGTGGGCAGTCCTAGCACTCTCTGGGGCATGCCATTCCATTCATAGGCATTTCCTGGCTGAGCCAGGTATGATGTCAGGAGTTGAAGGTGGCGTAATGAAGAAGACATTCGTGATCTCTGCCTTTACATAAGGGTCACTTTCCCAACGAAAGCAGAAAAGAAAGAACAATAGGTAAATATTATAAATAGTCCAAGGGAAGATAAGGGACCAACAAGAGGTTAAGGAAGTTCTCCCTAAGCACACAGTGCGAGGAAGAGTGGGACAAAGCCAGGGAACGAAGGGACAAAGGGAAAACTGGTTGAAGAGAAGAAAGCACACAACCAAGGTTTGGCCACTAGAGAGAGCTGGAACACTTGAGAATCTGATGGAAAAGATGTGTCTATGGAGGAAAAAAAATGAGAGGGCGCACAGAATGAAAGGGCGGGGAGAGAGCAAAGCGTATTGTAGAATTGGGGTGTTATCTAAAAGGCATGGGATTCCATTGATGTATTTTAAGCAGGGAAGCATGCAGTCATAATAGTGCCTTGGAAAGATTGCTCGTTTTAATAGTGTAAAGTTAGCATTGGAGAGAGCCAAGGTGATGTCTGGGAGCCAGGTCTAAAGGCTACTGCGATGGCCCAGATGGCCAGTTATACTGGCCCGGGCTAACACAGTGGCCGAGAGGTAGAAAGGTCCAGGAGTGGGAAGCAGAGAACTCTTATTTAATGAAACTCTCTGGTCCGCCTTCTAAGTGTAGGAAGGGGTCCTACAGTGCAGTCCACAGCAGCGAGAGGAAGGAGGAAACGAGGTCCCTGGTCCCTGGACTAATAATGAAGGAGCTGCAGTCTCCACGGACCCTTCTAGAGGAAGGGATGAAGCAGCACAGGAAGGGAGAGAGAGCGCTGGAGTGGGAATGAGGGGAAACCCCGACAAGATGACAAGAGGCCAGGATTCCCTGGAGAAAGACCAGTGAGAAATCTCAAGGGGTGGGAGCTGTAAGGGGACCCTAACGAACCAGGATGTGATTTTTTTCTCTGTGTTGCTATTACTAAGTTCTCCACGCTGCCCCTCCTGATTGCAATTCCCCCCGAGGCTGCCCATTACTGCATGCAAGTGATCTTTTTGTTTGTTTTTTCTAAGGGTTTTTTTTCTGGACTAAATAAGACATTTTATTCAAAGGCTTCAGAGATTATCTTTTTTTTCCCCCCAGAAGAATTGTACATTTACTACCAAACATTCTTTTTCTATGTGGACCCCCTGACGTCATCACCCCTGGGCGAGTAATGTTTCAAGGAAACAAGGGGCCAGTTCTGGGCACCTAAGAGAGAAAAGCAAGTGGCCTTGAGAAGCAGATGTTGAGACTTTATAAAGGCAGGAAAATGGGACCAAAAAGCGCCCAAGAGCACTAATCATAAAATGGTACTTACTTTGCGGATTTTCCCCAATATGTGCAAAGAAGGTGTCAAGCATTTGTGGTCAGGGGACACTGATCAGGATGGCTTCAGCAAGGCAGCACACAGGTTATCCAGGTGGCTATTGTCCAGGTTACAGATTCTTCCCTTTCTACTAAACTCTGAGCGCTCTGAAGATAAAGATCATGCCCATGATGTTCATTCAACAGAGAAAGAGGGCCTACAAGGTGCCAAGCATCGTGCTGAGTGCTGGGGAAGCAAGGAGGCAAAAGACCCAAATCCTTAGGCTCCAATCGCATGGGCAGATCTGTCCAAAGAAGACCCACCGGAAGCCAGGAGGGCTTCAGGATTTCTGTTTGAGTAGAATTATGTGTTGTCTGCATGACTCCCTTTTCCTATTCGGGAGGCCTCCAAAACCATCAGGGAAAATGGAAACAAAACCCAAAAGTCTGTTTTTGGTGCATCAGAGACCAATTCCAGATGACAACCGTAGTAGCAATTGAGCAGAGAAGCAAGCAGAGGCTCCACAAAGCAATATAGATGCGATGCCATCGACAAAGAAATGTGTTGGATTAGAGGAGCAGAGGCATTGTGGTTGAATTAATAATCACACAGATCAGCCATATTTGAAGGAAGCAGCTTGTATTCCTGATTGAGGAGAAAGAAAGAGCCACTGCAGGGGAGCCACAGTGCACTGACAGAGGAGAGCAAAGACTAAGTGATTGTTCTTAACCAGTCTTGATCACGTGAATGGAATCCAGATATTGAAAGGGTACACAGTCATCCAGGAAAACAAGTCAATAGGCAGGTAGTTTGAAACCGGAAAGAACTGGGGAAATACTGTTTCCATGGCACCTCTTGAGGAAATTACTAGAGAACCTACATGAACTACCAAGTAACAAAAAAAATTATATATATATATATATATATATATATATATATATGAAAAAGGTTACCTTGAACATAGTAGATTCTATTTCCTTAATCATAGGGCTATGATGTAAACAAATGAAGGAAATAAGAACAAATAAGAACAGAAGTCAAATAAGACCCTCTCTTACAATGTAAAATTGATATGTTTAACCAAAATTGGAAGAGAAAAGGAGGAGGGATGATTAAATAGCACTACACTGATAGCCTTGTCTTGAATTATGGAGTGTCAAAGGATACCATTCAAAGCAGACAAATCCATTAAAAGGAAAACTGTGTATTTGGTTTTCTCTTTTAAAAACTTTATTATTTTCTTTGTTGTCTTCCATATTTTGCACACGCAGAAATTCTAAAAGAGCGGGGAAATGTCGTGTACTTTAAAACTGGAAAAGGTGAGCGGTAAGGAGGCGTGCTTCCTTTCAATGTATTTGAACACACCACCTATGTGCCGAGCAATGAATCTGGAAAACCAGCTCTCTGAAGAAGAAGAGGCATCGGACTGGAGGGAGACTCGTGGACAACTTGGTACATGCACATGACATTATCTTGCTTGTCAAGGTGAAGTCAACTCCAGCACTTTCTGATTGATGAAAGGGAATGGCCACAGCCCTCAGTGTAGTTTGCACTTGAACCTAAAGAAAATAAGAATCCTTACAAAGCAGAAGTCAAGAAATGGCCCCTGACCCAGGGCTTCCACATACGGTCCATGTGAATGGCACTTCCTGGAGTTATGCAAAATACATCACATTTTCACAATATCTATCTGTCGGTCTATCTCTCTGTCTCCACCGTATCCATTATACTACTCAGCCTTTCAAAAATGAATTTACTTTTGAAATTGTAAATCAGGTAGTATTCTTCGTTTATACTTGCTAGTTCCAATTGCTGTAGGCGACTTTTTAAAATCCACAAATCCAAGAAACATATCCTTTTACCCCCTCTCTCCCTGTGGCAGATGGGCTCCCCCAGCCTGCCTGTCTTCAAGAAGGCTGAATGCGGACACTGCCATGCCAAGACTTCACTGACAGAAGTCCTGAGTCCTATTGGCTAAGTCTGCTTTGGAATTGTTAAAATCGCCTGATAGGAAATGGTGTGATGTTGGCTTGATTCCTCTTGGCTACGCTGGCTTTCACCAAAAGAGAAGGAACAGCAGTCAGCCCTCTGTCAGAAACTCTGGCGGAAAGTAGAGGAAAACCCCACCTACGTAGAGGGATTTGAAAGAAACCAGAGGCCCATCTGCCCCAAATTGCTTACCTCCTGAGGCTGCTTCTGCACTTAAAATTTCTCGCAGAGGCTTCTCTTCTCTAGATGAAAGCCCAGTCAAAGTGCACTTCCGCCACCCGAGGGAAGGAGCGCACACACAGCCCTTGACTGGACCACTTTTCATGTGGACCCAACTTCCTGCGTCAAAGGAGGAGGAGAAAGTAAGACCAGAAGAAATGGGGCTAGGGGAGAGGAATCGGGAAGTGTCTGGAGTGTAGAGTTATTCGTTGAGGCCGTCTGCCCCGGTCAGCGCCATTTTGAAGGAAACCATAGCCTAGGTCCAGGAGCAAGGGGACGCCGAGTGACCAGCACAGGAAGGTCAGGGAATGGGGAGTTCAGAGAAGAGTGACGCTCAAGAAAGGGCAGCGATAGGTGGTGCTTCTGTTCAAACCTGCATGCAGTATACGCTCTTCTGGATTCTTGGGGGAATTGTTCCCCATTTCATAAGGGCATTGGGAAGGCTATAAATCAGTGTCTCAACAATCAATGAAGTGAGTATATGATCCACACTCACTAATTAGATTTTTCCATGGGATTAATGTGTGAACATTGAGAACGGGAGACCCACCACCAGCATCTTATTTTTTTAATGTAAATTTTCACGTACACAAATCAAATGTGTGGAAAAATGACAATCGTATAATGACTTTAGTAAACCCTTCACCTAGATTAACTTTTTACCATATTTCGTTCTCTTTTTCCAATGTTTCTATCATATTTCTTTGTCATCCTCTCTCTCGTTCTCTATGCATACGATCTTGCATTATGATGTAAGAGCAAGTCAAAAGGTTTTGCGACAAAATCATAGCAGCCTTTAAGAAACAAACCCTTCAGAATGGGAAGCTGTTCCTTCTAGACCTACCCTCCATCGAGGTCCACATCTTCCTGAAGGAAATGTTTCTATTTCTCCAAGCCTCCCTCTAAAGAACTCGGCACCCTTCAATTTGGCATCCTCAAAGGACTCAGACTGACTTCCTTCAAAATGTTCTGAGTTTTGAACGCAAAAAAGAGTCTCAAGGGCCCGATCAGGGCTATGGGGTGGAGGGGAAATGATGACCAAAGCAATGGTCATGGGACAGCCCTGCTACTCTTGAAGTATGAGCAGGTGCATTGTCAGATGGGGAAAAAGTCCCCGGCACAATTTTCCTTGCAAAAGCTCAGCAGAGCAATTTCTATTTTCTGAAAACGTCTAAGGTCCTGTGATCATCCTGTGTCCTTTGAGAAAATCTGTAGTGTCATTCTGTTGAAGCCATAGCCTTCTGAGAAGACCTCTCTGCCTTGAATGTAGGAGCTCCGGTTACACAGTGGGTTATGCTTTGGACTGCTAAGTCTCAAGTCAGCAGTTCAAACCCACCAGGTGCTCTGCAGGAAAAAGAGAAAGCTTGTTGCTCCTATCCAGGTTTGCAGCCTTGGAGACCCAACGGGGCAGTGTCCTGGAGGTTCACTTTGAGCACTGGAATCCACTCAATGGCAGTGAGTGAGTGAGCATGCTCCCAGGGAAGCCGCTGTTTCAATTGACCTTTTTACGAAAGTGCCCTTATGAGACAAGACAACTGTGGGAAGGAGAGAACTTGCCTACAGGCATCCACTGACATGTTGAAACTCATGTGCTTGGTATGAACCCGAGCCGGTTTGAGCTGGATCCCCACTCGCAGTACTTTTTGAGTTACCATTAGTTTGTGACCATTATTGTTACCGAAGTCTTTGACAGTGAAATGCAGGTATTGTGGTCCTTGATCCCTAAACATTTCACATCTGTCTCTTAAGAGCAAGAACATTCTCTCACATAACCACAGTATAATGAGCAAATTCAGGAGTCTTAACATGGGCGCAATACTATTAGCTGATCTGTATTAAATGTTCAGGTGTTACCGGTTGCCCTGACAGTGTCCTGAAGACCCATGTTTCCTACCTGAGTCTAGGATAGGAAGGCATTGCGCGGGCTGTTCTTTCCCTTTATGCTCATTGAATTTGAAGGTCTCTCATAACAGTGACTGTTTGTTTTTTAAAGATTGCAGACCAGTCGTTTTAGGCTTATCTCATTGTTTCCTGGTGGTGGGATTGCGACTGTGGACTTTTAGAAAGAGCATGGGCATCTCTTTGGAGCGTCATGTAGGCAGAGCCCGTCAGAGGGATGAAAGTAAGGAGAGACAAAATGAGCTGGGACGTGGAGAAGGAAAATCTGTTCCGGTGATTCTTTAGTCCCTGAAACTCGCTGGGAATCTGAACTCTCCAGTTACATAAGTAAATATATTTCTTTTTTTCCCCCTCTTAGATTAATCTGAGTTGGGTTTATGGCTACCCTGACTCACACCTGAGCCAATAATCTTGAATCACATAATGTCCTTCAAAAGCCCCAAATCAATAGGATCAAATCAGATCAAACCAGAAGGACTTACTTCAGACATCACACAAATGGATTCATCTTCAGTAGGAATAAATCAGAGGCTACACAGAATTTGCACTTTATTCTCACTTGAGAGCCTCCACCCCTGGAGAAAGCCAGAGACTGCCTCAAGCCCCCATGGGAAGCCGGGATACAGAGTTCTTCTCTCTGCCTCAACCCCTTCTGCAGGACCACCCCGCCCCTTGCCTATCACATGGTGGTCACCAGATGTCCTATGTCCATGACCATTTATCTCATTATTCCTCATTATTATCTCATTACACTTAGTACAGTTAAAGATACTTCGAACTTTGACCTTGGGAAGATGAGAGATGGAGGGGTGGCAGCCAATGTTCTCTGGGGGGCCTTTGGTTAATCCAGTCTTGCTTTACATACCCTGTTGATTCCTTCTCCTGCCCGGGTAGTACATCTGACCAGATTTGACTACCAAATTGACTACCGCTTTTGTCAATTAATCCCAATGTGCGTTGATTATCCTTTCCAGATCCACAGACAGAAAGAAACACACATTATATCGATTAAGAATGCATTTAATCTGCATTAAAATCAATCCAACTGCCAATGGCTTAAGCAATAAAGACACCTCATTATCTCATATAACAAAAGAATGCACAGAAACAGTTGAAATCACTAGAACCAAGGCTCACTATGGAGACCACCTGAAGTCTCCGGCTGGGAGAAGCAGACACCACGGTGAGTAGTTCGACTGAGATCCAAGGCGGCGGGAGCTTGAAAACAGGTGGAGAGTGAGGAGGTGAATCTGACCCATCATGGAGACTCAATGCAGGCTCTGGGGATGTGGGGTGACAGAGGTCCCACTGAGGTATTCAGAGGTAAACAGATGAGGAGAATCACTAGAAGACATCCCCAAAAGACAGGGTTGGATTTTGGAGGATCCGGAGGAGGGGAGAATAAAAGAAAGAAAAAAAGCGGCAGATGAAGGAGGCGTAAAGGAGGACCGTGAGAGCAGGATGACGGTGAAGCCCTGGGAGAGGAGTAGGCCTGGCCAGGACCTTCCGCTCGGGAGACAGACCAGAATTTCCCCTTGTGCAGGCCTGAGAGCTTACACAGCTGTTCCTGTCCCCACTAGCCCCCACCCTGACACCCCAAGATGGTTAGGAAATGGCTTGGCAAAGTGCCTTGTGGGCTTTTGGAAACCTCTTCCAGGGAGTGCCGTTCCTCGCTTACTTCTCCCCGTCCCAACTCCTCCCCTTTCCCTTCTTCCTATTATTCCTTCTGATCCCCTTTCTCCTCCTCCTCTCTCCTCTCCTCCAATGCCTGTCCCGTCTGCCCCTCCTCTTCCTCTTCTTCCCACTCAGTCTTCTTCTCTTCTCCCTCCCCCCTGTCTTCCTCCCTCTCCTTATTTTATCCTTTCCTCCTCAGAGGACAGACCCATGCTCCCACTGGGGCTGGTCAATACCAAGAAGATGCCAAGACTCCTCTGCTTATTGGTATCACCAGCCTTGATCCAGTTACCTGATCTCCAGGCGCCTGACCCCAGGGGAGAGCCCAGTGCAATCCGAGGGACAGGCTTGCTCTCTAAATGTGCCCCACCCCCCTAGGCCCCCAGTACATGCTGTAAATTCTGTTTTACCTGTGAGTATCATCCCACTTGGGAGTCACTTTTCTTTATTATATTGGTAAACAGTGTTCATGTGGGGTGTGCCTTATGTCGATCTCTTCTGAGATCTCAGAAGAAGCCGAGGTGGGAGAAGATGGGCACCATGCCACATGAAGATCACTAAGGAAACGGGGAATCAGTACCTTCCCCAGAGCCGACAGAAGGAGAAAGCCCCCTGCTTGTGCCTGAGCCTTGAATTAGAATGCCCACCCTCCCAACTGTGAGAAGGAGCCCTGGTAACATAGTGAACTCCAAGGTCAGAAGTCTGAATCTACCTGCCATGCCTCAGGGGAAAGATGGGGCTTTCTATTCCAGTAAACAGGTACAGTCTTGGAAATTCACAATTCTACCCTGTCCTATAGGGTCACTATGAGTTGGCATCAACTCAATGGCAGTGAATGAGAAACTGTGAGAAAATGAATTCTGTTTGTTACAGCCACCCTCTTGGTATGTATATTATTGCAGCACTCGATGACTAAGACACTCTTCAAACTCCACAAGTTGCTGCCAACTGACTTGGGAGGTGAGGAACACAAGCTACGATGAGAGAGAGAGAGAGAGAGAGAGAGAGAGAGAGAGAGAGAGAGAGAGAGAGAGAGAGAGAGAGAGAGAGAGGTGTGTGTGTGTGTGTGTGTGTGTGTGTGTGTGTGTGTGTTCAGAGGCCTGTGGTCAGGTATTAGCTAATCCCGAGACTGTAAATCTTTGGAGAGCAAATAGCCTCTTCTTTCTCCTGAGGAGCAGGTAGTGGGTTTCAATTGCGGACCTTCCAGGTAACAAGTCCAGTGCTTGCTTACCTGACAGCACCATCAGGGCACCTTTCGAAGGATAAGGACTCATATTTACGGATAGAATGCTTTTGAGCGGCTGCACACACACTGAATTCATGTCTACTTACTTTAACACAGACAAGTGTCTGTGTCTGAAAACACACACACACTATCCCATCCCCATGACTATTCACATCAGCACTGTCCCACCACCAGCAGCATAACTCCGCGCCTCTCACACACCAGGCTTCTGCAGTGTGGTCCCCTCCCCAGACGACCTCAGCCTTCCAGATCCCCCTGTCTTGGCTCTCCTAGTTTAAAGGCCATGTACCGGGTCAAGTCCGACCATCTGAGTAGGCTGCTATGGGAACCTGCTTAATATTCCGGTGGAGGGTAAACACTGCAGCTTGGGAATGGAGACAAAGCTCAGCGCCAACCCCTTCAGGAGGATGCTGGTGAGATGGCAGGGGAGGAGGCAATGGTAAGAGGAGGAAGAAGCAGGAGGTGGCCTAGAGCGGTGGCAGCCTCTCATGCCTGGGGGTGAGAAACCTGATTCTAGTTGTAACCCTGCCGTTGACTCGCTGTGTGACCTTGGGAAAATCTCTTCCCTCTCTGGGTCAGTGTCTCCCGCCATAAACTGAGGGGTTGGCACTAATGTTCCTGAAGCCCTTCCTGCAGACATGGGCCTTGCTCAGTAAGCCCTGGCATTGGGGGCTCCTCATCATCATGGTCCAGCCCATGGCCCCAGACCTCTGAGGGTTGCTGGGAGGACACCGGAGAGACCACTGGCAGCGGCTGGGCCTGACCGAGGGGCAGGCAGGACAATGGTTTTCTAGATTTAGGCCAAGCTCACTCTTCAACTACTGCCCCTCGGGCACGAAGTGCCGCACAGAGAGAGTCTCTGGTGACCATGTGTACCTTTTTTGATGTTAACTAAAGAAAGACAGAATAGCAGACAGCTGCGAGCCCTGTCTACCTGGTGGTATCACTTAGGGAGTACTTCCCACCCCCACCAACCCCACCCCCAGCATTTAAAAAAATAGCTTTCGATGTATAAATGTTTCATCCCCTGGATAAGTGTGTTCCTAGGTGTTTTATTCTTTTAGATGCTATTAAAATGCACTTCGTGGGGTCTTTGCAGCTCGTCATTGCTGCTGCCTGGAAACCTGGTTGCTTTTCAGGCCTTGACCTCGCACTGCAACCTTGGTGATGTCTTTGGTGAGCTTTCTTGGATTCTTTGGGGATTCACTTTACAGGGTGATGCCAGCTGCAAACAGGATAGGTCCCTTCCTTCGCTATAGACCTACCTCATGCTACTGTTTCTCACCTTTCCCTGTGGCTCCGACGGCTAACTCCAATATTAATAGCAGTCGTCTCAGCAGGTATCCTTGCGTACTCCTGACCCCAAGGTGAAAGCTCTGTCTGTCTTCAGTGAGGATCATGCTGGCTGCAGGGTTTTCACGAATGATCGGCTTCATTTGGATTCTCTCAAGAAGGTTCCTATAAGTGACAGGGAAGAAGTGCCATTTTCCATTTCAGCCAGGAACAATTTACTTTTATATTGGTCAAGGGAAAAAGACACCCCCAATTAAAATGCCATTTGCAGTGGCTTTGATTAAGTTTTAAACAGGACAAAGAGAAACACCTGAATGAGAGAGCTCATCAGCACTAGGCCACAATGGTATCCTGTGAGAAATTTTTTGATCTTCCATGTTGAACTTCCCTGGGGACCCCTTAAGTCAGCGGTTCTCAACCTGTGCATCACGACCCCTTTGGGGGGCTCAAATGACCCTTTCGCAGGGGTCGCCTAAGACCATCAGAAAACACATATTTCTGATGGTCTTAGGAACTGAAACACCCGCTCACTCCTCTATCCATCCCCGGGCGGGTCCACCTACATGCAGATACGTCCACATACAAGTACCCGATGTGAAGGCTGTAGCCCATGCTAGACCATGCTTCAAGACACAATTTCATTTATTTGTCATTAGAAATACATATTTCACAATATGTAACTGCATATAGTTTTTGTGATGAATCACTATGCTTTCATTATGTTCAATTTGTAACAATGAAAATGCATCCTGCATATCAGATATTTACGTGATGATTCATAACAGTAGCAAAGTTACAGTTATGAAGTAGCAACGAAAATAATTTTATGGTTGGGGTCACCACAACATGAGGAACTGTTTTAATGGGTCGCGGCGTTAGGAAGGTTGAGAACCACTGCCTTAAGTACAGCATTTACACCCAGCTCATCCCTGTGTGCTTAGGGCCCGGATGGAACCTGAGATATAGTTCAACGTGTGGCAAATATCTCTGTCCTTTCAGTTGATTCAGATTATAATTGTGATACATGAATGTTGTTTAAAAATCTCAACAATACATAAATGGCAAAAAATGGAAAACTCGCCATAATCCCATTCCACACCTTTCCCCTTTCACCATCATTAATGGTTTGCTGACACATATCCTTTAGAACAAGGTTTTCTCAGTCTTGTCCTATTGACATTTTGATCCACACAGGACTTTGTCGTTGAATGGCTAGTAACTTATCTGATCTCTGCCCATTAGATACTAGTAACATTCCCCTAATTGTGAAAAATCAACACTATTTCCAGACATTGCCAAGTATTCTTGGGAAAGAAAGTCACTCCTGAGAATGCTGAGGGCAACACGTGGACAAATGTGCTTGACACAATGGGTGGGTGGATGGATTGTGACAAGAGTTGTACGAGCCCCCAGTAAAGTGAGTATAAAATAAGAAGAAAAAGAAAGAAAGTCACTCCTGGAGAGGGAGAGATTGAGATAGAGAAAGCAAGTAAGCAAGAGGAAAAGAGCGTCGAGAGATCAGGAGAGGAGAGAGAACTGTGTACAATAGATGAAGTGGGGAATGTAACTTGTATCCCCTGCTCTGATTCCCAGTCTTATGTAAACCTAATGCCATTATTATTTTTTATCTTTCACTCATCAAATATTTATTGAGTACCTACTATGTCATAGGAACTGTATCTTAGATTGATTTAAAGTACTAAATTACTTTTCTATCACCCTCCCCTCCCTCCAGGTATTTTCTACCCCTCAGAATGAAAGAAAGGAGTAGGGGTAAATTATCCTCAGATTAGGCCAGTCATAACTCAATCTCCTACAAAAACATCCCTTGCATCTATGCACAGTTCCTTCCTTCCGTCCATCCTGTCCACACACCTCCATCGGCTATATAGGGTATGGGGAGGTTGGGTTCTGTAGAGGGAACAGGGCTTGTGTCGGTCTGGGTGGACTTGAGAAACAAATTAATAGACACTCATATGTGTATAAGAAGGGAAGTTATATACAAGAGCAATTGAATATTGATAAAATATTCCAGCCCAGTCTAGATCAAGTCCATAAGTCTGATATTAACCCATATGTCTGATACCAATCTATACAGTCCTCTTCAGACTCATACAACACATGCAATGACGCCGAATGCAGGAAGATCACAGGCCAGTGGGTGGGAAGTCTTGTGTATCCAGTGGCATTGCGAGCATCTCAGCGTTGGAAGGGTCTCCATGTGGTTTCTACAGCTCCAAGGTTCTGGCTGCCATCAGCCTGTCTCCATGTGGCTTGTCAACTGCAATGGCTCCTGGGGAGTGAGCTGATAGAGAGAATTTCTCTCCTCCAGAGAAGAATACCAGATTTCCCAGAATCCTTAGGAGAAGGCCATGTCCACACAGAGGCCTCATTGGCTATGACCTGATTGACAGGCTAGACACCACCCTTCACTCTTAATCATCTCAAATTGACAGCAGATTATATAACTACCACAGGGCAGGAAAGAAGAGAGAAAAGGAAGACGCATCGCTAGGTGCCCTTAGCCTGTTCTTGGAATGGATTGTTGAAGTAAAAGTTACCAGGAAAAACTGGGTTTTCTTAAACCCATCACACCCAGCACCACAAGGGCCAACTTCCAACCTCTGCACGAAAACTCTAATCCCTTTGTGAGCAATCGCCTCCTAGACATATGAGGGTAAGTCAAACAGTGCTAATAGGGTTCCAGTTCATAAATGTACAAATCTATGCCACAAAAATGTGTTTAAACATGCCTCTCACTAGCGAAGGGCTGTACACAGTTCTCTCAGTAATTACTTATCTTTGCCTCATTAGGAATTCTTCCCAAAAAAGATCCAATCAAAGCAGTGGCTTCTGGAGGAAGCTGCTGGGCCAGTTAAATTCCAGGCAGCCAAGGTCACCTCTGAAAGTTACGGTGCCTTTTGTTTTTTGAGATTCCACAGGGATCTTCTTCTTCTTTAAATCATTTTATTGGGGGCTCATACATCCCTTATCACAATCCATACATACATCAATGGTATAAAGCACATTGGTATATTCGTTACTCTCATCATTCTCAAAACATTTGCTCTCCATGTAAGCCCCTGGCATGAGCTCCTCATTTTCCCTCTCCCTCCCCATTCCTCCCTCCCCCTTGAAAATTTATAAATTATAATTTTGTCATATCATACACTGTCCGATGTCTCCCTTCACCCACTTTTCTGTTGTCCGTCCCCTAGGGAGGAGGTTATATGTAGATCCCTGTAATTGATTCCCCCATTTTACCCCACCCTCCTGGTATCACCACTCTCAACACTGGTCCTGAAGGGGAAGGGATCATCTGTCTGACCTGTATTCCCTGTGTTTCCAGTTCCTATCTGTACCAGTGTACATCCTCTGGTCTCGCCAGATTTGTAAGGTAGAATTGGGATCATGAGGGGAGTGAGGGAAGCATTTAGGAACTAGAGGAAAATTGTGTTTCATCGTTGCTACACTGCACCCTGACTGGCTTGTCTCCTCCCCACAACCCTTCTGTAAGGGATTTCCAGTTGCCTTTTGGGTCCCCAATCTGCACTCCCCATCATTCACAATTATATGATTTTTTCATTCTGATGATGCCTAATACCTGATCCCTTTGACACCTCGTGATCACACAGGCTGGTATGCTTCTTCCATGTGGGCTTTGTTGCTTCTCAACTAGATGGCCACTTGTTTACCTTCAAGCCTTTAAGACCCCAGACGCTATATCTTTTGACAGCCGGGCACCATCAGCTTTCTTCATCACATTTGCTTATGCACCCATTTGTCTTCAGCGATTGTGTCGGGAAGGTGAGCATCATGGAATGCCAGTTTAATAGAACAAAGAATTCTAGCATTGAGGGAGTACTTGAGTGGAGACCCAATGTCCAGCTGCTACTGTAATACTAAACCTATAAATATATGCACATAGATCTATTTCTTCATCCTCATATATAAATATATTTGCATATGTATATGCCTTTATTTAGACCTCTATAAATGCCCTTTGACTCCTAGCTCTTTCCTCTATTTCCTTTGAGTTTCCTCTTGTCCCACTATCATGCTCAGCCTTCACTTGGGTTTCAGTAATTCCTCTCGGTTACATACCCTTGATCACGCCCTACCAGGCCTCCTACACCCTCCTCATCACCAATTTGGATCACTTGTTGTTCCCTTGTCTCTGGGTTTGTTAACACTACTTCCTTTCTCCCCATCTCCCCCTCTCTCATGCCCCCCCCCCCCGGAACTGTCAGTCCCGTTGTTTTCTCCTCCAGATTGTTCATCAAGCCTATCTTATTCAGACAGACTTGCATAGATAATAACATGCACAAAAATAAGACAGAGCAAAAGAAAACAAAACAACCACCACAACAAAAAGCCAATGACAAACAAAACAAAAAACCACAACACAACAAGAACAAAAAAGAAAAGCTTGTAGTTAGTTCAAGGACCATTTGTTGGCCATTAGGAATGTTTTCTGGTCAAGTCTGATGGGGTGCCAAGCCCTGGCCCCAAAGTCTGTTTTTGGTCTCCCCTTCATTGCTCTGCTCCCCTTGCTGTTCTGTTGCACCCCCTTAGTGTTTTGCCTCCGTGTGGTGGGATCAGATTGGGCGCAATTCCCACACTGTGTCTCCAGTGTTGTCCCCTGGAGGGCTATGGGTCAGTGAGCAATGCCATGTCTCATAGTGGGGCCAGTCATATGGTTCTCTCTGTGCATTGGCTGCCCTGAGCCTGGAGAGCATCCTCAAGGCTTGGTGGGCCAGGATGTGCTCCACTCTCTCTTCCTCCCCCTTCATTTGCATTTGCTCCCATGTGCTCTGATCAGACATGTCCCTCTCCCTGAGCTGCAGCTTCAGTGCTGTCCTCTGAAATACATTCTTCTGGGGGAGGGGGGCACGGGGAGAGGCGGCGGCAGGTTTCCATGTAGTTGGGATTGGGGCCAGCCCCTCAGACCTCTCCACTGGTTCCCTACTCCATGCCGGCATGTTGCATTCACATCTTGGAGCACCGGGTTGAAGTCTGGTCCCTCTTTCCCTGTGGAGATATAAACAATACCCTCTCCACAGGGCTCTTCTTGATAGATATTTCACAAAGGACACAGAATGATCCTGAAGCTTATTAGGAAGATGTTTTAACAAAACTGAAAATTGCACTGGTTTGAAAAAGGGCTAGGAAAGTTGCACCAGGGACTTAGTTTCCATTGTGGCAATGCACCTGCTCATTCCTTGATGTAACAAGGGCTGTTTGCAAGAATTTGCTTGGAAGATCTTATCCCATCCATTGTATAGCCCTGACCTCGCTCCTTCAGAAACAGCACAGGATTTGAATCCCTCTTTGAAGTCAAAACTGCCATTAGATAGGTGGAATGGGGGGGAAATACATAAACTGAATTCCCTGCTCTTGTGTGGATCATGCTGTTTTGACGTGGTGTAAATCAAGGAGCCCAGAATTCCTCAGGGAAAAGTTGGAGAGGGAGAAATGCTGCCGTCAGCAGTAGCCACCCCTAGATGGAAGCTATATCTAGAACCCATAGATTCACATTTTAATATTTCATTTAGTAAAACATTTTCAGGTGACTTTGTAGCAATACACTTTTATATATGCTAGTATTTCGTCACATTTTCTCTCTGCTTGAACGGTTTACTTTGGTTCATCTCCGAGCTGAGTCTGTGGTCACCCTCGAATCAGGTTACTGGCACAGTCTGTGGGTATTGACCGATCCAAAGATTGCACTTGAGCAAACAGGAGCATGTTAATGTTTAACTTCGCTTTGTTGATTGGCAGTAAGGCTTTCTCTTTGTCCTGTGACCGATAATAACCTGGCCAGAAGCAACGTGCAATCCTTACCCTACAATGATAGTCCACTCGCCATCTGGCCTTTCTGAGCCTCGCTGAGCTTTTCAACCGGCTCCCATGATGGCTTGGCCTCAGTCAACAGGGGACTGAGGGACTGGGGAGTTGGATTGTCCTAACCCACTATGACACTAGAGCTGAGTAGTGTAGTATCCTAAGAGTTAAAGTAGAACTCTCCATGAGGAGGTTTGGGTTTGAATTTTGGTGTAAGAAGGGAGTCTTTCTTCTGCGAGACTGTGACCAGATAAGAGTCTACTTCCCTTGCCCCCAGTTTCTTTTTTCTAACCATTATTTAACATATAATCTATGTACCATACAATATATACCAGACAATGCAATTGCTTTAAGTATATTAAAATATATAATAATCACCATAATCAATTTTCTTAATATTTTCCTCATTCTTATACCCATTATTGTTCATTCCTCAACTTCCCCAGCCATAACCCTGAGAACATTAATCTAGTTAATAGTAAATCCATGCATTTACCTATCCTGGATTTCATATAAAAATCATATTTAAAAACCCCAACAATGACAACAAAATAAAACATAGAAAAACCTTAATCCAAGAGAAATCAGAAGATAATTGAAACTAGAATAAATGTAAAATGTGTCAAAGGGGGAAAAATATAACAGGTAAAATTTTAACCTAGCTAAAGTATTGTAGTAATCCACTTTGCATAGTACTCCATCTGAGGGCAAGACTATTCACGGTCCTGGTCAATGGTCCAAGGGACTTCAATGGGGCACTATCCACATGGGGACTCTGCAAGTGGGCTTTGAGCTTTCACTGTTACCCATAGCCTTTGGCAACCTAGGTGCTCAGAATTTAAGTTCTAATACAATTCCACCTCTGATCTTGGATATTATTATTTACAGTCCTTGGTTCACAGGGGGTAATATACTCCTTCTTGGTGGACTTAGATGACACCTCACTTAGATAGCTGCTTGTCTTTAGAGAAGCCTTTAAGACTCTAGACACCCTGGGGTCTTAAAGGCTTGAAGATAAACAAGCGGCCATCTAACTGAGAAGCATCAAAGCCCACATGGAAGAAGCACACCAGCCTTTCTGACCACAAGGTGCAGAAGGGACCAGTTATCAGACATCAAAGAACTAAAAATCATATCAGTGGGTGCCCACCTTCCCAATACAATCATTGAAGACAAATGTGTGTATAAGCAAATGTGGTGAAGAAAGCTGATGGTGCCCGGCTATCAAAAGGCTCAAAGATAAACAAGTGGCCATCTAGCTGAGAAGCAACAAAGCCCACATGGATGAAGCACACCAGCCTGTGTGACCACAAGCTGTCGAAGGGATCAGGTATCAAGCATCAAGGAACAAAAAATCATATCATTGAAAATGTGGGTGAGTGCAAAGTGGAGACTCAAAGCCCATTGGTAGCCAACCGGACACCCCTTACTGAAGGGTTGTGGGGAGGAGATGAGCCAGTCAGGGTGCAAGGTAGCAATGATGAAACATATAACTTTCCCTAGTTCTTAAATACTTCCTCACTCCCCCACCCCCCACTATCATGATCCCAATTCTACCTTAAAAATCTGGCTAGACCAGAGGATATACCTAGGTACAGATAGCAACTGGAAAGACAGGGAATCCAGGACAGATGACTCCTTCAGGACCAGTGGTGAGAGTGGCGATGCCTGGAAGGTGGAGAGAATGTGGGGTAGAAAGTGGGAACTGATTACAAGAATCTACGTATAGCCTCCTCCCTGGGGGATGGACAGCAGAGAAGAAGGTGGGGGGAGACGTTGGAAAGTGTAACATGTGACAAAATAATAGTAATTTATGAATGATGAAGGGTTCATGAGGTAGGGGGAGTGGGGAGGGAAGGGGAAAGAGCAGCAGATATTAAGGGCTCAAGTAGAAGGCAAATATTTTGAGAATGAACATGGCAACAAATGTACATATGTTCTTGACGCAATGTATGTATGTATGGATTGTGATAAGAATTGTACGAGCCCCCAATAAGATGATTTTTTTTAAAAGACCCTAGACTCCACTCTTTCTGACAGCTGAGCACCGTCGGATTTCTTTACCTCACTTTGCTATAGCCCCCATATCTTTAGTGAGCACTTCATGAGGATTGTCCCCAGTTCTCTCAAGTAAGTCTCCACCTACTACAGACACCCTTTCCTTCTGAAGCCAAAGATGTTCTCAGCAGTGACATTACCACAGCACAAACAAGGACAGAAAATAGTAGCAAGTTTTCCATCTTCTTCCCACGAAGGCTCTATCTATTGCTTCCCCTACTCCTCAGTTGTCAACTTCTCAACCCCAACTCACGGTGACCCGTCTGTGTCAAAGCAGAACTGTGCTCCACGAGCTTTCCAAGGACTGGTATTTTTAAAGGTGCATCACTAGACCTTTCTTCTGAGACATTTCTGAGTGAACTCTGCCTTGGACCTTTGAATTAGCGGCGAGTGTATTAACTATTGGTTCCAGCCAGGGATCTTCAAACGCAAACACACTGCACATCGAGTCTGCTCTAATCCATAGTGACCCTATAGGGCAGAACAGGATTTCTGAGCCTATAAATCTTTATGACAGCATTGAGCCTCAACTTTCTCCCGTAGAGTGACTGGTGGATTTATACTGTTCCTCATGCATTAACAGCTCAATATGTAACCCGCTCCCTCACCCGGGCTCTTCTCGCATAAATCCCATGCTGTCTTTGGAGTCTATCTGTCTTACAATGACTCTTCTCCCCACTGAGTAGAGGAGGAAACTGATGATCGCTGCTCAACATTGCAGTTTTTCAAATCTCCAGAGAGTTGAGACTCTTAATGTAGAAATCTGTCAACGGTTTCTCCTCGTCGTGTATCCCCTTTGCTATATGGAGTGTTTCCTGTCTCAAAACCATGATCAATTTGGCGTAGATGAGGAAAACAGCTATTTTCCCCACCTGGGATGAAATAAGTCTTTCTATTTTATGTCACTTGTCTGCCCTGTCACTAATTGTAGAGGAAGCATTCTAAAACTGCCCTTTGTGGTCCCCAAGACATTTCCCTAGGGCCATTGGACTGGGAAAATAGATCCCAAAACAGAAAACATGGTCAGGAATAAGAGAAGCTGGAATGTTGATAGTCAGGGAGTGAGAGAAACTTGAGCAGAGAATCATCTGTTGGCTTTTAAAATAATTCACTCCAGGAAAAAAAAACTGGTTAAAAATATATATCCCCAACTTCATTCGCAGATGTTGGTTAGTGAATTTAAGAGAGAGAGAAACTTTGTTCCATGATCAGAGATAAATGGACCTAACTCCACAAACTCCACGCAATTTGCGAAATGGAAGAAGACTAATAAATTAGTACAGTAAGGAAGGACTCCCGACCTTCTTCTGGAGAGTGACCTCTGAGTGCCCTTCAGTTTTATGATCAGCAGAGACTGGTATTGGGGGTGGCTGGAGAAGTTGGGGAGTGAGAGTCTGTCTATCATCTGCCTACTGTGAAGTCCCCATTGCCTACAGGAACATTTCTGTCAAATGTCAATCCCTTGAGTCCTTCTCTACAAAGGTCTCCATGGTCACATAAGTTGGGGAAATATAGGGTATTCATTTCTACTCGTTTCAGTGCACATCTGCACAGTTAATGCTGTTTATTGAAAAGAGTAGGAATAAAGAGAATCTCATTAACACCGTGTAAGTCAAGCCCCTATTCTCATTTTGTGGCGAGGTCAGGTAGGACAAAGCTACAAGGGACAGAGACCGTGACTCACATCTGGAATAAACAATAGGGTTATTGATATCTCACAAAACTGACTTCCAGAGAAGTAGGAAAGCCATTGCGGGCTTCTTTTCTTCACATTTTACTTTTTCTAGGTTCCTCGATGTCGACTTCTTCTCTAACCTGTGTTGATATAGCAGTTACAGACATGACAGTCATGCATGATCCTTGAAATAGGAAACTCTGGTATCTGTTCAAATCTCCAGGGTGAGAATCAAGTCACACGTCCACATCAGGACCAAGCGACGGCACAGGGATGCCTTTTCTTTCTGAACAACCGACCTCATTGATCAGCTGCCCCCACACCATGTGGCTGCATCAGGTAGGATTCGATTCCTGAACAAAATCAAAGAAGAAAAATGAGGGGCGGGGGAGATGTGGGAGGAGAATGGGTAGGCAACTAATACTTTCCACTACCATCTTGTTGTTTAGTGCCGTGAAATCCATTGTGACTCAGCATGCCCATGATGCAGGATAGAGGTGCCCAGAGGTTGTGATCTTGGTGGAGGATCTCTGGTAACACAGTTGTTAAAGTGCTCGGCTATTGACGTCCACCACGTGCTCCAAGGAAGAAAGATGTGGCAGTCTGCCTCAGGAAAGATTAACAGCCTTGGGAATCTTCTGGGTGGTTCTGCTTTGTCAGATCCCAGGAGCTGGATTAACTGGATAGCGGTAGGTTTGGCTAGGGCTGGGATCCTTACGCAGCAGATGGCAAAATTTTTTCTTGCTGAATTTCTGGGTAGGTTCAGCTCATCCGCCTTTCAGTTAGCAGCCAAGTAGTTAATGGTCGCACAATGCCTACTAATCCCTTTGAGAAGATTGGCTGCTCAAAGTACTTTGGGAAATATTGAAAATATTCCCTAAATAGAAATAAAATTCTCAAATACAGCATTGAAAACTCATTATAATTTGGTCCCATAAACAAAATATTCTTTCATACGCTTGTGCTTTTGAATATGCTGGTCCCTCTGCTAAGGAAGGACTGTGGGTTGGATGGTGGCCAACTAACTGTAAGGCTGGCCGTTCAAACCCATGAGCTCCTCTGGAGAAAGGAAACGCTGCCTTGCCCCTTCCCCATCTAGCAAACTTAGCTTTCAAGCATGACGCAAGTACTTCCTCTTCAGTATTTCAATGAACTCCAACTCCCTGCCCCACAATCCACCCTATGCTCAAATAAGGAGCAGCTGCTGAAGGCACAGAAAAGCTCCCTTTCACCTTCCTCCCGGGCCAATAGGCAAACCGGTGTCTGTTTCTATCCGTTTCAACTAGGAGACAGGAGCCCTAGTGGTATAGTGGTTACAAGTTAGGCTGCCATGCACATGGTCAGCAGTTCAAAACCACCAGCAACTCTGGGAGGGTGGCTGGGATTTCTACTCCTCTAAACAGTTAACTGTCTCGGAAATCCACAGCGAGTCACTGTGTGTCAGCATTGATTTGATGGCAATGAGTTTGGAGTTTTTAAGTAAGAGGTGATTTTGTGTGACCCTATGACCCGCTTGTCCATCTTCTGAGAGGCATGCTGGCCGTGCCCCACTTTTTAAAAAGCTGTTTCCTACCCAGTAACTCATTACACAACAATCTGATATCTTCCTTAAAGCCTCAACCGAGTCCAATAGTCTTTCCCTTCTAGATTTCCTAGCGTGTTTAGCGTCTATGTCTTGATTCACTCATTCATCAAATGAAAACTTATTGAGTACCAATCATGTGCCAAATATTGGGAATGTAAAGTTTAATTGGCCACAGCTTCTGCCTCTAGAACCTCCAAGTTTAATGGGTTCCGCACACAGGGCCATGTTGCTTAATGTGGCGATTGCCAAGGCCTGTGCTATAAAACCAGGAGGTCCGGAGGAGCTTGCCCTATTACAGTTAATCTGGTGGATGAAGTTACCACTTGGATCAAATGGCAACCCAGATTCACATTGCTGTTACTTCTCCCTATCTCACCACTCCCTCAACCCATTAACACCTTCTCCATTTGAAAGACTGTGTAAAAGGATCTCTAGCTATTCTACCAAGGAGGCATAGAGCCCTGGTGGTATCTGCTAACTGCATGCTGGCCTGCTAGCTGCAAGGTCAACAGTCTGACCCCACCAATCTGTCCTCACTCCTCACAGTGAGGCTTTCCATGGGGCTTTTGGCTCCTGTAAACATTGATAGCACTACAAACCCTTGGGAGCCGTTCTGCTCTGCCCTATGGGGTCCTCTGTGGGTTCAAATCAACTTGATAGCAGTGAGGGTTTTTTTGTTTTGTTTTAAGCAGGAAACCAGGGACCCCTGGTGTCACCGTGGGTTAGGCATTGGGCTACTAACTGTAAGGTTGGTGGTTCAAACCCATCAGCTGCTCCTTCGGAGAAAGATAAAACCGTCTGCTTCCAGAAAGATTTCCAGTATCAGAAATCCGATGTAGGGTCTTATGCGTTGGGATTGAATTGATGGCAGTGGGGTTGTTGCTGGTGTACACAGGAAACTTGTGTTTGGTTCCCAGACAATGAATTCATGTACAGTCTCAGAAAGCTTGTGCGTGTTATGATGCTGATCAGGTTTCAACGGAGCTTCTAGACTAAGACAGACGAAAAAGAAAGGATTCAGTATCTAATTCCAAAAATCAGTCAACAAAATGTCTATGGATCCCGATAGAACATTGGCCCTGAGTTCCCTGGGTTGAAAAACATTCTAACCACTTGATGGCCAACGGCTACATCAATGGACTCAAACATACCAATGATCATGAAAACGCTGTAGGGCAGGGCGACAGCTCATTCTCGTGTGCATGTGGTCCCCATGAATGAAGCCAACTCCATAGTAGCTAACAACTATCCTGTAGAGGTACTTAAAAATGGCACCGACAGAACCACCTTAGCAAAGACATACACTAAGGATTACATTAAAGTTGTGGAAAGAATAAAGCTAATGTGTTTATCAAAAGTAAATTCAAATAAAGAGGAGCTGATGGCAAGGGCACAAGTAGATAGAAAATGTCTTGAAAATGAAGATGGCAGCATCTGTACAAGTTCATTGATTTATGGATTGTTAAAATATCTCCAAGAGCCCCAATGAAATAATAAATAATTTTTAAGTACTTAATATATTATGGATGCTAGACCTTTATCAGAAGTGCAAATTAAAAATACTTTTTGTCAGTCAAAAGTAAATTCGAGTCCACAAGTGATTATATGACACCTGATGAATATTAAGGTTTAATAAATATTGGGGTATTGTGGGTCTCCTCCTAAGCCTTTTTGATTAGCACCAACAAATACCCTAGATTAAATATTTAGGATTATATAAGGTAGTGCTGGAAGTATTCAAGAAAAAATTCAAGGCTCAAGTCGAAATATTGAAAGCTTCTATAGGCAAAATATTGGATAATTCAAGAAGCATCCGAAAAAGATGGAAAAAATACAGTCACTGTACCAAAAAGAATTATTCAACATTCAACCATTTCAAGAAGTAGCATATGATCAAGAACCATTGATACCGAAGGAAGAAGTTCAAGTTGCAAGGAAAACAGTCAAAACCAAGGCTTTAGGAATTGACAGGATATCAATTGAAATGTTTCAACAAGCTGATGAAGTACTAAAAATATTCACTTGTTTGTGCAGGGATATTTAGAAGATAGCTACTTGGCTAACTGACTGCAGAGATCCATATTTTTACCCATTCCAAAGAAATGTGACCCAACAGAATTCAAAAATTATAAAACAATATCATTAATATCACACACAAGTAAAATTTTGCTAAAGATCATCCAATAGCAGTTGCACTAATAAATTGACAAGGAGCCTGCCAGAGGTTCAGGCTGGATTCAGAAGAGGAAGTGAAACAAGAGACATTGTTGCTGATATCAGATGCATCTTGGCTGAAAGCAAACAGTACCAGAAATATGTTTACTTGTGTCTTATTGACATCCTTGCGAAGAATGGAAATTCCAAAACACTTAACGTAGAACATGCACATGGTGCAAGAGACAGTGTGAGAACAGACTAAGGGCACACTGCATGGTTTAAAATCAAGAAAGGTGTGTGTCAGGGTTACATCCTCTCACCATATTTATACAATCTGTATCCTGAGCAAATAATCAGAGTAGCTGGATTATCAGAAGAAAAATGAGACACCAGGATTGGATGACGGCCTATTAACAAACTTTGAGATGCAGATGACACGGCCTTGCTTCCTGAAAGTAAAGGATTTGCTGCAGAAGACCCAGGACTGCAGGCTTCACTATGGATTTCAACTCAAAGTAAAGAAAACCAAAATCCTCACATCTGGACCTATAGGTAACATGGTGATAAATGGAGGAAAGACTGAAGTGGTCTAAGGTCTTGTCTTGCTTGGGCCCATAATCAATACTCATGAAATCAGCAGTCGAGGGATCACATGATGGTGCCTTGGGTAAATCTGCTGTACAAGATCTCCTTCAAGTATTGCACAGCAAGCATGTAACTTTAAGGATTAAGGTGAACCTGACTTACACCACGGTATTTCCGATCACCTCATGAGGAAGTGGGGCATTGAATGCGGAAGATCGAAGAATTGAATGCTGGTGCCGGTGAGGAACATGGGAAGTCCCATGGACTTCCAAAAGAACGAGAAAATCTGCTTTGAAAGTACAGGCAGAATGTTCCTTAGAGGCAAGGATGGCAAGACTTCGAACATCCTTCGGACATATCAGGAGAGACTAGTCCCTGGAGATGTATATTATGCTTACCAGAGGGAGAGTGAAAAAGAGCAAGACCCCGGACAAGATGGACTGACACAGTGGCTGCATCGATGGACTCACACATGAGAACAGTTGTGATGGTGGCACGGGACAGGCAGTGCTTTGTTGTGTTGTACCTAGCATCACTGTGAGTCAGAACCAACCTGAGGGCACCTAGCAACAACAACAACAGCAACAACAAGTTCTAGGAGTAGGGACCTGCCTAGAACGAAGATGTTAGCGATAGTGTGACATTGAGTAAAAGGGAGATAGATGTTGAACATTGATACAACTTGTTCCAGGCTTCTGAGGTGCCTCTTTTGTGACTCAGAGTTGACTTTAATTCACAGTGGCCCCTGAGTGACAATGTAAAGTTGCTCACCAGGGTTTTCAATACGGCAATTGTTACAAAGGAGCCCTGATAGTGCAGGGGGTTAATCTCACTGCGAGCCAGGCTGCTAGCCACCAAGTTGTCAGTTCAAGTGTATCAGCAGCTCAGCAGGAGAAAGATGGGGCTGTCTGCTTTTGTAAAGATTTGCATTCTCAGAAATCCTATGGAGTAACTCTACTCTGTCCTATAGGGTCGGTAAGAGCTGGAATCGATCTGACAACAGTGGGTTTGATTTTTTTAATGTAATCTTCACGAAAGCACATCTTTCTCCAGAGGATCCACTGGGTAGTTGTAAGCCGCCGGTCCATGAGTTAGCAGCCGAGCACTAACTTTATTCTACCGTCTCTTCTTAGGGAACATCTTCCTGGAAGAAATATATTCCTGCGAAAACATGGAGTCTAGAAGAAGGGACTCAAAGCAGTTAATGGCTACAGAAATTCTGAACTTGTGATGTATCAGAAGGAACCCAGGTTCACCAAGAGCTGAGGCAGAGCAAACTAAGTAGGTGGACTGGGAAACGAGTGGACTGCATAGAACTGGGCCAAGGCAGACCCTGTGACTTTAGAGCATGCCCCAAAATTGCCTTTCTGCATTTCACAGATGCCCTGTAATTCCTCACTGAGAAGCAAAAATCTGCTTCTGGAATGTCATAGGCATCAGGTGATTTACCACACAACAAATCTCAGGGAGAAGGAAGGACAAAGAGTCAAGTATCACATCTTCGGTCACAGATGAAAGGGGACATTCTGTGTTACTCCCTTCCCCCCTCCCCAACCCCCCCCCACCCACCCACCAAGGGACCACTCAAGTGACACTCTTCCCCCTAAACTTCAAAAACCTCCTCCGAGTCAGGATCAACTCCATGGTATCTGTTATGACAATAATTATGTGTTTGTTTAGTCTGCTTATTCTTCCCCACTTAGAGGGAGCGCACCATCAGCCCAGGGTCTTTGTTCTCCTCGGCCAGAGACAGAAGGTTGGTGCTAGGTGCACCCAATCAGCTTCACTCTGAGAGACCCTAAGTACCACAGAATAAAATACTGCCTGGCCCCATGCTGTCCTCAAATCATTCCTAGACACGGTGTCATTCCATCTCCAGGAGGGCCTTCCTCTTTTTCTTTGATCCTCCACCAAACACGAGGCCCTTCTTTGGGGACGAGTCCCCCCTGACAAGATGTTCAGCATGTGTGAGAACCAGTCTCACTGACCGGGCTTCTAATGAGCACTTTGGCTGTGCTTCTGCCCACACAGATGGGTTCTTGCTGTTGACAGTCTATCGTCTGTGGAATATTTCTCTCCAACACCGTAATTCAAAGGTCTCGATTCTTCCCGGGTCTTCCTTACTCATGGCCCAGCTTTTGCATGGCTTGGTACAGGCCCACGGAAGCCTTTAAAGTCACATCGCTGCTCTATGGAAATCTTGTGCAGCAGAGTTTTCCAGGGCAACACTTCACCTGATTTCCTGGCTGCTGCTTCCATGGGCAATGATTGTGGATCCAAGTACAATGAAATCCTTGACAACATTCATATTTTCTCCATTTATTGTGATGTTGCTTATTAATCCAATGGTGGGAATTGTATTTTGTTTATTGAAGGTAGTCATCTTTGATCTTAATTAGCAATGATTTAAGCTCCCCTTGCTCTCAGCAAGCAAGGTTGTATCGTCTGCCTCTATCGCAGGTTGTTAATGAGCCTTCCTCCAATCCAGATGCCATATTCTTCTTCATAGAGTCCAGTGTCTTGGAGTGTTTGCTTGGCACATAGATTTAATGAGAATGGCAAAAGGACACACCCTGCCACACAACTTTCCTGATTTAAGTCATATAGTGTCCCATTGTTTGTTTGTCCAAGTAATGACTCTTGATCGATGTACATGCTCCACATGAACGGCATTCCACATGAACGATGTGTCCCAGATTCCTGTTCTTTGAATTTTAGCCATTACGTGTTATGATGCACACAGTCAGATGCCTTTGCATATCCAACGAGTCACGGGCAAAGAAGTTTCAGGGATTCGCTGCTTTTCGTCAAGATTCAGCTGACATTAGCAATGGTACAGCACATTCCACATCCTCTGTTCTTGATGAACGTATTGTTCCAGGCGTTTTAAAATTATCTTCAGCAAAATTTTATGTGCATGTGATATTTTTCTTTCTTTTTAAAACAGTGTGATTGGCATATGTTGCACTCTCATACGATTCAGTAATTCAGTCATATCACTAACAGTTGTACGATCATCTCTACAAGCAACGTCAGAGCACGTACTTCTTTCCGGTGCTCATTGTCATCAGTCCCGTCCTCTCCAGGCTCTTTGTATGGCAGAGAGGCTGTTCACATGCCCGGTCTGTGGTCAGAGGGCATTCCCTGGAGGCTGAATCCATGTGGGGACTCTTCTCATGGACTCTGGCCTCCCAGTCATCTATAGCCTTCCACCAACTGGGTGTTCACAGTTTAATCTCTGACACCTTCCCCTCCTTCAAGATTGGATTTCATCACAATCCTTGGACCATACAGGCACATGCGACATTTTTCAATGATGTCTGCATTCTGTTGGGTCATTTCTCTTTGAAAAAGGTACAACTATGGATTTATCCAGGTAGCTGTCTTTCAGGTTTCTTGGAATAGATGAATGAGCACCTCCAATGCAGCCATTTGCTGAAACATTTCTAGTGGTAGCCCTGGAGCCTCATATTTTGCCAATGCCTTCATTGCAGCTTGGACTTCTTCCTTTAATGCCATCTGTTCTTGTGCCCTTTGTCTACTACTCCAGCGTCTTATGAATATCTAGGGCTTATAGCATAAAGTGGAAATTTTTCTAGGGTAGATGACATAATCTGGCAGAATAAATTACCCCAATCCCTTCTTTCTGCTGTGTTTTTGTTTCTAGCACAGGCTCCCAAACCTGCCCACCTGAAGCAGAAGGGAGTGTCCCCGTCCTCATCAGGATCACTGGCCCAATGACAGTAAGGGGCCGCGCATCTTCTGTATGCCCCTTTCAGGCTGCTCCTGTCCACACGGAACAGATGCCCAGTGTGCTGTGGCATGTCCATTTCTTGGCAGTGGTTCCCACCTTCAGTGAAGGACAGCTGGCAGGGTTCCACCCGTACACATTGACACCTCCCACAGTCAAGCGCATTCTGAACAAACACCAAAGTAGCTGCAGAGGGGAGAGCTCTTCCTAGTCCCACTGTGCCAAGTGCCACTGCTAGCATCCTCAGGGTGACTGGAGAGCCTGGGATAATCGGAGATGATGGTAACAGGCACCAGAGAAGTTCCCACTAGCAAGGTCCAGGAGGAGGCTCAAGCGCTCCCCCCACACTGTGGCTTTGCACCATCGTATTTTCCAAACCTGGCATAATACTTGAAACATGGTAGAAGTTCAACACATGTTTACTCAAAGAGTACAAGAACCACTATGTCAAGAGACTGGAATTTGTTGTAACTCTGTCATTAATTAGTGTGTGACATAAGACAAGAGATCTCTTCTCTTTGGACCTCAATTACTCAGTTATAAATTTAGAAAGCCAAACAACTTAATTTGTTTAGACCAATAAGAAGCAGGATCATGTAAGTTGTTTTGATCCCAGAGATTCCTCAAGAAATGATTATTTATTTGTTTGCCCCAAAGCAAAGCTCAGAAGACAGAAAGGAGTTGGAAGGGAGGACAAATGGAAACGGGGAAACCAGGGGTAAGGGGGGAGAGTGTTTTGAGTTACACTGAGGGGATTGCAGCCAATGCCATAGAACACAATTGTGTAAATTATTAAGTAGAAAATAATTTACTTTGGAAACTGTCACCCAAACTACAATCTGAGCGATCACAGCGTATGATCACCATGTCATACTGTATACGTATATGGGTATTGCCACAAGCATTTCTACTAGTAAAATCACTTCTCCTTTGTATGATGGAATGAAATAGGTCAGTAATTCAGTGGTACTCAACGATGAACCCCGAGTTTTGCGGTTCATCCACACCGAGCAGCACCCTGGAAGAAGGGCTTGGAGACCTGCTTCCATAAAGACTGTTGCTGCTGCTGTTGTGTTGGTGCTGACTCGCAGCAGCCCCATTGGACATCGTGGACCATCGTGCTGACATCTCTATTGAAGCAGATTGCTTTGTCTTTTTTCCCACGGGACCACTGATGAATTCAAGCATCTGGCCTTTGGTTTCCTCTCAAGGGATTATTTTTCTTTTAACACTCTTTTAACAAATCATTCACACACTATGCAATTCAATGGTTTAAATATCTTCAAGTGGATTGTGCAATCATCACCACAATCCATATCAGAACATTTTCTTCAATCTCGTCCGCACTACTATTAGCGCCTCGTTTCCTGCCAACCTCCTCTACCTCAACCAGAAGAAACTATTAATCCAGTTACTCTTCCTATAGTTTTACCTACCCTGGATTTCATATAAAGAAAATCATACACCCCCACCACCACAATTACAAAATGAAATACAGAAAAAATTCAATTAAAATCACAGAAAATAATGGAAAACTAGAACGAATTTACATTGGATGAAAATGGAGAACAAACAATAAGATGTTAGTTAAATTTCAGCCTTACTACATCATCTGCTTTAATCCACTTTCCAAGGCACACTGTCCGATAGCAAAAGGCTAGTTGGGACTCTGCTCAGTGACCAGAGGGAATTCAGTGGAGACTTAACCCACATAGGAACTCTGCAAATGGATGTTGGGCATTTGCTGTCATCCGTAGCTTTCTGCTAACCAGGTGCGCAGAACTTAAGCTCTAATACAATTCCCTCCTCCCGTTTTGTATTTTATTATTGACACTCCATAGATTACAGAGGCTTGTGTGCTTCTTCAGTATGGATTTAGCTGACACCTCACTTAGTTGGCTGTTTATTTTAAAACACACCTTTAAGACCCCAGAGGCTATTATTTCTGATATCCAGGCATCTGAGTTCTTCGCCACACTTTACACTAACACCGTATCTTCAGATACCGCCTTGTAGGGCAAGTATTGAGTCGGGATACCCCCCTAAGACCTAATTGTTCTTACCTTGGAGTTTAAGATTAAGTGTGAGCTGAGAATCCACTCATATATCTATGGTTTATATATGTCCCTGGTCCACTTTACAGGCATCTTTATTTTTTTAATAGTATCATTCATTTCACCCATCAAACTTCAGACTTTTTGGTTATCAATAAAGCATTTAAGAATTGACAAGGAAACCCGATAGTGTGCAATTCTGCTCTGTAACACAGGGGCCACCATGAATCAGAATCGACTCACAAATAGTTTGTTTTGTTTTTGAGGGGGTATTATTGGGGTCTGGCTGAGGACCATCATATTTCAACAAACACCAACCTGGTCCACCACTCCTAAGGCCAGCCTTCTTCCCAGACCACAATTCAGATAATTCACTGCCATCTAGTCGATTTGAACCCATGTCAACCCTACAGGACAGACTAGAACTCCCCCATGGGTTTTCGAACGGTAAATCTTCACGGGAGTCGAAAGCTTCATCCTTCTCCTGGTGCTTTCGCTAGAATGCTGTAAATCTTGGCACTGGTTTGGATTTTGATGGGGCTAGGATGTAACAAGTGGAGCTAAGCCACAATGGGCTGCTCTGGGAGAAAGGAAGTCACATAGTGTTTACAGTTGGTACCACCACACCATGGGAGGAGTTTGATGTTACAAGCTGACTGCCAGACTTTAAAAGCCACTTCCCCTTTCTGAGCAGGCAGATGAACGGGTTGGAAAAGAACAATCTTTAAGAACAAACTCCTTTACAGAAGAGAATTGTGTTCGGAAATCGATTCAACCGCCACAATACAATGCTAAGATGGGAGGGAAGGGTCAGGCCTATGTCCCCTTTCACCTTGAGTCCAGAAGCAGGCCCTGAGACACGTGTAAGGAATCCCTCAGAGCTCAGGGAGCATGGTTTAAACGTCAGAACTGAGCAACCTCCAGAATGTTTCCCGGAGAGTCTGTTGTTCTGGTTTTGAATCTAGCAAGCACTCGCCACCCCCCTTCCCTGGCGTCCTGCCAGTCCCCGGGCCCCACGCTCCTCACGGTGCCAATGTTCATCCCTCACCTCCACTCCATGCCTTGAAAAATGTTCAAGCCAAACTTCCATGTCCAGACCTGCCAACAACTCTGTCATTTTTCGTGAGAGCGCAAGCCAGGCCTGTTCTTGAGAAATATCATAGTGAAAAGCCCTTCTCTCGGTTCCTGGACGCTCTATCTTCTCTCCTCGTCAAGTATTGCTTTTACATCACCCCCGTGTCATAAGGGCAGGAAAATTGCAATGGAAGGAGGCTCTGGTCCCCTCTGAGAGCCCCTTGGTCCCTCTCCAGGTAATTAATGAGGACTGTGGGGGACAGTGGGAACGCCTTTGGAATGTTAAACAAAGTAGCTTTTATCCTGACTGCCTCATTGGGGATTCTTCCGCTTAATGAAGGGAGTGATTGTACCATTGGTGGGCGTGTTCGAAACTCCTTTGGCTCGCTGAGTTGGTCTCATGTCAGGGTGTTTGTGGTGGCAAAGGAACAAGACCTTTATTTTAAGACGCTGACAACATCGCCGAACACCCTTCCCAGTCATGAGCAGTGAAATGTTGTGCTGTGTGCCAATAAGCCTTGTCTTTATGTAGGTCGTTTACTTTGTCTTCCTTTGGCCTGTTGTTTAGCAGCTGTTTGCTATTCAAAGGGTTGTCTGGGCCATCTGCATCACCTGGGGCCTCGATAGGCAGCTAGGTCATCAAGCCCCAGCTCAGACTGCATCAGACCTTTGGTCAAAACCCCCAGTTCATTGTTCTATTGTGTCTGATGTTGGAGAGACTTGGTCCCCGGGAGAGCCTCTTTGCCTTGAAGAGATAAATGACAGAGAGCCACAAGGCCACTGTCAGAAAACCTCGCTTCCTACTCTGACTTGGCCACTAACTTGCTAAAAGGCTCTGGTTAACATTCAGTTTCTCCACGGAATCCCCCGTGAGCTGGATACTTAACTCCAAAGGTATCTGTGGTAGTTACATAATTTGTTGTCAATTTGAAACTTAAAAGCGAAGAGGTGGAGTTTAGCCTGTCAATCAGATCGCAGCTTGATGGCGTCATTTGGAGGCGCTAGGAAGATAAATAGCTAGAGGCGGGACACATTCACTCCCCGTGAGGCATTACTGAAGACAAGCCTGATGGAACTACACTGTTGATGGAGGAGCCACGTGGAGACCCATGCCAGTGCTATGCTTCCACCACCACTGGACCCACAAGACTTTCCACCCACTGGCCTGTGATCTTCCTGCATTTGGTGTCATTGCATGTGTTGGGTGAGTCTGAAGAGGAATTTAGAGATTGGAATGGGACATATGGGCTAATATCAGACTTGTGGACTAGATATGAACTGGGCTGGGATGTTTGCTCAATATTCAATTGCTGTTGTATATCAAGCTCTTTCTTATAAGCATATGAATATCTCTGGATTTGTTTCTCTAGTCATCCCAGAATAACATAGCATCTATCTTCAGTACGGAAAACAAAAAGTAAGCTTTCTCCTGGTCTTATTTGTAAACACTTCACAAGCATCAGATAAATGTAATTGCTACCCCCAAACAAAAACGAAAAAAGCAAAGCAAACTTCAGAGTGGCTACCATCGTGACAGGACTGACTGTCCCCCAGCATTTAATTGTTTTATCACCTGAATGTCTTATCTGGTTACCCACTTCCTTTAGCTACGTGGTGGTACTTTGTGCCCCTTCTTTGGCCTTGAGTTCTATAGGCTCCCACAATCAAACTAAGCATACCAGGCCTGCTTGTGAAGGATCCACTGAGGAAACCCCTTGAAATTATGAGGGGCTGCCCCACTCACTGCAAGAGTTTTCAGGTCAGCCACTAGGCAGATCCCGAGGGGGAAGCATGGGTGAGGAAGTATCAAGGCTGCTAATCCCCACAGCATTGTTAGTCATCCTGACCGAGTGTAAATAAAAGCCCAACAGCAGAATAAGGGCTTGATAAAATAGTAACTGATGATACCTGGGAACATGGAATTCCACGAAGCGTTGAAAACAAGTATTCAAAGACATCGACTACAGTTGTTTGTGATTTCTCAATTATTGACGAAAACATACTAAAGACTATATATTACGGAGTAAGGAGCCCTGGTGGCGCAGTGGGTTATGGGTTGGGCTGCTAACCTCAAAGTCAGCAGTTCAAACACATCAGCTGTTTCTCGTGAGAAAGAAAATGTTTTCTGCTCCTTTCAGGTTGTTCAGCCTTGGAAACCCAAAGGGGCAGTTCTATGCTGCTTTATAGAGTCTCAAAGAGGCATTATGGAGTATGATTATATTCCAGTTGGGGGTGGGGCGGGGTGGGGTGGTGGAGATTGTTCTGAAAAGATATACAGGTTGTTCATTGTGGTCCACTTTAATAATGTTGTAGTTAGGTGCAGTTGAGTCAAATATGACTCCTAGAAAGCCACGTGACCACAGAATGAAACCCTGCCAGCCCTGCGCCATCCTCACAGTGTCCGTATGTCCGAGCCCACCGATGCGGCCAGGGGTCAATTCATCTTGTGGAAGGTCTTCCTCTCTTTTCGCTGCCCCGCTGCTTTCATAATGGGTGCCTTTCCTCATTTTGCTTATCTACATTGTCCTCAGTGAAAGTACATTCTGTTGGGTTTTAGTGTTTGCTTTTTAAGTCCTGTTTTATCACCGTGGTACCCAGCAGGAGGGAAGCCTTTCTGATTGGGGCAGAGGAGCCGAGGGAGGGATGCTGTGTGACCATGCAGCTGCCCCACATGGACCATTTGAGCAGGCATTAAATGAAACCCCACAACCCTTGCAGAGAACGAGAGAAGAGATATCTTGCATTCAGAGACTGAGAGGAGAGGGGAAATGAGAAAGGAAAGCATAAATTCTTACTAGAGGACAGAAACTAACATTCCCAGCCCTGCTTCCAGGATAGCAGCAGAGATACGCAGTGTGTCTCCTGCAAGGACTTCAAGTCCAAAGCACTGTCACAGAGCAAGGCAGGGCCATGGTCACAGCATGTCTTCTGCTTCCTGTGGCAAATTTACCTGCCAGATGTTCCTTCCAACCCCCAAAGAAAGGCGATTTATTTTCAAGAGGGAAGAAGAATTGGATTCTATGATTTTTTTCCTCCTGGTGCATTGAAAGGAAGGCTTTGCTTTCCTCATCTTAAACACCTCCACCTGGAATAAAAGAACTACCAATAAGGGCAAGCCTGCTGTGTGTTTTCTGCTCTTAGTAATGTTAATGGTGGTGGTGGTAGAGATAGGCAAACTCAAACAGAAAACTCTCTGCCATCAAGTCGGTTTAAACTCAGAGTCATAAAACTGTGCCGTGTATTTTGCCTGCACTGTTTTATTTCATCTTCCCAACAACCTGTGGTCTTTAGTATTAGTAAATGATGGCAGCTGAATTCCAACTAGAGCTATGGACTCTTTAAAAAAATCCTCTTTCTACTAATACACATCAGTTATATTGATCAAAAGCCTGGTGATGACAAGCTTATTCAGCCCTTGTTGGTATATACACATGATCTGAAGTTGGTTCTCCAATTGTATACCATAGCCCAATTATATTCATTTTAAAATATTTTTTTAAACATTTCTGCTCTAGTCTTCATGATTTCTTTTCTCTACTATCTAGGGGTTTGTTTGTTTTTGTTTTTATTTACATTTTATTAGGGGCTCATACAACTCTTATCACAATCCATACATATACATACATCAATTGCATAAATCACATCCGCACATTCCCTGCCCCAATCCTTTTCAAAGCATTTGATCTCCACTTAAGCCCTTTGCGTCGGGTCCTCTTCTAAGGGTTTGATTTACTGGCCTTGTTCTCATTGTTGTAGGTGATGTGGTAAGGTATTTATTTTAATTACTGCTTCCCTTTTGATGTACACAGTTTTTACTATAAATTTTCCTCTGAATGCTGCTCTTGTCATCCCAGAGATTTTAGTATGTTGTATTTCCATTGTTTCAATTCTTCTCTTTCACGCTATCAAAATGTTAAGCAGTTCTAAGAGCTTAGTGTTTATCTTTTGTGTTTCCATTTGGAGTTGTTGAATTATTCCTAGTAACTTCTTTATTTTGCCAGGCTTTCCCATAGCACTTTCCTGAGTTCTTCTATATCCTCCTCCTTATTTTTCTATATTTCTGTCAAATTTTTCCTCCATTCATTTAGAGCAGTTGAGGATCATTCTCTTAACCTCCTTCATAGGAATTTCTAAAACTTTCTTCTCTTCCAAGACTCCTGTATCCCCATCTGTGTGTATTCCACTCAACTGAGCCATTTTTTCTTGTTTTTACATATATATAGAGATTGACTACTGCCCCGAGATATAGTGCTGCTTCTATATTTGTCTTGGGCTAAGAGCAATTCCGAAGAGTCAAAAGTGGCTAGGTCATTGGCACTAACCTATCTTGAGAAGGGGGTCAATGACAGGAAAAAAAATACCGCCCCTGTCAGGATTCTGGTTTTGAGGTAGGCTCCTGAGTTTTTAGGGAGTTTAGGTTATTGATCAATATAATCAACTGGAAGAGGGACAGAAGACTGTATTCAAGACACTTAGAGCAGGGCCAGGAATCTTAAATTACTCTCCACTGGATGTGAACCAACAGACAGGTAGGTGATGCCTCGTGGTAGAAAGATAAGGTTCAAACTCTCTTAAATCATTTTATTGGGGGCTCTTATCACAATCCATACATACATCCATTATGTCAAGCACATTTGTACATGTGTTGCCATCATCATTTTCAAAACATTTTCTTTCTGCTTGAGTCCTTGGTATCAGCTCATTCCCCCCCTCCACCCTCTCTTCCTCATAAACCCTTGATAATTTTTTTTCATGTCTTATGCCGACCACTGTCTCCCTTCATCCATTTTTCTGTTGTTTGTCCCCTGGAAGGGGGTTATATGTCACTCACTGTGATCAGTTCCCCGTTTCTTCCCCCATCTTCCCCTTACCCTCCTGGCATCGCTACTCTCATTATTGGTCCTGAAGGGTTTATCTGTCCTGGATTCCCTGTGTGGAGTTCTTATCTGTACCAGTGTACATGCTCCAGTCTAGCCCGATTTGTAAGGTAGAATTGGAGTCATGATGGGGTGGGGAGGAAGGATTAAAGAACTGGAGGAAAGTTGTATGTTTCACCAGTGCTATACTGCACACAGACTAACTCATGTCTTCTTTGTGACCCTTCTGTGAAGGGATATCCAATTGTTTACAGATGGGCTTTGGGTCTCCACTCTGCCCTCCCCCTCATTCACATTGATATGATTTTTTGTCCTGGGTCTTTGATGCCTGATACCTGAACCCATTGACACCTTATGATTACACAGGCTGGTGTGCTTCTTCCACGTGGGCTTGGTTGCTTCTCAGCTAGATGGCTGCTTGTTTATCTTCAAGCCTTTAAGACCCCAGAGAGTATATCTTTTGATATCCAGGCACCACAGTGCTATATATCTTGATAGTTGGGCACCATCTGCTCTCTTCACCACATTAGTTTATGCACCCATTTTGCCTTCAGTGATCATGCTGGGAAGGTGAGCATCACAGAATGCCAGAGCCCAATTATAGTCAATGAACTCAGGCCACTGCTTTCTTTCTTACATTCTATTTTTCTTTCTCGGTAGTTAATGAGATACTTAAAATATTTTCTTTCCACTTCACTGAAGAACCACTTCACTTCCCAGGAGATATCATTCTTCTGACTGAATAATGTATCAGCCAACATCCCTTGAATTGGCTCTTACCAAGTGAAAGGTTTTCCTTGGTCTTTTCCCTACTAGACTACTCTGCTGATGAGCAGAATTTGATATAAGACTAGTCTCTCTGACTCCACCCAAGAGTGGTTAGTTAAAGAAGGCTGAAGATAAATTTAGCTCTTGGCCTCTATAGAGTGGCTTGATGCCTCAGTTTCCCAATGATGAAGCTGTGACTAAGTAAGTTGAAGGATGCTATATATCAGAAAGTTACTGCAAAAGGCCTTCACCCCTACTCAGCCAGAAACTTTGGGGTTGTCTGGGAATGAGGAAGGGAGTCGCTAATGCTTGTGTAGAGAAATCTCTTCATACCAAAAAAGAAAACTTGGTTTATTTTCTTGCATCAAGTGCCTGCTGTTTCAGGTGTAGTCCTGGGGATTCCATGGGAAGCATTACAGAGCTTACAGAGAAGTGGAGAAGGCATCAGGAGCTCTCAACTGCAAGTGATAAAACCCAACTAGTCCTGGTGGCATAGTGGTTATGCACTGGACTGCTAACCAAAAGGTTAGGAGTTCTAAACCACTAGTCACTCTGAGGGAGAAAGATGAGACTTTCTACTTCCATAAAGAGTTGTTGTCTAGGAAACCCACAGGAGCAGCTCTACCCTGTCCTGTAGGGTTATTATGAATTGGAATCAACTCAATAAATGAGTTTGGTGTAGTAGCTTTATAAAAGATATTGTTATTATTATTATTAAACACACACCGCACATACATCTGTGGATAAACAGTTCAGAGCAGTTGTGGAAACTCAACAATACCATCAACATCCCTGTATGTTTCCCTTCCTCCACCGCAGCACTTCAGCATGGTAGCTTTTCAACTTTGTGCTTATTGCTTCACATCAGGAGATGGCTGCTTCCTCTCTAGATATGACCATTTGTGCTTATGGACAAAGAGAGGATAGAGTGGTGCCAATTACATGTGATTATTTTACTAGACATACAAAATCTTTCCGGGGAAGTCCCTCAGCAGACAGCCACTTAGACCTCCACTCTCCTGGCATGGGGGCTGGATCTGGAGATTTGCATGTGGTGAATGCAATGAACAGGAAGTGGTGGTGTGGAAAGCCAGAGACTAAATCACAAGAGGCACTGCGTTTCCTCCCCCCTCACTCTGGGAGGGTTGCTCACTGCCGGGAGTTAGCTGCCTTGTCGTAAGAGCACTCTGAAAAAAACAAACAAAAAACTCTCTGCCGTGCAACTCATGGCATCCTATAGGCTGGGTAGACACCCTGCCCCCTCCCTCCACCCCGGTGGGTTTCCAGGCACATTCTAGAAGCCTACAAAGATGTCCCTGCAGCAGGGGACTGAAAATAGCCTTCTGAGTGAGGCGTCTTGGAAGCAGATTCTATATCCATTTATGCCAAAACCCACATTCAACTAGACGTAAGACCCTGGGCCAGAACCAGTTTAGTTAAGCTGCCCTTGAATTTCTGAACCCCGGAAACTTAGATAATAAATGTTAGGTGTCTAAAGTGACTAACTCTTGGTGTAATTTGTTAAGCAGCAATAGATAATTAATATAGCCTCCTGAGTAGGCCCATGCCATAATAAGTTCATGTTCCTATTTTATATTTATTACTGTTTGATAAGGACTAATACTTAATCTTCACAAGCACCCTCTAAAGAAGAGATAAATGTTATCCTTATTTTACTGAGAAGGAAACCAAGGTGCAGAGAAGCAAATTAATTCATCCAAGGATGTGTAATCACTCTAACCCAGAAAATTTACTACTTGTAACTGGTTATAAGTACATTATACTATACTATATTATGCTATACTGCACCACACTGTACAAAGATAAGTATAAAAGTATTTCTACGAGGGTCCAGTTCACCCGTGCACAAGATTATTTCACACGAAACATGTCTAAGTAGTCTCTGTAATCAGAGGATGGTTGACACTTCTCTTGCCTCATTAGAGGTGCCTTCAAAAAAATAGATCCAACCAAAGCAGTGACTTCTGAGGCTCCCTACTGGGCCAGGTAAACTCAAGGGCTGGAGGTCACATCAGAAGATTTCAAAGACTGTTGCTGGTCTTTTTATTCCAAAGAAGTAGACGTGATAGAATTTATTACTTTCTGGAGAACACAAGACAATCATGAGAGCTTATTAGGAAGTAGTTTTAAGAAAATGTAAAGGTTGCATAGGTGCGAAGAAGGCCAGGGAAGTTGCACTGAGGAATTTTTTCCATCCAGAGAATGTTTCTACTCATTCTGTAAGGGTCGCAAGGACTGTCTAAGGACCATTTCCTTGGGAAACCTCACACCATCCAGCTTACAGCCATGATTGGGTTCTCTAGGCTTCTTTCTGTTCCCCACACTCAAAGGAATTTTGAGAGGAACATGATGCGAGTCCCTTGAGGATGCTGGAACTGCTGTACGATGTATGATGAATTGAAGAGTACAGGGTTCTTCGTGGAAGGATTCGATTTCTATAGAAACTCCAACTTCAGGAGTGTGTAGACCTAGGTGGAGGATATGTTGAGAAACAATTACACTTTAATATTTTTGTGTCATGAAAGTCTCTGACTTTGTAGCTATACCTTTTGACTTTTCCTTGTACCACGGTGGCACAATGGTCAAGCAATCAGCTGACAATAGAAAGGTCATTGGTTCAAACCCATCCACAGCTCTGCGGGAAGAAAGACCTGGTGCTCTTCTTCCATAGATATGATAGCCTGGGAAACTCTATGGGACAGTGGAACTCTGTCATGCAGGAATACCATGAGTTGGAATTAACTCAGTGGCACACACACAACGATATACACTACACTATGCTGTGCTGTTGAGTCCTGTTGACTGTTGTGTAACCACCGCACTAATAATTGCAAAGCTTGTAGTTCAAACTCACCAGCCACTGAGCAGGAGAAACATGAGACTGTCTGCTTCCATAAAGATTTTCAATGCCTTGGAAATCTTATACAGGTTCACTATGAGTCAAAGTCAACTTATTGATGGGTTTGCTTTTAAGTTTCATACTATACTAGTATGTATGTTTACAGATATTGTGATGTATTGTGTATTGTATGCACAGAAAAGGGATAGGAGATACATATCAAACTTACTCTTTTCTCTACTTCTGTGTTGTTTGGGGGAATTTTATAATAAATATGTCTTGATGTAAAATTAATAAACCATGGTGATAATGTAATATTATAAACCATAATAAACTATGGATCACCTTGAGAAGAATGGAATTCCAGAACACTTTCCTGTGATCACTAGGAACTTTTACATGGATCAAGAGGCATGGTGGGAACAAGACAAGGGACCACTGCATGGCTTAAAATCAGGAAAGGGTTGTGTATCTTCTCACCATATTTGTTTAATCTGTATGCTGAGCAAATCATCATAGAAGCTGGATTATATGAAGAAGAACGTGACATTGGATTGGAGGGAGGCTTATTAACAACCTGCAGTATGCAAAGGACACAACCTTGTTTGCTGAAAAAGTGAGAATTGAAGCATTTTCTAGTGAAGATCAATAATTATAGCCTTCAGAATGGATTACAACTCAATGTAAGGAAGACCAAATCCTCACAACTAGACCCATAAGTAACATGATATGTGAAGAAAAGGTTGAAGTTGTCAAGGATTTTGTCTTACTTGGATCCACAACCAATGCTCATGAAAGCAGCAGTCAAAAGATTCAAAAGTTGCATTTCATCAGGTACATCTGTTGCACAAAACCTCTTTGGAATAGTAAAGAGCAAGAATGTCACTAAGGTATACCTGGCCCAAGCCATGGGAGTCTCCATTACGTCATATGCATGTGAATGTTGGGCATTGAATAAGGAAGACTGGAGAAGAATTGCATTTGGAATGCGGCGCAGGAGAAGAATGATGAAAAGACCATGGGCTGCCGAAGGACAAACCGATACGTATTGGAAGAAGTAAGCCAGAGTGCTCCCTAGAGGCAAGGATGGCGAGACTGGGTCTTACCTACCTTGGACACATTGTCCCCAGTGGCTGGAGAAGGACTCTCATCAGACCCGTATTATCTCTTCTGCACGTCGCAGGTCATACTGTGCTGCCGTGCTAGAAACTACATACATGCCACGGTTTTCAAATACCATGCTTGGCAAAGTGGAAGGGCAGCCCCTCAATGAGATGAATTGACCATGGCCGCCTTGCTGGGCTCAGACATGGGAACGATTGGGGGGCTAGCACAGGACCGTGCAGTGTCCCATAGAGTCACTGTGGGCCGGAGCCGACTCCATGGCACCTGACAGCAGCAGCAATGTCACATTTCACAATGAACTTTTTATTTCAGTGGGCATGCTTTTGTATGCTACTGAAGAGATGAAGTGTTAGACTGAGAACGGGCCCATCTGACCAAATATAAGTCATTGGCTGGGCATCTGCGTAGAAGTGAATCTGCTTGATCGTTTCTGTGCATTGGTAGGGACAGAGAAGGCTCTCTCGGCTCAACTCCTCTAGCCCTTGAACTAGTTCCTGAGGCAGGCAGACAAGGCACTGCTCTGACCCAAGGAATTATCTCAAGATATGACCATGTGTCCTGCCACCTCCTCCACAGCTGCCCACATGCTGTCAGAGTGTGATACGTGGTGTCCGAGCCGGAGGCCACCAGCAGAACAGTTGGCCTGGAGACAGGCCATCTATTTTCAGTCGGCATGAGCCTGGTTCAGAAATAGATTCTTTATGCTGCGTGGTCGAGGGGCTCTCCCCTCATGACTAGGGCGAATCATGCGGCCACCGTGCTCCCTGGCACTGTCCCTGTCACACAGAGAAGAGAGATATATTTAGGACCTGGCTATGTGGCTGTCTCAGTAACTTAGGGCATTGACCAAACCAAATCCTGTCTATTTTTATAAGCTCAGTTAATGGGGTGGTGATAAGAATTATCTTTCTGATGCTAGACAAATCCGATGGGTCTGCCCCTGTAGCCTGCTGCAGTCTGCGCACAAGGTGACAGACGACCTTGAGCTTGGGATCTGTTAGAAATCACACTACCACCCACTCTTCTTATAGAAATGAGAAGTTCCAGGGTGGTGAGAGGCTCACCTCGCTTGAAAGAAAACGGCCATCAAATGTCAGTGCCAGATGCCTGGGAGGATGGGCCGTGGCACTTTTTCTTCCTGGCCCCCCAATCACCTTTGCTCAAGCAACCCCCACAGCAGGCCTCAGTCATCAGCCCCTGTGCTCTTTCCTAATGAGCTTTCTTAATGACCCGTGGGAGACCACTCCTGGAAGCCTGTTCCTACCAGTCAATACGAGTTGCTCACAGAAACAAAAGCTATGAGCCATCCTAGGTCTAAGGAAACTGGGAGCGTTTCTGGAGACTTGACTAGAAAAGATGGCGAAACCATGATGTGTTCTAAGCATGGCGGGAAGGGCAGAGAGCCTGAGTACATAACCATGGCGGCAAGGCCTCGCTGGGGAGCAAATGCTGCGAGGGGAACACTGGGATGGGAGAGACCACGGGTACAAGACTGAGAGAATACCTGGCTCGCTTTTCATGTGGTACTGAACAAATCCCTTTACTACTCTGGTCCTCACAGTTGTCGTTGTCGTCGTCGTCGTCGTTGTTGTTGTTAGAGGCTGTTGAGTTGGTTCTAACTCATAGCAACTTAAGTAATAACAGGACAAAATAGTACCTGGGCCTGGGCCATTCTGGAGACTGTTCCTATATTGGAGCCCTGGTGCTGGAACTGTGTCAATCCATCTGGTCCAGGGTCTTCCTCTTTCACTGCCCCTCCCTTTTACCATGCATCCTGTGTCCTCCAGGGACTCCTCTCCTGTCCAAGGTATGTGCGGCGAAGTCTCTCCATTCTGGCCTCTAAGGAACATTCTGGCTGTACTTCCTCCAAGATAAGTTTGATGGTCTTTTTGGCAGTCCAGGGTAGGTTCAATATTCTTCTAATGCTTCATTGGTCTGCCTTTTTCGATGTCCAACTTTCACAAGTCTACGAGGCAGTGGAAAATACCATGTCTTGGGTTAAGCACCCCTTAGTCCTCAAAGGAACACTTTAAAAAGGTCTTGTGCAGCAGATTTACCCAATGCAACACATCCTTTGATCTCTTCTCAGTAAGTGCTTCAAGTCCTCACAAGAATCAAGGTGGTGTCGTCTGCATATAACAGGCGGTTAATAAGCCTTCCTCCAATCCTGATGGTACATTCTTCTTCATATCAACCAGCTCCTCTGATTATTTGTTCAGCATGCAGACTGAATAAGTCTGGCAAAAGAACACAACCCCGACGTGCACATTTCCTGATTTTAAAACACAAAGTAATCTCTTGTTCTGTTCACATCACTGCCTCTTGATGCATCTACAGGCTCAATGTGAGCACAATGAAGTGTTCTGGATCCCATTTCTTCTCAAGGCTATCCATAGTTTGTTATGATCAGTCAGACGCCTTTGCGGAGTCAATGAAACATAAGTAAATGTCTTTCTGCTTCTCTACTTTCAGCCAAGATCCACCTGACCTCAGCAATGATATCCCTTGTTGCACACCCTCTTCTGACTCTGACCTGATCTGGGCTTCCTGTCAATGTACTGCTGCAAACATTGTTGCATGATCTGTCACAAAATTTTACTTGCATGTGATATTAATGATTGTTCTAACATTTGAGCATTTAGTGGGGCCACTTTTCTTCAGAATGGGTACAAGTATGTATCTCTTCTAGTCATTGGCTAAAGAGCTTTCTTCCATATTTCCTGGCACAGATGACCAAGTGCTCCCAGCTTCAACTTGGAAACACTGCAGTTGGTTTTGCATCAATTCCTGAAACCTTGTTTTTGGTTAATGCTTTCAGTGTAGCTTAGACTTCTTCCTTCAGTAATAATGGTTCTTGATCATATGCTACCTCATGAAATGATTGAATATTGACTACTTATTGTTGGTACAGTGACTCTGTGAATTATTTCCACCTTATTTTGATGCCTCCTACATCATTCAATTCTTGCCTATAGAATATTTCGATATTTCAACTTGAGCTTAAATTTTTCTCCAATTCTTTCAGTTTCAGATATGCTGAGCATGCTCTTCCTTTTTGGTTTTCTAACTCTAGGCCTTTGCACATTCATTATAAGATTTTACTTTGTCTTCTCGAGATTATGCCACATTGTACATATGTAAATATATTTTTATATGATGGAGAAATAGATCTATGTGCATATATTTATAGGTTTAGTATTAAGGCCGCAGATGGACATTGTGTCTCCACTCATGTACTTCCTCAGTGCAATAACACTTTGTTCTATTAAATTGGCATTCCATGACGCTCACCTTCCTGACACGATTGCTAAAGACAAAGCAGATGCATAAGCAAATGTGAAGAGAGTGGATGGTGTCCAGCTATCAAAAGACATAGCATCTGGGGTCTTAAAGGCTTGAAAGTAAACAAGCAGCCATGTAGCTCAGAAGCAACAAAGCCCACATGGAAGAAGCACATCACCCTGTGTGATCACAAGGTGTCAAAGGGATCAGGTATCAGGCATCAAAGAATAAAAAAATCACATCATTGTAAATGAGGGGGAGTGTGGAGTGGGGAACCAAAGCCCATCTGTAGGCAACTGGACATCCCATTACAGAAGGGTCTCAGGGAGAAGACGAGCCAGTTAGGGGGTAGTGTAGCAATGATGAAACATCCAACTTTCCTCTAATTCTTTAATGCTTCCTCCCCACCACTATCATGATCCCAATTCTACCTTACAAATCTGGCTAGATCAGAGGATGTACAGTGGTGTGGATAGGAACTGGAAACACAGGGAATCCAGGACAGATGATCCCTTCAGGACCAGTGGTGAGAGTGGCGATACCGGGAAGGTGGGCTAGAAAGGGGGAACTGATTATAAGGATCTACATATAACCTCCTCCCTGGGGGATGGACAACAGGGAAGTAGGTAAAGGGAGACATCGGACAGTGTAAGATATGACAAAATAATAATTTATAAATTATCAAGGGTTCATGACAGAGGGAGGAGCAAGGAAGGAGTGGGGAAATGAGGAGCTGCTACCAAGGGCCTAAGTAGAAAGCAAATGTTTTGAAAATGATGAGGGGAGAAAATGTACGAATGTGCTTGACACACAATGGATGTATGTATGGATTGTGATAAGAGATGTATGAGCCCCCAATAAAATGATTTTTTTAAAAAAAGATTAGGCCAGAAACAAGGAGCCCAGATGGTGCAATGATTAAGTGCCCAGCTGATGACCAGAAAGTTGGCAGTTCAAATTCACCAGCCAATCCACAAGAAAAAAAGACAAAGCAATCCATTCATTTTAAGTATTTACAGCCGACAGAAACTTATGGGGCAATTCTACTCTGTCACATAGGAATCAACTTGAAGGTACACACTAATCCAACAGCCTTACGGACTCTTTTAGCTCTGACACCCTGTAGTCCATGTTACTTACCCTAGCATGGAATTCAGTGACTGCTCACTATAGATCGTCTCATGTTCTCTTCGGGGACTTGTGGGAGAGGAAGCTAGACTTCCCAATGTTCTTTCCATGTCTTTATCAGCATAAGAGAATTCCAGTTGTTAGCTGAGCAATTGCCACTCAGCTAAAAGACTGCATTTCTCAGACTCACAGGCAACATAACTACATAATAATCAATGAGATGTAAGTGCAGTGCCAATGTGGATCTTTGGGACACGTTAACCTAGAAGGGCCCGGTGTAATGACTGATTTCTGTCTTAGAGTCTAGTTTGAGAGAAAGAAATAAAAAATGGTGTGACAGCTAAGGCAGAGCATGGACGTAGGTGCCGCCTTCTCTCATCAGTTGCTCTAGATGTTTCCTTGCAGTTTCTGGGAGAAAGAAAACAATTTAAAATATTTTAATTTAGTCATTCAACAGACATCAAGTACCTGCTGAGTCAGATCAAAATCATGGCCTCAAGGTGCTTCCAATCCAACAAATCACAGAGTTGGCCTAGTATTCAATTAAAAATCCTTTCTCACAGAAGGTACCGATTTTCCACTTCTATTGAGCTGTGGAAAAGGCCCTGGTGGCAGAATGGCTAAGCACTTGCCTGCTAACCGGAAGGTCAACAGTTCAAACCTACAAACCACTCTGTGGGAGAAACGTTTGTATCCATTCTGCAAAGATTTACAGCCTTGGAAGCCCTATGGAAAGCTCTATTCTGCATTGTCACTATGAGGTTGAATCTACTCAGTGGCAAAGAGTTGGGGTTGGGGTACCTCTTTCAAGGAGGTTGTATTCTCCAGTTGGTGAGACTTGCCGCCACATCTCGCTTTTCCTGCACCAAACTACTTTAACCCTCACATTAAGCTACTACTCAGTCCATCAGTTCCTGCTTAACCCTGTAAAGCCATGAGAGGTTTAGCTCCTGCAATAAAAGCTGGAATACCCACCCCCAAAGTCATACATTTACATCATTCTTAGAAACAACTATTTAGTGAATGTATAAATGTAGCTCAAGCCCCCAAGTTGGTCACTGGGGAAGAAAGAGGAAAAAAGAGGGGAGAAGAGATGAGGAGGAAAGGGTCAAACAAAAATAAGTCCTATTTCAACTTATAAAAATACCCGGGGGGAAAACGAGGAGTTCAAGTAGAAAGAAAGTGTTTTGAAGGGGATGATGGCAGCATATGTACAAATGTGCTTGATACAATGGATGTATGGATTGTTATAAGAGCTGTATGAGCCCCCAGCAAAATGATTTTTTTAAATACCCATTTTCCCTCTTTGTCTATTTGACTTTCTAAGGTATATCTATGAATATGACATGATTTGGAAATGGTATCTTTGCAGATGTAGTTAGTTCATATGTGATCACATTAAGATAGGGTGACTCCTAATCCCAAAATACTGGTGTCCTTGTAACAGGAGAGAAGAGACACAGAGAGAGTAAGGCGCAGGGAAGATGGCCCCAGGAAGCAAGGGCAGAGATTATAGTCAGACTGCCACAAGTCAAATCGCACCACAAGCTAGGAGAGCTAGCGAAGGAGCTGTCTCTAGAAACTTGGAAGAATGTATGGGCCTGTCAACAACCTGAATTTGGACTTGCAGCCTCCAAAAATGGGAGACAATAAATTCCTTTTACTTTAAAATCACCTAAATTGAGGTATTTAAGACCAAAAAAATAATAGCTGCATTTGAATCAAGGTGTTGGAAAAGAATATTGAAAGTACTGTGGACTGCCAGAGGAATAAACAAATCTGTCTTGGGGAAAGTGCAACCAGAACGTTCTTTATTTTTTATTTTTTTAATCATTTTATTAGGGGCTCATACAACTCTTATCACAATCCATACATACATCAATTGTGTAAAGCACATCTGTAAATTCATTGCCCTCATCATTCTCAAAACATTTGCTCTCCACTTAAGCCCTTGGCATCAGGTTCTCATTTTTCCCCCTCCCTCCCCGCTCCCTCATGAGCCCTTGATAATTTATATATTATTATTTGTCATATCTTTCCCTGTCTGACGTCTCCCTTCACCCACTTTTCTGTTGTCCATCCCCCAGGGAGGAGAGCACATGAGGACCCTGGTAATCGGTTCCCTCTTTCCAACCCACTCACCCTCTACCCTACCAGTATCGCCACTCACCACCCTGGATTCCCTGTGTTTCCAGTTCCTATCTGTACCAGTGTACATCCTCTGGTCTATCCAGACTTGCAAGGTAGGATTCAGATTATGATAGGTAGGGGGGAGGAGGAAGCATTTAGGAACCAAAGGAAAGTTGTATTTTTCATCGGTCCTACATCACACCTTGACTGGCTCGTCATCCCCTAGGCCCCTCTGCAAGGGGATCTCCAGTGGCCGACAAATGGGCTTTGGGTGTACACTCTGCACTCTCCCCTTCATTCACTATGGTAAGATTTTTTTGTTCTGATGATGCCTTATATCTGATCCCTTCGGCACCTCGTGATCGCACAGGCTGGTGTGCTTCTTCCATGTGGCCTTAGTTGCTTCTGAGCTAGATGGCTGCTTGTTCACCTTCAACCCTTTAAGACCCCAGACACCATATCTTTTGATAGCCGGGCACAATCAGCTTTCTTCACCACATTTGCTTATGTACCCATTTGTCCTCAGCGATCGTATCATGGAGGTGTGCACCCAATGATATGCTTTTTGTTCTTTGATGCCTGATAACTATCCCTTTGGCACCTCATAATCAGACAGGCTGGTGTGTTTTTCCATGGGGGTTTTGTTGCTTCTCAGCTAGATGGCCGCTTTTTTATCTTCAAGCCTGTAAGACCCCAGATGCTATATCTTTTGATAGCCAGGCACCATCAGTTTTCTTCACCACATTTGCTTATTCACCCGCTTTGTCTTCAGTGGTTGTGTCGGGAGGGTGAGCATTATAGAATGCCAATTTAATAGAAGAAAGTATTCTTGCATTGAGGGAGTACTTGAGTGGAGGCCCAACGTCCTTCTGATACCTTAATATTAAACCTATAATTATAGGCACATAGATCTATTTCCCCATCCTCATATATAAATATATTTGCATATGTATATGTCCTTATCTAGACCTCTATAGAATGTTCTTTAGATGCAAGGATAGTGAGACTTTGTCTCGTGTACTTTGGACATTCTATAGACTATTCCCTGGAACAAGGCATTCTGCTTGAGAAAGTAGAAGATCAGCAAAAAGAAATGAAGACCCTCAACTAGATGGACTTTCACAGTGATTGCAACAATGGGCTCAAACAGAACAGTTGTGAGGGTCAAAAAGGACCAGGCAATGATTTGTTCTGTTACATAATAAGGTTGCTATGTAGAACCAACTTGATGACCAGCACACACGAATAATAAAACAACAGTTGTGGTTCCTTGGAAAGCTCAGAGAAACTGGTATCGTCACAGAGAGTAACCCTTACTATTATTGCTCATTAAGATGGAGGACAACTTTTCCCAGATCCCCATCAACCTCCCTTCATGTTTCCTTGGTTAGCAGTATGTCACATGCTCCTACCCCAAATAAGTAGCTGACAGTGGGGAAGGGATTATTATGGTTGGTTCAGACCAATCAGGATTTATTCTCTGGAATCAAGGAGAACGTCTTCCTTAACCCCTAGCTTCTCAAAGTTAAACTCAATGAAGGTGCTTCCAGAAAAGAAATGGCCATTGGGTAGGCAGGGAACAATTCCACCAAATCATGTGGTTGGAGGGTGGGGTGTCATTCACTTTTGATCTCTGTGCTTCAATTTCCTCACCTATAAAACAAGAAGAACCAAATGGATCTCTAAGTTACTACTCTTATATCAAGATTCAGTATCCACCTTCACAATTGATTCTGTGTTCAGCTGACCTTGAGGGGCCAAGCCAAGGACCACGGACACAGCAGTTATAGACAGAGAAGGTCCATGAAGGATCACCAAGATAGATGGTCAGACGGTCAGATTCTTAATGGGTGCACCCTTTCCTGCCAGGAGGCCCATTGGCCTTTCCAAGGAAATGCTGATGCTCGGCACTGACTAGACCTTATCCGCCCATCAACCTACCCATTCATTTATTTATTTGATACTGGAGACCTGATTTGTGCTGGACCTCCACTTGGCTCTATATTGATGTTATTTGGTGATATCAAGTCAGTTTCAACGTATTGCTGTACAACTTATTGTATAGCAATCCCATGTACCAGAACACAACTGCCCCGTTGGTTTTCTTGGCTATAATATTTATGGAAGCAAATTGCCAAGTCTTTCTCCATCAAATCCTCTGGTAGGTTCAAACCACCAGCCTCTTGTGTAGGAGCTGAATGTCCAACCATTGTAACACCAGGGCTCTTTGGAAGGGTTGCGTTGTTGCTTTCATACTGTTAGATGCTTCTAGTCAATTCTGACTTTTAGCATCTCTATAAACAGAACGAAGCACTTGCAATCCTCTACTATCCTCACAATGGTTGCTACAAATGGGCCCATTATTACAGCCACTGGGTCAATCAATCTCATTAAAGATCTTCCTTTTTTTTCCTCTCTGACACTCTGCTTTACCAAGCATGATAACCTTCTCCAGGGATAGGTCCTCCTGATAACATGTCCATAACACATAAGGTGAAATCACACTATCCTCGCTCCAAGGAACATTCTGGCTGTATTTCTCCTCCCCCCCAAAATTTGCATATTCTTCTGGCAGTCCATTGTATATTTAATAGTCTGTGCCAAACACCATAATTCAAGTCTTCCTTATTCGTTTTCCAGCTTCTTTTTCATTGTCTAGCTTTCACATGTACATGTGGTCACTGAAAACACCAGTCAGGTGCCCCTTAGTTATCAAAGTGACATCTTTACTTTTTAACACTGTAAAGAGGTCTTTTGCAGCAAATTTGCCCAACACACTGTTTTATTTCTTGACTGTTACTTCCAGGGACAGTGCTACACGAATGGAAGAATTAGAAGATAGCGATAAATGGAGCAAGAGAAAATAAAAGCCAGGTTGTGTTTGCCCTATGCCAGCCAAATAAAGTCTAATCTGAGCTCATCTCCCTCAAGCCACTTCCCCGGCTCAACCTGAAGCATGCACACCCCCGAGAGCATGGGGTGCTGTGCCAGGAGACTGTGGAGTCACCAAAGAAACAAAGTGTATTTTTCTGAAACATCAAGATGATGTGAAGTGGGTGATGGGGGTTGGTGGAATAAGTAATGGCATTGATCAATAGTTAAAACATTCATTTAGATCAAAACCATCATAGGTTATATCATAAAGCAAAGATAGTATACATTTAAAACATACATATCTCTAAGAAAGGCTACACTTCAAAGTACGACCCACAGGTCCCTTGAAGAGAAACAGGCATTCGTCCTCTTTGGTCACTATGGCAACCATGAGACGAGTTCCCAACAACACATTCACTTAAACTCCTGGCACTGCCTCTGACCAAATTGACAGCTCACAGTCTTTAAGCAAAACCTTTACTTTCCAGTTTTATCTTCTTTTAAAGGAAACTTCATTGTTAGATGGGGATTTTAACCACACTTACTTGATTGACTGTGAAGGGTAGAAGAAATAGCATGGGAGACTCAATGAAGATTAATTTTATTAAGTAATAACTGCTTGTTGTGTGGGGCTGAGTCAATTCTGACTCATAGCAACCGTAAATGAGAGAGTAGATCTGCCTCATAGAGTTTCCTGGGATATAATCTTTATAGGCGCAGGTGGCCATGTCTTGTCTCCTGGGGAGCCCCAGCGTGGGTCTAAACCCATTTACCTATCAGTTAACAGCCAACTCTTCACAGTAAACCTCACTGTCACTCCGTGATAAAGGTATCAACCCACCTCCCCACGTTAACTCCTTACGAGCCCCTTGTTTTTCCTCTGGAATCTAGAGGGGGAAATGGCTATGGCAATGGCTTGGTTATTGTGGTTTGTGAGCTAGTTGAAACACAACAAGATTTAGCCATTTCAGATAACAACTCCTTGTCCAAGTGACTGTCCGTTTTAATTTCTTAGTGGGGTATTTGTCTAGGCATCTCTGTGTTTTCCGTTGTCATCCCGAGCAAGCAAACCATTCTGTCTTAGCGTGCAGCTCAGAGGGAGATTTCTAGTGCTATCGTCTGAAGCTGAAGGCGAAGTATCACCCTTGGTTGGCTCCAAGAACCACTTGACACTGAGTAGGAAACTTCTTTAGAAAGAGCTCCAGAGAATGGCCTTTGGGCCGAACTGAATAATGTGGAGCCTTCCCACCTTTCAGGGCCTCTGGGCCCTTTTCTGCCAAAGGAAAGCATCAGGCCCCATGCTCTTCAAAGTCGCTTCATTTTCCATCAGAAAGATCGCTCTTCAGCTCGTACAGACGACAGGCCTGGGGATTCCTCGGGGAGCAAGACAGGAAGGTCCTGCTCTCACGGAGGCTACATTCTGGCAGTGAAGGCAGCAGGGAGGTAAACAACCTCAGACAGGGGACCATCATGAGAAAAGGCTAACAAGGATGATGGGCTAGAGAGGGCCTTGGGTAGAAAAGACAGTGACAATTGCCTGAGAAGGGCGTGAGGGTTAGACCCGGGAGTTCTGAAGGAAGCCGTTCTCAAGCAGAGGACAAGCTTGGGGGCTGTACACCAGAAAACACTGAGCTGGCGCAGCCCAAGAAACACTATCTTTATGTGCCCTGTGATGATGTCAGGCTTCCAGATCCGGGGAGGAAGCACAACCCTGACTCCTCCTTGGCAAATATTTGTGAGCCCCAGGCTCCGCGCCTCAAAGTCTGAAACACTACTTGGAGCAAAGCAGCCGCAGCCAGCCAAGAGGAATGCACGCTGACCTTTCTGAGCTGCAGTGACCACGATAAACGAGGGGGATTTGGATGCTTGCCCTTGCCTATAAGAGGAAGCACTTGGAAAGTGGACTGGGGCTCATGTTCAGCTGCTTATGTTTCACCAGCAACACAGTTTGGAGAAATGGCCACTCCCATAGATTAGGGAGGGATTTGAGCCTCAGGACTGTCCTGCTGGATTCAGGGACAACTCAGCTATCTGCCCAGATCTCTGAGCCTGGAACACATCACCCATTTTAGGGATAGGCTGAGGCAGCACAGGGGTGCTGAGTGAACCCGGGGGGACCTGAGGCAGCACAGTGGAATGCTGGGGTCAAAACACCTGAAGCCCACCTCCCAGGATTGCCCAGGGGTCAGGGCATCTCTCCGCTAGGGGTCAAGGATAGTGTGGGCTTCTTCACCCGCAATCTCAACGAATCTACAACATAAGCACTTGGGAAAAGGACTACCTTTTCCCCCCGATGCAGAGATGAGGACCCAAGAAGTGTTACAGCTTTGCCCGTGGCTAGTCAGTAGGAGGTGAGATTCTAGCTTGGGTCTGGCTCTGTTTCTTCCTTGGTTGGATGGTAACCGTCATCCTATTTGCTTTATCCACCTTGTACAGTTTTCAATCACGGCAGCGGTTGAGTCTGTTTTGACCCCCTACAGAGCAGACTAGAACTGCCTCCGTGTGGGTTTCCGAGACAGTAACTCTTTCCAGGAGTAGAAAGCCTTGTCTTTGTCCCACAGAAGACCGTGAGAATAGGAGATGGGAGACCCGAGCTGAATTCCCAGCCATAGCGCTCATGGGCAGCCACCACCCATCTGTCAATGGGGATGTGCATGTTGCTATGGTACTGAACGGGTTTCTGCAGGGTTTTCAGAGCAAGATGGACTAGGAAGAAAGACCTGGCGATCCACTTCTGAAAACGCTGTGGACCCCAAAGGCCAGCTTCCCGTTGATCCTGGGGAAGGTGCAGAGCCAGAGGTTGGAGGCAGCTCTATGACAGCTAGCAAGAACGCCCCCCTTTTCTGGGGTCTGCTGATCTCAGCATGGTTCCTGGAAGCTTTGTGGGTGCATTTTCTGGATCACCCCATACACACCAGCCTCCTGCTCCTGTACAGAAAGGACACTCGTCTGTACCAGCGCAGCTGCCCCTGAAATTCCTGCCCACACTTCCCCCTGGGGGTGATGCTCCCATGGCACCCTTCTCCAGAGCAGTCTTCTATCCCAGCCTTACTGGGAAATCTTGGCTTGAGACCAGCAGGATGGGGCGGGTGTGTGGAAAATCTGAGGAGATGTTTGTGCTTTCTTGGGAAGAAATCCAAACTGCGATTTGCTGGAGTTATAAATTATGTGCCCAGAGAAGGCTCAGTTTAGAAAGAAAAAGGGGGGGGAATCCCTTACTATTTTCCCAGTGAGCTGATTCGGCCGAGCTGGGGCGAAATCCCACATATTTGGCCTAATTTTCTAGGCTTGCAAAATAGGCCCATGCTCCAGAAGACAGCAAGGAAGGCGGCAAAGCAGCCGGTATCTCTCTATAGGTCCTTCTTTCCTGTCCCCTTGCCCCACTTTCCTGTCCCTTATGCTCCAGCCCGGGTCCATGACTTGGCTTCTTGGGCCTGGGAAGCTGGGAGTCAGAGGAAGTTGGGAAACATGAGCTTTCTGCACAGTGGATTTCCTACTCCCTACCCTTTCAGTCCCATGAAGCCCAATTGTTAGAAGGGCTGACCAGATGACACTGACTCCAGGAAGCCTTCCTTACCTCACCTCCGAATGTATCAGCGCTCTTTCTCAGGGCCTTCCACAGCACCCCGTACTTGCCTCTCTGTATAACTGACCTGAGCACTAGCACATCCCACAAGCTCCTTGAGGCCAGGAACAATATGGGATTGGGTCACTGGGCACAACTATTGGTCGCTCCCCATCTATAGGAAAGAAGAGTGGTAAAAATTGAAGGACAAATGGAAGCAATTAGTTCAATAGATTAATGGACCGTGTGAACATCAATCTTAACAACCCCTAGATCAGAAGAACTAGGTGGTACCCAGCTCTCCATGTCAAGGACTCTGAAAAGGATCATATTAGAAGGTCCAGAATAGAGTGAGGGAAAATGTGGTATAAAACTAAAAAATGTTTTTAAAAAACACAAAAACATACTAGGCTACTGATTATATAGAGACTGGTAGAAACCCCAATACTGTGACTCTTAGACACCCTTCAAATCTGCACCTGGACTCACCTGCATGGCTTAATTTTCAGCCAGACGAGAGATATGCCTATCAGCGGAACAATAATGCACATAGAATAATTAACCGTGTAAAACCAAAAGAGCAACAATGAACAATGACCAACAGATAAAGTTCACAAGGTTTAGGAAATAAGCAGGAACAGACACAGAAAACATAATGTCTTAGGTCTGGTTCTCCAGAGATGTAAAATCAATGGCCTTTATAAATGTACATATAAAAATCAATTTATATCAAGAAAATGGCTCATATGGTTGTAGAAGCAGGCAAGTCCAAGTCCATAGGTCAGATGTGGGGCTGGAAGCTTTTCCTGACTGGAGTAGCTGTCAGGCTTATGATCAGCAAGACCACAGGCTGGTGGTTGCAAAAGTGAATGAATCCAAGCAACAGGGCAGATGTGTGGCTTCAGAGAGATGAATCCTAGATCAGCAGGTCAGGTGACAGGTCACTGATAACACCCATGATCAGCAGGCAGTTGACTCATGACCAAAAAAATGGAGGTTAATTACCCAGATGCAGGATCCAGATCCAATAAAAAGTTTTTCCACAGCATCCCTTTTTTAAAAAATCATTTTATTGGGGGCTCGTACAACTTTTATCACAATACATACATCTGTTGTGTCAAGCACTTTTGTATATTTGTTTCCCTCATCATTCCCAAAGCATTTGCTTTCTACTTAGGCCCTTGATATCAGCTCCTCATTTTCCCCTCTCTCCCTGCTACCCCCTCCCTCATGAACCTTGATAATTTATAAATTATTATTTTGTCGTGTCTTACACCATCCGACGTCACCCTTCATCCACTTCTCTGCTGTCTGTCCCCCAGGAGGGGGTTATATGTAGATCCTTGTCATTGGTTCCCTCTTTCTCCCTCACCTTCCCTCCACCCTCCTGATAGCACCACCCTTACCACTGGTCCTGAGGGGTTCATCTGTCCTGGATTCCCTGTGCTTCCAGTTCCTATATGTACCAGTGTACATCCTACTGGATTTGTAATGTAGAATTGGGATCACGATAGTGGTGGGGAGGAAGCATTGAAGAACCAGAGGAAAATTATATGTTTCATCCTTGCTACACTGCACCCCGACTGGCTCATCTCCTCCCTGAGACCCTTCTGCAAGGGGATGTCCAATTGCTCACAGATGGGCACTGGGTCCCCACTCGGCACTCCCCCTCATTCACAATGCTGTGGGGTTTTTGTTTTGGTCCTCGATGCATGATACTTGATCCCTTCAATGCCTCGTGATCTCACAGGTTGGTGTGCTTCTTCCATGTGGGCTTTGTTGTTTCTCAGTTAGATGGCCACTCGTTTATCTTCAAGCCTATAGGACCCCAGATAGAAAGCAGGTTACATACCTGAGGAAACTTCCCCTCAATTAATTGTATCAGGGCTGTGACCAAAGTGAGGACTTTGAATCTCACCCTAATCATCTTACAACTGATTGCCTGTGACTTCACTGTGTCAGATCAGGGATTTCTAGATGTTAACTCAAACCACTGAAAATCCTAGACCAGCCAAGTTGTCACAAAACCTCACACACAGAGAGAAGACATGAGATAAATGATGTTTCATTGTGAGGGTTACATTGATGAGGTGAAACAAACCATGTTGAATTATTGAATGGTAAATTGAACTGCTCTGTAAACCTTCACCCAATTCACATTGAAAAGTTGTTGTTGGTTTTTTAAGGTGTAAACTATAATTTCTCACAATTCAGTTTCTACCTTCCATGCCTTTGCTCACTCAACACCCCTCTTTCCACCCCGACCCTTGGTCAGCCTTGGCGAATGCAACCTCTTTTCTCCCAGGAAGTCTCCTCTAATCCCACTAAGATCACCTACCTCCCCCACTCTTCCCCATTTGGTGGGGGGTGTGGGGGTAGTTGCTATTAGTTGCCAAGAAATTGGTTCCAACTCCTGGTAGCCTTAATTGTAACAGTTTAAGAGAGTGAAACTCTGCTAGTTCCTTAGGCCATCATCACGTCCATTGGTACGTTTAAGTCCGCTACTGCACTTGTGTCCATCCATCTTATTGTGACTGTTTCCCTTGTTTTCACTGAGCCTCTTCTTTACGAAAACATGGTGTCCTTTTTCTAGAGAATGGTCTTTCCTAATGAGACACCCAAAGCAACTGAGATAAAATTTTGTCATCCTCATTTCTAAGGAGCATTCTGGTTGTGTTTCTTCAAAGACTGACATGTTGTCTCTTGGTTCCAGAACCAAAAACAGCTAAACAGAACCCACTGCAGTCAATTCTATTCCCATGGGCTGCAGACAGGGCTTCAGGTGCTGCACATCTTTACAGGGGCAGACAGCATCATCTTTCTCCCAGGGAGCGGCTGTGATTCCACAACGCTAACACTGGCCTTGCAGTTAGCAGCCCAATGCCTGTCTCCCAGAGTTACCAGAACTAGGGACCCTTTATCTCCAGTACCCTGATACCCTGCCATGCTAATCGCTGTCTTACCACACAGTCTCTAGGAACTGTTTGTATAGCTGTTCCCAGCTCTCCAGACTCCAGGCCACTTGGGAGCAGGAACTTGTCTTAGTCAACCCTGTATCCCCAGCACTTAGCATGCATGGTGCCTGACACGCAGCAGCTGTTCAATACATGCTTGTTGAATTAATTCACTAACTAACATATGTGGAAGATAAGAATAGCAAACGATGTCATGGGGCAGAGTGATTAAAATCCCAGAAAATGTCATGAGCTCAGAGGAAGGAGCAATGGCTATGGTATGGAGTGACACAAATTGAAGAGGGGACATTGTGACAAGAGAAAATGACACGAGGCACACACAGCACAAAAGGTCAGATGTCAAATGACACACACAGTGGTAGGGGAAGCATCTGGGCATAGACACCACAAACCAGATCACGATATGCTTCTCTCTAGTTTTAGAAGAAAAAAAATCCAGACATTTTACCAAGGCTTGCAGAGCAACAATTGAGCACTTGCCTCTTCACCAAAAGGTTGGAAGGTCCACCCCACCAAACTGACCCTGGAAAGAAAAACCTAGCCATCTACTGACCTGCGGACTGCAGTCTGGACATGTTCTTTGGGACGGCTCTGCTGTCATGTGGGTCTCTGGAAGTTGGAACGGACTAAACGGCCACCAGCAGAGCAAGTCCTTGCGGAGCTCGCCTAGCCTTCAACGCTGCAAGAAGGGAGCTGACCCCTACAGTGACCTTTACAGGCTGCTGTGATCTCTGGGTTTTTTTAAACTACATCCTCTAACAAATCTTATGTCACATTTTTACTCTAAATGGATTTGCCTTCAGTTTTAAGTCACTAGTATGTTTCCATGGGGGTTGGGGTTTTGTTTATGTGAACTGATTCCTATGAAACTTCCATTATATAACACAGTGGGATGTTTGTTTGTTTTTTTCATCATGATCCAAGTAAAAGTTGCCCTTTTTCGTGTTGAAAGGGCCTATTTCGAGGTTGTTTGTCTTTTAAGTGGCTCTGGAACCTTAATACGACAGCCTCCAAACCCAGTCTCCTGAGAATCAGGGACAGAGAGTGGTTTGTAATTTCCATCAGAGACAGCTCTCTTCCTGTCAGTGGGCCAGCGATAATTCAATGTGGCGCTTGACCAGAAATTATGGTCTGAAAGGAAAGATGTGTGCACCCAGCATCGTTGTTACTGGTTTGGGCGTTAGGTGCCATCGAATCGGTTCCGACTCATAGCGACCCTATGGGCAACAGAGCAAAACCAGAACTGCAACCTCCTCACAATTATTTTTCTGTCTGCGCCATATGTCAGTCCATTGAGGGCCTTCCTCTTTGTCACTGCCCAGACTACTTTACCAAGCATGAAATGTCTTCTCCGGAGACTGGTCTCTCCTAACAACATGTTCAAAGCATGTGAGACAAAGTCTGGCCATCCTGGCCTCTAAGGAGTATTCTGGTTGTACTTCTTCCAAGACAGATTTGCTTGTTCTTTTGGGTGGAAAGTCTTGTGGATCCAATGTCAGTGGAAGCACCTCAGCGCCCGCTCCTCCAGCTCTCTCTGTGTGGGTCTTCAAAAGGAAAGTGAAACAGACAGAGAGTTGCCCGCCTCCAGGTCGAAAGAGAGGAAGTTCCCAGAATCCCCATAAGAAGGCCACACCCACAAGAAGGCATCATCAGGCTGACACCTGATTAACAAGCTAGACTCCACCCCTTCACTCTTAATATCCTCAAGTTAACACAAGATTATGTAACTACCACACCATCCACACAATTGTTCTTATGCTTCAAGCCCGTTGTTGCAGCCACTGTGCCCATGCTTTCAGGGCATGTGCTACGGACTAGGCACTGTGTTAGCCACTTGACATCCTTTTCTTCTTATTCTCTCAAGAGTCATATGGAGTAGATGGTATTTCCCCATTTTATTAATGAGAAAACTACAGTTGAAAGAGACCAACGACTTGACGGACATTGGACCTCTACTCAAGTACTCCCTCAAGATCACTTTGTTCTAATAACCTGTCATTACATGATGTTCAGCTTCCTGGCATGATCACTGAAGACAAGATGGGTGGATAAGCAAATGTGGTGAAGAAAGCTGATGGTGCCTGGCTATCAAAAAATACAGCGTCTGGGGTCTTAAAGGCTTAAAGATAAACAAGCAGCTATCTAGCTGGGAAGCAGCAAATCCACATGGAAGAAGCACACCATCTTGTGTGATCATGAGGTGTCAATGGTATCAGGTGTCAGGCATCAGGTGTCAGGCATCAAAGACCCAGAACAAATAATATCATTGTGAATGAGGGGGAGTGCAGAGTGGAGACCCAAAGCCCATCTGTAGACAATTGGACATCCCCTTACAGAAGGGTCACAGGGAAGAGATGAGCCAGTCAGGGTGTAGTATAGCAATGATGAAACATACAGCTTTTCCCTAGTTCGTCTTCCCTTCCACTATCATGACCCTAATTCTACCTTACTAATCTGGCTAGCCAAGAACATGTACACAGGTATAGATAAGAGCTGGAAACACAGGTAAACCCCTCAGGATCAATAATAAGAGTAGTGATAACAGGAGGGGAAGGGGAAGGTGGGAAGAGAGAGGGAGAACAGATCACAATGAGCTACATAGAACTGCCTCCCAGAGGGACAGGCAACAGAAAAGTGGGTGAAGGGAGACATCAGTCAGTGTTAGGCATGGAATAATAATTTATAAATTATTAAGGGTTCAGGAGGGAGGGAGAGTGGGAATGGAGGGGGGGGAATGAGGAGCTGATACCAAGGGCTCAAGTAGAAAGGAAATATTTGAAAATGATGATGGCAACAAATGTACAAATGTGCTTGACACAATGGATGGATGTATGAATTGTGATAAGAGCTGTATAAACCCCCAATAAAATGATTTTTTAAAAAGAAAGAGACCCATGACTCACCCAAGTCTCACATCAAGTGAGGAGCAGACCTCTGTGTTACATCTCAGTCTAAGGCAAAAGAATCAACCATACCAAGTAAGAAAAGCAATTGCTTTATAAATTCTGAAGAGGACAATTCATTTTGTCCATGCCTAACCCATTAAATGAGAGAAAGCAAGAACTAAGATTTGTTGATCATCTGTGCTGGCCACTTTCCTTCAACTCAGCTTCTCATGACAACCTGTGAAGGAAAGAATGCAATGACATACCCGCAAGGCAGGCAATCCACCTCCACATTTCAGTGATGCTCAGAGATACCAGGGAAGGTGTGCTGTGCCACAGGTGCTTAGAGTAAGAGCCAACATTCTAACTCTACCATGTTGCAAAGCTTTTACCCCACTAGAAACCATGAGTGTCATGATCCAGTTCACTGCTTATGACTATAAGATTACTTAGAAAGAACTTCAGAAGTTCCGTGCAGTAGAGAAGGGCTTGTCCCGAGGCAAGAGCTCATAGGAAATCTATGAAGGGTCTCTAAAAAGGTTGGTGAGAATGGAGCCAGGTTACTGGAACCAACAGCCAGCCAGGTGCATGACGGCAGAACAGGTCTGCACAAAATACATCAGATAGCACCAGATGTCACAGCCCACACAAAAATGAGGCATGAGTCAAAGTCGGATTCCCAAAAGGCCTAACTAAACCCACTTTACATAAAGTGAAAAGTGCATAGCCAAAATCAAAAATAAAGGAACTAGCAAGAGCCATTAATTATGGATCCAAATCGGGAGCCGCACAGTGCCAACAGGAAGGTCAGAGGAAGCCAACTGACAGAGCTGCCTTGACACAGAGCAGGCAGGTAGGTACAGCACAGAGCATCCCTTTCACTTTTATATGTAAAACATTCCGAGCCAACAACATGCATCTGGAAGGGTGGAGGAAGGAAACGAAGAAGGAAAGAGCAGTGGGGACAATTACAATGGTCCCTTTGACTCCACTCGCATCGCAGTCGATCCATTAGCACATGCTCCTGAGTGAACGTGAGCTGGGAGATATGCTGGTGCCTCACTCAGCTCCCTCTGACTCCTCCTACTGAAACAATCTCATCGCATGACATCAGAAGTGCTTCTATTGTATGTATGTATCACTTTTGGACTGTTGCGCCTAGTGCTACCATGACTATTGGCGAACAAATATCTGATTGTGTTGCTGCTCTCAAGTCTTTGAGCCTGAGTAGAACTGCTGGATCGTATGGTAACTCTATGATGAACTTTTTAGTGATTGCCCCATTAACCATCCCACCAGCAATAAATAAGGGTTCTAATTTCTCCACTTCCTCACCAGCACTTGTTGTAATCTCCTTTTTTAATTACAGCGGCTATAAAATGATACATCACCTTGTGACTTTAATTTGCATCTCCCAGGAACCCTGGTGGTAAAACAGTTAAGCTCTCGGCTGCTAACAAATGTTTACAGTTCAAACCCATCCAGCTTCTTTATGACCTAAAGCTCCCCTACTGTAAAAATTACCTCCTAGAAAACCCTGTCGGGCCATTATGACTTGAAAATCTACTCACAGCACGTAACAACAACAACAACAACGGCTAAGGAGATACTGGTCAGCTCTAAAGAGATAAGAAGTTACGACACATGACACATCACAAATAAATCTTGAAAGCAAATATTACATCAATCAACTTGCATGAAATATCTAGGATCGATAAGTGTACAGAGACCAAAGTGTATGCATGGTGCCTAAGGGCAAAACAGAGGGAGAAAGGAAGAGACCTTCTTGAGGGTGATGGGAAGCACTATGGCCTAACTAAGGCCCTGAAGTGCGCACAGGGAGCATGTTGAAAAGCGAACCCCTGAGAGGGAAGTGTAATTCTGAGACGATTTGGCACCAAGGAGTTACTTCTAGGAGCCCTCTTGAAATGTTTCCCCAAATAATCAAGTGGCCCTGCAGCAGAAAGGGGTGGTGTTCAGGAAAAAGATACATATTTGGGGCAAAGAAAGGCTTTAACTGTGAAAACAGGGAAGGATAATCTTTCCAGCCACCTTCTTCACTGTACTTGTGCACCATAGCCGCTTCCCCGGGGAGCAGGTCTCTCCAACTAAACTGGAGGACTCACCATTTTCAACTACCCCTCACATTGACACTTTACAGATAATAGAGACCCCAAAAGAGCGCAACACAAGCTTTCCCAAGACACACGAAAAAAGTTCAATTACCACAAAGACTGAACAAAAAAATAAAAATAGTCTCGGTCATTAATTTTTTTAAGAGGCATTTGGAGGAAACCAGTATATACATTTTCAGTCTTGTAATCATCAACTATTCCCAGCCATCCTGGGAAACATGAACCTGGGTGACTTCCAAGAGCTTTAGCAGCAAGCCAGCCGCTCCCTACCAGGGTCCCCAATTCTCTGAAGAGGCCAGAAGCCCGAGACAAAACACGAACTGTCTCCTGAAGCTGGAATTCCAGGGACCAAAAGAGTGCTGATGAGAAGCCTCAGTGCCAGGGTGTCCTCTTGAGTCAGGCAGGCCCTGTCCATAACCAGTCTGTATCTCTGCGCCAGCCCAGATTGCCGGAGACACAAGACATACACAGTGACTTCTGAAAGGGCCACACACTTGACTCTTGAATACCAAGATACTCCGCATCTTCGGCCGGGTGTGTGGGAAAGGGCACAGACTTCCGAATGTTTGCTGAGCTGATAGGCAGTACCCTGCAAGTCAGAGTGAGCACTCACCAACCCGTGCACATGGCCAGCGGGGCTCTCTGCATGAAGAGTTAAAGAGTGAGCCAAAGCTTTTTGTCTCCTTCTAATTCCACATTTCCCAAAGGCCTCCTCCAGAGCCCAATTGGCATGTGGAATAGCAATATCAAAAATCCAAACTCACTGCCTTGGAGTCAATGCTGGCTCACAGTGACCCTCTATGGGTTTTTGAGATGGAAATGTTTACAGCAGTAGAAAGCCCAGTCTTTCTCCTGCAGAGTTGCTGGTGACTTCGAACTGCTGAGCCTCTGGATTGCAGTCCAACATGTAATCATCAAGTATCACTTATATCTCTGAAAGCTGTTGCTGTGTGTGCTGTCGATTCTGACTTAGCAAACCTACAGGACAGAGCAGACTGTGTCATAGGGTGGATGTAGGCTGTAATCTTTACGGGAGCTGATCAGCAGGTCTTTCTGCCTGGTGGGTTTAGATTGCCAGCCTCTTGGTGAAGAGCCAAGCACTTAGCCATTGCACCACAAGACTCCTCCAACATCCTAAGAAGAGGTAGCTTTTCTCTGTGCTCCACTCAGAATTACCGCTGAGTGTTTCTGGCGTCAAGAACATCTTCGGGTGACCAAGGAGCACAGTCATTGAGCTCTTTGCAGAGCCACGTGCTCAATACTGCATGTCCATCACCTCCCTCACCCTCTCAACGCCTCGATCACATCCCAACCTCATGAGTCTCGCTTTGCTGATGGGGAATCAGACTCAGAGGAAGAATGGGTTAGCAGTTCTCAAAATGTGGTCCTTATAGGAGCAGCCATACCTTCTGGCAACTTGTTAGAAATGAGAATCCACAGACCTCCGCCTTGACCCACTGAATCCAAACGTCAGGGGGCAGGCAATGTTTTTAACAAGGCCTCCCAGGGCTTCTGTTGCATGCTATCGTGGGAACTAACAATGATATCTCCTAAAATTGATTGGGGTGATGACCGCACAACTCTTTTAAATGTATTTGAACTATTGAATTGTATGGTAGGTGAACTATATGCCCCTAAGATGTAAATAATCGATAACCAGGTAACTTAGTTTCAATCCTATAATCTGCAGGATCCAAACACCAGCAGTTTAATGCCAGAGACCTGATGTGAACGACTATGCTATGAATTTACATGGACACAAGATATAAAGAATATCTCGCTGACCGAGGGTCCCTGAGTTTCCAGTCCATCCAGAGGCTTTTCAAAAGAAAGGCCTGGTAAACGACTCCAAAAGCATCGGTCGTTGACCATTCTGTGGCACACAGTTCTACTCTGAGTCTCATGGGGTTTTCATGAATCTGAATGTACCTCACAGCACCTCATTGCGTTGGGATGCTTCCCTCCTGCCCATGACAGTCCTGAGTTAGGACCGACTTGATGGCAGCTACCAGCAACGACAGCAACCACGTACTCCCGATTGAATCAGCATCCAATCGATGTTTGGCCTCAGAAAAACGCTTGTTGGTGTCTTTAGGTGTCGCCCAATAGGTTCCGACTCATAGCAACCCTATGTACGGGAGAACGAAACTTGCCTCGCCCTCCGCCGTCCTCACCATTGTTCCTGTCTTTGAGCCCATTGCGGCAGCCGCTGTGTCAATGCATTTTTCCAGGGCCGCCTTTCTCACTGTCCCTCCATTTTCCCGAGCATGATGTTCTTCTCCAGGGACTGGTCTCTCCTGACACAGAAGATGAAGTCTCACCGTCCTTGCCTGTAAGGAGCATTCAGGCTGTCCTTCTTTCCGGACAGGCTTGTTTGTTCTTTGGCAGTCCGGGGTACGTCCACTATTCTTTATCAGCCCCATCATTCAAATGCATGGCTTCTTCTTCAGTCTTCCTTATTCAGTGTGCAACTTTCACATGAACATGATGCAATGGAGAGCACCATGGCAGGGTCAGGTGCACCTTAGTCCTCAAGGTAACATCCTTGCTTTGTAACACTTTAAGGAAATTGTTTGAAGCAGATTGACTCAATGCAGTACGTCATTTGACCTCTTGACTACTGCCTCATGAACATTGATTGTTGATGCAAGCAAGACAAAATCCTTGACAGCTTCAATCTGTCTCTTTGACCATGATGGTACCCACTGGTCCAGTTGTAAAGATTTCAGTTTTATTTACAGTGAATTAAATACCATACAGTAATCCATACTGAAGGCTGCAATCCTTGACCTTCATCAGCAAGGGCTTTAAGTCTTCCTCACTGCAAGCAAGGTTGGGTCATTTGCTTATCACAAGTTGTTTCTAAGCCTTCCTCCTGGTGCCACATCCTTCTTCATATAATCCGGCTACTCTGATTCTTGGCTCAGCAAACAGATTGAATAAGTATAGCAGGAGGATACAGCCCCGATGCACACCTTTCCTGATTTTAAACCATTAAGTATTCCCTTGTTCTGTTCGCACAACTGCTTCCTGATCCATGTACTGGTTCTACATGAGCACAATGAAGTATTCTCAATTCCCATTCTTTTTGAGGTTATCCAGAGTTTATTATGGTCCACACAGTCAGATGCATTTTCATAGTCAAATAAAACACAAATAAACATCTTTCTGGTAGTCTCTGCTTTCAACCAAGATTTGTCTGACATCAGCAATGATATCCCTTGTTCCACATCCTCTTCTGAGTCCAGCCTGAACTCTGTCAGCTCCCTGTCAATGCATTGCTACAACTGTTGTTGCATGATCTTCGGCAAAATTGTACTTGCATGTGGTATCAATGATAGTGTTCTATAATTTGAACCTTCTGTTTGGTCATCTTTCTTTGGAATGGGTACAAATGTGAATCTTTTCCAATCTGTTGGCCAAATAGCTGCCTTCCAAATTTCCTGGCACAGATGAGTGAGTGTTTCCAGTGCTTCATCAGCTTGTTGAAACATTTCAATTGGCATTCTAATTGGTATTCCACAAGTGGTGGGAAAACTGCCTAGTCTAAGACAAAAGGGAAGAAGGGACTGTCCTTTTCTACAGTGAAGCTTCTTTCTCTCCGGTGTAGCTTCTCACTAACGTAATAAGGCATAGTCACATTCCTCACTGGAACATAGACTTCCTGACATCTACACACTCACCCCACTCTAGCTCCCCGAAGAGGCAACACCCTAGGCCTTTGGAATCTTCATTTAAAATCCCAGAGGGCAGGCAGAATAACTTAGAGGGGAGAAGTACAGAGTCGCTGATAATAAAAAAAAATTAAAGACACTTATTTATACAGGACGAAGTTTAGACAACAAGAAGTTAGGAGGTTTTGTGCCGTGGTATCTACTACAGGGACACTTCCAAAACTCTCGGGCACATCAGCAAGACCATCTAGGTTAGGGTGTGTTCAAACCAATCCACGCATGACTGACACAGTGAAATGAGAGCGGATCTGAATTTGTAAAATATGAGTGTACCAGAATGATAATGGAAACAATAACAACCCCAAAAGTATGGGTCAAACCCCTTGGCTTGGATGGCTCAGAAGAGGCACAGGGAGCCCTTTTACGAGCCCGAGGAGGGAGACTGGGCTATTGTCAGGGCTAGGGGGTGGGGGGGAGGAACACACATTCAGTGCAGCCCAGTCGACCACCATCTTTAAATCAGGCACTGCTCTTTCCACTTTGTCATCGTCAAAAGAGTTTATTGCTACGCTTTGAGCATGCTTCCCTTGTTTTCTAAGAGGAAGTTTAAGTTTCTAGCAGAATGTTGAACCTTAAAATTTCCTGTTCCAGCTATTGTTCCAGTGCACCTACATTTCACAAATTTGGGTCTCTTCTGGTTTCCCTTTACCAACCATGACTGAACCAGAACGAATTGTTTTTGAAACTTTGGTTTTCACGAGTGCTGATGATCAGAATTGACTGATGCTTGTTAAAACTAGAGCCTCCCAAAACAGGACATACTGAATCTGGAAGCAGTCCAGGTAAATGAATAGCAACAGGCATTCCTGTGATTATGATGCAGCTAACCCTCCAAAGTCCTCAAATTTTGGGAACACAATTTTAGCCAGCCCATGTAGAATGCTCAATACCTAGCCAAGTGCCTCTGAAGGAGTACCCATGCTCCCTGCATCACTCCTGGTCTAGCTCAAGTGATGCTCTTCTAGAATACTCAGAGGGAGGCCCGATATCTCCCCAGATCTTTGTTTGCACTCATATCCAAGGTTACCTTTATTGGTCCACCACCAGCACCAACAAATCAGGGAAACTTGAATTCCAAGCTATACGATTTCCTTGAGTAAGAATAAAATTGACCCAGATCTCCAGAGATCCATATCTACTAATCCAATAATCTCTCCCTTTCAAAGAAAGGTAGACAGTGAGGTCACTGAGAGCTGGTGCCCATGCCCAACTCAAAGACACACCCTCATTATTTTGTGCTGAGTTGCATGGAACCTCACATTGATGGGGGGATGGGAGGGAGCGAGGGGCTAAACAGAAAACTGCCATGGAAGAGTATCAGGCCAACTTTCCTGTCTAGACCATACTTCCTCCCCAATCCTTCTATACAGTCCCCTTACGAGCAGCCCAAGACTGCAAAGAGAATGGTAGCTGCCACAATCGTACTTGCCAGCAAAGCAGTCTTGCAAGGCAGCATTCAACCAAGGTAGAACGAGTCTTGGACTAGACAGCTAGGCTCAACAACGAGGTGTACCTCTTGGAGTTTCCATTTCTCCATCTGTTCTGTTCTCATATTGATTTAGTTAATAGGAACAGAGAGTCACTCAAGCTAGACCAGGCAAAGAAAGATAGACCCCCTGCAATGATACAGTAATTCGGGGCTATGAAAGAATCCATTTTGCTTCCTGGGAACCAGAAAGCTATTAAGAACTGAGTATCAGACTGCATGATTCATCTCATCTCCTTACACCTCTGATCGCTTTCCTCTTTTCTCTCGGTTCAGGGAACTTCCTCTGTCATTATGTAAGCATGTACAGTATATACAGCCTGCACATCATTGAGATAGTTAAGGTTTGTTGTGCCAACCTTGCCAATAAATGCATGTGGGGTTAATTGAAGGATGGAGAGATAAATGGCTCAGTGAGCCTCGCCTTTCTAGTTCTCGGGCCTCAGTTTCTGATGGTCAGACCAGGGTGCAGCTGCCTTAGCTGCTTCCCTGCTTCAGCTGGCACAGCTCACTTCCTGCAAGACATCCCTGAAGAGAAGTCACATGGACCTACCCCGATGCAGCCCTGGGTGCTGGAGCAGCCATGTGGTGACCCCTGCCAGTGCTGAGAGGCTGACACATTAACAGATTCAGCTTTCCTCCTGCAGTCGGCATCATTGCGTGTGTGTTTTGTGAGATTGAGGAGGACTTTGTAGATTGATGTTGGACATATAGGCTAATGTTGGACTTATGGGCTTGGGCAGCACTGGGTTGGGATGCTTTTTTAATGTCCACGTACCCTTTATATAAAATTCTCTCTTATATACATATGAGTTTCTGAGGATTTGTTTCTCTAGTCTACGCAGACTAACACAGTCATCATGGGCCCCAAGATTATTACATGGCCTTTCATCTCAATCCCTTATAGCAATGGCTCTCAACCTTCCTAATGCTGCAACCGTTTAATACAGTTCCTCATGTTGTGGTGATCCCCCAACCATAAACTTATTTTCATTGCTACTTCATCACTGTCATTTTGCTACTGTTATCAATTGGGCGATCCCTGTGAAAGGGTCATTTGACCCCCAAAGGGCTCATGACCCACAGGTTGAGAACCACTGCCTTACAGAAAAATAGCTCAGTCCTTCAATGTCCCAAGTTCAAATTGCCAGGAAAGGATCTGAGCTAATCTTGGGCCGAGGCACTCTTCCTTCATCTATTTAATTGTGACCGAGGCCACATAGGCACCTCAGTCTAGCATCGCATCAACAGCTGTGCATGGAACATCACCAGAGAAGGGTGCTGGGTGTAAGCAGCGCCCCCAGGCATGTCTGCTAAAGCTATCATCATTTGTCAAGCATCTGCAGAATAGAGACATGGAACAACATAAAAAATGCATGTAACCTCCACTTCAAACATTCGGGGTCATTATTACAGATACAAGAACTGACATCATCACCTAAGGTTACGCTACATAGTTATTAAAGGGTGGATCAGGGAGTCCAACTCAAGTTGACCACCTTCCACAGCTGGAGCATGCTCTTCCACCCCCCCACCCCCCTCCAGACAACCTAAAGAGAAAGGGCCAGGGGATTGTAGTAGTTCAAGTCAAGAAAGCCCGGAGGTTGCCGATCTCTATTTTCCCTTCTCCTACCAGATTATCTTGAAGAGCAAGTGAACCAGCAGGCAGTGAGAGCCTCGGGCATGCTGTGCAAAGGTACTGTGACGTCCTGAATAGAGCTGCTGTAGTCCTCCGACTGACAGTCGGCGATTATTCACTGGGCATCTCCCCAAGGGCAGCGCAACATTTTTTAGCTCTGCTCTGTGGTCAGATTGGGTTGTGGCCACAGCAAGGGTCTTAACAGCTGTCCAAGCCCCCCTGGAAGGATCCTCCCACAGCTTATAATGCAGCAGTGTGGCCCCACGGAAACAAGATCTGCCTTCTCAACCCTGCGCTTGGCGCTCCAAGGCTGACAACTGTTTGAATTGGAGTCACTTTCTTGTTTTTCACTAAGAAGCTTGGCCCCCAGTGCCAAAGAGGTTGGTTAACAGAGTTCAAGTTGAGCATAACAGAACATAAACCACAGTCACAGGTAACTCAACTGCAATGTCACTCTTCAAACTCCAAGATGGGGCTCAGGACTATGGAATTTTTGCCCAAAAGGGAGCGGGATAGGTTTAAACTCAAGCTAAGGGACAGGCTTGAGTTTGGCCCTCAGGACATCCACCTCACAATGACTGAATAGCTACTGAAGCTGGGCCCTGGACCAGTCAAGGAGAGAGGGAAGCCTCCCCCACTGAGCAGAACAGGTATTATAGAGTGAATTTCCCAGCTCCTTTGATAGCCTGCTGTCTCTCCATCAGAAACTCAAGTAGCTTCAGAGGCTCACTGACAACATATGACGTGGTAGAATCTGACTTCACAGACCAGCTGCATGGGCGCCTGTGGAGTTTATTAAAAATGCAGAAGTTCTGGCTTCACCTTAGACCCAACCAATCAGAATCTGCATTTGAACAAGAGCCCTGGATTATTCAAACATGCATTAAAGTTTGAGAGGCATGGTAACCGAAGGCATCTGGTAGACCAGGATGAACACTGAACCTGCTGGTGAAAGATGTGGGTGGAGTCCCAATGGGACTAGCCAGTTCTGGGTACTTGGGTAAGACTAGTAAGGAAATAGGCACGCTCAGAACTAATACAAATAGATTACACTAGTGAAGTTTCACTATGTGCAAGGCACTCAGCTAGTTACTTGGCATATATCAACTCTCCTGTGAAGAAGAAACCTATTGATAGTTCCATTTTACCAATGACAAGACAGAAATACAAAGATGTTAAGTAGCTTGCCCAAAGCCATCAGACAAGAACCAGTTGAGTTGGGATTTGAACTCCGAAAGCCTGATTCCACAGTTATACGGTGCTTCTCAGAACCAAGGCAGAGAGTCACCACAGTGTTAGAACAAGTACGAGAAGCCTTACCATGGGAGTAATTTAATCTGAGTTTAGGGTTTGAAGACAGTTTTATAAAGGGAGTTTTGAAATGGTCTTTGAACAAGGGTAAGAGTTTGACAGGAGGTGTAAGTTGCTGTGTCTTCCATGGATAAGAAGCTGCTCTCATAAATAAGAGTGCGTTTCCAGGCAGTTCCACACTCCTGCGTCTATATTTCTCCCTACCTGGAACATCTTCACTCTCCCCACTTCCCCTTTTCTCCTGGGTACCTGAGTTCACTTGGGGAATTTTCCCTCAGACCTCTTTACAAGACACCTTCCCACCCCAACACACACACACTTGCTCGTTTCCTTTCCAGACTCTCCTAGCACCCATTGTTTTTTTCCTTCGTGACATGAGGCCAGCTTATAGTCAGGCATTTGTTGTGAGAGAATCTCTTAATGTCTAACTCTCTCACTAGGCTGGGGGATTCTTGGTGGCTTGAGGCCATTTTTTTCCCCTCTCTCTGGGGTCTAGCACAGGGCCTGGCACACAGTCAGCACTCAGTCACTGTCAATTAGAAGTATATCAAAGATCGTTTGTGGATCTCTCTTATCACCACCCATCCCTCCATCTGTACAGAAACCAAAGAATAGGCTGTGACCCAAAAAGGAAACCACCCTCCCCTTGATTAGCTGATAAACAAGAACGCTGCTAAAAAATTTTTTTTTAATAAAAAAAAAAAAGAACACTGCCAAACCTGCACACCTTGCGTCTGTCCATTGCCACTCATTCCTAATGTGCGCCCATCGTGAGCAGAGACAAGTAGCTGTTTATTTTTCTAATGAAGCTTGCTTATATCAAGTCATACTGTTATCGCCCAAACATCATCTATTTAAATTAAAAATAGAGAAGAAGTTCCAACGCACTGGCTTCTCCAGAAATCTAGATCAAAAGGAATGAACCGGTGCCAGTTTAAGGCATGGCAATGCCAGTTCCAACACCAGGAGCCGTGGCCTCAAGGGGGAAATACTTCAGAATTATACAAAAGTAAGTACTCCTTTGCTCCCTTCCTCCCTCCCTCCCTCTCGCCTTTCCTTCTTCAATATTTTATTGCTAGTAATAACATTGTCCTGTGTAATTTGTTGATGTTATTCTCGGATGTTCAGTTTCATGATTAACTGTTCAAAACACTGCTGTATCGATTCTGTTTTCTAAATTAAATCGGAGCTTCGGCTACTTGAATATATAGACCCAAATACTGATCACTTCCCTAAGGTCGGTAGTCCAATTTGGGAATCAGTGAAATGTGACTGGGAAAAAAGAAAAGGCCAAAAGGCAACTCTCACTAATTTTCTGGCTGGAAATGCGACCCTCGCTCCCAGGAATAATCCACCACCTTCAACACAGGGAGTCGTTACCAACACCGGCATTTGACACCATTGTCCCACTCTGCTGCGTTTGCAGAGTGTTTGTGATGATGGATGCATTTGCTACGTGTGAATGCAGTAAAACGTATCTGTCTTTTTATATGTCATGTCTCCGACCTGCAAAGACAAAGGTTGGCTTGATAACGGTCTTGATAATGAGAGACTAAAAAAATCAGGAAAGTGAAGTCAGAGCTGACTTAGCAATGACCCCTGTGGTAAGTCGAGGATGGGCTGCAATCAATTCAACAAACGTTAGCAAGTAAATTCTCTTCTTAATGTTACGACTTTCTTTCAGAAGCCTGTATTCTGTTGATAAGGGATTAGTTTCTTGATCAATGAAAAGGAAAATTGCGATTTGGAGCCCTGGCTTGAGTGGTCTGCCTGTCAACCCTTGATCACGGGCCATTTGGCTTTGATGGGTTTGTATAAAGGCTTCTCTTACTCACATCGGGTTTGTCAAACAAGCTGCGATTCTTCTCCTTGAGGGTCTCGTTCCAGGTTGCTTGTTTACCAAGTCTCCGTAGGTCTTTACCCCCAAATATAAATACATCCCCAGCTTTGATTTGGGGCCCGGGATTTCTAAATGCAAGTCAGACTGGAGAGAGGTGCTCTTTCCAGTGGACGGACATTATCAGGTCCCATCACACATGGTGATTTTGTGAAAATAAACTCACTGGAAAACCAATAAGAAGCCCGGCGTTGGGACCGGTGACAGGGAAAACAAATCCTAACTAGAGCTAGCTGTCAGCTTTACTGGAAGAGCCTTCATTTAGTCTCCAAATATGGCAAAGGATCTGCTAAGAAGTACTCCATTCTCCTGTGATTTTGGACTGCCTGAAGCACATATAATTGGAAACAGGCTTATCCAGTAGTACAGTGAAGTCCTGTTGGTTGGCTCCAAGTCACTAAAAATTGATTTGAGAAGGAGGGATTTCTCTGGAGAAAAGAATGATCATGTTAGTAGTTAACCTTTGAGACATTTGCATTTTCTGCAAAAGGACACTGGAAGTTTAGGAAATTTCATTTCTACAGTGGGGGTTGTCAGTCTCCCAGCTAAGTCTGAGGCCACACCCCCATTTTTAAAAAAGCGAGGAGATGATTCATTTATTATCTCAGCTCAACCCTTTGCCTTCTAGTCTCCTGTCCCATCCTAGGCCCTACCACATACTTATTATTGAGGGCCAGGTCTTGTGGTAAGGACTTCGTGTGTAACCACCTAATAAGGCAGGAACGATATCCGTTCCATTTTATAGATAAGGAAAATGAGGCTCAAAAGGATAAACAGCTTGCCCAGGCTCACTCCGTTCATGAAAGACAGATCCCACACTTAGATCCAGTGTGGCTGCTTCCTGGCGCTAGACTAGCTCACCTCCCCAACTTTGGGTTGTTTACCACCGGGCTCAGGTCAGCAGGTTTCGGTGTGCCCACATGGAAATTTTCCTTTCCCACTAACCTCCCCATCTCCTTCCGGCCGAAGAAAGCTTCCTCCAGGCTTGTGTTCTCGGCTCCATCCTGTCTCACTATACATGTGTGGCAGATTTACCCCCCAACAGAGAGACAGAACCAGCAAACATTGCCAGACTTGCTTCTTCCATGTCTAACAAGGAGGGCGTCTAAATGTTCCTCGTGTTCCCATCTCAAGATGTAAATATGATCATAAAAGTAACAAGCTAAATCATTGACCCAAAGATGTCGTTATTCTGATGCAAACTAATGCATGGATTACACCTTGACAATGTATGCTAAATGAAATAAGCAGACACAAAGGGACAAAAACTATATGACCCGCTTTATGAACTATCTGAAACAGACAAACACGTAGGCAGCCAAAGTTTATTCAGGATTAAGCAGAGCGCAGGGGAGCCTTGTTAGCACGGTGTTGGCTGCTACCTGAAAGGGTGGAGTGTCAAAGCCACCAGTTGCTCTGTGTGAGAAAGATGTAGCTGCCTGCTCTGTAAGACTCACAGTCCTGAAAGCCTGATGTGCAGTAACCTACCACAATGAGCTCCCAGGTAACCACACTGCACTCGTTAACGTGAGTGCACCCATTTGCTACGCGGCCAAGCTCGGCTACTTTGCAGCTACTGTCCCTCCTTCCACAACTGCTGGCTCATTGCAAGTTATTTTTTAAAGCTTTTGTTCTTTAGCCATATTCCGGGGGAACTGGTACAGATATTCATCATTCCATAGTTCAATATCATCAAACAGTGTGACACGATTGCTACCACCATCAGGTCCCAAACCTTTTCTTCCTTCTTGAACTCCTTGATGTCAGCTCCCCTTTACCTCCCAGCCCTTCAGCAGCCTAGGACACAGGAGGTAACTTGATTAGAACTGTGTGCAAAGTAAGAGTGAGTAGACTCTGAGTAAGGAAACGTAAATGTAAACAAAATGTTAAACAAAATGTTTTTTAAAAAGTAAGGAAACGTAAATGTTTGTAGTGGATAAACATTTTTTACATCATTTGATCGGCATGTGCCTCCCATGGCATACAATGTAATAATACAGTCATATTAAGAAGAGCTGCACAGTCATCACCACAATTAATTTCGGAACATTTCCTCTGATACTGATTGTTGTTAACACACCATTCCCCCCCAACCTCCCCTGCCTTGCCCCTAGGTAATTATTCATTTAAGAAAATCATTGCATTGGGAGTTCTGACAGCTCTTATCACAATCCATACACATATCCATGTGTCATGCACACTGGAAGCCCCGGGATACTTATTAATCCGGTTATTATCTCTATAGAGTTACCTCGTCTGGATTTCATATACAGAAAATCATGCAAACAGGGAGCAAAGAAATAGACAAAAATAAATAGTGATTAGAAAAAACAGAGGGAAAAACTATCAAAAATAAAGCAGGAAATGTTGAAAACTGAAACAATTTTAAAATGGGTCAAAAGAAAAATCAAGTGATAAGTTATTACATGTTAAAGTCCCAGCTGTCTATAACACATGGCCTGGATCCCCAAGGGCTGGATAGAAACTAGGTCAGAAGTGTCCAATGAGGAACGTATTACTAGACACATTCTCCTCTTAGGTTCTATAATGGACAGCTTTTATTCAAGCTCTTTATTCTCCATTACCCATTGTCATCCAGTCGATTCCGATTCATAGCAACCCTATAGGGCAAAGTAGAACTAATTGCCTCTGTGTGTTTCAAGAGGCTATAAATGTTTGCAAGCGAGGAGAGTCTCATCTTTCTCCCGCAGAGCGGCTTCGGGAGTTGAACTCCTGAGTTAGGAGCCTAAGAATACATATGGCTTGCAGTTAGCAGCCCAGTGCATCCTCCACTGTGCAGAATGCCCTAGGACTTCTACACCCCCAGAATTATGCCTGCTCAGGAATCATCATTGTCCAGTTACAAGCACTTTAAAAATGGTTATTAAAGAAATGACTTCAGTCTAGTGGGTTAATCATCAAAATTGGATTTCCCATGAAGAGATAAAAACCCACTAACTTAGCCAACTAAAATCACTGACCTTCACTTCTTGGCCATTACTGCCAATGATAAAACAAACAACTAGAAACAAAGAGCTACAAATGCTATGCTCTTGACCCTGATACGAGTTGATTAGAGACACCAAAGGCATTTGTGCACCCAACCACAGAGTATGGATCATTCATGTAAGCACCTAGCCACTTTGCTTTAATCACAATCCATCCATCCATCCATTGTGTCAGGCACATTTGTACATATGTTGCTATCATCCTTTTTCAAACATTTTCTTTCTACTTCAGCCCTTGGTATTGTTATTTTCATATCTTACAGTATCCACTGTCTCCCTTTACCCATATTTCTGTTGTTTGCCACCCTGGGTTGCGATTGACTCCCCTTTGTGATTGGCTCCCCATTTCTCCCCCCACCTTCCCCCTACCCTCATGGTATCGCTACTCCCTTTATTGTTCCTGAGGGGTTTATCTGTCCTGGACTCTGAATGTCTAGAGCTCTTATCTGCACCAGTGTCCATGCTCTGGTCTAGTCGGATTTGTCAGGTAGAAGTGGGGTCATGAGAGTGGAAGGAAGGAAGCACTAAAGAGCTAGAGGAATAGTGTGTGTTCGCTGGTGCTGCACTGCACCTTGGCTGGCTCGTCTTTTTATTGTGACCCTTCTGTGAGGGGATGCCCGATTGTCTACAGAGGGGCTTTGGGTCTCTGCTCTGCCCCACTTCATTGCATCGTTATGATTGTGTGTTTGGGTCTTCTGCCTATCACTTTCTTGTAGTGTATTAGCTTCCTCTTGACCCAAGTTAGCATCCATCTACACTCACCTATTGTTCCCCACCCCACCCCCCTCATGTTTCCACCACTGGCTGTTTCTTTGGGTACAAACACCTTTATCTTGATTTTTCTTTTATAACAGTGGTTTCAAACAATATGTATCCTTTTATGATTAACTACCTTCACGCAGCAAAATGTCCTCCAAATCCATCCATGTCATGAGGTGTTTCACAATTTCATCACTAGTCTTCAGTGATACATAGCATTCCATTGTGTGCATGTTCCAAGTTTATTTATCTATTCTTCCACTGCTGAGTATTTAGGATTTTTCCATTCTCTTGCTATTGTTAATGGTTGTGTTAGTCTGGGTAGACTAGAGAAATAAATTCATAAGCATGCATATAAAGAGAGTTTTATATAAAGGGTAATTGTACATTAAGAAAACATCCCAGCCCAGTTCAGATCAAGTCCATACTTCAATATTAACCCATATGTCTGATACCAATCTATAAGTCCTCTTCAGACTTATGAAATACATGCAATGATGCCGAATGCAGAAAGATCACAGGCCAGTGGGTTGGAAGTCTTCTGGATCCAGTGGCATTGTAAGCATCTCAGCACTGGCAAAGTCTCTACGTGCCAGAGGTTTGGTTGCATCAGCGTAGGTCCGTGTGGCTTCTCCAGCTCGTGGCTCTTTCATAGTCCATGTGTCTTGTCAGCTGCAATGTCTCCCAGGGAGTGAGCCAAGAGAGAAAGTCGTTCCCACCTCCCAAGGAGGAAATCCAGGAATTTCCAGAATCCTTAGGGGAAGGCCATGCCCACACAGAGACCTCATTGGCTATATCCTGCTTGACAGACTTAGCCCTACATTCTTAATACTCAAATTGACACCAGATTATGCAACTACCACACTAGTACTACCATGAACATAGGTGTGCATACATGCTTTGTTCCCTATAAGGAGTAGAGACGTTGCTGAATCAGATGGTATTTTGCTCCAGAGCATTTTTTTTTTTTAGAATTCACCTGGTTTATTGAAGAGTATGATTTTTTAAACATTTTATTAGGGACTCATACAACTCTTATCACAATCCATACATACATCAATTGTATAAAGCACATCTGTACATGCTTTGCCCTAATCACTTTCAAAGCATTTGTTCTCCACTTAAGCCCTTTGCATCAGGTCCTCTTTTTCCCCCTCCCTCCCCGCTCCCCTCTCCCTCATGAGCCCTTGATAATTTATAAATTATTATTTTGTCATATCTTTCCCTTTCCAGTGTCTCCCTCCACCCCCTTTTCTGTTGTCCATCCCCCAGGGAGGAGGTCACATGTAGATCCTTGTAATCAGTTCCCACTCCAGAGCATTTTAATGGCTGACTTTTCAGAATCAGATAAGCAGATCTCTCTTCCAAGGCACTTCCAGTGAACTCAAACGTCAACATTTCTGTCATCAGCTGAGCACATGAACTATAAACATTACGGAGAGACCCTATGCTTAACCTGAGCATGTGTCCCTCTCCGCTGGATGGTCTACTTCCCTCATCTCTCCTGGGGCTCCCTGCCAAACTGTCCAGCCTTCTTCTCGTATTGCATGGCTTCCATGTAATGTTAACTTTGTCTCTGTGTTACCTCCAGGGAAAAGACTGCTTTCTGCAACCTCCAGCATTCGGCTGCAACTTAACCTCGCTGCAGCCCCCAGCCCTATTGCCAAGCACATTCATCTCTGTTTTCCTACCACACCGTGGTCCTTGCCCCTTCTGCCACTTCTTGCATTGTCTCGTGCTCTTAGACCTTTCTGGGACATCCTCACCTCTCTTCTCTGTTCCAATGGCACTCATCCCGAGTAGACAGGGGACAAAAATCTTCAATGAGCGACCGCCATGCGCCAATGACCTCACTCTGTCCAGAGGAAAGAAGAGTGATAAAAATCAAAAGACACAGGAAACAGTTCATCTAATAAACTAAAGGGCCAGACACACATCGATGTCCACATCCCTAAGACCACAAGAACTAGATGGTGCCCAGCTCCCACTACCAGCTTCTCTGAGAAAGAGCCCACTCGAAGGTCTTTGATAGAGTGGGAGGGAACTATGGAACAAAACCAAACCCTCAAAGAGATCAGGATTACTGGATATAGAAAGAGATAGGCGATCCCTTGTCACCTTGCAGGTCGGGAACTGAACTCAACCCTGTGGTAGAACATGCAACAGTTAGAGATCAAGAGTGTCACATTTACCCAAGGACGAAGTGCAGAGGGCTGGAAAAGGAGGTGGAAATGGTGCCCTGAGGGTTGTAATGAATGTGTTGCAAAAAAATGTGTAGGAATTGTTGGGTGCAAAACTGATTATCTGCTCTCGCCATGTTTCCTACTTCACAACAAAAAGGGTCTTGGTTTTTTTTAAATTACACTCATCTTTCCCAGGTACACTCACGAAGCCAATCTCAGCACTCTCTAAGAGGTGCTCCTGTCATTCATATCTTTACAATTCTGAAAGCTTGAAGGATCCCCTTGTTGTTCTAACTGTCCCTGTGCAGGTTCTGTAGTAGAGCAAAGATCTGAAGTGAAACTTCTTCGGTGGTTCCTGCCCAATTTTATTCCCTGTAAGCACAAACATAGGAGTGCATGCCCTTATAAAGGACGAAGACCTTGCAAATGGTGTGATGTGTGTTTGGATAAATTGCAGTCCTTCCCTCAGACTCCTGTGTTGCCCCAGAGTTTCACAAAGAGGGTGGGTGTGGGCTATTGTTATTGTAGGGTGCCGCGAAGCCCATTCTGAGTCCATTCTGACCCATTGTGCCAGCCTAGGCCTTCCTTGTCCTGGCCACACAGCCTTCACGGAGGCAGATTGCCAGGTCTGTCTGTCTGCCTCAGAGCTGCAGGGTGGATTCAAATGACCAACTTCCCAGTTAGCATCTGAGCTCTGTCTGTTGGGCCACCAAGGCTCCTTGGATGTAGACGGGGCTCCCAAATTCCTAGCAAATAAATGGCAAGCCAGTGTCTTCCCCACCCCACCCCACCCCAGTGCTGCCAGAGAGTACTTAAAATGCCTTTCATCATGTTCATCTTTTCACTGGAAAGGAAGTAAGTCTTGACATTATGTTTCTCCCATTTCATTAAGGATGGAAGTCATCCCAGGGAGGGGAACCTTTGTTCCAGAGGACAACGGGGGAGGGGGTGGAGGTGGAGGGGAGGATTTCTCAGCCCTCTGCTTTGGCCAGCTTCACCCTTTGAAGAGAACAAACCCGGCTTTCACAGTAACTTATTTCAGCGCTGTCTCTGCCAGCACTTTGCAGTCCTGGGCTGAGGCAATACCCGGAAGGGTTTAGTGATAGTTCAAGGTCAGACAAAGAGGCCAGACAGCACTGGCGGGAGGCAGTGGCACTCAGATAGCTGAAAGATAGGGGGATGACAGACGGTGTGTGTGTGTGTGTGTGTGTGTGTGTGTGTGTGTGTGTGTGTGTTTAAATGGACTCTCAGAAGAAGCTGAACATATAATTTTCCCTTTCTCTATCTTTTTTACTTGGTTTCTCTCCCTCTTCCTCTTTCTCTCCCTGTCTCTTTTTCTCTCTGTATCTCTCTAGCACTTTGTGTCTGTGTTTATCTCTGTCCTTCTCCTCGCTTTTATTCTGTGTCACATTTTCTCTCTTTTTGTGACTTTGGTCTTTGTTCATCTTTTTCTCCTTCTCTTGGTCTCTCTCTCTCTCTCTCTCTCTCTCTCTCTCTCTCTCTCTCTCTCTCTCTCTCTCTCTCTCTCTCTCTCTGTGTGTGTGCATGGGTGTGTTCATGTTTGTGTGTCTCCTCTCTTCTCCCTCTCTCTGTCTCTGTCATACACACACACATATACTCACACTCAGGCACACTCCTATATAGAAGCAAAGTTCTTGCTTCCCCTCCCCAACTGCAGTACTCGACTCCCCAAGGCCTGTCTCGAAATAAACACTAAGTTCCACAACCTGCCAGTGGCCCACCAGTAGCACTTGCATTGTCATAGCTGTAAGTGTACAAATCCTCACACTGAGCTTCACTTGATGGTTTGCAAAACCCTTCGTAATCTGGTTGACAAGCCATAAGTCATCTCCATCTGATTCCTACATCACACGCAAGTCCCATAAACAGAATTATGGACACTGCACACCCGCATCTTCAAAGGACTGAGCTGAGCTTTTTTTGAAAAAATCATTTTATTGGTGGCTCGTACAATTCTTATCACAATCCATACATACATCCATTGTGTCAAGAAAATATGTACATTTGTTGCCCTCATTATTCTCAAAACATTTGCCTTCTACTTGAGCCTTGAATATCTGCTACTCATTTCCCCCTCCCTCCCCACTCCCCCCTACCTCATGAACCCTTCATCATTCATAAATTATGATTTTTTGTCATATATTACACTGTCCGACGTCTCCCCCACCCTGCCTTCTTCTCTGCTATCCGTCCCCCAGAGAGGAGGCTATACGTAGATTCTTATAATCAGTTCCCCCTTTCTACCCCACATTCTCTCCACCCTCCAGGCATCGCCACTCTCATCACTGGTCCTGGAGGAGTCATCTGTCCTGGATTCCCTGTGCTTCCAGTTGCTACCTGTACCTATGTACATCCTCTGGTCTAGCCAGATTTGTAAGGTAGAATTGGAATCATGATAGTGGGGGGGGGAGGAAGCATTTAAGAACTAGAGGAAAGTTATATGTTTCATCGTTGCTACCCTGCTCCCTGACTGCCTCACAACCCTTCAGTAAGGGGTGTCTGGTTGGCTACCAATGAATGGGCTTTGAGTCTCCACTTTATACTCACCCACATTTTCAATGATATGATTTTTTTTGTTCCTTGATGCTTGATACCTGATCCCTTCAACAGCTTGTGGTCACACAGGCTAGTGTGTTTCTTCCATGTGGGCTTTGTTGCTTCTGAACTAAATGGTCACTTGTGTATCTTTGATCCTTTAAGACCCCAGACGCTATATCTTTTGATAGCTGGGCACCATCAGCTTGCTTTACCACATTTGCTTATGCACATATTTGTCTTCATTGATCGTATCAGTGAGGTAGGCACGCGTTGATATGATTTTTAGTTCTTCCATGTCTGATAACTGGTCCCTTCTGCACCTTGAGGTCAGACAGGCTGGTGTGCTTCTTCCATTTGGGCTTTGATGCTTTTCAGCTAGATGGCCGCTTGTTTATCTTCAAGCCTTTAAGACCCCAGATGCTATATTTTTGATAGTCTGGCACCGTCAGCTTTCTTCACCACTTTTGCTTATGCACACATTTTTCTTCAGCAATCATGTCGGGAAGGTGTGCATCATGGAATGCCAATTTAATAGAACAAAGTGTTCTTGCATTGAGGAAGTGCTTGAGTGGAGGCCCAATGGCCATCTGCTGCCTTAGTACCAAACCTATAAATATATGCGCATAGATCTGTTTCCCTACACTCATATAAATATATTCACATATGTACATTCCAGTCTTTAGACGTCTATCAATACCCTTTGTCACCTAGTTCTTTCCTCTATTTCCTTTTACTTTCCTCTTGTCCCACGATCATGCAAAGGACTGAGCTTTAAGTATATAATGTCAGGTCGTGCTCCTCAAAAAAATTGCCTATGGAGTTAGCTTCTTTCATCTTAGAACATGATCTAACATCCCTAGTAATCTGATGGATGGTCTATGAAACATTGCTCGGTGCTTCCCATGCATGACCTCATTGCAATCCCACAAGAGTCCTGAGGGGTCTATATGACTGAGCTTATTGTAGAGAGGAGCAAAGGTGCTATTAGGTTTCTTGCATAGACTGTGGAGTGCTGAGCTTTGGACCCAAGTTTGCATGAGTCCACCGCACATGTTTTTAACCACGACCCTGATTTCTCTTTGGCATCTAAGATTCTAGAGCATCTACTGGTAGGTCGAATCAGACAATTGGAACATCAGGAAGACTAACCAATTAAGTTTACAATGATGTCCTTTTCTTTCCACTTCAATCAAGATTTATTTTCCTACCCTCTGAACTAGGCACTATCAACAGATAGATAAATAAGATAGACCTGTCTTACAATATCCAGACGAGTTGGGGAAGACAGTCCACAAATGAACGTATACTAATTAAAGGCACGTGCCATTGCGCCAAGGGGTTTCAAATGCACACAGACCGAGCATACAAGTCAACTGCATCTTCTCCAAACTACATGCTGCCAAATCACCACCACCACCCCGCCCCATCCTCTTCATTTCTCTTTAAGAGCTCTCAGACACATGTCAGCTCCTGACACTTTCAAGTCTTAACTTTTAGTCTAGATCAAAAAGAAAAAGAAAGAAAGTTTAGTCCAGGTTGATTTAAATGTCCATCTCATCTCTGGCTACTTTGTCTCAGAAGCTGGCATGTGTCTCAGGTCACTGGTTATTCACCTCGTGACCTGCCTCTTCGTCTGAGCTGCAGTTCCCTGTGTGTGAGGAGCAGTGATGGACAGAGAAGATGGTTTGAGAACCTTCTCTGCACGTCTCAGCTCTGGCCCCCCGATAGCCCACTTCACAGACTCTCTTAGTGATAAAAACCCTGTCTTAGTGATAGTGACCAGGAAGTCAGGCCAAGCAAGTGTCTTCCTCTTTATGCATTTGTCCCCAGAGAAATTCAAGCATCTTGTCAGAACAGGCCTTAGGACATCCTGCCTCCCTGCCTCCCCTTTAGGATGTGAACGGACACAGGACAAACAGCAAGAGTTCTGCCAAGCAGCTATCCAGCCCAGAAATATGCTTTCAGTGATCTCTCAGCACACTCTCAGCTCTCCCTTGGCCCAGTGAAGGAAGGAGATCACAAACCTTCCCCTCCCCAGGGAGAAGATGTTCACTAGGAACTGCATCGCCCACCCTTGAGAACTCTGGGGAGCTTCATCCCTTCTCCAACCCAGCCTTCTCTTCTAGGTCGGAGCTGGGGCAGAATAGAGAGTATCGGGTCCCGTTCTGCCCCTTCAGTGAGGGAAGACTAAGGGGGAGCTCTCTTCAGAAACATTTCTTCTGTCACCCTTGGACCTTGGCACCCATTGTAAGACAACAGAAAATAGATGTTAGGGAGAAACGTACAATTGTGAGCTACATGATGATGGGAAAAGAGCAAGATTCTCCAGGAAAAAATGTCCATAGATGGACTTCATGGGCCCCTCTCCCAATTCTGCCCTTACCTAACTTGTGTGGCTTGGGCCGGTTACTTAGCCTCTCTGTGCCTCACCTGCCTTAACTGTAAGACAGTGCTGATAATAGTACCCATTTCATAGAGAATGCAAGAAAAAGTCAACATGGTGCCGATCCATTTAATAAAAGCTCAATAAATATAAATTCCAGGAGGACATGGATTGGTGGACAGAGGCACAATGTCTCCCAAGTCCAATTTAGGCAAAGTATCCCAGGATCACATTACATAATCGGCCAAGAAAAGTTGCCTTAGACATCTTAGGCACAATGTGTAAACGCAATTCCTTTTGGACCAACGGTTTCCACAAGTCCCTGGAGCAAACCTCCTCTGGATCCCTCGGCTCCATCGTAGCAGCGCTACCTGACATACAGAGTCCGTTGCTGCATCGTTGCATCTGCCGGTGGGCTGCTCAGGAACAAAAGCTTGTCTACAGAAAACGGAGCTCAAGGCAATTCGTTTTAAATGTCTTACTGACTGATTCCCTCACTGGTGCCAAAGGAAAACTGTTCATTAGTGTTCCCCTGATGCACCACCGGACCGCTGACACACACACGGTCTACCCCAGAAGCACCTCTGTGCGGAAGTCTTCTAGGAAGCGGAAGGTGCTTTTCTGCAACAGCAGTGCCAAGGTCAACGTTCTCTACTCTGCTCTCTCCCCCTGGGGCAGGGCTCCTGCTCCCCACCCAAGGCAACCCTGTACAACTCCACAGAAGGCACCTCTGATCGCTGCCCCCCAAGAGCTCCTCTCTAAGCACTCTGGTACCTGAGGAACCACCGGCTCGCCCACTTTTGTGGAAAGCAGCAGGCTAAGGAAGAGTGTGGCCGCAAGTGGACCGGGAAATAAGTGGTTGGATTTGTCCTGTCAACAAACTTCTTCCTTCCTTGAGACTTCTCCACCATACTGCCTCCCACCCTACCCCCCAAAAGGGGGTTAGGGGCACAAAAAAACACTCACTGTCATGAATTGATCCCTGTTCATAGTGACCCTATAGAGCAGGACAGAATTCCCACTGTGGATTACTGAGACCGCAACTCTGCCTCATCTTTCTCCCTCTGAGAGATGGGTGGTTTCCAACCACTGGCCTTGTGGTTCACAGTCCAACACATAACCATTATGCCACCAGAGCACAACAAGAAAGGAGCAGTAAATAAAGGTGGTTGAAAGGAGAATCTTGAAGTTCTCAGGGCACCAAAAGGCTGAGCTGTGAAAACGAGGACTTGAAGGCTCTCGCATCCTGGGCCCAGAGCAAACGTGTAACTAGCCCGTCTCATGCTTCCCGTCCTGGCTCCCTCTGTCCCTGCCAGGGACATCATTTTCATGCAGTAGACACTCCAGCCCACATGCCTGAGGCCGCAGGCCTGCTGCCCTTCATCCCTAGAATAACAATCTCCAACACTGGGGCTGTATGTAGTCCCCTGACGGGAAGCTACTCCCAAAGCAGAAGCAGGAAATGGGCTCGAGATGTCTGCGAAACTAATTCCAGGATTCAGAGTGCAGGGAGTGTGATCTAGAAGGGGGCAGGGGGAGGGGGAGGTGTTCATCTGGGGAGACTAAAGAAACAAATCCAAGGACGCTTATGTATGTAAGAGTGTTTTATATTAAAGAGTAGCTCCATTAAGGAAACATTCCAGCCCAGTCCAGATCAAATCCATAGTAAGTCCGATGTTAACCCATATGTCTGATGCTAGTCCATAAATTCCTCTCTGATTCATGCAGCACATGCAATGATGCTGAATGCAGGAAGATCACAGGCCAGTGGGTGGAACATCCATAGATCCAATGACAGTAGCTGTATCTCCAGGACTCTGGTTGCCATCAGCATGACTCTATGTGGCTTGTCAATGGATGGCAAAACAGACAGAGAGTGTGTCCCGCCTCCAGGGAGGAAGAGAGGCTGTGATCTGATTGACAGGCTAGCCTCCACCCCTTTATTCTATTGATCAAGTTGACATGAAATTATGTAACTACCACAGGGAGACATGCATAGGCTCCAGATGGATACTTTCCTTTGACCTCAAAAACTTTTTTAAAAATCATTTTATTAGGGGCTCTTACACAATCTATACGTCATTGTGTCAAGCACATTTGTACATATGTTGCCATCATCATTTTCAAAATATTTTCTTTCCACTTGAGTCCTTGGTATCAGCTGCTCATTTTTTCCCTCCCTACCTTATGAACCCTTGATAAATTATTATTATTTTCATATCTTACATCACCCATTGTCTCCCTTCATCCACTTTTCTGTTATTCATCCCCCTTAGGGGGCAATGCATGTCCATTATTGTGATCGGTTCCCCCTTTCTACCTGCACCTTCTCTCTACCTCCTGGTATCGCTACTCTCATTATTGGTCCTGAGGGGGTTATCTGTCCTGGATTTTGTGTGTATTTGTGCCAGTGTACATGATCTGGTCTAACGGGTTTGGAAGGTAAAATTGGGCTCATGATAGTTGGGGTGGGGGTGGCAAGCATTAAAGAACTACAGGAAAGTTATATTCCATCTATACTTTACTGCACCCAGACTGGCCCTTCTCTTCCTGTGACTCTTCTGTGAGGGATGTCCAATTGTCTACTGATGGGCTTTGGGTCTCCACTCTGCCCTCCCCCTCATTCACATCAATATGATTTTTTGTTTTGGGTCTTTGATGCCTGAGAGCTGATCCCATTGACACCTCATGGTCACACGGGCTGGTGTGCTTCTCCTACATGGGTTTTGTTGCTTCTCAGCTAGATGGCTGCTTGTTTATCTTCAAGCCTTTAAGACACCAGACGTTATACCTTTTGATAGCCAGGCACCATCAGCTTTCTTCACCACAGTTGCTTATGCACCCATTTTGTCTTCAGTGATCGTGTCAAGAAGGAGAGCATCACAGAATGCCAGGTTATTAGAACAAAGTGTTCTTGTGTTGCGGGAGTACTTGAGTGGAGGCCCAATGTCCATCTGCTGCTACCTTAATACATAACCTATACATAACCTACATAGATCTATGTCCCCATGGTTATATATAATTATATTTACATATGTGCATGCCTGTATTTATACCTCTATAAATGTCCTTTATCTCCTAGTTCTTTCCCCTATTTCCTTTTACTTTACTCTTGCCCCATTATCATGTTTGACCTTTATTCGACTTTCAGTAATTCCTCTTGGCTATATTGTCCTTGATCAAGTCCCAGCAGGCAGCCTACACCCTCCTCACCAATGATTTTAGATCATTTGTTCTAGGGTCGCAGGGTTTGTTGGCTCCCCCTTTTCCTTTTCCCCACGTCCCCGTCTCCCGCATCTCTCCTGGAACTATTGGTCCCCTCCGGATGGTTTATCATGTCTACCTTATCTAGATAGACATGCAAAACCAAAACAACAAAAAAGAAAAGCCGATAAATAGTTCCAGGTCTGTTTGTTGAACTTTATGACTGTTTTCCGGTTGAGTCTGATGGGGTACCACACCCTGGCCCCAAAGTCTATTTTTGGTATTCCTCAGGGACTTCATTGCTTTGCTCCCCTTGCTGCTCTGCTGAACACCCTGAGTGTTTCACCCCAATGTGGTGGGGTCAGATCGGGCACAATTCCTGCTCTGTATCTCCAGTGTTGTGTCCCCCCACCCCCCACCCCCAGTGCTATGGGTCAGTGAGGGACATCATGTCTCCTGGTGGGGCAGGTCCTATTGTCCTCTCTGTGCAGGAATATTACCCGCAGGGCTTGGTGGGCCAGGATGTGTTCCACTCTCTTTCTCTCTCCTTCCCTCTTTGCTCCTGTGTGTTCTGATCAGACGTACCCCTCTCCCTGGGCTGTAGCTTCAATGCTGTCATCTGTAGTGCATTCTTCTTGGGAGGGAGGTGGTCCATGTAGTTGGAATTGGGGCCAACTCCATAGACCTCGCTATTGGTTCACTGCTTCATATCGGTATGCTGCATTCACCTCTTGGTGCACCAGGTTAACGTCTGGTCCCTCTCTCCCTCTCCTTTATGACTGTCTCCCCACTGGTCCTGGGGCAATTCCGGGAGCTGCCCCTCCTAGCCTGAAGTCTATTTGAGGGACTCTTCTGGGGCTTTGTGGCTTGGCTTTGCTCCTGTTGCTGATCTGCCATGTGTCCCCAGTATTGGCCTCTGTTGAGGTATGAGCCAGAGAGGGGACATCATGTCACAAGCTGTCATTGGCCCTGCAGTCCTCTCTGTGCCTCAGCAGCTCCATGCAGGGACGTCTTCCTTCAGGCTTGGTGTGCTGACATGGGGTCTAGACCGTCCCTTGCTCTTTTGCCTTCTTGGTTTATTTCCATTTGTGCGTAGTATGCCAGCCCCTCTCCCAACCCGTAGGTATAGGGTTGTTCTCTGTAGCACATGCTTCTTGGGATGGGGATCAGTTTGCCTGTGATTGGGGCCGGCCCTGTAGCCCAATCTTTTCATCCAGTTCTCCACGTGGTAATGTTGCCCTCAAGGTTTGGTGCGCCATGGTGGGGTTTGCATGCACACTCCCAAATCTGTGGAGACATAACCGATACTCTCCCCCTGGGTGGGTTAGTGCCATCCTCCCCCTGTGCCATCATCTCCTTTCCCCCAGCTTGTCTCCCTCTCTCTTCCCCCCTTTCCCCTTCTCAAAGACATTTTCACCTAAGGGGAGGGATATGGTTAGAGGGGTCAGGGCTGTCTAAGGTGCAGGGCCTGAGGCAAAGAGGCCTGAGGGTGGTCAAACAAAGCACTGGTGTCCAGGTGATTCTAACCAACAGCAACCCTGAAGACAGAGTGACATTCTCCCAAGAGCTTCCAAGGCTCAGAACCTTTCCAGAAGCAGATGCCACATCTTCCTCTTCCAGATCAACTCGTGGTACTCTGTGCTTATCTCTGAAGTACCAGAAAGTGGAACTGGGACAAGCGGGTAGAACATAGGAGGAACAATAGCACTTAGCGAATATGCTCACACACACCCTTGCACACACACATTTACAAAGCCAGGTCTACACTCATCAATATTTCAATTTTCTGTAGAATAATTTCTGTGGTTGTATAGATTGCCACTTCTGACTCAATGTATACAAAAATATAATCTGCCTCTTAAATCTTGACAGAATTCTTCATTTCTGTCTGTGGTTTCCATGTCCCGGGCTAAAACAATGGTGTCATCTTTGACTCGGTCCTTTCCAGCTTTCCCAATACTTGCTCTCTCTCTCTCTCAATTTTTTAAAAATATACTAAAGTAAACCTGTTTGCAAGGAAATGCTAAACCATGAGACTCTTAACCAGAAATACATGATCCACTTCTCTATTATATATTTAATCACAGGCATCCTGGGGTTTAATCTAGCTACAGCAGCCCCGTAAGGGAATCATAACTCAGCTGGGGTGTCAATGCCAACAGAAGTTACTTCCAACATAGAGCTCTAAGATCTGAAAACAGTCTTTATGACAATGATAGTCTACATGAAAATAATTTATATGTGCCCAGAGAATGCCTGGGATTGGTGTTTTTTTTTTTGGGGGGGGGGGTTCTTTGTTTGTTTGTTTAAGTTGCTAACCAAGGTTCTGGTAGCAAGAAGACCAAGATTCTAGCTAGATGCTAGGGCTCTGGTTCTACGTGATCTAAAAACTTGGAGTAACAGATGCCACAAGAGTGTGTCATAATCAAGAGATAGATACATGAACAAGCAGTTTATACCCTGTTAACTATAAAAAGATTATTTCGTTAGGTCACATCCTAGAGCAGAGTACATCAAACGATTCTCAAACCCCTGTGTATGGTTAGTTCCAGCTGTTTTTAATCACTTTGACTGTGGGCAGCGTTATAAATGAGTGGGTTAAATGTTGGCTGGAGGCGTAGGAATCAGTGTGTGACTCACCAGTGCCACTGACTCAGGGAGCCTTACCTGTCATGAGCTGTTAATACCTAGATCCATTGACTCTGCAGGAGTGGGGCAACTATGTGACAAGAAGCTGCACGTAAATAAAACTGAAAACAAACAAACAAAAAAAACTAGGTCATGTTCCAGTAAACAACCAGGAGCCTCTAGGGCCGAGTAGCATCTGGATCTTGTGTTGCTACAATGGCAAGTTTTGACATCGGTGTGTGGTTGGCTCATTGTTTTCAAGCAAGCTAAAAGCAAATAGTGATATAAAGGATGTGGAACTTTTCCCAAGGGAGGAGGCCACCTCTTTCCACACTGCTTTGATACACTCTCCCTGCAGATAAATAAAGGTGTGACAAGCTGCAGGGGGATCTGAAAAGGTGACTGTTTAGGTGTCTGTCCCTGTAGGTGGTGGTACCAGCAGGGAGCTTTCCATCATCCTGCTGTCATTTAGACTGTCAAGGAAAAGTGGTTTGACTTTACTTCCATTTTATCATGTTACTTGTCTTCTTATATGGTCACACCAGTTTCACTCTCCCCAGGAAGCTCTCCGCACTTGCAGTTTTCGGTTGTTTTCATTTTTGCCATTCAGGTGGATGTAAAGCACTATCTCAAGGGAGTTTTAATGTGCGTTTCCCTGAGTGGTCATGAAGTTAAGAATTTTTTTCTTATGTTTATTGGCCACTCAGGAATAGTCTTATATGAAACACCTATTCAGTCTTTCTCTCTCTCTCTCTCTCTCTCTCTATATATATATATATATATATATATATATATATATATATATATATATATGTATGTATATATATACATATATATATATCACATACTTCTGCAGAGGGCTTCAAAAAGTTCATGTAAAGTGGAATTCAAAGATAGTACAATGTCTGGAAATTAACCCTTTGTCAGCTATAGTTTCTCCAGGTTTGTAGCTAATCTTTCCTCTTTTTTTTTTTTAAGTTGTCTTTTTGAGTTTAGAAAGTTCAAAATTGTAATGTGGTTGGAGTCATCAGCTGTTTCTTTTGGTTTATTTGGTTTGTTTTTTTTTCCTTTGCAACGCCTGTATTTCCTCTAAAAAGTTTTTCCTTTAACATGGAATTAGTTAGTCCCTGAAACTGTTTATTTTTTTTCCTGTAATACATGTGGTGAGGGCCTACGTTCAGTTCTTGGCCATGTGGATAACTATTTATTCCAGCACCAGTTATTGTGACGCCTATTCTTTTTTCACTTACCATTTCCAGCTCTATTCTACATCAAGGTTTATATGTGTGGGCTGGCCGCTGGGCTCTCTACGTATTTCAGTGGAATATTATTCATTCCTTAGCTGTACCACGTTGCTCGCTATCATTTTATAAGAAGTCTTGGTGTTTGCTGCAGCGAGTCTCCCCATCTTCCTTTGTTGTTGTGGTTTTTCCTTCAGGAGAGTCTTGCTTGGCTCTTAATCCTGTCTGTTTCCACACACATTTCAGAAACAATTTCTTGAGCTCCAGAAAAACCCTGTTGGGAACCTTGACTTTGATGGGCATTACATAAAGTCTATGGAGAAATAGTTTCAGGATGTGGAGTCTTCTTAATTATGAAATCAACTCAACAAAAGCTAACAGTTTGGAATCATTTTTCTTTTTGGAAATCATTTTATTGGGGGCTCTTACAGCTCTTATACCAACCCATACATCAATTGTATCAAACATATTTGTACGTATGTTGTGATCATCCTTTTCAAAATATTTCCTTTCTATTTGAGCCCTTGGTATCAGCTCTTTTTTTTCTTCCCTCCTCCACCCTCCCTCCTTCCCTCATGAACCCTTAATAATTTATAAATTATTATTATTTTCATATCTTACACCAACCACTGTCTTCTCTCTTCACCCATGTTTCTGTTGTTCATCCCCCAGGGGTCAGGGCTTATACATTAATCATTGTGATCAGTTTCCCTTTTTGCCCTCCACCTTCCCCCTACCCTCATGGTATCGCTACTCCCATTATTGTTCCTGAGGGGTTTATCTGCCCTGGATTCTGAGTGTCAAGAGCTCTTATCTGTACCAGTGTACATGCTCTGGTCTAGCCAGATTTGGGAGGTAAAATTGGGGTCACGATGGGGTGGGGGGAAAGCATTAAAGAACTAGAAAAATGTTGTATGTTTTGTCGGTTCTATACTGCACCCTGATTGGTTCATCTCTTCCTTGTAACCCTTCTGTGAGGGAAGGTCCAATTGTCTACAGATGGGCTTTGGGTCTCCATTCCACAACTCCCCACCCTTGTTCATGGATATGATTGTTCTGGGTCTCCTGATACCTGATACCAGATCCCATCCACACCTCATGATCACACAGGCTGGTGTGCTTCTTCCAAGTGAGCCTTGTTGCTTCTCAGCTCGATGCCTGCTTGTTTATCTTTAAGCCTTTAAGACCCCAGATGCTATATCTTTTGATAGCCAGGCACCATCAGCTTTCTTCACCACAGTTTCTTATGCACCCATTTTGACTTCAGAGATCTTGTTGGGAAGGTGAACATCATGGAATGCCAGTTTAATAGAACAAAGTGTTGCTGCATTGAGGGAGTACTTAAGTGGAGACCCAATATTAAGTATCCGTAATACTTAACCTATAAAGATATGTACATAGATCTATGTCCCCATGGTTATATATAAACACATTTACATATGTGTGTGCCTATATTTATATCTCTTTAAATGTCCTTTGCCTCCTAGTTCTTTCCTCTATTTCCTTTTACTTTACCCTTGTCTCATTATCATGTCTGACCTTCATTCAGCTTTCAGTAATTCCTCTCGGCTACATTGCCCTTGATCAAGCCCCACCAGGCATTCTTTTTTTTTTTTTTTGAATCATTTTATTTGGGGCCCCACCAGGCATTCTATGCCCTCCTGGCCATCAATTTTAGATCATGTGTTGCTTCTTTGTCCCTGTGTTTGTTGGCTCCCCTCTTTGGAATCAGTTTTCAATGGTAAGTCTCTCTAAATGCCTTTCAGTATGTATTTTATAATTTTTCCATAAAGGTTTTGTGGTTACATATAGTCCAAAGTATTGTATTCTGTTAGATTTATTTTTTAATATTTTAATTACATTTTCTGCTGATGCCTTTAATAACAGTTCACTTTTGGATGTTGACCTTTGTGTTAGTTATCTATTTCTAAGTAACAAAGTATCCCAAACTTTGTGACTACATTATCTCAAAGTTTCTCTGAGTAAGAATTCTAGGAGCCGCTTAGCTGGGAGGAGTTGGCTTAGTGTCTTGCACAAAGTTATAAACGGGTGCCTGTGGACTGAGAAATCTAAAGGCTTCAGTGGGGCTGGAGATTCTTTTCCAACCTCATTCACGTGACTTGTCAAGAGGCCTCAGTTCCTCACTGTGTGGTTCTTCCAATAGGACTGCTCATAAGGCAGGTGACTTCCTGCAGGACAAGTGAATACAAGACAGAAATAACAACCAAGATCAAAGACATGCATCATTTATAACCCAATCTTCAAAGTGAAGTACCATAGTTTCTGCCATATTCTATGGGTCACACAAACCAACTTGTAGGAAATGAGTTTTGGAAGGTGGGAATCATTGGGAGTCATCTTGTAGGGTAACTACCACATTTTTATGTCTATCAACTTTGACAAGCTCCCGGGTATATTCTAATCATTTGATGGTTGTTGGTAGGTGCTGTTGAGTTAGTTCCGACTCATAGCTTACCCTGTGTACAAGAGAACGAAACACTGCCCAGCCCGCACTAGCTTCACAATTGTTCTTATGTTTGAGCCCGTTGTTGCAGCCCTGTGTCTTTGTCAAAGACCGACCTTCCTCTTTTTCTCTGCCCTGTTACTTGACTAAGCATGACATCCTTCTGCAGGGACTGATGTCTACTGATAACATGTCCAAAGTATGTGAGACGAAGTCTCACCATCCTTGCCTTTAAGGAGCATTCTGACTGTACTTCTTCCCAAGCAGATTTGTTGGTTCTTTTGGCATTCTGTAGTACTTACAAAATTCTCCACCAGCACCATAATTCAAATGCACCGACTCTCTTATTCAGTGTCCAGCTTTCACATGCATATGAGGTGATTGAAAATGCCAGGTTCTCCTGAGTCCTCAAAGTCACATCCTTGCTTTTCGACACTCTAAGGAAGTCTTGTGCCGCAGAATTATCCAGTGCTATGCGTCACTTGATTTGTTGGCTGCTGCTTCCATGAGCATTGATTGCAGATCCATGCAAGACAAAATCCATGACAACTTTGATCTTTCTCCATTTATCGTGATGTTACCTATTAGTCCAGTTTGGGTCTTCTTTACATTGAGTTGTAATCCAGTCTTGATCTTCATCATCAGGTGTCTTCAAGTCCTCCTCACTTTTAGCAAGCAAGGTTGTGTCATCTGCATATCACAGGTTGTTAATGAACCTTCCTCCAATCCTGTGTTCTTCTTCATATAATGCAGCTTCTCTGATCATTTGCTCTGTGAACAGACTGAATAAACATGGTGAAAGGATGTAACCTCAATGCATACCTTTCCTGACTTTAAACCATAGATCATGCCCTTGTTCTAGTCTCACAACTGCCTCTTGATTCGTGGACAAGTTCGGCAGGAGCACAGTGAAGTGTTCTGGGATTCCTGTTGTTCTCCGTGCTACCCATAGTGAGCTATGCTCCTCCCAATCAAATGCCTTTGCAATCCAATGGTAGATTAAACTGAATGGTAGAGCTGCATTTTCTATGAACCAAACATATAATCTGTAAATAATAAAAATGCCCTGCCCCATTTGAATTCCATTCTTGTTTTATTTCATTGACTAGGACTTCTGGCACAATGTTTAAAAGAAGTAATAGAAGCCCCTGTTGTAAAGATGGTTTCAAGATTTACTTATTTATTACAGTATGATGTTTGTGGCGTAGTTTTGGTCGATAGCTTTTCATCAAATTAAGGAAATTCTCCTCTATTCCTAGTTCAGAAGAACTTCTCCATTAATGGCGGTATGAGTTTTTTCTTCTTTAATATATTTATGTGGCAAATAATAGTAATTGATGTTTAATGTTGAAATAATCTTACATCCTTATAATAAATAAACACAGTCTGATCATTCTACAAAATTTATTTTTTACATATAGGTGTATTCCTATTACAAATTTGTTGTTTATAAATTTTTGCATCTATTCATAAGTAAAATTGGCTTGTAATTTTCCTTTTATATATTGTTTTTGTAGAGTTCTGGTGGTGCTATTGAGTAAACATTGGACTGCTAACCACAAAGTTACTGGTTCAAACCCACCAGCCACTCCATGGGAGAAAGATGAGGCTATCTGCTCCCATAAAGATTTAAAGACTCTGAAACCTATCTAGGATCAGTAAGAGTCAGAATCCACTCCACAGCAGTTGGGTATATTGTTTTTATAAGACTTTATTATCAAGGTCATGCTAATTTATAAATGAATAATGTTCCCTTTATTAATATTCTCTGGAATATTCTGTATAAGACTGGAAATGTGTGATCCTCAAATGTTTGGTAAAACTTACCTATAAAACTGTCTCAAGGAGCACTAGTGGCCTAGTGGTTGTGCATTGAACTGTGATCTGTGTGGTCGGCAGTTCAAAACTACCAGCAGCTCTGAGGGAGAAGACTGGGCTTTCTACTCCATAAACAGATACAGTCTTTGGAAACCCACAGCTAGATCACTATGATTCAGCATAGCCATGATGGCAGTGAGTTGAATTATAAAACTGTCTGAGCTAGGTATTTTGTTTGTGATTGAATTTTAAACAGCAGTTAAATATCTTCAATGTTTCCCAAACTGATCGGGTTTTCTGTTTCTTCTCTAGACCATTCTGATGCAAAATCTTTTTCTAGAAACTTGCCTCATTTTATGTTTTCAGGTTTATTGACATGAGCTTGTTCATAGTACCACCCCTCATTTTTTAGTTTCTTTAGCACCTTTTAACATCCCCATTATATTTTAACCTTCTCACTTTTATCTTCCTATATCTTGCAGAAGATTTGTCTCTTTATTGTGAACTCCTGTTTGATGAAAATTCTTGAGGCTCAGATACATGCTTACAGAAAACGTTTCTGTTTGCTTCTGCTAAGCACCCGTGGGCACTGAAACCAGGAACCATTTTAAAATAAATTCTTGGCTTGAGTTTTCTCAGACATGCAAACTGTAAGATCATATTGCAAATCCATGTATGGGGCAATATTGAGTTATGAAGCTTCAGAAGTTTGCTCTTGAGACAGTCATCTTATTTAGTAGAATTTCTTCATAAGGAGGGTTACTTTCTTTTCTAACTGAGAGTGTAGCCTTTCTTGGCCCTGGTCCCATGTTGAGTAGTCATTGTCATTATCACCATAATATGCTCTAATCCTTCATCTCTCTCCCTTTCTCAGCCATAGCCGTTAAAACCAAATGTTGGTTTTCTAGGGATTAGCAAGTGAGCTCTGAACAAATGCCAATGTCACTGCACATTTACCCCTCTGGTGTATTGCTTTTGATTTTCAGGGTCTTTAAGGGAGCATAAGAGGTCTTTAGCTGAGCGCTGATGTTGTAGTGGTGATGCATTGGGCTGCAATCCACATAGTCAGCAGTTCGAAACCACCAGCACCGCAGCAGAAGAAAGACTGGGCTTCGTCTCAGAAAGCCACAAGGGGTCACTATGAGTCAGCATTGACTCAATGGCAATGAGTTTGAGATTAGAAGAGGCCTCTTACGCTCAACCCAACAATGCCTTAAAATTTATAATCAGAAAATATTTGATCTGGCGTTTTTATTTGTTTTGTAGTGGGAAGGTTTGGGGAAAGTTATATGTAGACTTTATATTTAATTTTTACATTTTCAATGTCAAAGTCATCTTGGTCATGTTGTACAGGTTTTAACTTAGAAAACAATATCAAATTTGTATAGGCACTAAAATAATCCCTAAAATGTTTTCAGAGATCATAAGTGAAATCACTTTTCATTCCAGACAAGGATCCTGATTACACTCTTCAATTATCACAATAACAAATTATAGCTTTACTATTTTCTTTGGATTTCTAGGGCGGAAAATCACTTGAGGTCAGGCACTGGACTAAAAGCTTTATGTAAGTTATATCATTTAAAACATAATGTGTGATGGATGGATGGATGGATGGATGGGTGGATGGATTGTGATAAGAGTTGTATGAGCCCCCAATAAAACAATTTAAGAAAAAGAGAGTTACAGTCCCAAGGGCTCAAATAGAAAGTAAATGTTTAGAAATTGATGATGGCAACATATGTGCAAATATGCTTGATACAATTGATGTTCGGAATGTTGAGAGCTGTAAGAGCCCCCAATACAATGATTTAAACACACACACCATATACATCTATATAGAGATATATATGTATAATGGGTGAAGTTATAGCCAAGCAGCTTATGATAAACCAGTGCACTTGATGAGGACTCAAAGAGTCATAGATTTCTTAATTGCCTGAAGACATTCAAGAGCTATGGAGACAATCAGGACTTGAGAGATGAGGAAATTAGACAGAGATCAAAGATCAGATCAGTTTCCCCTCCTTAATAAGATAAATAGCTTGAGGCCCACCAATGCTAGCACCATTCCAGAACAATGAAAAGAGCTAGGATGAAGGAAACACAAAATGAAATTACTTTAAAGTATTGGAGAGCTACAGAAGGAACTGGGACTTCAGAGGTGAAGTGAACTGACACGCTACAGTCTTGTGTTACTTGGCTGTGCTTTCTGATTCTGGCCAAGGGCAGAAAGTTGAAAAGCTGGGGTTTGCCTGGGCAAAGGGCCACAGGCATCGATAGAGCTACTGACTGTCTCGGAGCAGAAAACAAAACTGAACACTCCAGGAGACAACATCCTGGTGAGGATGAGGGGCAACAAACTGAACCTGACAGTGCATTTCCCCCTCAAGACACTGGCCATGTTCTCTGATGCTCCACAGAGTAAGAGGCAAAGAGGCTCATCAGGGACTGATGAAAGGGACTGAAAAGGGACTTCCGGGAAGATAGCAACGGAGTAGCACATACCAGAGGGACTCCACAGAATTCAGCCCAGGAGAGTTGCTTAGAGGGACATTCAGCACTGCAGGAAAGCAGGAGGAACATCATAAAGAGGGAAAGAGGGACCAGACTTCAACCCGGTGCTCCAAGATGTGAATGCAACATGCCTTTGTGGAGTGGGAACCAGTGGAGAGGTCTGGGGGGCTGGCCCCAACCCCAACTACTAAGGAGACACCTGCCCCTCCCCTCAGAAGAATTTATTTCAAAGGATAGCACTGAATCTGCAACTCCGGGAGAGGGACATATCTGATCGGAGCATACAGGAGCAGATGAAAGGGGAGGAGGAGAGAGTGGAGCACATCATGGCTCACCAGGCCAGGAGGTTGATGTTCCCAATTAGAGCAACCAGTCGACAGAGAGGACCACATGGTCAGCGCCACTATGAGATATGACGCCCCTCACTGACCCATAGCCCTATAGGGGACAACACCAGAGACAGTGTGGGAATTGCACCAGATCGGATCCCACCACACCTAGGCAAAGCATTAAGGGAGTGCAACAGAACAGCAAGGGAATGGAGCAGTGAGGTCCCCAGGGAATGCTGAAGGTGGACTTTGGGGCCAGGGTGTGGTGCCCCAACAGACTGGACTGGAAAACACTCCTAAAGGCCAACAAACAATCCTTGAACTAACTACAAGCTTTTCTTTCTTGTGTTTTGTTTTGGATTTTTCTGTCATTTGGTTTATTGTTGTAGTTGTTTTGTTGTATATTATTGCTTGGTTTTGCTCTGTCTTGTTTTTGTGCATGTTATTATCTCCGCAGGTCTGTCTAAATAAGAAAGGCTGGATGAACAATTGGAGGAGAAAACAATGGGACTGACAGTTCCACAGGGACATGGGAAAGGGGACGGTGGGGGGGGCAAGGTATTGGTATTAATAAACCCAGGGACCAGGGAACAATAAGCAATCCAAATTGGTGGTGAGGAGGGTGTGGGAGGCCTGGTTGGACATGATCAAGGGTAATGTAACTAAGAGGAATTGTTGAAACCCTGGTGGGGACTGAGCATGATAGTGGGACAAGAGGGATGTCAAAGGAAATAGAAAAAAGAGCTGGGAGGCAAAGGGCATTTATAGAGGTTTAGATAAAGACATGTACATATGCAAATACATTTATACATGAGGATGGGGAAATAGATCTATATGCATATAGTTATAGGTTTAGTATTAAGGTAGCAGAAGGACATTGGGCCTCCACTCAAGTACTGCCTCATGCAAGAATACTTTCTTCTAATAAATTTGCATTCTATGACGCTCACCTTCCCAACACAACCGCTGAAGACAAAGAGCATAAACAACCAAATGTGGTGAAGAAAGCTGATGGTGCCCGGCTAACAAAAGAGATAGCGTCTGGAGTCTTAAAGGCTTGAAGATAAACACGGGGCCATCTGGCTCAGAAGCAATAAAACCCACATGGAAGAAGCACACCAGTTTGTGTGACCACGAGGTGCAAAGGGATCAGTTATCAGGCATCAAAGAACAAAAAATCATATCATTATGTGCTCACCTCCCTTTATACGACTGCTGAAGACAAATGGGTGCATAAGCAAATGTGATGAAGAAAGCTGATGGTGCTCAGCTATCAAAAGATATAGCGTCTGGGGTCTTAAAGGCTTGAAGGTAAACAAACAGCCATCTAGCTCAGAAGCAACTAAGGCCACATGGAGGAAGCACACCAGCCTGTGCAATCACAAGGTGTCAAAGGGATCAGGTATCAGGCATCATCAGAACAAAAAATCTTACCATGGTGAATGGGGGGGGGAGAGCATAGTGGAGACCCAAAGCCCATTTGTAGGCCACTGGACATCCCCTTACAGAAGGGTCTTGGGGAGAAGATGATCCATTCAGAGTGTGATGTAGCAAGGATGAAAAATACAACTTTCCTCTAGTTCCTAAATGCTTCCTTCCTCCCACCCCCCACTGTCATGATCCGAATCCTACCTTGCAAGTCTGACTAGAACAAAGGATGGACACTGGTACAGATAGGAACTGGAAACACAGGGAATCCAGGGTGTATGATCTCCTCAGGACAAGTGGTGTGAGTGGCGATACTGGGAGGGGATAGGGAGTGTGGGTTGGAAAGGGGGAACTGATTTCAAGGATCTACATGTGACCTCCTCCCTGGGGGATGGACAACAGAAAAGTGGGTGAAGGGAGACGTGAGACAGAGCAAAATATGACAAAAAAATAATTTATAAATTATCAAGGGTTCATGAGGGAGGGGGGAGGGCGAAGGGAGGGGGGAAGTGAGAACCTGATGCCAGGTGCTTGGGTGGAGAGCAAATGTTTTAAGAATGATGAGGGCAAGGAATGTACAAATGTGCTTTACACAATTGATGTATGTACGGATTGTGGTAATAAAATGATTTTTTTTAAAAAGAAAGCCTCTGAAAAGCGAAGTGGAGTTCTGGGAGGTCTGTGTGTGTGGAAGAAGCCATGATTAGAGTGTAAACGTCAATCAGCTTCAGACTCACCCTCCTCTGACAGGCTCTCAAGTAAATGTAACTGATAACATCTTCAAAGACCGCATTTCCAAACAAGGTCAAGTTCACATTTACTGAGGATTAGGACTTCTACATATCTTTTTAGAGGACACGATTCAATTAGTTACAAACCTAAGTATGAACGATCAGGAAAGAGAAAGAGGGATTAGGAAAACTAAGAAGTAAGGTTCAGGTTAAGAGAAAGATGATACTGGGGGGCAACGGAGAGAAAGAACCAAGAGGTCAGGCTTTGCTATTTCTGTAACCTTGAGCACGTTGTAGCCACGCTGGGCCTCCACTTCATCATCTATAAAAAGCAGTGGGTGGAGGACTCTTTGGAGCCATTAAACGGCTCTGGTCTCTGAACAGGAGCAGTTATAGACACTTCACACTGCTTTAGGATAAGAGCCTCAACCTTGTCTGCATGTCAGAACCACGTGGGAACCTTTGAGACATCCCAGGGCCCAGCCCCCAACTCAGATCAATCAACTCAGAATCTCTGGGGCAAGGGCCCAGGCATGCACATGTTGTAAAACTCACCAGGTGAATCCTACTGATATCAGCCAATCTAGCAACAAACATCCATTCATTGTCAGAAAAGGGGGCCAGTCCATAGGTGGGGAGTCATCAAGACAGGATATGGGAGACTGCTCTGAGTTTGGGATCCTTGACCACTAAGAAGAATGTGTGTTCAGGCCACACTCTCAGTAGTTGCTTAAAATGCCATGCGGAGCTGGGAGATGAAAATTGAGGTACCAAGGGCTCAAGTAAAAAGCAAATGTTTTGAAAATGATGATGGCAACAAATGTACAAATGTGCTTGACATAATGAGTATATGGATGGATTGTGATAAGAGTTGTATGAGGCCCCAATAAAATGATTTCTAAAAGAAAAGAAAATTGAGGAGGAGCTTTCTTTGCAGATTAAAGGACAACCCAAGAACTTTTACATTCCCATCGAGGAAGATTCACAGTTTACTAAGCACGTCGGAATCTCTGACTTTTCCATTTGGGGACAAATTTAAAGGAGAGCCATATATTTTAAAAAGAACAGACTCCTTCCTTAAATTTAACCAATTGGGGATGAAAGGCAAAATATCATGCACCCCAAATTCAAGTAATTCTCACATGGTAAATCTTAAAAGCAGAGTTGCTTCTGCAGTTAGGTGAGGTAGCAGGATATGAAGTATGTGCAATTCTGATATACAAAAAAGGCTCCAGAAACACACTGCTCTGTGACTGGTCTTCTTTCATGGGCAGCTCAGAGATGAGCTGAGACAGGCACCAGCTCGAGCTGACCAGAGTCATGCCTGCCTGAAGATCAGTCCCCTTTTCAGAAGGGGGATTTCTAGAGAAACAGCATTTCTATGGGAGATCTCAAGGAGAGTGTCTAGCAGAGGAACACCAGGTGAAAAGTCACCATCCAGCCAGGACCCTGGCATGAGACACTGAAGAGGCATTTCCATTCTCTAGACCTTTAGTCAGTTTGTTTCTTCTTTTATAAAATTAAGTAGTTGAGTCCCATGATCTTCAGGTTCCCAATTAGACTCAAATTCTACACACACACACACCGATTCCCATGAGAAGAGGGAGTTCTTCCTTATGGAACCATCATCATAGAGAGAGGAAATAAAATAGAGATCTTGAACTCAGATACCTACAGAGGCCAGGTATATAGCAAAGGACAGTACACCGGGGGTAGGGATTGTGACAAACACAAGATCCCATCTAAAGGGGTGGGAAATACTCAACTCAGATAATTGTCATCATGAGAGATTGACCCAATTTGGGGGGGGGGGTGAAGTTCAGATTTTTAATAGTTTATTGATTGTTTAATCTTGGCAAACAATTCTTTTTTAAAATAAAAGCAACTTGGCATGTGGAACAAAATGCATGTGGCCAAATATGATCGACCTCTGGTATAGAAGATATATGATTAAAATGTATTCTTTATCATTAGGTCTAGCTTGAGATTTATTGTGCAGAAACTGCTTCTGGAATCTCTAGCAAGAGTTGGAGCCATGGTACGAGTTCATAGAACTGCTACTCAATGACCTCAGCTCCCTCCCTGTGGTCCTGAAGCAGCATTGAGTTTGGCCCCTTCAAGAAGGTGTTGGAATAAGAGCTGGAAGCCACCTCGGCTTTCTCATACCATCTCCTCCACTATTCACCATTGTAAAGCTGAGAAGTAGCCCCAAGTTAAACTACAAGCAAGGTGTGTGTGTGTGTGTGTGATGAGCAGCATCCACAGGTGGAGACAGTTGAGGGAAATATCCAAGCAGCTCAAGTCACTGTGCATGGACACCTCTACCTCCAAAGATCAGGTGGTAGGAAGTTCAATCACTGACAAAGTTAGGACCGTGTGCATATCCTCATGCAGAACCAATTCCTGGGCTGAGCAAGTTCTGCTCAGTTGTTAGGTAAGTCAAACAAGAGACTCTCAGTTCATGGCTTCTTATTTATCTAGCTATGGTTTGAAAAAAGAAAAGATACTCAGGTCTTATATCAAACAATTTATTCTTAAAGTGAGCGGCTCATAAAGCACAGCTATAGGAAAGTGCAATATTTACAGTAAAAAAAAAGTGTGGGTGCTAGCCAGACTTCAAATACTGTCATAGCAGGGTCATTCCAATAGCATTTTTCTGGCATGGGAGCTAGAAACAAACATTTAGGGACTTTTGTCCTTGAGAATAGGTGGATATTACAAAACAGATTTATACACACTCCCAGAAAAGCTTATTATTACAACACATCCAAAACAATGCATATCCATTTAAAAAGAAACATCTTGCTTTCAAAGAAACTAAGTCAAAAGACAGTCAAGGCAAAATAGGCAAGAGATAGATTGCTACATCTATGTGTAAGGCACTGGATTCTTACATAGAGAATCCTCATGTCAGCCCTCACTTCAATCATCACATTGAAAAAGTGTGGCGAGAAATAACAAGTCACCTTCAATATGAAGGATGCAAGTTACCGATACTGACAATGCTCTGATAGGCACAGCAGCATGGCCGGAGGAATGCCAGTCTAGAGAGTGGACCTTCTCCTGGGATTAGCAGATCCCCAGTCAGGCTTTGGGGTTAAGCAACTACAGTGTTCTGGCTTAATCAAGGCGCTTGTAAAGAGTGATCTTTGACATGACCCAGAGCCCCTACAAATGCCTACTCATTGACAATGGCGTGGTTTTTGGTTACACTGAGGCCCCAAGCATGATGCCTTTATTATAATATGAAGACTGCATCCAGGCTTGCTAAATGTTGCCCAAATCATGTTGCTTATGAACCTCATTTGAACAGAAAGGCTTCGCTTGAGATTTTGATTCTTCTGTTATAATTTACCTTTCTCCAACATCGTTCCATATCCCTTAAAGCTTGTTTTTTCCCCACAAGGATACAGAATAGATCTTCCCCTCCCCCCCTTCAAATGATTTTCCCAGACAAGAACTGGAAAACACAAAATAACCTTCCATTTTCTCACCAACGATTAAGTACCAGACCTCCTGCTCACAGCCTGACTCGCTGTGGAGACCTTTGTGCATACTTCTCACACGTTTCTCGTACCATTAGGCCAGCTTCCCATCACCACCAGTTGTCCTTTTTTCAGCCTTTCCTTGCCCAGCGTGAGAGCTAGTGAATTGAGAGGGAAGAGGGAAGGGTATTGGAAGCTTTACTTTTCTAAAAATAGGCCCCAGGCTGTTACTTTTTCCTCCTCAAATGTTATCCCACCTGACCCCAAATCCACATTCTCAAGTGGCTGTCTTCTTTGTAGCCAGGTCTTAAAAGCTCAAACCTAAACCTACTGAAGGAAATTAGTGAAGACTGACTAACATTGAGCAATACAGCCCTAGAGTTACATCAGGGACGATAACAGATCACGACCAGTCACTAGGTTACTCAATTCAACGATAAGAGGCTAAATTCTCGATTCTCCCCCAACTCTGCCATTCTGGGAAGAAGCCACTAGCCAGCCTGGGACTTCCAAAGACTGGTGACTCCAGCTCAGTTTTGGGGGGCACATGGTGGAATGCACAGTCCTTGGATGCCATCTGCGTCTGCACCCCATCAGGTTTCCACTGCACATGGACAATTCGGTAATTTTGACCCTCGTTGTTGTCCCAGAACACCTGCCCGTTGGCATGGTAAGAGATACAGAACTCGATTTTCTCCTCTGTGGGGATGACTTGGGGTAAGTCAATGGCAAATGAGAAGGTGTCGCTGTCGGAGCCACCATATACATTGTTCATGTATTCACAGTCCACATCGGTGTGGCTTTTCCAAGTGTCAAAAGTGACGCGGACCTGAACTCTCTTCTGAAAGCTCACGTTTTTCACCTTCACGGTTCCGGTCACTGTGCGCTCCTGCAAGGCGCAGTTTTCCAGGCACACAAAGTTCTTCTGAAAGTGGTTGCGGAACCTTAGGTAGTCGGAGGAAGGCTGTGGGAAATCCAAAATCAAGTTTTTCTCCTCGTGGAGCTTTAGGCTGGAGCAGATGTCGTTCAGGTCCAAGAGATCAAACTGGAGATCCCACGCTGGGTCTTCCGGGAGGTCAGAGAAGACGTGGATGGCAGTGAGAGACAGGCCCTTGGAGTCTGCAAATACGACCCGCTTCTTGGCTTGGTTGCGTGAGCGCTTCCAGTCGCTCTGTGACTTGGCTTCCTGTTTCATATTGAGGCATGGTTTCAGCGGCTTCAATTTGTTCACAAAATTTCTTCGTTGAAAGTCGTCATAAGGGCTCAGAAAGCTCTTTAGAGGTGGTGAATGAGCCAAACAGAATCTCATGGCTACATCCACTGGCATGACTGAGCTTGTCAAAGGCCGTGGATCTAACACCTGGATCATTCTGGAATGGAAGAAGAAGAGAGGTTATCATCAAGGTCTGGAATATTCTTCCCCAATCCCAAATATATACTTGCATGTACTATTTCTGTACTGACTGATTTACAGCAGTACAGTAATTATGAGTTGCTACTACATGTAGCAAAAGAGAACATATTAAGTTATCTTATCTATATTCTATGTTCAGCTCAACCCCTAACTGGCTACAGGATGCAGATTAGCTGCTTCAAATACATGGGAGGTTTCAGTTTCACAATCCGAGAACTAAAGAGGTTGGATCTGATCACCTCTAATACAGCCTTAGGAACCAATTGCTCTGTGCTGCACTGCAACTCCTGGGCCATAGAGCCACTGAGACAGAACCTCAGTATGTGTGTGTTTTCTTAAAGCTTCTTGAGCGCTTCTTGTAAGCTTTGGCTCCACCCCCTGAATCCCTTCCTTTGTTGATTTTCCTATTGATTATGTGCTTCTCTGGAAAAGGAATCTATCCATTTAGGAAATGATAGCAATATGTATTCTCATGGAGTTTTGAGTGTGTGAAGACTGGAAAGAGTGAAGTCGGGATCATTTTTGCACTTGAACTATGGTTCCTTTCTCGTTTTTCACAAATGTCTGATGGGAAAGTCAGCAATGTACATACTTCAAAATACTTTGCATAATCTGAATTTAATGTAGAAAGAAGTCCAGTAGAGGTCCACATGTAAGTGGGGGAGAAACAGCATACCTAAAAAGTAGACCGATTCTAAAATATGTCTGGTAGTCCCTGAGTAATAAATGAGATCTATTCCAAGTGTATGAATACCTTTAAATTGAATTAGTAGGTAAGGAATGTATATGCATATGCACATAGCTCTTAGTTAGCTTTACCGTCAGTGCCCCCAAAACAAAAAACCTCAAAGTCTTTTCAATGATTTAAGAGCCGCTCATCCAGCAAGTGAAAGTGGATGTGCTAAGAATTTGTTGGGAGTAAAGAGGTTCGTTGCATTCAAAGTGAGGTCAATTTTGACCAATATTTAAAGGGAAAATATAATTTGTCAGTAAGTCTGACTGTTATAACCTGGGAACTTACTACATACAGTCTTTAGAATTTTGGGGAATTTTCTAGAACATACACCAAAACATTAACAATTGTCTCTAGGTGATATGATTGTAGGTGATCTATTTTGTCTTTCTTATATTTCTTTAGTATTTTCTAAAGCTTTGGGGGATGAACATATTATTTTTGTAACTAGAAAGACAATAAAGCTATTTATTCTATTACACTCAGCAATTTAAATCTTAAAGCGTCTGTCAATAAGTAGTGGACACCCCCCCACTCTTCCCCCACCCCCATTCCTATCCTACCCCCGGCCCTGGCATTTAGCCATCAGTAGATATTACCAAGCCTACAGAAGTGGGCCTTCTTTCACTTATAGATAAAAGGCATGTGCGTTCTGTACATGACAGGATCTTCAGTCCCGGCTCACAGGCGCTGTAGTCACGTCCGCAAGTGGTCATTCTCTCAAAGTGGACTATCAAGAGCATTCACGGAATTTATGAACTCTGGGGTTTTTCTGGGAGACCTACAAACTTAGAACATACAAGGCTGAGGGAGTATTTGTAAGTCTAATCATAGTTGCCAAGTTGAATTTTGAGAGATGCCTGCTGCTAAATTATGCCTGAAGAAGCTATTTAAAGTTGCTGTTATTTCTTTTTGCATTTACAGAAAGATGGGGTCAGTGCTGAGTGGCCGCTCTACAATTTTCCTTCCTAGCCAAGAGTGGAAAATGATAGTTCGCTCAAGCTCTGAGACCGAGTTAGTTGTGGCAAAACTGTGAAAAGTGAAGAACTACCAAAGGTAAACATGGATCCTGTCATTGTTTAGGCTTGGTTTGTGTTTTTCCAAGCTAAGCTTCCTAACCAGTAATGTCGGTGTTACCAACTGTTCCCACAAGTTAACGCACCTGAGTTCTTGGGACTTAAACCAAAGCCTAAGACTCGAATCAATGAGGAGATCAATGAGCTGATGCTGACCGCGCTCAGTTTCTAGTGTAGGCGCCGATTATTAGGCTCTATTCCTAAGTCCTCCCAACCCTCTCTGCTCCCAAGGAGCCCAGTACCTACTAACCCAGTAGTCAGTGCAGCTGTCCTCCCCTGTGCAGGGCGTCAGGGGTGGGGGCAAGGAGTGCCCAGGGGCAATCCCTCCATTGCTCCTCACCCTCAGCTACGCAATGACAGCTGCCGCACTTCCGCGGAAACTCGGGCTCCCCTCTTGTCCTGCTGTCACAGCAGGCGCCTGGCACCTGTGTTGCGCCTGGGGATGCCACCCCGGGCCCCTTTGGAGTTGTACCGGAGGCGGGCCAGTGTCCCCCTCGGACTCCGTCCCTCGCCAGCCTCGGCCCCCCAGGGTCTCCATCCAGCTGCAGCGGCGACCGAAGGACCGCGCAGCCCGCCTGCCCTGCAGAGTCCGCGGCGCACGTACCTGGTGCAGCTCATGGGGCAGAGCGAGGGGCCGGGCGGGCCGTGGGCACCGGCACACCAGCTGTCAGCGCAAGTCGCACCCGGTGCAGAGCCCTCAACCTCCGCGGTGCCCCCAGGCGGATGGCGGGCCCCCGGAGCCCCAGAGCCCGATTATCTTCTCCGGACCACGTGAACGAATCGTGCGGACCAATCGCCGGGCCGCAGGCCCCACGGCCCGACCAACCAGCGCCGAGCTGGGGCGCGAGCCCTCGCCGGGGGCACGTGATCCCCGCGGGGGCCGGAGGGGCCCGGCGCCGAGCCGAGCTGGGTCGAGCCGAGCGGGGGATGGTCGGGGCCGCGGCGGCCAGCTGGCAGCGGGGCGAGGCTGCGCGCAAGGCGCGTCCCTGCCGAAAGTCGAGAGCCGCATCCCGGCGGGGTGCCAGCTCCGTGGCCGCAGGCCGGGAGAGCGCCCTGCCTCGGAGGCGTGGGTCCCTTGCGAAGGCGCTCGGGGTCTCCGCACAGACGCCGCACCCCGAAAGGTGCGGCTCGCTCCAGCGCTTCTGGTGCTGGACGTGTTCCTGGTGTTCTTCGTTGCTGGTGGGGGGGCTGGCACCCTCTTTCCTCACCCCCACACCCACCCACCCCCGTAGTCAGAAGTTGGCTGCTTTGGGATAAAGTGCATCCGTACGTGCAGCACACATCAGACAGGAATTGCTGGTTTCCCTAACAAGTGAACGCCTGCCCGCCCCCTGAAACAATGAGATGGCACAGTTCGTTTTCAGAGGCGTTTGTTTGTTTGTTTGTTTGTTTGTTTCCACCTGCCCTTCCATTTTCTCCGTGGAAGAGAAAACTAACACCACAAACGGTCAGTTGACTCAAGGAGTGAGCAAGGGCCAACCCAAACTGCGCCACTCCGATGGGGTGTCCTGTGACAAAGATGTGGGAATCGCAATGCTAAAAGAGCACGTTGGTGTTTCGTGACTCCTAGAGATTCCGATACCTTTGCAGAGGTTTCTGTTACTTTATTGTGTTCTTTTGTGTCCTTGGGGAAAATTTGTAGACTATCCATTACAGGTATAACATCAAATTTCTATGTCAAGTATACATTCGTTCTATGTATTGAAACCCACATCCTACTTCTGGCCTATGAACTTAGATTGCCAGCAGTCAATTATTAATGCAAAGAACCAACCTCCCCGTAATGTTTTAAGTAACTGCCAAACAGTGGAATTGTTAAAGCTGAGTTATCAGAGTGAAGAAAAATAAATTCATGCTGAATATCACTGAGAGAGATCCTTAATACTTGGGGCTTTGCTTTTTAAGTGAAATGTCCAACTAATGATCTTCTAGGCCCTTGACCCAACTCAAACTAACCTTGTTCCACTCTTTACTAAACATGCTGTCCTTCTCCCGAGACTGTTCCCTTCTGGTAATATACCCAAAGTGTCTGAAGCTAACCAACCAGAAATCTGTAGTCTTGGAAGAAGTATGCTAAAAAGTCCCTTAGAAATAAGGCCGGCAACAGTTTGTTCTGTCTGATGTACTTTGTGTCCATAATTGTTTAATAGCCCAAAAGCAATTAGAATGATGGAGGTGGCAGTTTCCTTAGATGTCATTTTGGCTTCCAATACCCCATTTCACAAATGAGCAATGCCGACCTGCTGGCCAGGGGCTTCCAGGTTCGAGCCAAAACTGGAAACCTGGTAGGATGATGTTATGGAGAGACAATATAATATTTTATTGTCATCCCTCTTGTCCAAGAATGAGGTAATTAAGAAATCAAACTGCGCAGTGCATTGGGCAAATCTGCTGCAAAAGACCTCTATAATGTACTCACCCAAAAGACGCCACTAGGAAAGCCAAGATGCACCTGAACCATGCCAAGCTAATTTCAATTGCAAACATATGCATACAAAACACGAGTCAGAAGAACCAAAGAAGAATTGATGCCTTTAAATGATGCTGTTGGTGAAAACTATTGAACATATACCATAGACTGTCAGAAACACAAACAACTCTGAGTTGGGAAAAGCACCATGACAACGGTCCTTAGAAACAAGGATGATGAGACGTTGGACGTGTTATCGGAAGGGACCAGTCCCTGGAGAAGAAAACCACGCTTGGTAAAGTGGAGGGTCGGTGAAAAAGAGAGCAGGCCCTCAATGAGATGAATTGACACAATGACCACAAGGGTGAGCCCGGGGGTGGCAAGAACAGAGCAGTGTTCAGTTCTGTTGTTCGTGAGATACTTGTACCATGCGTTAGACCAACTGCATGGCACATGGCAACAAAAGCATCTGGGAAAAGGGCAAGATGTACATGCATTTCAAAGTGGAATATACCCCACCAAAATGCCAACGGTGCTGTTTGTGGATGAAAAACAACCTCACCACCATGGGGTTAATTGTGACCCATAGTGACCCTGTGGGACTGAGTAGAACCCTGTGGGTTTCTGAGGCTGTAAATCCTCAGGAGTAGATGGTGGGTTTGAACTGATGACTTTAGAGATTAACAGCCCAATGCATAACCCACTGTGCCATCGGGACTCTTTTGTTTGAGAATGGTGAGACTAAAAGACTTTTGTTTGTTTGGTCCCTTTGTTTCCTTGTGTTTTTTATTTACCTACAAAGAAATGGATGACTTCTATAGTTAAGGAAAAAAATTTAAGGGTTTAAAACCTTCAGACTCAGCTAACATTAACAGTCTACCTAATAGATTCAAGGAACAGTGTTGGAGGTTTTCACATACCTTATGCCACTTCCAGCCCTTCATCCTGTTTGCTCTCCTGCCCCCTGGTGCCGACTCATGCCACACAAACTGCTCTCTCGTGTCACTTTCAAACAGAAGATTTGGGAAAACAGCACCCTTTCCTACGAGGACTCAAATTCCAATAAGCATTCAAGACCCTGACCCCCTCACTTCTGTCTTCTCCTTGGCGTTTACCACCCTTCGTTATAGGAGGAGAGGAATTGACATGGAATCAGTGATCTAAATCAGGATCTACCAACACAGAAGATGTGGTGAATGTGGAATTGTGGGAGCTTTGTTATTTTTTGGAGGCTTTTCTCCAAGTGGATCCGGACATTGTGCTACTTGTCCGAAGAAGCCATCTGTCTACAAGAGTGTCTCGAGCTGGGCAATATTTCCAGTGCTGTGTTAGGGTTGCCAGGACTCAAAACCACACACAGTATATTGACCTTGAAGATGTTATCATCTTTATTTTATAAAAGGAAATTGAACTCATGAAATTCCAGGGACCATTTTTAAAGAGCTACTAGATAAAGGGACCAACGTGGTCTCTTACATAATTTACCCAATACATTACCATGTAGAAAAATCAGTCCCTTGTTTAAAAAAGAAAAAAAAATCTGGGGTATGAATCCCAGGATTGCCAACTCCTTCTACAATTTTGTCTTTTTTTTTTTAATATCCAGTCAAGAATGTACTTGAGAATTCGACCTTAATTTATTTATATAAAAAGTCAGTACTTTTACCATAATTAGTTATAACTCAGGATGAACCTCTGACCCCACAGTCCAGACTCTAGAGTGAAGAAGGTTGAGAACCGCTCATTTTGATGAATGGGGTTGGACTTTCATTTGTGAGAGCAGAGGAATGGCAGCCCCATGGCCTAGTGAATAATACGCTCGGTGGTACAGCAAGTCAGTCTTCCATCTTTAGTCATATTGGATGTGACTGTCAATATTAGGAGATGAGTGTAATTAAAAAATATATAACCCTTAAACCCCTATTCAGTTGACCCTTGGACAATATGGATTTGGACTGCACAGGTCCACTTATAAACAGATTTTCTAATGCTGTGCGACTAACTTGTCTCCCAGTAAACTGAATGTCATAGTAAAAAGTCATGTGTCATGGTTCACTTGTGTTTTCAATCATGTTTATAGGAATACCGTGAACTTTGAATCATGCCATGGGACTAAGATGGAGAGTCACTAGAGGTACTGGAAGTGCTCCCAAGAGACAGAGTGAGATTTGGCCATCACAAGTAAAAGAGTTGATTTGCTGGAAATTTACTGTAAATCAAGGTCTGCAGTTGCCCAGAATTTCAAGATAAATTAATTCAGTGGAAAAACCATTGTCAAAAAGACAAAAATCTGTGAAGTCAGTGCTACACTTTGGGGGAAATACCTTCTTATCTCATATTGAAAATGGGCAGGCACAGAAAATGCTGTCTTGGCATGCTTCCAGGCTATAAGATCTAGGATGTTTTGTTTATGTTTACATTAATCTTATGTTTTCCTGAAAATGAAATAAAGTTTTGGGTCTTTTTCCAAAAAAGAAAATGGGCAGGATATACTACATGTAACACATGAAATGTGTATGTGTCAACAGACTCTGTATATATTCCGGAGGGTTCCAGTCAACAGTTTTCAAGGAGTCAAAAGCTGTATTTAGATTTTCACCGGCACAGGGGTCGTTGCCTCTTCTGTGTGATGTTCACAGGTCAAATGCATAGTGTTTACTGTGGGCAAGGCACTGTTCTGAGCTACTTATAAATATTTGCTCATTTAATCTTTATAAGAATCCTATGAGATAGAAACCATGATCATTATGAGGGACCAGCCTCCCCACAACTGAATGGGTCCAAGGGGAAGTTGTATAACTGAGGGAAAATTAAAGGAACATCAGACAAGGTATGCAAGGACTCACTTCTTCCATGAAGACCGGAATCAGAGTGAGGGGTATGTATTCTCTGACAGACTTATATAATCTCTAGCTTGGAAGCCACGGTAAACACATACATGACAGGAAGGGGGTGCATTAGAGGATGAGCTACGGGTTTACACACAATAGGAAGGGGAGGTTCTAGAGGTGTACATGTGACAGGAAGGTCCATACCCAACAAGATGGACAGATTCTAGAGCTAAATTGGTGGCCCAACCTTAGTTGGCTCTGAGCTGACTTGACCTTAACTGTCCCTGAGCTCTTCTCTAGGGGAACAATCTGAGATCTTTTCAGACGAGAGTGGGTCCTATTTAGGGTGGGATAGACAATGGAGTTTGACTCTTCTCAATGGCAGACAACCTTTAGGCAGATCGTCTTCAAGGAGTTAACTTTCAAGAGACTAGTAAGCAACCATGTGCTTGCAAGTAACACCTGAAAATTGGCATTATTACAGGGGACATCAGGAGGAATAACTTCTACTTAGTAGAATGTGACTGGGGCGCATCTCCAACTTGGGAACGTGAAGGTCTCCTTCCACAAGAGCCCCAGCCTCGCAGGCTCCTTGACAAATGAGCATAGAGAATTTGTCTGCCTACACTCTCTTCCTTCTCAGTTCCCACAATTATTACCCTTTCTTCACTAAGAAGGAAAGTCAGTTGTGAGAGATTAATTTACTCAAGATATACAGGTGGTGGAGAAAGACAGGCCTTTCTACTCCTATACAGAGTTACAATCTCAGAAACTCACAGGGCATGTGCCACCCTGCTGCTCAGTGGCACCCTCCATGGCATTAACTCCACAGTGGGAAGCTTGCTTTGGGGGATAAGCATGATAGATGGGAGAAGAAGGATTCAAACTCATGTCATTGGTTTCTGGAGTCTGTACTCTAAGTGTATACTCACTGCAATCCAGTCAATTCTGACTCATAACAACCCTGTAAGACAGAGGAGAGCTGCCCCTTTGGGTTCCGAAGGCTGCAGATCTTTACGGGAATGGAAGGCCTTATCGTGCTCCAGAGGAGAAGCAGGTGGGTGGTTAGCAGCCCAATTCATCACCCACTACAGCACCAGGTCTTCTTCTAAGTGTATGAGCTGCTCGTAAGCACACTATCAAAGGTTCCTGCCAGAGCACCAACGTAGCTCTGAAGAAGGCTTGTTGTTATCGTGGGCTATCACGTTGTCCAACTCCTAGTGACTCTATATAGCACCATATAGCTACCTCTATAGGATTTCCTTGGGTGTAGTCATTTCAGAGAGTGAAAAGATGATGCTTTCTATGCCCATAACGAGTCACAGTCTTGGAAACCCACAAAGGCAATCCTCTCCTGTCCTACAGGGTCCATATAAATCAGAAAAGACGTCATAGCAGTGAATAAATCATTTCAGGAACAGAGCTTTTGGTAAGTTTGAACCAACAACCTTTGGGCTAGACAACATCCACAAGGGAAAGGCTGCTTGTGGAATATCTGCGAAATTTCAAGAAGGAAGTGGAATCTAGGAAGAGTAGGGAAATGGAAAGAATTTCAATATGATGGAGTATTATCTTTAAAAGATAACAATGCCTCACACCCAATGAGAGAGCAATTGATATCACAAATGAAAAGCCAACGGTTCTCCTTTCCTCTCAAGGAATAGATTTCCAATGAACAAGAGAATGGAGCCGCAAGTGTCGCCTGAGTAAATTATGCTACTAACCACTGAGTTGGTACTAAGTGGATTTTCGAGTATTATTTTAATGATTTTTTAGCTTTATTTTACTTTTTACCTCACACTATACTTTGAAAATCTCTTTCTAAGAGCAGAATCCATCTAGGTGGATACACAGATGCACAGTACTCTTTACCTACAGTTTACAGTTCCAGACAGTACAGGGAAGAGACTGATGATGAAGGAAGACAGTGGGGGACCAAGAAAAAGACAAACATGGCCCCTCTAATCTATTGAGAAGAACGACATTGATGTAAAAAGGCAAGTAAAAGTCCCAGGTAGGCTGAGTGTCAAGTGGGTCATGTGAATGTACACGCATTTGCTACATGTATTAGAGGACTTTGGAAAAAGGAGAGTCCTCTAGGGGCCAGAATGGCCAGAAAAGGCCAAGACATGTTGGGTAACTGAGGAGAATTATTTAGCTGACTTGGCTAGAAGTGAAGATTTCAGCTGGGGAGTACTGAGGAAAGGGTCAAATGAAAGAGAATCTTAAATGTAAAGATGAAAGAAAAATTTTTAATCTGGATTGGGAGAATACTTTTGGAAACCATATATCTAACAAGACTCTAGTAGTCAAAATATAGACAAAACTTCAACAAATTAACAACAAAAAGGCAAATAATTCAAACATTACATGGACAAAGAACTTGAAAGGATATTTCACCCAAAAAAGGACATTTAAATGGCCACCAAGCACATGAGATGACTATCAATGTTATTAGCCACCAGAGAAATTTAAGTAAAAACACAATGAGCTAGTGTCTCGCAGAAAATAACAAATGCTAGCAAAGATGAGAAGAAATTGGTACACGTACCCCTTGATGATGGAGATGCAAATGGAACAGCCATTGTGGAAGATAGTGTGGCGGTTCCTAAAACATAAAAATGGAATTACCACAAACAAAGGTCACTGTCATCAAGTGAATTACAACTCATAGCAACCTCACAGACAGTAGAACTACTCCTGTGTGTTTCTGAGCCCCAATTCCCCTGCAGAGCAGATCCTGGTTTTGAACTGCTGACCTTACCATTTGCAGCCCAACAAGTTACCCACGATGCCACCAGAGCTGTCATATAAACAGCAGTTATACTGCTAGCTTTATACCACCCTCAGGAAATAAAACAACAACAACTTGGAAGCAGGGATTCAGAGACGTGTACCCCAACGTTTGTGACAGCATTATTCACAATAGCTAGAAGGTAGAAACAACATAAATACTCCACAACAGAAGAACGACTGAACAAAATGTGGGCCATTAACACGCGGGAAAGTAAAAATGTATTGCTATTGGGGTTCTAGTTCTTACATGCCCAGATTTATTCCAAACAAAACATGTCTAAACACGACAACTACAGCCAGTCTTTTTCAATAATACATTTGTCTTAGTTTTGTTAGGGTACCTTCCAATAAAAGGGGGGAGGAATTTTGAGGTCAAGGTTCACATCAAAATTTTTCCAAAACTCAAGTGGACACCTTCCCAAATCATTGGCATTTTTCAACAAACATACAGGAATGCTGCCCCACATAAAAGAAGTTTTTAGATGGATCAAATTTTACAATGAAATTTCCCTCTTGTTTTAAGGAAAATTGAGAAGATCTCAAATATTCAAGGCAGAGAGGTCAGCACTGAAGGTTATGGCTTCTATTTCTGGATATACGAAGGGGGTAATCTTTTAAAAAAATAATTATTGTGGATGATGTGAAGGCTTACAGAGCAGATCATCAGTTTTACATTCAACAATTCGTGTGCATTTTGTTTCAACTCATCCACTGCAGTCCCCTCAGTGTCCTTCACCCACTCCACTTTCTTCCTGTGTTTCCTCTTTTTCATTCTTCCTCCTTTTCTACCTCATAACATTATCTTTGGGTCAATGCTGCTCCTTTGATCTCATAGGACTATTTTTGTTTTATTTTACCATAGAGTGGGTTGGGTTAAGTTCCAGGCTTAAAGAGTGCCCAAAGGCCATAGTCTCAAGGGTCCCTGTCGCGCGCTCAGTCTCGCCAGCAAGAAGGACGCGCCACAACAGGATTCTTCCACAGGCGTTTAATGCGGGTTCGATTTGCAGATGCGGAAAAAGACCCCGAAGCCCCAAACTACTGCTGCTTATATGCGCTCTATGGGGACGTGCTGTGCATTGATTGGTGCGTTCGCCAGAACCCTTATTAGCATACTCCAGGGTGGAGTTATGACTACGTCATCTAAGCAGTGCGCATGCTCTAAGTGGTTGTTTACCACTTAACTGGGCCACCGCCCTGACTGCCTGGCGCCATCTTGTAATGGCGGTGAGAGCTGCGGCTTCCCACAGGTCCCACGTGTCTCTTTCTGACCAGCAAACCTGATCTCCTTTATGACTGAGTTTTGTTCCATATTTTCCTTCCACTCCCTCCAGGATCTTGCAAAGGGTTGCTTTTCAGACAAATTGGTAGTGTCATCTAGTTCTACTAATCTCAGGGTTGTGGACACTAGTGTTCACATGTTCCATTTCTCTATTGACTAATTGTTTCCAGGTGTCTTCCAATTTTCATCCCCTTCTTCCCTATGGACAAGGAGAGACCAGTGATTGTATCTTAGCTGGCTGCTCATGAACTTGTAAGCGCCAGTTGCCACTCGCCCAAGTAGCATGTAAAACATTGTCTTCTTGTTCATTTGATGATAATAGACCTTAGTGTCCCTGAGATGATGGTCTTGATTACCAAGGCTGAGTCATTTGTACCTTCGAGAATTTGGTTTTGTCTATTTATGGACATACTAGCAGCAAAGAGAAATATACATACACAAATGTCCTCTGTCAAGTCTAGATAGAGAGAGAGATCTTAGGCTGCATGTCTAAGTATCCATTCATAGCTCACTCCTGTTGCAAGCTTGTGAATATTTTTCTATGTTGTCTTTAACTCTTGCAAACCTCCCAATGTCTTGCCCTGCCTCCTTCATTTCTTACCAGCATCCCCTACCCTCCTTCCTGTGCCTTCCCCGCCTTCCCTTTCCCTGTTGCCCTCCACCCTGAGCCTAGAACCATCAAAGATGATCCTTTTTTTTTACATTTTATTAGGGGCTCATACAACTCTTATCACATCCATACATATACATACATCAATTGTATAAAGCACATCCGTACATTCTTTGCCCTAATCATTTTCAAAGCATTTGCTCTCCACTTAAGCCCTTTGCATCGGGTCCTCTCTTTTTTTCCCCTCCTCCCTCCCCTCTCCTCCCTCCCTCATTAGCCCTTGATAATTTATAGATGGTTATTTTGTCATATCTTGCCCTATCTGGAGTCTCCCTTCCCCCCCTTCTCTGCCGTCCATCTCCCAGGGAGGAGGTCACATGTGGATCCTTGCATCAGCTCCCCTCCTCCAACCCACTCACCCTCCACCCTCCCAACACCGCCCCCCACACCCCTGGTCCTGAAGGCACCATCCACCCTGGATTCCCTGTGCCTCCAGCTCCCATATGCACCAGTGTACAACCTTTGCCCTATCCAGTCCTGCAAGGTAGAATTCAGATCATGGTAGTTGGGGGGAGGAAGCATCCAGGATCTGGGGGAAAGATGTGTTCTTCATCGGTACTATATCGCACCCTGACTGACCCATCCCCTCTCCTAAACCCCTCTGTGAGGGGATCTCCAGTGGCCGACAAATGGGCTTTGGGTCTACACTCTGCACGTCCCCCTTCATTCATACCTGGTCCCTTTGGCACCTCGTGATCGCACAGGCTGGTGTGCTTCTTCCATGTGGGCTTTGTTGCTTCTGAGCTAGATGACCGCTTGTTCACCTTCAATCCTTTAAGACCCCAGACACCATCTCTTTTGATAGCCGGGCACCATCAGCTTTCTTCACCACATTTGCTTATGCACCCGTTTGTCTTCGGTGATCATATCATGGAGGTATGCAGCCAATGATATGATTTTTTGTTCTTTGATGCCTGATAACTGATCCCTTCAGGGGCACATGATCACACAGGCTGGTGTGTTCTTCCATGTGGGCTTTGTTGCTTTTGAGGTAGATGGGCGCTTGTTTAAGAGATGATTCTTTTAGTGTGAAACCTTTTCAAGGCTTTTTATAATGATGGGCTCATAAAATGTTTATCCTTTTGTGATTGACTGATTTCACACAGCACACTGTCCTCTAGGTTCACCCATGTGATGAAGTGTTTCGCAGAATCATTGTTTTCCCTTTATGTTGCATCGTACTCCATGCTTATTACCAAAGTTCATTTATCCAGTTTTTAACCCAGGGACACTGAGGTTGTTTCCATCTTTATGCTATTATGAAGAATGCTGCAATGAAGATGGGTATGCATATATTGATTTGTGCTATACCTCTTATTTCTTTAGGATAGATCCCAATTAGAGGGGTCGCTAGGAGCTCTGGTGGTGTAGTGAGTTACACCCAGGGCTGCTTACTTCAAGGTCTGCCTTTCCCAGTCACTCCCAGGAAGAAAGATAAGACTTTCTGCTTCCGCTATAGCCTCAGAAACCCACAGGAGTGTCCCATAGGGTCACTCTGAGTCAGAATTAACGCGATGGCAGCATTGCTGGCTCACATGGCATATCTAGTCCCAAATTTTTTGAAGAAGTGTCATGCTTCTTTCCACAGCACCTGTACCATTTTACAGGTCCACCAACAGTGTATGAAGGTGCCAGTCTCTCCACACTCTCACCAGCATTTGTTGTTCATTTTTTGTTGTTGTTTGTTTTATAACTTTGATATGAATACTGGGGTGATGTAGTATCACACTGTTGTCTTGATTTTTTTCCTTTCGGTTGGCTAGTGATGGCGAGCATTTCTTAAAATGTTGTTGACTACCTGAATGTCTTCTTTGAGGAACTGTTTGTTCAGGCCTCTACCCATTTTAAAATATGATTTTTTTAATCTTTTTCTTAATGAGGTAGTAAAGTTTTCTTTAAATTTTGATGTTAGCCCCTTGTCTAATATGTCATTGCCAATTTTTTTCCTTGTCCGTGGGTTCTCTTTATATTCTTTGGGGGAAGTTTTTTGAGCACATAGTGTCTAATTTTTAGGAAGTGGGTGGAATCATCTTTTTTTTAAATCATTTTATTGGGGCTCTTACAACTCATCACAATCCATACATACATCAATTGTGTAAAGCACACTTATACATTTGTTGACCTCATCAAAATTCGCTTTCCACTTGGGTTCCTGGAATCAGCTTCTCGTTTTCCTTTTGCCCCTCCCCCTCACTCCCCGCTCTCCCCTCCCTCATGAACCTTTAATAATTTATAAATTATTATTTTATCTTATCTTACCATGCCCGACGTCTCCCTTCACCCACTTTTCTGTTGCCCGCCCCCCCAGGGAGGAGGTTATATGTAGATCCTTGTGACCAGTTCCCCCTTTCTACCTCCACCCCTTCCCTTCCGGTATCGCCACTCTCACCGTTGGTCCTGAGGGGTTCATCTGTCCTGTATTCCCTGTGTTTCCAGTTCCCATCTGTACCGCTATGCATCCTCTGGTCTAACCAAGTTTGCAAGGTAGAATTGGAATCATGATTGTTGCAGGGAAGAAGCGTTTAAGAACTAGAGGAAGGTAGTGAGTTTCATTATTGCTACACTGAACCCTGAGTGACTCATCTCCCCACTAAACCTCTGCAAGGGATGTCCATTTGTCTACAGATGGTCATTGGGTGGCATGGGATCATCTTAACAGTTTTTTCAAAGCCTATAGGATGATCACTGAGACTTACTAGGAAGAAGTTTTAAGAACATGGAAAACTGCATTGGTGAAGAAACGGCCAGGAAAGTTGCACCCAAGGGGTGTCCTTGCTGACAATGTACCGGCTCATCTTCAAGTGCAGCAGGGGCTTTCCTGCAATGATTTGGTTAAGAAACTTGACCCCATTCACCCGACAGCCCTGCTCTTGTCCCTTCACACTTCTTTTTCCTCCCCAAACTCAAAAGGTCATACAAAAGGAACATGAGTTGACCCCTTCAGGGGGGTCCACAAGCTGCTGATAAATGAGAACCTTGTCATTTTATCTCCCTTGGAATCCAATGTATATTTTTCTAGTTTTTAATATTCTGCTTTCTCTTTTTCCCCCAAAGTTTATTTACAGGTCAATATTCTGAAATTTAAGATGAATATTACCTCAGAAACAATAAATGGGAATTAGGCCTGTTCTTAAAAAAGAAAATGTATGCAAGTTTATTTTAGTCTTTTTTAAAATTTTTATTTAGTTAGTTATTATTTTATTAGGGACTCATCCACCTCCCATCACAATCCATACATACATCAATTGTGTAAAGCACACTTGTACATTCGTTGCCCTCATCATACTCAAAACATTTGCTCTCCACCCAAGCCCCTAGCATCAGGTCCTCTTTTTTCCCTTCCCTCTCCCCTCCCTCTTCCCTCATGAACCCCTGATAATTTATAAATTATTGTTTTGTCATATCTTGCTCTGTCACACGTCTCCCTTCCCCCACTTTTCTGTTGTATGCATGCAGATCCTTGAAATAGGTTCCCCCTTTCCAACCCACCCACGCTATCCCCTCCCAGTATTGCCACTCACACCACTGGTCCTGAGGGCATCATCCACCCTGACTTCCCTGTGTTTCCAGGTCCCATCTGTACCAGTGTACCTCCTCTGGTCTAGTCAGGCTTTCAAGGTAGGATTCAGATCATGACAGAGGAAGTGGGGAAAGGAGGCATTTAGGAACTAGAGGAAAGTTGTATTTTTGATCGTTGCTACATCGCACCCTGACTGTCTCATCTCCTCCCCAAGACCCTTCTGTAAGGGGATGTCCAGTGGACTACAAATGGGCTTTGGTTCTCCATCCGCACTCCCTACCTCATTCCCAATGATATAATTTTTTGTTCTGATGATGCCTGATACCTGATCCCTTCGACACCTTGTGATTGCACAGACTGGTGTGCTTCTTCCATGTGGGCTTTGTTGCTTCTGAGCTAGATGGCCGTTTGTTTACCTTGAAACCTTTAAGACCCCAGACGCTATATCTTTTGATACTCGGGCACCCTCAGCTTTCTTCACCACATTTGCTTATGCACCCATTTGTCTTCAGCGATCATATCAGGAAGTGAGCGCAAAGTGATACGATTTTTTTTGTTATTTGATGCCTGATACCTGATCCCTTCAGCACCTCATGGTCACACAGTCTGGTGCACTTCTTCTATGTGGGTTTTATTGCTTCTGAGCCAGATGGCTGCTTGTTTACCTTCAAGCCTTTAAGACCCCAGACGCTATCTCTTTTGATAGCTGGGCACCATCAGCTTTCTTCACCACATTTAGTTGTTCACCTACTTTGTCTTCAGCGGTTGTGTCGGGAAGGTAAGCATCATAGATTGCCAATTTAATAGAAGAACGTATTCTTGCATTAAGGGAGTACTTGCGTGGAGGCCCAATGTCCCTTTGCTACCTTAATACTAACCTTATAAATAGATCCACATATTAACTATTTCCCCATCCTCATGTATAAATATATTTGCATATGTACATGTCTTTATCTAAACCTCTATAAATGCCCTCTGCCCTCCCAGCACTTTCCTCTATTTTCTTTGACTTTCTTCCTGTCCCACTATCATGCTCAGTCCCCACCAGGGTTTCAGCAATTCCTCCTAGTTATATTACCCTTGATCGTGCCCAACCAGGCCTCCCACACCCTTCTCACCACCAATTTGGAACGCTTGTTGTTCCCTGGTCCCTGGGTTTATTAACACCACTACCTTTCTCCCACCTCCCTGTCTCCCATGTCCCTACGGAACTATCGGTCCTGTTGTTTTCTCCTGTGATTGTTCATCCAGCCTATCTTATTTAGACAAACCTGTGGAGATAGTAACATGCACAGAAACAAGACAGAGCACAACCAAGCAACAAAATACAACAAACCAATGACACACAGGATTGTTTGTTGGCCTTTTGGAGTGTTTGCCAGTCCAGTCTGTTGGGGCACCATGCCCTGGCCCCAAAGTCCACCTTCCGCTTTCCCTGGGGATCTCGCTGCTCCATTCCCTTGCTTTTCTTTGCACCCCCTTGATGTTTTGCCTCGGTGTGGCGGATCCAATTGGATGCAATTCCCTCACTGTGTCTCCGGTGTTGTCACCTGTAGGGCCATGGGTCAGTGAGGGATGTCATGTCTCAAAGTGGGGCCGGCCATGTAGTTCTCTCTGTCGACTGGCTATTCTCATTGGGAATATCGACCTCCTGGCCTGGTGGGCCATGATGTGCTCCACTCTCTCCTCCTCCTCCTTCATCTGCTCCCATGTGCTCCGATCAGATATGTCCCTCTTCCAGAGATGTAGATTCAGTGCTGTCCTTTGATATAAGTTCTTCTGAGGGGAGGGACAGATGTCCCCTTAGTAGTTGGGGTTGGGGCCAGCCCCCCAGACCTCTCCACTGGTTCCCCGATCCACACCAGCATGTTACATTCACATCTTGGAGCATCAGGGTGAAGTTTGGTCCCTCTTTTCCTGTGGAGACACAAACTGTTAGGCAGATAGGTAGGAATGGGATGTCCATTGACACATGCCCAAGAGAGCTAAGCATGAGAACAAAGGGCGGCGCACTGCACATGCTCAAAGGCCTAGCTTTTCCCACGGTTGGCATGGGTGGGCATTAAACCTGGATCGGCCCACCTGGGCCAGGTGAATTCAATCCAGCCAATGGGGTCAATCTGGGGTCATCCACCACGCCTCCCCCTGGAATCATTGAAAAGGCAGGAGCCAGGGGGAGAGAGGAGGAACTGTGGAGAGAACTTGAGAAAGAACTTGAGACAGTCTTTGGAGGAGAACTTGGGAAAGAGATCTTTGCGTGACGCCGACCAGTCTCTGCCAGGCTGCGTGGTTGGGAGGAATCCTATGTGTGCCATGTAAAACCTGAAACTTCTTCTAATTCTCATTAAACTCACTTGGATCATGAGCCAGGCTCCGGCGTAAATTTTTTCTCGTGCGGAGCCAAGGACCAAGGGAGGTGTAACTCTAGCCCAGAGAGAGATCTTGCAAAACAATACCCTCCCCTTGGGTGGGTAGTGCCCTGTGCCCCTCTACCCTTTTCTTTTTTATTATTTTTTTCCCTGTCCCCACCTCCTTTTTAGTTGTCTACCGTGTGCATCCCTGCATTTGATCTGGTCCCCGTTACACCACCTGGTCCTCACCCCAAGAATATTTGTATACCATAGCTTTTTCCCTATGCCCCATTTGCCTTTTTTTAAAAAGCTTACCTCAGCAGCCTTTGAAGTCTTTCTATATGTAAGTCAATACTATCTTTAGGTCTCTTTTCTCTTTTTTGCCCTCTGGGTGAGGTTGTTCTATGTGGTGGTCTCTTATTTATGCTTGGTGAGTGTTGTTCTTCTGCCCATACTGGGTCAGGAAGGATCTTTTGTAGGGCTGGGTTTCTTCTAACGTATTCTTTGAGTTTTTCCTTGTCTGGGAAGACTCTTACTTCTCCATCTATCTTGATTGATAATTTGGTTGGGTAGAGTATTCTTGGGTTTGCATTGTTTTCCTTCAATTTTTGGAATATGCTACTCCACTCTCTCCTTTTCTTCATAGTTTATGCTGATAGGTCTGAGTATATTTTTATTTGGAACCTTTATATGTGATTGCTTGTTTTTCCCTAGCTGCTCTCATGATTTTCTCCTTTTCCTCAAAGTTGGATCATTTAACTATTATGTGCCTTATTGACTTCTTCTTGGGATTCAGTCTTGCTGGGGTTCTTTCAGCCTCCCGAATGGTTGCCTAGTTTTCATTCATTAAGCTGGGGAAGCTTTCCTCCAAGAATTCTCTCACTATTATTGCAGATGACTTCTTTGTTGTGTCTTCCTCCAGTAAGCCAATAATTCTAATGTTGTTCCGCTTCATAGCATCAGACATAACTCTTAAGTTTTCTTCAGCTTCTCTGATGATCTTATTAGATTTTTGTTTGTGTTTGTTAAAGTCTGCTTGGCTGTCCTCCAAGTCACTGATGCGGTTCTCTGATTCCTCCAGTCGCTTCTCGAGGTCCATGAGTGTGCTACTGGTTTTTTGTTTTCTCCTCCCTAAGCTCCTGTATTTCTCTTTGATTTATGGCTTTTACCTCTTCTATCATTTCATCCTTTTTCTGAATAGTTTCCCTCATATCCTCTATGACTCCAAGTAGCAGTCTGAAATTTTCTTTCTGTGGCAGCTCAATGTCTGCTTCTTCTATGCATGTCATTATGTTCAGGCCATCTTCTGGCATTACCTTTTGTTTCTCCCGTTTTTTTCATTGAGGTCGTTGGGGCTGATGGCTGTTTGTGTGGCGTTGTTTTAGATGAGCCAGGTGTCATTTTCCTGGGAGTCGAAGAGCACTGGCTCTGTCTGGGAGACTTGTAGGAGTGCTTCTTCAAACTGCCTATAGCTCATTTCACTATGGAATTAACCTACCACTTTATCCTCCTGTGACTTCCCTCTCAGGGGAGTGACCCAGAAGGGTTGCCTGCTTTGGTGTTTCGGAGGTTGGGCAAAGGTTCATACAGCAGCTTGGAGCTTTGAGGAGTGTTGGCTGAGCTGCCTTATGCCCCAGGCACACAGGCAGGAATTCCCAGTAAGAAGTTGCGCAGAGCATCCCCTGGTGGGAGTCAGCAGGGCATTTTCCAGCCTAGTTAGCTACCCAGGGTGGAGCTCACCTAGCTGGATGTGGCACAGGTGTAAATGCCCTAGGCTAAGAAGAGTGGTCTGGAGGTTAGCAGTAAAATGTGAGAGACCAAGAAAGAGGCAAAGAGGAGACAAAAAAGTTTAAAAGCAAGCCCATTGAGCCTCAGGATTTTATTTTTTTTATCTCCCTGGCCAGCTAGAGTATACTCAAATGTAATTGACTCTTACAATCACTGGGCTGAAGCTCCTTGCTTTTTAAAGCTGACTCTTGCTACAGCGGGTCTTTGTTATGCTAAAAGCTGCCAGGCCCTGTAGCTGAGTTCTGGCATTCCTTAGCTAGGTTGCTTCTTATGCTGATTTATGTTAAGGACCTCCACCAATGTGCTCCTTGGAGCTGAGCAACCAGACTTGGGTTTGAGTTTTAAGCCAATAATATATATTTTACCCACCCACCCACCCCACCCCACCCTTTTTTTTTTTTTTTTGCTTGTGATGTGCTCTGATTTGGGGGGTGTCGGGCTGGCCCCCAGAGGGTCAAATCCAGCTAATTATGGGGGTTATTTCCTTCTTGGCCAATTGGAACTATATCTGTTCACTGGACTCCCAACTTTCCGCTTATTTTCTCCCACACTGCGATCTTCCTAAGGTAATACTATATTTTTTCTTTTACTCTAAATTATGGCTACCTGACACCACTCCTCTGGCCGTGGGCTCAAGGTAGCCAACCGCACAGAGATCTCTGGAGTAAGGTTCCCCTCTTGTCTGGAATTCTGTCCCCTCTCAGGCATCTGCCTGCAGAAATCGCTATTCCTGGCAAGGGCACAGCCAGCGCCTGCAGGCTCGCCAAAGCTAGAGCACTTTAAAGCATTCTTGGTTTGCTTTGTGAGTGGAAATCCCACACAAAAAGGAGTTCAGGAGAAACCCTGGTACCGTAGCTCTAATTTCAGGACTCCACCTCCCTGTTTCCTTTGCCTTACCTCCTGATTTTCTGGTCTGGCTGCAGGAGCTCCGGAGGGATGAGTCCTATCTGGTCGCCATTTTCTCCCCCTTGTTCTGCTTCCTTTTTCATTGGGGTTTTTCCTATGTTTTCTTCTACCATTATTGTTCAGTTGGTGTTTTGTTTTGATCTGGTATGTTTTTCTAGATATGAAATCTAGGATAGGTAAATCTGTAGGGATGGCAGCTGGATTAATAGCTTCCTAGGGTGTTAATAGTTTCCTATAGGAGCCCTGGTGGTGTAATGATTCCAGGTTGGGCTGTTAAGTGCAAGATCGGCAGTTTAAAACCACCAGTCACTCCCTGGGAGAAAGATAGGACTTTCTGCTTCCATAAAGAGTTACAGTCCCAGAAACTCAAAGGGGTATTTCTAACCTGTCCTATAGGATCTCTAGGAGTCCAAATTTATTAGATGGCAGTGAGGTTTGTTTTGTTTTTGAAGTACATCGCAGGGAAGATTGGTGAGTAATGGGAAACTAGCAACAATAAGTACAAGGAGGAAGAAATGTCCTAAGATTGATTGTGATGATGATTTCACAACTCTTTAATAAGATCAAACTATTGAAATATATGATATGTGAATTAGATATCAATAAAACTGTTATTAAAATAACTTAATGAAGAAGATTCATTTCATCATAATAAACTTATGAGCTTGGTCAAGGTTTTTTTTTTAAAAAAACTGAAAACTGCAACGTTCTTCAGAGAAGGGTGCGAAAATGAAAAGACCACTATCAGACATTTATAAACCTAAATTGAGGGTATTTTGAGAAACCATAGCTTCACCTTTTTATATCTTTGTTTAATAAAAGTTTATATGATTTTGCAGTAGTATTTTTTACCTACCCTTGTAAAATAGGATCCTACACAGCCACTAGAAGAAATAAGATCTTGACATGCCACAATATGGATGGAGCTTGAAGATATTATTCTAAATGAATTAAGTCAATCAAAAAAAGACAATTATTGTATCATATTTCACTGATCTAAAAAGCTAAAAATTAATTTGCAGTTACCAGAGGCAGGAGGGAGGACCCCTGATGGTGTAGTAGTGATGAATGGCACAGCTAAATACAAAGTCAAACCTAGCAGTTCAGAGTCAGATGCTCAGCTGCTCTATGTGAGAAAGATGAGCTTTTTCTGGTCCCATAAAAATTTACAGCCTCAGAAATCCACCAGAGCAGTTGACTCTGCCTTATAGAGTCTCTAGGGGCTGGAATTGATTTTGTGGGAGTAAGCTTGAGAGAGAGGAGGGTGTGAAGAACAGAGGATTATAGCTTAGGAAATCCTGAACTCCAGTTTGTAGTGATGAAAAAATTTCATTGATTCAATATAGGCTTGCACTGCCAATTATTATAAGTGTTGTCAGTAAGTCATACACTTACACAAATTTGAATTGCAAAAGTTGTCTAATAAGCACATTTACAACTACCAAAAATAGAATAGCTGCTTATATATTTATGAGACTGCTTTTGTACAACCCAATATCTCATCAGATTTGAGGTAATTGTTTCCTGGGACATTCCAGTTAATTGACCTAATGATGTATTTAGTGCTTCTGTTCTATTTCCTAGCTTCCTGTGTGGTTCCTGGAGTCTTAAAACCCTTATAAGCAGCTGTCCAAGGCACAATTGATCTCTATTTCCCTGAATCAATAGAAGAACAAGAAGGGAAAGTTGAGTATGTGGTTAAATGCCTCCATGAATGACTGCCACCTTTGCCATAAGACCAGATGAACTGGATGGTATCTAACTACTATACTGAGCATTTTAATCCAAGATTCTATAGGGGGGAAATAAAACATGATCAAAATGGGAAATATGTCAAACAACATTTTAAATTCTCATGGATGCTAGATTTTCTGGAGTCATGGGACCTGGATGAACCCTTGAAAATATTGCCCTAAGATAATCACTAAACTTTATAGCAAATACAGTATCCCCTTAAATATCTTAAAACCAAATGATAATTTAGATTAACTAGTAAAATATGTCTGCCTTGAGCATTAGGCTTCTTTTAAAACTATTTATATGGAATCAAATTGACAACAGCAACTTAAAAGAACCTTAGGGGGTCATAAGTTTATGTTACTAGGGGAGGAATAACTCAGAGAAGGGGTGAGAATGGTTGTCCAATTCAAAGAATGGAACCAATGTCACTGAATTGTACCTGTAGAGCATGTACATGTACAGGGACACCAACTGTCCCTCTCACGAGACTCCACTTCTCTGGCAAGTTCAATAACCCATCGCCAGTTATTAGGGAAGCTAATAGGTTGCAAAATGCTGCTCCCAGCTCCTCTTCGCAGTAATGCTGGCAGGCAAGTCTCTCTCTGGTCCTTGGCCTTTCAACCATGTGGTTGGACCAGAGCATCCACCTGCCACTCTGCCTCACCGTCTGGGCGCAGCTCCCCTGCTCTGTGTCATGGTTGCAACATTGGGATCTCACGCGCTTCTGCAGCTTCTGCTATTTTCGGCACAGACCTCAAGCACACTATCTGATGACTCTCCTTTCTCGGTGGTTGATAGATTCTCCTGCTTCTGAGGCAGAGACGGTTTACTCTAATACCTAGCCAAAATGGCAAACCTAACCAATCCTTAAGATAGCATCGTCTATATGCTCCGACCCAGTCATTTGGGGGGAATTACAAAGACTGTCTAGAAGAGCATACCAAGTAATTTTACTTCACCCAGATCTACAACCAGGATTTTAAGTCTATTAAAAAACTGTTTCTGTTGAGCTGCTTTAAGCGTGGGAGGTGGTAAAAAAAATTACAGTGGGGTAAAATTAGGGAGGGCAAATAATTTTCCAAATCCAACTGAATCGATTACTTTCACTAGAACTTTAAGATTTTGTGTGAACTGTAGTATATGCTAGAATGTCAAACACGACTTTAAAAACATATGTCAAACAATTTCCTTCAGGCCTTGCTAGGTCTCTATAATCAAGGACATATACAAAACCCCAAACCAAACTCACTGCCATTGAATCCACTCTGACTCATAATAACCCTATAGGATGAAGTAGAATTGCCCCCATAGGAGTTTCCAAAGCTAAAGTCTTTATAGAAACAGATTGTCACATCTTTGTCCTCCGAGTTGCTGATGGATTCAAATTGCTGACCTTTCAGGCAGCAACGGAGCACTTAACCACTGCACACCAGGGCTTCTCGCAAGGTTTATAGCTCCATCAAGCAATTCTGACCCATGGAGACACTTTAGGACACAGTAGGACTGCACGTTAGGGTTTCCCAGACTGTAAATCTTACAGTATCAATCAGCTTCATCTTTCTCTCATGGCAAGGACATATAGCTGTTAAATATTAAATGCCCAATGTTAGATTAATATTATTTGATAGGGAATATCAATGTCAAATATTAATATTGCATGGACAACTGTTATACTGTAATCATTCAGTAAAATTGGCAATTATTTCAATCGGCCAATAGAAAGATGAAGCATTTCAAAAGTCCTACACTTTTTCCCATGGAAAAATACCCCCTGCAGTCTAAAATGACTCTTGGGCAAAAAATACACGAGGTCTTGCTTTTCTATTTACATTACTGAGCTGTATGTGTTATAGGGCTTTGTAGTTCAGGGAACTGGTGATTAATAGAAAAGTTATTTCATCTGAAGAAAAGACAGAAGAAAGAAAATTCACAATATTAAGAAGAAACTGTTGTCTAACACTGCCAGGTCCTTTCACATATTTGATGACATAATCATTGGTTACAACCTTGCTAAAATATAATGCTTCTTCTTGATCAAATGCCATTAAATTAAAATGAAGAACAGGGGGCTATTGCTTAAAATACGACAAAAGATGAGTAAGCATGACTTTCTCTTGTCTTGTTTCCACCCTCCACTACCACCAATCCAAAATCTTGCTTGTATTTATGGAGTCCGTCTTCCCCAGAATTAGTACTGGAACACCTTGTTACATTTCCAACTACAAACAAAAAGGCAAGATCTGCTTGATAAAGGCCACAGGGACAGCACTTGAGCAATAAGGTCCTACACGTGGGTAGCCTTTTCAACTGTACACATAGCTTTCCGTCCTTTATTTCATTTCATCCAAAAGTCTGTGGAAAGGTATGTGTGAGGATTGTACACTTTCACCAGATTTATTTAATGTGACATCAAGATTGGAGGACGTTTTATTGACAACCTGTGATATGCAGATGGTACAGTCTTGCTCGCTGAAAGAACATCATGCTTGGTAAAGTAGTAGTTGATGTTTGGTGCTATTGAGTCAGGTTTGACTGCTATCGACCCTATGTATAACAGAAGGAAACACTGCCTGTGTTAGGCCGGGTGGACTAGAGAAATAAATCCAGAGACACTCATATATGTATAAGAAAAAGCTTTATACCGATTACAAGAATCTACATATGGCCTCCTCCCTGGGGGATGGACGGCAGAGAAGAGGGCTGGGGGAGATGTCAGACAGTGTAACATATGACAAAATAATAATAATTTATGAATTATGAAGGGTTCATGAGGGAGGGGGGGGGAAGGGGAAATGAGGAGCCAATATTAAGGGCTCAAGTGGAAGGCAAATGTTTTGAGAATGATGATGACAACAAATATACATATATTCTTGACACAATGGATGTATGTGTAGGTTGTGATAAGAATAGTACAAACCCCCAATAAATTTTATTTTTTTAAAGAGCTTTATATCAAGAAGAGTACCCATATATCAGGAAAACATCCCAGCGCCGTCCAACTCAAGTCCATAAGTTTGAGACTAATCCATTAGTTCATAAATCCCTCTTCAAAATCAAGAAGCCACATGCAATGATGCATAATGAAGGAACATCAACAGCCAGTGGGTGCAGTCTTGTGGATCCAACGGTAGTGGACGCATCTCCAGGGCTTGCTCAGGTCTCAGCAGGGCTTGTCAACAGGAAGGTGAAGGCAGACAGAGAGGGGCAGGTTCCCAGGACCCTCTTTATGAGTAGACCACAGCCATAAGGTGGTACCATCAGGCTGTGACCTGATTGACAGGCTAGACTCCACCCCTACACTTGTATATCTTCAAGTTGACATGAAATTATGTAACTACCACAGTGCCCTAACCTCTGCCATCGTCATAGTTGTTCTTATGTGTGAGTCCACTGATGCAGGCATTGTGTTGATTGGTCTTGAGGATTTTTCCCTTTTTCATGGCCCTTCTGCTCTACAGAGTGCGGTGTCCTCTTCCAGGAGCTGGCTTCTCCAGATAACATATCAACAGTTTGTGAGATGAAATCTCACCACCCTTGCATCTAATGAAAATTCAGATTGTACTTCTTCCAGAATAGAATTGTTTGGTTTTTTGGCAGCCCATAATATTTTCAATATTCTTCACCAGCACCATAATACAAATGCACTGATTTTCCTCTGGTCTTCCTTATTCATTGTCCAGCATATGAGGTGATTGAAAATACCATGGCTTGAGCCTGCTCATTTGAATCCCCAAATTGACATCTTTTCTCTTTAATACCCTTAAAGAGGTCTTGTGTAGCAAATTCACCTAACACAATGTCTTTTGACTTCTTAACTGCTGTTTCCGTGAGTTAATTGTGGATCCAAGAAAGATTAAGCCCTTGACCACTTCAGTCTTTCCCACCATTTATCATAATGTCTATTGATCTAGTTGTGAGGATTTTAGTTTTCTTTACAAGAGTTGCAATCCGTACTGAAGGCTACAGTCTTTGATGTTCATCAGCAAGTGCTTCAAGCTCTCCCTACTTTCAACAAGCAAGGTTGTGCTATCTGCATATGGCAGGTTGTTAATAAGATTTCTTCCCATCCTGATGCCGCAATCTTCTTCATATTATCCAGCTTCTTTAGTTATGTGCTCAGCATACAGTCTGGTGAGAGGATACAGCACTGGCGACATATTTTCTGATTTTAAACCATTCAGTATGCCCTTGTTCTCTTTGTACAATTACCTCTTGATCCACATACAGGCTTTGCACAAGCACAAGCAAGTGTTCTAGAACCGCCATTCTTCTCAAGGCTATCCAGAGTTGGTTATGATCCACACAGTCAAATGAGTTTGCATAGTCAATAAAGCACAAACATATTACTGGTATTTTCTGCTTTCATCCCAAGAGCCATCTGACATCAGCAATGCTATCCCTTGTTTCACACCCTCTTCTGAATTAGGCCTAAACCTCTGGCAGCTCTCTGTCAATGTACTACTGCAACCATTGGGGATGACCTTTTGCATGTGATGTCAATAATGTTGTTATATAGTGTGAGCACTGTGTTGGAACACCTGCCTTTACAATGTTTATAAATAAAGGTTGCCTCTAGTTGGTTGATGAGATAGCTGTTCAAATATCTTGACATAGACAAGTGAGTGTTTCCAATGCTTCATCAGCTTGTTGATAAATTTCAGTTGGCATTCTGTTAATTCCCAGAGACTTGTTTCTGGCTAAAACCTTCAATGCAACTTTGCTAGTCTGGGTACTTTAGAGAAACAAATCCACAGAAACTCAAGTATAAGAGAGTGTTTTAGATAAAGGGTAAGTGAGCGTCAAGAAAACATCCCAACCCAGTGCTGCCCAAGCCCACAAGTCCAACATTAACCCATATGTTCAACACCAATCCACAAAGTTCTCCTCCATCTCACAAAACAGACACAATGATGCCGACTGCAGGAGGAAAGCCGAATCAGTGATTGTGGAAGCATCTCAGTGCTGGCAGGGGTCTCCACACGGCTGCTCCAGCACCCAGGGCTGCATCGGGGTAGGTCCATGTGGCTTCTCCTTAGGGATGTCTTTCAGGAAGTCAGCCTTGCAAGCTGAAGCAGGGAACTGCTAAGGCAGCTGCACCCTGGGCCAACTATCACAAAGCAAAAGACCTGAGAACTAGAAAGGTGAGGCTCACTGAGCCATTTATCCCTCTGCTCTTCAATTAACCCCACATGTGTTTATCAGCCAGGTTGGCACAATAAACGAACTACTTCAGCAACTTAAACTTCTTCCTTCAATACTATAGATTCTTGATCATTTGCTATCACTTCAAATGGTTGAATGTTGGTTATTTCTTTGTGGTACATTGGCTCTCTGTATTCTTCCCATTTTCTTTTGATGGTTCCTACATCATTGAATACTTTTCCCATAGAATCTTTCAATATTTCAGCTCAAGGTTTGAATTTTGTCTTCAGTTCCTTCAGTTTATGATATGCTAAGCATGTTCTTCCTTTTTTGGTTTTCTAACTCTAGGTCTTTGCATATTTCATTATAATACTTTTCTTTGTATTCCCGAGCTGCACTTTGAAATTTCCTGTTTAGCTATTTTGACTTCTATTTGCCTGAGCTACTCTACATTTAAGAGCAAGTTCCAGTCTCTTCTGACATCCACTTTGATCTTCTCTTTATTCTTTCCTGTCTTGATAAAGACTTTTTGCTCTCTCCTTGTATGTTGTTCTCGATGTCATCCCACAGCTGATCAGTTCTTCTGTTATTAAAACTCAATGAGCCAGGATCCTACTCTGGAGCAGATAATCAATTGCTCATATGTAAATTCAGATCAAAGCTGAAGAAAATTAAAACAAGTCCAAGAGAGCCAAAATACAAGCTTGAGCATATCCCACCTGAATTTCAAGAGCAGACTTGGTACAGTAGAGGGTCAGTGAATTAAAAAAAGACCCTCAGTGAGATGGCTTGACACCGTGGGTACAACAGTGAACTCAAACATAACCATTTTGAGGCTGCTGTAGGTCTATGCAGTGTCTCTTTCTGTTGCACATAGTGATGCTATGAGTTGAAACTGACTCAACACATAACAACAATACAAAAGTCGATGAAGTCTCTATTATAATTCTAGCTTATAAATGGGGAAACTGAGACTCAATAGAGTAGAATGACTATAGTTTCTCTATTCTCTCATCACTTAGCATCACTCGCCTTGATTACTGTAGTGGGCTTCTAACAAGTCTTTCCCACCCAATATTGTGTCATTCAAATGTATATTTCTTACAATCAGCAAGGTATCTATAATGTAGTTCTGACCAAAAGATCTTACAATGACTGTCCATATCTATAACTGCATCCACAGATGGCTCACATTTACTCCCCTCCGTGATTCCTTTCTAAATTCATCTCCATTTGGCATTCCTTAGCCATAACTGTTCCCACACTGACTCCTCTGCCTGGACTTCTCTCTCTTAATCCACTTTTGCTTCACTCTTTCTTCCTCTTTTGAAGCTTACTCAGATGTCAACTTCCAGAAGATGACCCCTATGTCCCCCTTCATAACCTGCGTTATGGACCGTCCTCCATGTTCCCATTAGACCCTGTTACTTTCATCACTTCACTTACTTTTATAAATACTTTTGTAAACATCATTTGTGTTGGTCTCCATCACTAAGCAGTGAGTTCCTTGAGGTCAAGGACAATATCAAATTTGTTTTTGTATCTGCAACACTTGGAAGAGTATCTAGTGCAAGTAGCACATACTTGTTGGTTGGATAAATTGATTATATTAAAAGAAATAGGTGCTAGTTTTAGAGCGCTACACAGTTAATAGATGCAATTAGAAGATGGCATCAAAACAATGTAAATTTAGTGTATTAGCAGGTTATAAGATCATAGACTGTCAAAAGATGCTTTCAGAAACAGTCAAGAGTGGGTAAATCCCAGAGGAAGAAAGTGTACTATTAAGTTGGCAGATAAGGGGAAAAGTTATTTCAAAAGTACCATACAGCAGTGCCAATCAAACCACCCAACTTGGAAGTCCCATGATAGCACAGGTTGTCCTGGGACATGGCAGATTAGTTTTCAGATCGCAATTCAGACACTAATGTAGATTAGTATGGTTTTTTTGTTGTTGTTATTTAATGTTTTGGGGGTTTTTTTGGTTGGTTGGTTGGTTGGTTGGTTGGTTGGTTGGTTTTTTAAGCTATGAAGATGTTTATTGTAGCATTTTTTAATATGTTAATGAAAAGTGAGATATAACTATAAACTAACATTTAACAATAGGATATTGGTTAAATAAACAGTACATTCATATAGTGAAATGTCATGCCATCTTTTAAAATAATGTAGAAATATATTTATTAGGTAGCAGATAGACATTGGGCCTCCACTCAAGTACTCCCTCAATGCAAGAATACTTTGTTCTATTAAACTGGCATTCCATTGTGCTTACCTTCCTGACACAATTGCTGAAGACAAAGCAGGTGCATAAGCAACTGTGGTGAAAGCTGATGGAGCCCAGCTATCAAAAGATGTAGCATCTAGGGACTTAAAGACTTGTTAAAAAAAAAAAAGACTTGAAGGTAAACAAGCGGCCATCTAGCTCAGAAGCAACAAAGCCCATATGGAAGAAGCATACCAGCCTGTGTGATCACGAGATGCTGAAGGGATCAGTTATCAAGCATCAAAGAACAAAAAATCATATCATTGTAAATGAGGGGGAGTGCAGAGTTAGGACCCAAAGCCCATCTGTAGGCGACTGGATATCCCCTTATGTAAGGGCTGCAGGGAGGAGACCAGCCAGTCAGGGTGCAGTGTAGAAACAATAAAACATACAACTTTCCTCTACTTCCTAAATGTTCTCTTCCCTCCATTATCATGATCCCAATTCTACCTTACAAATCTGGCTAGACCAGAGGATGTACACTGGTACAGATAGGAACTGGAAACACAGGGAATTCAGGGCAGAGGATGCCTTCAGGACCAGTGGTGAGAGTGGTGATGCCGGGAAGGTGGAGGGAGGGTGGGATAGAAAGGGGGAACCAATTATAGGGAACTACATATAACCTCCTCCCTGGGTGATGGACAACAGAGAGGTGGGTGAAGGTAGACGTCGGACAGTGTAAGATATGACAAAATAATAATTTATAAATTATCAAGGGTTCATGAGTGAGTGGGGAGGGGGGATCAAGGAGGGAGAGGGGAAAACGAGGAGCTGATGCTAGGGGCTTAAGGGAGAAAATGTTTTGAGAATGATGAGGGTAACGAATATACAATGTGTTTTACACAATTGGCGTATGTATGGATAGTGATAAGAGTTGTATGAGCCCCCAATAAAATGATTTTTTTAAAGTTACAATAAAAAATATATGTAGAGAGAGAAAGTATTGTAATATATCATGAAGCATACAAGTAGTTAGCAGTATAAACATAGGAGAAAAATCTGAGAAGAGTTAACAATGTAGCAAGAGTTCATATATCTAAATGGTAAACATTATGAGTAATTTTTTGTCTTTTTACTAGTGTATTCTCATTTTTAGACATAATTTGTGTAAAAATGAGATTTTTTTAATTTGTGGGTTTTTTTCTAACACTTAATTTTTTTATTAACAAATCATTTTATTGGAGGGAGGTGGTTAGTTTATTGTGCCAACCTGGCCAATAAACACATGTTGGATTAATTGAAGGGTTGAGGGATAAATGGCTTGCTGAGGCTCCCCTTTCGAGTTATCGGATCTCTTGCTTTGTGATGGTCAGCCCAGGGTGCTGCTGTCTTAGCAGTTCCCTGCTTCAGCTTGCAAGGCTCACTCCCTGCAAGATATCCTCAAGGAGTAGCCGTATGAACCTACCCTGATGCAGCCCTGGGTGCTGGAGCAGCTGTGTGGAGACCCCTGCCAGTACTGAGATGCTTACACGCTCACTGACTCGGCTTTCCTCCTGCAGTCGGCATCATTGCATCCGTTTTGTGAGATGGAGGAAGACTTTGTGGATTGGTGTTGAACATATGGGTTAATGTTGGATTTGTAGGCTTGGGCAGCACTGGGTTGGGATGTTTTCTTGATGCGCACTTAACCTTTATATAAAACTCTCTCTTTTACATGAGTTTCTGTGGATTTGTTTCTCTAAAGCACTCAGACTAATACATGAAGGCTCTTACAGCTCTTATAACAATCCATACATCAATTTTATCAAGCACATTTGTACATATGTTGCCACCATCCTTTTCAAAACATTTTCTTTCTACTTGAGCCCTTGGTATCAGCTCTTCTTCCCAACCACCCTGATTTGGGTTTTTTAACGTAGTAACTCATCAGGAAGATAAAATAAATACATATACTTACCTGGGAGGGGAGATACCATGATCACAAAGGTGGTTTTCCCAGGGCGAGGCTTATCCATTGCACTCCGGATGTGCTGACCCCTGCGATTTCCCCAAATGTGGGAAACTCGACTGCATAATTTGTGGTAGTGGGGGACTGCGTTCGCGCTCTCCCCTGAAAAAAAAAAAGATAAATAAATACACACGCACATAAACTATATGGCATCTTTGGATTCTCCTGGGCTAATTCTATGTAGCCTCCTCCGTTCTTCTTGGGCCTCCTAGATTGCGCTTCATCTATCTTCTCACATCTTCTGTCTTTTTATCTCTTGCGTCATTGCTGTGTAACACCTCTGTTTACTTTAAAAACTACAGGAATCTTCTACTGGCCAATGTTTCATTATAGAAAATACCTAGGTCACCAAAGCCCTTGCCTCAATGTACTATGTTCCCCTGTTTGTTCCTCCTGTCCCCCCTGCCTAGAAGCCCATCACCTGGCCAATCTCAATCCATCCTTCAAGGTTACCTCACATGTCTAATGTTAAATTTGGCTCAACTCTCAGAGACAAAAACAGAATGCCCTGTTCTCAACTTACGTTCATTCCAAAGATAAATTTGCTTAGACAGCTAGAATGACATTTGTAATGCTGTTGCGTTTATTGGTTTGCTTAACTGTGTCCCCTGACAGATTATGAACTCCTGAGAACAAGTACCAAATAGTACCCATCTCTGTAGCCCCTGGACTTATCAATGCCCAAAACATTTTAGACACACCTAAAAAACCTTGCAATCAGTCCAGTGGACTAATGCTCCTCCAAAACCTCAGGCTCCACAAGCCTCAGACCATAAAAACTAGATGATGCCTGGTCACCACTACCAACTCTGCAGAAAAGGTCCTGGGTAGAATGGAAGGAAAGTGTGGAACAAAACTCAAAATTATAAAAGAGACCAGGCTTACTGGTCAGAAAGAAAGGTGGGACGCTCGAGAGTCTTCCTTCAGGTCTGGAATGGAACTCACCCTTGTGGTAGACAAATCGACCATCTAATATCAAAAGGGCAGCATTGACCCAGTGACAAAATTCAGAGGGCTTGGAAAAAAAGTAGGAACAGAAACCAAAAACATAAGGGTAAAGGGCAATAAGTGATAGTACATTGAAAGGATTGTTATGGATGAATTGAAACAAAATGTGTATGAATTATTCAATGTAAAACTGATCATCTGCTCTGTAAAACTTCTCTCAATTAACAACAAAAATTTAAATATTTGTATTTGTTGAAATGTCCTATAGTCTTATTTGACCATTAGAGTGAGTCGGGTTTTTGCCTACGATTGTCAAGACCAACTCTAATCAGTTTGGTGGCTGTTGATCATGTGAGGAAGAAGACCAACGGAGACTCACAGAGTCTCTGTTTGTAAGTAAATAACTATGATTGTTATCAAGAGATTAAAGATATCAAGAGATTAAACAGAGGGTACTACGAAAGTATATGGTAAAAGACCATGACTGAGAGAATCAAGACAGGCTTCTTCCCTGAATAGCTAGTCTTACGCCGAGACCAGAGGGCTCAGCAGGCATGGGCTGCTGTGTGAAGAACAGGCGAGGGAAGCGGGAAAGGAAGCATGAACACGAGGTGCAAGGTGCCTTGGAGAAGCTGTAAGAGGGCTTGCTGGAGACCTTCCAAGTGCCTCTCTAATGCTTTTGCCCCACTTTCCCAATGTATTTTGTGCTTACGAAGCTGACCTGTGTGGACCTCCCCAAGGGACTCAAATGCCCTCTGGTTTCCGGTCGGTATGGGCCAATGAGAAACACTGGGAGAAGAGCAAAGGGTGAGTATTTCTTCTCTCCGCTCCCATTCGAAGCTTCCCTTACCTGTGCTTCACGTAGCAGGTGAAGGTACTTGTGGCTGGCTTCGCCCTCCGTTGTGGCTCTGTCTTTTCACATCCAGGGCGGTAACAGCTGTCAGCGTTCACACACCTATGCTGTGTTAGTTTCCTGTCACTCTTTCTCATGGTTCTAAGTCCCAGGCCAGATGAAGACAAGCGCCTGGCACTGGGCCTCGGAGGCTCCATGCCACAGTCCCTGTGGCATCAGAGACCTTGGATGTGCTCTTGCAAGGTCCTTGGGGTTTCTGGCTCTGCTGCTGTTTCAAAGAGAGCTCATCCCTATAACCAGGAGGTAGAAATGAAAACAAACCAATCCCTCTTCTTATGGTTGCGCACACACTATTCATGTAGTCCCACACAATCATTTGGTGGAAGTTACAGAGACTTGGGGAGAAGATCCATATTAAGAAATTGCACTTCATCACAGTGACATTGTACTAAGAGGTACAAGAAGTCAATCAGACTCCATCAAGATTTTCAATATAGCACATTAGATTGGGTTGCTTCAACTAGAGACAAGGCTCTAACTCTTCGCTCTAGCTTTCAGGACATACACCTCTGGTCACTGAAGTCTCTTCTCATGCACTTTTTTTTTTTTGCCGAGCTTACATGGTCACCTTACCAATCACAGTACACTTTGTACCTCATAAATTCCATCTGCAATGTTCTTTCCATCAAATCCTACCCATCCTCCAAGGCCCAGCTCAAAAGATATTAGTCATAGCAACAATGTCTAAGACCTTACTCTTTTTCAGGCACTATATATACTACCAGAAGAGTCCCTGATGAGTTATGCATTGCACTGCTAACGGAAAGGTCAGCAATTCTGAACCACCAGTCACTCTGTGGGAGAAAGATGAGGCTTTCTACTCCTGTAAAGATTTACTATCTAGGAAATCCACAAGGGCAGTTCTAGTCTGTCCTATAGAGTCAGTATGAGTTGCAATCAACTCAATGGCAGTAAGTTAGATTTGAAGCTACCAGAATTAGTTCATTTAACTTGCTTACCTATCAGGTAAGTACTGGAGGAGCCCTGATGGCATAGTGGTTACACGTTGGGCTTTGCTCTGCAAGGTCAGCACTTTGAAAACACCAGCCACTCCTCAGGAGAAAGACTTGACTTTCTACACTTGTTAGCAGCTACAGTCTTGGAAACCCACAGGGGCAGCTGTACCCTAGCCCATAGGGTCGCTGTGAGTCAGCATTGACTTGATGGCAGTGAAAGAGAAAAGGTAAGTATCCTGAATGCCACTTAACTATTACACAGAGCTTACATGCCCAAAGTCACTGAACTTGTATCCCAGCATAATGACTTCAATATCCTTCTGTTTCATCTATTTATCAAGGAATAATGAAATCATTTCCTCAATAGGAAACTAAAGTAGACAAAGTAAGAAACTGGCTCAAATCAACCTCCTCCACACAGCTTGGCCCTATTACCCACACTCTTAAAAATCATTTCTGCCTTAAACTTTTGAGGCACATGGCAATGCATTGTTCATTCTCTGCTTCATGTGATAGCTGTTTGGCTATGTTGTCTTTTTTATAGTATATTATGTGTGTGTTTATGTGTATAAAATAAACTACAAAGGCAATCTGGTTCTGATTCACCACTGATTACCCCAAAGCATCTGCCAAGGGCTCCCCGACAACCACTCCTTGACAGTTTCTTGTTCCAAGTTCAGTTCGTGAACAAACACAGGCATGCCTACAGCAGTACTGTCAAGGCGCTCAGCCAGTAATGAGGAGTGATAGAGTGTCCATTATCGTTTTGCTCAGACCACACCAGTGGGACCTCCAGCCAGGACAGAGTCAGTTATCTCTCAGGCACCAGATTTTCTGGATGGTTTTCAATTTAAGCACGGAGGCTCTGCACACTGTAGAGGAGAAAAAGGAAATTAGATGTCTGCTTCTTGCAAGTAGAGAGTTAGGAAAAGCAGTCATGGTGGTAGAAAGTTGTGGGTTTTAGAAGCCACCACATCCAGTTCTACCCTTTATGGCTCAGTAACCAGTCATCCATTAGGACCTAATTTCATTAAGCTACAGATTCCTCATCTATAAAAGTAATTAAAAGCAATTACAGTGGGGTTGTGAGGATTAAATAAGACACTATAGTAAGCTGGCTGGGCAGTAAGAGGTAGTTACAATTAGGTGTAAAAGTAGCATAATCTGCTCACTGCATCTTAGGATGGCCATTGACAAAGAGGAGAACTACAAGAGAGCAAGAGGATCGGGCCACTTGCTGTTGCAGGAGCTGGAGACTTTCAGCCATTGAAAACTCAAGGAATGCACAGGAGCCATCTTCAAAGACCCTTCAATGTTACATGTGAAAGAAAGAGCAGACGTCTCTGTGACTCCAAAGCTGAATTCGGGCCAGACAGTGTCATTCTAAAGACACAAAATTTGGATTACTATAAGGGAAACTTTCTGAAAACTAGATGTCCAATAAGGCTTTTAAAAAAAAAAGCTAGTGAGAGTTTGCTCATTGGATATGTTTGGGCAAAAGTTGGAACATACATCAGAAAGGTTGAAGACAGCACGTGAAAGGCTGACCTAAGAGGCAAGCTAGCTTCATTCCAATACAAAGATTCTCTTATTTTGTTGTCCAGAAGCACAAATATCCACTTGGGTAAAGAGAGATCCCAGAATTTCATGCCCTGAATTATTAATTCTGGGGTGTCACAAAAGGAGCCCTGAAAGTTCCGTGGTAAAGTGCTTGGTTGTTAACCAAAATAAAGGCTAACTACCTGTATGTAGTTTGACCCCACCAGCTGTTCCATGGGAAAAAGATATACTAATCCACTTCCCTAAAAATGAGCAGCCTTGGGAATCTACAGGCTTGTTCTACGATGCCCTGCAGGATTGCTATGAATCAAAGTCATCCAGGTCTTAGCTTGGTATTAGGGTGGCAGGAATTGATTTACTATCTCTCCAGTCAATAGATTCCTAGTTTCCTGAAGTTGAGCAAGTCCTGTGATCTGATTAAATGTCTTTGACCATAAGAACAACCTCACAGCTCTTTGCAACTAGCAATTCACACAAGAAAAGTGATCATACCTAGTGGAAATTAATACATAAAGTGATTCCCATTAATAGCCAAACCTCAAGCACCACCACATTAAGTAGTAATGCCCAATTTTTATCCATTCACACATAAAATATTGAATGAACTTCTGCCCTGGTCATGACTAAATACCAGGATGACTGAATATTTAAAATTAAATTTGCTCAGATCGTGCCTTTTAGACACATATGTAAATTAGAAGACAAGTAGATAGTAGAGGTATCATGAGACATACAGATAATATGATCTCGGTGGCGAGCAGCTCCCTTCCAGTCTAGGTGATCAGAAAAGCCTTTCTATAAACTCATAGCTGTAGATCCCTTGGAATCCTTGAAAGCTGAATTAAAGAGTTTGAAATGCCTAGTGTTGGCAATAGTGTGCCTTTGAGGGGAGTGTTAAACTTATTCCTAGTGACTCATTTAGTCCTTACAACCAATCCTACAAACAAATATTACCATTAATCCCATTTTATAGAAAAAACCTGCGTTGCTATTCACCATGCCACGGATACATCATGATGACTTTGTAAGCATAAAGCATGTCAAATATTTAAAGTATTCTTAAATCAACCCAACCTTAAGCAACAAATAGTTTTATGAAGAGCAGTTTATTGACCATATGATTGAGATGTAGATCTGGAAATACCACAAGGTATACAATTCAGCTGGCAATGAGGTTATTTGTGAAAAGGAAGCCTTAATCATTGGGTGACGCTACATACGACAAACATCTTATTCAGGACGAGCCAGCATTCCATGACCTCAATCCAGACTGGGTTTATCAGATGTCTCCATGAGCAATACTTGCCAAAGTCTTGGTTTGAATCGGGCCCAAGGACAGGACTGCTCATTAATGGTTTTCATAACCACCTTTTGTCAGGGACTCAAGCTAGTGGCCTGTGTTTTGCTTTCTGATTTCTCATCTAGGTACATTGCTGTATTAGAATATGAGAGAATAAGAAGCACGTTAGCCTTTTTTTTCATATGTCTCATTTTGTGAATTATCTCAGGAAATTTTCCAATAGGGGCCAGTTTCTGGACCATTCACAGTTTGTGTCTAGACCATCTCAGAGTACAATCCATTGATGGGGGCCCAGTAAGTTAAAATTACTCTAGCAGAGAGTTCGGGTGACGCCTAAATGAAAATTGAAAACTTGAGATGCTTTCTCCATATTACCTACTGATGGAAACCTAAGGGTTCTGGGGAGGCTTTCAGGAGATAAAGGCCAATAGTATCAGTGACTGGAATTTGAACACATGCAGGCCAAATCACAGCAGGGAGAGTATTATTCCCAGGAGAAAATATACCATGAGGAAAAGAAGTGTTTGGCTTCATGATCAGGATTTGGCCACAGGACTTGAGCTGAGAGAAGTGAAATGACTTTAAGAACAGCACGGTAGGTGTTATTTGTACCCCACGTTGCTGTGGAGGAAGTGTATAAAACTAGGAAAATTGTGAGACCCGGTTTCTCATTTATGCTGCTCCATGCCATCAAGCTGGGTCCAAATCACAGCAACCCTGTGGACGATCAAACGAAATACTGCCCAGGCCTGTGCCATCCTCGCAAGTGTTATGAGCAGGCCCACTGTTGCAGTCCTTGTGCCAGTTCATCTTGTCGAGAACCTTCCCCTTTTCCACTGCATGGTGTCCTGTTCCGGGGACTGGTTATTTCTCCTGATCGCAGGTCCAAAGCACATGAGACAGCCTAACCATTCTTGCTTCTAAGGAGAAATCTGACTCTGTTTCTTCAAAGACAAGTTTACTTGCTCTTTTCGCAGCCCACTCTACTTTAATATTCTTTACTAGCCCCATAATTCAAACATGCCAATCCTACTCCGGTCTTCCTTATTCAATGCCTAACTTTCACGTGCATATGAGGTGGTTAAAAAGACCATGGCTTGGACCAGGCTCCTCATAGTCTTCAAAGTAGCAGCCTTGCTTTTCAACACTCTAAAGAAGAATTGTGCAGCGGATTTACCTAATGCAGCTCATCTTCTGATCTCTTAACTGTTGCTTCCATGAGCACTGATTGCGGATGCAAGAAGATGAAATCCTTGAAGACTTCGATCTTTTCTCCATTGATCATGATGTTATATATTCGTCGAATTGTGAGGATTTTAGTTTTCTTTTTTTTAACATTTTATTAGGGGCTCATACAACTCATCACAATCCATACATATACATACATCAATTTTATAAAGCACATCTGTACATTCTTTGCCCTCATCATTTTCAAAGCATTTGCTCTCCACTTAAGGTGCATCAGGTCCTCTTTTTTTTTCTTGCCCTTGATAATTTATAGATTGTTATTTTGTCATATCTTGCCCTATCCGGCATCTCCCTTCACCCCCTTCTCTGTTGTCCGTCCCCCAGGGAGGAGGTCACATGTAGATCCTTGTAATCAGTTCCCCCTTTCCAAACCACTCACCCTCTACTCTCCCAGTATCGCCCCTCACCCCCTGGTTCTGAAGGTATCATCAACCCTGGAGTCCCTGTGCCTCCAGCTCCCATATGCACCAGTGTACAACCTCTGCTCTATCCAGACTTGCAAGGTAGAATTCGGATCATGGTAGTTGTGGGGGAGGAAGCACCCAGGATCTGGGGGAAAGCTGTATTCTTCATCAGTGCTATATCGTACCCTGACTGACTCATCTCCTCCCCTAGACCTCTCTGTGAGGGGGTCTCCAGTGGCCGACAAATGGGCTTTGGGTCTCCACTCTGCACTTCCCCCTTCATTCACTCTGCACTTCCCCCTTCATTCACTATGGTAAGTTTTTTTTTTTTTATGATGATGCCTTATCCCTGATTCCTTTGGCACCTCGTGATCGGCTTTGTTGGTTATGAGCAAGATGGCTGCTTGTTCACCTTCAAGCCTTTAAGACCCCAGACACTATATCTTTTGATAGCTGGGCACCATCAGCTTTCTTCGCCACATTTGCTTATGCACCCGTTTGTCCTCTTTTCAGTAAGTTGTCATCCAAATTGAAAGGTTTAATCCTTGAGCTTCATTAGCAAGTGCTTCAAGTCCTCCTCACTTTAAGGGAGCAAGGGTGCCTGATCTGCATCTCACAGGTTGTTAATAAACCTTCTTCTAATCCTGATACTGCATTCTTCTTCAGATAGTCCTGCTTCTCTGATGATGTGCTCAGCATGCAGACTGAATCATATTATGAAAGGACATTGACGCACACCTGATTTTAAACCCTACAGCTATAGGCTCCCTTAATAGAACTTAACCTTGGGGAGAAATCTTTTCCCTATCTATCCATCTTCAAGTAAAATGATGAGTCAGAGGGTAGTGATGTGAGGCACTGTTTGGAGGCTACGTGAAGCCTCCAAACGAGCCTTGATGATGCAGAATGTTAAGTGTTGGAAGGTATGATAGGTGCATAATCTTACGTCACCATGAGGATATTAAGAGTGACAGGGTGGAGACTAGCCTGTCAATCAAGTCACAGCCTGATGATGCCTCCTTGTGGGCATGACCTTCTTATGAGGACTTGGAGCATCTTCTCTTTCTCCCTGGAGGTGGGCCATACACTCTCTCTCTGCTTCACCTTCCTGTGGACAAGCCACTTCTAGCCAGGCTGATGGCAGCCAGAGCCCTGAGATGCTTCCACCTCCACTGGATCCACAAGACTTCTCACCCACAGGCCTGCTATCTTCCTGCACTAGGCATCATTGCATGTGCTCCATGAGTCTAAAGAGGGCCTTGTAGACTAGTATCAGATATATGGGCTAACATCGGACATATGGACTTTATCTGGGCTGGGCTGGGATGTTTTCTTAATATAAAATTACTCTTTGATATAAAGCTCTCTCTTACACACACACATGAGTGTCCATGGATTTGCTTCTCTAGTCAACCCGGACTAACACAGACCTGCTAACCACAGGGCAATGGTTCTAATCCACTAGCCGCTATGAGAGAGAATGATAAAGCTGTCTGTTCCTAGTTCTATTTTGTTCTCTAGGGTCACTGGCTCTGAGTAGACTTTCTGGCAATGGGTTGGTTGGTTGATTGATTGGTGGCCTCCAGAGAAAAGTGATTGGAGCAGGATTTCATCGAGAATTGCTTGCAGAGTTTCTAGAGCAGAGGTAACAGCCACAAAGGCACATGAAACAGGCCAGAGGCAAGTAAAATAAGGACATGAGCCACATACTTACATATGAGTAACACAAGAACCACAAGCAGGGTAGATAATTGGATTATTCTGTGATCCAAAGAAGCATCCCTTTGAATGTCATGAGACCTGTGCAACTCTCAAAGTCTCGAGAAAGTAGAGGGAATCACAAAGGTAATTGAGACGCAAAAGCAGGTGTTCTGTTGTACCCAGAAGAAAAAAGGTGACCTTATTTGTACTGACACACCATGATGTTTTCTCTGAGTTTTTATTTATGCTCAGACACCATAATACACTCCCTAGTATTACTTAACAAAAATATATGGTCATGTTTGAGGAAAATATTGCCCAATAAGATTTTAAATGTTTAATTATTTTGTCATTTGTGATTTTTTATGACACCACTCCCTCCATTAATAGTAAGAGCATTATAAGAATATCAAATAAGGGAAGTGGCTTAGTGACTTAAAATCTAAGCTTAAGGACTGGAGTTGGTCCTTAACAAGATCTGAAAACAGATTATTGTAATTCATTAGATTATTGATTGTTGTCTTTAAAATTATAAAAGCACTAAATCAGCAAGGTATCAAGTCCAAAATACGTATAAGAATATAAAGAAAGAAAAAAATCATCCCCTCCTCTCTCTACTAAACCCCATTCTTCACACATGCACTCTAGGTGCTCAATGTCAACCATTCTGTGTGTTCTTCCACTCTCCCAGAAATGCTCACATGCAAACAGACTCGTCCTTTCCTTTATAAAAAAGAGCTACAATTTGAAAATCTTTCAATACCACTGGTTTCTTCATTCATTCTTTCTTTCGTTTTTTGTGCTCATGAATTTTTCACCAGGTCCCAGGAAACCTACCGGTAATTATTTTTTAATTACTTCAAAATATTCTATAGAGGCAATGCCATTTTTAGTCATTTATTTCTACTGTTAGACATGCAGATGGCTTCCAAATTCTTATTATAATAAATAATGGTATTAAAATAGTCCAACACATGGGGAAATTGATCTATGTGTCTATATTTATAGGTTTAGTATTAAGGTGGTGGAAGGACCTTGGGCCTCTACTCAAGCACTCCCTCAATGCATGAATACTTTCTTTTATTAAATTGGCACTCTACAATGCTCACCCTCCCAACACAACTACTGAAGCCAAAGCGGGTGAACAAGTAAATGTGGTGAAGAAAGCTGATGGTGCCCGGCTATCAAAAGAGATAGTGTCTGGGGTCTTAAAGGCTTGAAGGAAAACAAGTGGCCATCTAGCTCAGAAGCAACAAAGCCCACAGTGAAGAAGCACATGGACTAAGTGAATAAAAGGTGTTGAATGGACCATGTAGCAGACACCAAGGAACAAAAACAATCATTGTGTGATCACCTTCCTCACATAATCTCTGAAGATGAAAGTGTGCATAAGCAAATGTGGTGAAGAAGGCTGATGGTGCCTGGCTACTGAGAGATATAGCGTCTGGGGACTTAAAGGCTTGAAAGCAAACAAGCGGCCATCTAGCCCAGAAGCAACAAAGCCCACATGGAAGCAGCACACCAACACAGGTGATCGTGAAGGGCAGAGGAGACCAGGTCTCAAACAACAAAGGTGGGGTGGTGGTGAGAATCACATCACCGTGAATGAGGAGGAGTGCGTGATGGGGACCCAATGCCCATCTATAGACAGCTGGACATCCCTTCCAGAGGGGTAGTGGGGAGGAGATGAGTCACTCAGGGTTCAGTGTAGCAACAATGAAACTCAAAACCTTCCTCTAGTTCCTGAAAGCTTCCTCCCCTCCCAATTATCATGACCCCAATTCTACCTTGCGGACCTGGTTATACCAGAGGATGTACAGCGGTGCAGTAGGGATCTGGAAACACAGGGAATCTAGGACAGACGAACCCCTCAACACCCGCGGTAGGAGTGGCGACACCAGGATGGAAGCTGGTGTAGAAAGGGAGAACCAATCTTGGAGATCTATGTGTAACCTCCTCTCTGGGAGATGGGCAATGGGGAGGTGGGTGAGGGGTGACGCCGGGGAGTGTAAGATAAGATATAATAATTATTTATAAACTATCAAGGGACCAGGGGGAAGGGGGAAGGGGGGAGCAGGGAGGGAGGGGGAGGGGAGAAAAAAAGGGAAACCGAGCTGATTCCAGGAACCAAAGTGGAAGGTGAATTATGAGAATGACGAGTGCAACGAATGTATAAGGGTGCTTTGCTCAATTGATGTATGTACAGATTGTGATAAGAGCTTTATGAGCCCCAATAAAAAGATTTATTAATTTAAAATAAATAAATAAAAATTTTAAAAAGAAAATGATTAGGGCAAAGAATGTACAGATGTGCTTTATACAATTGATGTATGTATATGTATGGATTGTGATAAGAGTTGTATGAGCCCCTAATAAAATGTTTTATTTTAAAAGGCTTGAAAAAAAATAATAAAAAAATAAAAAAAGGCTTGAAGATAAACAAGTGGCCATCTAGCTCAGAAGCAACAAAGCCCACATGGAAGAACATACCAGCCTGTGTGATCACGTGGTCCCGAAGGGATCAGTTATCAGGCATCAAAGAACAAAAAATCATATCATTGGCTGCACACCTCCATGATATGATCGCCGAAGACAAACGGGTGCATAAGCAAATGCGGCGAAGAAAGCTGATGGTGCCCGGCTATCAAAAGAAATAGTGTCTGGGGTCTTAAAGGCTTGAAGGTCAACAAGCGGTCTTCTAGCTCAGAAGCAACAAAGCCCACATGGAAGAAGCACACCAGCCTGTGCGATCACGAGGTGCCAAAGGGAACAGGTATAAGGCATCATGCAACAACCACAAATATATATATATATATATATATACCGTTGTGAATGAAGGGGGAAGTGCAGAGTGGAGACCCAAAGCCTATTTGTCGGCCACTGGAGATCCCCTCACAGAGAGGTCTAGGAGAGGAGATGGGTCAGTCAGGGTGCAATGTAGTACTGATGAAGAATACAGCTTTCCCCCAGATCCTGGATGCTTCCTCCCGCCAACTACCATGATCCGAATTCTACCTTGCAGGACTGGATAGGACAGAGGTTGTACACTGGTGCATATGGGAGCTGGAGGCACAGGGAATCCAGGGCGGGTGATACCTTCAGGACCAGGAGTGTGAGGGGTGATACTGGGAGAGTAGAAGGTGAGTGGGTTGGAAAGGGGGAACCAATTGCAAGGATCTACATGTGACCTCCTCCCTGGGAGATGAATGGCAGAGAAGGGGTGGGGAGAGGGAGACGCCGGATAGGGCAAGATATGACAAAATAACAATCTATAAATTATCAAGGGCAAGAAAAAAAAAGAGGACCTGATGCAAAGGGCTTAAGTGGAGAGCAAATGCTTTGAAAATGATTAGGGCAAAGAATATGCAGATGTGCTTTATACAATTGATGTATATATACGTATAGATTGTGATAAGAGTTGTATGAGCCCCTAAGAAAATGCAAAAAAACAATCGTCCAACACAATAAGTAATGCTACTAAAAAAATCACAAGGGGTTGATTGTGGAACAGACCATCTATTGCTCATAGGTAAATTTAGGTTGAAGCTGAAGAAAATTAAAAGTCCAAGAGAGCCAAATCACATCTTGAGTAGATCCCACCTGAATTTCTAGAAGATCTTATAACAGATGTGATGTATTGAACGCTAGTGATAGAAGGCTTGATGAGCTGTGGGATGACAGCAAGAACATCATACATGAAGAAAGTAAAAGGTCACTAAAAAGACAAGTAAAAAAGAAAAGATCAAAGTGGCATCAGAAGAGACTCTGAAACCAGCTCTGAGAAGCAGAGTAGCTAAGCCAATGGAAGAAAAAAAGAGCTGAATAGAATTTTTCAAAGGGCAGCTCAGTAAAACAAAGCCAAATATTATAATGAACTATCCAAAGACCTAGAATTAGAAAACCAAAAGAGAAGAGCTCACTCAACACCTTTTTATTATTTTTTATTAAAAGATTATTTTGCTGGGGGGCTCTTACAACTCTTATAACAATCCTTACATCAATTATATTAAGCACATTTATGCATATATTGCCATCATTCTTTTCTAGACATTTACTTTCTATTGCGCCCTTGGTATCAGCTCCTCTTTTTTTCCCTCCCTCCCTACACCCTCGTGACCTCTTGATAAATTATAAATTATTATCATTTTCATATCTTACACTGACTGCTGTCTCCCTTCCCCCATAGTTTCTCCTAGAGAGTGTGGTGTGTATGTCTGGTTATGTCGATCATTACAATCAGTTCCTCCTTCCTCCCCTCCTCTCCCCACCCTCCCCCACTGCCCCCACCAACCCTACTGGTATCACTATCCCCATTCCTCTTCCTGAATTCTGTGTGACTTGACCTCTTATCTCTTATCTGTAATTGTGCACATGCTCCAGTCTAACCCGCAGTGAAAGGCAGTCCAGGGTCATGATAGTGAGGGGTGAGGAAGCTTCTGGGAACCTGAAGAATATTGTGTGTTTCATCGGTGCTTTACTGCACCCTGATTGACTCATCCCTTCCCTGTGGCCCCTCTGTCAGGGATGTCCCATTGTATACAAATGGGCTTTGTGTCTCTGCTCCAATCCCCCTCGTTCTCAACAATATGGTTTGTTTGTTTGTTTGTTTGTTTGTTTGTTTGTTTGTTTGTTTGTTAGTTATGGATCTTCTGATGCCTGTTAACCAATCCTGAAGACACCTTATGATTGCACAGGCTGCTGTGTTTCTTCCATTTGGGCTTGGTGGGCTTCTTCCATGTGGTCTACTAGATGGCTGCTTGTTTACTTCAAGCCTTTAAGACCTCAGATGGGAAGGGGAAAAAAAACACAGATGCCATATCATTTGATAGCAAGGCACCATCTTCTCTCTTCACCACATTTGCTTATGTACCCATTTCGTCTTTGGCGATTGTGCAAGGAGGGTGAGCATCACAAATTGCCAGTTTGATAAATTAAAAAAAAAAATTGCCAGTTTGTTCGAACAAAGTGTTCTGGCATTGAGAGGGAATATGAGCAGAGGATCAAAGTCTGTCCACTGCCTCAGTGTATTGCCATATAAATGTATGTACATAGATCAATACAGTAGAACCCCAGATCTCGACGCTGATCCATTCTAGAAGGAGCACCAAGATGTGATGTAGTTCAGTTCCGAATCCACTTTTCCCATATACAATTGATGTGTGTATATGTATGGATTGTGATGAGAGTTGTATGAGCCCCTAATAAAATGTTTTTTTAATTAAAAAAACTGAAAATGAATTAATCTGTTCTCAACCACCAAGTTTTTACCCTAACCTTGTCATTTTATACAAAACATTGTGCAGAAATTTCAAAGTAAATAAGTTCAGAGTTAAATCATATAATTTAAGTAAAAAACACAACATTTAAAACGTTTTTAACAACTACAGTATGGTCCATACCTTGAGATTGATGAGGATCTGGATCTGTGGACACAGATGTGGAGAGGAGGTATGCAGAGAGTCATTGTCTAGAAGGAGAATTCCCTTTCTTTTTTTCTTTTTTTTGGAGGGGGCGCCTGGATGAGAATTCCCTTTCATAAGATCAAATGGTAGCTGCTTTTCAGGAGTATTTTTCCTTCTTTGCCTTTTTTCACTAGGACCCGGCTGATTTTCTCCTTAAAAAAAAAAAAGCTGTCTAATGTAGTCTTCTTTTGGCGTTTCCTTAACTGTTTTCTAAAAGGGTTTACTAAATTATCATCAACAATATCGATAACATGGTTAACCAATTCCATATCAGAATGATTCTTTTCAAAAAACACTTTCTGAGGACTCATGTTTTTTTATCTAAACCCAGTACAAATGGCCACAAAAACTAAGAAAATTATAGCAAAACGTTTGGAACTCAGCCGCAGCAGGTTTAAACAACACGCACACTAACAATGCCAACTAACACTGAGTGACCAAAACATGAACTGCTTTTGTTTACAAAAATCACATGCATCAGTTCAGATTCCAATGTTTTGTTCGAACTCCAATGCAAAATTTTCTTGACATTTCTCGTTGAAATCAGATTAAGTCGAATACCGATGCAGTCTAGTACTAGGGTTCTATTGTAATGTATTTACATATGAACACACGATGCTTATTATACCTCTTATCCAAAGCTTTGCTTCCTAGATCATTGCTCTGTTTCTTTTTACCTTCCTCATACCCCACCATCACGATTGCCTTACTTCTGCCTCTTAGTAATTCCTCTCAGCTACATTGCTGTGGCTCTAATACCCCCAGGATCTCTACATTCTCCTTGATTTCAATTCCCTAGTTGTTCCCCTGTCTATGTTGTTGTTTGCTCACCGCCCCCTTCCCTGCCTCCTTCTCCCTCAAGTCCCTACAGTATCCTCTGTCCTGTTGCTTTCTCCTCCAGCTTGCTTCCCATGCCTATCTTATATAAGTAGGCAAACCAACAATAACAGAGGCTGAACAAAAAGAAAACAGCAGATTGAGAAAAAAACAAACAAACATACATAATTCCAGCCTACATAATCCCAGGTCTGTCTGTTGACTTTTATGACGAGCTCCCCAATGAATGGTCCTGGAGGGATTCCAGGAACTGACCCTTCTAGCCTAAAGTTGATTTTGGGGGTTCTTAAGGGCTTCGTGGCTTGGCTTTGCTCCCATTGTGGATCTGTTATGTTCCCTTCTTGGTTCAACCCACTGCAGAAGGTTCAGACCGGACTAACTCCATGCTGTGTATCCCCAGTATTGTCCTCTGTCACTTTATGCTTCAGTAAGGGGACAACATGTCTTAAGCTGTTGTAGGCTCTACAGTCCTTTCTGTATCTTAGCAGCTCCATGCAGAGACATCATCCTTCAGGCTTGGTGTGCCAATATGGGGTCTAGACCACCCCTTTCTCTTTTTCCTTCTTGGTATGCTTCCATGTGGGCATGGCAAGCCAGTCCCTCTCCCCAACCTGTACATTTAGTGTTGTTCTCTGAAGCACATACTTCTAGGGAGGGGGTCAGTTTGGTTCGGATTGGAGCTGGCCCTGTAGCCCAATCTTTTCTTGCATTTCTCCACGGGGTTATGTTATCCTCAAGGTTTGGTGTGCTGTGATTGGGTATGTATGCACACTCCCAATTTTGTGAAGACATCATCAATACTTCCCCCCTAGGTGGGTTAGTGCCCTGCTCCCCCCATGCCATCATCTCTTTCCCCCCACAACCCCTTTTCTCCCTCCCCTACCCCCTTCCCCTTCTTTGTGTTAGAATAGCATATATCTCCTTAGGTTTGGTCTGACCTCCACCCAACTGTCTGTACCTCAACCCATATAGTGTAAGATAAGTGGCCTTTCTTCTGTACCTACTGTGCTGATTATACTTACCTCAGGGGACTCATGTTGTACTTGTCCTTTTGTGACTGGCTGACTATGCTTAGCATAATTTCCTCTAGCTTTTCCAGTGAAACTATGTGCTTCATGTGATCATCAGTGCTTTTTAATGATGCGTAATATTCCATTGTGTGTATGTGCCAGAGTTTACTACTCCACTCATCTATCAATGAAAATTTAGGTTGTTTCCAATTGTATGCAATTGTGAATTGCGCCACATTAAACATTGGAGTGCAAACATTGGAGTCATGGTTTATTTCTTACCTCTTCTGGGTATGTACCCAATAGAGGGATACCTGGATCATAAAGTAGCTCAATTTCCATTTGCTTTAAATACCGCGAGATTGCTTTCCACAGAGGCTGTACTTATCTACACGACCACCAGCAGTGGAAGAGAGTTCCTATCTTGCCACAGCCCCTCCAACATTTGTTGCTTTCTGATTTAGGATATCCTCAAGGGTGTTAGATGGTATCTCATGTTCGTTTTAATTTCCATTTCCCTGATGGCTAATGATTGGGAACATTTTCTCATATGTTTATTGGCCATTCAGGTCTCCTCCCTCGGGAAAGTTCTTTTCAGGTCTTTTGCCCACTTCCTCAGGGGTTAATAGCTTTCCTCTTTTTGCAGGCTAGGAGGGTATTGTAGATTTTAGTAATGGGCACTGTCTGTTGTGCCATTATTACCAATGCTTCTCCCAGTCTGTGGGTTCTTTTTACCGTCTTGGTGAAGCCTTTCAATGCACACAGGTGTTTTATCTTTAGTATATCCCACTCATCAATATCAGTTTCACCTGTGCATGTGCCCTTCCCTACTGCAATTAGCCTGTATATTCCCTGAGCCAAGGTTCCTAGGTTTGTCTCGATTTCATCATGGATGGTCCTGATAGTTTGGGGTTTTATTTCTAGGTGCATGATCCACCTTGAGTTTGTTCTTGTGCATGGGGTGAGGTAAACATCTTGCTTCATTTTTCTACAAGGGGCTATCCACTCTTTCCAGTACCACTTGTTAAAGAGGGCATCTGTCTTCCACTTGATGCTTTTGGGGCCCTTGTCGAAGAACAGTTGTCTATATGTTGATGGTTTCCTTTCTGAGTTTTCTGTTCATTTTAATTGGTCTGAGTATCTGTCATTATTCCAGTACTACACTGTTTTGACCATTATTGTTGTATGGTGGGTGTTAAAGTCAGTTAAAGTGAGCCCTGTAACTTTGTCCTTCTTCTTGAGGAGTTCTCTGCTAATACTGGGCTTCTTCCCTCTCCACAGGAAACTGGGGGGTCAGTTTTTCCAATTCTTTGAAGAAAGTTGTTAGTATTTGAATCAGGATAGCGTTAACCTAATATAATGCCTTAGGTAAGATTGATATCTTTACTATAACAAGTCTTCCAATCCATGAGCATGGGATATTCTTTCATTTGTGGAGGTCGCTTTTGATTTCCTGTAGTAGGGTCCTGTAGTTTCCTTGTATAAGTCTTTTGGTTTTTTGGTTAAATACAGCCCTAAATATTTCCATTTGCTCTTGGTAATTGTGAAGGGTACTGCCTTCTTGATCTCCTCTTCCAGGGTCTTGTTTGATATATAGAGCAAACCAATAGACTTCTGTTTGTTGATCCTGTATCCTGCCATCCTTCCATATTCCTCTGTCACTGTCTACACTCCTATTGTGGAGCTTTTGGGGTTTTCAATGTATAGAACCATGTCATCTGCAAATAGTGATAGTTTCACCTCCTCCTCTCCCAGTTTAATGTCCTTCTGCTGTCTTATGTTGTTAGCTAGGACTTCCAGTACGATGTTGAATAGAAGTGGGAACAAGGAGCATCCTTTTTTGGCCCCCTTTTTCGGTGGCTTTGTTTTTGTCTTCTCTCCATTGACTATCATGTTGGCTGTTGGCTTTTGTAAATAGCTTGTATTACCTTGAGGAATTGTCCTTCCATTCCTATCTTCTTGAATGTCTTAATAGGAATGGGGTTGGATATTGTCAAATGCTTTTTCTGCATCTCTCAATATTATGTGATTCTTATACTTTTTCTTATCAATATGGTATATAATATTGATGGATTTTCAGATGTTAAACCATCCCTACATCCCTGGAATGAATCGTACCTGATCATGGTAGATGATAGGTTTTATATAGTTTTGTGTTCTATTGGCCAATATTTTGTAGGATTTTTGCATCTATGTTTATTAGAGATATCAGTCTGTAGTTCTCTATTCCTGTGGGATCTGTGTTAGTCTGGATAAACTAGAGAAACAAATCCATAGAAATCTATGTGTATATGAGAGAGTGTTATATATAGGGTAAGTGTACATTCAGAAAGTATCCCAACCCAGTCCAGTCCAAGCCCCATAAGTCCGACTTAGCCCATACGTCCAACACTGATCTACAAAGTCCTCAAACTCACAAAACACACACAATGATGCCAAATGCAGGAGGATCACAGGTCAGTGGGTAGAAAGTCTTTGAATCCAGTGGCAGTGTAAGCATCTCAGCGCTGGCAGGGGTCTCCATACGGCTTCTCCAGCACCCAGGGCTGCATCAGGGTAAGTCCATGTGGCTTCTCCTCAGACATGTCTCGCAGAAAGTAAGCCTTGCCATTTAAGGCAGCCACACACTGGTCCAACCATCATAGAGTAAGAGACCAGAGAAACAGAAAGGCGAGGCTCACCAAGCCATTTATCGCCCCACTCTTCAATTAATCACACGTGTTTATCAGCCAGGTTGGCACAATAAACCTTAACTATCTCAGGATCCTTGCCTTATTTGTGTATCAAAGTTATACTGGCTTCGTAGAATAAGTTTGGGGGTTGCCATTATTTTTCCTGTGCTCTGAAGTAATTTGTGCAGGATTGGTGTCAGATCTTCCCTGAATGCTTGGTAGACTTCTCCTGTGAAATTGTCTAGTTTGGTAGCTTTTTTGTTGGTAGTTTCTTGATAGCCATATCGATTTCTTCCTCTGCTATGTGTCTGTTGAGGTTCTTGACCTCTATCTTGGATAATCTAAGGAAGGATTGTTTGTCCGAGTATTTGTCCATGTCTTCCATGTTGTTGAATTCATTAGAATACAAACTTTCATAGTACTTGGTGATTATCCTTTTAATCTCATTGGGGTCTGTTGTGATTTCCCCTGTTTCATCCCTCATCCTGGCTATTGATGTTGGCTCCTTCCTTTCCTTGGTCAGGCTTGCCAGCAGTTTGTTGATTCTGTTGATCCTCTCAAAGAACCAGCTTTTTGCTGTCTAGATTTTATACATTGTTCTCTTATCTTCCCACTGGTTTGATTCTGTCCTGATTTTTATTGTTTCTTTACTTTTGCTATTGGAGGAGTTGTTCTGTTGACTCTGTTCTAGTGACTCAGCATATCTTAAAGTGAAAGAATTGAAGAAAAATTGCAACCTTGAGTTGAAATATTGGAATATTCTATGGGAGAAATATTAAATGATGCAGAAAGCATTAAAAAATAGAAAGACTACACAGAGTCACTGTGCCAGAAAGAACTAGTCTACATTCCACCACTTCAGGAGCTAGCATATGGGCAAGAACCAGTGGTGCTGATGGAAGAAGTTGACGCTTCAATGAAAGCATTAGCCAAAAACAAGGCCCCAGGAACTGAGCAATCGCCAAATGAAATGTTTCAACAAGCTGATGAAGCACATATTCATCTATGGCAGGAAATGTGGAAATTAGTTACTAGGCCAACTCATTAAAAGAGATCCATATTTGTACCCATTTCAAAGAAAAATGACTCAACAGAATGTTGAGACTGTAGTATTATTGATATCATATGCAAATACAATTTTGCTAAAGATCATTCAACAATAGCTGCAGCAGTATACTGACAGGAAGCTGCCAGAGATGCAGGCTGGATTCAAAAGAGAATATGGAATGAGGTATATCGTTGCTGACTTTATATGAATTTTGGCTGAAAGCAGAGCATGCCAGAAAGATGCTTACTTGTGTTTTAGTGACTATGCCAAGGCATTTGACTGTATGGACCTTAACAAGCTATGAATAACATTGGGAAGAACAGGAGTTTCAGACACTTCATTGTGCTCATGGGGAACTTGTACGTAGAGGAGAAGCGTTTGTGAGAACAGAACAAGGAGATACTGCATGCTTTAAAATCTGGAAAGAAGAAGTCCAAGGCTGTATTCTCTCACCATATATATTCAATGGTATGCTGAGCAAATAATCAGAGAAGCTTATTACAAGAAGAATGTGGTATCAAAATTGTAGGAAGGCTTGTGATATGCAGATAACAACTCATGATATACAGGTGACGCAACTTTGATTGCTGAAAGTGAGGAGGGTTTGAAGCACTTGCTGATGAAGATCAAGGATTGCAGCCTTCAGTATAGATTACAACTCAATGTAAAGAAGACCAAAATCCTCACAAGAGGGGCTGTAGGTAACGTGATAAATTGGGCAAAGGCTGAAGTTGTCAAGGATTTTATCTCTTTTTTCAATAAATCAATTTATCAGGGCCTCCTACATATACTATAACAAACCACTCAAGAGTTTTTATCTTATTTGGATCCACAATCAATGCTCATGGAAGCAGCAGTCAAGAGATTAAAAGACCTTCACTCAAAAATATCCCTTTAAAGTCATCTTACAGTAGCCTGCCTGCCTGGGCATTATACTATTTTAATACCAGTCTATGGGGGATCAAATTTATAATACATATTTGAAATATAAGCTAGAGACTTTATGGGGTAATGAGTTAGTCAATGAGAGAAAGTACAAATGGTTGTACAGATGCAAGAAGGTAATAAGTATCACTAAATTGTACATGTAGAAACTATGTTTTACTATGTGTCCTCTCAACAAAATAAATTTAGAAAAATCTTCCCTTTTATAAAAAGAGAGATCAAAAGTCAAGTTGCATTAGGTACATCTGCTCCATAAGACCGCTTTAGAGAACTGAAAAGCACAGATGTTCCTTTGAAAGTTAAGGCACACCTGACCCACAACATGGTGTATTCTATTGCCTCATAGGCAGTAAAAGTTGCACATCGAGTAAGAAAGATTGAAGAATAATTGGTGCATGTGAATTGTGCTATTGGAGAAGAGCATTGAAAGTACCATGGACTGCTAAAAGTACAAGCCAATCTGTCTTGGAAAAAGTAAGGCCAGAAGGTTCCTTAGAAGCAAGGATATAAGACTTCATCTTACATATTTTGGGCATATTGTCAGGAGACCAGTTCCTGGAGAAGGGCATTATGTATAAAGTGGAGGGATGCAGAAGAGGAGGAAGGCTCTCAATGAGATGGATTCACACTGTGGCTGCAACAATGGGCTCAGGCACAGGAACAGTTGGATGGATGGCTCAGGATGAGGCAGTAGTTTGTTCTGTTGTGCACAGGGCCACTGTGGGTCAGAGTCAACTCCATGGCACCCAATAAAAACAACAGCACATTAATGTTTATATACAGATTCTTATATTTTTAAAGATTCCCAAAAGTAAAAATGGTTTGCAATAAAATGATAAAATGGTTTATAAATGGTTTGTAATAAAATAAAATGGTCTGTAATAAAATAAATAAAATTTACAATTTTATATAAATGTACAAATAAAATGTACAAAAGTAAATAAAATGTGCAATTTTATACTCTTAATGCAAGTATAAACACAGAAAATGAACAGAATATATACACAAATACATTGTTAAAATAACCACCATAATTAAACCACTCCTATGATCTCCACTTAGATTAAAAAACAACCCTGTGAAAAATCCAAAAGCCTCTTCAGGTCTCTCCTCAATCCCTCCTTCTCTGACCATGATCTTCACTTCTAAAACTGCAGTTTAGTTCTGTCTTTTTTTTTAAGTTAAGCAAATTAAATGATACAGTATGTACTCTTTGTATATTGTTTCTGGGTATCTTTATGCTGATGGAGTTTCTTTCTTGGCTATGGTTCACATCTTCTTGGCAGACCTAATAGGCTTTTATTGGATTCTAAATGTTATGATTCTAAAAATGTTGGGTGGTTATATTTTGTTGTTTTCCTTTAGAGAATGTTAGACTGTTCTGATAAGCTATTAATTGATTTGGGCTTCAAACTGATTGTTTTCCAGACTGATTAGAGTGTGTAATTACAAGTAATCCCTGTGACATCTTCAAGCTGGAAAAAATCGCACTCACAACAATCCATATTGGTTTTTATACATCTTATCATTATTAATATGAAGGGGTAACCAAAAAAAAACCAGAAACTTTTTCAAAGTTGTATACTTAAATTTTTTAACAAAACAACCATATCACCTTCAAAGTACTCTCCATTACACTTAATATGTTTGTCAAATCTGTAATTCCATTCTTGGAAACTCAACTGTTCAAATGGCTGACAGCAGCACCGCCTCTTCTAGTCATCAAATCACTGTCCTTTCGTGTCCCTCTGCATCCGAGGAAACAAACAGAAGTTACACAGAGCGAGGCCAGGTGAGTATGGTGTGTTGGACAAGAGAGGCATGCAGCTTTCTGCCAAAAACTGGCGCACTGAGATGGCTGCATGAGTTGAGATGGCTGCATTTGTACATTTGAGTTTTACCATAGTGCTCCCCTTGTATGCTATGTTCACCATCACAAGGTTTGGCAACATTTTCTTTGAGCAGGAAAAAATTTTTCACAGCCACATATGCTGTTCTCTTAAATTGGCCATCACTAAAAACAAGGTTTGAGCAACACTGATTTTTTTCTTTTAATCATTTTGTTGGAGGTTCGTAAAACTCTTATCACAACCCTTGCAACCCTCCCTCATGAACCCATGATAATTTGTAAATTATTTTTTTTTTCATGTCTTACACTGTCTGACATCTCCCTTCACCCACTCTTCTGATGTCTGTCCCCCAGGGAGGAGGTTATATGTAGATACTTGTAATTGGTTCCCCCTTTCTACCCCACCTTCCTTCTACTCTCCAGGTATCGCCATTCTCACCACTAGTCCTTGAAGGGATCATCCATCCTGGATTCTGAAGGGATTATCCGTCCTGTGTTTCCATTTCCTATCTGTACCACTATACATGCTCTGGTCTAGCCGGATTTGTAAGGTAGAATTGGGATCATGAGAGTGGATGGGGAGGAAGCATTTAGGAACTAGAGGAAAGTTCTATGTTTCATTGTTGCTACACTGTACCCTGACTGGCTCATCTCCTCCCCACAACCCTTCTGTGAGGAGATGTCCAGTGAGCAACATTGCTTTTATGAAAAAATTTACTGTGACCAGAGAAAACCTTCCCATGTAACACCACTGGGTGCATTAACTCAGAGCAAGTTGTTCGATGCTTGCCTAGTGGGAAAAATGCATACTATAAAAGCTCCACTCTACCCAGAGCAATTCTGGTTTTGTTTTGTTTTCGCAGGCGGTTACTCCTTCATATGTACTACATGCATGTTACCACATATAAATTGCTAATGTTATCATTCTCAGATACTCAATTGCAATTGTTTAATTTTATGATTTATTGTTCAAAACACTGCCATCTAGATTTTGTTTTCTAAACTAAATCAAGGGCTTTAATTACTTCAACTCATAGATGACAATGTTGATCACTTTGCTAATTGGCAGTCAGATTGGGAAAACATGGAGATGTCACCATGAATTATATGAAGAGAAAAGGGAAGGACTCAACTTTTCTGATAGAAATCCCATTCCTCATTCCCAGGAATAATCCAGATGATCCTGAACCTTCCATAAGTAGACCATTACTGCAACTGACAAAATACCAACATTGGCCAACTCTTTTTCATTATTTGAGTAAATTTTCATGATTTGTGTATTTTTATGTATGTTTGTGTTAAAATATAACTCTAAGTTTACATTTAAGTTTATATCCAATGATTACAAACCCCAAAAAAGAATATTGTATTTATGCCTAAAGACACTTAAAATAAAAAAGCAACAATAGTGAACGAAAAAAAAAGAGCTGATCATAAAGATCAGTGGAGAATAAAACAGATTTTTTCAGTTAAAAAAAAAAGGTAATCAATTTACATAGAGCCAACTTATAATCGTTATTGGAATGAAACCTCATCAGACACGGGAGACTACTTGTAATACCTTTTACAGTTTAGCCAGCTCTTTGTGAACTCTGGGATCTTTTCTACTCACCACTCTCCAGTTACTCTTTGCCTTTGTTGAGATTCACTCCACACGTTTAAGCTTCAGTGTCCAACCAAGATTCAAGGAGTTTCTGTGCAGCTATCTGGGGTGGGGTGGGACTTTTTACTGTACTACTCCTTTCTCTATGGAATGGGGTCTTACAATGTCTAATCACCTTAGACTCCTTAAACCTTCATCCCTGTCTCCTCAACTCAGTGAGTTCACTGTGCTCTGCTTTGGATCCCCCGTCCTGCTCTGTGTCCCAGAACGTACCTTCAGACAGAAAACCAGGTGGTCTAGACTAGAGTTCAGCTCAGTTGGTTCCCTTTACCGAGGGATCATAGACGCCAACTGTGATGCCTATTGATAATATCTAAACTCAGTTGATGCCTTGTTCAGTTTAAGATGAGTGAATAAGTCCTAGATGGCTAAAAATAGAGATGCTTCAGTTAATTTTAATGTTGTAAAAAGCACATCACATTGCAGGTAACTTTGCACTCAATATCCATATTCTTATATGAAACTAAATTATTCTTTTCTTTTTTTAATCATTCTTTTCTTTTGAATGACATATAATGAAAACCTGTGTAAATAAGTCATGAACTATCTATCTCTTCTTGTGTTGGTAGAAATTTAGCTTGCTTTCAGATTCTTGCTATAAATACTATTGAGCATGGTTTTTGCTATATTTTTCTAAGTGTGTCTTATTCTGTATTCTAATTACAATCTTAATTATAAATGACTGCTGATTTATTGTGGCAGTTACGCAATCTCCTGTCAACTTGCAAAGGGGTGGAGTCTAGCCTGTCAATCAGGCCATAGCCTCATTTGGAGGCACAAAGGAGATAAATAGTTCGCCAGAGGCTAGAAACACTCTCTTTCCTTGCAAGACATTCCTGTTGACAAGCCACATGGAGCTACGCTGATAGCACCAGAGCCCTGGAGCTGGAGGAGCCATGTGGAGAATATGCCAGCACTGAGATGCTTCCACCACCACTGGATCCACAAGACTTTCCACCCACTGACCTGTGATCTTCCTGCATTCTGCATCATTACATGGCTGTGTGAGTCTAAAGAAGAATTTAGCATCGGACACATGGATTAATATCTGACTTATGGACTTGATCTGAATTGTGCTGGGGTGCTTTCTTAATATACAATTGCTCTTTTATATAAAGCACTTTCTTATATACATATGAATGTCTATGAATTTGTTTCTCTAGTCAACCCAGACTAACACATTTATCAAATCCTTTTATGATATTTATTGATGACATATTTTACTTAGTACTTTGTTGCTGTAGAAAATTATATTTTTAGATCTCCTAATAATAACCCTTCTAGTGTTTCTAAAATATACTTATGAGAGAGTATAATTATTACAATACCACAAGCATATTTTCTGTTTGTGAATCCAGTTTCCTGAAGAATAACTTAGAGTTAGTAAAATTCATCCTTTAAATGGACAGTTTGAGTTTTGACATATAAGAAGGTACCCAAAAAAAAAACAGAAAAAAGCTCTGCTGGATGGAGCTTTTGTAGTGCACATTTTCCCCACTAGACAAGCATTGAACAACTCACTCTGAGTTAGTGCACCCAGTGGCATTGCTTGAGAGGGTTCTTCTCTGGTCACAGGGAATTTATTCATAAAAACGGTTTCGCAGGAACCTCATTTTTTGTAATGGCTGATTTAAGAGAACAGTGTGTGGCCATGAAATTTTGTTTTCTGCTTGATATTGTTAAAGTCTATTATGCCAACCTGGCCGATAAACACATGTGGGGTTAATTGAAAGGCAGAGAGATAAATGGCTTGGTGAGTCTCACCTTTCGAGTTCTTGAGTCTCTTGCTTTCTGATGGTTTGACCAGGGTACAGCTGCCTTAGCCACTTCCCTGCTTCAGCTGGTAAGGCTCACTTCCTGCAAGATATTCCTGAGGAGAAGTCACATGGACCTACCCCGATGCAGCCCTGGGTGCTAGAACAGTCGTATGGAGACCCCTGTCATCACTGAGATGCTTACAGGTTCACTGATTCTGCTTTCCTCCTGCAGTCAGCATCACAGTGTGTGTTTTGTGAGATTGAGAAGGACTTTGTGGATTGGTGTCAGACACATAGGTTAATGTTGGACTTGTGGGCTTGAGCAGCACTGGGTTGGGATGTTTTCTTGATGCACACTTACCCTTTATATAAAACGCTCTTATACATGAGTGTCTGTGGATTTGTTTCTCTAAGTACCCAGACTAAAACACTGCTCAAGAAAAATGCTGTAGAAACTGTTGTGAGGTTGAACACAGCTTACAAGGACAGTGCTATGGGAAAAAACTCAAGTGTCCGAGTGGTTTTCTTGTTTCAAAAATGGTGAAATATTGATTGATGACAAACCTCATTCTGGATGTCTGTCAGCTTCCCAAACAGACCAAAATGTCGACAAAATTCATGCACTTGTGCTTGAAGAGAGATGCCGGACCATTGAAGAGATGGGGAAGTTATTTGGATTATCGTAGCGATCTGTTCAGTGAATTTTAATGGAAGATTTGGGAATGAGAAGGGTCGCTGAGAAATGTGTGCTTTGTGTTCTGACTCACCAGCAAAAAGAGCGTCGACTGCAAACATACCATGCTTTGAAAGAACAGATAGGAAGCGACCCAGTCTTTTTTCAAGGTCATTACTGGTGACAAGACATGGTGCTATTCTGATGACCCAATGCCAAAAACCAATCACGTCAGTGGAAGATGCCATCTTCACCTCACCTTGAAAACTCTTGTCAAGTGAAACCAAAGATTAAGACTATGCTCATTTGGTTTTTTGATGTGAGGGGACAATGCACTTGGAGTTCATTCCACCAGGTCAACCTGTTAATCAAGCTTTCTATTTCAGGGTTCTGAAAAGATAGTGTAACAGCATGAGACAAAAAGGTTTACTTTGTGACCGACAGGAGACTGGTTTTGCCACCATGACAAAGCACCTGCTCATGTAGCCATCTCGGTGTACCAGTTTTTGGCAAAAAAACAGCATGCCTCTCTTGCCCAACACACCTTACTCACCTGACCTTGCTCTATGTGACTTTTTTTGTTTCCTCAAATGCAGAGAGACATGAAAGGACAGCAATTTGATGATATAGAAGATGTGAAGAAAAAATTAGGGCAGTGCTGTCAGCCATCTGTGTTATTCCAGATTGACTAAAGAAATACATTCATAGACATTCATGTGTGTATAGGAAAGAGCTTTATATAAAAGAGCAATGGTATATTGAGAATACAATCCAGCCCCATCCAGATCAAGTCCTTAAGTCCAATATTAGCCCATATATCCAATACTAGTTCATAAATTCCTCTTTAGACTCACACAGCACATGCAATAATGTCAAAAACAGGAAGATCACGGGCCAGTGGGTAGAAGGTCTTGTGAATCCAGTGGTAGTGGAAGCATCTCAGCTGGCGAGCTCCTCCAGCTCCAGGGCTCTGGCTTGGATCAGCATGGCTCCGTGTGCCTTGTCAGCAGGAAGACAACGCAGAGAGAATGTGTACCCCACCTCCAGGAAGAAAGACGGGAGTTCCCAGAATCCTCAGGAGAAGACCATGCAGACACAGAGGCAGTATTGGCTATGACTTGATTGACAAGCTAGACTCCAAAGCTTCACTCAAGTTGACAGGAGATTATGTAACTGCCACAGCATCTGTGTTAGTCTGGGTACATTAGAGAAACAAATCCACAGAAACTCATATGTATAAGACAGAGTTTTACATAAAGGGTAAATGCACATCAAGAAAACATTCCAACCAAGTGCTGCTCAGGCTCGCAAGTCCAACATTAACCCATATGTCTGACACCAATCCACAAAGTCCTCCTCAATCTCACAAAACACACACTATGATGCTGACTGCAGGAGGAAAGCAGAATCAGTGATCAAGTAAGTATCTCAGCGATGGCAGGGGTCTCCACACAGCTGCTCCAGCACCCAGGTCTGCATCGGGGTAGGTCCATGTGACTTCTCCTCAGCGATATCTTGTAGGAAGTGAGCCTTACCAGCTGAAGCAGGGAACTGGCTAAGACAGCTGCACCCTGTACCAACCATCACAAAGCAAGAGACCTGAGAACTTGAAAAGTGAGGCTCACCAAGCCATTTATCTCTCCGCCCTTCAATTAGCCCCATATGTTTTTATCAGCCAGGTTGGTACAATAAGCTAACTACTTCAATAGAGTATCTACTTCTTCCGGAGAAAGACCTGAATATTGACTCCTGTAAAGATTTCTGCCTAGGAAACCCTAAGACAGTTCTGTTCTTCCTGATGAGTGGCTCTGAGTCGAAATTGATTTGACTTAGCAGCACACAACATTCACTACATGCCAATCACTAGTCTAGGTACAAAGATAGAGGCTAAGATAGACAGAGCCCTATCTTCCAGGAGCTTGCGTTCTACTAGGAAGAAGGATAAACAAATATAATATTTTCACTATAATGAATAAAATAAAAAGATGAGTGAAGAAAAGTGGACTATGGTAAGATGCATCGTGGAAGGCAGTTACTGGAGAAGCTTGGGAGGGCAAAGGGAGAACATGTATGGAGGCAGGGGCTGCAAGAATGTGTAGATCAACCATCTTAGCCATTTGCTCACTGCTAATTGTGCAAGTGAGTAGATCTCCCACAACAGCAGATGCTGATGTGCTGCATCGGGGATAGTGGCATTTCCCTTACAGAGCCGTTATGAGGACTAGATAACACCAATGTAAAATGCTTCCTCTGGAATACAGTAGGTACCCAATAAGTTGTAACTGGATATTTACTAAAAGGAAAGAGGTCCTAAACCAACCAAACCCCCTGAGGTCAAGTTGATTCGAACGCATAGCAGCACTATGGGTTTCTATTGAGGCTGTGTCATAGAATCCCTTAGGTTGTCATTGTTTTACAGAAACAGACCATCCCAACGGTCTCCAGGATTTCTTCTTCTTCTTCTTTTTGAAAAGGGGGTAGTAGATCAAATAAGTTTGGGAACCTATATTCTACAGTCTTCTGGAAATGGGGTTCCTTGACAGAAAAATATTTAAAAACCAATTTAATGACTATATTTAGAAGACTGGTGACTCTCAGAACTCTTGTGAAATTTGCAAAAGGAAGAGATGCCTAGCCCTGTGTGTAAAATTTGAATCTAAAATGATCTCAACTAAGCCAATATTGAAATGTATTTAAAGTAGGTGTTACAATTTATTTAACATAGGTTCCCAAATTAATTCTGCCTACAGCCCCATTTTTCAGAGAAAAGAAATTACTCAGTAGTAATACTCAATAGGCCATAATCCAGGATAACGTTTAGGTATCTGCTTTAGCGCTGCTGCCACCCTGCCCTCCGCCACCATCCCTCCACCCCCCTGTGTTCCAGCACCCCTTAGGGGTGATATCTCCCACTTGGGGAACTACTGCTCTAGAACAGGAAACCCACATTGTAATTATCTGGGACTTGTCAAGATGCAGAATCTCAGGTTTTATCTCAGATAAAAGAAGGTCGCCAACTCAATAACACCTAGCAACCACAAAAGCTGCGAGGTAATAGTGAACATCTGCTGGTATAGAGCAGTGGTTCTCAACCTTCCTCATGCCGTGACCCTTTAATACAGTTCCTCATGTTGTGGTGACCCCCCCCCAACCATAAAATTATTTTGTTGCTTCTTCATAACTATAATTTTGCTACTGTTATGACTCAGGAGACCCCTGTGAAAGGGTCATTCGACTCCTAAAGGGGTCGCGACCCACGGGTTGAGAACTGCTGGTCTAGTGGTTGTTTCAAAAACAAAACACATTTACATTAAATGGCTAATACAAATTATCCATAAGTAAGTCCATAACCGAAGGACTTACTAGGCTCTCCTTGCATCTTTCTTCTGAGACAGCAATTCCCAGCCTCAGCCAATCGGAAACATCACCCGGGCACTTGCTCCTACCCCTAGGACTTCCTTTACCTCACAGTGTGGTAGTTACATAATCTCGTGTCAACTTGAGGATATTAAGAGGGAAAGGGATGAGTCTACCCTGTCAATCAGGCCACAGCCCGATGATGCTTCCTTGTGGGCATAGCCTTCCTATGAGAATTCTGGGAAGTCTCTCTCTCTCTCTCTCTCTCTGTCTCTGTCTCTCTTTCTCTCTCTCTCTGCTTCACCTTCCTATGGAGAAGACAATCAGAGAGCTGGAGGAGGCAGCAACAGCACTGAAATGCTTCCACGGGCATTGGATCCATAAGACTTTTCACCCACCAGCCTGTGATCTTCCTGCATTTAGCGTTATTGCATGTGCCTTGTGAGTCTGAAGAGGAATTTATAGAGTAGTATCAGATCTCTGGGCCAATATCAGACTTATGGACTTGACTTGGACTGGGCTGGGATGTTTTCGCAATATACTATTGCCCTTTGTTATAAAGCTTTTTCCTATACATATATGAATGCCCCTGGATTTGTTTCTCTAGTCACCCCAGTCTAACCCACACAGAAGGGGGACTGGGGGAGAAATCCAAGCATCTTTTCTGTTGCTAATTTGCTGCAAAGAGTTAACTGTGCAAAATAAGCAGAGTTTAGGCAAGGATGGCGAGACTTTGGAAATGTTACAGGGAGAGACCAGTCCCTGGGGCAGGACATCCTACGTGGTAAAGTGGAGGGGCCATGAGAAAGAGATGGACCAGCACAGTGGAGGCACCAACGGGCTCAAATGTAAGAGCAGTTGTGAGGGTGGCACAAGACCAGGCAGTGTTTCCTTCTGAATGAAATGGGTTCCAAAATGCATTCCTTATAACAAATCTGGACCGAACAAGGCCATTGAGATGTATCAATGTGGCATTTTATCCATTTAGTGAGAGGAAACTTGGTAAAGATCATGTTAACATAAAATCTAGCTGTATGCTCAACTTTTCCTTCTATTGTTTGAGATATCCTTGGTAAAGTAGTGCTGGGAATACCTCCCCGTTTTCCTCTCCGAGTTCTGGAAACAGTTGAAATGCTTTTCTAAATAGAAATCAGACAATATTTTAAGCTATAAGGTACCACACACTTTGTTGAGCCTGTCAGTGCAGTAACGGGAAAATTCAAGGCCTCAGGTTTCAGGTCCAGTGATAATCCCACCCACACCCAGCCCACTGCATCCTGTTCCAAGGGTCAAGAAGACCTGCTGGCAGCCTGACCAGAGTCTGAGGCAAGACTTTCCAGCCGCTGGTCAAGAAACAAAAGAGTGCTCAGAGGTTCTAGAGCACAGATCAGTCCCCCAAGAAGGGGGTGCTGTCACCAGTCAGGAGGGCTGGCTCAGGGTCTGTGTACCTGGTACCTTTTTAGAGTCCAGGAGTTTAGTGACAGATGGTAACAAATACTTTGCCCACCGCTGTTGGCTAAACTTGTGATTGTGCACTAGATTTCAAGAATGAGACTGGAATCTGTGTCTCGGGAGCATAGCTCGGTTTATCATTCTGTTGAGAAAAGCTATTTAAAAGATTCGTTTTGGGTTGTTGAACCGATTCAAAAAACAGTCTGATGTGAGGGCGTAGCACTGCCCCATCTAGGGCTTCTAGGCTGTAATCTTTTTGGACAACAAACAAGGAAAACCAAAGAAGAATCGATGCATTTGAAAGATGATGTTAATAAAGAATAATGACTATATCATGGACTGACAGAAGAACAAATAAAACTTTCCCTCTCCCTATAGTAAGGTGGTCCTTTAAAAAAATTAAAATTCAAACTTAGAGGACTGAAGGTCTACTTGTCAAAGAAATGACTAAATAAATAAATGAAACTTTAGATCCTAAGTTCCAAAACTTATGTGGCCTACTGTCCCTTTTGAGGGGGAAACATGTTACTCAGTATCCTTTGGCAACTAAGCACTTTGATACAATAGCCCATAGTCTGCATCACATCCCTGCTGGATTGTTCCAGTGTCCCTCAGAGGGTGGCATCCACTTTGGGGAGCACTGCTTCAGATGAACGGGTCTCAAATTTTGAGTAGAATCATGTAGAGTTGTGTCCACCCATCAAGCACTGGGTACCAGTCCCAGAGTTTATAATATACAGTCGGAACTAAGAATATGTATTTCTAATCATCTCCCAGGTGATACTGAGGTTAGCAGCCTAGATAATTAGGGATCCTTGACGGGAAGAGACATAAAAACGGCACTAGCTGAGTGCTGGCAAATATTCTCCGATTTGTTTTTGGTTTGGTTTTCCAGGTGAAATTTTAAAATATCAATCCTTCCAAGCAGATCACCTGGCTCATTTCTGTCATCAAATTATTGAGATGGTTTGCATTCATATTTTTATAAATCCTCAAAACTGTTGTGTCTATCAGCACATTACAATAATCACTTGTGGCTAGTGGCTGCTATATTAGACAGCTCACTTCCAGATGATATTTTCTTGCCAAGATCAAAGGCAAATCCTTATTTAATTGTTGGAGTACTTTCCCCTGTACCGTCAACCCCATCAGATATTTCCAAGACTCTCCCCTCTCTTTCTGCCTCACAAAATGACTCTCTGTGACAAGGTAACTGACCCCTAATGTTTATTCTCTGATCTTTCATAGTAATCGTACTGTTTGTTAGCTAGACATACGGCTAACCTGAACACTGCATTCTCCCTCAGAGCCACCTAACTACATGTTAGTCAAGGGGCTACATGTATGTCAACATAAATTCAAGTAGCGTCTTCCGGGAATCTTTTTTTAAAGACATCATCCTTTGCCCTTCTTAGCCTCCTTTCTCCTGGCTCTTGTCTGGAATGAAAACCGGATGACTGGCATGGAAACCACCCTCTTGGCCATGGGATGACCTTGGAAATGAAAGCTATGCAAAAGACCAGGAACCCAGTTCCTGAGAGTTCATCAAGCACAACTGACTTGTCGACTTTAAAGTAAAAGAGAAATAAGCCTCTCCCCTGGCTCAATTCTTGCCTTCCAGCGTGTTCCTTCGAAAGCCTAACAGCCTAATGAGAAAACAATTCTAAAGATACCCCAACACCTTGGCTGTTGTGTCCCTACAAGACAAGGTAGAACTATTCCTTAGGTTTCCGAGACTGGAAATCTTTACCAAAGGAAACAGCCTCATCTTTCTCCAATCAAGCAGTTGGTGGATTTGAACCACTGACCTCTCAGTTAGCACACCACAGAAGGTTTTAAGCTGTGCAGTTTTTGCTTATCTTAGTGAGAAAGATTTCTTCCCAGCTTGTGGATTTCTAATTAAAATAAACTCTGATTACCACTTTAAGACATGTTACCCTTTGTAAAGTGCGGAGGAATACACAGAGACTGGACCATATGCCAGCTCCAACCAGAATTAGCCAGACCCTCACAATCGAAGGGAGTACCACAGAAAGTGAAAATAGATTGTCTGGTGTGGGAAAGGAACTGACCTACCACACCACACCCAGAAGGAAGCTGAAACAAAGGAAGGAGGAAGAAAATGGAGCTGAGGACACCTGAGCCCACCAAGCTCAGAGGATGATAGCCCAGCTCGAAGGGCCCATTGTACAGAGAGGACCATACAGCCGGCCCCTTGGCGAGATGTGACATCCTGCACTGACCCATGACCCTACATGGGACAGCACCTGAGACACAGTGGGGGATGTGCGACTTAGCTGACCCCACCACACTGAGGCAAACCACTGGGAGCATGCAATGGAGCAGTGGGGGAAGCAGAGCGAGTAGGTCCTGATGGAGTATAAAGGATGGACTTTGGGGCCAGGACGTGGCACCCCATCAAATTCGTCCAGAAAACACTCCTAAAGATCAACAAACAGACCTTGAACTACTAACAGGTTTTGTTTTTTTCTTTTTTTCTCTTCTTTTAAATTTTGTGGATTTGTTTGTTTGTTAGCGTGTCGGTGTTGCTGCTTTCAACGCCATGTTCTCATGTGCCACTTTGGTGCTGTCAAATCCATTTGCATTTTTATGCACATATTACTATGTCTGCAGGTCCACCTAGATAAGATAGGCTGGACAAACAATGTGAGAAGAAAATAACAGGACCAATGATCCCGGAGGGACATGAGAGTGTGGGAAGTAGGGAAGGGAGGAGGTGTTGGCCAACCCAGGGACAAGGGAACAACGAGTGGTTCAAAACCAGTGGAGGGAGGGGATGGTAGGACTGGTAGTGAGTGATCAAGGGCAAGGTAACTGAGAGGAATTACTGAAACCAGGATGAAGGCTGAACGTGGTAGTGGGACAGGAGGAAAGCATAAGGAAATACAGGACAGGAGTAGGTACAAAGGTCATACATAGAAGCCTAAATACAGACATGTACATATGTAAATATATTTATGATTATGGGGGAAATAGACCTAGGTGTATATATTTATAGGTTCAGTAGTAGGGTAGCAGGTGGACATTGGCCTCCTCACGCACACTCCCTAATACAATAGCACCTTGCTCAGCTAAACGGTCATTCCATGATACCCACCTTCCCAATATGTTCACTGAAGACAGACAGGTGCATAAGCAAACGTGATGAAGAAAGCTGATGGTGCCCGGCTATCAAAAAGATATAGCATGTGGGGTCTTAAAGGCTTGAAGGCAAACAAGCAGCCATGTAGCTCAGAAGCAACAAAGCCCACAGAGAAGATGCACACAAGCCTAAGTGAACATGAGATGTTAAAGGGATCAGGTAGCAGACACCAAAGAACAAAAACCATCATTGTGTGATCACCTTCCCCACATAAACACTGAAGACTGATGTGTGCATAAGTAAGTGTGGTGACGAAGGCTAATGGTGCCCGGCTATTGAGAGATATAGTGTCTGGGGACTTAAAGGCTTGAAAGTAAACAAGTGACCATCTAGCCCAGAAGCAACAAAGCCCACATGGAAGCAGCACATCAACATGTGTGATCATGAAGGGCTGAGGGGACCAGGTTTCAAGCAACAAAGGTGGGGGGGAAATCATATCATTGTGAATGAGGGGAGTGCATGATGGGGACCCAATGCCCATCTGTAGACAACTGGACATCCCTTGCAGAGGGGAAATGGGGAGGAGATGAGTCATTCAGGGTTCACTGTAGCAATAACGAAACTCACAACCTTCCTCTAGTTCTTAAATGCTTCCTCCCCTCCAACTATCATGATCCCAACTCTACCTTGCAAACCTGGTTAGACCAGAGGATGCATAGCGGTACAGTTGGGATCTGGAAACACAGGGAATGTAGGACAGATGAACCCCTCAGAACCAACGGTGAGAGTGGTGATACCAGGAGGGAAAGGGGTATAGAATGGGAGAACCGATCTCGGGGATCTACATATAACCTCCTCTATGGGGGATGGGCAACAGGAAAGTGGGTGAAGGGAGACGCCAGGCAGTGTTAAGATAAGATAAAATAATAATTTATAAATTATTAAGGGTTCATGAGGGAAGGGGGAGCGGGGAGGGAGGGAGAGGGAAAAAAGGAAAATGAGCTGATTCCAAGAACCCAAGTGGAAGGAGAATTTTGAGAATGATGAGGGCAACGAATGTATAAGGGTGCTTTCTTTACTCAATTGATGTATGTATGGATTGTGATAAGAGTTGTATGAGCCCCAATGAAATGATTTATTTAAAAAAAAAAAAAGAACTTAGTACCAGATACATGCTCCCCATGGGTTGTATACAAGTATTGTTAAGTGGGGTTTTTTTTGTTTTGTTGTTTCTCAAAAGGAGGTTGCTCCTCCGTTTCCCCACCAACAGAAATGTAATCACCTTCTCAGACAGCAGTATGCGTCCTCTTCCCATCCTGACTTGCTAAGTGAGGCAGGAGCCAGCCAAGTCCATGCAGAAGAAGCACACCAGCCTGTGTGATCCAAGACCTTTCAATAATAAAATACAAACTCGAAGGGGGGAATGGGGTCAGAGCTTAAATTGGGAACCCCCAGTTTGCAGAAGACTATGGATGAGAGTGGAAGCCTGAAATCACCACACGTGGATGGAGCCTGCACTGAATCCCTCTGACCACAGCCCAGGGGTGTGAGTGGCCTTGTTGTCAGGCAGAGTGCGGTGTTTGTTTCCCTGTAATGTTTGTCTCTGTTTTCTGTATATTGAATCCAGGGTGGGTAAAACTATAGACAGGGACTTCGTTGATGGTTTTTGGGGAGTCTGGCGGGGAGGTTGGAAGGCGATAACAATGAATACAAGAAAGAAGCGCATGTTCTAAAACTGTTTGTGGAGATGTACACTCTTTTAAATATGATTGAACTACTTAATTGTATTATAGGTGAATTGTATGCCAATGAGACTTAATTAAAAAATAAAATTTAGGTCTTAACTCTGTAAAAAAAAAGAAAGGAAGAAATGTTACCCTTAATCTTCCTACGCTGTAAGGGTGTGCCCAGAAAGATGGAAAACATAGAAAGGGGCAAGGGGCAACCAAGAGAGACATCACACCCAGAGCTCTCTACAAGCTTACACCTCACATATCACATAGGTTAATGGCTGGATCGTATTAAGATTTGTGCACTTGTCACCACAATGGATTTCAGAACAATTTTTCTGGTGCTCATTGTTTACTCCCCATTTCCCCCACCCTCCCCTACCATGCCCTTAGGCAATAATCAGTCCAGGTACTGTCTCCATAGCTCTACCTATAGAGGTTTCATATAGAGAAATTTCAGATAGATTTCATATAGGGAAAATTAGACCACACACAAACAAGAAGCAATAACAAAGACTAGATAAAACAGGAAAACCTCAATCAAAAAGAAAGTAGAAAATAGAGAAAATGGAAACAACTTGAAATATGCATCAGAAAGGAGATCAAATGATAAGGTATTGCATTTTCGCCTAACTACTGCTGCCATAGTCCACCTTCCCATGTCCTCTGTCTGACAGCAGAGCGAGTCACACACCTCCAGGACGGTCAGAGAGCATTCAGCGGACCTGTCAGTGAATTTGGGGCTAACCACTATCATCCATAGCCTTCTGCAAACCGGGGGTTTCCAATTTACACTCTGGAGCCTCTTTCTCCTTCACACCGGGATTGGACACCACTTCTTTAGAAGTGCTCCTCACTGCGCACAGACTGACAAGCACTTGGGGGAGGGGGCGAATTTTGTTTGTTTGGTAGGGTTTGTTTGTTTCTTTCTTTCTTTCTTTCTCTCTTACTTAGGCCTGCCTCAATAATTCAGAATAAAAATGTAAAAGGGTCACAGGGAGGAGGCAAGCCAGTCAGCACCGAGGAAACAGACAACTTTCCTCTGGTTCTTTAATGCATCCTTCCCCCACCCCCTACTGTCATGACCTCAATTCTACCTTACAAATCTGACTAGACCAGAGCATGTACATGGGTACAGATCAGAACTTGAAACACAGGAAATCCAGGACAGATGCTTGAAACACAGGGAACCCAGGACAGATAAACCCCTCAGGACCAATAATGAGAGTAGCGATACCAGGAGGGGAAAGGGAAGGTGGGGGGAGAAAGGGGAAATCAATCACAATAATCTATATATAACCCCCTTCCAGGGGGATGGACAACAGAAAAGTGGGTGAAGGGGGACATCGGCCAGTGTAAGACATGAAAAAATAATAATTATAAATTATCAAAGGTTCAGGAGGGAGGAAGGGTGGTAGAGAGAGGGGAAAAAATGAGAAACTGAGACCAAGGGCTCAAGTAGAAAGAAAATGTTTTGAAAATGATGATGGCAACATATGTTCAAATGTGCTTGATACAATGGATGGATGGATGGATGGATGGATGGATGGATGGATGGATGGATGGATGGATGGATTGTGATAAGAGTTGTACAAGCCCCCAATAAAATGATTTATTAAAATATTTTTTAATTCTTAAATGTCCTTCACAGGATGAAATTTGAAAATTGTCAGGGCCAAGTGCCTGTCAGCAGCGGCCTGCACTCCAGGGAGTTCACGCAGTCATCTCCCCGCATCCCCATATCCAGGTTAGCTCCTCACCAGGGGGCAGAGAGCCTTCTTTGCCTGCTGCAGGCAAAACGCATTAGAAATGTAGGACACTCAACCTACTGCTGACGTGGGTAAGTTTTTCCTGCAGGAAAAGAACACAGGAAAATAATTGCCCTAGAAATAACTCAGTCGATGGGCATCCTACGCCTGGATCACGCCAGGGGCCCACGCCTACTAGGTGCAGGGTATTGGCAAGCTTTGCTGGTCGCTCCTAATGCACACCAGTGAACCGGTGGCCCGCAGGGCTTGGGTAAGAAGTCTCCGCACGACTATTGTGATGATTTGGAAGGTTTGGCCGAAAATGAACTCCTATCTCTACTTTGCACTTCATGCCTTTGTGCTCCCAAGGCCTCACTTCTGCTGCTGCTGGGCGGATCGAGGCAGAATCCTAGAGTTGCTGTTGCCGGCAGCACAGAGCAGTCGCCCCCACACCCCAGCCTCCTGAGGACCACCTCACCGCTGCAAGGCGGGAGATAATTGGTGACACTGGAACATCCCTGAGACTCCACAGGGAGCAGAGTGGGCATCTAAAAACAGGCCTCTGGTGCCCAGGATCTCAGCTCTGATTTGGGGGGCGAGGCCAGGATCACCAAGCAGGGCAGTGTGACCTGAGAAGTTAGGGCACCCTGTCTGCGCCTGGTCTCCCACTCTCTCAGCTTCCATCGCACTCTTGTGCCACCCTTCCTGTGGGCCAGGTTCCTGCCAGAGCAGTCCCAGGGAGGTGTTGGGTGACACCTGATTCCTATGAGGTAAGTAGATAGTGACTGCCCATCACCCACAGGTTACACCTGTATTTAGGTAAGGAGATTAGCACAGCCCTTTCTGGGTACTGCAAGTTCTGGCACACAGACAGAGATGGAATCCCCAATGAGCAAGGTACCCCAAAGCAAACCGAACCAAGCCCATGCCCATTCTGATGCATAGAGACCCTGTGCGGGGTTACCAAGGCTGTCAATCTTTATGAGACTAGATCACTTCATCTTTCTCCCTCAAAGTTGCTGGTGGGTTCGAACCGCCCAAGTCTTGCAGTTAGCAGTCCAAGGCTTATCTAACAGCCCACCAGGGCTCCTTAAGCAAGATACTCACAGGTCTGATTGTGCCTTCTCTCAGACCTACAGCACACTGTTTCCTCTGTCCCTCACCAAGTCTGCAGTGAGATTGCTCCCAAGAAATGGCACATCAACAGATTTGCAAATAAACACAACTAAATCCATGTATGCCGTGTTTACTGGGTAATCTGGCCCTGCACATGGGTTCTCTGAATTGTGCCAATGAGCCTATTCAAAGTGAGGAGTTTGTTCCATGCAAACTGGAAATACACAGCCACTGTAACTTTACCCAGGGAGAGAGCCCAATCTGATATTTTAAGAGAAAGGAAGAACCACATCTTGGTGGTCAGCCAAACAACTGGATCCAACAACCTGCGTGTCTCACCAGCCCACCCCACAGTCACTAAGTTGTCTTTCTGAAGGCCCAGGCGAAGGGAGTGCCATTGGAGGGGGGGAGGGACATCTTCCTCAGACGGAAGCTTTGAATCAGAGTTCCCACGACTCTCAGAAGTAGCGGTACACACCCTGTTTCACAAGAGGTTCCAAGAGACGGCGTGGCCCAGGCCTCAGCTCACAAAGCGCCTCGGATATAAAAGGTTGACGCGATCAGCAAAAGAAATGGCATGGACAGCCACCAAAATGCCCTGACCAGCCTGAAAGATAATAGCCTTCAGTATTACACTTTGAGTCAGCACACCATCAGAAGATAAATAAATAAAACAGCGTCCTATTAACAGATGATATTGCTTGCAGGATGTCAAATAATAGCAACTAGTTTTTTATGTAATTGGACTCTTCTAAGATGATCTCATTCAATCCTTAGAAAAAAACTCTGACGTGACCCAAAAGGATGAACAATGTTGAGCCCACTTCTATGACAAAGACATGGGAACAGCTATGCATTAGTGGCCACCAGGAACTGGGGGAGAGGAAGGGTGGGAGAGATTGTTGAAGGGGTATGGAGCTTCTGCTTGGAAATGGGTCATTGTGGTGGTTGCACATGACCACTGCCAGTGAGTCGATTCTGATTCAAAGCCACCAGGAGAGGGTCTCTGAGGCTGGACCAGATGATGAATGTAATTAATGTCATTGAGTTAAGACTGATTCAAACATGAACTTTTACTACATATATCTCGCAATAATCTCTATTTTAAGACGGAGGAGGAGGAACGACTGTGCCCGTTTTAGGGTCCTTGCAAATGGAGCTCCCTCGGTTTGCCTTGAAGGGGACCAAGGGAAGAGCAAGAGCCAAGCACACGGTCAAGGTCACACGGTGACAGGGTCAGGATTTGATCTCAGGCTGTCTGGAACTCCAGCCCCTGTGCTGAACCACTATGCAGTATGGTCATTTTTCAAAAATAAAGTAGTAGCTTCCAAAATAATCTTTCATAATAGCATAATCACATTGCAATTTCACGACTTCAAAGCATTGCCATCTTAACACAAAAGCCCTTGGCATTTCACTGTTTCCTCATATCCCTGAAAGGGAATCCATCTCAGAGGCCCTGGGTCAAGCTAGCCACAGCCTGTCTTCTCCACAAGTTTTTACTTCACTGTTTTTACTTGAGAAAAACATGTACAAGTTCTCGTAAATGCCCGGCTTTCAGAGAGTCCATGAATGGGCCTTTTCTGGGCTGCAAAACAGCTCCTTATTTGGTTCTGTTCGCAACTCAGCCCAAATGTCTCGAAGTACTGATCCAGTGAGCTACCCAGGTTGAGACGTGTTTTCCAACATGTTCTATCTGCCCCACAAAATGCAAAGGTGGCTTTTAAAAACTGCAGTTGGGAGAATGATGATGGCAACATATGGACAAATATGCTTGACACAATGGATGGATGTATGGATTGTGATAAGAGTTCTAAGAGCCCCCAATAAAATGGTTTTAAGTAAAAAAAAAAACTGCAGTTGGATGAGAAAGCCTGTCAAACATGCAAAGGAGCCCCGACTACACCAGAGCAGCCTGCTGTTTGTAATCGTACTGAACGCACAATTATCAGCCCTTCCCCCACAGGCACTGTGATGACGGTGATGAATTGAGACACGAGGGACCAGAACAAGAAGGCAAATGCACAAAGAGATCATGCCAATACCGTGTGGCTGGTAAAATGTGTCGAGGCCTGTAGGAGGGCTGGCTGGATCCAGGGGAGGGCAGTGGTAATTGCACAGTGGAAAAAACGCACGTGGAGCGTTTCGTTAGAGAAGCTGCTGATATTTGTAGCCCAAAAGCTGACGAGTAGTTCTGCCTTAAGGGGGTCTCAGACGGTTTTCCTGGAGATTGGTGAAAAGGTAGCAAACCCCACCTTCCCCTCTACACACACACACACACACACACACACACACACACACACTTGTTCGATTGCTATGACTTACATCACACTGTAGTTTGTCATGTCCTTTGTGCATTTTTCAAAAACATGCTTCAGCACATAGCACACCTCTAGCCCATCAACCTCTCCGAGCTGTGACCTCCCACCCCTACTCACTCCCCACCCACCTCCTCTGCTTTGGAGACCAGCCAAGAAAACATTCAGTATCATTGTCCTGGTGGTTAGTGTCCCCCAGGTCCGCTTTGACTCATGCCCGACCCTGTGGGGGGGCGGGTTGAACTGCCTCACAGGGTGTCAAGCTGTGACCTTTCAGAAGCAGATCCAGGCCTGTCTTCCAGTGCACCTCTGGGGGGTCTGGACAGTCAACTTCTAACAAGAAGTTGAGCACATAACCATTGGCACTACCCAAGGACTCCCGTGTCTACATAAATTGCCAAAGGACAGAAGGCAGACGGTTCATCCAGAGCAGACAAAACCTGATAGTCGAAAGCTCTTCGGAGTTAGGAGACAGGGGTCCTGGTTCTACTACCACTGTGTGGTGGCTTGGGGCACGCCCCTTCCCGATGCTACTCCTCCATTCCCTTTCTGATCTTATCAAAATAATTTCCCCCACTTGAGTATATTTCAGCCCATTTTTTACTCCATTGTTTAACACATTCTGTAATTATTTGACCTGTTGATTCAGTTTTTTATTGATGTTAGTCTGTTATCTTCAGAAGAATATAAGCTCCTTTCAGCCATCCCACTCAAAAATCAAACTCACTGTCATCAAGTCAATGGTGACTTGCTGAGACCCTAGAGGGCAGGGTACAGCTTCCCCTGGGTTTCTGAGACTGTAAGTTTTAATGGAAGTGGAAAGCCCTGTCTTTCTCCCATGGTGATTTTGGACTGCTGACCTTGTAGATCGCAGCCAATGGGTAACCACTTCGCCACCAAGGCTCCTTTCAGCCATCTAGACACTCCCTCCCCCCCATTTTATACCCAGCACATGGCAGGCACATAGTCAGCAGTAATTTGTGTCATCAGTGCATGAATTTTTAAAAAGCAAAACTCACCGTTACCTAGTAGAGGCTGACTCATAACAACCCTATATGACAGGATAGAACTGCCCCTGTCGGTTTCTGAGACTGTAATGTTTTATGAGAGCAGAAAGCCCCCTCTTTCTCTAGTGGAGTGACTGGTGGTTTTGAACTGTTCATTTTGTGAATCATGCATGGCCCAATGAGTAAGCACTACATCACCCAAGCTCCCAATGAATAAATATGCACATCAAGTAATCTGTGACTTTTTCTTTTTTTAAAAAAACATTTTATTAGGGGCTCATACAACTCTTATCACAATCCACACATATACATACATCAATTGTATAAAGCACATCCATACATTCTTTTCCCTGATCACTCTTAAAGCATTTGCTCTCCACTTAAGCCCTCTGCATCAGGTCCTCTTTTTTTTTTCCCTCCCTCCCCGCTCCCCCCAATCTATGACTTTTTCATACTTGTTCTTCAGAGGGAAAAAGTAACAATTATATATGGGGAGAAAATGACTAAGCTCCTTCCTGCACCTCTCAGAGAAGAAATGGGGAGATAGATGAGTGACTCAGTAGAAATCCTCCAATCACCGGTCGCTTCTTCTTATAAGTTGTTGCTGAGGCAAACACATCATTGTGTACAGTTATTGTGAGCACAGGAATTTTAGTCTCTCACATCTTTTTTGTCTTCCTAAGAGTTCTCACCTTATCTGATATGCCATGTTAGTTAACACTCACACAGTCTAACTTACTAACCACTTCATTATACATTTGTTCATCCAGCTTGTCCTGTCACTTGTTGCCCAATCAACTCTTCAGGCTCTAAACAAAAAACCAAACTCACTGTCACTGAGTGAATTCTGACTTATAGAGAACCTATATAACAGAATAGAACTGGCTCTTTGGGCATCCTGTGATAAAACACAAAGTCTCATAGCAGTTGGTGGGTTTGAACTTCTGACCTTGCAGTTGAAGCCCAATGCATAACCCACCATGCCACTAAGTCTCCTCCATTAAGAGTGGAGTAGTTTAATTTTTATTGTTACTAAATACCATGTGTTAAAAGCCATTGTAATTGGCTTTCATTAACAAGTGTATTCCAGTGGAATACTCAGTTGCGAGGGTCCTGATGACTGTCAGTGGCCTTGGTGCTCACCTGGACTCTACTCCACAGCCCTTCAGTTGCAGCCTACTGACCCATCCCAAGTTAATGGATAAACCACAGATAATCGTGGATTCTTTGTGTCCACCTGACACTCTTATCTCTTGTTTGGTGACTTTGGCCAGACTTTTTTCCTGATCTTTGCTTATTTGCTTTCCAAGTAACTAAAATGGTCTATCTGCTACTTGCTGTTTCTAATTGTTCCTGATACAGAAGTGGAGAGCTGGGCCTTCTCACAATGTCTCCTCCAGAAAATATATCTCGGATCCTCTGTACTGGCCTTCAGAAAACCTCCGGCCACGTCAAACACATCAGTGTAATAGTGGATATTTGCGCAAAAAGTCAAGTCATGTCCTAATGTTTCTGTTCTAGAGGTTGTGTCATCAAATCATCTAATGTTAAATAGGCCTTACTCATCTTCTTCCTCGTCTTCATTCATTCTCAACAAATGAAACTATATGTTTCCCTAAATCATTCTCTTCTGAATACTCATCTTTTATGGCCCTGTATGTCCTAACTAATGTAGTTGGGAAACAGAACTCGGAACTGTGAACAAATTCTCCACATCATACGTTAGGGAGCCTGGGAGGCTGGCTCCCATAGAGGGAGACCTTCATGTTCATGGGAGATGCGTTCCACTCACATTCTCCTAAGTAAAAGTTATTTCCCACGATGTCTCCTCATAATAATGCCAATCTTAAGGTGCTTGCAAGCATCTGGTTACTACTGAATATACTTGAAGGTCAACTGCTTGAAAGCTACTTGCCTGAAGGTTGTCTGCCAGCAAAAGTAATCAGCCCTTATAGTCTGTACCACCCTAAATAGGACCCACTCCCTTCTAATAAGGATCAAGGTTGTTGCCCTAGAGAAGAGCTCAGGGTCACTTAAGGTAAACCCAGTTCAGAGAGGACCAAGGCTAGGTTGCTATCTCAACTCTAGAATCTGCCCATCTTGTTGCATTTGTGGCGCCTTTCACATGTATGCTTCTAGCACCTCCCCTTCCTATTGTGCATATACCCTAGCTCATCCCCTACCGTGTGTATGCCTGTAACACAACTCCTTCCTGTTACATATGTGTGTACTGTGGCTTTCATGCCCAAGAGTATATAAGGCTGTGAGAGACTTCATTACTCTCTCATTCTGATTCTGATCTCCGTCGGAATAGGCGAGCCCGTGCCTGCTGTGGTAGTTGCATCATCTGTTGTCAATTTGAGACTTAGGAGTGAAGGGGTGGGGTTTAGGCTGTCAATCAGATCACAGCTTGATGACCTCATTTGGAGGTTCTAAGGAGATAAATAGCTCGCTGGAGGCGGGACAAACACACTCCCTGAATGACATTCTTGACAAGTCACATGAAAAGAGGCTGATGGAGCCAGAGTCCTAGAGCTGAGGAGTCATGTGGAGAACCATGCCAGCACTGAGATGCTTCCACCACCACTGGATCCACTAGATTTTCCACCCACTGGCCGGTGATCTTCCTGCATTCAGCATCATTGCATGTGTTGTGTGAGTCTGAATAGCAATTTATAGACTGGTAATGGAATATGGGCTAATCCATATTCAATTGCTCCTTTATATAAAGCTCTTTCTTATACATATATGCATGTTTATGAATTTGCTTCTCTAGTCAACCCAAACTAACACACCTGCTTTGTCTCATGTCTCATTAATTTACCTCTCAGTTACACAACCACCCCCTGAGAACCCATCCAGATGTGGGGCTGGACCTCACAGAAGACCAGTGTTTAATTGTTCAGCTGCTACCTGAAAGACTGGCCATGTGAACACACCATCAGTTTTTCAGGAGAAAAGATAGATTTTGTGACCCTGGGTCTATTGGGACAACAGAGTTTGCAAAGACGATGTTGTACATCCTACTTAGGTGGGTAGCAACCAAGGGCTTAAAATCTCATGAACAACCATCTAAGGTACAACCATTGGACTCTCCCACCTGGAGGAATGAAGATTAATAAACATCAAAAGACAGACACTTAGCCCCAAAGGCTAATGGAACATGCAAACATCAGTCTCCACACCCCTAAGTCCAAAATAAGAGAGTGCCTGGCTACCAAGACCAACTGCCCTAAAAAGGATAACATTAGAAGATCCTCGACAGAGTGGTAGAAAATTGTGGAATGAAACTCAAATCAAAAACAGCCCCAGATTTACTGGTCAGGAAGAGACATGTGGAAGCCTCAGACTATGAGCTCAGTCACCCTTCAGGTCTGGAACTGAACCCATGCCTGAGATAGAATAATCAACTATGTAAGATCAAAAGTGCAGCATTTGTCCAAGGACAAAGTTCAGAGGGTTGGGAAAGAAGCCGGAGCAGAAACAGCCCACGGGGAGAAAGTAGAATAAGTGATTGTACATTGAGGGGACTGCGATGGAGGAGGGGGATACAAAAAGTGTATAAATTGTCGACTGTAAAAGTCTGCTTTGTAAACCTTCACTTAATCCATAGTCAAGTGCGTTTGTTGGTTTTTGTTTTGTTTTTAATAAGACCTGGTGAGCTGTGCCCAAGAAGAAGACAGCTTAGGAAACCCTTTGAGGCAGTTTTGAAGTCTGCTCCGATTAATAATAGCATTCCAACATCCCTGTTGGATCTCATTATCAGTAGAGAACTGGAAAGTTAATCAGCCAATGAAGTCGAGCAGGGTCTTGCCAGACCTTATCCACTCAGTTGTCGCCGTGGGCTTTGGAGTCAGGTTTGACTCACTGACATCTAACAGGACAGAGTGGCACTGCTCTACAGGGTTGTATGGAAACAGACCTCCAGCTCTTTTCTCCTGAGGACCTGCTGGCTCGTGGCTAATAGCCCAGCCTTCAACCACTGCGCCACAAGGGCTTCTTCAGTTTGCGGTAGGAATATGAGTTCCTCACTGAGCTAAGTGGTAAGTAAAGGTTACAGGCAGAGGGCATCAGCACCTCTGACTGAAAGAAGATGCACCCAGGTGCTGACAAAGAAGCTGTGATAAAACCATGTGAACCCTTTCACTACAGATTAGCCAATAAGACAAGTAGAAGTTTGTGCTTGCCTTCCTTATTGGGTAATGTGCCCCCAATAAGATAGGGTAATAGTCCCTAGCTCACATGGTTAGTCAGAGGATTAAATACAAGAAGCCCTGCTATGTCATGAAACTGATAGGTAGGGTTTGACAATTGTTTGTCGGATTTGTAATAGGGCTCCCTTTGAGGTTCTGGAGACCACTGGTCAACAAGCATTGAAATATGTGGGTGTCACATTTCCAGAGCACAGCTGGGGTTGCCAACAACCTTATTTGTATGGTGGTTTCTTTTCCTCCTTCAGGCCTCTCAAAGATGTCACTGTGATTCCTGGATGACAGCAGACAAGTTCTCTCAGTAATACATTTGTCTTACTCTCATGAGAGTACTTTCAAAAAAAAAAAAGATCCAATCAAAACCGTGGTTTCTGGTGGGCCCTAATGGGTGAGTTTGCTTTAAGGCAGCAGTCCACTCAGATTATGGCAACTGGTTTGGGGATCCAAAGGAGTAATCCTGATAGATTTTCTGCAAGGACACAAGACCATCATGGGACCAATTAGGAAGAAGGTTTTGGGGGGTTGGGTTTTTTTTTAAATCATTTTATTAGGGGCTCATACAGCACTTGTCAAAATCCATACATACATCTATTGCATCAAGCACATTTGTACATATGTTGCCATCATCACGTTCTTTCTACTTGAACACTTGGTATCAGCTCCTCATTTTTCCCTCCCTCCCCTGCTTTCCCTCCTTTGTGAACCCTTGATAATTTGTAAAGTATTATTATTTTTTCATGTCTTACACTGATGTTTCCCTTCACCCACTTTTCTGTTGTCCATCCCCCAGGGAGGGAGCTATATGTAAATCATTATGATCAGTTCCTTTTTTCTTCTCCTATCTTCCCCTTCCCCTCCTGGTATCACTACTCTCATTATTGGTCTTGAGGAGTTTGTCTGTCCTGGATTCCCTGTGTTTCCAACTCCTATCTGTACCAGTGTACATGCTCTGGTCTAGCCAGATTTGTAAGTGAGAATTGGGGTCATGATAGTCGGGGTGAGGAAACATTAAAGAACTAGAGGAAAGTTATATGTTTCATTAGTGCTGTACTGCACCCTGACTGGCTCATCTCTTCTTTGTGACCCATCTGTAAGGGGTTGTCTAATTGTCTACAGATGGGATTTGGGTCTCCAATCCACACTCCCCCTCATTCACATTAATATGAGTTTTTGTTCTGGGTCCTTGATGCCTGATACATGATCCCATCAACACCTCATGATCACACAGACTGGTGTGCTTCGTCCATGTGGGCTTTGTTGCTTCTCAGCTAGAGGGCTGCTTTTTTATCTTCCAGTCTTTAAGACCCCAGACGCCATATCTTTTGATAGCTGGGCACCATCAGCTTTCTTCACCACATTTGCTTATGCACCCATTTTGTCTTCAGCAATTCTGTCGGGAATGTGAGCATCACAGAATGCCAGATTATTAGATTAAAGTGTTATTGTGTTGTGGTAGTACTTGAGTCAGGGCCCAATGTCCATCTGCAACCTTAATTCTTAACATACAGATATAAGTGCATAGATCTGTTCCCCTATTGTTATATATAAATATATTTACATGTGTACTTCCCTGTATTTAGACCTCTGTAAATGTCCTTTGCCTCCTGGTTCTTTCCTCTATTTCCTTTTACTTTCCTCTTGTCCCACCATCTTGTTTGGCCTTCATTTGGATTTAATAATTCCTCGCTGCTACATTGCCCCTGATTAAGCCCCACTAGGCATCCTACACTCTTCTTCCATTGATTTTAGTTCACTTGTAGTTTCCTTGTCCTTGGGTTGGTTGCCCACCCCCTTCCTTTCTCTCACCTCCCCTTCTCCTGTATCCCCCAGGGACCATTGGTTCCATTGTTTTCTTCTCCGAGTTGTTTATCTTGCCTATCTTATCTAAATAGACATGCAGAGACATTAATGAGAGCAAAACCCAGATAAAGCCAAACAAAACAATAAAGGAAGAAAAAACCAGCAAAACAACAGCAGCAGCGTCAATGTCGTACTTTGGAAAAAATTTTTTTCGGGGGAGGGGCAGGAATCCACTTAATTTATGGTGCTGGGGCCAGCCTCCCAGACCTCTCCACCGGTTCCCTCCTCCACACCGGGATATTGCGTTCACACCTTGCGACACTGGGTTGAAGTCTGGTCCCACTTTCCCTGTGCAGCGGAACAGCAAGGGAATGGAGTGGCAAGGTCCCCAGGGAATGCTGAAAGTGGACTTCGGGGCCAGGGCGTGGTGCCCCAACAGACTGGACTGGAAAACGCTCCTAAGGGCCAGCAAACGATCCCTGAACTAACTACAAGCTTTTCTCTTGTGAACTGTTTTATTCTGTTCTTTGTCAGTGGTTTGTTTTTGTTGTTTTGTTGTCTGGTTGTATACTGTTGCTTTGTTTTCCTCTGTCTAGTTTTCGTGCATGTTAGTGTCTCCACGGGTCTATCTGAATAGGACAGGCTGGATGAACTATCTGGAGGAAAAACAACGGGACCGACAGTTTTGGGGGGACTTGGGGTGGGGGGGTAGGGGAGGGTAAGGAAGTGGTGTTAACAAACCCAGGGACAAGGGAAAAACATGGGACCCCAAATGGTAGAGAAGTGGGAGTGGCAGGCCTGCTGGGAAATGATCAAGGGTAAGGTTGCTTAGAGAAGAGGTATACTCTAGCCCAGGTGGCGATGAAGCATGGTAGTAGGGCAGGAGGAAAGTCAAGGGAGATGGAGGAAAGAGCTAGGAGTCAAAGGGCATTCATGGAGGTCTAGACAAAGACATGTACATGCAAATATATATAGGAGGATGGGGAAATAGATCTATGTGTCTATATTTATAGGTCAAGTATTAAGGTGGCGGAAGGACCTTGGGCCTCTACTCAAACACTCCCTCAATGCATGAATACCTTCTTTTATTAAATTGGAACTCTATGATGCTCACTCTCCCGACACAACGGCTGGAGCCAAAGTGTGTGAACAAGTAAATGTGGTGAAGAAAGCTGATGGTGCCCGGCTATCAAAAGAGATAGTGACTGGGGTCTTAAAGGCTTGAAGATAAACAAGCGGCCATCTAGCTCAGAAGCAACAAAGTCCACATGGAAGAACACACCAGCCTGAGTGAGCGAGTGGTCCCAAAGGGATCAGTTACCAGGCATCAAAGAACAAAAAATCATATCATTGACTGCACACCTCCATGATAGGATCGCTGAAGTCAAATGGGTGCATAAGCAAATGTGGTGAAGAAAGCTGATGGTGCCCGGCTATCAAAAGAGATAGTGTCTGGGGTCTTAAAGGCTTGAAGGTGAACAAGCGGCCATCTAACTCAGAAGCAAATAAGCCCACATGGAAGAAGCACACCGGCCAGTGCGATCACGAGGTGCCCAAGGGACCAGGTATAAGGCATCATGCAAAAAAAAAAAAAAGATATAAGTGTGTGTATGTATGTGTATATATGTGTATATGTATATATGTGTGTATATATATGTATATATATATCATATTAAATGAAGGGGGAAGTGCAGAGTGGAGACCCAAGGCCCAAGTGTCGACCAATGGAGATCCCCTCATAGAGGGGTTTAGGAGAGGAGATGGGTTAATTAGGGTGTGAGGTAGTATCGATGAAGAACACAGCTTTCCCCCGGATCCTGGATGCTTCCTCCCCCCAACTACCATGATCTGAATTCTACCTTGCAGGGCTGGATAGGACAGAGGCTGTACACTGGTGCATATGAGGGTTGGAGGTACAGGGAATCCAGGGTGGATGATACCTTCAGGACCAAGGGTGTGAGGGACGATGCTGGGAGAGTGGAGGGTGAGTGGGTTGGAAAGGGGGAACTGATTACAAGGATCCACATGTGACCTCTTCCCTGGGAGAGGGACAGCAGAGAAGGGGGGAAGGGAGACTCCGGATAGGGCAAGTTATGACAAAACAACGATGTATAAATTACCAAGGGCATATGAGGGAGGGGGGAAAGGGGAGGGAGGAGGGGAAAAAAAAGAGGACCTGATGCAAGGGGCTTAAGTGGAGAGCAAATGCCTTGAGAATGATTGGGGCAGGGAATGTATGGATGTGCTTTATACAATTGATGTATGTATATGTATGGATTGTGGTAAGAGTTGTATGAGTCCCTAATAAAATGTAAAAGAAGAAAAGAGAAAAAAAAAAAAACAGCAGCAGCAACAACAACAAGAAAGTCAATGACAAAAAAGAAAAAGCCTATACGGGGGAACTGATTGCAAGGATCCACATGTGACCTCTTCCCTGGGAGAGGGACAGCAGAGAAGGGGGGAAGGGAGACTCCGGATAGGGCAAGATATGACAAAATAACGAGGTATAAATTACCAAGGGCACATGAGGGAGGGGGGAAAGGGGAGGGAGGGAAAAAAAAAGAGGACCTGATGCAAGGGGCTTAAGTGGAGAGCAAATGCCTTGAGAATGATTGGGGCAGGGAATGTATGGATGTGCTTTATACAATTGATGTATGTATTGTATGGATGGTGATAAGAGTTGTATGGGTCCCTAATAAAATGTAAAAAAAGAAACGAGGAGAGAAAAAAATGATTAGGGCAGGGACTGTACAGATGTGCTTTATATAATTGATGTATGTATATGTATGAACTGTGATAAGAATTGTATGAGCCCCTAATAAATTGTTAAAAATTTTTTTTAAAGATTTTAAAAATCTAAAAAAAATAAAATAAAATAAAAAGAAAAGAAAAAGCCTATAAATAGTTACAGGTCTGTTTTTGAACTTTAGGAGTGTTTCTAGTTGAGTCTTTTGGGGTGCCACATTCTGTCTCCAAAGTCTATTTTTGGTATTCCCCAGGGATTTCATAGCTTTGCTCCCCTTGCTGCTCTGTTGCACACTCTTGGTGTTTTGCCCCAGTGTGATAGGGTCATATCTAGCACAATTCCCGTACTGTGCCTCAGGGTTGTCCCCCATAGAACTATGGTTCATTGAGGAATGTCATGACTTGTGGTGGGGCCAGCCCTATGGCCCTCTCTGTGCATTGTCTGCTCTGAGCAGGAATATTGTCCTTGGGGCTTGTTGGGCCAGGATGTGTTCCTCTCACTCTCCATCCCTCTTCGTTTGCTCCTGTGTGCCCTAATCAGACATGCCCCTGTCCCCAAGCTGTTGCTTCAGTGCTGTCCTCTGAAGTGCATTCTTCCGGGGCAGGGGTGGGGATCCACATATTTGGGATTGGGGTCAGCCCCACAGACTTCTCTATTGGATCCCTGGTACATGCTGGTATGTTGTATTCATGTCTTGGCACACCAGGTTGAAGTCTGATCTCTCTCTCCCTCTCCTGTGGAGATATAAACAATAATCTCCCTTTGGGTGGGATAGTGCCCTGCTCCCCCACTACCCATGTCTTTTTCTTTCCCCCTCCTATTAGTTGGCTGCCATATGTATCCCTGGATTGGGTTTGGCCCTTGCTGTAGTACCTGGGTCTCGCCCCAGGAATGTATATATATATATACAGTATATACTCGTGTATAAGCCGAGTTTTTCTGCAGATTTTTAATGCAGTTTTTGTGGTAAAATTAGGTGTCTGGGCTCATATTCAGGTTGGCTTATACTCAAGTGTATATGGTAGTTGATTTTTCCCCTGTGCCCCATTTTTTTGAGCTTACCTCAGTGGACTCGTGATGCTTGTCCTTTCGTGCTTGGCTTCTTTTGGCTAGCATAATTTCCTCCAATTCTTAGGGAGAAGTATTCAGAAGACTGAAACCTGTTTTGGTGAGAAAAAGGCCAGGACTTCATTTCACTGGCGGCGGTGCACCTGCTCCTGCTTTGAGAGTCGCACCGGCTGTTTTATGAGCCTTTGTTGGGAAACCTTACGCCACCCTCCCTGTGGCCCTGGTCTTGCCGTGGGGTCTCCTTTTGGTTCCCCAAATTCAAATAACATTTCAAAGAAACATGATCTGAGTCCCTTGAGAATGCCAGAACGGTCGCTTTAATGTGGTGTGAATTAAAGAGCAAAGACTTCTTCAGAGTCAAACGCTGCCCAGCCCTAAACCATCCGTACCTGCCTTCTGTGGAGCCATTGTTGTAGCCACTAGGTCAGTCTGTCTGGTGGAGGGTCTTCTCTGTTGGACCCTCTACTTTATCAGCTGGCTGTCTTTCACCACGACCGGTCCTTCTTCACAATGTGTCCAAAGTACATGAGATTCAGTTTTGCTTCTAAGGGGAATTCTGGCTTGACTTATTCTGGAAAAATCAGATTTGTTCATTCTTCTGACAGTGCAGGTACAGTCAATGCTGTTCACCAACACCATGATCCAAGTGCACCGTCTTCTTCTGTCTACTTATTCGCTGTCCAACTTCTCGGTGCACATGGGTGACTAAAACCCATCGTCTTAACACTTTGTAGCCTGGGATGCAGTGGCCCAGGGACCTTCCAGAAGTGCAGTACTGATTTACCTCCTCGGAGTGGCCATTTCTCTCTCCACTATTAAACGCTCTCATTCTAAAACTGTCCTTGCTGCTTTGAGTAAAGAGGAAGTGACATCTCATCACTTCATGTTGGAGCTTTTTCGATGTCTACATATGTTTTGCTCACAGGTTTACATATGTCCATTAACATATTTGCCTCCTAAGAAATGTGTTGCTCCCACACTCCCATTTATTTAGTTTCTATTATGTACAAAGTCCTATAGTAAGTTCCTTTTACCATAAATCAGGTTTATTTTATGCTTGCTGGTCCTGTGCTTTATTTTTTAGTCTACCAGCATCCCATAAATCCTAGGGTCACCTCTGGAACATTCTAATGGGTGAATTACATTGCTAATCTACCAATTATCTGGTACTCACTCACTAGCATCGAGTCGATTCTCACTCATATAATTACAAGTTCTTATATAATTATAACAGCTCTATGATTTTACCTCCAAAAATAGCTAAGTGGGTGTCATGTGCTCAAATGATTTATTTGCATCTAAATTATCGTTTTGTTCTAGAACATTCTGCGCACATATCATCTGATGTACTCCATCTGGCATTTACCAAAGTTAACGTAAGTATCCAGCCTGTCTGAGGCACCATCGCTAGCTAGAGAGAGTGGCTCAGCGGCACTAGGGAGCACTAACAAAGCATCTTAAAATGCCACTAGTAGAAGAAGAAATCAAGATTCCAAACGATGGTAAAAATAATATAGTGCCTTCCTACACTTCAGTACTCTCTTTATTTACTAGCTAGGCATCATTGGATCTAATTAGTAGCAGAAATGCAGCTTGCAACATCTGTTCATTAGGGTCCACCCAGGAACCCAGAATTCAAACCAGGTGGCTTAATAGAGATAAGTTAAAGCAATGAATTACTTGCAAAAGTGTTGGAAAAGTTGAGAGAACATACAAGGGACAATGAGATAACTCAGACATTAGCAACTGCAGGAAGTTGGTAGAACTATATTATCAAAACCCAGATATTCAGGCAATAGGGCAAAAGACAGACACTCAAGACTCCCCCTGAAGTAGAGAAATAGAAAAGGAAATATCTTGGATTCTCCCTTATCTTTTTACTCCTGTCTTCCTCATTTGCTCCCTTGGGAGAAACCCACACAGATGATGGTTGGTAAATACAGTGTCCAGGGGCAGGGCAGAGCAGGGGAAGCAGGTAAAGGCCCTTAGGTCAAACAAGCATTTTGTGGCCCACTACTCCAGTCAAGAACTGTCAAGTTTTTTTGCCATGAAAAGGGCACTTCTTCCCTGCTTGTGAAAGAGGGTTCAGTGCTTCAGTCTCCCGAGCTGTTCAAACTTTGGCCCATATCTCTCTCTAAATATATGCCCCATGACTACGTGGCCCACATCAGTCCCCAGACCCGCATGTGTTTCCCGCTCTTAATCTCTGTTTGGACCTTGAACAATGGCACTCATATTTCATCATCTTTGTCTAAAACGTTGATCTAGGCTGTGACAAGCTTTGAACTTTTGTGCCTCTTCAAGGGCTCTGGACTTGGGCCCAGGTGCAGACTTCTGATCTTTGCTCAACCCCATGGAGCTGTCTGCCCTTCCAAACTTTAGCTCCTCTTTCCTCACAAAATGAAGACAACTAGAAATAAAGGTTTAAGTTTATTTAAATCTTAATGATAACTAATGTAGTGACTAAAAAAAGGTATATTTATCAAATATTGGGAAGAATAAGGAGGGGAGATGGAATGGCATGGTGTGAACAAAGTCAGTAACTGGTACAGGAGATTGATAGATAAGATTTTAAGGTGATAAATCAAGGCAGAACTGTAGAGGTGTATTAATTTAGAGCCCTGAACATAATCAATAAAACTAAAAACAGAAATAATCCAGAGGACAAATAAAATGGTTGCCAGTGGATAGTGGAGGAGCCTAAGTGGGTATAGTCATTAACCATTGGGCTGCTAATTGAAAGGTTCGAAACTACCTGCTCCTCTGAGGGGAAAAAATGAGGCTTTCTATTTGCATAAGGAATTGGAGTCTCAGAAACCCACAAAGGCACTTCTACCCTGTCCTCTGGGGTGGCTGTGTGTGAGAATCAACTTCATGACTGTAAGTTGTGGGGCTGCTACCATAGGACAGGGTAGAATGTAGGCACATGGATTTCTATGATAAACTCTTCTGTATTGTCTCTTCTCTTTTTTTCACCATTGTAGACTCTGCACTCAGATTGTGTACTTGCTGTTCTCATTACTGGAACGTTCTTCCCTAAATATCTGCATTGTTCATTTTCTCATTGCCCTCAGGTGTTTTCCCAAATACCACCTTTCCCTGAGCACTCTTTAAAATTGTATTACACACATATACCCCTTCCATACCTTTTCAAGATACCCCTTACCATTTTTAACATTGTATATCATTTTCCTATTCATTTTTATTTTGTCCTTACCCAACTACATTTTAATTTGTATGAGATATATTTCCAACACCTAGAACAGGGCATCACTGTGGTAGCTACCTAATCTGGTATCAATTTAAGGATTAAGACTGTAGAGGTGGAGTCTAGGCTGTCAATCTGGAGATAGCCAATGAGACTCCTGTGTGGTCATGGCCTTCTCCTAAGAATTCTGGGAAATCTGGTACTTCCTCCTTGGAGACGGAATACACCTCTCTCTCTCTCTCTCTCTCTCTCTCTCTCTCTCTCTCTCTCTCTCTCTCTCCCCCCACCCTACTCCCTGGGAGACATTGCCGAAGACAAGCCACATGGACGCAACCAGACTTTGGAAGCCAGAGAAGCCACAGAGAGACCCCTGCCAGCGCTGAGATGCTTACAACACCACTGGACCCAAAGACTTTCTCCCCACTGGCTTGTGATTCTCCTGCATTTGGCTTCATTGCATGTGTTTCGTGAGTCTGAAGAGGATGTTACAGATTGGCATCAGACATATGAGCTAATATCGGACTTATGGCCTTCGACTGGACTGGGTTGGGATGTTTTCTCAATGTTCAATTCCTCTTGTACATAAACCTCTCCCTCATATACACATGTGTGTTTGTGAATTTGTTTCTCTGGTCTACCCAGACTAACATAGGCACTCATGGGAGCCCACTAACTATTGATTTCTAACTTGTAGTCAACCACGTGCCAGAGTAGAACTGCTCCCCAGGGTTTTCTAGGCTGTATTCTTTACTAAGCAGATGGCCAGGTTTTTGTCCTGCAAAGCCACAGAGTGGATTCAAACTGCCAACCTTTCTGTTAACAGCCAGCACTTTAACCATTATGCCACAAGGGTCCATATAAGAGTATTACTTGGAGAAAAATGTTTTTAATGATCAATAAACATTTTTTTAAATCGCTTCTCGTCCTTTTGGCTAAGATCAAATGTGGTAAGCATCTTATAAAAACACCCAGACTTCTGTTTCGCTGGTTTGTTTGGGTTTCAGTGGGTTTCACTGTGAGATAGTTCTGGGTGGATAAACTATGTCGTATGTTTTCCAAGTAGGTTGCTCTTTGTAAACTTGTCCTTTAGAGATTCTTTTGAGCTCAGCCTAATGAAACATCAGGCAGGTCCAAGTGCAGGAAACTGACATCATTGAGCAAAAGGAAAAGAGACTTCCTGGCAGAACATTTCCTTACCCCCACGATCCAAGCTTCTCAGGATGTCAGCCAAGGGAGGAGCCTTTAAAATGAGGTCAAGTTCCATTGAGAAAGGGCACCACCAGAAGAACTCCAGGTCTTCCCGGGTGGTGGGTGCTTATTTGTTTTGCTTGCTTGCTTTCTCTCTTTCTTTCTCCCTTCCTGCCTTTCTGTCTGAAAACAATATTTTCTTAGAACTTCTTTATTATGAGCCCTTGTGATTGTCCCATGTCCTTCAAGAAAACATAAAGATGATCCCTTTCAAGTCATTAAAAAACAAAAACAGAAACCCAGTTGCCGTGTCTTTCTAAATTGACTTCGCTGCCTTGTATCTAACTGGTCCAGCAGATTCCCTCAGAAGTCACCTTGAATGGGCCAAATTCAAGCGCGTTACTGACCGAACCTGTCAGTGGCCATCCATTGACTTCAGAGACACAAGCCCATGACTTTGGAATGCTCACCAGCATGCCTGGCCTGGAGCCCTAATCGCAATGCCAGCCATCCCAAATACTGGACTCTACTTCTGGAGATGTACCCTTCATTGCAGCAGCAAGCTCTTTGCAAACGGACAGTCCTTACAACCAACCTCTGTGTTTGCTTTTCATCAAGCAGACCAGGAGCTTGACTTGATCAGAAGTTTCTAAGGGGAAATGGTTGCTACCTCTGCCTTTTCCTTTCTGGGGAAAATGCTAACAATTCGGCTTACCAGCCCAGTCACTGACTAGACAGAATCCAGGTGCCCTAAAATTAGGCTTTCCAGGTAAAGCAGGGAAGACTCCCAGTTAAACCTGAACTTCAGCTAAACAATAAATGGTGTTTTGATATAAGTAAATGCCAAATGTTGCATGAATATTCGATTCAAATATAACAGATCTCCAGTGTTTTTATTTAGTAAATGTGTTAACCCTACCCAGAAAATAGATAAAACCTAAAGCTGTCCTCCCCTTCCTGCCCCGAGTGGTGTATCTTTCCTGCTCGATGGTGAATGTATATATTTACATATGCATTTGAACATTTCCTTAGAAATTGGGCGAAAGTGGACAGAGGCCATCAGCTCTGCATTTCATTACTCCTCTGTCCTCTGCCCCATCTCACTGGTTGCAATGCCCTTGATGCAGCATCACGTATCCCACCTCTCCCCTCTGCTTCCGGCTCATATTTCTTCTTCTTTCCGAAGCCTCTAAATGCTGTCCTTGGGTCAGCGCGGCCCTTTGGAGCTCCAAGGGTTGATTATTCAGAGGTGTGAGGACTTCGGGAGTGTTCTTTCCCCCTTCATAGATCTGTCTTTCGTTTGGCTAAAAACTGCGCCCTGGTGATGAGGTCAGTTCGAGACCTGAAGGGGGATGAAGTGTCAGAGTTTGGGGGAATCCACTAGTCTCTAGCCAACCAGGCTCTTTTATGATTTCAAGTTTTGTTTTTGTTTTAATTAAAAGTTCATTTTATCGGAGGCTCTTGCAGCTCTGATAACAGTCTATACATCAGTTGTATCAAGCATATTTGTACATATGTTGCCATCATCGTTTTCTAAACATTTATTTTCTTGGTATCAGCTCCTCTTTTTTCCCTCCCTCCCTTCCCCCTTCCCAGCCTTGTGACCCCTTGATACATTATACATTATTATTATTATTTCCATATCTTACACTGACTGCTGTCTCCTTTCCCCCACAGTTTCTGTTGTTCATAAAGGCAGGAATAGAGTCATGATACTGGGGGGTTAGGTATTGCTACTCCCATTCCTGTTCCTGGATCCGTGTGTGTGTGTGTGTGTGTGTGCTATTAGCTCTTATCTGTACCTGTGCACATGCTCCAGTCTAACCCGCAGTGAAAGGCAGGAATAGGTTCATGATACTAGGGGCTTAGGAAGCCCCAAGGAACTGGAGGAATATTATGTGTTTCATCGGTGCTATATGGCGCTCTGGTTGACTCAACCCTTCCTTGTGACCCTTCTGCGAGGGGATGTCCATTGTCTACAAATGGGCTCTGGGTCTTTGCTCTGACCCCCCTTGTTCTCAACAATATGGTTTTTGATACACATTTTTCTCCTGTTCTATCTGGGACCTTCTAATGTAGGACTTTTCATCCTTCCTAATAACGCGACTCTTTAATACAGCTCTTCAAGTTGTGGTGACCCTCCCCCAACCGTAAAATTATTTTCGTTGCTACTTCATAAATGTAATTTTGCTGTTATGAATCGGGCGACCCTTGTGAAAGGGTCGTTCAATCCCCAAAGGGATCGCGACCCACATTTCATTAAGAGTACAGGCTTTATGCAGTCCAGCTTTATGAAGGGAGCTCATATCTAGTGTTCTACCTTACGGAAGCCCAAAGTCATGCCTTCTGATCTCAAATGAGCATGAACCTGGTCCCCAGTCACTAGTTTCTCATTGTGGCATCAGCTCATGAAGTTACACAACTGGCTTCCATTGTTTGTTTTTTTTAACCAGGGAGTTTTGGTTCTTTATTTTGAACTCAGTTATTGCATTGAAATATTTCATTGCAATATTATGTCCAGAAATGATGTGCTTGGAGAGGTGAAAGAAGATAATGTATTCAGGATGCCATTTTACTAGAACCTGGGTGGGATTATCATTTTTATACCAAGCATTCATTATCTTAGGTAAATTCTTCATAAGAAAACAGTATCTCTATTTTCCAGATGATTGTTGATCACTTTAGTTCACTTCCTCCTTCAGTTGGTCACTGAAATTCCATTGTTAAAGGTAAGTAATGAACCAACAACTGGGCATATGTTATCTATGCAATTTTATAAGCTACTTTTTTGTAAATGGCTTTTAGCTTGAAACATTACACCATTACCATTTGCTGTATCACTAAAATTTTATTTTGAAACAATCAATATTTAGATCCTGCATCTGATTTCACAGAAATATCATAATTTATTTAAAAATTCATCTATCTTAAACACAGATGTATTTTCCAATGTTTTATAGAGTGATATGTTATTTCTGTGGTACTTAGGTGTTTCCACACTTTTGGTGAATTCCTTAAGATATATTAATAGAAATGTCTTTACTGAAGGGTTACATTAACTCATTGAAGTTCTTGCATGCACTACCCAGGAAATAATTGTCTAAATGGTATCCCTGCCAAGAACCTAACTGACTAATATACTACCAGGAAGAGAATCGTTTGACACTGCCCTCTAGTAAACCACAATTTCATAAGATTATTGTTTGTTTTACTAAAAGCTGTCCCTTGATGATAGGTCTTTAGCAGATAATAACTAGAATCCTATATTTATTTCATCAAACTAAACTCATGGCCATTGAAGTGATTCCAAATCATAGATAGGTTTCATAGGTGTGATTAAATATCCCAAGTTTTGCATATCTCACCAGAAAGGCAAATAGAATTGTTGTTTTCAGAAGGTCTCCCAACACTGCTTTTCAATGACTGCCTTCCACTTCTCCAAATATTCCAATATAATTATCCTTTAAAGATTCAAACAAATACCCTTTCCTTCAGGAAATCAACTTTGATATTTAAGGTTTTGTGTCGACTTGTCTAGGCTAGGATTCTCGGTGGTTTGGCAGTTAAGACATGATGAGATATTTGAGAGGAAAATAAAACACTACCACAGACCGATTCTGACTCATAGTGGCCCTATAGGACAAGGTAGAACAAAACCTCCTCTCTCTCTCATGGGCCCCCTGGTGGTTTCACACTGCTGACCTTGCAGGGCTTCCCTAATGAGATCTAACATAATGTAATGACTTATGATAAAATCTACTGTGAGTAACCAATTACTCAGTTATTCAGTTTCCTTAGGGGTATGGCTTTTTTTTTTTCTAGTATAAATGGTCACTGTGAGAAGGCTTGATTGCCTTTAGCTGAGTCTGGACACTACATCTGGCTTGTCCTCTAACCTCTATCTCTTTGGACTTGAGCCAGTGACCTGCCCTATTGCCTGCCAATCCAGGGAGTGATCGGCTGCCTGCTCTTGTACCTACCAACATTGGATTCATTCACCTCTACAGCCAGAGTCTGTCTGACTTGCTGATCTTGAATTCCTCACCTCTTGCAGCTATAAGAGTCAAGAGAAGCCTCCAACCTGATATCTGACCCATGAACTTGGAACTTGCCTCCCTCGTCAATGCTATAAAATATTTCTTTGATATAAATGTGTGTGTACATAGATACATATACAGACTTCACTGGTTTTGTTTCTCTAGATGACCCAGCCTAAGAACGCTTTACCAAGAAACCTCCTCTCTTTTTCTACAGCATAGTGTTGTACTCTTACAACATTGCACACTTTTTCTGCTTACTCATATTGGTTGTGCCCAGGTTTGATCGCTTTGTCTGTCCCATCTTCAACCCACAAAGCACCTAGACTTCTAATTATATCTTAAACATAGAAAATACTCTATAAATAATTCTTATAGACTTGAGCACACAACAATAATGTGGGGGCACGGGTGTGCAACTGCTAGAATCAGCAGAGTAAAAGTTAAAACAGGCTGTATGAAAGCCTGGGTTTGAGGTAGGCCTGGTTTCAGTTTCAGTTCGGCTTCAAGTTCCTGGTCACTGATGCAACACATCACCTGATCTGACCTAACCAATGGGACACATCGCCTGATGTACCTTAGCCAATAGAGTTCGAGTGACAGCCCACCAGTGACCAATAGACTAATCAGGAAAGCACGCACAAACCCACTCACCAATCACCGCTGGACAGAAGTTTTCTCCAATAAGTTTAAAGAACAGCAACCCTGGACTGCCCCTTGCCCCGCCCCTTGCCCCACCCCTGCCCCTGCCCCTTGCCCCGCCCCTGGCCCTATAAAATCCTGGAGAACAATGAGCTGGTTCTCTTATGAATGCTGGGTCCTCGCTGTGCCGGGCAGCGGAGGGAGGAGACCCTAGCTCGAGCTAGCTAATAAACTCCTTTTGCCACTTTTGCATCTCAACTGGTCGAATTCTTCCATGTGCCCAAGGTAAGCTCGCCTTCCTTCCCCTAATCTAAGAATAACAACCCTGATAGCACACAATTCATTTCATTAACAATTAACCAAAAATATTAAAACCCACACCAAACCAGCTGCAGTCAAGTCAGTTCTGACCCCTGCCAACCCCTTGTGTGTCAGAGTAGAATGGTGCTCCATGGTTTTCAATGGTTTGTTTTTTTTTCCCCTGGAAGCAGAGCACCAGGATGTTCTAATTTGCTTCTGGGTGGACTGCAGCTTCCAACCCTTCAATTAGCAGGCAATCACATTAAACGTTGATACCACCAGGGACTTCATCAATGACTCCATCATCACAAATACCTTTTCTTACAACAATACATCTGTGGTCAATTTGCTTTCTGTGCATAGAAGTTTTGCAAAATCAATGATTGGTTCATAAGCAATTACCGTTTTCTAACAAAACACAAAAGGCAACTAAGCTCATGGCCTTCTCCAGGTGGAATACACATAAATCAAACTGACACATCTGTGGAGAGAGATGCTAGAGAAGCTAAAACCAGGCCAGGTGCTGGTGGTGGAGAGGTCATCAATTGCTCCCGAAAGTACAAGATAAAGCTGAAGAACATGAAAACAAATTCACGAGAAACAAAATAGAATCTTGAGAATATCCTACCTGAATTTAGGGAACGTCTCAAGAGCAGATTTGAAGGATTGAACATTAATGACAGAATATTAGATGAGCTGTGGGATGACATTAAGAATATCATACAGTGGGTCCCTAATAAAATGTAAAAAAAAGAAAAGAGGAGAAAAAAATGATTAGGGCAGGGACTGTACAGATGTGCTTTATACAATTGATGTATGTATATGTATGAACTGTGATAAGAATTGTATGAGCCCCTAATAAATTGTTAAATTTTTAAAAAAATAATAAATAACTTGTCAAAAAAAATAAAAGCCTAAGTTTCTATATGAAAAAAAAAGAATATCATACAGGAAGAAATCAAAAGCTCATTAAAAAGACACATATATAAAGCTGTCATTTGTTTTACCTCGTTAATCATGTTAGACTTGCATATGTTCATTTGTATATTTAAGATTGTTTGGTACATGTAAGGCAAGATAGTTAACCCTGAAGAAACAGTAATAGGAGTAAAGATTCCCTGAGGTTACAGGAAGAGGGTGTGGGAGGGGAAGCTGATAGCATTGATGATTGTATGACTCCACTTGATGGGATTGAACAACAGAATTGTATGTGAATGGATAGATTGGGTTGTGTAAGATATGTCAATAAGAGTATTGTATAAAACACACACACACAAATCAAAATGGATGTCAGAAGATACTCTGAAACTTTCTCTAGCCATAGAGTAGCTAAGGCAAACGGAAGAAATTATGAAGGAAAAGAGTTAAACCGTGATTTTCAAAAAGCAGCTAGGAAAACTTTGTCTCAAGTGCTTTGGACATCTTATCATGAAAGACCAGTTCCTGGAAAAAGACTTCATGCTTGGCAAAGTAGAGGACCAGCAAGAAATTGGAAAACCTTCAAGGAGCTGGATTGACACTGGTCACAACAATGGGCTCAAACATAAGAACAATTGTGAGGACCGCACAGGACCAGGGGTTTTTAATTCTGTTGTACACAGGGTACTATCCAAATGATTTTCAATTATGGTGTAGGTTAAGAATATTGAAAATACCATGATGTACCAGAAGAACAAACAAATTTGTCTTGGAAGAAGTAGAGCTAGACTGCTTCTTAGAGGAGAGGATGAAAAGGCATTGTTTCACATGTTTTGGTCATGCTATCAGGAGAGATCAGTCCCTGGAAAGGACATCATGCTTGGTAAATAGAAGGACAGTGAACAAAGAAGGCTCTCCTGAGGTTGACACATTAACTACTACAATCGGCTCGAATATTACAATTGTGAGGATGGCCCATGACCAGGTAATGTTTCATTCTGTTATACATCGGGTCACTATGATTTGTGATATGTAGTTAGCCTACACTGGTCCAAAACCCCTCTGCCAACAGTGTTTTAAAAATTAGTATCATGGGCTAATCAATGATATGATAAACACTAGGTCCTTATGCTTCAGGGAGATGATCGATAAGATTCTCCACCATAACTTAACAAGGATGTCCATAAGGTGAGCCAGAGTAGATAGATTCGGGAATGAATTTGGGGTTCCCAAATTAATCCTAGTTCCAATCTTAGAATAATTCTTCCAATATGGCCCTGCTCTATACTCACCCTCATGAAGGAAATATAGAAGATATGGGCGCTATAGAAAAGTGTGGTGAAGAAATTAGATGGTACCCGGCTATCAGATAGAATAGTGTCTGGGATCTTACAGTCTTGTTTCCAAACAAGCAGCAATCTCAGTGAGATATCAACTAAGTCCACACGGAAGAAGCACAACATCACTGATCCAAAGATTGTGAATTATATACAAATGCAAAGGAGAATAAGAATGGAACTTAAATTGTGAGTTTCTGGTGTACAGAAGACTATGGATGACAATGGAAGCCCAAAATGCATTTGCAAGATCTACACAGGGAATACGCCTCAAGTGATTTCCCTCTAAGCTTACCGGAGGGAAGGGAATGACCTGGTTATCTGACAGCGGGTTAGAGAGATGACAGTAGTAGATTAAAATGATAACTCTGACTTTGGTTAGAACCTTGTCATTTGATCTCCCCTCTGAAACACTGGGTTTGATCTAATTTTTAATATTTTTCTGTGGGTTATTTTCTTTCTTTTTCATGTTGGGGCTTATCTCTGTTGTATTTTGTCATTGTGGGTAGCCTTCTTGAATCTTTGTTATGTGTTTGTCTATGTGTTTTGGTATGCGAAACATAGGATAAATGAACTCTAGAGACAACAACTACAATAAGAGTTCCAGGGGGCGTACAGTGGAGAAGGTAGTGGGGTGGGGTAAGAGGGAGCTAGCATCAAGAAGTTCTAGAAGGAAGAAAATGTTTTGAAACTGATTTGGGTAGCATTTGTACAATACTGCTTGATGTGCTTGAAGTATGGAATGGTGCTGGAATAGCCCCTAATAAAATAGTTTGGAAAAATAATAATACAGAAGGCTTGTCTTAAAACAAGCAGCCAGTAAGTGAGGTATCAACTAAGTCCACACAGAAGAATCTCATCAGCCAGTGTGAACCAAGCTTGTGTACACACAGCCTGTGTAAATAATAAAAGCCAAAATCCCAAAGAGGAAATTGTATCAGAGCTTAAATCCTGAATAATCAGAAAAAGACACAATTTTCTACTCTCTTAAAGAGTTAAAATCTTAAAAATATACAGGAGCAATTCTACTCTGTCCTAGAGCATCACTATGAGTCAGAATCACCTCAATGGCAGTGAGTTTTTGAGTTTATGGATGAGTTAGTTAGTTTTATGTGCCAATCTGGCCGATAAACACATGTGGGGTTAATTGAAGGGTGGAGGGATAAATGGCTCAGTGAGTGTCCCCTTTCTAGTTCTCAGGTCTCTTGCTTTCGGATGGTCAGACCAGGGTGCAGCTGCTTTAGCCAGTTCCCTGCTTTAGTTGGCAAGACTCACCTTCTGCAAGACATCCCTGAGGAGAAGCCACATGGACCTACCCCGATGCATCCCTGGGTGCTGGAGCACCCGTATGGAGACTCCTGCCAGCACTGAGATGCTTACATGCTCACTGACTCAGCTTTCCTCCTGCGGTCGACATCATTGCGTGTGTTTTGTGAGATGGAGGACTTTGTGGATTGGTGTTGGACATGTGGGTTAATGGGTTGGACTTGTGGACTTGGGCAGCACTGGGTTGGGATGTTTTCTTGATATGCACTTACCCTTTCTATAAAACTCTCTCTTATACATGAGTTTCTGTGGATTTGTTTCCCTAAAGTATCCAGGCTAACACAATGGATGACAGTGGAAGCCCAAAATCCATTTGAAGGTCCCCACATGGATTAAGCCTCCAATGAATTCCCTCTGATGAATGTGAATAGCATTGCTGTCAGACAGAGACCAGAGTGAAGCTGATTATGGCACATGTAGTGAGGTTAAAATGTAACACCTTAAACTCACAACTAACCTCTACCCTTTAAGATTGCCTCCCCTTACAATTAAGGTCTTTATGTGCTATACCTGATTAATCATGTTAGATTTGTGTTTGTTCATTTGTATATTTAAGGTCACTTGGTACATGATAGTCAAGATGGATGACCCTTCAGAGACAGTGACAGGAGTAATGGTTACCTGAGAGTATGGGAAGTGAGGAGGTGGGGAATGGGGGAAAAGGGGAGTTGATAGCAATGATAATTGTATATCCACACCCAATGGGATTGAATAACAAAACTGTATGTGAATGGTTATACGATGGGGTACACCCCCAAAAAAAAGACAACCAAAAAAGCTCTGCTGGGTGGAGTTTCATAGTACATATTTTTCCTGCTAGGCAAGCATCAAGCAACTCACTCTGAGTTAGTGCACCCAGTGGCATCACCTGGGAAGGTTCTTTCTGGTCACAGTGAATTTTTTTCATAAAAACAGTTTCACTCAAACCTTGTTTATTGTAATGGCCAAATGACGAGGACAATGTGCTGTTGTGAAATTTTGTTTCCTGCTCAGGAAAAGTGCCACAGAGACTGTTGTGATATTGAACACAGCTTACAAGGACAGCGCTATGGGAAATATTCAAGTGTACAAACAGTCCCAAGGAAAAGGCAATGGGACCAGCAGTCCTGAAGGGACATGGGAGAGGACAGGGTGTAGAGGGGGCATGGGGAGCCAACAAACTCAGGGATAAGGGAACAACAAGAGATCTAAAATTGATGGCAAGGAGTAGGTATAAGGTCTTGTGGGGGGTGCAATGTATCCACAAGGAATTACTCAGAGCCAAATGGAGGGTGAGCATGATAGTGGGACAGGAAGAAGGTGAAAGGAAATAGAGAAAAGAAGTAGGAGGCAAAAGCTACTTATATAGGAATGGCTATAGGCATGTACATATGTAAATATATTAATTTATAATCTAAGGGAGAAAAGCCAATGTACCTATAATTATATGTCAAGTATTAAGATAGCAGACAGATTTTAGGTCTCTACTCAAAACCTCCCTAAACACAAAAATACTTTGTTCTTATAACCTGGCACTCTTTGATACTCACCTTCCCAACACAATTGCTGAAGACAAAATGGGTACATAAGCAAATGTGGTGAAGATAGTGGATGATGCCCGACTATAAAAAGATATAGTGTCTGGGGTCTTAAAGGCTTGGAACTAACCAAACAGCCATTTACCAGGGAAGCAAAAAAAGCTCACATGGAAGAAGCACACATCAGCCTGTGTGATCATGAAGTGTTGATGGGATCAGTTATCAGGTATCAAAAGATCCAAAACAAAGAATTATGTGGAGGTGAAAGAGAGGGGTTGGAGTGGAGACCCAAAGCCCAACTGGAGACAATTGAACATCCCTCCACAGAAGGGTTACAAGGAAGGGGCAATTCAACAAGGGTGCATTATAGCACCAATGAAACACATATCATTCCTCTAGCTCCTAAATGCTTCCTCCCCGCCACTCCCATGACACACATTGGTACAAATAAGAGCTTTCAACACATGGAATTCAGGACAGATAACCTCAGGAATAGTAGTGGGCGTAGCGATATCACGAGGATAGGGGGATGGTTGGGAGGGTGAAGGGGTAAGGGGGACCCCATCACAATGTTAGATATGTAGCCCACCCCACCCCCAGGGGGACAAATAGCAAACTGTGGATAAAGGGAGACCACAGACAGTGTAAGACACAAAATAACAATAATATATAATTAATCAAGGATTCACAAAGGTGGGAAGGAGGGGGCAAAAGAGGAGCTGATACCAAGGGTTCCAGTAGAAAGAAAATGTTTTGTAAATGATGATGGCAACATATGCATAAGTGTGCTCAATACAATTGAATGATGGATTGTTATAGGATTTATAAGAGCCCTCGATAAAATGTTTTGTTTTGTTTTTTAAAAAAGCTAATTTCATTTGCCAAAGGTTGTGGGGGAGGTGAAATGTCCATTGATGACAAACCTTGTTCTGGAAGGCTGTCAGCTTACTGAATAGACACAAACGTCAACAAAAGTTGTGCACTTGTGCTGAAAGACTGACAAAGGTTCCAGTGAAGAGATGAGCAAGTTGGCTGGACTAACCTGGAGCTCAGTTCAACGCCTTTTAACAGAAGATTTGGGAATGAGAAGGGTCACTGCGAAATGTGTGCCTCAGGTTCTGACTGAGCAGGAAAAGGAGCATCGAGTGGAAACATGCCGTGCTTTGAAAGAACAGCTCCTGATTGACCCAGACTTTTTTCCCAAAGTCATTACTGGTGACGAGACATGGTGCTATTCTGATGATCCCAAAAGCAAATATCAATAAAGCCATTGGAAGATGCCATCATCACCTTGCCCCCAAAAAATTCACCCAGTGAAATCAAAGAGCAAGATGGTGTTCATTTGTTTTCACTTTTTGTATGTGAGGGGACAGTGCATTTGGACTTCATTCCACCAGGTTAGACTGTTAATCAAGTTTTCCATTTATAGGTTCTGAAAAGATTTAGTAAGAGCGTGTGACTAAAAAGGCCTGATTTGTGGCAGACGGGGCACTGGTTTTGCCACCACGACAATGCACCTGCTCACGCGGCCATCTCAGTGCACCCATTTTCGGCAAAAAACAGAATGCTTCTCTTGCCCCCATGCACCTTACTCACCATGCAACTCGCTCCATGCAACTTTTTTGTTTCCGCAAATAAAGAGGAACATGAAAGGACAGTTATTTGACGATGGAGAAGAGGTGAAGAAAAAAAACAAAGGAGGTGCTGTCAGCCATCCAATCAGATGAGTTTGAAAAATGTTTCCAAGAATGGTATCACAGATTTGACAAATGTATTAAGTGTAATGGAGAGTACTTTGAAGGTGATAGGATTGTTTTCATAAAATATTTAAATACATAGCTTTGAAAAAGATTATTCCAGTGTTTATTGAGTATCCCCTCACATTGGAATGAGTAAAATATGTCGATTAAAAATATTTTTAAATATTATTTTTTAAATGTAACACCTTATCTGATCTCCCTTTTGACCCATTTTAAAGTCATTTCAACTAGCAATATTGCCTGCTTTCTTTTTTATTGAGCTTTTTCTCTGTTTTGTCGTTGTTTGCTGCTTCTTGTGTATTTTATGATTTTCTGAATATGAAATCAATGATAGGTAAATCTAGAAAGGCAGTGACTGGATTGACAGTTAACCTAGGCACATGGTGGAGGAGGAGAGGCTAACACCAGGGAGTGCGAAAGAGAAGAAAATGTGCTGAGGTGGATTGTGGTGGTGATTGCACAACTCTTCTTAATATGACCGAACTTGTCAGTTACATAAGGTGCGAAACATATGCCTATAAAAAAGCAAAAATAAAACTTATTAAAGGTAATAAAGATAGTGTGGCTTAAAGATAGATCAACACATTCCTGGAAGACAAGAGTCCAGAAACAGTCCGGATATAGAAAGTTTTACAAAGTAGCCAAGGGGGGGCAATTGATGAAAAGGTGAATTTTTTTTTCAATAAATAATACTGGAAATGTTAAATATCTTTATGCTTTTAAAAAATGGTGCCAAAAGTGGGGGGGGGCGCGCTTTGAGCCCTACCTTGCACCATTCAAAAGCCAAGCTCATCGCCATTGAAAACCATTCTGACTCATGGTGACAGAACTGCGCCTGTGTGTTTCACAACTCGAACTCTTCATGGGACTAGGAAGCCCCATCTTCCTCCCAAGGAGCCGCACGCAGGTGGTTTCAAATGCTGGCCTGAGTTTAGCAGACAAAGATGTAGTGCACCCCTCCCCCGGGGTCCTGCTTGCACCATTAGCTAAGCTTAATTCAAAATGAATCACACACCCAGATGGAAAATATGTACTATTTCTAGTTTGAAAGCGTGAATAACTTGGTGACCAAATATTTCTTAGATATGACAACATTTTTATTCTTCAAAAGACACCATAAAAAGAGTAAACGTCAAGCTGCAGACTGGGAGTGCATGTTGGTAATGTATATATCTGATCAAATATTTATACCCAGAATATATAATAAACTCTTAAAACTCAACAAGGAGAAAATTACCCAATTCTTGAAACAGGAAAAATATTTCAATAGACATGCCACCAAATAGGTGGCAAATAAGTACGGTATATGAAAAGATGCTAAACATCGCTGCTCATTAGGAAAATGCAAATTAAAACCAACTATTACACTAACTAAAAAATTGTTTCACTTCTCATGCCAAGTGCTTGTGTTGGGATGTAGGGAATTGGAACTCTCATGCAATGCTGTGAGCGATGTTAAATGACACTCCCGTTGTCAGAGAATGGTTTGGCTTTTTCTTTAAAAAATAAACATCTTCCTGAGTTTTCCACAGTTTTTTGTGTTTTACTGCCATTGCTAGAACGTCGTCGACCAGGAACTGCGCAGCCAGCATATGTTCACTTGCATACATTTTCTTCACCTCAGTGGAACATTTCTGAAGTTTATCCACACTGTTGCCTAAGACAGTAGTTTGGTCCTTCTTCTGGCTGAGCAGTGTTCAGTTGAATAAAGAAACCACCGCTCATTCATTAAGCCGTTACAGATGGGAACTTCTTGACCTGATTGTGTGCTCATTAACCTGACAGTTGAGATGGCTTCAGGATTCCATTCCTATGCCAACATTTATCAAAATGTGTTTTTCAAAGAGGGACAATTTAGTATATGTCAATGGTACCTCAATAAAAGTGGACTTTTTTTAAATCGTAAATAAAATGTTTAAAATTTTAATGGAGTATATTTTACAATATGTTAATCATGCAAACTGTATACAAGAATACCAAGATTATATAATCTGGAGGTTTTATTAATTATGTGATAAATTATAATGATTAATTTCACTTTAGATTTTTAATCATGATTTATTTTTCATTCTAAAGGAAGAAGAGAGAAGACCTGGTAGTGTAGTGGTTAAGAGCCCTGCCACAAAGTGACAGGTCAGTGGTTCAAACCCTTCGGCTACTCTTTGGGAGAAAAGTGTGACAGTAGGTTTCCATAAAGATTTGTATTGTTGTTGCTAGGTTCCATTGGGTGGTTCCCACCTCATAGAGGCCCCTTGCACAATAGAAGGCGACACTTCCTAGACCTGCACTGTCCACACAATCTCTCCTGGTCTGATCCCATTGTTGCAGTCATCGTATCCATGCTGCTCAGTCAGTGTTTGCCTCTTTCTCTGACCCTTGTCTTTACCCAGCATGATGTGTTTCTCCAAGGGCTGGTCCCAACTGCTGACATGTCCAAATTATGTGAGAAAAAGTGCCACCATCCTCCATTCTAGGGGGCATTTGGGCTGTACTTCTTCCAAGATAGATGTGTTCGTTCTCTGGCAGTCCAGAGTATATTCACTGTTCTTCACTAACAGCATAATCCAAACCGGCGTTCTAAAATAAGTAAGTAGATAAATAAAAATACAAAGTTTAAACTTTTTATAACACAAAATACCACAAACAAAACAGGAAAGGCAATTTTCATATGTACGACAGAAAAACAATCTGTAAGCATTACCTGAATTAAAAGAAAAACAGGCAACATCATATATGAATCCTTAAGAAACACAAATGATGAAAAACAGTATTACTAATCATCTGAGTGATTCGTATTGAAATGGGATCATTATATTTTTACCTATAAGGTGGACAAAGATATATGGTAATGGTATGTGTTTACAACAGATTTGTTGCATTTGACCATGAGAGGAAGCAAGCAGAAAAAAAACTAATTTCTCTCTTATTTCCCACACTTGGGGTGTGTTTTGTTAGTGCCTGTTGGCATTGAACTACTAAAATCAAGGCTGGCAGTTCAAGCTACCCAGAATACTGGGGAAGAAAGGCCTGCCAATATACTTCCCTAAGATTGTTCATGTTCTCGTTGCCATCGAGTCAATTCCAACTCATAGTGACCCACATATGCAAATTAAACTCTCGAAAGTTCAAAAGCAGATCTTCAGAAACAAGTCACCAAGCCTGTGTTCTGAGGGACCTCTGGGTTCAAACCACGAACCTTTTAGCTAAGAGTCCAGTGCTTAACTGTTTGCATCACCAGAGACCATCATAAGATGACAGCTCTTGAAAATCCGATGGTGCACAGGGTCACCATGAGTCAAACTTGGCTCACCTGAAGTAGATTGTTCCTCCACCGGGCCACAGCCTATTGACGATCCCCTCTCCTGGCTGCTCTCGCCTAGTTCAAACAGCTCCTGCCCACTTGCCCCTTCGGGCAGGTACCTGAGTATTGTACCTACAATGCACCCTTGACAATCTGACTGAACTTGTTAACTTAGATGGGCCATAAACTGTCATTTTGAGGGTCTCCCTACTGCCTAAAATACCCTTCCTTCCTCACCTATTTATGCTAACTCTGCTGTAGTCTGTACTCAGGTCTCAGTTTAGATCTCACTTCCTACAGTAAATACAGTAAGAATTCCTCTCTCTCCTCCTTGGTTACATTCTGCTTTGTAATGGTTCTTTTGGTTAGCTACACTCTCCTCTAGATTATGACCTCAGGGCTTGTCTCTCTGTATCTCCAGGGCCTAGCACAGAATCTGCCACGTAGTAAATGGTCAATAAATACTTGTTACATCAATTAGTTGATCAATAATTGTTTATTGCTGAAAAAGCGAATCTAAGGTGTGTGGGATTCCAATCCTAAATGGAAACCAAGTCAGCTGGTCGGGGTCAGCTAACGTTAGAGAAACTGCAGGGAGGTAACAGTTGACCTTTGTCTACCTTCTAATAGCAATATTTTCCAACACGGAAAGCATGTTTGGAATGGGAAATTCTAAAATGGCCCACTACTCGTTCCAGATTCACACTTTGCTCCCAAACATTTTGGACTTTTGGAAACCAAAAACAGATTCCTTAAACTGGCCTTAAGGAATGCCAGCGCTCTCTGTTAATAAAGTGTCAGGCAGGAAAGCAGTGGTTGCTTAAGACCAAGTGTCCCGTTCTCCATGGAGCCGAGGGGTTTTTCAGAAGAGCAGCCTCGAACGTCTCCAGAAATCAATCATTATGCAATGCACTCTCAGCAAGCCCAAAGCTGGCATGCAGCTTAAAGCATCAAATGAAAACCAGGGAGACCAGACAGATATTGTCCAAATCAAGGCGTTGCTCCCTGAGATGAGAGAGCATGAAGTGAGAATGCTAGGATATGTGTTGATATCAATTCTGTCATCAACGGTAGGACCGGTGCTGTGGTTTCATAATGACTGTGCCACAAGCGCAGAGGTTCAGTCACTTGGCACCCATCTTACCTTTTCTCTCTTGGCTTCCTCTGCTATCAGAACCAGAAAAGGTAAGTGTTTCCCCAGATTTCCCCGCCACCAACCAAAAACTAAATTCATTGCCGTGGATTCAATTCTGACTCATAGCAACTCTATAGGACAGATTAAACTGCAATACACACTCCCCCGCCACACACACACACACACACACACACACACCCCGCCACACCCCCTCCCCGCCGTGAGTTTCCAAGGCTGAAAATCCGTTTTGGAGGCAAGCTGACTCTTTTTTTTTCCTGCGGAGTAACTGATAGGCTCAAACAGCCAACCTTTCAATCAGCAGGTGAGCACTTACGCCCTCTACCACCAGCACTTTTTTCCCCTTGTAACCACACAGCACCAGCACCAAACCTCATAGCGATATGAAACAGAAGAACCGCTCCCTTTCTCAGAGGGAGCCGCTGATGAGTTTGAACTGCTAACCTTATCGTTATGTGTGGCCCATAACGAATGATGGATAGGCTTGAGAAGAATGGGAATCCCAGGACACTTCATTGTGCTCATTTGGAACCTGCATATGGATCAAGAGGCAGTGGTTGGAACCCAACAAAGGCATCAAGAAAGGTGTGTGTCAGGGTTGTAGCCTCTCTAATTCCACCTCTGTGCTGAGCAAATAATCAGAGAAGCTGGGTTCCATGAAGAAGAATGCAGCATCAGAATTGGAGGAGGGCTCATTAATAGCCTGCAGTGTGCACCTGGCACAACCTTGCTGACTGAAAAGGAGGACTTGAAATCCTTGTTGGTGAAGCTCCAAGATTGCAACTCAATGTAAAGAAAGACTCCTCACCACGGGGGCAGTGGGTAAAGTTGTCCAGGATGTCCTCTTACTTGAATCCACAATTGGTGCTCATGGAAGCAGCAGGCAAGAGAGCAAACGATGCACAAGGTCTCTTTAAGTAAATGTTGAAAAGTCAGGATGTGATTTTGAGGACTATGGTGCACCTGACCCAAGTCTCGGTAATTTCAGTGCCTCATATGCAAGTGAGATCTGGATATTAAATAAGGAAACCAGAAGAGGAATCAGTGCATTTGAATTATGGTGCTGGCAGAGCATATTGAAAATACCACAGCTGCCAAAAGAACTAACAATTCTGTCTTGGAAGACATACAGCCAGAATGCTCCTTAGAAGCAAGGAGGGCGAGATTTCATCTCATGCACTTTGGACATGGCATCAGGAGAGCCCAATGCCTGTAGGACATCATGTTTGGTAACGTAGAGGGGCAGTAAAAAAGAGGAAGACCCTTGGTGCGATGAATTGATATAGCAGCTGCCGCAGTGGGCTCAACAATTGTGAGAAGGTTGCATGATGGGGCAGTGTTTCGTTCTGTGTATATAGAGGCCTGTGAGTCAGAACCAACTAACTGGCACCTAACAACACTGATTCCTTTAGTCACAGTGCTGGATGGCTCAGTAAACAAAGTAAGAAAATCCTTCAGACAATCAACAAAGCGGAAGACAGAAGGGAAGGAGGGAGATTCAACTCTAATGACTTAGCCCAAATTTTGTAACCCAAAATTCTAGAGTTCAGCATATTGATTTAATTTCATCATGCATGCACATTTTATATGGTTTTTGTTTTTACAGTTTAGAATTATACCCCTTTTGAATTGTATGTCATATATACATTATAAATTGTCTTCCAATCTAAAGGTTCCATAATCAGGTCCTGGTCACTTGGAATGGAAGTCATTTTTTCCACCTATCCGAATCCTGCTCTATCCTTTTCAGCCATGTCAAGTCCTATGTGTGCTTCAAGAACACTTTCCAGACCAGAGTGAGGTCTTTGTCAATTGAATTTTCAATTTTGAGGCTCAACTTTTTCATTCAAGAGTATGTATTTATTATATTGTAAAATTATCTTGTCTCTGTGTTATACTCAAAATTTCCTACTCCAGTTTCCAAAACACCTCCTAGAATGTATTGTATTATTTTAATCTCCCACACAGCTTCAAACATAGTAAGAATACAATGAAAGTTTTGCAGCCTCCTGAACTGCCAATTTACATGATCAATGTGTAGATAAATGCTGGCAGAGGCATGCCTTTTGTTTCAGAATTAGTAGCAGTCTGTTGGGCCAAAGGAAAATTCTGGCTTCCGCTGTAAACTAGGACACACGCATCAGCATCAATACATAAAGAACCAAATGCTCCTTTGAAAGTTCTGCAGAATCCACCGATTTTTACTGATTGCTTTCGGCACTCTTTCTGGAGAGGCCATGGAAGACAGTGCAAGAACCTGCTCCATCAGACTCCTGTGGTTAGCCTCACTCACCCTGTGCTTTTACTCCCCACCACCACTGCCACTCCTTCACCAAATCAAAATCAAGAGCTGCCTTTAAAATGCCTGCAACAGTTGGAAGCTCCTCCATGTGGGTTTTAAACTGGAATATAGCTGACTAATCAACAGTATATATACCACATTGAAACTGATTTCTGTATATGCCCACTTCCCTGCTGTCTATAACAGTCCACTACTGGCAGTCAGTACCCGCCTTTCCCCCACTTCAGTGTTAGCTGTCTATTCTGCGCCCTAACTACTTGGAAACCACAGCCGAAGACAGGCTCGGAGTGAGTCACCTCCAGCACGCCAAAGGGAAGGGAGTAGAAACTTTGGCACCCTAATTTCGAAAGGGTGCCAGCCTGTGATGTAAATGGAAGACTTTATTCCTCTCCAAAGGTGGAACCACCTATTTCCTTTGTTGCAGTCATTAGGTGGTGTCTTTGGCAATGAATTTGTAAAGAAAGCTTTTCCAAGATGGACTCGAAGCCTTGGAAATGTATCATCGAAAGCAACACACAAAAAAATCAATCTTTAGATTGTTTCTCAGTTTGCATCCACCCATTCAAGAAGCTTCATTTTTGTTAAAGCCAAGTAAAAACCTACCCAATGGCTAGCCATTCAAATATCTACTTTTCTCTCCTTTTTGGTTTATTTTCTTTTCCTTATACTCAACTTTCCAAAAAAATTGTCACCAGTAACCATTTCTCATTTTCTCCTCTCTGTAACTAGACCTTACTTTTTCTGCCTTTTATTGGAACTATGCAAATTATAAATAAACAAACAAACTTACTGAATTACAGGTAATCAAGAGTTTTAATTTTATTATATAAAACTGAATATGAACCCTGAAGATCAAGGCCAAGTGCCATAGAACACTGGGGCATTGAATCCTGGATCTCCACGGCACACAACACAATCCAAAGGTCAAACTAGAGAGATCCAATGTGGAAACTCTATTAGGTGAACTGGGCTCTACCTCACACACACCTGTAAACTGAGGACTTAAGACTGCAGTTATACAGTATGTGAGGAAGCAGAAGACAGCTATACCACAAGTATTGAATTGTCGGTTCAGTACTTAGTACATCAATGCCCTACTTGCTGTTTTGAGATATATATTATTTCAGCAAACCTGTGATTAAATATTGTTGTAAATTTTGCTTGACAGCCAACTCCATTGTTTGTATAAATAGCATCCAGCCACGTAAGATTTATTCTGACTAGTGAGTAAATAATTCAGGTATTGTGATATGTAGTTAGCCTACAGTAGTCGAATATTCCTCTCTCAATTGTTTTAAAATTAATACCAGGGGATACATCATTTATATTATTAACAGAAGATCCTTATGTTCCAGGGGGATGATTGCTATGATTCTCTACCAAAAAGTAACAGGATGTCTCCAAGGGGAGCCGAGACAGATAAAAAACATAAATCCAGGAATGGATTTTGGGCTCACACTAAATCCTAGCTCCAATTTAAGAACAAATGGTACTTACATCATGTCTCTGCTCGATACTCACCCTCATGAAGGAAGCACAGAAGATATGGGTGCCATCACAAAGTGTGGTGGAGAAATTAGATGGTGCCCGGCTATCAGATAGAATAGTATTTGGGGTCTTAAAACAAGCAGCCATCTAAGTAAGATGTCAGTTAAGTCCACACAGAAGAAGCACTCGAACTTCCATGACCCAAGGATTGTAAATCATATAATCCAAACCAAAGGAGGGAGTAGCATCCGAGAGATTCTGATTTACAGAGACTATGATGGCAATGGAAGCCTAAGATACATTTTTGAAAGCTACACAGGGAATAAGCCTCTGGTGATTCCCTCAACCATAATTGAGGGATAAGAATAGACTGGTTACCAAACAGAGAGTATTGGAGAGATGACTAGAGGAGATCAAATCGATAAACCTGACTTGAATGCTTAAAACCTTGTCACTTGATCCCCGCTCTGATACACTTGAGGCCTGATCTGGATTTCAATATTTTCTATGTTGTTTGGGTTTTTTTTTTTCATTTTGGAATTTATCTCATGTATTTTGTGATTGTGGGTAGCCTTCTTGACTCTTGCTTGTGTGTTTTTCTGATTTTCAGTATATGAAACCTGAATTGCTGAACCTATAGAGGCAACAGCTAGAATAAGGATTCCTAAGGGTTTAGGTGGGGTGGTGGTGGGTAAAGGGAGCTGATATCAAGGAGCTCAAGGAGAGAATGTTTGCAAGTGGATTTTGATAGCTATGGGAAACAACCAGGGAGAGAGTTTATGGACAAACTCAACATTAAGGAGTGTGGGAGGCCAGGGCTCCCGAGGAGGCAGGCCTTCACATTCGTGGGTTGGAGAGGCATTCCAGTCACAGTCTAAGTAAAAGTCGTTCCCCTCCATGAGCCCCCATAATAAAGCCAATGTTGCAGTGCTGTTTACAAGCACATGGCTGCCTACTATACTCTTGAAGGTTAACTTCTTGAAGGCTACTTGCCTGAAGATTATCTGCCACCAACAGCTGTCAGACCCTATTGTCTGCCCCACCATAAGGAGGGACCACTCCCTTATGATAAAGATCATAGATTATTCCCTTGGAGAAGAGTTCAAAGACACCTAAGGTCAAGCCAGCTCAGAGAAGCCCATGGTTAGGCTGACATGTTGACTCTAGAATCCGCCCATCTTGTTGCACATGTACCTTCCTGTCACATGGATGCTCTGGTGTCTCCCTTCCCTATTGCATGTATACCCCGAGCTCGTCCCCCTCCTGTTATGTGTATGCCTCTAATACAACCTCTTCCTGTTGTGTATGTGCTTACATGGCTTGCATGCCCGAGATTATATAAGGCTATGAAAGAATACATTAGTCCCTCATTCTGGTTCCAGGCTCCATCGGAAAAGGTGAGACCTTGCCTGCCTTGTCTCGTGTCTCTTTAATTTACCCCTCAGTTACACAACAGCCTCTTAGACCAATCCACAGATGTGGGCCTGGATCCCACAGGTAGCAGTTGTACAATACTGCTTAAAAGTGATTAAACCATGAAATGATATATCTGTATCATCCCCCTAATAAAATGGTTTTTAAAAAACTGATCATGAATAATATTGGGCCTAATAGATGGGCTTTTTCTTTGTAAATCTTCGTGCAGGCACACTTAGTGCATGTTGTAAAGTGCTTGAAAAAATTAATGTACATTATCTTCTCAGAAAACTAATCTTTTGGAAAGGTGCTTGGTTACCTTTACTTATTATGCTGATATCACATCATAAGATGATAATACTAAAACCAGTGACATAAATTTAATGCAATCCAGGGCTTCAGTTTAAACTTTAATCAACCCCAATGTCAAATCTCTGATTATCATATGTCCCACCTAATGAGTAACTAATTGGAAGGTAAGATTTCAATTTGATTGCAACACAGTATGTACAAACCCTACCACTGGTTCTTTTTCTTTCTATTTTTAACATAGTTAAGAATTAACAAACCTTTTATAAGGCCATGGAAAAGTATCATATTGGGAAAATTTTTTCAAATACTTTTAATTGCATATTAAATTATTCCAATTTTCTGAGCTTGAGTTTTATCCTTTGGGTGTCAAGAGGATGCCATTTGATATCCAAGGATAAATCAAAAAGTATTGTTGCAAAGTCATAGAAACCTTCCTTAAAGAAAACTCTCAAAATGTGAAGTTGTTGACTCTCAGCATATTCGCCCTCTAAGTCATGCACTTGTGAAATTGGTATTTTCACCACTCTAACCCTGTCCTGAAGCCTTTGACACTCTTCTGTGTCTACCACATCAAAACAGCAGTTTTAGCATCCTTGATGGCCTCAAATCATGCTCCTTTTAAATGTTCTTTACATTTGGGGAGCAAGAAGTCAGAAAGGACAAGATCAAGACTGAAGGGTGGATGGGGTAAGATTTCCCAATCTCAGAGGATAGGTCATACCACCCTCAGAGAATGAGAATGAGCACTGTCCAAAAGACCCAAAAAGTCACTGCCATCGAGTTGATGCCAACTCATAGCAGCCCTGTAGGACCAAGTAAAACTGCCTGGGTGGCTTTCTGGGACTCCTTACCAGAGTAGAAAACCTCCTCTTTCTCCATGAGCCTTGTCAAGATAGAATGAAACCCCGGCATGCAAAATCCCTTGCTTTTTTCTCACCAATGCAGTTTTCAATTTTCTTAAAACTTCCTAAGAAGTGCCTGTGAGTGTCCTGGGTCCTTCAAGAAAAGATGTCAAGATTATCCTTTTACGGGGGAAAAAAAAAAAGATGATCACTTTAGGATAGTACCCAGCTATCTCTCTCATCACGCTGAAAAGGATCATACTAGAATGTCCTGGAGAAGGTAGGAGGACAATGTACAAGAAGACTCAAATCGTGAATAAAGACCACACTTACTGCACAGACGGAGACTTGGAAGCCCCTGAGACAAGGGCCCTTAGTCTCCCTCCTTTCAGGCTTGGAAATGAACTCAAGCCTGTGGCTCAAGTTTCATCCAAACATAGGTCTCGATGGTGAGAAGTAACATTGGGGAAGTACACACTCCTTAGGACAATCTCGGATTCAGCTCTGCTTATGAGCCCTTCCATTAAATCATCTTTGATCCTGTTTAAAAGCCCAAGGAGTCTTTTCAGCTAGCTGGTCTTCATGCAATGCTTTTGGCACCCATACAAGCTGAACTAGAACTTGCCGAGCTGTTCTATTACAATGGAATATCCTGAACCATGTGAGATTCCACCTTCAATAGCTATTGTAATGGTAATTCCGCTGTCCTTACAGGTTTCTGGACTTCAGCCACCAATTCATCAGTCATCCTGGTGCCGTGTTCCCTCTTTTGACTCATCTTTGACGGATTCCCGAGTTGCCTTAACATGGTTGACGCATCTAAGGACTGTTTTGTTCTGTTGCTTTCCATTTGGGACAGCATTCTCATAAACCAACAGTAGATCTTCCATTATTTGGGAAGATGATCACTTGAGTTTTATTAAAAATTTGGTATTAGCCCTGAGCTCAAAATCCTCTTTTTCTCCAATGGCACAAAAAGTATCTCTTCTCTTTTTTCCTTAAAGATACCCTAATAAAACGAACACATAGATATTCCTGGGAGATTAGTCCCTCGCCCAGGATGTTGTTGCCAGTTTTTCTCTAGTCTGTATGGTCTCTTTTTACTCTTCTGGTGAAATTAGTGATATGTTTGAATATGTTTTCCTTGGAATAAATCTAAGCATGTGTGAACTGAAACCCTGGTGTGTTTCTGGTATTTACCCTTGGTATTGAGCTTCAGAAACAATGAATACCTTGGAATTGTGACATCTCTAGTGTGAGTCAAAGAGATTCTAACACAGCTACGCTTTTATTTTCTTTAACTTTTCGAATCAATCAAAATTTGAATCTCAATTCAGTCACTCAGGAGCTATGGGTGTTCTAATCTGTAAGCTAGAAATAGTAAACCATTCGTAAAGATTAAATGAGAGAAAACACGCGAAGGATTACGTCAGCGCCTGGGATCTTGTTTCCTTCCGATCCTTTTCCTACACTTCCCATTAGTGTATGAGCCAATAAGGCGGTATGTGTGTATCCTCTCTCGCCTTCCTTACCAAAGAGTTGAATAAGTACCTTGTTTGCTTCTGAGTGTTATTGTAAAACATCTTAGCTTGAGCCCATATAATTGTTATTTACATAAATAGTATTGTGTAACATATCTCATTGTATTTTTCATTCTAGTCCTATTGTTAGAGTTTGGGGAAAATATATAATCTAGTATAACTTATGATTCCAAAGGCAAACTCAAAGCAAGATTTTTATAGGAAGCAATGCCCAAAATTATTTAGAACAACTTTATCTGTAGGGATTAGCAGAGCATACAAAGCAAATATCAGGGAGCTTCAAAAAGTTCATGGAAAAATTCCACAATATGTATGAGCCCCAATAAATTGTTAAAATAAATAAAATAAATAAATAAAAGGAAAAAAAAGAAAGTAAATGTCTAGCAAAGAATAAAGGCAACATATGTACAAAAAAAAGAAAAATTCCACAATATTTTAATTCCTTTTTTTTAAATTACTTCTTGACTTTTTGGCTAAGATCAACTGTAGTTTCTGTTCTTGTCAGTTTAATTCCATTTTTCACAAACTTATTGAAGCCCGGAATATTTTTGTCTTAGGCGTCTTGTGGATATAGGGGTGGGACGATGCATAGAGTGAGCTAATCATATTCTTGGATTCACCACCCAGGCTCACGATTCATCTGCACACAGCTCCTCCCCTCTTTTGTATATTCATCCGCTCAAGACCCATTCCTTGCTCTAATCTCCTTCAGTCCACCATAGGCAAACATACCATGAGTTAAATGGGTTATTTTTTGGTTTTGTAGGAGTTCTTGCAAAACATTGTCTTCCATGAAGGTAATTTTAATGTAGGCAAGTATTTTATGTGTGTGTGTGGGGGTGTCCTTATTCTTTCTCCCACTTTCTCCTCCCCATGTTTTCCAATGCATCGAGATGGCGATGCGCAATCTACTGAGCTGCCTCTAATTCCTGCCCTGCAGCCACCGCTTTTCTCCTAGTGGCTCTGCAGACTATCCAACCACCTATCACCACCAATAATGCAGAAATTCTTATATGAGCTGCTGCGTGCAAATGCAATACATCTGGGGCTAATGCTAGCTAATGTTTTGCTAAGTGATTGCGGTACGTGACTTCTTGTTCCGTTGTCATTTAGAGCCCAGCAGCCGCACGCAGATTACCTGCCCAAACTAGACACAACGAGTTAGGCCCCCACATCGTGCACAACGCTTGTCAGCCAACAGAATAATCTTATTAAACATACCCAACAAAACTTCCTAGGCTTCTGAGCACTGCCTGTATGCCTGCACAGAGTATTGAAAATTTTATGGCCCTTTCCATTGAAGTGTATGTGAATTCCACTAATCCACAGGGTTACTCTACTAGAGATATGTGTACCTGTCGGTGCATTTCCTTATAAATCTGAAATCACTGCCATCAAGCTGATTCTGACTTACAACCACCCTATATCGAGGGTCCCCAAGGCTTGGAAATAATAAACCTTTGTGGGAGCAGACAGCCTCATCTTTCTCCCTTGGAGCAGCTGATGGTTAATCGAATGCTTACCTTACAACACCACCCAAACCCCCAACTGTTTGGGAAGTCAGGTCTGAGGAGCCTTTGTCTTGGTGCCTCATTCAGAACTTTGTACGTACCCAGAAGTTGGGTTTTTGTGTACATTGGGCAGGGACTCTTTCTGGTTCATTTACACATGGACCTGTGTGAAATTTTCTTTTCAATTACTGTACAATTTGTATAAACAATGAGACTATGATTTTGATCATTAAAGTGAGAAACACACCAGAAACAGCTCTAACGCAAATCTTCTAACCCCTAATTCAGACTCTGTTTTACCCAATTCCTTCTCAGAATCTGGGTCTGTGGATGCTTGTGGTACATCATAGTACTTTGGTTATTTAAACCTCAACTGGAAGGAATTCTTATCCCGGAACTCATATTAGGGTGAAACTACCAACTAACGAACTTCTGACACCACAAGTAGACACTGGCCCTTGAACTCACTTTGCCAAACTTCCTTCCAGCTTATAAGGCTTCTTCTTCCAACTCTGCTTGACAGAACCTTCGAGCAGGCCCAGGCAGTATGAGTATCGATCTGATCCCAGCGCCTTCTCCACTCTGTTCACAAATCATGTAAAAAACACCAATATCCTTTACCCTCCTAGCTCCTCACTTCCAATCCTGAACATAAAGTAAAAAGTTTCTGGATGCTGAATACCCATTAATTGTAATATATATATATATATATATGGATAAATTATATGGATTACTTTTAGCTGTTTTAAAAATTAAAATTAATCTTCTCATTTATTTTGCTCACCATATTATTATTTGAGAATCTTTATGTTATTTTTATTGCTGTATCAGACAACTCAATGTTTATTCAGCATTTACAATTCTTCTTAAGCCTTCAATCAAAATAGCGATGTGCAGTGGAGCTTGGATTCATGTTTTACTTGCCAGTATTTAAAAGTCAGTAGATCTATTTCCACTAGATGGCTGTCTTTACCAAGAACTGGGAGAACTAGGCCACTTCATAGCAATTTGCAAGAGCTTAAAGTTTATCTTTCTTTAATATATATATACATATATTTTTTAATTAGGCAAAGATTTGGGATCAGCTCATTAGTTTACATTCAACAATTCATACATATCCTAATTCAACTGACCCATTACAATCCCTTCCATTGTAATCAAACCCCTTATTCCACTTCCTGTTTCTTGTTTCCATTTGTCTTTCTTCTTTTTGAACAGTTTTATTGGTATATAATTAACAAATCAGACAACTCAATAATTCAATCACAAGAAGAGTTATGCAATCATCACCAATTAATTTGAAAGCATGTTCCTCATTCGTATATTCATCAGCAGCAGCTCATTTCCCTCCAACCTCCCCTGCCATACAGCCAACAAACATTCATGCAGTTACTGTCTCTAGAGATTTATCTGTCCTGGATTTTATATACAGAAAAAAATGGGGGGAATCATATCATTGAAAATGTGGGTGAGTGCAGAGTGGAGACTCAAAGCCCAATGCTAGCCAACTGGACAACCCTTGCTGAGGGGTTGTGGGGAGGAGATGAACCAGTCAGGGTTCAGGTTAACAACGATGAAACATAACTTTCCTCTAGTTCTTAAATACTTCCTCCCCCCACTATCATGATCCCAATTCTACCTTACAAATCTGGCTAGAGCAGAGGATGTACATTGGTACAGATAGCAACTGGAAACACAGGGAATCCAGGAGAAATGACTCCTCTAGGACCAGTGATAAGAGTGGTGGAGGGTGGAGAAAAGGTAGGGTAGAAAGGGGGAACTGATTACAGGAATTTACTTACGTATAGCCTCCTCCCTGGGGAGGGACAGCAGAGAAGAGGGCGGGGGGGGGGGGGAACGTCAGACAGTGTAATATATAACAAAATAATAATAATATATGAATCATGAAGGGTTCATGAGGTAGGGGAAGTGGGGAGGAAGGGGGAAATGAGCAGCAGATATTAAGAGCTCAAGTAAAGGCAAATATTTTTTTTACATATTATTAGGGGCTCATACAACTCTTATCACAATCCATACATATACATACATCAATTGTATAAAACATATCCATACATTCTTTGCCCTAATCATTTTCAAAGCATTTGCTCTCCACTTAAGCCCTTTGCATCAGGTCCTCTTTTTTTTCCCCTCCCTCATGAGCCCTTGATAATTTATAGATTGTTATTTTGTCATATCTTGCCCTATCCGGAGTCTCCCTTCACCCCCTTCTCTGCCATCTGTCTCCCAGGGAGGAGGTCACATGTGGATGCTTGTAATCAGTTCCCCCTTTCCAACCCACTCACTCTCTACTCTCCCAGTATCACCCCTCACACCCCTGGTAAAGGCAAATATTTTGAGAATGATGATGGCAACAAATGTACATATGTTCTTGACACAATGGATGTATGTGTGGATTGTGATAAGAGTTGTATGAGCCCCCAATAAAATGATTTTTTTTTAAGTTGGGGGGGGGAGAAGCTAACAACAATAACAAAGTAAAACAGAGGAAAAACCTCAATCAAAGCAGAAAATATTAAAAACTAAAGCAAACTTGAAATGGATAAAAAGGAGATCAAATGAGATCAAAAGATAAGGTGCTACATTTTAGCCTAACTGCATCTGCAATAATCCACTTTCCAATGCCTTCTGCATGATTGCAAGACTATTTACATTTCTGGCTCGTGGTCAGGGGATTCTTCAGAGGCTAAATTCATGTGTATTTTTCCTTCACTTTCTTTTTTTTAACTGAAACAACTTTAAAATGGGTCGACATGGAGATCAGATTATATGATATTACATTTTAACTTAGCTACATCTGCCTGTCAAGGGAAACCAGCCCCTAACACATCATTACGGGTCCAGTAGGCACAATTGTACAGCGATAATAAGTAAAGATCATAGTAAAGTTATAGAGAGCATGAGAGATACAAGTATTGAAATAAATGGAGTCAGACACGATTCATAGTAGCATGCTCACCTTAGCCCTGCCTGATGGTCCACGTGGAGGGAGAGAGAGACTTTAATGCTAGCCCAGGCTTTTTATCTTCTCTGGGGACATGCAAGCCCCTAATTACAGGTGAGGACCTATGTCACAGGAAGGGGTTGTGCTATAGGTAATACAGGGTGTAGTCTAGGGAAATATACACAATAGGAAGAGGAGGGATTGGGGGTATACATGTGACAAGATGGGTGAATCCTAGGTACAGGTTGGCAGCCTACCTTGGATGCCACAGATTAGTTTGGCCTGTTCCCTGGCTCAACTGAAAGACCATTAATCCATTGTCTCTAGCAGCAGGGAGCAGGCCCGCCCCTGTGGTGTGGGGAGACCGCAGTCTAGGAGGGACTGCTTCCAGGGAAGATGCCTGTGAGCATCTGACCTCCCCCAACATCTGCCCTAATTGGTTTTACAATGCTCTCTGTCTGATAACAAAGCTGTCACTTCCCTCATGTGTGGACCCTGTGCAAGTCAATAATTCATATATTGTTGTTCATAGCTGGCCTATATTTATATAATTTCCTTTTCTGAACAGTGTTTTAAATTCTATACCACTGGATAAACTAATGATATTAACAATGTGTACTGATTATGTACTGGAGTGCTAACCACAAGTTCAGCAGTTCAAAACCACCGGCCAACTCTGAGAAGGAAGAATGATCTTTCTAGTCCTGTGAAAATCTGTAGTCTCAGAGATTCACAGGGAAAACTCTACACTGTCCTATAGGATTTTTATGAGTCTATTGACTCAACAGCAGTGGAAGTGATGTGCCAGGAGGATAATTGATAATGTTCTCTAACAAAATGACAATAAACCAGAGATGTATATAAACTGTGGATCTACGAATGGGTTTTAGGCTCTGAGGTAGTTAGTTTATTGTGCTAACCTGGCCGATAAACACATGTGGGGTTAATTGAAGGGCAGAGGGATAAATGACTCGGTGAGCTTCGCCTTTCTAGTTCTTGGCTTTCTTGCTCTGTGATGGTGGGGCCAGGGTGCAGCTGCCTTAGTCAGTTCCCTGCTTCAGCTGGCTAGGCTCACTTCTTGCAAAACGTCCCCAAGGAGAAGCCGCATGGACCTACCTGAGTAGCCGTGTGGAGACCCCTGCTAGCACTGAGATGCTTACACATTCACTGATTCAGCTTTCCTCCTGCAGTTGGCATTGTGTGTGTTTTGTGAGATGGAGGAGGACTTTGTGGATTGGTGTTGGACATATGGGTTAATGTTGGACTTGTGGGTTTGGGCAGCACTGGGTTGGGATGTTTTCTTAATGTGCATTTAACCTTTATATAAAATGCTCTATCGCTTCTCGGCCTTTTGGCTAAGGTCAAGTGTATAAAACTCTCTCTTATATATGAGTTTCTGTGGATTTGTTTCTCTAAAGTACCCAGACTAACACAGGCTCCCACTAAATTCTAGCCCCGATCTAAGAACAATCAGTACGTATGACATGGCCCTGCTTAAAGCTTGCCCTCATGAAGAGGTAACTGAAGATATGAGTGCTATAGCAAAGTGGGGGGGGGGGGGGGAAACTAGGTGGTACCTGGTTATCAGAAAGAATGGTATATGGTGTCTTAAAGGCTTGTCTTCAAACAAGCAGCCATCTAAGTGAAGTGTCAACTAAGTCCACATGAAAGCAGCACACCAGCCTGTGTGAACCAAAGAAGGTAAATAGTATAAAAAAAAAAAACACTTTTCTTTTGTAACCCTCTAAATTTGCCTTAAGTAAATTCTGCCCTTTTGATGTTTTCAAATGTGGATATGAGTTCAGTTCCAGACCCAACAGGTCAGGGCTATTGTATTGGGGTTCTCCAGTCTCTACGCAACCAAGAGAGGCTACTCTCTTCTATGATTTTGATGCCTACACTATATTTTTCTCCCACTCTGTCTAGGACCTATTAGCATAATCCTTTTTTTTTAGCATAATCCTTTTAAGAGAAGTTGGTAGTGATAACCAGGCACCATCTAGTCTTTCTGGTCTCAGGGTTGTGGTGTTTACATGGTCCACTGGATTAATTTCTTCTATGTATCTTTTAATTTTTGTCACTCATCTTTCATTTGAATGGGGAGCAACAAACAGCTACACTGTAGATGATTGCTCATGAGCATTTAAGGACCCAGTCACTGCTTATCAGATTAGAACATAGAACATCGTCTTTGTGAACTGTGTTATGCTCATTGACATTGGTGTCCCCAGGGCTAGCGTCCTAACCTCCATGGCCTAGAGATTCATCCCCTCAAGGTATTTGGTTATGTCTAAAAAGTTGTCAAGCTTTTTCCCCTGTGAGCTCAACCACATTCATGGTTACATTTTCAGCATAAGTAAATATTCATATACAAGATTTCCAGCAAGATGGAGACCTAAACAGAAGCACAGAAGACCTAAACAGAAGACCTAAACAGAAGCATTTGATATCCATGAAGTAGGAATTGGGGCTCTGCACCAGGTGCTTCTTGTGTGTTCTCTTCTCCTCTTTGGGAGAGGGATGAAGGAGATCCTTTGCGAGAGGCATGATCATGTGGGGAGGTTGTCACCGCCAGAAAGGAGTCTTATTTTCTTATCCAATCTACTTTCTATCTCTTGACAGGTGAATTTAAACCATTGACATTGTGTTATCGATTGGTATGAATTTGTTGCTTTTATTTTACTGTTTCTCTGATGGCATTATTGATCACTTTGCTTCTTGTAATTGTGCTGTGTTCAATTTGTTTGTTTTCTTGTCATTTTTTTCTTTGCTGATGTTTTACTGTTTACTCTTTGTGAATTTCCTCTTTTTTATTTGGAGGAGGTTTCGTCTCTGAGGTTTATCTGTTCTCTTTATTTATTCTCTTGTTATTTACAAATTTCTCCCCAATTTTATTTTCTTTATTATTATTATTATTATTATTTTCATTTATGGTTTTATTTAGCACAAATAAAACTTGAAAATGGGCCATATATTAATTTTTTTTCACTGTGCAGCCTGGAGTGGGATTGGTAAGTCTGATGGTCAACTGGGCTGGTCTTTCTACGATGACTTTTCAATTCTTGGAGGAAACGTGGGCAATCTTTGCATAGTTAGACTTGTTGCACATCAGCAGCACTTTCAGCTCCTTGATGTTGTGTACCAGGAGCTTGTGGAAGTCACTGGGCAGCATGTGTTTGGTTTTTTTGTTGATCCTACAACCAATGCTGGGCATCAAGATCTAGCCCTTGAAACTTCTCTGCATCCTGTTGTGCCAGTTGCCCTTAGACTTGACATAACGATCTGATTGGTGTCAGATGAGCTTCTTGGACCTCTTTTGGACAGTTTTAAGCTTCACTAGAGGCCTGAGGGCAGCCATGATGCCAGTGGAGATGGCTGTCCCTCCATGGCAGTGCTGAAGAAGAGCCTTCCCAATTTTATAAACAGTCTGTACTCTCTTGAAATCCTCTTGAATTCCTGTCCAGTTACATATTATGCATCTATCTCTCTGTTTGCTTTGTAATTGTCTTCCTTGTGGATTGATATATCTGAGTCCAGGTTTTTAGACTGTGACACTGCTTTACTTTAAGTACTACGATAATTGGGTGAACTACTGGCTTGTGTTGTCCTGTATGTTGATCTCAGTTTGGTGTCTGCTGTAGCTGTGGATTCTCTATCCAAAGACACATCTTAATATTTTTATCTAAAGTTGATCTTATTCTTATAAATTATTTTAGTTTCTCCTTATCTGGAAATACTCTCATTTCTCCTCCATATGTGAGGAACAATTTTGTTGGCTATAAGATTCTTTGTTGGTGGGTGTCAGTAGGTCCACGTGTCTGGGCCCAAGGCGTCCTCCCATCCTTGTCCCTTCTAGCACCTCAAACAGCAGACCATTTGTCAAAGATTCTGTACAGGCTCCAAAGTTTCTTCCCTCAAATGATGAAGGCGGACGTGGATGCAGTTGATGCTGAGAATCAGGTGGAACTGGAAGAAAAGATACGGCTTATTAATCAAGTTTTAGAACTTCAACACACACTTGAAAATCTCTCTACAAGAGTAGATGCAGTTAAGGAAGAAAATCTGAAGCGTAAAATCAGAAAACCCAGCTCTTGGACACGTCAGCTTCTAGTGTTTTCCAAACAACTGACACAAAAAGAAGAAGAATGTAAGGGGTTGAGAGCCTCTATGCTGTATGGAATTGCTACTGGTGTGATTTTGGTATTTGTTTTCCTTTAAAACTTGGATCAATTCCAAAAGTTACAGTCTCTTTGATTGTGGCTTCATTAAATATTTATGGAAATAATGGCAGATTAGGCAAAGTTAAGAGAACCAAGAGCAAAACAGGAGAGTTCTCTGGTTTGTATACTATGTTAGTCTATGGAAATGTGCGATTGTATTGTAGAGATTTTATAGTTAGAATGGCATATAATTATGAAAACTTAAAAATGAGTGTTTCATCAAGTTTGCATATTTAGGTTTAGCACTGTCTTTTATTATAGGTATAATAAAAAGATGATACAAGAAAAAAACTACCATGTTGTGAAAAAGTGACTGAAATGATGTGCACAAATGCACAACTTTATCTGTGCCCCGGGACTGTTTGTCATTGGCCTCCCCATTACCCATCTCCCTATGCCTCTGAAGAGCTTTGGCAAAAGATGATTTTTTAATTGTTTAGTAAAAGGATGCCTAAAACTCCATACACCAAATAGCTGGCCTTACAAAAAATCCTGGGAAAAGTGGTGAGAGAGAAAACTGTGAAAGAGTATCCATTACTACACATGAAAAAATGTCCCCTAGTCTTCATAATTCTGGTACTAATACACTCTGAAGAGCTTTGGCAAAAGATGATCTTCTAGATATTATAAAACATAGGTTCCCAAACATATTTGGCTTACTGACCCTCAGAGAAAAAAATTACTTAATGCTCCCCTAACAATTAAAAACTTTTATACAATGGCTCATGATCCAGGAGAAAATGTAGGCATCTGCTTCTGCAGCCCCCGTGGATCACTCCTTCACCCGAGGGGGCGGTATAACCCACTTTGAGAAACACTGCTATAAATAAACCTTAAAATATCAAACACGTTATAACTGCTCACTTCTAGATGTGATTTACATTTTTAATCAGACTTAAACTCACTTTCACATCCGTTATAACCCAAAAGACATCAACTTTTTTTTGTTTTCTTGCTTGCATGATGATCTGAGAAATCAGAGGTTAGCATTACTGGTTACTCTTTGTAGGCAAATTTTGTTTTTTTCCTGAGCTGCTCAGGATTTTCTCCTTGTTTTTGAATGGAAAAACTCAATGCTCAATTATAAGATATTGTGGTGGTTTTGGGTGGAACTATATTGTTTGGGGTTCTTAAATCTTCTTGAATGCTTGCTTCAGAATGTTTGGAAAATTCTCTTCCAACAGCAGTTTTCTCTGTGCTTTTATTTCTTAGTTTCTGGAATTCCTATCATACATATTTTCCCTCTTGATAGTGTCCCAAATAATTCTTAGATATTATTTTGATTTTTTAAATGGATTTTTCTTCCTTTAGGTTGGTGCTGAGAGATTTGTCCTCAAGTTAACTAATTTGGTCTTCCATTGTTCTAATTCTACTGCTTTGGTCTTTCAAAGCACTATCTATTATTCTTATCTTACTATTAACCATCTGCATTTCTTTCTCTCTTTCTTTTCTTTTCTTTTCCCCCCAGGGAAGATCACGGCTGCATTTGTATTTGGTGTTTTTATACAGTTTTTTTTCATTTCTTTTATCATATTGCTCTTTTAGTATTTTCCTGAATTCCTCTAAAGTTTTCCTTTATTTTTCCTTTAGCTCTCTCAATCTTTTTCTCCAGCAGTGAAAACGTAGTTGAGAATCATTTTTCTGAATTCCTTTTTCTATGTTCCCAATGTCTTTTCTATCTCAAGCAGACCTTGTGACTGTATATTTGACACTTGCACCTGCCATCTATACTGAAAAGATCTGTTGTCTCTGAGACATCATAGTGTTTTTGTGCTTGGACTTATTTGATGATCAGGTGGTACTGGAGTGATGGATGGCCCTTGCTCAGTGGGTGTAGTCCCTGGAGATGCAGTGTTGGTTGGGTTGTGTGGGCCAGTTTTCTACATCAGATGAAGTGAGAAAGGAATCATTTTAAAAATGGACAAACCAAGGACAGCAAAACAACAAAGAAAACAAGCAAGCAAACAAATGGATGGGGGGTGGGGGGATACCCACAATCCAGAGCCAGTAACTGCTTTCTCTTTCTCAGTCACCAATGTTGGCTTATCAAGGTCCTATCCTCTGTGCTCAGAAGGCATGCTGTCATTGGCATTTGAGGGTAGCAGGTGACAATTTCTCTGGTCAGCAGAGAGTTATGGGGAAGTAAGGATAATTCAACACCTCTTGCATCTGGTGTCTTGGCATTGGAAGTTTATGAAAGAGAGAGAGAGGGCGCGCCAGCCCAAGTCTGAACCAGCCACTGTTTTTATCAAGGCTTAGAATCCAGGGCCAACTTCTGTAGTCAACAGGGAGTTGTAGGGAAGGAACAATGGTGCCACCTATCTTGTACCCCATGTCTCTGTGCTGGCAGTTGGTAAAAATAAAACAAAAACAAACAAACAAACTGAATCAAACCCAGAACTGGCCATTGATTTATATCAAGGCTGCACTTGACAGTTGATTTGCCTGGCTTCCTGGACATTGTGGACAGTTAGGGATGATTCTGCCCTTTTGCATCCTGTGACTTTGCTGGTGGTTTATCAAGACAAAACAAGCCTCAAACCTAACAGGCCACTGCTTTTTATCAAGGCCCGGGCCCATGCCTGGCTTCTGTGGTCAAAAGGAGCTGAGGGAATGAGGGATGTTTCACCCCTCTTGTACTGTGTGTTTTCAGGTTGATGGTTTATTAAAAAACATCCCTCACTCCCATCAACCCCGTAAAAACCCAGTGACCATGGGCAGGTGCTTTCAGTCCAGGGCACATTGGGGGATAACAGTCTTTGCTACTACCAGTGGGAGATCACAACTGTTGCTGTCACTGAGCATGTAACTGTGCGGGCAGGCAACCCCTTCTGGCCTCGGGGGGCCGTGGGGGGACCAGAGATGGTTCAGTTTCCACTTCATCAGCCTCCAGTGTAGTACACCAGTCCCACCTGGTCTCCTCTTTCAGACTGCATGCTTCACCCGCGGAATGAGGAGGGGTGTGTGAAAACAGCTGCTGGGTGGGCAGGGTGGGGTCTGCTCCCTTCTCTGTTCAGTAGGGTAGTGTAGCGAGCAAGGGAACTCCTACTTTTTTTTGTTTTCTTGTAGACAGGTGCTAGGGATTGCCCTGCACTGGGGGTGCAGTTGTTTGGCTTATGACTGACCAGCAAAGAACTCTCCAGAGAGAATTCCAGAGAGCAGCTAAGGTAAATGGAAGAAATCATAAAGTCAAAGAGCTGAACAGAAAATCTCAAAGGGCATCTCAAAGGACAAAGCCAAATGTTATAATAAAACATGCAAAGACCTCGTGTTAGAAAACAGAAAAGAAAGAACACTTTCAGCATATCTTAGACTAACAGAACTAAAGGAAAAAGGTAAGCCTCAAATGACAATTTTAAAATAGTCTGTGTGAAAAATACTGACTGATGCAGGGAGCATCAAAAGAAGAGGGAAGGACTTTAGGGTCAAGATACCAAAAAAATAGTCCACATTCAACCATTTCAAGAGGTAGCACAAGCACAAGAACCAGTGGTAGATACTGAAAGAAAACGTCCAAACGGCATGGAAGGCATTAGCCAAAAACAAGGCTCCAGGAATTGAAGCAATATCAATTGAAATGTTTCAACAAACTGAAGAAACACTGGAAGCACTCACTTTTCTTTGCCAACAAATTTGGAAGACAGCTACAGACCAACTGACTGGAAGAAATCATATTTGTTCTCATTCCCAAGAAAAGTGACCTAACAGAGCGTGCAAATTATAGAACAATATCATTGACATCACATGCAAGTTAAATTTTGCTGAAGATTTTCCAACAATGGATGCAGCAGGGAGCTGTCAAAAATTCAAGATGGATTCAGTAAAGGATATGGAGCAAGAGACATCACTGCTTATGTTAGGCCAGGTCAACTGGAGAAACAAATTCAGAGCCATTCATATATGTATAAGAAGGAGCTTTATATCAAAGAGCAAATGTATATTGAGAAAACATCCCAGTCCAGTCCAAATCAAGGCCATAAGTCCAATTTTAAGCCATATGTCCATTACTAGTCTATAAATTCCTTTTCAGATTCAGGCAGCACATACAATGATGCCAAATGCAGGAAGATCACAGGCCAGTGGGTGAAACGTCTTGTGGATCCAATACTGGTGGAAGCATCTCAGAGCAGGTGTGGGTCTCCACGTGGCTTTTCCAGCTCTCTGAGTGTCTTGTCAGCAGGAAGGTGAAGCAGAGACAGAGTGTGTGGGAGAAAGAAAGTTCCCAGAATCTTCATGAGAAGATCACGCCCATAAGGGGGCATCATCAGGCTGTGACCTGACAGGCTAGACTCAAACCCTAGACTTATTTATCAAGTTGATATGAAATGATGTAACTACCCATTTCTGATGTCTGATGGGTCTTGGCAGAAAGCAGAGAATACCAAAAATATGTTTACTTGTGTTTTATTGACTATGCAAAAGCATTTGACTGTGTTGACCATAACAAACTATGGATAGACCTGAGAACAATAGGAATGCCAGAACAATTAACTGTGCTCATGTGGAACCTGTCCATGGATCAAGAGACAGTTGTTCAAACAGAACAAGGGAATACTGCATGGTTTTAAAAAAAATAAGAGGAAGAAAGATGTGTATCAGGGTTGCACCCTTTCACCATACTTATTCAATCTTTATGCTGAGTAAATAACCAGAGAAACTGGACTATATGTGTAGGGTACCAGCCTCCCACAACCAAATGGATCCAAAGGGTGGTTGTGTAATTGAGGGGTAAATTAAAGATACATCAGACAAGACAAATGACCAGAAGTAGAATGAGACCATACTTTATTCTCTCAGAGACTTATATAATCTTGGGCATGCAAGCCACAGTAAGCTCATACTGTAAAAGGAAGGAGTTGCATTAAAGCTTACAATTAACATGAGGAGGACAAGCTAGGGCTATACAAGCTATAGGAAAGGGCTGTACCTAGGGCATATAGGAAGTTATAAATGTAACAAGATGGGTGGGCTCTAGAGTCAAGATGGCAATCTAATCTTGATTGCCTCTGAGCTGACTTTGACCTTAGGAGGCTGAACTCTTCTCCAGGAGAACAGTCTTTGACCCTTATCAGAAAGGAGTGGGCCTTACTTAAGGAGGGACAATGGAGTCTAATTGCTTTTGATGGCAGACAACCTTCAGGCAGATAGCCTTTAAGCAGTTGACATTCAAGCTGTACAGTAAGCGACCAGCGACCATATGTTTGCAAACAACACCTTAAATTTGGCATTATTATGGGGGACATTGAGGGGAATAACTTTTACTTTGGAGAATGTGAGTGAGACGCATCTCCAACCCATGAATGTGAAGGTTCCTTTCATGGGAGCCCTGACTTCCCAGACTCCTTAATGTATGATTGTTAGGAGTTTGTCCAAATACACTCTATTCAGGATTCTGTTTCCTACATATATGAAAAAGAATGCAGCAACAGAATCAGAAGAAGGCTTATTAACAATCTGTGATATGTAGATGACACAATCTTACTTGCTGAAAGTGAGGAGGACTTGAAGCACTTGCTGATGAAGATCAAGGATTGACGCTTTCAATATGGATTATAATTCAATGTAAAGAAAACAAAAATCCTCACCAATAGGTAACATGATGAACAGAGAAAAGGTCGAAGTTGTTAAGGATTTTCTCTTGCTTCGATCCATAATCAATGTTCATGGACGCAGCATTCAAGAAATCAAATGCATTTGGTAAATCTACTTCACAAGACCTCTTTAAAGTGTTGAAAAGCAAGGATGTCACTTTGAAGACTATGGTGCACCTGACCCAAGCTCTGGTATTTTCAATTGCCTTTTACGCATGTCAAAGTTGGACAGTGAATAAGGAAGACCAAAGAAGAATCAATGCATTTGAATGGTGGTCTGGCGAGGAGTATTAAAAGTACCATGGACTTCCAAAAGAACAAACGAATCTCCCTTGGAAGAAGTACAGTCAAAATGATTTTTAGAAGCAAGGATGGCAAGACTTCATCTCAAGTACTTTGAACATGTTATCAAGCGAGTTCAGTCCATGACAAAAGACATCATACTTGATAAAATAAAGAGGCAGTGAAAAAGAGAAATATCTTAGCCCTCAAACCTACACAGTGGTCTGAGGGGCTTAAAGAAAAAAGGAGGAAAGTGAAACTGAAGTAGACTTGAAGTCTTGTGACAAACAAGTTCATGTGAAACAATAACACACACACACAATACTACATACGATCCACATTAAAGGGATATTTGGACGCCTGAAAATAAAAATACATACTACTGATATACAGCAACCTACAAGCATCTGTAAGTAATTATGCTGAGTGGAAAAGCCAATCCCTTCAGACTATGATTCTGATTTTTGAAAGTCTTGAAATGATAATAAAATGGTACCACAGGAGATTATAGTGCATAGAGAGCAGTGGAGACCTGGGGTCCCAGGTGTAGTAGGGAGCGGTCGGGGAGTGGAGGTGGCTGCCGAAGGAGCCTGTGGTGATGGCCTGGGATAGTCTGTGGCTTTACCATTCCTGCCAAGGCCCTGGTTGCATTGGGAGACACTGGTTATGGGGTACACGTGATTGCCTTGTGCTACTTCTTGCAGCTACATTACAAATCGATAATTTGCTCAAAATATTTTAATTAAGACAAGAAACGACAAGGGAGCAAGCTTGAAGAGGTTCCCACTGGTAAATGGGGGATAATTTTAGCACCAAAATAATTAAGGATTTGTTATCAGGCAGCATTGCAGTGTAGATTGTGGCAGACATAAAATGTAAGATCTCATCATTTGATCTCCCCTCCTTTGTTTTAAAGTTGTTTTCAGTTTAAAAAAGAAAAAAAGGTGAAGGGGAAATATATATGGGTTAAGCCTCTGGTGAATTCCCTCTGTAGACCAGGGATGTGAATAAGCCTTGCTATTTAGTAGAATGCCTTCGGAAGTAGATTGTTGCAGATGCAGTTAGGTTAATATATATGCATTAGGTTAAATATATAATAAATATGTTAGGTTAAAATTTAACACCTTATCACTTGATCTCCCTTTTGACCCATTTTAAATTGTACTTTTCAATATTTTCTCCTTTTGATTCTGGTTTTTCTCTGTTTACTTAAGTTGGGTTTTTTTTGTTTTTGAATTTTTCTTGTATAAGGAATCCATGATAGGCAAATCTACAGTAACTGGATTAATGGTTCCTTGAGGGGGTGGCAGGAAAGTTTGGGGAGGAAATGAGCTGATAACTATGAATACAAGAAAGAGGAAAATGTTCTAAAGACTGGTGATGATTGTACAACACTACTTAATATGATTGAGCTATTGAATTGTGTGATTTGTGAAGTATATGCTAATAAAAAATAAAGGACTGCCAAAAAAAAAATTTAAAAATTTAAAAAAAAAAAAAAAGAGAAATATCCACGACAGCATGGATTGACACCATGGCTGCAATAAAGGGCTCAAAATGTAACAACTGAGAGGCTGCGTAGGACCAAGTAGTGTTGAGTTCTGTTGTACACAGGATAGTCATGAGTTAGAACAGACTTGATGGCACCTACCAGCAACATTCTATGTCCAAGAGTAACTTTCAAATCTCTTATGACGCCCACTTAGCAGTTTTCTTGCCTTTGCAATGAGCATTTGGTTCTTCCTGGATGCCATCCCAGATTTCACCTGATCTTCAGTAATTAGTGCTCAGGGCACTACATCTATTCCTGAGATGATCTCTAAATTTAGATGGAATTACATTTAAGGTCATATTTTCTTTAGTTTCACCTTACATGAGCAATTGATACTTTCTTCTTCAGTTAGCCCCTAGACTTGTTTGGACGGATGACATTAAGCTGCTCTTTCCACTGATGTAGTCCATTGGATTCTGCTCAGTCATCTCTTTCCACTGATGTAGTTGATTGGATTCCTGCACATCGTATTTGGCAAAGTCCATGTACAGTCACCAGCTATGCTGTTGAAAAAGCCATTGCCACGAGTACATTGTTGGTCTTATAAAATTCTATCATGTGAGTTCCCAAGGCCATATTTTCCAATTATGAATCCTTCCTCTTCATTTCCAACTTTTGCATTCAGTCTCCAGTGACTATCACTGCATCTTACTTGCAAGTCTGACCAATTATAGACTGAAGTAATTGGTCAAAATCTTTAATTTTTTTCATGATTGGCCTTAGTGGTTGATGGATAAATCTTAATAAGAGTTGTATTCATTGGTCTTATTTGTAGGGGAATGATTATTATCCTATCAATGATAGAGTTGTATGTCAAGATAGATCTGGGAATTGTCTTTGTAATGATGGATATTATGTCATTCTTCTTCAATGCGTCGTGCTCTACCCAGTAGGCCATGTGATTGTGTCATTCAAAATGGCCAATGCCAGTCTAGTTTTCACTAATGCCTGGGATATCCGACTTTGTGCATTCCATTTCATTTTTGACAAGTTCCAATTTCCTAGATTCATACTTAATACATTCCACATTCTGGTTATTAATAGATGTTGGCAACTCTTTTGTTTGTGGTTTTTTTTCTCATTTTGTGTCAAGCTAATTGCTAATGAAGGTACCAAAAGCTTTACACCATCCACATAATTTAGGATGATTCTGCTTTGAGGAAGCAACTCTTCCCTGATTGATATTTAGTGTCTTCCAACTTCATTTTCAATGTCAACAGCAAACACCAAATCATTCCTCAGCTTCTTGGTCTATGTGAAATTGCATATTTTTTACTCTTTATCCAGCATTTCCAATATTTTGTAGCCAACCCTCCTTTCCTTCTTAAAAAACCTAAAATAATCTTTGTCTTTTTTATTTTCTCTGAACAATGACCGTTACTGTTTTATAATGGGCATCTTTGTCTTGTTCCCAACATGTAAGGAAATATAAATTTCACAATTAGGTACTGTGCTAATGAATGTTATCAAAGGTTTGCCCTATCACCAACCACATTTTGTTTGTGTAAATAGTATCCATTCACTTACAAATCGAATCTGTATAAGTAAACAATTCATGTATTGTTGTTTGTAGCCTGACTAAACTTGGATAATTTCCTTTTCTCAACTTTGTTTTAAATTCTATACCATTGGCTAAATTAATGGTACTATCAATAGAATTACCTTATGACCCAAGGGAATGGTTGATAATGTTCTCTAAGATAAAATACAATGATGTCCCTAAAGTGAACCAGAAACATACATATACCATTAATATATATTAATGGAGTTGGGGCTGATGCTTAATCCTCGGGCCAATCTAAGAAGAATCTTAGTTCTTATGACATGGCCCTGCTTGATGCTCACCCTCACGAAGAGCTCACTGGAGATACGGGTGCTACAGCAAAGCATGGCAAAGAAACTAGATGCTGCCCAGCTATCAGAAAGAATAGTATCTGGGCTCTTAAAAGCTTGTCTTCAAACAAGCAGTCATTTAAAAGAGGCATCAACTAAGTCCACATGGAAGAGGCCTATGCGATCCAAGGAATGTAAATAATGAAATCCAGATCTAAAGGAGGGAAAAGTATGTTTAAATTGTGCACACCCAGTTTTCAGATGGCTATGAATGACAATGGAAGTACAAAATCCGTTTTCAGGATCCCCACATCAATGAAATCTCCGGGGAATGCCCTCTGATCATAGATAGTCGAGGGATGTGAAGAGCCTCAGACAGAGTACATTGTAAATTCAAGGATGGTGGATGTAATATCTTATCATTTGATCTCTCTTTAGACCCATTTTAAAACTATTTCTGTTTTAGAAAAAGGAAGAAGAAGTAAAGGGGAAACACAGACATGGATTAGCCTTCAGTGAATTTCCTCTGACTTAGCACAGAAAAGAAACTAGCCCTGCTATTGTGCAGAGTGCATTGGAGAGGAAACTGTTGCAGATGCAGTTAGGTTAAAATTTAATACCTTATCATTTGATTTCCCTTTTAACTCATTTCAAATTTGTTCCAGTTTTTAATATTTTCTGCTTTCTTTTTTATTGTTGAGCTTTTCTTGTATGTTTTTCTGTATATGAAATACAGGATAGATATATATGCAGAGACAGTAACTGGATTAATAGTTTCTTGAGGGTATGGCAGAGAATGTAGGGGAAAATGGGGAGCTAATAATGAGTACGAGCCAGAAGAAAATGCTCTAAAATTGATTATGGCAGTATTCATACTATTCTTTTTAATATGATTAAACTACTAAATTGTAATGATATGCAAATTACATGACAAACTGGTTTGGTTTTTTTTCAAAGAAATGGTAAAAGAGTTATAAATAAAAGTTCCAGACTATTTTTAAAAACAAAACACCTGTCATTTGTTATTGTGGCTAGTTGCTGTCAAATCAGCTCCAATTCATGGTATCCTGTGGATCTGGTCCTGGGCCATCTTCATGATCTTTATATGCCTGAATGCATTGGTGAGGCTATTGTGCCAATCTGTGTCACTGAAGGTTTCCATTATTTCCATTGACCCTTTACCAATCAAGGTGGACACATCATCAGGAAAGACCCATCACTGCAGAGGACTGCCATTAACGACCTCAAATCCCGTCTTACCTCTTTCTTTCTGAAAAGAACTTTAATTATGTTGGAAGAGGCAATACTCTAATCTAAGAATATATGTCTAGGCAGATTATAAAACAATCATAATCCACCTTATGCACAAATATATATCACACAAATTTTCAAAGCCTGGAAGAATTACATCAAGATATTAACATGCACCAAAAATTATTGTCTAGGAATTAATAAAATAAAAATGAATAATTTCCCCCTCCCCAGGGGTACAAACAGCAGAAACATGGATGAAGGGAGACAGCAGATGATGTAAGATATGGAAATAATAATAATATATAATTTATCAGGGGTCCATGAGGGTGGGAGCTGTTATCAAGGCTCAAGCAGAAAGAAAATGTTTTGAAAATGATGATTACAACGTATGTTCTCCCATGGTGGAAGATTACAATCTCATCAGCATGGGCACTATTTATTCAAGCAGGTTGATTCGTTTTTAAGGTACTGAGAATGTTGACATATCTTAAATAAAATGTTAGGCCCATTTTGCTCTGTTGAGGTAGTAGAGTTTCTTGATAAAAGACCATCAAAGCTATTATTTATTTTTAAGTATTTTGAAACAATATTGCCTTTCCCAGTTTGACCACTTCATTTCCAGGAACTAGATATTCAAGTTAATTAGTTGCCCTCTACTTATTAAGGGTTTTGACAGGTCTATGGAGTATACAAAGTCTTTTTCTTAATCATTTTTTGGGGGACTCGTACAACTCCTATCACAATCCATACATCCAATCCATTGTGTCAAGCACATTTGTACATTTGTTGCCATCATCGTTCTCAAATCATTTGCTTTCTGCTTGAGCCCTTGGTAGCAGCTCCTCATTTTCCCCTCCCTCCCCGTTTCCCCTTCTACATTGATAATTTATAAATTATTATTAATTTGTCATTTCTTACCCACTCCCTTCACCTACTTTTCAGTTGTCCATCCCGCATGGTGGAGGTTATATGTAGATCCTTGTAATCAGTTCCCCCTTTCCACACCACCCTCCCTCCACCCCAAAACCAACCCCAACCCCGGGACTATACAAAGTCTTTCTATCTGCTTCAGATACCTATTAGTTCCTGGAGATTCTGATACTGTTTAAGAGAGGCAGAAGACTGCATCTAAAATCAAAATTAGTCTGTCTGTTTTTTCATATTTGAATAGCATGTGGCATTTTATACTGATTTTGATATCACATAGTTCTGTTCATGACCTTGTGTTGTTACCATTAAGACATAATGAAAAAACATTTCCAAAATGCATTTTTCAAAACTTCAAGTTTTAGTGGTAATTTTTTTAATTTCTAAAACTAGTAGTTACTGAAATTGGAAGCTAGGTGGCGCCAAATTATTTTAACATTGGAAATACTGTGTAATTTTGACACTTTTTTTAAGTCCTGTGTATAGGACATTTCCCAAATGGTTATGTTCTAATGTGATGCATACATATAGAATGTTTTAACAGAACAAAACATTTACGCTAAATGCATTGTTTTGTTTTCAAAAGTTATACACCATAAGCTATAATTTTGAGTACTTTATAAACAATTGAGTTATGTATAAATGAAAATCTAATTTCATAGCAATTTATGCAAATTAAGCATTTTTCACACCATCCCTAAACTAGTGGAGAATGGAATCATTGCAGCTTAATAAATGGAAGAAGAAGAGTCCAATTTCTAAATGGAAAAGCTACAGGTAAGAATAAAATAATCAAGTTCAAATGTGTTTATATACTTTACATTAAGGATTATGTATTTGATTGTGTGTACATTTGTGGCGGGGCTAAGTTTACCCCTTTTAAAAAGTGGTATTAACTCTGGTAAAGTGAAGATCAAGGCTAGACTGGTTCGATCTCACTGACCGCATTTGAGTTTCATGCAACTTTTGAAGGAGAGATCCATGATGAATTGATCTCCAGAGAACTTTTCAATGTTGAGAAATAATTAAGAATATAAAGGGGTATATGCTTCCTTTCACATGGCTTCAGGAAAACTAATGTATCTTCCCTAATCCTTCTCTACTATAATTCCCTTTTCTGAAAAATCTGAGGCCAGAATATGTACTAAGAATTGAAAAATAGGAATCATATCTACACAAAAACATGGTTTGTGTTTCTTATTTTATGGAGTTTCTAGACTTAATAAGACAGAATGCATCTGAGACCCGGGACTGGCTTTTGATATTTGTAAGATATTTGTAACGACAACTCAAAAGTGCTAAGCTGAATTTATAGTTCATGCCTTTCTGCATTCTTAAGAATGTGTGGCTTCTGTACATATATTACAGGTTGTGGGAAGAAGTGTTCAACTTAAACATTTTTTGTTTTACTTCCCCTCCTCTAACAAATATGTCTGAAGAGTAAGCATTTTAGCCCATGGTCCCAATTCATGGATGTATTTCCTTACTAAGTAGCTGCAGCTCAACCAGTTACCACCTAGGAAATCTTGAGTCCTGGTGGTTAGTCACAACGGGGACCCAGTTGTAGCTTCTGTGCAACACTTCTTGGAGTTATTTTAGTAACATAGTTCATGTGGAAATTGTCATATCATTGACTTGATTATATTTCAAATAAGGAATGGAAGTGGTCTTCAAGAAAAGTTAGGTTTTTTTAATACAGTCATTGATTCCAGTAATACAGTGAATTAACTGTGCCCAGAAAGAAAGGAAAAGAAATTGGACAATAATACTCATGGAGTGTCTATTCTACTTCCCATTCGATTATAAATATATTGTATTACAAAGGTGGCTAAGTAATCAAACTAATTCAGCATTTGTGTAAAACGACTTGCCAACTTTAAATTGTTTGTTGCATTTTTTTTGTGAACATCCAGCTTTTAAAGAGACCTGTAAACTATACATAATGCAAAGTCTTGTATTTTGTTAAGGAATGGCTGTTGGCTTTCCTCACCACATCTGTGGAATCATGGCTATAAATTTATTTGCTTACAAAACTCCTTGTGATTGGTAGTTTAACTTAATTTCTCTGTTGTGTAAATATTACTTATAAGATGTTTTACAACATCCTTAACAGGTACAAATTGTCAGTGTTGACCTCAAAAGCAATGCTAAATAATAGGTAAATGCATGTTTTCAATAAAATACCCAGCTAGAGTTATATTTGTATTACATACAGATTTAACAACTTCTACCATTAACTGTAGCTTGCCAGTATTCTAGTAGAAGTGAGGTGGTTTATGTTGCCTGTCATAAACTTAAAAGATTTGTATGGTTATTTTAAAAATTCCAGAACTTTAAAAAAATTGTTTTATTGGCATATAATTCACATATAATACAATTCAATAGTTCAATCATATTAAATCATAAATCAATCATATTAAAAAGAGTTGTACACTACAGAGAACAACACTAACCTATAGGTTGGAGAAAGGAGCCAGCCTGCCATGCCCACACAGAAGCAAACCAAGAAGGAAAAAGAGAGTGAGGGACTAGACCCCATAGTGGTCCACCAAGCCCTGAAGATGATGCCCTGCACAGAGCTGCTAAGGCACAGAGAGGACTGTAGAGCCAACATCAGCTAGAGACATGATGTCCCCTCACTGGACCATACTACAAGAGGGCAATACTTGGCATACACATCAGGGAGTGAATCTAGTCTGGCCACCCCCACAGTGGAGTGAACCAGGATGGGAACATAACAGATCAGCAGTGGGAGCAAAGCAAAGCTACAAAACACAAAACCCCGGAAGATTCCCCAAAATAGACTTCAGGCTAGAAGGGGCAGTTCCTGGACCAGCCCCACCCCACCCACCACCCACCAGGACTGGTGGGGGAGATAGTCATAAAGGTCAGAGGACAGACCTGGAATTATGTATGCTTTTTCTTTTCCTTTTTCTTGTTAAATTTTTTCTTTTTGTTTTTTTCTCCATTATTGTTGTGTTACCTACCTGTAGAAGATAGGCATGGAGACTCTCACTCACGCACTCACGCACTCACTCACTCACTCACTCATGCACGCACTCACTCACTCAGGCACTCACGCACTCTGTCACTCACTCACGCACTCTCTCACTCACTCACACACTCTCTCACTAAAAAAAAGAAGGAAAAAAAAGAAGATAGGCATGGAAAGCAAGCCCGAGGAGAAAACAACTGGACTGAAGATTCAGGAGGGACTGGGTGGGAGGAGGATGTGGGGGAGAGGAGCAGTAAGCAAACAACACCATAGACAGGGGAACAACTAGGAAACTTAAACAACAATGAGGAGGATGTAGAGATCCTAGTAGTGTTGGAGCAACAGCAATCTAGCTGAGAGGAATTACTAAGAGGCAGAAGGGCTAGCATGATAGTGGGGCAGGAGGAGGGTAAAAGAAAACAGGGGAAAGATCTAGGAAGCAAAGCTATGGATAGAGGTATAAACGTAGGTGTGTATTTATGTGAATATAGTAATTCATAAAAGTAGAGGTATTGGCCTATGTACAAATATTTATATGGCAATACACTGAGGAAGTGAACGGACTGTGGGCCTCTGCTCAAGCCCTCCCTCAACACAAGAACACTTTGTTCTAACACCCTGGCCTTCTGTGATGCTTATCCTCCCGACATGATTACTGAAGACATAATGGGTACATAAGCAAATGTGATGAAGAAAGCTGATGGTGCCTGGCTATCAAAAGATATAGCGTCTGGGGTCTTAAAAGCTTGAATTAAACAAGCGGCCATCTAGCAGAGAAGCAACAAGCCCACATGAAAGAAGCACATAAGCCTGTGCAATCACAAGATGTCGACAGAATCAGGTAACAGAAACCAGAAGACCCAAAACAAAAAAAAAATACATATTGTTAAGAACCAGGGTGGTTGGCACAGAAACCCAAAACCCATCTGTGGACAATAGAACATCCCCTAAAAGAAGGGTCACAAGGAAGGGATAAGTCAACCAGGGTGCAGTATAGCATTCATGAAACACACAATATTCCTCTCATTCTTTGAGGCTTCATCACTCCCCACTAACCTGACCCCAGTCCTGCCTACCAGTTCTGGTTAGACTGGAACATGTACACTGGTACAGATTAGAGCTAATGACACACAGAATTGAGGTCATATAAACCCCTCAGGAACAGAAATGGGAGTAGCAATACCAAAAGGGTAGGGGAAAAGTGGGGGAAGGAGGGGAGGAGGGGAGAACTGATATCAATGATCAACACACCACCACCCCCAGAGATGAACAACTGAAATGTGGGTGAAGGGAGACAGCAGTTGGTGTAAGATATGAAAACAATAATTTATAATTTATCAAGGGGTCACAAGGGTGGGGCAGAGGGAAAAAAAGAGGAGCTGACACCAAGAACTCAAATAGAAAGCAAATGTTTAGAAAATGATGATGGCAACCTATGTACAAGTGTGCTTAATACAATTGATGATGGAATGTTATGAGATGTAAGAGCCCCCAATAAAATGATTAAAAGAAAAAAAAAAGTTGTAAAATTAGAACATTTTCTTCTTTCTTGTACTTGCGGTTATTAGCACCCCGTTTCCCAACCTTCCCTGCCATACCCCCAAGAAATCTATAGATTTCTCTATCTTGCATTTCATATACAGGAAAACATATAAAAATAATAACAAAGTAAAACAGAGAAAAAACTCATAAAACAGATAAAAATCTCAATAGAAAAGGAGAAAATATTTAAAAACTAACAAACTTAAAATGTGTCAAAATAGAGGTGAAATGATAAGCATTAAATTGTAATCTACCTGTACATGTGATCATTCATTTTCTGATACACTCTGCAAGATAGTAAAGCTATTCGCATCTCTTAAAAATCCATCACTTTTAAGAAAATTATACTTTCTTCCATCCTTCCCTTCTGGCCCTTGACATGGTTTGACTATAGACAAACACGGTGAGATAGTTAATTGTGCCAACCTGGCCAATAAACACATGTGGGGTTAATAGAGGGGCAAAGAGAAAATGGATCAGTGAGCCTTGCCTTTCTAGTTCTTGAGTCTCTTGCTTTGTGATGGTCGGACCAGAGTGCAGCTGCCTTAGCCAGTTCTCTGCTTTGGCTGGCAAGGCTCACTTCCTGCAAGACATTCTTGAGAAGTCACATAGACCTGCCCCGATGCAGCCCTGGGTGCTGGAGCAGCCGCTGTGGAGACCCCTGCCAGCACTGAGATGCTTATACATTCACTAATTCATCCTTCCTCCTGCAGTCGGCGTCATTGCCTGTGTTTTGTGAAGATAGAGGACTTTGTGGATTGGTGTCGGATCTATGGGTTAATGTTAGACTTGTGAGCATGAGCAGCACTGGGTTGGGATGTTTTCTTGCTGTGCACTTACCCTTTATATAAAACCCTCTTATACATAAGAGTTTCTGTGGATTTGTTTCTCTAATATACCCAGACTAACACACACACAGTGACTCCACGAACTCTGGACTTGGGAATAGGACTGTGGCTAATGAAATGCGAGTGAAAGTCACATGAGCAAAAGCTTTCCATGTTTTGTGGTTTGGTTTCTTTTGTCTATCTACCGCCTGTCATGAAAAGAACATGTCCTGGGTGGGGGTGGGGGTGTAAGGGTTGTAGGATCCCAGACGGGCCTACACACTGCCTCAGGTTCAACCCTGAGTTGGAAATAAAGGAAAAAAAAAAAAGAACATGTCCTGTAATGTGTGTATAATACCATAGAAACATCAGATGAATACAAATAATAGCCAGTTTTATTGTAGATGTCTTTATGTCCCGGTAACTGTTCTGAATACCTTAGATGTAGTAACACTGCCTAGTCACTTTATGAAGTAGTTATTGCCATTATCAAGGCAACTGAAACATACAGTGGTTAAGTAACTTGCCCTTGGTTGTGCAATGAATTATGGAGTCTAGGTGGCACCATAATAAAATGAGGGAAAGAATGGTTGTTTAATAGCTAATGTTGGTAAAGATAGCTTTATCAGATTAGTTTGGGTCGCACACATACAAGGTACACAATAGAGATCAAAGACCTAAATGTGAAAGACCAAGAGAATAAACTACTGTGTCTTTATGGTCTTCAAGAGAAGAGAAACTTTGTAAATAAGACTTAAATATATAATCATAAAAAGGGTAATTCCTGAGAGGTAATTTCGGAAACATTGTAGTTCTTCCAGTAATCATGCCCTTGAGGGGGGTGCCCAGTGCAAACGGAGAAGTATTGTCTAAGCAGTTCTGAGTTTCTGTTCACACTGAAGAATAAAGGTGGAAATAAATAGGACTGAGTTGTACAGTGAATGTAATTATCACTGAAATTATTACATAAAATGGTTGAAATAGCAAATGTTCTGTTATATATATTTTACCACGTTTTAAAAATATATTTAGAAGGTGTGCTAAATGAAAGTCTGTGATATCTATGCAGATATATATAGTTTGGAAGTCCCTTGAACATATACACAAGAATGTACAAAAATGTTTATAGCACCATCATTCATAACAAAAAATTGGAAGCAATCAAAATATCCAGAATTATTTATTTGTAGTATATTCACATACTGCACCTCTATAAATCACTGAAAATAAATGCACAAGTTATACATTTTCTTAAAGGAAAGGGCCACAAAACACTGATATTTTACAGAGGTCAAAAATAGGCAAAATGTAAAAAAAAAATGGACAAAATGGAACACTATGTTGTTTAGGGGCATATATGAGGAAAGAACAATAAATACCAATTAATAATGAATATAAAAATAAGGGTAACATTTGGCAAATGTTTGAGATGGGCAAGGGCAATGACAGAAATGATTTAAGTGGGTATGTAGGTGTTCATTTTATTAATATATAGAATAAATATGCTAATTATGCTTAGAATGGCATTTTACATATGTACATACACTTGTAGAAATATATGTATAGAAATGTATACATATGGGAATACACATTTATTTCCAAAAGTTCGTTCCAAAATTGTATTTTTTTAATTCACTTTTCACGGCTTTGAAAGCTTCCCTGTATAGTTAACAGTCAGTCACACTTCCAGATACTGGATTTCCTGGAAAAACGGGTTAAGAATACAAGCCAAAGGTCAACAAGCACCACTTTCTGAGTGTACCTTTCGCTCAAACTGTGCTCCTCCAGGCACAGGAAGTGCTGTGGGGGAATGATCCCTACAAGTGCTGTGCTGTCGCCTGGGGTTCGGTGGTCTTCTCTCGTGGCCAGGAATGCCCCGTTTATTTGCACCTCACCCAAGTCCAGTACAATATTGAATTAGATCTGACTCCTACTCAGTCCTGAGCTAACTGGAAATGGCAACTGATCAGCGCCACCCCTCTTAATTATATTAGAAGAACTTTCTCATTGCGTGTTTAAAATCCTTTAAATTACCTCGGGGAAACTCATCTCAACTTTCAGGTGGAAGGGCCGTCCTTTCCTTTCCCAGGGGCGCGAACCAACACCTCAGCCGTTGCAGGGAACGGGAAGAGGCTCCGTACAGAAAAAGGAAAACACATCCCCGAGGGAAACGATATTGCAGAAGCGGGGGGAAATTGGGAAATTTACACAGTAAGGATTGCAAAAGCATATACACGATCCCCGGGTTGGGATGGAACTTTCCAGGACTCTTTTTCAGCATAGGAAACAGGAAATCCTGTTCAGAAAGCTCACGCGTTGACAAGAGGTTAGTCCGGCTGCTCGGCGCCAGCGGACCCACCACAAAGATGGCGGCGGGACGGAAGCCCCTCTCTCGCCGTCTGCGGCGCCCGCCTAACACTTCCCACAAGCCCCTTCGCGCGGCCCCGCCCTCGAAGCCGGCCCGGCCGCGCGACCGCCACTGCGCAGGCGCGCGGCGCGTCACGTGCGCTCCTGGGACTCCGCGGAACCTGCGGGAGGAGCCTGCTCGCTTCCGCCGCCGCCGCCGCCGCCTTGCTCCGGCGTTCGGAAGGCCGGTTCGCGTCGTCTCCGAGGCTGCGGGGCGGCCCTGGGGCTCGGGGCCGAGCCGGGATCGCGCGGCGGCAGGACCATGGGACTGCGAGGGGCTCGGTGACCGCCGGGGGCGCCGCGGCCCGGGCCCTGAGCGCGTCTCCCGCCGGGGGCCTCGCCCTCCTGCTCGCAGGGCCGGGGCTCCTGCTGCCCTTGCTGGCGCTGTTGCTGGCGGCGGCGGCCAGGATCATGTCGGGCCGCCGCTGCGCCGGCGGGGGCGCGGCCTGCGCGGGCGCGGGGGGCGACGCCGTGGAGCCCGCTGCCCGCGAGCTGTTCGAGGCGTGCCGCAACGGGGACGTGGAGCGCGTCAAGAGGCTGGTGACTCCGGAGAAGGTGAACAGCCGCGACACGGCGGGCAGGAAGTCCACGCCGCTGCACTTCGCCGCAGGTAACCCGCGCCAGTGCCACCTGGCTTTGCCTCACACCCACCTGCGCCTCCGACCCCGGCTCCGAGGCCCGTAGGCCCGGAAACCGAGCACCGGGCGCCGCTTCCCCCAGCCTTGCCCCCCAGGGCGCTGGGCTTACTGAGTGGGCATTGAAGAGAGGAATAACGATCGGGTCAGCGTGCTACTCTGGCTGGAAGTTTTTCTTCGTTTTTGTTTAGCTTTGTTTGGTTTCACAGTATGTAACAATACCTGTGCCAACTTCCGGTCTTGCTAGCCCAAGAGGAGGGAATGCAGGAAGCCTGTTTTGAAAAACAAGGTTATCTCCGAAACCTTTACTGAAGGCTCCGTTATCTTAGTTGCAAATTCTCCTATCAGCCCTTAGATTAAGGCTTATCTTGTTGCAAATTGTTACTGAGTGGACTCTGACTCCTGGCGACCCCGTGTTTGCAAACTAGAGTCCTTACTAGAGTAGAGTGCCTGGTTTTACCATTCCGACCACCTCTGAGTGGTTTCAAACCTCCAACCTCTTGGCTACTGATCAAACACTTAGCCATTTGTGCTACCCAGGGACCAAGGCCTTAAGGAAGTAATGCAAGAAAATAGTAGGACCCTCTAATCGGCCACTAACACATTATTGTTAATTGATTTGTCCCAGTCACCATTAAGGCTCTGGAGAATGTTGTAGTGGAAATAGGTTAGTTTGGGGGGAACTGATAGCTGACTAGTGAGTTAGTGGTAAGGTTTTTTTTTTGGCCGCACACAAGTTAGTTGGGCTGTACAGTAGTAGAATGAGAGGAAAGAATTGTGTGGGTTCCCTATCGAGGTCTGAAAGAATTTAAAAGAATTAGAAACAGGACACGGATTTCGTTTATCCACATCAGTTAAGATTTTTACTGTGAGAAAATTTGTGACTATAATTTCAAGTGATCTATGCATGATTGAAAGTACTAGATTCATAGATTTTTTTATAATCCTGGTGTTGTGTTTTGTGTATTACATGGTGAGTTTAAATATGTATATATACACACACCTTTTACAGCAGAGGTATATATTTTGAAGCACTCCTGATCTTTTAGGGCAGGGTTAATGAGCAGAGAAAAGTTTCCTTGTTCATAGGGGATGCTTGCACACTTTCTACCAGTTTAGGGAGGCCTTGTGTGGCACATAACATGGTTAAGCGCCAAACTACCGGTCCAGGAGCTGTGAACCCAGAGGGTCCTGTAAAGACAGGATAGATGATCTGCTTCCAAAGATTCAAAGTTTACAAAGACCTTGTAAATCCTATGGAGTAGCTCTATTCTGCTCAAGCAGGGTCGCCAGGACTCCGACATTGACTAAAAGGCAACAACCAAGGGGTCTGGGTCTATTTTAAAACAGTATATACTACCAAGAGGTATGCTTCTTGATCAATTGCCCCTTGAGAACCTCTTTGAGAGAAGGAGGTTTGGGGAACCATGGTGATGGACTAGAAAAAGGTGATGGACTTTAGAAATGAACTAAAGCCAGATCTCATTTATTTAGCCTTTTTTTCCCTTGAGATTTTGGTGGTCATTGCTGCCTTTTCGTCAGCTAATTTGGACTGCTTTGTTTGAACACATAGTTACCATTCAAACTGATTTGGCAAAATGTCACAGCCAACTGATATATAATCCAAAGGGTAGTATTAATGTTGGTCCTGTTCGCTAGATCTGTGGATAAAAATAACCAGGGAAGATCTTAGTTGCTACCTTCAAGAATTTGGTGTCTTAATGAGTTCATGTCTGAAAATAGCATTATTTAGAGGTTTAAGGTTATGGGATTACTTACCTCTGGTGAACTGGCTCCCACATCCACTCCTACCTACCCGTGCCCTATCCCACATTTCAAGGCTTGCTTTTTTTTTTTTCCTCTTTTTTTACATTTTATTAGGAACTCATACAACTCTTATCAACATCCATACATTCCCTGCCCCAATCATTCTCAAGGCATTTGCTCTCCACTTAAGCCCCTTGCATCAGGTCCTCTTTTTTTTCTTTCTTTTTTTTCAAGGCTTGCTTTACATAGATTTCATGTTTGTTCAGATTCATGTGGAAACTCTAATATTTTAAGACCCAGTCAACCCCGCAATTTAGTCAGATTATCACGTACAGATCATAAAATTGAACATTAAAAAGGCAGTGATGAAACATTATGGACTGTATTCAGATAAAAGTTCTGCATTTAAACATCGGTGTATTCAAAACGAATAGTTTTGAAAACTGTTCTAAATGATTGAGAGAACTTATTTTCTTAATTGTTAAATCAGAGCCTCTAGCTATAGTTTTTCCCGGTTTTGCAGAGAAGACATTTTGTAATTTCTTCTGTGAAGAGTGAATTGTCCATGTTAGTGTGCAGGAGCCCAGTTCAAGCCCACCAGCCATTGTTTGGGACAAAGATGAGGCTGTCACTTCCGTAAAGATTTACAGTCTCAGAAAGCCAGTAAAGGTCTGCTTAGCTGGAATCACCTCACTGGCCATGGTAATGTGTATGTAAGCAGACTATCGGAATTTAAACAGAGGTGGTGCTGTGTAACTGACTACGCTGTTTTTTGGATTTGTACATTATGGTGTATGCTTCAGGTGGGTTGGGATGGGGAAGATCATTTCCTTTTAAATTTTACCCCAGTTAAAATTTGAAGGCTTTATTCTTGGGGAGTTCGTTATTTTTTTCTTTTGATTCCAAGAGAATATTAGATATAAAAGATCTGTGCTGGCCTTAGAAAATAAATCCTAACAGAACAGACTAGAAGGGGGGCGGAGTGAGGAGCTGATGCCAGGGGCTTACGTGGAGAGCAAATGTTTTGAGAATGATGAGGATAATGAATGTACAAATGTGCTTTACACAATTTATGTATGGATGGATTGTGATAAGTTGTATGAGCCCCCAATAAAATGATTTTTTTAAAAACAGACTAGAAAAAGTTTGTCTATCTTTATATAATAATAATTTATTTCCACCAAGAAATTGCCAGCCCCAAATGAGTTGCGTTCTGCTAGTGAAAAAGCTAAATAAAACGGGTTTTTTTTTTTTTTTCTGTTAGGTACTTTTTATTATTGAACTAGATTACGTACACCTATGTAAGTATGGCTTAAGAAGTTAGGTCTTCTGAGAACAATTGCTTCCTTGTTAATAATCTACCACCACCACTCTGCCCTCCTCCAGACCACCACATAGAGGAGAGGAGCAATTTTTTTTTTCGTGGTACATCACAGACTTGTAGGGGCAAGTTGGTGGTAGGAAATCTGTAATGCCAATTTTGCTAAAAGCAGAAGCAGCTGAAATTCTTGACAATGTAATCCCCTAGAAAAATAGCAGCTTTCACCCGAGGAAGCTGCTTGATTTCTGAGCATAAGGGTGGGGGTGGGGGTGTGCCAGAAACTTTGAGAGGAAATCATGTTGGTGTCACTAACGCATGAAATGCCTAACATTCCCTGGAGTTCTGGAACTCTCCCAGAGGGAAAAGTAAAGTTCTATGGCTTGGTAGTCTTAAATTTTCTTTGAGTGTACAGGGAATATGTAAAAACCTCTTACTAGCTTCCAGGAGTCCCAAGTATATTAACCTGTTGGCATTAAGTCAATTCTAACTCATAGCGACCCTTTTGGACAGACTGAAACTAGTGTTTCCAAGGCTGGCATCTTTATGGAAGCAGACTGCCATATCTTCCTCCTTCCAAGCATTTGGTGAGTTTGAACCATGACCTTTTTGGTAGCAGTTGACCCACTCTGTGGTCAGGGCTCCTTTCCAGGTGGATAGGTTGTGAAAAGAGATGATGAGCATGACCCAATGTAGAAACTATGAAATACTATGGAAAAGCTGAGAACTGCTTGCATTGTGGCGTTCTATGTGAAACGAAGGAACACTGTAGGTCTGTGTTTTCCTATACTACTTAGTGAGGATGGCTTAGGACTGGGAGCATTTCATTCTGTTCTATGTTGGATTGGAATCAGCTACGGGCACTTACCCTCAAGTCATGTGTGGGTAATAGCCCTGTTAACATTGGACCAATCAGATGAAACTTGGATTTTATACTCAGTTATCTGAAATGCACAAGGAGAACTTGTATTCCGAGGAATTAGAACATCTGGAATTTATCATATAAAAAATAAGAAAACAGGGGGCTGCTTATTCTTGAGACAGAAGACAGTCTAGACTGTGTCATTATCTTCATGTATGTAGAAGATAGAGTAGATGTGATTTTTGTGGCTTCAGCAGTCTAAATAAAATGAGTAGATGAAAGGTTACAAGAAGCAGAGCTGCCGGAAAACTAGCTAGAAATAACTAAGCAGTGACTTGATTAATTTTTGTGTTTGCCATTCATATCTTTTCCCACGTGGTGTGATTGAAGCCCTCTACTAACCTTTCAATTGCATCCCCTTCTGGCTGTAGTCCAATATCATTATTATAGAAGATGAACAAATTGTATCTACATTCTACACCTAGGACTACAATTACAGATTGTTATTTTGAGGGTTTACTGTGGGAGATAACCTATTTTAAGGGGGTGCGGGGACTGGTCTGTTCAAGGCCACTTCAACAACAGACTCTTTTGTAGCTCATCAAATCTCCTCGTACAAGAAGGGGCTTCCTAAAATTCATAGAAAAATAGAATTAAGAGATAGTGGTATTTGTCCATAAACTTTTTTTACACCGTACCCCTACCCCAAGCCCAAGTACTATCAAGACTTCAGCTATCTCTCTTTCTCTCCACTCTTATTGAACCTAGAGACATGGGGGTGATTTCCATAACATTCGTTTGACGTACTTGTTCTCAGATAGGCAGAATCTCGTCACCCCAGAGTCTATCTGTCCCAAGTAGAAATGGGTAAAACGTCCTCATTCGAAAGAAATTAATGTGGAAAATACCTTTTCTGAATCTTAAAAAACTAAGTTTTGTAGTAAATGAGAAGTTTAAAATGACACTCATATCGAGAAAACAGTTCTCACATCTCTTTTCCTGTCTGTTCCTATAAAGATTTAAAAGTCTCAGAAACCCAAAGGGTTTCCAAAGAGTTGGACTTTTCTGATGGTGGTGAGTTTGGTTGAAGCTCTGAGTCACCATTGTGCTGGCTTCAGATGTTTGCAACACCACAGGAGAAATAGCGACCTTTCTCTAAATAAAAGGGCTGGGATACACCAAGTAACTTTCCAAAGGGGAAGGTACCTTTATTAATTTTTCTTTATTATCGTTTAACTTTCCGTTTTAAGGAGCCTTAAAAGCATGTTCTCTGGGTCACTACTCAATGGTAGAATATCAAAAACCATTGACTGAAGCAAGTGTGGCTCTTTTACTTCAGGAAAGACCACAGGATTAGCAGTGCCTATGCAGGCCTGACTGACTACACATACAAAATCTCCTTCCTTGACATTTTCTACGTGACTTCTGCAATACCCAGATTCCTTTTTTTTCATCTCATGATAATTCCGCAAATATCGATAATTTGCTAAACATAATTTTTTTTCAGGGGCAGGCCAGTAAGGCTTGCTTTTATTGAGTGACTGATCAATAGAAATGCCAAGCCACTATGTACAGAGAAGAGAGGGGGAGTTTATTTCTTGGTCTCTTCCTCCTTGGACAGAGTTTTGATGATTTCTTTCTTGGCCTGGAGTCGCTCCTCACGGCGCTTGCGTGCTTCCTTGGTCTTAGACCTGCGCGCCTCAGCCTGGTCAGCCAGGAGCTTCTTGTGAGCCTTGTCTGCCTTCAGCTTGTGGATGTGTTCCCATGAGAATCCGCTTGTTCTTAAACACGTTCCCCTTCACCTTCAGGTACAGGCTGTGATACATATGGCGGTCAATCTTCTTTGACTCCCGGTATCTCCTGAGCAGCCGGCGCAGGATCCTCATCCTCCTCATCCACGTGACCTTCTCGGGCATGCGGGCATTGGCAGTACCCTTTCGCTTACCTGTGCCCATGTGCCTGCCCTTCCGGCGGGCTAGGGTGTTTTTGCGGCATCGGGCCCGAGAATGGACAGTCACAGGCTTGCGGATGATAAGGCCATCTTTGATCAGTTTCCGGATTTGCTGACGGGAGTTGGCATTGGCAATCTCATTGGTCACGTTGGGGTCCAACCAGACTTTCTTCTTGCCGCAGCGGAGGACGCTGGAGGCGAGCCTCTTCTGAAGCCTGAGCATACTCATGGCTGCGGCCGCAGCGCCGAAAGGCTGCTAAACATAATTTTAACTTTCCAAAACTGTGAACAGAGACAAAAGTTCTGCTTTTAAAACAGTGCTTGCGTTCTAGTGAGGGGAGAGGAGGAGAGACCAAATCAATAGTAGATAGCTAAGATGTGTATTGACAGCGCTACTTGAAGGATGGTCAGGGATAGCCACTGCCACTGTGTTGATCCCAGCTCAGCAAATCCAGGTAAGGTTCCTGAAGCTGTAAATCTTATTTTTAATAGTTTTTTGGGCATATAATTCATGTATCATTGGCATCTAGTTAATTTATCACACAATTCCATAGTTTAGTCGCATCAAGAAAAGTTGTACAATCATCACCGCAACTTAAGAACATTTTCTTCATTCTTTTTTTATTTTTACTAAATATTTTTATTGGGGGCTCTTAACATCTCTTATCACAATCCATACATTCATCTAGTGTGTCAAACACATTTGCACATATTCTTCCAGTATCATTTTCAAAGCATTCTCTTCCCACTTTAGCCCTGATATCAGCTCCCCATTTCTTCCCCCTTCCTCCCCCCACCTGCCCTCCCTCACGAACCCTTGATAAGTTATAGATTAATATTTTCAGATCTTAACATCATTCTCTGTCGCCCCTCACCCACTTTTCCATTGTTCATCCCCCTGAGAGGGGGTTATAAGTTGATCTTTGTGATCCATTCCCCCTTTCTCTCCCCACCCTCCCTTAATCCTCCTGGTATCTCTACTCATTGTTGGCCCTCGGGGGTTTATCTATCTTGGGTTCCCTGTGTTGCGGGCTCTTGTCTATAACAGTGCGCGTGTTCTGGTCTAATCCAATTTTTAAGGTAAAATTGAAGTCATGATAGTGGGGGCGGGGAAGCACCAAAGAACTAGAGGAAAGTTGTATGTTTTTCATCGGTGCTGTACTGCACACTAACTGGCCCGTTTCTTCCCCGTGACCCCTCTGTCTGTGAGGGGATGTCCAATTGTCTGCAGATGGGCATTGTGTCTCCACTCCATGCCCCCTCACCTCCCATTCACCTTGGGTATGATTTTGGGCTGGGTTTGAGATGCCTGGTACCTGTTCCTATAGACACCTCATGATCACACAGACTGGTGTCCTCCTTCCATGTGGGCTTTGTTGCTTCTCAGCTAGATGGCCGCTTAATTTATTTTCAAGCCTTTAAGACCCCAGATGCTATATCTTTTGATAGCCAGGCACCATGAGCTTTCTTCACCTGTTTGCTTATGCACTCGCTTTGTCTTCAGCTATCGAGTCTGGTAGGTGAGCATCACCTTTTGACCCATTTTAAAGTTGTTTCAGGTAAAAAAAGTGAGGGGAAAGACAAGTGGATTAAGTCTCTGTTAAATCTCCTCTAACCACCGACTAGGTATGTGATTAGGCTTGCTGTTATGCAGAATGTACTGGAAAGTATTACAGATGCAGTTAGGTTAAAATTTAATACCTTATCATTTGACCTCCCTTTTTATCAATTTTAATTTTTCTGGTTTTTATTTTATGCTTTCTTTTCAATTGAGGTTATCTGTTTTACTTTGTTGTTAATTTTTTGCTTTTTTTTTTTAATAATGTTTTTCGGTATATGACCTCCAGGACAGGTGAATCTACAGAGGAAGTAATTGAATTAATGGTTCCTTGAAGAACCAAGGGAGGTTGGGGGAAATGAGGAACTAATAATGATGAGTGTAAGAATGGAGACAAAAAGGATGGAAAGGGAGGGGAGGACATCCTGGCCCACCCCAAGGACGATATTCCTGCTTGGAGCAGACAATGCTCAGAGAGAACCATAGGGCCGACCCCAAAATGAGATATTACGTCCCTAACTAAAACCATAGCTCTGTGGGGGACAATGCTGGAGACACAGTGCAGGAATCGTGCACAATCTGACCCCATCATGCTGGGGTGAAACACTAAGGGCATGCAACAGAGCAGCAAGGCGAGCAAAGTGATGAAATCCCCGGGGAATATCAAAAATAGACTTTGGAGACAGAGTGTGGCATATCAGACTCAACTTAAAAGCACTCATAAAGGTCAACAAACAGACCTTGAACTATTTACAGGCTTTTCCTTTTTTCTCTGGCTTTCTTTTTGTTGTTGTTGTTATTGTTTTGTTGGTCTTGACTTCCTTTGTTGTTTCATTAAGCTTTGCAGGGTTTCTTTGTTCATATTAATGTATCTGCATGTCTATCTAGATAAGATTGGCAGGATAAGTAATTCAGAGATGAAAAGAATGGGACCAATGGTTCTGGGGGAATACGGGAGAAGAAGAGGTGGGAGAAAGGGGTGGGAACCAACCCAGGGACAAGGGAACAACAAGTGAACTAAAAGCAATGGAGAAAAGGGTGTAGGATGCCTAAGGGGGCTTAATCAAGGGCAATGTAGCAGTGAGAAATTACTAAGCCAGAATGAAGGACGAACATGATGGTGGGACAAAAGGAAATAAAAGAGAACCAAGCGGCAAAGAATATTTTTTTAAAAACGTTTTATTAAGGGCTCATACAACTCTTATCACAATCCATACATACATCAATTGTGTAAAGCACATCTGTACATTCATTGCCCTCATCATTTTCAAAGCAAAGCCCTTGCATCAGGTCCTCTTTTTTCCCCCCTCTCTTCCCATTCCCCCCTCCCTCATGAGCCCTTGAAAATTTATAAATTATTATTTTGTCATATCTTGCCCTGTCTGACCGCCTCCCTTCACCCCCTTTTCTGTTGTCTGTCCCCCAGGGAGGAGGTCACATGTAGATCCTTGTAATCGGTTCCCTCTTTCCAACCCACTCACCCTCTACCTTCCCAGTATCGCCACTCACACCCCTGGTCCTGAAGGTATCATCTGCCCTGGATTCCATGGAGGCAAAGGACATTTATAGGGGTCTAAATACAGGCATGCACATATGTAAATGTACATATAATGAGAGGGGAATAGAACTATGTATTCATAGCTATATGTTAAGAATTAAAGTTGCAGATGGACATTGGGCCTCTAGCTCAAGTACTCTCAACAAAAGAACACTTTGTTCTAGCAATCCAGCATTCTGTGATGCTCACCTTCTCTCCATGGAGCAACTGGTAGGTTTGAACCACAGACTTTGTGGTTAGCAGTTCTAGCGCTGGCCCGACGGCACCACCAGAGCTCCTTTAGTCAGGAGAGCATGTACCAAATTCTCGAAGCATTTCTGGCTTATTTGGTGAAGTGAATGAGCATAGTATGACGTAAACTTAAGAGAAGCAGGTGAGGGCTAGTTCATGCACACAATTTTGTAGGTCACAATAAGCTGGTTAACTTTTATTCTAAGGGCATCAGTGGGAAGCCTATGAATTACTTTAAATAGGGGTATGATATGATGATGGTTTTTAAAAAGTGGTGGGGGACAGGAGGCGATAAGCAAAGGCCTCTCCGTAGGAGACTTGCAGGAATTCTAGTGAAAGGGAGTGATGGTTGAATAGTAGTAATGGGCATGGAAAGAACATAGGGAACCGAGTTGAAGAGGACTTGAAAATATCCAGGTGAAAATATATCACATAAATAGTCTGAAATTCAATGAAAAACCTAGAGGTCTGTGAGTGGTACAAAGTGCTTCCATTGTCTACTCACCTGAAAATTGGCGGTTCAAACCCACCTAGAGGCATAGGAGGGAAGAACACACAGACCTGGTTGCCTGCTTCTGTAAAGATTACAGCCGAGAAACCCTGTGGGAGCAGTTCTA